>NW_027361795.1:17197500-19815000 GCF_039654945.1 Dendrobates tinctorius | reverse complement strand
CCCTTTCACTGGCAGCCCCACCTGACATGTGCTGCTCTGGGAGGAATGAGATCTGGAAGATGATGATCTCAGGCTGGAGCCCTTCCTCAATTCTAATGGACTTTGGGAAGTATCTGCTTATTCCCTCAGCAAGCTCATTTCCATGCCTTATCCCCATCACATGCGCTCTACAAGCCAGCAAGTTGGTAGAAGACCTTTTTCTGGATAATTCGCACAGAACAGAGAACATTAGGACTGAACAGGACAGATTTAAATAGAAACATTTTCAATTTTTGTAAATGTTTATTTCAGTTTATTCCTGTTTTGTACAATTTATGCAGATTTAGAAATGGCATTATCCAAGGAAGCACATAGACCCGGAGCTCGGTGCACCCAGCGGGCAGTACAGAGACCCCCGCCTGCCTCCTGGGACATGAGTCCCTTGTCATCAGCGAGCTGGAAAGCCCCGTACCGCATGCTTTGCTTTTCATCCCAGTTTTTGGATGGCGAATTGATTTATTGGTCAGGATTTCCTGGCCAGGAATTAGTTACAAGTTTTGGCCGGGGTATAAGGAGGTCGGTGGCTTCCTGCGGCCTCTGGAGCGTGTCATTAAACGCGGCAATTACTGCAGCTCTCACCCACAGAACACATTGCTGGGAGCATGTAGGTTTCCGAGGAGGGCACAGTCTGGGTCTGCCCTCCTGGCTGCACTCTTGGGAAGTCCTATGCATTTTGGATCATTGTCCTTCCTGGATTATCACTGTAGTACATTGCACCAAATAATACATAGCGAACACAGCGTGTACTGTCTCGGAACAGATAGCAAGCCGAGTACATGCGGCCCACATTGTCATAGCCGGGGGTCTCTCAACCCCCAGCATTGTCCAGCCTGACAACTCTACCTGTTCTTTTCCCAGAGACATAGAATAATATGAAGCACCACCAAGCTGGAAATATAGACTTGGTGCATATATAACATTAACTCTCTAAATGCTGCATACTAACGATCCCTAGTCTGTTTGCACTATTTAGGTATTTTCTTTTAATTACATTCTTGAAATAAAATAAGTATTCTGCGTTAATTAATATACGAGTGTCTTCATACAGGTCATATCCAGTAAATAGCAGGAACACTTTGGATCCGGTGAGTATTTTCTTGATCACGCACTGAATGCATTTTTATATCTAGGAAATGTCACTGTCCCCCTTACTGGACCCAGTGGACCCCTGTCTGTGCCGGTGGAGGCAGCCAGAGTTGAAAAGTTCAAGCGTAAAGTTTGTTTCCAGGGCTGAAGCGAGGAGGATTTTTCATCAATATAAATGGAGTTAACCTCGACAATCCCGAGATGCCCACTTGTACCTGTGTGATCTCTAGCATGCAAGACTGCATGTGACACGTGTAATAAAGGGAGAAATATTAGTAGCCAGAAGCAGCGCTTTGATCAGCTGCCTGAGACCAGGGCACCTCTAGCTCCTGCTACACTTCACACCGCCAGGAGAACAGCAGCCTGCCCTCCACCAGAAGTATAGTAACTGCCCTCCACCAGGAGTATAGTAACTGCCCTCCACCAGGAGTATAGTAGCTGCCCTCCACCAGGAGTATAGTAATTGCCCTCCACCAGGAGTATAGTAATTGCCCTCTATCAACCTGCCCTCCACCAGTAGTATAGTAACTGCCCTCCATCAGCCTGCCCTCCACCAGGAGAATAGTAACTGCCCTCCACCAGGAGAACAGCAGCCTGCCCTCCATCAGCCTGCCCTCCACCAGGAGAATAGTAACTGCCCTCCACCAGGAGAACAGCAGCCTGCCCTCCATCAGCCTGCCCTCCACCAGGAGAATAGTAACTGCCCTCCACCAGGAGAACAGCAGCCTGCCCTCCATCAGCCTGCCTTCCACCAGGAGAATAGTAACTGACCTTCACCAGGAGAACAGCAGCCTGCCCTCCATCAGCCTGCCCTCCACCAGGAGAATAGTAACTGCCCTCCACCAGGAGAAAAGCAGCCTGCCCTCCATCAGCCTGCCTTCCACCAGGAGAATAGTAACTGCCCTCCACCAGGAGAACAGCAGCCTGCCCTCCATCAGCCTGCCCTCCACCAGGAGAATAGTAACTGCCCTCCACCAGGAGAACAGCAGCCTGCCCTCCATCAGCCTGCCCTCCACCAGGAGAATAGTAACTGCCCTCCACCAGGAGAACAGCAGCCTGCCCTCCATCAGCCTGCCCTCCACCAGGAGAATAGTAACTGCCCTCCACCAGGAGAACAGCAGCCTGCCCTCCCTCAGCTTGCCCTCCACCAGGAGAATAGTAACCTGCCCTCCACCAGTAGAATAGTAATTGCCCTCCATCAGCAGGTACACACAGCCCCTGTCATTAAGCTTTGACCAGCGATCACCCTGGTTTTTCCACATAATAGACACAGATAACAAGTGCTCAATGATCTCTCCACAGATAGGAGGAAAAGAAAAGTAATCTTTATCATTCTTGTCTTCTGTCCTGCCAGTGCGTTTACCCATGTGCATTAATGAGAATAACGATTTCTAATGAACAGCAGCACATATTCTCTTTCCAGGACTTGTAATCCAGGGGTCAGTCATAGACCTGCCATATTCTGCCATGAAGTTTTAAATATGATCTGGGGACAAAGGATGAGTGAAGAAGACGCATAGACTGCTCTCCACTCATCTTCCTGCTAATGCAAGCTGGCAATTCAATTATTTGCAGAGGAATATTTTAAGTAAGGTCTTCCATCCATGCCACACACAGTATTAACCCAGCAGCTCTCACAAGTCTGCTCCAGCACCCACACACCCATCCAATTACTGCATTGTCCGAACCTATGAAACACAGAGCACATCTACCTATTTGTCAGAGCTAACATTATGTGCTGTGTTCCCCAAGATCAAGTGCCGATGTCGGCAAGCAGTTAAGCAGTTTTTCTGTTTTTTTTTTAAATTTCTTTTCCTGCTAGCTCCAAAGTAAACCAGTGATATGGATTTGTGTATTCTGCGAACCTGGTAGAATATTATTTTAATTTCTGATGGAAGAGAAAAGTCTACAATGCACAAATAGGAGAACATTTCTTGTATTGCAGGAGAAATAATATGGGAAAGCTCTTTACAGATTCTTCTAGTATTGTTTTATGACTGATTCTTGACTAGGTAAACATCAAGATTAGATTGCCATCCCCAAACCCTAAACACAGCTGCCATCTGGCATGACAAATATTATTGACCCAAGAGCTACCAAATATTTTTATGACTTTGAAACCCGGGCTGCAGAAATCCAATGCATTCTATGGATCTGCTCCTGCTGCCTTGTCATTGAAACAGCTGTTTATTTCACTTGGAAAAACCAATAATTGCACTGAAGACCTGAATCATTATCTATTTCCACCAATTAGTTAAGCTCAGCATTACTTAGCTGTTTTCATAAGTTCATTTTAGGAACCTATGAGACGCAGCAAAATACAGCACCCCTTGTCTTCGGGCTGCACACCGGCAATGTCCTCACATCGCAATGTATGCAAACAGTTCCAGCTCTGCTGCATCCATGGCTGGGCTTCAGAACTGATCACTGACTTAACAGTATCAAAAGAACAACAAAGTGTTTTCATATAATAAAAAGTTCTACTTGTGTGTAGCAGTTTTTTTTTTTTTTTCAGCTAGCCAGGTATAGATGATTTTTAGAAAATAGCAACACCAGTATACATTTAATAGCTATATTCTGAACACTTAATGCAGCTATATTTCTTTACCACCCAGTAAATCAACTCATACTAAAATGGGATCACCTTAGGATGCATCGTTATGGATTTTGTCACATATACAAAAAATAAATTTTAGAAATTAATATCAGTGGATTTATTCCTAAGTTACCAGTTAGAACACGTATGACTTCCTCAAAGTAAGATCTGTGTTTTTAGGATTCAAGAAAGGAGGAGCATGTACTGCAAATACAATGGGGCTTAAAATAACTGATAGAGAATTAGGATGGAAACTGATATAATTTCATGCTTCAGTTGTCCGATCAGTTCGGATTAGTGGTACAAAAAAGGTGTAACAAAATCCTAGTGTGTAGCCAAGCCTAGGGCTTGCAGCACACGATGGTTGTGAAATACAGTCTACACTTTGGAGCTAAAAGGCATGAAGTTCAAATTGTTTTGCCTGCATTCAGATCAGTATTTATGTCAGTATTTTATCAATGCTGTTTCAGGGTTTTTATGAGTGTTTACCTGTCTATCTCCCCTCTATATTTTCCCATATTGCAGATACATAAGTATCTCTATTATGGATCCTTTTTGTTCATTGTCTTCTAGGGGAAGATTGCATTAGTAATATAATTTCTGATTGAGGATGTTGCATATTGAACTATACAGGCTTTATATAAAAATAGTTGTGAAAACTCATGGATGTGTCTAATCACAAAGTCCTAAAAAAAAGCATTGCATGTGAATAGTAACGATGGTCAAAGCTATTTTCTTTTATATTATTACAATTTTGTATACCTTTCACAATTAAATAATCCAGCTAAGATTTTTGCAATTTAACACTACTTTCCCACAATGAATATTTAGTGAGCTTTTGATGTTGCAGATTTTATGCACCTATTACGTAAATTATGTTACTTATGTTTTTTTCATTAAGTTCTTGAGTGCAGTTTTTTCTCTTTTTGCTATGTCATGTTTTATATAAAGCTGCTTTGTTTTGATACTTCCTGGTATTTTTCTTTGACAAAACTTTATTGAAGTACTTATGCACGGAATACATGCACTTTTGGTGCGCTTCAGCCACGGAAGAATAAAAAAACAAAAAAACAAAAAAGCCAGGCATGTGCATTCTTTGCTTGTGTATTTTCCACATATAATGCAAGTCTACAGAAAAATCCATACATAAAACTCAGCGTACTCACAAGAGAAATTGACATGTGAATGTGAAACACGCATCACAGGTCAGATTAAGCTGATTAAAAAAAAAAAAAAAATAAAAGTAAAAAGGAGCACAGTGGGCATGAGATTTCTATAAAATCCCATCCACTTTGCTGGAACTGTAAGGGTATGTGCACACGTTGTGGATACACTGCAGATTGGCTAGTGATTTACAGAACAATGTTAATCTATGAAAAAAAAATGCTGTGCACATGCTGTGGAAAAATCTGCACAGAAACGCAGCGGTTTATTTTCTGCAGCAGTCAATTCTTTGTGCGGATTCCGCAGCGTTTTTACACTCATTCCATTATAGGAATCTGCAGGTTTAAAAAAAAACGCAGGCCAAATCCGCACAAAATCTGCAGATTTTGATCTGCGGATTCTGCCAAAAGTTGCAGATCCTGCGCGGAAAATTTGCAACGTATGCACATACCCTAAGGCCCTGCGCTTTCAAAGCCTGTGGAGATACACAGCATCAAAAACTCACCAAAAACTCATTGTGAGCACACAGCCTAAAAAAAGTATTTGCTCTTGTCAAGATGTTTTCTTTTTATATTTGAGAACTTAACATATGTCGTAACCACCAGTCTTTTGAAATCACTATAATCTATTTTCTATGGAACTAGCTTTGTGCTCAATATCCTCAGTTTGACACTGAGCATTTCCTTGGGCTACGAAGAGACACCTTTTTCTGTCTGGTTATGTGAATGTGCAAACTACACAATTTGTTTCACCAGTTCTGTTTGGACAAAAAAAAAAATCCCCCAACTGGTCAGACTTCTTTGGAGCTTTGACATATGAACACTTGGTCTAGGCACATTTATCAATTATTGTACAAGTCAAGCTTACAAGTTAGACACACTAAAAAAAGTCTCACACACCTTTAATGTAATATAAATGCAGAATTATCAAAATAAAAGAAAGCCATCCAACCACATCAAAGAGCACCTTAATTTTGGATGATCGGTACATCGTATGACCCACCTCTTTATGTGCCTTTCTAGGCCTCAACTGATCTTAAGAAGAAATAGGAAGCAGGCTTAGCTCTTAAATTAAAACCTTTCTGGAAAAGATGGGTGGATAGGATCCACAACCTGAAAGGGGGCCACTCCCACCAATCCATATCCAGTGCATACCAACCCCCCACCAAAAAAAAGGCCCACACACTTTTAGTATAAAATTAATGCACAGTTCCACAGTCATATGAACATTTATTAACTATTATTTACATGTAAAAAAATCTAAAAAGAAAATGCAGAACAAGTAATCCAAAAAATCTTGGTTGATTCATTATATATCCAGTCGTACGTTAAAATAAAAAAAAAAAAAGACATGTAAGCTTTAGAAGTAGTGGAGTTAAAGCATTCATTAACAACAGCATGCTGAAGCTTAGTGATAGATATCTATATCTATTTGACCACAGCATATTTGTGCACCTGTATATTGATTTAAACTAAAGATGTGCAGGCCCTTTTTGTGTTGTTGTTTTTTTTTTGTAGTATGCATTTGGGGGTGCTGTGTACCCTTTTCTACCTATTTTTCCCTGAAAGGTATTCATTAAGAGCCAAGCCTGGTTCCTATTTCTTTCCTGAATCAGTTGAGACCTGGAAACGCACATAGAGATATTAGTCTTTAGATGTATTGACCATCCAAAATTAAGTTACACCTTGACGCAGTGTGACAGCTTTTGTATTTCTTGATTAAAAATGTTAACTATGTACCGTACTTTTGTGTATTCATTAATTGCCACGAGCTGACACATAATGTAGGTATTTACCTTTTTTTAAATTTAAATCCTGAGATACTGAAAGAAGTACCATGGCTACTAACTAAGCTTATCAATAGACTATCACTTATTGCTATGTAGAGCTCACATTTCAGAAGTCATCACAAGCTGAATTACCATGAAAAGTTACACCTAGATATAGGCAACACAGGCTCACATTATTCTAAATAGCCCTGCACAATGACCCCCTGCATAGGTCACAGAGCATGCCTAACATCTCTCCAATAGAAGTCAATGAACATCGCTGAACTATTCTTTCCACGTCTTAATGGCTGCGTAAAGCACGTTTCTAAATTTTGCTTACGGAAGGGCAGATAAAATGGCCACTCCTATCAGCAAAGAAAAAAAAATCTACAGTCAGAAAATAAGAGTATGACTATATCTGTTTGTAATTATAAAATAATATAGTTACAGAGAAGTGAATTGATTTGTTGTAAATCGAATCCAGGTCAGATTTTAGGAGATTTGCTGTGCCTGGTAAATTAGAACTATTTTCAGTTTGATTTGTGCAAACTGCCAAAAACGCCCATTGGTATTTGACTCCCTGCAGAAGACTGCAGGAGCCAGAGAAGGCGCAAGCGGGCCTATAATGCCTGGCAGCTCTTCAGGCAATTGGAATACCTACAAGTTATGGCAAATGTATTCACCGCAAATCTAATTTTTAAGGAAAACTTAAAATGTCTAAAAGATTCAATCATCTCTAAATATAGAGGGGCAGCACGGTGGCTCAGTTACTAGCACTGCAGCCTTACAACGCTGGAGTCCTGGGTTCAAATCTGCAAGGAGTTTGTATGTTCTCCCAGTGTTTTTGTGTGGGTTTCCTCCCACACTTCAAAGGCATACTGATAATGTGTGCAAACTGTAAAGCGCTGCGGAATATGTTAGCGTTATATAAAAACTTTGAAGTAATGTCCGGCTGCAATGTGTTTTTTTTTTAAAATTAAAAAGGCATTAGAAATACCATAAAAAACGTTTTAACATGGTATGTAAATCCAGCTTGAAGGAATTTTCTGAAGTAAGTAATCATCACTAGGATATACTATCACTTACTGATCAAGGCCATGTGCACACATTCAGTATTTGGTCAGTATTTTACCTCAGTATCTGCAAGCCAAAACCAGGAGTGGGTGATAAATACCGAAGTGGTGACGTGTTTCTACTGTAATTTTCCAATGATTGTTCTACTTCTGGTTTTAGCTTACAAATACTGAGGTAAAATACTGACCAAATACTGAATATGTAAACGTGGCCTTAAGGATGCTACAGCAAACATGAACAGCTACTTTACAAATTGACGTGCACAGAACAGTAAAAGTTACCCAATCTCAATATGATGTTTCTTATGAATTTGTCACATCAATTTTTAAGGCTATGTTCTCATGATGAGCTTTTGGTGAGTTTTTTTACTTTGCATAATTTCTGCACTATAATTTAAAATTAGGTTATTTGCATTTTTATCACTTTTTTTTTACTGTGTTTTTGTCTCTTTTTTTCCGGTGTTTGGCTTTGACAGAACTTTATTACTATACTTAGGTATGGATTATGCACTTACAGTTAGATCCAAATATATTTGGACAGAGACAACATTTTTCTAATTTTGGTTCTAGACATTACCACAATGAATTTTAAGCTAAACAATTCAGATGCAGTTGAAGTTCAGACTTTCAGCTTTCATTTGAGGGTATCCACATTAAAATTGGATGAAGGGTTTAGGAGTTTCAGCTCCTTAACATGTGCCACCCTGTTTTTAAAGGGACCAAAAGTAATTGGACAGATTAAATAATTGTAAATAAAATGTTCATTTCTAGTACTTGGTTGAAAACCCTTTGTTGGCAATGACTGCCTGAAGTCTTGAACTCATGGACATCACCAGATGCTGTGTTTCCTCCTTTTTGATGCTCTGCCAGGGCTTCACTGCGGTGGTTTTCAGTTGCTGTTTGTTTGTGGGCCTTTCTGCCTGAAGTTTAGTCTTTAACAAGTGAAATGCATGCTCAATTGGGTTGAGATCAGGTGACTGACTTGGCCATGCAAGAATATTCCATTTCTTTGCTTTAATAAACTTCTGGGTTGCTTTATGTTTTGGCTAATTGTCCATCTGTAGTATGAAATGACGACCAATCAGTTTGGCTGCATTTGGCTGGATGTGAGCACACACTATGGCTCTGAATACCTCAGAATTCATTCGGCTGCTTCTGTCCTGTGTCACATCATCAATAAACACTAGTGACCCAGTGCCACTGGCAGCCATGCATGCCCAAGCTATCACACTGCCTCCGCCGTGTTTTACAGATGATGTGGGTATGCTTTGGATCATGAGCTGTACCACGCCTTCACCATACTTTTCTCTTTCCATCATTCTGGTAGAGGTTGATCTTGGTTTCATTTGTCCAAAGAATGTTCTTCCAGAACTGTGCTGGTTATTTTTAGATGTTTTTTTCAAAGTCCAGTCTAGCCTTTTTATTCTTGATGCTTATGAGTGGCTTGCACTGTGCAGTGAACCCTCTGTATTTACTTTCATGCAGTCTTCTCTTTATGGTAGATTGGCTATTGATATGCCTACCTCCTGGAGAGTGTTGTTCACTTGGTTGGCTGTTGTGAAGGGGTTTCTCTTCACCATGGAGACTATTATGCGATCATCCACCACTGTTGACTTCCGTGGGCGCCCAGGTCTTTTTGCGTTGATGAGTTCACCAGTGCTTTCTTTCTTTCTCAGGATGTACCAAACTGTAGATTTTACCACTCCTAATGTTGTAGCAATTTCTCGGATGGGTTTTTTCTGTTTTTGCAGCTTAAGGATGGCTTGTTTCACCTGCATGGAGAGCTCCTTTGACAGCATGTTTCCTTCACAGCAAAACCTTCCAAATGCAAGCACCACATCTCAAATCAACTCCAAGCCTTTTATCTGCTTAATTGAGAATGACATAACAAAGGGATTGCCCACACCGGTCCATGAAATAGCCTTGACGTCAATTATCCAATTACTTTTGGTCCCTTTAACCCCTTAACCCCCAGGGTGGTTTGCACGTTCATGACCGGGCCAATTTTTACAATTCTGACCACTGTCCCTTTATGAGGTAATAACTCTGGAACGCTTCCATGGATCCTGGTGATTCAGACACTCTTTTCTCGTGCCATATTTTACTTCATGCTAGTGGAAAAATTTAATTCATATAAGGCTAGTTTCACACTAGCGTTTATTCCATGCAGCGCACGGCGCCGCTAAGCCCCGCCCCCTGCCGGCTCCCTGCCCGCCCCGTCCGGTCATCGCCGCCTACTATTGCACATGGACACATGCGATCTGCGCACCCTATCTTTAGCATAGGGTGCGCAGATCGTGCGCTGGCTGTGCGCTAGTAGGATTTTAGCATGCGCTGCGCACTTTTGAAGGTGCGCCGAGCGCGCCGAAATGCAACATGCTGCGTTCGGCGCACACAGGCGCACCTTCAAAAGTGCGCAGCGCACGGCAAAATCCTACTAGCGCACGGCCAGCGCACCCTATGCTAAAGATAGGGTGCGCAGATCGCAAGCGGCGATGACCGGATGGGACGGGCAGTGAGCCGGCAGGGGGCATGGCTTAGCAGCGGCCGTGCGCAGGCCATCGCTGCGCTATAAAGCACAAATGTGAAACCGGCCTAACTTGCGTTTATTTGTGAAAAAACTGGAAATTTGGCGAAAATTTTGAAAATTTCGCAATTTTCCAACTTTGAATTTTTTTGCCCTTAAATCACAGAGATACGGCGCACAAAAAACTTAATAAGTAACATTTCCCACATGTTTACTTTACATCAGCACAATTTTGAAACCCAAATTTTTTTCTTAGGAAGTTATAAGGGTTAAAAGTTGACTAGCGATTTCTCATTTTTGCAACACCATTTTATTTTTACAGACCACATCACATTTGAAGCCACTTTGAGGGGTCTATATGATAGAAAATACCCAAAAGTGACACCATTCTAAAATCTGCACCCCTTAAGGTGCTCAAAACCACATTCAAGAAGTTTATTAACCCTTCAGGTGCTTCACAGGAATTTTTTGAAAATTTAAAAAAATGAACATTTAACTTTTTTTCACAAAAAAAATACTTCAGGTTCAATTTTTTTTATTTTACCAAGGGTAACAGGAGAAGTTGGACTACAAAAGATATTGTGCAGTTTGTCCTGAATACGCTGATACCTGATATGTGGGGGGGAATCACTGTTTCGGCGCATGGTAGAGATCAGAAGGGAAGGAGCGCCATTTGACTTTTTCAATGCAAAATTGGCTAGAATTCAGATCGGACGCCATGTCACGTTTGGAGAGCCCCTGATGTACCTAAACAGTGGAAACCTCCCACAAGTGACCCCAATTTGGAAACTAGACCCCCCCAAGGAACTTATGTAGATATGTGGTGAGAACTTTGAACCAACAAGGGCTTCACAGAAGTTTATAACGTACAGCGGTACAATTAAAAAATCATATTTTTTCCACAAAAATGATCTTTTCACCCCCAATTTTTATTTTCCCAAGGGTAACAGGACCCTAAAAGTTATTGTGCAATTTGTCCTAAGTACGCTGATACCCCATATGTGGGTGTAAACGACGATTTGGGCGCATGGCAGAGCTCGGAAGGGAAGCAGCGCCATTTGACGTTTTTGGCTGGAATTGAGATCGGACACCATGTCGCGTTTGGAAAGCCCCTGATGTACCAAAACAGTGAAACCCCCCACAAATTACACTATTTTGGAAACTAGACCCCCCAAGCAACTTATCTAGATGTGTTGTGAGCACTTTGAACCCCCAAGGGCTTCACAGAAGTTTATAATGCCCGGGCATGAAAATAAAAAAATCGTATTTTTTCCACAAACATGATCATTTAGTCCCCAATTTTTTTATTTTCCCAAGGGCAACAGGAGAAATTGGACCCCAAAAGTTGTTGTCCAATTTGTCCTGAGTACGCCGATACCTCATATGTGGGAGAAAACTACTGTATGGGCACACATCGGGGCTCGGAAGGGAAGTAGTGACGTTTTGGAATGCAGACTTTGATGGAATGGTCTGCGGGTGTCATGTGTGTTTGGAGAGCCCCTGATGTACCTAAACTATTGAAACTCCCCACAAGTGACCCCATTTTGGAAACTAGACCCCCCACGGAACTTATCTAGATGTGTGCTTCACAGAAGTTTATAACGACCGGGCGTGAAAATAAAAAAAAAACATTTTTTTCCACAAAAATGATATTTTTGCCCCCAATTTTTTATTTTCCTAAGGGTAACAGGAGAAATTGGACCCCAAAAGTTGTTTTGAAATTTGTCCTGAGTACGCTGATACCCTATATGTGGGGGTAAAACACTGTTTGGGCGCATGGCAGAGCTTGGAGGGGAAGGAGCACCATTTGACTTTTTCAACGCAGAATTGGTTGGAATTGAGATCAGACGCCATGTTGCATTTGGAGAGCACCTGATGTGCCCAAACAGTGGAAACCCCCCAATTCTAACTCCAACCCTAACCCCAACACACCCCTAACCCTAATCTCAGCCCTAGCCCTAATAGGAAAATGGAAATAAATACATTTTTTAAATTTTATTATTTTTCCCTAACTAAGGGGATGATAACGGGGGGTTTGATTTACTATTTATAGCGGTTTTTATGTTTGGCAGCTGTCACACGCTAAAAGACGCTTTTTATTGTAAAAATAGTTTTTGCATCACCACATATTGAGAGCTATAATTTTTCCATATTTTGACCCACTGAGTCATGTGAGGTCTTATTTTTTGCAGGACGAGTTGACACTTTTATTGGTATCATGTTCGGGCATCTTTTGATCACTTTTTATTCCGATTTTTGGGACGCAGAATGAACAAAAACCAGCGTTTCTTGAATTTCTTTTGGGGGGTGCGTTTACACCGCTCTGCGTGTGGTAAAATTGATAAAGCCCTTTTATTCTTCGGATCAGTACGGTTACAGCGATACCTCATTTAGGTCGTTTTTTATGTTTTGGCGCTTTTATGCAATGAAAACAATTTTATATAAAAAATAATTATTTTTGCATCGCTTTATTCTGCGAGCTATAACTTTTTTATTTATTGGCTCGTTTTTTGCGGGACAAGATGATGTTTTCACCATGTGGGCTCCGCTGATCTCTGTGACGTACTATCCCGTCCCTGGGAATTAAGTCCCAGGGCACATAGACGGGATAGTACGTCACATGACAGAAAGGGGTTAAAAACAGGGTGCCACATGTTAGGGAGCTGAAACTCCTAAACCCTTCATCCAATTTTAATGTGGATACCCTCAAATGAAAGCTGAAAGTCTGAACTTCAACTGCATCTGAATTGTTTCGTTTAAAATTCATTGTGGTAATGTCTAGAACCAAAATTAGAAAAATGTTGTCTCTGTCCAAATATATATGGACCTAACTGTAAAAGACGTGTTTTTTTTTACCTGTGGATTCTCCTCATCTAATGCATGTCCATGGGGAAATTCAGCACAGGAAACTCATCGTACCTCCAAAAGAAATTGACATGTTGTGGATGTGAAACACGCACTGCCGGTCAGTTTACGCTGTGGTAACAAAAATGAAAGTGGGCAGGAGATTTGTATAAATCTTATCCACTTTGCTGGGACTATATGACACGAATTTCTACACAGCAAAAATGCACCATAGGCTCATTGAGGCAGCGTAGCTTAAAGCATTTTCAGTGGTACTATATAGGAAAAAAGTCAAGAGAGATTCTTTCAGTTTATCCAGCAGTGTTTTCCCTCATTTTTGGGATGCTACCTTTAAGGCCATGTTCACATGTTCAGCATTTGGTCAGTATTTTACCTCAGTATTTGTAGGCAAAAGCCAGGAGTGGGTGAATAGTGTAGAAATGGTGACGTGTTTCTAAATCTGCACTGAAAAAAAAAAAAAACGCAGCAAAAACTTGAGCACACAGCCTAAATGTTCTACTCCTGGCTTTGGTTTACAAATACTGAGGTAAAAAACGCACCAAACACTCAATGTGTGCACGTGGCCTAATAATTTAGTGATGACATGGTTGTGAGCTTGGATATTTTGGTCAAAATATCGACCAATACATCATGTCTTATTTTTCATCATTTTATTGCACGTTTCCATTTTTATGCAGAATGCAGCAAGGCCCTTGATAGTTGGGTGAATTGGGGTGTCCATTCTTGTGGGGCGCACTTATCTAGTTCTGGGCAGCCCACTTGATCTAATAGTAGTATAGGCTATAAGCCAGACACCGTGCATCACACCTACTTGTGTGAATGGCATCCTAGACAAGCCTCTTCTGTGTGTCTTTTTAGTACTAGACAACCACCCCCTCCATGAAATGGTAGGTTTATGAGTGGCTGCTCCATCAGTAATTTGCACTTGTGGTGTTCCCGCCTTTATCATGGGGGTCTCCTGAATCCTGCTAGTGCATTGGTAATCTGATCTGTTGTTGATAAGGCTGATTCTTTTATTTTTTCCCCTCTGACTGTTCCAGTCCTGGTTTTGGCTTACAAATACTAAGGTAAAATACTGAATGTGTGAATGCAGCCTAAGGGCTCATTCAGACGTCAGTGATTTTTCATGAGTGTGTGTATGCCAAAATCAGGAGTGAACAGGTGTAGAGCTTTCCATTGCAGTTTTTTCTGCATGTTTCACTCCTGGTTTTGGCACACAAACACTGATGAAAATTCACTGACGTCTGAATGATCCCTGAGGCGACGTTCCCAAAATTAACATTTGGTGAGTTTTTAGGCTATGTGCACACACTGCAGATTCACCTGCGAGTTTTTTCGCGCAAATCCGCAGGTAAAGTGACCTTTGGTTTTCCTGCGGATTTCCCCTGTGATTTGACACCTGGACAATGGAATCCGCAGAAAGAATAGACATGCTGCGGTTTGTAAACCGCAGCAAAACCGCAGCGTGGGCACAGCAGATTTGAAAACCCATAGGATAACATGGTACTGTACCATGTCTGCAGAACTGCTGCGGATCCGCAGGGTCAAAAACGCTGCGGAACCGCCGCAGAATCCGCAGCGTGTGCACACACCCTTAATGTTACAGCATTTCTGCAACTACTCTGTAAATCTTGCAACTTGCGGTTTTTAATTGTTTTCTATTTTCTTGCATTTTTATCTCATGTTTGAGGTTGCGATTTTTGTCTCTTCTTGGTATGTCATGTTTTAAATAAAACTGCTTTGTGTTTTACACTTCCTGCATTTATATGTCTTTGATCCCAGCAAAGAGCAAACAGATGAACGGCATACTAGGGTACACAAATCACCACATTACCAGACGGAGCTATTTATCTGAAGTATTGCGGCATATAATTCAGTCAAAAAATGGAGGTGCTTGCATGAAAAAACATGAATATTTCAATGTGAAGCAAAAAAAGAAGTAATATGCAGCACTCACCGATGTAGCTGAAAAACTGTGAATCTTTATTTCACATAATTTCCATCAAATGTGTGGACATACAGGATGTAGAGGAATGCTAGGGGAGGGAGGTGCCGGACAACGGCCGTTTCGCGATTACTCGCTTCTACGGGTCCGACCCGTAGAAGCGAGTAATCGCGAAACGGCCGTTGTCCGGCACCTCCCTCCCCTAGCTTTCCTCTACATCCTGCATTTATATGTCTTTAACACACCTTTACTGATACAGTTATGTGGTCTAGGCTGCGGTTTTAATGTTTGTTTGTGCAGTGGAAATGCACTGAAAACATAAGCTTTTTGACCAGCAGATTTTTGCATCTAAGGGTATGTCCACACGTTGCGGATTCTGCTGTGGATTTTTCCTCGTGGATTTTGCTAAATCCGCAGGTAAAATGACCTGCGTTTTACCTGCGGATTTACTGCAGATTTTTTGCAGTTTTTGTGCATATTTCCTCTGAGTTTTTACACCTGCGGATTTCTATAATGGAGCGGGTGTAAAACCGCTGCGGATTCCGCACAAAGAATTGATATGCTGCGGATTCAAATCTGCGCAGAAATAATCGCAGCATGTGCACAGTGTATTTTGTTTTGCATTGATTAGAATGATACTGTACACCATAGCAGAATCTGCTGCAGAGCCCGCACTGTGTGCACGTACCCTAAGGCTATGTGCACACGCTGCGGATTGGTCTGCGGATTTTTTATCTGCGGAACCGCAGGTAAAATGACCTGCGGTTTTACCTGTGGATTGGCCTGCGGTTTTCCCTGCGGTTTATCATCTCTACAATGGAGGAGATGGTAAACCGCAGCAGAATCCGCAGAAAAGAATTGACATGTCATTTCTTGCTGCGAATTCAAAACCACAGCTTTTCCGCAGTTAAAAATCCGCAGCATGTGCACCGCAGAATGTAAATCCCATAGGATAACATGCTACTGTACACTGTCTGCAGAACTGCTGCAGCTCTGCTGCAGCCAAAACCGCAGCGGAACCGCAGCGTGTGCACATAGCCTACAGCCATTCTATGGGGAAAATCTGCACAAAACTCAGCCTACCTGCAAGAGAAATTGCCATGTTGCTGACCACAAACCAGCACCACAGGTCAGTTTCTGCTGTATAAATGCAGTGGGCAGGAGATTTCTATAAATCCAGACACTTTGTTTGAACTGGAAGATGCTGCATTTTTTTTGCTCAGCGACAATACGTAGGACAAAAAACTCACCAAAATTATCATGGGTACTTGGCCTGATCAGTGGAGTTGAATTACACGGACCCTCACTGTGATGACCCCCCTCACTGACAGGCCTTCTCTGATACTTTGTGGACCATTGTATCTCTGTTACTTTATGTCAATCAAATAGATGACATTCTCCTAAAAGTATACTTTTAACCAGAAAAGAAACCTGACAGTTCTCCTGAATCCGTGTACAAACTGCATGGATTCTTTTACTTCTGTACTCTGTCATTTGTGCTCCTGTCCTCAGTTGCTAATACAACCATTAACTACTTCCTGTCAGCTGTAATTTCTTTCTAATTTCCTAAGGCAAGGTGTATAAGGCGACATGTCAAGAGGCAGCAAGTCTTGGACAAGTATTTTAGAGCTGTGATTTGGTTGTAAATCAAGGTAATGTCACATGTGATTTAACTTTGCCCCTACAGAATTTAATCTATGTCGAACATCATACATGTGGCTAAAAATTCAACAATGTTTTTCAACTAGATTCCATGATTATTATTTTTTTTTTGTCATACGGCACTAGTGATATGTTATGGGTAACCTTGTGACCCAATTAACAATCATTAGATGGTATATCATAATGTTACATAGTAATCTTTGTTTTGTTACTGTACATGTAGGCTGATCTAGAGACTATTTGTGTATGTAAAGCTTCATCTCCCCTACTCCTTTTTTAAGTTTATTGTGACATTAACTGAGAAACAGACAATTCATAAAATTATTTATTTTTAGAGAAAAAGCAGTAGGAAGCTTCAGATTTTTGTAAGGCTACGTTCCCACCATGAGTTTTGGGGAGTTTTTGACACTGCAGAATTTCTGCACCTATTACTTTAATTAGGTTACGTGTGTTTTTTCATTGTGTTTTTTGTGTGGCTTTTTTCACATGTGTTTTTATATAATTTTTGCTTTGATACAAGTTTATTGATATATTTAGGTGCAGATTAATTAAATTTTTAATGCGTATCTGCAGCAGAAACGCACTAAAACCGCTTGAGTGCTTTTTACCTGGACATTTTCCACATTATGTATTTCTATGTAGCTGAACGCTCCGATCTGAGTGCTGCGGCACTGCTGGGCATTGACGTGCTAGACTCGTCCAAGTTTCTCGCATGTGAGTATGAGCCCTAAGGTTACGTTCCCCCAATGAGCTTTTAGTGAATTTTTTTGTTGCAAATTTTCTGCACCATTTCTACACCCATCAACTTCTTCACGACCTTTGACATATCCATGCGCTGCCGGGTGATCAGCTGATATCACAGCTGAAACCTGACACTTCTAGGATCAGAGCCTACCGCACCGCTCCCAGCAGATTAATCCTCTAAGGCCGGAGTCACACTGGCGAGGAATACGGGTGCGTGAGAGGCGCAAAAAGCACGCATTAGACACGGACCAATGATTCTCTATGGGGTCCCTCGCACCAGCCGTATATTTCTCCTCAGTATCCTACGCTCCGTGCCAATCGCAGCATGCTGCGATTGTCAGCGTACTACGCCCGTAATACGCCAATGCAAGTCTATGGGTGCGTAAAAAATACGGATTACACACGGAGCACACATGTGACCTGCGAGAAATACGCACCAGGTGTCTTTTAGCAAAGCCGGCAATTCAGTGCACGATACAGTAAACTCACACTGACTGTTTTAATAAAGAAATGAAAGAATAGATATACACACATAGAATACATATATATATATATATATATGCATTCTATGTGTCTATATCTATTCTTTCATTTCTTTATTAAAACTGTCATAGGGCTCCATTATATGTCCATTTTGCAAGCCTGCGAGAAAATCTCACCATACGGATGCCATACGGATTACATACGGATGCTGACATGCGCAAAATACGCGACCACACCTTGATTACGGATGACATACGGAGCACTGTTTAGGGGTCTGTCATCCGTATTACGCATGTAAAATACTGACCGTATTTTACGCAGGTTAGTGTGACCCCAGCCTAAATGCTGCGATCTATGTCGATTGCAGCATTTAGAAGGCAGGTGGAAGGAGGGAGCCCCCTCTGCCCTCCGATCGGCACCCCTGCCACATCATTGTGGGGGCCAAATTGTTACCATGATAATCCCATGTTTTCATGATGACATCTGGGTCACCATGCTCTAGCAAGTCATGTTAGATCAGACGCAGTGCATGATCTAACTAACTTGTCAGTGCAGCACTGATAGCTGCAAAGCATAGCAATGCTTCTGCATTGCTATGCCTTATAACTGCGATCAGAGTGCTGAAATTGAAAATTAAAAAAATCCCAAAATAATAATAAAATGTTTATATTGTACCTATAAATTAGATATGAAAAACAAACAAAACAAGTACACACATTTGGCATCGCCGCATCTGAAACGACCGGCCCTATGAAAGTCACACCAGTTAACCCGCTCGCTAAACACTGCAAAAAAATGAATAAAAAATGAGGCAAAAAACTATGCTTTATCATACTGCCGAATATAAAAAGTGGAATAAAACACAATCAAAAAGACAAATGTAAATAAAAATGGTATCGCTGAAAACATCGCTTTATCACACAAGAAGCAAGCCATCCTACAGCTACATCAGTTCAAAAAAATAAGTTATGGCTCTCAGAATAAAGAGATTTAAAAAAAAAAAATAGTTTTTCTTGTGTAAATGCATGAAAACATAAAAAAAATATAAATGTGGTATGGCTGTAATTGAACTGACCCGAAGAACAAAGTTGCCTTATCAATTTCACCACAAGTGGAATGGCATAAACCCCCCCCAAAAAAACAATTTCTGAATTGCTGGGTTTTGTTCATTCTGCCTCCCAAAACTCAGAATAGAATGCAATCTAAAAATGTCAGGTGCCAATAAAAACAACAACTCTTCCTGCAAAAAACAAGCCCTCACATGACTGTTAGTCAAAATAAGGAAAAATTATAGATCTCAAAATATGGTGAGGCAAAATCTTGCTTTGCAGAAAAAAGAAAAAGCGTCTTTTAGTGGGTTACAGCAGTCAAACAAAAAAAACCAGATCTAAATCTGGTATTTCTGTAATCGCACCAACCCGAAGAATAAAATTGTAATATCGCTTATAGCACATGAGGAACAGCGTAAAAAATAAAACTATTTCTCTCTCACGCATGACAGCACCATGGAGAGAGGTGATCCGCCCTTCAGGGACAGGAACCTACAGATAAAAAGGGCGGTACCTCTCCTCCGCCTCCAGTTGGGTTCCTGTCCCTGACGGGGGACCCACAGTATGGCACCTTTTGTTGTGTCCAGGATCCGGGGCCGGCCTGACTGGTGATGGCAGCGGGGAGGCCCCTGTCTCGGGAAGGTGTGGTCCCCGAAGCCGCCACTGCTGGGGCCGATGCGGGCTGCCAGGTGAGCGGGCGGGAGAGACGCTGGAGCCGCCGCTCCGGAGAGGAAGTTGGGGCTCGCAGGGACCCGGCATGCATGCGGGCGGCGCCAGGGTACAGAGGTGTACCAAGATGGCGGCCGCCCCGAAAGTAGAAGCCGGCTTCCGGATCCCGGGAACCGGCGCATGCGCAGGAGCGCTCTCCCGGGCGACCGTGGTGCAGGATGGGAGCGGTTACATCACAGCCGGGAAATTTAAAATGGTGGTTGCACAAGCGCTACTGGCTGGAAGCGATCCTGAACATGGGGATAGCGACCAGCAACAGGAGCAGCAAGCCAGGTAGCAGCTTAAGCAGCAGCAGCACCACCACCACCATCATCGCCAAAAAGAACGCGACAGGGATAGTCGTTCCAGCAGTCACTCCACGCAGCGTAGCACGTCAGCTGCAAGGAGCAAATCGCCACCAGGAGAGCAACCTATTCAGGACCTGACTCCATCTCCCGAATCGGTACCTGCAGCCGCATACTTCTGGGTGAGTGATCTTCGTGAATGTTCACCATTTTAATAAAATCCCCTCCCTTACTAGGGAAAGAAGATGGGGAAAAAGAAGAACAGGGAGTGCCCCACTTGTACTAGGCCCCTACCTATTTATTGGGAGAAAAAACTCTGTGAGTCATGTACAAAAGAAATCCTCTGTCAGGAAACTCCGGATTTCGCCTCTGACCTAAGAACCGCAATAAAATCGGAGGTTCAGAGTGCCCTTACATCCCTTAAGTACAGGGACAAATCAAAAAAGAAAGACACAATAGTGACTTCCCAGTCGGATTCCTTGACGTCGGGAGAAATCATGTCCAAAACCTCAGATTCCGGTTCCTCATCCTCAGACGAGGAAACAGAGGGGTGTCACTGCTTCCCCCTAGATGAGGTAGACAAACTAGTGAAAGCGGTAAGGTCTACCATGGGGGTGTTGGACCCTAGGCCCGATAAAAAGGTCCAGGACATAATGTTCAGGGGACTGGGCCAGAAAAAGTGGAGAGTGTTCCCGCTAAATGAAAATGTTCGGGGTCTAATCAAAAAGAATGGGATAAACCAGACAGGAAAAACACCACGGTCCCTTCCCTTAAAAGGAAATATCCCTTTGAGGAAGAGGCATCTACATCTTGGGATAAAGCCCCGAAGCTCGACGTAGCTGTCGCAAAGGCCTCAAAGAAATTCGCCCTCCCCTTTGAGGACATGGGTGGGTCGCCCTCACACCCAGGGCTGTGGGTACTCGGTACCGGGCCCGCGGATCTCCATGAGTGGGGTTGTTGTCACGGCAGCTATGACCCGGTCCGTGGCCCAGGGCACCCATTGTAAATAGAAATGTTCATGGAATGATTTGTGACGCCACCTGTGGTGTTCGGCAATAAAGATGTTAAGCCGACGCTGCAGACAGATCCTCTGGGACAGATGGTGTGGTGCAGCAATGGTGTTGTGGCCCTCCACAGGTAGGGCAGTAGTCCCAGGGCAGTGTAGGTGAAGAGATAGGGGAAAGACGTAGATGGTGCAGTGTCAGGCACAGAGATGTAGCAGTGCTGAGTGGGTTGGCGCAGGAATAAGCGGAGGACACCAGGGCATGTAGTTCCAAAGCTTTACTCACAGTCTGTTGTGCATACAGGTGCCCTCATCCGTGCCGTGTCCTCCGGGCCAGGAGCTCAGTCAACTTCCAGGCAAGATTAAGTACTCTTTTCCAACACTCCGCCAACATATGTGCCTTTTATGAACGTCTCCCTTTTGCGCCTATAGTGAAGTACTCTCAGTACTGAGTTACACTGGAGTTCCTCCTGTCAGATGTTCCTATGAACTCTACTTGTACGGCAGACAGCTGTAGCCTGCTTCGGGGACTCCTTGCTACTAAGTCCCGGCTCACTCACGTTGCTGTTGTTCCCCCAAGTCTTGTGTGGGAATAAAGTGGTGACAACTTCTATTCCTCCGGTGTCTGCTGCAGGGTCATTAGTATCCGTACAATCTTGGGGACCGGACCCCGGCCTTGCGCTGTGAACTTGGGAAGGGTTCTGCTCTAACCCTAATCCTCAGTCCTCCTTTTCTCTTTACGTTCCATTCAAATCTTTCTTATGAAGAGTCAGGCTTTCCATCAATGTCTCTTTCCTGTGCCAGCAGACCCAGGTCACTGAGGTCTGCTGCAGCACTTCCTTCATCCATCCCACTCAGGGGATCTTCTCTCTCAGACTCTCTGAGTCCGACTGACTAAAACCTAAACTCTTCCCAATCTTTTGGTGCAGACTAAGCTCCACCCACCTCCCAGCAATCTTCGTGTTCCAAGCAGGGAGCCACCAAAGGTGCTTTGCTACACTACTATGTTGTGTGGGATGCAGGTGTTGGAGTGTGGTCAGGTGTCTCCCCCTTACCTGAATAGTGGGGTACCACACCTCAGGAGGAGGTGCAGTACCTCTGTGGCGACTGAACCCTCATCGGCGCCACATGGGCACCCTCTTGGATCCCCTAGATAAAAAGGCATATACCTTTCTTAAAGGGGCATGGGAATCAGCTGGAGGTAACCTCAGGCCAGCCATAGCGGCAACATGTACTTCGAGAGCCCTAATGGTTTGGGTGGACCAACTCGAAAAGCAACTAAGAGAAGGGACGCTAAGGGATAAAATCCTAGACTTTATCCCAGTAATAAGGGGAGCGGCTGCCTTCTTAGCTAGCGGACTCATCGGCAGATTCAGTCCGGTTATCGTCCAAAGCAGCAGCACTCTCAAATGCAGCAGGTAGAACACTATGGCTTAATAGCTGGCCAGGGGACCTACAGACCAAGATGAAACTGCGTTCAATCCCCTGTGAAGGGAAATTCTTTTCTGGGGAGACGTTAGATGACATCCTCCAGAAAGCGGGGGACAAGAAGAAAGGGTTCCCAAATTTAGGGCCTGCAGCATTTAAGAGGCCCTTTCGGAATAGAAAGTTTTTTCAGCGGAGACCACCGAGAGAGCAAAAGTGGGATGACAAGAGAAGAGATAGAGGGTTCCTCTTCGGCAACTCGTCCCGAGACAAAAAGCCCTCTAAGTGACAGTTTGCCCAGGGTGGGGGAAGGTTAACCCTTTTCCTCCCAAAAACAGGCCTCAAGACTAATCAATGGGATTATATATTCAGTAGTAACACCAGAAGCACCAAAAATAACCCCTAAAATTTAGCTTTTAATTCAATAACTAAAAACATTAGTGAAAATGACTAAAAGAAGGAGTAGTAGAGGACAAAAATGAAGGGTAAAAAATTTTTAGTTATCACATAATGGGCCACCAGCTACAATGCCCTAGTCAGCCCTAGTTTAACCCTTCCTAGCTGCGGAGGTTGGCACCCTTGTTGTAGACGATATGGCGCCCCCGCTCAACGTCGGTATCCCTAATGGCCCCTACGTCTCCCTACATATACAAAAAGGGACACAATAGCATATATAAATCATCAGGGGGGAACCAAGTCCCGAGCCCTAATGGACACATCCTCCAGAATCCTCAAACTAGCAGAGGCAAACCTGCTATCTCTGTCAGCACTACACATCCGGGGCACGGAGAATCAAAGGGCAGACTTTCTGAGTCGCACCCATTTACGACAAGGGGAATGGATCCTAAAGCGGTCCGTTTTTCGGCAGATTGTAAAAATGTGGGGGGGCCCGGACATAGATCTGTTCGCCGACTTCAGAAACAAAAAAGTGGAAACTTTCTGCTCCATAGACCCCAGGGGAAATCCTCTAGTTCTGGACGCCTTCATGCTCCCATGGACACAGGGCCTAACATATGCCTTTCCCCCGATCATGCTGATCCCAGCAGTGCTAAGAAAAGTCAGGGAGGACGGGGCAAGAATGATTTTAATAGCCCCCTTCTGGCCCAAAAGAACCTAGTTCTCCTGGCTAAGAATGCTCTCGGTAACCGACCCATGGATCCTACCGGATCTCCCGGACCTGCTATCGCAGGGCCCAGTGTTACACCCTCAGGCAGGGAGCCTCCATTTAACAGCATGGAATTTGAGAGGGCACTGATGAGAGACAGAGGTTTTTCAGAGAACCTGATAACTACATTACAAAAAAGTAGGAAACCGGTTACGATGAGAGCCTATGGGAGAACGTGGAAAAAATTCTTATCCACTTCGGGGGTAAAGGTTCAGGACGGGGTTCACATTGATAAAATCCTAGAATTTCTACAAAAGGGCCTAGAACAGGGTCTAGCGGTCAACATATTAAAGGTACAAGTAGCGGCCTTGGGCGCACTTTATAACCATGATGTGGCAGGTAATCCTTGGGTGGCAAGATTTATTAAGGCCGTATCCAGATCCAGGCCGATAGCTAAGATTACCATCATGGGACCTAAATCTTGTACTATCCACACTAACAGGCCCTCCGTTCGAACTTATTCACTCAGCATCCCTAAGAATCCTGTCGTTAAAAACAGTGCTTCTGGTGGCGCTAACATCAGCTCGCAGAGTGAGCGATATGCAAGCTTTATCAGCAGGGCCAACTTTCACAAAGATTCTAGAGGATAGGGTCATTCTAAAGCTGACCCGGCCTATCTACCAAAAGTGTCATCACATTTCCATAGGTCCCAAGAGGTAGTCCTTCCTTCATTCTGCCCAAATCCTAAAAATAAGGGAGAAGAAAAATTCCACACCTTAGATGTGAAGAGGTGCCTAGTGCAATATTTAGAGGCCACCAAAAAATATAGGAAGGAAGGCTCTCTCTTTGTGTGTTTTCAGGGACCTCGGAAGGGACTGAAAGCATCTAAGAGTACCCTGGCAAGTGGCAAGGTGGATAAGGGATGCGTTTGCCCTGGCCAGGGGTGTACATAGAAATCATGGGGCCCCATAGCAAAAGTCTGAATGGGGCCCCCCCAAAAAAATGGGGATGATCCCTGAGCGGTGTGACTGCCTGCAACCATCCTGGAATACATAGGGTCACTTTTTGTAGAGAGCTGGATTTACACTGCAGGATTCCTAGAACTGCTTATTGCCCAATAATCAGTGTGTGAACAGACAGCCGATCACCCAAACAATGAACAAAACAATTCTTGACTAAAATGATTTTCCATCTGGCTTAAAAATAATCCCACTCAGTAACACATCCTTCTTTGTATCCAGTATGTGCTGCTGAGAGCAATGATAATCTATGCACACAAAACAATCTATACTGATCATCCTGTGAGCATAAGAAATGCCAAAATGGGCTATCAGCTATTGGCCAACATGTAGCTGATTGATTGTCAATATATATCACAGACATGTAGCAAGGCAGAATAAGTCATTGGTGGCTCAGTGGTGTGTGTGTATATGTATGCCCCCTCCACCCTCCACAGTGCATGCAGCTGGGCCGCCCTCCCTAAGGTGCAAAGTGCAGCCAGAGCCATTGTAAATGTAAAGTGCCAGGCTGCCAGCACAGTGAGGGGACACATTTAACAAAAAAAATCCACCCCCAGCCGGGCTCACCGAGTCACCATCTTGTGTGTGTGTCCCTCTCCTTAATGCACGCATGCTGCTATCTGGCTGCCGTTCTTATGCAAATCCAGCCAGAGACTTCAGCCAACTGCTGACCAGGAAACAAGGAAAGGGGAGCTTCAAGGTGCCAGGGGGTATACAGCGGCCGTCGGCCGTCGCTTACATTTAATTAAAGGAGATAGTACTGTGTCAGCACAGCTGCCAAACCGCAGTGGCCGTCGCGGGCCCCCTCACCCATCCGGGCCCCCTCACCTGTCCGGGCCCCATAGCAGCTGCGTGGTCTGCTACTATTGACGGTACGCCGCTGGTCCTGGCATATTCATCCAGTGGAAATACCATCCCGGAAGGGTTGAGAGCACATTCCACAAGAGTGATGGTGATCTCATGGGCTGAAAGACCTGAGGTATCGATAGAACAAATCTGTAAGGCGGCCACCTGGACATCATCTTCAACCTTTTTCAGACACTATCGATTAGATCTAGGCTCTACGTCTGACCTGACCTTCGGGAGAAGGGTCCTTCAGGCGGTGGTCCCTCCCTAAGCTACCAATCTCTGTAATTCTCTTTGTGGTGCTGTCATGGGTGAGAGAGAATAGCTTAGTTACTCACCGATAACGGTGTTTCTCGGAACCCATGACAGCACCCACTTATTCCCCTCCCCTTCACGAGTGTGGTGAGCACGTTTTATTGCTTATAGAGTGTTTCCGTTTAGGCACGGTGCTTCTGATAAATAAGCAATATTATAATGTTGTGCATATATTTCTGTTGTCTAACTAACCTGGAGACCCTCTGATGCTCTGTAGCCAACTGGAGGTGGAGGAGAGGTACCCCCCCTTTTATCTGTAGGTTCCTGTCCCTGAAGGGCGGATCCCCTCTCTTCATGGTGCTGTCATTGGTTCCGAGAAACACCGTTATCGGTGAGTAACTAAGCTATTCTTCACCTGCTGTTGATTTTTTTTTCATTATGCCTCCCAAAGATCGTAGTAAGGCGCGGCGCACATTTATGCGTTTCCATGTAAATCTCTGAAATATGTTATTCAGTCGGAGCCCTCAACGGAAGATGCGGCAGATGGAGGCACTGTGGATGCCTTCTGACTTGTGATTCGGTGGTGTCCGTCTTTTTATGCGTGCATAAAAGTGCTGTCGACCAGTTTTGTGCACTTCTGAAAAGGACACTGCTGAACTTAGGCCAGAAGTAGTCCAGAGTAACTCTGCTGCTTTTTTTATAGTGAATGGATCCTTTTAGGGGTTTCATCTGAATCACGTCACTTAGAGATTTAGGCCGGTGTCACATTAGAGAGAAATAAGGATGAGTGAGACGCGTAAAAACCATGCATTGCACATGGACCAATGATTCTCTATGGGTCAGCTCTCAACAGGCATATATTTCTCGGCCGTATTTTACGGGCCGAGACAATCGCAGCATGCTGCGATTGTCAGCATACTACGGCCGTAATACGCCAATGCAAGTCTATGCGTATGTGGCGCCCTGCATCTTTATTGCCACAAAAGGGTTAAAGGTACTGTTTTGTATGTGTTTTGTGAGCAATGGGAGTTATGCTTTCTCTGCTAGAGACCTCAGCAAACACCCACAATTCACCTCACTCCCTCACTTGTCTGAATTTTAGAGCTTTGCAGACACACCCTAACTGGGAGGGGGAGGAGCAGAGTTGTTGTTTCAGTGAACAAGAAGGAGGAAGGACGCTCTTGGAAGCCATGATGACATGTGCTCTATCCAGGAGTACAGCTAAAGAAGCATCAGGGAACCAGCCCCTAGACCATCCATGCTTTCAGAGCAGGGTGGTAAGCTGAGAGACTGCGTGGGATTATACAACCAGCAGTAAAGTGTTTTCCCTCGGAAATCCTGCACCAACCTAGGATCAGTTAAGGATAGTGCAAGTGGGAACTTGAGCTGCTTCACAAAGGAATCAAGCTACAAGTTGCTGAAGGAGAAATACACAGTGAGTAGAGGCAATATTGGAAGTTCTAAACTCCGGGAAGCCTTGGTCCCAGAAGGGATTAGAAGAGCAGGAAGCTTACACTGAGTCACAGCAGGGAAAGATAACTCCCATTCTCCAGAGCGGACTGTAACCTGGTGAGAGTTGTAATATCTCCTCTGAACTGCACCTGAACTACAGTAAATGATAAAGTGACTTTCCTTGTCTCCTGCCTTATTACTCCATGCCTTCTACTTTCATCACAATCTCTGGGAGTCTGCCTTGGTTGGAGAGGGTTTAACCCCTTCCCGACCTATGACACAGCGTATGCGTCATGAAAGTCGGTGCCAATCAGACCTGTGACGCATACCCTGTGTCACAGAATGATCGCCCTCCTGCAGGCCGGGTGACGGGGGTGAATGAAAGGTCACCCGGCCCGCAGGTACAGGGGGACCTATACTTGATCCCAGGGGGGGTGGCTTAGCCCCCCCGGGTATACGATCACTCCTGGTGACCTTTTTGTCACCCTCCTCAGATCTGATTGGAGCTAGCGTCCATTTGACGCTAGCCCTCCAATCAGATGTGGAGGGGCGGAGGAAAACAATGTCTGCCTCACCCCTCAGCTTTATCCCATCTGTGGAAGCCGAGGAGCGAGGTTCCTGACCGCTGACCTGCCTCACAGAGTCCGCGATCGCCGCCGCTGCCCGCCGCTGCTGCCACCGCCGCCCGCCGCTGCTAGCATCATTGCTGCTGTGTGCTGAGGACAGGTACTCCCCCCTCCTGTTCTCCATTCCCCCTGACCTCCACTCCCTCCCCCCTGCCCCCCCTGATCACCACCTGAACGGGTGATCACCCCCTGCCCCCCTAGTCACCTGCTGCATTTGCTCACCTCCTCCTGCAGCCTACATTTACTTCCCTCCTGCCCCCCCTGCGCCTGACAGCTCCATTTTCTCTCCTCCTCCCCTGGTGATCACCCCCTAATCACCCTTGCCCCCTAATCACCTGCTGCTGCCATCTGCATCTTCTGCTGGTCCTCTGCTCCCCTCCTGCCCCCAACCACACCTGACAGCCCCATCCTCCCCTGGTGATCACTCCAATCACCCCCTGCCCACCTCCTGCCCCCCTGATCACCTGCTGCTGGCTTCATCTACAGCTGGTCCTCTGCTACCCTCATGCCCCCCCGCACCTGACAGCCCCATCCTCCTCTGGTGGTCACCCCCCTAGTGATCACCCCATGCCCCCTGATCACCCCCTGATCACCTGCTGCTGAGGCTCCATAACCAGCTAGTCCTCTGCTCCCCTCCTGCAACCCCCAGCGCCTGACAGCTCCATCCTCCCCTGGTGATCAACCCCCAGTGATCACCCCATGCCACCCTGATCACCCTGTGCCCCCCTGATCACCTGCTGCTGGCTCCATCTGTAGCTAGTCCTCGGCTCCCCTTCTGTCCCCCCATGAGTGATAGCCCCAGTGATCACCCCAATCACCCCCTGCCTCCCTGATCACCCCTTGCCCCCTTGATCAACCCCTGCCCCGCTGATCACCCCTGATCACCTGCTGCCGGCTCCATCTCCATCTGCTGCTGCATCTCCTCAGCCCTTTCCTGCCCCGCCCGCGCCTGACAGCCCCCTGCCCATGCCTGTCAGCCCTCCGCATGTGCCTGACAGCCCCCGCGTGACAGCCCCTGCCCACGCCTGACTGCCCCGTCCTGCAGTAGAAAGTTTTTCACCATACACTCGCACATACACACGCCCACGCACACTATAATAAAGCTTTTTTACACACGCACACACACCACAAACACAATGTCCCGCTCATCCCAGTCATCCCAGTCCCAAAGGGTCTACTCAGTTGAGGAGGCATATGAAATTATTGCCTCCGAAACTGATAGTGAGGAGGACGACTCCACCTTTCTCTATTCCTCCCACTCTTCCTCTTCCAGTGACACAGACTTGCCACCACCAAGATGTCGCAGGACGAGAAATCGTCCGGAGCCCAGGGATTAAGAGCCGAAGGCCTTAGAGGAAGAGTCAGGTACCTTGGAGGAAGTCCCACAGTCAAGTGTGAGTTTCCCCCAACCTAGTGCTAGTCACGCCCAACCTAGCACTAGTGCTCCCACCTGGACCCCCGTCCCTGAAAATTTTGCTCCACGTATTCCTGATTTCGTTCCCCAATCAGGAATCCAGTTTGAGACTGCCAACTTCAGGGAAATAGACTTTTTCAAAGTCTTTTTCTCGGAGTCAATCGTCAGTCTCATGGTGGAGCAAACAAACTTGTATGCCCAGCAATTTTTGGCCGAACACCCAATTTCTTCATTCTCTACTCGGAGTCCCGTGGACTCTGTAGAAATGATTAAATATTGGGGACTGGTCCTTCACATGGGGATTGTGAAGAAACCAGAAATTCGCCAATACTGGAGTACCGATATTTTATATTAAACTCCAGTATTTGACATGGTTATGTTTTGCAAACATTTTGAGGCGATTCATAAATTTCTCCATTTCAGGGACAACACTGAAAGCCTTCCCCGCGATGACCCGAATTTTGATAGACTGTTCAAAATTCGGCCGCTCATCGAACACTTCAGCAACAAGTTTGCTGAAGTGTACATTCCCAAAAGGGAAATTTGTGTGGATGAATCCCTCATCCACTTCAAAGGGAGGCTTCAGTTCCGTCAGTACCTGCCCAGCAAAAGGGCGAGGTACAGGATCAAACTCTGCAAGCTGTGTGAGAGTACCTCAGGGTACGCTCTCAGCTTTAGAGTTTACCAAGGAAAGGACGGTAGGATCCAGCCCCCAGAATGTCCCCTTGCTTTGGGGGTGAGTGGGAAAATAGTGTGGGATTTGGTCCACCCAATGCTTGATAAAGGTTACCATCTGTACATTGATAACTTTTATACAAGCATCACACTATTTCAATCCCTCTCTGCGAGAGCTACCGTCATTTGCGGTACCGTGCGCAGAAACTAGAGGAGTCTCCCTTTGCCGCTAATTGAGCAGCCTCTCCGAAAGGGTGAGAGCCGAGCCCAATGTAGCGGCAACATGCTTGTGGTCAAGTTCAAAGACAAAAGAGATGTCTTTGTCTTGACCACAATCCATGGTCCCGGCACCACGGCTACCACCGTTCGAGGTACCCCAGCACCGGTCCACAAACCGGACTGTGTCCTGGCGTACAACTGGGTCGCCCTCGCACACCCAGGGCAGCGGGGTACTCGGTACCGGGCCGGTGTCAAGGCGGGAATGTGTCACAGCAGCGGTGACCTGGTCCGTGGCCCTGGGCGCCCAATATCAATGGCGGTGATGTTAATGGTGTTAAAGTTTATATGAATAGTTCGTGACGCCACTCGTGGTGTTTGGCAAGTAAGATGGTAAGCCAACGTTGCATATAGATCCGCTGGGACTGATGGTATGGTGCAGCAGAGATGGTATAGCTCCCCACAGGTGGAGCTGTAGTCCCAGGGCAGTGTAGGTGCAATGGATGAGGAGAGGCGCAGAATGGTATGGAGGCTGGTACCCAGGTGTAGTGGTGCTGGAATAAATGGAGGACACCAGAGTATGCGGTTCCAAAGCTTTGCTCACTGTTTGCAGTTCACACAACTGCCTGCCTCCGTACTGTGTTCTCCAGGTCAGGGCTCCAGCCAACCTCCAGGCAGGATAGGATTCTCCCTTCCACACTCCACCAACATGTACGTTACTGAACGACTCCTCCAAAGCGCCCTAAGGTGCGATGCACTCCAGTACTTAGTTACCCTGGAATGCCTCTCTCTAGGTGTTCCTAGTCTTTACTTGTATGACAGACAGCTGTAGTCTGCTTCGGGGATTCCTCACTGCGTCCCGGCTCTCTATTCAGTTGCTGTTGTGTCCCAAGTCTATGATGGGAGCAAGGCGTTAGCGGCTCACTACTCCTCCGGTGTCTGTTGCCGGACATAAAGTTCCAATCAACCTTGGGGACCGGGCCCCGGCCTTTGCGCTCTCTGGACTGGAAGGGTTATCTCTCTTTCTCAACCTGCTTCCCACCGTCCTATTCTCCTTCGTTCCGTTCTGTTCTATCTCTCTTATGGAATCTGTAGTCTTCAGTCTACGTCTTTCTCCTTCTCTTCCTTCCCCGAGGAGCTCGTTCCCCTAAGACTAGTCCTCAGCCTCTCCTAACTGACTGCCTTTCTCCGCCTTGAGCTCCTCTCAGGCTGACCTGCTGTCAGCCTGCTCTCTCTCTGGGACTCACCCCAGACTGACCTTCTGTCAGACTGACCTGAAATCCTACACCTTCCCTCTCTTTTATATCTAACTCCACCCGCCTCCCCAGCTCCTCTCGTGTTACGAAGCCAGGGACCACAAAAGGCACCCTATGACCTTTCCAGCATAAAGCATGGATGGGTCCCTGCTGAACTATCCTGTGTGTGGGGTGCAGGTATTGGAATGCGGAAAGAAGTTCCCAGCCTACCTGGATGGTGGGGCACCACACCTTAGGAGAAGGTGCAGTACCTCTGTGGCGACTGAAGCCTCAGGGGCGCCAAATACCCCCCGTTAAACACAGCACGTCCGCGGGCTGTAAGGCAACAAAAGGTACAATACAGGAACACACAAAAATTTTTAAATGCTGTTCAACAATACTTATCTAATCTTCCTAATGTAGGAGGTACATTTCTTAAACGTTACAAACAGGTTACCTCCTATCTTAGTATCAAAAATTTACTTAAGTGCAATTCTTAATTCAAAGTGCTATACTCAACACATTTTCTGTTACCTCCTCCGACGCTTCGCGCCGTCCCCTGTCTGGCTTTACAGGGTCACGGCGCGTCAGAGGACCGCGCATGCGCGCTCGCCCTTCCCCGGCCGCTGGGCATCCTGGGAGCACGTGACCTGGTGGCTCCACCCCATCATGGCGGTGCCCACCGGGTATTTCTGCTTGGCGTCTTGGAAGGTAAGATGCCTGTTTGTCTTTGTCCGTGGCGCTTGCAGTCCCTGCGCAGCGTCACCCCCGGCTCTCAGGTCCCTGCACACCACCAGTGCTGCGCTCTGCCCTCTGCCCTGTCCGGTTTCTCCCTGCTATTTGTTCCTTCTCCGTTCTCCCGTCGTACCTTCCTCTCCTGGTTCCCTGTTTCGCCATGCTGTATTCTCCTGTGCCCGCTTCCTGCCTGTACCGCTGCCTCTGTAATTGTCTGTCTCCTGCGTATTGTGCTTCTTCCCCTATCTTGTTCTCTGCCAGAACCCCTAGGTCCAGTGTCCCCTAATCTCCTTGTGTCCTTCTTCCATTCCAGCTATTTGCCTCGGCTCCGTCCTGTTCCTTCCCGGTTCCACAGCCTGTTCCCTCCTGCCTTGTGTCTACTCAATCCCTCGTATACCCTCCCACGCTCTGATCTGCTCTCCTGTATACCCCCCGGGTCGTCCCTTTGGTTCCAGCTGTCATGGTTCCATCTCCCTTGGGCCTGCCCCTAACACTCCCTGTATAGGGGGTGGTCATCACCTGGTCCGCTCGCCCTCGGGGGCTCTGGAGCCATGACCCAGAGGGTCCACTCTGGGGTTTTCTACCTAGAACCCTAACAGAACAAACAGGCCATGGACCCCGCTAGAGCCGCTGCAGCTCAAAAGGAGTTGCTCTTTTTGCGGGAGAATCAAACCCGTATCATGGCTTTCATGAAATCCATGGATTTTCTTCTCTCCGCGCTCCAGGCCTCCAATCCTGGGAACGCTTCCCAATTGGCTGGACTGCAGCAAGAGGTGGCACAGCAGAGAGATACCCAGACCCATATTGTCAGTTATATGGCCTCTATAGACGACCGCTTACTCTCCCTGCAGTCGGCCGTCGCATCTCTCGTCCCAGCTTTGGCTCCTCACCCACCGCCCCTTCTAGCTAAGCCACCTCATTACAACGGGGACCCCAAGCTGTGTCGGGGTTTCCTGAACCAGTGCCGCCTCCACTTCGAACTCCTGCCTAAGCAATATCCCACTGAGCGGGCCAAGGTGGCTTTCATTGTCTCCCATCTTGAGGGAGACGCTTTGGCATGGGTTAATCCTCTCTGGGAGGGGGATGATCCTGTGGTCTCCCAGCTAAGTACCTTTTTTGAAACGTTTCGTCAAGTGTTCGACGAGCCGGGCCGTCTGGCCTCGACCACGGAATCCTTATTCAACCTTCACCAAGGGTCCCAAACCGTGGGTCAATATGCCATCCGATTTCGGACCCTATCTTCTGATTTGGGATGGAACAACGAGGCATTAGTAGGGGCCTTCTGGCGAGGCCTCGCGGGTCGAATTAAGGATGAGTTGGCTGGACGTGATACCCCCACTGCCTTAGAGGAGCTGATTTTGCTGGCCACACGTATCGATCTACAATTCCAGGAACGTGCTCATGAGAGGAGGCTTCCTCGTTCTTCCCCAGCCATCCGTGGACCGCCCTGTCCTCGGTCCGGGATATCCTCTTCAGCTTCTATGCCAGAACTGTTATGAATGAGTCACCGTAGGAGGCAAAAACAGAAATACTAGCTAAGTCCAGAAAACCAGAGAAGTTGGCAGCTATCGGATTGCAGACCCCTGAACCTAACAACAACAACTAGCAGTAGCCGTGGGGGGTTCCTACGGTGCCCTAGACCCCTCGATCACAGCTGGAGAACTAAATAGCCTAAAGACAGAAAGGGAAATCTAAACTGCCCCAGAGCAGACCCCAAAGCAATAGGCAGCCCCCAACATATAATGACGGTGAAGCAAGATGAAAAAACACTCACACAGATAGAAAGATAGGCTGAGCAAATGATGGGGCTCAAGCTAACTAAATAGGACAGAATAGAAAAGCTGCTGTCTGCAATCCGCCAAAACCCTCTCAAAAACAAGAGCCAACAGACTGATAGGGAAAAAAGCCCTGAAGACGCTAGGCTTCAAAAAGACTATATCAGTACTCAGGTATTATCTGAAGACAGAGCAAAAAGGAATTCAGCTCACCCAGCAGGGAAAGGCAGAAATCCAGAAAAACAAGGCAAAACAAAACCAAAACACAAATGCAAAAAGTAGAGCAGAAAACTTAGCTTTTGAGGAGCAGGAATCAGTCTGGTCTCCAAGAATCCCTCAGAGTAATCACCCGCAAGGCAGAAGGGCGTCGGCTGCCTTATATCCAGTCAGCAATCCCAGTCATCCAGTCATCATGATTCTGCTCAGGTGCTTTGTAATCAGCCTCACTACCTTCCTTCACCAGAAGAGGGAGTTCATCAGACCTCAATGGTGAAGGAGAAAATTAACTCACAACAGTACCTCCCCCTTGAGGAGGGGTCACCGAATCCTCATCCACGCCACCAGGGCGATCAGGGTGAGCCCGATGAAAGGCATGCACCAATCTTTTGGCATGAATATCAGAGGCAGAGACCCAGGAATTATCCTCCTGAGCATAACCCTTCCACTTAACCAAATACTGGAGTCTCCGTCTAGCCAGACGGGAATCCAGTATCTTCTCTACCTCATATTCCATGTTACCTTTAACTAATACAGGGTCCGGAGGTGCCACCCCAGGAACAACTGGTTCAACAAACCTCTTCAACAAGGACTTATGAAACACATTATGAATTTTAAATGTGACAGGAAGAGCCAAATGAAAAGAGACCGGATTAATAATCTCCAAAATCTTGTAAGGTCCAATAAATCTAGGCTTAAACTTAGGAGAAGCCACCTTCATAGCGATATTTTTTGATGATAACCAAACCATATCACCAACCTTAAACTGGGGACCAATGGTCCTATGTCAGTTGGAAAACCGCTGGGCCTTTTCCTGGGAGAGAGATAACTTATCCACCACTTGGTCCCAGATCTGGTGCATTCTCTCCACCACAGTGTCAACACCTGGGCAGGCAGAAGGCTCCACCTGCCCTGAAGAAAATCGAGGATGAAACCCAAAGTTACAAAAAAAGGTGACATCAAAGTGGCAGAACTAGCTCTATTATTTAAAGCAAATTCGGCCAAGGGCAAAAATGAAACCCAATCATCCTGATCAGCGGAAATAAAACATCTCAAATACGACTCCAAGGTCTGGTTTGTTCTCTCCGTCTGCCCATTGGTCTGAGGGTGAAAAGCAGAGGAGAAGGACAACTGAATTCCCAGCTTGGAACAGAAAGTCCTCCAAAATCTAGACACAAATTGAACTCCTCTGTCAGATACAATGTTCTCAGGAATCCCGTGCAAGCGAACCACCTGTTGCAAAAACAGGGGCACCAACTCAGAGGAAGATGGCAACTTAGGGAGTGGTACAAGATGAACCATCTTAGAGAACCTATCACAAATCACCCAAATAACTGTCATTCTCTGAGAGACAGGCATATCAGAGATGAAATCCATTGAAATATGGGTCCATGGCCTCCTGGGGACCGGCAAAGGCATCAACAATCCACTAGAGCGAGAACAAGGTTTAGACCGGGAGCAAGTCCCACAGGACTGCACAAAATTCCTGACATCACGAGACAAGGCGGGCCACCAAAAAGAGCGACTCACCAGATCTCTAGTATCAAAAATACCTGGATGACCAGCCAATGCAAAGCAATGAACTTCAGACATCACTTTCTTCTTCCACTGGTCAGGAACATACAACTTTCCACTGGGACAATGCTCAGGTTTGTCCTCCTGGAACTCTTCCAGAGCACGTCTCAAATCGGGCGAGATGGCAGAAAGAACTACCCCTTCGCCTAAGATGGTAGCAGGCTTGGTCACCACAGGAGAATCAGCAAAGAAGCTACTAGAGAGGGCGTCTGCCTTGACATTCTTGGTGCCAAGAAGAAAAGAGACCACAAAATCAAAACGTGTAAAAAACAAGGCCCACCTAGCTTGTCTAGGGTTCAAGTGTTTGGCCGACTCCAGGTAAACCAAATTCTTGTGGTCAGTGAGGACCACAACTTGATGTTTAGCTCCCTCCAACCAATGTCTCCACTCCTCAAATGCCCATTTCATGGCTAACAGTTCCCGATTCCCCACATCATAGTTACGTTCAGATGGAGAGAACTTTCGGGAAAAGAAAGCACAGGGATTCATTTTAGATGTTACAGGATCCTTTTGGGACAAAACAGCTCCTGCACCAATCTCAGAAGCGTCCACCTCTACCTGGAACGGGAGTGAGACATCAGGTTGCCGCAAAACCGGGGCAGAAGTGAATCTTCGCTTCAGCTCCTGAAAGGAAGAAACAGCCTCCGGAGACCAATTCAACACATCAGCACCCTTTTTAGTCAGATCAGTCAATGGCTTGGCAATACTAGAAAATTTTGCTTTAAATTTCCGATAAAAATTAGCAAAACCCAAAAACTTCTGGAGGGCCTTCAAAGAAGTGGGCTGAACCCAATCATAAATGGCCTGTACCTTGGCCGGGTCCATTTCAATAGTTGACGGAGACAAAATAAATCCCAAAAATGAAATCCTCTGTACCCCAAAAAGGCATTTCGATCCTTTGACAAACAGGGAATTCTCCCTCAAGATCCGGAACACAGTCCGAACATGTTCCACATGAGAATCCCAATCCTTGGAGAAGATCAAAATATCATCCAGATAGATAATCAAAAATTTATCCACAAAATCTCGGAAAATGTCGTTCATGAAGCACTGGAAGACAAAAGGGGCATTAGTGAGCCCAAAAGGCATCACCAGGTACTCAAAATGTCCCTCCGGAGTATTAAACGCTGTCTTCCATTCATCCCCATGCTTAATGCGGATAAGATTATACGCCCCCTGAAGTCAAGCATGGTAAACCAGCAAGCACCTTTAACTCTGGAGAATAGATCCGAAATCAGGGGTAACGGATACTGATATTTAATAGTAATTTTGTTGAGGGCACGATAATCAATACAAGGCCTTAATGAACCATCCTTTTTGGCCATGAAAAAAAACCCGGCACCTAAGGGTGAAGAGGATGGTCTAATATGACCCTTCTCCAACGCCTCCTTAATGTAGGATCGCATAGCCTCGTGCTCGGGTACAGATAAATTGGAGAGCCGACCCTTAGGAAATGTACACCCCGGGATCAGTTCAATTGCACAGTCATAACTCCTATGAGGAGGCAAAGACACAGACTCATTCTCACTAAATACATCATAAAAGTCTGCCAAATAGTCAGGAACATCATGCGACTGAGGAGAGGTGGAAAAAACCGGAGCCTCACTAAGGGCACACCGACAACCCCAACTCACCACAGACACAGATTTCCAATCCAAAACTGGATTATGAATTTGCAACCAGGGAAACCCCAGAACAATGGTATCATGCAAATTATGCAACACCAAAAATCTGCAATTTTCTTGATGGTCTGGGGCGACCCGCATTACCACCTGGGTCCAAAACTGAGGTTTATTTTTCGCCAAAGGAGTAGCATCAATCCCACTCAAAGGGATGGGCGTCCGCAGAGGTGTCATCGGAAATCCACAACGTTTAGCAAAATCCAAGTCCATTAGATTCAGGGCTGCTCCCGAATCCACAAAAGCCTTGGCGGAAAATGTGGACAGGGAGCAGATCAGAGTAATTGCCAGAAGAAACTTAGGTTGAACACCACCCACAGAAAACGTGTGTGCAAAACGTTTCTCTCGTTTAGGACAGACAGAAAAAATATGCGAGGCATCTCCACAAAAAAAACACAGCTTATTACGCCTTCTGAACTCCTGACATTGCTCCCTGGACAAAACTCTATCACATTGCATAGGTTCAGACACTTGTTCAACAGGTGGCAACACCTCTCGTGCAGTCCTGCGTTCACGTAAACGCCGATCAACCTGAATCGCTAATGACATAGAATCGTCAAGACCAGAGGGAACAGGAAATCCCACCATAGTATCTTTTACGGCTTCTGACAAACCCTTCCGAAAGAGAGCTGCCAAGGCATTATCATTCCAGGTAGTAAAGACCGCCCACTTTCGGAATTTTTGACAGTACAATTCTGCAGAATCTCGACCCTGGCTCAATGCCAACAGGGTCTTTTCAGCCTGATCAATAGCATTAGGTTCGTCATACAACAACCCCAACGCTTGAAAAAATGCGTTCACATTAGTCAGAATAGGATCATCTGGTTTCAAAGAAAACGCCCAATCCTGGGGGTCGCCACGCAGCAAAGAGATGACAATTTTAACCTGCTGCGCGGAGCTCCCTGACGAGTTAGGCTTCAAGGCAAAAAATAATTTACAATTATTTTTGAAATTCAAAAATTTAGACCGATCCCCAAAAAACACATCAGGAGTAGGGATCTTTGGTTCAGCAGCATGTGAATGAGCAAGGTAGGCGGAAGTTCCCCGCACTTCCGCAGCGAGCTGCTCCACATGATCAGACAATTGCTTTATCTCCATTGAGAGAAAGAAAAAATTCCCCCTACGGCCTCTGAGATATAGAGGAAAGAATATACACACTTTTTTTTTTTTACAATTCTTTCCTGCTATTGAGTACCCTAGGATCTGCGGTATGGCAGGTGATTCTGTTATGAATGAGTCACCGTAGGAGGCAAAAACAGAAATACTAGCTAAGTCCAGAAAACCAGAGAAGTTGGCAGCTATCGGATTGCAGACCCCTGAACCTAACAACAACAACTATCAGTAGCCGTGGGGGGTTCCTACGGTGCCCTAGACCCCTCGATCACAGCTGGAGAACTACATAGCCTAAAGACAGAAAGGGAAATCTAAACTGCCCCAGAGCAGACCCCAAAGCAATAGGCAGCTCCCAACATATAATGACGGTGAAGCAAGATGAAAAAACATTCACACAGATAGAAAGATAGGCTGAGCAAATGATGGGGCCCAAGCTAACTAAATAGGACAGAATAGAAAAGCTGCTGTCTGCAATCCGCCAAAACCCTCTCAAAAACAAGAGCCAACAGACTGATAGGGAAAAAAGCCCTGAAGACGCTAGGCTTCAAAAAGACTATATCAGTACTCAGGTATTATCTGAAGACAGAGCAAAAAGGAATTCAGCTCACCCAGCAGGGAAAGGCAGAAATCCAGAAAAACAAGGCAAAACAAAACCAAAACACAAATGCAAAAAGTAGAGCAGAAAACTTAGCTTTTGAGGAGCAGGAATCAGACTGGTCTCCAAGAATCCCTCAGAGTAATCACCCGCAAGGCAGAAAGGCGTCGGCTGCCTTATACAGTTGTGGCCAAAAGTATTGACACCCCTGCAATTCTGTCAGATAATACTCAGTTTCTTTCTGAAAATGATTGCAAACACAAATTCTTTGGTATTATTATCTTCATATAATTTGTCTTAAATGAAAAAACACAAAAGAGAATAAAGCAAAAAGCAAAACTGATCATTTCACACAAAACTTCAAAAATGGGCCAGACAAAAGTATTAGCACCCTCAGCCTAATACTTGGTTGCACAACCTTTAGCCAAAATAACTGCGACCAACCGCTTCCGGTAACCATCAATGTGTTTCTTACAATGCTCTGCTGGAATTTTAGACCATTCTTCTTTGGCAAACTGCTCCAGGTCCCTGATATTTGAAGGGTGCCTTCTCCAAACTGCCATTTTTAGATCTCTCCACAGATGTCCTATGGGATTCAGGTCTGGACTCATTGCTGGCCACCTTAGAAGTCTCCAGTGCTTTCTCTCAAACCATTTTCTAGTGCTTTTTGAAGTGTGTTTTGGGTCATTGTCCTGCTGGAAGACCCATGACCTCTGAGGGAGACCCAGCTTTCTCACACTGGGCCCTACATTATGCTGCAAAATTTGTTGGTAGTCTTCTGACTTCATAATGCCATGCACACGGTCAAGCAGTCCAGTGCCAGAGACAGCAAAGCAACCCCAAAACATCAGGGAACCTCCGCCATGTTTGACTGTAGGGACCGTGTTCTTTTCTTTGAATGCCTCTTTTTTTCTCCTGTAAACTCTATGTTGATGCCTTTGCCCAAAAAGCTCTACTTTTGTCTCATCTGTCCAGAGAACATTCTTCCAAAACGTTTTAGGCTTTTTCAGGTAAGTTTTGGCAAACTCCAGCCTGGCTTTTTTATGTCTCGGGGTAAGAAGTGGGGTCTTCCTTGGTCTCCTACCATACAGTCCCTTTTCATTCAGACGCCGACGGATAGTATGGGTTGACATTGCTCTGCCCTTGGACTGCAGGGCAGCTTGAACTTGTTTGGATGTTAGTGGAGGTTCTTTATCCAATATCCGCACAATCTTGCGTTGAAATCTCTTGTCAATTTTTCTTTTCCGTCCACATCTAGGGAGGTTAGCCACAGTGCCATGGGCTTTAAACTTCTTGATGACACTGCGCACGGTAGACACAGGAACATTCAGGTCTTTGGAGATGGACTTGTAGCCTTGAGATTGCTCATGCTTCCTCACAATTTGGTTTCTCAAGTCCTCAGACAGTTCTTTGGTCTTCTTTCTTTTCTCCATGCTCAATGTGGTACACACAAGGACACAGGACAGAGGTTGAGTCAACTTTAATCCATGTCAACTGGCTGCAAGTGTGATTTAGTTATTGCCAACACCTGTTAGGTGCCACAGGTAAGTTACAGGTGCTGTTAATTACACAAATTAGAGAAGCATCACATGATTTTTCGAACAGTGCCAAACTGCCAATACTTTTGTCCACCCTCTTTTTTATGTTTGGTGTGGAATTATATCCAATTTGGCTTTAGGACAATTCTTTTTGTGTTTTTTCATTTAAGACAAATTAAATGAAGATAATAATACCAAAGAATTTGTGTTTGCAATCATTTTCAGGAAGAAACTGAGTATTATCTGACATAATTGCAGGGGTGCCAATACTTTTGGCCACAACTGTATCCAGTCAGCAATCCCAGTCACCCAGTCATCATGATTCTGCTCAGGTGCTTTGTAATCAGCTTCACTACCTTCCTTCACCAGAAAAGGGAGTTCATCAGACCTCAATGGTGAAGGGGAAAATGAACTCACAAACACAGAACCCATGCAGGTAGACCGGCTTAAGCTATCTGGACAACGCTGGGAGGAGAGGCGCACCAAGGGTCTCTGTTTCTACTGTGGCAGTGACTCTCATTTGGTCCGCGCCTTCCCGGAACGTCCAGAAAACTCCTCCGCCTAGGTCAGGTAAGAGAGGCCTCCCTAGGTGTGTGTGATACCTCTCTACCCCTCTCTCTGTCCGTCTTGTTACACGTTTGTGGTAAACGTTTTTCTTTGGCAGCCTATATGGATTCTGGCGCAGCAGGAAATTTTATTAGGCTCAAGGAGGTCCTTAAGTTTTCGGTCCCGGTTAAGACCTTAGAGACTCCACGGATCCTCACTTCCGTGGACGGAAAACCTCTTCAAGAGGCCGTTACCCTAGTCACCCACGAGGTAGAACTCCAGGTAGGAGCCTTGCACAAAGAGAGGATCACCTTTTATGTCCTAGCGGGCATCTCTCATCCTATTCTTCTTGGCCTTCCCTGGTTACGGGCCCACGAGCCTACCTTGGACTGGCATAAGGGCAATATTCTGCGCTGGGGGGATTCCTATGGGGCGAGGTGTCTGCTGCCGGTGCGTCCCGTGGGTGGTTCCCGTCCCCTTTCCATGTCCCCCGGGTTGCCCATCGCTTACAGCTCTTTTTCGGACATCTTTAACAAGAAGGAGGCCGAGAACCTTCCCCTGCATCGACCCTACGATTGCCCCATCGAGCTCATCCCTGGAGCCATCTCTCCGAGGGGTAGGATTTATCCACTCTCGCCAGCAGAGACGCAAGCCATGTCGGAGTACGTTCAAGAGAACTTGGCCAAGGGTTTCATACGGAAGTCTTCCTCTCTTGCGGGCGCAGGCTTCTTTTTTGTCAAGAAGAAGGACGGTTCGCTCCGTTCGTGCATCGACTACAGAGGTTTAAGCAGCATCACGATAAAGAACAAGTACCCGTTGCCCCTCATCCCCGAACTCTTTGATCGCCTGAGAGGAGCACAAATATTTACGAAACTTGATCTTCGAGGAGCCTATAACTTGGTCCGAATTCGCGCTGGGGATGAGTGGAAGACCGTGTTCAACACGCATGATGGCCACTATGAGTACCTAGTTATGCCTTTTGGCCTCTGTAACGCACCAGCAGAATTCCAGGAGCTCGTTAATGATATTTTTCGAGATCTCCTCTACTCTTGTGTCGTGGTTTATCTAGACGACATCATTGTCTTCTCTCCGGATCTCTCTACCCATCGGCGGGACGTACGGCAAGTGTTACAACGTCTAAGGGAAAACCACCTTTTTGCCAAGCTGGAAAAATGCGTCTTCGAGCAACCATCCCTGCCGTTTCTAGGGTACATCGTCTTGAGGTCTGGCCTGAAGATGGATCCCGAGAAAGTGTCCGCTGTCCTGGACTGGCCTCGTCCCCTTGGACTCAAAGCCATTCACCGCTTTCTCGGCTTTGCAAATTACTATAGGCAATTTATTCCTCATTTCTCCACCTTAACCAAGCCTATCTCTGCTCTCGTACGCAAAGGGGCAAATCCCCACCTCTGGCCTCCTGAGGCAGATGACGCCTTTCAAACTCTGAAGAAGGAATTCTCTACAGCGCCTGTTCTCCACCGTCCGGATGCCAATAGACCCTTTATTCTCGAGGTCGACGCATCATCTGTTGGAGCAGGGGCAGTTCTCCTGCAAAGAACCTCCGCTGGTCGGGCCGTCACATGTGGATTTTTCTCTAAAGCCTTTTCTCCTCCCGAACGCAATTATTCCATTGGGGACAAGGAACTACTTGCAATAAAACTGGCCTTAGAGGAATGGCGTTACCTTCTCGAAGGAGCCGTCCATCCCTTCACCATATTTACCGGCCACAAGAATTTGGCCTACGTTCAGTCTGCTCAAAGGCTCAACCCTTGGCAAGCCAGATGGTTCTTATTCTTTGGACGCTTTGATTTCGAGCTCCACTTTTGTCCGGGTAATAAAAATACCAAAGCTGATGCGCTATCGAGGTCATTTCTCCCTACCGATGAAGAGGAGAGCCCTGCCCACATCATCGATCCAACGAAGATGGTCACCCTAGCTCCTATAAGTTTGGTCAATCCACCACCTGGCAAGACCTTGGTATTGGACCATGACAGAGTAAGGGTTCTGCGTTGGGGACACTCCTCTAAAGTCGCCGGGCATGCTGGAGCCAAGAAGACTCTGTCCCTCATCTCCCGCCATTATTGGTGGCCCTCGCTCCGCCAGGACGTCTTGGAGTTCACCGCTTCTTGCTACTCCTCTGTGCCCGAAACAAAGTCCCAAGACAGTTACCCTCCGGTCTCTTACATCCGTTGCCTGTACCTTCGGTCCCTTGGAGCCATATCGCCATGGATTTTGTCACGGATCTACCTCCATCTTCTGGCTGCACTGTCATTTTGGTGGTGGTGGATCGTTTTTCCAAAATGGCCCATTTTATCCCGCTGCCTGATCTGCCTTCTGCGCCCGAGTTGGCGAAGATCTTCTTGCATCATATTTTCCGACTTCATGGTTTTCCCCAGCACATCGTGTCTGACCGTGGAGTTCAATTCACCTCTCGTTTCTGGAGAGCCCTCTGCGGCTCAATGGAGGTAGCCCTGGATTTCTCCTCTGCCTACCACCCGCAGTCCAATGGCCAAGTGCAGCGAATCAATCAAGTGTTAACCTCTTATCTTCGGCATTTTTCTAATGCACACCAGAGCAACTGGGTCTCGCTGCTTCCTTGGTCCGAATTCGACCACAACAATCACCCCAACGAATCCTCTTCCAAGTTTCCCTTTTTTGTAGTTTTTGGGCAGCATCCCGGCATTCCCCTTACCGTTTCCCCCACCTCGGGCGTGCCGGCGGCAGACTCCTTGTCTTCAGAATTCTCTAAAATTTGGGAGGAGAGAAAAGGGGCCCTTGAGAGAGCTAGCGATCGGATGAAGAGGTACGTCGACAAGAAACGCCTTGACGCCCCTCCCTATCATCCGGGCGATAAGGTCTGGCTATCCTCGCGTTTCATCTGACTTAAAATCCCCTCTTATAAATTGGGCCCGCGTTATATTGGTCCCTTTGAGGTTTTGAGCCGCATCAATGACGTGGCCTATAAACTAAAACAACCTGCCTCTCTGTGGATTCCCAATACCTTCCACGTCTCACTCCTCAAACCTACAGTATTTAATCGCTTTCACCCAGCTTCGTCCCATGCTCCTCCTCCTAGCGCCGCTGAAGATACCTTTGATGTCAATGACATCTTGGCAAAGAAGACCGTCAGGGGTAGGACCTTTTTCCTTATTGATTGGAAAGGGTTCGGCCCTGAGGAGAGGTCATGGGAGCCCCGGGAAAACATCAATGCTCCTCATATCATGAGAAGGTTTCTGTCCCGCCTTAAGAAGGAGGGGAGTAAGAGAGGGGGTACTGTTACCTCCTCCAATGCCTCGCACCGTCCCCTGTCTGGCTTTACAGGGTCACGGCGCGTTAGAGGCCCGCGCATGCGCGCTCTCCCTTCCCTGCTTCATCCTGGGAGCACGTGATCCGGTGGCTCCGCCCCATCATGGCGGTGCCCACCGGGTATTTCTGCTTGGCGTCTTGGAAGGTAAGACGCCTGTTTGTCTTTGTCCGTGGCGCTTGCAGTCCCTGCGCAGCGTCACCCCCGGCTCTCAGGTCCCTGTGCACCACCGGTGCTGCGCTCTGCCCTCTGCCCTGTCTGGTTTCTCCCTGCTATTTGTGCCTTCTCCGTTCTCCCATCCTACCTTCCTCTCCTGGTTCCCTGTTTCGCCATTCTGTATTCTCCTGTGCCCGCTTCCCGCCTGTACCGCTGCCTCGGTAATTGTCTGTCTCCTATGTATTGTGCTTCTTCCCCCTATCTTGTTCTCTGCCAGAACCCCTAGGTCCAGTGTCCCCTAATCTCCTTGTGTCCTTCTTCCATTCCAGCTATTTGCCTCGGCTCCATCCTGTTCCTTCCCGGTTCCACAGCCTTTTCCCTCCTGCCTTGTGTCTACTCAATCCCTCGTATACCCTCCCACGCTCTGATCTGCTCTCCTGTATACCCCCCGGGTCGTCCCTTTGGTTCCGGCTGTCGTGGTTCCATCTCCCTTGGGCCTGCCCCTAACACTCCCTGTATAGGGGGTGGTCATCACCTGGTCCGCTCGCCCCCAGGGGCTCTGGAGCTAGGACCCAGAGGGTCCACTCTCGGGTTTTCTACCTAGAACCCTAACATTTTCTTTATTACATTTTCTATCAATTATTCTCTTTTTCTCTTCTACTGGACGCAAGACACTGACCATCTACGCTTGACCTGTCACCTGTCACTTTCAATTCTGTATTCTTTATTCAATTCTCACATTCTATCTCAAAACTTTTCTAATTCTCTGTATCAAATATTCTATAAAAGACATTTACTTTTCATAAGACATAACATTATCAAATACGTTATCATAAAACATTCAAAATTCTTGTAAGGTACTGAACACTGCTCCCAGCCGGGCTTTCTTGCAGTGACCCTTGAGGTAGACATCATTCTTCGAAAAGTGTCCATGCAGAAACATTATCTTCGCAAAGAGTCTCTTTATATGTAAAACCAAGAGAGAGCACCCAAAGGGGTGCAAACTATTTACAAGAAAGTTTTGGATCACACAGCGTTCATGATCTCCACAGTTCCATTTGTAGAAAAACACCGCCAATCAAAAGCAGGCAACAAAAGTGCTACCGGAAAATCATGATAGCAAACAAGGCACAACTGGTGCAAACAAACCCTCCTGGGTAACGAGATTTAGTAAATGTAGAATATCTTAGTGGCTACCAGATTCCATGTAGTCATTGGCAATCCGTAGGAACTCCTCTTCTCATGGTGTCAAGCCAGGGATCTTTGGTTTGGGCCGCCGAACTGGAGGTGTTGCAAGAGCAGCCTGGTTCCTAGGATCAGGTACCTGAGCAGTCTGAGTGGTACCGGTGGATGGAGGGGCATTGAATGGTTTCGATGGCAGGTACCTCTCGATGAACTCTGCAGGGATACGTCGTACATTCAGGGCGTACCACCCCCGGAGTCCTTCATGCCGGGTGAAGGTCACATATTCCCCAGGCTGCAGGTCTCTATCTGGATACCCTTTCCTCAGATGGGACTCCACATCCCGCCGGTTGAAGAACAGGTCACCAATGCGCTTGGGGTCCGCGATGAATCCAAAACCCCTCTCCTTATTCACATTCAGCACTTGCCCCCATCCGACTGCATCCCGGAGGCCATGATGACCTGCACGGGCCCTCTCCTTCCGGGCCAGATCCGGGCCCAACACAGCCTGCTTCCTCTGCCCCCTCTCCCAGTACTCCGCTGCCAGCTTTGTAATGGTGGCTCGGCAATAGGCCTCATTCTTCTCCTCTCGGGACCTGCTTTCATCCACAGCACCAGCATCCCGGTCCCAGACCAGATCCAGGACGACCTGGCCAGCCGCTGCGACTGCGGTACACCCCAGGTCCTTCCCAGGTGGAGGAACATCCGACATACCTGGGGCCTCCTGGCGGTGCGGCCTCTGCTCCGGTGCAGGCGGTGACAGAGCGGATGGTAGCTCCGGGTCCGCGGGGGCTTCGGTCGGGACCTGCGCAGCCGCAACAGGTACGGGCGGGAGCACGGACTCAGCTCCCGGGTCCTCCGGTGACTTCTTTGGGCGAGCAGGACGCAGCCGCACGGACAGCGTGGAGGTGAAAGTTAACGCTGCCGGGGAGCAGTCTGGTGCGGCAGCGGCAGGTACCGATGGAGAGGGTACCGCTGATGTAGGCCCCGCAGGGGCGCGCTGCCGTCTCAGCCTCTCCAGCGCTTCTCTTCTTAGCTGCAGATGGGTAGTCAGTTCCGTGATCTCATCCTGTAGCTGCCGGCAAATTATGCCAGCTTCAGGGTTGGAGCCGTCAGCCATGGCGCTGGGGGTTTGCACTTCCCGGCGCTCCGCAGGCCTCCTTCCCTCACTCTCCAAAATGGCGTTTTGGCGTTCTTCTTCTTGCTCTGCCCTTCTGCTCGCCACTGGCTTTCTCTGCCCCTCCTTCTGGGGGCGGCGTCTCCTTCCCGCGCCTCCATACCAAGCCAGTAGACGAACCCCTTGGGGGGTGGGCCATGCATCGGTCACATAGTAATTCAGGCAGGGACGGCCCAAGACTCTTCGCGGTCTTTTCTTAGGACCTCCCATCTCTTCACGCCCTTCTTCTCCGCGCCAGCGGCCATTTCTAATGTCCATTTTACAGTCTATTAAATTTGGTCTTCTGCACATTTTCAAAAGTTGTAAATCCAAGGCACACAGAACCCGATGGCATCGGGTCTCGTCATCCTATTCGATGGCATCGGGTCTCGTAATCCTGTTCGTGACGCCAAAATTGGGTCGCCCTCGCACACCCAGGGCAGCTGGGTACTCGGTACAGCGGTGACCCGGTCTGTGGCCCTGAGCGCCCAATATCAATGGCGGTGATGTTAATGGTGTTAAAGTTTATATGAATAGTTCGTGACGCCACCCGTGGTGTTTGGCAAGTAAGATGGTAAGCCAACGCTGCATACAGATCCGCTGGGACTGATGGTGTGGTGCAGCAGAGATGGTATAGCTCCCCACAGGTGGAGCTGTAGTCCCAGGGCAGTGTAGGTGCAATGGATGAGGAGAGGTGCAGAATGGTATGGAGGCTGGTACCCAGGTGTAGTGGTGCTGGAATAACTGGAGGACACCAGAGTATGCGGTTCCAAGGTTCCAAACCATTACTCACTGTTTGCAGTTCACACAACTGCCTGCCTCCGTACTGTGTTCTTCAGGTCAGGGCTCCAGCCAACCTCCAGGCAGGATAGGATTCTCCCTTCCACACTCTACCAACATGTACCTTACTGAACGACTCCTCCAAAGCGCCCTAAGGTGCGAAGCACTCCAGTACTTAGTTACACTGGAATGCCTCTCTCTAGGTGTTCCTAGTCTTTACTTGTATGACAGACAGCTGTAGCCTGCTTCGGGGACGCCTCACTGCGTCCCGGCTCTCTATTCAGTTGCTGTTGTGTCCCAAGTCTATGATGGGAGCAAGGCGTTAGCGGCTCACTACTCCTCCGGTGTCTGTTGCCAGACATAAAGTTCCAATCAACCTCGGGGACCGGGCCCCGGCTTTTGCGCTCTCTGGACTGGAAGGGTTTTCTCTCTTTCTCAACCTGCTTCCCACCGTCCTTCTATTCTCCTTCGTTCCATTCTGTTCTATCTCTCTTATGGAATCTGTAGTCTTCAGTCTACGTCTCTTTCTCCTTCTCTTCCTTCCCCGAGGAGCTCGTTCCACTAAGACCAGTCCTTAGCCTCTCCTGACTGACTGCCTTCCTCTGCCTTGAGCTCCTCTCAGGCTGACCTGCTGTCAGCCTGCTCTCTCTCTGGGACTCACCCCAGACTGACCTTCTGTCAGACTGACCTGAAATCCTACACCTTCCCTCTCTTTTATATCTAACTCCACCTGCCTCCCCAGCACCTCTCGTGTTACGAAGCCAGGGACCACAAAAGGCACCCTATGACCTTTCCAGCATAAAGCATGGATGGGTCCCTGCTGAACTATCCTGTGTGTGGGGTGCATGTGTTGGAATGCGGAAAGGAGTTCCCAGCCTACCTGGATGGTGGGGCACCACACCTTAGGAGAAGGTGCAGTACCTCTGTGGCGACTGAAGCCTCAGGGGTGCCACACAACCATCACATGGGGGGAGTTGATCTTTCTGATCAAGTCCTCCAGCCCTATAGTGCCATGCGGAAGGCAAAGGTGTGGTATAAAAAACTGGCTGTGCACCTAGTTCAAATGGCACTGTATAACACATGCGTGCTATCAGGATGTGCAGGCCAGAACCACTCCTTCTTTGAGTTCCAGGAGGCAATGATAAAGGCCGTGATTTTTGGAGAGGAGGACGGAACGCGCCTCAGCACCCCTGGAACTCAAGTTTCCCGTATGGTACCAGGGCAATATTTTCCCAGTGAGGGGATAACAAGAAAAAGGTGCCGGGTGTGCTATAAAAGGGGGACAAGAAAAACAACTCGTTTCCAATGTGAAACGTGTCCTGACAATCCTAGACTGTGTTTGAATGAATGCTTCAGAATTCATCACACGTCCATGGACTAAACACATCCAGACATTCCACGACAGAACTCACCCACACTAGGCTGACATACACAACACCTCACACACCAACCTGACGTACACTACACCACACACACCAACCTGACGTATACTACGCCACACACAATAACCTGACACTACGTCAGGTTGGTGTGTGTGGTGTAGTGTATGTCAGGTTGGTGTGTTTGTGTTGTAGTGTATGTCAGATTGTTGTGTGTGGTGTATACTACACCACACACACCATCCTGACGTACACTACACTACACCACACGCCAACCTGACATACACTACACCACACACACCAGCCTGACGTAGTGTCAGGTTGGTGTGTGTGGTATAGTGTACATCAGGTTGGTGTGTGTGGCGTAGTGTAAGTCAGGTTGGTGTGTATGTGTGGTGTACACTACACCACACACCAACCTGACATACACTACACCACACACACCAACCTGACGTAGTGTGTCAGGTTGGTGTGTGTGGCGTTGTGTAAGTCAGGTCGGTGTGTATGTGTGGTGTACACTACACCACACACCAACCTGATGTCCACTACACCACACACATCAACCTGACGTAGTGTGTCAGGTTGGTGTGTGTGGTGTAGTGTACATCAGGTTGGTGTGTGTGGCCTAGTGTACTTCAGGTTGGTATGTGTGCTGTACACTACACCACACACAGCAACCTGACGTACACTACACCGCACACCAACCTGATGTACACTACACCACACACACCAACCTGACGTAGTACACCACACACACCAACCTGACGTACACTTCACCACACACCAACCTGATGTACACTACACCTCACACACCAACCTGACGTAGTGTCAGGTTGGTGTGTGTAGCGTAGTGTATGTCAGGTTGGTGTGTGGTGTAATATAGTGTACTTCATGTTGTTGTGTATGTGGGTGGTGTATACTACACCACACACCAACCTGACATACACTACATACTTTCCATAAGCGACATGGTATCCGCTAACGATTGGAGCTAATTTTCCATTCAAATAGTCAAATGGCGCTCCTTCCCTTCTGAGCCCTGCCGTGCGCCCAAACAGTGGTTCCCCCCACATATGAGGTATCGGTGTACTCAGGAGAAATTTCCCAACAAATTTTAGGATCCATTTTATCCTGTTGCCCATGTGAAAATGAAAAAATTGAGGCTAAAAGAAAATTTTTGTGACAAAAAAGTACTTTTTCATATTTACGGCTCAATTTGTGAAGCACCTGGGGGTTCCGAGTGCTCATTATGCATCTAGATAAGTTCCTTGGGGGGGTCTAGTTTCCAAAATGGGATCACTTGTGGGGGTGCTCCATTGTTTAGGCACACAGGGGCTCTCCAAACGCGACATGGTGTACGCTGATGATTGGAGCTAATTTTCCATTCAAAAAGTCAAATGGCGCTCCTTCCCTTTTGAGCACTGCAGTGCGCCCAAACAGTAGTTTATGACCACATATGAGGTATCGGTGTACTCAGGAGAAATTTCCCAACAAATTTTAGGATCCATTTTATCCTGTTGCCCATGTAAAAATGAAAAAATTGAGGCTGAAAGAAAATTTTTGTGAAAAAAAGTACTTTTTCATATATACGGCTCAATTTGTGAAGCATCTGGGGGTTCGGAGTGCTCACTATGCATCTAGATAAGTTCCTTGGGGTGTCTAGTTTCCAAAATGGGGTCACTTATGGGGGTGCTCCAATGTTTAGGCACACAGGGGCTCTCCAAACGCAACATGGCAACCGCTAAATATTGCAGCATATTTTCTATTCAAAAAGTCAAATGGCGCTCCTTCCCTTCTGAGCCCTGCTGTGCACCCAAACAGTGGTTTATGACCACAAATGAGGTATCGATGTACTCAGGAGAAATTCCCCAACAAATTTTAGGATCCATTTTATCCTGTTACCCATGTGAAAATGAAAATATTGATGATAAAAAAAATTTTTGTTGGAAAAATTAAACTGTCCATTTTTTTTCTTCCATGTTGCTTTAGTTCCTGTGAAGCACCTGAAAGGTTAATAAACTTGTTGAATGTGGTTTTGAGTACCTTGAGTACCTTGCAGTTTTTAGAATGGTGTCACTAATGGGCATTTTCTGCCATATAGACCCCTCAAAATGACTTCAAATGTGAGGTGGTCCCTAAAAAAATGGTTTTGTAAATTTTGTTGTAAAAGTGAGAAATCGCTGGTCAACTTTTAACCCGTACAACTTCCTAACAAAAAAAATTTGATTCCAAAATTGTGCTGATGTAAAGTAGACATGTGGAAAATGTTATTTATTAACTATTTTGTTTCAAATAACTCTCTGGTTTAACAGAATAAAAATTCAAATTTTGAAAATTGCAAAATTTTCAACAAATATCAGTTTTTTTCACAAATAAATGCAAAAATTATTGACCTAAATTTACCACTAACATGAAGCCCAATATGTCTCGAAAAAACACTCTCAGAATCCCTAGGATCCGTTGAAGCGTTCCTGAGTTATTACCTTATAAAGGGATACTGGTCAGAATTGCAAAAAATGGCCAGGTCATTAAGGTCAAAATAGGCTGCGTCATGAAGGGGTTAACATCTGCACTGCCATCACCATCTACTCCCCCAGGGATCATCTGCAGTGCTGGCTATACTACATTCGAACACTCCAACTGGTGTCACGAATCACTGCAGAAACTTTATCCCCATTCAACTCTACCCCTTTTACATGACAGTCTGGGGCCACGGACCGGGTCACTGCCACTGTGACATTTCCCATTGAAGTTAACGGGCCCGGTACCGAGTATCCCACGGCCCCTGGGGCGCATCAGGTGCGCAAAAAATACGCATTGCACATGGACCACATGTGTGACTTGCGAGAAATACGCATTACTTCTCCAGGTGACAGGAAATGTGCCAATCCATTATCAGGAAGCTTAGAAATGATATTTAGCTCAAAAAGCGCTCCAGACATCCCGGAAAAATGCCTCCATGGAGTCCAGCAGCATGTCTTCACCACACATCAATGTGGAGATGTTAATTGTGTTGGTCCAGGATAGACCAGAAATTTGGGACCAACGGGATGCCCATTATTCAATCCGGGCCAGAAAAGAGGCGGCATGGAGGCACATCTGTGTGCAGATGTTTTCAGATTTTGGTGAACGGACCCGTGATGAGCAGCAGCAAATGAGTAAGTTAGCGCCTTTTTAAACAATCATCTTAAAGGCTATAACTAAGCATTTTTCAAAGTAGCCCCTAAAGTCCTATACTGTGTATGTAGTTCTCATTGTTTGCAATCGTAAATTCTGGAAATAAAGCACACGCTACTAGGCCACATGACTCTGTGAAATGTTTTGTAAGTTGCTTGGCACATTTCACAAAGGTAAATTTTCATATTTCGTTCACATTGCAGTTGAGGATGTGATGAGACGCTGGCTCAGCATCCATGACTAGTACCGGCGGGAAAGACAGCAGAGGGCCAGGAGTGGGGCAGCAGCACCGACCAAGCGAAAATATATATATTTCAACCGCGTGGCATTTTTGCACCAATTATGGATCTCAGACCGTAAGTACAGACATCACACCACATTATACATATGCTGTTTAGGGTCAGAGCTCCATATTTTTTTTTTTATTACATTTCCTAACAGAACTCAGTCCAACCTCACAGAGAGGGAGACAGGGTCGGATTCTGAGGCCATTGTAGACCAGGTCGGGGGAGGTGAAGATGTGGCTGCCCCATCTTCTCAGCCTTCCAGCTGCAACCCCCATGCTCCACCTGCACCAGCACAAGGACCAGGACCTGACCCAGCAGCTGCACCAGCACCTGGAAGATTTGAGGAACCAGGCAACAGCAGCAGCCCTACTGTACCTCTTGAGGGCTCCCCCCAGCCTGCTGCCGTATCCCGCCATGGGAGACGTAGAAGAGACAACACTGCCTCTGATACCCGGAGGCATGTAGACACAGGTGTCCTCAATTACCTGTCCAGGGCTGCCCAGGATGAGGGTGAAGAGGCTTATTCCCGAAGCCTGGCCCGGTACCTCCATCCCCCTACTTCGTGAGGTGAGGCTATGTGTGTGAGGATCTATTCAGATCCTAATTGATGCATGCACACCCCCTAATACCCCATATGAGGTTTTTGAGTTTCTTGAGAGGTGGCAGCTCTCACCCCATAACCGTCTCTGCCTTACCCCACACCCAGATGTGCCTGCTCAATTAGGATCTGAAGCTCCTTCAGCACATTCCCCCCAAAACCAACCTTAGCCACAACAGGGCCAAAGTGCGGCCTATAACCAACCTGCCCATTATGGCCACTTGTACAGACCCAGAGTTGGAGGCTGGCCCCAACCTGGATTTGCTCGACATGGTCATATTGGGGGGTATGATGAACGGGCCTACAATCAGCCACAGGAGTGTACTTTCCATTATCCATATGGCCATTTCGGCGCACAGCTACATGACCCTGGCCACATAAAACCACAGGGCCAAGATTTTCTACCCCCAACAGGGTGATGATCAAGCTAGGAACCCCACCCACCAACAAAGAGATGAAGGCCTCCCGCCGTCACCTCCACCAACATACCAGCAATTATAATGGCAAAATGTTATTGTTTGTTTTGCGTTAGCAAAAGATGTTTTTTTGGTAAAAATATATTTGGTTGTACAAATTATGTTTAAAATATAAATGCCCAAATTTTAAGGGCAATATATGCCAGATGAACAAAATATAGGAAACACTATCTCAAGTTACCTTTTGCAGTTATAAAAAAGTTAAACATGCAAAGTTTCAACTCTTGTTTCCTTATTTTCACAAATGGAACTATTTACAAATCTTTAAGCCAAATTAAAAGAACACACACAACATATTAAAGTGCCCCAAATTTTTTTTTATATACACACATAAGAATATCACAACATAGATACATCCTGATCTTGCCAGGTAGTAGCACCCTGAGGTGAAATAAAATACTGAGTGAACACATCACAAAATTTTATTCCTGAGAGAGGACACCGTAAAGGGAGCACATGTGGCCCAGGCCTATCCACATTGTCCACAACACCTTCAGCCACATCAGATGAGGAGCAATCATGCAGTCTAGTGAAGTTATGGAGGACCACACAAGCTTTGATGACCTCATTGACGTTGGCTTCTCCAGTCTGCCATTCAGCTGATTGGACACGCCATTTGGCACAAAGAATGCCGAAGGCGCATCAGTCGTCGGGCACGTGATAGTTGCAAATTAAATATCCTGCGCCGATGGTCAAGGGTTCTGTGCGGGTACATGACATGCCTGGTCAATTGAAATGCTTCATCACCCACTAGGACATAAGGCAACGCTTCTTGATTTGAGCCTGGAAGCTGACGTGGTGGTGGTAGGTCCAACTGGTTATTGCGCAGCCGCCGACCCATAATGAAAGAATTGAAGACTCTAGAGTCTCCAGTTCTTCCATAAGCCCCAATGTCTACAATTACAAACCTGTAGTTACTGTCAACCAGAGCCAACAAAACTACAGAAAAATATTGTTTATAATTATAGAATTGGGACCCTGAGTTCGGCGGCTTATGCACACAGATGTGCTTCCCATCCAGGGCTCCAATACAATGGCAATCCTCAACCAGTCTCCCATCTTGGGCTCTGGCATGACCAGTTGATGAAGTCTGGTCCAGATTTGCAAACATGTAGCCCGGTCTATGCCAGATATTCTCGATCTCCTAATCAAAAACTCCAGATGTAGTGCGGCATAAGAAAGCCCAGTTGTGAGGAACCTACAATTAAACAAATGTAGACAAAATATACATTACTACATGCAAAAGGATGCACACATTACATATAGATCACCAGAACAGTGTGTAAGTAAGAAGCTAGGCTTACACTACATATACACACGTAACACGGCTATGTAATGTGTAATAAAACATCCTAGTATTCGTACTTAGAAAATAGATTTTGGATATATTAAGAATGTTACTCAGCAAAAAAAGAGGTCACTGAGTAAGATAAGTATTTAGAAAACGAATCATCTACATACATTCTGTAGCTGAGGAATACATACCGTAACGTAAGGAGAAGGCGCTCCCCAGCAGAGATACATTTGCGCATTCTGGTGTCCTGGAAGGTGATCCCTGGGCGCACTGTCTCCAACAGAACATCAAAGGTAGAAATGGTCATCCGACAATAGAGGAAAAACTTGTCGGGATGTGTCCTCAGAGATGCATAAAGCCGGTGAAAATGGCCTTTGTTGAGGCATTGTCTCAAATGCGGATGCACCCACATTCATCTCCTCCTCCTCGGATCGACAATCACTGGGTATGGATGGCCAAAGCGGTGGGACAAAGCCCAGTTGTACAGAACACGGTCAGTTGGGGTGAACTGAAGTGTGTCTGACGTGTTTGCAAACAACCACCAAGACACCAACAGAAGCACACCACCAAAATGGGCAGATTGGAGGCTGCCACCTGTTGGAGAGACAATAAATAGGGTTGCTGATGATGGTTTAAATTATGTTCAGGCCTCAAAACCGTTAAATGTCCATTTTGCAAGGTTGCGAGAAAAATACGCTATATGGATCAAATACAGATTTCTTATGGATGCTTACATGCGCAAAATACGCGGCCACACCTTGATAACGGATGACATACGGATCACTATTTAGGGAACATTTCTCTGTATTACGCATGTAAAATACGGACCGTATTTCTCGTCGGTTAGTGTGACTCCAGCCTTAAATGGAAACCCCAACATAAGTGCTCAGTGAAGAATCTATATATATAATTGCCTTAAATTGTCTGTCATCCACTTCCGTCTGGATGTCCCCGAATCCCACAATCCACCGCGCCGACCGGAAGTACGCCGACCGCCATATTGAAATACCCCAGTGATGGGTATTCCAATACGGCACCCGCTGGTGGTACCAGGACCACCAGCGGGACACCGCCGGGACCCCTCCCCCGTCGCCGGACCCCCTCGCCGCTGCCGGACCCGCCGCCGATGGACCCCCCTGCTGCTGCCTGCCCACCCACCTCCGTCACAGCCGGCAGGAAAGACCGCGGCTTGCCTGTGTCTTTCCTGCAGGCTGGCCACTGCCAGGACCCCCCCACTACTGGACCTGCCGCCGCTGAACCCCCCCACCGGCGCCTGTACTCACATATACATACACACACACACACACACGTATTCACATACACACACACGTATTCACATACACACACACGTACTCACATACACACACACATATTCACATACACACGTACTCACATACACACACGTATTCACATACACACGTACTCACATACACACACATATTCATACACACACACGTACACACACATACACGTATTCACATACACACATGTATTCACATACACACACGTATTCACATATACACACACGTATATTCACATACACACACGTATATTCACATACACACACGTACTCACATGAAAGAAGAAAGAAAAAAGACGGCACAAATAGGTGCAAACACCAGATCAAAAATAAAGTGAAAAAAGCTTTATTGTAACAAAAATTGCACACACTGATTAAAAACACTAAAACCAATAATAGGCTGTGTGGTATATACAGTAATCATATGTTGACAAACAAAATAATCTGCATTAATCCCAACAGGCAGTGCAGCATAACATTCATTGGTGAATATGGCCATTCCTGCATTTATGCAGTATATATAGGATTATACAGGGCCACACTATTAGGTGCTCACATATTATAGCATTGCCGGTGATGATATTTTCTACTATGGGTGTTTCATTGTTACATATGTTGACAGATCTATATCTCTTTTTTATTATAAAATGATATATTTATTTCTGTAGTGAGTAGTGACTAATAAATATTGAGAGGATGTTTACTGGATTGAAATTATAACATTGTTGTCACTTTCTATTGCATTAATGCAGATTATTTTGTTTGTCAACATATGATTACTGTATATACCACACAGCCTATTATTGGTTTAAGTGTTTTAGATGTTTTTAATCAGTGTGTGCAATTTTTGTTACAATAAAGCTTTTTTCACTTTATTTTTGATCTGGTGTTTGCGCCTAGTTGTGCCGTCTTTTTTCTTTCTTCTTTCATATACCAATTTTTGGCACATAGATAGCACCCTATATATTGGTTATTGCATTTATGTGGTGGTGCCCGCCCCCTTCATCATTTCTTATCTTTCACACGTACTCACATGCACACACACGTATTCACATACACACACGTATTCACATACACACACATACACACACACACGTATTCACATACACACACGTTTTCACATATACACGCACACACACAAGTACTCACATACTCACACACACACGTATTCACACACTCACACACACACACTCACACACACGTACTCATATACACAAACACACGCACACACACACTTCCCTCCCGATGCAATAGCATCGGGCACACCTCTAGTGCCTTATAAATGTGATCCCAACATTATGTAAAATGCTCCTAACAAAATCAATCCACAAAAACACCCACTCAAGTCTGTCAATTGTTAATGGAAATATAGGGGTCTTCCACGTTACTGGTAGCACAAAGGCTATGGAAAAGCAAAATGACTCCTTGCCAACCAAAATTCAGAAAATTCTGCACTCCCAAATCCAAATGTCCCAGTGTGCCTAAACCACATTTAGCATCCACATGTTTGACATTTCTGTAGCTATGAGAGCCCACCTAATTTACGGGTGCGTGTCTCCAGAAGCATGAGCTGGGCATAATGTACTGGCGACTGCATCTTACTGGGACAGCAACGGCAGTTTGCAATTATGACTCAGCAAAATCCACTGCTGCTTGTTTCTGGAAAATACCCATGGAATCAAAATCATCATTACACCTGTAGTTAAACTCCTAAAAGGTGTGTAATTTCCAAAATAGGGTCGCTTGAGGGGTGTGTGATGTGACGGGTGGTCGCGTGGTTAATGGGAGGTATATGTCACATGGATGGATGCTTCCTGCGATGCAACCCGGAGTATTTTGTTGTTAGTGTACATGAGCAATAATATGGCGTTTAGTGCACTGGGTCCAGATTGCGGGTAGCTATGAGAGATAGGAGGGTCTGGCTACCCATATTGCCTCACCTTTGGGTGAGGGTGTGGACTGTACCCCGTTTTGGTCCTGACTATGTGACCAGCTCATGTGATCCATACTTTACCTATGGGTGTGGTTACAGGGCTATGTAATTGAGGTGTTGAGCACATGTGAGAGAGTCTGTCAGGGTGTGGACAGACTTCCATATGTCCAGGTGGGACACTACAGAGTGGTATGTGTTCTAAAGAAGGAGAAGCCCTCCTGTGTCTGTGGCTGCAGAGAGAGCTATGCTATGGACATTGCCCTGGCCTATGTGTGCACAGGACCTGAGGGAACCAAGCCCAGCTAAGGACTGTTTTTGTGTTGCTGTAAGACTGTTTGCCTTTTGTTCATGCTTCAATGGTTTATGGAGAAAATAAACCGAATGGACTCGTTTTAACCCTGCGTGTGCCAGTGTTTACCTCCAAGACCTACAAAGTGAGTAACCCCCGTCCACAGACAGTGTGGAACGTTACAATTGATGTTAGACTGCGGGCAACGGTCCATGAAGCATATGTGGCAGTGCTGGCAATTCTGAGCATGGAGAGCGTACGGTCTGACTACCGTGAGTAATACTGACCAGGGTCAGTGAGAGCTATTTTTGGGATACCTCTGTGGATAAGAGGGGTCTGCGAACCTGCGTGGCCAGCAGGCAACGGACAGGAGTCTGTGTTGTACTGACCAGGGTCAGTGAGAGACTGTTTTTTTTTTTTTGCTTTCTATAAATCTGAAGGTGATTGCTGTGGCTCGGCGGGGCCATGAAGGTGACAAGCGTCTGGCGGTAACTCGGTGGGGTTACGAAGCTTGCGGTGGATCGGTGGGTCCACGAAGTCTGTGGTAGCAGGAGCTGCAGTTGCAAGTTGCAGCAAGAGGTTCTGCAGCAGCAGGAGCTGCAGTGGCAGCAGCAGCGGCATCCGAAGGTGCCAGTGGTTTGTGACTGCAACAGGAGCAGCGGCTGTGCCAGTAGGAGCTGGTGACGTATCATAGGAAGACAGTGTGAACCAGGTCTCACAAACTCTTAAAGGCCCAGTACAAGCCCAGAAAGTCCTAAGTGTACTGTGGTACTGTTAGGGCAGATAGACTGCTGTGTACAGGCCTCTAGAGGGGACATGGGGAAATCCCGAAAGGGGATAGTGGCCCAAAAGGGGTGGAGTCCCAGAGGGAGGCGAAGTCCCATCCCAAAAGGGGATAGTGGCCCAAAAAGGGGTGGAGTCCCAAAGGGAGGCGGAGTCCCAAAAGGGGATAGTGGCCCAAAAAGAGGCGGAGATTTCAAAAGGGGCGGCACTGGTTACCTCAATGGACATGTCTGGGGAACAGCGGTGTTTGTGTCTGACTTTTTCTGAGTGTGGCACATTCATTCCAGATGACGATGGGCCTCAGGTGTGTATCGTGATACTACACCGTGAAGGTGTCTCTGGACGGCTGGACTCAAAGAGTCAGGTGACTCTGACAGGAACTCCTCTTGTGTTCTGTCTGACCGAGAAAAAGGTCAAGGTTCGCTGCCACCATGGGGTCACTGTGGACTACACTGTGAACAGAGTAATGATTGAGGGGTCCAAAAGGGTTGAGTGACTAGGTGGCAGTATACCACCAAACTTAGTGTATCCCTTTGAGAGGGGCCGGGACTTTGTCTTGTTTGAAGATGCATGGGAAGTTGATGAAGTGTGGGGTGGGTCAAAGGAGGAGGTAGCACCACCTAAGGTTGATAGTCCAGAGCTCCGGGTGACCAAGAGAAAGTGGGGGTGTGACCAACTCGGGGATTTGGCTGGGGTGACCAAATGTGTGACCGTGGGAAACGGGGTACCTCCAGGAAAGGGGTCCGACACCTGTGTGAATGGAGACTTGCTGTCCCACGATGACAGGGTGAGTGGTGACTCGAATTCAGGCTGTGACTCGAACACAAGGGAAAGTGTGTGTAGTAAGGAGGTCACTTTATATCGGACAAACCCCAGCTAAGAAGGGAGTTAGCGATGGACTGGAATTAAAACATACCTGTAGTAGACCCGCTGAGACCATAGAGACGGATGCAGGAACAGGTGGAGCTCTGAAGAGGCAGAGTGTAGGTGGGCAAGAGAGCCCATCTGAAAGTCTAATTAAAGAGCTGGTGGTGCGACACGTGAGGTAGAGCTGCTTAAAGAGACAGTCGAGCGAGAAAGGGTCTTGAGACAAGAGACTGAGCAGAGTGGATGAGCTGGAGAAGGAAGTCTCTGAGCTCAGAAGTCACCTGTCAGCGTGTAAAACCATGAACAAAGCCCTGTTGGAAGATATAGAAGTGCTCAGAGAGGCCCAAGAGAAGCATCAACAGGAGATTCTCCGGAGAGAGGATGAGCGTCGCTGCATGGCAGAGGAGTGAGATGGAGTTCTCTGAGAGCTCAAGATAAAGGAGACTAATGCCCAGCTCCAGAAATCCACGGATGACCGGCAAATCAAACTGTTGCGCTCTCTCGAGCTGATCACAATGAAGGAGAGTGAGCTGGAGAGGCTGACCAAAAAAGGGGCCTCCACGGAGGAAGAAATCCAGCAGGGGAAGTGCCACACAGATGGCCATACAAGGGACATCAATGTCTTGGAAAACTGACGCTCAGGACAAGGAGGTCCAACCGTATGTCCAAGAAGGGGACATTTCGCTTTTCAAGAGTATAATAGAGGTAGCCGAAGACTTGCGAGAAGCATGTGCCATTGAGAATGTGCATGAAGCCTTTAAAAAGGCAATAGAAGCATGTAGTGTGAACTGGGCACCAGAGACGAAGCAGTTAGTCATACTGTCAGCTAAGGAAGTCACAGTGACGCGGGTTGCTATCCTGAGGGATATGCATCTACAATGCCTCCACACAAAGCAGATGATCCTGTTGAGGAATATGGAAGCCGCTAGATGTCTAGAGCATGCGAGGAAAGTTTACAGTCGGCAGGGCATTGTAGAAGACATGATTCAAGTGCCCAGGGGTCTGGTGAGGAAGGTCATCGGAAGATTTGGGAAAATGATGCAGGAGATGGTAGGTCCGGTGTGATGAGAGTGAGGATTCCGGCTGAAGACAAAGCCCAGGACATGGGTGAAGATGGGATGGTTCCATTCCTCGTTGTCGGATCCATGGAGAGCCTTGGGAATATCCGGATGCTCCTGGAGTATCGTATGGCCTACCTGAAAGAAGTAGAGCAGCTAAGACTTGAGAGGGAGCAGATCAACCGAGAGCTGCAGGAAATGGAAAGAAGATGGCTGCCACTTTCAACTCGCGGTATAGAGAGATGAAGAGGTTTGCTTAAGACTGGAAGTCCTCAAGCTGGAGATAACAGAGGACATAGAGATAAATAGAAGGGCTGCTCTCAGGACTATATAGACCATAGGAGAAATGGCCAGCAGAGAGATGACAGTAGGTGGCCTGACGGAAGAGGTAGAAGTAGTGACACCTCAGTTAACTCTGGACTGAGTAACCTAAGCGAAAGACCCTGTAGTGGGCGTGGTGACAAAGAGTCAGACCAGACCGGTGGTATGGGTGCAAGAGAATTGCGACGCCGGATTGACCGTCAGGGGTGCGGGTGGTCTGACAAGTGGTCCTCTCTATTAAAAGACGTGCTGGATGATGAGTATCTACGAAAGGGTTCAGTAGCAGGGCCCGACTTTGACAGGCGGTTTGACTGGCAGAGATGACCGAGAAGGATCTCTGGTCGAGCAATAGAAAATGCCAAGCCCCACAGCTTTAGGCAGAGGGGGGAATATGTGATGTGACGGGTGGTCGCGTGGTTAATGGGAGGTATATGTCACATGGATGGATGCTCCCTGCGATGCAACCCGGAGTATTTTGTTGTTAGTGTACATGAGCACTAATATGGCGTTTAGTGCACTGGGTCCGGGTTGCAAGTAGCTATGAGAGATGGGAGGGTCTGGCTACCCATATTGCCTCACCTTTGGGTGAGGGTGCGGACTGTACCCCGTTTTGCCTGAAGATATGTGTATGTTCAGGACCTGTGGTGAGGTCCTGACCATGTGACCAGCTCATGTGATCCATACCTCACCTATGGGTGTGGTTACAGGGCTATGTAATTGAGGTGTTTAGCACATGTGAGAGAGTGTGAGGGAGTCTGTCAGAGTGTGGACAGACTTCCATGTGTCCAGGTGGGACACTACAGAGTGGTCTGTGTTCTAAAGAAGGAGAAGCCTTCCTGTGTCTGCGGCTGCAGATACAGCCTTGCTATGGACATTGCCCTGGCCTATGTGTGCACAGGACCTGAGGGAACCAAGTCCAGCTAAGGACTGTTTTTGTGTTGCTGTAAGACTGTTTGCCTTTTGTTCATGCTTCAATGGTTTATGGAGAAAATAAACTGAATGGACTCGTTTTAACCCTGCGTGTGCCAGTGTTTACCTCCAAGACCTGCAAAGTGAGTAACCCCCGTCCACAGACAGTGTAGAATGTTACAGGGGATTCTGCTCTTTTACCACTTTTGGGCTCTGTATATGGAGATGGCAAACTATTCTAGGCAAATGGCACTCCGACAGTTCTTCACGAGTCTCTCCATATAGCTGAGCAGTACTATGCAGCAACATATGGGATATTTCCACTTTCATCAGAAATTGTGGGAGAAATTTTGGTGCAATTTTTACCCACTTACCCTTGTGAAAATGTAAAATCTGGGTCTAAAATCATTTTTTTGCGGTGAAAATATAATTCATTTTTCTTCACTGCCCAATGGTATAAAATTCTGTGACACACTTGTGGTGTCAATATGATCACTGTACTTCACTGAGAGGTGTAGTTTGTAAAATGAGGTCAGTTATGAGGGACTCTGCTGTTTTGCCACCACAAGGGCACTCCCAGTGGGTCATGGCATAACAGTAAAATCTGCAATATAATATGGCACTCTTTCCCTTCTGAGCTTTGTACTGTGCCTGAAAGGTATTTCCCCAATTTAAAATGTAAGGTATTGGCGCTCTCAGGAGAAATGTTTCCAACAAACCGAGGTCCATTTTTTTTTAGCCCTTAGAAACATTAAAAAATTGGCTAAAACGTTTTAATGGTCAAAATGTAATTATTCTTCACAACCCAATGGTATAAAATTCTGTGGGACACATGTGATGTCAATATGATCACTGCACCCCTAGATGGATTAATTGGGAGGAAATCGGAAAAACCGCGCGCCGATAGGCGCGCGAATTTTGGCTCATCTTTCATCGTTTTTAAGAAATCTCAAGATGGAAGAGGCCAGGAGCCATTTGGTGAGCTGCATTTCTTGCTACATGTTCACAGACTTACCAGTGGAAAAGCCAAACTTCACATGCCACAAATGCAAGCTTGTGTCCCTGTTGGAGGAAAAGTTGCAAAATCTCGAAGAGAGGTTGGCTACGTTGAAGATCATTAAGGAAGGTGAAGAGTTCTTGGACAGAGCAGAATTATCTCTTCATGTTACAGAAAGAGAAGAAATTCGAAGTGCACCTGAAGAAACAGAGGAATGGAGACATGTGACCCAGAGAAGCAGGAGGATCAGGAGGCAGTCAGCACCCATACTGCTCAGGAACCAGTACCAGGCTCTCACGCAGGAAAATGATGAAGAAATACATCAGGATAAGACTTTGCCAACAAACAGCAACCTTGTACGCCTTCAGAGTCCTCCTGGATGGAGAAAGAAAAATGTTGTGAAGAAGAAACGGAGAGTGGTGGTCATGGGGGATTCCCTGTTGAGAGGAACAGAGGCCGCTATCTGCAGACCGGATATAACTTCAAGAGAAATGTGCTGTCTTCCAGGTGCAAAAATTAAAGATGTGTCTGACAGGATATCAGGACTCTTCAGACCTACAGATGACTACCCATTCCTGCTACTACATGTGGGGACAAATGACACCACAAGAAACGACCTGGAAACCATCTGCAGAGACTTTGAAGACTTAGGCAAGAAAGTGAAAGAACTGGGAGCGCAGGTGGTCTTCTCTTCCATCCTCCCAGTGGATGGCCATGGAACAAGGAGGTGGAATAAGATTCTGCAGGTGAACAACTGGCTACGTCGATGGTGCCGTCAGCAACGATTTGGATTTCTGGATCACGGAGTGAACTACTTATACGATGGACTACTTGCTAGAGATGGGGTGCACCTTACGAAGACTGGAAAGCATGTATTTGGAAGTCGCCTTGCTACACTTGTAAGGAGAGCTTTAAACTAGAACAACATGGGAAGGGAAGCAAAAGACCAGAAAAAGCCATACACCTGACAAATGCTATTGAGAACTCTGCTAATAGAAGTGGAAAGGAAGAACAAAGACGAAAGAATCTAATTAATAAAAATATTGGAGAAAGAGAAACCAATCACAAACTAAAATGTTTCTATACTAATGCACAAAGCATGGGCAACAAACAAGGAGAATTGGAACTACTAACACAGGAAAAGAAATATGATGTCATTGGAATCACTGAAACTTGGTGGGACGATACACATGATTGGAATACAAGACTAGAAGGATACAACTTATTTGCAAGAAACAGACTTGATAAACGAGGAGGGGGTGTTGCATTGTATGTTAGAAACGCATATATCTGCACAGAGATTGAAGCTTCAGAGACTGGGAGTTCTGTGGAAACTGTTTGGGTAAGAATACAAGGACAGAACAATGGAAAGGACACCATTGTAGGCATTTACTACAGGCCGCCTGTGCAAGCTGAAGATATGGATGAACTCTTTATGCATCAAATGGCCAAGTTCTCCAAAAAATATGACATAGTTGTCATGGGAGATTTCAACTATCCAGACATTTGTTGGGAATCTCTCTCAGGCAAAACTAACAGGTCAAGGAAATTCTTATCCTCTCTTGCTGACAACTTTATCTTCCAAAAGGTAGGGGAGAAAACAAGGGGAACTGCTACCTTGGATCTAATCCTTATAAACAGGGAGGAAATGGTTGAGGAGGTAAAAGTGGCTGGAACCCTAGGAGGTAGCGACCATGCTATTTTAGAGTTTTGGATAACTAGAGGCGGAAGACCTGTGAAGACTCAGACGTCAAGGTTAGATTTCAGAAAGGCAGATTTTAAGGGATTCAGAAAGATAATTGGAGGAATCCAATGGCTGGATATCCTTAAAGACAAAAATGTCCAGGAAGGATGGGAAATCTTGAAAAATGAAATTCTCAAAGCACAGTTGTTAACAATTCCGAAAAGAGGGAAGAAAAGGAAGCATTTAAGGAAACCAGGATGGGTGAACACAGAACTTAAGCACATGCTAAAAAGGAAGAAAAAAATGTTTATAAAATGGAAAGAGGGAGGCATATCTAAAGAAGAATATAATGCTGTCTGCAGAATCTGCAGGGCACAAATCAGATTAGCTAAAGCTGAAAATGAATTGAGGCTTGCAAGAGATGTCAAAAGCAATAATAAAGGATTTTGGGGATATGTCAAAAGTAAAAGAAAAGTCAAAGATGCTATAGGATTTTTACAGGATGAAAATGATGAAATGGTAAGACAGGATGTTGAGAAGGCTGAACTTTTAAATTCCTATTTTGCATCTGTTTTCTCTCAGAAAGGAAATGTAACACCAACTGTTATTCACTGTCCTATTAAGGGAATAGAAGAATCCAGGATATCTATAAACAGAAAGATAGTGAGGAAACACTTAGCTAACCTAAATGAATTCAAGTCTCCAGGTCCAGATGAATTACACCCCAGAGTACTGAAGGAGATAGCAGAAGAAATTTCTGAACCACTCTCCATAATCTTTGAAAATTCTTGGAGAACAGGAGAAGTGCCAGAAGACTGGAGAAGAGCAAATGTTGTTCCTATCTTCAAAAAGGGGAAGAAGGTGGACCCAGGCAACTATAGGCCGGTGAGTCTGACTTCTATACCAGGAAAGATCTTTGAACAAATTATTAAACAACATGTAAGTCAATACCTGGATAAGAATGAAGTGATCAAACAGAGTCAGCATGGGTTTGTAACTAATAAGTCATGTCAGACTAACTTAATTTCCTTCTATGACGGTATCACTGATTGGGTGGATCAAGGAAATGCTGTAGATATAGTATATCTTGACTTCAGCAAAGCATTTGACAAAGTCTCTCATACAATCCTTATTGAAAAAATGACTAAGTATGGAATGGACAAGGCAACTGTTAGGTGGATTCATAGCTGGCTTAGTGATCGGACCCAAAGAGTGGTCGTAAATGGCTGCACATCCAGTTGGAAGAATGTCTCAAGTGGGGTACCACAGGGCTCTGTCCTGGGCCCTGTATTGTTCAACATCTTTATCAACGATTTAGATGAAGGAATTGAGGGTAAACTGATTAAATTTGCTGATGACACAAAGCTAGGAGGGATAGCTAATACTAGAGAAGAGAGAGAGAGGATTCAAAAAGATTTAAATAAACTGGAGAAGTGGGCAGTAACTAACAGAATGGTTTTTAACAGGGAGAAATGCAAAGTACTACATCTGGGCAATAAAAATGAAAAAAGCATATATAGAATGGGAGGAATAGGGCTAAGTGACAGCACATGTGAAAAAGACTTGGGTATACTAATAGATCACAGACTGAATATGAGTCAACAGTGTGATGCAGCAGCAAAAAAGGCAAATGCAGTTCTAGGATGTATTAACAGAAGCATACAGTCTAGATCACGTGAAGTCATTATTTCCCTCTACTCCTCTTTGGTCAGACCTCATCTGGAATATTGTGTCCAGTTTTGGGCACCACATTTTAAAAAAGACATCAACAAACTGGAGCAAGTTCAGAAAAGAGCGACCAGAATGGTGACCGGTCTGCAAACCCTGTCTTATGAGGAAAGGTTGCAGGATTTGGGAATGTTTAGTTTGCAAAAGAGAAGACTGAGAGGAGACTTAATTGCTGTCTACAAATATCTAAAGGGCTGTCACATTGTAGAAGGCTCAACTTTATTCTCATTTGCACAAGGAAAGACTAGAAGCAATGGGATGAAACTGAATGGGAGGAGACACAGATTAGATATTAGAAAAAACTTTTTGACAGTTAGAGTGATCAATGAGTGGAACAGGCTGCCACGAGAAGTGGTGAGTTCTCCTTCAATGGAAGTCTTCAAACAGAGGCTGGACAGACATCTGACTGGGATGATTTAGCGAATCCTGCTTTGAGCAGGGGGTTGGACCAGATGGCCCAGGAGGTCCCTTCCAACTCTACGATTCTATGATTCTATGATCTAGATAAATTCTAGGAATGCCACTGTTTAAGCACATAATGGGCTCTCCCAATTGAGCATGACACCCTCAGACCATTCCATCAAAGTCTGAGTTGCAAAACATCACTCCTTCCTTTCTGAGCCCTGCAATGCACCCAAATGGTAATTTCCTCCATTTATGGGGTATCTGCATACCCAGGGGAAAATGGAAACCAAAATTTGTTGTGCAATTTCTCCTATTACCTTGAGAAAATAAAAAAAATAGCGCTAAAAGAAAATTTTTTGTGGGAAAAGTGTCTTTTTTTTACATTTTCACAGCTCAACGTTTTAAACTTCTGTGAATCACTTGTGGGTTCAAGGTGTTTACCACACATCTTGATAAATTCCTTGAGCGGTTTAGTTTCCAAAATGGGGTTACTTTTTGGGGTTTTCACTGTTTAGGTGTGGCGCCCCAGAGGGTTCATTTGCCACAGAGGTACTGCACCTCATCCAGAGGTGTGGTATTCCGCTCTCAGGTAAGGAGGGGACATCACCCAGAGCCCAGACACTTGCATCCAACATTAGATCTCTCAGTCAACGGGGAGAGCTGTGTAGAGGGTGTGGGTGGAGAAAGTTAGAAGGGGGTGGAGCAGAGTGTGGTGAGCAGTGGTCTGAGAGACCAAAGGGACAGACTACAAAAAGTGAAGTGAAGAAGGACGGAAGAGAGAGGCTCCAGAGGTGGAAAGGAAGAAGAGGTCTTAGGGGCACGGACAGTGAGAGATCCATCCGTGAGGCCTGCATCCACCGTTGTGGTCGGTGGAGGGACCAGGTCGCAGTTAGGGGACCGGCCCCAAAACTAGTGGAGAAACTAAGGACTCAGCTATTAAACTGGAGGCTGCAGTATTTCAAGTGCTACAGCCACATCAATACATATTTGCCAAAAAGGCAGACATATAGGATCCAGTGTCCTGACCAACGTCACCCGACAAGATCCAAGTCTGTTGGCTTGGGACACTGTGTGTGAAGATGCAGGGCAGGAGAGGTGGTAGCCAGCATAGTGAGACAGCCAGGAACTAACATCTGAAAGGGGTTCTGACCCGGTGTACCCCAATTTACCCGAGAGCTGTCTGGACCACTGACCCTAAGGACACAGCACCCCGGCTGGGGATTGTAACATCTGAACTGTAAGTAAAACCTGTGAAGACTGTACACTGCTGTGTACTCCAATTTATTAATGTGTCACTTGCCCTGCACTACAACTACCATCATTTCCAACACCATAATCTGCCCTGGGGAATAGCTCTGCCTGTGGAGAGCTGAACCAACTCTGCTGCATTAAAACCTGCCCCAGTGGACTGAATCTGCAGTGTCGGCTAACACTTTACTTGCCGAGTACCACAGGTGGCGTCACAAATCTCTTCTAAACTTATTTCCCCTTTTAATCTCATTGTCATTGGATACCCAGGGCCACAGACCGGGTCACTGCTGGCGTGACACATCCCCTTAAGAACTGGCCCGGTACCGAGTACCCCCCGGCCCAGGCGGGCACTCCGTAGGCACATCAAGGGCTCTCCAAATGCAACATGGTGTCTGCTAATGATCCAAAAATAAGAATAGAAATCCAGCTTCTAAAATTCCAGAATTTTATTAGAAAAAAGTAACATTGTGATCTAAGAACAGAGTTATGCATTTCAAATGCCCTTCCAGCGTTCTTTCTCAAAGCTAATGCCCAATGATTTGCCACAAAGTATTATACACAAATTGCAACCAATGAAAACTCTTACAAATGTAAAAAAAAAATGGTGCTATACAAATAAAACCAACAAAAAATTCAATAAACACATAAGGTGCCAGGAAGGACGCCGAAACGCGTCGGAGGAAATAAAGGAGTACACTGCTACAACAACTTGCATCCCAGGTGATTTGTGAATCTCGGCAGCGCGGACTGCAACACACCTTGCTTCCCACAACTTTCTGAAGGTTTTTCCACGTGCGAGTGGTTGGTGGAGGTCCTGCAGCAGCTGATTCTGTGATATGCTCTCAAGCCAGTTGTGGGTTACACAACTGGAATAGGTGAGTGGAACTGTATTATACCGCTCATACTTCAAGTGTCACTAGTGATAGGGCACTATTGTGCCTCTTGTTCCCCCCACCATTTTTTGTATTAATAAACACATAATGACACACGGTAGAGTACAATGCATACAGTGGACCAAATAACCCCTAGAAATATACAAAATTAGTAGTGGAACGTGATCTCCTTTCGTGTGTTTAAGCCTGTGGGGAAACAAGTGTCAAGGTTATATATCCAAAAGTCAGAAGGCGTCTCTTGATGTCTCCGCCCGTGGACGAACTCTATGCTCTTTCAATGCCATAAACCTTGACAGAAGCCGTGCAGTGTTCATGACAGGTGATGAAATGCTTGAATGCGCGGGAGACCATGCGGTTAAACCTGGAAGGCGAAATAATGACAGTCAAATGTTCTGAAATCCGAACTTTAAGTTTCCTGGTGGGGCATCCTATATACATAAGATTATAATCCGAACATTTAATCATGTAAACAACATTTTGTGAATTACAAGTCAAACATTCTTTTATTTGAAATTGCAGTGATTCATCATGATGAGTAAAGATGTGTGTAACTGTAGAGTGAGTACATGTGCGGCGTTTGTTATTACCGCATCTAAAAAGACCCAGGATAATTCAACCATGTTTTCTGTGATTGGGTGGATTTGAAAAAACTCAGTGATAATATGTTGCAAAGTGTGACTGCTCTCCTAGCAAAGACCAAATGAGCGGAATGCAAAATACTTGATAAATCCACATCCACATAGAGAATAAGGATGTGTTTTAGGAAATTGGACCAAATTTAGTTGAATTGAGGGCTGAATTGGAGAGAAAGCACAGGCTTACTCACAGCATTAAGCCTGTTTTTACATTTACCAGTGATGAGATCCTGTCAATTCTTGTTTTTGACAATGTTGGCTTCCCTGTCTATAGCACCCACAGTGGCAAACCCCTATTTTTCAATTTATTTTGTGAGTGCCCCACTCAGCACTCATATTTTTCATGTGAGTTAACAAATGAAAAAAATCAAATTAAGCCAAAGTTTAGTTGGATTGTAGGGAGATGGACTGGGCCGGTGGTACCACTCTCGTGTCAGGGCTGGAACTATCGGGGCTGTCAACATTGTTGCCGGGGGGAGAGCTTTCTGGCCTGGACAGACCTTTGCACTCGACTGTAGGGGGCAGGTCAGATTTAAAAGGGACAGAGTGCGCCAATGCGGCAGGAAGACAGACAGTGCAGCAGGAGAAGGTTGATTCACTTTCCGTACAGCGACGCCAGAGTACAGGCCCACACTGCACTCCACCAGCCCCTGCGCATACTAACTGTGAGCTCAGTGTAGCTGTGTGCCCGCTCACTCTTGACACAGAGGGCATGTCCCGCATCGCTCCACTGACTGTTGCTGGCGCGTGACCTAGTACTGACCGAGTGCAACACGCAGAGCAAGTTAGCAGAGCCCCGGTCCCCCGCAGAACTTAGTCACTCTCAGGCAGCCCAACAGACTTCTTCCCATCAAGGAATACGCCCCAGTACCGCAAAGCTTCGCCTGAGAGAACCAGGATACGCCACTTCCATCAGGAGACAGTGCCTCACTTTTCTCCAGGACTAGGCCAGAGACTTCACATGTCACTTTCGGTGCCACCATGGGAATTCAAGTCACCACCATCCAGAAACATCAGACTGATAAGTTTACCTATTAAGGGCATGTCACACTAAGAGATATCGCTAGCAATATCACTATAACTAGTGACGTTATAGCGATATTGCTAGCGATATCTCTATGTCTGATACTTACCTACGACCGTCTCCCCCGCTGGTTATCGCTGATCGCGCGAGAACGTTCAGGACTGTTTCTCGTCGTCAGCTTCCTGTGGCGCTTCCTGCTGTGAGGACGAGCGACGCGTGGAGCCGGGCGGGAGGACGCAGGATCGCCTGGTGTGACAGGTAAGTAGCGATCCCCGTCCCCAGCGATGTCGCTAGTGAGATCTGCCTATGTGGCAGCTCACTAGCGACCACTTAGCGATGTACCAGCGATCCTGACCGCGTCATATCGCTGGTCGGGATCGCTGGTACATCGCTAAGTGTGACAGTACCTTTACTCTTATCCTGTTATTATATTAAGCTTTACCTCCTCTATATCTTATCTTCTCCCTATGTGGAGTATCCCCTGTAATAAACCCGTTAACTCTTGCTCTGACTCCTGCTCGTCACTGCATCCCACGTTCCTGCTATCTAACATTTGGTGTAGTTGGCAGGATGCAGTCTAACAGCATAGAGGCAGCAGATCAAGCAGTTGGGGTCGTCCCTAGGTCCAGTATTTCTCTGGGGCCAATGTTGAACAATCTCCCTAAGTTTATGGGAAATAATACTATGCTATGGAGCTTTGCTGAACGCATTAGGGGGATGATGAGGATGCACCCCATGACTCCTGCATTGGATGCCGAGGTGGCCATGATGGCTTTGGATGGAGAAGCCAGGGACTCGGCTATGTTACGACCCCCCCAGAAAGTGAGACACTCTTAACAAGGTGCTACAAATTTTGGAGGAGACCCATGGGGACCCCACGGAAGTAGGGGAACTGAGGATACGTCTATTTAGTTATATGCAAAGGGAGGGGGAGACTGTGACTCAGTACATGAATGCCCTTCAGGAGATACATACTGCTATCATTAGGAAAGATGGCATAGGCATAGGGCCTACTGACGTTCTGCTGCGGGACCAATTGGTGACAGGCTTGCGGGAGCGCTTGCGAGTGAACCCTCGCATGACTTTTTCTGAGATAGGAAGCAAAGCACGCACACAATAACGAGCAGGGGGTGACAATCCCGCTAGGGAAGGTCTGGAGTGGGGAGGTATCTGGAAACATGATCACCGAACAACAATGGGTGGAAGAATTGTGGAAGGAACTCCAAGATATCAGAGCAGAGTTGGCTGATGTAAGGTAGAAGTCAGGAGGTACCTTGAATCTGCCAGGGAGAAGGCCCGGAGCGCCGTCGTGAATCAAGGATGTTCCATCGACAGAGACCCCCCCACCTGCTTCAATTGTGGAGAGATTGGACATTTGGTTCGGGAGTGTCCAAAACAAGATAGGCCCCAACAACGTCATCCATTAAACTAGAGGGGTCCAATCCTGGTGGACGCCGCCTGGAGCCTGAACAGTCACGAAGGAAAAGTAAAAGTCCCACAAATCTAATCTCAACGTGCCCTCTTATCTGGGCCGAAATTGATGGTCGAGCAGTACGTTATCTGGTGGATTCTGGCTCACAGGTGACTACGATGCCTGAAACCTACTTCCGGTGACACTTTCCTGAAGCAATGCAGCCTGAGTGGGGCCCAGTGAAAAAGCTGACAGCTGCCAATAACTTGCCCATTCCAGTCACAGGAGTGGTGTGGATGCAGATAACCATCTGTGGCAAGGATCTGGGTCGGAAGGGAATGGTGCTGACCCTTGGAGAAGGAAGTAACGGACACGCCGTCACTCTGTGGATGAACGTACTAAGGGAGTTCGGGAGCCTCCTCATCAATGAGCCTTCTGATGTAACTCTGAAGCAGTGGAGCCCACACACTCCCCAGTGAAGAGTATTTCAACAGGTGATCCACGTGGCTCAAGCTCAGGAGTCCTCCAGTGATGGAAGAACGTTGGGAAAAGTAATCCTTCCAGCCTCTGCTAAACTCATTTTGCCGCCAGGGCACACTGTGCTTACCTTGTCTGTCCGGGCTTGTACACCTCTTGAAGGAGTGGAGATCCAAATTGAGCCATCTACTACAGATCAACTACCCCCAGGTCTCCTTGTGGCATGTACATTAGCTATCATTCATGACCGTACGGTCCCCGTACGCTGTGTCAATTTTGGAGAAAAAGACATCAAGATATCTCCTAGAAGTGAAGTAGCCTCGATTATGGGCATGCCAGAAGAAATGATGCCACCTCAGGCTGTGCAGCTGACGGTAAAGCAGGGAGACCCTTGGACCATGGCGGTAGATACTCCTCTGACACCAGAACTCCAGCATATGAGGGAAGGTCGACAGATATTGGAACATATGCGGGCTGAGCTGACAGACCTTACTCTGCTACAGATTCAGCAGGTGGAAGCTTTACTGGGGCAATATCGGGACGTATTCACACATCATGAGGATGATTTTGGCTGCACTACAGCAATCACACACGAGATACCAACTGGAAATACCACACCAATAAGAGAACAATATCTACAAATTCCTCCACAACTATATCAAGAGGTGAAAAGTATGCTAAGTCAAATGCTACAGAAAGGCATCATAAGGGAGAGCCAAAGTCCGTGGGCCGCCCCTATAGTGTTAGTGCAGAAGAAGGACGGCACACTGCGTTTTTGTGTGAACTATCATAAACTCAATGCATGTACCGTGAGAGATTCATATCCGTTACCCAGGATTGAAGAATCCTTGTCTGCATTGGGAAAAGTCAAATTCTTTTCATCATTGCTCCTCGCAAGCGGCTACTGGCAAGTACCTATGTTGGAGCAGGACCGGGCGAAGACCGCCTTTATACTTCCCATGGGACTGTATGAATTTACTGGATGCCGTTCAGGTTAGCCAATGCTCCTGGAACATTCCAACGGTTAATGTAGAGATGTTCAGGTGATTTAAATTTCGAAGCCACGCTCATTTACATATAGACAACATCATAGTTTATGCCGCTTCATTTGAGGACCATCTACAAAGACTGGAACAGGAGTTAAGTCGCCTTCAAAGACATGGACTAAAAGTGAAACCTCAGAATTGTCATCTGTTCCGCACTCAAATTGAGTACTTGGGTCATGTCATTTCTGATGAAGGGGTAAAATCTTCCCGAGAGAAGATTGCTGTAGTACAAGATTAGCCCACACAGAGCACGGTGAAAGACGTCCGAGCATTCTTAGGACTGTGTGTTATCGGCGTTTCATGAAGAATTTTGCTCGCATAGCGAATCCACTGCTGGACCATTTAAAGGGAATACCCTTGGGCGCAAAAAATTGGACTATTCTTTGGGAAGAAAGCCAGGAAAAGGCCTTTCAAGATCTAAAGAAGGCATTGACAGAAGCACTTGTGCTGGCTTATGCAGACTTTTCTCAACCATTCATTCTTCACAATGATGGGAGCTTGCATGGACTTGGGGCTGTGTTGTCGCAGATCCAGGACGGGAGAGAGAAGGTGATCGCTTATGCGAGCCGGTCCCTTCACGATTCCGAATGGAATCCGGACAATTACAGTTCCTTCCAGTTATAGCTGTGGGCGTTGGTGTGGGCTATGACGGAGAGGTTTGCAGAATACTTGTCTGGGTCTGAAGTACTAGTGCGCGCCAACAACAATCCCTTGGCTCATCTGGAAAATGCGAAGCTGGGAGCCCTGGAGCAATGGTGGGTGGCTAGAATGGCAACATTTCGATATAAGACCACCTACAAAAGAGGAGCTGAGAATACTCATGCTGACGAAGGCGTGAAACCAGGGTGAAACATGCAAAACCTGGGCGAAATAGGGATGAGGAGTTAGAAGGTGAGGAAACCCCCAAGTTCCGAGACTCTGCCAGGACGGTGGTGGCTACGCAGTAGCAGGTGCAAGTGTTGGCCCGGGAGCGTGTCTTGGGATGATCCCGAGATGAGTGGGTCCAGTTGCAAAAGGAAGATGAGGAGCTTGCCCAACTGAGACAGTGGGTGACGTCAAAGCGACTTCCCAGTCTAGGAGAGAGAAATGCCCTATCTCCAGAGACTCAGCGGATTCTTCGAAAGTGGGTATGTCTCCAAATGAAGAATAGATTGCTGTATCGAAAGGTCAATTACAAGAGCTAGGTGTCACCTGGCAAGTGGTCATTCCAGAGATGTTGTTACTGAATGTGGTCACAGAGGCACATGAAAGTGGAGCACACTTTGGCCAAGAGAAGACTTTCCAGTGGTTGCAAGGGTTAGTTTACCATCCTCGGCTGAAGGCTGTTGTGGAGGAGACTTGTTGGCTATGCAGGAGTTGTGAGTTAGCAAAACCACCAGAGCAGAGAGCTCCCACTCATACCATTGTGACTTCTGCCCCCTGCAAGTGCTAATGATAGACTAACTGACTGTCGGGACAGCTCATCAAGGGTACAAACATTGTCTGATAGTGACGGACCACTTTGCAAAGTTTGCTGTAGTGACCCAAACACGAGATCAGGCTGCGGAATTCGTTGCACATGCCATCTGTAAAAATTTCATTGAAGTCTACGGTTGCTCAAGGCTTATTCATTCTGATCAGGGGGTCTGCTTCCTAGGGAAAGTGATGGAAGAATTAAACCATATGTACCAGCTTAAGAAGTCTCGCACCACGCCGTATCATCCTCCGGGAAATGGAGGCTGTGAGCGGTTCAACCGGACTTTAATTCAAATGTTGAGAACACTGGAAGAAGACTAGAAATCGTGCTGGCCCGAGTACGTAGCTGAATTAGTATGGGTGTACAATAATCGAACACATTGAACCACCAGTTATACGCCATACACCTTGTTATTTTGTCGCTCAGGGAAAGAGATTACTGAGCTGGATCTGAATCCAGAGGAGGACTACCCACGGACGGGGGTGTCCACCTGGGTTCGAGAACATCGCCATCGTTTACAGACTTTGCATTGCCTGGTGCGGACCAGATTCTAGGAGTTAGAGCATGCGGAAAGGACTCTGCTGCGGGGGAGAGATCTCTAAGTAGGGGACCGTGTACTAATATGAGAAAAACGTCCTCGAGACAAACTGGAAAACCCGTGGAAGAAGAACCCGTATCGGGTGAAACAGCGAGTCAACTCTGAAGGACCTGTATATCAGGTCCAGTCTGAAGAAGGAGAGAACCCCGCTACTCAGATAGTTCACCAGAATATGCTTCGGCCATGTTGTCAAAGGATCCTGCTCCAGTAGAAGAGGTGCAAGATGCTCCTGAAATATCTCCACCTGTGCAGTGGATTGTGAAGAGGAAGAAAGTCCTGAATGACCACCTGAAGATGTTCAAGCAGGAGAAGAACCAGAAGTCTCTGAAGGGCCTGCCCCAGTAGGAATAGACACACTACCGCTCTCTCCTATACAACCCGATTCGACCAGTCAAGGTGACTCGGCTACTCCTTCTGACTTACGGCGCTCCAAACTAGCAACAGCCAGAATACTCCCCCAATCGATATAATCAGGATCCATTTATTTGGCAGCAAACCATTCAAGAAAAAGATTGTCAACGCGTTCTACAAGGACCCTTGCCCCTGGAATGGCGAGCAAAAGGAGAGGGGAAGTTTAGTGAGATGGACCGTGCCGGTGATACCTCTCTCATGTTAGGACCGTGCCGGTGATACCTCTCTCGTGTCAGGGCCGGAACTATCGGGGCTGTCACCATTGTTGCCGGGGGCAGAGCTTTCTGGCCTGGACAGACCTTTTCACTCGACTGTAGGGGTCGGGTCAGACTTAAAAGGGACGGAGCACCCAATGTGGGAGACTTAGCGGGAAGACAGACAGCGCAGCAGGAGAAGGTTGATTCACTCTCCGTACAGAGTACAGGTCCATGTTGCATTTCACCAGCCCCTGCGCATACTAACTGTGAGACTGCTCACTCCTGACACAGAAGGCACATCCCGCACTGCTCCGCTAACCGTTGCTGGTGCGCGACCTGGTACTGACTGAGTAGAACACGCAGAGCCAGTTAGCAGAGCCCCGTCCCCCGCCTCTGTACTTAGTCACTCTACGGCGGCCCAGCAGACTTCTTCCCATTAAGGAATACGCCCCGGTACAGCAAAGCTTCGCCGTGAGAGTCAGGATACGCCGCTGCCATCAGGAGACAGTGCCTCACTTTTCTCCAGGACTAGCCCAGAGACTTCACGAATCACTTGCGGCACCAAGAGTGGGAATTCAAGTCTCCAACATCCAGAAACATCAGACTGATAAGTTTACCTGTTATATGAACATTTACTGTTATCCTGTTGTTTTATTAAGCTTTACCTTCCCTATCTCTTATCTTCTCCCTGCGTGGAGTATCCCCTGTAATAAACCCGTTAACTCTTGCTCTGCTCGTCACTGCATCCCACATTCCTGCTGTCAAACAGGATCATACCCCCTGAACAAACTATATTCACAAGGACATAGGGATACCTAGGGATCTTGGGATCAAAAAGATCCCAACCACGATCTACTCAGACACTTTTGTGGATGATTGGAACCAAATTTTGTTCCACTGCTCCTTGAATTTAATGCGTCTCATTATCAAACAGGAGACCAAACTTAATGAATTGCAACTTGAGATTATAGCCCCCAAATCTAGCATGGAGTGGTAGAAAAACGACATTGATGCGCCTTTCAGTGAATCCCACAATCAGTGTCCAATTGAGAAGATCTTAGCATGACAAAAAAACTAAATTCTAACGTGATACCAATGATTATATGTTAAAAAACAAGACCAGGAATGAGGCAGGTGGTCTAAATCATCTAGGATGCCCAAATCTATATTGAAACCTAATAAATCTCATAAATTGAAAAATAGGAGTTATCCACAGTGGGTGCTAAACAGAGCAACCAACATTGTTGAAAATAAGAATTGATAGGATCTTAGCACTGGTAAACGTAAAAACAGACTTAAAAACAGACTTAATGCTGTGAGTAAGCCTGTGCTTTCTCTCCAATTTAGCCCTCAATTCAACCAAATTGGGTCCAATTTCCTAAAACACATCCCTATTCTCTGAGGATGTGGATTTGTCAAGTATTTTACATGCTTGTATTCTTCCTCTTCTTACAGCCCTTAACCCCTTCACGACCCAGCCTATTTTGACCTTAGTGACCTGGCCATTTTTTGCATTTCTGACCAGTGTCCCTTTATGAGGTAATAACTCAGGAATGCTTCAACGCATCCTAGCGCTTCTGAGACTGTTTTTTTGTGACATATTGGGCTTCATGTTAGTGGTAAATTTAGGTCGATAATTTTTGCGTTTATTTGTGAAAAAAACAGAAATTTGGTGAAGATTTTGAAAATTTTGCAATTTTCAAATTTTGAATTTTTATTCTGTTAAACCAGAGAGTTAGGTGACACAAAATAGTTAATAAATAACATTTCCCACATGTCTGCTTTACATCAGCACAATTTTGGAACCAAAATTTTTTTTGTTAGGAAGTTATAAGGGTTAAAAGTTGACCAGCGATTTCTCATTTATACAGCAAAATTTACAAAACCTTTTTTTTTAGGGACAACCTTACATTTGAAGTCACTTTGAGGGGTCTATATGGCAGAAAATACCCAAAAGTGACACCATTCTAAAAACTGCACCCCTCAAGCTACTCAAAACTACATTCAAGAAGATTATTAACCCTTCAGGTGCTTCACAGGAACTAAAGCGACGTGGAAGGAAAAAATGGATAGTTTAATTTTTCCAACAAAATATTTTTTTTAGCATCAAGTTTTTCATTTTCACATGGGCAACAGGATAAAATGGATCCTAAAATGTGTTGGGCAATTGCTCCTGAGTACACCAATACCTCATATGTGGCCATAAACCACTGTTTGGGAGCACGGCAGGGCCCTGAAGGGAAGGAGCGCTATTTGACTTTTGGAATGGAAAATTAGCTCCAATTGTTAGAGGACACCATGTCATGTTTGGAGAGCCCCTGTGTGCCTAAACATTGGAGTACCCCCACAAGTGACCCCATTTTGGAAACTAGACACCCCAAGGAACTTATCTAGATGCATAATGAGCACTTTGAACCCCCAGGTACTTCACAAACTGATCTGTAAACATGAAAAAGTACTTTTTTTTTCACAAAAAATTTCTTTTCGCCTACATTTTTTCATTTTTACATGGGCAACAGGATAAAATGGATCTTAAAATTTGTTGGAAAATTTCTCCTGCATACACCGATACCTCATATGTGGTCATAAACCACTGTTTGGGTGCACGACAGGGCCCAGAAGGGAAGGAGCGCTGTTTTTGAATGGAAAGTTAGCTCCAATCATTAGCGGACACAAAGTCGCTTATGGAATGTAGTGTATGTCAGGTTGGTGTGTGTTGTATAGCATGCACCACACACCCACACCAACCTGACATACACTACGCCACACACACCAACCTGCCACACTACGTCAGGTTGGTGTGTGTGGCGTAGTGTAGGTCAGGTTGGTGTGTGGTGTAGTGTAGTGTACGCCAGGTTGGTGTGTGTGGTGTAGTACACACACCAGCGTACACTACGCCACACATACCAAACTACCACACTACATTAGGTTGGTGTGTGTGGTGTAGTGTATGTCAGGTTGGTGTGTGGTGTAGTGTACGTCAGGTTGGTGTGTGTGGTGTAGTATACGCCACACACACACCAACCTGACATACACTATGCCACACACACCAACCTGACGTACAGTACGCCACACACACCAACCTGCCACACTACATTAGGTTGGTGTGTGTGGTGTAGTGTATGTCAGGTTGGTGTGTGGTATAGTATACACCACAAACACACACCAACCTGACGTACACTACGCCACACACACACATCAACCTGACGTACACTGCGCCACACATACCAACCTGACACTACATCAGGTTGGTGTGTGTGGCGTAGTGTTCGTCAGGTTGGTGTGTGATGTAGTGTACGTCAGGTTGGTGTGTGGTGTTGTGTATGTCAGGCTGGTGTGGGTGAGTTCTGTAGTGGAGTGTCAGGATGTGTTTAGTCCATGGACGTGTGATGAATTCTGAAGCATTCATTCAAACACAGTCCAGGTTTGTCGGGACACGTTTCACATTGAAAACGAGTTTCCCTTTTTATCCCCCTTTTTTAGCATACCCGGCACATTTTCTTTTTTCTCTCCTCACGGGGAAAATGTTGCCCTGGTAACATGCGGGAAACTTGAGTTCCAGGGGTTCTGGGGTGCGCTCCGTCCTCCTCTCCAAAAAATCATGGCCTTTATCACTGCCTCCTGGAACTCAAGGAAGGAGTGGTTTTGGCCTGCACATCGTGACAGCACGCATGAGTTATACAGTGCCATTTGTACGAGGTGCACAGCCAGTTTTTTGCACCACACCTTCGCCTTCTGCATGACACTATAGGGCTGGAGGACTTGATCAGAAAGATCAACTCCCCCCATGTGATGGTTGTACGCCAGGACACAGTCCGGTTTGTGGACCGGTGCTGGGGTACCTCGAACGGTGGTGGCCGTGGTGCCGGGACCATGGATTGTGGTCAAGAAAAAGATGTCTCTTTTGTCTTTGAACTTGACCACAAGCATGTTGCCGCTACAGTGGGCTCGGCTCTCACCCTTTCGGAGAGGCTGCTCAATTAGCGGCAAAGGGAGACCCCTCTGGTTTCTGCGCACGGTACCGCAAGCGACGGTAGCTCTGGCAGAGTGGGATTGAAATAGTGTGATCCTTGTATAAAAGTTATCAACGTACAGATGGTAACCTTTATCAAGCAGAGGGTGGACCAAATCCCACACTATTTTCCCACTCACCCCCACAGCAGGTGGACATTCTGGGGGCTGGATCCTACTGTCCTTTCCTTGGTAACTCTAAAGCTGAGAGTGTACCCTGAGGTACTCTCATACAGCTTGTAGAGTTTTATCCCATACCTTGCCCTTTTGCTGGGCAGGTACTGATGGAACTGAAGCCTCCCTTTGAAGTGGATGAGGTATTCATCCACACAAATTTCCCTTTTGGGAATGTACACTTCAGCAAACTTGTTGCTGAAGTGTTCGACGACTGGCCGAATTTTGAACAGTCTATCAAAATTCGGGTCATCGCGGGAAGGCTTTCAGTGTTGTCCCTGAAATGAAGAAATTTATGAATAGCCTCAAAATGTTTCCGTGTCATAACCATGCCAAATACTGGAGTTTGATATATCAGTACTCCAGTATTGGTGAATTTCTGGTTTCTTCACAATCCCCATGTGAAGGACCAGTCCCCAATATTTAATCATTTCTACAGAGTCAACGGGACTCCAAGTAGAGAATGAAGAAATTGGGTGTTCGGCCAAAAATTGCTGGGCATACAAGTTTGTTTGCTCCACCATGAGACTGACGATTGACTCTGAGAAAAAGACTTTGAAAAAGTCTATTTCCCTGAAGTTGGCAGTCTCAAACTGGATTCCTGATTGGGGAACGAAATCAGGAATCCGTGGAGCAAAATTTTCAGGGACGGGGGTCCAGGAGGGAGACCTAGTGCTAGGTTGGGCGTGACTAGCACTAGGTTGGGGGAAACTCACACTTCACTGTGGGACTTCCTCCAAGGACTCCAACTCGTCCTCTAAGGCCTCCGACTTCCTCCCTGGGCTCCAGACGATTTCTCGTCCTGCGACATCTCGGTGGTGGCAAGTCTGTGTCGCTGGAAGAGTGGGAGGAATAGAGAAAGGTGGGGTCCTCTCTCTCACTATCAGTTTCGGAGGCAATAATTTCATATGCCTCCTTAACTGAGTAGATCCTTTGGGACTGGGATGACTGGGATGAGCGGGACATTATGCGTGTGGTGTGTGTGCGTGTGTAAAAAAGCTTTATTATAGTGTGCGTGTGTATGTGCGAGTGTTTGGTGAAACTTTTTACTGGAGGAATGGGCTGTCAGGAGGGGACTGTCAGGCACGCGGGGGGCAGGAGGGGACTGTCAGGCATGCGGGGGGCAGGAGGGGACTGTCAGGCGCGCGGGGGGCAGGAGGGGACTGTCATTCACGTGGGGGGCAGGAGGGGACTGTCAGGCATGTGGGGGGCAGGAGGGGGCTGAGGAGATGGAAGTGGAGATGGAACCAGCGGCAGCAACAGGGGGGTGATCAGCGGGTGATCAGGGGTGATCACTGGGGCTGGGGGATGGTCACCGGGGGCAGAAAGGGGCTGTCAGGCGCAGGAGGGCGCTGAGGAGAATTAGGTGGAGATGGAACCAGCGGCGGCAGCAAGGGGGATGATCAGGGGTGCAAGGGGATGATCAGGGGTGCAGGGGGATGATCACCAGGGGCAGAAGGAGGCTGTCAGGCGCGGGGGGGGCAGGAGGTGGCTGAGGAGATGGAGGTGGATATAAAAAGCAGCAGCAGCAGCAGGGGTTAATCAGGGGGGCCAGGGGTTGATCAGGGGGGCAGGTGGTGATCACTAGGGCTGAGGGGTGATCACGGGGGGCAGGAGGGGGCTGTCAGGCACAGGAGGCGGCTGAGGAGCTGGCAGCAGCAGAGGGAATGATCAGAGGTGCTGGGGGGATGATCAGGGGTGCTGGGGGATGATTAGGGGTGCTGGGGGAACACCAGGGGCAGAAGGGGGCTGTCAGGCACGGGGGGCAGGAGGTGACTGATGAGATGAATTAGGAAATAAAAACCTGCAGCAGCAGGGGTTAATCAGGGGGCAGGGGTTGATGGGGGGCAGGGGTTAATGAGTGTGATCACTGGGGCTGAGGGGTGATCACGGGGGCACAGGAGGGGGCTCTCAGGCACAGGAGGCTGAGGAGCTGACAGAGCTGGAAACAGCAGGGGGATGATCGGGGGTGCTGGAGGAGATCGGGGGTGCTGAGGGAGGATCAGGGGAGCAGGAGATGATCAGGGGACAGGGGAGAGTGAGCGGAGGTGGGGCGGCTGGAAATAGGCGGCGGGGCAGAGAAATATATTACCGGAGGGCAGTGGTGGCGGCAGCGGCGATGACGGCGGTGATCGCAGGTCAGGGCGGCAGTCAGGCACCTCGCTCCTCAGCTTCCACGGACAGGATGAAGCTGAGGAACGAGGCAGCCATGATTTTACTCCGCCCCTCCACATCTGATTGGAGGGCTAGCGTCACATGGATGCTAGCTCCAATCAGATGCGAGGGGGGGTGACAAAAAGGTCACTGGGAGTGATTGTATCCCCGGGGGGATGAAGCCACCCCCCTGGGATCAAGTCTAGGTCCCCCTGTAACTGCGGGTCTGGTAAACTTTCATTGAACCCGCTCACCCGACCCGCAGGAGGGAGATCTTTTCATGACGCCACATAGGCGTCATGGGTCATTTTGGCATGACTTTTCATGACGCCTATGTGGCGTCAAAGGTCGTGAAGGGGTTAATTTCTAATCATTGACGTCGCAGATGTGCTCAATGGTTGTTCTGAGATTGGAGCCAGACTGGGACAAAAAAGCAGCCCTGCCACACAAACCCAACCAGCTCACAAACTATAACACTCCTCACCCTCATCAGTGAATTTTACTTTACTCTGTCATGCTCCTAACTCTCCAAAAAGGAGATATTTGAAGACCCACATGTGAATGCCGCCTCAGTGTATATGATTGACAACAGCTGCATTTACATGGTGCTCTACAGAGCTCCGATTTTCAGGATCGTGGAAGTCCCAGCAGTCGGATCTCCAGCAACTGGAAAGAGGAGAGGGGATTACTTGGGGTAATCCATTTAAACAGCTTTTCCAATATTTTATTTTGCCATAGTAATATTGAAAATACTAAACCAATATTGACCCTCCCAAAGTCCAGTGTCGCCTCTTTGACAACAGGACCGGAGAAGCGGTACTGTGCAGTGCATACAGGGTCGGCTCCAGGTTTTTGTGGGCCCCAGGTGAAAGAGTCTCAGTGGGCCGCTTTAACACATACCACAGTTCATAATGCACAGATACAGCAGAGAAATCTAGGTATACAATGCCAAAGATTTCACTTCTTACATTACATGAGTGATAACTATTGTACATTCTACAATAGGTCATAAATCTGTCATGGTTTGCTCAGCTTGTGGGATTAGGTAGTTCAGAGGTTAATCTGGATGGCCTCACGCTGGGATTCTTGGCTTCTTATAACCTCACTGTGGGGTCATTCCTCGTCGCTTATACTCTGACACTTGGCCGAGTGTATGTGACCCTGTTGTACCTGTGTCTGTGCCTTGTGCCTGTGCTACTTTACGCTTGTCTGGTTCTGATCTGGTTCTGTCCCTATTAAGAGTTCTGCTTGTCCCCCCTGTACTGCGCTGCTATCTCTGTGCATGACCCTCTTGGCTACGTCCTGACTATTCTCTGCTCGCCCCTCCTGTACTGCACTGTGTAAGAAAAAGTCCTAACTGGGAGAGTTGGAAGAGCTGGGAAAAAGGTCGTAGATGATCACTTATCAAGCTGAGGTCGAAGTTTATTCGGAGATACACGGCAAAACAGAACAGAAAGTCAGAGAAGTTGAAATATGTGGGCAAAAACAGGAATTCAGACGGGCAGAGATTCGCTAGGAAGTCTGGCGATGATAAGGCTCTGTGCCCTGGCCATGGTGAGGCACAGTGGCATGATGGCGATGGAATGGCCCCGAGAAACAGTAACAGGGGCTTTTTATACATTATGCAAACAAAGAAAGCTGTATACATATTATAGCAAAAGGGCGTATATGGTTACATCATATCTTTTTGGACAAAGGAAGAAGTGGCACAACATTACATCAGTAATTAACTTTTCACCAGACCACATTAAAAAACACATAAATCCAATATTATCTCTAACTACTGTCATTAATCTTATTACTGCTCTTAGACTAAACCCATAAATTCATACATTTGACAATTGCAGAAGTCTATTTCCTACTAACACTATCATAAATACACATATTTACCATATATTCGTTGGTTCTATTTTCTCATTGCCCTGAGGCTGGTCCAATTTACCTGTAGGCACATCTACTAAATTTGTTAAAGGGCATGATCTCATTTTATATCCTCCATCTGCTTTTACAGAGTACATCGTATTATTTCTATTGTAAAAGTTGAATATATTATTTCCTAACTTTCATAAGATGGCTGCCTCGTTGCTCATGGCAGCTCAGTATATTATAGCTGACCATTCTCTTACAAATCCCCCTCTTGTACTCTGTCCAGAGTACAACATACAGTGCTGTAATATTCATGGGTGAATTATTGAAAATAAAAATATTGAGGTAATTCAGCGCTTTATGCACGTGTGTGTGTGTGTGTGTAAGGGAAAAAGTCCCTAAAAATAGCACAAATACATAATAAAAAAATTATTCAAATATTAGTCCCCCAAAAAATAAGTTGCACAATAGTTAAGTCTTTTGGTCTTTTTCTTCTCATTCTTTGGCTTCTGGATTTTCCTGATCTTCTCCCCCTCTCACACTTTCAGAGTCCCACTGTATAGTGTGAAGCATCTTCTCCCGATCATCCAATAAATCCATGGTCCTAGGAGTCGAATACGAAAATCTTCGGCTGACCTGGAGAAAATAGAAAAAAAAAAATGGAGTATCAGTCCTTACCAGAAATCTCAGTAAGATAATTAAGAAGTCTACACTGATCGATATGAACAATTTTAACACCTTTGTAGCTTGAAATTTGAGCAAAGACTTAATCATTGTTGTTGGGATGTAAGGCACTAACCTGTCCCCTTCAATGGGCAGGGACTCAAGGGAATTGAACAGAGATGAATCTCCATCCTTCTCCTGTGCCTTCACGAGATCTTGAAGAGGAGAAAAAACAAGGGGGGGCTCTCGGGGTGTTTTAGTGACTGCAGCTATGATTTCTTGGGGATATTTGTCATCGCCTATAAGGGCAGCTTCCTTGGCTGCGTGGTCTGCATATGCATTGCCAAGGATGTTGGGGTCAGGAATCAACCTTTGGTGCCCTTTAAATTTACAGAAGCACCATAAATGTGGGAATTCTTTGCCTCGCTGCTCTATTTGTTTGAGAATTTCTGCATGTTGCAAAGGCTTAAGGGCCTGTCACACTAAACGATATCGCTAGCAATATCGCTATAACTTGTGACGTTATAGCGATATTGCTAGCGACATTGCTGTGTCTGATACTTACCTACGACCCGCTCCCCCGCTGGTTATCGCTGATCGCGCGAGAACGTCCTGGACTGTTTCTCGTCATCAGCTTCCAGCGGCGCTTCCTGCTGTGATGACGAGCGACGCGTGGACGCGGGAGGGAGGACGCAGGATCGCCTGGTGTGACAGGTAAGTAGCGACCCCCGTCCCCAGCGATGTCGCTAGTGAGATCTGCCTGTTTGGCAGCTCACTAGCGACCACTTAGCGATGTACCAGCGATCCTGACCGCGTCATATCGCTGGTCGGGATCGCTGGTACATCGCTAAGTGTGACAGTACCTTTATTCTGTGAGTCAACCATCCCCCTCAGGGCTCATACATTGAGATACAGGGTGAGGGAAGAAACGACATATGCACTATCACTGAAGATATTCATTGGCTCTGTACACACAAGAATGACCTGTAAAGCTGCTTCCAATTCAGCTCTTTGAGCGGAGAAATGACCAGGGAGTTTATACTGCAGCAGCAATGGCTTAGCTGGAAGCAACACAGCGAAGCCGATGACGTAATGCCCCTCATGCCAATATCGAGCTCCGTCGATATAGGCACAAGAAATTCCTTCTTGGAAATCTGCTCGGAAGGGGGAGGGGGTGACATTAGCCTGTTCAATTTGACAATCGTGACTTTTTCCTGCATATTGCATCATCTGAGCTAAATGATATTTCTCACCCACTTCAACTTGTAAGTCTCTAGTCTCAAAATCAATGATCCATTGGGCCATTCTCTGTGAATTGGTACCTGAAGCTTTTCCTTTTAGCAAAGTTTTTAAAGTGACATGCGGGGTTTGCAAAATTAAAGGAGCAAACCCCACTATATGTCTCACTTGATTCATAGTCCAGTGCACGCCCTGTAGGTGCTTCATGCACAAAGTGATTCCTTTCTCCACGGGTGTAAGCAGCCAAGAGTAGTAACCTAGGGCATACAACTGACTAGACACTTCTGGGCTTTCTTTGGGCCATTTTTGTAGAAGCACAGAAGAAATAGAGACATCACCGGTATGAGTCTGAATGTAAAAAGGCTAGGAAGGATCAGGGTTAGCCAATGCAGTAGCTGCCGTAAGGGCGCGCTTCAATCCCTCAAAAGCCTGTAAGGCGGCACCCTTTACATCAATAGGGGCATAGTCAAAGTCATTATCAACATTTTTTAATAAATCATACAGTGGTTTAGCCAGATAAGCAAAATCTTCAATAAATTCTCTGGAAAAAATGATAAGACCCAAACATTTTCTGAGTTCAGTAATATTAATTGGTATGGGGACAGCCTGAATAGCTTTAACCCTGTCATGCATGGGTTTCTTTCCTTCCGCCGAGACAGACACACCCAGAAATTTAACCTCTGATTTCATCAATTGTACTTTGTCTAGACTCATTTTGAGTCCTACATCTTGTAAAACCTGACAAACATTTTCATGGGTCTCTTTGTGTTCACATTCATCGACAGTTTGAATCAATAGATCATCCACATACTCTAAGACTTTGTCTCCGTAGCCAAGGGGTTCTAACACTTGAGCCAATGCCTGATGGAAATACACAGGAGAACTGTGAAATCCCATGGGCAACCGCGTGAACAAGTATTGCACATTCTCAAAAGTGACTGCGAAGCGGAGGGCAGATTCAGGTGTTAGGGGTACTGAGAAAAAGCCATTTGCAATGTCCAAACAAGAAAACACTTTACAATCACTCCTCAGCTGTGACATAACTTCAGGGACAGATGCAACAAGGTGGGCTGCTGAGGGAGTGTACTTATTAACAAGTCTCAGGTCTACTACCATTCGAAAACTGCCATCTTCCTTTTTTACAGGTAGAATAGGACTGTTACATGGGGAATTACCTTTCACAACAACCCCTTGCTTTTCCAATTCACTGACTGCAACTTTTATGTAAGGGATGGCATCCTCAGGAATACGGTACTGACGCTGGAAAGGTGGCAGTTTTTCACCATCAATTTTAACCTGAGTTTGCATTAACCCACAATCAGTTTTCTTTGAGATCCACAATTCAGGGAACCTTTGCTTCAATTCATTTTTTAGAGCATCATCACTGTCAGTATTTTCAACATTTTCATTAGTACAGAACCCGAAATTAGCAATGGGTAATTTATGACTTTCCTCATCCTCCTCCACAGGTACAATTACAGAACAGATAGTGGCTTCTTTGTTCCGCCACAAGACTGTCTTACATAAATCAACAACAATTCCCATTGCTCCTAAAACATCAGTACCCAAAATAGTGGACCGTAACTGTGGGTTTACCCAAAAAGCGCATCGAAGACCCCTTTGCTTCGATCCCCCTGTGTCCTGAAATCTCAGCTTCACTGGACGACTTTTTACTGCTTGAATACAGGAGCCCTCCAATCCTACCAAAGTTGTAGTCTCAGGCAGTCCAGGGGGTGACTGCAATTTGTGTCTTGTTACTGAAACTGAGGCTCCTGTATCGATGAGGATGTCTTCCTAAGGCAGCCCCTCTATTCTCTCTCTGACATAAGGTCTACCGTCCTTGCCCAGGGAAAGGGGGGCAAGGAGGGTAAGAGGAACAGGGGGAGCACTCCATCAATCAGTGTTACCTGCCGTGGGAAGCCCGAAAAATCCATCATTCCCATCTGAACACGGCTTCCGTCCAACAGCTGCCACCTCCGCCCCAAAGAGATCCTTAGTCAGGGTCCGGTCCTCATGTTCCTGTAGCTCCTTAATCAGCGGAGCATAGGGATGAGGAGGAGTGACCCCTCCCAGAATAGCCTGGATCTCCGGGTGCGGATGAGTGAAAGCTATTGGGGAGGGAGCAGAGCAGAAGGCTCCTGTGAGACTGGGTTAACAATTTGAAGACCGTTGTACTGCTGATACTGCCTAGGGTCATTCACTGCTGGATACGGAGGTCTAACTCCGAAAGGTGGTCTAGAGAACTCCTGGGGCTGTTGGGGGTTAAATGGTGCCCAGGGTTCTCGGGGTACAATCCCTGGCACTAGGTTGGGACAAAAACGTCTAACATGTCCTAGATGTCCACAAAAGTAACACAAGGGAGGACCCCTCATGGGATCCCGTGGGGGCTCTGCCGAACGGGACCTGCCCATTCTCGGCAGCTGCGCATACCCCCCCGGAACTCCTGGCCTCCCTGAATCAGCAGATACACCCCGAGGTGATGGTACGCAAAAACATTAGACTCATCACCCTTCCCCTCGGATTGCATCATTCTAACATTGGTTAATAAAGCCTCCACCATGTCCTCAATTGATTCCGCATTTTGCAAAACTCCTGATTTAAAAACTCCTTCCAGGGGCACCTTTTTTACAAATTGTTCCATCATAGCAAATTTATCCCCCTGGTCCATAGTATCTAAGGTCTTATCAAACACAACGCACCAGGCTGCAACCCATTTATCTGCCTCTGTCCTGAGATCACTCCCCTTCTTAATTTTAAAAGAATCTAACAATGCCGGAGAGGGCTTTCTCCCCCCTAACTTCTTTGAGATCACAAACTTCATTCTTCCCTGAGGCTTGGTCAGATCACACGGAACACCCTTCACTTGCTGGGCTCGAAGATGGGACATGAACTCAGGGGGCACAAAAGACATGAAATAACGGGAAGCATCTTCCTTAGATTTAATTTGAAATTTATCTAGCCATGACTCAAAACCAAGAACATTACGAAACACTCCCTTACTTTCCTCCCAATTAGGCAAATTTTTAATAAATTTAAGATGGACCAGGGACATTTGGGTAGGGATTTTTCTCGGGGTCGAAACAGTGTCAAATTTATATTCCTCCTGGGATAAATCATCTCTTTCCTCTTCCTCTGCCAACCCTCTACCCAACTGTGTCTGCATATGCTGAAGCTGCCGGGACAATCTATCCTGTGTATTTGTATATTCTCTGATCCAGTCTCCTAACATTGACTTCCATTCTGAGACTGTGTCTACGTCAGCCCCGCACTTCTCCACTGCAGACTCCATCTGTGCTATAAGTGCTGTCAAAGGCTCCAACTTAACCCCTCCTTTTGTGTTTCCTCTGCTTGTCTCAATGTCTCATTCAATTGTTCTAATCTCTCCCCATACACTGTCCCTCCCCAGGTGACCCCATACATATACTGCGGTTTAGGCTGTCTATCAAGAGCCTGATCAAAAGTTATAACTGTCTTACACAAAGCCGCTACCCGGCTGTTAGCTTTTCCTAGCGAATTCTTTCCATCTAGTTCCCTGTTCTCTGTGGTAAACCAACGCATACAATTTAACCACGTGGTTTCCACATTAACCCCCTCCAGCTGGGGTGTGCCAGCATATTTCTCTGCTTGCTTCCGTAACCACTCCATATTTACAGTGGTCTACAAGGACGAATTTTACTCTGTTCTAGTATCAACAAATGCAATTTAAGCAAAGTTGTATACTCACACCTCTCTCGGACGGAAGACCTTCTGCAGACTGGGTCGACCAAAAATATCAAAAGAGGTGCAGCCGTGATTCCAGCCTCACTCGTTACGCTTGCCAAGGGTCTCCCCACGCCCTTTTAAAGCTTCTTGCTACCCGGCACAACAAATTCTCACGTCCTTGTAGATAGCTTCTTCTTAGTTGCTCATATATTTTTATAGTCTTTTTTTTCTTCTGTAGTTTTCTTATAAAAATATCGGGCAGGCGGTTTCAGAGCGATCACGATAGGTTCTCCTTCAGGCTGTCTTCCTTTGACCGGTTTAACGTATGGCCATACGCGTTTTTTTGTTTTTTCTTCACTCTTCCAACCTCCAAGCCCTCATCTACAGCTTTCTTCCAGTGGTTCTTCTGGAGGCCGCTCTCCGGAGCCACTCCTCCTGGCTGGCAATCGCCACTCGTAAGGAAAAGTCCTAATTGGGAGAGTTGGAAGAGCCGGGAAAAAGGTCGTAGACTATCTCTTATCAAGCTGAGGTCGAAGTTTATTCGGAGATACACGGCAAAACAGAACAGACAGTCAGAGAAGTTGAAATATGCGGGCAAAAACAGGAATTCAGATGGGCAGAGATTCGCTAGGAAGTCTGGCGATGATAAGGCTCTGTGCCCTGGCCATGGTGAGGCACAGTGGCATGATGGCGATGGAATGGCCCCGAGAAACAGTAACAGGGGCTTTTTATACATTATGCAAACAAAGAAAGCTGTATACATATTATAGCAAAAGGGCGTATATGGTTACATCATATCTTTTTGGACAAAGGAAGAAGTGGCACAACATTACATCAGTAATTAACTTTTCACCAGACCACATTAAAAAACACATAAATCCAATATTATCTCTAACTACTGTCATTAATCTTATTACTGCTCTTAGACTAAACCCATAAATTCATACATTTGACAATTGCAGTCTGTTTCCTACTAACACTATCATAAATACACATATTTACCATATATTCGTTGGTTCTATTTTCTCATTGCCTTGAGGCTGATCCAATTTACCTGTAGGCACATCTACTAAATTTGTTAAATTAAAGGGCATGATCTCATTTTATATCCTCCATCTGCTTTTACAGAGTACACCGAATTATTTCTATTGTAAAAGTTGAATATATTCTTTCCTAACTTTCATAAGATGGCTGCCTCGTTGCTCATGGCAGCTCAGTATATTATAGCTGACCATTCTCTTACACACTGCCATCTCTGTTTTTGACCCCTTGGCTACGTCCTGACTATTCTCTGCTCGCCCCTCCTGTACCGTGCTGCCCTTTCCGTGCATGACCCCCGTTTTTGTCTGACCTGCGTTAACCCTCCAGAGTCATTGCCGCATACCCCCGAGTCTGCTGTATCCCAGCGTTGCTCCACTGTAGGCCCGCCCCCTCCTGTGACACGCTGTCACATGATCGCAGGTCCGTCTGCCTCCTGCTAGTTCAGCGTCTCCTCTCACCGCAGGTGCTCAAGTCCCATCTGCCTGAGCTCCCCCGTAGCATCTGATCCCCCGACTCCCTCGCAGTGTGGGTGTCATCCTGTTCAGCCATGGCAGATTGCCATGCTGACAGGGTCTTGACAAAATCAGACAGTATAGTCCACCATAGAGTATTATGGGCACCACATAGTCCTCTATACTGTATTCTGGGCACCACATAGCGCTCCATACAGAATAACATGCCCCATTTATTGCTCCATACAGTATTATGGGTACCACATAGTGCTCCATACAGTATAATGAACCCCATAGATTGCTCCATACAGAATTATGGGCATCACATCATGCTCCATACAGTATAATGAGCCCCATATATTGCCCCATACAGTATTATGTGTACCACATAGTGCTCCATACAGTACAATGAGCCCCATATATTGCTCTATACTGTATTATGGATACCACATAGTGCTCTATACAGTATAATGAGCCTCATATATTGCTCCATACAGTATTATGGGCACCACGTAGTCCTCCAGGCAGTATTGTGGGCACCACATAGCGCTTCATACAGAATATGCCCCATATGAGGCTCCATATATAATGGGCCCCTTATGAGGCTCCATATATAATGGGGCCCATACAACGGGCCCCATATGATGTTCTAGTATATAATGGGCCCCATATTATGCTTCAGTATAATGGACCCCATATAAAACTCCAGTGTATGATGGGCCCCATATGATGCTCCAGTATATGATGGGCCCCATATATCGCTCAAAACATTTAAAAAAAGCTGAAATCCTCACCTCTCCTCGCTGGCCGCTGAAGATGCCACAGTGGAGGAGTGGGAAGAGGTAAATATCACAAGTGTTGGGGCTTTGAGCAAGCAGGGGAGGGGTGGACTCTTTATTAGCCCATATGGCAACATTTCAGTTCCACAGTAGAGAAAGGTTATGTTATGGATGTGAAACGTTGCCACATGGGCTAATAAAGAGTACGCCACTTTTTTCACAACTTATTGGAGTGATTATTTATATATATATAAACTTACATACATACATAAATACACACACACACACTAAGACAGGATACTGAGAATTAAACCATGTATACAGGACAGGAGAAGTATACACAGCATACATAGCTCCACAATATATACTGTGGTAAGGAATGTAGAGTGGAGCTGTGCATATAGTATACTTTTTAGTGTAGAGATGGGAAGTGGGATATACAGCACTGGGGTGACAGGCATCGCCGGGGAAGCACATAGATCACCTGAGGGACTCATAGATCACCTGGGGGACACAGATCACAGGGGGGTGGCACGAACATCACAGGGGGGCACAGAGATAACCGGGGGAGGCACAAAGATTACAGGGGGAACACAAATCAGGAGGGCACATAGCTGGAGGGCACAGAGATCAAGGAGGGGCACATAGCTGGGTGGGCTCATAGCTGGAGGGGACAGAGATCACAGGGAGCACAGAGGGATCACAAATATCACAGGGGGGTATGTAGCAGGGGGGCACAGGGATCACAGGGGGCACATAGATCACATGGGGTAGAAAGCTGGGGCCACAGAAATCATGGGGGGCACATAGCTGGGAGGCACAGATCACAGGGGGGTATGTAGTTGGGGGACACAGATCACATGGGGCACAGAGATCATATTTGGGCACATAGCTGGGGGGGCACATACTGTAGCTGGGGGGCACATAGCTAAGACCACAGAGATCACAGGGGGGCACATAGGGCCACAGAGATCACAGGGAGACACATAGCTGGGGAGGCACAGAGATCATGGGGGCACAGATCACCAGCAGACAGGAACAGAGCTGCCAGCACAGAGATCTCTCTGGCAGCAGCAGCTCCTCTTCTGGGTTCGTAGCGACTAGAACAGAGCTGATTTTTTTGTGGTAATGATGTCACCAGAAGGAGCGGGGCCTAGAGCTGTCTAGGTGGGATCGTAGTGGCTAAAATGAGGATCACAAAAAATCAACTCCGTTCTAGACGCAACCCCTCTAGAACCGCCGTGCCCGCAGATTTAAAGGGCTGGTGGCTGGGAAAACGGGCCTGTGGCCGGATCAGCGGGCATCGCCGGCCCACGGCCCAGCTGGAAAATGCCCGGTTGGGCAGATTATCAATCCGGGCCTGTCTGAGATGCTGCAAGCCAAGGTAGCACCTTTGGGCCACACGGGATTCTGACAGTTACAGCAGCATGTAAAAGTTTGGGCACTCCTGGTCAAAATTACTATTATTGTGAACAGTTAAGCAAGTTGAATATGAAATGATCTCTAAAAGGGCTAAAGTTAGAGATGAGTTATTTCCTTTTGTATTTAAGGCAAAAAAAGTAATTTTTTACATTTTAAAAAATACAAAAAGAAGATGGGCCACTACAAAAGTTTGGGAACCCTTGGAGATCTGTGTGTTCAAATAACTTCGACCAAGGTTTCAGACCTTAATTAGCCTGTTAGGGTTATGGCTTGTTCACTATCATCATTAGGAAAGGTCAGGTGATGCAAATTTCCCAGCTTTATTTAAAAAACAGACTCTTCTAAGCCTGTATAAGAAAATAGCAACTACCGTTTCTTTTAACTCCTTAGTGACAGAGCCAATTAGCAGCTTAATGACCAGGCAAATTTTTACAATTCTGACCACTGTCACTTTATGAGGTTATAACTCTGGAATGCTTTAATGGATCCATCTGAGTCTGAGATTTTATTTTTTGTGACATATTGTAGTTCATGCTAGTGGTAACATTTTTTCGATATGACTTGCGTTTATTTATAAAAAACGGAAATATGGCGAACATTTTTGAAATTTTGCAATTTTCAAACTTTTAATTTTTATGCCTTTAAATCAGAGATATGTCACACAAAATACTTAATAAATAACATTTCCCACATGTCTACTTTACATCAGCACAATTTAGGAAACCAAATTTTTTTTTGTTAGGAAGTTATAAGGGTTAAAAGTTGACCAGCGATTTCTCATTTTTACAACAAAATTTACAAAACCATTTTTTTAGGGACCACATCACATTTAAAGTCACTTTGAGGGGTGTACATGACAGAAAATACCCAAATGTGACTCCATTCTAAAAACTGCGCCCCTCAAGGTGCTCAAAACCACAGTCAGTTTATTAACCATTTAGGTGCTTCACAGGAACTCAACCAATGTGGAAGGAAAAAGTTAACATTTAACTTTTTTTTTTACAAACACCTTACATCAGAACCATTTTTTTTTATTTTCACAAGTATAAAAAGAGAAAATGAACCACAAAATTTGTTGTGCAATTTCTCCTGAATATGCAGATACCACATATGTTGGAGTAAACCACTGTTTGGGAACACAGCAGACCTCGGAAGGGAAGGAGCGCTGTTTGACTTTTTCAATGCAGAATTGGCTGGAATTGAGATCGGACGCCATGTCGCGTTTGGAGAGCCCCTGATGTGCGTAAACAGTGGCCCACAAGTGACACCATTTTGGAAACCATACCCCTTAAGGAACTTATCTAGATGTGTGGTGAGCACTTTTAACCCCCAAGTGCTTCACAGTTTATAACGTAGAGCCGTGAAAATTTTTTTTTTCCACAAAAATGATTTGTTAGTACGCAATTTTTTATTTTCACAAGGGTATCAGGAGAAATCGGGACTCCAAAAGTTGTTGTCAAGTTTTTCCTAAGTACGCTGGTACCCCATATGTGGGGGTAACCACTGTTTGGGCACATGTCGGGGCTCAGAAGGGAAGTAGTGACTTTTTCAAATGCAGGCTGATGGAATGGTCTGCGGGCATCATGTCGCCTTTGCAGAGCCCCTGATGTGCCTAAACAGTAGAAAGCCCCCACAAGTGACCCCATTTTGGAAACTATACCCCCCAAGGAGCTTATCTAGATGTGTGGTGAGCACTTTGAACCTCCAAGTGCGTCACAGAAGTTTATAACGTAGAGCCGTGAAAATAAAAAAATCATATTTTTTCCACAAAAATGATTTTTTTAGCCCCAATTTATTTTCTCAAGGGTACAGGAGAAATTAGACCCCTAAAGTTGTGCAATTTGTCCTGAGTACGCTGATGCCCCATATGTGGGGGTAAACCACTGTTTGGACGCACAGCAGAACTCAGAAGGGAGGGAGCGCCGTTTTGACTTTTTGAATGTAAATTTGGCTGAAATCAATGGTGGCGCCATGTCGCATTTGGAGACCCCCTGATGTACCTAAACAGTGAAAACCCCCAATTCTAACTCCAGCCTTAACCCTAACACACCCCTAATCCTAATCCCAACCCTAATTATAATCCTAATCCTAACATAACCTTAACCACAACCCTAACCCCACACACACGTAACCCTAATCCCAACCCTAACCATAACCCTAACCACAAACTTCTTCCCAACACAACCCTAACCACAAACCTAAACCCAACACACCCATTAACCCTAATCCCAACCCTAGCCATAACCCTAACCACAAACCTAATCTCATCCCTAGCCCTAAACCCAACCCTATCCCTAACCCTAATTTTAGCCCAACTCGCTTTAGCCTAACTCTAACCCTAATGGTAAAATGGAAATATATTTTCTTTATTTTATTATTTTTCCCTAAGGGGGTGATAAAGGAGGTATTTATTTTACTATTTTTTTATTTTGATTTTATTTGGGTCTATCACAGTGACCAAAATGAACCAATAGGAAAAATCTCCCTATTGTTGCCGGGTTCCAGCCGGCAGATCTTGCCAGGGTTCACTGCACATGTGCTCGTCATTTTATTACCTGAAGAAGATGCTGGCGGCCGTGGGGGGAAGCAGGGGGAGATCGGGGACCCTATTTCTCTCTCCTCTGATGTGCGACCACATCAGAGGAGAGAGATATTAAAAGGCAAATCTGACTTTTTTGGTTAATAACGGCGATTGCAACACTGGGGTCTGTAAAAACTGACCCGAATCATGTTCTCTGGGGTCTCGGCTACCCCCGGCAGCCTAGACCCTGGAGAAATTCCAACTCTGGGGGGCGATATACACTTTTTCCACAGCGCTGTGAAGATACGGCGCTGTGGTTTGAGTACCCTTAACTGCCACCGTTAAAAGGCGTATCGGCGGTCATTAAGGGGTTAAGCAGATGCCTAGCACTCTGAAATTGGTGGAGGCCCACAAAGCAGGAGAAGGCTATAAGATGATAGCAAACCATTTTCAAATTGCCCTTTCCTCAGTTTGAAATGTAATTAAGACATGGCAGTTAACAGTGGAGGTCAAGGTAAGGTCTGGAAGAGCAAGAAAAATTTCAGTGAGCTGCGTGTAGGATTGCTAGAGAGGCAAATCAAAAGACTGCAAAAGACCTTCAGAAAGATTTAGCAGACTCTGGAATTGTTATGTTCAGAGACACCTGCACAAATGTGTCCTTAAAGGATGAGTCATCAGAAGAAAACATGTCCTGCATCATCAACATAAAACTCATCAGAACTATGCAAAAGAACAGCTAAACAAGCCTGATGTATTTTGGAAACAAGTCCTGTGGACTGAAAAGGTTAAAATAGAAGTCTTTGGCCACAATGATCAAAAGGTACAGGTGCTTCTCACAAAATTAGAATATAATCAAAAAGTTAACTTATTTCAGTTGTTCAATACAAAAAGTGAAACTCATATGTTATATGTCTTATGGAGTCATTACAAACAGAGTGATGTATTTCAAGTGTTTATTTTTGTTAATGTTGATGATTATGGCTTACAGCCAATGAAACCCAAAAGTCATTATCTCAGTAAATTAGAATACTTTATAACACCAGCTTGAAAAATGTTTTTAAAATCTGAAATGTTGGCATATTGAAATTTATGTTCAGTAAATGCACTCAGTACTTGGTCAGGGGTCCTTTTGCATCAATTACTACATCAATGCGGCAAGGCATGGAGGTGATCAGCCTGTGGCACTGCTGAGGTGTTATGGAAGTCCAGGTTGCTTTGATAGCAGCCTTCAGCTCATCTGCATTGCTGGGTCTGGTGTCTCTCTTCTTCCTCTTGATAATATCCCATAGAATCTCTATGGGGTTAAGGTCAGGCGAGTTTGCTGGCCAATCAAGCACAGTGATACTGTTGTTTTTTCATATAAGCCTTCGGACCCCGGAAGAAGCAGAAGGCGAAACGCGCGTCGGGGAGAGGGGATGCCACGAGCACCACTATTATAAGGTAATTCCTTCATGATGCTCTATTGATTGCATACTTAGACAGGGCACTTCCACTGGATATTATATGGAGATATTGATTTTACTTTATCCTGCCTATCCTTTGTGCTCCTGAGTTACCATGCTCAGGAACTTTGTAATCTAACTATTGCAATCCATGTTATATCTCATTGCTTATGCACTTTGTGCAACTTGGAGTTTTTTCATTGCTTCTGAGAGTTTTTAATGGTTACAATTAATTTTATACTGACATGTTTAGCTATACTTAGTTATGATTTGACAGCTGGGTATTGTGTTGATTTTTTCCATGAAATATTGATGTACCATACATATATAATTTTTGTATTATACGAGATTTTAGCTTACTTACCATCTATTTCGGTATTTTTTTTTTTAAGTACCTTAATTGTACTTTGGTTATCATTCTCACTTGAATATATTATTCTAGTGATGTTCTCTGGCGTCCCTTAACGGCATTTTGCTTTTTTATATGTGTTTTTAATAGTGAATAATAAAATATTGTTTTTATTCTTACATTGGTATCTCTTCTTTCTCCTATATATACTTTACATGGGATTGGTTGTTGTTTTGTTTTTACAGATGCCAAGTCCTGCTGGAGAATGAAATTTCCATCTCCAAAAAGCTTGTCAGCAGAGCTAAGCATGAAGTGCGCTAAAATTCCTGGTAGACGGCTGCGCTGACTTTGGTCTTGATAAAACACAGTGGACCTACACCAGCCGATGACATGGCTCCCCAAACCATCACTGATTGTGAAAACTTCACACTAGACCTCAAGCGGCTTGGATTGTGTACCTCATCACTTTTCCTCCAGACTCTGGTACCATGATTTCCAAATGAAATGCAAAATTTACTTTCCTTATGGAGTTTGTTAATGACTGCCTTCTGGACATCTGTCAAGTCAGCAGTCTTTCCCATGATTGTGGAGCCTACTGAAACAGACTAAGGGACCTATTTAAATGCTTAGGAAGCCTTTGCAGGTGTTTTTTGTTAATTATTCTGATTTACTGAGATAATGACTTTTGGGTTTTCATTGACTGTAAGCCATAATCATCAACATTAACAGAAATAAACTCTTGAAATAGATCATTCTGTTTGTAATGATGCTATATGTTAGAACCTGTTCTGTTTGTGACTATCCACCATTTTTTTGTAGTGTTCTGGCTGCTGGTCTTTTTCCTCTGGTGCTGGGTTTGTCTTGGGTCAGGTGATTGTATCACCCTTTATTAGCCTGCACCTGTCTCCCATTCCTTGCTGGACAACAGTGTTAATCAGCTTGAGTTTTGGCTTGGAGCTTTGCTTTGCCTTCTGTGTGTTTAATTAGTGCAGTGCTGGGATCTCTGGTTCTGCTTGTCTTAGTTTCTGTTTTCAGTTTGTTTCTGCAGCCTTCTCTTTGTTTTCTTCTAGGAGGTGACCCGTTTTAGTATCCAGTCCTTAGATCTTTCAGAGACCCCCTTCCCCCTATCTATAGGTCTTCGCTTGAGATTAACCTAGGATCGTTGGTGGGTCTACTCGCAGGAATGGGTCGCCCACTCCATCGTAGGGTATCAGCCTAGTCATAGTGCAGGGTCAGTTTTCCCTCTTCTACCCTATTCCTGTGCTGCAGAATCGTAACAGTTTGTCCAGCCCAAGAAAGTATTTAAAAAAAAAACCTTCCTGGATTTCTGCAAAATGAACAGCGTTCAGGATCTCCCTCAACGGTTAACGTTGGAGATTTCCAGCTTACAACAGCATGTGAGTAATTGCCCAGGAGTCCGCCCTGGAGAGCCTAAGGTGGGTTTGCCTGAATGTTTTTCTGGTACTGTAAATGACAGGAATTTTTTTCATTTAAAAATGCATGTTTACTTTATTTTCGGCTTAGACCCAGGTCTTCAGGGGCTGAATTACAGTGTCTGGGGATTATTATGTCCTTGTTGCGAGGGGAGCCGCAAGTTTGGGCATTTTCATTGCGTCCAGATGACCCCTGTTTGGTGTCAGTAGAAATGTTTTTTCTGCTATGGGGTTAATATGACGATCCGGATCGTGTCGCTACAGCTGAGGCTAAACTCAGATGGCTGAAACAGGGTTCTGGTGACGCTGCGGGATATTGTACCCAGTTCAGACGATGGTCTGCAGAAGTCAACTGGAAAGATCCAGCACTCAAGAGTCAGTTTTTAGCAGGTCTGAATTACAGGGTTAAAGACTTACTCATTGCATACCCTGCACCTGCTACACTTGAGGCTGCCATGCAGTTAGCCATCAGGGTGGATAGAAGATTGAGAGACAGGCAGAATGAGGAGAAGGCTTCGATTCTGCTGGGTCCTGTCTCTCAAGGGACCCCCTTGGACTATGGGGAACCGATGCAACTTGGGGCGATGTCCTCTTGTTCCCAGGAAAGGGAGAGAAGGTTCTCTTAGGGGCTATGCCTTTATTGTGGTAAGACTGGCCATTTTATCAAGCAATGTGAAGGTCACATAAATCAGGGAAAAAAAAAAAAGGGGTCAGAGTAACCCTCCCGTTCGTACTGCATTTTTACGCTCTGCAGGAGTTTCTTTTTCTGGTAGTTCTATCTGTCATGGTCATTCTATGGATTTTCAAGTGATGGTGGACTGTTGGTCTGCACTGAATTTGATCGACCAACAATTTATAGACAAGTATAAGATTGAGTCTGTACCTTTATCATCCCCTTTTCCTTTAGTGGCGATTGATAACACTCTGCTAGCACATGGGTGCATTTCTCGAAAGGTCACCAGGTTTCCACTAACTGTGAATATGGAGCATCAGGAATCTTTAGATTTGTTTGTACTTGATAAATTGCCTTTTCCAGTCGTCCTGGGGTTACTCTGGTTAAAAAAGCACAATCCTGTACTGGACTGGTAATCAAATACTATAAGATCCTGGGGTCAGGGGTGTTATGGGAAATGTTGTGATGTACACATCGCTGCTGTGGTGAAAAATGAGCTACCTGAAGCCAATCAGGAGTTCTGGAAAGTATTTTCTGAAGCTGAGTCACAAGTTCTACCACCGCATAGAGATTACGATTGTGCTATTGATTTCATCCCAGGTGCTACTCTCCCTAAGAGTCGTTTATCTAATCTGACGATCCCCGAGAGGGAGACCTTAAAAGAATACCTGCAGACTAGTCTTGCTGCAGGTCATATAAGACCCTCCAAGTCCCCTGTGGCTGTGGGATTCTTTTTTGTCAAAAAGAAAGATGGGGGGTCTTAGGCCATGTCTGGATTTCAGGGAGATTCATAAGATCACTGTGCGCAATCCTTAGCCCTTGCCGCTAATTCCGGATTTGTTTAGCCAATTAGTTGGAGCCAAGTGGTTCTCCAAGATTGATCTCCGTGGGGCATATAATTTGCTGCGGATTAAAGAAGGCGATGAATGGAAGACAGCCTTTAATACCCCAGAAGGTCATTTTAAGTGTCTAGTAATGCTTTTCCGCCTTACAAATGCTCCGGCGTTCTTTCAAAATTTCATCAACGACATTCTGAGGCCGTTGATCGGTAGGAGTGTTATCTTTTATTTGGATGATATTTTGATCTACTCGCCCGATCTGGAGTTGCATTGGCAGAGAGTCCGCGAGGTTATGCAGATTCTGAGAGAAAACACACTCTTTGCTAAACTGGATAAATGCGAGTTTGCGGTACAGAAAATTAGCTTTTTGGGGTACATTTTTTCCAGTGATGGGTTTGAGATGGACCCGGTGATGGTTCAGGCGGTATTGGAGTGGCCTAGATCTGAATGCTTGAAGTGAATTCATTAAAAAACAAAGATGGAAAGCGCACATAGGGTGTATCGTCTTGAAGAACCACAATAGCAAGCAAGCCCAATCAGTTAGACTCACCTGATGAAGTTGTGTGAGTCACAACAAACTGGGAATCACTCATAAAGGTCCCGTCGTGTGTTTTTTCATTTAAGACAAATTAAATGAAGATACAGTAATAAGTGGGGAATTTAGGATCAGATATAGGATGACATGTATGACCAGTTTTGTCATCTATCTGATTCAATGCAAATGTGGGAAGCAATATGTAGGTAGGACATCTCAACCATTACACAAGAGGATTAATTCCCATAGATTTAACATTCGGAAGGGATATATGAAACATGGTTTGTCCTGTCATTGCGCAGTGTTCCATGAGGGTTCTGTGTCTCTGACGGTGCTTCCCATAGATCATGTATCCGAACAGAATACAAAATTTAAAAAGAAAGGAAACTTATTGGATATATAAATTAAATACACTCCAACCGATGGGTTCAAATGAAATTAGTGACCTTTTTTTAGACATATTCTGGTGGAATAATAAAATGAGTGGGGTATTTGTTACATATGAGGATCTCAAGGGGTATGTGGATTTGGTGTGGTCCCGTGGGCTAAGACCCGTGAACTACATTTTTGAGTTGTTCTGAAGTGGTGGGTTCGAGTTCTTTTTTTGCATTTTATTTTATCATATATTTTTTGTGTATAAAATTTCCATGATATTGATAGAAATGTTATTGGATTTTAATCACAATATTTAAGCATTTTTTATTTATATACATGGTTTTATATGATATATGGGCGTTTCCACAGGAAATGATGTCAAAGAAAGGTGTATTGAAACAGTTTGTGATTGTATTTATATCCTGAATTTGTGATTGTTTATTATGCCCTGATGAAGTGGCTGGTTTTGCCATGAAACGCGTAGGCTTATTAAAGAAGTTTTTTATTATATGGACTGCCGAAGGTGCGTTTTTTTCTGGTCAGCGCGGTTTATTCAGCCCGGCTCTTTTTTCCACTTTGGATTTGTTTCATTTACTACCAGCGGGATACCAGCGACGACCGGACCTTTATGAGTGCAGGGTCAGTTTTCCCCCTTCTACCCTATTCCTGTGCTGCAGGATCGTAACACTACTGTATACAATAAATTAGTTTCACTTTTTGTATTGAAGAACTGAAATAAATTAACTTTTTGATGATATTCTAATTTTGTGAGAAGCACCTGTAAGTGTGGGGAAAAAAAGGGCACTGAATTTCAGGAAAAGAACTTCTTGCCAACAGTTAAACATGGGGGATCAATCATGCTTTGGGGTTGTGTGCACCCAATGACACTGGGAACATTTCACTGATAGAGGAAGTATGGATTTAATGAAATTTCAACAAATTGTTGATGCAAACATAACACCATCTGTAAAAAAAGCTGATGTTGAAAAGAGGATATCTTCTACAAATGGATAAAGATCCTTAACACACGTCAAAGTACACAATAGACAACCACAAAAGGAGCAAGCTGAATGTTTTAGAATGGCCCTCACAGTTCCCTTGTCATGGAGTGACTGGCCCAGTGTGACACGACTCAATATTTGGTCAGTCATCAAACAACACAGCACCACAACTCTGGTGGAATAGGTGAGAGGGAGGGCTTGACAATAGGGAATCAGGGATCACCACCTTCTGAGCTCCAACCTGAGCCTGTCCCTGATCTCACCTAACACCCTATGCAGGTCCTTCCTCCTGCCAATGTCAGGATACCTCATCCCTAAATTGCCTTCGCTAGTGCACTGGCCGGCATAGGACGCTAGCCTAGCCGCTACTGATAAGAAACACGGGGAGCAGAACAGACACAGAAGGGACGAGGTAACAAAAATACAGCACTTTAGCATATATGCACCGCTGTAAACCTCCACACCGCAGATATCAATAGCAACAGGAATCTTAACACCTAACGTGGTAGACATCAGAGAGCTGCTCCTGCTAGGTTGGTCTCCAGAAAGGACCTGTATCACCAACAGTCAGCTGATGCATCAGGTGACCTTTTAAAGGATGTGAGAGTGGTCACTAAACATCAGCATACCCAGCATTAATGCAATTACACCAGCAGGCCAGCGGGAGAAAAACCGACATTAACCCCCGATGGCCTAAAAGGAAGAAAGTTTTAAACTGAGAGGAACCAGAGGTGCCACAAATCAAAACATGGATCACGACATTACCCCCCTTTCAATGAGGGGCCTCTGGACCCTCAACACCGGACCTCATCAGAAAGCGACATATGGTGAGGATGCCTCAATTCACCAGAATTCACCTCTGCAGTCACCTGACCCTCAGGTGCACAGCAAACGCAGCACGATGGAGATGACAATAGCGTAGGCTCCGGAGGTGCCACAAATCTCCAGAGCGCCGACCTGTGTAATGAGTTGTATATGGGCATCACTGGGGTAACTCCAGCTGGTAAGTCCCCAGGCTGAGAATGGACAACACCCGATAAGGCCCGATTACCCTAGAACTCCAGACCCCAGTACCACACTTCCACTTGATTTTTCTGATGGACACCCACACGTACTCTTTCACACACAGGTCCGGGCCTGAACATTTATTTCCACGCATATGTCTGCCTCAAGATGGTGAACTCTTTACAGAACCGACAACAGAGTCGTCTCCTTGGATCACCACACTCATACCCCCACTATGCACAGAGGGAACCACCACCCTCCCCGTCCCCCTCCTCCTAAGAGAACTCTGACACACAGGGTTGCAGTGAGGGTTGAGACTTGTCCCTACTCCCTGGTAGCACCTCTGCTGCCCCCATTGGAGAAGAAGGGGACAGTTGTAGAAAGATGGCAGAGATAGTAGCTTCCAGGCAGCAGTCCTCACACAACTGATCCCAGCTGACTACTTCTCTGGACCTATGACCGGGTTGTGTTTTTTCAACCAAGGGAGTCCTAAAACGATGGCTGTTGGCATTTCCCCCAAGACGTAGCACGACAGGGACTTCTCATGATGAGTCCCTATACACAGGTGTATATCATCCATGACTTGGGTCACCCTCCCCTGGCTGAGTGGGACAGCGTCAATGGCCTGGACGCTTAGGGGTTTTTCTAGCATCCTACACCTCAGGCCATGGGTCTGGACAAAGTGAGTATCCACCAGATTGACACCTGCTCCACTGTCTACAAGCACCGGTATACCCTCAGTTACCCCGCCAACCACCACTTCAGCAGATAAGGTACACTGAGGGGAAAAAATGGAGGAAATATACACTCCCTGGTTGCCTCCCTCCACACAACCAGGGGGACGTGGCTTCTTAGCTGGTACTGGTATTTTGGTGTGAGCTGGGCAGACACCGATGAAATGACAAGTCTGCCCACATTAAAAACATGCCCCCACACCACGACGAACCACAGGCAATCCCGTTTGGGAACCAACTCCTCCCACCTGCATAGGTTCATCCGCCTGCTCAGGTGTGTCCTCCTCCCTAACAAGGACTACTGGGGGTACATGTGGTGTATGTCTCTCCCTCAAGCGTCTATCCACCTGGATGGCAAGGGACATGGCGACCTCCAACGACCTGGGACGGCGTACTGCGCAAGAGTATCCTGCAACCTTGGGGACAGACCCTGCATGAAATGGCTCCTAAGGGCAGGGTCATTCCACTGTGTTAGTGGCCCATCTCCTGACCTCCGAGCAGTACTCCTCAGCTGGTTGAACCTCCCCTGCTTGATTTTACGGAGTTGGGATTCCGCCAGGGAGATGCCATCAGGATCACCATACACCAGCGCCAGATATGCAAAAAACTCGTCCACTAACCGTAGAGATGGAGAACTAGTCGGCAGGGAGAAGACCCAGGATTGGGGATCACCCTTAAGAAGGGAAATGATGATTGCCACCAATCGTTCCACACTCACTGATGAACGAGGGCGGAGCCTGAAGTATAGCTGGCAGGCCTCCTTAAAAACCAAAAATGTATCTCTCCCTCTAGAGAACCTGTAAGGGAGAGATATCTTGGGTTGTGATTGAGCCTGTACCTGAGCCGAGGCCCAGAACCCCAACAACTGCCACAGCTCCTTAAGCTCAGTGGTGAGAGTCTGGAGCAATTGGGCAAAAGCCTGCATTTGGACCATGGCTCGCCAGAAAAAGTGTGATGGTTGGTGATAATGTCACGATGTGACTGGCCCAGTGTGACATGACCCAATGATTGGTCGGTCATCAAACAACACAGCACCACAACGCTGATGGAATAGGGGAGAGGGAGGGCCTGACAATAGGGAATCAGGGATGGACACCTCCAGAGCTCCAACATGAGCCTGTCTCTGATCTCAGCTAACACCCTATGCAGGTCCTTCCCCCTGCCAACGTCAGGATACCTCGTCCCTAAACTGTCACCTTAAACTGCCTTCGCTAGTGCACTAGCTGGCATAGGACACTAGCTTAGCCACTACTGAGAAGAAACACAGGGGGAGGGGAACAGACACAGAAGGGACGAGATAACAAAAATACACCACTTAGCTTATATGCACCGCTGCAAACCTCCACACTGCAGATGTCAACAGCAACAGGAATCTTAACACCAAACCTGGTAGACACCAGAGAGCTGCTCCTGCTAGGCTGGTCTCCAGTCAGCTGATGCATCAGGCGACCTTTTAAAGGATGTGGGAGTGGTCATCATACATCAGCAAACTCAGCAATAATGCAATTACACCAGCAGGCCAGCGGGAGAAAAAAACGACAGTAACCCCAGATGGCCTGAAAGGAAGAAAGTTTTAAACTGAGAGGAACCAGAGCTGCCACAAATCCAAACATGTATCGTGACATCCCTGATCTGAACATCAGTGAAAATCTGTGACTAGACATCAAAATAGCAGTGCACGCAAGACAATCCAGGAATCTCACAGAACTGGAAGAATTTACCAGGGAAGAATGGATGAAAATCCCTCAACAAGAATTGAAAGACTCTTGGCTGGCTACAAAAAGCGTTTACAAGCTGTGATACTTTCAAAAGGGGGTGCTACTAGGTACTAACCATACAGGGTACCCAAACTTTTGCATCAGCTCATTTTACTTTTTTGTAATTTTTAAAATGTAAATAATATATATATTTTTAGCCTAAAATACAAAGGAAATGTGTTATCTTTAACATAGGCCTTTTAGAGATAAATTCACCTTCAACTTGCTTGACTGTTCACAATAACAGTAATTTTGACCAGGGATGCCCAAACTTTTACTTGCCACTGTACATGGGGCCTGGTGGTCTTGTGTTGAAAATGGCTCCTGTGACAGTCTGGAGAAATAGCCTTACCTGTAACGTCAGCGGCTGTGTCCGCCCTCGCGTCCTCTCCGGCGGCACCAGCTGCCACCACCCCTTACCAGCATCCTCGCCACAGCACGCAATCCCTCCCAACCTCCTGTCCTGCGACGTCCCTGCGCTCCTTCCTTAGGCCGCGGACGCGCGCCAGCACTCCCCCTTCTGCCGGCGGTGGGCGGCGCTGAGGGCGGTGCGGACTTCCCACTTCCGGATCCCAAGGTATTTCAGACGTTCTCTCTGTAGAGAGGATGCCTGAGGATTGTGTGTCTTACCCACGCTTTGTTCTAGCCTCTATAGGGTTGCTATAGGTTTCTTGTTTAATTCCTCTCACCTTCTCCCTGTCAGCCTCCGTCTTGTCCTGCCCTTTTCTCGCCTCGCTCTCCTGGTTCCCTGGGTCACTTCTCTTCCGCTTATCTGCCCCTGTTCCCCCTCCTGGGTCTTCATTGTATGCACTCCCTCGGTCCCCGTGGCTACTCCTGTTGCTCCTACTAGTAGCTGCGGCCTGGCCTCCTCCTCATCCTATAACCCTGCTCGGGTTCTCTAATCCTCTGTCCTGTGTTCTTGCTCCCGCTGGCGCTCTGTGTCCTTGAGCCGTCCCTCCTGGTACCGGCTGTCGCGGTTCTGTCCTCTGCGGTTTTGCCCCTAACGATCCCTGTATAGGGGTCGGTAATCACCTGGCGCGCTCGACCCAGGGGCTCCAGATCCGTGACCCAGAGGGTCCACTCTCGGACGTGGTCCAGTCCCTGAATGTCACAGTACCACTGGTTCTACTACCAAATCAATGTAATGGTGAGCTGTTAGAGTACTTGGAATAAGACTAAAGGGGTTTGACTTCCATACGTTCTGCCACCCCACACTGTAATCCCGGTGTAGGATCTGTTTGATATTCCATTGTTAAGGCCTCTCCTTGGCGTTGCCCATGTGGTTGTTTTAGATTAAAAGAATGGCACATTAGATATTACAAGAATAGGATATAGGGTGCTCACTGCAAAATTTTTTTTATATATGAAAGGTGCTCAGGTGAAAAGAATAATCAAAAATTGATAAACTCCGGCACACAACAAAATTAGCTTGCAAAAATTTATTTAAATCATATATACAAGATAGCAGACTCAAAAATGTAGTGCAGACACATGAAATTCATTCAACTTTTCGATTATCCAGCCTTTCTCAAGAAATGTCTGATTCTGTAACAATATAACAAGATTGATATCAAAATTAGATAGGAACATGATCTAATCATCTGGTAAATAAAAGAGGAACGAAAATAAAAAATGGTAAATAAAACATGAAGGTACATGGACATAAGAAAACAATATATAAGCATAATATACGAACATGACATATAATATATTTATGCATGCATACACACTATTAATCAATAGGTTTACTTATGAGAAAACGGATAACCACTTAATATGGTGCTAGTAATGTATCAAAAGAAAAAGGACTATCAGTCCCAGTCCCAGTAATAAGGCTAAGGATTCATCAACTCAACGAACAGAGAAAATATACTTTACTGATATGTTGAGTCTTCATGAGGAAAAGGGTATTACTCCCACTAAAATGTAAAAGGGATAATAGCATGAGGATGATATTATAATAGGACATATAAACTCCCGGACAGAAGTTATGTCACTTATCCATGTTATGTAAATAAAAGCTTATAACCTGACGTTGAATTCATCCATTGGTTGCATAAATTATTCTTTTGAAAGCTGAAACCCTCCGAACTGTGGTTTAGGTTAAGAAAATAAATTGCCATCAATACAGAAATATTGATCATTTAATGGACACAGAATGGTCAGATTTTGGCAAGACAAAAGTTTTGTCGGCCACAGAAAGTAATGTGATATTAAAACAAATAATTAACTTAAAATACAAATATATGTTGCATAACATTGGAGAATGAAGTTGTGGGGCTATTAGAGTCATATATTTAATATTTTGTGTAACTTCCATGAGCTTGAAGGACTGCATCCATGCGGTTCAACAATGATTCATACAATTTATTAATGAAGTAATCAGAAATAGCAACGAATGCAGTCTTACATGCCTCCCAGAGTTCATCTAGATTCTTTGGTTTTGTCTTCCAAGCTTCCTCTTTCATCCTACCCCAAACATGCTCAATGATGTTCATGTCTGGTGACTGGGCTGGCCAGTCCTTCAGCACCTTGATCTTTTTTGCCTGGAGGAACTTTGTTGTAGAGATGGATGTATGAGACGGAGCACCATCCTGCTGCAGAATTTGACCCCTTTTATGATTCAGGGGCGCCACATCAGCATAAATCTGAATTGGGACAATAACAGCATCAAGATATTTGTGGGCAGAGTTAGCCTACTCTTTTCTGTCTTGCTCCCGCTGTTCGAGTAGCCATATCCTGCAGGTGGGCGTCAATGTTCATGAAACTGTAGTCTCCCCAGGCTCTGGGTGAGTTAGAGTAGGGTGCTCAGTCCACAAACCATACTTAATTTTAATAGTTGTATAATCCCTTATACCTTGCTATGGTCCAGAAATGGCTGGTGGCTGACTTCTGTTTGAGATCTTGTGGGACTGGTAGAATATTTTCCCCTGGAACCAGTCCTGTACCTGGAGATTATTTTACCAAGAATGATAGGACTTTTATAAAGACCTATTTTTTTTTTTATCGTTCACTATAGGAATCATCAGCCTCTCTAAACTTAATTTCTTGCCCTATGTTCTTTTGCTGCAGCTTGCAACTATTTGCATGTGCTGGAAGCTGTGAGATAAGGTAATTTTTCTTCCTTCTCTGGTTATAAGACTTGGACTTGGGACTATGTGGCGATATTGGCTGTGCCACAGATCGCATGGTCAAAGATCAGTATGTGTTGCTGCTACATTGCAGTGTAACACAGACAAATGAGGTCACATTGCGGAGAGGAGGTAGGGAGCTGAGTATATAAATTATGATTATCTGCAGCAATTTAGGAGGCACAGTTGTGTGTACGGGGGAGCATTTTATTATAAGGAAACAAATTGGAAAAGAAAAAAGTGTATGACTACAATCAGTGAGAACATTACTGGTAAGTCACCAGATTTATCTGTATGTAATATGCATCCTGCAGTGCACTGGTGTAGACCTGATATCTTCCATTATGTGGTCACCAAATCGTGGTAATATTAGTCTTAGTACAGTAATATTGGTTAATGATCAATATGGTGGTATTACTAGTTTACATGTTGCAATATTGGTGGTAAATGTGGTCTTGATACATTCATGTGTGTTAGTGACAGAATAATGCCACCATACTTGTTAGGTTTCCATATATCATGTGGTCATAGCCTGGTGGTATTATTTCACCTTATATAGAGGTCAAGGTCGGACTGGTCCACTGGGGAACCAGAGTATTCTCCGGTGGGCCGAGGCACTGATACCTGCTGGCATACAGGTCCTAGGGCCCCGCTGCTCCAGGGGCCCCCAGCCAGTGGCATGTCGCTAATAACGGCACACCACACAGCTGCTACGGGGCCCATGAGTCAGGGGGGCCCGCCTGGTGCCAGCGGAGCAGCAGCGGGTGACAGGAGGCAGAAGCCTGTCCCCGCTGCTAAATAGAATTGAATATTCACTCTTCCCCATGCACCCATTGGCGTGGAGAGGAGTGAATATTCATTTCACCTTAATAGCAGGCAGTGTTAGCCGCAGACTGCGGCTAACACTGCCTGTTATCAGGGCCAGTAGACCAGGGTCCCCGTTCCCCCTGGGGCCACCAGCCCACTCCGTCGCTATGGGGCCTATAAGTCAGGGGGGCCCGGTGCCAGTGCTGCCCCCAGTACACACCGTATTCAACTGTATCAGCATCATAAATGCCGATACAGTCTAAAGCAATAATGGAGGAGAGAGCGTCATGTGATGGGCCCTCTTCCATCATTCCCCTCTGCCTCTTACACAGCAGGTGCATGATGACATCACTTAATTGCATACCCGCTATGTGTCAGGCAGACGGCAGTGCAGCTGCTGATACCGGAGCAGAGTCGGGAACAGCGGGGGAACGAGGAAGAGAGGTGAGTATTGTGTTTGTTTATATTTAGTGAATGAGTCTTGGTGGCCAGAAGACTGTACGACTGCGGGGCTAGATTATATTCTATGGGGGGCGGCTACATTATATTCCATGTGGGGCTGCAGTATAATCTATGAGGGTCTATATTACATTCTGTGAGTGGGGAGGCTGCATTATACCCTATGAAGGGGGCTGCATTATCCCTTATAAGGGGGCTGCATTAAACCCTATGAGGGGGCTGCATTATACTTTGAGGGTGCTACATTATATTCTGCAGGGGGGCTGCATTATACCTTATGAGGGGGTTGCACTTTATTCTATGAGGTGGCTACATTATATTCTATGAGGGGGCTGCATTATGCTATATGAGGGTTGCATTATAGTCTATGCTATGAGGGGGCTACCCCAACCCCTGCTACGTAATTAAGATATGTGCTACCTTATATTATACCCTGATATTACCGTGCTTTACCGCACAATTGGTGGTCTTGTATTTACTTCTATGTAGCTACATAGTGTGTCCCAAGAAAGATTTTCTGTGGTGGACCCTAGGTGCTCCAGTCCGACACTGATAGTGGTAAGTGTAATGGTAATATTGGTCCTGCAAAAAATTTTGATCTCCTCCAACTTTAGACAGGGACATATTCTAAATGAAACCCCCATCTGGGAAAAAGGAGGGCCGCATGGGCATGTATTTCAAACACAAGGACTAAATCTTAGTTCCAGTTCTGGATCCCTGTCTCATTAACGCTGCATAATAACTGGGTGTGATGCTGGCTGTGCTACTTAGTTGGCATCTGTTTCTAACAGCAGGGGCCAGAGCTGAGCTTCTATTGTTGCTATTAACCATTTATGTGCTGCTGTCAATGTTTGATGTTGGTATTTCCATCTAGCGATTGTCAGACTGGGGGATACTGATGATTTATTATGGTAGCTGAGGGCCTTCTGAAGGCCCTCATGGCTGCCTCAGGCTTCTGAGCTTCAGTGGGGACTGTGATTTGCCATTTAGACTACTGTAAAGCAGGAGACCAAAGCAACGCAGTAGGTATGAGGCGAGAACAGTCAAGGAATTATTTATTTCTTTCCGTTATAGTGGGAATTTACACAGGTTATGAAACCGTGTAAACAGCAGTAAACCATATGACAATAAACATACAATGAATTTTAAAATACAATTAGAATAATGGAAATATATCTCAATAATTATACTTGTTTCCTTATTACAAGGGTGGTACTCCCGTTCCTGGGAGCTACAGCATTAGCTTTCCCTGCAACAATGGTCTTAGCTGGGATCACCGGGTTTTCCCGCTAGGCCGCAAGTCCTTCTGAGAAAGTTTATCAAGGAACGTTAAGCTTCCTGTGTACCAAACAGCCCCTACCCCACCTGTTGTCCTATATGGTTGGTATCAGAATCTGTGAAAGTCTCATTTATCAAGATACAAAATCAATTCATCAGGGCAGTAAATGTTGAAAAAATAAAATAAATCAAAACACCAGAATTGCTTTTTTGGTTACCTACCTAATACAAACAAACAAAAAACAAAAAATCACTGTTACACCAAATTGGTAACCATTAAATTATAAGCTCACCATGCAAAAAAGCCTTCACATAGCTACATGGATAAAAAGATAAAACCATTTTGAGTCTTGAAATATGGCACAAATTAAAACTTTTATATTTTTTACTTTTCAAATTCCAGAATTTTTGTTCATCACTAAAATACCAAACTTGCATAGATTGTTTTTTTATCTCCATAATCGTACTGAAATGAAGAGTCATGAACCATTTAGTTGTTAACGAATAATGAATATTGTAAAAATAAAAGCCATAATTAATAGTGGAATGGTGTTCATTCACTTCAGGTTTATGGTGCACTGTAGGTAGGAACGCCATTTAAATTTTTGCTTATGGCAGCAGGAAAACTGGAATAATTCTGTTACAATGAAGGATTTACTTTATCTAGAACAATGTATAAGTAATTTGTTACATTTGAAATCACACAGGCCCATGCTGTCCCCACCCCCAAGCACCAGATGGGGATAGATTACTAATATTACCCTGCCTGGAGGAAATCAAGACCAAAATTTCTAATAATACCAATAATATTGCTTTTTTTTTTTTGGAAGTGCATTGAGCAGCAAGGTGGTGTGCTGGTAAAAGGGGAAAAAGAAAAAAAAAAATCTTTTAAATCTTCTGCCTGAGCGAGTGTGAACGAGCTGAGTGTGACCTGAGCGTAAGTGCGAACTGTGGTAAGTGTGTGACTTGAGATTCAGTGAAGAGGTGTTTGGAAAACCTATAACAAATACCTGTGTGAGTTGCTGAATTGTAGGTTGCTGAGTGCCTTCTACCTGTTCAATTTTTGGGGGGCTTGGGGGCTTGTTTAACCTATTTTTTTTTCTCTCTAATCTTTAATCTCTTATTTTACTATCTGTGTTTTTAAGGGTTAACTATGTTGCATTTAAATCTTGAGGTGTAACTATATTCACAAGGGGTTAATTAAGGGTGGGAGTTCATACAGTAATTAAGGGTTTATAAGGGGCAGCTGGTTGGGGCTTAACTCCTTTTGGAAGTGCATTGAGCAGCAAGGTGGTGTGCTGGTAAAAGGGGAAAAAGAAAAAAAAAAATCTTTTAAATCTTCTGCCTGAGCGAGTGTGAACGAGCTGAGTGTGACCTGAGCGTAAGTGCGAACTGTGGTAAGTGTGTGACTTGAGATTCAGTGAAGAGGTGTTTGGAAAACCTATAACAAATACCTGTGTGAGTTGCTGAATTGTAGGTTGCTGAGTGCTTTCTACCTGTTCAATTTTTGGGGGGCTTGGGGGCTTGTTTAACCTATTTTTTTTTTTCTCTCTAATCTTTAATCTCTTATTTTACTATCTGTGTTTTTAAGGGTTAACTATGTTGCATTTAAATCTTGAGGTGTAACTATATTCACAAGGGGTTAATTAAGGGTGGGAGTTCATACAGTAATTAAGGGTTTATAAGGGGCAGCTGGTTGGGGCTTAACTCCTTTTGGAAGTGCATTGAGCAGCAAGGTGGTGTGCTGGTAAAAGGGGAAAAAGAAAAAAAAAAATCTTTTAAATCTTCTGCCTGAGCGAGTGTGAATGAGCTGAGTGTGACCTGAGCGTAAGTGCGAACTGTGGTAAGTGTGTGACTTGAGATTCAGTGAAGAGGTGTTTGGAAAACCTATAACAAATACCTGTGTGAGTTGCTGAATTGTAGGTTGCTGAGTGCTTTCTACCTGTTCAATTTTTGGGGGGCTTGTTTAACCTATTTTTTTTTTCTCTCTAATCTTTAATCTCTTATTTTACTATCTGTGTTTTTAAGGGTTAACTATGTTGCATTTAAATCTTGAGGTGTAACTATATTCACAAGGGGTTAATTAAGGGTGGGAGTTCATACAGTAATTAAGGGTTTATAAGGGGCAGCTGGTTGGGGCTTAACTCCTTTTGGAAGTGCATTGAGCAGCAAGGTGGTGTGCTGGTAAAAGGGGAAAAAGAAAAAAAAAATCTTTTAAATCTTCTGCCTGAGCGAGTGTGAACGAGCTGAGTGTGACCTGAGCGTAAGTGCGAACTGTGGTAAGTGTGTGACTTGAGATTCAGTGACTTTGGATTCAGGGAGTTTCCAAGGGAGATATTACTGAATTACTGTTATATTTTATTAATACTTTTTATTTTATTTTACTTATCTTTCGTGTCTGGTGCAATCCCCATTAGGATGTGCTCCACTATTGCCAATGCCATCCAGTGCACGTCTTGCCGCATTTATGAAATCCTTGAACAGCCGGTCGAGGGTGCATACTGCTGTGCGAGATGTGAGCATGTTGTGCATTTGGAAGCCCAGATACTGGATCTAAATGTGCAGCTGGCAACACTGAGATCCATAGACATTATGGAAAGGAGTCTTCTGCTCACTGAGCAGACGCTCAATGGGATAGATGAGGGGGGGATGCTAGGTTGGAGCTGCAGGACAATGGAGCAGCTAGCTGGGTGACAGTTAGAAGGCGGGGTAGAGGGAAGAGCACCAGGGAGGCTAGTCCTGATCTGGCACACCCCAATAAGTTTGCTAAGTTGGCAGATGAGGGGAGTGTTAGTGGAGGAGTAGCACTGCTGCAGCAAGGCATGTCCTCTGAAAGCCGGAGGAGTGTCTGCTCCAGCAAGGGGGGAAATAGGAGAGCAGGGCAGGCCAGACAGGTTCTGGTAGTGGGAGACTCAATTATTAGGGGAACAGATAGGGCAATCTGTCACAAAGACAGGGATCGTCGAACGGTGTGCTGCCTACCTGGCGCTCGAGTCCGACACATCGCTGATCGGGTTGACAGATTACTGGGAGGGGCTGGTGAGGATCCAGCGGTCATGGTGCACATTGGCACAAATGACAAAGTTAGAGGTAGGTGGAAGGTCCTTAAAGATGATTTCAGGGAATTAGGCTGTAAGCTTAAAGCAAGGACCTCCAAGGTGGTATATTCGGAAATACTTCCTGTACCACGTGCCTTGCTAGAGAGACAACGGGAGATTAGGGAGGTTAATAAGTGGCTCAGGAATTGGTGTAGGAAGGAGGGGTTTGGGTTCCTGCAGAACGAGGCCGACTTCTCAGTTGGCTACAGGCTCTACGCTAGGGACGGGCTGCACCTCAATGGGGAGGGTGCAGCTGTACTGGGGGAGAAAATGGCTAGAAGGTTGGAGGAGTGTTTAAACTAGGGACGGGGGGGAGGGTATTCCTTTTATAGGAGGGGAAGACAGTGCAGATAGAGACCTGGGCACAAATAAAGAGATTGGGGGTGGAGGTGGCATGGGGGGTGGGGTTAGAATAGTTAATAATTTAAGAAAGAATAGAGGTACAGAGAGATACATAAAGTGCATGTATACTAATGCCAGAAGCCTCGCCAACAAGATGGAGGAATTGGAGTTAATGTTGTTGGAGCATAATTATGACATGGTGGAGATATCTGAGACATGGCTGGACGAGAGCCATGACTGGGCAGTTAATTTACAGGGCTATAGTCTGTTCAGAAATGACGGTACTAATAAACGAGGGGGAGGCGTGTGTTTATATGTAAAATCATCCTTAAAACCCATCCTTCGTGATAATATATATGAATCTAATGAAAATGTAGAGTCCCTGTGGGTAGAGATAAGGGGAGGGGGGAAAAATAATAAATTACTGATAGGGGTTTGTTATAAGTCTCCAAAAATAATGGAAGCAACAGAGAATATCCTCATAAAGCAAATAGATGAAGCAGCGACTCAAGGAGAAGTCATTATTATGGGGGACTTCAACTACCCTGAAATACATTGGGGAACCGAAAGCTGCAGTTCCAGCAAAGGTAATAGGTTTTTGACAACTATGAGAGACAATTACCTTTCACAACTGGTTCAGGACCCAACAAGAGGGGGGGCACTGCTAGACCTAATATTAACCAACAGGCCAGACCGCATATCAAATGTAAGGGTTGGGTGTCACTTGGGTAATAGTGATCACAAATTAATAAGTTTTCATGTATCCTTTAATAAGATGTGTAGTAGAGGGGTTACAAGGACACTAAACTTCAGGAAAGCTAATTTCCAATGGATGAGAGATGATCTTGGTGCAATTAACTGGGACGATATCCTGAGACATAAAAATACACAAAGAAAATGGGAGACGTTTATTAACATTCTGAATAGGACCTGTGCACAATATATACCATATGGGAATAAACATGTGAGAAATAGGAGGAAACCACTATGGCTAAATAGTGCTGTAAGGGGTGCAATAAGAGATAAAAATAAAGCATTTAGAGAATTAAAGCAAGTAGGTAGTGATGAGGCATTAAATAAATACAGAAAATTAAATAAATTCTGTAAAAAGCAAATCAAGACAGCAAAGATTGAGACAGAGAGACTCATTGCCTGAGAAAGTAAAAATAATCCCAAAATATTCTTTAACTACATAAATAGTAAGAAGCTAAAAAGTGATAATGTTGGCCCCCTTAAAAATAGTCTGGGTGAAATGGTGGAGGAGGATGAGGAAAAAGCCAATATGCTAAATGACTTTTTTTCAACAGTGTTTACACAAGAAAATCCCATGACGGATAACATGATCAGGGATAAAAATTCTCCATTAAATGTCACCTGCTTAACCCAGCAGGAAGTACGGTGGCGTCTAAAAATCACTAAAATTGACAAATCCCCGGGCCCGGATGGGATACACCCCCGAGTACTGCAGGAATTAAGCACAGTCATAGATAGACCATTATTTTTAATATTTAAGGATTCCATAATAACAGGGTCTGTACCACAGGACTGGCGTATAGCAAATGTGGTGCCAATATTCAAAAAGGGGACAAAAACTGAACTTGGAAATTATAGGCCAGTGAGTTTAACCTCAACTGTGGGAAAAATCCTGGAGGGTTTTCTAAGAGATGCTATACTGGAGTATCTGGAGAAGAATAAACTTATGACCCAATATCAACATGGGTTTACAAGGGACCGTTCCTGTCAGACTAATCTGATAAGCTTTTATGAAGAGGTAAGTTCTGGACTGGACCAAGGGAATGCAGTGGACATGGTGTATATGGACTTTTCAAAAGCTTTTGATACGGTGCCACACAAAAGGTTGATACATAAAATGAGAACAATGGGGATAGGGGAAAATATGTGTAGGTGGGTTAAGAGCTGGCTCAGGGATAGGAAACAAAGGGTGGTTATTAATGGAGCACACTCGGACTGGGTCACGGTTAGCAGTGGGGTACCACAGGGGTCAGTTTTGGGCCCGCTTCTTTTTAACATATTTATTAATGACCTTGTAAGGGGCATAGAGAGTAGAATTTCAATATTTGCAGATGACACAAAACTCTGCAGGGTAATCAATTCAGAGGAGGACAATTTTATATTACAGGAGGATTTATGTAAACTAGAAGCTTGGGCTGATAAATGGCAAATGAGCTTTAATGGGGATAAATGTAAGGTCATACACTTGGGTAGAACGAACAAGATGTATAATTATGTGCTTAATTGTAAAACACTGGGCAAAACAGTCACTGAAAAAAACCTGGGTGTATGGGTGGACGACAAACTCACATTTAGTGGCCAGTGTCAGGCAGCTGCTGCAAAGGCAAATAAAATAATGGGATGCATTAAAAGAGGCATAGATGCTCATGAGGAGAACATAATTTTACCTCTATATAAGTCACTAGTGCGACCACACTTAGAATACTGTGTACAGTTCTGGTCTCCGGTGTATAAGAAAGACATAGCTGAACTGGAGCGGGTGCAGAGAAGAGCGACCAAGGTTATTAGGGAACTGGGGGGTCTGCAATACCATGACAGGTTATTACACTTGGGGTTATTTAGTTTGGAGAATCGAAGGCTTAGGGGTGATCTTATTACAATGTATAAATATATGAGGGGACAATACCAAGACCTATCTAATGATCTTTTTACTCTTAGACCTGTGACGGGGACAAGGGGGCATCCTCTACGTCTGGAGGAAAGAAGGTTTAAGCATACTAACAGACGCAGATTCTTTACTGTAAGAGCAGTGAGACTATGGAACTCTCTGCCATATGATGTTGTAATGAGTGATTCCCTACTAAAATTTAAGAAGGGACTGGATGCCTTTCTTGAAAAGTATAATATTACCAGGGTATATACACTAGTTTCCTTAGTGTTGCGTTGATCCAGGGAGCTAGTCTGATTGCCGTATGTGGAGTCGGGAAGGAATTTTTTTCCCCAATGTGAAGCTTACTGTTTGTCACATGGGTTTTTTTTTGCCTTCCTCTGGATCAACATGTTAGGGCAAGTTAGGATAGGCTGGGTTGAACTAGATGGACTTAAAGTCTCCCTTCAACCTTAATTACTATGTTACTATATAAGATTAAATAATTATAGTATCAAAATAATAATATTGCAATATTACAGACAAATTACAACAAACCATAACCAAATATTACCAGCATATACAGTATTAATAATACCACCATATTGATCATTAAAGGGGTTGAGGACGGTTAAAGTTTATGTAACTTCAGACTTCTGAATCCTCATAGCGCACACTGTGAGGATTCTCCGGTGCGGCCACATTCCAACTAATTGTACTTGGCTTTGCTAATTTCACTTGTATTGAGATAGGCAGTGCACATCTAGTCAGCATGTGACCACGTGTATGCAAATCGCATACTTGCGGTAACATGACATGATCACCAACTCCAAGTGACAGCTCCATAGAATCCTCACATCGCCACAAGCTCTGTGAGAATTCAGAAGTCCGCAGTCACATAGTCACTGCAGACTTTAACTTCAAGCTTGGACAACTACTTTAACCAAAACCACTGTAGTGAAACTGATATTACCACCATATAGTGACCATATAATGGTAATATCAGTTTCACACCACTGCTCTGCAGACCATATAAGTGTATATTGTGCAGGCAGGGTCGGACTGGGGTGCCTAGGGTCCACCAGTGGAATTGACTCTAGGGGCCCACCTATGGCTATAAATGGTTTTATTATTGTTCATTGTTTGGCCTGTCACTAAAACGTGTGCCTTTTAGCAAACTATACAGAGTGCAAAAGAGAACTGTACAGTGCACTGCACTATATCAAAGTGTTTCTTATTAAGAAACTTATTTATTATATTTGATAACGGAATCTGTTATTTACAATCAGTAGTAGTTTTTGCACACATGGAGATTCCTTGTCATAGGTAGACCACCTAGCCCCTCAGTCAATTTACAGGGAATTTACATATGCAGACACAAATGCTGGTGGTTCTGGGGGACGGGGGACCTGACAGGTTTCATTTAAACAATATTCAAAGTGAAGCAAATTGTTATCCAGCAACTTCAAAGGGAAATGTTTACTACGATGAATCCACCTCTGCCGCCCATATAGGGGCTTTCACAACTGACTTGGGAAATACCCTACAAGAGTCAGTATTTGGAGGTGTAACGCAGATTCACTCCAATAAAATTTTCCATCTGAAGACTGTGGTGAACATTTGCGTCATTTTAATCTGACGGGTTTCACAGGATTTACGTGATGCAGCCAGATGCTACCATTGACTATAAGGCGAGACCACCCGGATTCAGCATTGAGTCAGCAAAACGGCCAAATCTTAGCATGGTGTGATTTCTAGCCACCTGTTTTGCTGGCTTGTGACCGACCTCCCATTACAGTCAATAGGAGCATCTGGCTGTATCAGGAAAGTGTTGGATCCTGTGAATTCCATCCGGCTTTTCTTAGACAGAAGAGCTTGCCGGATTTCAAAACACAAGTGTGAAAGTAGCCTTACAGTGTGAGTGTTTCTTGATGCTGCGGGTTCTGATACAACACATGTCCCAGCATCTTCACTGCAGTAACAAAACTACAGCTCCCAGCAGGCCCTGAAGGTTTGAATCTGATAGGATATGCTGGAAGTTGTAGTTTTCAGGACGGAAGGTTAACAATATAATCTCTCAGTATGGCGGTAGTCCGGCTTGCCTGAAGAATGTCCCTCTTTCCTCAGCCAAGATCACACGCAGTGAAAGTCTGCCGCCGTGCTCTGCAGACTGGAGGTAAGTCCTCACTGTCTGCCCCGTGCGTGAGAAGCAGGGAGCCGAAAAAGTACATGTTAGGAGGCCAGGGCCAGAGTCACCGGCACAGGATATCCAGCAGGCCCACATACAGCCTACAAACTATAATACTCTCCACCCCAATCAGTGGATTTTGCTATACTTTATCATGCCTCTCACCACTCTCCTAAAGGAGTTATTTGAAGAGTCACATGTGAATGGCGCCACACTACATATGATCGACCACAGCTCCATTACATGGTGCTCTTAAGAGTGCTGGTTCTCAGGATCGTGGTGGTCCCAGCGGTCAGATCCCCAGTGATTGGAGAGGAGATTATTTTTATTTGCCCTTAGGAACATAGAAAAAAATATAAACAACTAATTTGCCCAAGACTCACAATGCGCCAAAAGATCACATTACAAACCGACTTCAATACACCAGAACGTAAGTAAATGTGATCACTGGTTGCTGGTGCAAAAAATCAAAACGATTTGTGTTTTTTCCACTTGTGTGCCGTGGTCCAGAAAACCAGCCGGATACCATGCAGCCACATTCCCTTACTTTGTAGTGCATTGTAGCTGCAGCATAATGTGATTATTGGCCGCACGCTGAATTATGGCCAAAGTTAACGCGTTGCCCCAGCAAAATATTACCTCTGTGCAGTATAAGTGCTGCAATGCAATTTATATACAGCATGTTACTAAGGCCTCGCTCACACGAGAAATCAGAAAGAGAAATTTACATGCGGCAGTCTGTAGAGACGCGCCGCATGTCCATCTCCGCAGGGAAACCGCTGGTGTCTGTGGACGCATAGAGGGCATGAGATTTCTTGAAATCTCATCCACTATGCTATAACATCTGGACGCTGCACAAGTACGCAGCATCCAACCCACGGCGTTTACTGACCGTGTGCACGTACCCTTAGACATGCACGCGCGACCCACTAGCACCAGGCACGCTCGTCACACCAGCACGAGGCACGCTCGTCCCACCAGCACCAGGCACGCACATCGCACAAGCACCATGCACGCTTGACCCACCAACACCAGGCACGCTCGTCGCACCAGTACCATGCACGCTCATCGCACAAGCACCAGGCACTCTTGTCGCACCAGTACCATGCACGCTTGTCGCATAAGCACCAGGCACTCTCGTCGCACCAGTACCATTCACGCTTGTCGCACAAGCACCAGGCACTCTCATCGCACCAGCACCATGCACGCTCGTCGCACCAGCACCATGCACGCTCGTCGCACCAGCACCATGCACACTCGTCGCACCAGCACCAGGCACGCTCGTCCCACCAGCACCAGGCATGCACGTCACACAAGCACCATGCACGCTCCACCCACCAGCACCAGGCACGCTCGTCGCACCAGCACCAGGCATGCTCGTCCCACCACCACCAGGCACGCATGTCGCACAAGAACCATGCACGCTTGACCCACCAGCACCAGGCATGCTCGTCGCACCAGTACCATGCACGCTCGTCGCACAAGCACCAGGCACTCTCTTCGCACCAGTACCATGCACGCTTGTCGCACAAGCACCAGGCACTCTCATCGCAGCAGCACCATGCACGCTCATTGCACCTGCACCATGCACGCTTGTCACACCTGCACCATGCATGCTCGTCGCACCAGTACCTGGCACTCTTGTCGCACCAGCACAAGGCATGCTCATTGCACCAGTACCATGCACGCTCATTGCACCAGCACCAGGCACGCTCATCCCACAAGCACCAGGCACGCTTGTCGCACCAGCACCATACACGCTTGTCGCACCAGGCACGCTCTTCGCACCAGCACCATGTACGCTCATCGCATAAGAAACAGGCACGCTCTTCCCACAAGCACCAGGCACGCTCGTCACACCAGCATCATGCACGCTCATCGCATAAGCACCAGGCACTCTCGTCGCACAAGCACCAGGCACTCTCGTCGCACAAGTACTAGGCACACTCATCACACCAGTACCATGCACCCTTGTCGCACCAGTACCATGCACGCTCATCGCACCAGTACCATGCACGCTCATCGCACCAGTACCATGCACGCTCGTTGCACCAGTACCATGCACGCTCGTTGCACAAGCACCAGGCACTCTCGTTGCACCAGGCACGCTTGTCACACCAGACACGCTCGTCGCACCAGTACCATACATGCTCGTCACACATGCACCAGGCACGCTTGTCCCACAAGCATCAGGCACGCTCGTTGCACCAGCACCATGCACGCTCATTGCACAAGCACCAGGCACTCTTGTCGCACCAGCACCATGCACGCTCATCACACCAGTACCACTCATGCTCGTCGCACAAGCACCAGGCACGCTCATCCCACAAGCACCAGGCATGCTCGTCGCACCAGGCACGCTCATCACACAAGCACCAGGCACGCTCGTCCCACAAGCACCATGTACGCACGTCCCACAAGCACAAGGAACGCTCGTCGCATCAGGTACGCTCATCACACAAGCACCAGGCACGCTCGTCCCACAAGCACCATGTACACACGTCACTCAAGCATCATGTACACTTGTCCAGCAGCTCACATGAAACAATTGCAGTGTACACAAATATACAGTACAGAATATACACAGCACACATTCTAAACATGACAGTAAAGTCACATTATTACTTACCTCATCCGATCCTGTCTCCATTCCACCAGGCTGCATCCTGCACTTAGAGTAGTGGGCCCTGAGTGGTAAGCTCCGCCCCCAACATCGCTAAGCTCCACCCCCAGGTCAACAAATTTAACACTAGAACTACCGGACGGGTCATTTTGACCCTTTTGCTATTTCTTTTTCCTATCATTTCTAAAATTTTAACAAATGAGTTCTGACTTTTTGTGACTTTTATTTATTCATGGTAGTGTATATTTTAGGACACAAAAATGAATTGTAACTTTTTCAGGGCCTCGGATTTTACAATTCATACCTATAAGTACTGAAGGGGTCAATTTGACCCTATACATAAAAGTAGTAGTAGGCAAGTCACCTAATATTACAGAGAACAGAAAATCACAGTGCTTCTCCCTAGTTGTAGAGTGTAATTGTATCTTTGCATATCAGGGATGATTCAGCATTTTGTTTTGTCTAAACTTGTCTGAACATGTTTGATCCATGTCTCTTGTAACAATTTCTGTCTGCACTTCAGTAGCAAACATTACAGTTGAAGCTACAACTCTGCATGTTTGTACAGTGTCGTTTTATTGCTTCTGCGATCTTACAAGAACCTTTTTGCGACGTATATTTGAAGCATGAGTAAGCAGAGGGGTCTGACAAGTGATGAAATTTTGAAATGTCTTCAGAATTTATCTGAAAATGAGTCAGAAGAAGTGGCCCATCATCCGCAATGTCTGAACCATAAACAAAAGGACAAGAATTCCGCAAGCATCGAAAATGTGGAGTTGGAAGATGCAACGAAAACAAAACTAAAACTTGCGCAAGCTGTAACAAACCAGTTTGTGGAAAATGCACTGGGAAAGTGGAAGAAAGTACTGTTTGTGTTAACTGTTGGACACCGCATGCTATTGGGTCGCTCTCCCAGGGCTGTGGGGTACTCGGTACCGGGCCGGTATCAGTGGGATGTGTCACAGTGGAGGTGACTCAGACCGTGGCCCTGGGCACCCAAGTAAATAGGAAGATGTGAATGTTATTAAATAAATAGTTTGTGACGCCACCTGTGGTGTTCTGCAAGGGAGGTGTTAAGCCGACGCTGCAGACAGATCCTCTGGGACAGATGGTGTGGTGCAGCAAGGATGGTATAGCCCTCCACAGGCAGGGCTGTTGTCCCAGGGCAGTGTAGATGTGGAGACACTTAGATGGTGTAGTGTCTGGCGCAGGGGATGTAGCAGTGCCAGGCGGACGGACGCAGGAAGGAATGGAGGACACCAGGGCATGTAGTTCCAAAGCTTTACTCACAGTCTGTAGTGCCCGCTTCTGTGCCGTGTCCTCCGGGTCAGGGATTCAGTCAACCTCCAGGCAAGATGGAATGCTCCCTTCCATGCTCCGCCAACTTATGTGCCTTTTCTGAACGTCTCCTCTATAGCGCCTTAAGTGTGAAGATCTCCTAGTACTGTGTTACACTGGAGTTCCTCCTGACAGATGTTCCCAAGAACTCTACTTGCACGACAGACAGCTGTAGCCTGCTTCGGGGACTCTCTACTCCTAAGTCCCGGCTCTCTATCCATGTTGCTGTTGTGCCCTCAAGTCTTAGATGGGAGTAGTGCATTTACAGCCCACTACTCCACCGGTGTCTGCTGCAGAACCATTAGTGTCCATACAACCTCGGGGACCGGGCCCCGGCCTTGCGCTTAGAACTTCTAGGCAGGGTTCTTCCTCTAACCCACGTCCTCTGTGTTCCCTTTTACTCCTACATTCCATACTTGTCTTTTCCCTTCTATGGAAGCTCAGGCTTCAGTTCAATGTCCTTCTCCTTCTTTCCTTTCCCGTGCCAGCTGGCTCAGATCACTGAAGCAGCTGCAGCACTCCTTCCTCCATCCGTCCTCCAGGGATCCCCACTCCTCTCAAGTGGCTTACTCTCTCACTAACTTCCTGTCAGACTGACCTGTCATCCTAAACCATCCCGCTCATATATATATTCTGAACTCCTCCCACCTCCCAGCACGTCTAGTGTTCCAAGCAGGGAACCACCAAAGGTGCTCTGCTTCTCTCTAAGCAAGGAGCCGCAATGTGGTTTTGCTGAACTACTCTATTGTGTGGGGTGCGAGTGTTGGAGCGTGGTCAGGAGCCCCCAACTTACCTGGATGGTGGGGCACCACACCTTAGGAGAAGGTGCAGTACCTCTGTGGCGACTGAGCCTCAGGGGCGCCATACTATGACCATGTAAAAGGAAAATGCGTGCTGTACTTGATCTTAACACTGTTCCTACTAAGTTAAAATAAATGTTCTTTAATTTGTTGGCAACAAAAAAGTTATTTTTACTCCAGAGTCAGTACTTTTGAATGTGGATCAAAATGACCCCTAATGGTAGTTATAGGTATTATGAAACATGCGGAAGTTCTAGTGTTACAGAAGTTATAACACTCACTGCTTCTTAAACTTTATGCCACAGGCGTCTGACGGGTCATTGTGTGCAGCTGCTCTGGGCCTGGAGACTCCTCACTGCTCACAGACACAGAGCAGTCTGCAGAGCCTCCCATCTTGATCAGGCTGCACACTGCATGAGAAGAGGAGCTGGAGAGTGAAGCAGCTGTAGCTCCACCCTCAGGCTGGGTTCACACGTAGCGGAACTCTTGCGGAAATTACCGCAAGAGTTCCGGAATTCCATTCCGCGGGAAAATCGCATTTTATTTTCCCGCGGAAAAACTAGCATTTTGCAAGCGTAATTAGCTTGCAGAATTGCTAGCGTTTTCCAAGCGATCTGTAGCATCGCTTGGAGAACTGATTGACAGGTTGGTCACACTCGTCAAGCATAGTGTTTGACTAGTGTGACCAACTTTTTACTATTGAGGCCGCCTATACGGCATCAGTAGTAAAAGATAGAATGTAAATAATAATAATAAAATAAAAAATATTGTTATTCTCACCTTCCGAAGTCCCGCGCAACCTTCCTGCCTCCACGCTCCCGGTCCCAGTAATCCTTTGCGACAATTACAGCGATGACGTCTGTTCTCGTGGGATCACGATGTCTTGTGGTCATTCGCGATGACGTCGCGCGAATGACCGCGAGACTTCGCGATCCCGCGAGAATGGACGTCATTGCTCGCAAAGGCTTACTGGGACCAGGAGCATGGGGAGAGGCGGGAAGGCAGCGCGGGACGTCGGAAGGTGAGAATAACAATATTTTTTATTTTGAATTCTATTTTTTAACAGGGATATGGTACCCAAAGCCCGGAGGACAGTCTCCTCTCCTCCGGACCGTGGGTACCATCCGCAAATGTTCTGCTTACTTTTCGCATGGTGTGCACAGCCACATGCGGAAAGTAAGCAGAACAATGCATTCCTATGGGTGCGGGATCGCCGCGATTCCGCGAAATGAATGAGCATGCTGCGTTTTTTACTGCGAAGCAATTCCGCCGCGGTAAAAGCCGCAGCATTAGCACAGCATTGCAGAATCCCATAGGAATGCATGGGATGCTTATTTTTTGCGTTTTCACTGCAAAATCGCGCGGTAAAAACCGCCGCGGAAGCGCGAAAAAAACGCCACTTGTGAACCCAGCCTCACAGGGAGTCCTGGTGCCGGAGAAGTACGCTGTGAATGCAGGAGCTGTCAGGGATTGATGAAGATTTCTCTCTCAGCAAGGGCCTTCCGGGGAATTCACCGGTACCTCTCCAGGCCAGACCGACCCTGTGTGCAGGTTCTCACCAGTGACGTTCTCGCTGATTATTGTCATTCATTGTCCCTTTTTCTTTGCATTCGGTCAAGAAGACCATGACCTCTTTTTCCATCCAATAACTCGTCCCTGCAAAATGTAACAAACAGACATCTTCACTGATTTTCCAGGTCCTTCCTCACATTCTACCACCTCTACACTAACCACAACTTATGATATCTTAGAATAATTCCCCTGTGTCACCTTTAATAATGCTCCCCCGGGACTTCTTATAATAATGACCCTGTATCTCCTTATAATAATAAAAATATCAACTGTGCTTTTTATATTGATAATAATAATAATGATGCCTTGCTTTCTCTAAAATGATAACAATCCCCCCATTGTGCCTCTTTATTGTAATAATGCTCCTGAGCAGGGGCATACATAGAAATAACAGATGCCCCATAGAAAAAGTCCTATCACGTTACAGTCAAAGAAGAGCATACCTCCCAACATTGTAAGAAACGGAGAAGGAAATGTATTGCAGCACTTAAACAGTTATTTTGTCCCTACTTATGCCCCTAAGTTGCGCCACTCACTATGAAATCCCTTTAATGATCCATGTAGAGTATTATGCCCCCACAAAGTTTGATGAACCCCACACAGTATGATTGCCCCACAAACCTTACACAAAGTATGGTACCCCACAACACCTCACACAGTAAAATTGTCACCACAGCTTCCCATAGAGTATGGTATCCACCACAGCCCCGAATATACAAGTATGATAGGCACCACAGACACCCACACAGTATGATGTCCACTACAGGCCCCCTGTACAGTATGAGGACCCCACAGCTTTCATACAGTATGATATCCTTCATAACTATCCCATACAGTATGATGGTCACCACAGCCTCAACATAGTATAATGTACCCACAGACTTCCAGACAGTATAAGGTCCACCACAACCACCCCACACAGTATAATGTCCACAACAACCTCCCTACACAGTAAGATGGCCCCCCCACAGCCACCCCACACAGTATGACAGGTCCCCCATACTATGAAGATCTCCCATAGCCCCAATACTGTACGACGGTCCCCCCATAGCCCCTATGAGCTATGATGGGTATGATGGTCCCTCCAACAGTACCCTATATAGTATGATGGTCCCTCAATACCACCAATATAGTATGATGGTACACCTCACAGCCCCTATATAGTATGATGGTACCTCCAACAACCCCCCTGCAGTATGATGCTTCACCTCCTAGCCCCCTATATAGTATAATGGTCCACCTTACAGCTCCGCATATACTTTGGTTCCTCCAACAGCCCCCTATATAGTATGATGGTCCCCCAACACCCCCCATATAACATGATGGTACACCCCACAACTCCTTATATACTATGATGGTGCACCTCACAGCTTCTATGTTGTATGATGATACCCCCACCAGCCCCCATATAGTATGATGGTTTACCAACACCCCCCCATATAGCATGATGGTACACCCCACAGCTCCTTATATACTATGATTGTTAGGTATCTGGTTCCTGCGTCTGCACAGCAGGAATCCTGGGCCTTGCCTTCTGCGGTCTCCTGTTCCTCTGCAGCCGCAGAGGAGCCTGCTCAGCAAGGACGTCGTTCCCAGCGCCTTGCTCAGGCTAGTGCTGTCAGGTTGGTTGCTGCTTCCACCTCTGGGTCAGCTTTGGCATTCCGTACTAGCCTGCAGCGAGCAGCTACAGAGGCTAAATCCTTTTTGCAGCCTTATGCGCATGCCCGTGGGACGAACTCTCATTGGAGGTCGAGGGTCACACGCTCAGGTCCTTCTCCAGCTTGGATTGGACCATCAGGCAGCCACAGAGGCTTTCTCCCGTGTGGTATCTCGGGCAATAGTGCCTCTTGTAGGGATTTTGTGAGCCAGTGCACTATACAGCTAGAGCTGCTAGCTGCACGATTCCCCTCTGAGCAGGCTAAGGTGAGATTTGTTGTTTCCCCCTTGTCGGGCAGGGCTTTGGAGTGGGCCACACCGCTGTGGGAGCATGGTGATCATGTGGTGCAGAGTGCCTCGCAGTTCTTGGCCACTCTGAAGCAGGTCTTCTTGGGACCACGAGTCACCCATGACACCGCACTCTGGCTGCTGGCATTATCACAGGGCTCGTCCATGGTCAGCCACTTCGCCATCCAGTTCCGGACACTGGCCTCTGAGTTGGAGCGGCCAGATAAGGTCCTCATTCCGGCATTCTGGAGTGGTTTGGCTGACCATGTGAAGGATGCTCTGGCCACCAGGGAGATTCCTGCCACACTGGAGGAGCTTATCACCGTCTCCACCTGTATAGACCTTCACTTCATCTTGCGAAGGATGGAGCGGTCCCAGTTTAGGCAGAGGTTTAGGTTGGCACCTAGTTTCACTAAACCTCTGGAACCTCCCGATCAGGCGTCCGAGCCTCAGGGGGCTCCTTGTGCAGGATCCTGGACCCGGTCCGCTCGAGCAACTGTGGTCTGTCATTTGTGCCGGCAGTCTGGTCACCTTGCCAACCGGTGCCCACAGCGGTCGGGAAAATGCTCGCTTCTAGTGGACATAGGAGGGGGTTCACTAGAAACAGCAGCGTTTTAATCTAAGCTGACCTTTAAGGGAACGCTTGAGGTCAGTCCATCCACTCTGGTGGTGGAGGTTTGCTGGGACTCCGGAGTGGAGGGCAATTTCATGTCTTCTGCCTTCGCTCAACGGCACGCAATACCTCTGGTCATGATGGCCAAGCCAGTCACCGTCAGGGTGGTGAACGGCGCAACTCTACCTCACAAATTAACCACAAGACCACCCCGTTGATACTCTCGGTGTCTCCACCTCATCAGTAGGCGATATCCCTCCTTGTCATGCCTGAGGGTATCGATCAGGCCCTTTTAGGGGTTCCCTGGTTGCGGTTCTACTCTCCCCATATAGAGTGGTCCTCGGGGAGGATTCTCGGTTTGGGTAAAGCCTGTGAGGGTAGATGTCAGAGGGAGTGCGTTCAGGTTGCTTCTACCTAAGTCCCCGCAGATCTTTCCTCTCTCCCCAAACACTATCAACAGTATGCAGACGTGTTCTCCAAGAAGGCGGCAGAGACCCTTCCGCCGCACCGCCCCTATGACTGTCCTATTGACCTCTTGCCTGATGCTGAGCCTCCCCGGGGTTGAGTCTATCCCCTATCTCTCCCGGAGACAGAGGCCATGTCTCAATACATCAGGGAGAATCTGGCAAGTGGATTCATTAGGAAGTCAGTGTCAACCGGCGGGAGTAGGATTCTTCTTCATCCAAAAGAAGAGTGGGGAACTGCGTCCCTGCATTGATTACAAGGGTCTTAACGCCATCACTGTTAAGAATAAGTATCCTCTGCCCCTGATATCGGAGCTTTTGAAAGGCTACTGGGAGCAAGACTGTTTACCAAACTTTGTCTGCGGGGGGCTTACAACCTGATTCGCATCCGTGAGGGGACGAATGGAAGACGGCATTTAACACCAGGGACGGGCACTATGAATACCTGGTGATGCCCTTCGGCCGTCTTCCAAGACTGTGAATGATAACTTCCGGGATATGCTTACCACTTATTCTCCAGATATTCACTCCCACCGGAGAGATGTTTGCAAAGTATTCGACCTCCTGCGGACATACTCCCTCTATGCCAAGTTGGAGAAGTGTGTGTTTGAGCAGGAGTCCTTGCCTTTCCTGGGCTATATAATATCCGCCCAGGGATTGGCCATGGATCCTGCCAAGCTACAGGTGGTGATGGATTGGCAGGAACCTCATTCTCTCAAAGCGGTGAGGCGCTTTATGGGTTTCTTAAATTACTATCGCCAATTCATCCCTCACTTCTCGACTTTGGTAGCCCCCTTGGTAGCCCTCACCAAGAAGGGTGCAAACCCCAAGTTGTGGTCGTAACCTGTCTCCAAGGCCTTCTCCTCTATTAAGTCCCATTTCGCTATCGCTCCCATTCTACATCGCCCCGATGTGGATAAACCCTTCATTCTGGAGGTGGAGCGGTCCTGTTTCAGGAGGACTCGCAAGGTTGGAAGCACCCATGCTTTTTCTTCTCCAAGACCTTCACACCGGTGGAGAGGAACTATTGCATTGTGGACAGGGAGTTGCTAGTGATGAAGTTGGCCTTTTCAGAGTGCAGACACCTCCTGGAGGGGGCTCGCCGCCCTTTCCAGGTGTTCACCGACCACAAGAATTGGTTTATCTACAAACAGCCCAGCGGCTAAATTCTCGCCAGGCCAGATGGTCCTTGTTCTTCTCCTGGTTACACTTCACCCTGCATTTTCTCTCCGGGGAGAAGAACGTCCAGGCCGATGCTCTCTCCCGCTCTGTGGTGTCATTGGAGGAGGAGCCTTGGCTGATAGTCCCATCTGAGAGCCTGAGGACCGTGGCTCCAGTCGCCCTTGAGTTTGTACCTCCGGGCAAGACTTTTTTCCCTGCCCGTCTGCGACCGGAGGTCCTCTCTTGCGCTCATTTGTCCAGGGTGGGTGGACATTTTGGGACAAAACGGACCTCTGAGCTTCTGGCAAGGACGTACTGGTGGCCGCATATGGCCCGTGGCGTCAGGGACTATATTCAGGTGTGCGTCTCTTGCGCCTGGAATCAGTCCTCTCGGCAGCGGCCCGCTGGGCTACTCTACCCTCTGTCGGTAGCGGACAGGCCCTGGGAGATGGTCGGTATGGATTTTGTGGTGGGACTGCCCAAGTCCAGTGGCAGCATGGTCATTTGGGTTGTCACTGACCATTTCTCCAAGATGGTACATCTCTCTCGGTTACATTCTGCACGGGGCCTGACAGCATTGTTCATTAAGCATGTCTTCCGCCTACACGGCATGCCGGATAAGATTGTTAGCGACCGGGGTCCCCAGTTCGCATCTCGTTTTTGGAGAGAGTTATGTCACCTGCTCAGTATTGAGCTGAACCGCCCCTCGGCCTATCACCCCGAGATGAACCAGTTGGTAGAGAGAGCCAACCAGACCCTGGTCACATATCTACGACATTTTGTCTCCGCCAGGCAGGATGACTGGGCATCCTTGCTGCCGTGGGCGGAGTTCACTTTGAACAATGGTGTGGCCGACTCCACTGGTCAGATCCTATTCCTCCTTAATTACGGCCAGCATCCGTGCGTTCCTGTGCCCACGAATCTACGGTGGCCGACTGGGCGATGGAGGCACGTGACATTTGGGACCGCACTCACGATGCCATCCGGGCCTCCAAGGAGAGAATGAGGGTTTTCGCTGACACTCACCGATGCTCCACTCCGTCCTTTGCTCCCGGCGACTTGGTATGGCTATCCGCCCGTAACATCGGGCAGCGGGTTGAGTCCACTAAGTTCGCGCCTCACTTTATTGGTCCATTCAAGGTCCTCGAACAGGTTAACCCTGTGGTCTACCGCGTGTCCCTCCTTAAGCCCGTTCACATGTCCCGGTTTTCGGAGTCACCTACCGGGACATCAAGCTTGTCCTCGGACGAGTACGAGGTGAACGCCATCGTGGGGTGTAAGGTGGTACGGGGCAAAAAATATTATCTAGTGGACTGGAAGGGTCATGGCCCAGAGGATAGGACTTGGGAACCTGTGGAGAATATTCATGCTCCCTTGCTCATTGCAGCCTTTGACCATAGCGAGGCACGGGGGGAGGGGGCCCTAGGAGGGGGGTAATGCTAGGCATCGGGTTCCTGCGTCTGCACAGCAGGAATCCCGGGCCTTGCCTTCTGCGGTCTCCCAATCCTCTCCAGCCGCAGAGGAGCCTGCTCAGCAAGTACGTCATTCCCAGCATCTTGCTCAGGCTAGTGCTGTCAGGTTGGTTGCTGCTGCCACCTCCTGGGTCAGCTTTGGCAATCCGCACTAGCCAGCAGCGAGCAGCTCCAGAGGCTGTTGTTTTTGCAGCCTTCTGAGCATGCCCGTGGGGCGAACTCTCATTGGAGGTCGGGGGTCACACGCTCAGGTCCTTCTCCAGCTCAGGATTGGACCATCAGGAAGGTCCTGGAAGGACGCTGCTATAAAAGGCACATGGGTATTTAACGAATTACCACTAGATTAAGCAGACTATTTATATTATAAGCAGCTACCCCAGCCTTTCTAGCAAAAAATGCCTTTAAGTAGCTATACTAACTTTTTGATATCACACTTTATGGACACATGGCTTTCTCTAAATCAGTTACACAGATACACTTCTATAGGAGTCCACATACATGTATCTCTATCTAATCATACCTTCCTTTACCCTCACCCATAGGATATTCTGCAACCTTTGAAATATTGCCTAGCAGTGATACTATTTACCCGGTGACTACAGATACTCTACTTATAAGGGGTATGACCTCATTACAATAATTTCTATTTACTCTGTTTCTATGTCTGTCGCCATTTTTGTATTCCCTTTTGCTTGTCTAAAGTGCCTTTATGTTTTTTAGTGATCCTATAGCATTAACATATTTTATACCACCAATGCTCTTTTGGATATACCTGTTCTTTGTATATTTTGTACATTTTGTATATATTTCCTTTGATTCGTAGTGTACATATTTTTATTTCAGCGACTAAGTGATAAAGGCCGCTGTTAGGACGAAACATCAGCTGTCGTTTCATCACCGTAAATAAATAAAAAGTTTACTTTGAGCATATCCTATGTGTGCAGTGATTCTATATTGAACTTGTGGCTCCTGCGCAGGCGCACTGCTCTGCCCTGTTGAAGGCAGAGCAGAGTACTGCAGTGCACAGGCACCGGACCTCTCCTGGTGCCTGCGCACTGCAGGACTCTACTTTGCCCTTAACAGGGCAGAGCAGTGCGCCTGCGCAGGAACCACGACAGGCAGCAAAGAAGAGAATGTCACCGTTAGAAGATGGGAGGCGCCGGACGGGATGGCGACACCCATCGGACCGGACCGAATGCCAGGGTGAGTATAATCTAACTCTTTTTTCTTATCTTTCAGGTTACATCGGGGGCTTATCTTCAGCATTACAGAATGCTGTAGATAAGCCCCTGATGTCGGTGCCGGCAGCTGATAGGTGAAAAATAGGGTTACAGATTCCCTTTAAGAAATGTGCCCCTAAATGTGTTTAATCAGAAATTTAACTGACAATATTGTGTACTGCCATCTACTGCTCTGAAAGAAAAGCCTGTCTGTTTACACTATCACTGCTTCTCCTGTTCTTCTACATTTTCATCATGGGGTAAATGACTGACCATGCAGCCAAGCAGTAAAAGTAATGTTGGCCCATTCATCATGTGTCCACCAACCATCAGTGCACAAGGCATTGGGTATGACCAACACCAATGACACTAGGGATCCGAGCCATGCCCGATGTACTTGTTACTAGGCACTGCACAACAGCAACATAATAATAATGTAAAAATATATATTTCATTAATACATATTAAATTGTTATACACAATATTAAACATGGAAGGTATGCATAACATACACAACCAAAAAACAAGGGAAAAGGCAATCAGTTTCTGGGTAAAAAACAAATGTATAAGCCTTTGAAATGGAGCACAATCTATCCACAGTCAAGATATTACAGAGTTCGCTAGTGAATCAACAAGATATAATGCAAGAAGCAATCAAGTGGATAGAATGTTACCAAAAGTCCCTGGAACACAGGCAGTCACCCTATCCTGATGCATGTTTCGCATGATGCTTCACCAAGGCTGGATACTCTGTGCTGAAAATATCAGCAGGACATTTTGACAAACTCTAGTACTGTCCTCCTCTTCCCCCATAATTTCCGTTTCTGTGCTGTATGGTGAACTGATTCCATAAAACCAGTATGTCACACACAGTGTGGCTGCCACCCCAAAAAGCATAGAATATCCTTGTCATGTACATACACTGTCCAGAAACCAAACCTCACAAGGACATAATAGGAAAATGTCATCTCACATCCAACAATTCAATATCATCTCTTTGGGATCTTTGGATTACACTAGCTTATATTATTGTACTGCTGATGCAGTATAACTACCTTGTGGCTTGCTGCTGTCTTACACAACCTTTGTAGCAGAGTTTGTATGTTTCTCACCAAGTTTACAGTCTCTCACACTTATGTTTCAGTTAGTGGCCGTGTTTCAGTTAGTGGCCGTGTTTCAACCTATGTATGAAAATGATGATCATTGTCACTTGTTTGGTATAATTGGTTACTCATAAACAGGGCTATAAATCTTACAAAATCCCTGACTTTATGAAGGTGTACCTAGAAGAATAATGGTGGTTGAAAAGCAAAGGGTGGCCACACCAAATATTGATTTCATTCGGTTTCTCTTTTGTCCATTCACTTTACATTTTGTTTATTGATAAGTTTATTTTTAACACTTCTAGTTATGAAAGCATTCTTAGTCTGCAGCTTTTTTTCCCACATCTGCCTAAAACTTATAAGATATCCGTCTAAAAATTACACACATACATACTTTATGTATATTGTATGTATACATATACAGTCATGGCTGAAAGTGTTCAAACCCTTGATATTATTCCACAAAATGAAGTATTTCTCCCAGAAAATTATTGCAATAGCACATGTTTAGTTATATACATGTTTAGTTCCTTTGTGTGTATTGGAACAACACAAAAAAACAGAGAAAAAAGGCCAATTGGATATAATTTCACGCAAAACTCCCAAAATGGGTGCAACTAAATTTTAGGCACCTTTCCAAAATTGTGGGTAAACAACTTTGTTTCAAGCACGTGATGCTTGTTCAAACTCACCTGTGGCAAGTAACAGGTGTGGGCAATATGAAAGAAGTTCACTAATCTTTGTATTGTGTGTCTGTGTGTGCCACACTAAGCATGGTGAGCAGAAAGAGAAGAGAACTGTCTGAGGACTTGAGAATCAAAATTGCTGAAACATATTAACAGTCTCTAGGATAAAAGTTTATCTCCAATGATCTTGATGTTTGAGCAACATACCATATTTTTCGGACTAAAAGACCCACCGGACCATAAGACCCAACTAGGTTTTAGAGGAGGAAATTATAAAAAAAAATTGAAGCAACAAATGTGGTCAATTCTATACTTAATATCCCCATCCTGGTATGCATGGCTCCTTTATATCTATCCTGGTATGCAGTGCCCCCATCTCTGTCCTGATATGCATGGTTCCATTCTTATCCTGGTATGATTGGCCTCCATCCCCATCCTGGCATGCAGGGACCCATACTTACCCTGGTATGCCGGGCCTCCATGTCTGTCCTGGCATGCATGGCCCCAATCTCTATCCTGGTATGCAGGGTCCCCATCTATGTCCTGGCATGCATGGCCCCATACCAGGATGAGGAAGGGGACCAATCATACCAGGATAAGGATGGGCCATGCATACCACGATGCTATTAAAGAGAAATGAATATTCATTTCTCTTTAGCAGCAGGCCCAGGAGTAAGCCGCAGCAGCCAGCTCCGGCCTCCTGGGCTCGGCCGCTGCCGCTCCCCCACTTCACCACCACAGCCAGATTAGGGACATCTAGACTATAAGATGCACCCCCTATTTTAATCCACATTTTTGCAGGACTGTTTTATGATAATTATGTAGAGTAAACTTGACAACAATTGAAATAACTAAAACATGTCTAATCACTTTTGTGGATTACAAACAGTTACAGAAGTGGCATTGCACAATTTGGACCTAATTCAGTATCCAAGAAGTATCGTTTCTCCTTGTGGAGATTGACATGCTAAGCATGCTGAGATCTGGAGACTTAAAGACGCAATGTTCCTCTGGGAAATATGCAAATTGTCTCTTCAGAGAAGAAGAGGACTAGAACTCTAGTGCCACCTATTGGAAGCAGCATTACTAAAAGTCAATGTCGACCCTTTAACGAGCCTTGTCACATGACGTAGGATAAAAGCCAAACCAGAATCTCAATTTGCAGACACTTTGTTTCGGGGTATTGCCCCTCGTCAGTGCAAAGTGTGAGATCTGGTTTAGCTGTGTGAGAGGCGTCTAACCGATATCCAAGTAGTATTGATTCTCCTTGCGGAGATTGACATGCTAAGCATGCTAAGATGAGGAGACTTAAAGCTGCAATGCTCCTCTGGGAAATATGCAAATTGTCTCTTCATAGAGGAAAAGGACTAGAACTCTACTGTCACCTATTAGAAGTAGTCCTAATTCAGTGAAACTCTTTTTTGCTTGTCTCTTGTACTCCTTCTTTGGATCATCTCTTACAATTGTCCAATAGTAATCTACATGCATTCATGGTTTCCATTTTGCTTGATATATTTTCTTGGTGAATTCTTTCACTATGTTTGTTGCTCACTGCTTCACAGTTTGGTAGAAAAAGTCTAGATGCGAATGTAAGAGGTGAATCTTAAAAGACATGTTACAGCCAAGATCCTTATATGTTTTGAGGAGATGTTCCACAAACTCTTTGTAGTTATTTGTAGAGTTGAGCGACTTTTGTTTTTTTAGGGTCGAGTTTCGTTTCATGAAACCCGACTTTTCCAAAAGTCGGGTCGAGCTAAATCGGCCGACTATAGGGAAAAGTAGGGGGTCCGACCGAAACACGAAACCCAATGTAAGTCAATGGGGAATTAAAGTCGGCAGTGAGAGGAGGACAGGAAACACACCTACAGTGCCCATGTGAATGCCAAAAGCATCAATTCTTATTACTTAAGCTTGTCAACCTTAATTTACTTCATAATACTAGTTACGCACTGAAAAATGGGGGTTATTTGGCTACAGTTGTGGGGGGGTAGGGCTGGCTCCAGGTTTTCGTGGGCCCAGGGCCAAAGAACGCCCCTTTAACACATACCACAACTCATGATGCTCCGATATGGCAGAGAAATAGCAGTATAGTACAATGAAAAATACTTCACTTCTTACATCTCATGACTGATATCCATTTTAAATTCTCCAATACCTCCAAAAACGGACAGTATATAACTCCATACAGTATTATGGCCAGCGCTTAGTGCGCTATACAGAGTAATGAGGCCCATATATTTCTCCATATGGAATCATTGATCCCATATAATGTTTCAAACCGTATATGATGAGCTCCACATAATGCTATAGTATATGTTGGTCCCAAGGGATGAAGCTCCACTGTCTTATGGGCCCAAATAATGCTCCATATATAATGGGACCCATTTCTACTGCTCTAGTGTATAATGGGCCCTGTAAATGCTGCTCCAGTGTCTGATGTCCACCTTTGGAATGCTCCAATGTATGGTGGGCCCCATATATCATTCACCAGAGTATAGTGCTCCCCAAAAATTGCTGTCCCAACATTGAAAACAATTACATAAGTCTCCTTGCTAGGGAATCCCTGCACTACTCTGAACTCCTTGTCGTCCCCATCTTCCATCTCATTGCACTTGGCTGTTTAGGCCCTCCCACCGGCAGAGACACTTTTGCGTACTATGCGGTGCCCTGTGCCAGTGCCATCGCCCATGAGCATGCCCCCCCCACCTGCTCAAGGAATCTGCACTTTCATCTGCACCTTCCTCTTTGTCACCGTGTAATGTGGTATAGTATGTGGGAAGGGGAACCTGAGTTTCCTCTAGGTCAGATTCTGGCAGTGTAGAGTGCGAGGGGAATGTAGTGGTCTGGGTCAATGTACCAGCAGCATCATCCAGCAGTGGCTGGGCCTCAGTGCACTTGTGGCGTCCCCAAGAGTACGGTCGCCACTGTGGCATTACCTTTCTCCTAGGGAGTGTGTTGTCAAGCTTGGGAGCAATGAAGGATCTCTCTAGCAGTGAAACCAACACACAACACATTTCCCACACCAGGCTAGCAGGGATACCTTTGAACCTGACTGCTGAGGAGCTGCTCTCTGTGGTTGGGAGGAGGTAAGTTAGGGCACTCTGTACAGGGAAGGGGAAGTGTGTGGACGTGAGAAGGGGAGCTGGAGGATGAGCAGAGTTAAGGCTCACTCCTAGCTGGAGCGCATGGTTCCGATTCCGGTCTCCGAGTTTGTAGGGACACTGACATTCCTGCAGCAGAAACCGGGGGAAGTAGCAGCTATAAATGCTCTGTACCCAACTAAGGCTCGGAGGCCCCAGCATCGACATGTGGGAGCCAGAAGGAAAAGGCTACAGATGTCTGCCATACAAGTAAAGTCTGAGGAACATCTGTTAGACAGGAGGCGCTTCAGTGAACCACGGTCCTGTGAGTGCTTCCCCCACAAGCGCTAGAAAGGAGACGTTCAGGAAGGTACATGTTGGCGGAGTGTTGGAAGGGAGCTTTCCATTTTGGTCCCGGAGGTTGGCTGAGGTCTTGACCCGTAGGACACAGCACGAAGGCAGGCATCTGTGTAACCTGCAGACTGTGAGTAAAGCTTTGGAACTGCACGCTCTCGTGTCCTACAGTTATTCCAGCACCGCTACATCTGGGTACCAGCACCTACAACGCCTGTGCCTTTCCCCCATCACTACATCTACACTTCCCTGGGACTCCAGCTCCACTTGTGGGGAGCTTCACCATCTTTGCTGCACAACACCATCAGTCCCAGAGGATCTGCATGCAGCGTCGGCCTAACATCTATGTTGCCGAACACCACAGGTGGCGTCAAACTATCTATATAAACTCTTTACCATTATACCACGCCATTTATATGGGCGCCCAGGGCCACCGTCCGGGTCACCGCTGCTGTGACACATCCCACTGACACCGGCCCGGTACCGAGTACCCCACAGCCCTGGGAGGGCGACCCATATGCCGACTGCTGATCGGGCGGCGTTATTCCCACAAACCTCCAAACAGCGTCCATGAAGGCAAAGTTTTTGGTTTCCGGGGGCAGTATGATTGCAAAGCTGCACCTTAAAGGAATGTCCAAAAGGGCACCACCAGGAGTGGAGCCTGTGGCTTAATTGGACTCCACCCGGGAAACCACAACCATGCCACCAAAAGAAAAGATGCACACTTTGAAAGCTTTGTCGATTCTGTATGTGGTGTGGTATGTGTGTTTGTAGTTGTGCTAGCGATTTCTCAGCTTTATTCCGTTAACAACCGAGACTCCGGCATGCCCCCGCAGTACGCGTCAAGCTTAATAGAGGGATAATCGAGGCTCTGGCACGTGAGATCGAGCAATAACAGGTCTAGCATTCCCGTACATGTCCAGGGCTGCATGCACGCTACACTGAAAGGACCAGCTTTTGTCGCTTACAGGTGCAGATAACCTGCTGAACTCCGTTAGTGATGGGGATCTGGGATTCAGATTATTCCCCGCGAACGATGATTTACCAGTAAGTTCAGGTCAACCGCAATTCCGGAGTTAGGCCTAACCTTCATTCCTGAAAAAATTACGTGTCCAAACCACAGGTGTTGTAGCTTGCTTAACAGCTCGGCAGCCGTTCTCAGGCCCAGTATGGATTCAACAACATTGTAGAAAGTTGATAAAGGGTACCGTTTCACCGGATAACACGTATATATGTAGCCTAGTTTACACATTAAAAATATATGTCTATAGGTCAGGAGGCAGACTCAAATGTTCTCAGGCCCAGTATGGATTTGACCAGTTTGTACAAAGTTGAGAAAGGGTACTTTATCACTGGATAGCAGGTATATATAGCATAGTTTAAACATGTAAAATCTCTGTGGTCTCAGTATGGATTACACAGGATTGGATTGTGTGAGGCCCAGTGAATATCACACCGCTATATCACAGGCTCAATGTCGTAGGTGTGAAAAATGTCACTATAGGACAGGGGAGATGTAGAATTTCTGAACACACTTGTGGACACTGTTGGATTGTGTGAGGCCCAGTGAATATCACACCGCTATGTCACAGACTCAATGTCGCAGGTGTGAAAAATGTCACTATAGGACAGGGGGATGTAGAATTTCTGAACACACTTGTGGACACTGTTGGATTGTGTGAGGCCCAGTGAATATCACACCGCTATGTCACAGGCTCAATGTCGCAGGTGTGAAAAATGTCACTATAGGACAGGGGAGATGTAGAATTTCTGAACACATTTGTCGACACTGTTGGATTGTGTGAGGCCCAGTGAATATCACACCGCTATGTCACAGTCTCAATGTCGCAGGTATCAAAAATGTCACTATAGGACAGGGGAGATGTAGAATTTCTGAACACACTTGTGGACACTGTTGGATTGTGTGAGGCCCAGTGAATATCACACCGCTATGTCACAGGCTCAATGTTGTAGGTGTGAAAAATGTCACTATAGGACAGGAGAGATGTAGAATTTCTGAACACACTTGTGGACACTGTTGGATTGTGTGAGGCCCAGTGAATATCACACCGCTATGTCACAGGCAGAAATTGGCTAGTGTATGACAAACTACAAGGTGTATATAGAATTAGGCAGAATAGGAATCTCCCTAGAGTGTAGGTCTGTAAGAATGGAACAAGTCCTCGACTTATCCTTACAGAGTCACACACAGATACCTTCACTGTGGCCGTGATAACAGCCGTTACACGGTACTGAGAGAGGAGTGTGCACGTACACCGCTGTCCAGTGTCCGTAAAATTGTCAAGCTCCGTGTTTTTTAAGTATACGGACTGACACATGCTGTCTCTCTATAGTTTTGAATGTGATCAAACAGCAAATATACTTAACTGTTTGAAAACCAGACAAAACTAGAAGGTGGAGGTCTGTAAGAACGGAACAGGTCCTCGACTTATCCTTACAGAGTCACACACAGATAGCTTCACTGTGGCCGTGATAACAGCCGTCACACGGTACTGAGAGAGGAGCGTGCACGTACACCGCTGTCCGGTGTCCGTAAAATTGTCAAGCTCCGTGTTTTTTAAGTATACGGACTGACACATGCTGTCTCTCTATAGTTTTGAATGTGATCAAACAGCAAATATACTTAACTGTTTGAAAACCAGACAAAACTAGAAGGTGGAGGTCTGTAAGAACGGAACATGTCCTCGACTTATCTTTACAGAGTCACACACAGATAGCTTCACTGTGGCCGTGATAACAGCCGTTACACGGTACTGTGTGAGGAGCGTACACCGCTGTATGGTGTGAAAAAATGCACGCTCAGTACCTCACCAGGACAAAAAAAAATTTGGATTGCTTTTAAAAAAGCAGTTTGCAGAGAAGTGGGAAAACAGCAATGCAGCTATCAGGAAGCCTTATAAGGCAGCCTAACAACCAACACAGCTGATCCAGCAAAATATAGCCTCCACTTGCACTGCACACACAGTGACTGGTGTGTTGTACAGGCAAAATCGCTAGCAGCAGAAGCAGTTTTTGGTGTCTTCTTCCCTGCCTAACGCTCTCCCTACAGAATCAGCAGCAGCAGCTCTCCCTATTCTGAGATCAGCATGAGTAACATGGCGGTCGGCGTGCACGCCCTTTTATACCCCCTGTGACGCCCCCCAAAGCAAGCCAATCACTTGCATGCCCTTCTCAAAGATGGTGGTGACCCCTGCCTATGTCATCACGTTGCCCACAGTGTCCGTGGATCCTGATTGGCTGAAAAAGGGTGGAAAACAAACTTTTGAAACGCGACTTTGGCGCTAAAGTCGCCGAGCTCGTGGCCGACCTCACCCTAGGGTCGGGTTTCGTTTCATGAAACCCGACTTTACCAAAAGTCGGCGACTTTTGAAATTTTTTGACCCGTTTCGCTCAACTCTAGTTATTTGCTTTAGACTTTCCCAAAAATTAGTTGCAGCCCATTTTTCTTCGAGTGCCTCCTTTTTGTGCACCTTGAAACAGCCACACCGCTAGTTTTCAGAGAGTCCAGTATTTCAGCTGATGTTATTTGTGGGTTTTTCTTTGCATCCCGAACAATTTTCCTGGCATTTGTCAGAGGTCACAGGTGAGGATATTACCTTTAGTAGCCATTCAAACCAATTTGTGTCAACTTCTGTGCATGTTATCAGGCCAAAATCACCAGGGTATGTAAACTTTTGATCAAGGTCATTTGGATATTTTGGGTTGTCATTATGATTTAAAAAGAGAAAACACAGTAGTTTGACAATAAATGGCTTCACACCACCACTAACCATGAGTAGAGAAAAAGTTTTTATGTTATCATTCATATTCTCTGAAAAAAGACCAAGAAAGCAAAAATTCTGCTGGGGTATGTAAACTTTTGAGCACAACTGTAATATAAATATTTTTTTTTTGGTTAAAATACAAATATATGTTTATTTGAACACTTATGATTATATATGTGTATATATGAGATTATTTTTGTTTGTTTACAAATACAGTTGTAGGGAAGGTGGACTGATGTACGGACCAGTCTGTAGAAGAAGGGCAGAGGTGTAGTGTATAGAAGGTAGACTGTTGTAGTAAAAGAGAGGAAACAGCTGGAGATAGGAAGGAGGGCTGTAGTATTGGATTTTGACCATTAGAGGGAAATGGACAGCTGTGAGGTTAGGACTGAACAACAGCCATTGGCTAAGAAAACTGTTGAGTCACGGTGGGCGGGGTTACCAGAACAGAAGTGCATAAAAGAGGGAGAGAAGGTTCTGGAAAAGTCAGTCAGCAAAGGGAGCACAGGAAACAAGAAGCACGGCTGAGGAGAAAGGAAGTTCCCAAGAGGACTGACAGTTGTGCCAGTTACGGGGGGTGGCCATGACAGGATTAGCCGCAGACCGAGACAGCAGAGGCCACAGACGGAGAGCAAAGAGAGGCTGCAGACAGAGACAGCCTGGGGTACCACTAAACCGAACGGACTCGGATTGGTGAAACGCTGTGGTGATAGGCCTAGGGCAGCCACAGTGACAGAGCCATGAGGGACGTCCATTTGTCAACGAAAGTGAAGGTACCAGGGCCTGTGTACGAAGTCAAGCAGCTACTGTGTGTAGCTGAGGGAATCGTCGAGCGGCTGCTGTGTGCGGCTGTGGAGAGTGATGAGCAGCTGCTGTGTGCGGCTGTGGAGATTGTCAAGTAGCTACTGTGTGTGGCTGAGGGGATTGTCGAGCAGCTGCTGTGTGCGGCTGTGAAGATTGACAAGCAGCTGCTGTGTGCGGCTATAGGGATTGTTGAGTAGCTGCCGTGTAAGGCTGCGGAAATTAACGTGCCGTTGCTGTGAGGTGCTGTGGGTCGTGGAAGGACGATCAATAAAGACCTGTTGAACACGATCCTGTCTCTGTCTCAAGTCTGTCTGCGGCAAGTAATGGACCACGCCCCAGTCGGTCGCCCTCACTTCTACCTTACCTACACAGTCATGGAGAAAATGTAGGTACCCTTGAAATAACGGTTTCAGAAAATTAAATATTGTCCCAGAAAATGATTGAAATTACACGTTTTGTTATACACGTTTAGTTCCTTTTTGTGTCTATTGGAACATCACAAAAAATGAGAAAAAAAGGAAAATTGGATGTAATTTCACACAAAATCTCAAAAATGGAGTAGACAAAATTGTTGGCACCCTCAACTTAATATTTAGTTACACACCCCTTGCAATAAATAACTACAATCCATCGCTTCCTATAATAATCAACAAGCTTCTTTCACCTCTCAACTAGAATTTTGAACCCTCCTCTTTTGCAAACTGTTCACGGTCTCTCATATTTGAAGGCTCCTTCTCCCAACAGCAATTTTAAAAACTGTCCACAGGTGTTCAATGGGATTTAGATCCGGACTCATGGCTGGCCACTTCAGAACTCTCCAGGGCTTTGTTTCCATCCATTTCTGGATACTTCTTGACGTGTCTTAAGGATAGGTCATCAATGAAAAAGTAGTGGACAACATCTATAACTCAGAAAATCATATCAGAGAGAAGCACCAATAGAACCAAATAAAATAAAAGTAAAAAACTTTCTTGGGGAAACAATAAAACGCAATATTGGAGCATGGAAAAATGACATGGAAATGACAATAGTGTGCCAGAACAATGATGGCACCACAGAAATGAATCACGCAAAGTCAATGCAACCACAGGCAGATCAAAGCATTGTAAGCAGAGAAGTCAGCTTAGAAGTGCGTGTGCATTGTGCAACAGAGTATATCAATATAAGTATTATCAAGTGAATACAAAAGGATACACTGACAACACAAAATTTCCAAGAAGGTAAACACGCCTAGGTGGAAAGAAAGTGAGGCGCCAAGACCATAAATATAAAGCGCAAAAAAACGCCTGAGGGGTTACCTGAAGGACCGTGGTGCTACCCACCCCAATGCGCGTTTCGGCATAGTGCCTTCTTCTGGGGCTAAATCTTCTCAACCCCGGAAGAAGACACTATGCCGACACGTATGGATGGTTTGCGGAAAACCAGGTTTGCCATTCCAGCAGCGCCGTACGTGTACGGCAAATGTCGTGAAGGGGTTAAACCCAATGCTATGCCATGTTGCTGTTGTAGATTAGATCAAGTTCATTGAAGAGTATACTAAGGAAACATAGGAGAAGGTAAAAAAATCTTCTCCTAGTAGTGTAACAAGACCTAGCACACAACCGTGGAGGCTTAATCATTAGTTGTCCTCGTTGCGGCTCTGCATCTTTGCCATTCAGCCATTCACCCAGTGGGTCCAGAAAAGACAATGCACTATCTAGGTCAATGCTAAAGTGAGAAATCGACCCATGTTCTCCTGCACATGAGTGCAGAGAGCAGGCCCCCATCGCTCTGAAAAATAATGGCGTTTGGGGCTCATCATTTTGGAAATGTAGCAAAGTATGTGATATGGCAGAGATTGCATCTTCAGCAGCTTCAACAGGTGGACTTTGAGTTGGCACATAAACTGATGACCGGGAGCAGGGGCGCACATATAAATCATGAGGCCCCATAGCATGAGTTCTAATTGGGCCCTCCAAATAAAAAATAAATATTCAACGTGTCATAGAACAGCATATCTCACAACTTTGCAGGCCATACAAAGTAATTTTCCTCCTATTGAAGAACTTAGATTTACTTTTCATTGCCCCAATAAACCTAATCATGGCATGGACAATGGGCATGGTAAGGCTTGTGGTATGATGGCTCACTTGTCTGCACATAGAGGTATTCATAGGAACAATGTCTCTTTAAATCTCCCACTGGTTTATTAAAAGTACTGCACAAACCAATGCAATGTTAGCAAAAACAAACCCAGCATTCCCGGCCTAATACAAAAACATAATGTATGGCACAGTCCTTGTTGCTCTGGGAATCTGCCCTCTTCAGAAACAAACAGCAAAAGGTTCAACTCTAGGGTTTTTCACCTCCACGCCCACTCCATTTAAAAATATTCTGGAAGACTGGGCATTTATCCTCTGGATTTCAGCTTGAAATCCTGAGGAGTAGTGCCATATGGTGGATGAGTTGCTGCTGTACATGAAGTGGCAACTGGCCCACTGGCTTGCTCTGTGTGAGCTGCAACTTGAAATTGTCATGAAAGAAAATGCCTTTAGCATTCTGGTTGCTTTATGGTCAGGTAAAGTAACCCATGCTCCACAAATGGGCCAAGTCCTACATTTAATAGTGCAACATTTTTTTTTCATAAATATATACCTGCTTGAGCAAGGTGATGACTTTGACCAGGAAAATACCAGTTCATTCAATTGATCTTATACGGCAGAGCTTTGGTCAGGTTGGTGGACATGGCAAGCTGTATACTGAAATGATTGTGGAAGAGCAAGCATATTAGTATGACTCAAAGTGATGACAATTGGTTAACCATGCTTTTAGACCCTCACAGTAAAAGCAAAATGTGGGAAAATTTGGGAAAATCTAAAGTCCAAATTGGCTTATTACCAGGTTAAACTGTGTAGCAGATGCCTGCCACCCACACTACTAACCAGCAAATACTTTTGCAATTCACACAGATGAAACATGCCCCTATATTAGCATTGAAAAGTAGTCTAGGCAGCAGAAGCAACACCTACAGTATATTTGACATGATGGACCAGATGTTTTATCAGCCATTGCAATAACCTCATGAACTTCAGCAAACTCAGATGCCGAGGCTGACCAGTCAAGTTCAGTTGTACATAGGACTTTTCAGGCAGATACCCTGAGCCTTGGTCCCATGGATTCTGGGTCAACAAATTGGACCAGTGGCAAGAACTGGCCCAGTTTGCTATGGGCATACTACCATGTCAAGCTTTCAGTGTAATGTGAGAAATGGTATTCAGCATGGCAGCTGCATTTGTCAAAACAAAGCAAATCAAGTTATTTGCCACAATTGCGGAAAAGCTAGTATTTGTCAAAATGAATAAAACATGGATCAGTGCAGACTTTCATGCATCTATGGATTATGACAAAGATTAAATGGGTCAAGCCATCTGTCTGTCTGCCTATCTGTTGACCGTCATCTAAACCGCTCTGCTGCCGCTAGTGCCAATGGACCACACTCAGCCAGACATACAGTATACTCCCTGTCATCACGTCGTCTATACTGTAGCACTGCTGCTGCCAAAGTTGCCGTTGCTGTCCCCACACTGCTATACATCTCTTTGCCTGCCCCATCCTAATTCTTGAATTTGTATCTTCTGTTGGTGGCACTGCTACTGCACAGCTAATCTAGCCACACATCTCTTGGCTTCCCACTTGTTTTCATATTGCTATACTATACTGCTGCCGCCAGGACTATTGTTGCTGGCCCTAAACTGCCACACATCTCCTGATAACCAGCTGGATGGTCCCTCTCCTTTGAGTCTGCAGAACAAGATGTACGTGGTTTCTATAAAGAATTTCACATTTTGATTCATAATAATAATCTTTATATAGTGCTAATGTGGCGCCCCCAGGAGTATGGTCGCCACAGTGGCTTTGCCTTCCTCCAGGGAAGGGTAATGCCAGGCTTGGAGGCAATGATGGGTCTCTCTCGCAGTCAATCTATGCATGCAACACAGTTCCACTCCAGGCCAGCAGGGGGAACTCTGAACTGGGATTAAGGGGAGGAGTGCTCTCTGAGGGTCAAGAGGAAGGGGTGGTGAGTAGTTAGTCTGCAGAGGGTGAAGTGTGCAGACGTGTGGAAGGAGCGCTGAGATAGAGCGGAGAGGACGAGCTCATCTCTGGGGAGAGCGCATGAACTGGAGCCTGGTCTCCACTGTTGTACGGATACTTTTTCAAAATCTTGTTCAGTGAGGATACAATAAATCTTATGGTGGCCCAGACAAATTTATATCACATTAATTTTTCCACTCAAAATCCAATGACATCATATGCCAGATGGACCTCTGGAAATGCAGCATGATTTATTATATTTTGGGGTATTGTGCTGCATATGGAGATAGTGAAAAATATAGAGCTTCGGCAATACTGGAGTACTGATATACTATACATATATCACACCAGAATTCTGTATTGCCATAACAAGGACACAATTTGAATAAAATACAAAAATCAGGGTACACCCACAGATTTAAGCTGGATAAGAGTTATCACTTCTATGTAGATAACTTATACAGTTTAACACCAGGTTTCATACCTATAACTGATCATTACAATAGATACAAGAAATATAAACAGGCAACTCCCTATTATAATAACACCTACAAAAGAACTTCTGAGTTCAAAATGCCCAAAACAGTTTTACTCTAACGAGAAATCACACAAAGCCATTTTTTTTGTGCAAAAATGTACAATCAATTTTATTCAAATAAAATTCATATCAATCCAATGAGTATATGTAAGATGGAAACAGCGAACCACTCGACACAATGTGCACAAAATCTCAACCAGTAAATAACATCTGGTACAGGGAGTAAATGCAAAAGGATTTTAATAAAATACTTAAGTAAACATCCGCATATGAGGACTCCCTCTTGGTGAAACGCGTCGGGGCCTTGCCAGCACCGCTCGACCTGTCCACATGGGTAAGGCTACTTTCACACATCAGGTTTTCGGCGTCAGGCGCGATCTGGCGTCGTGCCGGAGCACCGGATCCGGCAAATATTTCGTAAAACCGGATGTGACGGATCCGTTTTTCTGCCGGATCCGTCTTGTTCTTGACAGACAAAACCGGATCCGTCTCATCCGGTTAATCCGGTTTTTGTTCCGTTTTTCGACGGATTACGCCGGATCCGGTTTTTAAAATTGACCCTTGAGGCCTTCCGAACGGGATTGGCTACTGAAAAACTATATATAGCGTGTTCCTACAGCCCTTCTTTGACAGGTTGTAGAGGAGAAAGTGCAGGTTGGAGAGAAGAGCAAGTTACTGGCGAAGATGGATGTTGTGATTGGAAATATTTTGAAGAATTTGGCGGATTTTACAGCGGAGGCGAATCGTTTGAGGGTGATTGTTCTGGAGAAGGAGAGAGCGAGACAGCAGCGCATCAGGCATCGTAGACGACGTTTGTGGATCCACCCCATCACAGCCAAGAGAATGACGCGTGGGGTCTATTCTACACTCTGCATAGACCTTAGACGAAACCCAGATAAATTTTTTGGATATGTTCGGATGAAAATGGAGAATTTTGATTACTTGGTGGAGCGCATTGCACACCTCATAAGAAAAGCAGACACCTATTGCCGCTTCTCTGTTTCACCCGCAGAGCGTCTGATGGTGACTTTAAGGTAAGCCACATTTATTGGATATGCTCGCATCAGAGCACACTTTCACTGCAATCTTGTTGGTGGTAGTTTGTATCTCCAAGTGTTATAGCTGAGTTTTGGTATGTAATGCTGTGATTTTAAACTAATTGATTGTTTTTTAATTCCCCACAGATTTCTTGCAACTGAAGAATCCCTTTCGTCACTGCATTTCCAGTACAGACTCGGGATTTCCACCACATCTGGAATAGTGAAGTACACATGCCGTGCACTGTGGGACTCCTTAGCTGAAGAGTTTTTACCAGAGCCCACAACAGAGAGGTGGATTGAAATTTCAGAAAAGTTTCAACAGATATGTCAGTTTCCGAACTGCTTGGGCGCTGTGGACGGGAAACATATCCGCATTGTAAAGCCAGCCGGATCGGGATCGGAATATTTCAATTACAAGAAATATTTTTCAATTGTCCTCATGGCCATCGCTGACGCGGAATACAAATTTATTGCTGTTGATATTGGGGCCTATGGCCGCTCCAATGACTCTCAAGTTTTCAAACTGTCTGCCATGGGGCGTAAACTGTATGGAAACACCTTCCAGTTCCCACCCCCTAGACCGCTGCCGCAAACATCTGGTCCACCTATGCCATTTGTCTGTGTAGGGGATGAAGCCTTCCAGCTGTCAGAACACCTTTTGAAACCGTACGGTAGCAGAGGATTGACAAGAACAAAACGCATTTTTAATTACCGCCTCACAAGAGCAAGAAGAATGGTTGAATGTACCTTTGGTATTCTGACAGCCAAATGTCAGGTCCTATTGACTGCGATCAACCTCAAGACAGAAACTGTGGACGAGGTGATCAAAGCTTGCGTGGTACTCCACAATTTTGTTATCTGCAAGGAACTCATTTCCATTGAGGACACCTCTGAAGAAACCACCTTGCAAGATTACCATGACATTACCACTAGAAGTTCTGTGACGGTTTCAGTAATGAGGGACAATTTTGCACTATACTTTATGTCACCTCAAGGCAGAGTACACTGGCAGGATGACAGAGTGTGAAAGATTTGTGCCCTTAACCAAACTTGTGTACCTTCTGTACCAACAGTATATACCTTTGCCAGCCAAAGTTGGCTATCTTGTCATGGTCTTACTATTTTTACCTTTAGGCCACAGGTGTGTACCTGGTTGTGTTTTATGCAAAGTATTTCACCTTGTAACAAAAGTTGTGTACATTGTTAGAAAATCACCAACAATAAACACAACTTTTTAGGTGAAATACTTTGCTTCAAACACAACCAGGAACACAACTGTGGCAAAAAGGTAAAATGTACCCACAGTTATATACCTGGTTTTGAATACCTTTTTACCTTTGAAATACCCTGTATTTAACCTTTTTTTTAAACATAGTTCGCCGCAGAAAGAAATGACAGACAACCATTGTGAAACGATAATTTAACTTTTATTTAAAATATTTTTTTTTGTAAAATGTTTTTAATGTGCAAAAAACTTTTTTAAGGCTGGTTTCACATTCGCGCTTTTTAAGCGCACGCACGGCCGGGGGTAGCTCCGCCCCCGAGCCGGCTCTCTGCCCGGCGTGCCCGCCCCTTCCTTGTAGCACCGCCTCCTAGCGCACAGCGGCGCCTGCGATCGGCGCACCCTATCTTTAGCATAGGGTGCGCAGATCGTGCGCAGGCCGTGCGCTAGTTGCGCTTTGACCTGCACTGCGCACTTTTGACGGTGCGCCGTGCGCGCCAAAATCGAACTTTTCGGATTTTGGCGCGCACGGCGCACCGTCAAAAGTGCGCAGCGCAGGTCAAAGCGCAACTAGCGCACGGCCTGCGCACGATCTGCGCACCCTATGCTAAAGATAGGGTGCGCCAATCGCAGGCGCCGCTGTGCGCTAGGAGGCGGCGCTACAAGCAAGGGGCGGGCACGCCGGGCAGAGAGCCGGCTCTGGGGCGGAGCTACCCCCGGCCGTGCGTGCGCTTAAAAAGTGCGAATGTGAAACCAGCCTAATAAAGGTTTTAAAAACAATAGGCATTTTTATTAAAAAACACATTACAAATCTGTGTAGTGTGGGGTGGAAATACTGCTGGAGGGGCTGCGGGACACTTCGACACTGGGAGTGTGGAGAGAGGACTGGGATCGTGGTGGGGAAGGAACAGTTAGAGGTGAAGGTGTGGAAAAAGCTACAGAATGGGTGGACATGTGGGAGGCAGAAGAGGTGGTGGGCGGTGGAGTGGAGGGTTGGGCAGGGACTGTAGGAGCAGATGATGTTGATGGAAAGTTGTATGGGGAAGGAGTTTGGTACGGGGCAGGTTGCTGGAAGTGGGGAGATGTCTGGTACTGGGGAGGTTGCTGGTACTGGGGAGGTTGCTGGGAGGTTGCTGGTACTGGGGAGGTGGCTGGTGCTGGGGAGGTGGATGGTATGTAATAGGAGGGGGAGGATGGAAAGTGGCTGGAGGGGGTGCAGGTGGAGGAACTACTGTGGTGGGAGGAGGAGGTTGGGAGGTAACGTGCTGGAGAGCACCGTGGCATGAATGCATTACATGCATCTGCTGGGTGAGAGAGCGTTTCCATGCGCTCCACAACAGACCTGAAAAAGGTGTGGTTTGGCGAAGATCTTGCTTCTGAATGCATGGTTTGCAGAAGTGTCTTCACCTCCAGAATGCTGGAGTTGATCTGCTGAAAGCCTGAGGAGATTTGCTCTGACAAGACTTTCAGACAGTTCTGGAAAGATGCATTCAGATGCAAGAACTCTGGCGCATAAGTCTTTTCCTGACCCCTCTGCCGCTGCCGCCCAGTACCCGCAGGTGTACTAGAGGTGGCAGGGGCAGAAGGGTGGGGTAAAGGGAAAGCGATCTCCTCACTAGCAGCTTCATGTAATGTAGGCGGCCACGATGCTCCTGTGCTGGTGGATGGGACAGATGGGTCGAATGTGTGGGAAGGCTGGGAAGGTGCAGATGTACCGGGGCGGTCGAAGTGTCCCTGGGTGCCGGTCTCCTCAGGGATCGCCTCAGAAGGGTCCAATCGTGCAGGCTCCCGAGTGCTGCTCACCGTGCTGTGGAATAAAGAGAAAAAAAAACAATTAAAATAGTGACATGGTATGGCCCTGGCTGAAAAAAAAAAAGTTACATAGAAACATTTTTTTTCACATGTGCTGTGTAATATTTACCTTCTGGTGACCATTGTTTCCCGGAGGAACGACAGGGCTTGTGCGTACTTGTACTTGCTCCTGCGTCCTCCAGATCCACTCGGGGCCCGCATCTCTTTATTGAACTCCTTCTTGAAACGATCCCTCACAGACCGCCACCGCTTCACAATTCTGTCCCCTGAAACGAGAAAGGAGTGGTTAGTATACAACATCAGTGTTTCCCAAACTCCAGTCCTCATGGTCCCCAGGGGTCATGTTTTCAAGATTTCCATAGTAAATGGAAATCCTGAACACATGATCCGTGGGGACCACGAGGACTGGAGTTCGGGAAACACTGGTTTACATCAAGCAACCGGTACTGTATATACTTACGCTCTTTAATCTGGGCCCGAGCATCGAGGTCCTCCCAGCGGTCCACAAGGAGCGAACAGATTTCCTCCCAGAGTCGTCGGGTAACGATCAGGTCAGCATGGCAGCGGTCAGCCATATTCCATAGCGGCTCCCTTTCTCTGACGAGATCGATGAGGTGGTCCACATCAATCCCTTCATCCTCACCGTCAGAGTCGGGAGCACGCTGTGAAGGCTGTTAAAGAAAAAGACAAAAATAACATAATTAGCCTCCACAAAAGAAATGAAATAAAAAGTGCAAAAAAACAAAACACAAATATTTATACTTACACGCTGGTGACCGCCGCGTTGCTGTCGCCGACGACCCTGGGAGGCACTGTGAGGACCTCCTGGCCGAGCACCAGATTGGGAAGACTAGAGAAGAAAACAAAAAATGTTATGTCTTTGGATGTAGGCATTTGTTTGCTGTGTGTGGTCTGCAGAACATTGTTTTCTATGTGTTGTGTGTAGTGTGATGTTGTGTTTCTGCGTTTGATGCAAAAAACTTACCAATTGTGAGCCCACTCCAGGTGTCTGTCCACCCCTTCCTTCTTCTTCTGGGAGCTCCTCTTCATCTTGTGATTCCTGTTTTGAAATAAAAGGCAATGAATAGAGATATATTACAGAGATGATGGATTTTGGAAATAAAAACTTACCGACAAACGCTGACGATGCGAGGGAGGGCTCCCAGAAGATGATGTGCTGTCTTCCTGCTGGCCAGACTCCATGCCTGTGGGTGGTGTTACTGCTGCTACCAGTGCTTCCAGTGCTGCCACTGTTGCTGCTGCTGCATCTCTTGGGCGGCTGTTGAATAAAGAGAAACAAAGGGGCAATGAATATCTTGATATTCCATGGCCCTAGTTTGGAGGAATGGGGGATTTGATAATTACCGTCTCTCATCTGCTGCTGGACTCCCCTCCCATTGTTCAGCATGCTGCTCCATTTGAGGTGGTGGTGGTGCTGATGGTGCTGCTGCAGTGGTCTCCTGCCTTCTCCTGCGCCTGGTTGCTGTCTTGGGTGGCATGTTGGGTGTGGCTGAGGGTCCCACTGTCATGCTTTTATATATCTGTCTTGTGGGCAGAGCTACTGAGCATGCTCAGACCAAAAAAAACGGATCCGGCCACCAGATCCGGCTGTCGCCGGATCCGGCGCATTGCGGCGCTCATAGGCTTTCATTGTGTGAAAAAGCCGGACGCGCCGGATCCGGCGTGTCCGGCTTTTTCGCCGGAGGCAAAAAAAGGTTACAGTAGCCGTTTTTTCCAGACGCCGGATTGCGACACATTGCCGGATCTGGCGAAAACCGGATGAAACGCATGGCCATCCGGCGCGATCCGGTGCAAATGCAAGTCAATGGGGGGGAAACCGGATCCGGCATTGCATTTCGCCGGATCCGGTTTTTGTCAAAAGCGCCGGATCGCGCCTGACGGCGAAAACCTGATGTGTGAAAGAGGCCTAAGAGACATTGTTCCTGTGCACTTTCACTAAGAATGTGAATTCTCTTTGGGCATGATGCAAATTACAGGTTATATAGGGGTTTTTTAGCCTTGGTATTTGATAGGTGCGAGTAGCATAGTAAGGGATCATTGTCCCATTTGCTTCCACATATGCGGATGTTTACTTGAATCTCTTTATGAGATATGAGCAGTTTTATGCACAGGCACTTTATCATAAGGCAGTAATTTATTAAAATCCTTTTGCATTTACACCCTGTACCAGACGTTATTTACTGGTTGAGATTTTGTGCACATTGTGTAGAGTGGTTCTCTGTTTCCATCTTATATATACTCATTGGATTTGTGATGATATGAATCATAGAATCGTAGAGTTGGAAGGGACCTCCTGGGCCATCTGGTCCAACCCCCTGCTCAAAGCAGGATTCGCTAAATCATCCCAGTCAGATGTCTGTCCAGCCTCTGTTTGAAGACTTCCATTGAAGGAGAACTCACCACTTCTCGTGGCAGCCTGTTCCACTCATTGATCACTCTAACTGTCAAAAAGTTTTTTCTAATATCTAATCTGTGTCTCCTCCCATTCAGTTTCATCCCATTGCTTCTAGTCTTTCCTTGTGCAAATGAGAATAAAGTTGATCCTTCTACAATGTGACAGCCCTTTAGATATTTGTAGACAGCTATTAAGTCTCCTCTCAGTCTTCTCTTTTGCAAACTAAACATTCCCAAATCCTGCAACCTTTCCTCATAAGACAGGGTTTGCAGACCGGTCACCATTCTGGTCGCTCTTTTCTGAACTTGCTCCAGTTTGTTGATGTCTTTTTTAAAATGTGGTGCCCAAAACTGGACACAATATTCCAGATGAGGTCTGACCAAAGAGGAGTAGAGGGAAATAATGACTTCACGTGATCTAGACTGTATGCTTCTGTTAATACATCCTAGAATTGCATTTGCCTTTTTTGCTGCTGCATCACACTGTTGACTCATATTCAGTCTGTGATCTATTAGTATACCCAAGTCTTTTTCACATGTGCTGTCACTTAGCCCTATTCCTCCCATTCTATATATGGTTTTTTCATTTTTATTGCCCAGATGTAGTACTTTGCATTTCTCCCTGTTAAAAACCATTCTGTTAGTTGCTGCCCACTTCTCCAGTTTATTTAAATCTTTTTGAATCCTCTCTCTCTCTTCTCTAGTATTAGCTATCCCTCCTAGCTTTGTGTCATCAGCAAATTTAATCAGTTTACCCTCAATTCCTTCATCTAAATCGTTGATAAAGATGTTGAACAATACAGGGCCCAGGACAGAGCCCTGTGGTACCCCACTTGAGACATTCTTCCAACTGGATGTGCAGCCATTTACGACCACTCTTTGGGTCCGATCACTAAGCCAGTTATGAATCCACCTAACAGTTGCCTTGTCCATTCCATACTTAGTCATTTTTTCAATAAGGATTGTATGAGAGACTTTATCAAATGCTTTGCTGAAGTCAAGATATACTATATCTACAGCATTTCCTTGATCCACCCAATCAGTGATACCGTCATAGAAGGAAATTAAGTTAGTCTGACATGACTTATTAGTTACAAACCCATGCTGACTCTGTTTAATCACTTCATTCTTATCCAGGTATTGACATACATGTTGTTTAATAATTTGTTCAAAGATCTTTCCTGGTATAGAAGTCAGACTCACCGGCCTATAGTTGCCTGGGTCCACCTTCTTCCCCTTTTTGAAGATAGGAACAACATTTGCTCTTCTCCAGTCTTCTGGCACTTCTCCTGTTCTCCAAGAATTTTCAAAGATTATGGAGAGGGGTTCAAAAATTTCTTCTGCTATCTCCTTCAGTACTCTGGGGTGTAATTCATCTGGACCTGGAGACTTGAATTCATTTAGGTTAGCTAAGTGTTTCCTCACTATCTTTCTGTTTATAGATATCCTGGATTCTTCTATTCCCTTAATAGGACAGTGAAGAACAGTTGATGTTACATTTCCTTTCTGAGAGAAAACAGATGCAAAATAGGAATTTAAAAGTTCAGCCTTCTCAACATCCTGTCTTACCATTTCATCATTTTCATCCTGTAAAAATCCTATAGCATCTTTGACTTTTCTTTTACTTTTGACATATCCCCAAAATCCTTTATTATTGCTTTTGACATCTCTTGCAAGCCTCAATTCATTTTCAGCTTTAGATAATCTGATTTGTGCCCTGCAGGTTCTGCAGACAGCATTATATTCTTCTTTAGACATGCCTCCCTCTTTCCATTTTATAAACATTTTTTTCTTCCTTTTTAGCATGTGCTTAAGTTCTGTGTTCATCCATCCTGGTTTCCTTAAATGCTTCCTATTCTTCCCTCTTTTCGGAATTGTTAACAACTGTGCTTTGAGAATTTCATTTTTCAAGATTTCCCATCCTTCCTGGACATTTTTGTCTTTAAGGATATCCAGCCATTGGATCCCTCCAATTCTCTTTCTGAATCCCTTAAAATCTGCCTTTCTGAAATCTAACCTTGACGTCTGAGTCTTCACAGGTCTTCCGCCTCTAGTTATCCAAAATTCTAAAATAGCATGGTCGCTACCTCCTAGGGTCCCAGCCACTTTTACCTCCTCAACCATTTCCTCCCTGTTTATAAGGATTAGATCCAAGGTAGCAGTTCCCCTTGTTTTCTCCCTTACCTTTTGGAAGATAAAGTTGTCAGCAAGAGAGGATAAGAATTTCCTTGACCTGTTAGTTTTGCCTGAGAGAGATTCCCAACAAATGTCTGGATAGTTGAAATCTCCCATGACAACTATGTCATATTTTTTGGAGAACTTGGCCATTTGATGCATAAAGAGTTCATCCATATCTTCAGCTTGCACAGGCGGCCTGTAGTAAATGCCTACAATGGTGTCCTTTCCATTGTTCTGTCCTTGTATTCTTACCCAAACAGTTTCCACAGAACTCCCAGTCTCTGAAGCTTCAATCTCTGTGCAGATATACGCGTTTCTAACATACAATGCGACACCCCCTCCTCGTTTATCAAGTCTGTTTCTTGCAAATAAGTTGTATCCTTCTAGTCTTGTATTCCAATCATGTGTATCGTCCCACCAAGTTTCAGTGATTCCAATGATATCATATTTCTTTTCCTGTGTTAGTAGTTCCAATTCTCCTTGTTTGTTGCCCATGCTTTGTGCATTAGTATAGAAACCCTTTAGTTTGTGATTGGTTTCTCTTTCTCCAATATTTTTATTAATTAGATTCTTTCGTCTTTGTTCTTCCTTTCCACTTCTAATAGCAGAGTTCTCAATAGCATTTGTCAGGTGTATGGCTTTTTCTGGCCTTTTGCTTCCCTTCCCATGTTGTTCTAGTTTAAAGCTCTCCTTACAAGTGTAGCAAGGCGACTTCCAAATACATGCTTTCCAGTCTTCGTAAGGTGCACCCCATCTCTAGCAAGTAGTCCATCGTATAAGTAGTTCACTCCGTGATCCAGAAATCCAAATCGTTGCTGACGGCACCATCGACGTAGCCAGTTGTTCACCTGCAGAATCTTATTCCACCTCCTTGTTCCATGGCCATCCACTGGGAGGATGGAAGAGAAGACCACCTGCGCTCCCAGTTCTTTCACTTTCTTGCCTAAGTCTTCAAAGTCTCTGCAGATGGTTTCCAGGTCGTTTCTTGCGGTGTCATTTGTCCCCACATGTAGTAGCAGGAATGGGTAGTCATCTGTAGGTCTGAAGAGTCCTGATATCCTGTCAGACACATCTTTAATTTTTGCACCTGGAAGACAGCACATTTCTCTTGAAGTTATATCCGGTCTGCAGATAGCGGCCTCTGTTCCTCTCAACAGGGAATCCCCCATGACCACCACTCTCCGTTTCTTCTTCACAACATTTCTCTTTCTCCATCCAGGAGGACTCTGAAGGCGTACAAGGTTGCTGTTTGTTGGCAAAGTCTTATCCTGATGTATTTCTTCATCGTTTTCCTGTGTGAGAGCCTGGTACTGGTTTCTGAGCAGTATGGGTGCTGACTGCCTCCTGATCCTCCTGCTTCTCTGGGTCACATGTCTCCATTCCTCTGTTTCTTCAGGTGCACTTCAAATTTCTTTTCTTTCTGTAACATGAAGAGATAATTCTGCTCTGTCCAAGAACTCTTCACCTTCCTTAATGATCTTCAACGTAGCTAACCTCGCTTCGAGATTTTGCAACTTTTCCTCCAACAGGGACACAAGCTTGCATTTGTGGCATGTGAAGTTTGGCTTTTCCACTGGTAAATATGAATTTTATATGAATAAAATTGATTGTACATTTTTGCACAAAAACAATGGTTTTTGCAGATTTCATGTAGACATGTGGTAAATGTTATTTTGCAACTATTTTAAGTGACCTAATTCTTTAATTTAAAAGCAAACAATTTCAAAGCCTATAAACTGGGAATTTTCAAAATTTTCTCCAAATTTCTGATATCTTCAAATATAAACTAAAAAAAAATTGACCTAAATTTCCCACTAACATAAAGTACAATATGTCATGAAAAAACTTTCTCAGAATCACTGAGATACATTGAAGCGTCCCAGAGAGTTATTACCTCATAAAGTAATACTGTTCAGAATTGTAAAATTTGGCTTGGCCAGGAAGGCTGAAAACAGGCTTCAGACTGAAGCAGTTGATTTGGTAAACTTTTTTTTTTACATGGAAGAAAAACAGTTTTTGTATGTCAGAATCCATGTAAAAAAGTTGCTTTGAGCATACTCTTAAGGTATTGCCCAGAAGCTTTGATCTTCACACAGGCTCGGACTAGTACATAGGGTAACAAGGGAATCCCCCGGTGGGCCCCTGTGCAGATCTGGGCCCCCAACCCCACTGTATGAGAAGTACTTGGCATAATTCAATTGATTCTGTATAGGAAAAGGCAACAACTCATCATTCGTTAATCAAGCTACCCAGTTTATTGTTATATAGAGATATAGGTACAATTGTGAAGGAGGGTAGTGTAATATTTGTATGCAAGTGGGCCCCCAAAGTCACTGTTACTGGTGGGCCCTTGGCACCCCAGTCGACACTGGCTTCACAGATCATATACAGTTTTTAGGTGCACACACTTTAATTGAGTGGCAACATTTTTGAAAATGATCTTTGACATTACAATTATCTTATTTTGTAGAAGGTGAGCGGTGTAACAATAGAACAATATTGAGTATGAAATAACACAATAGAAAAGATTTCTCATCTGTACAGTGACATGCGCATAGCATCAATGTGGGAAACACAATAAATTTTTATACTTTATAGGTTTTGTTTAAATGATTTGTTATCATGCTTTTTTTTCCCATTGGGAGTTTTAGCTCTAAATTTATCTTATCTTCTTTGTGCATAGAAATGTCATTGTTTTTTGCCATTGCAATTTACTCTAGGAATGAAATAATCTGATATTAATACCTTGTATTATAAAGGCAACGTTTCATATATTACTGATTATTCATCATTTTTAGTTTTAGTTTTTAAATAAATTTAAATAAATGAATGTCTTTGCAATAATTTACACACCTTACAATTCTTATTACTTCATTACATTGGCAAGCGCAGTGAAATATATTTTTACTAGCTTATTTAACCCCTCAATCCCTGGGCCATTTTCCGCTTTTGCATTTTAAATTTCTGCTTCCATTCTTCCAAGAGCCATAACTTTTTTATTTTCCTGTCAATATGGCCATGTGATGGCTTATTTTTTTTGTGGGACAAAGTTGTACTTTTGAACAACATCATTGGTTTTAACATATAGTATACTGGAAAACGGGAAAAAAATTCCAAGTGCGTTAAAATTGCAAAAAAAGTACAATTCCACCATTTTTTTTAGCATGTTTACTAAATGATAAAACTGACCTGCCAATATGATTCTCTAGATTATTATGAGTCCACAAACACCAGGTATGTATAGGTTCTTTTTCATTTAAGAGGTGAAAAATAAATCCTAAATTTGTTAACAAAAAAAAATGGCGCCATATTCTGAGACCTGTAGCGTCTCCATTTTTTGTGATCTGGGGCTGGGTGAGGGCTTATTTTTTGTACACCAAGCAGACATTTTTATTGATACAATTTTGGTGTTGATACAATGTTTTGATCGCCCTTAATTGCATTTTATTGCAAAGTAGCGATGACCAAAAAACGCAATTCTGGGGTTTCGAATATTTTTCTCATAACACCATTTAGTGATCGGGTTGATTTTTTTTTTTATATTGTAGAGATCAGTTGACATGCGCCCAGAAAGGTGCGGGCTCAGCAATAGAGCCTGCACCAAACGGGGAATCCGACATGTGAGTACTATTACGCCACATGTCGGAAAGGGGTTAAATGTAAGCACATATGTCTTTCCCAAATTTGCTAAATATTATTTTGTTCAGCAGTGGTAATGTTAAAATTGGGGAGATCTGTTGAGACTGAGGCTCCGTGCAGCTGTGGACACATGCCCATCTGAAGTGTGTGTGTGAGGCATCTGTTTTATAAAAGCTGCATTAGTTTTCCACTTATTATCCATAATAAATTGCTTCTTTTTTTGTTAAGAGCTGCATAGCTTTTGCATGACCATAAAAAAGTACTTATGATTAGCCATTTTAAAGTTAACACTAAGAAAAATAAATACTACTAATAATACACTATACTTTGCTAAAAAAAGTTTAAAAAAAGCACCTTTCATTATACAGAGACTCAAATATGGTAAACCTAATAGTAGAGAACATAATTATTATAAATTAATTGGAGAATCTAAAAAGAACAGAGCTGATATCTAGGTACCACAATAAACAATATCGCAAAAATGTCATGTTAGGGATACAGAAAGCAAACAAAGTTCAACTTAAAGGGCAAATAAAAGGCAAAACACCTAAACAAGATAAAAATGGTAAGAATATACAATAAGACAGGACAAAAAAAGCCCCCAAGAGAATAAGGCCAATTCTCCCTAATCCATCTTCATTGTCTTCCTACATACAAAGGCAACTCTAGAATATGGGAAAGCCACTATCAAAGCCAGAGCTTTATTTTATATCCTATAGATCAGGAGGGAGGCAAAGCTTTATTTTCACCTAGAGACATATATTTTATTTCTCTCTTACGGTTTTATGTGTGAGAGATGTCAAAAAGGTAAAATAGATTGCTAATGCATAGGCAAAAGGAAGCTGTTTTGGCATGCTTTGTGTCATCAAGTGTTGCAGGGGGAAGACAGCAAAGATTTAAAGCTGATGAGAGACCCCTGGGAGGTTCTTCTAAAACATCTTTCTTCATAAATTCAAAAACACAGCCAATTCAGCAGGGAAAAAAAGATTTTTTTTCCTTAAAATAGTTGGTCCGTATGGCTTTAGAAACCACATGGATCTTTAGTATGTCCAAAAGACTTTATAGCAATAATAATATTGTAGTTATAAAAATGAAAACACTTGTTTATGTATACCAGCTTGCTAATACAAAACTTATCTGTTAATGCAAATTCAGTAATCTAACAAAACATGTGAACAAGGTAGATGTAGTCCAGCACTTGAGTTTTAGGAAAAATATATTCCCTCTTTACTAATCCAAAAGACAGAGAAATTAAAAACAGAAAAGAACCAACACGTTTTGAGTGGATAAAGCACTCGCATTCATGGTATGAGGAAAAAATACTATGTTCTCAATTTAAAATCAAAGAAGTGGAGATCACATCCCATAGTGCAATATCATAATTAAAACCCACTTAGCATCATAAGACACATATGATATTGTAATAGTGTGGAGATGCTACATCCTAAAATTGAAAAAATTAACCCGCTACATACATTCATAGAAGCTCTGCAATATAATTACGATTAGGAAATTTGTAAAGTATTAAGAGTTAATTTACAACCCACAAACTTCATTTTCTAAATGAGTAAAAGTCTCCACCCATATAAGACTGATGTATATGAATTTGCAAATAATGCATACATTATATATAGGTGCTTCTCATAAAATGAGAATATCATCAAAAAATTAATTTATTTCAGTTCTTCGATACAAAAAGTGAAACTCATTTATTATATAGAGTCATTACACACAGAGTGATCTGTTTCAAGTGTTTATTTCTCTTAATGTTGATGATTATGGCTTACAGCCAATGAAAACCCAAAAGTCATTATATCAGTAAATTAGAATAATTAACAAAAAACATCTTCCTAAGCATTTAAAAAGGTCCTTAGTCTGTTTCAGTAGGCTCCACAATCATGAGGAAGACTGCTGATTTCTCAAATGTCCAGAAGGCAGTCATTGACGCACTCCACAAGGAGGGTAAGCCACAAAAGGTGGTATCCAAGCATATTAATGGAAAGTTGAGTAGAAGGAAAAAGTGTGGTAGAAAAAAGGAGCACAAGCAACTGGGATAACGATAGCTTTGAAAGGATTGTTAAGAAAAGGCCATTCAAAAATTTGGGGGAGATTCACAAGGAGTAGACTGCTGCTGGAATAATTGCTACAAGAGCCACCACACCCAGACGTATCCGGGACATGGGCTACAAGTGTAACATTCCTTATGTCAAGCCACTCAAGACTAATAGACAATGCCAAAAGTGTCTTACCTGGGCCAAGGAAAAGAGCTGGACTGTTGCACAGTGGTCCATGGTGTTGTTTTCAGATGAAAGTAAATTTTGCATTTCATTTGGAAATCAAGGTCCCAGAGTCAGGAGGAAGAGTGGAGAGGCCACAATCCAAGCTGCTTGAGGCCTAGTGTGAAGTTTCCACAATCAGTGATGGTTTGGGGAGTCATGTCATCTGCTGGTGTAGGTCCACTGTGTTTCATCAAGACCAAAGTCAGTGCAACCATTTACCAGGAACTTTAGAGCACTTCATGCTTCCCTCTTCCGACAAGCTTTTTGGATATGGAAATTTCATTCTCCAGCAGGACTTGGCATCTGTCCACACTGCCAAAAGTACCAATACTTGGTTTAAAAACAACAGTATCACTGTGATTGATTGGCCGGCAAACTCACCTGACCTCAACCCCATAGAGAATCTGTGGGGTATCATCAAGAGGAAGATGAGAGACACCAGACCCAACAATATGGATGAGCTGAAAGCTGCTATCAAAGCAACCTGGGCTTCCATAAAACCTCAGCAGTGCAACAGTGCAACAGACTGATCGCCTCCATGCCACTCTGCATTGGTGCAGTAATTGATGCAAAAGGAGCCCCGATCAAGTATTGAGTGCATTACTGAACATACATTTCAGTAGGCCAACATTTCAAATTTTAATCCCTTCATAACCGGAGCTTTTTTCGGTTTTGCATTTTTGTTTTTTGCTCCTCTTCTTCCCAGAGCCATAACTTTTATTTTTCCAGCAATATGGCCGTGTGAGGGCTTTTTTTTGCGGGACGAGATGTACTTTTGAACAACACCATTGGTTTTACCATGTCATGTACTAGAAAACGTGAAAAAAATTCCAAGTGCGGTGAAATTGCAAAAACAGTACAATCCCACAATTTTTTTCTTTGGCTTTTTTAATAGGTTCTGTAAATACTAAAACTGACCTACCATCATGATTGTCCAGGTCATTATGAGTTCATAGACACCAAACATGTCTAGGTGTTTTATCTAAGTGGTGAAAAAAAATTCCAAAGTCTGTTAAAAAAAAAAAACTGTGCCAATTTCTGATACCCGTAGCGTCTCCATTTTTTGTGATCTCGGGTTGGGTAATGGCTTATTTTTTGTGTACCGAGCTGACGTTTTGAATGGTACTATTTTGGTGCAGATATGATATTTTGATCGCCCGTGATTGCATTTTAATGCAATGTTGCTGCAACAAAAAAACGTAATTCTGGCGTTTTGAATTTTTTCTTGCTACGCCATTTAGCGTTCAGATTAATCCTTTTTTATTGATAGATCGGGCGATTCTTTATGCGGTGATACCAAATATGCGTGAGTTTGATTTTTTTATTGTTTTATTTTGAATGGGGTGAAAGGGGAGTGATTTGAACTTTTATATTTTTTTATTTTTAATTTTTTTTTTACTTTTGGCATGCTTCAATAGTCTCCATGGGAAACTAAAAGCTGCCACAACCAGATCGGCTCTGCTACAAAGAGGTGATGATCACATTGCCTCTATGTAGTAGAATTACCGTATACACTCGTGTATAAGCTGAGATTTTCAGCCCATTTTTTTGGGCTGAAAGTCCCCCTCTCGGCTTATACGTGAGTCATATACGCCAGGGGGTCGGCGGGGGAGGGGGAGCGGGGGTGTCAGATCATACTCACCCCCCTGGTGCGTCTCTGCAGCCCCCCACTTCTCTCATAGTCTCAGGCTCCTTCCTTCAGCAGTCACGTGGTACCGCTCATTAAAGTCATGAATATGCGCATATTCATGACTTTAATGAGTGCTACCACGTGATCGATGAAGGAAGGAATAGCTGCCGGAGAAGCGGGGCTGCAGAGACCTGCATGGAGGGGGTAAGTATAAGTGATATTCATCTGTCCCCGGTCCATCGCTGTACGCCGCTCTGTCATCCGCGTCCTCTGTCAGTGACGTTCAGGCAGCAGAGGGCGTGATGCGTGAACAATCACTGACAGAGGACCTGGCAGAAAGAGCGACGCGCAGTGATGGACCAGGGACAGGTGAATATTGCAGGTGATGGGGCCCTGAGCCAGCGGTGACACCGGCACCTGTCCCCCATAGCACGCCAGTGTCCCCGCCTGCTCAGAAAATCGGCACCTGGCCTCCAGCGACGAGAGGTGAGTATGTTTTTTTTTCATTTGCAGCAGCAGCATATGGGGCCTATTCTATGGAGCATCTTATAGGGCAGCATATGGGGCATAATCTATGGAGCATCTTATGGGGCAGCATATGGGGGCATAATCTATGAAGCATCTTATGGGGCAGCATATGGGGCATAATCTATGGATCATCTTATGGGGCAGCTTATGGGGGCATAATCTATGGAGCATCTAATGGGGCAGCATATGGGGCATAATCTATGGAGCATTTTATGGGGTAGCATATGGGGCCTATTATATCAGCTTATACATGAGAATATACGGTACTCACTTTCTATGAGTGCTGACCACAGGGTGACGCTCAAAGCAATCCAGGAGCATCTTATGGGGCAGCATATGGAGCATAATCTATGGAGCAACTTTTGGGGCAGCATTTGGGGGCATAATCTATGGAGCTTCTTATGGGGCAGCATAGCCTATTCTATGGAGCATCTTATGGGGCAGCATATGGGGGCATAATCTATGGAGCATCTTATGGGGGCATAATGTATGGAGCATCTTATGGGGCAGCATATGGGGGCATAATCTATGGAACATCTTATGGGACAGCATATGGGGCATAATCTATGGAGCATTTTATGGAGCATCTTATGGGGGCATAATCTGTGGAGCATCTTATGGGGCAGTATATGGGGGCATAATCTGTGTAGCATCTTATCGGGCAGCATATGGGGACATAATCTATGGAGCATCTTATGGAGTATCTTATGGGGGCACAATCTATGGAGCATCTTATGGGGCAGCATATGGGGGTCATAATCTATGGAGTATCTTATGGAGGCATAATCTATGGAGCATCTTATAGGGCAGCATATGGGGGCATAATCTATGGAGCATCTTATGGGGCAGTATATGGGGGCATAATCTATGGATCATCTCATGGGGCAGCATATGGGGCATAATCTATGGAGCATTTTATGGAGCATCTTATTGGGGCATAATCTATGGAGCATCTTATGGGGCAGCATATGGGGTCATAATCTATGGAGGATCTTATGGAGCATCTTATGGGGGCATAATATGTGGAGCATCTTATGGGGCAGTATATGAGGGCATAATCTATGGAGCATCTTATGGGGCAGCATATGGGGGCAAATCTATGGAGCATCTTATGGGGGCATAATCTGTGGAGCATCTTATGGGGCAGTATATGAGGGCATAATCTATGGAGCATCTTATGGGGCAGCATATGGGGGCATAATCTATGGACCATTTTATGGAGCATCTTATGGGAGCATAATCTATGGAGCATCTTATGGGGCAGCATATGGGGTCATAATCTATGCAGCATCTTATGGAGCATCTTATGGGGGCATAATCTATGGAGCATCTTATGGGGCAGTATATGGGGGCATAATCTATGGAGCATCTTATGGGACACAATATGGGAGCATAATCTATGGAGCATCTTATGGGGGCATAATCTATGGAGCAGCATATGGGACATAAACTATGGAGCATTTTATGGGGCATAATCTATGGAACATCTTGTGGGGCCATAACCTTTATGAAGCAGTATGTGGGGTATATTATTCTTTGGAGCATCTTATGGGGCCTGTTATGAGTGAGTCACCGTAGGAGGCAAAAACAGAAATACTAGCTAAGTCCAGAAAACCAGAGAAGTTGGCAGCTATCGGATTGCAGACCCCTGAACCTAACAACAACAACTAGCAGTAGCCGTGGGGGGTTCCTATGGTGCCCTAGACCCCTCGATCACAGCCAGAGAACTACATAGCCTAAAGACAGAAAGGGAAATCTAAACTGCCCCAGAGCAGACCCCAAAGCAATAGACAGCCCCCAACATATAATGATGGTGAAGCAAGATGAAAAAACACTCACACAGATAGAAAGATAGGCTGAGCAAATGATGGGGCCCAAGCTAACTAAATAGGACAGGACAGGAAAGCTGCTGTCTGCAATCCACCAAAACCCTCTCAAAAACAAGAGCCAACAGACTGATAGGGAAAAAAGGCCTGAAGACGCTAGGCTTCAAAAAGACTATATCAGTACTCAGGTATTTTCTAAAGACAGAGCAAAAAGGAATTCAGCTCACCCAGCAGGGAAAGGCAGAAATCCAGAAAAACAAGGCAAAACAAAACCAAAACACAAATGCAAAAAGAAGAGCAGAAAACGTAGCTTTTGAGGAGCAGGAATCAGACTGGTCTCCAAGAATCCCTCAGAGAAATCACCCGCAAGGCAGAAGGGTGTCGGCTGCCTTATATCCAGTCAGCAATTTCAGTCACCCAGTCATCATCATTCTGCTCAGGTGCTTTGTAATCAGCCTCACTACCTTCCTTCACCAGAAGAGGGAGTTCATCAGACCTCAATGGCGAAGGGGAAAATGAACTCACAACAGTACCTCCCCCTTGAGGAGGGGTCACAGAACCCTCATCCACGCCACTAGGGCGATCAGGGTGAGCCCGATGAAAGGCATGCACCAATCTTTTGGCATGAATATCAGAGGCAGAGACCCAGGAATTATCCTCCTGACCATAACCCTTCCACTTAACCAAATACTGGAGTCTCCGTCTAGCCAGACGGGAATCCAGTATCTTCTCTACCTCATATTCCATGTTACCTTCAACTAATACAGGGTCCGGAGGTGCCAACCCAGGAACAACTGGTTCAACAAACCTCTTCAACAAGGACTTATGAAACACATTATGAATTTTAAATGTGACAGGAAGAGCCAAACGAAAAGAGACCGGATTAATAATCTCCAAAATCTTGTAAGGTCCAATAAATCTAGGCTTAAACTTAGGAGAAGCCACCTTCATAGCGATATTTTTTGATGATAACCAAACCATATCACCAACCTTAAACTGGGGACCAATGGTCCTATGTCGGTTGGAAAACCGCTGGGCCTTTTCCTGGGAGAGGGATAACTTATCCACCTCTTGGTCCCAGATCTGGTGCATTCTCTCCACCACAGTGTCAACACCTGGGCAGGCAGAAGGCTCCACCTGCCCTGAAGAAAATCGAGGATGAAACCCAAAGTTACAAAAAAAAGGTGACATCAAAGTGGCAGAACTAGCTCTATTATTTAAAGCAAATTCGGCCAAGGGCAAAAATGAAACCTAATCATCCTGATCAGCGGAAATAAAACATCTCAAATACGACTCCAAGGTCTAGTTTGTTCTCTCCGTCTGCCCATTGGTCTGAGGGTGAAACGCAGAGGAGAAGGACAACTGAATTCCCAGCTTGGAACAGAAAGTCCTCCAAAATCTAGACACAAACTGAACTCCTCTGTCAGATACAATGTTCTCAGGAATCCCGTGCAAGCGAACCACCTGTTGCAAAACAGGGGCACCAACTCAGAGGAAGATGGCAACTTAGGGAGTGGTACAAGATGAACCATCTTAGAGAACCTATCACAAATCACCCAAATAACTGTCATTCTCTGAGAGACAGGCATATCAGAGATGAAATCCATTGAAATATGGGTCCATGGCCTCCTGGGGACCGGCAAAGGCATCAACAACCCACTAGAGCGAGAACAAGGTTTAGACCGGGAGCAAGTCCAACAGGACTGCACAAAATTCCTGACATCACGAGACAAGGCGGGCCACCAAAAAGACCGACTCACCAGATCTCTAGTATCAAAAATACCTGGATGACCAGCCAATGCAGAGCAATGAACTTCAGACATCACTTTCTTCTTCCACTGGTCAGGAACATACAACTTTCCACTGGGACAATGCTCAGGTTTGTCCTCCTGGAACTCTTCCAGAGCACGTCTCAAATCGGGCGAGATGGCAGAAAGAACTACCCCTTCCCCTAAGATGGTAGCAGGCTTGGTCACCACAGGAGAATCAGCAAAGAAGCTCCTAGAGAGAGCGTCAGCCTTGACATTCTTAGTGCCAGGAAGAAAAGAGACCACAAAATCAAAACTTGTAAAAAACAAGGCCCACCTAGCCTGTCTAGGGTTCAAGCGTTTGGCCGACTCCAGGTAAATCAAATTCTTGTGGTCAGTGAGGACCACGACTTGATGTTTAGCTCCCTCCAACCAATGTCTCCACTCCTCAAATGCCCATTTCATGGCTAACAGTTCCCGATTCCCCACATCATAGTTACGTTCAGATGGAGAGAACTTTCGGGAAAAGAAAGCACAGGGATTCATTTTAGATGTTACAGGAGCCTTTTGGGACAAAACAGCTCCTGCACCAATCTCAGAAGCGTCCACCTCTACATGGAACGGGAGTGAGACATCAGGTTGCCTCAAAACTGGGGCAGAAGTGAATCTTTGCTTCAGCTCCTGAAAGGAAGAAACAGCCTCCGGAGACCAATTCAACACATCAGCACCCTTCTTAGTCAGATCAGTCAATGGCTTGGCAATACTAGAAAATTTTGCTCTAAATTTCCGATAAAAATTAGCAAAACCCAAAAACTTCTGGAGGGCCTTCAAAGAAGTGGGCTGAACCAAATCATAAATGGCCTGTACCTTGGCCGGGTCCATTTCAATAGTTGACGGAGACAAAATAAATCCCAAAAATGAAATCCTCTGTACCCCAAAAAGGCATTTCAATCCTTTGACATACAGGGAATTCTCCCTCAAGATCCGGAACACAGTCCGAACATGTTCCACATGAGAATCCCAATCCTTGGAGAAGATCAAAATATCATCCAGATAGATAATCAAAAATTTATCCACAAAGTCCCGGAAAATGTCATTCATGAAGCACTGGAAGACAGAAGGGGCATTAGTGAGCCCAAAAGGCATCACCAGGTACTCAAAATGTCCCTCCGGAGTATTAAACGCCGTCTTCCATTCATCCCCATGCTTAATGCGGATAAGATTATACGCCCCCCTGAGGTCAAGCTTGGTAAACCAGCAAGCACCTTTAACTCTGGAGAATAGATCCGAAATCAGGGGTAACGGATACTGATATTTAATAGTAATTTTGTTGAGGGCACGATAATCAATACAAGGCCTTAATGAACTATCCTTTTTGGCCACGAAAAAAAACCCGGCACCTAAGGGTGAAGAGGAGGCAAAGACGCAGACTCATTCTCACTAAATACATCATAAAAGTCCGCCAAATAGTCAGGAACATCATGCGACTGAGGAGAGGTGGAAAAAACCGGAGCCTCACTAAAGGCACACCGACAACCCCAACTCACCACAGACACAGATTTCCAATCCAAAACTGGATTATGAATTTGCAACCAGGGAAACCCCAGAACAATGGTATCATGCAAATTATGCAACACCAAAAATCTGCAATTTTCTTGATGGTCTGGGGCGACCCGCATTACCACCTGGGTCCAAAACTGAGGTTTATTTTTCGCCAAAGGAGTAGCATCAATCCCCCTCAAAGGGATAGGCATCCGCAGAGGTGTCATCGGAAATCCACAACGTTTAGCAAAATCCAAGTCCATTAGGTTCAGGGCTGCTCCCGAATCCACAAAAGCCTTGGCGGAAAATGTGGACAGGGAGCAGATCAGAGTAATTGCCAGAAGAAACTTAGGTTGAACACCACCCACAGAAAACGTGTGCGCAAAACGTTTCTCTCGTTTAGGACAGACAGAAATAATATGCGAGGCATCTCCACTAATAAACACAGCTTATTACGCCTTCTGAACTCCTGACGTTGCTCCCTGGACAAAACTCTATCACATTTCATAGGTTCAGACACTTGTTCAACAGGTGGCAACACCTCTCGTGCAGTCCTGCGTTCACGTAAACGCCGATCAACCTGAATGGCTAATGACATAGAATCGTCAAGTCCAGTGGGAACAGGAAATCCCGCCATAGAATCTTTTACGGCTTCTGACAAACCCTTCCAAAAGAGAGATGCCAAGGCATTATCATTCCAGGTAGTAAGGACCACCCACTTTCAGAATTTTTGACAGTACAATTCTGCAGAATCTCGACCCTGGCTCAATGCCAACAGGGTCTTTTCAGCCTGATCAATAGCATTAGGTTTGTCATACAACAACCCCAAGGCTTGAAAAAATGCATTCACATTAGTCAGAATAGGATCATGTGGTTTCAAAGAAAACGCCCAATCCTGGGGATCGCCACGCAGCAAAGAGATTACAATTTTAACCTGCTGCGCGGAGCTCCCTGACGAGTTAGGCTTCAAGGCAAAAAATAATTTACAATTATTTTTGAAATTCAAAAATTTAGACCGATCCCCAAAAAACACATCAGGAGTAGGGATCTTTGGTTCAGCAGCATGTGAATGAGCAAGGTAGGTGGAAATTCCCCGCACTTCCACAGCAAGCTGCTCAACACGATCAGACAATTGCTTTATCTCCATTGAGAGAAAAAAAAATCCCCCTATGGCCTCAGAGATATAGAGGAAAAAATATACACACTTTTTTTTTTTTTTACAATTCTTTCCTGCTATTGAGTACCCTAGGATCTGCGGTATGGCGGGTGATTCTGTTATGAGTGAGTCACCGTAGGAGGCAAAAACAGAAATACTAGCTAAGTCCAGAAAACCAGAGAAGTTGGCAGCTATCGGATTGCAGACCCCTGAACCTAACAACAACAACTAGCAGTAGCCGTGGGGGGTTCCTACGGTGCCCTAGACCCCTCGATCACAGCCAGAGAACTACATAGCCTAAAGACAGAAAGGGAAATCTAAACTGCCCCAGAGCAGACCCCAAAGCAATAGGCAGCCCCCAACATATAATGACGGTGAAGCAAGATGAAAAAACACTCACACAGATAGAAAGATAGGCTGAGCAAATGATGGGGCCCAAGCTAACTAAATAGGACAGGATAGGAAAGCTGCTGTCTGCAATCTGCCAAAACCCTCTCAAAAACAAGAGCCAACAGACTGATAGGGAAAAAAGCCCTGAAGACGCTAGGCTTCAAAAAGACTATATCAGTACTCAGGTATTTTCTAAAGACAGAGCAAAAAGGAATTCAGCTCACCCAGCAGGGAAAGGCAGAAATCCAGAAAAACAAGGCAAAACAAAACCAAAACACAAATGCAAAAAGAAGAGCAGAAAACTTAGCTTTTGAGGAGCAGGAATCAGACTGGTCTCCAAGAATCCCTCAGAGAAATCACCCGCAAGGCAGAAGGGCGTCGGCTGCCTTATATCCAGTCAGCAATTTCAGTGACCCAGTCATCATCATTCTGCTCAGGTGCTTTGTAATCAGCCTCACTACCTTCCTTCACCAGAAGAGGGAATTCATCAGACCTCAATGGCGAAGGGGAAAATGAACTCACAACAGGGGCCATTATTAACCTTTGTGCAGCATTATATGGGGTGTATTTTCCATGGCGCATCTTATGGGGCCATCATGAACTGTATGAGATCTCTGGTTGTCATACCTACAAGCTGGTGACCAGCAATCACGTTCACCGGTGGGCGGATTCCTGGCCCGATGGCAAGTTAAATGCCGCTGTCAGCATTTGACAGCAGCATTTAACGGGTTAATAGTCATGGTTGGATCACAATTCCATCCGCGGCTATACCGGGCACATGTCAGCTTGTTCAAAGGGAGGGAGTCCGACGTCAGCATACAATTATGCTTGATGTCGGAAAGGGCTTAAAATCATTTTTAAAGCTGGTGTTATAAAGTATTCTAATTAACTGAGATAGTGACTTTGGGGTTTTCACTGGCTGTAAGCCATAATCATTAACATTAACAGAAATGAACACTTGAAATAGATCACTCTGTTTGCAATGACTCAATATACAGTAATACAACCCCTGGCAAAAATTATGTAATCACTGGCCTTGGAGGATGTTCATTCAGTTGTTTAATTTTTTAGTAAAAAAGCAGATCAGATCACAGACATGGCACAAAACTAAAGTCATTTCAAATGGCAACTTTCTGGCTTTAAGAAACACTAAAAGAAATCAAGAACAAAAACTGTGGTAGTCAGTAATGGTTACTTTTTTTTAGAGGAGAAGAATTATGGAGTCACTCAATTCTTTGGGAAAAAATTATGGAATCATGAAAAACAAACAAAAACACTCCAACACATCACTAGTGTTTTGTTGCACCACCTCTGGCTTTTATAACAGCTTGCAGTCTCTGAGGCATGGACTTAATGAATGTCAAGCAGTACTCTTCATCAATCTGGCTACAACTTTCTCTGATTGCAGTTGCCAGATCAGCTTTGCAGGTTGGAGCCTTGTCATGGACCATTTTCTTCAACTTCCACCAAAGATTTTTAATTGGATTGAGATCTGAACTATTTGCAGGCCATAACATTGACCTTATGTGTCTTTTTTCAAGGAATGTTTGCACAGTTTTTGCTCTATGGCAGGATGCATTATAATATTGAAAAATGATTTCTTCATCCCCAAACATCCTTTAAATTGATGGGATAAGAAAGTGTCCCAAACATCAACATAAACTTGTGCATTTATTGAAGATGTAATGACAGCCTTCTCCCCAGTGCCTTTACCTGACATGCAGCCACATATCATCAATGACTGTGGAAATTTGCATGTTCTCTTCAGGCAGTCATCTTTATAAATCTTATTGGAACGGCACCAAACAAAAGTTCCAGCATCATCACCTTGCCCAAATCAGATTCGCGATTCATCACTGAATATGACTTTCATCTAGTTATCCACAGTCCACGATTGCTTTTCCTTAGCCCATTGTAACCTTGTTTTCTTCTGTTTAGGTGTTAATGATGGCTTTCATTTAGCTTTTTTGTATGTAAATCCCATTTCCTTTAGGTAGTGTCTTACAGTTCGGTCACAGACGTTGACTCCAGTTTCCTCCCATTCGTTACTCATTTATTTTGTTGTGCATTTTCTGTTTTGGAGATATATTACTTTAAGTTTCCGGTCTTGACACTTTGATGTCTTCCTTGGACTACCAGTATGTTTGCCCGTAACCCCTTTACCCTCATGGGTGGTTTGAACGTTAATGACCGGGCCAATTTTTACATTTCTGACCACTGCTGCTTTATGAGATAATTAAGCTGGAATGCTTCCATGGATTCTGGTTATTCTGACATTGTTTTTCTTGTGACATATTGTATTTCATGTTAGTGGTATAATTTCATTCATATAACTTGCGTTATTTGTGAAAAAAATGGAAATTTGGTGAAAATTTTGAAAATTTTGCTATTTTCAAACTTTGAATTTTTATGCCCTTAAATCACAGAGATATGGCACACAAAAAACTTAATAAGTAGCATTTCCCACATGTTTACTTTACATCAGCACAATTTTGGAAACAAAATTTTTTTTGTTAGGAAGTTATAAGAGTTAAAAGTTGATCAGCGATTTCTTATTTTTACAACACCATTTTTTTAGGGACCATATCACATTTGAAGTCACTTTGAGGGGGTCTACTGTATATGATAGAAAATACCCAAAAGTAATACCATTCTAAAAACTGCACCCCTGACGGTACACCACATTCAAGAAGTTCATTAGCCCTCCAGGTGCTTCACAGGAATTTTTTGAATATTTAAAAAAATTAACATTTTTTTCACAAAAAAATTACTTCAGGTCCATTTTTTTTATTTAACCAAGGGTAACAGCAAAAATTGGACTGCAAGAGTTATTGTTCAATTTGTCCTGAGTACGCTGATACCTGATATGTGGGGGAACCACTGTTTTTGCACATGGCAGAGCTCGAAAGGGAAGGAGCGCCGTTTGACTTTTTCAGTGCAAAATTGGCTGGAATTAATTTCGGACGCCATGTCACGTTTGGAGAGCCCCTGATGTGCCTAAACAGTGGAAACCCCCCACAAATGACCCCATTTTGGAATCTAGACCCCTCAAGGAACTTATCTAGATATGTGATGAGACCTTTGAACCCCCAAGGGCTTCACAGAAGTTTATAACGTACAGCCGTACAATTCTAAAATCATATTTTTTCCACAAAAATGATCTTTTCACCCCTAATTTTTATTTTCCCAAGGGAAACAGTACCTCAAAAGTTATTGTTCAATTTGTCCTGAGTATGCTGATACCCTATATGTGGGGGTAAACCACTGTTTGGGTGCATGGCAGTGCTCGGAAGGGAATGAGCGCTGTTTGACTTTTTCAGTGCAGAATTGACTTGACGCCATATCGCATTTGGAGAGCCCCTGATGTGCCTAAACAGTGGAACCCCCCCACATATTACATCATTTTGGAAACTAGACCCCCCAAGTAATTTATCTAGATGTGTGGTGATAACTTTTAACCCCCATGGGCTTCACATAAGTTTGTAACGTACAACCGTAAAATTAAAAAATCATGTTTTTTCCACAAAAATGATCTTTTCACCCCCAATTGTTATTTTCCCAAGGGAAACAGGACCACAAAAGTTATTGTGCAATTTGTCCTGAGTACGTTCATACTCCATATGTGGGGGTAAACCACTGTTTGGGTGCATGGCAGAGCTTGGAAGGAAAGGAGCACCGTTTGATGCAAAATTGGCTGGAATTGAGATCGGGCGCAATTTCGCGTTTGGAGAGCCCCTGATGTTCCTAAACTGTGGAAACCCCCCACAAGTGACCCCATTTTGGAAACTAGACACCCCAGGGAACTTATCTAGATGTGTGGTGAGCACTTTCAACCCCTGCTTCACAGAAGTTTTTAACGCCTGGGTGTGAAAATAAAAAAATTATATTTTTTCCACACACATGATCTTTTAGTCCCCAATAATTTTATTTTCCCAAGAGTAAGAGGAGAAATTGGATGCCAAAAGTTGTTGTCCAATTTGTCCTGAGTACGCTGGTACCCCATATGTGGGAGAAAACTACTGTATGGGCACACGTCAGGGCTCGGAAGGGAAGTAGTGACATTTTGGAATGCAGATTTTGATGGAGTGGTCTGCAGATGTCATGTCACGTTTGGAGAGCTCCTGATGTGCCTAAACGGTGGAAACCCCCCATAAGTGACCACATTTTGGAAACCAGACCCCCAAGGAACTTATTTAGATGTGTGATGAGCACTTTGATCCCCCAAGTGCTTCACAGAAGTTTATAATGTAGAGCCATAAAAGTAAAAAAAACATATTTTTTTCCACGAAAATTATATTTTTACTCCCAAATTTTTATTTTCCCAAGGGCAACAGGAGAAATTGGACCCCAACACATGTTGTGCAATATGTCCTCAGTATGCTGATACCCCATATGTGGGGGTAAACCACTGATTGGGCGCATGGCAGATCTTTGAAGGGAAGGAGCAACGTTTGACTTTTTCAATGCAGAATTGGCTGGAATTGAGATCAGATGCCGTGTTGCATTTGGAGAGCCCCTGATGTGCCTAAACAGTGGAAACACCCATATTCAAACACCAACCCTAACCCCAAAACACCCCTAACCCTAATCTCAGCCCTAACACTAGCCCTAACCCTAGCCCTAACCCTAGTCCTAAGCCTTGCCCTAGCCCAACCCTAGCCCTTGCCCTAACCCTAGCCCAACCCTAGCCCTATCCCTATCCCTAATGGGAAAATGGAAATAAATACATTTTTTTAATGTTATTATTTTTCCCTAACTAAGGGGGTGATAAAGGGGGGTTTGATTTACTATTTGTGGTGGGTTTTTATGTTTGTCAGCTGTCACACGCTAAAAGACGCTTTTTATTGTAAAAATAGTTTTTACATCACCACATTTTGAAAGCTATAATTTTTCCATATTTTGACCACAGAGTCATGTGAGGTCTTATTTTTTGCGGGATGAGTTGACATTTTTATTGGTACCATTTTCGGGCACGTAACAGTTTTTGATCACTTTTTATTCTGATTTTTGGGACACAGAATGAACAAAAACTAGCATATCATGAATTTCTTTTGGGGGGGAGCGTTTACAACATTCTGCATAGGGTAAAATTTATAAAGCGGTTTTATTCTTTGGGTTAGTATGATTACAGCGATACCTCATTTATATCTTTTTTTATGTTTTTTGCTGATGATGCTGTATTGCAGCTCGTTTTTTTGCGGGACAAGATGACGTTTTCAGCTGTACCATGGTTATTTATATCCGTCTTTTTGATCGTGCGTTATTGCACTTTTTGTTCGGCGGTATGATGATAAAGCATTCTTTTTTGCTTTGTTTTTTTTTTTTAGGGGTTCACTAAAGGGCTTAACTAGTGGGACAGTTTTATAGGGCTGGTCGTTACGGATGCCGCTATACTAAATATATGTATTTTTATTCCTTTTTTTATTTACAAAAAAATAATTTATTGGGGATATTTTAAAAAAAATTTATTTAGGAATTTTTATTAATTATTTTTACATATATTTTTTTTTTACTTTATTATATTGTCCTGGGGCACAATATAATAAAGTGTCAGATCGCTGATCTGCCACTTGGCACAGCACTGTGTCAGATCAGCGATCTGAGAATTGCTGCACAGGCTTTCTCAGTGCCTGCTCTCCTCCCTGCAGGACCCCAAAGGCCCCCGTGGCCATATTGGATCCGGGGGCCTGCAGGAAGGAGACCCACAGAGCAGTGCGAGCACACCGCGCTGCTCTCAGGGTCTCCGTAAAGCACGCAGGGAGCCCCCTCCCTGCGTGATTCTTCCCTGTGCCCCTGGTACATTGCGATCATGTTTGATCGCAGTGTGCCGGGGTGGTCCGTGACCGCCCCTGACACATAGTGCCGGGTGTCAGCTGTGATAATCAGCTGACACCCGGCCGCGATCAGCATCGCTCCTCCTGTGAGCGCCGCTGATCGCAGTGACGTATTATCCCATCCCCGGTCCTACGGGCCCGGGTACCGTGGACTTGATGGTACGTTGGATGTCAGAAAGGGGTTAGCAACGTTTCCATGTTGTTTGTATTTGGTCCAGATTTTAGTCAACATTGCGTGATGATTTACCCTCTTTTAAGAGTTTGATAATCCTCTCCTTTGTTTCAATTGACATCTCTCATGTTGGAGCCATGATTCATGTCAGTCCACTTGGTACAACAGCTCTCCAAGGTGTGATCACTCCTTTTTAGATGCAGACTAACGAGCAGATCTAATTTGATGCAGGTGTTAGTTTTGGGACCGAAAATTTAGAGGGTGATTCCATAATTCTTTCCCACAGAATTGAGTGACTCCATAATTTTTCCCCTCTGCTTGGTCTAAAAAAAGGAACCATTACTGACTACCACATTTTTTGATCTTGATTTCATTTAGTGTTTCTTAAAGCCAGAAAGTTGCCATTTGAAATGACTTTAGTTTTGTGCCATGTCTCTGATCTGCTTTTTTTCTACAAAATTAAACAACTGAATGAACATCCTCCAAGGCAGGTGATTACATAATTTTTTGCCAGGGGTTGTATATGAGATTCTCTTTTTGTATTGAAGAGCTCACATAAATTAACTTTTTGATGATATTCTGATTTTGTAAGAAGCACCTGTATCAGGTCTGAACAATACATTCTTTTCGGTCCGAACAATACGTACTAAATAGTAGCGAGCCAATATCTGAAACACAAATACAAAAGCATCAACTATGTAAATAATATATCGGAAAAAAAAGAAGCTAGATCATTTTTTTTAATTAAGACCTTCAGGGTGTCCTATGTCAAATTATAAAATCCAAAGCGCTTCAAGCTACAGGAGGGTTTTCCTCCAAGCCACATGTGTTTTAGGTTTATTAATTTTCTCAATACACCTAATCATTAAAGTATTTTCATTTCCACTATGTACTTTCACAAAGTGGTGCAATGCTTCAGATATCATAGAATCATAGAATGTTAGAGTTGGAAGGGACCTCAAGGGTCATTGTGTCCAACCCCCAGCTCAATGCAATATTCACTAAACCATTTCAGAGAGATGTCTGTCCAGTCTATGTTTGAAGACTTCCATTGAAGAAGAACTAACCACCTCTCATGACAGCTTGTTCCACTCATTGATCACCCTCACTGTTTAAAAGTTTTTCTAATATCAAATCTGTATCTTCTCTCTTTTAGTTTCATTCCATTGGTTCACATGTTTCCATGTGCAAATGAGAATAATTATGATTTCTCTACTCTGTGACATCTCTTACGATATTTGTAGACAGTTGTTAAGTCTCCTACTATCCTTCTTTCTTGCAAGCTAAACATTCACAGATACAGTATTCCAGATGAGGCCTGACCAAGCAGGAGTAGAGGTGGATAATTACTTTACGTGATCTAGACTCTATGTTTCTCTTAATACATTCTAGAACTGTTTGCCTTTTTGCTGCTGCATCACACTGTTAACTTATGTGCAGTCTGTGATCTATTAGTATCCATTCCTCCTATTTTATAGATGTAACTTTCATTTTTTGGCCCAGATGTAGAATCTTGAATTTCTCCCTATTAAATACCATTCTATTAGTGGCTGCCCATTGTACAAGCTTCTCTAGATCCTTCTGAATTCTTTGTCTGTCTTCTCTGTTAGCTATCCCTCCTAGCTTTGCATCGTTTGCAAATTTGATTAGTTTAGCTTCAGATCCATTATCTAGATCAATTATAAAAATGTTGAACAACACTGGGCCAGGACAGAGCCTTGTGGTACCCTACTTGAAACACTTTTCCAATTGGATATGCAACCATTTATTACCACTCTTTGAGTACGATCACTAAGCCAGTTATGAATCCGCCTTTTCAATCCCATACTTGGTCATTTTTTTCAGTAAGGATAGTATGAGATAATTTATCACATGCTTTGCTGAAGTCGATATATATTATATCTCCCACATGTCCCTGAACCACCCTGTCAGTTATTCCATCGTAGAAGGAAATTAGATTAGTCTGGCATGACTTGTTTGCTACACACACATGCTGGCTCTGCTTTATTACTGTATTCTTATCCAAGTACTTACATACATGCTGTTTAATAATTTGTTCAAATATCTTTCCTGGTACAGAAGTAAGGCTCACTGGCCTGTAATTTCCGTCTTCTTTCCTTTTTTTAAGATAGGGACAACATTTGTGTTTCTCAAAACTTCTGTGACTTCTCCTGTGGTCCAGAATTTTTCAAAGATTATGGCTAGTGGTTCCACAATTTCCTCTGCTAACTCTTTCAGTACCCCAGGATGTTATTCCTCTGGACCAGGAGATTTAAATTCATTTAATTTAGCTAAGCGTTCCCTCACTAGTTACAGTTGTGGCCAAAAGTATTGACACCCCTGCAATTCTGTCAGATAATACTCAGTTTCTTCCTGAAAATGATTGCAAACACAAATTCTTTGGTATTATTATCTTCATTTAATTTGTCTTAAATGAAAAAACACAAAAAGAATTGTCCTAAAGCCAAATTGGATATAATTCCACACCAAACATAAAAAAGAGGGTGGACAAAAGTATTGGCACTGTTTGAAAAATCATGTGATGCTTCTCTAATTTGTGTAATTAACCTGGAGACAAAACCGGGGACCCACCACACCCAATTTGCATTTTGCAATGAAACGCTTCATCCAGGGATTTTACTTTTATATATTTGGTGTTTGGCTGTGGCTCTCCCAATTGCTTAAATACATTATACATTCACTACATACTCAGGAAATATCCTTTGCAACGATACCTTTTTCTTGTGGTATTTATACTACTTAATGTCTGTGTATTTTGCAAGCATTATATTAATATAGGTATGTTTATGTACTTTGGTGACTCATTATTATATGGTTGCTTGTATTAGTGTAATTGACCTATAATAAGGAGATCCCTGACTTCTAGATTAACCATTTTATGGAAGTACCACCTTTTTATCTGTACCAGTGGTGTATTTTTCTCACTCTTTATCCTATTTTTACATTGTGTTTCTAATAAAATTTGTTACATTTTATTGTTATTTGACTGTGTGTAAAGGGCATGTCACACTAAGAGATATCGCTAGCAATATCGCTATAACTAGTGATAAAATGAAAAAAAAACAGACAATGTGATTTTCTGGATTTTTTTTTCTCAGTTTGTCTCCCATAGTTGAGGTCTACCTATGATGTAAATTACAGACGCCTCTCATCTTTTTAAGTGGTGGAACTTGCACTATTGCTGACTGACTAAATACTTTTTTGCCCCACTGTATATGAATCCAGGCTGGAAAAATTGGAGCATCTGTTAAGCAGGTAACCCAGAGCCTGGTGAACTGTGACCTGACGGGTGTCAGATACGGAACTGTATGAAATGGACTGTATGTCGGTGCTGGAGAATAATAGCACAATAGGGTCTTATCCAGGATAAAATGATTACTATGATCAAATTGTACTCACCAATTTGAGCCAAATGAAAAGCTTATGGAGATATCCGCTGCTGCAGATCCACCGGTCCACTCGTCACCAACCAAAGATAAAAAAAATGGGTAAATGTGGATTTAATCTATGCTGCTGAATAATTCAGGATCCAGACCATGTAGCCATTAAATTGTGGATTTATTCTCAACGCATTTCAAAGTACAAGACTGCTTCATCAGGAGCGCCACAATGTCTTTGGTATAACTCAGTGATCTGTGGGCATCTGCAGGAGTCCCAAAAGGGGGCGGTATCCCAAAAGGGGGTAGTTGCCCAAAAGAGGGTGAAATCCCAAAAGGGGTGGTATCCCAAAAGGGGGTGGTTGCCCAAAGGGGTGGAGTCCCAAAAGGGGGTGGTTGCCAAAAGGGGTAGAGCATCCCAAAGTAAAAGGAGTGGTGCAGATGGACTATTGCAAGGGACAAGTGTACTACATCATGTTCCAAATTATTATGCAAATTATATTTTTCTCTGATTTTCTAAATGATCGGTGCAAATGACAGTCAGTCTAATAAAAGTCATCACCCGTTAGAGTATACATCAAATTTTATTGAAGAAACCTCCCAATGATAACAGTATAATCTCCAAAATGAATAAAAACTCAAAATGCACTGTTCCAAATTATTAGGCACAGTAGAATTTATAAACATTTGATATGTTTTAAAGAACTGAAAATGCTCATTTGTGGAATTTGCAGCATTACAAGGTCACATTCACTGAACAAAAAAAGCAAAAGCTATTTAACTCCAAAACATCCTAACAGGCCAAGTTACATGTAAACATAGGAACCCTTCTTTGATATCACCTTCACAATTCTTGTATCCATTGAACTTGTGAGTTTTTGGAGAGTTTCTGCTTGTATTTCTTTTCATGAAGTCAGAATAGCCTCCCAGAGCTGCTGTTTTGATGTGAGCTGACTCCAACCCTCATAAATCTTTTGCTTGATGATACTCCAAAGGTTCCCTATAGGGTTGAGGTCAGGGGAAGATGGTGGTCACACCATGAGTTTATCTCCTTTTATGGACTCTGGGCTGTTTCCAGATTTGTGGTAGAAGGGAGCTCCTCTACAGCATGAAGAGGAAGTGCTCTATGCTGATGGGTTGGGTACATTACGGCAGTAATACCTCCCAAATATTGACGGTTGAGACATAGGGGTGACCGTAGAAAGGTGTGCATCTGCCCAAAGTACTGACCTGACATCACCTGAAGTGTACCACGGTATGACTACGAGTGATGGGGAAGTTAAAAAAAGGTGAGCTGACACCCAGTTAGAGAGCAACTTGTGGGTTCACCATACTGTGCAGTGTGACACAGACTCCGGGGGTGACAGTGACGCTACAAAACAATGGAAGTACAGTAGGTAAGGGCCCAACAAGGATGGCAAATCCTCCCATTGCCAAAGGAGCAAGGGCTGCAAAGAAGTAATCCAACTGACTCTTGTTGATGATGAGCGGTCAGTTGGTGGCGCTATGGGAGAAGAAATCCTGGGAAGTGCTGGTGGTGCAGGAGTCTGTGATGCCCAGGAAGAGCAGATCAATGGTGGATCCACCTCTAGGGAGGCTGTAAACAAAAACAGAACCAGGGGTGAAGAAGTGAAGAAGGTTGAAGACTCCAAAGACCCTGAGAATGAAGAGTTGGAGGGAGCAAAAACCTTTGAAGGTGACACTGCCAAGACCCAAGAGAGGGCTAAAGGTGTCACAGCTGAGACATATAAGAAGGCTGAAGCTGCCATTGCTGAAACCCAGGTGAAGATTGAGGGTGCAGAAGTGGAGGAAGCCACCAAAAGAGTGGGGTCTGAAGCAGATACCTCCTTGTGTGATGGAAGCTCAACCAGTCCAGAGGATGGAAGAAGAGAGCTAAGGAGGATCATAAAGATTATGCAAGGCCATTTGAAGCAAGAAAAGCGTCCGAGACAGGCTGCTGAGGGCCAAGTGGGTGTGTTGGAATGAGAGGTGTCCTAGCTCAGAGGCCGCCTGGCAGAGAACCATGCGATGAATACGGCAGTCCTGAAGAAGTTGGAGAGGCAGATGTCTGTTCTGGCCAACTGACTTGAAGAGGTAGAATTCCGGCATGAGCCGAGGCCGGAGAATGAGCCTGGCGATCATCTCGGCGCAGTAGAGAAGGGTGAGACTCACTTGTTCAAGTGCCTTGTAGAGGTTCTGGAAGACCTGAGGGAAGGGTGTGCCAGAGAGTCGGTGCATAACGACTTTAAGAAGGCTGTGGGAGCTTGTAGGGTGTTATGGTCCCCAGAAGCTAAACAGCTGGTGGTTCTGTCCACATCTGAAATCACAGTGGATCGAGTGGCTATCCTGAGGGACATGCACTTGAGGTGTGTTCGCATGAAGCAGTTGATTCGGTGGAAGAACGAGGAAGCCACTAGGTGGCTGCAGCTTATGAAAAAAGCTCTGAATCTACTGGAAGATGTTGTCCAGGTGCCTAGTACTCTGCTGAGAGAAATCATTGGGACAAACGGATGACTCCTGCAGGAAATGGTAGATAAGTCTGGGGTGACAAGAGTGAGAATTCCCAATAATAACAAAGACAAGAGATTGAGGGAAATCGGTATGTTCCATTCCTCATGGTCAGCACAGGCAAGAATCTAGGCAATATCTGGGTTCTCCTCACGTATAGGGTGGCTCACCTCAAAGAATTACAGCAGTTAAGGCTGGAAAGAGCAAGGATCAAGAGACAGCTTTGCTTCCAAATGTGGAAGCCATCTTTAAAGCATGGTACGCAATGAAGTGGAGGTCCTCCCAGTAATAGATGGGCCACAGCAGAAGCTAGAGACAGGTGGTGCAATGGGTCTCTAGGCAATGGAGAAAAACCCCATCTGAGAGCTTTCCGGAGACATCCTGAGGATAGTGGGCATACTACATGGAGGGGGAGGGAATTCCCTGTTAAACCAATGTTGAGAGTCTTAGATAAGGGTCCTAATATTATATGCGACAATACCGAGTCGGACCTGACCGTAGATACGGATGGAAGTGAATCTCACAGTGCTGTATAGACCGCAGGGGCAGGGGCGGTCTAACCAAGTCATGACTCGGGATTGTGAGAGGACAGTGATGGATGGTAGCTTTCTAAAGAATCAGGTGACGATGAGGGATCAGGTTCCAGGAGCCAATGCTTATAGTAAATGGAGTGGGTCCCCTTGATTGGTAGCTCAAGATGATTGGGACGTCTTTTCTCGGGGTCCTGGACTGTGGTCATGTGTTCATCCCCAATGGAGTGAACAGAGGAGGAGGGAAGGTGATGTACCAACTAGTTATCTACTGAGAGACAGGTATGTATCGCACAGACAAAGGTCTGCGTCGATCTGAATCCAGGACAGGTTGCTGGATCTCATGGTCAGGACAGGCGAAAGTCTAGGCAATATGCGGGTTCTCCTCACGTATAGGGTGGCTCATCTCAAAGAATTACAGCAGTTAAGGCTGGAAAGAGCAAGGATCGAGAGACAGCTTCACTTCCAAATGTGGAAGCCATCTTTAAAGCATGGTACGCAATGAAGTGGAGGTCCTCCCAGTAATAGATGGGCCACAGCAGAAGCTAGAAACAGGTGGTGCAACGGGTCTCTAGGCGATGGAGGAAAACGCCATCTGAGAGCTTTCCGGAGACATCCTGATGATGGTGGGCAGACTACGTGGAGGGGGAGGGAATTCCCTGTTAAACCAATGTTGAGGGTCTTAGATAAGGGTCCTAACAGTATATGCGACAATACCGAGTCGGACCTGACTGTAGATACGGATGGAAGTGGCTCTTACAGTGCTGTATTGACCGCAGGGGGCAGGGGAGGTCTAACCAAGTCATGATATGGACATCTTTTCTCGGGGTCCTGGATTTTGGTCATGTGTTCATCCTCACTGGTTTGAACAGAGGGGAAGGGTATGTGATGTATCAACTAGTGATCTACTGAGAGACAGGTATGTATCGCACAGACAGAGGTATGTGTCGATCTGAATCCAGGACAGGTTTTTGGGTCTTGTGAGTGCCTGTTCACAGCAGTTAAAACTAGTTAGAATCACTGACTGGTAACCAACTTACGATTGTACTTAAAAAATGCTTTGTCCCAATTAATTTGCACAGCACTGTATGATGCAGGTGTGCACAAGGCACTAAACATGGGAGTCCAGCAGTATGAGAGTAAGCACACCGCATTTCATAAGGAAGTCCAGCAATAATATGAATGCGCACGCACACAGCACTAAAGTGTAGAAGTCCAGCAATCATATGGGTGTAAATGCACGAGTCGCTTAAGCATAGAAGACTAGCATTATACGGGAGTGGCACTAACAGGAGAAGGTCACTATATGTACCTTTTTGGGCTGAAAGTCCCGCACAAGTCCAGCACCGCAGCCCAACAAACACAGGCCTAGAGGAGATGATGATGTCAGGATTCTTTACAGGCCACAGCAGATCCAGAAGTGAATAGTTCCACACTAGAAGTCCAGACAGTAGTTGTTAGGCATCAAGTTTCCCCCACTGCACAGGGGGAATCTCAAGCCATGTCCTCTGTGGTCTCCCACTCCTCTGCGGCAGCAGAGACTCCTGCTCAGCAGAGACGTCGGTCCCAGCATCTAGCCCAGGCTAATGCTCGTCATCTGGTTGCTCTTTCTGGCTCTGCTTTAACACCATGCTTGAGTCAGCAGCTAGCAGACGCTCCTGGGACTAAGTTCTGTCTTTTGCCTACTGAGCATGCCTGTGGGATGACCTCTCATTGGAGGTCAGAGGTCAAATGCGCAGGTCCTGTTCCTGCTCCTATTGGGCCACTGGGAAGGTCTCGGAAGGATGCCGCTATAAAAGAGTCACATGGCTGCTTGGCCATGCACTAGTATAGAGTCTTGTTGGTATACATTGGGGAAAAAAAGTATTTAGTCAGTCAGCAATAGTGCAAGTTCCACCACTTAAAAAGATGAGAGGCGTCTGTAATTTACATCATAGGTAGACCTCAACTATGGGAGACAAACTGAGAAAAAAAAAATCCAGAAAATCACATTGTCTGTTTTTTTTTTCATTTTATTTGCATATTATGGTGGAAAATAAGTATTTGGTCAGAAACAAAATTTCATCTCAATACTTTGTGATATATCCTTTGTTGGCAATGACAGAGGTCAAACGTTTTCTGTAAGTCTTCACAAGGTTGCCACACACTGTTGTTGGTATGTTGGCCCATTCCTCCATGCAGATTTCCTCTAGAGCAGTGATGTTTTTGGCTTTTCGCTTGGCAACACGGACTTTCAACTCCCTCCAAAGGTTTTCTATAGGGTTGAGATCTGGAGACTGGCTAGGCCACTCCAGGACCTTGAAATGCTTCTTACGAAGCCACTCCTTCGTTGCCCTGGCGGTGTACTTTGGATCATTGTCATGTTGAAAGACCCAGCCACGTTTCATCTTCAATGCCCTTGCTGATGGAAGGAGGTTTGCACTCAAAATCTCACGATACATGGCCCCATTCATTCTTTCATGTACCCGGATCAGTCGTCCTGGCCCCTTTGCAGAGAAACAGCCCCAAAGCATGATGTTTCCACCACCATGCTTTACAGTAGGTATGGTGTTTGATGGATGCAACTCAGTATTCTTTTTCCTCCAAACACGACAAGTTGTGTTTCTACCAAACAGTTCCAGTTTGGTTTCATCAGACCATAGGACATTCTCCCAAAACTCCTCTGGATCATCCAAATGCTCTCTAGCAAACTTCAGATGGGCCCGGACATGTACAGGCTTAAGCAGTGGGACACGTCTGGCACTGCAGGATCTGAGTCCATGGTGGCGTAGTGTGTTACTTATGGTAGGCCTTGTTACATTGGTCCCAGCTCTCTGCAGTTCATTCACTAGGTCCCCCCGCGTGGTTCTGGGATTTTTGCTCAACCTTCTTGTGATCATTCTGACCCCACGGGGTGGGATTTTGCGTGGAGCACCAGATCGAGGGAGATTATCAGTGGTCTTGTATGTCTTCCATTTTCTAATTATTGCTCCCACAGTTGATTTCTTCACTCCAAGCTGGTTGGCTATTGCAGATTCAGTCTTCCCAGCCTGGTGCAGGGCTACAATTTTGTTTCTGGTGTCCTTTGACAGCTCTTTGGTCTTCACCATAGTGGAGTTTGGAGTCAGACTGTTTGAGGGTGTGCACAGGTGTCTTTTTATACTGATAACAAGTTTAAACAGGTGCCATTTCTACAGGTAATGAGTGGAGGAAAGAGGAGACTCTTAAAGAAGAAGTTACAGGTCTGTGAGAGCCAGAAATCTTGATTGCTTGTTTCTGACCAAATACTTATTTTCCACCATAATATGCAAATAAAATGAAAAAAAAAACAGACAATGTGATTTTCTGGATTTTTTTTTCTCAGTTTGTCTCCCATAGTTGAGGTCTACCTATGATGTAAATTACAGACGCCTCTCATCTTTTTAAGTGGTGGAACTTGCACTATTGCTGACTGACTAAATACTTTTTTTCCCCACTGTATGTGTGAGGGATGATGGATGCATGAAACTGGTGACTGACTTATTAAGACTCCCCTCCCTTGGACATGCATGTGAAAGGGAACTAAAGTCAGAGTCAGCACCTATCAGTGGCATTGCCTTTACGCCACAGTGCTTCCCACTCACAACACTTCACTTAGTACCATATTGTGCCATCCAGCACAAGGCACGTGTGTACAGCCTCAAGTAGCTGCAACCGCCAGTAGCGGCGTCATGCGCAAGTTGGGCGAATTCTTTTCCCTAATCAGGGAGGTTAGTGGCGTCCGCTAGAGCGGTGCAGCGTGCACCTTGTGTGCTTATATTTCTGTTGCTCTCTCTGGCTGAGCGCTAGTGGTCTAGAGGGACTCTAACCCTGTGCCTCTGGGGCAGAGTCCTGTGACTGTATTCTAGCGCTCACCCGGCCGAGTCCTGTGAGTTTTAACAGGTTTTGGTAGTTACACTCTATGGCAAGACGGTTCTGTGAAGTAACAGAACTTGCCACTGTACACACCGGGTGACTTTAACCACATGTTTTCATTTATTACTTTGCCGTATAGTCTCCGCCATTACCCAGCAGCAGGTAACATCTCTGCACGGTGGACCCCGGGCTGCGAACGCACCTTGATACCATACTCTATTACCTGGTGCGTTCTGCTAGCCCTAACAGTAGTTGAGCATAGACAGCATCAGGGAAATGCACAGCAGACAGTAGGCTGCATAACGTGGAGAGGCAGAGCACCGAATAACGAGCAGCAGCAGGGAATCCACCAATCGTCAGGCAGGAGTACAGGAGCCAACAGCAACAAAATACTCAGGCAAAGAGGAACACACGGCCTGGACTTAAATAATCAAAACAGACAGGAAGTTCCATGACAAGGCGAGATACAAGACTCCATCTTGGATAAGGGTGAACAGGCACAAAGGAAAGTCCGGAATCCTTACAGGTTTTTTTAAATGGCAACATGTAGGGACGTGCTGCAGAAGACCGGAAAAGAGGGAAGTCTACAGAGATTAGCTGTGGATATGAAAAGTCATCTTGTCTGGACAAGATGGAGATGAAAAGAAAGAAATGAATCAGAGAAAAGGTCACCTATAAGGTACCTGGATGTAAATGTTTACTTGTTGATACTATGTCTCATCAGTACTGTGGTTCTTATATGGTCCACAGTCTGATAATGACTGATTACAACAACTCCCAGCATCTCCTTACCACTACTAAGGACATACTAGGAGTTGTAGGTTCATGAAATTCAAATGTATATGGGCCAGATTTATAAGTATTCATCTCATCAGTTATTAATCACGCGGTCATAAACCTAATGTAAAAGGGAAGAATTAGCTGGGTAGAAAGGCAAAATGAGCAATTGCAAGTACGCAGTGCTGTATAATATGATGATTTCAATATATTGAGAGGATAAAAATGTTGATGGGAGGAGGAAGAGAGCTTCATTAAAAGCAATCATATGTATCCGTATCCCTTTATCTGTTTAGTTTCCATTAAGGCATCTTCCAAATCATGTACACTTTAACTGAAACCAAACAGCCCCACTTCCTGTTCAGCCTCACCCCTAAAGTACATCAGTTTTTTAAATTTTAGTTGGTATTTTTTGGTGAAAAAGGTGGGATATGTTAGGAGTACCTTTACCTTAGTCTTTGACTTATTTTGTTACTTGGGTGCTGAGAGTTCATCATGGTAGGGGCGCCATCAGCTTCATCTGCCTAGGGCACCAAAATGCCTTCTCCCGGCCCTGCTTATGGGTCTCTTATGACCTAGAAGTTCCTGCTTCCTCCTTATACACAGCAGCCACATGACCAATGTGTATAGAGGAGGAAACTATGTCAGTGCTTCTTATTAAGGCCTCTTTCACACATCAGGTTTTCGCCGTCAGGCGCGATCCGGCACTTTTGACAAAAACCGGATCCGGCGAAATGCAATGCCGGATCCGGTTTCCGCCCCATTGACTTGCATTTGCGCCGGATCGCGCCGGATGGCCATGCGTTTCATCCGGTTTTCGCCGGATCCAGCAATGTGTCGCAATGTGTTGCGTCTGGAAAAACCGGCTACTGTAAAGTTTTTTGTCTCCGGCGAAAAAGCCGGACACGCCGGATCCGGCGCGTCCAGCTTTTTCACACAATGAAAGTCTATGAGCGCCGCAATGCGCCGGATTCAGTGAAAGCCGGATCCGGTGGCCGGATCTGTTTTTTTGGGTCTGAGCATGCTCAGTAGCTCTGCCCACAGCACACATATATAAAAGCATGACAGTGGGACCCTCAGCCACACCCAACATGCCACCCAAGACAGCAACAAGGCGCAGGAGAAGGCAGGAGACCACTGCAGCACCATCAGCACCACCACCACCCCAAATGGAGCAGCAAAGGGAACATGCTGAACAATGGGAGGGGAGTCCAGCAGCAGATGAGAGACGGTAATGATCAAATCCCCCATTCCTCAAAACTAGGGCCATGGAATATGAAGATATTCATTGGCCCTTTGTTTCTTTTTATTCAACAGCCGCCCAAGAGATGCAGAAGCAGCAGTGGCAGCACTGGCAGCACTGGCAGCAGCAACAGCAGCAGCACCACCCACAGCCATGGAGTCTGGCCAGCAACATGACAGCACATCTTCTTCTGGGAGCCCTCCCTCGCATCGTCAGCGTTTGACGGTAAGTTTTTATTTCCAAAATCCGTCATCTCTGTAATATATGTCTATTCATTGCCTTTTATTTCAAAACAGGATTCACAAGCTGAAGAGGAGCTCTCAGAAGAAGAAGGAAGGGGTGGACAGACACCTGGAGTGGGCTCACAATTGGTAAGTTTTTTCCATCATACGCAGAAACACAACATCACACTACACACAACACATAGAAAACAATGTACTGCAGACCACACACAGCAAACAAATGCCAACATCCAAACATATATATTTTTTTCTTTTCTTCTCTAGTCTTCCCAATCTGGTGCTCGGCCAAGAGGTCCTTGCAGTGCCTCCCAGGGTCGTTGGCGACAGCAACGCGGCGGTCACCAGCGTGTAAGTATAATATTTAAGTTAAATTTTGGTACACTTTTTATTTCATGTCTTAAGTGTGGTGACTAATTTTGCTATTTTTCTATTTTACTTTAACAGCCTTCACAGCGTGCTCCCGACTCGGACGGTGAGGATGGAGGAATTGATGTGGACCACCTCATCGATCTCGTCAGAGAAAGGGAGCCGCTATGGAATATGGCTGACCGCCGCCATGCTGACCTGATTGTTACCCGACGACTCTGGGAGGAAATCTGTTCGCTCCTTATGGGCCGCTGGAAGGACCTTGATGCTCGGGCCCAGATTAAAGAGCGTAAGTATATACAGTACCGGTTGCTTGATGTAAACCAGTGTTTCCCGAACTCCAGTCCTCGTGGTGCCCACGGATGATGTGTTCAGGATTTCTATTTACTATGGAAATCCTGAAAACATGACCCCTGGGGACCATGAGGACTGGAGTTTGGGAAACACTGATGTTGTTTACTAACCACTTTGTCCTTTCTCGTTTCAATGGACAGAATTGTGAAGCGGTGGCGGTCTGTGAGGGATCGTTTCAAGAAGGAGTTCAATAAAGAGATGCGGGCCCCGAGTGGATCTGGAGGACGCAGGAGCAAGTACAAGTACGCACGAGCCCTGTCGTTCCTCCGGGATACAATGGTCACCAGAAGGTAAATATTACACACCACATGTGAAAAAAAAATGTTTAGATGTAACAATTTTTTTTCAGCCAGGGCCATGCCATGTCACTATTTTAATTGTTTTTTTTTCTCTTTATTCCACAGCACGGTGAGCAGCACTCGGGAGCCTGCACGATTGGACCCTTCTGAGGCGATCCCTGAGGAGACCGGCACCGAGGGACACTTCGACCGTCCCAGTACATCTGCACCTTCCCAGCCTTCCCACACATTCGACCCATCTGTCCCATCCACCAGTACAGGAGCATCGTGGCCGCCTACATTACATGAAGCTGCTGGTGAGGAGATCGCTTTCCCTTTACCCCACCCTTCTGCCCCTGCCACGTCTAGTACACCTGCGGGTACTGGGCGGCAGCGGCAGAGGGGTCAGGAAAAGACTTATGCGCCAGAGTTCTTGCATCTGAATGCATCTTTCCAGAACTGTCTAAAAGTCTTGTCAGAGCAAATCTCCGCAGGCTTTCAGCAGATCAACTCCAGCATTCTGGAGGTGAAGACACTTCTGCAAACCATGCATTCAGAAGCAAGATCTTCGCCAAACCACACCTTTTTCAGGTCTGTTGTGGAGCGCATGGAAACGCTCTCTCCTACCCAGCAGATGCATGTAATGCATTCATGCCACGGTGCTCTCCAGCATGTTACCTCCCAACCTCCTCCTCCCACCCCAGTAGTTCCTCCATCTGCACCCCCTCCAGCCACTTTCCATCCTCCCCCTCCTATTACATACCAGCCACCTCCCCAGTACCAGCAACCTCCCCAGTACCAGCAACCTCCCCAGTACCAGACATCTCCCCACTTCCAGCAACCTGCCCCGTACCAAACTCCTTCCCCGTACCAAACTCCTTCCCCATACAACTTTCCATCAACATCATCTGCTCCTACAGTCCCTGCCCAACCCTCCACTCCACCACCCACCACTTCTTCTGCCTCCCACATGTCCACCCATTCTGTAGCTTTTTCCACACCTTCACCTCTAACTGTTCCTTCCCCACCACGATCCCAGTCCTCTCTCCACACTCCCAGTGTCAAAGTGTCCCGCAGCCCCTCCAGCAGTATTTCCACCCCACACTACACAGATTTGTAATGTGTGTTTTTTAATAAAAATGGCCATTTGGTTTAAAACCTTTATTAAAAAAGTTTTTTTCACTTTAAAAACATTTTACAAAAAAAAATATTTTAAATAAAAGTTAAATTATCGTTTTACAATGGTTGTCTGTCATTTCTTTCTGCGGCGAAATATGTTTCAAAAAAAGGTTAAATACAGGGTATTTCAAAGGTGAAAAGGTATTCAAAACCAGGTATATAACTGTGGGTAAATTTTAGCTTTTTGCCATAGTTGTGTTCCTGGTTGTGTTTGAAGCAAAGTATTTCACCTAAAAAGTTGTGTTTATTGTTGGTGATTTCCTAACAATGTACACAACTTTTGTTAAAAGGTGAAATACTTTGCATAAAACACAACCAGGTACACACCTGTGGCCTAAAGGTAAAAATATTAAGACCATGACAAGATAGCCAACTTTGGTTGGCAAAGGTATATAAAGGTGACATAAAGTATAGTGCAAAATTGTCCCTCATTACTGAAACCGTCACAGAACTTCTAGTGGTAATGTCATGGTAATCTTGCAAGGTGGTTTCTTCAGAGGTGTCCTCAATGGAAATGGGTTCCTTGCAGATAACAAAATTGTGGAGTACCACGCAAGCTTTGATCACCTTGTCCACAGTTTCTGTCCTGAGGTTGATCGCAGTCAATAGGACCCGCCATTTGGCTGTCAGAATACCAAAGGTACATTCAACCATTCTTCTTGCTCTTGTGAGGCGGTAATTAAAAATGCGTTTTGTTCTTGACAATCCTCTGCTACCGTACGGTTTCAAAAGGTGTTCTGACAGCTGGAAGGCTTCATCCCCTACACAGACAAATGGCATAGGTGGACCAGATGTTTGCGGCAGCGGTCTAGGGGGTGGGAACTGGAAGGTGTTTCCATACAGTTTACGCCCCATGGCAGACAGTTTGAAAACTTGAGAATCATTGGAGCGGCCATAGGCCCCAATATCAACAGCAATAAATTTGTATTCCGCGTCAGCGATGGCCATGAGGACAATTGAAAAATATTTCTTGTAATTGAAATATTCCGATCCCGATCCGGCTGGCTTTACAATGCGGATATGTTTCCCGTCCACAGCGCCCAAGCAGTTCGGAAACTGACATATCTGTTGAAACTTTTCTGAAATTTCAATCCACCTCTCTGTTGTGGGCTCTGGTAAAAACTCTTCAGCTAAGGAGTCCCACAGTGCACGGCATGTGTACTTCACTATTCCAGATATGGTGGAAATCCCGAGTCTGTACTGGAAATGCAGTGACGAAAGGGATTCTCCAGTTGCAAGAAATCTGTGGGGAATTAAAAAACAATCAATTAGTTTAAAATCACAGCATTACATACTAAAACTCAGCTATAACACTTGGAGCTGCAAACTACCACCAACAAGATTGCAGTGAAAGTGTGCTCTGATGCGAGCATATCCAATAAATGTGGCTTACCTTAAAGTCACCATCAGACGCTCTGCGGGTGAAACAGAGAAGCGGCAATAGGTGTCCGATTTTCTTATGAGGTGTGCAATGTGCTCCACCAAGTAATCAAAATTCTCCATTTTCATCTGAACATATCCAAAAAATTTATCTGGGTTTCGTCTAAGGTCCATGCAGAGTGTAGAATAGACCCCACGCGTCATTCTCTTGGCTGTGATGGGGTGGATCCACAAACGTCGTCTACGATGCCTGATGCGCTGCTGTCTCGCTCTCTCCTTCTCCAGAACAATCACCCTCAAACGATTCGCCTCCGCTGTAAAATCCGCCAAATTCTTCAAAATATTTCCAATCACAACATCCATCTTCGCCAGTAACTTGCTCTTCTCTCCAACCTGCACTTTCTCCTCTACAACCTGTCAAAGAAGGGCTGTAGGAACACGCTATATATAGTTTTTCAGTAGCCAATCCCTTTCGGAAGGCCACAAGGGGCGATTTTAAAAACCGGATCTGGCGTAATCCGTCGAAAAACGGATCGAAAACCAGATGAACCGGATGAGACGGATCCGGTTTTGGCTGTCAAGCGCAAGACGGATCCGACAGAAAACCGGATCCGTCACATCCGGTTTTACAAAACATTTGCCGGATCCGGCGCTCCGGCACAACGCCGGAACGCGCCTGACGCCGAAAACCTGATGTGTGAAAGTAGCCTAATGGTTACACAGTGCAAGTTTAGTTCTGTGTATAACACAGCGAGTGAGAAGGCACAGATGACAATGAACCATCAGTGCCTTCTCTACAGGGATTCAAATGTCCGCCTCAGGTTATACACGGGGTTAATTTCCCCTTGTGTTTTCCCTGACGCGTGACGCCTGCCCCAATTCTTGGAGGACTGAGGTGTTGCACTGAGTATGCGCCGCTATTATGGTCTGATTACATCTTTATCATTTATTGAGCTCTGACACTTTTTGTCAACGTAATACACTGCGCAGGCGTCTAGGGTAACGATGCTATTTAGTTTTTTATATGAGTGCAGTTTTTTTGTGACCATACTATTAATCACTTCCTGGTTTGAGTGAGCTGCATTGCGCATGCTCTGTCCGCTGCCTTTGGTTGGTAGACCTGCCCCATGTGACCGTTTTCAAGTGGGAGGTCTTTCTGCATAAAAACATGGTGGTTCACCTCAGTCAACACTCCCTTGATAAAGCGCCTGTGGCGGGCACGAAACGCGCGTCGGGGGTCGTTGTATGGGCCTTCACCTCCTCTGCTCCCCAGTAAGCAGCCTGCCTTTACTTGGTTTCACACTTCGGTCATTTGGGTTGTTTCCCGGGTTCTCTCTGGCACAATTGCGCAGTTTTGATATGTCGATACATATGTCATTAACTATTTAAGAATTTTTTCACATGTCATGTCATGTTATTAGACATATGTCTGTTATGTGCAATGCCCATGGGCTGACTGTATGTTGTGCCATGTAGATTTGGAGCACTGGTATCATTTCATTTACCCTGTCCTTGTCTGTCCTGATTGTTGTATCATTGGGGTTTATCCCCCCTATTTTAGTCAACTTGTATACTTGTCAACATTTGATGTGAGTACTAATAAAATTTATACTTTTGCATATTTTGGATCCGTTACTCCGTTTTCTCCTTTTTAAGATTAGCATATGGAGTGGTAATCCTTGTACAAGGCGTTTTTGGACCATGGTCACCGCCTTGTCTTGTTTTCTGATACTGGGCATTATCATATATGTAGGGATTCAAATGTGTATAGCTGCTCTTCTTTGCAATGATATTTTAGAACATCACTACAGAGTAGGAGCTGAACTCCCAGGATATTTAAAGTCTATGGGCAATCCAGAAGCTTAACTAATTTCCATGAGCTTAACTTTTTCATGGGATTCAATTAGTTTCATTAAATCCATGGAGCATTTTGATAGAATCATATTCAATTTTTTGGGTAAATTTGTCTGTTTTTTATTTTTATTCTACAGTGCAATACGCAACTCTGCAATATATAGCTTCTCTAGAGAGTGTAAAGCCATTTTAAAACTTGAATCCTTATGTAGCAATTTCGGGGAAGATGCAAATGCCAACAACAATTTATTCAATCTGTCCTCATCTTCACCACAAATTTCAACCATAACATATGAATCCATATATAGTTGGTGAAATAAGTATTGAACAGATCACCAAGAAAATATATTTCTAAAGGTGCTACTGACATGGAATTCTCTCCAAATGTTGGTAACAACGCTTCCAATCCATGCAGGCAAAGAAATCAAATTATACTTGTCCATACATTAAGTTATGTGTAATATTGAGGAATGACAAAGGGAAAAAGTGTTGAACACATGAAGAAAGAGAGGTGCAAAAAGCCATGGAAAGTCATGTCACCAGATGAAATCTATCAGCAATAAGAAAGCAATTCTGCCACTTAGTGAAAAATAATATATCAGCTGGTTCAACTGATAGCTTATAACAAGATGCCAAACAAGAAACATTTCATGATGGATAAGGGTCCCGTTTCACTTAGCGACGCACCAGCGATCCCGACAATGATACGACCTTTAAAGGATCGCTGGTGCGTCGCTAAATGGTCGCTAGTAAGCTGCCAAACATGAGATCTCTTCAGCAACGCAGCAACGATCCGGCAATCCTTGTAACGACCTCGCTGGTCCTTGGTACCTTGTCACACAGCAACTTTTCAAACGATTCCTGCCTGAATCCCTGAGTTCTGCATCGCCAATGAGGTCGCTCGTCGGCGTCAAACACAGCGATGTGTGCTGGCCAGCGGGATGCCGACGACGAAAAAATGGCCCAGGACATTCCAGCATGATCAGCGATATCCAGCGGGGGGGCCGGTAACCGCTATGTGTCACACGTAGTGAGATTGCTGGCGAGATCGCTGTTGTGTCGCAAAATCGGTGATGCTTCAGCGATCTTGCTAGTGATCTCGCTATGTGAGAATGGGGCTTAACACTAGTGAGCTGTCTCAAGACCTTTGCAACCCTATTGTTGCAAAAACACTGATGGCATTTGTTACATAAGAATTCCTAAACTACTGAAGGTTCCAGTGAGCACTGTTTGGGCCATAATTTAGAAGTGGAAAGGACATCATTTCACCATAAACCGGCCTCGATCAAGTGCTCACCACAAGGTTTCGGATAGATGCGCTAAAAGAATTATCAGAAGATTTGTCCAAGAGCCAAGGACCACCTGTGGAGAGCTACAGAAAGACCTGAAAACAGCAGATACAATTTTTTCAAAGATAACAATAAGTAATGCACGCAACCTCCATGATCTGTATGCACGCTCACCACACAAGACTCCATTGTCAAACAAAAAGCATCTTCCAGCACGTTTAAATTTTTATTACCATATAGAAACATCCTCGCTCCTATAGTGGGATTGATAGCCTAGCAGCTGCAAGTGAAAAAGAAACCCCTGTTCAAAATGTGCTCAATTAGTGAACCTCAGATGAAATAAAAACCTTTGAGTGCGCTAGAATGACAGTAAGGGCCCCGTCACACATAACGACTCTACAGCGATCCCGCAAACGATACGACCAGATAAGGATCGTTGTTGCATCACTGTGTGATCGCTGGTGAGATGTCAAACTGACCGATCTTCCCAATGACGCTGCAATGATATGGCGACCCATAGCGACCTTTGTTACGATCTCGGCGGTCATTGAAACCCTGTAACACTACTTTTGTTCTGATGATGCAGTACACGATGAGTGCAGTACTTTGTGACGTCTGCAGGCACACAGGCGTGGAATAGCATTGCCTTTTCCGCGCCCCCTAATCTCCGATTGGTGGTCACTACTGCATTCTGATTGGCGGAGCATTTCTTCTTTGTTTGACCCAATGAAAAGGCAACCTCGCAGTGCTTCTGTTCTTTGTTCCTGCCAGCGCATTTCAGATCCTAGTAGCATTCTTTGTTCTTGCCAGCGTATTTCAGATCATAGTAGCGTTCTTTGTTCATGCCAGCGTATTTCAGATCATAGTAGCATTCTTTGTTCCTGCCAGCTTTGTTCCTGCAAGATCATACTAGCGTTCTCCAGCTGAGACTCCAATCAGAATTCCATTTTTTCCCACGATTATTATTTGGACAACTATACTTTGTGCACGGTACGTATATTTGGTGTCTCAAATGAGATGAAATTTGAAAAACAACATCCAATTTACAAAAGTGATCGTTCGTGAGGTGGTTTGGCGTGGCATCTATCTGTGTCCCTATGCTTTTACATGGTCAGCCATTTTTATTGGCCTTTTGTTCACACACCCGTGAAAACACGTGTTATTCTGTTCTTTTTTTTTTCATATTTTTTAGGGGTTCTAAAAGTAAGGTTTGTGGTCGCTAATGTTTTTACATTTTATAAATTTTATTGAGCCACTACAAGTTCTCTGGTTTCTTAGCTCTTGAGGGCGTGGCTCTATCTGTGGATGGGCAGCCATTTTAGGTGGTCTTGTGTGCGCACACTAAGTTTTTCACGACAACAGTACTAAGCTTCAATGTTTCGTATTTTTTTCCCCATTTTCCATGTATGCTCACTATATGCTATTCTTTATTTCAGATGTCTTACAATACAGAGGAGTTTATTCGTGAACTCATCGAACTGTATCGGTCTCTGCCATGCCTTTGGCAAATTAAGTCGGCCGATTACAGTAATCCCATAAAGAAACGGGAGGTATACGAGAAGATGATTGCCCTCTTCAAGCGGCATAATCCAGACGAGAAGGTGGATGAAGGTGTTGTTCGCAAAAAAATCCAAGGTCTATGCACTGTCTATAAAAAGGAGCTAAACAAAGTGGAGAAGTCAAGGAAGTCTGGTGCCAGCACGGACGAGGTTTATGTGCCCTCGTTGTGGTACTATGACTTACTTGACCACGGGCAACAGTATGTTCGGTGCGGCAGACCTTGGATGAAGACCCAGTGATCCTAATTGATCAAGATTCCCCTGTTGGAGATGTAAGTTTCTTGTTTGCTTTCCTGAATATAGCAATTTAAATTTTTTTTTGTTTGTTTTTTCCTTTAACTGTTATTTTCTTTTTCTGCAGCCCCATCACCAAGAACTTGGTACTCTAGCAACAGCTGAACAAACTTGCAGTGAGAACAGTATGGAGGACACTTGTGAGGGGTATAGTCAAGACCCAGCACCATCTACTCTACCTCGTCGTCAACCGATTTCAAGAAAAAGAAAGGCCGCCGTTCAGCCATCCCCCGACCTCCTATTTTTGGCTAATCAAATAATGGCAAATCAGGCCAAGACCACCATGGACACCTTTGCAAACTCTGCGGCGGATAGACTTGGAAAGCTGGATGCTCGACAAAGGAAACACGCCGAAAGGTTGATCTTCGAAAAGTTGAGTAAAGCCAAAGAAGGACAACTGGATGAGTATTCAATTGTCCGAAGTGTGCTCGACCGTCATCCTTTCTGAACAGTCATGGACACAAATGCCGGAGCCACTTTGGAGCACGCCTGTGCGGAGGTTTTGTCATCCTCCAAACCGGATTTTAACCCCCCCACCCCCATTGTATCCCGCTTTTTCCCAATCTTTTTTGCCACAAATGTCTTCTCCGCCCAGGCGTGGTTATTCGACAGAAGAAATCCATTACCAAGAATTGTAGCGCCGTTTACCAATTTTTTAAAATTTCTTTTGTACTATTGTAAAATAATTGTACATTCCACATTTTATTAACTTATGTGTTGGTTTTGGTTTTTATGTAATAAAAATTGTTTTTGCTTTATAACTTTCATGAGGCTTTGACGAATTGAGCAGCTGCTTATTGCCAGGTCAACTTGGCGGGTGAAAGGGCTTGGTGCATTAATATTTATGCGTAGTTGTTGTGGATGTGAGTTGTTGTAATGGATGTGCTATATCAGGTAGGTCCCTGATCATGTGACCCCTTACTCCTCCACCTCCTGAGACCTCACACCCACAAAAAAAAACACAACACTACAGCGGATCTTTTAAGTATACCTTTTTATAAGTATACCTTTTTTTTATAACATGGCTGAACAGTGCCCGGACATGTAAACAAAAAACAAACAAACAAAAAAAAAATTAACGGCTGCTGCCCTGTTCTTGGCGAGCCAAGGAGCGTAGCAGGAGCATTCTCAGATCTTCCAAGGCTTCAATTGCTCTCCCCAGTGAAGCCACAAGTTCTTGATTTGTTGGTGTTCCTTAAAAGGAAAGGGATAGTTAAATTTTCAATTCTTTCCAAGGAATATATTTACGTGTAAGTGTTAGTAATTTCACACTTACGGTTTTGTGCTTCCTGAGTATCAACTCTGGATGCGCCTTCCATCGATTCGGGTGGAGATGGGCTCACGGACCACCCCAATCCTCTCGCATCCTCGGGCTGTCGTGAAGTCATGTCCAGCTGTTGCTCAGGCTCATCATCTAAAGGCCCATTTATTATGCAATGGTATATGTGGTACTCCATGGATGCTGCTCCAGTGTATGATGTGCCCAAATAATGCTCTATATATAAAAAGGCCCATTTATTATGCAACGGTATATGTGGTGCTCCATGGATGCTGCTCCAGTGTATGATGTGCCCAAATAATGCTCCATATATAAAAAGGCCCATTTATTATGCAATGGTATATGTGGTGCTCCATGGATGCTGCTCCAGTGTATGATGTGCCCAAATAATGCTCCATATATAAAAAGGCCCATTTATTATGCAACGGTATATGTGGTGCTCCATGGATGCTGCTCCAGTGTATGCTGTGCCCAAATAATGCTCCATATATAAAAAGGCCCATTTTTAGTGCTACGGTACATGATGGGCTCCATGGATGCTGCTCTAGTGTATGATATGCCCAAATAATGCTCCATATATAAAAAGGCCCATTTATTATGCAACGGTATATGTGGTGCTCCATGGATGCTGCTCCAGTGTATGATGTGCCCAAATAATGCTCCATATATAAAAAGGCCCATTTATTATGTAACGGTATATGTGGTGCTCCATGGATGCTGCTCCAGTGTATGATGTGCCCAAATAATGCTCCATATATAAAAAGGCCCATTTATTATGCAATGGTATATGTGGTGCTCCATGGATGCTGCTCCAGTGTATGATGTGCCCAAATAATGCTCCATATATAATCAGGCCCATTTTTAGTGCTACGGTACATGATGGGCTCCATGGATGCTGCTCCAGTGTATGATGTGCCCAAATAATGCTCCATATATAAAAAGGACCATTTATTATGCAAGGGTATATGTGGTGCTCCATGGATGCTGCTCCAGTGTATGATGTGCCCAAATAATGCTCCATATATAAAAAAGAACATTTATTATGCTCCGGTATATGTGGTGCTCCATGGATGCTGCTCCAGTGTATGATGTGCCCAAATAAAGCTCCATATATAATCAGGCACATTTACAAAGCTAGGGTATATAATAAATTTTGCAATGTTTTTTTATTTCCTTTTTTTTTTTTTTACATTATTCCCTTGTTGAATTATTCATTATTTCATTGCACAGGGTGGGGGTAGGGGTATAACACTCACCACGATGGGATGCGCTCTGTACCGCAGATCTGCCAATTTTTTCCTTATCTGGGTGGTGGAGCGGTGAATCCCAAACCGTGTTGCCAGGCCATGCTTTACCCTGTGCAGCACAGTTTGTTTGTGCAAGACCGGGTGCTCAAATTGTTCGGCGCATTCATAGTCATGGGCCTGAATCTGTTCAATGAGGTAACGTACCTCTGGGTCCCCCCACGGTGCTGCACGACACCTGGCCGCCATTTTAAGGCCTCTCTATAGTGACTAGGCCACAACAGTGTTCTAAAACACGCCCACGACGCATTAGCTCCGCCCAGTGTTTTAGGCGGGGAACCCGGCTATTAGTGAACGCTAATGCGTTCATTAAAGACTCGCCTTCATTCTTATGACGCAATTGCGTCCTGAAATTGAGGCTTCTTCAATTATTCATCAGAGGTAATAAAATTGACTATATATATGCATACATGTATGTAAAAGTTTGAATGTGTATATGGGGTTTTGTGTATATATGTTCGTTTCTATATATGTGTGTAGATGTGTTTGTATTGCAATTTGTATGTTAATATGTATGTATGTATTTTTCAGTATACTATTGTGCCTAAGTTGGTTTTAGAAACAAAAAAAAAGGGAACATTGAGAAACCAAGGTTTTGAAATAGAACAAAACAAGTTTATTAGCCAAAGCATTAGAAACCTGTTAAAATACAGAATAAAAACATAATTATCTATAAACTAAAAAAACACATAATATTATCCAAAAATGCCCAAAATTGAAAGATGTGAACTTTATCATGAGTAGTCCGCTATAAGTTCTGGTGCTGCCAATTAACAGCACCGGGACCATTAAAATAGGCACAGTAATTGTCTCTGCAGGTCTTTGCATCCTGTGTGTTTCTTCCGAGTCCCAAAGGCCGAAGGCCAGCAATTGCATGTTCGGTTGCCCGCCATTCGGCGAGCTGAACTTCTCCGCTCTGGTTCACAGAGTCCACAAAGCCAGGAGGACAGTAAGAAATTGAATCCCGGCGGTGAAGGAAATTGTGAAGAACACAACAGGTTAAAAGTACAGAGTCAATAGATTCGAGTTTTAGGTTTATGGGTGTGTGCAAAACCCGAAAGTGATTTTCCATTATTCCAAAGGCATTCTCCACAACACGATGTGCCCTTGATAATCAGTAATTATAAATTCTCCATTCCGGTGTGAGAGTTTTTTGAGGGAAAGGCTTTATAAGATTGGGATGAAGCGGGAAGGCCTCATCGCCAATAAAAACAAACTTCATGTTTCCTCTTGTGTTTGCATTGGAAAACAGGTGAAGTTCGGAGTTATACAAACAATCTACAAAATAAGTATTCTCCAAAACCCCACCATCGGAAACCCTTCCATTCATTCCAACGTCAACATAAATGAACTCGTAGTTGGCTTTTACAAGGGCCATCAGTATGATGCTGAAATAGCCCTTGTAGTTGTAGAAATATGATCCACTGTTAGGTGGTTGCGTTATACGGACATGTTTTCCGTCCAAAGCCCCACCACAGTTTGGGAACTTCCACAACTGATCAAAATCATTGGCGATCTTGCTCCATTCCGCCTCAGTTGTGGGAATCTCCATGCAGGTCCAAAGACAACTAAAAATCGCCTTACACATTTCCGGAATCAGTACGCTCAGCAGTGGCCTTGAAATGGCGGAAGAAAAATGCAAATCTTGCAAGGAGCGTCCGGTGGCCAGGTAGCGTAGCATGACTGCCAATCTCTCATCTGCTGGGATGGCAGCATGCATCACTGTATCCTTGTGTTCGATAAGTGGTGTAATTTTGTCCAGTAAAAATGAGAATGAATCCTCAGACATCCGCGGATAATTTCTGAAATCGTGCAGATTTTTTTCCTGAAGCTCTTTCACCAACTGCATGTGGGACAATTCGGACCTGCTCTGCAACCATTCTCTTGTCCACATGCGACGCTTTCTTTTTGAACGCCTCTCCTGCATCCGAGATTCTTCTTGCCGCCGATGTTACTCAACAAATAATGCAGCAACCACGACAGCACACTCTGCATTATTCATGGTGGTGTAAACTGAAACAAACAAAAAAATACATTAGATGTTGTGTTGGGGGTTTGGTGAGCGCACACAAGACCACCTAAAATGGCTGACCAGGTATTAAACATATGAACAGACAAAGAAACCACACCCTCCCTCCAAAAAGAGCTATGACAGCAGATAATTGGTAACTTTTCTATAAATTTGCTAAAATGGAAACGCAGTTGAGACCACAAATGATACCTACTGTGATCAGGAGAACCGTTGATGAATTCGAAATTAGTGTTGTTTCACAGCAAGAGAACGCTAGTGACCAGCAAGAAGGTGCAAACTGAAAAAAAAATTAAAAATGGTACAAAAGTTGTTTTGTTGGGGGTTGGGTGCGTGCACACAAGACCACCTAAAATGGCAGACCATACATATTAAACATACGCACAGACAAAGAAACCACACCCTCCCTCCGACAAGATCAATGAAAGCAGACAATTGGTAAATGTTCTATAAAGTAGTAAAAAAGGAAACGCTGTATAGACCCCAAATGATACCTACTAAGATCAGGAGATCCATTGATGAATTGATATAGCAGTGTGGAATTGCAGCCAGAGAAACACTATTTCGATGTGTGACCAGCTAGAAGGGACAAAGAACACAAACGCTGCTGTGCTGCCTTCTTCACGGGTCAGGAACAAAGAAAGAAAGCACCCACTGTGCTACATTCTTTAAGGGCAAGGGCGCCAATCAGAACGCAGTAGCGGCCACCAATCGGAGCTGAGGGGCGCGGAAAAGGCACCGCTTAAACACGCCTATTCTTTCTCGTTTCAAGTTGCTAGCGAGATCGTTGGTTTGCTACCCAGCGGGGATTCAACGACCAAAAAAATGTCCAGACGTTTCTGAAACGACCAGCGATCTCACAGCGGGGGCCTGTTCGCCGCATCATGTCACACGTAGCGATATCGCTTGTAAGGTCGCTATTGCGTCACAAAACTAGTGACTCAGCAGCGATCTCGCTAGCAATCTCGCTGTGTGTGACGGGGCCTTAAGGCTATGGTCACACTATGAGTATTTGATCAGTATTTCACATCAATATTTGTATAAGCCAAAACCAGGTGAGGGTCTAAAATGCAGAATTGTTGTATGTCTTTCTATTATACTTTTTCTCTTATTGCTCCACTCCTGGTTTTGGCTTACAAATGCTGATGTGAATTACTGATCAGATACTGATAGTGTGACCATAGGCTAATATACACTGTATAATCCCTTTGGCTGCTCAATTAGATACCTAGGAGTGAGCAGAAAAAAAAGGACAGAAAAGTGATAAAAATCTAGTTAGCAATAATCGCTCCACTATACAATACAGCTAACAGCACATTATGAACATTAAAAGACCAATAACAACTGGAACAATCTGAACTGTTGTGAGTTCATTTTCCCCTTCGTCACTGAGGTCTGGTGAACTCCCTATTCTGGTAAAGGAAGGTAATGAGCCTGATTATCAGGCACCTGAGTCTAATGAGGATGACTGACTGAGTGGAGTCACGGACTGGATATAAGGCTGTCAACGCCCTTCTGCCCTGCGGGTGATTTCTCTGTGGACTTCTAGGACACCAGTCTGATTCCTGCTCCTCTAAAGCTAAGTTTTTTGCTTTGCCTGTTGCATTTGTGTTTTGTTTTTGTTTTCCTTGCTTTTCTGGATTCTGCCATTCCCTGCTGGGGTGAGCTGAATCTCCTTTTGCCTGTTGCTCTGTCTTCAGAATATTCCTGAGTACTGACATAGCTTTTTGAAGCCTAGCGTCTTCAGGGCCTTTTTCACTGTCAGTCTGTTGGCTCTTATTTTCATAAGGTTTTTCACGGATTGCAGACAGCAGCCTTCCTGTCCTTTTCTATCTAGTTAGCTTGGGCCCCGTCTTTGCTCAGTCTATCTTTCTGTCTGTGTTAGTGTTTTCATCTTGCTTCACCGTCATTATATGTTGGGGGCTGCCTATTGCTTTGGGGTCTGCTCTGGGGCAGTTTAGATTTCCCCTTTCTTTCTTTAGGCCTATTTAATTCTCCGGCTGTGATCGAGGGGTCTAGGGCATCGTAGGAACCCCCCACGGCTACTGCTAGTTGTGTTGATAGGTTCAGTGGTCTGCAATCCGATAGCTGCCAACTTCTCTGGTTTTCTGGACTTAGCTAACATTTCTGTTTTTGCCTCCTACGGTGACTCAATCATAACACTGAACTATGACAAAGAACCAGTCGGTTTGAAACGCGTAAGGCCATGAGTTTCCCTGGTTACTTGTCTTTTTTCTAAACGAATGTTTTTTTTTACACCATAACGTTAACAATATTATATATTAAAGATTTTTGTTTTTAATTAACCAATGGATCTGTTACTGGATACCTTTCTCTCTTTGTTACCGATCGTTTGCTGCTAACACGAACTCCTTTCTGTGTACGGCCATTGGATTCTACTGCGGTGAGCTGGATTTTTTCTGCAAAGTTTTTAGCATAGACCAATACCTATTAATGCAGGACTATAAACTTGTGGAAAATAAACCAAGCAAGTTACCACATTTAAATGAATAGAAGTGAATTAAAAGACCATAGGATATAATTTGTTTTGTGTACAAACAATCATTGCACAGAGTTTACCAATAACCAGGGGAAGAGTCTTGAGGAGATCATTTGCATATTCCCAGTGCCTTCTGGGATAAATGAGGAGTCTCCGCGAGCTCAACGATCACTGGGTTTTGGCCGTTGCAGCTGAAAAGAGGAAATCGGAAAACCAGGGGAAGAGTCATGAGGAGATCTTTTGCATATTCCCAGTGCCTTCTGGGATAAGTGAAGAGTCTCCACGAGCTAAACGATCACTGGGTTTTGGCCGTTGCAGCTGAAAAGAGGAAATCGGAAAACCAGTGGAAGAGTCTTGAGGAGATCATTTGCATATTCCCAGTGCCTTCTGGGATAAGTGAAGAGTCTCCACGAGCTCAACGATCACTGGGTTTTGGCCGTTGCAGCTGAAAAGAGGAAATCGGAAACCAGGGGAAGAGTCTTGAGGAGATCATTTGCATATTCCCAGTGCCTTCTGGGATAAGTGAAGAGTCTCCGCGAGCTCAACGATCACTGGGTTTTGGCCGTTGCAGCTGAAAAGAGGAAATCGGAAAACCAGGGGAAGAGTCTTGAGGAGATCATTTGCATATTCCCAGTGCCTTCTGGGATAAGTGAAGAGTCTCCGCGAGCTCAACGATCACTGGGTTTTGGCCGTTGCAGCTGAAAAGAGGAAATCGGAAAACCGCGCGCCGATAGGCGTGCAAATTTTGGCTCATCTTTCATTGTTTAAGAAATCTTAATATGGGAGAGGCCAGGAGCCATTTGGTGAGCTGCACTTCTTGCTACATGTTCTCAGACTTACCAGTGGAAAAGCCAAACTTCACATGCCACAAATGCAAGCTTGTGTCCTTGTTGGAGGAAAAGTTGCAAAATCTCGAAGAGAGGTTAGCTACGTTGAAGATCATTAAGGAAGGTGAAGAGTTCTTAGACAGAGCAGAATTATCTCTTCATGTTACAGAAAGAGAAGAAATTCGAAGTGTACCTGAAGAAACAGAGGAATGGAAACATGTGACCCAGAGAAGCAGGAGGCAGTCAGCACCCATACTTCTCAGGAACCAGTACCGGGCTCTCACGCAGGAAAACGATGAAGATTTACATCAGGATAAGACTTTGCCCACAAACAGCAACCTTGTACGCCTTCAGAGTCCTCCTGGATGGAGAAAGAAAAACGTTGTGAAGAAGAAACGGAGAGTGGTGGTCATGGGGGATTCACTGTTGAGAGGAACAGAGGCCACTATCTGCAGACCGGATATAACTTCAAGAGAAATGTGCTGTCTTCCAGGTGCAAAAATTAAAGATGTGTCTGACAGGATATCAGGACTCTTCAGACCTACAGATGACTACCCATTCCTGCTACTACACGTGGGGACAAATGACACCGCAATAAACGACCTGGAAACCATCTGCAGAGACTTTGAAGACTTAGGCAAGAAAGTGAAAGAACTGGGAGCGCAGGTGGTCTTCTCTTCCATCCTCCCAGTGGATGGCCATGGAACAAGGAGGTGGAATAAGATTCTGCAGGTGAGCAACTGGCTACGTCGATGGTGTCGTCAGCAACGATTTGGATTTATGGATCACGGAGTGAATTACATTTATGATGGACTACTTGCTAGAGATGGGGTGCACCTTATGAAGACTGGAAAACATGTATTTGGAAGTCGCCTTGCTACACTTGTAAGGAGCGCTTTAAACTAGAACAACATGGGAAGGGAAGCAAAAGACCAGAAAAAGCCAAACACCTGACAAATGCTATTGAGAACTCTGCTATTAGAAGTGGAAAGGAAGAACAAAGACAAAAGAATCTAATTAATACAAATATTGGAGAAAGAGAAACCAATCACAAACTAAAATGTTTCTATACTAATGCACAAAGCATGGGCAACAAACAAGGAGAATTGGAACTACTAACACAGGAAAAGAAATATGATGTCATTGGAATCACTGAAACTTGGTGGGACAATACACATGATGGGAATACAAGACTAGAAGGATACAACTTATTTGCAAGAAACAGACTTAATAAACGAGGAGGAGGTGTCGCATTGTATGTTAGAAACACGTATATCTGCACAGAGATTGAAGCTTCAGAGACTGGGAGTTCTGTGGAAACTGTTTGGGTAAGAATACAAGGACAGAACAATGGAAAGGACACCATTGTAGGCATTTACTACAGGCCGCCTGTGCAAGCTTAAGATATGGATGAACTCTTTATGCATCAAATGGCCAAGTTCTCCAAAAAATATGACATAGTTGTCATGGGAGATTTCAACTATCCAGACATTTGTTGGGAATCTCTCTCAGGCAAAACTAACAGGTCAAGGAAATTCTTATCCTCTCTTGCTGACAACTTTATCTTCCAAAAGGTAGGGGAGAAAACAAGGGGAACTGCTACCTTGGATCTAATTCTTATAAACAGGGAGGAAATGGTTGAGGAGGTAAAAGTGGCTGGGACCCTAGGAGGTAGCCACCATGCTATTTTAGAATTTTGGATAACTAGAGTAGGAAGACCTGTGAAGACTCAGACGTCAAGGTTAGATTTCAGAAAGGCAGATTTTAAGGGATTCAGAAAGAGAATTGGAGGGATCCAATGGCTGGATATCCTTAAAGACAAAAGTGTCCAGGAAGGATGGGAAATCTTGAAAAATGAAATTCTCAAAGCACAATTATTAACAATTCCGAAAAGAGGGAAGAATAGGAAGCATTTAAGGAAGCCAGGATGGATGAACACAGAACTTAAGCACATGCTAAAAAGGAAGAAAAAAAATGTTTATAAAATGGAAAGAGGGAGGCATATCTAAAGAAGAATATAATGCTGTCTGCAGAACCTGCAGGGCACAAATCAGATTAGCTAAAGCTGAAAATGAATTGAGGCTTGCAAGAGATGTCAAAAGCAATAATAAAAAATTTTGGGGATATGTCAAAAGTAAAAGAAAAGTCAAAGATGCTATGGGATTTTTACAGGATGAAAATGATGAAATGGTAAGACAGGATGTTGAGAAGTCCGAACTTTTAAATTCCTATTTTGCATCTGTTTTCTCTCAGAAAGAAAATGTTACATCAACTGTTCTTCACTGTCCTATTAAGGGAATAGAAGAATCCAGGATATCTATAAACAGAAATATAGTGAGGAAACACTTAGCTAACCTAAATGTATTCAAGTCTCCAGGTCCAGATGAATTACACCCCAGAGTACTGAAGGAGATAGCAGAAGAAATTTTTGAACCCCTCTCCATAATCTTTGAAAATTCTTGGAGAACAGAAGTGCCAGAAGACTGGAGAAGAGCAAATGTTGTTCCTGTCTTCAAAAAGGGGAAGAAGGTGGACCCAGGCAACTATAGGCCGGTGAGTCTGACTTCTATACCAGGAAACATCTTTGAACAAATTATTAAACAACATGTATGTCAGTACCTGGATAAGAATGAAGTGATTAAACAGAGTCAGCATGGGTTTGTAACTAATAAGTCATGTCAGACTAACTTAATTTCCTTCTATGACGGAATCACTGATTGGGTGGATCAAGGAAATGCTGTAGATATAGTATATCATGACTTCAGCAAAGCATTTGACAAAGTATCTCACACAATCCTTATTGAAAAAATGACAAAGTATGGAATGGACAAGGCAACTGTTAGGTGGATTCATAACTTGGTTAGTGATCGCACCCAAAGAGTGGTCGTAAATGGCTGCACATCCAGTTGGAAGAATGTCTCAAGTGGGGTACCACAGGGCTCTGTCCTGGGCCCTGTATTGTTCAACATCTTTATCAACGATTTAGATGAAGGAATTGAGGGTAAACTGATTAAATTTACTGATGACACAAAGCTAGGAGGGATAGCTAATACTAGAGAAGAGAGAGAGCGAATTCAAAAAGATATAAATAAACTGGAGAAGTGGGCAGCAACTAACAGAATGGTTTTTAACAGGGAAAAATGCAAAGTACTACATCTGGGCAATAAAAATGAAAAAAGCATATACGGAAAGGGAGGAATAGGGCTAAGCAACAGCACATGTGAAAAAGACTTTGGTATACTAATAGATCACAGACTGAATATGAGTCAACAGTGTGATGCAGCAGCAAAAAAGGCAAATGCAATTCTAGGATGTATTAACAGAAGCATACAGTCTAGATCACGTGAAGTCATTATTTCCCTCTACTCCTCTTTGGTCAGACCTCATCTGGAATATTGTGTCCAGTTTTGGGCACCACATTTTAAAAAAGACATCAACAAACTGGAGCAAGTTCAGAAAAGAGCGACCAGAATGGTGACCGGTCTACAAACCCTGTCTTATGAGGAAAGGTTGCAGAATTTGGGAATGTTTAGTTTGCAAAAGAGAAGATTGAGAGGAGACTTAATAGCTGTCTACAAATATCTAAAGGGTTGTCACATTGTAGAAGGATCAACTTTATTCTCTTTTGCACAAGGAAAGACTAGAAGCAATGGGATGAAACTGAATGGGAAGAGACACAGATTAGATATTAGAAAAAACTTTTGACAGTTAGAGTGATCAATGAGTGGAACAAGCTGCCACGAGAAGTGGTGAGTTCTCCTTCAATGGAAGTCTTCAAACAGAGGCTGGACAGACATCTGACTGGGATGATTTAGCGAATCCTGCTTTGAGCAGGGGGTTGGACCAGATGGCCCAGGAGGTCCCTTCCAACTCTACGATTCTATGATTCTATGATTCAATGGTGTGCAAGGATGTAAATGACATGTGACGTCATGATTTTCACAAAGTATGCATGACTAGAGATGTGTTTCAGAAACTATTTCCTTCATCAGAGGGCAATGAAGAAATGCCACTTCTTATGGGTATATAGCTGGTGGTTGTATCCAATATAGGGTTAATTGTTCTCATGTTCATAATGACGTATATGACAGCAATTAACATATATGTAACCTGCCCATTTATAAATGAAACCTAACAATGTCAATAAAAGAAACATTCTTCCAATAAAATGCAATGCTTATCTTGATTGTGAACAAATAAATGAATAAACAAAAAAATAAATAAAAAATGGAATAAAATTGCAAAACTTTCTTTTAATTTTACTAATGTAAAAACACTAAAATCCCTTGCTGAGCATATATCATGATTTATTTATTTTTAAATTCACTTTTAAATCTCAGTGAAATGCAAAAAGCTTAATATCATCGATCAAACCATTACGGTATTAAGGTTGAATATCCATTTTGATTCAATGCGTGACATTAATGATATATTATTATTATTTTTTATTTATATAGCACCATTGATTCCATGGTGCTGTACATAAGAAGGGGTTACATACAAATTACAGATATCACTTACAGTAAACAAACTTACAATGACAGACTGATACAGAGGGGAGAGGACCCTGCCCTTTCGGGCTTACATGCTACAGGATGGTGGGGAAGGAGACAGTAGGTTGGTGGCTTCCAGCAGTTCCGGTGTTGGTTGAGGTGATATCTCAAGTAGTGGTGATGTGGGAGGAGCGGCCCCCCTCGAGTGTCCGGGCCGGAACCAAAGGAGCCGTCATCCGGGTTCCGGGGGAAACTGTTCCCCGGGGGACAGAATTCGGGGATGTACCATCCTGACAGACAGATGGGCTGGGGGAGGGACCAGTATAAAGGAGGCAGGGAATTCCCCAGACGATGAGTCAGCAGACCGGGACAGAGACTGCCGGAGAGCGTGGGAGCGACGGGAAGCTAGAGCGACTTACCAGTGTGAGGGAGGACGCTCACTGAGGACTCCAGAGGGACGGTGCCAAGGCGATCATCCGAGACTTGCTGCCCTGCTCCAGCCCTCGGCCACTGTGGTCCCAGTTCAACCCGCGGCCGCTGCCACCTCCTCTCAGCCTGCGGCCTATCCGCGGTCACCAATGGCTGCTGCCGCCTCTCCTCAGCCCGCGGCTGTGGCCTGTTCCCCGCAACAAGCAGCCGCCCCGTTATCGCCCGTTGCCGTGGCAAGTACCGTGCCATTGGCGGCCACCACCGTCCGGCCCATGACCGCAGGGTAATGTCGATGGGCCCTACCCCTATTCCGTCCTTCCTTTCTATGGCGGTGTGTAGCTCTATGGACTCCCGTTGCAGCCATTAGCTGCGCAGGTGGCCTGTCATCCGCCACCGCACATCACTGCCACTGGCCCCAGTCCGGGGCTTGCGGCCCACCCGTCCAAGGACTTCGCCGGGCCCTGTGGGGCTCCAGTGTCGCCAGCGCGCCGGAGGGCGCGAAGACTCCATCGATGCCTCAGTAACTGGGCCCAGAAACTACTACACTGAAAGACCACCAACCCGAACGGTGAGGGACGTTTGGACAGCAGCTAAGTTGACTTTTCCATTAAGGACCCGTAGTCGGCCAAACCGCGGCCCTATAGTGACCGGCTATTGCCAGAAGTAGTCATGTTCCACTCCTCGGTGTTTGCTTGTCTAGAGCCCCTGCGAGGGCAACACATGTTACCCCCTTTTTGAGTTCAAGCCAAGACTGAGCAAAGTTCCCTCAGTCTTATAAAAGTTATATTAGAAAGCACCAGGTTGTCTCGCGACTTGTCACTGAATCCTGCGTACCTGCAAGTACCACATTGAGGAGGTAGTCGGGTCATTGCAGGCTGTAGGCTTTCTTGAAGAGGTGGGTTTTCAGGTTCTGTTTGAAGGATTCGAATGTGGTTGATAGTCAGACATGTTGGGGCAAAGAATTCCAGAGGATGGGGGCTATTCGGGAGAATTCTTGGAGGCGGTTGGGTGAGGAGCGAATAAGTGTGGAGGAGAGGAGGTCTTGGGATGACCATAGATTACGTGAGGAAAGGTATGGGGAGATTAATTCAGAGACATATGGAGGAGATAGATTATAGATGGCCTTGTAGGTCAGTATTAGTAATTTGAACTGGATACGCTGAGGGAATGGAAGCCAGTGAAGAGATTTGCAGAGGTGAGAAGCGGAGGAGTAGCGAGGAGAGAGATGAATTAGTCGGGCAGCAGAGTCAAGGATGGACTGGAGAGGTATGACGGTGTTAGCAGGAAGACCACAGAAAAGGATGTTGCAGTAGTCAAGGCGGGAGATGATGAGGACGTGCACAAGCATTTTAGTAGAGGGTTGAGGAAATGACAGATTCTGGAAAAATTTTTGAGCTGAGGCGACAGAAAGAGCTTGGATGTGCGGTTTTTAGAACAGGGCAGAATCAAGGGTTACTCCGAGGCAGCGGACTTCCGGTACTGGGGAATGCGTGATGTCATTAATTGTGATAGATAGGTCAGGTAAGGAATATCTGTGAGATGGAGGAAAGATGATGAGTTCAGATTTGTCCACACTGAGCTTGAGGAAGCGAGAGGAGATGAAGGAGGATATGGCTGATAGACACTCCGGGATTCTGGACAGTAGAGAGGTGACATCTGGGCCAGAGAGGAAGATCTGAGTGTCATCAGTATAAAGGTGGTACTGGAATCCATGGGACTTTATGAGTTGACCCAGGCCAAGGGTATAAAATATAGTCTCATATATAGTCTCATCCCTCCAATTTTTAGGGCCATGTTCTAACCCCAAGAAAGTGACCCTTCTAGATGATTGATGCTTATTGAAAAAATGGGGTGATAAGAGATGTCGTTAAAAGCCCCATTTGATGTTATAAATGTGTTGCCTAATATGTTCTGAAAGAGTCCTCTTTGTGCTACCTATACATACTGTATTTTCCCACAGGGGCAGATCATCGCATAGATAACTCCTCTTGAATGGCATGATATACGATCAATAACAGAGAAGGATTCAGTTCCCTCAGAATTAGTTTTTTTTTAAATTTTTGTTTATTGGTTGTGTTTTTGCAGTCATAACAACAACCACAACGAATAAAACCTTTTCATACATAATGAAAGATATCAGCCCTATTTTTACCCTTATGGTTTCTATTCCTTTTATAATTTTGAATGGTTGGAGCAATCAAATTGCCCAAATTGGGTGCTTTACAAAAAACACATTTTGTTTTTTCCTGGAATGTATTCTTCTATAAGGAGATCTTGTTTTAATATCTCCCAAAAATGTTTAATAATCCTTCTGAAGGGGCCAGTTTATGAATTGTATTGGGTGATAATGGGAATATTGGATATTTCTTCTCGCAATATTATATGATTAATTTTTTTTCTGTTTTTTTTATTTCCTTTAGGTCTTTTGATTTTTTTGATACTACAAATTCCTCTATGGACTGAGATAACATATCATGAATTGTTTCCCTTAGTAACTATTGCTTGTCTCCACTATTTAGAAATTGAGCTTCCAAAAAGTCTCTTGTGTGTACAATTTGCATCATATTCTAATTAACTAAATTTTTGGGATATTTACTAACCAGGCTGGTAAATGACAAGTAGAAGTTGAAATATAGCTGTTAGAGTCAACTTGTTTACAACAGCATTTAGTGGATAATGAACCATTATCACTAAAACATTTAAATCTACAAAATTGATGTCAGATTGACTGTAGGTTGGTGTAAATTTCAAATGGTAATCATTATTATTTATCTCTACCAAACTCTTAAGGAAATCTTCCAATCCCTTCCAAATGAAGTTGTTTTCATCAATAAAATGCCGCCATAGGACCAGGTCCCCCTGTATAGATGGCATGTTGTTCCCATCCCCCATGTGAAGGTTGGCCTAGCTAGGAGCTGACCTGGTCCCATGGCAGTACCTCACAATTGGCGATAAACATCATAGTTATACCAAAAATAATTATGCAATACAATGAAACGCATACTATCAATTATGAACTTTATTTGTTTTAGCTGGTATTTGCTATTTGCTATTAAGAATAATTGTGCTGTTTCACATCCCCTATCATGTTGAATTATAGTGTATAATGAAGAAATGTCCAAAGTTCCCAAAATGAACCTATTTTCCCATTTCACTGTTTGCAATATTTGAATATTGTGTCCTTCTAGCGTAGTGGAAGTTATTTTATTTTATCCCCGTTTAAAGTTTGTTCAGCAACATTTAGACAAGCCTGTGAAATACTTGGAGAATATGGTCTGGAAGGTTTACAAAATAGGTGAACAGGAGAAAATGTCAAAAGCTGGCTAACATAGGATTGCTGCATAATATTGTTTTGTTTGTTTCATCTGGGTTTTTACCTACTTAATTAATAAACATTGATTTTAGATGATTTCAATGTTTGCCAGATTTTGAGAACATAGTTTGGTAAGATGAGACCAAAATTAAACTCTATAGATGCCATAATACAGACCATGTTTTGAGGCCAAAAGGCACTGCATATCACCCCCAAAAACACCAAACCAACAATGAAGTTTGGTGGTGGGAACATCATGGTGTAGGACTGTTTTTCAGCATATGACACTGTCAAACTTGATATAATTGAAGGAAGGATGGATAGACAAATGTACTCAGATATTATTGGAAAAAATCTGCTGCCATCTACCAAGATCATGAAGATGAAATGAGCGTGAACATTTCAGCAAGACAATGATCCCAAGCACACAGCCAAGGAAATTCTCAATAGGTTTCACCGAACGAAAATAAAGCTGCTAGAATGGCTCAGTCAATCTCCAGTCCTGACCTGAATCCAATAGAAAATTTATGGAAAGAACTAAAGCTTATAGTCCATAGGAGGAGCCCACAAATCCTTCAGGATTTGAAGAATATTTGTGTGGACCAATGAGCCAAAATCACACCTGAGCAATGCATGTTTCTCCATGTATTTTTGTCCATACAATATATCCTTGATAAGAAATATGTTTCCACCATCCATGTCTATACCAAATACTCACCATTAGGAGACATGGCTAACATGTAAGGAGTCAGGACCTTTATAAATGTCATCATCAAAAAATGTCTGGCCTTTCATAAAGAAATAAAAATGGATAATGCCATCAATTAAAAAAAAATAACAACTCATTTGTGATGAATTTATGGAGGTTGTCAAACTCTACATACTTGTAGTATGTATGATGTAATATCAAAGTACAGTACATGTGAAAGAGACAATTTTGCATGAAGATTGCCAGGATCTTGAGACTTTGTAGGTAGAATTTCAATGGGAATAACACTGATAAAACTATTGCAATATATAAACCTCCCTAACATCACTGAGTAAATAGTTCAGCTGTATACATAAATGGTATGTGACACATGGTACAGTAGTAATATTACAGAAGTAGTATTGGGAACCACCAAAATATTTACTGTGATCATGGTTCAGCTTCAACTGTCAAGTAAAGGAAACTCCTCAACCCTCTGCAGAATACATTCTTTAGGCTTTGTGTTTCACTTGACAAGAAGTAATTGGTCTATTGACCATAGCATAATTCCATTTTGCCTGAATTGCAGAAAGCAAACACATGCTAGGGACTCAATTTATCCAGGTTTAAGGTTGCCCTTCAGACTACATATATCTATTGTCAAATAATGACATGCATGATAATTGGATATACGCATACTACAATATTTATTACTATAAGTAATGCCTACTGTAAATGGCTAAAATTAGATCCTATATCGCTTACATCTACCATTAACCTTATAAAGATGAAGTTTCATATATGCATGACACTTGATTATGGACTTTAATCTAGAGCAATTGTAAATGTATGCTGCAGGTCAAAGCTCCTACTTCTCCAATCTAGTAGCAGCAGGTTGGGTGCTTGGCTCCCACATATGACCGGAGACCCTATCAAGGTTATTAAAATGATTTATAACTGCTTTTATCTTCCCTCAGTCTAAACAGCACTCAGTGTCACTACCTATTTTGGACACTATGATCAAAAGTGAATATCTCCAAGAGGCTTTTTATGATATAATGGGGGAAACAATATGTTAAGTTTTCAAAAATAGGTAAAAATATAAAATAAAATGCAAATAAATTAAAAAAAAAAACACAATTGTTAGAGCAAACTATCACCATATCAGCCCCATTCTCCATAATCTGAGACTACACTTGACCAAATTAAAATAGGTTCATTTTTCTTATGCTTCATTTTAGTGAAAATTTAAACAGATTTTTAGGAAAACCGGCTACATGCCAACCCTATGTTTCCTGAAAGAAAAAAAAGCAATAAAAGAAACAAACAAACCTTCAAAAAGGATTTTGGCAACCAAAGAAAATTAGAGCTGTAATAAAACTATGTACAAAAGCGACTGTGGCCAATTATGGCCTTGGCCTCTTTACTGCCTGGCCCTGGATGATCAATACACAGCCGGCATATAGCAGGCTTAACTCCACCTGCGTTCTGTTACAGTCAATCGTATTCAGTGTCACATCAATAACTGAGATTATGATGATGAAGTTCTTTATGTAACGTTGCATTTTGTAAATGGCACAAAAAACTTTTCATTTAACTTGTACACCGGTCTTGGTTGCCGTTGATTTATCCGTGGAGAATGTCAGGTTATCTTGTCACAGGTTGCATAATTATGTCCCTGCATTATGCCTCCTGCTCCTTGCTATGGACGATAAAGAATATGCTGCTTGTGGGAGTGGGGACAGATGACAGATATGATTGTTTTTTATTTTTAATTGCTATTTAAAGAGGGCAAAAATGTAGGACATTATCAGTCTATAGTGGCCAGAATTGAGTACATTATCACTATACGGGGGTAAAGTTGAAACATTACTACTGTACTAGCTATGAACCCGTTCTACGCCCGGGTGGCAAGCAGTTTTATTGGTATATGGTCTCCTGGTATGTGCTGCCTCCTTCCTGTCCTGGTATGCATGGCACCCCTCATCCCTATCCTGGTGTGCATGGTGCCCCTGATCCCTATCCTGGTATGTATGGCACTGTCACCCCCCCAATCCTGGTATGCATGGCACCCCATTCCTCATCCTGGTATGCAGGGTCCCCCTTCATCCGAATCCTGGTATGCATGGTACCCCCTCATCCCTATCTTGCTATTTATGGTCCCCTCACCCCCCAATCCTGGTGTGCATGGTTTTTCACTCCCCAATCCTGGTATGCATGGTCGCCTCACCCTCCAATATTGGTATGCATGGTCCTCTCAGCCCCCAATCCTGGTATGCATGGTCCTCTCACCCCCAATCCTGGCATGCATGCTACTTCTCACCCCCCAATCCTGGTATGCATACTACTCCTCACTCCCCAATCCTGGTATGCATGGCTCCCTCACCCCCGTATCCTGGTATGCATGGTCCTCTGACCCCCTATCCTGGTATGCATGGTCCCCTCACCCCCTTATCCTGGTATGCACGGTTCCCTCACCCCCCTTCGTGGTATGTATGGTCCCCTCACTTCCCCTTTCGTGGTATGCATGTTCCCCTCACCCCCCTTTTGTGGTATGCATGGTCCCCTCACCCCCCTTTCGTGGTATGCATGGTCCCCTCACTCCCCTTTCGTGGTATGCATGGTCCCCTCACCCCCCTTTTGTGGTATGCATGATCCCCACACCCCCCTTTCGTGGTATGCATGGTCCCCTCACCCCCCTGTCATGGGGTGACTTACCCAGTGTGACCCGACCAGACGATTGGTTGGTCACAAAACCAACGAAGACAAACAAGGGGGCACGGGGAAACAATTACAACGGTGGGCCCTATAATAGGGAGCAGGGAAGTAGACACCGCCTACACTCTCCTAAGGAAGAGCCCTGAACTCTCCTCATGTTCCCTATACAGGTTCTTTCAACCTGTCGCCGACCAGGATACCTAGGTCCCTCACTTGCCCTGCACCTATCCCTTACTAGGGAACTGGCAAGTGCGGACACTGGTCCCACCGCTGTACTAATAAGTCACAAGGGAAAATAACAGGCAGGGAAAAACAACCACACTTAGCTTGCTCTGCACTGGACCGCAGAGTAAGGCGCCCGAACACAGCTTCCAGCAGGAAAACCACTTCTCCAGATAAGCTGCAAACACCACTGGTCAAGATAGCTTCTCTCCTCAGAACAGTTGGCTTCCAAATGACCAGTATTACCAATAGGAAGCTGCAACAGCTGATGACTTTTTATAGGAAGGAGGGCGGAGGTCACCACCTGCTGAATAATTAAACATGTAGTAACACCAGTGGCCAGCGGGGAGGGAAACCCCAGAAGCAGACTCACTAAACTTGTAGTAACACCAGTGGCCAAAAACCCATATTAACCCCCGAGGGTCTGAAAGGAAAAAGGTTTCTATAAGAGAATCCAGACTCTGCCACAGATCCAAAAATGGTTTGTGACACCCCCCTTTCCTGGTATGCATGGTCCCCTCACCCCCTCTTTCCTGGTATGCATGGCCCCTCACCCCCCATTTCCTGGTATGCATGGTCCCCTCACACCCCCGTTCCTGGTATGCATGGTCCCCTCACCCCCCCTTTCCTGGTATGCATGATCCCCTCACCCCCCCCTTTCCTGGTATGCATGGTCCCCCTGACCCCTATTAAACTGCACACAAACAAAAAAATTATACTCACCTTTCTTCCCTGTGCTCCAGCGCTGTCACGTTCTGCCAGAGGCCGGGGGAGGAGTCTGGCGCCGGAATACGTGCATGCCCATACTGCACTGTCCAGCGCCATATTGTGGAAGACACACTGCAAATGTGTTCCGGCCAAGGAGAAGCGCTGCGGGAACGTCCTCCCGGTCAGGTAAGTATGTAAGTATGGCGCCGGACATAGCGGTATGCAGTTTGTACACGTACCGCCATCTCCGGCGCCATACACACTCCTCTTACCACTGGATGCCTCATTCTGCCTGGAGCCAGACTGCGCAGGAGCGTCGCGCTTGCGCAGTCTATAAAGGCTTCAGACAGAGTGACGCAACCATGGTTATATTATAGATGTGGGCCACAACAAGGGACATTATTACTGTATGGGGGTCACAATGTGTTAAACTATTAGTCTAAGAGGTCCAGAATGAGGGACATTAGTGTGTGGCAATTAATTAAAGAACATGGATTATCGTCCACCATTGTGGCATCATACATTAATAATGTCCCAAAATTTAGTTCCATGTATTAATAATATTACCCATTGTGGGACCATATACTATTATTATTATATGCGGCCACAATTTGAGATTTTTCATCTGTATCTATTAAAAAAATGGTTGATATAACTGTATGGGGAAAAAATATGTACAGTACTTTCTAAATGTATGGTTGCTACTAGGGTGGGAGTCTTTACTGCTCTATTTGAGCACAAAGATGATAAATAACTGCTATATTGGGACATAAAGGGGATTTTTACTGTTGTTAGGAGCCTAAAAAGGAGACCTATAACATTTCTTTAACATCCAGTGCATTTTTGCCTGAAATGCACAGACCACCGGCAGGCCGGCACAGCCCCCCGGCTGGCCGGCACAGACCACCGGAGCCTGCACAGACCACCGGCAGGCCGGCACAGCCCCCCGGCAGGCCGGCACAGACCACCGGAGCCTGCACAGACCACCGGCAGGCCGGCACAGCCCCCCGGCAGGCCGGCACAGACCCCCGGAGCCTGCACAGACCACCGGCAGGCCGGCACAGCCCCCCGGCAGGCCGGCACAGACCACCGGAGCCTGCACAGACCACCAACAGGCCGGCACAGCCCCCCGGCAGGCCGGCACAGACCACCGGAGCCTGCACAGACCACCAGCAGGCCGGTACAGACCCCCGGACAGTCGGCACAGCCCCCCCGAAGGCCCGAACTGACGGCGCATCATGATGCGCACAGACAGCACATCATGATGACGTCATTTCGGCAGCCAATCAGAGCCACAAAATGTGGCTCATTGCATTTTGGACTTCCGATTCCGGTATCCGATACGAAAAAAGTATCGGTACTCGGTATCGGAATTCCGATACGGCAAATATCGGCCGATACCCGATACTTGCGGTATCGGAAAGCTCAACACTAATTATGAATGCTCCCTCCGAGCATCAGATGTCATGCCTGGTTGCAGGTATCCAATTTGAGCCGGGTGATCAATGGCTTATTGTTTTTGGGCATGAAGCAATATGAAAATGTGCTGTTATGGGGGATTAGAGGTAATAGCAGCGGTTGGTGATTTGAGAAATGTTTATTAATGCTGTTTAAGAATACTCAGATGGTTGTATATCTGTTTTGATTGATACCTTAGCCCCTTTATTTGAATCTGCCTTTGTCAAAGTACTATCACCCCGCCTACTATATATATTGAGGTGATTTTTCAGTGGCCATGAGCTAAGTTCTTACATATTTGTTAATTTGCTGATTTTTTTTTTTTTTTTTTGGGACAGTGCAATTTTGAGCCTGAGCGATCAATGGCTCATTGTTTTGGGCATGATGCAATATGAAAAATGTGTTGTTGGGGATTAGAGGTAATAGCAGCGTTCTGTGATGTGAGAAATGTACATTAATGCTGCTTAAGAACATTTAAATGAGTCTGTATGTGCTCTGATTGATATCTTACCCCGTTTACTTGCAACTGCCTTTGCTAATGCACTATTATCCCGTACACTGTATACATCGGTTTGCAGATACATTTTTCTATTATTATTAAAACATTTTTTGTCTTTGGGGGGGGATTTTTTCAGGGATAATTCTAAGTTATTACCCCTGTCTCCCTTGGCCATATGTTCTGACACCCTCTTTCCTCTTTCTGGGTGAGAAGTGTAGGGGTCAGTAAGGGTCAGCCCACGTGGAGCGGGGGCACCAGAGTAACGTAGGGTGTAAAAGCTCTGCTGTCAGGCAGGGAGACATCTAAATAGGGTTATTTAGACCCCTTTTCCTCCCAAAGCAAATGTTTACAAATCTGCCAAAAATTTGAGTTTTTTCCAGTTACTATTCCTTACATTTTTGTCTTGGTGGTTTGTGGCATGGGGTTATTATTTATTATATTTTTGTCCCCGGCCATCTGTTGTACTCCAAGCTGATGTTATTTACATAGGAGTCAACAGGGTGATTAGGGAGAGCCGCCGAGGAGCGGGGGCGCCATTTGCGTATCAAGAGGGTGCCAACCTCCGCTGTCAGGTAGGAGAGAGATATAGGGCCCTATAGGGACAAATAGGTTTGTGACCCTCTACCTGACATTGGAACGACTCTCTAGTGTTTGTGGCTGGATCTTGAAAATCAGCAATAAGCCTATTTTTGTTTGCCTGTTTTTTGAAGTTTTGAAAACTTTAATGATTGGTCAATAAAGTATCTTTTAAGGATTGATTTTTTTTGTATATGAGCCGTTGAATAATTAATCCAGAATTATATTTATTAAGAATTTTTGTCCCATTTAACTCTGGCCTGATTCCTGACCTTTCTCAGAATCATCCTTACCCCACGAGGTGAGATCTTGCATGGAGCCCCAGACCGAGGAAGATTGCCAGTCATTTTGTGTTTCTTCCATTTTCTAATAATTGTACCAACAATTGTCTTCTCACAAAGCTGCTCGCCTATTGTCCTGTACTTTCTAAATGTATGGTTGCTACTAGGGTGGGAGTCTTTACTGCTCTATTTGAGCACAAAGATGATAAATAACTGCTATATTGGGACATAAAGGGGATTTTTACTGTTGTTAGGAGCCTAAAAAGGAGACCTATAACATTTCTTTAACATCCAGTGCATTTTTGCCTGAAATGCACAGACCACCGGCAGGCCGGCACAGCCCCCCGGCAGGCCGGCACAGACCACCGGAGCCTGCACAGACCACCGGCAGGCCGGCACAGCCCCCCGGCAGGCCAGCACAGACCACCGGAGCCTGCACAGACCACCGGCAGGCCGGCACACCCCCCGGCAGGCCGGCACAGACCCCCGGAGTCTGCACAGACCACCGGCAGGCCGGCACAGCCCCCCGGCAGGCCGGCACAGACCACCGGAGCCTGCATAGACCACCGACAGGCCGGCACAGCCCCCCGGCAGGCCGGCACAGACCACCGGAGCCTGCACAGACCACCGGCAGGCCGGTACAGACCCCCGGACAGTCGGCACAGCCCCCCTGAAGGCCCGAACTGACAGCGCATCATGATGCGCACAGACAGCGCATCATGATGACGTCATTTCGGCAGCCAATCAGAGCCACAAAAGTGGCTCATTGCATTTTGGACTTCCGATTCCAGTATCCGATACGAAAAAAGTATCGGTACTCGGTATCGGAATTCCGATACGGCAAATATCGGCCGATACCCGATACTTGCGGTATCGGAAAGCTCAACACTAATTATGAATGCTCCCTCCGAGCATCAGATGTCATGCCTGGTTGCAGGTATCCAATTTGAGCCGGGTGATCAATGGCTTATTGTTTTTGGGCATGAAGCAATATGAAAATGTGCTGTTATGGGGGATTAGAGGTAATAGCAGCGGTTGGTGATTTGAGAAATGTTTATTAATGCTGTTTAAGAATACTCAGATGGTTGTATATCTGTTTTGATTGATACCTTAGCCCCTTTATTTGAATCTGCCTTTGTCAAAGTACTATCACCCCGCCTACTATATATATTGAGGTAATTTTTCAGTGGCCATGAGCTAAGTTCTTACATATTTGTTAATTTGCTGATTTTTTTTTTTTTTGGGACAGTGCAATTTTGAGCCTGAGCGATCAATGGCTCATTGTTTTGGGCATGATGCAATATGAAAAATGTGTTGTTGGGGATTAGAGGTAATAGCAGCGTTCTGTGATGTGAGGAATGTACATTAATGCTGCTTAAGAACATTTAAATGAGTCTGTATGTGCTCTGATTGATATCTTACCCCGTTTACTTGCAACTGCCTTTGCTAATGCACTATTATCCCGTACACTGTATACATCGGTTTGCAGATACATTTTTCTATTATTATTAAAACATTTTTTGTCTTTGGGGGGGGATTTTTTCAGGGATAATTCTAAGTTATTACCCCTGTCTCCCTTGGCCATATGTTCTGACACCCTCTTTCCTCTTTCTGGGTGAGAAGTGTAGGGGTCAGTAAGGGTCAGCCCACGTGGAGCGGGGGCACCAGAGTAACGTAGGGTGTAAAAGCTCTGCTGTCAGGCAGGGAGACATCTAAATAGGGTTATTTAGACCCCTTTTCCTCCCAAAGCAAATGTTTACAAATCTGCCAAAAATTTGAGTTTTTTCCAGTTACTATTCCTTACATTTTTGTCTTGGTGGTTTGTGGCATGGGGTTATTATTTATTATATTTTTGTCCCCAGCCATCTGTTGTACTCCAAGCTGATGTTATTTACATAGGAGTCAACAGGGTGATTAGGGAGAGCTGCCGAGGAGCGGGGGCGCCATTTGCGTATCAAGAGGGTGCCAACCTCCGCTGTCAGGTAGGAGAGAGATATAGGGCCCTATAGGGACAAATAGGTTTGTGACCCTCTACCTGACATTGGAACGACTCTCTAGTGTTTGTGGCTGGATCTTGAAAATCAGCAATAAGCCTATTTTTGTTTGCCTGTTTTTTCAAGTTTTGAAAACTTTTTAATGATTGGTCAATAAAGTATCTTTTAAGGATTGATTTTTTTTGTATATGAGCCGTTGAATAATTAATCCAGAATTATATTTATTAAGAATTTTTGTCCCATTTAACTCTGGCCTGATTCCTGACCTTTCTCACAATCATCGTTACCCCACGAGGTGAGATCTTGCATGGAGCCCCAGACCGAGGAAGATTGCCAGTCATTTTGTGTTTCTTCCATTTTCTAATAATTGTACCAACAATTGTCTTCTCACAAAGCTGCTCGCCTATTGTCCTGTAGCCCATCCCAGCTTTATGCAGGTCTACAATTTTGTCTCTGGTGTTCTTAGACAGCTCTTTGGTCTCGGCCATGGTGGAGTGGTTGGAGTGTGAGTGTGTGGACAAGTGTCTTTTATACAGGTAACAAGTTGAAACAGGTGCAATTAATACAGGTAATGAGTGCAGAGTAGAAGCGCTGTTTAACCCCTTCACTCCCAAGGGTGGTTTGCACGTTAATTCCCGGGCCAATTTTTACAATGCTGACCACTATCCCTTTATGAGGTAATAACTCTGGAACGCTTAAATGGATCTAGGCGATTCTGACAATGTTTTCTCGTGACATATTGTACTTCACTTTACTGATAACATTTCTTTGCTATAACTTGCGTTTATTTATGAAAAAAATGGAAATATGGCGAAAATTTAGAAAATTTTGCGATTTTCAAAATTTTTATGCCCTTAAACCAGAGAGTTACATGCCAAAAAATAGTTAATAAATAACATTTCCCACATGTCTACTTTACATCAGCACAATTTTCGAAACAAAATTTTTTTTGTTAGGAAGTTATAAGGGTTAAAAGTAGACCAGCAATTTCTCATTTTTACAACAAAATTTACAAAACCATTTTTTTAGGGACCACCTCACATTTGAAGTCACTTTGAGGGGTCTATATGGCAGAAAATACCCAAAAATGACACCATTCTAAAAACTGCACCCCTCAAGCTTCTCAAAACTACATTCAAGAAGATTATTAACCATTCAGGCGCTTCACAGGAGCAGAAGCAACATGGAAGGAAAAAATTAACACTTAACTTTTTAGTCACAAAAATGATCTGTTAGCAACAATTTTTTAATTTTCCTAAGGCTAACAGGAGAAATTGGACCACAAAAGTTGTTGTCCAATTTGTCCTGAGTACGCTGATATGTGGGGGGACCACTGTTTGGGCGCACGGCAGGGCTCGGAAGGGAAGAAGTGACGCTTTGGAATGCAGACTTTGATGGAATTGTCTGCGGGCGTCATGTTCCATTTGCAGAGTCCCTGATGTTGTTAAACAGTAGAAACCCCCCACAAGTGACCCCATTTTGGAAACTAGACCCCCTAAGGAACTTATCTAGATGTGTGGTGAGCACCTTGAACCCCCTAGGGCTTCACAGGAGTTTATAACGCCCGGGCGTGAAAATAAAAAATCATATTTTTTCCACAAACATGATCCCCATGATAGTCCCCAATTTTTTATTCTCCCAAATGTAGCAGGAGAAATTGGACCCCAAAAGATGTTGTACAATTTGTCCTGAGTATGCTGATACCCTATATGTGGGGGGGACCACTGTTTGGGTGCAGGGTTCAGAAGGGAAGCAGCGCCATTTGACTTTTTCAACTTAAATTTGGCTGTAATTGAGATTGGACGCCATGTTGCATTTGACGAGCCCCCAATGTGCCCAAACAGTGGAAACCCCCCACAAGTCACACCATTTTGGAAACTAGACCCCCTAAGGAACTTATCTAGATGTGTGGTGAGCACCTTGAACCCCCTAGGGCTTCACAGGAGTTTATAATGCCCGGGCGTGAAAATAAAAAATCATATTTTTTCCACAAACATGATCGTTTAGTCCCCAATTTTTTATTCTCCCAAAGGTAGCAGGAGAAATTGGACCCCAAAAGATGTTGTACAATTTGTCCTGAGCACACTGATACCCTATATGTGGGGGGGACCACTGTTTGGGCGCATGGCAGGGCTCGGAAGGGAAGAAGTGACGCTTTGGAATGCAGACTTTGATGGAATGGTCTGCGGGTGTCATGTTCCATTTGCAGAGTCCCTGATGTTGTTAAACAGTAGAAACCCCCCACAAGTGACCCCATTTTGGAAACTAGACCCCCTAAGGAACTTATCTAGATGTGTGGTGAGCATCTTGAACCCCCTAGGGCTTCACAGGAGTTTATAATGCCCGGGCGTGAAAATAAAAAATCATATTTTTTCCACAAACATGATCGTTTAGTCCCGAATTTTTTATTCTCCCAAAGGTAGCAGGAGAAATTAGACCCCAAAAGTTGTTGTCCAATTTGTCCTGAGCACGCTGATACCCTATATGTGGGGGGGACCACTGTTTGGGCGCACGGCAGGGTTCGGAAGGGAAGCAGCGCCATTTGACTTTTTCAACCTAAAATTGGCTGGAATTGAGATTGGACACCATGTTGCATTTGACGAGCCCTCAATGTGCTCAAACAGTGGAAACCCCCCTTAAGTGACCCCATTTTGGAAACTAGACCCCCTAAGGAACTTATCTAGATGTGTGGTGAGCACCTTGAACCCCCTAGGGCTTCACAGGAGTTTATAATGCCCGGGCGTGAAAATAAAAAATCATATTTTTTCCACAAACATGATCGTTTAGTCCCCAATTTTTTATTTTCCCAAAGGTAGCAAGAGAAATTGGACCCCAAAAGTCGTTGTCCAATTTGTCCTGAGTACGCTGATACCTTATATGTGGGGGGACCACTGTTTGGGCGCACGGCAGGGCTCGGAAGGGAAGCAGCGCCATTTGACTTTTTCAGCCTAAAATTGGCTGGAATTGAGATGGGACGCCATGTTGCGTTTGATGAGCCCCCAATGTGCCGAAACAGTGGAAACCCCCCACAAGTGACCCCATTTTGGAAACTAGACTCCATACGGAACTTATCTAGATGTGTGGTGAGCACCTTGAACCCCCTAGGGCTTCACAGGAGTTTATAACGCCCGGGTGTGAAATTAAAAAATCATATTTTTTCCACAAACATGATCGTTTAGTCCCCAATTTTTTATTCTCCCAAAGGTAGCAGGAGAAACTGGACCCCAAAAGTTGTTGTCCAATTTGTCCTGAGCACGCTGATACCCTATATGTGGGGGGAGACCACTGTTTGGGCACACGTTGGGGCTCAGAAGGGAAGAAATGACGCTTTGGAATGCAGACTTTGATGGAATGGTCTGCGGGCGTCATGTTCCGTTTGCAGAGCCCCTGATGTGGTTAAACAGTAGAAACCCCCAACAAGTGACCACATTTTGGAAACTAGACCCCCTAAGGAACTTGTGCAGGGTTCGGAAGGGAAGCAGCGCCATTTGACTTTTTCAACTTAAATTTGGCTGTAATTGAGATTGGACGCCATGTTGCATTTGACGAGCCCCCAATGTGCCCAAACAGTGGAAACCCCCCACAAGTCACACCATTTTGGAAACTAGACCCCCTAAGGAACTTATCTAGATGTGTGGTGAGCACCTTGAACCCCCTAGGGCTTCACAGGAGTTTATAATGCCTGGGCGTGAAAATAAAAAATCATATTTTTTCCACAAACATGATCGTTTAGTCCCCAATTTTTTATTCTCCCAAAGGTAGCAGGAGAAATTGGACCCCAAAAGATGTTGTACAATTTGTCCTGAGCACACTGAAACCCTATATGTGGGGGGGACCACTGTTTGGGCGCATGGCAGGGCTCGGAAGGGAAGAAGTGACGCTTTGGAATGCAGACTTTGATGGAATGGTCTGCGGGTGTCATGTTCCATTTGCAGAGTCCCTGATGTTGTTAAACAGTAGAAAACCCCCCACAAGTGACCCCATTTTGGAAACTAGACCCCCTAAGGAACTTATCTAGATGTGTGGTGAGCATCTTGAACCCCCTAGGGCTTCACAGGAGTTTATAATGCCCGGGCGTGAAAATAAAAAATCATATTTTTTCCACAAACATGATCCCCATGATAGTCCCCAATTTTTTAATCTCCCAAATGTAGCAGGAGAAATTGGACCCCAAAAGATGTTGTACAATTTGTCCTGAGTATGCTGATGCCCTATATGTGGGGGGGACCACTGTTTGGGTGCAGGGTTCGGAAGGGAAGCAGCGCCATTTGACTTTTTCAACTTAAATTTGGCTGTAATTGAGATTGGACGCCATGTTGCATTTGACGAGCCCCCAATGTGCCCAAACAGTGGAAACCCCCCACAAGTCACACCATTTTGGAAACTAGACCCCCTAAGGAACTTATCTAGATGTGTGGTGAGCACCTTGAACCCCCTAGGGCTTCACAGGAGTTTATAATGCCCGGGCGTGAAAATAAAAAATCATATTTTTTCCACAAACATGATCGTTTAGTCCCCAATTTTTTATTTTCCCAAAGGTAGCAAGAGAAATTGGACCCCAAAAGTCGTTGTCCAATTTGTCCTGAGTACGCTGATACCTTATATGTGGGGGGACCACTGTTTGGGCGCACGGCAGGGCTTGGAAGGGAAGCAGCGCCATTTGACTTTTTCTGCCTAAAATTGGCTGGAATTGAGATGGGACGCCATGTTGCGTTTGATGAGCCCCCAATGTGCCGAAACAGTGGAAACCCCCCACAAGTGACCCCATTTTGGAAACTAGACCCCATAAGGAACTTATCTAGATGTGTGGTGAGCACCTTGAACCCCCTAGGGCTTCACAGGAGTTTATAACGCCCGGGTGTGAAATTAAAAAATCATATTTTTTCCACAAACATGATCGTTTAGTCCCCAATTTTTTATTCTCCCAAAGGTAGCAGGAGAAACTGGACCCCAAAAGTTGTTGTCCAATTTGTCCTGAGCACGCTGATACCCTATATGTGGGGGGAGACCACTGTTTGGGCACACGTTGGGGCTCAGAAGGGAAGAAGTGACGCTTTGGAATGCAGACTTTGATGGAATGGTCTGCGGGCGTCATGTTCCGTTTGCAGAGCCCCTGATGTGGTTAAACAGTAGAAACCCCCAACAAGTGACCCCATTTTGGAAACTAGACCCCCTAAGGAACTTATCTGTGGTGAGAACTTTGAACCCCCCAGTGTTTCACTATAGTTTATACTGCCCAGGCGTGAAAATAAAAAATCCTATTTTGTGCCCGCAAAAATGATCGTTTAGTCCCCAATTTTTAATTTTCCCAAGCGTAACAGGAGAAATTGGACCCCAAAAGTTGTTGTCCAATTTGTCTTGAGTACGCTGGTACCCCATATGTGGGAAAAAACTGTTTAGGCACACATCGGGGACCGGAAGGGAGTGACGTTTTGGAATGCAGACTTAGATGAAATGGTCTGCGGGTGTCATTTTCCATTTGCAGAGCCCCTGATGTGCCTAAACAGTGAAAAAAAACCCACAAGTGACATTGTTTTGGAAACTATACCCCCAAGGAACTTATCTAGATGTGCCCCAACTAATCTAATGTTTCTGGTAAAGTAATTTAGTAGTGCATTGAGGTGTGGTACAATTTGAAGCAATCCTTCATACACAGGCCAGGTTTTTCGGGGCAGGTGTCGCATTGATAAATGGTGTCTTTGCGCATTCCGTTTTCGTAACACACTGGGCACCTTTTTTGCGATTTACCTCTTTTTCCAGTTTGCGGGACCTCCCCCGGGAAATGCTTACCTGGTACAATATGAGCACCTTCAGTTACGGAAGTTCTGGGTCCCGCTCCTTCCAGAGTGCCAAACATCAGGTCCTTAACCACTACCTCCTGGAACTCAAGGTGCGAAGTATCACTGGGGCATGCACATTGTGACAGCAGGAATGCGTTGAGCATTGCCAATTGGACGATGTGCACGGCCAGCTTTTTGTACCACACCTTGACCTTTCTCAAAGCATTGTACGGTTGGAGGAGTTGATCGGAGCGATCAACGCCCCCCATGTTTTTATTGTAACCCAGCACACATTCAGGTTTGCTGACCTGTGCAGAGGTACCCTGTACAGTGCTGAGGGCGCTGCCATCACCGTGTATGGTGGTCAAGAGAAGGACATCCCTCTTGTCCTTGTACTTGACCACCAGCAGGTGTTCGCTACATTGGGCCCTGCTCTCACCTTTTCGGAGCATCTGCCCAAGTAGCGTCTTCGGGAGGCCTCTCTGATTTTTGCAGACAGTACCGCAAGCTGCGGTACCTCGCGCAGAGAGGGATTTGTAGAGTGGGACACTGGTATAAAAGTTATCAGTGTAGAGGTGATATCCTTTTTCCAGCAGTGGGTGCACCAAATTCCACACAATTTTCCCACTCACTCCCAGGTCAGGAGGACACTCGGGGGTTCAATCCTGGTGTCCTTTCCTTCGTACACTCTAAACCTGTGGGTGCACACTGAGGTACTCTCACACAGCTTATAGAGTTTGATTCCGTACCTGGCCCTCTTACTGGGCAGGTATTGACGGAATCTGAGCCTGCCCTTAAAATGGACCAAGGACTCATCCACGCAGATGTTCCTTTGGGGCACGTACACGTCAGCAAACTTTTTGTTGAAGTGTTCGATGACAGGCCGAACTTTGAACAGCCGGTCAAAGTTGGGGTCATCTCGTGCGGGACACTGTGCATTATTGTTATAATGCAGAAACTTGTGGATGGCCTGAAAACGCGTCCGGACCATGACCATTCGGAACACTGGCGTGTTGTATAAAATATCAACACTCCAATATTGCTGAATTTCAGGCTTCTTCAGGATACCCATGTGGAGGACCAGGCCCCAAAACTTCGTCATTTCAACTGCGTCCACAGGAGACCAGTTAGTATAGGATGAACGCGGGTTTTGCTCCAAAAATTGCCGAGCATACAAATTAGTTTGCTCCACCATGAGGTTAACAAAATCCTCAGAGAAAAAGATTTTAAAAAGTCAATTTCTGTGAGGCCGGTGGTGTCAAACTTGATTCCTGATTCTGCCACAAAATCAGGAATCAATGGCTCGTAATTTTCGGGGGGGGTGAGGTCCACACAGGGTCTGCTGAATCAGCTGTGGGCATGGTGGGCGCTGCCTCATCTTCTGTCCTGGAGCGTCTGCGTGGTGGTTCCACAGGACCTGAGGAGGAAGATGAGGAGGGGGAAGAGGATGAAGAATCTGAAAAATAAAGAAAAGTCGGATCGTCATCCTCGCTATCAGTGTCGGAGGCAAGGTAAGAATATGCCTCCTCCATTGAATAGCGCTGTTGGGAGGAACGTGATGGGCGGGACATTTTTTTGTGTAAATATGGTGCTTGGGTGTACTTTATTTATAACTGTGTATGTGGTGGGGGGGCTAGTGACTGGTGCACACTATCCTGCAAGAAAAAGCTAAAAGGAAATGGGGAGCAAAATACCTGTGAAAAAAAGTCTAAAACAGCAGGTCCTAGATATGATAAGTGAATGGCGTCACTTATCAAAATTCGGCGGCTGCTAAATGTACACACGGAAACGGCGCAAAGGGTGGTAAAAAGAGAGGGCTGGGGGATTGGGGTGGATGAATAGAGATCGGGCAGGGATCAACAGTTGGGTTGTAGTTAGGTGGTACAAAGGGGGTGAAAAAAATGAAAAACGGAAGGCACAAGCTTGGATAAGTGACGTGTGTCACTTATCCAAGTTTTGCGGCTGCGGGATGTATGTACAGAGGTGGCGCAAAGGGGCTAAGGAAAAAAAAGCGAGCATGAGGATTGATCGATGAACTGCGTCACCGATCAACGCTCGGCGGCTGCACACGGAGGTGGTGCAAAAGTGGGGTGGAGGGGGGTAAAAATAGGGGAAGGGGGATGGGGGGATTGGGGTGGATGAAGAGAGATTGGGCAGGGATCAACAGTGAAGGTTGTAGTTAGCTGGCACAAAGGGGGGTGAAAAAAATGAAAAAAGGCAGACACAAGCTTGGATAAGTGACGTGTGTCACTTATCCAAGTTTTGTGGCTGTGGGATGTGTGTATGGAGGAGGCGCAAAGGGGGCTAAGGAAAAAAAAGCGAGCACGAGGATTGATCGGTGAACTGCGTCACCGATCAACACTCGGCGGCTGCGCACGGAGGCTGCGCAAAAGGGGGGGTGGAGGGGGGTAAAAGGGGGGTGAAGAGGGGTAAAAGGGGGGGTGGAGGGGGGATGGGGGATGACGATAGATTGGGCAGGGGATCAGGGATCAGGAACACTTACGGTTGGCGTTTTTTTCTTTCTTTTTTTCTTTATTCTTTCTGCAGGGATTGTGATGCTACAAGTTGTGGCACCACAATACCCAGCACAGGAGCTCTTGCTGCGTCTGACCTCTCTGCAGGAATCCTCAGCTAGAGTGAGGACACCTGCAGACAGGTCAGAGGCAGGTCAGGGGCAGGTCACAGAGCGGTCACATCGCTGCTGTGACCTGTCATTGGTGGGATCGAATGATTACATCGATCCCAACAATCGCTGCTCTGCCTGGTGACCATGGTAACTGTCTAGGATCGGAGCTGACAGCTCCGATTCCTAGGCAGGTCATGGCTAGGTCATCAGCAGGGCACAGAGCGGTCACAGCGGTGCCCTGTGGCTGGCGCAATTGCCGATCTAATCGATCGCGCCAACCACTTCCTGCAGGCCATGCTGGGCCTGTCCTAGGCTCTGGCCTAGGATCGGTGCTATTACAGCACCGATCCGGACTGGTACCAGCAGGGCACAGCGGCGATTTTGCGCCGCTGTGCACTGCGATTGGCGCAATTGATTAGATCGGTGACCGCGCCAATCTGGGGGCTTTTCTCCGGTACCTGGCATTGCCAGGCACCGGTCCTAGGATCGAGTACATCGGTACTCGATCCTAGCCTAGGTTCCTGTTGTTTCAGCCAATCTGATTGGCTGAAACAAAGAGAAGCGCTGTGATTGGCTGTTCTGAATTGACCAGCCAATCACAGCTCACTGAGGGGCGGGCCAGGGCGGAGACTGCCCGGGATGCCGAGGCCATCTATCCTGAGGTAAGATGGCGTTGGCATTTTAATGCGATCACTGCGACTTAAGTCGTGATGTCGCATTAAAGGGCATGACGTAATATTCCATCCATGGGATTTAGGGCCCAGGTCACATGGACGGAATATTACGTCCAATGTAGGAAAGGGGTTAAAGAAAAACTAACAGGTCAGTGAGAGCTAGAATTCTTGCTGATTAGCAGGTGATCAAATACTTATTTCATGCCATAAAATGCATTTTAATTATTTAAAAATCATACAATGTGATTTTCTAATTTTTATTTTTAGATTCTCTCACGGTTGATCTGTACCTACTATAAAAATCCCCACTTTATATGCTAACAGAAGACACTTGCAGCTATACTCTCACCACTGATGAAGCCAAAATTGTAGTGGTGATACACGTGTGGGTGTTTCCTCCTCATTGTAACATAATAGCATAGTAACATAGTTAGTAAGGCCGAAAAAAGACATTTGTTCATCCAGTTCAGCATATATTCCGTCAGAATAAATCCCCAGATCTACGTCCTTCTAAACTTCTAAAGAACCTAATAACTGTAAGATACAATATTGTTACGCTCCAGAAAGACATCCAGGCCTTTCTTGAACCCCTCGACTGAGTTCGCCACTCAGGCAAGGAAATCCAGATTCTCACTGCCCTAACAGTAAAGAATCTGTTCCATTGCTGGTGGAAAAACCTTCTCTCCTCCAGACGCAGACAATGCCCCATTGTGACAGTCACATTCCTCGGTATAAACAGAACCTTGTAGAGATATTTGTATTGTCCCCTTATATACTTATACATGGTTATTAGATCCCCCCTCAGTCGTCTTTTTTCTAGACTAAATAATCCTAATTTTGCTAATCTCTCTGGGTATTGTAGTTCCCCTATCCCCTTTATTAATTTTGTTGCCCGTCTTTGTGCTCGATATAGTTCCATTATATCCTTTCTGAGCACCGGTGCCCAAAACTGTACACAGTACTCCTTGTGCGGTCTAACCAGGGACTTGTACAGAGACAGTATAATGCTCTCATCATGTGTATCCAGACCTCTTTTAATGCACCCCATGATCCTGTTTGCCTTGCCTCCAGGTAAGTTAATCAATAATAACTAGGATCCCCAAGTCCTTCTCTACGTCAGATTTACCCAGTGGTTTCCCATTCAGTGTGTAATGGTAATATTGATTCCTTCTTCCCATGTGTATAACCTTACATTTATCATTGTTAATCCGCATGTGCCACCTTTCGGCCCAAGTTTCCATCTTATTCAGATCCATCTGTAGCAGAATACTGTCTTTTCTTATATTGACTGCTTAACATAGTTTTGTGTTTATTTATTTATTTTTACTCATTTCTATAGTGCCATTAATTTCACAGTGCTTTACATGCATTATCGACACTGTGGCTCACAATCTACATTCCCTATCAGTATTTCTTTGGAATGTGGGAGGAAACCGGATTACCCAGAGGAAACCCTCGCAAGTTTGGCGAGAACATACAAACTCCTTGCAGATGTTTTTCCTGGTGGGATTTGAACCCAGGACCCCAGCGCTGCAAGGCTGCAGTGCTAACCACTGAGCCACCTTTTATCATCTGCAAATATTGATATTTTACAGTGTAAACCTTCTACCAGATCGTTAATAATTATGTTGAAGAGAATAGGTCCCAACACCAACTCCTGCGGTACCCCACTGGTCACAGCGACCCAGTTAGAGAATATTCCATTTATAATCACCCTCTGCTTTCTATCACTAAGTCAGTTACTTACCCATTTACACACATTTTCCCCCAAACCCAGCATTCTCATTTTGTGTACCAACCTCTTGTCTGGCACGGTATCAAACGCTTTGAACAAATCAAGATGTGCCACGTCCAATGACTCACCTTGGTCCAGTCTATAGCTTACCTCTTCAAACTGATTAGAATGGTTTGACAGGAGCGATTCCTCATAAATCCATGCTGATATGGAGTTAAACAGTTATTTTCATTGAGATAATCCAGAATAACATCCCTCAGAAACCCTTAAAATATTTTACTAACAACAGAGGTTAAACTTACTGGCCTATAACTTCCAGATTCACTTTTAGAGCCCTTTTTGAATATTGGTACCACATTTGCTTTGTGCCAGTCCTGTGGAACAGACCCCATCACTATAGAGTGTCTAAATATAACAAATAATGGCTTGTCTATTACATTACTTAGTTCTCTTAGTACTCGTGGGTGTATGCCATCTGGACCAGGAGATTTATCGATTTTAATCTTATTTAGCCTGTTTCGCACCTCTTTTTGGGTTAGATTCGTGACTGTTTAATATAGGGTTTTCTTTGTCTCTCGGCATTTCACCTAGCATTTCATTTTCCACTGTAAATAACGGGAAGAAGAAGGTGTTTAATATATTAGCTTTTTCCTCGTCATCTACAACCATTCTTTCCTCACAATTTTTTAAGGGGCCTACACTTTCACTTATGATTATTTTACTGTTGCTATAGTTTAAGAACAGTTTGGGATTAGTTTTACTCTCCTTAGCAATGTGCTTCTCTGTTTCCTTATTGGCAGCTTTAATCAGTTTTTTTAGATAAAGTATTTTTCTCCCTTTAGTTTTTAGAGCTTCATCCTGCCATCCTGCTTCAGTAGTTTAAATGCTTTCTTTTTACTGTTAATTGCCCCTCTTACTTTTTTGTTTAGCCACATTGGGTTTTTCTTATTTCTTGTCCTTTTATTCCCACAAGGTATAAACCGCTTACAATGCCTATTTAGGATGTTCTTAAACATTTCCCATTTATTATCTGTATTCTTATTTCTGAGGACATTGTCCCAGTCAACCAGATTAAGGGCATCTCTAAGCTGGTCGAACTTTGCCTTCCTAAAGTTCAGTGTTTTTGCGACTCCCTTACAAGTCCCCCTAGCGAAAGACAAGTGAAACTATACAATATTGTGGTCGCTATTTCATAGTAGCCCGACGACATGCAAATTTGTTATTCTGCCAGGTCTATTAGATAGTAGTAGGTCTAAAAGTTCTGCTCATCTGGCTGGATTCTGCACTAATTGTGAAAGATAATTTTTCTTGGTTATTAGCAGAAACTTGTTGCCTTTATGGGTTTTGCAGGTCTCTGTTTCCCAGTTAATATCCGGGTAAAGTCCCTCATAACAAGGACCTCATTATGGGTTGCAGCTTCATCTATCTGCCTTAATAGTAGGCTTTTCATGGTTTCTGTTATATTTGGGGGTTTGTAACAGACCCTAATGAGAATTTTGTTAGACTTTTTCCCTCCATTTATTTTGACCCATATGTACTCGACATCCTCGTTCCCTTCGCTAATATCTTCCCTTAAAGTGGACTTTAGACAAGACTTTACATAAAGACAAACCCCTCCTCCTCTCCGATTTTTATGATCCTGTCTTAACAGACTGTAACCCTGTAAGTTAACTGCCCAGTCATAGCTTTCATCTAACCATGTCTCGGTTATTCCCACTATGTCATAGTTACCTGTAGATATTTCTGCGTCTAGTTTTTCCTTCTTGTTTGTCAGGCTTCTGGCGTTTGCGAGCATGCAGTTTAGAGGATTTTGTTTTGTTCCAATCTCCTCCCTGTGGATTGTTTTAGAAATTTTCTTACCTCCCTTCCAAGTATGTTGTCTTGGATCTTCTTTGCCGCACCTCATATACTTCATTAGTATATTTTCTGGCTTAATGTTCGAGTCTAATGTTTTTCTTCCTGTCCTCTCTTCTTCTAGTTTAACGCCCTCCTGATGAGTGTAGCGAGTCTTCTGCCAAATGTGTGTTTCCCAGATTTGCTGAGGTGTAGTCTGTCTCTGGCGAGGAGTCCGTCATACAGGTAATTCACACCGTTGTCCAAGAATCCGAATACTTGTTCACTGCACCATCGTCTAAGCCAGTTGTTCGCATCAAGGATCCTGTTCCATCTCCTGGTGCCATTCCTGTCTACTGGAAGGATAGAAAAAAAAATACCTGTGCATCCAGTTCCTTTACTTTCTTCCCCAACTCTTCAAAGTCCTTGCATATTGTTGGTAGGTCCTTCCCTGCCGTGTCATTGGTGCCAACATGTATCAGAAGAAATGGGTGGATGTCCTTGGAACTGATGAGCTTTGGTATCCTATTGGTCACATCTTTGATCTTCGCACCTGGGAGGAAGTATACTTCTCTTGTGGTTATGTCTCTTCTGCAGTTGGCTACTTCTGTGCCTCTCAGTAGTGAGTCTTCCACCACTACCACTCTTCTTCACTTCTTGGTAGTACTTTTTGTTGTCACTTCTGGGTGTTGATGTGTGCCCTTTTCTTCTTTGCTTGCTGGTAGTGTCTCATCCTTAGGTGTGCCCTCTTCGTCCTCCACAAGGCCTTGGTATAGGTTTCTCAGTTGTGTGGTTGGTGATGTCTCCATGGTCTTCTTGCTTCTTTTGGTCACATGCTTCCACTCATCTGCTTTTGGAGGTTCTCTGACACTTTCTTCACCTTCTGTAACCAGTAGAGATGCTTCTGTTCTGTCTAGGAAGTCTTCATTTTCTTTGAGTTTCAAAGTTGCAATTCTTTCTTACAGACCACACACCTTTTTTCCTTTTTTCTAAATGGGCCAGTAGTCTACACTTCTGGCAGGTGAAGTTGGATTCTTCTGGTCGATATTTGAACATGTAGCACATGTCACAGCTCACCATGTAGGTTGTCACATCTGCCATGTTGCTCCTGATCCTGCTGACTTGCTGTGTGTCTTCCTTCTTGTGTAATCTACTGTGTGTAACCTTATTGTGTAATCTGCTATGTGTTTTCCATCTTGTGTAATCCACTCAAACAGCCAAGCTTTCTTGCAATAATGTACTAGAGTCAAAAATATGCAAGCCATAAGGCGCGTGGTTTGGCCATGCTTTCCAAGCAGCTGATCCCGGCTGTACCCAATGATCTTCTTGCAGAAGGAGACTCTTTGCTTTTCCCAGAAGGCATCTGGAATATCAAATTGTCCTCTTCAAGCTTCAATCCCTGGTTTGGTGATGCTTTCCAAGCAACTGGTTCTGGCTTTACCCATCGATCTTTTTGCTGGGGGAGACTTTCGCTTTTTCCAGAAGGCACCTGGAATTTGCAAATTGTCCTCTTCAAGCTTCAATCCCTGGTTTGGTCTGTTGGATATCCTCTCTCAGGTTATTATATCTTTGTGCCAAAAATATGAAGTTTACTATTTTTCTCTTTTGTCTCATTGGGGGACACAGAAATCATGGATGTGTGCTGCTGTCACTAGGAGGTTGACACTATGCATGAAAAAAGTTAACTCCGCCTCCGCAGTATACACCCCTCTGGCCGTCTGTAGGACAATCAGTTTTGCTTAGTGTCAGCAGGAGGTTGAAGGGGTCTCTCGCAGACCCATGCCTACCTCAATGTGCGTCGTTCCTTTTCAGGTAACCATGGAGGGATACAGAGTACAGCTGCTACATCTGTACTCCCACACCGGGATCATGAGTACGGCGTGTACTGCCACCCCATATCCTCATGAATCCCAAGGGCAGGACCCTATCCCCTAACACAGGACTCGTGTTCAGGTGGCAGCTCCTGGTCCTGACCTTCGTCTCCCATCACTCGCTCACCAGAGCCTGATGATCGAGAGAGACGCCCTGCAGATAAGGTTTGGGACAGCAATCTTTTCATGCAGATAACCGACCCCTGTTACGGGGTGAACTGGAGGTAAGAGGTTGCAGTGTTTTATGATCCGCTTACCAGCCGCTCTGGCTGAACGTGACCGCTGTAATCAGCACTCGGGCTTACAGGCCATGGCTCTATACTTATGTTAAGAGCCAACGCTTACTTTCAAGCATGTGGTGCAGCACGGTTCCAGTCTCCTTCCGTGGCGGCGTTATGGCCCTTGGCTCCAGTAGGAGCCCTGCAAGGCCGACGCTAGATTCTGGCTTCCGGCAGACTCCGCCCCCGGCTTCCTCTTCCTGTACCAGTGCCATCTTGGTGCTCCAGAAGGCCAGAGCAGGGCCCCACCCACTGCTTCCGAGCGGGGATTTCATAAGGCTTCTGGGCAGGGCTGTTCACCTCGCTCTCTCTCTCACCCTCATCAGCCTTCGTGCGGCAGCTGCGGCGGGCACACAGGTCGTGGGTATGTGAGTACTGCACTACAGGTGCTCCCTCACTCCGCTTTCTACCCCCGACAGTTGGCACCAGGAAAAACCTGTCAGTATGCCCAAGGGAGAGCAGTCCCACTCCTCCTCATCCACTTCAGTAACCTTGGTAAAATATTTTGTATGTACCAAATGCAATGTCAGGCCTCCTTCAGGTCAGTCCTCGCCACTCTGCTCAGATTGCAGCAGACCTACGGTGTCACCTACGATAGAGAGCAGGTGCAGCCCCCCGTTTTGCCTGTCAGAGCTCCCACATTACCCCTGGAGCAGGAGGAAGCACCTTGCCTGCCACCCAGGGGCCATCCATCGCCACGGGAGACAGCGAGTGTCCAGGATGGGCCTCTTCCTTATCCAAGTCCGTGGCCGACCTTACCAGGGTATCACAGACCTTGGAAACGGCGCTTAACAGATTGCCACTTCAGACTCCAGTGGACATAGGATCACCAAAGGAGTCTCCTTTTGGGCCTTCAAGAGACCGTAAAAGGTTTAGACAGGACCATCAACCCAGGTCCCCTTCTCACTCCATCTCACCGCCAGAATTCCTCTGGCCGTCTGCCTCCTCCCGGTCCTCATCCCTGGAATCAGGCGAGGCATTATCGGAGATACACTCAGAGGAGGGTTCTGAGTACGGTCCAGAACAGTCCCAGGTCAAGGATATGGTTGAGCGCCTCATTGCCGCAGTCAATGAGACCTTTTAACATTGGGGACGCCACATCAAAGAATAATCAGCAGGCTTTTTCATTTAAGCGTCATAAGTCCTCCTCTAGAGTTTTTGCCTCCCACAAGGATTTTAAGGAAGTGTTGGCCAGGGAAAGGGAAAACCCAACCAGGCGATTTCAGAGAGAAAGTCGTTTTGGGATTCTATATCCCTTCCCTCCAGAACTCACCGCCAACTGGACCGCCTCCCCTTCGGTGGATCCACCAGTGTCCAGACTCGCTACCAATATAGTCCTCTCACTCGCCAGTGGGGCAGCCCTAAAAGATCCCAATGATAGGAAGATAGAATCCCTGTCAAAATCTGCCTTTGAGGCAGCAGCCGCCACATTGTGTCCAGCCTTTCGCCTCAGCTTGGGTAGCTAAGTCTGTTACAGAATGGGCCAAACAGCTTAGACAGGGCATAATGGCTGGGGCACCACCAGCGAAACTGGTGGAATTCGCAGATCAAATCTCATCGATATGTTTTCAAACGTAGGGCTCAGCCCTTTCAACGTTCCCCAGCGACAGTCACTTATGCTCAGGGCCCACAGAGGTCGCAAGCACCGAGAGATAGGAGGAAGGTATCCTTTCGGGCCACCCCTTCACGGCATTTCCGCAGTTCCAAACAGCAGAACTACCAGGTCAGGGCCGGGCAGAGCCACTTCAGCCTGACGCAAGCAGGGAGTCCAACTCCCTTTCCAGTACCTCTCCCTGACTAGGAGGCCGCCTTCTCCTCTTCTGAGATGTCTGGCAGAGTTCAGTAGAGGATATCTGGGTAAAGGAGGTAGTATCGATAGGATGCAAAATAGACTTCAACGTGCTTCCGCGAGACCGCTTCTTTCTATCGCAACCAAAAGACGCTGCTATGGCTCTAGGTTTTTCTGCGGCAATCGACTCTCTCCTCAACGCAGGAGTAATCGTCCCCGTTGCCTAGCAGGAACGTTTTGCCGGCTTTTACTCAAACATGTTTGTGATACCAAACAAGGATGGCTCAGTTCGTCCCATACTAGACCTCAAAAGGCTAAACAGATGGGTCCGCTTACGCCATTTCAGGATGGAATCGATTCGTTCGGTAATTACGTCTATGGAGGATCAGGAATTCCTATGTTCCATAGACATCCGGGACGCCTACCTACACGTCCCCATTTTTCATGGACATCAGAGGTTCTGCGTTTTACTGTCCAAAAGCAGCATTTCCAGTTTGTGGCCCTGCCATTTGGGCTGGCAACAGCCCCCAGAATTTTCACAAAGATTGTGGCAGCGATGGTAACTATATTAAGAGTCAGAGGCATAATATTGGTGCCATATCTCGACGATATTCTCGCCAAAGCACCTTCCTTTGCTCAGGCCCAGGAAAATCTAGTGGTAGTTTTAAACATGCTGTCCCGGTTTGGTTGGATCATAAACAGGAAGAAATCTCACCTAACGCCAACACAACACCTAGAATTCTTAGGAATGGTAATCAACACCCACCGCTCAAGGGTCTTTCTCCCAGAAAGAAAGTGGATTACCCTCCAGCAGGGAATTCGCTCTCTGTTGAAATTCCGGCTTATATCCTTTCACGCTGCCATGATAGTCCTGGGAAGGAGGGTGACAGCTTCAGAGGCAATACCGTTTGCCTTGTTCCGTTCCAGGATACTACAGAGGAACATCCTCCTTCAGTGGGACAGGTCCATCTCTTCGCTGGATCGCCCCTTCCTCCCTTCCATTCAGACCAGGGAGTCCCTCAAATGGTGGCCGACCTCCCCCCTCGTTCATCTGGGATGCCCTTTTCCCCCTGTCCACTGGCAGGTAGTAACTACAGATGCCAGTCCCCTGGGCTGGGGTGCGGTATTCCGTCACCTGACGGTCCAGGGATGATGGTCGAGGCAAGAATCCTCACTATCAATCAACATTCTAAAATTGAGGACGCTCTTCCTAGCACTTCTACATTGGGAAAGATACCTCAACAACCAACCAGTCTGGATTCAGACGGACAATACCACGGCGGTGGCATACATCAATCACCAAGGGGGAACCAATTCCACAATTCTGGCAATTTTGTCAGTTTTCATTCCCGGCACAGACAACACGGTCGCCGACTTCCTCAGTCGGGAGGGGCTCGCGGCAGGAGAATGGTCCTTACACCAGTACGTGTTCCGTTGGATATGCCAGCTATGGAGGACTCCAGACGTGGACCTCCTGGCATTGCAACAGAACAGAAGGGTCCAACAGTTTGTCCCAAGATACCGCGATCCTCTAGCAATAGGGGTCGATGCGCTGGTCATTCCCTGGACACAGTTCAGACTCCCTTACCTGTTCCCTCCCCTTCCTCTCCTGCCCAGACTGCTAAAGTAGATTAAGTCGGAAGGGATGCTGGTCTTATTGAGTGCCCTGTACTGGCCCAGGAGGGCCTGGTTCGCAGAAATTATCAATCTTCTCACAGGCACCCCCCTGGAGACTCCCCGACAGACCAGATCTTCTGGCTCAGGGGCCGTTTCACCACCCAAATTCTCGATTGCTCAATTGGACGGCATGGCCGATTAAACCACATTGCTGAGAGCAGCGGGATTTTCGGACCATTAATCCTGGGATTTTCGGACCATTTCAGAGTCATTAATACAATGATCCAGGCTAGGAGGCCATCCTATTCCAGGGTCTATTATCGTGCCTGGAAGGCCTATTTTGGCTGGTGTGAGTCTAATCACATCACACCTATGCTCTGTTCCCTGCCATCTGTCCTAGCTTTTCTCCAGGCAGGGTTAGATGGCGGTCTGGCCCTATGTTCTTTGAATGGCCAGGTATCTGCTCTCTCTATTCTTTTTCAAAGAAATTTGGCCTCCCGCTTACAGGTTAGGACCTTTCTGCAAGGAGTGGCACATGCGGCTCCTCCTTACAGATCCCCTGTGACTCCAGGGGATCTTAACTTGGTCTTGGAAGCCTTGACAGGTTCACCCTTCGAACCCCTCCAGGAAGCTCCCATGTCTTTTTTGTCCTGGAAGGTGGTATTTCTCATAGCCATCACCTCTATTAGGCAGGTTTCAGAATTAGCGGCATTGTCCTGTCACCCTCCATTCCTAATTATGCACCAGGACAAGGTTGTTTTGCGGCATCCTCCTAACTTTCTTCCCAAGGTGGTATCGGCCTTCCACCTGAACGAGGATATAATCCTTCCGTCATTTTGTCCCGCTCCAACCCATCCTCTGGAGGGTTCTTTGAATAAGCTAGACCTGGTCAGGGCGATAAGGGTCTATCTGGCCAGGACTGCTCCCTTCAGGAAGGCGGACTCGCTCTTTGTTACCCCCAAAGGGGTGAGAAGAGGCCTGCTGGCCTCTTAAGCAACAATTGCCCGCCGGATCAGAATGGCAATTCTGGAAGCCTACCGGGTGAAGGACAGGGTGTCCCCTGCTGGAGTCAAGGCCCATTCAACCCGGGCGGTGGGCGCCTCCTGGGCGGGACACAACAGGGTATCAGCCATGCAGTTGTGCAAGGCTGCCACATGGTCATCTGTGCATACCTTTTCAAGGTTCTATAAGGTCCATACCTATGTTTCAGCGGATGCCAGCCTAGGCAGAAGAATCTAGCAGGCAGCAGTGGTGAGTTCTCTGACCTGAAGGAAGTTTCTGTCTTTTCTCACCCCAGGGACTGCTTTTGGACATCCCACGGTTTCTGTGTCCCCCAATGAGAAGAAAGAGAAAACAGGATTTTGGTTGCTTACCGTAAAATCTGTTTCTCAGAGTCTTCATTGGGGGACACAGCGCCCTCCCATGATTTTGTTATCTGTAATGATTATATGATTGACTTACATGATAATGTCTCCTCCTACTGCTTTTTCACTAACTGATTGTCCTACAGACGGTCGGAGGGGTGTATACTGCGGAGGCGGAGTTAACATTTTTTTCATGCATAGTGTCAACCTCCTAGTGACAGCAGCACACTCCCCCAGTTTCTGTGTCCCCCAATGAAGACTCTGAGAAACAGATTTTACGGTAAGCAACCAAAATCCTGTTATTTGCTATACATGTCAGTAGTTCTCTTGCATCATAACTCTTCGGCTAGTTAGTCTATTTGCATATGTATATGAACCCTTGTAGGGAACTTGAATCCATTTTGTGAGTTAATCTTAATTAATCAATCTGAATGGATTACTCTTGGGTGTATTAACCCCTTAACAACCGCCATTTAACGGCGGCAGTTAAGGGTACTTATTCCTCAGTGCCGCTTTTTAACGGTGCTGAGAAATAAGGTTATAGCTCTTGCTAGCATCAGAAAATCTCCAGAGTCTTGGCTACCGGGGGTAGCTGAGACCCCGGAGAATGTTATTCAGGTCAGTTTTCACCAACCCTAGTATTACGATCACGTTTTTCACCAAATAACAGCAACCGCAAAAAAAAGTCAAATTTACCATTTATTTCTCTCTCCTCTGTTATGATCTAGCATACCAGAATAGAGAGTAATGGGGTTCCCTGAGCCCTCCGGTACCTCCAGTGTCCCTGGACCCTCAGCCTCAGTCCCCGGCCGTTGGCATCTTCTTCCAGGAAGAAAATGATGGGTGCATGCGCTGTGCACCCGCTGAGATCTGTTGGCTGGCACCCAACAACAATAGGAGATTTTTCCTATTGGTTCATTTTGATCACTGTGATAGACCCTGTCACAGTTATCAAAATAAAAAAATAGTAAATCAAATTTCTTTATCACTCCCTTAGTTAGGTAAAAATAATATAATAAAAAAATGTATTTATTTCCATTTTTCCTTTAGGGTTTGGGATAGGTTTGGGGTTAGAGCTAGGGTTAGGGTTGGGGATAGGGCTAGGGTTAGAGTTGAGGTTAGAGCTAGGGTTAGGGTTGGGCTAGGGTTAGGGTTGGGGCTATGATTAGGGTTGGGGCTAGGGTTAGGGCTGTGTTGGGGTTATGGTTGGGGTTACGGTTGTGGTGTGGGAGTTACGGTTGTGGTGTTGGGTTTAGAGTTGTTTTGGAGTTAGGGTTGCGTTGTGTTGGGGATACGGCTGTGTTGGGGTCATGGTTGTGTTGGGGTTACGGTTGGGGTTAGTTGATGTTGGATTTGGGGTTAGGGTTGTGGTTAGAGTTAGGGTTGAGATTAGAGTTAGGGTTGGGATTAAGGTCAGAGGTAGGGCTGTGTTAGGGTTGGGGTTAGAATTGAGGGGGTTTCCACTGTTTAGGTACATCAGGGGGTCTCCAAATGCGACATGGCGCCCGCCATTGATTCCAGCCAATTTTGGGTACAAAAAGTCAAATGACGCTCCATTCCTTCTGAGCCCTTTCATGCACCCAGTGGCTTTCCCTCACATACGGGATATCAGTGTACTCAGGATAAATTGCACAATACATTTTGTGGTCCATTTATTCTGGTTACCCTTGTGAAAATAAAAAAGTTTGGGTCTAAAGTAAATTTTTTGTAAAAAAAGTAAAATGTTCATTTTTTTCCACATTGCTTTAGTTCTCGTGAAGCACCGAAAGGGTTAATAAACTTCTTGAGTATGGTTATGAGCACCTTGAGGGGTGCAGTTTTTAGAATGGTGTCACTTTTGGATATTTTCTGTCACAATGACCCCTCAAACTCACTTCAAATGTGAAGTGGTCCTTAAAAACATGGTTTTGTAAATTTTGTTGGAAAAATAAGAAATCACTGGTCAATTTTTAACTCTTAGAAAGTCCTAACAAAAAAATTATGTTTTCAAAATTTTGCTGATGTGAAGTAGACATGTGGGAAATGTTATTTATTAACTATTTTGTGTGATATTCAGTAACTCTCTGATTTAAGGGCACAAAAACAAAAAGTTTGAAAATTGCAAAATTTTCAAAATTTTTGCCAAATTTCCATTTTTCATAAATAAACACAAGTCACATTGAATAAATTTTACCACTAACATGAAGTACAGTATGTCATGAAAAAACATTCTCAGAATCAGTGGGTTCCGTTGAAGCGTTCCAAAGCTATAATCTCATAAATTGACAGTGGTCAGAATTGTAAAAATTGGTTTGGTCATTAAACACAAAATTGGCTCTGTCACTAAGGGGTTAAGTTGGCCCCCATTAGACTAATATTATATTTGTTGGTGCCCTTTATTATAATATCATATGTATAGACAGTGGAGATCTTGTTTCATTCTAACTTGATTTTTTTAAATACAGTGGGTACGGAAAGTTATCACACCCCTTTAAATTTTTTACTCTTTGTTTCATTGCAGCCATTGGTAAATTCAAAAAAGTTCTTTTTTTCTCATTAATGAAAACTCTGCACCCCATTTTGACTGAAAAAAAATAGAAATGTAGAATTTTTTGCAAATTTATTAAAAAAGAAAAACTGAAATATCACATGGTTAGAGTTGAGCGTGAGGTCGGCCATGAGTTCGCCGATCAGTGCGCCAAAGTCGCGTTTCAAATGATGCTTTCAGCGCCTTTTCTCACCCAATGATGGAGGACGCATACTGTGGGCAATGCGATGACATGCGCAGTGGACAGCACCATCTTAGAGAAGGGCATTGATGTGATTGGCTGGCTTTGTGTGGCGTCACAGTGGGTATAAAAGGCTGTGAACGCCGACCGCTATCTTACTTCTGCCGATCTTACAATAGGGAGAGGTGCTGCTGCTGCTGATTCTGAATAGGGAGAGCGTTAGGCAGGGAAGAAGAAAAAAAAATTGCTTCTGCTGATAGCGCTTTTCACTGTATAGTTAGTGTGCAGTGAAAGGGGAGGATTTTTGTTGTGTGCAGCAGCGCTGGTGGTTATTAGGCTGCCTTTTAAGGGTACCTGCTAGCTGCATTGATGTGTGTACACTGCTGTTCAAACTGCTTTTTTCAAAGCACTCCAAATTTTATTATTTTGTCCTGGTGAGTTACTGAGCGTTCATTTTTTCACACACCGTCTAGCAGTGTACGCTCCTCACACACTACCGTGCACCGGCTGGTATCACAGACAAATAGAAGCTGTCTGGGTGTGACTCTGGAAGAAAAAGCCGAGGAGTTTGTCCGTTTTTCCAGACCTACACCTTAGAGTCGTGTCCGTTTTTCAAACAGATTCGTATATCTGCTGTTTGATCACGGTCAAAACTAGACAGAGACAGCATGTGTCAGTCCGTATACAAATACACAGAGCTTGACAATTTTACATACACACACCATACAGCGGTGTACGCTGCTCACACACTACCATATACCGCCTTCTAGCATGGACAAATAAAAGCTACCTGTGTGTGACTCTGGAAAAAAAAAACGAGGAGTTTTTCAGGTTTTCCAGACCTACACCTTAGAGTCGTGTCCGTTTTTCAAACAATTTCATATATCTGCTGTTTGATCACGGTCAAAACTACACAGAGACAGCGTGTGTCAGTCCGTATACAAATACACGGAGCTTGACAATTTTCCTTACACACATCGTATAGAGCTGTCCGATTCTCCAACAGTATTGTATATGTGCCGTTCGCATTACAGTCACTTTTATACCTAGTCAGCGTGTGTGTGTGACACTCCGTAAATACATATACGGAGATTGTTAGTTGCACAAAAATCGTATACAGCTGTACACTTCTGATACAGTTCCGTATATCTGCTTGTTGAATTACGGTCCAATACATACTGTGAGAGCGTCTGTGACTAACATAATATGTACGTTGATTTAATTTGTTTAATACACCTTACACAGCTGGATGCTCCTCATACAGTACCATCTCTCTGCTGGTATTTTTGGTACATTTTCCCAAACATGAGGAAGTATGGTGGAAGAGGCCGTGGACGTGGGCAGGGGGGTGCAGCTGGTACTGATGGTGGTGGTGCATCGGCTGGTTATGGCAAAAGCACAATAGCAGCTAAGGCAGGAGGTGTTGGCCTGCGTCATCCTCTGGCCCAAGAAGGCCTGTAAGGTTGCCTTTTCTTGGAGCAGGAAAATCGCTTTTAAAGCCGGAGCATCAGGAACAGGTTTTAGCGTACATTGCCGAAACAGCCACCAGCTCTATTGCCTCCTCTTCTGAACGGTCGAAACCTACAAGCACGGAGTCGTCAGTGCAGGGTTCTGGTCATAAAAACCCCTTTCCTTGTGTCCTTCACCCCCACCAAAAGTTAAGGATGCGGCAGCCCACACTTCAGATTACTCTATGGAGCTCTTTTCACATACCATGCCTGGGTTATCCAGTCAAATCCTGAATTCCCCAGTCCAAGATGAATCTTACATGGAGTGCACTGATGCAAAGCCACTGCTAGATGATTCTGCTGTTACATTGACCCACAGCACTACATTGCCCTCGCAGTCTATTGAGTCAGAATCTGACCCTGATGAAACCCAGGTGCCCCTTCCCGCATACCATACCACCTTACACGGTGACACAGAGGAAGGTAAAGAGGAAGGTGCAGATGACTTTGAAGAGGAGGTGATGGATGACCCAGTTCTGGACCCGGATTGGCATCCATTGGGGGAGGAGGGTGGCGCTGGCAATAGTTCAGATAAGGAGAAGGTTCCGCAGCAAGCATTGACATCGCAGCAGTGGTTATCTAGCAGGCCCATAGCTGTCCTAAAACGTGGAACAAAAACTAAAAGAGTTGCAGGACAGCTTGACCAGACGGTCAACTTAGCACAGCGTGCAAGGCCAGAAAATGTTTACCAAAGTAGGAAGAGGGGAGTGTGGCACTTCTTTCTCCAAAATCCTACTGATGAGGCAAAGGTTACCTGTAAGAAGTGCGGAAGGACCTTTAGCCGAGATAAACAGCTCAGAAATTTGAATACCAGTTGGATGCTTAGACATTTAATCAACATGCACTTGCAAGCGTGGACGGACTACAAAACCTCAGGTAGCACATGTGCACCTACTCCGACTGAAGGTAGCCAACAACGCTCCATCGCTACCCCCACTGTAAGACCACCGCCACACCACCAGCACTAAATGTGGAGGTGTCCTCGCAAGGCCAAAGCACTCAGAGAATCACAATGGTTTTGCAACACAACATTGAATCTAGGCCATCACCACCAATACCATCACCAACCCCCTCTCACTCCATCTGGTCCACCGCTACTTCCCCCATATGCAGCTCTCCAGTCCAACTCACTCTACCAGACACTCTGAGTAGGACAAGAAAGTACTCATCCTCTCATTCGCGGACACTGTGTTTGAACGCCTACATTGCCAAACTAATCTCATTAGAGATGATGCCCTACCGTTTGGTTGAAAGCGAAGCTTTCTGCGACCTCATGGCCTATGCTGTCCCATGCTATGACCTACCCAGTCGGCACTTCTTTTCTCGAAATGCCATCCCTGCCCTCCACTGTCATGTGAAAGACCGCATTGTCCATGCACTAAAACAGTCAGTGAGTGGAAAGGTGCACCTCACAACGGATGCATGGACCAGTAGGCATGGCCAGGGCCATTACGTGTCCATCACTGCACACTGGGTTAATGTGGTGGATGCAGGCTCCACTGGGGACAGCGGCGGTGGAACAGTGCTGCCTAGCCCACGGTATAGGAAACAGTTGGCTGTAGGCTTTCGCTCCTCCTCCTCCTCGTCTATCAGCGAAAGCTCGTCCACAGAGCGCAGTTGCACAAGCACTACATCCGCAGCTGGCAGTGTTGCACACGAGGTGTCCCACTATCGAACAGCTAGTGGTAAGCGTCAGCAGGCTGTGATAAAGATGATGTCTTCTGGTGACAACAAACACACTGCGGAGGTACTGGCCGACTGCTTGCAGCGACAAACAGAGTCATGGCTGGGCAGTCTACATCTTGAGGCAGGCAAGGTAGTCAGTGATAATGACAGTAATTTTGTGGCAGCCATAGCCCGTGCAAAACTCACACACATACCTTGCCTGGCTCACACTTTGAACCTGGTGGTGCAGTGCTTCCTTAATAATTATCTGGAGTTAACATCCCTGCTCCATAAGGTGTGAAGACTGTGCTCGCTCATCCGTCGCTCGGCCGTACACTCCAGTCGTATGCAGAAGCTGCAGCAATTGCTCCACCTCTCCAAGCACCGCCTAATCATAGACGTTGCAACAAGGTGGAACTCCACCCTGCACATGGTTGAGAGTCTGTGTGAACAGAGGCAGGCTGTAATGTATTTGTGGGAAGATACACGGGCAGGCAGTTTGAGGGAAGACATGGAATTGTCGGGTGTGCAGTGGTCAAAGCTGAAAGACCTCTGTAAAGTCCTTCAGTGTTTTGAGGAATGCACATGGCTGGTAAGCGCAGACAACGCCATCATAAGCATGAGCATCCCACTTATGCGTCTGCTCGTGCAAAGTTTGACGCACATTAAGGATCAGGCATCTGTAGTGGAGGAGGAGGAGGAGGGAAGCCTTGATGACAGTCAGCCATTGTCTGGTCAGGGAACTGTCCTGGACGAGGTGGAGGAAGAAGAGGAAGAGGAGGAGGATGAGGATGAGGGGGATGATTATTTTGGGCAGGAGGATGTTTCTCAGGGGGAAAGAGAAAATGTTGGTGTTCCAAGGTCAGGGACAGTGTTTGTGCGTGACTGTAGGGATGTGGATTTGCCAGAAACTGTTCCTCCATCCACCACGGGCAGTGCATCATTGACACCTGGAACATTGGCCCACATGTGTGATTATGCCTTGTGGATCCTAAAAAGGGACCTCCGCATTGCCAAAATGATGAGGGATGACGACTACTGACTGGCCAGCATCCTCGATCCACGCTACAAAGGCAAATTACACATCATGCCACAGGAGAACCTAGAGATAATATTGGCAAACAAACAAGCAACTCTGGTAAACCATTTGTTTGAGGCTTTCCCAGCACACAGCAGCGGTGCTGGTTCTCCCACGAGCCATAGTGGGCACAATGGAAGAGGTGTTCGTGGTGCACACAGCAGAAGTGGCATTGGAGACAGGGGTTTAATGACCATGTTGTGGAATGATTTCTCAAGTACCGTTCACACGACTGCTAATACTGCATCGATTAAAAGTGACAGGAGGCAGCAGTTGTCAACTATGGTTACAAACTACTTTTCCTCCCATATCGATGTTCTCCCTCACAGGTCATTCCCCTTTGACTATTGGGCCTCTAAACTGGACACCTGGCCTGAATTGGCACAATATGCCTTACAGGAGCTCGCTTGCCCTGCTGCTAGTGTGTTATCTGAAAGAGTCTTCAGTGCTGCTGGATCAATCCTGACAGAAAAAAGGACCAGTCTGTCGACCCAAAATGTTGATGATCTAACCTTCATTAAAATGAACCATGCATGGGTTTCAAAGGATTTTGTCCCACCTTCCCCTGTTGACACATAGGTTACCAGAAAAGTGCCTCAGTTTTTTCCTCCTCTTCCTCGGACTTGCCCAATTCCGCCCTTTGCAGCAGCTGAATGTCCAGCCAACACATCTACATATGACAATTTTTAAACCTCCCTAACTGGCTGCCCACCCCTCCCCCAACGGCTGGGGTCAAGACCTGGCGCACCCGGGCAAGTGCCGTTGCTCTGAACAGGTGGATGGGCCCACTGATGGCCGACGGCAATGGCACAGGGCCCCTCATAATACAATACAGTGTCTCAGATGGTGGGAGGGCCCACTCGCCGTCAGACACACCAGCGTACTGAGGGGCCCTGTTCCAGTACCGTCGACCACAATTGTGCCCCCCCCTGCTTGGTCATGGCCACAGCACTTGCAAGTTCCAATACTTACCTCTCCCTGCTCCACCGCTGTGTAGTCTGGGCAGTTAAATCCTTCACAGGGACGGCCACTAGAAATTTGGCGCATTGATCAATGATGGTTAAGATGTAGCTATGGCCTGTCCTGCTGGCCTCTACCTTCAGATGATCAATGGCTACCATTTGAAATGGACGTCAACTTACAAGCGGATGCAGTGGTGGTTTATGATCACCTTCCACAGTTGTGATTGTCACAGACGTGTGACATTCCTGCCACCATTTTTCAATGTCTCCTCTCATGCCAATCCAATAGATTCGCCTATGGCCTGTGGCTTCTGTCTTTTGCACTCCAAAATGACCAGACACATCATGATAGGCAGTGAGGACCATGGGTACATATCTCCCTGTGATCACAATTTGATGGAGACGAGTAATGGTGATGTGATCTACGCTACTGCGATAAAGCAATCCTTTCTTCACAAAGAACCTTTTTCGCTTACTCAACAGACACAGTAATTGGGGGTCTGCATCGCCTCTGCAACATCTACCGGGAGGTTTTCCCGCGATGAGTAATTCCAAAATTTCTGCTAACACTCGACTTTGCGTCTATACTTGTATCCATGTAGTTTCCAGTAGCGGAGATTCTTGACTGGCTTACTGAGATTGAAATATATACGATGATTTAAAAGTACAACAACACTGTATACTGGTGTACGCTATGAATACCTTTCCCTTTTTCTACTTTTTCAATTCTGGTGTAACACATAGTGAGCCTGTGAGTGTCTGTGTCTGACTCCGGAAGTATAGATGGAAATTTAACCCTAGACTGGACCCACCTGGTATGTGCTGATACAGTACCTTGTTTCAAAAATTTGTATTAAGGTATCATCTGTAGGATAACCAACTGTGGGGGGGACCCTCTTCTTGCCGCAGACAGACATGAGACTGAGACAGAGTTTGTATTGAACAGGATCGTTTTTACTGGCCATCCTTCTGTCGACAACAGCAATTCACCACAGCCGTTTCACATTTCTTTGTACACAGGGCCCGGTACCTTCACTTTCTTTGTAACTATAATCGTGGCGTCCTCTGTGGCTCTTCCACTGTGGCTGGCCTAGGCCCAACCACCACAGCACTGCACCAGTCTGAGCACACCGTCCATATGATAGCCCCAGGCCGTCTTCGTCTGCGGCTACCGTCCTCTGGGCCACCCCATGTGACCGCCTCAACTGTCAGTCCTCTCTCGAGCCTTTCCACTGTCTCTATTTCCTCAGCAGAACTTCCTCTTTACTGTGCTCCCTTCGCTGACTGACTCTTCCTGAACCTTCCCTCAGCCTTTTATACTTCCAGTTCTGGTAACTGCGCCCACCATCACCTAACAGTTTCTCTGACCAATGGCAGTTATTCAGTCCCACTCCTACACTCTCCACTGCCCTCCAATGGGCAAGCTAAAACACGGCACCCTTTCTCTTTATCTTAGCGGTTTCACACCTACACTGCGCTACACCTCTGCATCTCACTACAGGCTGGTTTGTCTGTCAGTCCACCTTCCCTACATCATCGATAGTGAGTGAGCGTGTGTGGGTTACGTCTTCTATATATACGGTGAATCGGAGAAGCAAATTTTTACACTATACTCGATACAGCTTGTATCTTGTTATACAGTACCTTTGTTCGACATTTAGCATTACGGTCAAATCCATACTGTGTAAGGCTGGTTTCACATTTGCGTTTTTTTTCGCGGTAATTTAGCGCTAAATAGCGCATGCGTTTTTTTTCCTATACTTTGCATGGGATGCGCTTATGTGCGCATACACATGCGTTTTACCGCGCATGCGTTTTTTGCGGTATGCGCTCGGGCGCACAAAATGCAACTTGTTGCATTTTTTGTGCGTCCGATTTGCCTCAAAAAAACGCATGCGCGCGCAATGCGTTTTTTTACAGCAAGACACCCATTATAAGTCTATGGTGAGCATATGTGCGCATTGGCATGCTTATGTATGCGTTTTTTTGCACATGCGTTTTTTTTTTTACCATTAGTTTAGACAATGGAATTTAGGGGTTTGGGTAAAGTTAGGGTTAGTTAAGGGGGTTTAGGGTTAGGGTTAGGGTCAGGGTTAGGGTTAGGGTTAGGGTCAGGGTTAGGGTTAAGTATGGTTTGGTTAAGGGTTAGGGTCAGGGTTAGGGTTAGGGTTAGGGTTAGGGTCAGGGTTAGGGTTAAGTATGGTTTGGTTAAGGGTTAGGGTCAGGGTTAGGGTTAGGGTTAGGGTCAGGGTTAGGGTCAGGGTTAGGGTTAAGTATGGTTTGGTTAAGGGTTAGGGTCAGGGTTAGGGTTAGGGTTAGGGTCAGGGCTAGGGTTAAGTATGGTTTGGTTAAGGGTTAGGGTTAGGGTTAGGGTAAGGGTTAGGGTTAGGGTTAGGGTTAAGTATGGTTTGGTTAAGGGTTAGGGTCAGGGTTAGGGTTAGGGTTAGGGTCAGGGTTAGGGTTAGGGTTAAGGTTAAGTATGGTTTGGTTAAGGGTTAGGGTCAGGGTTAGGGTTAAGTATGGTTTGGTTAAGGGTTAGGGTTAGGGTTAGGGTCAGGGTTAGGGTTAGGGTTAGGGTTAGGGTCAGGGTTAGGGTTAGGGTTAGGGTTAAGGTTAAGTATGGTTTGGTTAAGGGCCAGGGTTAGGGTTAGGGTTAGGGTCAGGGTTAGGGTTAGGGTTAGGGTCAGGGTTAGGGTTAGGGTCAAGGTTAGGGTTAGGGTTAGGGTCAGGGTTAGGGTTAGGGTCAGGGTTAGGGTTAGGGTTAGGGTCAGGGTTAGGGTTAAGTATGGTTTGGTTAAGGGTCAGGGTTAGGGTTAGGGTTAGGGTTAGGGTCAGGGTCAGGGTCAGGGTTAGGGTTAGGGTCAGGGTTAGGGTTAGGGTTAGGGTCAGGGTTAGGGTTAGGGTTAGGGTTAGGGTCAGGGTTAGGGTTAGGGTTAGGGTCAGGGTTAGGGTTAGTAAAGTCATGGTTTGGGTTAGTGTGAGTGGCCACCTAATGTTGGAAAAAAACGCAAACGCGGTAAAAACGCAGTAAAAACGCATACAAACGCTTAAAAACGCTGCGTTTTTTTCATGCATGCTCATAAAAATGCTTGAAAAAAATGCAGCAGTTGTATGCTTTTGTATGCGTTTTTCAATGCGTTTTTTTGCGGGAAAAACGCGCTGCAAAAAAAAGCAAGTGTGAAACAGGCCTAAGCGTCTGAGAGTGACTACGGGACTATTTATACGGAGATTTCAATTGTACCCTAAAAAATATATACTTGCTATCTTGTTATCCAGGACCTTTTTTACAACATTTTTTATTATGGTCAAAACCAAACTGAGTGAGAGTCTGAGGGTGACTACGGCAATATATACCGATATTTTCAATTTGGCCAACACTGTATACAGCAGAACGCTTCTGACACAGTAACTTTTTTAGCTATTTAGATTATGGTGTAATCCATAATGAGACTGTAAACGTCTGTCTGTTACTCCGGCAATATATTTGGAACTTTAAGATTATCCCAACACTGTATACAGCTGTATGCTTGTGTTACTTAACCCATTTATGGCTTTTCATATTCTTGTGTAATCCATTCTGGGCCTGAGAGAGTTTGTGTCTGCCTCCTGAAATGTATATGGAGAATCAGAATGTTTACACTATACTATATATACCTTGTATCTGGTGATACTGTACCCTTTTTCAACTTGTTATTTTATTGGGTAATCCATACTGAGCCTGTGAGCATCTGTGTATGCCTCATGAAATATATACGGAGATTTACTGTTATCCATAGACTGTATAGAGCTGTACGCTTCTGATACAGTACCATATATCTGCTGGTATTTTGGGTCCATTTTCAAAAACGTGAGGAAGTATGGTGGAAGAGGACACAGATGTGGGCATGGAGGGCCACCTGGTACTGATGGTGGTGGTGGTGCATCTGCTGGTAGTGCCAGAAACACAATAGCAGCTAAGGCAGGAGGTGTTGAGCCAGCGTCATGGTGTAGCTCTGGAAGGCCTGTAAGGTTCCCTTTTCTGGGAGTTGGAAGACTGCTTTTAAAGCTGGAGTATCAGGAACTGTTTGTGGCTTACATTGCTGAAACAGGCTCCAGCTCTATCGCCTCCTCTTCTGAAGTTGTAAAAAATGCAAGCTCTGAGTCGTAACTGCAGGGTTCTGGTCAGGAGCAACCCCTTTCCTTGTGTCCTTCACCCACACCAAAAGTGAAGGATGTGGAAGCACACACCTCAGATTACTCCATGGAGCTCTTTTCACATACCATGCCTGGGTTAATTAATAATAGGGCCCATCATGTACTGGAGCAATGTAAATGGGGCAGATCAGACACTGGAGCAGCATCTAAGGGGCACATTATACACTGGAGCATTACAAGTGGGGCCCATTATATATGAAGCATTATTGGAGCCCATCATACACTGGAGCATCATTCATGAGGCCCATCATGTACTGGAGCAATGTAAATGGGACAGATCAGACACTGGAGCAGCATCTAAGGGGCCCATTATACACTGGAGCATTACAAATGGGGCCCATTATATATAGAACATTATTGGAGCCCATCATACACTGGAGCATCATCCATGAGGCCCATCATGTACTGAAGCAATGTAAATGGGGCAGATCAGACACTGGAGCAGCATCTAAGGGGCACATTATACACTGGAGCATTACAAATGGGGCCCATTATATATGGAGCATTATTGGAGCCCATCATACACTGGAGCATCATCCATGAGGCCCATCATGTATTGGAGCAATGTAAATGGGGCAGATCAGACACTGGAGCAGCATCTAAGGCTATGTGCACACAGTGCGGATCGTCCCGCGGATTTTTCCGTGCGGATTTGACTAAATCCGCAGGCCAAATGACCTGCATTTTTCCTGCGGATTTCTTCCTTTTTTTGCGGTTTTACTGTGGTTTTTGTGTGGTTTTCCACTGCGGTTTTCCACCTGCGGATTTGTAGAATGGAGCAGGTGGAAAACTGCAGAAAAACCGCACAAAAGAAGTGACATGCACTTACTTTAAATCCGCAGCAATTCCGCACTGATTTTTATGCACCATCTGCACAGCTTTTTTTTTTTTTGCCATTGATTTACATTGTACTGTAAATCACAGTGCGGATCTGCAGCGTTTCTGCGTGGAAAAATCCGCTGCGGATCCGCAGCAAATCTGCATCGTGTGCACATAGCCTAAGGGGCCCATTATACACTGGAGCATTACAAATGAGGCCCATTATATATGGAGCATTATTGGAGCCCATCATACACTGGAGCATCATCCATGAGGCCCATCATGTACTGGAGCAATGTAAATGGGGCAGATCAGACACTGGAGCAGCATCTAAGGGGCACATTATACACTGGAGCATTACAAATGGGGCCCATTATATATCGAGCATTATATGGAGCTCATCAGATACTGTATGGAACATTATATGTGACTAATTATTATAATAATAATAATATAATAATACATTTTATTTCTATAGCGCCGACATATTTCACAGTACTTTACATTTCAGAGGGGACTTCTACAGACAAAAGACATTACAGCATAACAATAATCACATAGATAATAACAGATACCAAGAGGAATGAGGGCCCTGCTCGCAAGCTTACAATCTATGAGGAAAAAAGTGAGACACAAAAGGTGGGTGGTAACAGTTGCCCTGATTGTATGGACCAGCCATAATGTTGAGTGTGTAACAGTACAGATGCAGAGGGCTAATGGATGCATAAAGCATGTGGGAACATGATGCGGGGAACCTGGTTATGGTAAAAACTTTTGGCTGTGCCACATAGGGATAGATTAGGTTAATGTGTTGAGGCGGTAGGCCAGTCTGAATAAATGAGTTTTCAGGGCACGCTTAAAATTGTGGGGATTGGGGACTAATCGTATTGACCTGGGAAGTGCATTCCAAAGAATTGACGCAGCACGTGTATAGTCTTGGAGACGGGAGTAGGAGGTTCTGATTATTGAGGATGCTAACCTCAGGTCATCAGCAGAGCGGAGGGCGCGAGTAGGATGGTATACTGAAACAAGGGAGGAGATGTAGGGTGGTGCTGAGCCATGAAGAGCTTTGTGGGTGAGGGTAATAAGTTTGTACTGGATTCTGGAGTGGATGGGTAGCCAGTGTAATGACTGGCACAAGGTAGAGGCATCGGTGTAACGATTGGCAAGGAATATGATCCTGGCAGCAGCATTCAAGACAGATTGGAGGGGGGAGAGTTTGGTAAGAGGGAGACCGATTAGAAGAGAGTTACAATAGTCCAAACGAGAATGAATAAGAGAAACAGTAAGAGTTTTTGCGGAGTCAAAAGTAAGAAAAGGTCGAATTCTAGAAATGTTTTTGAGGTGCAGATAACAAGAGCGAACCAGTGATCGTATGTGGGGGACAAAGGAAAGCTCGGAGTCAAGTATGACCCCAAGACAGCGGGCATGTTGCTGGGAAGTAATAGTGGAACCACACACGGAAATGGCAATGTCGGGTCTAAGTACATTAGTAGCGGGAGGAAACACAAGGAGTTCAGCCTTTGACAGGTTCAGTTTCAGATATAATGAGGACATGATGTTAGTCACAGCGTTTAGACAATCGCCAGTGTTTTCTAGAAAGGCTGGCGTGATGTCAGGAGAAGAAGCGTATAATTGGGTGTCGTCAGCATAGAGATGGTACTGGAAACCAAATCTACTGATTGTTTGACCAATAAGGGCAGTATACAAAGAAAAGAGGAGGGGGCCTAGGACTGATCCTTGAGGAACCCCAACAGTAAGGGGAAGATGAGAGGAGGAGGAGCCAGCAAAAGATACAGTAAAGGAGCGGTCAGAGAGATAGGAGGAGAACCAGGAGAGAACAGTGTCCTTGAGGCAAATGGAATGAAACATAGTGAGGAGGAGCTGATGATCCACAGTGTCGAATGCTGCAGAGAGATCCAAGAGAATTAGCATGGAGTAATGACCATTTGATTTAGCTGTTAGTAGATCATTAGAGACTTTAGTGAGGGCAGTTTCAGTAGAGTGTAAAGAGCAGAAACCGGATTGGAGAGGGTCGAGAAGAGAGTTATCAAAGAGATAGCGGATAAGACGGGAGTGGACCAGGCGTTCCAGGAGTTTAGAGATGAAGGGAAGATTAGAGACAGGTCTATAGTTAGCGGCACAGTTTTATTTTATAGTTAGCGGCACAATTATTTGGTATGGAGAAATATATGGGGCTCATTATTCTGTATGGCGCACAATGTGGTGGCCATAATACTGTATGGAGTAATATACTGTCCTGTTTTTGAGCTATTGTACAATTTAAAATAGATCAGTCATGTCATGTAAGCAGTGAAGTATGTGTCATTGTACTATACCTATATTTCTGTGGCGTATCGGAGCATCATGAGTTGTGGTATGTGTTAAAGGGGTGCACTGACACTCTTTGGCCCAGGGCACATGAAAACCTGGAGCCAGCCAAACACCCCCACAACTTTTCAGTTATAAGAATTGATGTTTTTGGCATTGAAATGGGCACTGTAGGTGTGTTTACTGTCTTCCACTCCCTGCCGACTTTGCTTCCCCATTGACTTGCATTGTGTTTCGTGTTTCAGTCGGCCTCCGACTTTTCCCTATAGTCGGCCTATTTCGTTCGACCCGACTTTTGCGAAAGTCGGGTTTCATGAAATCTGACTCGACCCGAAAAAAGGAAAAGTCGCTCATCTCTACACATGGTTATAAGTATTCAGACCCTGTAGAATAAGTAGAGGAAAGCTACTGATCACAACCACAGGGATCACCACAAAAATTACAAATTTTTATTATTGCAGAAAAAACAGACCATATCTAAAAACATTAAAAAGTTATGAAATTACATACAAAAGAACACACAAGGCCTATGATAGGGCCAGCAAAGTTCACCCTGAAACATGAGAGCTAATACAAAAGTGCAGAACAAAATACATGTAAAACATGCAGCAGCATTACAGTCATATAATCCAAAGTTGTTCCTGTTAAATACATGAACCAAAAATTGATTAGGCCATAAAAAGTCAATAAAACAGGCCTAAAAGATGGTAGAAATATGTGGAGAGGCAATGCATGTTAGTACCCTGCACTGGTAAGCCACGTAAAAGCCATACCTGAAAAAACACACACACTCAGAGGGGCAGGAAAATGCTGATACCTGATACAAGTTGGGGCCTTGCGGTGGCGACACGCGTCGGGTACTCCACAAGTTCCTCCACATGTGAGCGCTTTCACTCTCAGATGATTGAGGCAGGATTTGTGTGCTGTGTTTGCACGTTTTAGCCTTTTTGGCGTCTGTATTTGTTATGACCTCACCTATAGGTATCAGCATTTTCCTGCCCCTCTGAGTGTGTGTGTTTTTTCAGGTATGGCTTTTACGTGGCTTACCAGTGCAGGGTACTAACATGCATTGCCTCTCCACATATTTCTACCATCTTTTAGGCCTGTTTTATTGACTTTTTATGGCCTAATCAATTTTTGGTTCATGTATTTAACAGGAACAACTTTGGATTATATGACTGTAATGCTGCTGCATGTTTTACATGTATTTTGTTCTGCACTTTTGTATTAGCTCTCATGTTTCAGGGTGAACTTTGTTGGCCCTATCATAGGCCTTGTGTGTTCTTTTGTATGTCATTTCATAACTTTTTAATGTTTTTAGATATGGTCTGTTTTTTCTGCAATAATAAAAATTTGTAATTTTTGTGGTGATCCCTGTGGTTGTGATCAGTAGCTTTCCTCTGCTTATTCTACAGTGTTGTTTATACTGATCGTAGGTGTATCCCACACTTTTATTTAGTGGTGCCCTCCCATTTTCAATTTATTGCAAGTATTCAGACCCTTTGCTCAGACACTCATATTTAAGTCACATGCTGTCCATTTCCTTGTGATCCTCCTTGAGATGATTCTACTCATTCATTGGAGTCCAGCTGTGTTTAATTAAACTGATAGGACTTGAATTGTAAAGGCACACACCTTTCTATATAAGACCTCACAGCTCACAGTGCATGTCAGACCAAATGAGAATCATGAGGTCAAAGGAACTGGCCAAGGAGCTCAGAGACAGAATTGTGGCAAAGCACAGATCTGGCCAAGGTTACAAAAGAATTTCTGCAGTACTCAAGATTCTTAAGAGCACAGTGTGTTAGGTTTGGTGGATTGCTCTAAATAAAGATGTATAACAAAGTGCAATCACAATCCGGGGTTCACCGTGCAGAGATGTAAAACTGCTGCTATAGAGTAATGACGGAACCAAGACGGCGAGCGATTGCTAGATCACACAGTTTTTAAGCGCCACACCGTTTGAACGATACACAGAGTACCCAGCTCCATTACTTCACCAAGCGGTACTGAGCAAAAGAGCACTGAGTGCAATACCCTGTTAAGCATCACAAGGATAAAGCAAATATGACACAAGGTGGGGACCCTATTGCTCCCCCAGGGAAGTCTAGGCTGGTAACCACTCAGCTGTGCTAGCCGCACACATGACCAGAGACAAATGCTAAGCCAAGCCGGAGTTCCGACTCTACACTGCCTACCTAGACACACAGTCACCGCTATAAAAGCAGCACACGTGCGAACAGAGTGGTAGCGTATCCACTCACACACATGATCACAAATTACACTAGCATGCCGGCGTGTGCCTCTGAGAGCCTTTTATACAGTAGTTTTATCCAGTCAGACAGGACCTTGTCCATGGACCAATACAGAGCTGCCACATCACCAGAGCAGCTGATGACTGACCACCAATGAGAAGGTGCCACCTCACGGACATGCTCAGTACGGTGATCTCTGGACTTAGAACCTAAAGTCCCTGAATATCATTGGTTACTAAAGACTTGGCAGGGAAACTAGCTGTAACCATGTGCACAGCACAAGCCTGAGCTAGACCCTGGGACTGATGTCTATGCTGAGCAGGAACTGCAGTGGACAAGTCCAAATGGGAGACCGACGAGGCAGACAAGGCTTGGGATCCACCCTGTGCAGTGGGAGAATCCTGGTGCCCAGCACAGCAGCCTCTATAATCCTTAAATGGAAGAAGTTTGGCACCACCAGAAGTCTTTCTAGACCTGGCCATCCAGCCAAACTGAATTATTGTGGGAGAAGAACCTTGGTGAGAGAGGTAATGAAGAACCCCAAGATCACTGTGGCTGAGCTCCACAGATGTAGTAGGGAGATGGGAGAAAGTTCCATGAAGTTAACTATCACTGCAGCCCTCCACCAGTCTGGCCTTTATGGCAGAGTGGCCCGATGGAAGCCTCTCCTTAATGCCAGATATATGAAAGCCCACATAGAATTTGCTAAAAAACACATGAAGGGCTCCCAGACTATGAGAAATAAGATTCTCTGGTCTGATGAAGAGAAGATAGAACTTTTTGGTGATAATTTTGAGCGGGATGTGGGGAGAAAACCAGGCACTGCTCATCACCTGCCCAATACAATCCCAACAGTGAACCATGGTGGTGGCAGCATCATGCTATGGGGGTGTTTTTCAGATGCAGGGACAGGACGACTGGTTGCAATTGAAGGAAACATTAATTCAGTCAAGTACCGAGATATCCTTGATGAAAACCTCTTTCTGGACCTCAGATTTGTCCGAAGGTTCACCTTCCAGCAAGACTATGCCTCTAAGTACACAGCTTAGGCTGGTTTCACATTTGCATCTGTTTCCGCAGGGTTTCATCCGCAGCAATCCGTATGCATCATGTTTGCCTACCTTTAACATGATGTACGCAGGGCCATGCTTTTGCATCAGTTCGCATGCGTCAGCGTACGCATGTGTTGTTTTTTGGTGTGCGACGGGGTCTGGCGAATGAAACAGGTTGGATTTTTGGAAGCAGCAAAAATCAGTCAAATATGTGCATTCATGCGCCTGCAGATAAGTGCATCAAATAAACGCATTACTGTCTACGGGAACGCGTGCACACGTAAGGACATGCATACGCACATGCCTTCTATACGCATCCTTTTTTTAATGAGCTGGTTCAGGAAGTGATTCAACCACCTGCTAATTGAGAGCTCTATTAAAGGAAGTGTGGACACAGCAAGGCCATAGCTCTCTGGACTTTGGACGATACCACAACACTGGCTATGTAAGTATTGAACCTTAGAAAATGTCTGTCTCTCACTGCTGTTTGTACTAAAAAAATTTTCTGTTTACTTTTAGATGTGTCGACTGGCCTGGTGCAGTGGTTGGCTCCTGGTGCAGCGCGTTTCTACAGTTCGTCTCCTGGTGCTGCTTGCTGTCGTGGTGAGGACAGTACTGTCTATGTAATTATAGAAACTTTGGAAATGTTTGTCTCTCTGAATGCTTTTTCTGTTCCTTGTAGACTGGCTGACTCTCTGGTACAGTGGGTACCTCCTGGTGGAGCGGTTTTCTACTGGTCGTCTCCTGTTGCTGCTTTCTGTCGTGGTGAGGACAACACTGTTTATGTAAGTATTGAAGCTTTGCAAATGTCTGTATATCTGAATGCTTTTTCTGTTCCTTGTAGACTAGCCGACTCTATGGTGCAGTGATTGTCTTCTGATGCAGCGGTTTTCTACTGGTCATCTCCTGGTGCTGTGGTTATCTCCTGTTGCTGCCGTCTGTCCCTGGCCTGTGCTGACTGCTGTGGTGTTGGACTACTGCCTATAATGTAAGTATTGTTGTCCATTGTGTTTTTTTTCTCTACATTGTTTTTGAATCTTTACAAGTTTAATTTTTTTTCTCTGTTCTTTTCTGTAGTGTATTACTTGACTGGTGCCTGCTCTTCAAAATGTCCTCAAGCAAAGAACAGACTTCTTCCCAGGGTGAACCCGACAAAGATTATGTAATCACATTTGCTAGACTGATTGGTATGTATTGACTGGCAATATTTCACATGTGGTAAATCATTTAATTTCTTTACAGGTACCTGGCAGTGAAGAAGAGCAGGAGCAGACGAGTGGAGAGGATTCTTCCCAGGGTCATCGGGCTCATGTGTCTCAGGAGGAAAGACAAGGTGTAGGTATTCTTTTCATCAGAGTTGTAAGCAAATTTTTTTCAGCTTAAAATTTGTTTTTTTCTATTTTATCTATAGGCATCACAACGGGGAGAAGCCACACTGCATATAGACAAAAAGCAACTAATCCATCTTGGGCAAGAGAGAGTACCGTTCTGGGACACCCGTGACCGTCAGCACTCCGACAATGTGGTGATTCAACGGCTCTAGGAAGAAGTGACAACATCGCTGCTGCCTGGTTGGGACCGTGCCACACCGCGTGCCAGAACAAATTTTGGTAAGTATTGCAACCAGCAGTGAATCTGTGAATGGATGTGCATTGTTTTCTAATTTTTTTTTCCCTTCACAGTGAAGCGAATCAAAATCTGTTGGCGCTCAATGAAGGATCGCTTCAACAAGGACATGAGAGAGGAGGTTCAGGTTCAAAGAGGTTCTGCTGCAAGTTTCCGGAAATACAAGTATCACCGGGACCTTGCCTTTCTGAGGCCTGCGCTTGCTCAGTGAATGTATGTATGTAATTTTCTTTTCTTTTTAATAATGTTTAATTTTTTTCCATACACAGAACCAGGAGCAGCACAACACAACCTTGATTTTTGCACTAATGTTTTTCTCTTTTCCACACAGAATCTGGTGCAGCACAACACAACCTGGATCATCCTCTGTTGAAGCGGCCACTGAACAGACGCAGTCCCAATCATCCACCAGCAATGGAGCAATCTTGCAGGCTTCACAGGCTGGGGAAGAGGCAGCCAGTCCATCAGGTTTTCCCCTCTCCCAGCCTACTGCCTCTGCTTTTGCTGGGTCTTCTCATCAGTGGCAGGGGGCCTAGGAGAGGTCAGGCATGCCCGAGTTGATGCAATTAAGTTCGGTCTTCCAGGATGGGATTAGGTCGATTGCTGACAGAGTGAATAGTGGGTTCAAGGAAGTTAACAAACGCCTTGACTGCCTGGAAGCCGACCTTGAGAGACCGGCACAACACTTTTTTCTGCAATTGAGCGGAGCGTGTCGGAAAACCTTACGCCTCAACTCCAGCTGAACATCATGCAAGCCTGCCAGGTTGCTTACAGCCATGCATTACAGCAGCAGCAGTCACAATCCTACACAATCGACAGGCCGGAGGATATTACCAGCAGTCAATCTACTTTCCAGCTCCCACAGCACTGAACTATCTGCCACCATCACCACCTCCAGTTCACAGAGCGACCACACTGCCCAGTTCATCAACCCTGCAGCCGGCAGCATCCACCATGCTCCAGAGTCTAGCACCCATGCAACCAACAGTATCAACGATACTGCCCAGTTCACCACCCCTGCCCAGTCCACCACTCCTTTCTACTACAGCACCCCTGCCCATTCCAGCACCCCTGCCCATTCCAGCAACCCTGCCCATTCCAGCACCCTTGCCCAGTCCTTCACCCCTGCAGCCAGTATCCACAATGTGGTCCAGTCCAGCACCATGCCAGATGATAGCTACAGAGCCCACCACTCCCACTTGGCCAAGAAAAGCGAGGTCCAAAAAAAACATCTTGCCACCAGGACCAAAACCAGGAGCCAAAAAAGTATGCCCACACTGAACCCACCACCTCCACGCTCACCTACCAATTTGTCAATACCGTCCCTTGTGTCTCTGTCTGTTCTTTCCAGTTTGTCTATCGAGTCCCATGATTCCACTTTGTCATCTATCCCTATTGTATCCACTGCCATCCCTGATCCATTCCTTCAATTTGTTGCCCTTTCCCCTGTAGACCCTTCCCCTGTAACCCCTTCCTCATCAACTACCACCCAATCCTCACAGCTCCACACCCCCAAGGTCCACCCCATCTCACCTTCACGTAAACCCCAAAGAAAAAACAAATCACCCCAACCTTAACCATTATTTTTTGTTAAAGTGTTGAAAATAAAAGTTGTATTTTGTTAGCACTATATCTTGTGTTATTTCTATCTTAATGCGCTGCCGCCAACACTAACACACTTTATTTTGGAGGGAAGGTACTAACACAAACACACTTTATTTTTGTGGGAAGGTAGTTTATTATATTTAACTCAGCAAACATTAGGTGTAAATTTTTACATTACATGTACATTTTAGCATCAGAGGTACATTTAAACATAACAGGTATGTAATATTTGACATTACAGTTATGTTTTAAACATAACAGATTCAAAATATAGCAGGTACATTTTACTTAGCGGCTTAAATCATTTTGTCTTGCCATGCCACACGTCCATTATCTGAAACAAAGTAAGCGGCAAACTTATCGCTCATCTGGACAACTTCCACTGTGGTTCTCAGAGGGTGAAATTGGTAATCATGCAATGTAACAGGTTCCTCAGGTTGTTAGCTTGGTCGCTCTTTTACCATGATGTAGTTGTGCAGAACAACACATGCTTTCACAACCTCATCAATAGTGTTAATTTTTAGATTAATGAATGTGCACAAAATGCGCCATTTCGATACCAGCAATCCAAATGCACACTCCACGGTTCTTCGTGCCCTTGTCAGTCTGTAGTTAAAAATTTTTTCTGTGTGATTTAAGCTCTGACTTGAGTATTGTTTAATGAAATTGGCACACATTTGGAAAACTCATCACCGACAACAATAAAAGGCATTGGCGGTCCATCAGTGTTGGGAAGAGGTCGTGGTGATGGGAAATTAAAATCATACCCATACAGAGGTTGGCCCATGTCAGAGTTTTTGAACGTCTGCGAGTCATTTCCTCATCCAAATGAGCCAATGTCCACGGCAACAAATCTACAGTCGGCATCCGAAAAATAAAATATTTTTTATAATTGAAGTACTCTGTTCCACTTCCACTTCCAGCTGGTTTCATAATGTTTCATAATGTGCTTACCATCCACAGCCCCCACACAGTTAGGAAAATTACAAATTTCCTGGAATTTGGAAGCATTTTCAATCCAGAGTTCACTTGTGGGTTGGGGGAGGAATTCTTGCCCCAGAATGCCAACTAAAGCACGACAAATGTCTACAGTAATCCCAGAAAGGGTGGAAATTCCAATCCGGAATTGGAAATGTAGCGATGACAATGTCTCTCCAGTAGACAGGAATCTGCGGAAAAGAAAATGAAAAAAAAATAAGTACACTGCTTAGGGTTAGGGATAGGGTAGGGTTAGGGTTATTTGTGATAGGAGTTTCTTTTTCAACACTACATACCTCAGGGTGACCAAGTGACATTCCTCAGCAGGAATTGTGTGTCCTGGCTGGCGATGCATCCTTGGACATGTAGAAGCAAGTCATGGAAGCTCTGTTGCGGCATCCTCGTGTAGTCAAAAAACTTCTCCGTGTTTTGCTGCAGCTTGGTGTACAAAGAGTAGTAGGCTCCACGGCTCTCTCGGAGTTCAAGGATGGGGTGTTGCCAATAACGACGATGACATCTTCTCCGTCTTTCTTTTCTTCTTTGTTCTTGACAAGCAAAAGCAAAGGCAGCAGCCAACTTCAGTTGTAAATCCAAGTCTTCTAGAAAGTTGTCCAGGTCAAGATCCATCTTGCAGCTAGATTCAGCAGCCAAAGATGAGGATTTCCTCAGTGCAGTGTGTCTATATATATAGAAATCCCATGAGACACGCCTACTGGTGTCTGATGTCAAGGAAAAGCTACTGGAAAACATTGGAAAGTTCTAGCGCATGCACATAAAAAAGGCAAAAGCATGCAAAAACGCATACACATGCATGCAAACTGTAACACTTACGCCCTGACTGGTTGGCATGAGCGTGGGGGTGTGGCCCCACTGTGCCACAAACCAGGCTACCCTGGAAGTGGTGTGACTTAGCAGCTACCTAGGTGTTCACTGGAGCCTCTGATGATGAGGTCAGGCTTGTGCGGTAGGTAGCTGCCAGGTACCTCTCCATGGTAGTGTCTGGCTGTGGCTGCTGATCCCACTGGGGAACAAAACACTATGAGTAGTGCGGATGAGTAAAGACAGGCACGACTGATACAATGGCGGGCATGGCTGATACTCTTGGCAGACAGGCGGGCATGGCTGAGACACTGGCAGGCAGGTGGGTATGGCTGGCGCTATGACAGAACAGGCAGACACGGCTGGCACTCTAGCAGGACAGACGGGCATGGCTGACACTTTGGCAGGACAGATGGACACGGCTCACACTCTGGCAGAACAGGCAGGCACGGCTGACACTCTGGCAGAACAGGCAGGCACGGCTGACACTCTGGCAGGACAGACAGGCACTGCTGGCGGGACTGGAACCTGTACGGGTAGGACTGGAACATAGACAGGTATGAGTGGGATACAGGAAGGGGAGGAGCTGGCACTGAATAGGGAAGGACAGAGACATTGCTACACCCAGTCCTGGTTCTGGAATGAGAGGTTAATGGGAACAGATAAGGAACCAGTTCAGAATGGAGAGCAGGGACAGACTCAGGAAGGACAGAAACATGGACAAATAAGAGTAGTGGGAACAGGTAAGGACCTGTTCAGACTTGAAGAGCGGCAAACAGAACAGAGTCGCTGGTTGCAGTGCAGCGAGCTGAACTGCAAAGAGTGCGGAGCAAAAGGCAGAGCCACAGGAGTGTGGAGTAAAAAGGCAGAACCGCAGGAGTGCAGAGCAAAAAGGCAGGTATACTATCCTCATACACGTTAGCACGGTGTGTAGTGAGACATGTAGCTAAACCCCCTGTCTTCTTTAAGAAAATGAGGCTGTAAGTTGTAATCTTCTTTTATTGATTGGAGATATGACAGGAAAGGGTGAAAATATAGGATGCAATAACAGGAGCATTTCAGAATATATAACTGCACATAGCATAAAACACAAATAGTCTACAATACACAGTAATATGAGGTAATACAGAAACATGAGGTAATACATAGGTGATGATTACCTACTTAGTACAGCAAATGTATTGATAAACACAGGACTGTAACACATACAGTAGATAGTGCTTACCAAATATGCTTAGAGTAGGCTGTTTAAGGAGCATGAAGAAAATGAATGGTGAGGTTTCTCCTCAGATGCATGGAGGAACAATAGCTGTAGTTCCCTACACAGTGTCATAATAAGACCACAATGCAACAGGAACAAACCCACAATGCCCTAGGAACTTCCCATAGTACATTGCAAATTAAACTTGAATTTATACATTAAACCGCCAGCAGATGGTGCTGTTACCTTACAGTATGAAATATAGGAAGGATCAATACAAATAAAATATACAATGTCTGTAATAACGGAGACAAAGAAATATGACTAAACTTTCTAGACAGCAATTATATTGCTGGACAGAACACTCCCGGCTTGACGTCAGCCGACGTCACTATTGTGTTTATCAGATGAGAACAGCAGAGCGAGTTCCCCTACTGGTCTGAGGAACAATTTGGTCTCGCCTTGTTTCCCTATTTTTACTTCTACATTACGTACAATTCTGTCTTTACTCGGGAATGTCTGGGTAATGAGACCTAATGGCCATTCATTTCTCCGAGACTGACAGGCTTTCATTAGCACTATATCACCAGGCTGTAGGTTAGGCTTGCTGGAACAACAAACCCACAATGCCCTAGGAGCTTTCCATAATACATTGCAAATTAAACTTGAAACTATACATTAAACCGCCAGCAGATGGTGCTGCTACCTTACAATATGAAATATAGGAAGGATTAATACACACAAAATATACAATGTCTGCAATAACGGAGACATAAAAAAAATGACTAAACTTTCTAGATAGCAATTAAAACGCTTGACAGAACAGGAGGAGTGCGGAGCAAAAGGCAGAACCGCAGGAGTGTGGAGCAAAAGGCAGAATCGCAGGTATGCGGAGCAGGACTGAACCACAGGTATATGGAGCAGGATGGAACCTCAGGTATGCGGAGCAGGACGGAACCGCAGGTAGGCAGAGCAGGTGCAGACGGAGAGAGCACAAGGATAGACACAGCAGGGAAAGCCACAGACAAGGAGACGAACAGACAGAGGTAAGGACTGAGTGCAGACAAGGTCAGGAATAGAATATATAAATATTATATTTATAAATATATAAATAGAAGATGCAGGATTCGAACACAGTACACACAGGTACGGACACAGAGACAAATAGAGGACAAGGACACAGGCCTGAGTATGCAGCCCTCAGGAAGGTGGAAACAGGACGCAAAGCACACAGAAACAGATCTGGGTATACAGCCCCCAGAGAAGGCAGAAAGAGGACAGGACCTGGCACCTCAGCAGCAAGGCACTGACTGAGGGAAATATTTGCTCAGGCAGCTTCCATCAGGTGGAGCTGCCTTAAATACCAGAGACCTCTTGGTAATAGGCTGGGAACACCATAGGCAGGTGCACACTTATTCTATAAGAACCAGAGAGTGCCAGCACCGCCCCTCTATGCACACAGCAAGGAAGTATGCAGGGAGCAGGCAGGAGGCAAAAGGCATACAGCATGGAGTCAGCAGCAGACAGAACTCACAGCATGGCCCGGAATAGTGAGTAAGGCTGGTGCAAGATGGGAGGCGATGTAGTGTTGCCGGCACAAATGCTGTGTTTTTTTCGGCGTCATGCGTAAGATGATGCGAATAAAAAACGCTATGTAAACATGCGTTTACATGTGTTTTTGCTTACGTTTGGGAATACGGATGATATGCTGTGGACTCAAACAAAAAAGTGAATCTTGCCCAAAATAACAAAGGAGTGGCTTCAGAATAACTCTGTGACCTTTTTTGACTGGCCCAGCCAGAGTCCTGACTTAAACCCAATTGAGCATCTCTGGAGAGAACTGAAAATATCTGTCCACCAACGTTCACCATCCAACCTGACTGAACTGCAGAGTTTCTGCAAGGAAGAATGGCAATCCCCAAATCCAAGTGTGAAAATTTTGTTGCACCATTCCCAAGAAGACTCATGGCTGTACTAGCTCAAAAGGGTGCTTCTACTCAATACTGAGCAGAGGGTCTGAATACTTATGACCATGTGATATTTCAGTTTTTATTTTTTAATAAATTTGCAAAAAATTCTACATTTCTGCTTTTTTCAGTCAAGATGGGCTGCAGAGTGTACATTAATGAGAAAAAAATAAACTTTTATGAATTGACCAAATGGCTGCAATGAAACAAAGAGTGAAAAATTTAAAGAGGTCTGAATACTTTTTGTACCCACTGTACTATAGCCAGTTGTGCTTTTGAAATGTTTTCATACTTCTACTTTTGGCTTGTTTGTTTATTAATAAATATTTCATATTTCATATTTTTGGTGTATTTTTATTTCTTTATTTTACTCATTTATATAGCACCATTAATTCCACAGCGCTTTACAGACATTATTGGCACTGTCCTCAATGGGGCTCACAGTCTAAATTCCCTATCAGTATGCCTTTGGAATGTGGGAGGAAACCCATGCAAACATGGGGAGAACATACAAACTCCTTGCAGATGTTGTCCTTGGTGGGATTTGAAGCCAGGACCCCAGCGTTGCAAGGCTAACCACTGAGCCACAGTGCATTACCTGCAAATATCAATATTTTGCTGTGCAAACCTTTATCAGATCGGTAATAAATATGTTGAAGAGAATAGAGTGCTGTGCAAATTAATTGGGACAAAGCATTTTTTTTAAGTAAAATCGTAAGTTGGTTACCAGTCAGTGATTCAAACCAGTTTTAACTGCTTTGAACAGATTTTACTTAAAAAAAATGCTTTGTCCCAATTAATTTGCACAGCACTGTAGGTCCCAACACCATCCCCTGCGACACCGCACTGGTCACAGCGACCCAGTGACAGAATATTCCATTTATAATCACCCTCTGCTTTCTATCACTAAGCCAGTTACTTACCCATTTACACACATTTTCCCCCAGACCCAGCATTCTCATTTTGTGTACCAGCCACTTTTGTGGCACGGTATCAAATGCTTGGAGGTAACTCTGCTGCAACCTAAAAACAAAAGTCCTTTTCAGGTTACATACTGTCCTTTCCCTAGTAAAACCGCTGTTATCTGCATTCAGTGTAGGGATAGCTGGTGGAGGAGGGATAGTTTTGTATTAGAGCCATATAGGCAGGGTTTTTTGCGTTATGGTACAGTCCCATGATCATTATTTATACAGGCTTTCAAGCTGGTGAATTTCCGCATGAATTCCGCACCTCAACTTACTTACCTTTTTCTTTTTCCTTGCATTTTTCCTCATGATTTTTTGTCTCGCTTTGATATAATGTGCAAATAGATAGATAGATATGGGGTAGGTAGAGTGGATTGTAAAAGTATTAACCCCCTTGGCATTTTTGTGTTTTGCTGCCTCACAATGTGGAATTTTACAGTTTATTTGAGGGTTTGGATCAGTTCATGTAAAGAACAAGCCTACAACTGTGAACATTTAATTTTATTTTTTATTGTGAGCAAACAACATATAGGGCAAAATAACTAAAAACTTCAGTGTGCATAACTATTCACCCCCCTAAAGTCACTACTTTAAATAGCCTCCTTTTGTAGCAATTACTGCTGCAAGTTGCTTTGGATAAGTCTCTATGAGCTTTTCACATCTTGGCACTGGGATTTTTGCCCATCCCTTAAAGGGAAAAAAGAAAAAAAAAGAGTGCACCGCTCCTCTAACCTCTCCACACCCCTCCCCTCATCAAACATATCCCCCTTGCACCCCACTCATCATACAGCACCACTATTCTAGCCAAAGTAATAACAAAAGCATTAGTGGAAATGTGATGATTTACTGAACTGTGACCAAACTTTCTCGACTTTGAGTGCAAAATGCTCATGAAAGCGAACACGAATCCGAATGTGCTACGTTTGTGCAGAATTTGAAGTTGCAGAATGTTATCCGAAAAAGTTCGCTCATCTTTAGTAATAAATTGGTGAACAAGGGAGTGTCTATTGTCTTTTTTCTGTCTTTCAGATATCCTTTTCTGATCTACTTGAGATTCGATGGATTAGTGTAGACCTGCATGGGATTTATTTTTAATAAACTGGTGAAAGAGGGATAGTGTGTGAGTCTGCATTCAAATAAAGTTCTTTTTTTTCTGTTTGCCTGTTTTTTATTTTTTAAATACCGGGTTAGTAAAAGGGGTGTCTGATAGACTCATCTACATTACTAGCCCCAGGGCTTGATGCCAGCTGTGGTTTTTGACAAATTACAGCTGTTTATCAAATTTAACCACCATTACCCCAACTGCCCCCACTCCAGAGCAATCAGGAAGAGCGAAGACGAAGCGCCAGAATTTGAGCATCTAATGTGATGTGCAAATTCTGGGGTGGTTCTGGCTTGCATTTTTAGGCTGGGAAGGCCCCAATAATCAGGGACCTTGCCAGTCTGATAATATAAGCCCACAGATGTCTGCTTTACCTTGGCGGGGGGGGGGACCTCACATCATTTTTAAAATTTATTTATGAAAATAAAATACGCTGCATCCAGAACGCTCGTAATCCTGATCATGGGCTTTCCGCCTTACTGTCCTTCTATAGACATACTGCTGCTTCTACCTAAAAACAATAGTCCTTTTCAGGGCTACATATGTCCTTTTCCCTATTAATACCAGAAAACCAGGCTAAAAACGCTTGCATAAAAGCACTTACAACACGTGTGCTTTTTAACTGTGGATTTACTGCATCTAATGCAAGTCTATGTGGAAATTCCGCACACACGACTGAGCGTAATAGAAATTAACATACCTTAGGTCTGAAACCTTCACCACAGGTGAGTTTAAGCAGCATAAAAAAATAAGCATAATGAGTATGAGATTTATATTAATCCCATCAACTATGCTTCTACAGTACAACACAGCATTTTGGACTCAGCAAAAATATGATGCATCATTTTCCCTAATAATACTGGAAAGTTTGTAGGCATTTATTATATACCTAATTTAAAATGTGCAAGGTGTGCGAGTGGACTTGCTGCTGATTGTGAACATAGAGGCAGAGGCTGTGGTCCAAGTGAAACTGTGCTTACTGCAGGAGCACAAGAAACATGCTGATGAACGATACCTAGCTTCCTGTCCCAATTTGCAGATGGGCTCAGGGAACCACACTTGAAGCCAGAACAGTGCAAACAGATGGTCAGTCGGATGGCAAATAATACTTCCAGTATGTTTCCCAGCACCACCCTGTCTTCCACATGGTTTACTCTCACTAGCCATGAGTCTGGACCACATAATCCGCACTCTAATCCTCCTTCCTCCCGCCATGGTGATTCCCAGGAGACAAGTGATTCCACACTCAGACACTCCGACCTCTCGTTCTGCATGTTTCAAGAGGAACATTAGGAAATCGTGTGTATTGATGCCGAAATATTTCAGCAGCCACAGTCAGAAGAAGCCGACGACGGGGAATGGCAATTACTGTCTCGAAACATAGATGATGATAAGACACAGTGTATGAGGCCCTCCTTTATGTTTAAAACAGTGTGTATTGGAGTCCCTCTTCTTTCTAATTTTGGCAGTTCTTCAATTGTCCACATAGGTTTTGTGAGTTTCAGAGTCCCTCCTTCATAAATTAAACAGGACATACTTGACCATGTCACACACACCACATGCACAGGTACTAGTATGTTAAAATTACATTTACCGTTGACTATCGGTGGATGTTATTTTATTTCCTCTTCTACTATGTCATCTACTGTAATCATAGGTGATGGGGAAATATGGTGAGAAGTGACCCAGCTATTAAAGGGTTGAGGAGTCTTTTTTATTCTCTTTTTAATGTTGCCTGATATACAAGTTATTATAGAGTTAATAATGTTTCCTAACATGCCTCTGCTGCCAGCCTGTTAGGGTCTTCCAGAAAAATGCTTGCTTTTTCCATTGACTTCCATTATACTCTTTACTTGAGTCGAGCCTGTCTGAATATCTGACCTGCTTAATTCATACAACCAGCACTCGACCATGTTAGTGATCGAGCATCACTAATAATGCCTAGAACATTTTGATTACATTTGTGTAATGCGATTTTGAACATATTGCTGTAATATGGGTCAATACTCAGCTATTTAATTTACTATTTACTGTTTACAAACCTTATTTTCATCTAATGCAGCTTGGCACATGGAGGAAGATTTTTCAAATTTTTTTAAATATACATTTTTCTAAAAATTTAAAAATATTTATTTTTTCCAAATGTTTTGATTATACTTACCTTAAGGGGGATTAGGGTGTTACCATATGATTTGTCTCTTAGATTGCTTTTCAGACTATCTTATGTTCTCGAATCATGATCATGACTATTTCCCCAATTTTATTTTATGTAACAGTTGTTTAATAAAGTTTTTCTACTTTTATTATATACGTTGCTGAAGGGTCCTTTCTTCCTAACATTTGTTGGTTCTTATGGACCTTTTCAGTACATGAGGGCATTCTTTGGATTTTTAGCAGTGTGAACCTAGCCTTAGTTTGGGTCCCTGTTGGAGCAGTGTTAGTGGATTGCTAGAGTGTTGGACCCCCACCAACCTTATGTTGAGATGTATTGGGCACAAAAATGCCATATTTGCAATTTTCATTCTGCAAAATCCATTGCGCATTAAGTTCTGGAAAATGCCAGTGGGGCTAAAATAGTCACCACACCCCTGAAGGATTTGCCTGACTGTTATTTGCGAAATAAGGCCACTTTTGCGCATTTCTGCTATTTTGGAAGCATAGGGGCTCTGAATATGGCACCCACAACTATTACTGTCAAATTTTTGCTCCAAAAACCAAATAGCGATTTTTCCGTCTAAACCCTGCAATTTGCACAAAGAGTAAGAAAGCGTGCTTGTAGTCACGCGAAACGCGCGTCGGGTGTTTTCCCTACCTGGTCCTGGGCTCACCTAGCCTCCACTTATATCTGGTAAGATATATTTTCTCAACTGGCCACGCTAAATTTATCTGTGCACACTAGGTGGTTATAATTTGATAATGTGGCGCAGTGACCCCCATTTTGGGGGGATGGGGAATTAGCAGACATTGGCTATCTATATAGATGTGGTTAGTTTCTATATACACTGCTATATTACCTGATATCCTGTGACTGGATGCTTTTCCCGGGCTATTCTGTTCTTTCATCTTGTGGTGTCATTTTAATTTCTGTATTTTTGTATTGAATAATATATATGTTAATTAATAAAGACGTATTTTTACCATATTCACCTAGTTACTCAATCTTTCTCTTTGCATGCAAATTTGCACAAAGAGTAGTTTTCAACTACATGATGGGTATTGCTGCATTTGGAAGAACTTGCTTTATAAATGTTGAGTCTATTTCCTCCTATTATTCATTGTGAAAATTACATTTTCGTGAAAAAAACCCATAATTTTTCAATTTCACCTACCAATGTTATAAAATTATATGAAGCGCCTGTGGGTTCATGATGAAAACAATACCCTTAGATAGATTCCTTTTAGGATGTGGTTTCCAAAATTGAGTACTTTTTTTGGGGAAGGGGTTGCTTCTCTTCTGACAGTACAAGGGCTCTACAAATGTGGCATGGTGCCTGAAAGCCACACAAGCATAGTCTGCTTTCCAAAATGGCCCCCCTTTTTTTGGAGCTTTACTGTGTACCTGAACAGTACTTTACCCCACATATGTGGCATCACTGTACTTTGGAAAAATTTGCACAACAAGTTGGGTGGTCCATTTTCTCCTGTTACCCTTGTGAAAATGAAAAATGTATCAATGTTTTTTGTGCAAGATGTAATTTTTCATTTTCCCAGTCCAAAGTTTTAAAATTTTGAGAGCTTTTTAAATGCATCATGGTGTCTGCAGTTTATGACAAACAAATCTTTGCTTGAAAAGTCAAATATCACTCCTTCCCTTTCAAGACCTGCCATATGACCAAGCAGTAGTTTTTCACCACATATTGGGCATCAGCATACTCAGAACAAGTTGCACAACAATTTGGGTGGTCAATTTTCTCCTATCAAAAGAAATGGTAGCACACAATTGCATTAAAGCATATCAAATATGAAATATGTGAAATACGAATAGCATAATGGCTTTTGTAATCTAGAAAACATATGAGATACTTAGCACAAGATTTGGCCAAAAGATGTGAACCCATTCACCAACGTCAAGGTGATCTCAGATTGAACGGGTCCCTATACTTACTGCCTAGTGTGAACTGACCTCTGGCTAGTAACATGATAAAGCCTGTATTTATAGGATGATAGGAACCAAAAATGTGATTGAATGCAATTAAAATCACCACTTGATGAAGGGCGGAGTGACCGGCTTTCTCTGCCTGTAGACACGTCGCGCATCTGCTGCCGGGATCAGCCAAATTATTCACTGTGCCTGCACGGAATTCGTGCAGGCGCAGTGCGACGGTGTTCTGTTGGTGGTACCGTGCAAGAGGCTGCCTGAATGTGTGTGTGAGTCAGAGTGTGTGAGTCAGAGTGTGTGAGTCAGAGTGTGTGGTGTGTTGTGAGTTCATTTTCCCCTTCACCATTGAGGTCTGATGAACTCCCTCTTCTGGTGAAGGAAGGTAGTGAGGCTGATTACAAAGCACCTGAGCAGAATGATGATGACTGGGTGACTGGGATTGCTGACTGGATATAAGGCAGCCGACGCCCTTCTGCCTTGCGGGTGATTACTCTGAGGGATTCTTGGAGACCAGTCTGATTCCTGCTCTTCAAAAGCTAAGTTTTCTGCTCTACTTTTTGCATTTGTGTTTTGGTTTTGTTTTGCCTTGTTTTTCTGGATTTCTGCCATTCCCTGCTGGGTGAGCTGATTTCCTTTTTGCTCTGTCTTCAGATAATACCTGAGTACTGATATAGTCATTTTGAAGCCTAGCGTCTTCAGGGCCTTTTTCCCTATCAGTCTGTTGGCTCTTGTTTTTGAGAGGGTTTTGGCGGATTGCAGACAGCAGCTTTTCTATTCTGTCCTTTTTATTTAGCTTGGGCCCCATCATTTGCTCAGCCTATCTTTCTATCTGTGTGAGTGTTTTTTCATCTTGCTTCATCGTCATTATATGTTGGGGGCTGCCTATTGCTTTGGGGTCTGCTCTGGGGCAGTTTAGATTTCCCTTTCTGTCTTTAGGCTATGTAGTTCTCCGGCTGTGATCGAAGGGTCTAGGGAACCGTAGGAACCCCCAACGGCTACTGCTAGTTGTTGTTGTTAGGTTCAGGGGTCTGCAATCCGATAGCTGCCAACTTCTCTGGTTTTCTGGACTTAGCTAGTATTTCTGTTTTTGCCTCCTACGGTGACTCATTCATAACAGTGGTGCATAGAGTGTGTGTGTGTGTGGTGCGATGGTGTTCCGCTGGTGGTACCGTGCAATAGGTTGGTACCAGCAGCAGTTTCCATATTGAGACACCCATCACTTGGGTGTCACAATATGGCAGTCGGTGAAATTCCTCCGCTTGGAATTCTGGGAAAATAGAATGAATGTGTTTGCAAAAAAAAATTCTTTATTAAATATATTACTATATAAAATAAACTTGAAAAATGAAAAAAAGAAAGGAAGAAAGGTGAAAAAAAGAGGGTTGTGATGGGAGGAGAGAAAGGGAATATGAAATGATTGAAAACCAAAGGGGTGATAACCACTGGTACTTAGTATGTTAAAAAAATCCTTATATACATATATTTCTTTTTTTTTTTAGGGTATTCTCATTACTTTAACAGGTGTTAAAAAAAAATCATTTTTAAAAACCTCTAGAAAGGGGGAAAAAGGGGGGAATAATAAATATAAATACAAATAAAGGGAGGGAAAAGAGAGGAAAATTGGGGAGGGGGATTTTTTTAGAGGTGGGGAGGGGATTTTTTTAAACTACTTTTTTATTATTTAAAAAGCATGTAGTTCCAAATCAAGACCTTTTGGAGCTAAACTGTTCAATAAAAAAAATCCATTTCGACTCTGCCCGTGACATTTGGTCTATATAGTTTCCGCCTCTGCAATAACTGTGTACAGTTTGGATACCAAAAAATGTTAGACCCTTACAGGATTGGTTATTATTTTCTTTAAAAAGCCTTGACAGGAGGTGGCCCAAATATCCTTTTTTGATGTTATTAAGATGTTCTTTTATTCTTTCTGACAATCTTCTTATTGTCCGTCCCACAAAAATTTTATTACATGGACATTTAATTACGTATATATCACCCCCCCCAGTTGAAGATGTGATGGTATCCTTAATACGGAACTCGTCAGTCCCTTTCGTAGTACTAAAGTTAACTATGCATGTTCTACTGTTAGTCTGTTGTCTGCAGCATGAACAGAAACTGCATGGCTAAAAACCTCCCTGTTCCAGAAGGCCACCTTTCCCTTTAGTGGCTGAAGGATTAATGACTTTGCTAGTGGGGCGATTTTTAAACCTAAAGTTGGCTCACGGCTGTACACAAATTTAGGGTGTGATGGTAGAAAATCCCCTATGACGTTATCTTGTTGGAGGATATGCCAATGTTTATGTATTATATTTTTGAAGGCTTTGTTATTCATGTGGTATTATGTGATGATAGGCATTTGATGAATATGTTCTTGTATACTAAGTGATTTTAATGGTAACTTCCTTGGTTGGAGATTTTGTATTATCTTTTCAATATTAAGAGTAGTTATTATTTATTATTATTATACATTTATATAGCGCCATTTATTCCATGGCGCTTTACAGGGAAAAGGGGAAATACAGACAAGTACAATAAACATAAGCAAGACAAGGGACACACAAGTACAGAAGGAGAGAGGACCCTGCCTGCGAGGGTTCACAGTCTACAGGGATGGGTGAGGATACACTAGGAGAGGGTAGAGCTGGTTGTGCGGTGGTTCAGTAGTTCGAGGATCATTGCAGGCTGTAGGTGGGTCTTCAGGTTCTTCTTGAAGGTTTCCACGTTATTGGTGAGAGTCTGATGTGTTGTGCCAGAGAGTTCCAGAGTATGGGGGAAGCACGGGAGAAGTCTTGTATGTGGTTGTGGGAAGAAGAAATGAGGGACGAGTAGAGAAGGAGATCTTGAGAGGATCGAAGGTTGCATGCGGGTAGGTACCGGGAGACCATGTTACAGATGTATGGAGGAGACAGGTTGCGGATGGCTTTGTATGTCATGGTTAGGGTTTTGAACTGGAGCCTCTGGACAATAGGAAGCCAGTGAAAGGCCTCACATAGGGGGAGGCAGAGGAATAGCGGGGAGACAGGTGGATTAGTCAGGCAGCAGAGTGTAGGATAGACTGAAGTGGTGCCAGAGTGCTGGAGGGGAGGCCAGAGAGTAGGAGGTTGCAGTAGTTGGGGCGGGAGATGAAAAGGGCATGCACTAGTGTTTTTGTGGTTTTGTGGTTGAGGAATGAGCGGATCCAGGAAATATTTTTGAGTTTGAGGCAGCAGGAGGAGGCAAGGGCTTGGATATGTGGTTTGGAAGAGAGGGCAGAGTCGAGGATCACGTCAAGGCACCGAGCGTGTGGGACTGGGGAAAAAGAGCAGCCATTGACATTGATGGATAGGTCTGGGGGAGGGTTAGAGTGAGATGGGGAAAGATGATGAATTCTGTTTTGTCTATGTTCAGTTTGAGAAAGCGAGCAGAAAAGAAAGCTGAAATAGCAGACAGACATTGTGGGATTTTGGTCAGTAAGGAGGTGAGGTCAGGTCCAGATAGGTAAATCTGCGTGTCATCGGCATAGAGGTGGTACTGCAAGCCGTGGGATTCTATGAGCTGTCCCAGGCCGAAGGTGTAGATGGAGAAGAGTAGGGGTCCGAGGACTGAGCCTTGAGGAACACTGACAGACAGGGGGCGAGGTGAGGAGGTGGTGTGTGAGAGGGAGACACTAAATGTTTGGTCTGTTAGGTATGATGAGATCCAGGATAGGGCCAAGTCTGTGATGCCAAGAGATGAGAGAATCTGCAGCAGGAGGGAATGGTCCACGGTGTCGAAGGCAGAAGACAGGTCCAGGAGAAGGAGGACAGAGTAGTGTCGCTTGCTCTTGGCGGTTAGTGTCATGATACTAGCTCTGGGTGACCGGCACTTCTGGGGTTAATGTTCTGATCTCAGTGCAGACTCTCACCTGCACACCTGGGACCTATTATGGTGGCCTCTCATTGGTTCTGGGGAGGCTTCTTATAGCCTCAGGAAGCTCCCATCCACCGTCAGTTATAATGTCAGGGTCCTGACAGCACCGGCGTACAGCCTCCGCTAAGCAGGGACTCACCCGCACCGTAGGGACCCCTGGGGACAAGAACAGCTGGAAAATAAAGATGCACGGGACCTGAATGTAGAAGTTTAGAAAGCAGGCACAGGACCTACGGTCATGTGAACGGTCATGTGACTGCAAGGGGGCGGGGCTTAGCGTCCTGCTTTCAAAGAAGGAACAAAACTCAGAGTCAGGCAAAGCAGAGGTCAAGCACAATACAGACAAGCGAGGTACAGGAGGGATAAACAGACGGAAGGTCAGACAAAGCCAAAAGTCATACACAAGATATCAAGACAGTACCAGGGATGAGACACAACGGACAGTCAGGGCCAAGCAGAGATCAAAAACCAAACGGACGTAGAAGGTACCAAGCAGAATCCAAAGCGATATCCAGAGAACAGACCGAGTCATACACAGAGAATGAAGCAACCAGAACACAGCACTAACACACTCAGGGGTCACCACACAATGCCTAAGGCGAAAGTATAACTGACAGGGGATGGGAGCTTCCTGAGGCTATAAGAAGCCTCCCCAGAACCAATGAGAGGCCACCATAATAGGTCCCAGGTGTGCAGGTGAGAGTCTGCACTGAGATCAGAACATTAACCCCAGAAGTGCCGGTCACCAAGCACTAGTATCATGACAGTTAGTAGGTCGTTAGTGACTTTAGTTAGGGCAGTTTCAGTTGAGTGATGTGGTCAGGAGCCAGATTGTAACCGGTCAAAGAGGGAACAGGTGGAGAGGTGGGAGGACAGTTCAAGATATACATGCTGTTCCTGTAGTTTTGAGGCGTAAGGGAGAAGAGATATCGGGCGATAGTTAGACACTATAGACACGATAGTTTGATGTTTTGTAAAATTTAATTGTGACAGATATCCAAGTATATAAGAGATTGGGAAAGTGGCAAATACTTTTTCACAGCACTTTATTACTGCTTACTAATTACATTTTTAATCTGTAACAAATGGAATAGTTCTTCATCAGACAAATTGACCATCATTAGTACCATTTAAAGAACAATTCTATAAAGACTGTAAAACCATTTGAATCTTACTGATAACCTTTATGGTTTGGATTTTTCTTGCTGACTTTGACTTAATCCTCTGGATCTGAATGAAATAAATTTCTAAAATATATAGGTAATCATATATACTTGTGAATGGAATTGCCAAGAACTCTCTTAAGGACAAATTTGTGACTAGGCATACCCTTTGCTTAGCTCTGTAATCTCATTATCACTGTAGCACCACAGCCATCACTTCAACATGTACTGATTTGTGATGTTTATTTATATGCAAATCTTTTGAGGCTGTAGGGGGTATGTTAAAAAGGTGTAAGTGAAGGTCAGGAGAAGTAAACCTTGCTTACTAGAATTATTGATTATGTCTGCTAAGTATGAGACAGATTATATAGTGACTTAAAAAAAGGTGTTTAATTGAACTTTTACTTTGACTTTCGCAGAAATTAGTAATTACCATTGATGGTAAAAATATCCATTGTAATGCATTTCCAGTTATACAGCTTTAAAGCTAGCAACTTATTTGCTAAATGAAATCAAGATATCAATGTACTGTATGTGGATCTTTTGTTTTGTCTATGGTTGACAAATAAAAACATATTCAAAATTAGAATAAAACTGGCACAAGTTTAAATTTACAAAACAAATGTGGATACAAAAATTTCTTGCTCATATACTATTATTTAGGTATACCCACTGAATTAGACATGCTGCAGCAATGGATATAAAAACTTAAAAACCCAACTGCTAAAATTGCAGGTTTGGGGTTATTTTGTCCCTCTAACAAAAGAATAAATAGAATAAAAAAGATATATGTGCCCCAAAAACAGTACAAAAAAACCCTACAGCTTGATGAATTGGTTAAAAAAAGTTGAGACTCAGAAAATTGCAACCTAAATTTTTCTTTTTTTAGATATTACTTGATTTTATTTTTAAAGCAGTAAAATAAAAGAAACTATAGTGACAGGGCCAAATTCTTTAAATCTGACCAGTGTCAATTTATATGGTAATAACTCTGGAATGCCAGTGATTTTGAGACTGTTTTTTCATGGCACATTATACTTTATGATAATGACAAATGTAGGTCGATATGTTTTGTGTTTATTTCTAAAAAATATCAGAAATTTGACAGAAATGTAAAAAAATGCAATTTTCAAACTTTGAATGATAATCCCTTTAATTCAGATAATCATACCCAGCGGCGTATCTAGGGGGGGGCAGCCGGGGCAGTTGCCCTGGGCACAGCCAGCAGGGGGCGCAGTCGGGCCACCTAATGCAGCGGTCCGCAGTGTCCTCCCTGGCTGCTGCGTTCTGCCGCCCCCCTGGCCTGGGAGTCGGCGGTCCTCTGTGACAGCCGGCGCAGAGAATGAGGCCGCGCCGGCTCCCAGGCAGCAATTGTACTTGGCGTCTATACAGACGCCAGTACAATTGAAGCTCTGACTGCCGGGTCAGAGTGACGTCAGCAGCGTGATCAGGTCATGTGATCACGCTGCTGACGTCACTCCCCTGCGCCCAGAGAGAATCCAGGTGGTAAGTGTGCTCCTCTGTGGAGCTGAAGAACCACCGAAGATGGGAGATGAGGGGGAGTTAATGAGTGGTGATGGGGGGATTTGTAGAGGGGATGGGGGTTAATGTGTGGGGGCATCAATGAGTGGGGATGGGGGTTAATGAGTGGGAATAAGGGTTAATGAGTGGGGGGTTAATGAATGGGGATGGGGGTTAATGTGTGGGGGCATCAATGAGTGGGGATGGGGGTTAATGTGTGTGGGGGTTAATGAGTGGTGATGGGGGTTAATGAGTGGGGATGGGGTTAATGTGTGGGGGTATTTGGAGTGGGGATGGGGGGATTTAATGTGGGGGGGGATTTGGAGTGGTGATGGGGTTAATGAGTGGGGATTGGGTTAATGTGGGGGGGATTAATGAATGGGGATGGGGGTTAATGTGTGGGGGCATCAATGAGTGTGGATGGGGTTAATGTGGGTGGGGGTTAATGAGTGGTGATGGGGGTTAATGAGTGGGGATGGGGTCAATGTGTGGGGGTATTTGGAGTGGGGATGGGGGGGATTTAATGTGGGGGGGATTTGGAGTGGTGATGGGGGATAATGAGTGGGGATTGGGTTAATGTGGGGGGGATTTGGAGTGGTGATGGGGGGTTAATGAGTGGGGATTGGGTTAATGTGTGGGGGGATTTGGAGTGATGATGGGGTTAATGAGAGGGGATGGGGGTTAATGTGTGGGGGGATTTGGAGTGGTGATGGGGGTTAATGAGTGGGGATTGGGTTAATGTGTGGGGGGATTTGGAGTGGTGATGGGGGTTAATGAGTGGGGATGGGATTAATGTGTGGGGGTATTTGGAGTGGTGATGGGGGTTAATGAGTGGGGATTGGGTTAATGTGTGGGGGGATTTGGAGTGGTGATGGGGGTTAATGAGTGGGGATTGGATTAATGTGTGGGGGGATTTGGAGTGGGGATGGGGGTGATTTAATGTGTGGGGAGATTTGAGGACACAAAATGAAGAGTATGTATGAGGAAACAGTATGGGGATTGGTGCTGACAGTATGGGGAGCGAACGGGTGAATGTATGTGGACACAGTATGGGGAGTGAGGGTGATGGGGTGTGTGCAGACACAGTATGGGGAGTCAGGGGTATGTGTGAGCAGACAGTATAGAGAGTGAGGGGGTAAATATATGAGGAGACAGTATGGTGAACAGGGGGATGATAGAGGACACAGTATGAGGAGGGAGGGGAATAGTGTGAGGAGACAGTATATTGCAGATATTTTAATTCAGGAGCATTATAATGACACTTCTATCTTTAAGGGCATCGTGTGGAGATTTGCTGCAGAAGACCGGAGAAGATGGAAGTCTGCAGAGACGAGATGTGGATGAGAAAACTCATCATGGGGTCTGGACAAGAAGAAAAGGTGACTGACTGCAGAGACGACGTCATCTATAAGGTACCTGGATGTAAATGTTATTTGTGACACTGACTTATTCTCATGGTTTTATTTATATTAGGAACATTACAGGGGTTGTCCAGGTCTGTGCTGAGTCTGCAGTCATTCTATGTGACTGCAGACTTCTGAATTCTCACAGTGCTCACTGAACGCTGTTAGGATTCTCTTGTGCCGGTAATTTACATACATGCGGTCACATGCTGACTAGACATGTGTGGCCTCACTCAATGAAAATGAACAGAGCGAGGCCGGGCACGTCTAGTCGGAATGTGGCCAGAAGTATATAAATCACATACTTGTGCTGACATGACCGTGTACTCTTGCCACCAGTATGGGAGAATCCTAAAAGTGTGCAGTGCATTAGTTGTGAGAATTCAGAAGCTGCAGTGTCAGGATTCAGCTCTGCAGGTTCCAGTAGTCATCACATGGACACTTCACTCATATGCGATTTTCATAGGTATGGTCCTGTGACAACGAGCTTCTCTTCCTGCTTCTCTCAGTTTTTTACTGAACATTGAGAGCATTTGGGAGAGCAGCTCGTGGGTACATGACTAAGTGTGCAAGTCGCATATGTACTTGGGCTGGGGGGGGGTGTGCTGAACCAAATTCTTGCCCCGGGTGCCAGAAAGCCTAGATACGCCTCTGATCATACCACAGAAAAACATTAATAAATAACATTTCCCTCATGTCTGCTTTACATCAGCACGATTTGTAAAATGTTCTTTTATTTTGTTAGCATTTTAGGAGGTTTCAAAATGTAGCAGTAAATTTTCATTTTTTCAAGGAAATTTACAACATTTATTTTTTTCGGGACCTATTAAGCTTTGAAGTGATTTTGGGGGTCCTATATATTGGAAAACCCCCAAAGTGATACCATTTTAAAAACGGTGCCCCTCAACATATTGAAACTACTGTTAGGTAGTTTATTAACCCTTCAGGTGCTTTTCAGGAATTATTGCAAAATGACATAATAGGAATGAAAAAGTGCATTTTTACCACCTAAATATCGGTAACTTCTGGGCAGGTTACTATAGCCGGTGGACTGTAAGGCCATTATTTGACCACGATCATAATCTTAGGGTGCCAATGGGGTTAAAGAGGGAGACCCTACACTCTGTTAACGATTTATATGATGTAGTCACTATTGACAGCAGCATCTAAGGGGTTAAACAGATATGGACGGTGCCAACACTGATTGTGGCTGATGCATCAAGTTGTCAGCTACAGTGTACCACCGACAGCTGCTGGATTGTCACCTGTATGGGGATGCTGTTCTCTTATATCTCAGGTGAGTAAAAAGACATATTGGCGGTCATTAAGAGGTTAAATTTGGTGTCACCTTAATTATCTGTAGATAAAATGATAGTCTGACACGTCTTTAAAAACAGTCTCCATTAGGCCTACGTCTGTGTTGCTGTGTTTGTGCTGTCCGATTTTTTCATGGTTACCACGCATACACATTATAACTGCTGCCCTATTCACACGGTGTGTTTCTACACACACCGTGTGTCAGTGCAACACACAAAGAGAAATGTCTGTTTTTTTCCAGCAGCACGGATGACAAGGACCAATGCAAGTCTATGTGTCCTTGAAAAATAAGTACAGCACAGGGATGACACACGGGTGCTTTACATGTTCAACAATGTGAAGTATAGGAGAAGCTTTGTAATTTCATTCTTTCTTCATCCATACCAGAACAACATGAATAACAAACAGATGGTCAAAACGGACACACGGATGACACTCGGATGGGAGACACTGATGACACCGCTGCTGTCTTTTCACATACATGTTTTATATGGACGTGTGAAGGAGGCCTTAGGCTTGGATCAGACAAACATATAAAAAATTGTCCAGTTTTCATCCTTAAGCAAGCTTGAACAATTTTGAACTATATCGTCATGATAATAATCTTTATATAGCTCCAACCTAGTCCGCGGCGCCTTACAACTCAACAGCTCATACACAACAGTGATAAGTAACAACGTTAAAGATAATACTATAATTCAAGCAAAGATAATGATGACCCTGCTCGTAAGAGCTTGCAATCTATAGTGTCATCAGTATTCCATCCATGTGCCATTCATGTGTCCGTACCGTATGTCAGTACGACATCTGTGTGACATCCATATTTATATATGGACAGTTTAAAATATACATGATCAAATATAGTTTCTTAGATCAATAATGGCAATATATCCTTAAAAATCAGATGCAATACGGTTGATCCATATGAGATCCCATTCTTTTAGGCTTGAATGGCTTAGTCTCATCTAAAAGACAGAAAAGATTGAATAAATCTTATTACTCTAAGTTAGCAGACATAATTCTATTATAAAAAACTATAACACTAAAGTAATTACCACTGGCAAACATAAGCATGAAACCACTGAGTTTTCAATAGGAAATAATGACCTAAATCCAGTTTTATCCCTGTAGAGTATTTTGGGTTATTTTTAACTAATCTATAAAAGCGCACAGGAAGAAATCATTCCGTTTGGTAAAGTAGGAGTGTACATGTTCTAAAAAGGGTTTTCCAGGATTGAGGCTTGCTTAGTGTAAAAATAACTAGATGAGTTTTTCTGGCTCATTGGAGATGTCAGAGTAGCCATCATGAAACCTCACTGAGTCCAGTGATTGACCATAGCGGTCACAGGCTGTATTTGTGACACCACTGCTGCAGCCTGTCACCAATGACCAGACTGTAGAAACAGCGGGTTAGTGTAGGCCTTGTTGTATTTTTGCATTAAGCAAGTTTATGGAATAAAAAAAAGCTACTGAAAAAAAACATTTAACGTTGTAAACTACTCATACTTGTGTTACTCAGCTATTGCATTATTGCTGTTGCAAATCATTACAAAGACCAATACAACATATATTGTGACAACTTGCTAGTACTATCCATTTAAAGGCCATAAATACCATTGATGTTTGTTTATATTCCGAGAAATGCACCACATTTGTCACTGTGTAACTGGAAAAGTGACAGACCATAAAATAATTAAAGGTATACTGACCTTTGAATGGTTCACACTTTGACTAGAAAATTTCCACCCAGTTGTTTGGTATGACCATTGGGATGAACCTAGATCTCTATGGGGATCTATCACTTGTAAAAACTCTGACCTTCGTATAACCTTTAACCTGATTGTACTATAAGCATACTGTACTCATCCCTAATAAATGCATGACCAGTGGACTTTAATTCAGGCTGAAGCTAGTACAGTTCTTTGTAAAATAATTGTCTATACATTCATGTTCCAGCAAATGTTTATAGTAACACTCACTCCATAGACTTTAGAAAAGTCACAATGTAAGGACTTACTCACAAGTCAGATTTTTTGCCTACTAGTGCTATCAAGGATCACTGTTTTCACGGACAGTGCTATTTTATGGGACCATTCACAGGTCCAGTTTTTTCCTTGAACTGAGTATCTGCGCCAATATTGGAGACATGTTTGATTTTGATCCGAGGGTTGAATCAAAATCGACAATGCAAATTTATGGGTCCATGAAAAAATTGGACCACACTTGGATAACATCGAAGCGAGGTCTGATTTTCATGGATGGACTGAATGAAGAATGATCAGAACAATTGGTTTGATTTTCTTGTATGTGAATGAGGCTCAAGGGACTTTTTTCAGATATTCGTGCAGCGGGCCTTCTCCAAAAGTCACCTGGAAAATTGTTCAGAAAATGCTTGTAATTCTCTTCCTAACCATTTCTATTATGAAACTATGTTGTTGCTTACACGTTCAGTCTTTTCTGTGTCTTTTAAATGTTTACGGTTTCCAACATGTCAAGTGGTTAAAAGAAGTGAGTGTAACATTCTTCAGGCATTTTCTGCTATAAAGCAGCTCCATACTTCCCAATAGATGTCAATTAATAATAATAACAATAATCTTTATTTTTATATAGCGCTAACATATTCCGCAGCGCTTTACAGCCTTAATTAAATTAAAATCCTAAGAGACACCTGGAACACATGTCAGAGATTTTTTGAGCTTTATGCGCTTTTGCTTATAAAAAATTGCTTTATTCATTGCTTAATTTATGTAAAAACACATCTGAAAATATTTCAAAAAACACACAAAAACAAAATAGAAAACACCAAAGAAAAATGTTAACAAACTCCATGTTTGTGCTCACATTTGTGCCCATTTGAAACATGCCAATTCTATATGTACAGGAAAACATAGTCTTGGATTGATCAGACATATTCAAAAATTCCATTATGCAGATCCCTCTGTCCTTTCATTTATGGGTTTAAAGTGGGGACCGCATCAATGAATGGGAGTGACAAACAATAAGGCTATGTTCCCACAATGAGCTTTTGGTGAGTTTATGATGCTGCAAAATTTCTGAGCCTTTTATGTAAATTAGTTTACTTGTGGTTTTTCATAGAGTTTTTGAGTGTTTTTTTAACATGAGTTTTTATAGCGTTTTTGAACATGCAGCTTTTTACTCTTTTTAGCATATCATATTTTAAATAAAGCTGTTTGGTTTTTGATACTTCCTGGTATTTGGCTTTGACCTTGACAAAACTTTATTGATATATAGTGCAGACCAAAAGTTTGGACACACCTTCTCACTCAAAGAGTTTTCTTTATTTTCATGACTATGAAAATTGTAGATTCACTCTGAAGGTATCAAAACTATGAATTAACACATGTGGAATTATATAATTAGCAAAAAAGTGTGAAACAACTGAAAATATGTCTTATATTCTAGGCTCTTCAAAGTAGCCACCTTTTGCTTTGATTACTGCTTTGCACACTCTTGGCATTCTCTTGATGAGCTTCAAGAAAACATATAAACATATTTTCAGCTGTTTCACACTTTTTTGTTAATTATATAATTCCACATGTGTTAATTCATAGTTTTGATGCCTTCAGAGTGAATCTACAATTTTCATAGTCACGAAAATAAAGAAAAATCTTTGAATGAGAAGGTGTGTCCAAACTTTTGGTCTTTACTGTACTTGGATGCGTTTCTGCCACAGAAATGCACTAAAAACGCATGTGCGTTTCTTACCTAAGGATTTTCTGCATCTACTGTAAGTCTATTGGTAAAATCCGCAATGAAAACTAAGCGTACCTGCCAGAAAAATTGACATGCTGCAGATTTGAAATATGCACCGCAGTCAGTTTGTACTGAGTAAAATAAAAGCACAGTGGCCATGAGACTTCTGTAAATCCCATCCACTTTGCTGGAACTGTAAAACGTTGCGATGTTGACCCAGCAAAAATACACATTGTCAAAAACATATCAATAGCTCATTGTTTGAATGTAGCCTAACAACTCCTTAGATGTGAATCAGCAGATTGGCTAATTTAGGCCGGGGTCACACTTGGAGTGCAATGCGAGAAACTTGCGCGAGTCTCTCGCCTCAGTACCAGGCACTGTTGCTGGCGGTTTGGACCAGAGTGTTCAGCTGCATAGAAACACATGCAGCCGCACACTCCGGTCCTGAGTGGTGGCGGAAGTGCCAGGTATTGAGGCGAGAGACTAGCACAAGTTTCTCGCATTGCACTCCAAGTGTGACCCCGGCCTAACAGAGAGGCTCTGGTACCTCTAAGGTAAAAAGATTTATCAACGTTCTTATAAAATTGCTAATATATTGAAATATTGTATTAGTCCAGTAAAAAGTGATTGTTTTTTATTCCATGTAATTATGACAATTTTTTTTCAAAAATGTGTTTTTTTATGTGTTTGTATTTCGCATGATCATAGTGGAGGATTTAAGCAGATGTGCCTGCTAATCCCATCATACCTTGAGAAAACACTGACTGCGTGAAATGTCCATAAGCTATTTTCTTTGTATTTCCTTTCACCTGTTGTGCATATTTCTTTCTTTTTTCTGCTATTGCAAGCATCCCATATGCACTTTCTTTGCGTGGTTTGCACATATAATGATCTAATACATACACACTAGGTGTTGATACCTTTCCGGTACAGGATTTCATTTGCTGTATTATAATTTATTAAGTATTTGGCTGCTCTTATTTTTGATAGGAGGTTTGTTAACCCCTAATATACCTTTATGGCCCATTATTTATTTATTTATTTGTATACCCTGCATGATATCTATTCACATATTTTGTGTTATATAGGCGCTTTTACGTAACCTTTTTTCACACTACTGTCATGGTGCGGCAATTCATTTGCATATAGTGTCTTCACTTATTTTATGTAAATTCTTGCTTTTATAAAAAAAGAAACTTTTTTTACTCAATTCTAATAAAGTATCTAACAATTTTAGACATAGCTTCCTTTTTTTTCTTTTTGATGTTTTTGCATATTTGAAGCTGTCTTCCCTAGGCATTTAATTTATTTTGAATTGATGCAAAGAAATACATGCAGCCGCACATTCCAGTCCCAAGTGCCGGTGGCAGTGCGAGGTATTGATGCAAGAAACTTGGCGAGTTTCTCGCATTGCAGTTACAAGCGTGACCCCGGCCTAAGTATAAAATCAGGAATGTAGCCTTTACAAACATTTGTGAATAAAAAGAATGGTTCTAAAGAGCTCGCAGGATACAATAATAGTATTGTACTAGGATACCACAGTTTCTTTTTGTAATTAGAGATGATTAAATTGTTTGAAATTTGAATTTGTCAGGTTCTGCAAATGTTTCCCAAAATTTTTTATTAGCGGTAAAAAACTTCACCGCCTACTGCAAGTACTTCAATTGTACAGAAAAAGATGTGTATAACTCTCTGAGATCTCCTATGATGGTATCCAGCCCCTCTGAATTGCAAATACAGCCTTAGCAATGTCAAAGTGACTTTACCATACAAATAGATAGTAACCCTCCGTGAAGAAGAGTTAATCTTTTGAAATTTAAATTTGCCATCTATGAAAATTTTTTTGCAAAAATTTGATTAGCAGAAAATTAATTTGCCATGAATCTCAATACTGCAAAACCTCTAATTGTCAGAAATAGTTTTGCGTAACTCTGAGATCTACTAGAACTGCAATGATGCCCTCTTGATCTTTTTATGCTGTAATGTCTATTGTCTGTACAAGTCCCCTCTATAATGTAAATTGCTGCGGAATATGTTGGCACTATAGAAATAAAATTATTATTATTATTATTTAATGCAAACACAGCCTTAGTGATGTCCAAGTAACCTCAACATATCCAGCAAGGAGACAAGGAAGGTACAAGACAATCTAGGTAGCTTCAAGTCCCAAAAGGCAGCACCTGCACCAGGTCTCTGGGAAACACGTATGGGTGTAATATTGTATTGGGACAATGAAATGTGCAGATTGTCAGCAGTTCATCAAGAATGAAAAATAAATTGTGTTATTAAAGTTCTGTTACTGCAATATACCACAAAACAATCAATTCAGTCACATTGACTCTGAAGCATCTACATGCCTGAAAAAGATGTGTATAACAGTTTGAGGTCTCCTAGGACTGTATTGACCCACTTTTGAGCTTTTAAATGCAATACATTTCTATTTAATCATTAATTGATTTGTTTAAATCAGTTAATTTGGCATACTTTTCCCTAGTGGGCTATAGATTCAAGACTGGCATACAGATCAGCTGTCTTGCTAAATTACTATTGTATGGCTAGATTAGTTGACTTCCTATAAAATTGGTCCTTGTTTGTCTGGGATGTAACATCATAAAGAAGCATTATGTTTTCATAAAGAGGCAATCATGAGAAAATATCACAACAGTACTACTCCCAATATTATAGTGTGAGGTGGCATAATGAAAAATAGTTGGTCCACTCTGGTCTTCATTCCAGATACACTAACAGCTTGGTTTGACATTGATTTCTTCCTGGAACTGGTGGTATCAAAGTGTCCCAGTAGTCATTTTTTAATACAATGATGCCAAGTCGCATGCTTTTTTCTTTCTTTCAACGTTCTTTTTATTGAAAAATTTGCAAGTAGCAAACAGTGATTGAGAACACTATCAATTCAGCACTAAAAACGGTAGCACAAATATTCAAAAGAGACAGCAAAAGTTATTTTGTATGTCAGATTTTCAAACACTGCAAGCAAAAGAATAATAGACAGCTGCAGATTTCAATTTTTGTTGACGAGGAGATAACAAGAGACTAGGAAAGGGAAGACGGGGTGGGATCAAAGGGGCAGGTGGGCAAGTGGTGAAGAAGGGAATTGGGAATGGAGGTAGCACCTTGGGATATGTGTCTAATAAAAAATCACAATGTAATTACTGAGTGAAAGGATGTTTGTGTCCTAAATTGGGACCAGTATCTCCAAATATTATTACATTTAGCCGAACTATGATTTACTCTTGCTGCTAGTTCTTCTACGTAAAAAATTTGATCAATTTTTGAGTAAAGTTGCTGTTTAGTGGGTGTGACTGCGGTATTCCAATTTATAGGGATCAAAGATTTCCCGGCTGCCAGGATAAATTGAGCCAGTTTGTTCGCTTCTTTATCTTTCTACCAGAGTGGAAAATTTAATAAAACATTTTCTGGATTCAAAATGGCGTGTTTGCCCAAAACTTTGCGTATGGTTGTGGATACTTCTTTCCAAAAGGGTTGAAGCGCCAAACAAGACCACCATATGTGTATATAGCTGCCATCACTCTCTCCACACCTCCTACAATTTGTCTCTGCAGTATGTTGCCATCTACGAATTTGGTTGGGCATAATATACCATTTGGTAATAATTTTGAATGAGCTTTCCTGAATTCGTACACACTGTGAAGGGCCGTGGGAGTTCCTATAAATATGATTAATTTGTAAGTTAGAAAAGGAGGTACCCAAGTCCCTCCCCTAGTGTGCTATGTATGCCCGTTTTAGAGGTACATCAATCTTAAGTAGAGATTGATAGATTGTAGAGAGAACTCTGACTGGTGCTTTTGTTGTGGCACATAAGATTTCGTAAGGAGTAAAGGGTCTGTCAAGATCGATCAAGTAGTTTCGATGGCGAAGTAGGTGGGAAAATTTTCCATGTTGTAAGAAAGTGAGGCCTGATAACCCTGATAATTTATGCAACTCTTGTAGGGGGAGAAGGGCCCCATCCTCAAGCAGCTGCTCTGTCATGTCGGACGCTATTCACACCACAGCGTCCGGCAGGCAGAGGTATTTCCACCTCCGTCCACTATAGCCTCAGTGGCGCCGGCTTGAGTTTCTCAGGCTATCGGGGGTTAATCTAGCTGAAGATCAGGTTGGATGTTTGGTCACACCCACGGTCTTTAAATAGTCGTGCTGGCCTATGGGCGTCGCCGATTATAGCTTGTGTGTCATACCAAGTGGTTCCGGTCTGGAGTGGAGGTGTTGGAGAGAGAGAGAGATTCATATCTGGTGTCGTATGATCCATTGTTACCTTCTCGCCTTCCCATATTTGTGTTTTGTTGTGCCCTGTTCACATTACTGTATATTCCTGTGTGTATGCGGCACGGTGCAGTTTAAGTTCTCCCTGTCTGTCTTTATTGTTTGGGGCTTTGGTGGTTTGTCTCCTCACTGGGTGGAGGGTGGAGGGTTAAGCTTAGGGCTGAGCAGGAGATAAGGAAAGGGTGGAGGCTCAGGCATTTGCACCTTCAGCAAAAACCCTGGGTTGAGGGTCAGACAGGGTTTCCCCTAGTTAAAGGGACATCACAGGGGCCCCGGGTATTTCTGCCTTAGTTGACCTAAGCCCCGCGTGACATTATAATCGGCCCACATTTTTCAGGAGTCCATGGATCCCATGGATTCCATAACCCGCCAGTTGGCGGCGCTGTCCTTACAGGTCTCCGAGTTGAAAGGGGCAGTTCAGCAGCAGGGCCTGGTAGTAGCGAAGGTGCAAACGGCATCTGCAGGTGTCGGTGCAGAGCCGAAGATCCCGCTGCCAGAACGATTCTCAGGGGAACGCAGCAAATTTGTCATATTTCGGGAGGCCTGCAAGTTATACTTCCGCATGCGCCCGGTCTCCTCAGGTAATGAGGCTCAGCGGGTGGGCCTGGTGTTATCATTACTGAGTGGGGACCCCCAAGCATGGGCATTTTCCTTACCAGCTGACTCTGCTACATTTCATTCTGTCGATAATGTTTTTTCTGCACTCGGGCTCATTTATGATGATCCCGACAGATTAGCTCTAGCAGAATCTAAAATCCGCGCCCTCCGTCAGGGGGAACGTATGGCGGAAGACTATTGCTCCGAATTTCGCCGTTGGGCAGTAGACACACAGTGGAACGACCCGGCGCTGCGGAGTCAGTTTATTCATGGGGTTTCAGGAAGAGTTAAACAAGCCCTCCTGATGTATGAGACTCCTGCATCGTTGGAGTCTGCCATGAGTTTGGTTATACGTATTGATCGCCGTTTGCGTCAGGGGGCACAGGAGACGCTACCCCTGGGGGAAAGCAGGGGTGCAAGTGTGGTTGCTGCAGGTGAGCCCACTGAACCTATGCAAATTGCGGGGGTGTCACAGGTTAAGCGTCGCGTCCCTGGGTTCACGAAGCCCGGAGCATGTTTTTACTGTGGTAAAAGGAATCATTATGTTAACGCTTGTCCTGTGCTACCGAAGAAGCTCACACCGGCGGAAAACTACTAAGCTCGGTGGGTATGGAGGAGACCCAACTGAGCGTATGCATATCCTCCATGATGGTATCTCAATGTATGCTCCCTGCCAAGGTTATTATCGCGGGCAGAGAGCTACCAATATCAATGTTTGTGGATAGCGGTTCCGCTATAGATGAGGAGTTTGCACGCACTGCCGGGTTTAAGATCGAAAAACTCCCTCATCTTATTCAGGTGGTTACCATTAATGCCGCTCCCCTCCCTCAAGGGGAGATTACGGAGTTTGTGGCTGAGGTGAAACTCCACATTGGGGTCCTACATTCGGAGTGGGTTACATGTAGGGTCCTCCGTAATCTCCCAGCACAAATGGTCTTGGGTTTTCCATGGTTGTCCAGGCACAACCCAGTGATTGATTGGAAAACTCAGGACATAGTCCAATGGAGTGGTTTTTGCCAGGACAATTGCTTGGCCACATGTGTGTCCGCCGTGACGCCCAGCCTTCCGGAGGCTTTGCAGGATTTCGCGGATGTTTTCTCTGAGAAGGGTTGCTCAGAACTGCCTCCACATAGAGCCTATGACTGTGCGATTAGGTTAAAACCCGGGGCCAAATTACCTATGGCCAGGATGTTTAATATTTCTGGTCCAGAGAGACAAGCTCTGAAAGACTACATCGCGGAGAGTCTGAGCAAAGGACACATCCGGCCTTCGTCGTCGCCTGTAGCAGCGGGGTTTTTCTTCATTAAGAAGAAAGATGGGGGGTTACGGCCGTGTCTGGATTTCCGGGAGTTAAACCAGATTACGATCCGTGATCCATACCCGATGCCTTTGATCCCTGATTTGTTCAACCAGGTGGCGGGGGCAAAGTGGTTTTCCAAGCTTGACCTCAGGGGGGCGTATAACCTCATAAGGGTCCGTCAGGGGGATGAGTGGAAGATGGCCTTTAACACTCCTGAGGGTCATTTTGAGAGTCTGGTTATGCCATTTGGGTTGACAACCGCGCCTGCTGTTTTCCAACATTTTATTAATGACGTGTTTGCTCATGTCCTGGGGAAATTTGTGACTGTATACCTGGATGATATCCTCATTTATTCGAGCGACCGGGACATTCATTTAGAGCATGTCAGGCAGGTGTTACAGTTGCTCCGTGAGAATAAGCTCTATGCTAAGCTGGAAAAATGCTTATTTTTTGTTCAGGAGTTGCCTTTTTTGGGATATATTGTGTCCGCCGCAGGGTTTAAAATGGACACCGCTAAGGTGCAAGCGGTGCTACAATGGGAAAGGCCTGATAATCTGAAAGCGCTCCAGCGGTTCCTTGGGTTTGCTAATTATTATAGGAAATTTATAAAACACTTTTCTACTATAGCCAAACCGCTCACGGACATGACAAAAAAAGGTACTGATCTGACTAGCTGGTCTGAGGTGGCGATACGTGCATTTGAGCGTCTGAAGAACAGTTTTGCTTCAGCCCCCATTCTGGTGCAACAGGACGTGTCTAAACCTTTTGTGGTGGAGGTTGATGCGTCTGAGGTGGGAGTGGGGGCAGTACTGTCACAGGGCTCATCTTTGAGCGATATGCATCCATGCGCCTACTTCTCCAAGAAGCTGTCGCCGGCCGAACGGAATTATGATATCGGCAACAGGGAGTTGTTGGCCATCAAATTGGCTTTTGAGGAATGGCGACACTTCTTGGAGAGGGCGGCTCACCAGGTCACAGTCATCACCGACCATAAGAACCTGCTCTATCTGGAGTCGGCCAAGCGTCTGTCTCCTAGGCAGGCTCGCTGGGCATTGTTCTTTACACGTTTCAATTTTCTGGTGACTTACCGTCCCGGGGCTAAAAACACCAAGGCGGATGCCTTGTCCAGGTGTTTTCCGGGGGTAGAACCTTGGGAAGAGCCGGTACCCATCCTCCAGGAAGGTGTAGTGGTTTCGGCTCTCACGACTGAGGTAGAGGCGGAGATTGCCGAGGCCCAAGAGGAGGTACCGCCAGGACTTCCCGCCAACAAATCATTTGTACCCCTTCATCTTCGTCTTAAGGTGTTGAGGGAACATCACGACTCAGTACTGGCTGGTCATCCAGGGGTTAAGGGCACCTTGGAGCTGGTATCGCGTCGTTTCTGGTGGCCCAAAATCCGGCAGGACGTGGTCTCGTACGTGGCAGCTTGCATCACGTGCGCCAGGGCCAAGTCGCCCCGAGCCCGTCCTGCTGGCACGCTACAGCCTCTGGGGGTACCTAATAGGCCATGGACAGAAATCTCCATGGATTTTATCACTGACTTGCCAGTCTCGGCGGGGAACACGGTCATCCTGGTGGTGGTTGACCGATTTTCAAAGATGGCGCATTTTGTCTCATTGCCCTCCTTGCCCAATGCGAAGACGTTGGCTCAGGTGTTTGTGCAGGAGGTGGTCAGACTCCACGGAGTTCCGTCGGACATAGTATCTGATAGGGGAACTCAATTTGTTGCAAGGTTTTGGAAAGCTTTTTGCTCACGTTTGGGGATCAAGTTGTCACATTCATCGGCGTTTCATCCACAGTCAAATGGTCAAACTGAGCGCATGAACCAAAATCTGGAGCAGTATTTACGATGCTTTGTGTCCGACAACCAAGAGGAGTGGTCTACTTTCCTTCCTCTGGCCGAGTTCGCGTTAAATAATCACCGTCAAGAGTCATCGGGAGAGTCTCCGTTCTTTTGTGTTTACGGTCAACATCCTCAATTTTGTACCTTACGTCAGGGTGACTCGGGGGGCGTCCCGGAGGAGGACCAGCTAGGAGCTCAATTATCATCGGTCTGGAGGAGGGTGAAACAGCAATTGTTGAGCATGAGTGCGAGGTACAAGCGGGTGGCTGACAGTAGACGCGTGCCAGGTCCGGACCTGTGTGTGGGTGAATGGGTGTGGTTAGCGACTAAAAATATAAAACTCAAAATTCCATCTTTAAAATTGGGTCCAAGGTTTATTGGGCCTTTTAAGATTGCTGCCATCATTAACCCAGTTGCTTATCGGTTGGAACTCCCTGCGGTATACAAGATACACAACGTGTTTCACAGGGCTTTATTGAAAAAGGTGGTAGGCTCTGTGGACATGACGCCGATGCCACCTCCAGTCATGGTGGATGGCGATTTAGAGTTTGAGGTCTCCAAGGTAGTGGACTCTCGAGTAGTGCGCCGTACTCTTCAGTATTTGGTACACTGGCGGGGGTATGGTCCGGAGGAGAGGTCTTGGGTACCAGCCTCGGACATACATGCAGATCGGCTGGTCAGTTCTTTTCACCGTCGTCATCCGGACAAGCCGGGTCCTATGAGTCTTGAGGGCCCTGGGGTCCCTCATAGAAGATGGGGTACTGTCATGTCGGACGCTATTCACACCACAGCGTCCGGCAGGCAGAGGTAGTTCCACCTCCGTCCACTATAGCCTCAGTGGCGCCGGCTTGAGTTTCTCAGGCTATCGGGGGTTAATCTAGCTGAAGATCAGGTTGGATGTATGGTCACGCCCACGGTCTTTAAATAGTCGTGCTGGCCTATGGGCGTCGCCGATTATAGCTTGTGTGTCATACCAAGTGGTTCCGGTCTGGAGTGGAGGTGTTGGAGAGAGAGAGAGAGATTCATATCTGGTGTCGTATGATCCATTGTTACCTTCTCGCCTTCCCATATTTGTGTTTTGTTGTGCCCTGTTCACATTACTGTATATTCCTGTGTGTATGCGGCGCGGTGCAGTTTAAGTTCTCCCTGTCTGTCTTTATTGTTTGGGGCTTTGGTGGTTTGTCTCCTCACTGGGTGGAGGGTGGAGGGTTAAGCTTAGGGCTGAGCAGGAGATAAGGAAAGGGTGGAGGCTCAGGCATTTGCACCTTCAGCAAAAACCCTGGGTTGAGGGTCAGACAGGGTTTCCCCTAGTTAAAGGGACATCACAGGGGCCCCGGGTATTTCTGCCTTAGTTGACCTAAGCCCCGCGTGACATGCTCGATCAGAAGGTGCGAAGCCTAAAGAGGCAGGGTTCCTACTAGATCAATGACTTTGGTCAATGGTGCGAGGGGGGGGCTAGAGCACCACGAGCCTTGTTCCATATTTTAATTGTGGCAAGTGTGTGGATATTTTTACATTCAACTGGGGTTGGGACATTGGAGTGCCCCAGCAAGATGGATCATAAGGGGAGCGGTGACATTGATTCTTCTATTTTAAGCCATTGTTTGTCCCTTGAGCCCCTAATCCAATCCACTGTTCTGGTTAGATGTGCAGCCTGATAATATTTAGCAACATCCGGAGCCCCCATTCCACCTGTATCTTTTGGTAGTGTAAGTGATTTAGTTTTTATACGAGTTTTACATTTTTGCCAGATATATTTAAAGAATAAGGAATGTACTTTAGCTAGATATGACCTGGGTATTTGAATAGGAAGCATATTAAAAATGTAAATAAATCTTGGTAGAATTAGACATTTTAGATGTTTTTTCTTCCCATCCATGATAGAAATGTATCTTTCCATGAAACTAGGCATGTGATCGTGTAGTAAAATAGAGGCTTAAGGTTGAATTCAAAGAGATCTTTGTCCAATATGCTTAATTTGATGCCTAAGTATGTTAGACTCTTAAGCCCCCGTTACACATAGCGATATCGCTAGCAATATCGCTGTAACGTCACCGATTTTGTGACATAGCAGCAATATTGCTAACGATATCGCTATGTCTGATACTTACCTCCGACCGGCTCCCCCGCTGCTCATCACTGGTCGCACGAGAACATCCTGGCCACTTCCTGCTGGGCTTCCTGTGGCGCCGATGAGCGACGCGTGGATGCGGGCGGGAGGACATCAAGATCGCCGCGTCTGACAGGTAAGTAGCGACCCCCGACCCTTGCTATGTAGCTGGTGAGATCTGCCTGTGTGGCAGTTCACTAGCGACCACTTAGCGATGCACCAGCGATCCATATCGTTGTCGGGATCGCTGGTGAATCGCTAAGTGTAACGGTACCTTTAGATTGCCAGACAAAAGGAAAGTTAGATTTGAGTTTGCCTAAAATGCGATTGGGCAGCCCCAGGTTTAGCACTTCAAACTTAAGGGCCTGTCACACTAAGCGATATCACTAGCAATATCGCTATAATGTCACTGGTTTTTGTGACGTTATAGCGATATTGCTAGCGATATCGCTATGTCTGATTCTTACCTCCGACCGCTCCCCCGCTGGATATCACTGATAGCGCGAGAACGTCCTGGACCGTTTCTCGTCGTCAGCTTCCTGCTGGGCTTCCTGCTGCGGAGACGAGCGACACGTGGATGCGGGCGGGAGGACGTCAGGATCGCCTCGTCTGACAGGTAAGTAGCGACCCCCGACCCCTGCGATGTCACTGGTGAGATCTGCATGTGTGGCAGCTCACTAGCGACCACTTAGCAATGCACCAGCGATCCTGACCGGGTCATATCGCTGGTCAGGATTGCTGGTGCATCGCTAAGTGTGACAGTACCTTTAGTTTAATTAATTTTAAAGTTAGTGAGCTTGCTATAGTTATCCAGGATCTCCATCACAGCAGGAATTCCCCGCAATGGTTTAGATAATATTAGTAGCAGGTCATCAGCGAAAGCCGCTGTTTTATAGTGGATGTCCCGGACACGCATGCCTTCCACCTCTGTGCTTTGCTGGATAGCCTGTAGGAGAGGCTTTAATGACATTACAAAGAGCAATGGGGATAATGGACATCCCTGCCGCGTCCCATTGATGATTTGAAATGAGTTTGTGAGGGAACCATTGAGTCTAATTCTTGCCATGGGCACTGTGTACATTCCCATCGCATGCTTTTTTTATAAAGATGTGGTCTAAATGTGCTACCATGGACTGCAGTGTCTCTTGACTTGTCTCCCACATTAGATTTGGGATGTCATTTATTGTCAATTGCGAAAGGCGCTGCCAGCAGTGGATCTTGATTATTTGCATGCTCAGCATGGCAGAACATTACTCAGAATATATTAAAAAAATCATTGATAGCATACCAAGGCATGCAAGTGCATCTATTTCTGCGCATGGCATTCATACTTGATACTAAATTACTCGACATGTTTGCAAATTTTTTTCATCATTTTTCTCATCATTTCAATTTTGTTAAAATGTCTGTCGGTCCTATGACTTTTATAATTTCACAACACTTCCTTCTCGGTGATGGAACTTAAATGGTGAAGAGTGTATCACCCTGATAGATTTGTCAGAAAACCTTTAGTTTTCTTTCAGAATCAACATTTTCTTTAAGATACCATACTACAAAATACTCCCACAAATGTGGGCCATTGAAAAGAGAAAACATGGAAGCTTATAGCTATATAATAATAATAATAATAATAATAATAATAATAATAATATCAAAAGCTTTATTGAATCTGATACAAAACACATAAATATAAAAAGAGAGGAATACCCAATAAAACACCACACCTGGCATATGCAATATGATGCAAATTTGCATACAAACACTTAAAAGGTTGCTGAAAAAGTATCATGCACAATGATGCAGCAAAAATATGAAAAATTGTCCAGAAATGTAAATACATGCATCACACCCATATTAATTCATAACAGGGGTCCATGTTGGGAGAAAAGAAGATAATGGATAATGGATAATTATGCCAGGTGTGGTGTTTTATTGGGTATTCCTCTCTTTTTATATTTATGTGTTTTGTATCAGACTCAATAAAGCTTTTGATATTATTATTATATGGCTATAAGCTTCCATGTTTTCTCTTTTGAACTGGATATTAGGTGGGTAGTGCCATCAATCTAAGGCCTAATTTGTTGTTTGAAATGTGGCCATTGATTGCAAACAAGATTTACTATTTTCCTAGCATATTCATTCAAGACCATGTTGAAAAAGGAGTACACCCTCTTTGAAAGTCTTAGGCGCAAAACTAAAGTTTAGACTATAAAATTCAAACTAACGAGAATTCAACACAGGTAGCGAGATCGCTGATTTTGTGACGTCACATCGATCTTGCCAGTGAGATCGCTGTGTGTGACGGGGATCAGCGGCCGGCCCCCCTGCCCAGTATTGCTGATTGTGCTCGATCGGCCTGGGCCGTTTTTTGATCGCTGGTCTCCCGCTGGCCAGCACTCATCACTGTGTGTGGCAGCGAGAGATCAGCGATCAGCGGCGCTGGTTTCTAATGTAAGCATCGGGTATCCAGGCGCTGCGGCTCCTGGATACCCGCTGTTTACCTTGGAAACCGGCATACACACTGGTTCCAAGGTAAACAGCGGGTTTCCAGGAGCCGCGAGGCTCTTAGATACCCGATGTTTACCTTGGAAACCAGTGTGTACGCCGGTTTCCAAGGTAAACATCGGGTATCCAAGAGCCGTGGCTCCTGGATACCCGATGTTTACATTAGAAACCAGCTTGCTCGCTGGTCCTGATCACTGGAGGGGCTGTCTATGTGACAGCTCACCAGCGATCAGCCTGACGATGTCCCAGCGATCCCATCCATGTCGGATCGTTGGTGGGATCGCTGGGAGATCGTTATATGTAACGGGGGCTTAAGTCTAATTTTTAATTAAACAGGTTTCTAGCAGACATTCCCCTCCCCATTTTTTTCATTTCATGCTGTCAGCAATTGCACCACATAGTAGAGAAATGTTACAAAACTTGACAAAGAAAAGTATTTCTTTACACAAAAACAGTGAAGGCTACTGTCACTCTGTGATGGTCTTTGGTAGGGGAAGGGGGTCTCAATCTGTCCCTGGATTGGGACCCTAACTATCCATGTCCCAGAGGTACTCCTGATGGTAGCTATGCCCAAGTTTCCGATCTCACTATGCTCCTGTTAATCGCTAGTCTATCCCCTCCCCCAACCCATGAAGCCTGGGACAGAAATGTAATGTGAACAAGACACAAGACAAAACAGGGATAACAGAAACCCTCTATCATACAAAAGCATAAACAAACAATATGGAGGAGGATATGGACAGGGAGGAATAAACTAAACAGGAAGAGGGACAAGGAAATAAACAGACATGCACTACAGAACACCTCTACAACAACATCTCTCCAAACACTTAGCTTAAGCACACAGCACAGGAAGATGAATTTCCAATAGCAACAATGAACTTATGCTCAGCACAGCATCTCCTAAGAGCAAGGAAGCAGAGCTTTCACTGGCAAGACAAAGAGGGTCTGGCCAGGTTTTACAGGAAGAGTTAAGGACCAGATGAGATGCATCTGAAATGGAGCTGCATGTTTCTGGCCAGTATAGAAAGGGTCATTAACCTCTTCAGCACCAAAGTAAACTAAATTAGTTTAATATGGGATCCAAACACACAGGTTAAATGGAATATCTGCTATTCACAATATGCAGTGATCCTCTATCCCCAGATCTCCCAGGTTGGCGTGACACACTCTTGACAGCTACAAGAAGATAAGCAAAACTTTGTTTATCAGTCAATACTGGCGCAAAAGTGATACAGAAATTCAGCAAAGATGGAACTGCAACCATTTCACAGAACATCCAGGCCATCCATGGAAGTTAACACCTAAACAGTTGAAGATTTTAAGAAAATCTACATGCAGGTTAACTGCACATAGCTAAAGAAGTTGAAAGCCAAACCAGAGTGTGTGTTTCCCATGATTCAAAAAGGTGTACACTGTAGAGGAATGGCATGCATGAGTGTTGCACATGAAGGAAGCCTCTCCTAATGCTCATGAACAAAAAGCCTGCCTACAATTCTCTACAGCCCATGCTTTAAAATATGCAGACTTTTGGGATTCTATACTCTGGAGTGATGAGAACAAGATAATTATTTTGGAACTGATGATTTCAAAACTGTAGAGTGCTGCAAAGGTGAGTAGTACAAAAAAAATGCATGGTGTCTACAGTGAAACATATTAATGGTAGTGTCCTTATGTGGGGCTGCATGAGTGCTGCTGGTTTTGGGGGGCTACAGTTCATTAATGGTATCATAAATTCACAGATGTACTGCTTTATATTGAAACAGAAGATGCTACCATCACTCCATGCTCTTGGTGGATGTGCACTTTTACAACATAATAATAATCCAAAATACACATCTAAAACCACTGTTGCATTTCTGAAGAACAGTGTGAAAGTAATTCAGTAGCCATGTTTCTTGATCTGAACTCCAAAAAGAACCTATGGAGAATTCTGAAGAGACTAGTTGAGCATCACTCTTCATCCAACATCCAGTCTCTAAAAGAGGTTGTTTCTGAAGAATTGAAAAAGATAGATGTTGTAATATGTTGCCAACTTGTTCTTTATGTGCCTAGAAAACTTGGTGCTGTCCTTAAAGATCATGGAGTTCATACAAAATACTAGATGTGGTGGTTTGATGAGGGGTGTACTCATTTTTGCATCAACTAATTTGAGAAAAACTGAAGATGATAAATTTGGGGAAAAAAGTGCATCTTATAATAAAAAAATACTGTAATCTAACTTTCATTTTATGGGTTAAAATTTTTCTATGAAACTCAGGACTTGTCAAAATTTTGGAAATTGTTCTTGTGTTCATCACGATATTTTGTTAGTTATATGTATGTAACGATTTTCACATGTATAGCACCCTGGATGGAATTATTGCTGCTTTAAAATAAATAATAATAAAAAGAGAATATAATAAAAAGAGAATATATAGATATACAGTAATATATACAGCTCTGGCAAAAATTAAGAGACCACTGCAAAATTTTCAGTTTGTCTTATTTTTTTCTTTTTTTATGTATATTTTTGAGTAAAATGTAAACTTTTATTCTATAAACTACTGACAACATGTCTTCGAATTTCCAAGCGTTAAATTTTGTATTTATTTCCAGAAAATGAAAAATGGTCAAAATAACAAAAAAAATGCAGTGCTTGCAGACATCAAATAATGCTAAGAAAACAAGTTCATAATCATTTAGAAACAACAATGCTAAGGTTTTAACTCAGGAAGAGTTCAGAAATCAATATTTTGTGGAATAACCATGATTTTTAATCACAGCTTTCATGCGTCTTGGCATGCTTTCCACCAGTCTTTCACACTGCTTTTGGGTGACCTTATGCCGCTCCTGGTACAAAAATGTAAGCAGTTCTTCTTTGTTTGATGGCTTGTGACTATCCATCGTCCTCTTGATTACATGCCAGAGGTTTTCAATGGGGTTCAGGTCTGAAGATTGTGCTGGCCATGACAGGATTTGATGTGCTAGTCCTAGCTGTGTGGCATGGCGCATTATCCTGCTGGAAAAAACAGTCCTCAGAGTTGAGGAACATTGCCTGAGCAGAAGGAATCAACTGTTTTTCTGGGATAACCTTGTATGTGGCTTGCTTCATACATCCTTCGCAAAGATTGAACAACCCAATTCCAGCCTTGCTGAAGCATCCTCAGATCATCACCAATCCTCCACCAAATTTCACAGTGGGTTCAAGACACTGTGGCTCCAGGTCTCCGTCTAACCATTAGACGACCAGGTATTTGGGCAAAGCTGAAAATTAGACTAATCAGAGAAGATTACCTTATGGTCCAATCCTTATGGTCTTTGGCAAACTTCAGCCTGGCTCGCCTTTGCTTCTCATTTATGAAAGAATTTTTTCTAGCTTTACATGACTTGAGCCCTGCCTCTAGGAGCCTGTTACGAACTGTTCTTGCCGTGCACTTCACCCCAGCTGCCACTTTCCATTCCTTTTGTAGTTCATGTGATGTCATCCTGCGGTTGCTGAGTGACATTCGAATAAGATGACGGTCATCCCTGTCAGTGGAGAGTCGTTTTCACCTTCTGCTGGTCTGTAGCTTTGATGTCCCCAATGTCTGCTGCTTGACCTTGTTGTAATGGACTGCCGTCTTAGAAATTTTAAGGATGGAGGCAAAATGATGCTCACTCTATCCCTTTGTTAGTAAAGCCAGAATTGAGCCCTTCTTTTCCTCACTCAAGACTTTTCTTTTCAACTCCTTTGGCATGGTTAAAAGTTATTTATTCATTCCTATTACTTGTGGGATTTTACTAGCACTTGTTTTGCCATCCAGCTTATCCTTTTGCGAAAGGATTGTGAACACCACAGCAGGGTTTTTTATACTTTCCTTTGTTAAATAAGATTTGGTTCAGGTGATCACCTAATCAGAAGCACATTAAGTAGAATGAGGTGCACCATAGTTGGAATTCAACTGACACCGGAATGGAATGGCTGTCAGAAATGTAGAGAAGCTGATTTTTATAAACCTGTGCAGTGGTCTCTTAATTTTTGCTATATATATATATATATATATATATATATATATATGCATATACACTGTGTATATATAGATATATATATATATATACTGTGTATATGTAGATATATATATACACACCATATGTGTGTACACATAAAAGCAATAATTAAAAAAATGAGGTTGCTGAGTTGATTACAAACGTGACATTGCTATATATCATCTGGGAGTAAACATAAGTGCGATGAGTGTAAACTTTGCCCTATAACCTTTCAGTGTTTGGTAAAAGATGAAAATGTGACTAGAATGATAAAAAGCTTTAATAGCCCCCTTTATTCAACTTACATTTAGCATACATACTTTAGGTCTGACAGACTTTCAAATTCAAGTGCTTCAGGCTATGTTCACATGTTGCAACTGCATTGCGTTTTTTTGTGGCAGTTTCAGCAAAAATTCCTTGTTTTTTTGTTATTTTTCAACATTTTTCATTTTTTGTGTTGAACTCTTAGGAATTTGCTGATCCTGATCAATTACAACAATAATGCCTTGCAGTTAATGCTATGATGGACTAACATAACCAGGAGAAAAGTAGATGAGGGTAATATTTTATGGTGAATAAGTGTAGTGAGTGGACATTACAGCTCACAGTTTAGCCTTTGACATAGGGTTACAAAGCCATAAAACACTGAGCAAATTGTTCATACAGTGCGAGTGACAGCACAGCACCAAAGGAGCTTAGAATGTGAAGATTATTATTATTATTTATTTTTAGATTACTATTGATGTTATGTTGCTGTACATGAAATAGTGTTACATACAAAATACAAATATAAACTAAAGTGAACAAACTAACAATGACAGAATGGTAAAGAGGGACGAGGGCCCTTCCCTTGTGGGCTTACAATTTACCAGATAATGGGAAAGGAGACAGTAGGTTGGGGGCCTTAAGCCCCCGTTACACATAGCGATATCGCTAGCAATATCGCTGTAACGTCACCGATTTTGTGACGTAGCAGCGATATTGCTAGCGATATCGCTATGTCTGATACTTACCTCCGACCGGCTCCCTCGCTGCTCATTGCTGGTCGCGCGAGAACGTCCTGGACCATTTCTCGTCGGGATCTTCCTGCTGGGCTTCCGGTTTTGCCGACGAGCAATGCGTGGACGCGGGCGGGAGGACGTCAGGATCTCTGCATCTGACAGGTAAGTAGCGACCCCCGACCCCTACTATGTCACTGGTGAGATCTGTCTGTGTGGCAGCTCACTAGCAACCACTTAGCGATGCACCAGCGATCCATATCGTTGTCGGGATCGCTGGTGCATCGCTAAGTGTAGCGGTACCCTTACTCCAGCTCCGGTGTTGGAGAGGTAAAATCATTATTATTGCAGGCTGTAAGCTTGCTGGAAGAGATACGTATGTGTTCAAGCTGCATATGAAAGTTCCAAAACTGGTAGATAATCAGATTTGTTGGACCACAGAATTCCAGAGAATGGGGGATGCTATGCAGACAATTGGGTGAGGAAAGTATAAGTGTGGAGGAGAGAAGAAAGTCTAGAGATGACTGGAGATTGCATGTTGGTAGGTAATGGGAGATTAGTTTGGAGATATATGGAGGAGACAGATTTGTAGGTAAATGTCAATAGTTTGAACTAGATATGTTGGGGAATTTGGAGCCTATGAAGGGATTTGCAGAGGGGAAAAGCAGAGGAATAGTGTGGTGAGATATTAATTAATTGTGCAGGAGAGTTAAGGAAAGACTGGAGAGATGCAAAAGTGTTAGCAGGGAGGCCACAGTGTTGTGAGTTCATTTTCCCCTTCACCATTGAGGTCTGATGAACTCCCTCTTCTGGTGAAGGAAGGTAGTGAGGCTGATTACAAAGCACCTGAGCAGAATGATGATGACTGGGTGACTGGGATTGCTGACTGGATATAAGGCAGCCGACGCCCTTCTGCCTTGCGGGTGATTGCTCTGAGGGATTCTTGGAGACCAGTCTGATTCCTGCTCCTCAAAAGCTAAGTTTTCTGCTCTACTTTTTGTATTTGTGTTTTGGGTTTTGTTTTGCCTTGTTTTTCTGGATTTCTGCCTTTCCCTGCTGGGTGAGCTGAATTCCTTTTTGCTCTGTCTTCAGATAATACCAGAGTACTGATATAGTCTTTTTGAAGCCTAGCGTCTTCAGGGCTTTTTTCCCTATCAGTCTGTTGGCTCTTGTTTTTGGGAGGGTTTTGGCGGATTGCAGACAGCAGCTTTTCTATTCTGTCCTGTTTGGTTAGCTTGGGCCCCATCGTTTGCTCAGCCTATCTTTCTATCTGTGTGGGTGTTTTTTCATCTTGCTTCACCGTCATTATATGTTGGGGACTTCCTTTTGCTTTGGGGTCTGCTCTGGGGCAGTTTAGATTTCCCCTTCTGTCTTTAGGCTATGTAGTTCTCTGGCTGTGATCGGGGGGTCTAGGGCACCGTAGGAACCCCCCACGGCTACTGCTAGTTGTTGTTGTTAGGTTCAGGGGTCTGCAATCCGATAGCTGCCAACTTCTCTGGTTTTCTAGACTTAGCTAGTATTTCTGTTTTTTCCTCCTACGGTGACTCAATCATAACAGAATCACCCGCCATACCGCAGATCCTAGGGTACTCAATAGCAGGAAAGAATTGTAAAAAAGAAAAGAAAAAAAAAAAAGGTGTGTATATTTTTTCCTCTATATCTCTGAGGCCGTAGGGGGAATTTTTTTTTCTCTCAATGGAGATAAAGCAATTGTCTGATCGTGTGGAGCAGCTCGCTGCGGAAGTGCGGGGAATTTCCGCCAACCTTGCTCATTCACATGCTGCTGAACCAAAGATCTCTACTCGTGATGTGTTTTTTGGGGATCGGTCTAAATTTTTGAATTTCAAAAATAATTGTAAATTATTTTTTGCCTTGAAGCCTAACTCGTCAGGGAGCTCCGCGCAGCAGGTTAAAATTGTCATCTCTTTGCTGCGCGGCGATCCCCAGGATTGGGCGTTTTCTTTGAAACCAGATGATCCTATTCTGACTAATGTGAACGCATTTTTTCAAGCCTTGGGGTTGTTGTATGACGAACCTAATGCTATTGATCAGGCTGAAAAGACCCTGTTGGCATTGAGCCAGGGTGGAAATTCTGCAGAATTGTACTGTCAAAAATTCCGAAAGTGGGCGGTCCTTACTACCTGGAATGATAATGCCTTGGCAGCTCTCTTTCGGAAGGGTTTGTCAGAAGCCATAAAAGATACTATGGTGGGATTTCCTGTTCCCTCTGGTCTTGACGATTCTATGTCATTAGCCATTCAGGTTGATCGGCGTTTACGTGAACGCAGGACTGCACGAGAGGTGTTGCCACCTGTTGAGCAAGTGTCTGAACCTATGCAATGTGATAGAGTTTTGTCCAGGGAGCAACGTCAGGAATTCAGAAGGCGTAATAAGCTGTGTTTTTTTTGTGGAGATGCCTCGCATATTATTTCTGTCTGTCCTAAACGAGAGAAACGTTTTGCACACACGTTTTCTGTGGGTGGTGTTCAACCTAAGTTTCTTCTGGCAATTACTCTGATCTGCTCCCTGTCCACATTTTCCGCCAAGGCTTTTGTGGATTCGGGAGCAGCCCTGAATCTAATGGACTTGGATTTTGCTAAACGTTGTGGATTTCCGATGACACCTCTGCGGACGCCTATCCCTTTGAGGGGGATTGATGCTACTCCTTTGGCGAAAAATAAACCTCAGTTTTGGACCCAGGTGGTAATGCGGGTCACCCCAGACCATCAAGAAAATTGCAGATTTTTGGTGTTGCATAATTTGCATGATACCATTGTTCTGGGGTTTCCCTGGTTGCAAATTCATAATCCAGTTTTGGATTGGAAATCTGTGTCCGTGGTGAGTTGGGGTTGTCGGTGTGCCCTTAGTGAGGCTCCGGTTTTTTCCACCTCTCCTCAGTCGCATGATGTTCCTGACTATTTGGCGGACTTTTATGATGTATTTAGTGAGAATGAGTCTGCGTCTTTGCCTCCTCATAGGAGTTATGACTGTGCAATTGAACTGAGCCCGGGGTGTAAATTTCCTAAGGGTCGGCTCTTCAATTTATCTGTACCCGAGCACGTGGCTATGCGATCCTATATTAAGGAGGCATTGGAGAAGGGTCATATTAGACCATCCTCTTCACCCTTAGGTGCCGTTTTTTTTTCGTGGCCAAAAAGGATGGTTCATTAAGGCCTTGTATTGATTATCGTGCCCTCAACAAAATTACTATTAAATATCAGTATCCGTTACCCCTGATTTCGGATCTATTCTCCAGAGTTAAAGGTGCTTGCTGGTTTACCAAGCTTGACCTCAGGGGCGTGTATAATCTTATCCGCATTAAGCATGGGGATCAATGGAAGACAGCGTTTAATACTCCGGAGGGACATTTTGAGTACCTGGTGATGCCTTTTGGGCTCACTAATGCCCCTTCTGTCTTCCAGTGCTTCATGAACGACATTTTCCGAGACTTTGTGGATAAATTTTTGATTATCTATCTGGATGATATTTTGATCTTCTCCAAGGATTGGGATTCTCATGTGGAACATGTTCGGACTCTGTTCTGGATCTTGAGGGAGAATTCCCTGTATGTCAAAGGATCAAAATGCCTTTTTGGGGTACAGAGGATTTCATTTTTGGGATTTATTTTGTCTCCGTCAACTATTGAAATGGACCCGGCCAAGGTACAGGCCATTTATGATTGGGTTCAGCCCACTTCTTTGAAGGCCCTCCAGAAGTTTTTGGGTTTTGCTAATTTTTATCGGAAATTTAAAGCAAAATTTTCTAGTATTGCCAAGCCATTGACTGATCTGACTAAAAAGGGTGCTGATGTGTTGAATTGGTCTCCGGAGGCCGTTTCTTCCTTTCAGGAGCTGAAGCGAAGATTCACTTCTGCCCCGGTTTTGCGGCAACCTGATATCTCACTCCCGTTCCAGGTAGAGGTGGACGCTTCTGAGATTGGTGCAGGAGCTGTTTTGTCCCAAAAGGATCCTGTAACATCTAAAATGAATCCCTGTGCTGTCTTTTCCCGAAAGTTCTCTCCATCTGAACGTAACTATGATGTGGGGAATAGGGAACTGTTAGCCATGAAATGGGCATTTGAGGAGTGGAGACATTGGTTGGAGGGAGCTAAACACCAAGTCGTGGTCCTCACTGACCACAAGAATTTGATTTACCTGGAGTCGGACAAACGCTTGAACCCTAGACAGGCTAGGTGGGCCTTGTTTTTTACACGTTTTGATTTTGTGGTCTCTTTTCTTCCTGGCACTAAGAATGTCAAGGCAGACACCCTCTCTAGGAGCTTCTTTGCTGATTCTCCTGTGGTGACCAAGCCTGCTACCATCTTAGGCGACCAGACCTTGGAGTCGTATTTGAGATGTTTTTTTTCCGCCGATCAGGATGATTGGGTTTCATTTTTGCCCTTGGCCGAATTTGCTTTAAATAATAGAGCTAGTTCTGCCACTTTGATGTCACCTTTTTTTGTAACTTTGGGTTTCATCCTCGATTTTCTTCAGGGCAGGTGGAGCCTTCTGCCTGCCCAGGTGTTGACACTGTGGTGGAGAGAATGCACCAGATCTGGGACCAAGTGGTGGATAAGTTATCTCTCTCCCAGGAAAAGGCCCAGCGGTTTTCCAACCGACATAGGACCATTGGTCCCCAGTTTAAGGTTGGTGATATGGTTTGGTTATCATCAAAAAATATCGCTATGAAGGTGGCTTCTCCTAAGTTTAAGCCTAGATTTATTGGACCTTACAAGATTTTGGAGATTATTAATCCGGTCTCTTTTCGTTTGGATCTTCCTGTCACATTTAAAATTCATAATGTGCTTCATAAGTCCTTGTTGAAGAGGTTTGTTGAACCAGTTGTTCCTGGGGTGGCACCTCCGGACCCTGTATTAGTTGAAGGTAACATGGAATATGAGATAGAGAAGATACTAGATTCCCGTCTGGCTAGACGGAGACTCCAGTATTTGGTTAAGTGGAAGGGTTATGATCAGGAGGATAATTCCTGGGTCTCTGCCTCTGATATTCATGCCAAAAGATTGGTGCGTGCCTTTCATCGGGCTCACCCTGATCGCCCTGGTGGCATGGATGAGGGTTCGGTGACCCCTCCTCAAGGGGGAGGTACTGTTGTGAGTTCATTTTCCCCTTCACCATTGAGGTCTGATGAACTCCCTCTTCTGGTGAAGGAAGGTAGTGAGGCTGATTACAAAGCACCTGAGCAGAATGATTATGACTGGGTGACTGGGATTGCTGACTGGATATAAGGCAGCCGACGCCCTTCTGCCTTGCGGGTGATTGCTCTGAGGGATTCTTGGAGACCAGTCTGATTCCTGCTCCTCAAAAGCTAAGTTTTCTGCTCTACCTTTTGTATTTGTGTTTTGGGTTTTGTTTTGCCTTGTTTTTCTGGATTTCTGCCTTTCCCTGCTGGGTGAGCTGAATTCCTTTTTGCTCTGTCTTCAGATAATACCAGAGTACTGATATATTCTTTTTGAAGCCTAGCGTCTTCAGGGCTTTTTTCCCTATCAGTCTGTTGGCTCTTGTTTTTGGGAGGGTTTTGGCGGATTACAGACAGCAGCTTTTCTATTCTGTCCTGTTTGGTTAGCTTGGGCCCCATCGTTTGCTCAGCCTATCTTTCTATCTGTGTGGGTGTTTTTTCATCTTGCTTCACCGTCATTATATGTTGGGGGCTGCCTTTTGCTTTGGGGTCTGCTCTGGGGCAGTTTAGATTTCCCTTTCTGTCTTTAGGCTATGTAGTTCTCCGGCTGTGATCAGGGGGTCTAGGGCACCATAGGAACCCCCCACGGCTACTGCTAGTTGTTGTTGTTAGGTTCAGGGGTCTGCAATCCGATAGCTGCCAACTTCTCTGGTTTTCTGGACTTAGCTAGTATTTCTGTTTTTGCCTCCTACGGTGACTCAATCATAACACCACAGAGGAGAAAATTGCAGTAGTTGAGGAGAGAGATGATGAGACATGCACTAATATTTTAGTAGATTTAGGATTGAGTATAGGAAAGATATTGGAAATGTTTTTGAGTTGGAGGCAGCAGGAGGCAGCAAAAGCTTTAATGTGCAGTTTGAAAGACAAGGCAGAGTCGAGGGTTATTCCGAGGCACCGGACTTGCAGTACAGGGGAAAGCATGCTATCATTTATTGTGATAGATAGATCAGATAGGGGAGTTAGGTAACATGGAGGAATGATGATGAGCAGGGGTGAACCTAGCCTCTCTGCTGCCTGAAGCGAACTGCAAAATGGTGGCCTCCCCGTAATAAAATCAGTACAAATAAATCTGGTTTACTCTTTACTAGCCTAACCTGATGTACATGTAAAATACATACACTTTTAAATAGGAATATATTTGAAACTTCGTTCTTTACACTTCTTCAGAGACTTAATGCCCCCTGAAGTGAAGTGATCAACATTTTGCTTCATTTTAGGTGCGCCCCTGGCTGGGGACGAATGCTTACTGTAGCGCTTTTTCCTCGGCGGCTGTCCGTGTGGTACTGATGCGGCACACACTTGCCGCACGTATTACACACACGGACACGGATATCTCCAGTACCGGTTTTTCTGGTAATGGAAATATCAGGATGTGTGAAACCAGCCTAAAGCCACATTCACACATTCAGTATTTGGTCAGTATTTGACCTCAGTATTTGAAAGCCAAATTGGGAGAGGGTGAGAAATCCAGAAGTGGTGACGTGTTTCTATTATAATTTTCCTCTGATTGTTCCACTCCTGGTTTTGGCCTACAAATACTGAGGTAAAATACTGAATGTGTGAACGTGGTCTGATAGAGGATTTCTGCTACTTCTGACTTCCCGCAGACAGAAGTTGCAGTCACAAGATGGCACCGATAAAAGGTGGCGATGGTGACATTATACACAGGAGCTCTGTATATAGTGTCAGTGTACAGGTAATACAGCGATCATCGATGATAATGTACACAGGAGCTCTGTATATAGTGTCAGTGTACAGGTAATACAGTGGTCACCGGTGACATTATACACACAAGCTCTGTATATAGTGTCAGTGTACAGGTAATACAGTGATCACCGGTGACATTATACACAGGAGCTCTGTATATAGTGTCAGTGTACAGGTAATACAGTGATCACCAGTGACATTATACACAGGATCTCTGTATACAATGTCAGTGTACATGTAATAGTGATCACCGGTGACATTATGCACAGGAGCTCTGTATATAATGTATAGGTAATACATTGATTACCTGTGACACTATACACCCGACCGCTGTATAGTATGCAGTGTATAGTGTCAGTGTACAGGTAACACACTAACTCACTAGTGATGTCTCTAGGTGAAGTCCATCATCTTAGCTTTTCACCTTTCATCCAGCACAGACCGCCATCACTTCTTCCAGCCAGGGATCATCTCTGCAGGAAATAGCACAGTTTTCTAGAGCACCTCTTGCAGAACACATTACTTAATTTTTTCCCAAATTCTAAACTACACCAGATGAAGAAAAAAAGCGACAGTGTCGCTCTGCACATTAACAGAACCGCCCACCCATTTAAAACAGTATACTCAAAAAATAAAATAAATACATCACTGCAGTAATAATATCCCTTAATTAGCATATAAACCAGGGATAGAACAATTCACAAAATAGATTATCTGTGTAGCAAGGTGGATATTAAAACTAAACCTTTATTAGGTAAAATTGTAAAAAGCCAAATTAGTCAAACAACAATTAAACAAAGGGGTACCAGAGTGAAAGAAGTGCCCTATAACCTACGAACAGAAAAGGGGGGGTTGTTAAAAAGGTACTACTGGCCTCTCAGATCCTCAATATTAATCTGACCTGATAGGAAAATGACTATAAATGCCCATAGGATATGTCATCAACTTGCACCACTCATTTGTAGCATATAATTGAGATCATGTATATACTATTCATCCCATCAGGGCTGCCACTAGGAATTTCGGGGCCCCATACTGGCAAAATTTATGGGGCCCCCCTTGAGACTCCGCCCAGGCTCCACCCCCAGTTCAGCCTCCACCCTAGCTCCTCCTCCACCACGCAAACCTTCCAAAATCCCTCCGCCCTTTCACTTCTAAGCTACTGGATTATCCTGAGCACTGCTGCCTTATGTTATCATTGGGCATTTGGTTTTCCAGCAGGTCAGGATCATCCAATAGCTTATACAGTTGTGGCCAAAAGTTTTGACACCCCTGCAATTCTGTCAGATAATACTCAGTTTCTTCCTGAGAATGATTGCAATCACAAATTCTTTGGTATTATTATCTTCATTTAATTTGTCTTAAATGAAAAAACACAAGAGAGAATGAAGCAAAAAGCAAAACATTGATCATTTCACACAAAACTCCAAAAATGGGCCAGACAAAAGTATTGGCACCCTCAGCCTAATACTTGGTTGCACAACCTTTAGCCAAAATAACTGCGACCAACCGCTTCTGGTAACCATCACTGAGTTTCTTACAATGCTCTGCTGGAATTTTAGACCATTCTTCTTTGGCAAACTGCTCCAGGTCCCTGATATTTGAAGGGTGCCTTCTCCAAACTGCCATTTTTAGATCTCTCCACAGGTGTTCTATGGGATTCAGGTCTGGACTCATTGCTGGCTACCTTAGAAGTCTCCAGTGCTTTCTCTCAAACCACTTTCTAGTGCTTTTTGAAGTGTGCTTTGGGTCATTGTCCTGCTGGAAGACCCACGATCTCTGAGGGAGACCCAACTTTCTCACACTGGGCCCTACATTATGCTGCAAAAATTTGTTGGTAGTCTTCAGACTTCATAATGCCATGCACACGGTCAAGCAGTCCAGTGCCAGAGGCAGCAAAGCAACCCCAAAACATCAGGGAACCTCCGTCATGTTTGGCTGTAGGGACCGTGTTTTTTTCTTTGAATGCCTCTTTTTTTCTCCTGTAAACTCTATGTTGATGCCTTTGCCCAAAAAGCTCTACTTTTGTCTCATCTGACCAGCTTTTTCAGGTAAGTTTTGGCAAACTCCAGCCTTGCTTTATTATGTCTTGGGGTAAGAAGTGGGGTCTTCCTGGGTCTCCTACCATACAGTCCCTTTTCATTCAGACGCTGACGGATAGTACGGGTTGACACTGTTGTACCCTTGGACTGCAGGGCAGCTTGAACTTGTTTGGATGTTAGTCGAGGTTCTTTATCCAACATCCGCACAATCTTGCGTTGAAATCTCTTGTCAATTTTTCTTTTCCGTCCACATCTACGGAGGTTAGCCACAGTGCCATGGGCTTTAAACTTCTTGATGACACTGCGCACAGTAGACACAGGAACATTCAGGTCTTTGGAGATGGACTTGTAGCCTTGAGATCATAGAATCATAGAATCATAGAATCATAGAATCGTAGAGTTGGAAGGGACCTCCTGGGCCATCTGGTCCAACCCCCTGCTCAAAGCAGGATTCGCTAAATCATCCCAGTCAGATGTCTGTCCAGCCTCTGTTTGAAGACTTCCATTGAAGGAGAACTCACCACTTCTCGTGGCAGCCTGTTCCACTCATTGATCACTCTAACTGTCAAAAAGTTTTTTCTAATATCTAATCTGTGTCTCCTCCCATTCAGTTTCATCCCATTGCTTCTAGTCTTTCCTTGTGCAAATGAGAATAAAGTTGATCCTTCTACAATGTGACAGCCCTTTAGATATTTGTAGACAGCTATTAAGTCTCCTCTCAGTCTTCTCTTTTGCAAACTAAACATTCCCAAATCCTGCAACCTTTCCTCATAAGACAGGGTTTGCAGACCGGTCACCATTCTGGTCGCTCTTTTCTGAACTTGCTCCAGTTTGTTGATGTCTTTTTTAAAATGTGGTGCCCAAAACTGGACACAATATTCCAGATGAGGTCTGACCAAAGAGGAGTAGAGGGAAATAATGACTTCACGTGATCTAGACTGTATGCTCCTGTTAATACATCCTAGAATTGCATTTGCCTTTTTTGCTGCTGCATCACACTGTTGACTCATATTCAATCTGTGATCTATTAGTATACCCAAGTCTTTTTCACATGTGCTGTCACTTAGCCCTATTCCTCCCATTCTATATATGCTTTTTTCATTTTTATTGCGCAGATGTAGTACTTTGCATTTCTCACTGTTAAAAACCATTCTGTTAGTTGCTGCCCACTTCTCCAGTTTATTTAAATCTTTTTGAATCCTCTCTCTCTTCTCTAGTATTAGCTATCCCTCCTAGCTTTGTGTCATCAGCAAATTTAATCAGTTTACCCTCAATTCCTTCATCTAAATCGTTGATAAAGATGTTGAACAATACAGGGCCCAGGACAGAGCCCTGTGGTACCCCACTTGAGACATTCTTCCAACTGGATGTGCAGCCATTTACGACCACTCTTTGGGTCCGATCACTAAGCCAGTTATGAATCCACCTAACAGTTGCCTTGTCCATTCCATACTTAGTCATTTTTTCAATAAGGATTGTATGAGAGACTTTGTCAAATGCTTTGCTGAAGTCAAGATATACTATATCTACAGCATTTCCTTGATCCACCTAATCAGTGATACCGTCATAGAAGGAAATTAAGTTAGTCTGACATGACTTATTAGTTACAAACCCATGCTGACTCTGTTTAATCACTTCATTCTTATCCAGGTATGACATACATGTTGTTTAATAATTTGTTCAAAGATGTTTCCTGGTATAGAAGTCAGACTCACCGGCCTATAGTTGCCTGGGTCCACCTTCTTCCCCTTTTTGAAGATAGGAACAACATTTGCTCTTCTCCAGTCTTCTGGCACTTCTCCTGTTCTCCAAGAATTTTCAAAGATTATGGAGAGGGGTTCAAAAATTTCTTCTGCTATCTCCTTCAGTACTCTGGGGTGCAATTCATCTGGACCTGGAGACTTGAATTCATTTAGGTTAGCTAAGTGTTTCCTCACTATCTTTCTGTTTATAGATATCCTGGATTCTTCTATTCCCTTATTAGGACAGTGAATAACAGTTGATGTTACATTTCCTTTCTGAGAGAAAACAGATGCAAAATAGGAATTTAAAAGTTCAGCCTTCTCAACATCCTGTCTTACCATTTCATCATTTTCATCCTGTAAAAATCCTATAGCATCTTTGACTTTTCTTTTACTTTTGACATATCCCCAAAATCCTTTATTATTGCTTTTGACATTTCTTGCAAGCCTCAATTCATTTTCAGCTTTAGCTAATCTGATTTGTGCCCTGCAGGTTCTGCAGACAGCATTATATTCTTCTTTAGATATGCCTCCCTCTTTCCATTTTATAAACATTTTTTTCTTCCTTTTTAGCATGTGCTTAAGTTCTGTGTTCATCCATCCTGGTTTCCTTAAATGCTTCCTATTCTTCCCTCTTTTCGGAATTGTTAACAACTGTGCTTTGAGAATTTCATTTTTCAAGATTTCCCATCCTTCCTGGACATTTTTGTCTTTAAGGATATCCAGCCATTGGATCCCTCCAATTCTCTTTCTGAATCCCTTAAAATCTGCCTTTCTGAAATCTAACCTTGACGTCTGAGTCTTCACAGGTCTTCCGCCTCTAGTTATCCAAAATTCTAAAATAGCATGGTCGCTACCTCCTAGGGTCCCAGCCACTTTTACCTCCTCAACCATTTCCTCCCTGTTTATAAGGATTAGATCCAAGGTAGCAGTTCCCCTTGTTTTCTCCCCTACCTTTTGGAAGATAAAGTTGTCAGCAAGAGAGGATAAGAATTTCCTTGACCTGTTAGTTTTGCCTGAGAGAGATTCCCAACAAATGTCTGGATAGTTGAAATCTCCCATGACAACTATGTCATATTTTATGGAGAACTTGGCCATTTGATGCATAAAGAGTTCATCCATATCTTCAGCTTGCACAGGCGGCCTGTAGTAAATGCCTACAATGGTGTCCTTTCCATTGTTCTGTCCTTGTATTCTTACCCAAACAGTTTCCACAGAACTCCCAGTCTCTGAAGCTTCAATCTCTGTGCAGATATACACGTTTCTAACATACAATGCGACACCCCCTCCTCGTTTATCAAGTCTGTTTCTTGCAAATGAGTTGTATCCTTCTAGTCTTGTATTCCAATCATATGTATTGTCCCACCAAGTTTCAGTGATTCCAATTACATCATATTTCTTTTCCTGTGTTAGTAGTTCCAATTCTCCTTGTTTGTTGCCCATGCTTTGTGCATTAGTATAGAAACATTTTAGTTTGTGATTGGTTTCTCTTTCTCCAATATTTTTATTAATTAGATTCTTTCGTCTTTGTTCTTCCTTTCCACTTCTAATAGCAGAGTTCTCAATAGCATTTGTCAGGTGTATGGCTTTTTCTGGTCTTTTGCTTCCCTTCCCATGTTGTTCTAGTTTAAAGCTCTCCTTACAAGTGTAGCAAGGCGACTTCCAAATACATGCTTTCCAGTCTTCGTAAGGTGCACCCCATCTCTAGCAAGTAGTCCATCGTATAAGTAGTTCACTCCGTGATCCAGAAATCCAAATCGTTGCTGACGGCACCATCGACGTAGCCAGTTGTTCACCTGCAGAATCTTATTCCACCTCCTTGTTCCATGGCCATCCACTGGGAGGATGGAAGAGAAGACCACCTGCGCTCCCAGTTCTTTCACTTTCTTGCCTAAGTCTTCAAAGTCTCTGCAGATGGTTTCCATGTCGTTTCTTGCGGTGTCATTTGTCCCCACATGTAGTAGCAGGAATGGGTAGTCATCTGTAGGTCTGAAGAGTCCTGATATCCTGTCAGACACATCTTTAATTTTTGCACCTGGAAGACAGCACATTTCTCTTGACGTTATATCCGGTCTGCAGATAGCGGCCTCTGTTCCTCTCAACAGGGAATCCCCCATGACCACCACTCTCCGTTTCTTCTTCACAACATTTTTCTTTCTCCATCCAGGAGGACTCTGAAGGCGTACAAGGTTGCTGTTTGTTGGCAAAGTCTTATTGCTCATGCTTCCTCACAATTTGATTTCTCAAGTCCTCAGACAGTTCTTTGGTCTTCTTTCTTTTCTCCATGCTCAATGTGGTACACACAAGGACACAGGACAGAGGTTGAGTCAACTTTAATCCATGTCAACTGGCTGCAAGTGTGATTTAGTTATTGCCAACACCTGTTAGGTGCCACAGGTAAGTTACGGGTGCTGTTAATTACACAAATTAGAGAAGCATCACATGATTTTTCGAACAGTGCAAATACTTTTGTCCACCCTCTTTTTTATGTTTGATGTGGAATTATATCCAATTTGGCTTTAGGACAATTCTTTTTGTGTTTTTTCATTTAAGACAAATTACATGAAGATAATAATAACAAAGAATTTGTTTGCAATTATTTTCAGGAAGAAACTAAGTATTATCTGACAGAATTGCAGGGGTGTCAATACTTTTGGCCACAACTGTATAAACATTGCTATTGGGGAGTCGAAGGGGCAGGGGGAAGGAATCATTATACAATCATTCCTTCCCCCTCCCCCTTCGACTCCCCAATAGCAATGTGTATATACGGTAAGTACAATCACATACTGAAATGGTGGACAAACAAATACATGGACGTGTTATTTACTCAAACAGCTGGTGTTGCCGCCGCGCCCACCACCCAGTCAAGAAGAATCTAATGGTCATCTCAGCCTGCTCACCGCTGCCACCTCAGCCTGCCCACCAAATAAATGGAAATTGTATATTATTGCATGTATAATCACTGATTATACACTACAAAAAAATATCTTTATTGGTAAACCGATAAATTATAGAACATAAATACACCTCAAAACATAACTCTAAGTGATTATGTACAAAAAAACAAAAAAAAATTAAATACGAGTCAAGAGTAAAGGGCTGATCACCCCATTTATTTAGTTTACTAACTTTTATACAGTCATAGTTCCAAAACTCTTTAGGGTATGTTCCAACGGTCAGTAAATGCTACGGTAAAGTAGACCCCTTAAGGAACTTATCTAGATGTGTGGTGAGCACTTTGAACCCCCAAGTGCTTGACAGTTTATAGTGTAGAGCCATAAAAATAAAAAATCTAATTTTTTTCACAAAAATGATCTTTTCACCCTCAATGTTTTGTCTTCCCAAGTGTAACATGAGAAATTGGACCCTAACAGTTGTTGTGCAATTTGTCCTGAGTAGGCTGATACCCCATATAGGACTACAGGCTGAGCTGCAGGTGGAGACAGTCAACATGCTGGTACTGGTCAGTACAGTCTGTGCTGATGAAAAGGATAGGACAATGGGCTGAACTGCAGGCGGAGACAGTCAACATGCTGGTACTGGTCAGCACAGTCTGTGCTGAATAAAAGGATAGGACTATGGGCTTAGCTGCAGGTGGAGACATTCAGAATACTGGTACTGGTCAGCACAGTCTGTGCTGAATAAAAGGATAGGACTATGGGCTGAGCTGCAGGTGGAGACAGTCAACATGTTGGTACTGGTCACACACAGTCTGTGCCTACTAAAAGGATAGGACTACGGGCTGAGCTGCAGGTGGAGACAGTCAACAATATGCCTACTAATCATGGACATTGGAGATTTGTCCCCCTGGGCCCTGGCTCACCCCATCAGCCCCCTGGCTCACTCCATCATCAACCGGGCCCCTAGTTCCCCCCATCATCAGCCGGTCCCCTGGCTCCCCCCAGACACCCATCATCAGCGGGGCCCCTGGCTTCTGGGTCATCCAGACTTCCATCATCAGCTGGGCCCCTGGCTCCCCCAGACCCCCATCATCAGCCGGACCCCTGGCTCCTAGGTCCCCAGACCTCCATCATCAGCCAGGCCCCTGGCTCCCCCAGACCCATGGACCCCATCATCAGCCGAGCCCCTGGCTCCTGGGTCCCCCAGACCTCCATCATCAGCCAGGTCCCTTGCTCCCCCAGACCCCCATCATCAGCTGGGCCCCTGGCTCACCAGACCCCCATCGTCAGCTGGGCCCCTGGCTCCCCAGACCCCCAGATCTCAATCTCAACTGGGCCCCTTGCTCCCCCAGACCTCCATCATCAGCCGGGCCACTGGCACCCCCAGACCCCCATCATCAGCTGGGCCCCTGGCTCCTGGGTCCCCCAACCTTCCATCATCAGCCGGGACCCTGGCTCCATCATACCTCCATCATCAGCTGGGCCCCTGGCGCCCCCAGACCCCCATCATCAGCTGGGCCCCTGGCTCCCCCAGAACTCCATCATCAGCTGGGCCCCTGGCTCACCCAGACCCCCCATCATCAGCTGGGCCCCTGGCTCCCCCAGACCCCCATCATCAGCTGGGCCCCTGGCTCTTGGGTCCCCCAGACCTTCATCATCAGCCGGGACCCTTGCACCCCCAGACCTCCATCATCAGCCGGGCCCCTGACTCCCCCAGACCCCCATCATCAGCCAGGCCCCTGGCTCCTGGGTCCCCCAGACCTCCATCTTTAGCCGGGCTCCTGGCTCCCCCAGACCTCAATCATCAGCCAGGCCCCTGGCTCCCCCAGACCTCCATCATTAGCCAGGCCTATGGCTCCCCCAGACCTCCATCATCAGCCGGGCCCCTGGCTCCCCCAGACCCCGATCATCAGCCGGGCCCCTGGCTCCCCCAGACCTCCATCATCAGCCAGGCCCCTGGCTCCCCTAGACCCCTATCATCAGCCGAGCCTCTGGCTCACCCAGACCCCCATCATCAGCCGAGCCCCTGGCTCCTGGGTCCCCCAGACCTCCATCATCAGCCAGGCCCCTGGCTCCCCCAGACCCGGGACCCCCATCATCAGCCAGGCTGCTGGCTCCCCCAGACCCCCATCATCAGCCGGGCCCCTGGCTCCCCCAAACCTCCATCATCAGCCAGGCCCCTGGCTCCCCTAGACCCCTATCATAAGCCGGGCCCCTGGCTCCCCCAGACCCCCATCATCAGCCGGGCCCCTGGCTCCTGGGTCCCCCAGACCTCCATCATCAGCCAGGCCCCTGGCTCCCCCAGACCCAGGACCCCCATCATCAGCCGGGCCCCAGGCTCCACCAGACCCCAAGACCTTACCTGCTCGCTCGCCGCCGCCTCGAAGTCCATCATCAGACGTCTTCTGCAGCAGAAGCAGCCGCTCCCCAGTCCCACGCCACGTGGTATGTGCAGGCACACCGCTCTTCTTGCTCTGGAATGAGGAAGTGGAGCGAGCAGAGGCCAGCGTGTGATGTAACGTGAGGGGACAGCATTGGACCATGGTGCACAGGGGATGGGGGGAGGAGGGGCACAGCAGGCGCTGCACCACTGGGACACATGATCCTCCATGATGTAGGGGGCCCTGGCCGGGCCTGAGCGCCGAGCGCAGACCGGGCTGCCAGCGTGCTTGGGCACCGCCTGGCCCGGGAGGGCCCCCCTAAACACCAAGGCCCCATACACCTGTAAAGGCTGTCATGCCCTGATGGCGGCCCTGCATCCTATAGTCATTTTGCCATCAGGTCAGATTAATATTGAGGATCTGAAAGGCCAGTAGTACCTTTTTCACAACACCACCTTTTCTGTTCGTCGGTTATAGGGCACTTCCTTCACTGTGGTACCCCTTTGTTTTTGTTGTTTTACTAATTTAGCTTTTTACAGTTTTACCTAATAAAGGTTAAGTTTTAATATCCACTGTGCTACACAGATAATCCCTTAATTAGCCCCTATGGTATATCCTGGGCCCAGTGGGTCAAATTCCTGGCTCCAGCCGTATGTTCTCCCATCCTGCCATCATGAGTATCCATTCTGCCCCCATGTGATGTTCCATGATCCTGCCCATCTGTCTCCATCATATCCATCCGGCCCCATCATCTTGTCCCATCTGTCTCCAATCCTGCACCATCTGTCTCCATCCTGCCCCATGATCCTGCCCCCTGCTCTATTTTGCCCCTGTGCTCCATTCTGCCACCCTGTGCTCCATTCTGGCCCCCGTGCTCCATTCTGACCCAGTGCTCCATTCTGCCCTATGGCAAATTTTAGGCCACGCCTCTGACCACATCCATTTCACAACTAGTCACACCCATATTAATGCCCCAATTGCACCTATTTAGCACTGTGATCATACTGACTGGTACTGAGGGCACATTGGCTGGTTCTATGGGAACACTGACTGGTACTGAGGAAAGAAAAGAAAGAACAGAGAGAGAAAAAAGAAAGAACAGAGAGAAAAAAGAAAGCACAGAGGGAGAGAAAGAACAGAGAGAAAGAAAGAAAGAAAGAGGGGAAAGAAAACACAGAGACAGATAAAGAAAGAGGGAAATAAAGAACAGAAAGAGAAAGAAAGAAGGAACAGAGAGAGATAAAAAAGAAAGGAGCGAAAAAAAGAGTACAGAGAAAGAAAGAACAGAGAGAGAAAGAAAGAACAGAGAGAGAAAGAAAGAATAGAGAGAAAGAAAGAAAGAGGGGAAAGAAAGAACAGAGAGAGAAAGAAGAAAAGAACAGAGAGAGCGAAAGAAAGAACTGAGAGAGAAAGAAAGAGGGGAAAGAAAGAGCAGAAAGAAAGAGGGGAAAGAAAGAAAGAACAGAGAGAGAAAGAAAGAGGGGAAAGAAAAAGAACAGAGAGCGAAAGAGTGGAAAGAAAGAACAGAGCGAGAAAGGAAGAGCAGAGAGAAATAAAGAGGTGAAAGAAAAAGAACAGAGAGTGAAAGAAAGAACAGAGAGTGAAAGAAAGAACAGAGAGAGAGAAAGAAAGAGGGTAAAGAAAGAACAGAGAGAGAGAAATAAAGAGGGGAAAGAAAGAACAGAGAGAGAGAAAGAAAGAGGGGGAGAAAGAACAGAGAGAGAAAGAAAGAACAGAGAGAGAAAGAAAGAAGGAACAGAGAGAGATACAAAAGAAAGGAGAGAAAGAAAGAGTACAGAGAAAGAAAGAACAGAGAGAAAGAAAGAATAGAGAAAGAAAGAACAGAGAGAGAGAAAGAAACAGAGAGAAAGAAAGATTAGAGAGGGAAAGAAAGAACAGAGAGAGAGACAGAAATAGAGAGAAAGAAAGATTATAGAGGGAAAGAAAAAGCAGAGAGAGAGAAAGAAACAGGGAGAGAAAGAAAGATTCTATAAAGATACTATAGCAACCCAGCTCCCATTGTAGTGCCCACCTGAGCCTCCCATTGCAGGACATATCATGATCCACTCACATGGCCGGCATCCCCGATTCCAAGGCGATCCCGCTGTCCACGCTGTCGGAGGAGAACACGGTGATTGACCTGAAGAATTCCCTGAAGTGCCTCCATGGTTCAGTCACAATCTCTTCCCGAAATTATCTAATTTCCGGTCAGCTTCCAGCATGTCACTTTCAGTGGAACATCACGTGCGAGTTTTTAAGTGCTCCTCGGGGCTCCGCCGTGTACTCCTGTGTCTGCGGGAAAAGTAAGCTTCCGGTCGGGAGAGCGGGGCAGACTCTCAAAATCGGGACTGTCCCGCTGGATCCGGGATGGTTGGGAGGTATGAATGCTCCCCACCATACACCGACCTCATACACACATGGATCTGTACACCTCATACACACACGGTTCCGCTTTGTATGCCTCGTACACACACGGTTCCGCCCCGTACACCTCGCACACACACGACTCCACTCAGTACACATATAGCTCTACTTCGTAAACCTCGTACACATGCGTCTCTGCTCCATACACCTTGTACACTAGCGGCCACGCTACATATTGCTTCGTACACCTCGTACACATGCGGCTCCACTCCGGACACACCGTACACACATGGCTATGCTCTGCTCCATACACACACGGCTCAGCTCCATACACTTCATACACAAAGGACTCCATTTCGTACACCTCGTATGCACACGGCTCTGCTCCGTACACCAAGTACACATGCGGCTCTGCTCTGTACACCAAGTACACACGCAGCTCCGCTCAGTACACCTCATACACACACGCCTCCGCTCCGCACACCTTGCACACACACAGCTCCACTCAGTACACACATGGCTCCACTCTGTAAACCTAGTACATATGCAGCTTTGCTTCATACACATCGTACACACACGGCTCCTCTCCGTACACCAAATAGACACGCGGCTCTGCTCCGTACACCTCGTACACACGCAGCTCCACTCCGTACACCTTGTATGCAGCGGTTCCGCTCCATACACCTCGTACATACGCGGCTCCGCTCCGTACACCTCATACACACGTGGCTCTGCTCCGTACACGTCGTACACACGTGGCACCGCTCCGTACACACGCGGCTCTGCTCCGTACACCCCGTGCACATGTGGACCACTCCGTACACCCCATACACATGCGGCTTCGCTCCATACACCCCGTACACACACGGCTTCGCTCCGTACCCCTCATACACACACGCTCCGCTCCGTACACGTCGTACACACACGGCTCCGCTCCGACTCCATACACCTCGTACACACACGGCTCCGCTCCGTACACCTTGTACACAAACAGCTACGCTCCGTACACCTCATACACACACGGCTCTGCTACATCCACCCTGTAAACCCCTCCTGACACCACACATAAACTTCCCCTCGTCCAGCACTATGACAACCAGCACAGCAGAGTCCTGCACACACCGATGCCCCTGATCATGTGACCCCTGACTCCTCCCTTACTGTGACCTCATCACAGGTCCTGTGCGCACAGAACAGCCATATATGTGGTGTGCGGCTCAGCAGGTTGTGGTGGGTCTCTCTGGAAGGGTGAGGATGGGGTGCATGGGGGGGACGTAGCGGCATATCAGTGCAGTGCAGGAAAGGCAGGGATAGCCCCCGAGCCCCCAAGGCAATAGAGTAGTAACTGAACCTGCATCTCGGACGCAGGTTCAGTTACTACAACTGCAGAATCTGCTGCCCCCTCTCTTCAGGGAGGCAGCGCCGCCTGAGGCAGAGTGCTCAACTTGCCTCATGGTAGGTGCGCCCCTGATGATGAGTTTAGTTTTGTCTATATTGAGGTTTAGGAAGCGTGATGAGAAGAATGAGGATATAGATAATGATGAGCGAATGTACTCGCTACTCGAGATTTTCCTAGCGTGCTCAGTTGATTTCCCAGTATTTGGATGTGCTCGGAGATTTAGTTTCTGTCACCGTAGCTGCATGATTTTCAGTTGATAGACAGCCTGAATACATGTGGGTATTTCCTAACAAACAGGCAATCCCCACATGCATTCAGGTTGGCTAGCAGCTGCAAATAATAAAGCTACGGCGACAGGAACTAAATCTCCCGAGCACATCCAAATATTCGGAGATAACCTGAGCATGCTCAGAAAATCTTGAGTAACGAGTATGCTCACTCATCACTAGATATAGACACTCAGGGATTTTGGACAGCAGAGAGGGGACACCTAGGCTAGAGAGGTAGATCTGAGTAATATCAGCATATAAATTTTACTAGAAGCCATGGGACTTTATGAGTTGTCCCAGGCCAAAGGTATAGATTGAGAAGAAATATGAAACAAGGGAAAAAAAATTGATCCTGCTACGAGATAATAATAATAATCTTTATTTATATAGTGCCAACATAATCCGCAGCGCTTTACAGTTTAACAGTTTCAGACACAAGTCATAAGTAACAACGTTAACAATACAGTAATTAAAGCAAAATGAGATGACCCTGCTCGTGAGAGCTTACAATCTACAATGAGGTGGGGGAGATACAAAGCACAGGTGTGTATTTACAATGATGCATTTACAATGATGGTCCAGGCATCTTGAGGGAGTATGGGATAGGTATAGATAGTGAATGGGCTACACACACATAAAATGACTTTAATTAGGGAATGTGATAGGCCGCTTTGAGCAAATGTGTTTTAAGGGAGTGCCTAAAACTATGCAAATTGTGGATGGTTCTAATTTCTTGGGGTAGAGCATTCCAGAGGATTTACGCAGCGCTGGAGAAGTCTTGGAGTCGGGAGTGGGAGGTACGGATTAGTGCAGAGGTTAGTCGAAAGTCGTTTGCAGAGCACAGCGGTCGGTTAGGCTGATAGACAGAAATGAGGGAGGAGATGTAAGGGGGTGCCGCACTGTGGAGAGCTTTGTGGGTGAGAACAAGTACTTTGAATTGGATCCTGTAATGAATGGGCAGCCAGGGTAATGACTGGCGAAGAGTGGACACATCTGATTACCGATTAACTATAAGGATGATCCTGGCTGCTGCATTAAGGATAGACTGGTGAGGGGAAAATCGAGTAACGGGGAGGCCAAAGTTGCTGCTGGAATCAATCTCTCACATAAGCGCCACTGAATCTCCATTTAGATTCAGAGAGTTCTTCTGAAAGTAGTTGTGCAGGAAAGGAAGCTTGTTACATACAGAGGGCACAATTGAAAGAGTGAAATTATTACAGCCCCCGTCGTGCCCCACGGTACTTACCGGTACGCTCCCCCGCCACAGCCTGGCTTCTCCCGTCAGTCGCGGCGTCCTGTGACCGGCCCGCTGCCTTCGACGTCCTTGCATGCTTTGCACATGCGCCATAGGCCACGGCCGCGTCCCTATCTTGCTTCTTATTCTACGGAGGTGTCCTGACCCGGAAGCATCGCCGGACCAATGGGGGCTACGTCCACGGTATTTCAGGCCGCCCTCCTGTAATGGAGGCGCCTGATCGTTGTTGTTCTATCCACACGTTAGGCCCCCGTGTCCCTGTCCTGTTCTCATATCTTCCTGTGCTTCTATTGCAGCCCTGCTCTGTTCTGCCTGCCCGTGTCTTACTCCTACAGTCCTACTCCGGTCCTGTGTGTTCCTGCTCCGTCCTGCCTGCCCATGTCTTACTCCTACAGTCCTACTCCGGTCCTGTGTGTTCCTGCTCCGTCCTGCCTGCCTGTGTCTTACTCCTACAGTCCTACACCGGTCCTGTGTGTTCCTGCTCCATCCTGCCTGCCCATGTCTTATTCCTGCAGTCCTACTCCGGTCCTGCCTGCCCGTGTCTTACTCCTGCAGTCCTACTCCGGTCCTGTGTGTTCTTGCTCCGTCCTGCCTGTTTCCCTTTGTCTCCTGCTGTCCTTCTCCAGTCTCTCCACCCGAGCCCTACGCCTTCTCTGTGCTCGTGGTACCGGGTCCTCTGTCTCGCTCCAGTCCATTCCGAGCCACCCCTATTGGTACCGGCTGCCGTGGCATTCGAACCCCTGGGCCTGTTCCTAACGGTCCCTGTATAGGGGTTGGCCCCACCTGGTTGCTTGCCCGGGGCTCCTTGGTGACACAGTCCAGAGGGTCCACTCCTGGAATCCTGCCTTGCCTAGCGAAACTCTAACAGTACGATCAGGCCGTGGATCCCGCCGGTGCTTCTGCCCCAGCTCAAAAGGAGTTGCTCTTTTTGTGGGAGAACCAGGGGTGCATCATGTCCGTAATGAAATCCATGAAATCGCGTTTGTCAGCTCTTCAGGCCGCCGAGCCGGGAAATGCTGCCCAGCTGGCCAGTCTCCAACAGGAGCTGGACCAGCAGCGTGACGCCCAGTTCCATATCTTGACTAATATGGCCTCTGTAGACAATCACTTGGTGGCTCTCCAGTCCGCCACTGCAGCATCTGCCTCTCCCCCCCGGCCCCGTTTCTTTTCCTTCTCCTCACCTTGCCAAACCACCCCGGTTCAATGGCGACCCCAAACATTGCAGAGGGTTCGTAAACCAATGTAGCCTTCACTTCGAGCTACTACCTCACCAGTATCCCTCCGATAGGGCCAAAGTGGCCTTTTTCATGTCCCATCTGGAGGGGGAGGCCCTGTCTTGGCTAAACCCTCTCTGGGAGAGGGACGATCCCGTTGTCTCGAATTTTCCGGTCTTTTTGGATACATTCAGGAGGGTCTTTGATGAGCCAGGTCGGCTAGCCTCTCTTACTGAGTCCCTTTTCAACCTCCACCAGGGCGCTCTCACCGTCGGACAGTATGCTATCCGGTTCCGCACACTTTCCTCTGAGTTGGAATGGAATAATGTGGCACTGGTAGGGGCATTCTGGCGTGGCCTCTTGGGCAGGGTAAAGGAAGAGTTGGCAGGTCGAGATACCCCCACAACTCTTGAGGACCTGATTTCACTGGCTACCCGCATAGATCTCCGGTTTCAGGAGCACGCCCGGGAATCGGCTAGAGACAGGAGATCCACGAGACCAGTTCCTTCCCCCAACCAGTCCTCTAGGCCTCGTCCAGCCGGGGTTCCCCATATTCCTCAGTCTGAACCGATGCAGGTTGACCATGTCTAGTTGGCCGAGGTCCGGCAAAGAGAGAGATGGGCACAAGGTCTGTGTCTCTATTGTTGAGGAGCTTCGCATTTCATCTATTCCTGTCCTGAGAGACTGGAAAACTCGTCCGCCTAGGCCAGGTAAGAGAGGCCTCCCTAGGTGTCCATGATTCCTCTCAACCACTTACAATCTCCGTTCTTTTGATTTTGGGGCAGAGGCGTGGCTCCAAGGTGGCTTACGTGGATTTGGGCGCAGCAGGTAACTTCATCCAGCGTGAAGAGGTGGAGAAGTACCAGACTCCCATGGTCAGTCTGAAGAATCCTCGACTAAATGCATTGGTGGACGGCCGACCGCTACCGGAATCCATCACCATGGTCACGAGGAGGTAGACTTGCAAGTCGGCGCCCTATACCGTGAAAGAATAGCCTTTTATGTGCTCCCTGGTCTCTCCCACGCGATCCTCCTGGGACTTCCGTGGCTATGGACACATCAGCCAGTTCTCAACTGGTCATCCGGGGAGGTTCTTCGCTGGGGACATTCGTGCCATGATTGGTGCCTGAATCCTATTCATCTGGCTGCTTCTTCATGTCCACCTTCTGACCACTCGGGTTTACCCTCAGCCTATAGGTCCTACGCAGACGTCTTTGATAAGAAGGAAGCGGAGGTCCTTTCCCCGCACCGGCCTTTTGATTGTCCCATCGAGCTAGTTCCCGGTTCTACCCCTCCTCGGGGTAGAATCTACCCACTGTCTCCTGCAGAGACCTTGGCCATGTCCGAATACGTCTGGGAGAATCTCGCCAGGGGTTTCATATGGAAATCCTCCTCTCCCGCAGGAGCCGGCTTCTTCTTCGTCGAAAAGAAGGATGGCTCTCTGCGTCCGTGTATTGATTATAGGGGGCCTGAGCAACATCACCATCAAGAACAGGTACCCCCTTCCTCTCATTCCGGAGCTTTTTGATCGCCTCAGAGGAGCACGAGTGTTCTCCAAGTTAGATCTCAGAGGAGCCAACAATCTGATCCGCATCCGCGCGGGTGATGAATGGACGACCGCTTTTAACACTCGAGACGGTCACTATGAGTACCTTGTCATGCCCTTTGGTCTGTGCAATGCTCCCGCTGTATTTCAAGAATTCGTCAATGAGATCTTCCGGGACCTCTTGTATTCCTGTGTGGTAGTATACTTGGACGACATTCTTGTTTTCTTGTCAGACCTTTCGTCTCATAGGAGGAGTGTCCACTTGGTTCTCCAGCGCCTTCGAGAGAATCGCCTGTACGCTAAGATGGAGAAATGTCTCTTTGAGCAGACCTCGTTACTGTTTCTGGGCTACATCATCTCCAACGCTGGATTGAAGATGGATCCGGAGAAACTGTCCGCCATTCTCAAGTGGCCTCGTCCCATTGGCATAAAAGCTATCCAAAGGTTTCTCGGATTTGCCTACTATTACCGGCAATTTATTCCTCATTCTTCTTCAGTTACCAAACCCATTTCCGCCCTCACCCGAAAGGGGATGAGCTCCAACTCTTGGATCACGGAGGCTGAAGAGGCCTTTCTGGCATTAAAATGGGCATTCTCTACAGCTCCAGTCTTGTCCCGTCCCGAGAGCAGCAAACCCTTTGTGCTAGAGGTGGATGCCTCTTCAACAGGAGCCGGGGCTATACTATCTCAGAAGAACATTTCTGGTCGCCTACACCCCTGTGGATTCTTTTCCAAGGCCTTTTCTCCGTCCGAGTGCAATTACTCAATTGGAGACCGTGAACTCTTGGCCATAAAATCGGCCTTGGAGGAATGGCGTCACCTTCTGGAGGGGGCTGCCCACCCTTTTGGATTTACTCAGACCACAAGAACCTGGCCTGTCTTCACTCCGCCCAGAGACTCAATCCTCGACAGGCTAGGTGGTTCTTGTTTTTTGCACTCTTCAATTTTGAGCTCCATTTTTGCCCGGGTAACAAGAACACCAAAGCGGACGCCTTATCCAGAGTCTTCCAGCCATCTGAGGATGGAGATGAACCCGCTCACATTATTGGGCCCTCAAGGATAATCACCATGGCCCAGGTGAATTTGCTTTCTCCACCCCCAGGCAAGACTCTTGTGCCCGAGGATGCCAAGAGAAGAGTGCTGCTTTGGGGTCATTCCTCCAAACTGGCAGGCCATGTCGGAACCAAGAAGACTCTCGCTCTCATCTCTTGGTACTACTGGTGGCCTACCCTCCGCCAAGATGTGGCGGACTTCGTGGCCTCTTGTCTCTCTTGCGCAAGAAACAAAGTACCATGATGACCTCCGTTCAGCTTGCTCCTTCCCCTACCTGTCTACAGTACCTTGGGAACACATCGCCATGGATTTTGTCACCGACTTGCCCCACTCATCTGGCTGCATGGTGGTCCTAGTGGTGGTAGATCGTTTTTCCAAGATGGCACATTTTATCCCATTGACCGGACTTCCCTCTGTGCCTGAACTAGCCAAGATCTTCATCCACCAGATTTTAAGGCTCCATGGTCTACCTCAACGCATTGTGTCCGACCGGGGGGTCCAGTTTACTTCCAAGTTCTGGAGGGCACTTTGCAAACGATTGGATATATCTTTAGATTTTTCCTCCGCCTACCACCCGCAGACTAACGGGCAAGTGGAGCGAACCAACCAGACGATGACTGGATATCTACGTCATTTTTCCAACATCCACCAAAATTACTGGGTTGACCTGCTTCCCTTGGCGGAGTTCGCCTACAACAACCATACCGGCGAATCCTCGACCAAATCTCTGTTTTTTGTGGTGTTTGGCAGACATCCTGGTCTTCCTCTTCCGTTAGGTCTAGCTTCCGAAGTACCTGCGGCCGACTCTGTGTCCCTGGAGTTCTCAGAGATCTGGGCCGAGACCAACACAGCCCTCAAGAAAGCCAGCGAGTGGATGAAGAATCACGCCGACAAGAGGAGATTGGATCCTCCGCAGTTTCATATCGGGGATAAAGTCTGGCTCTCATCCAAATATATCTGGCTAAAAGTACCCTCGTTCAAGTTGGGCCCCTGGCACATCGGTCCCTTTGAAAATCTTGATCGAGTCAATAAAGTCGCCTACAAGTTGAGGTTTCCTGCTTCGCTTCGAGTCCTGAACACCTTCCACGTTTCTCTCCTGAAACCTGTGGTACTAAATTGGTTTCACTCATCACCCTGTTCCGGTCCTCGGCTGGTTGGTACCGACCACACCTTCAATGTAAGAGATATCCTCGCCATGAAAAGAATCAGGGGTAGGCCCTTTTTTCTTATTGACTGGAAGGGTTTTGGCCCTGAAAAGAGGTCCTGGGAGCTCCGGGAGAACATCACCGCTCCCTGCCTTCTCAGGAGATTTTTTGCCAATCGCAGTAGGGGGCGGCTTAAGCAGGAGGGTACTATTACAGCCCCCATCGCGCCCCACGGTACTTACCGGTCTGCTCCCGCGCCGCAGCCTGGCTTCTCCTGTCAGTCGCGGCGTCCTGTGACCGGCCCGCGGCCTGCGACGTCCTTGCATGCTTTGCGCATGTGCCGTAGGCCGCGGCTGTGTCCCTCTCTTGCTTCTTATGCTCCGGCGGTGCCCTGACCCGGAAGCACCGCCGGACCAATGGGGGCTACGTCCAGGGTATTTGAGGCCGCCCTCCTGTAATGGAGGTGCCTGATCGTTGTTGTTCTATCCGCACGTTAGGCCCCCATGTCCCTGTCCTGTTCTCATATCTGCCTGTGCTTCTATTGCAGCCTTGCTCCGTCCTGCCTGCCCGTGTTTTACTCCTACAGTCCTACTCCGGTCCTGTGTGTTCCTGTTCCATCCTGCCTGCCCGTGTCTTACGCCTACAGTCCTACTCCAGTCCTGTGTGTTCCTGCTCCGTCCTGCCTGTGTCTTACTTCTACAGTCCTACTTCGGTCCTGTGTGTTCCTGCTCCGTCCTGCCTGCCCGTGTCTTATTCCTGCAGTCCTACTCCGGTCCTGCCTGCCTGTGTCTTACTCCTGCAGTCCTACTCCGGTCCTGTGTGTTCTTGCTCCATCCTGCCTGTTTCCCATTGTCTCCTGCTGTCCTACTCTAGTCTCTCCACCCGAGCCCTACGCCCTCTCTATGCTCTTGGTACCGGGTCCTCTGTCTCACTCCAGTCCATTCTGAGCCTCCCCTCTTGGTACCGGCTGCCGTGGCATTCAAATCCCTGGGCCTGCTCCTAACAGTCTCTGTATAGGGGTCGGCCCCACCTGGATGCTCGCCCGGGGCCCCTCAGTGCCACGGTCCAGAGGGTCCACTCCTGGAATCCTGCCTTGCCTAGCGAAACTCTAACAGAAATGAGGAAGTGTAAGTAATATTAATAAGATTAGTATGGTTTCGATATGAGGTAGGGTAGGGGTTGAGGTTGGGGGATGGTGGACCGAGGTTGGGGGAGATGTCCCCAGAAATCAGTAGGAGTAGGAAGATAAAAAGCAAGTAGTTATTGGAATTGTAGGAAGTTTTTTTCTGCGATTTGTTTGGGCAAGATGGGCTGAGATTTGGTGAAGGTGAGGACTGCATACGAGCTGTACATGGTAGAGGGAAGTATGGAGGGGCTGATTTGTATAAGTGGTGATGGAGTGGGGATGAGGTGGTGAATGTGGATGGCAAGGGAACACAGGAGGATAGAAATAAAGCACATGGACAAAAAAGAGAGCAAAGTGTGGGTTACCTGACTCCTGCCTTGGCTAACTTCCATGGAATAACTGCTTTTTCTTTATGCTTAGCTTCTGTTATGCTTTGCTTATGGGATGCGTGCAACCCCACACTGTGTGCACCCCTTAGAATGTTTCTAAATTTATAGGGCACACTACAGGGTCAGGAGAGAGGGATTGTGGGAGCTGGTTTGGGATAAATTAGCAACAGTTGCTCAACACATCCTGGTGTGGATAGATGATAAAGACAATAGTCATGATTCTTTCTCTATGCTTTAACACCTCTCCCAAGATAACATCTACAGTGACTGCCCCCATGGATATACAACAGTGAGGACTGAGAACGATGCAACGGATGAATTATAGCAAATATTCAGTAAGCAGACTTCAATAAAATATATTGTAGGTGATATGCAGCACATGAGACAGCAGGCAGAGATGTGGAGTTGAACCATTACAAGCTGCTTACTGACATAGAATAGAGTGAACTCATGCAGGAATTGAATCAGTGCAGGAGTTGAATGATCTCATTACCATTACAAGTTGCTTGCTGACATAGAATAGAGTGAATACATGCAGGAGTGGAATCAGTGCAGGAGTTGAATGATCTGATTACCTGTATGAAGAGAATAGAGATGCATGTTAGATTCTGCCATGGAATAACTGCTTTTTCTTGATGCTTAGCTTCTGTGATGCTTTGCTTATGGAATGCGTGCAATCCCCACACTGCGAGATAAACACATAATATAGGTATTGTTGTTTTATAATGTATATAGTGTCTTCACAAAGTGAAAAATAGGAACCTATACATCCAAAATAAGAAAGTTGGTGAATGACAAAGAGAGAAGTAGTGAGAAAAAGTCTGACCACAAAATTATGTTTTATTATGGTCAGGTGACAAAATTTATATTTAAAGAGCTAGTGCAAACAAATTACACAGTCCTATAATGTGTGGCGCCACTTGGAAGGGGGAGCCTGATAGTGTAAGTCTTTATACTACTACTACAGTTTTGAAGGAAACCAACAGAGAAAGCGGGATGAGGAGGTATTGGGGGAGTGGGATGCGCTAAATTTTCAGTTACAGATGTACGAGGAGATACATGAGAGGGCGATGTAGTATGATTTGAGGATTTGCAGTACAAGGGAGTGGTCAACTGTGTTGAAGGAATACGACAGGTCTAGAATGAGGAGTATAGAGAATTGTCTGTAGCTTTGGCAGTAAGTCGCCGGTAATTTTGGTAAGGGCAGTTTCAATGGAGTGGTAGTGACGGAAGCCGAATTATAGGTTGTCAAGGTGTGAGTTAGATGAGAGATGGAAGGAAAGTTCAGCATGCACATGCTGATTGAAAAGTTTGAAGGTGAACAAAAGCAGTGATATTGAACGATAGCTGGACATAGAGGTATTGAGGTTGGGTCGCTGGATGGCTTCTTTAGGATAGGTGTGATAGTGGCATGTTTGAAAGCAGAAAAGAAGGTACCAGAGGTCATCGATAAGTTGAAATGATGGGTTAGGGCTGGAATAAGTCTGGTGGTGAGATTGGGGAGGAGGTTGGATGGTGTCAAGTGCACAAGTGGTGAGGAGCGATTTAGAGAGGACATGAGTGAGGGGTAGTGGTCTATTATACGCAGAGGCTGTGGTAGAAGGGCAGTACAGACTTTCCTTGTTTGGAATTAAAAGTGTTGAATAACTGTTTGGGGTTGTGGGAAAAAGAAGATTCAAGGGTTGTGAAATAGATCTATTTAGCATAGGTCAGGGCCCATTTGAATGTGAAAGTTGCTGTTTTGAAAGTGGTGAAGTCTTCTTGAGATTGTGCTTTCTACCAATGCTGTTCCGCAACCATGAACACTTGTCTAAGCTTTTTAGTGAGATAAGTATGCCAGGTTGTCTATTGATTTGTTGCACTCTGCTATGCATGAGAGGGGTGACCGAGTCAATAGCTGATGCCAGTGAGGTGCTGTAGAAAATAGTGGAACTGTCTGTGTCATGGAATGAAGATATGGAGGACAGTGGTAGAATAGTTGGAAAGCGTGTGACTGTCTAGGTGTGTGAGGTTTCTGCTGTTGTGTGCTAGTTTCTGAACATGGGGAAGATGAGGAGGACAGGGATGAGAAAGTGAATAGAAGGTGGTTAGATAGGGGGAGATGTGAGGATGTAAGATTAGATAAGGAGCAGAGATGGGGAAGATAAAGCCTAATATATGTCTGTCTGCATGGGTGGCTGTGGAGGACCACTGAATAAGACGAAAGGATGAATGTAGGGATGCTGCAGGCTGGTGAGTGTCAGTGGGGATGTTGAAGTCACCCATGGTGATGGTAAGAATATCATCAGAGAAAATGTGTAGAGAATAAGATAAGAGAATAAGACAGATTTAATTGATAGGGAGTGACAGCTGTTGCTATGTCAATTACATTTTTTTTCCTGCAGAAGCAAGCACACAATATTGCTGAAAGAAATATAAAATGTAACTATGACTTCCCCCTAAAGTGATAATGTCACAAAGAGTACTTCTTTTCTCACACGCTATTTTAGTCTAAAATGATAAAAATGTGTTGTATATGCAGCACCAATACTGGGGCCTGTTGCAGCTGTTGTTCTTGGGGTGCGTATTTAACATTTCTTGGTCTGTCTTTTTTGTGAAGAGGGGTTGTAGTTTAAAAGACAAAAGTTAATTCTATTATAGCAAAAAATGTATGCTAAAAGAAAAAGTGGCTATGTTAATGGAAAGGGTAATGTAAAAGAAAAAACCCATACCATAGCATCTGGCAATAAGAATGTGTAAGCGGCAAGTTACATTAGTACCACCACTACTGGCATCAGCCACTTGGGCAATAGTAATACTAAATGCAGGCCGCAAGTGTCCTCCTTTGCCTTTAACAAGTGAATTAGTATAGAGGAAGCACAGGGAGTTATGGCACATCACTCATTTTAGGCTCAGCATGGTGATGATATCTTTGACAGTGACACGATCAATTTGAGTCAGTTGTCTAGACATTCATTCTTCTGTTGGAGGGGGTTGAGGACATGACTCAAAATTTCTAGCTGTGTTGGTGATGGAAGTAGTAGTGACACTGTCAACGAAATAATGATGATGATTATTTGGTGGACAGGAGCTGCTAACCAGATTGGGTTAACAAGACAATGTTATCATCAGAGTAGGAGGTTGTTGGATTTGGAGAAAAAGAACGGATCCTATATGCAACCAAAAGTACTTCTAGAAGCCAATTGTTACACACCGATTTTGAGCCCGTGTATCCTGGGCTTTCCTACCTTTCTTGAGTCCACTGCCCTTTTTTGCTTCATGGTTTTGCAGGTTGCCTGTCAAGAATCCGTGATATAATTTCCCTCAAACTATTTATGACGCATTGACACGCACCTGTTTCCTGCATTAAGTTTGAAGACCTCTGTTTTGTGTGCTGCATCTATTGTGCACGCTGTGCTTTACTTGCTTTAATCCATGTTGGGTTCCACTTCATTCACCCTGCTGCTCCTGATATTCTTAAGTGTGCCAAGTCCTGGCTGTCCACATGCCTTTTTTTAACCCTTTTACCCTCAAGGGTGGTTTGCACATTAATGACCAGGCCAATTTTTGCAATTCTGACTACTATCATTTTATGAGGTAATAACTGGAAAGCTTCAAGGATCCCGGAGATTCTGAGAATGTTTTTTCATGACATATTGTACTTCATGATAATGTTAACATTTCTTCGGTATGACTTGCATTTATTTGTGAAAAAAACTGAAATTTGTAAAATTTAGCAATTTTCAAAATTTGAATTTTCATTCACTTAATTCACAGAGATACATCACACAAAATAGTTAATAAATAACATCTCCCATATGTCTACTTTACATCAGCACAATTTTGGAACCAAATTTTATTTTTTGTTAGGAAGTTATTAGGGTTAAAAGTTGACCAGTGATTTTTCATTTTTTTAGGGACCACATCACATTTGAAGTCACTTTGAGGGGTCTATATGACAGAAGATACCCAAAAATGACACTATTCTGAAAACTGCACCTCTCAAGGTCTCAATGTGCTCAAAACCACATTCAAGAAGTGTATTAACCCTTCAGGTGCTTCACAGGAATTTTTTGAAAAAAAATTAACATTTAACTTTTTTTCACAAAAAAATTGAATTCAGATCCAATTTTTTTTATTTTGACATGGGAATCAGGAAAAAATAGAGCCTAAAATTTGTTGAGCAATTTCTCCTGAGCATGCCAACCTCCCACATGACGGAGAAAACCATTGCTTGGGTGCACGGCAGAGCTCAGAAGGGAAGGAGCTCCAATTCACTTTTTGAATGCAAAATTTGCTGGCACAATTGGAAGATGCCATATTGCATTTGGAAAGCCTGTGATGTACCTAAACAGTGAAAATCTCCCACAGGTGACACCATTTTGGAAACTAGACCCCTCAGGGAACTGATCTAGATGCGTGGTGAGCATATTTTACCCTCAGGTGCTTCACAAAAGTATATAATGTTGAGCTGTAAAAATAAAAAAAATCAAATTTTCCCCACATATATGTTTTTAGCACAACATATTGCATTTTCATAAGGGTAACAGGAGAAATTGCACCATGCAATTTATTGTGCAATTTCTCCTGAGTACGCCGATGCCCCATATGAGGGAGAAAACAACTGTTTGGGCACACGGCACAGCTCGGAAGGGAAGGAGCGCCATTTAACTTTTTGCATATAAAATTTTCTTGAATCATTAGCGGACATCATGTTCCATTTGGAGAGCCCCTGATGTGCCAAAACAGTGGAAACCTCCCACAAGGGACCCCATTTTGGACCCCTCAAGAAATGTATTTAGATATGTGGTGAGCAATTTGAATATCCAGGTGCCTTACAGAAGTTTATAACGTTGAGCCGTGAAAATAATAAAATCACATTTTCCTCACAAAAATGTTGTTTTAGCCCCCAATTTTTAATTTTTCTAAGGGCTAATAGGAAAATTTTTTTCAACAAACTGAGGTGCATTTTTTCCTGAGTGTGCAATACCCTAGATGTAATCGGGAAATATTTTTCAGACACCAACCAACAAGGAAAGAGGCATAAAATGTGCTAGGGATCACTCAACAATGCATAAAATGATTCATCTTTATTGACATACTCAACAATCCAATGTTAAAAACATTAAAAAACATTAAAACCAAAACACACACATAAATACCCATAATATGGCTACAAGCCCTGTCAAAAACTTATCCTACCACAAACAAAACAGTGTATACGCTGGTCACCGTATGCCCATCAATAAATGTTGAATACTTGATATATTAAGGTGGAGCAAGATAATGACCCCATATACAACAGATAAAAAGTGGTTGCTGTTATAAATACGCAATTGTGTATAGAGTAATCCTTTCTATCACATGAAGGATCATCCGTCAAACAGAGGACCACGAGGTCATTCTCAATGTACATTAGTGATGAGCACCACTTATAAATATGCATGTGCAAATGTGCACCAAAAGAGCAACTGAAAAGGATTTGGGTAAACACCTATCTTATCCCATGGGTTAAACTTAAGCCCAGAATGAAATCAGTGTCCATTTAATGGAAGCCAAGGAGGATGCGACCGATCACTCCCTATAGAGTGCAGGCAGCAAATACCATGAAAGAATTGTTAACAAGTGGGTTAAAACCCATAATGTAGTTTGATACTACCTGTACCTAATTATGCACAAAGAAACGGCTGTCGAATCTCTATGACCAAGAGGTAAAAATCTGGGCTGGAGGGGTAAACATGGGGGGAGAGAGACAGCGCAAGAAGTTTTCAGACACGGTGCAAAGCTCAGTAGGCAAGGAGCGCCAGATTTTATTGCTATGGTTTTCAGGTGCAATGACCCACTGCAAAAGCCCAGCAGAACCCCCCCATAAGTGACCCTAATTTACAAATTACACCTCTCAATGAATTCATCTAGGGGTGCAGTGATCATATTGACACCATGATTATGTCACAGAATTTTATAACATTTTGCAGTGAAGACAAAATAACTACATTTTTCCACCAAAATTTCATTTTAGCCACAGATTTTACATTTTCACACAAGAAGTGGGTAAAAATGGCACCAAAATTTGTCTCACAATTTCTACTGAACATGGCAACACCCCATATGTTGCTGTACAGTAGTAATTAGCCATACGGAGAGACTCGGGAGGAACGTAGCGCTATTTGCCTCCTGGAGGGCAGATTTTCCTAGAACAGTTTGCGGACTCCATATACAGAGTCCCTATTTGCTAGAAGAGCAGAATTCCCCCCTCAAGAGACCTCATTTGGGAAACCATAACCCTTGCAGAATTAATCCCCTTGAGAAAGGCCATTTGCCGAAACGTGCGTTGGGGGGGTCATACCCAGGTGGACTTCTACATTCTACATTCCAACAGGTAAAGATGTTTCCATGACCTACTATATTGTAGTGCCTATTTTTATATCAGTGTATCCTGTTTGGCTTATATATGTAATATGCATTGTTTGGCGATAGGTGTCATATACTTAATGTTACCATCATAACTATGTTCAAGTCACCTGTGTTCCCCTGTTTTGTCCATTTGCCCTGTGTATGCCCCACTTGGTCGCCCTCGTGCCACCATGGTCATGTTTGACTTGATATCTTTTTCCTTATATATCCTGGTCATGTTATAATAAAGATTGCATTTTTTATCTTTTGAATTAACTTAGTCTTCTGGACTTTCTTTGATCGCTTGTTTTTTCCGTGTCAATGTTTATGATCTTTGCGATTGTCCATATTAATCCGAATTTTAACCCATTATTTATTACTGTCTACTAGTATATGCCATTGAATTGTTTTTACTATTCTAATGGGTTTTCTATCCTTAATTTGGTTATGGTAGAATTTATCTACAGGTGTAGTGATGATTTTGACTCCATGGGTATTTTCCAGAAATAAGCAGCAATGAATGTTGCCAAGTGAAAATTGCAAACTGCCATTGTAGTGACCAGTACGTTGCAGTCACCAGTATGTTTTGCCCAACTCTTGCTTCTGGAGGCATGCACCCCTAAGATAAGTGGGATCTCATCGCTTCCGAAATGCCAAACAAGGACACAATATGTGGTTTAGGTACACTGTGGGGCTCAGAAGGGAGCGGGGCAATTGGATTTGGGAACGCACAATTTGCTGAATTTCTTCTGGAGGGCGAGGAGTCATTTTGCTTTTCCAGAGCTATTAGTAACATGGAATCCCCCCTATATTGCATTAATAGATGACAGACCTGAGTGAGGGCTTGCTTTTTTGTGGTTGAGTTGTTCATTGGGAACATTTTACATAACATTTGGGATCTCATTTATCCTGCGCTCTATGCTGAGCACTTACTTTGGGGTTTCCATCTAAATCTCTGAGTGATGTGATTCAGATAAAATACCTGAGGGATCCATTCACTATAATGAGGAGCAGAGTTACTCTGGACTCCATCTGGCCTCTGTCAAGCAGTGTCCTTTTTCTCAGAAGTGCACAAAACTGTGTCCGACGGCACTTTTATGCAATCCTAAAAAAATGTGCACAGCCGGATCACAGTTCAGATGGCATCCACAGTGCCTCTATCTGCCTCATTATAGGGAATTTTCTGCCAGCTGTTCAGTCTGACTCATGTATTTCAAAGATTTACACGGAAACCATGGTGTTAGCGGTCAGTGCAGTGCGCAGTATAAATGTGCGCCAAGCCTTACTTCGATCTTTGGAAGGCAGTATGAAAAAATCAGCAGTATATGAAGAATTGATAAAGCAAATAAATTCAGCTCACCTGGATGAAGCAGCGCATGAGAACTCTAGGTACACTGGAGAGGTCCAAGTGAAATAAGCTAGAAAATCCAGTGCATAAGCTTCAGGAAATACCTTTAATGGATCACGGTGAATAGAGCAAGATAAAAAACATCTAGATAGTCGCAGCTATCTGAGAAAAATCATTAAAAACGTCTTCAGCCGCATTTCAGCTAACAAGTAGCCTTGGTGTTCAATGACTAAGGCTACTTGTTAGCTGAAACGCACCTGAAGACGTTTTCAATGATTTTTCTCAGATAGCTGCGACTATCTAGATGTTTTTTATCTTGCTCTACTCATCGTGAGCCAATAAAGGTATTTCCTGAAGCTTATGTGCTGGATTTTCTAGCTTATTTTATATGAAGAATCGGTTTTATTTATTTTTATGCCATTCCTCATGTGGTATAAGTGATTAGGCGACGTTATTCTTTGGGTCGGTGCGATTACAGCGATACCAGATTTGTATAGGGTTTTTATGTTTGGCTGCAGTCCCACACTAAAAGATGCTTTTAATTGCAAAAAATAGATTTTCATCACCACATTTTTCCATATTTTGGCCTACAGAATCATGTGAGGTATTGTTTTTTGCAACACGAGTTGAAGTTTTTATTGGTTCCATTTTTGGGCACATGACATTTTTTGATCGCTTTTATTCCGATTTGTGGGTGGTTGAATGAACAAAAACCAACAATTCGGGAATTTCTTTTTTTGGGGGGGTTTATGCCAATCCGTGTGTGGTAAAATTGATAAGACTGTTTTATTATTCAGGTCAGTACGATTACAGCGATATCTCATTTATATTTTTTATGTTTTGGCGCTTTTATATAATAAAAAACTATTTTATTGAAATAAATAATTATTTTTGCATTACTTTATTCTGAGAACTATAACTTTTTTATTTTTCCGCTGATGGAGCTGTATGGCAGCTTGTTTTTTGCGAGACAAGATGATGTTTTTAGCGGTACCATGTTTATTTATATCTGCCTTTTTTATCGTGTTTTATTCCACTTTTTGTTTGGCAGTATGTTGAGAAAGCATTGTTTTTTGCTTAGTTTTGTATTTATTTTTTTATGGCTCTCACTAAAGAGGTTAACTAGTTGGATAACTTTATAGGTTGGGTTGTTATGGACGTGGTGATACCAAATATGTGTATTTTTATTGTTTATATTTTCATTTAAATATTTATGTAGAGATACAATATCTTTTGATTTTTTTATTATAATTTTTACATATTTTACAATTATTAAAAAAAAATATTTGCTTTTTTTAACTTTTTTACTTTAATCACACTATGGGACAATCATTTTTTGCAGGCTGATCGCTTATACAGCATGGGGATGCAGCAGCATCATCATGCTGTAGGAACTGTCAGCTCTGCACTGACAGACAAACTTGCTCGTCATGCACTGGGCATGATCAGCAAGTTTCCTAGGTCTGGTAAACTGGATATTGTCATGACTTCGGGTCACCATGGCAACAATCGAGTCTACGCATCACGCCGCGCGGTCTCCGATCCAAAGGCGGAGGGGCTGTCAAGTCAAGTGTTGACAAGTTTTGACAGGTGTGAATTGTCCCAATAGGTCACAATTGAAAAAGTTGGTAATCATGGCCAAGAGAGTGGACATTTCAATCTTTCTTATGTTGTACAGAATGGCCTCCAGAATGTTCAATTTGCAGTGACAAACTGGTGTGACTGAGCATTGCATGATTTGCGACATTGCAGCGCAGTAGAATTCAATGCTAAATATATTGCAGTATCTATATGAACAATGACACAACAAGAACACAGATTTGCAAAAATACTCTGAAGTAAAATATATGACAGTAATCAGCAAGTGCTGGATAACAAATACAGGGTATTTAGTTGATACGTTTTTTTGCAAAAAAATGAATACCAAGCTGCTTCACCGCGTCAAGGTAACCTGTATTGAAGCAGTCCCTATCTAATGTATTTAAAACCTGAACATCTGAACAGTGTCTAAAATGAACAGAATTTGGACAGGCACTTCTTAGTATGGGCTTGAGGTGCAAGACAGCTCTTTTGTGCATGCCTCACAAGAGAGGGGTGGGGTCTCTCAAACCATGCTAGGCAAGGAAAAAACGGATTAAAAACACATGTGACATGCACAATGTGAACAAGTCGGTAAGACAACGTTCACACCACCCACTAACTGAGACACAACAAGAAAACAGATTTGCAAAAATACTCTGCAGTAAAATATATGACAGTAATCAGCAAGTGCTGGATAACAAATACAGGGTATTAGATAGGGACTGCTTCAATATGGGTTACCTTGACGCGGTGAAGCAGCTTGGTATACATTTTTTTGCAAAAAAACGTATCGACTAAATACCCTGTATTTGCTATCCAGCACTTGCTGATTACTGTCATATATTTTACTGCAGAGTATTTTTGCAAATCTGTTTTCTTGTTGTGTCTCAGTTAGTGGGTGGTGTGAACGTTGTCTTACCGACTTGTTCACATTGTGCATGTCACATGTGTTTTTAATCTATATGAACAATGTAAAGTGGTGGCTGATTATATCATGCACTAGAAAACTAAAACTTGTATTTGAGATCCACCACTGGAAGGTTATAGGGAACATGTGTATCTTACTGAAGCTTGAAGAAGCTACAACATTTGTTATTAGGGACAACTATTGCTTCCACTATGTAATTCCCCTCATCATTATATTGGAAAAAAATGCTAGCGTAGACACAACCAATGAGTGAGGAAGAATAGAACATTTTCAGAGATCATTTTTGTAAACTTGTGGTTGTGCATCTAGACAATCTATTTCTCTTACTTTGAAAATTAGTATTGATTGCATTGAGAAAAATTTGATCATGTACAAGTCGTACAATTCTGCCAATAGTTTCTAGATGGAAAATATTATTTTCCTAGTTAATGGAATAATTCTTTCAGTGGTTGTGCTAGATCTCTCTGAGGATTCTCTTTTTAGTAAGTTGTTTATAGCCCCCAAAATTCAATTTTCATGTATTGTAAAAGGCTATTGTTACTGCCCTGACTGGACATCCTGGAATTATTGTCTCCCATAATTTGTGGTGGCCATCAATGTCAAGAGATGGCATATGTTCTCACCTGTGATAGCTTTGCCTGTGCTTTAAGGCCGTGAAACAGTCCTGCTAGTCTTTTCGCTCAACTACCTGTACTCACGGTGACCTCTGTGAACTAATAAGGAGCAAAACATTAGAAACCAATTTAAATGAGGATACTTAACCTTGATATTTTTGTAGATAATAGTGCTGGTGAGCCAACATGCTTAGATAACCGAGTATCTTGGGAGTGCTCGAATAATGTGTTCAAGTCCCTGTGGCTGCAGGTTTTGCAGCTGTTAAGGCCCTTTTACATTTAGCGATGCACCAGCGATCCAACCAGCGATCCGACCCGGTCAGGATCGCTGGTGCATCGCTAAATGATCGCTAGTGAGCTTTCATACAGAAAGATCTCACAGCGATGCAGCAGCGACGCAGCGCACGATACTTACCATTCACACACAGCGATCCTGACGTCCTCCCGCCCGCGTCCAGCGTCGCTCGTCGTCACAGCAGGAAGCCCAGCAGGAAGCGCCCGACGAGAAATGGAGCCGGACATTCTCGCACGATCAGCGATGGACAGCGGGGGAGCCGGTCGCTGGTAAGTATCACACATAGCGATATCGCTAGCAATATCGCTATAACGTCACAAAACCAGTGACGTTTTAGCGATATTGCTAGTGATATCGCTTAGTGTAAAACCCCCTTTAGACAGGCAATCTCCACATGTTTGTGCTATATAACAGCTGTGAATCATGCAACCACAGGGACTCAAACACATTATTCGAACACACACTCTGATAACACTAGAGCATCACTAGTAGAAAACTAATGTAATGGTGAGGTGGATGCTTACAGGGGATACCCAAGCTTTTTTTTTAAACTTTTTACAATGTATTAACATGAACAATAAGGTCACATCATAGCAACTGTTTCTCTTGCTTTTCAAGTTCTAGTGCCGGACTGATGAATGCCCACGAGTCCGGCACTCGGTATTCTGGCATTCAACAGTCCGGCACTGGAGCTATCATGAGACCCAGTGGATAAAACTCAGGTAACATTTCAGGTTACCAGAGTTCACAGCCACCGGGTCTCCCGGCAGCTGTGATGCCCAAAAACCTCATGGGAAATTTTGAGGGACATTTTAAGGCTGTTGGAGCTTCCAGCTGCAGGAACACCTGGAGGCTGTGAAGTAAGGTTACCTTGGGCGCGTATTTTACTTTACATGTTTATAAATAAAAATTAAAAAAAAAAACAATGGCGTGAATGTCCCCTGTAATTTTCATAAGCAGCAGACAGAAAGCCGACGGCTGATGGCTGATGTTAATATTTTGTGAAGGAGGGCAATATCCCTAAAGATTCCTAGGGTATTAATATCAGCTGACAGCTGTTTTGTTAGCCTTTACTAGCTATTTTAAATAATGAAGTAGGATAACCCCATAATTTTAAACCAGCAAAGGCTAAACAGACAGCTGTGGACTGCTTCATGTGTCTTTAACATTGCTTTGTCTTTATATAGTTAATTAATTTTAATATAAGATTAAATGTTAAGTTTTAGGTCCCATTTTTTGCTATAGTCATGTACTTAGCTAATTGAAATACAGTTTTCCATTGCTCTTGAAAGAACAAATCTGTGCTAATTTTTTGCCATGTTTACAGGTAACAGATTTCCTATTTAAACAGTGGAATCTACTGTTGATAGGAATGAATTTTGCTTAAGGTTTGTTCCTACTTTGTGCCTATTTCCACTGGCTAATCTTTGAGAAATAGGCGTTCATAGAAGCATTCATTCATGATTGTTAGCCAGTGAAAATATATATAATTAGTAAGATGTACTAGCATGGAATCTAAACTAACTTAAATTTATCAAAATCCATTTATCAAAATAATGAAAATGATTTTACCATAGCCAACTTTAGATAAAATAAAGTTAAGTTAGAGAGCAAGAAAGAACTTATGAGTGATTTTGAGCAGTCACTTTCTGATTAGTGCAGTACTGGATTTATAGAGCCATCTTATAATAAATAGTATTATTTATTGGATTGATTTCTCTCAAGGAGATTGGTGAATCATAGAACAAAGTAAAAGCTTCCAACAGAGGTGGATACCAGTTACATATATACGAAAGTTAGGGCTCTAATTCACAATAAAACTCTTCTGTGGGTGTCTACGTTAAATTAACAGACTGATCGTGATTCAGATAACAAGAACCATCTGGGGCTATACTTTCTTGGCAAATTAGCAGAGCTTTTAAATGGAGCTGAAAAGGTGTTAGGTTGACACACTGACCTACCCTGGAAGGGATTAACTTCTTTTTTTGTCGATATTGGATTTATTTTTTTTCACTGATAGCTGGTTATACTTTTAAATAATAGAAATCAAAGTTGGTACTGCACATCTGCTTATATTAATAATTGAATATTATTATTAGAACTAGTCGTAAGATGAATTATTATTATTTATTTTTAAAGCACCCTTAATTTCAGGGTACTGTGATTGTGAAATGTGATTACATACATAACATTTATGTAATTTTTTTTAAAGTAAACAGACTGCTAGACAGATGCAAAGGAAGATTAATTGAGTATACATATAAAAAGAAAATAATAATAATAATAATCTTTATTTATATAGCGCCAACATATTCCACAGCACATAACAGTTTAACAGTTTCAAAACACAAGTCATAAGTAACAACGTTAACAATACAATAATTAAAGCAAAATTATACGAAATAAGACAACCCTGCTCGTGAGAGCTTACAATCTACAATGAGGTGAGGGAGATGCCAAGTACAGGTGTGTATTTACAATTGTGTATTTACAATGAAGGTCCAGACATCTTGAGGGAGTGAAGGATGGATGGAGATAGTGAATGGGCTACACACGCACACTTACACATAGAATGACTCTGATTAGGGAACGTGATAGGCCGCTCTGAACAAATGTGTTTTGAGGGAGCGCCTAAAACTATGCAAATTGTGGTTAGTCCTAATTTCTTGGGGTAGAGCATTCCAGAGGAAAGGAGCAGCACGGGAGAAGTCTTGGATCCGGGAGTGGGAGGTACGGATTAGTGCAGAGATTAGTCGAAAGTAGTCGGCTAGGCCGATAGACAGAAATGAGGGAGGAGATGTAGGGGGGTGCTGCACTGTGGAGAGCTTTGTGGGTGAGAACAAGTACTTTGAATTGGATCCTATAATGAGTGGGAAGCCAGTGTATTGACTGACGAAGAGCGGACACGTCCGAGTACCGATTACCCTGGCTGCTGCATTAAGGATGGACTGGAGAGGGGATAGTAGAGTGACGGGGAGGCCAATTAATAGAGCGTTGCAGTAATCCAGGCGGGAGTGTATCAATGCTACAGTGAGGGTTTTTGTTGTTTCCATGGTGAGAAAAGGGCGGATTCTAGAGATGTTCTTTAGGTGGTAGCGGCAAGAGTGGGCAAGAGATTGTATATGGGATGTGAAGGAGAGATTGGTGTCAAACATAACACCCAAACAGCGCACCTGCTGCCAGGGTTTGTTATTGTGGTACCACCCACGGAGAGGGAAATGTCAGATTTAGGGAGGATAGTAGATGGCGGGAGCAGAAGAAGTTCAGTTTTGGAGAGGTTGAGTTTCAGATAGAGAGTGGACATGATATTGGAGTCTGTGGACAGACAGTCACTGGCGTTCTGTAGTACAGCGGGGGTAAGGTCGGAGGAAGACATATATAGTTGTGTGTCATCAGCATAAAGATGGTACCGAAAGCCAAATCTGCTGATGGTATGTCCAATTGGGGCCGTGTAGAGAGAGAAAAGAAGGGGGCCAAGGACTGAGCCCTGAGGTACCCCGACAGCAAGAGGAAGAGGAGATGATTTGGAGCCAGAGAACAAAACACTGAAGGAGCGGTCAGAGAGATAGGAAGAGAACCAGGATAGAGCAGTGTCCTTAATGCCTAGTGACTGGAGCCTAGAGAGTAGGAGATGGTGGTCAACAGTATCGAAAGCTGCAGATACGTCAAGAAGAATGAGCAGAGAGTGGTCACCGTTACGTTTTGCTGTCAGAAGGTCATTGGTCACTTTGATGAGTGCAGTTTCAGTCGAATGTAGGGGGCGGAAGCCAGACTGTGAAGGGTCTAGAAGGGAGTGAGTGGAGAGGTAACAGGTAAGGCGGGAGTAAACTAGGCGCTCCAAAAGTTTAGAGATGAAGGGGAGATTGGAGACTGGTCTGTAGTTGTTTGTGCAGGATGGGTCGAGAGCGGGTTTCTTTAGTAATGGAGTAACGATGGCGTGTTTGAAGGAGGATGGGAAAATGCCCGAGGAGAGGGAGAGATTATAGATTGTAGTTAGGTGGGTTGTGACGACTGGAGAGAGAGACTGGAGGAGATGTGATGGAATGGGGTCGGTAGTGCATGTAGTCGGACGAGAAGAAGAGAGGAGTCTGGAGACTTCTTCTGTGATGGGATCAAATGTGGAAAGTGAGCCAGGTCAGATGCAGGAAGGGATGGGAGTCACGGCACTTGGTGGTTGAGAGCAGATTTCCTGATGGATATTATCTATTTTTTCTGTAAAGTGGGAGGCCAGGTCATCAGCACAAATGTCTGTGATAGGGGCTTGTGCTTTTGGCCTGAGGAGGGAGTGAAAAGTGTCAAAAAGTTTCTTGGGGTTGTTGGCTAGTGAGGAGATCAGGGTGGTGAAGTAGGTCTGTTTGGCGAGGTGAAGGGCAGCGTTATAGGTTCTTAACATAAGTTTGAAGTGGATGAAGTCTTCTGGTGTGTGGGTACAGAAATACAGTATCAACAAAGCGGATAATTCTTTTATAGTAAATTTAATATATTAAATAAAAATTAAGAGGTCACCTTAATTTAATAATTCACCTCTACAACAGATTAAATCTTCAAAAATATTAACAGTGAAAGCTCCACTAGCCTACACCTTTGATACCATGGACAGAGATGCATCTAATAACCCTTTTATTAAACTAAAAAAACAGTGATTTAGTCATTAATTATTATTTTATGACACTAGACTACTAAGTCTTTCCTTTCATGGAAATTCTGATTCTAAATGTTTCACTTGATATGTGTCCCATGCTTCCTTATGCAAATTCCTATAAGATTCAATGGAGAGGTCTAAGGGGTATCATTTCTCAAAGTGTGAGGTCTGGTTTGGCTGTGTGAGAGGTGTCTTACCAGGATCCAAGAGGTATCGTTTTTCCTTGCGGAGAGTGACATGTCAAGCATGCCAAGATTAGGAGACTTTTCAGCCACAATCCCCCTCTGGGAAATAAGCAAATTGACTCTTTAAAGGGGAAGAGGACTAGAACTATTGTGCCACCTATTGGACGTAGCCATCCCAGAAGTCAATGACTCTTTAATGAGCCTTGTCACACGGAGAGGTCTGCATGTCCATCTCTCTATGAGAACTTCTTTAAGAAGAATTCTTTTGCAAATACGGATCATAGAACCACTATTATACTGATTGGTATACATTCCAGGAGTAAGATGTGTACTTATCATGCATTCATTGCATTTTACTATGGATATGCCATACATTTTGCTAAATCAAATAACTTTTTAACTGCTTTCCATAGATTAAAATAAACACTAAAGCAATGAACAATGGTATGAGTTGGGGATTTAACTGAACTAAGTGATATGATGTGAGCTCTTAGAATGAGTTTTATTAGGATATTAAACTTTATTTGAGCACTTTATGACAGTGTTATACACTCGTGGTCAAAATTGTTGGTGCCCCTTGTTTAATTTGTGTATATGAAAAGATCCATCTCCGAGAAGATGAAATAAAATTCAAATCTTTATTAGGTCCATTAAAATCATAATTGAAGTCCATACCCCAGCCGGTAAATACCGGAGGAATATCGCAATGGAGGACCTGCGCACGCTTCGAACAACTTCGTGTTCTTAGACTCAGGAATAACCTCCACCCACAACAGTTCACGTATTTCAAGTATTCAAAACAGGTGAACTATCAATCAATGACAAAACAAAATGACATTAAAATGTAACAAAATATATAACAAAAAACATCAATATAGTAAGTATGAAAAATTCAAAAGCAAAAGCAACCAAAACAAAATCAAAATTAAACTTACGATAATAATATATCATGAATTCTCTCTTAAGATTTAGTCCTGTTGGCACACGTGTCTCTAATAAAAGTATCCACAATGCTTCTCTATCACGTAATCGTCTTTCTCTGTCACCACCACAAGAGTGTTTTTTTACTTGTTCTAATGCATAGACTGAACAATGTCTGGTATCCCTGTTATGGGAAGAAATGAAATGCTCAGAGACATTAGAAATATTGTGAGATGAACAGTGTTCAATATCATATAAATGTTCAGGTATTCTGTCTTTTAACTTTTGGGTTATGGAACCCACATATTTCAAATTGCAAGATCTACATTCCATAATATATACCACATAATTAGAATTGCAGTTTAAAAAGTCTTTAATTTTGTAGGTTTTATTACTGCCAGAATTGGAAAAACTGTAACCTTAGAAGAGTGTGAACAGGTCTTACAAGGATGCTTCCCGCATTTAAAATAACCCTTTGTGGAAAGCCAATGGCTAGAGCTGATAGTGCTTCTAGGGTTGTAAAAACTAGGGGAAAGAAAATTACCCAATGTTGGTGCTCGGCGGGAAACAATCCTTACACCATTCTCCAAAATAGTATCCATTATATCATCATCCCGTAGGATGTGCAATTTTTTTTTAACTATATTAAAAATAGATTTAAAATGGATGCTGTAGGTCAAAACAAGGGTGGGACAATTAGAATTTTTTATTTTAGAAGCTTGTGCAACAGAATCAGGATTTTGGGCTACACTAATCAAGGAATCCCTGGATTTTTTGTTAGTGATATTAATTGCTCTATCAATAGTCCAGCTTGGATAATTCCATTTTTTGAGACAAAGTCTGATAATTTGTGTTTCTTTTTTATAAGATGAATCAGTACTACAGTTTCTTCTAGCGTTGGTGAGTTCACCCACTGGTATGGATTTTATGGTATGAAGGAGGTGAAAACTATTGGCATGTAAAATGGTGTTCCCTGCTGTTTTTTTACAGTATGTTAAACTTTATTATTACTTTCTTATCTTATTATTACTTTCACCCACAAGACACAAATCCAAAAATGAATAGATTTATTATGTAAAGAGTAAGTAAATTTCAAATTCAAATTATTTGAATTTATGTACTCTACGAAATTGGATACAAGATCTGGATTACCTCCCCAAATTAGCAATAAATCATCAATATATGTAAAATAATATTTGATGTGTTCAGAAAAGGGATTAATAACATTAAAAATGGAAATTTCCTCCCACCACGCTATAACAAGATTAGCTACTGAAGGGGAGAACTTTGCTTCCATTGAAACTCCACTGGTTTGGATAAAAAATTTGTTATTGAAAAAAAATAACTGTGAGACAACAAAAAATTTAAGACAGATTTAACATAATTTTATAAAGCTGGATCAAAGGGACTATATTTACGAAGGTGTAAATCAATGGCTGAGATGGCTATATGATGTGGTATGCATGTATACAGTGACACTATGTCATAGCAAAGCAATTGACCAGTTGAAATCCCATGTAACTGTTTGTAGTGTACCCAACAGATCTTTTGAGTCTTTTAAATAGCCAGGTATCCTTTAACTCAAAGGTTGTAGGACTGAGTCCAACCATTGCCCTAGTCTTTCTCATAGTGAACCTATAACAGAAATGATGGCACGCATGGGGGGGTGGAAAAACATTTTTGTGTGTCTTAGGTAATGCATGTAAAATAGGGATAACAGGATTTTCAATGAAAAGATTTCAATTGTTTTTTTGTGAAAATACCTAGATCTACCCCTTCATCAATGATTGATTTGATCTCACCAGAGAATGAAGTTGTAAGATCGTGTTTCAATATGATATAAGTATCATCCTTAGAAATAATATTTTCAATGGCCGTAACATAATCCATTTCATTCATAATAACCACGGAACCCCCTTTATAAGACATTTCGATAATAATATCAGAGCGTGTTTTCAAATTTTCCAGGGTTTCTTTTTCATGAATAGTTAAATTGAATTTGCAAGTTAAACGTTCCGAGCTATTTAACAATTTTTTTTTAATGTCTCTTTCAACATTATAAATATTTGCGCTAAAAAATGTGTCCTAAAGTCCGAAGATAAACGTCCCAAAATATAACATGCAAGGCCCATAAAAAATATAATAAACAAAGATAGAGAACTAATGAGCCTAGAGAAATAAACTCAGGATAATTAAAAAAAAAAAAAAAAAAAGGAGCACACAATTATATTAACCAGACAAGTACCTTTCAACACCAGGATAGGGCCATGTTCAGACCGTGCTCTATAGTCCCAATGCAAGGCTAAATGCGCAGAGTAGCTGCTTCCACTGGGAGCCAAAGGTCCTTCTGCTGAAGAAATGTCCCGTTGTAATCCAAGTAAAAAATATATCCAAAATCAGTATCGAGGGTTAAATGATGAAGTGCCCCTAATGTGATGGCAGGTAAAGGACGATGCCCTGGCCGGTGACAATCGCCCACCTTGTTAGCAAAATCACTCCGCTGCACAGCGACAGAAGCGCTGTGTAGGAGCTGAAAGCCGGCAAGGAACAGGACCTTGCGTGACGTCACAATCACGTGATAGGTCATGTGATCGGCTAAGGAGTGCTAGAAGGACCAAATTTCCTACATGTTTCAGAAGATTACAGCTTCCTTCATCAGGGATGGTCCTTGTCTCAGAGATAGTGCTTAAATACCTGCCCCACATACAGAGGAATATTAACCATTAAAAGCAAATAATTCTTTTTCACAATTTAGTCCATTTGGCATTAAAGTATTCATTTTAAATATCCACTCGCTTTCTTCTTTGGACATTTGATTAATATAGTTCCCCTTTCTCCAACTTTTTTTAACAGTTTGAATCCCGGTTACCTTAATGTCTCTAATAGAACCTCCATGATGTGTAAGAAAGTGATTAGACAAAGGGTGACCAGTGAACTTCTTGGTAATATTTCGCAGATGTTCAGCAATCACATTGGGCGTATTGTCCTGCCAATATACAATTTCCCACATGGACATGTAATCCCATAGATGACTCCTTTAGTTTCACAAGTGATAAAGTCCATAATATTAAATTCAATACATTTATTGGCAATTACCATTTGTTTTTTCGTGCCCAATTTTTTGCACGGACCACATTTTTTACATGGAAAAAAGCTGCTAAGGGGTCTTCATTCACCTATATTCTTCCTTGTTGGATTTCTTGGAATTGAAGGCGCAATCATATTCCCCAAATTGTTGGCCTTTCTGAAAACAAACCTCGGATGTGTTGGTAATGTTTCACCCACAATCTTATCATTTTGTAAAATATTCCAGTGTTTCCTGACAATATTTTTAATTAATTTGACATTGGAATTATATTGGAGGATAATCGGAATTTCCTCTCTAGAGCAAAAATCATCCTTATCCTTTTCTTTAGGGTTCAAGAGTTCCTCCCTTTGCATTTTACCCACCAATTCTGTAGTTCTTATCAGGGAGTTCATATCATAATCCTTATATTGGAACCTGATGTTAAGAGATTCAGCCTCTTTAATGAAATCCTGTTTCCTAGAACAATTTCTGTAAGCTCTTATGAGCTGACTCTTAGGGACATTAAAGAGCCAATTTGGAAGGTGGCAGCTATCTTGAGCAATAAAATTATTAGAGTCCGTGGGCTTATGGTACAATTGAGTCTGGATCGTGTTGTTTTCAATAAAAATTCTCAAGTCTAAAAAATTTACCTCCTTATAGCTGGTGGTGGCGGTAAAATTTAAAAAATAATGATTTTTATTTAACTCACTTAAAAATTCATTTAATAATATGTCACCACCAGACCAAATAAAGAATATATCATCAATAAAACGACGCCATAGCACCAGGTTCACCCGCAGATCTCCACCCAGGTAGATAGTCTCATGTTCCCATTTTCCCACATAGAGATTCGCGTAACTGGGGGCGAACCTGGTGCCCATGGCTGTACCCCACTTCTGGGAGTAGTAGTTCATCCCGAACCTAAAATAATTATGAGTCAATATAAATTCTATACAATCCAAAATAAACGCAATTTGGTCCTCTAGGCACATTAGTGCTCTATCTTTGTTTATTATATTTTTTATGGGCCTTGCATGTTATATTTTAGGACGTTTATCTTCGGACTTTAGGACACATTTTTTAGCGCAAATATTTATATATTTATAATTATTATTTTATTGTTTAGACAAAGAGGTGGTATTGTCTTTTTATTTGCTGCTTTTGTGTTCCTCACACAGCGCCCCAAGCTAAGTTATCACTTTTTCAACATTATCCTGGAACTGTTCCATAGAATCAGTATGAGTGTGAACAGGATAAAATGAAGGATTCTTCATCTGTATTGGAAAATAAGACGTGAAAGGATCCAGACAATTATCAGAGGTATCCAAGTCCATGAGATGTAAAAGACTACATTGTTCTAACAGCAGACAAAAAGGCAGCAACACTTACCTGCCCAGATCTAGGAACAAATGCACTGCAGGGTGCAGCCAGCCCATAAGGCAAGATGTTAGCAACACAGGTGCAAAATACCAGATTAACAGCCACTCTCCACCTACCCATTCCTGAAGGGGGTGACTGCCCAGTATACAATTGCACAATAAAGGCCCGCATAGGGTGTTGTTCACACAAGTGAACTGCATAGTGTCTGGTTCACAGCCTATTAGTCACACCCTTACTATTTGATTAGGCGGGCTGGCCAGCACACCCTCAATGCATCCCAGTGTGAACACCCCTCATACGAGACCAGACGTTCCCAAAAAATATTTTCCCGGAAATCATTATTGAATTTGATTACTGGTGAAATGTCCGATCCTTATCAGAAAAGAAATATCGTTTAATTGTTAAATCCCGAACAAATTTATTGATATCTTTCAGAGAGGAAAAAATATCCAAATTAGCATTGGTGGGGACAAAATTCAGACCACACGACAGAACATTTAATTCCATTTCAGAAAAAACGCATGAAGACAGATTAATAACATCTAACGACTGGTTCGATTGTAACTCCTCAGTCTGGTCTTGAAGAAAGTTGGTGTGTCTGCGGTGTGTCCGACCCGCTCTTCTTGCTCTTTTTTTTTAAAAAAGTATGAGTTTTGTGAGTTTTTCTGAAATAATTTCATTGAGACTTACCGTAGTTGATTTCAATTGATTAAGAGAAGAAGCAGTATTGTCCCCAGAATTATAAATAGAGGCATCAGAGGATTCCGGATCAGATGAAGAAAAAGTCACTTGTTGTGATGATCTATAAAAGGTGCGAGTGTTTTTTTTAACCCCTTAACCCCCAAGGGTGGTTTGCACGTTCATGACCGGGCCAATTTTTACAATTCTGACCACTGTCCCTTTATGAGGTAATAACTCCGAAACACTTCCATGGATTCTGGTGATTCTGATATTGTTTTCTCGTGACATATTGTACTTCATGATAGTGGTAAAATTTCATTCAAATAACTTGCGTTTATTTGTGAAAAAAACAGAATTTTGGCAAAAATTTTTAAAATTTTGCAATTTTCCAACTTTGAATTTTTATGCCCTTAAATCACAGAGATATGGCACACAAAAAACTTAATAAGTAACATTTCCCACATGTTTACTTTACATCAGCACAATTTTGGAACCAAAATTTTTTTTTGTTAGGAAGCTATAAGGGTTAAAAGTTGACCAGCAATTTCTCATTTTTGCAACACCATTTTATTTTTACGGATCACATCACATTTGAAGCCACTTTGAGTGGTCTATATGATAGAAAATACCAAAAGTGACACCATTCTAAAAACTGCACCCCTTAAGGTGCTCAAAACCACATTCAAGAAGTTTATTAACCCTTTAGGTGCGTCACAGGAATTTTTTGAATATTTAAAAAAAATGAACATTTAACTTTTTTCACAAAAAAAAATTCAGGTTCAATTGTTTTTATTTTACCAAGGGTAACAGGAGAAAATGGACTGCAAAAGTTATTGTGCAGTTTGTCCTGAGTATGCTGATACCTGATATGTGGGGGGAACCACTGTTTCGGCGCATGGCAGTGCTCAGAAGGGAAGGAGCGCCGTTTCACTTTTTCAATGCAAAATTGGCTGGCATTCAGATCGGACGCCATGTCACGTTTGGAGAGCCCCTGATGTACCTAAACAGTGGAAACCCCCACAAGTGACCCCATTTTAGAAACTAGACCCCCAAGGAAATTATCTAGATATGTGGTGAGAACTTTGAACCCACAAGGGCTTCACAGAAGTTTATAACGCACAGCGGTACAATTAAAAAATCATATTTTTTCCACAAAAATGATCTTTTCACCCCCAATTTTTATTTTCCCAAGGGCAACAGGACCCTAAAAGTTATTGTGCAATTTGTCCTGAGTATGCTGATACCCAATATGTGGGTGTAAACGACTATTTGGGCGCATGGCAGAGCTTAGAAGGGAAGCAGCGCCATTTGACTTTTTTGGCTGGAATTGAGATCGGACACCATGTCGCGATTGGAAAACCCCTGATGTACCAAAACAGTGGAAACCCCCCCACAAATGACACCATTTTGGAAACTAGACCCCCCAAGGAACTTATCTAGATGTGTGGTGAGCACTTTGAACCCCCAAGGGCTTCAATTTGTCTTGAGTGCCCTGATACCCCATATGTGGGAGAAAACTACTGTATCGGCACACATCGGGTCTCAGAAGGGAAGTAGTGACGTTTTGGAATGCAGATTTGATGGAATGCTCTGCGTGTGTCATGTTGCCCCTAATGTACCTAAACAGTGGAACCCCCCCACAAATGACACCATTTTGGAAACTAGACCCCCTAAGGAACTTATCTAGATGTGTGGTGAGCACTTTGAATCCCCAAGGGCTTCACAGAAGTGTATAATGCCCGGGGCATGAAAATAAAAGAATCATATTTTTTCCACAAACATGATCATTTAGTCCCCAATTTTTTTTATTTTCCCAAGGGTATCAGGAGAAAATGGACCCCAAAAGTTGTTGTGCAATTTGTCCTGAGTATGCTGATACCTCGTATGTGGGAAAAACTACTGTATGGGCACACGTCGGGGCTTGGAAGGGAAGTAGTGACGTTTTGGAATGCAGACTTTGATGGAATGGTCTGCGGGTGTCATGTGCGTTTGGAGAGCCCCTGATGTACCTAAACTATTGAAACTCTCCACAAGTGACCCCAATTTGGAAACTAGACCCCCCAAGGAACTTATCTAGATGTGTGGTGAGCACTTTGAACCCTCAAGTGCTTCACAGAAGTTTAGAACGTCCGGGCATAAAAATAAAAAAATCATCTTTTTCCACAAAAATTATATTTTTGCCCCCAATTTTTTATTTTCCTACGGGTAACAGGAGAAATTGGACCCCAAAAGTTGTTTTGCAATTTGTCCTGAGTAGGCTGATACCCTATATGTGGGGGTAAAACACTGTTTGGGCGCATGGCAGAGCTTGGAAGGGAAGGAGCACCATTTGACTTTTTCAACACAGAATTGGCTGGAATTGAGATCAGACGCCATGTTGCGTTTGGAGAGCACCTGATGTGCCCAAACAGTGGAAACCCCCAAATTATAACTTTAACCCTAACCCCAACACACCCCTAACCCTAATCTCAGCCCTAACTCTAGCCCTAGCCCTAACCCTAACCCTAGCCCTAGCCCTAACCCTAGCCCTAATGGGAAAATGGAAATAAATACATTTTCTTTTAATTTTATTATTTTTCCCTAACTAAGGGGGTGATAACGGGGGGTTTGATTTACTATTTATGGCGGTTTTTAGTTTTGACAGCTGTCGCACGCTAAAAGACGCTTTTTATTGTAAAAATAGTTTTTGCATCACCACATATTGAGAGCTATAATTTTTCCATATTTTGACCCACTGAGTCATGTGAAGTCTTATTTTTTGCGGGACGAGTTGATGTTTTTATTAGTATCATTTTCGGGCACGTGACATCTTTTGATTGCTTTTTATTCCGATTTTTGGGACTCAGAATGAACAAAAAACAGCGTTTCATTAATTTCTTTTGGACGGTGCGTTTACACCGTTCCACGTGCGGTGAAATTGATAAGACGGTTTTATTCTTTGGGTTGGTACGGTTACAGTGATACCTCATTTAGGTCGTTTTTTTATGTTTTGGCGCTTTTATGCAATGAAAACAATTTTATATAAAAATAATTATTTTTGCGTCACTTTATTCTGCGAGCTATAACTTTTTAATTTTTTTGCTGATAATGCTGTATGATGGCTCATTTTTTGCGGGACAAGATGACGTTTTCAGTGGTACCATGGATATTTATATGCGTCTTTTTGATCGTGTGTTATTGCACTTTTTGTTTGGCAGTATGATAATAAATCATTATTTTTTGCTTAATTTTTTATTTTTATTTTTTAACTCCATAACCCCCAAGGGTGGTTTGCACGTTCATGACCGGGCCAATTTTTACAATTCTGACCACTGTCCCTTTATGAGGTAATAACTCTGAAACGCTTCCATGGATACTGGTGATTCTGACATTGTTTTCTCGTGACATATTGTACTTCATGTTAGTGGTAAAATTTCATTCAAATAACTTGCATTTATTTGTGAAAAAAACAGAAATTTGGCAAAATTTTTAAAAATTTTGCAATTTTCCAACTTTGAATTTTTATGCCCTTAAATCACAGAGATATGGCACACAAAAAACTTAATAAGTAACATTTCCCACATGTTTACTTTACATCAGCACAATTTTGGAACCAAAATTTTTTTTTTCAGGAAGTTATAAGGGTTAAAAGTTGACCAGCGATTTCTCATTTTTGCAACACCATTTTATTTTTACGGACCACATCACATTTGAAGCCACTTTGAGGGGTCTATATGATAGAAAATACCCAAAAGTGACACCATTCTAAAAACTGCACCCCTTAAGGTGCTCAAAACCACGTTCAATAAGTTTATTAACCCTTCAGTTGCGTCACAGGAATTTTTTGAATATTTAAAAAAAATAAACATTTAACTTTTTTCACAAAAAATTACTTCAGGCTCAATTTTTTTATTTTACCAAGGGTAACAGGAGAAATTGGATTGCAAAAGTTATTGTGCAATTTGTCCTGAGTACGCTGATACCTGATATGTGGGGGGAAACCACTCTTTCAGCGCATGGCAGAGCTCAGAAGGGAAGGAGCGTTGTTTGACTTTTTCAATGCAAAATTGGCTGGCATTCAGATCGGACGCCATGTCACGTTTGGAGAGCCCCTGATGTACCTAAACAGCGGCAACCCCCCACAAGTGACCCCATTTTGGAAACTAGACCCCCCAAGGAACTAATCTAGATATGTGGTGAGAACTTTGAACCCACAAGGGCTTCACAGAAGTTTATAACGTACAGCGGTACAATTAAAAAATCATATTTTTTCCACAAAAATGATCTTTTCACCCCAATTTTTATTTTTCCAAGGATAACAGGATTGTACAAATTATTGTCCAATTTGTCCTGAGTACGCTGATACCCCATATGTGGGTGTAAATGACTATTTGGGCGCATGGCAGAGCTCAGAAGGGAAGCACCGCCATTTGACTTTTTTGGCTGGAATTGAGATCGGACACCATGTCGCGATTGAAAACCCCTGATGTACCAAATCAGTGGAAACCCCCCACAAATGACACCATTTTGGAAACTAGACCCCCCAAGGAACTTATCTAGATGTGTGGTGAGCACTTTGAACCCCCAAGGGCTTCACAGAAGATTATACAGCCGTACAATTAAAAAATCAAATTTTTTCCACAAAAATGATCCTTTCACCCTCAATTCTTATTTTTCCAAGGATAACAGGACACTAAAAGTTATTGTGCAATTTGTCCTGAGTACACTGATACCCCACAAGTGGGGGTAAACCACTATTTGGGCACATGGCAGAGCTCGGAAGTGAAGCAGCGCCATTTGACGTTTTTGGCTGGAATTGAGATCGGACACCATGTCGCGTTTGGAAAGCCCTTGACGTACCAAAACAGTGAAAACCTCCAACAAATGACACCATTTTGGAAACTAGACCCCCCAAGGAACTTATCTAGATGTGTGGTGAGCACTTTGAACCCCCCAGTGCTTCACAGAAGTTTATAACGACCGGGCGTGAAAATAAAAAAAATCGTATTTTTTCAACAAACATGATCATTTAGTCCCCAATTTTTTTATTTTCCCAAGGGTACAAGGAGAAAATGGATGCCAAAAGTTGTTGTCCAATTTGTCCTGAGTACACTGATACCCCATATGTTGGAGAAAACTACTGTATGGGCACACTTTGGGGCTTGGAAGGGAAGTAGTGACGTTTTGGAATGCAGACTTTGATGGAATGGTCTGCGGGTGTCATGTTGCCTTTGGAGAGCCCCTGATGTACCTAAACAGTGGATCCCCCCACAAATGACACCATTTTGGAAGATAGACCCCCTAAGGAACTTATCTAGATGTGTGGTGAGCACTTTGAACCCCCAAGGGCTTCACAGAAGTTTTTAATGCCCGAGCATGAAAATAAAAAAATCATATTTTTTCCACAAACATGATCATTTAGTCCCCAATTTTTTTATTTTCCCAAGGGTAACAGGAGAAATTGGACCCCAAAAGTTGTTGTACAATTTGTCCTGAGTACGCTGATACCCCATATGTGGGAGAAAACTACCGTATGGGTACGGAACTTATCTAGATGTGTGGTGAGCACTTTGAACCCCCAAGTGCTTCATATAAGTTTATTACGCCCGGGCATGAAAATAAAAAAATAATTTTTTTCCACAAAAATGTTATTTTGCCCCCAATTTTTTATTTTCCTAAGGGTAACAGGAGAAATTGGAACCCAAAAGTTGTTTTGCAATTTGTCCTGAGTAGGCTGATACCCTATATGTTGGGGTAAAACACTGTTTGGGCGCATGACAGCTTGGAAGGGATGGAGCACCATTTGACTTTTTCAACGCAGAATTGGCTGGAATTGAGATCAGACGCCATGTTGCATTTGGAGAGCACCTGATGTGCCCAAACAGTGGAAACCCCCCAATTATAACTCCAATCCTAACCCCAACACACCCCTAACCCTAATCTCAGCCCTAGCCCTAACCCTAGCCCTAACCCTAGCCCTAATGGGAAAATGGAACTAAATACATTTTCTTTTAATTTTATTATTTTTCCCTAACTAAGGAGGTGATAACGGGGGGTTTGATTTACTATTTATGGCGGTTTTTATATTTGGCAGCTGTCACACGCTAAAAGATGCATTTTATTGTAAAAATAGTTTTTGCATCACCACATATTGAGAGCTGTAATTTTTCCAGATTTTGACTCACTGAGTCATGTGATCGCTTTTTATTCCGATTTTTGGGACGCAGAATGAACAAAAACCAGCATTTCATGAATTTCTTTTGGGGGGTGCGTTTACACTGTTCCGCCTGCGGTAAAATTGATAAAGCGCTTTTATTCTTCGGGTCAGTATGGTTACAGTGATACCTCATTTATGTCGTTTTTTATGCTTTGGCGCTTTTATGCAATGAAAACAATTTTATATAAAAAATAATTATTTTTGCATCGCTTTATTCTGCGAGCTATAACTTTTTAATTTTTTGCTGATGATGCTGTGTGGTGGCTCACTTTTTGCGGGACAGGATGACGTTTTCAGCGGTACCATGGATATTTATATGCATCTTTTTGATCGTACGTTATTGCACATTTTGTTCGGCGGTGTGATAATAAATCATTATTTTTTGCTTCGTTTTTTATTTTTATTTTTTAAGGGGTTCGCTAAAGGGGTTAACTAATGGGACAATTTTATAGGGCGGGTCGTTACGGATGCAGCAATACCAAATATGTGTACTTTTATTGTTTTTTTTTATTATTTCTAAAAGATGAATTTATTAGGGAATATATATATATATTTTTTAATTTAGCGATTTTTTAAAAATTGCTTTTACACTTTTTTTTTAAACTTTATTACATTGTCCCAGGTGGGACATTACTGTCCTGTGACAGATCGCTGATCTGTCACATCACAGATCACTGTGACAGATCAGCGATCTGTCACAGGCACTTCACAGGCTTCATCCTTGCCTGCGCTTTGCAGGCATGAGGAAGCCAGCTCCCTGCAGGCCCCCGAAGGTCCCCGTTGCCATCTTGGATTCGGGGACCTGCAGGGATAGAGCCCCCCGCAGCAGCGCTGCACATTGCGCTGCTGTGGGGAGCTCAGAGAAGCACGGAGGGAGCCCCGTCCCTGCCGATGCTTCCCTTTAACCCCCGGTACCCCACGATCGTGTTTGATCACGGTGTGCAAGGGGTTAACGTGTAGGGGGCGGTCCGTGACTGCTCCTGACACATTGCGCCGGGTATCAGCTGTGATAATCAGCTGACACCCGGCCGCGATCAGTGGCGCTCACCACGTGGGCGCCGCTGATCGCTGTGATGTACTATCCCGTCCCTGGGAATTAAGTCCCAGGGCACATGGACGGGATAGTACATCACATGGGAGTAAGGGCTTAAGGGGTTCGCTAAAGGGGTTAAATAATGGGACAGTTTTATAGGGTGGGTCGTTACGGACGCGGCGATACCAAATATGTGTACTTTTATTGTTTTTTTATTATTTCTAAAGGTACTGTCACACTTAGCGATGTACCAGCGATCCCGACCAGCGATATGACGCGGTCAGGATCGCTGGTACATCGCTAAGTGGTCGCTAGTGAGCTGCCACATAGCCAGATCTCACTAGCGACATCGCTGGGGACGGGGATCGCTACTTACCTGTCAGACGCGGCGATCCTGCATCCTCCCGCCCGGCACCACGCGTCGCTCGTCGTCACAGCAGGAAGCGCTGCAGGAAGTGACCGACGAGGAACAGTCGTGAACGTTCTCGCACGATCAGCGATAACCAGCGGGGGAGCCGGTCGTAGGTAAGTATCAGACACAGCGATATCGCTAGCAATATCGCTATAACGTCACTAGTTATAGCGATATTGCTAGTGATATCTCTTAGTGTGACAGGCCCTTAAAAGATGAATTTATTAGGGAATATTTTTTTTTTAAATTAATTTAGCGATTTTTAAAAAATTATTTTTACACTTTTTTTTTTTTAACTTTATTACATTGTCCCAGGGGGGACATACCTGTCATGTGACAGATCGCTGATCTGTCACATCACAGATCACTGTGACAGATCAGCGATCTGTCACAGGCACTGCACTTGGCTTCTTCGTGCCTGCGCTTTGCAGGCACTGAGGAAGCCAGCTCTCTGCAGGCCCCCGAAGGTCCCTGTCGCCATCTTGGATTCGGGGACCTGCAGGGATGGAGCCCCCTGCAGCAGTGCTGCACATTGCGCTGCTGTGGGGGGCTCAGGGAAGCACGCAGGGAGCCCCCTCCCTGCCGAGGCTTCCCGTTAACCCCTGTGTTTGATCGCGGTGTGCAAGGGGTTAATGTGTCGGGGGCGGTCCATGACTGCCCCTGACACATTGTGCCAGGTGTCAGCTGTGATAATCAGCTGACAGCCAGCCGCTATCAGCGGCGCTCACCACGTGGGCGCCGCTGATTGCTGTGACGTACTATCCCGTCCCTGGGAATTAAGTCCCAGGGCACATGGACAGGATAGTACATCACATGGCAGAAAGGGGTTAAACTTGATTTAGGGGACAGAGGTTGACTCTCCCATCTCCCCTATTTTTTTTCAAAAGCAAATTTTTTATTCAAACCGGTGGAATTTTAATGGAAGCAAAGTTCTCCCCTTCAGTAGCCAACCTTGTTATGGCGTGGTGGGAGGAATTTTCATTTTTAATGTTAATAAATCCTTTTCTGAACACATTAAATATTATTTTACATATATTGATGATTTATTGCTAATTTGGAGAGGTAATCCAGATCATGTATCCAATTTCGTAGCTTTCATAAATTCAAATAATTTTAATTTGACATTTATTTACTCATTACATAATAAGTCTATTCATTTTTTGGATTTGTGTCTTGTGGGAAAAGTAATAATAAGGTCTCTAGTTCAACATACTGTAAAAAAACAACAGGAAACACCATTTTACATGCCAATAGTTTTCACCTCCTTCATACCATAAAATCCATACCAGTGGGTGAACTCACCAGAGCTAGAAGAAACTGAAGTACTGATTCATCTTATAAAAAAGAAACGCAAATTATCAGACATCATCTCAAAAAGCAGAATTATCCAAGCTGGACAATTGATAGAGCAATTAATATCACTAACAAAAAATCCAGGGATTCCTTGATTAGTGTAGCCCAAAATCCTGATTCTGTGGCACAAGCTTCTAGGATAAAAAAAATTCTAATTGTACCACCCTTGTTTTGACCCACAGCATCCATTTTAAATCTATTTCTAATATAGTTCAAAAAAAATTTGTATTTTGGAGAATAGTGCAAGGATTGTTTCCCGCCGAGCTCCAACATTGGGTAATTTTCTTTCCCCCAGATTTTACAATCCTAGAAGCACTATCAGCTCTAGCCATTGGCTTTCTACAAAGGGTTATTTTAAATGCAGGAAGCATCCTTGTAAGACCTGTTCACATTCTTCTAAGGTTGCAGTTTTTTCGAATTCTGGCAGTAATAAAACCTAAGAATTAATTAAGGGAACAGGGCAAGCTAGGGCACTCCTAGTGTTAGAGACAGGGAAGGAGCATCTCCACCTGGGACACCTGACAATAGAGTAGTGACACATAATGTAGCATTCACTTATTTTCTATGTCAGTAATGCAGTTTCAAATTTCTAAATATATTATTCTAAGCATTTCAGGGTCAAGCTAAATGTAATGTCACGTGTGACTGGATACACCACCTCCAGCAGGGTGAATTTAAACAGAGTTAAGGGAAACACCGGGGAAACCGTTACAATGGAGGGCCCTGCAATAGGGAATGGGGACGTGGAGACTCCCTGCACTCCCCTGAGTCAGTGTCCCTACACTCCTGACGATCCCTAGGCAGGTTCCGCACCTGGCGACGAGCTGGACACCTCAAATCCCTAGCTCGCCCTGCACCTATCCCTTTCTAGTGAATTGGACGGTGCAGAAACTAATCCCACCACTGCACTAATACACACACAAGGAAAGTCACAAATGGAAAAACACCACTTAGCTTTGCTCTGTTGCTATTGCTCCCAGCAACAGAGTACAACACCAAAGTTCAGCTTCACCCCTGAAGCTCGACACCTGAATTCAGCTTCAGCCTGAAGCAATTACACCAAAGCTCCCCTGAGCTGCAAGGAACTCCTCCCTGTGGTTCCTTCCTTCACCAGACTTGGTTGGAAATGAGCAATATCACCAACCCAGTCTGGTGAAGGAAGGAACGACAGAGAGGAGTTCCTTGCAGCTCAGGGGAGTTCTGGTGTAATTGCTTCAGGCGGAAGCTGAATTCAGGTGTCGAGCTTCAGGGGTGAAGCTGAACATTGGTGTTGTACTCTGTTGCTGGGAGCAATAGCAACAGAGCAAAGCTAAGTGGTGTTTTTCCCTGTTTGTGACTTTCCTTGTGTGTGTATTAGTGCAGTGGTGGGATTAGTTTCTGCACCATCCAATTCACTAGAAAGGGATAGGTTCCGGAGTGAGCTAGGGATTTGAGGTATCCAGCTCGTCGCCAGGTGCGGAACCTGCCTAGGGATCGACAGGAGTGTAGGGACACTGACTCAGGGGAGAGCAGCAGGTCTCCACGTCCCTGTTCCCTATTGCAGGACCCTCCATTGTAACGGTTTCCCCGGTGTTTCCCTTAACTCTGTTTAAATTTGCCCTGCTGGAGGCGGTGTATCCTGGTTCACGGGTGTTAATTTGCCCTGCTGTAGGCGCAGTATCCAGTCACATGTGACATTACATTGCCATTGACTCTGTCCACCTGGAAGTGTATATTTCCTCTTCGCCCTCTGCTGACATAGTACCTTCTGAGGGCGCCTCAGACCATGATTCTGGACAAACTGAGCATCCACTGGACTGACTTTGCAATAACACTAGCGGCCAACGGGGGGCAACTAAACTAAAGTAACCAGAGTGCAATGACCCTAACGGCCACCCACCCTAATGGCAAAGCTAGTACTAAAACAACCACAGTGTAATGACCCTGATGGCCACCAAGGGCAAAACTAACTTTAAGCAAACAACTTTAAGGAAAAAAAAGGTTACTTGTGCAAAATCTGTCGTAATCCAACCTGGATCATGACACTATATTTTTTCTTTGTAGGAGGGGGTGCTCGGAAGTACGATGGCTCTGCTGACATTTTGTGAAATCCTTGAGTCCCCACACTTCCTTGGTTTTCAATGCAATGGACTTTGGGAAAAAGGACACCAGAGATAGTGCCTGCACAGATTGAGTTCTCAGGAGCCAAGCCCCCGCACCGCCAAACACCACCTCCTCTCACCCTGGGGCCTGCAGCATCACCCCACTCCTGCTTCTGCTGCTGGCACCTTCCTGCAGCAGTTACTCTGACTCCTAGGTTCCCGCTCCTCCGCAGCCACCACCCTTGGTAAGCTACCGGAAAAGAGGACTATAAGACGCTCCACTATTTTCTAAATTATTTTTCCTATTTTCCTCTACAAAATTTGCGATGTGTCTTATGACTTAGTGCATCTTATGATCAGAATTTTACAATAGTTTGGTGGTCAACTTTGATTTCTACATTGCTCAGTGGTCACTCAAACAGTCAGTTCATTGGTGAATATAAATGAAAATCGTGTTTTCAATATCTCAGCCTTTTCTTTGTCCTCTATAATTATATTGCTCTGATTATCTTTTAAGGGGCCAATACCATCAGATATTTTCTTTTTCACAGTAATGTATTCCTAATTGTTTTTTTATTTATTTTAAAGTCGTTGGTGATTTCTTTTCAGTAGCACTAGCTAACTTTACTAGCTTGATTTCTTTTTTACATTTATTATTGAGTTCTTTATAATCCAGGAATGCTAATGCAGAATACTACCTCTTCCTTAAAGGTTGTAAATGTCCTTTGTTCTCGTCTTATTTTACTTCATGCTGCCCTATTTAACCTTAGTGGTTTCTTTTTATTCCTGGACATTTTATTACCAGTGGGTATAAACTTTCTATAGGATTCTAGTAGTATATCTTTAAAAACATACCCCATTTATTTTCAGTATGCCCAGTTATCAGGACACGATCTCAGTCTACAAGATTAAGCTCTTCCCTTTCTTGAATTGAATTTGGCTTTCCTAATGTTCCAGGGTTTTACTTTTCCCCTTTGAAATTTTTTATTGAAAATTATTTTGAAACTGACCATATTAAGGTCGCAGCCGCCCAAATGCTCCGGTACCTGTAGATTTGATATTGTATATTTTCTAGAAAGGACCAGATGTAAAAAACTATCTCCTTTCACCTTTTAGCACAACCAGAAGACATTTTACCTTCTACCTGTTCAGCTATGTTAATTGGCTTACTTACATATTTTTTTTAAAAAATGAAAAGAAATATGTAATGTTCCTTACTGAATTGTGTGAAATGAAAATGGAACTACACACCAGATTAACAGAGAAACAATACCAGATCTTTAATAATAAACCCTGAGAAACAACTGATACCAATACAAGAAGAAATCAAAGAAAAGAAATGGGCTAATTTTTTTACCCGACAAGCACAATTTTGAGTCAAATCATACTTTTGATTGGAACTTCCAAAACCATTAAAAAATACGCAAAATTATGCCAAAAACTACCGTCTTCTTAACAACCTATTCAGAGATTAGCGCGTCAGATATTCCCACAAAATCCATCCACTCACTATGGGAAGTTGAAACAGTTAAAATAGATAATAGAACCCCTTAGGAAAACACAAAAAGGACAAGAAAGAAGAAGAGGAAGATGCTGGCAAAAAAATTGCAAAAGGAAGCATGTCTCTAGGAGGCATTAGATTATATTGTTGTGCCGAAAGTGGATAATGCTATAATTTGACAGAAGAGCAAGTACGGTAAGTTCAGAAGGCGTTTCACTGCTGACTAAAGGCTTAAATTTCAAACTGACAGTGACATGTGAAATTACTTATTTTGAAGTAGATCTTTTTACAGCCGTACATAAAATCAATCTTTTTAAAATATTTAATCAAACCACGGTATGTAAATATTTGGATGACAAAAAAAGGGGGAATCCCTAAATAAAATTGGATCTTTAAGCTTTCGTTTGACGGAGAGCTTTGATGAAACAGAACATTCATTGATATTATTATTAGGTAATGAGTGCAACAAGGTACAAGCAATTGCCACTGAATCAAATATTGATGGTTAATTTTCAGATGGACTTAGATCTACTTTTCTTCCCTATTTGCAGCCTGGCAGTCCATTAGATCTTTTTTCTTACAAACAGGTACTAAGGAACTATAAAGCATTGATATACCCCCTGTCTCATCCCAAAGAGAGAACATAGTTCTTATAACTTAAAAGTACTATGTACAAGAAGCTAACCGACAACTGAATGACACATCATACAGAGGATTATGCAGACATTATGCAATTGCAGATGTTTTCTATAGACAGTATTAAAAAGGAGGTTAATATCATGCCGAATTGTGGAGAAGTTCTTTAAATTATTCCCTCATCGACCTTGCTGGTATTTTGTACCAGAGGGATGCAAAAATGTGCACAAGGTGCCCAGTTGTCCTATTGTGGCGGGTATAAGTGTCCTATTTGAGTCTTTGTCTCATTATATCAATTGGCTTTTTAGACCTCTACTAACAATTATCTTGTCCTATATTAAGGACACAAACAATTTTTTGTGCGCTCTGAGGACTCGTGCACATGACCATATTGTCAGTCCTAGTGAGATCTGACAAAACATCGGATCACACTGGGACCAATGTTATTCTATGGGGCCTTGCAAATGTCTGATTTTTTTCCTTGGACAGAACCAGTCCAGGGGAGAAAAATGCATCATGCCTGAGTTTGAGCTGATAGTTGGATTGCGCTTGGCCATACGAGTCAATGAGTCTGTGGAAAACATCTGAGTGTAATTTTCCACAGTCTGACAGAATAGAGAAGTTGGATAATTTTTTTCACCTAAGACAATCAGATATTACTATGATCACACACTGGTCAAACTCAGAACAGAGTTTGATCATAGCGTGAGTTCCATAATTGTCCTGATTCATTCAGACCATAATTGTCCTGATTCTTTCAGACCATAATTGTCCTGATTGTTTTGGATGAGAGAATCTGTGCTTCTGTGCCTCTAGCCTGAGAGCTATCAATTTGCAACCAAACTTCAAACTAACATCTATTGACATGGAGAGTATGTCCATACACAGAAATGGGGTAAATCAGAGATGTGAGTCAAATATTATATAACACTAACAAAAGTAATTCCTTTGTAGAATTTTTATGTGCAGCACTTAATTTTGCTCTTACCCACAATTCTTTTATTTTTAATGGCAGATGATGTCATCAAGAGACAGGTACAGTGATGGGCATACTTAACTATTGTACTTATGCAATTTTTTTAGCTATGCTAGAAGAGAAGTATGTATTTGACCTGCAGACCCATTTTCTACAATTTATCCGTCGGTATTTCTGCTTTGTGGATGATATTTTTATAGTTTGGTATGGGTCTGAGGAATTTTGTACCAGGGTCATAGAAAGACTCATATATTACATATATTCCCTTAAAAAACTAATATTCAATGATTCCAATGTTTAAAAAAAGTCTACCCAGTGAATAATAGTTGGTTAGATACCAAAAATATAGAAAAGACCAAATAAAAAACCTGCAAAACCCAGCATTAGGTCCGGTCCTGAACCTGCCTGGCTGGCACCCTATAAGACTGATTGTTTGGCGCCCCCACTCAACGAGGACTATCCCTAACTTCCCTATTTTACCCTAACAATATAGGTGGGAAAACAATATTGTTAAAGAGAAGAAATTAAGCAATACAAATAACTATCCAGGTGCCTATAAAGATCCTCTGCAGGTATTTGGTAGACAAACCAGATGTAGTAACACTAAATATCAATTAAACCATCCGTCACCATGATAAGCACTCTAAATAGGTGCCATAACTAGGATATAAAATAAACCTCGCCCATTAAATGATCCTAGGCCAGGTATACATTTCACAGTCAATAAAAAGCAGGACATAAGCCCAATATAACAAAGAGTACACTTATCATGGATAGGATGTGCCCCAACACGTTTCCCCGCTGTCACGGTTCATCAGGCACAGAGGTATATCTAGGTCTTCTGGCACCCAGGGAAAGAATTCAGATTGGCGCCCCCAACCCAAGCACATATGCGATTTTCACACTTAGTCATGTACCAACGAGCTGCTCTCCCTAGTTCAATGTTCAGTTAAAAACTGAGAGAAACAGAAGAGAAACTCATCGCTACCCCACAGTATGAAAATCGCATATGAGTGAAGCGGCCATGTGATGACTGCTAGAACCAGCAAGCAGAGCTGAATTTTGACTGTGAGTATATTTCAGGCTGTTAGGATTGGCTGCAGGGCTTTTTTTTTATAATTAAAGGGTGCATCCAGGTTTGAGATGAAAGTCTGCAGTCACTATAGGTGGCTGCAGGCTTCTGAATTCTCACAGTGCATGCACTGCACACTTTTAGGATTCTCCCTTGCACAAGTATGTGATTTGGATACTTCTGGCCACTAGGCATAGAAAACAAGAACAAAAAACACAAATATCCTAAAAAAAATGTACATTTTGTTATATTGGGCTTATGTCCTGCATTTTATTGACTGTGAAATGTATACCTGGCCTAGAATCATTTAATTGGCGAGGTTTATTAAATATCCTAGTTATAGCAGCTATGTAGGGGGTGCTTTCATGGTGGCGGATAGTTTAATTGAGATTTAGTGTTACTACATCTGGTTTGTCTTCCAAATACCTGCAGAGGATCTTTATATTCGCTTGGATAGTTATTTGTATTGTTTAATTTCTTCTCTTTAACTAAATTGTTTTCCCAACTATATTGTTAGGTTAAAATAGGGGAGTGAGGGATAGTCCATGTTGAGAGGGAGCACTAAACAATCGTACTTATAGTGTGCCAACAGCTAGGCAGGTTCAGGACCAAGTCTATTGCAGGGTTTTGTAGGTTTTTTTATTTGGTCTTTTCTATATATTTGGTATCTAACCAATTGTTATTCACTGGGTAGGTGTTTTTTTAAACATTGGAATCATTAAAGATTAGTTTTTTAAGGGAATATATGTTCACTATATGGGTCTGAGGAACAATTTTTTTGTAAATTATCTGGATATGGCAAACAATATGAATATGAGCTTTACAACATAATTCGGTGGAATTTGCTTTGACTTCCTGCATGTTCTTTTTACTATTAAAAATGTTTCATTGGGCACAAGACATTTAATAAAACCTACTTCTGCTAATTCTCTGTTAGCCTAGCAAAACTCATATCTCACAAATGTAAAAAAAAATCCATGCAATCAATTTATTAGACTTTATTGCACAATTCACTGCTCTACAGCAATTTTGCTGACTGGAAGATAGAGGTTTATGAATTTTGGTGTGGCAAATCCAAAATTCGCAACCGTTCCCTCTAGTCACGCCTCATTTTTCTGGAAAATACTGTTTACCAATTAACTCTTACAGTAATAATGTAACATTACATATAATTATATTATTTTGATATGTTGAATATGCAAAATGAATTGCTTAATATGCAATTGGTTTAAATTATAGGAAGACTGCTTAATAATCAGTTAAAAAACACCAACTTTGGCATTTTCTGCCTATGCAAGCATCGTAAAAACCATTGACAGCATTCAATCGTTCAAAGGGTTCACATGTTGCAGCAAATTTAACTCTCTTAAAAAGGTTTTCATTCAATATGTCATCCATCACTCAAAACAGTTCATGGACAGCGCAGAAATGATCCTGATATTCAAGGATGAGCAAAAGGGTAACAGTGTTTCGAACTTTTGACTTTCAGGCTCCATATCTCTCCATCCACTACTGCTTCGAAAGTGAGACTACCATAATAATTTTATAGACAATCATGTTGGCTATCTAATATATAAATTTGACCTGCAGCTATGTAGCATATAATTAGTTATGCAGATTTTTGTCATGTCACAACATTATTACTGTTTTGCTCCTAAAAATCTAAATTTTAATTTTAACTAGATGGCCATTTCCTGAAGGAAATACATGGTGCTTGAACAGCGCTGCCAGCTTTACAGCAGTGAATCAGGTGTCGACTGTAAGAAAGTAAAGTTAGAATATTAATGTTGTGTATAGCCACTTTGAAACATTCGACACCTCAGTAGCCACTTTGGCCACTTGGTAGCCACTTTGGCACATTCGGCCCCTCGGTAGCCACTTTGGCACATTCGGCACATTGGTAGCCACTTTGGCCACTTTGGCACATTCGGCACCTCAGTAACCACTTTGGCCACTTGGTAGCCACTTTGGCACATTCGGCACCTCAGTAGCCACTTTGGCCACTTGGTAGCCACTTTGGCACATTCGGCACCTCGGTAGCCACTTTGGCCACTTGGTAGCCACTTTGGCACAATTGGCACCTCGGTAGCCACTTTGGCCACTTGGTAGCCACTTTGGCACATTCGGCACCTCTGTTGCCACTTTGGCCACTTGGTAGCCACTTTGGCACAATCGGCACCTCGGTAGCCACTTTGGCCACTTGGTAGCCACTTTGGCACATTCGGCACCTCGGTAGCCACTTTGGCCACTTGGTAGCCACTTTGGCACATTCGGCACCTCGGTAGCCACTATGGCCACTTGGTAGCCACTTTGGCACATTCGGCACCTCGGTAGCCACTTTGGCCACTTGGTAACCACTTTGGTACATTCGGCACCTCAGTAGCCACTTTGGCCACTTGGTAATCACTTTGGCACATTCGGCACCATGGTAGCCACTTTGGTCACTTGGTAGCCACTTTAGCCATGCTGACACATGCTGCCACTTTGCCTCGGGGGCCACTTTGGCGCATCGAGCCCCTCTGGGGCCACTTTGGCACACTGGGCTTCTAAAGCCACTTTGGTGTCCGACTGCAGTGATGGCAAACCTTGGCACTGCAGCTGTTGGAGAACTACAACTCTCAGTATGCCTCAACTGCTGCAGGTTGCAAGGGCATGCTGGGAGTTGTAGTTTTACAACAGCTGGAGTGCCAAGGTTAGCCATCACTGGGTGGGGCTTTTCAGAAGCCATTGGCGCGCTGCACTTTTAAGACCTTGAATCAGCAATCTGTCAGCTTCTATTAGCTAAGACGGGTCATGTGTGGAAGCTGCATTTGCATAGCTGCCATCTTTGTAAGGTCACTGCACCTGCGCTGTGGCTTCAATCCATGTCATTTGGGGGTCATGGAAAGGTCGCCATTAATTCCTATGGGAAAATTTTTGCTTAAAATGCGATTTTTAAAAAACTACAAATCGCAACTACTACGTCGCAATCGTCAGCGGTATCATTCAGTGTGAAGGGACTTTAAGGACTTACTAGTCCACTAATTGTACAATTTTATTGAGCAAATAGGGACCACTGCACTGCTATAAGAAATGTATGTGACAAGGTTCCCTGATATCTATAACAAATGTTAGTGGCCTGATTAATGAAAATTTCTTCAGAGTAAAACCATTTTGGTTGTCCATAGCAACCAGAGGTCAGCTTTCATATTTGAAACTTCTGAGGTGAAATGAAAGCTGACCTCTGATTGGTTGTCGGGGCAACTAGAGCAGTCTGTCAGGCAGTTTCACTGTGTGAGGCCTGCTCTTCCTAATCTGCTAGTCACCTTCTAATTTCTGTGCTCGGTGAATAACATAAAGCAGAATTTCTGAAGGAATTTCCACTGAGGTAAATCTGTCCCATAATCTGCCCCTAAGGGTGTATTCACACGTGTGAGAGGAGCAGTTAACAAATCGCTGCCATTTTTTTCTCATAGCAAATTTTGCCATGCAGTAATATGTAAGGGCCGGGAGTCAAAAAATAGGGCGAGTCATTGTTTCTTTCCCGCAGCCCTAAAATACAGGATTTCACCTATGTTATTAACCTCCATGGGGGAACTATGCCGTGCTTATTCCAGCAGATGTGCTACAGGTTTTGTGGCAATAAGGTCGTTTCACACAGGAGATTCTTTGGCGCGAATATTGCCGGACATTTTAGCTCTACAAACCACAACCTATTATTTTCAATGGCCGTATTCACATGGCCACATGACATCACATGGCCACATGTGAATATGCCCATTGATAACAATGGGTCATGATTTTTAGCGAGAAAATTGTCCGCAATTCTCATGCCAAAAAATCGCCCCAGTGAAACGGCCCTAAGGCTGTGGATTTGCTGTGTGTCTGTAACAATTTTACAGTCTGCAGTAAATTTGGGAAAATTTACTAAAATAGGTCTCAGGCATACAGCAGAGTTTGATCATTGATTTTTCAATGATGTTTGGAGGCGAAAACCAGGAGTGAAACTCAAAGTCAAAATTTATACTGGAAAGATTTGCACCAATTTTGTATTTTGCACCTACTCCTGATGCTTTTACAGGGCTTTTCATGGCCCCTTTATAAACGTCTATGTTAAAATCACCTGCAAAAATGCCCAGCCAGATGTTTTTGCAAACGAAGGCACTAGTGCACGCCAAAAGTCTGTGTGGCACCCTGCTTCCTGTTCCATTTCAATGGTTTTAATTTTTAAAATGTGAGCGTTTCTGATTTATTAAAAGCTGTGGCCACCACCCATTTACAATTTACAAAGTTCTTTGTGTTTTTACTTCATATTGACAAAAGGGCATGAAGCGTAAGAGCATCTGGTGTGTGTGGTGCAGTACTAGCACAGGTTTCCTGTTCTCTGACTTGGCATAAAACATTCTAATTCGCTTTCCTTTGATTTTAAAGCTATATAAGTAATCATAGTGTAGTATGTGTACACTTATACACTGTTTTATAAGGGCTAGTACACACGGTCCGATTTTTACATCCAAATTCGACCGATTATTTATTCTGACTGTGTGTACTAGCCTTAAATGTGACTTCATTAGCTACATAAAAATAGTTTTTTTCCATTATAGCCGTCCCTATTAAAATCTGCCAAAAGCAGACAGACTTTACATTAGCAGAGTCTACCTGTGAGAACTTGCTGCTAGAGAGATTATTTGTTGCAATCAGAATTTCTAGTGAAATCAATAAATCAAACTGAGCAGCCACAATTTCTTACATACATACTAGGACAGTCTGCCTGTTCTTCACAAGTGTCCGGACCCCGTTCATTTCATCATTGTGGGTCCCAGCGTCCCCTTGAAGCAAATGGTGGTGACATCACACAGGTCCTTTAGCCTGCACCCAATATTATATGATGGTGACATCACTACATCACCGCCATTGGCTTCATATACAACCCATCCCTGGTTGTTGCATCGCTATACACAACATTCATATTCTAACTTTACTTTCTTACAGTTGACACCTGATACACTGCTGTAAAGCTGGCAGCGCTGTTCAAGCACCATGTATTTCCTTCAGGAAATGCCCATTTAGCTTATTTCAGTTCTTCAATACAAAAAGTGAAACTCATATATTATATAGAGTCATTACAGACAGAGTGATCAATTTCAAGTGTTTATTTCTGTTAATGTTGATGATTATGGCTTACAGCCAATGAAAACCCAAAAGTTATTATCTCAGAAAATTTGAATACTTTATAACACCAGCTTGAAAAATTATTTTAAAATCCAAAATGTCGTCTATGGAAATGTATGCTCAGTAAATGCACTCAATACTTGATTGGGGTTCCTTTGGCATCAATTACTCCATCAATTCGGTGTGGCATGTAGGTGAACTTTTGAGTTTTCATTGGCTGTAAGCCATAATCATAACATTAACAGAACACTTGAAATAGATCACTCTGTTGTAATGACTATATAATATATGAATTGCACTTTTTGTATTGAAGAACTGAAATAAATTAACTTTTTGATATCTAATTCTGTGAGCTGCACCTGTACTGTACGCTTCAGGTCGTTGTCCTGGTTGAGCACTCTGTAGCCTTTTCATATGCATGGTGCTCAAGTGTACAAAGTAACTGATCTTGTAGGATACTCACATACAGCTCAGCATTGAGATCACCTTCAATCCTGATCAAGTATCCAATGCCTTTGGATGTGAAACAACACCATATAATCAGTCCTCCTCCACCAAACTTGACAGTTCCTTCAATTTCTCAATCGTTTTTTCATTGTTTCTTCCAGATCGATCTGCACCCATCAGAGCCTATTGAGTATTGAAATTCATTTCATCTTGTTAAAACATCCATTTTCAATTTTTTACTGTCCACTTTTCATAATTTTTTGCATACGCAAGCTGAAGCTTCTTATGATTATATTAAAGTCGAGACTTCTCCACCTTTTTACAAGCCACCATTCCAGATATATGTAATGTGTGCAACATGAACATCTGTGATCTCACTGTTATGAAGCATATGAGACACATCCACTGCTGTGTTTGTCGTGCTAGAACTGATAGACCTTGTGATGAGCCACTGTGTTGACTCTGATATTTTTCCAGGACTCCCACGTCTTGGCTTTTGATTGGATGGACGGCCTTCATTTCGTATTCTTCCAACTGTCATGGCACTCACAAGATGCAGTTTGGCAATTTTCTTGTCCGAGAGACCACTATCAATGAGCTGGATGATGCAGTCTCTCTTTTCTTCTGAAATCTTCTTCATGGCTACTCCTTGATTCGAACCAGTGACCTTTCAACCTAATAACACACTGAGCTATAACAGAATGTGAGAACAGGTTGTATTTTGTAGTATAGAGGAGGAAAAAGATTTTCCACCACCAGGAGCAAAACAGTAACAATACAATGACATAACAAGAATCTGCATAACTAACCATATGCTAAATAGTTGCAAGTCTAAATTTATGTACGAGATAGTCAAGATGATTGTTTATAAAATGATGGTAGTCTCACGTTTGAAGCAGTAGTGTATGGAGAGATATGGAGCCTGAAAGTCAAAAGTTAAAAACATTGTTACCATTTTGCTCATTAGTATATTCTGCTAAATATTACAGGCATGAACACAAAGTCAAAGTCTTCCATTCAGTACTCAAATCTCCCCTCAGCTCTAAGACTGGTTGCTCACAGTGATGAAGTTCCTGTACCTATCTACACTACTTTGGAAATTTCCAATGACAATGAATTCTGTCAGTCCAATTTTTCTAAGACACCAATGAATATTTTGTGGCCTCAGAGGTTGAAGCCAAAATGTGTCAGCTATTCACTCAAGCTGAGTTGAATGATCTGGTAGGAGATCTTGATCTACCTAAGTCGTCAATCGAATTACTTGGATCAAGCCTAAAGGAAAATAACCCACTGGCTCCCAGTGCTACATTTATGTGTCATAACAGAGAGAAAAATCTGCTGAAATCAGTTCAAAATTTGTTGATTGCTTTTCAAAGACTGGGAGCAAACATGAGTGACAAACTGCATTTTCTTCTTAGTGACCTAAACTACTTCCCTTCCAATCTTGGAGCTATGAGTGAAGAACAAGGAGAATGCTTTTTACCAATATATTAGGACTGTGGAACATAGATATCAAGGCAGATGGAACACAAACATGATAGCACACTACTGCTGGTGTTTACAGAGTGACAACCCTGATTATAACTATTCCAGAGCATTAAAAAGAGTAAATGTGTTTGCAACAATTAGGGTGTGTACACATGCCCGGGATTCTGCTGTGGTTCCGCAGCGGATTTGGCCGCTGCGGGTCCGCAGCAGTTTTTGCTGCGGTGTACAGTACCATTATTCCCTATGGGAATAAAAAACCGCTGTGCAGACGGTGCAGGTTTTTCCGCGTGGTTTTCCTGCGGTTTTGAAACCGCAGAAAGAATTGACATGTCAATTCTTTCTGCGGATTCCGCTGCGGTTTGCGATCTCCTCCATTGTGGAGATGAAAAACCGCAGGGCAGAACCGCAGGCCAATCCGCAGGTAAAACCGCAGGTCTTTTGACCTGCAGATTTACCTGCGGATTTTACAAAATCCGCGCAGCCAAATCCGCACCCCAATCAGCAGTGTGTGCACATACCCTTAAGCTTTCCTTAGCTATTGCTTTCTTGGATAGATGATAGACTAATTTTTTTGCATGAAACAAATATATTACATGCTATCACTTCTTCAGAATTTCTTATTACCCCTGATATTAAAAACTTTAATCAAACATTTTTCAGCTGTGAAAAATATTTACGTATTGCATATTCTTTGGCTTCATATCTAAAAATGGGACCTTTCATTTAGAAAAAATCAACATAAATATTAAGGTTAGCAGAATTTTTCTTTCAAATGTAGACCAGTGTAATATTGATAGTTTTCTTTTAACACAAGCAGATGCTTTAAAACAAAGATTATTGCATTGGCGATATCAGAAAAAATGATTAGATGAGGCATTTCTAAAAACACCTGAAATTTTTCTACCTACATGAAAACAAAATAAACCAAATTATAAAAAAAGAGTATGCTGATAAACACTTCCGGGGTATACATAGAAATCATAGGGTACCTATGACGCTAGTCACTTCTGATGGCCTAGCCATGAGTCAGAGTGGTCAAGTAGTCTAAGGTCAGAAGCCAGGAGGGTACATCATAAACAGAAGGAAGAGACAAAAGCGTAGTCAGGTAAAATTCCAAGGTCAGAGTACGGGGAGGATAACGGATCAGAGCTGAAGGAGTTAAACTGGCGGATGGTCAGAATGAAGTCCAAGGTCAGGCAACAGATCAAGCATATAGAATTAAAGGCACAGGAGAACAAACCTCACATGCTGAATGTACATCTGACAGTGTTCTGGGAGACACAGCTCAGTTAAGAATCATGGCAAATAACTGGAATAATGAACACAAGGAGACAGCCGACGCCTCACAGTCTCAGGTTGGATAGTCGAGCTATCAATCAACACACTGACAGCTCAGCATGCCCCTGTACCAGATTGGATGGCAAAGCTGTCAACCAAAGTACTGACAGCTTCAGCACACCCCTATACCAGATTGGACGGCCGAGCTTTCAATAACTGCACCTCAGACACACGGAGGGTTGAAAACGTGACAGTACCATAGTTAAAGTACTAAATAGACTCTTCCATTATCCACAAAAAAAAATTGTTGGAGTAGGAGGGGTCATGGCACATAGGTGTAGTCAAAGAAGGGTGTATCTGCCAACCCTTAAAGATAGAGAAAGGTACATATTGTAGCATTTACAAAGGTGATTTTGCCTCTATTTAAGACCCTCAGTGTTCTCTCCCACTATGTTAACTCTTTCATAGCCCCATAAAGTATTATACCTCCACAGTACCCTCCACACGCACAATATAATGGTTTCCATAGTGCTACAGCACAGTTAAGTGACCCATACTGTCCCACAAAACAGCATAATTGCCCCCACAGTCCAACAGCACAGTATGATGGCCTCCACAGTCCCAAATCATAATATAATTGCTCCCTCACACTATAATGGTGCACTCTCAGAATAATGGCCCCCACACAGTATAATACCCCCCACACAACCCTTCATCCAGTATAATGGACCTTACACAGCATAATAACCTCCACAGAGTATAATGGCAACCACACAGCCTTCCACACAGTATATTGGTCTCAACACAGTCTAATAGCCCTCACACAACATAACGGGACAGACAAGATATAATGTGCCCCTCACACAGAATAATTGCCTCCATACAGTAAAATGCCCTCCATACAGCATAATGGCCTTTACACCATATCATGGTCCTCCACACAGTGTAATTGCCAGCCACAGCTCTTTAAAAAGAATAATGGAAACCACTCTGCTCCCCACATAGTACAATGGCCCCTCACACAGTGTAAGGTCCACTATACATTCCTACAAACAGTGTAATAGCCCTCACAAAGTATAATGGCTTCCATACTGAATAATGGCCCCAAATCAGAATAATAGCCAACATACAGTATACACTCCCTGACAGAAGTTATATCGCTTATCCATGTTATGTAAATAAAAGCTTGTAACCTGACATTAAATTCATGCATTGGTTGTACAATAAATTTTATACCAGGCTATTTGCGCTCCCATAGGTATAGGATCCAAGGCTTCTTATTATCCAAAAAAGGTTTTTAATATTTCTCAAGAAAAAGCACATATAACGCGTTTCGACAGTATAAAATGTCTTCCTCAGGTATATTGTGATAAGTGTTCCAAAATTGTGGATAGCTTTATAAGAACCACTAGTAGTATTATTAGTAGTATTATGCTAAATAGGGTGTGGACCACTGAAATGAGTTCCTAACACACCCACTATAGAGCTGCTATACAAGTTAGAAATCTACAAGAGAACATAATGATTGTAAAAGCAAATGCATTATATAAATATATAAAAAATATGATAAAATTAGATTATAACAGGTAATATATAAAATATGTTAATGAATATCATAAAATTACAATATAATTATATAGCGAATTTAAATGGTTATATGTGACTAAAATACATTTAAAACACATAGATTATAAAAGCAGTGCTAATTATAGTTATGGAAAACACTTTTTTTTATACTCCCTCAATGACTTCATTTAATCCATCCAGATGTAAAGTCCCCATTTTAAAAATCCAATAGGATTCTTTGCGATTTAATTTATCAGTGGAGCTAGAGCAGTTCTCCGGAATTTGCTCAACTGGTGTAACTTTTATGTTAAATTGTTTGTTGTGCTTCAAACATAAGTGTCAAGACAAACTATGCTTCATGAAGCCATTTTTTGCATTGTGCCTGTGGCCATTCATACGTGTTCTCAGGGACTGTGTAGTACGTCCCACTTATTGAACGCCACAGGCACATGTAATAACATATACCACATGTCGCAGGATAATTTCTGTGTAATTGGGAAAAATTCTCTCATGCTGTTACAGTGAATCCCAGTCGCATTGTGATCTATGATTTTACAGCAACAGCACTTTTTTGAATTACGTCGCAAAACACCAGTTTTTTTGTTGTTGTTTTTATTCATTTTATCCATTTTTTTTGTTAGATTAATTTTCTGTCCCCCCGGTGGTAATAGTTTTAAGTGGCTGGGGGCAATAATGCCTCTTATAGTTTGTGCCCTACGGAACGTGATATTAGGTTTTTCTGGTAGAATTTTTTTCAGATATACATCTTTTTTCAATAGATACCAATATTTATTGAGTATCCTCCTAATATCATTATTGCTCCAATTGTATGCTGTTATGAAATTGTATTGCCATCTATTATTTTTCTTAATTCCATTATTGTTTTTATATATTTCATCCTTTCGTTTAAATAAACATTCATCCTGCGTTTTTTTCAAAATTGTTTTATAGGCACTCAGAATTAATTTTTTCAGATATTTTTTATCATAACATTTTTTAATTAAAATTTTGGACTGTTAAATGTAGTCATCTGTATTTGTAATAATTTTTCTAATTCTATGAAATTGACTGAAGGGAATATTTGTTTTCCACTTTTTATAATGCGCACTGTTGTAATGTAGGAAGCCATTTTTTTCATTACTTATCTTAGCGGAGAATGTTATTCCCCACTTATCTGCATTCATCTCACTGATGAACTGATCTGCTTTCTCCTGACTTCCCCTCCAAATAATGATCAGATCGTCTATAAAGCGACGGTATTGGATTATATGGCTAACAATCACATTGGGTGATTGGCGATGAGGACTCGAATAGCCCCATAAATAAATTAGCAAAACTTGGGGCTACCCGCGTCCCCATCGCGGTACCGAGCCGCTGTATGTATAGCTATTCCTGAAATTTAAAAACGTTGTGTTCAAGAATAAATTTTAAACCTTTCAATAGGAATTCTCTTTGGGAGTCCGGCATATCCTTAATACCTTTTAGGTAATGCTCCACTGCTTTTATTCCCAGATCATGCTGAATATTGGAATACAAAGCATTTACATCCATGGTAATAAAAAGAAAATCTTCCTCCCATACAATATTTCTAATTTCATATAGAATCTGGTTGGAGTCCATAAGATATGAGGGCAAGGTTTTTGCTAATTCTTGTAAAAACAAGTCGATGTAATGGGACAGCTGACTGGTGAGAGAACCAATGCTATTATAGGCCGACCAGGTGGATTTTTCAGGCATTTGTGTACCTTAGAAAGGTGATAGACTATTGCAGTGTTGGGATTCTTATTTGTCAGGAATTTCTTTTCTTTTTTATTTATAATATTTTTAACAAAAGCTTCATTAATTCATGATATTCATCTGTAAATTTTTTGGAAGGATCCTACGGGAGCGCAAATAGCCTGGTATAAAATTTATTGGATAACATTCCTTTGGTTACTTGGTCTGAGTGACTTACTAGCTACCAGGGATTTGCAGCATACCGACCACAGAAGAAATCCACCTTTGAACACCTAATGGTCCTAAGTGACATATATGCAAGATATCAAGATTTATAATAGGTGAGTGACACCTATATTCACCTACGATCTAATTTTACATTTACATTTAGATCGGTGCGCTTTCTTTCTTTCCTACCCTTTTACCAAAAATCCATTTGTTGTATAAATTATTCTTTTGAAAGCTGAAACCCTCCGAAATGTGGTTTAGGTTAAGAAAATAAATTGCCATCAATGCAGAAATATTGATTATTTAATGGACACAGAATGGTCAGATTTTGGCAAGACAAAAGTTTTGTCGCCTGGTCATATAATGCACCCAATCCTAGTTTACATCCTCACCTGTGCTCAGTAAATTATCGGTTAATTAATGGGTGTGTAAAAAAAGAAACCCAGCACCCCAGATCTTTACTTGAGAAGCAAATTGAGCTCTGACAACATGCTAGAAATCCACCCTGAACCCAATGCCTGGATTATCAAGCGGATGAAGACCAGATCCACTGCAGAGGTGGCTGGCACATTTAATGAGTCAAGTACAAAGAATTAAAAAAAATTCGAAGAGACTGGAGATGTGTTTGACAGGCCCAGGTCTGGCAGACCCTGCAAGACAACTACTCAGGAGGAACGTTTGTTGGTTAGAAAATCCAAAGCAAGCCCCTCTTCCACTGCAGCAGAGCTCCAACAGGCCTGGTCACCTCAAGTTCCTGTGTCAACTAGAACAGTTTGTAGGATTCTGTCTCGAAATGGCCTCCATGGTCAAATCAGTGCCCAGAAGCCAGCACTAAACAAAAGGCAAATAAAAAAAACGTGTGGCATTGGCAAAGTCCCACAGCCTGCTAAACAGATGGACGCTGGAAAAGTGGCAGAAAGTGGATTTCTCTGATGAATCTTCAGTAGAATTACACCACAGCCGCCGCAAGTACTGCAGGAGACCTATTGGAGTCCGTATGGATCCAAAATACACCCAGAAAACAGTTAAATTTGGTGGTGGAAAGATCATGGTCTGGGGTTACATTCAGTATGGTGGTGTGCAAAACATTTGCAAGGTGGAAAGCAATATCAGTAGCCTAAAATATCAAGAAGTATTAGCTACCTCTTATATTCCAAATCATAAAAGGAGTAAAATTCTGCAGCAGGATGGTGCTCCATCTCATACATCCATGTCTACAACAAAGTTCCTCCAGGCAAAAAAGATCAAGGTGCTCAAGGACTGGCCAGCCCAGTCACCAGACATGAACATCATTGAGCATGTTTGGGGTAGGATGAAAGAGGAAGCTTGGAAGACAAAACCAAAGAATCTAGATGAACTCTGGGAGGCATGTAAGACTGTATTCTTCGCTATTCCTGATGACTTCATTAATAAATTGTATGAATCATTGTTCAACCGCATGGATGCAGTCGTTCAAGCTCATGGAAGTCACAAAAAATATTAAATATGACTCTAATAGAACCACAACTTCATTCACCAATGTTATGCAACATATATTTGTATTTTAAGTTAATTATTTGTTTGAATATCACATTTCTTTCTGTGGCCGACAAAACTTTTGTCTTGCCAAAATCTGACCATTCTGTGTCCATTAAATGATCAATATTTCTGCATTGATAGCAATTTATTTTCTTAACCTAAACCACATTTCGGAGGGTTTCATCTTTCAAAAGAATAATTTATGCAACCAATGGATGAATTTAACGTCAGGTTATAAGCTTTTATTTACATAACATGGATAAGCGAAATAACTTCTGTCAGGGAGTGTAACGTCTTTCACAGCATATTACAGCTCCCACTCAGCTCTCCACACAGTATAATGACCTACTACACAGTAAAATGTCCCCAAAACAGCATAATGGTCTTCACATGGTATAATGACCCCAAAACAGCCATCCAAGCAGTATAATACTCTCACAAAGCATAATGGCCTCAACAGTGTATAATGGCCCTCAAACAGGGTAATGGCTTTCATAGCCCTGACATAGAATAATAGCCTCCTTACCATATAACCCCCACACAGTCCTCCACACACATATTGGCATAATAATTCCCACACAGTATAATGGCTCTCACACAGCCCTCCACACAGTATAATGGCCTCCACACATTATAAAAGCCCCCACACAGCATATTGGCCTATTCACCATATAATGGTCCTCCACCCAGTATACTGGTCTCAACACAGCATTCCACACAATATCATGGCCTCACACCACACTCCACTAAGTGTGATAGCCACTGCACAGCCCTCCACAATCCATAATATGCCCATACAGCGCTTCAAATAGTTTAATGGCCCCAACACAGCCCTCCAAATAGTAAAATGGCCCCCAAACAGCTCTCCTCACAGTTTGATCACCCCCACATATAGTATATTTCTTGCACAGAATGACAGCCCCATACTCATTGATAAATTAAAAAAGAAAACAGTTCACCTCTCCCCTTTCCACCACTGCTCTGGTGTCTCAGATATGTTGTTCTGAGGCTCTGCAAGCCTAGTGCAATGTAATATCTTTGTGCCCACTGCACTGAAATGTTAGAGGTTAGACTCACAGGGAGTTTGATGAAACAGGGAGCTAACGGCTCCCTCTTCCATCACAGCTCTCAACTGTATCTGCATGCAAGATACAGATACCATTGAAATTGTGATGCCAGGCAAGGGGTCTCAATGACAGCACTGAGCTTCCTCTGACTCATTGGCCCTATAGCCGTGTGGTCTACAGCCATTTGCCATATATTACTGAGCACTTATATTTTTCACTTAAAAATAATCCTTTAGACCAGTTAATAAAATCTATCATCGATCAGAAATGGCATTTGATAGAAAATGACTCAGATCTCAGAACCATAGTGCAACTGAAACCAACTGTCACATAGAAACACAACCATAACCTGAGGGATGTGTTAGTACACAACAGGTTTAACATTAACAAAAAAGGAGTTAATTGGTTAGAGAGTAGTATACCAAAAGGTAATTTATATTTGGGAACTGCAAATACTGTTAATACAAGGTTAAGTTAAGCTTGCTAAATTTGGGTGGAATAACCTGTCAAGTTAAACATATATATCTTATATCATGTAAGGCCTGTTTCACACTTCCGTTTTTGACCATCAGTCAAAATCCGCCGTTTTTGCAATAAAACGGATCCGCCATTTTTTTTGGCAGATCCGTTTTTTTCCCTATTGACTTGCATTACTGGCGGATCTTGACGGATGGCCATCCGTTAGATCCGTTTTTTTGCGGATCCGTCAATTTTTTTGCGTCCACCGAGATGCCTGGACGGACCATGTAACGTTTTTTGTAGTGCAGGATCCGCATTTTTATACAGCGCATGCCCGGAGGAATGAAGTCAGGATGAAATTTAACCCTGAAATCATTTCTGGCGGCCAGAGAAGAAAAAAAATTCTCTCTCTCTCTCCCCCCCCTTTAAAATTCTTGATTCGGCGGATCCGTCAAAAAAACTGATCCGGTGGCATCCGTTCACATCAGTTAGGAACGGATCCGCTTTTCCGCCTTTTTGGCGGATTTTAAGGCTACTTTCACACTTCAGGTATTCGGCGTCAGGCGCGATCCGGCGTCGTGCAGGAACGCCGGATCCGGCAAATGTTTAGTAAAACCGGATGTGACGGATCCGGTTTTCTGCCGGATCCGTCTTTTTCTTGACAGACAAATCCGGATCCGTCTCATCCGGTTCATCCGTTTTTCTATCCGTTTTTCGACGGATTACGCCGGATCCGGTTTTTAAAATTGACCCTTGTGGCCTTCCAAACGGGATTGGCTACTGGAAAACTATATATAGCATGTTCCTACAGCCCTTCTTTGACAGGTTGTAGAGGAGAAAGTGCAGGTTGGAGAGAAGAGCAAGTTATTGGCGAAGATGGATGTTGTCATTGGAAATATTTTGAAGAATTTGGCGGATTTTATAGCGGAGGCGAATCGTTTGAGGGTGATTGTTCTGGAGAAGGAGAGAGCGAGACAGCAGCGCATCAGGCATCGTAGATGACGTTTGTGGATCCACCCCATCACAGCCAAGAGAATGACGCGTGGGGTCTATTCTACACTCTGCATGGACCTTCGACGAAACCCGGATACATTTTTTGGATATGTTAGGATGAAAATGGAGAATTTTGATTACTTGGTGGAGCGCATTGCACACCTCATAAGAAAAGCGGACACCTATTGCCGCTTCTCTGTTTCACCCACAGAGTGTCTGATGGTGACTTTAAGGTAAGCCACATGTATTGGATGTGATCGCATCAGAGCACACTTTCACTGCAATCTTGTTGGTGGTAGTTTGTATCTCCAAGTGTTATCGCTCAGTTTTGGTATGTAATGCTGTGATTTAAAACTAATTTATTGTTTTTTAATTCCCCACAGATTTCTTGCAACTGGAGAATCCCTTTCGTCACTGCATTTCCAGTACAGACTCGGGATTTCCACCATATCTGGAATTGTGAAGTACACATGCCGTGCACTGTGGGACTCCTTAGCTGAAGAGTTTTTACCAGAGCCCACAACAGAGAGGTGGATTGAAATTGCTGACAAGTTTCAACAGATATGTCAGTTTCCCAACTGCTTGGGCGCTGTGGACGGGAAACATATCCGCATTGTAAAGCCAGCTGGATCGGGATCGGAATATTTCAATTACAAGAAATATTTTTCAATTGTCCTCATGGCCATCGCTGACGCGGAATACAAATTTATTGCGGTTGATATTGGGGCCTATGGCCGCTCCAATGACTCTCAAGTTTTCAAACTGTCTGCCATGGGGCGTAAACTGTATGGAAACACCTTCCAGTTCCCACCACCTAGACCGCTGCCGCAAACATCTGGTCCACCTATGCCATTTGTCTGTGTAGGGGATGAAGCCTTCCAGCTGTCAGAACACCTTTTGAAACCGTACTCTAGCAGAGGATTGACAAGACCAAAATGCATTTTTAATTACTGCCTCACAAGAGCAAGAAGAATGGTTGAATGTACCTTTGGTATTCTGACAGCCAAATGGCGGGTCCTATTGACTGCGATCAACCTCAAGACAGAAACTGTGGACGAGGTGATCAAAGCGTGCGTGGTACTCCACAATTTTGTTATCTGCAAGGAACCCATTTCCATTGAGGACACCTCTGAAGAAACCACCTTGCAAGATTACCATGACATTACCACTAGAAGTTCTGTGACGGTTTCAGTAATGAGGGACAATTTTGCACTATACTTTATGTCACCTCAAGGCAGAGTACACTGGCAGGATGACAGAGTGTGAAAGATTTGTGCCCAACCAAACTTGTGTACCTTCTGTACCAACAGTATATACCTTTGCCAACCAAAGTTGGCTATCTTGTCATGGTCTCTATTTTTAGCTTTAGGCCACAGGTGTGTACCTGGTTGTGTTTTATGCAAAGTATTTCACCTTTTAACAAAAGTTGTGTACATTGTTAGGAAATCACCAACAATAAACACAACTTTTTAGGTGAAATACTTTGCTTCAAACACAACCAGGAACACAACTGTGGCAAAAAGCTAAAATTTACCCACAGTTATATACCTAGTTTTGAATACCATTTCACCTTTTAAATACCCTGTATTTAACCTTTTTCGCCGCAGAAAGAAATGACAGACAACCAGTGTAAAATAATTTAACTTTTATTGAAAAATGTTTTTTTTAGTAAACTTTTTTAAAATTTTAATAAACTTGTTTAATAAAGCTTTGAAACTATAAAACTGAAACCATAAAACTGGTCATTTTTATTTAAATACACACATTATAAATCTGTGTAGTGTGTGGTGGAAATACTGCTGTAGGGGCTGCGGGACACTTCGACACTGGGAGTGTGGAGAGAGGACTGGGATCGTGGTGGGGAAGGAACAGTTAGAGGTGAAAGTGTGGAAAAAACTACAGAATGGGTGGACATGTGGGAAGCAGAAGAGGTGGTGGGTGGTGGAGTGGAGGGTTGGGCAGGGACTGTAGGAGCAGATGATGTTGATGGAAAGTTGTATGGGGAAGGAGTTTGGTACGGGGCAGGTTGCTGGAAGTGGGGAGATGTCTGGTACGGGGCAGGTTGCTGGAAGTGGGGAGATGTCTGGTACGGGGCAGGTTGCTGGAAGTGGGGAGATGTCTGGTACTGGGGAGGTTGCTGGTACTGGGGAGTTTGCAGGTACTGGGGAGGTTGCTGGTACTGGGGAGGTTGCTGGTACTGGGGAGGTTGCTGGTACTGGGGAGGTTGCTGGTACTGGGGAGGTTGCTGGTGCTGTGGAGGTTGATGATGCTGGGGAGGTGGATGGTGCTGGGGAGGTGGATGGTATGTAATAGGAGGGGGAGGATGGAAAGTGGCTGGAGGGGGTGTAGATGTAATAGGAGGGGGAGGATGGAAAGTGGCTGGAGGGGGTGTAGATGTAATAGGAGGGGGAGGATGGAAAGTGGCTGGAGGGGGTGCAGGTGGAGGAACTACTGTGGTGGGAGGGGGAGGTTGGGAGGTAACTTGCTGGAGAGCAGCGTGGCATGAATGCATTACATGCATCTGCTGGGCAGGAGAGAGCGTTTCCATGCGCTCCACAACAGACCTGAAAAAGGTGTGGTTTGGCGAAGATCTTGCTTCTGAATGCATGGTTTGCAGAAGTGTCTTCACCTCCAGAATGCTGGAGTTGATCTGCTGATAGCCTGCGGAGATTTGCTCTGACAAGACTTTTAGACAGTTCTGGAAAGATGCATTCAGATGCAAGAACTCTGGCGCATAAGTCTTTTCCTGACCCCTCTGCCGCTGCCGCCCAGTACCCGCAGGTGTACTAGAGGTGGCAGGGGCAGAAGGGTGGGGTAAAGGGAAAGCGATCTCCTCAGCAGCAGCTTCATGTAATGTAGGCGGCCACGATGCTCCTGTGCTGGTGGATGGGACTGATGGGTCAAATGTGTGGGAAGGCTGGGAAGGTGCAGATGTACCGGGGCGGTCGAAGTCTCCCTTGGTGCCGGTCTCCTCAGGGATCGCCTCAGAAGGGTCCAATCGTGCAGGCTCCCGAGTGCTGCTCACCGTGCTGTGGAATAAAGAGAAAAAAAAAACAATTAAAATAGTGACATGGTATGGCCCTGGCTGAAAAAAAAAAGTTACATCTAAACATTTTTTTGTCACATGTGGTGTGTAATATTTACCTTCTGGTGAGCATTGTCTCCCGGAGGAACGACAGGGCTCGTGCGCACTTGTACTTGCTCCTGCGTCCTCCAGATCCACTCGGGGCCCGCATCTCTTTATTGAACTCCTTCTTGAAACGATCCCTCACAGACCGCCACCGCTTCACAATTCTCTCCCCTGAAACGAGAAAGGACAAAGTGGTTAGTATACAACATCAGTGTTTCCCAAACTCCAGTCCTCATGGTCCCCAGGGGTCATGTTTTCAGGATTTCCAAAGTAAATAGAAATCCTGAACACATGATCCGTGGGGACCACGAGGACTGGAGTTCGGGAAACACAGGTTTAAATCAAGCAACCGGTACTGTATATACTTACGCTCTTTAATCTGGGCCCGAGCTTCGAGGTCCTCCCAGCGGTCCACAAGGAGCAAACAGATTTCCTCCCAGAGTCGTCGGGTAACGATAAGGTCAGCGTGGCGGCGGTCAGCCATATTCCAGAGCGGCTCCCTTTCTCTGACGAGATCGATGAGGCGCTCCACATCAATCCCTCCATCCTCACCGTCAGAGTCGGGAGCACGCTGTGAAGGCTGTTAAAGAAAAAGACAAAAATAACATAATTAGCCTCCACAAAAGAAATGAAATAAAAAGTGCAAAAAAAAAAAGCAAAAATATTTATACTTACACGCTGGTGACCGCCGCGTTGCTGTCGCCGACGACCCTGGGAGGCACTGCGAGGACCTCTTGGCCGAGCACCAGATTGGGAAGACTAGAGAAGAAAACAAAAAATGTTATGTCTTTGGATGTAGGCATTTGTTTGCTGTGTGTGGTCTGCAGAACATTGTTTTCTATGTGTTGTGTGTAGTGTGATGTTGTGTTTCTGCGTTTGATGCAAAAAACTTACCAATTGTGAGCCCACTCCAAGTGTCTGTCCACCCCTTCCTTCTTCTTCTGGGAGCTCCTCTTCATCTTGTGATTCCTGTTTTGAAATAAAAGGCAATGAATACACATATATTACAGAGATGATGGATTTTGGAAATAAAAACTTACCGTCAAACGCTGACGATGCGAGGGAGGGCTCCCAGAAGATGTGCTGTCTTCCTCATGGCCAGACTCCATGGCTGTGGGTGGTGTTTCTGCTGCTGCCATTGCTGCTGCTGCTGCTGCATCTATTGGGCGGCTGTTGAATAAAGAGAAACAAAGGGCCAATGAATATCTTGATATTCCATAGCCCTAGTTTGGAGGAATGGGGGATTTGATAATTACCGTCTCTCATCTGCTGCTGGACTCCCCTCCCGTTGTTCAGCATGCTGCTCCATTTGGGGTGGTGCTGATGGTGCTGCTGCTGCAGATGTCTGCTGCCTTCTCCTGCTCCTGGTTCTTGGCTTGGGTGGCATGTTGGGTGTGGCTGAGGGTCCCATTGTCTTGCTTTTATATATGTCCTGTGGGCAGAGCTACTGAGCATGCTCAGACCAAAAAAACTGGATCCGGCCGCCGGATTCGGCTGTCGCCGGATCCGGCGCATTGCGGCGCTCATAGGCTTTCATTGTAAGAAAAAGCCGGACACGCCGGATCCGGCGTGTCCGGCTTTTTCGACGGATACAAAAAACGTTACAGTCACCGTTTTTTCCAGACGCCGGATCGCGTCACATTGCCGGATCCGGCGAAAATCGGATGAAACGCATGGCCATCCGGCTCGATCCGGCTCTAATGCAAGTCAATGGGGGGGAAACCGGATCCGGCATTGCATTTCGACGGATCCGGTTTTAGTCAAAAGCGCCGGATCGCGCCTGAAGCAGAAAACCTGATGTGTGAAAGAGGCCTAACTGACACAAAAAACTGAAGTGTGAAACAGGCCAAAGATAATGTATTTGGTATATGTTGTATTTTGCCCGTGTGGATCATTCTACATGGCAAAACTATATGCTCATTGTAGGTTAAAAGGACATTTCAAGTTTATAACATCAAAAGAGTCATCTTAAGTTGATAGAACATGTTCACATTCACCATAGAGGAGGTGCAAAAGCCCTGCATTTTGCTTGGCTAAAGATCATACATGCACCTCCACAAGGAGGTGATAGACACAAGTTATTACAAATGCTATGGGCACTTTAGGGTTAAAGGAAAAAAGTGATTTCAGTGTTTTTTAGTGTTAGATAACTTGTACAACCTAATCAGTTTTGATGTTTGTATATACTATTTTGATTTTAAAATGTTTTTAATGTCACCCAACTGACTTAAGGGCCTGTCACACTAAGCGATATCGCTAGCAATATTGCTATAACGTCACTGGTTTTTGTGACATTATAGCGATATTGCTAGTGATATCGCTATGTGCGATACTTACCTCCGACCGCTCCCCCGCTGATTATCGCCGATCGCGCGAGAACGTCCTGGACCGTTTCTCGTCGTCAGCTTCCTGCTGGGCTTCTTGTGGCACCAACGAGTGACGCGAGGACGTCAGGATCGCCTCGTCTGACAGGTAAGTAGCGACCCCCGACCGCTGCTATGTCGCTGGTGAGATCTGCCTGTGTGGCAGCTCACTAGCGACCACTTAGCGATGCACCAGCGATCCTGACCGCGTCATATCGCTGGTCGGGATCGCTGGTGCATCGCTAAGTGTGACAGTACCTTTAGGGCAGCATGCATAAATGCAGATACGCTAATGAGATTACGTCTTTCAGGCCAGATGAGGCGCAAGATAGTGCGAACTCGCATTCACCTGTATGTACCAGTATCCTCTCAAATGCTGTGAGTTTCTATGTTTTATGTTTTATGCAATAAAGTAACGATGATATCCACAAGATTATCCACTCTCCCTGTTTGCATGCTTTCTACTTTTATACTTGATACTAGCTGAAGAGACCGGCATTGCCCAGGCATAGTAACTAATTGTGGCTAGTTATAACAAATTATAATGACTATATATATATATATATATATATATATATAAAGCTGAGTGTATAGCCCCGCCCACTCCGCATAGCCACACTCACTATAATATCCTACATCATCCTGTCAGCCAGAGCCACTGCACTACTACCACTAATATCCCACATCATCCTATAAGAGCCACCGAACTACTACCCCTAATATCCAACATCACCCCATCAGCCAGAGAAACGGACTACTACCCTTAATATCCCACATTATCCCATCAGCCAGAGCCACCAGACTACTACCACTAATATCCCACAACATCCTGTCAGAGCCACCGGAATACTACCCTTAATATCCCACATCATGCCGTCAACCAGAGCCACCAGAGTACTACCACTAATATCTCATATCATCACGTCAGAGCCACCAGACTACTACTCCTAATATCCCACATCATCTCGTTAGTGCCACCAGACTACTACCCCTAATATCCCACATCATTCCATCAGAGCCACTGTACTACTACCCCTAATATCACACATCATCCCATCAGCCAGAGCCACCGGAATATTACCCCTAATATCCCACATCATCCCATCAGCCAGTGCCACCGGAATACTACCATTAATATCCCACATCATCCCATCAGAACCACTGGACTACTACCCCTAATATCCCACATCATCTCGTCAGAGCCACCAGACTACTACCACTAATATCTCATATCCTCCCGTTAGAGCCACCGGACTACTACCACTAACATCGCACATCATCCTATCAGCCAGAGCCACCAGACTATTACCCCTAATATCCCACATCATCCCGTCAGCCAGAGCCACCGGACTACTACCACTAATATCCCACATCATCCCATCAAAGGCACCGGACAACTACCCCTAATATCCCACTTCATCCCATCAGCCAGAGCCACCAAACTACTACCCCTAATAACCCACATCATCCCATCTGTCAGAGCCACCAGAGTACTGCCACTAATATCTCACATCATCCTGTCAGAGCCACTGGACTACTACCCATAGTATCCCACATCATCCCATCAAAGGCACCGGACAACTACCCCTAATATCCCACTTCATCCCATCAGCCAGAGCCACCAAACTACTACCCCTAATATCCCACATCATCCCATCTGTCAGAGCCACCGGACTACTACCACTAATATCCCACATCATCCCATCAAAGGCACTGGACAACTACCCCTAATATCCCACTTCATCCCATCAGCCAGAGCCACCAAACTACTACCGCTAAAATCCCACATCATCCCATCTGTCAGAGCCACCAGAGTACTGCCACTAATATCTCACATCATCCCGTCAGAGCCACCGGACTACTACCCTTAAAATCCCACATCATCCCATCAGAGCCACTGGACTACTACCCCTAATCTCCCACTTCATCCCGTCAGCCAGAGCCACCGGACTACTACCAATAATATCCCACATCATCCCATCAGCCAGAGCCACCATACTACTACCCCCTAATATCCCACATCATGCCGTCAGCCAGAGCAGCTGGACTACTACCACAAATATCTCACATAATCCTGTCAGAACCACCAGACTACTACCCCTAATATCGCACATCATCCTGTCAAAGCCACTGGACTACTATGCCTAATATCTCACATCATCCCATCAGCCAGAACCACAGGACTACTACCCCTAATATCTCACATCATCCTGTCAGCCAGAGGCACTGGATTACTACCCCTAATATCCCACATCATCCCATCAGCCAGAGCCACGGGCTACTACCACTAATATCCCACAATATCCCGTCAGAGCCACTGGACTACTACCCCTAATATCCCACATCATGCGCCAACATTGTCAGGTCGGCACTGTTACATCAATTAAAATGATTCCTGGGTTGGAGAATTCCCTCTTGTGTTTCTTTTTTTAATCTGTGTTTGAATTTTTAAGTTAATGAGGATGCTTCATGCCAGACAAAGAGAAGTTCCTAATTCTGGGTGCCCCCTGAAGTCTGAGTCAGAGGGTGGTCTGTGTCGGCAAGGTAATAAATTGTGTTATTTCCAGCTTTACAGAAGGACCGTAACACCATAGAAATGATAATAATAGGTCTCAGTTACCACAACTGTGTACAAGGAAAACAGTTACTCATAGCAACCAATCACAGCTCAGCTTTCAATCTTTTAAACAGCTGTGGTGAAATGAAAGATGTTTAGTGATTGGTTGCTATGAGCAACACAGGCACTGCAACCTGTTGTGGTCAAGAAGATGTGCCTATGAAATACACTGCTCAAAAAATAAAGGGAACACCTAAACAACAGAATATAACTCCTTAAGCAAACTTCTGTGAAATCAAACTGTCCACTTAGGAAACAACACTGTTTGACAATCATTTTCACATGCTGTTGTGCAAATGGAATAGACAACAGATGGAAATTATTGGCAATTGTCAAGACACCCTCAATAAAGGAGTGGTTCTGCAGGTGGGGACCACAGACCACATCTCAGTACCATTGCTTTCTAGCTCATGTTTTGGTCACTTTTGAATGTTGGTTGTGCTTTCACACTCGTGGTAGCATATGATGGACGCTACAACCCACACGTGTGGCTCAGGTAGTGAAGCTCATCCAGGATGGCACATCAATACGAGCTGTGGCAAGAAGGTTTGCTGTGTCTGTCAGCGTAGTGTCCAGAGGTTTGAGGCACTACCAGGAGAGGCCAGTACACCAGGAGATGTGGAGGGGGCTGTAGGAGGGCAACAACCCAGCAGCAAGACCGCTATCTCCACCTTTGTGCAAGGAGGAACAGGAGGAGCACTGCCAGAGCCTTGCAAAAGGACATTCAGCAGGCCACAAATGTGCATGTGTCTGCACAAACGGTTAGAAACCAACTCCATGAGGATGGTCTGAGTGCCCGGCCTCCACAGATGAGGGTTGTGCTCACAGCCCAACACCGTACAGGACACTTGGCATTTGCCACAGAGCACCAGGATTGGCAAATTCGCCACTGCCACCCTGTGCTCTTCACAGATGAAAGCAGGTTCACACTGAGCACATGTGACAGATGTGACAGAGTCTGGGGACGCCGTGGAGAGCAATCTGCTGCCTGCAACATCCTTCAGCATCACCGATTTGGCAGTGGGTCAGTAATGATGAGGGGTGGCATTTCTTTGGAGGGCCGCACGGTGTTGGGCTGTGAGCACAACCCCCATCTGTGGATGTTGGGCACTCAGACCATCCGCATGGAGTCAGTTTCTAACCGTTTGTGCAGACACATGCACATTTGTGGCCTGCTGGAGGTCATTTTGCAGGACTCTGGCAGTGCTCCTCCTGTTCCTCCTTGCACAAAGGTGGAGGTAGCGGTCCTGCTGCTGAGTTGTTGCCCTCCTATGGCCCTCTCCATGTCTCCTGGTGTACTGGCCTGTCTCCTGGTAGCACCTCCAGCCTCTGGACACGACGCTGACAGACACAACAAACCTTCTTGCCACATATCGCATTGATGTGCCATCCTGGATGAGCTGCACTACCTGAGCCATGTGTGTGGGTTGTAGAGTCTGTCTCATGCTACCACGAGTGTGAAAGCACAACTAACATTCAAAAGTGACAAAAACATCAGCCAGAAAGCTTTGGTACTGAGATGTGGTCTGTGGTCCCCACCTGCAGAACCACTCCTTTATTGAGGGTGTCTTGATAATTGCCAATAATTTCCATCTATTCTATTTGCACAACAGCATGTGAAATTGATTGTCAAACAGTGTTGCCTCCTAAGTGGACAGTTTGATTTCACAGAAGTTTGATTTACTTGGAGTTATAGTCTGTTGCTTAAGTGTTCCCTTTTTTTTTTGAGCAGTGTATATATTATATATTTAATTTATTTAGACATATATATACTGTATATATTAGATATTTATTATATATATATATTAGATATTTATTATACGGAACTTTGCGTGTGGAGAGAGTTTGGCTATGCGGAGTGGGAGGTGCTATGTGGAGTGGGCGAGGCTTGACACACACACATACATACATGCAAATTGCCTCTTCAGAGAGAAAGAGGACTTTTACTCTACAGCGCCACCTATTGGTAGTAGCGATCCTACAAGTCACAATCAAGAAACCTTACCCCTTACACATACATACATACACTCATTTTTATATATATACTGTAGATTTATGGACTTTTTCGAGTTACCACAGAGCAGCAGTGTACCAAGATACATAGCAATTATGGTTGTAAGGGTGTATATTTCTGTGAAGTACTCATACTTGATAATGAATAATTTGCGAAGTTTTGAAAAGTTTTGTTTCCTTTTTTTCATAAATTACATATCACTATCATATTTATCAAACCTGTAATTTCTACATGACCAAGACTTTTCCTTCTTGGTGTCGCAATTTTAATGTTGAGGAATATTTGTATATATAAATGGATATACATATACTGTATACATGTGTTGAACATTATATTAAAGTCCCCTATTTTATTTTGATGACAGTTTTACACACTCTTGGCATTCTTGCAAGCAGCCTCATCAGTTAATCACTTGGAATGGCTTTCATTGAACAGGTATGACTTGTGAAAAGTTCTTTTGTGGAATCATGTAACTTCAGAAAGTGTTTGCAACCATCAGGCGAGTTTTGTAAAGGCAGTGTTTGTACATTGTAATGTTCTATACAATATTGAGCCCTATTCCACAACTATTATAAGCCACAATATGGCAAGAAACACTCAACTAAGTTAAGAGAGATTACAGGTCATCATTACTTTAATACATGAAGGTCAGTCAATCCTGAAAATTGCTTGGGCTACTTTCACATCATGCATTTTGAATGCGTTTTCTTGTTTTTTGCGCATGGTTTTTACCTAAAAACGCATGCGTTTTTTAACGCTGACGTGCACATAACCATGCGCACGTCAGCGCTCCCATAGACTTTAATGTGTTTTTGGGTGAATTCTGGGTGCATTGCGTGCGCATGCGTTTTTTTGAGACAGGTCGGATGCACAAAAAATGCACAAAAAAACGCATACGCATACAAACGCGTACAAACGCATGACAATGCGCACCCATGTTAAATATAGGAAAAAAAACACGCATGCGCATGTTTGCGCAAAAACACAGCGAAGAAAACGCAACAGTGAGACCAGCCTTAAACTTTGATGGTATCCTTATGTCCAGTCATGAAAACCATGAAACTGACTCTCATGAGGACTGTCCCAGCAAAGCAAGACAAATAATGAACTTTTCAGTAAGGAATAAGTTCATCAGTGTTATTATACTTAGGGCAGAGACAGACTGCTTTATAACTTGTGCGATGATCTGATTGCATCGCCCTGCTCGGACTGGCCCGGCACCTCTCCTGACTTGAGTATGGCAATGTGATGTACAGTCATATGTTAAAGTTTGGGCACCCCTATTAATGTTAACCTTTTTTCTTTATGCTAATTTTAGTTTTTGCAACAGCTATTTCAGTTTCATATATCTAATAACTGATGGACTCAGTTATATTTCTGGATTCAAATGACGTTTATTGTACTAACAGAAAATGAGCAATCTGCATTTTAACAAAATTTGACCGGTGCAAAAGTATGGGCACCTCAACATAAAAGTGACATTAATATTTCGTAGATCCTCCTTTTGCAAAAATAACAGCCTCTAGTCGCTTCCTGTAGCTATTAATGAGTTCCTGGATCCTGGATGAAGGTATTTGTGACCATTCCTATTTACAAAACAATTCCAGTTCAGTTAAGTTTGATGGTCGCCGAGCATGGATAGCCCGCTTCAAATCATCCCACAGATGTTCAATGATATTCAGGTTTGGGGACTGGGATGGCCATTCCAGAACATTGTAATTGTTCCTCTGCATGAATGCCTGAGTAGATTTGGAGCGGTGTTTTGGATCATTGTCTTGCTGAAATATCCATCCCCTGCGTAACTTCAACTTCGTCACTGATTCTTGCACATTATTGTCAAGAATTTGCTGATACTGAGTTGAATCCATGCGACCCTCAACTTTAACAAGATTCCCGGTGCCGGCATTGGCCACACAGCCCCAAAGCATGATGGAACCTCCACCAAATTTTACTGTGGGTAGCAAGTGTTTTTCTTGGAATGCTGTGTTTTTTAGCCTCCATGCATAACGCCTTTTTGTATGACCAAACAACTCAATCTTTGTTTCATCAGTCCACAGGACCTTCTTCCAAAATGTAACTGGCTTGTCCAAATTGCTTTTGCATACCTCAGGCGACTCTGGTTGTGGCGTGCTTGCAGAAACGGCTTCTTTCGCATCACTCTCCCATACAGCTTCTCCTTGTGCAAAGTGCGCTGTATTGTTGACCGATGCACAGTGACACCATCTGCAGCAAGATGATGCTGCAGGTCTTTGGAGGTGGTCTGTGGATTGTCCTTGACTGTTCTCACCATTCTTCTTCTCTGCCTTTCTGATATTTTTCTTGGCCTGCCACTTCTGGGCTTAACAAGAACTGTACCTGTGTTCTTCCATTTCCTTACTATGTTCCTCACAGTGGAAACTGACAGGTTAAATCTCTGAGACAACTTTTTGTATCCTTCCCCTGAAAAGCTATGTTGAATAATCTTTGTTTTCAGATCATTTGAGAGTTGTTTTGAGGAGCCCATGATGCCACTCTTCATAGGAGAATCAAATAGCAGAACTACTTGCAAGTGGCCACCTTAAATACCTTTTCTCATGATTTGATACACCTGGCTATGAAGTTCAAAGCTCAATGAGGTTACAAAACCAATTTAGTGCTTCAGGAAGTCAGTAAAAAGTAGTTAAGAGTGTTCAAATCAAGAAAATGATAAGGGTGCCCATACTTTTGCACCGGTCAAATTTTGTTTAAATGCAGATTGCACATTTTCTGTTAGTACAATAAACCTCATTTGAATCCAGAAATATAACTGAGTCCATCTGAACATATCAGAGGCAATACAGAGATCTCTTCAATGAACTGTTTGTACCAAGGACTGTGACAAGAACAAGGGGGCATTCTCTTTGTTTGGAGGAAAGACAATTTCTGCACCAGCATAGAAGAGGGTTCTTCACGGTAAGAGCAGTGAGGCTCTGGAATTCTCTTCCTGAGGAAGTGGTGATGGTCAACTCACTGAATGAATTTAAGAAAGGAATGGATGCTTTTCTTGTGAGTAACAGTATAGAAGGTTACGAATAACATAATATTATAGGTAGATGGTTGACCCAGCTTAGGAGTCGGGAAGGAATTTTTTTCCCTATGGAGAAAATTGGCTTCTACTCTGTGGGTTTTTTGCCTTCCCCAGGATCAACAATGCAGAACAGCTGCATTAAAAATAGGCTGAACTAGATGGACATAAGGTCTTCCTTCAGCCTTCAAAACTATGTTACCATGTTATGTTAATTGACACTATTTTGGAAGCTAAACCCTCTTAGGGAACTTATCTAGATGTATATTGAGCACCTTAAACCCACAGGTGCTACACACAAGTTTATAACGTAGAGCCATGGAAATAAAAAAAAAACCATTTTTCCCAAATAAATATTTTTAGCTCCAAATTTTGCTTTTACATAAGGGTAAAAGGAAAAATTGCACCATACAATTTGTTGTGCCATTTCTCCTTAGTAGGCTGATACCCAATATGTGGAGGAAAACAACTGTTTGTGTGCATGGCAGAGTTTGCAAGGGAATGAGCGCTATTTGACTTTTGGAATGCAAAATTTGATGGAGTAAATAGCAAACGCCATGTTCTGTTTGGAGAACTCCTGATGTGACTAAACAGTGGAAACCCCCCACAAGTGACACCAATTTGGAAACTAGACCCCTTATGAAACTTATCTAGATGTGTATTGAGCATCTTAAACCCACAGGTGCTTCACAGATGTTTATAGCATAGAGCCGTGGAAATATAAAAATCACATTTTTCCCAAATAAATCTTTTTTAGCTCCATATTTTGCATTTTCATAAGGGTAACAGGAGAAATTGCTCCATACAATTTGTTGTGCAATTTCTCCTGAGTATGCCTATACCCCATATGTGGGAGAATACTACTGTTTGAGCGCATGGCAGGGCTTGGAAGGGAAGGAGCGCCATTTAACTTTTTGAATGCAAAATTTGATGGAATATAGCGGATGCCCCTGATATGCCTAAAGAGTGGAAACCCCCACAAATGACACCATTTTGGAAAAAAAAACCCTTTGGGACCTTATCTAGATGTGTATTGAGCACCTTGAACCCCAAGGTGCTTCACAGAAGTTTATAAAGTTAAGCCATGAAAATAAAAAAAAAAATCACAGTTTTTCCACAAAAATCTTTTTTAGCTACAAAATTTTGTTTTTTCACAAGGGAAAAAGGAGAAAATGAACCCAAACTTTTTTTTTGCATATTTCTCCTGAGTTCACCGATAACCCATATGTGGTCAAAACCTACCTTTGAGGCACAGTGCAAAGCTCAGAAGAAAAGTAGTGCCATATTACAGTGCAGATTTTGCTGCACTCGTTTGAGGGTGATATGTAACATTGACAGAGCCCCGAACAACAGAACTCCCCCATAAGTGACCCCATTTTACCAAGTGAACCTCTCAATTAGTTCATCTAGGGGTGCAGTGATTATATTGACACCACAGGTATGTCACAAACTTTTATACCATTGGGCAGTGAAGAAAAAATAATTTACATTTTTTCCACCAAGATTGTGTGTTAGCCACAAGTTTTACATTTTCACACTGAGAAATGGGTAAAAATGGCAACAGAATTTGTCCCACAATTTATGCTGAATATAGAAATACCCCATATGTGGCTGTACAGTACAACTTTGCCATACGTAGTGACTCGAGAGGGACAGAGCGCTATTTGCCTCTGGGAGCACAGATTTTCCTAGACTAGTTTGTGGATTCCATATAAAGAGCCCCTAAGTGCTAGAAAAGCAGAATCCCCCTCAAGAGACCCCATTTGGGAAATTATAACCCTTTGGGAATTTATCTACAAGAGGTAGTGATGATTTTCACTCCATTGGTGTTTTCCAGAAACAGGTAGCAGTGGATGTTGCTGAGTGAAAATTGCAAACTGCCGTTGTAGTAACCAGTATGCTGTAGTGACCAGTACATTGTAGTGACCAGTATATTATGCCCAGCCCGTGCTTCTGGAGAGATGCACCTGTAAATTAGGCAGGCTTTCATCACTACAGAAATGCCAAACATGTGAGTGCTATATGCAGTTTAGGCACACTGAGGCTTAGAAGGGAGGGGGCATTTGGATTTGGGAGCGGAGAATTTGCTGAATTTCTTTTGGCGGGTGAGGAGCCATTTCGCTTTTCCAGAGTCTTTGTGCTACTGAAAAGGATTGAGTAGAATATCCCTTTAATGCTACCTTCCCTTTAAAGAGTTCTAAAAGTAATGTGTATTGTAAATTAATGTACAGTTTTGATGATGTTTCGGTACTGCTACACTATGGTGTATTACCTCCTGTTTATTGGTACTGCCACATTATGTGTTACCATGATGTATTATATTATGCTGTATGCCTTTTTATTTCTGTATAGATTAAGGAAAGTTAGTACATCCTTTTGGAACAATAGAGGAGGGCATTTATAGTATGTAGTATTCATAGACTGGGTAAGTGTAGTTTCGCAAAGGGCCACTAAATGGGGGTACACTAGTGGGCCTTGTTAGGTATAGCTGCAGGAAGTTTCTAGATGGTTTAGTAAGAGCACAAACATAGTTAACTGTAGGAGGAGCTGCTGTGGGTTAAGTTAGTGTAGGTGATAGGAATAGTTCAGAAGGGGAGCACGCCCGACAAGTCCACAAGGGCTCTAGGCCCAGGACGCCACAGCAGCTGCGTAACATTGTGGAAAAGCAGAGAAGCACAGGCACACGCAGTCGGGTGCTGTATAAGAGCGGAACACCTGTGGAAATTACAGTTTGAAACAGCAGCGGAGACAGAAAGGATAGAATGGTCCAAGAGTTGTGCGGGGTGCAGATGATTCACCTCGTGGAAGATCTTAAACGGGGCAGAGACCTGCAAGTCTGAGGCAAAGCGGATGAACGGGTTCCCCTATGTATTGAGGTCTCCCTGGAGTGATGCTGCGGTACGGTCTGGGACGGTACTACCTACCGAAACTAAGCAAGGGAAAGTGCAGGAGGAAGGCTGTGTGAACTGTAATGTAACTGATGTGTCCGGGACCATTGAAGAAAAAAGTAAATTAGTTGGTTTGACATCAGAACCGGTATCTGTGTCTGTTATTTCAACCCAAAGCACTGAAGCTAAGAGTGCAGGAGCTGTGCAACACTGCTGTGGAATCCCTGATGGTGAACCAGCATCTCTAACAGGTACGCTGGTATAAGCTGATGGCTTTTCTGTGGGAGGAGGTCAGGACACCAGAGCCCCGGTATCCTCGGCTATGACTACTGTCCTGGCCCCCTCTTACACTACCAGTAATGTGAAAGCCCCCTATATTTTCATTAACAGAGGACATATCTGAGTGGAGACTTGCTTCTTTTGTGGATTGAGTGGAAACTTTTTTTGGGAACATTTTACATAATGTTTGGGATCACATTTATTCGCTGCTCTACACTGACCACTTATTTTGGGAGTTCCATCTAAATCTCTGAGTGATGTCGTGATTTAGATGAAACCCCAGATGGATCCATTCACTTTAGTGAGGCAGCAGAGTTACTCTGGACTCCATCTGGACTCTGTTCCGCGATTTCCTTCTTTTCAGAAGTGCACAAAATTGTGGCTGATGGCACTTTTATGCAATCCTAAAAAGACAGACACCCCTGAATCACAGGTGCTATGACGTCCACAGTGCCTCCTGTCTGAGTCACGTATTTCAGAGATTTACATGGAAACCCCAGTGTAAGTGTTCAGCATAGAGTGCAGAATAAATGTGCACCGAGCCTTACTGCGATCTTTGGGAGGCAGAAAGAAAAAATCAACAGCATGTGAAGAATTGGTTTTATTTATTTTTTATGCCATTCCTCGTGCGATATAAGTGATTAGGTGACTATATTCTTCGGGTCAGCACAATTACAGCGATACCAGATTTATATCAGGTTTTTATGTTTTTAGCTGCTGTCACACACTAAAAGACCCTTTATATTGCAAAAACTAGTTTTTACATCACCATATTTTGAGAGCTATAATATTTGAATCATTTGAGGGCTTGTTTTTTGCGGGAGGAGCTAACGTTTTTATCGGTACCATTTTCGGGCACATGACATTTTTTGATCACTTTCTATTCCAATTTCTGGGAGACAGAATGAGCAAAAACCAGCACTTCAGGAATTGCCTTTTTTATACCATTCTGTGTGTGTGTTGGTAAGACAACTTTATTCTTTGGGTCAGTACAAGTGGGTCACCATATATGCAGGAATTGAGTAAAAACTCTGAAACTGCACCTGTGTCCTTCATGTCATTTGCGTCCTGCCTGCCTTACATCACATTCACCATAACTGTCACCGGCTCACTGATAACACCTTAACTTCCCTGGGACACAGCTCTGCCCGTGGAGAGCTTCACCATCTCTGCTGCCCTAACACCATCCCAGAGGATCTGCATTGCAGCGTCGGCTCCCCTTGCTGAATACCATGGATAGCTTCATGATTCCATTTTCCCTAACATTTTTCCCATCATCTTTCCCCATAATCATCCATCATCAAACATCCATCTTTACTGGACGGCCAGGGCCACAGACAGGGTCACTGTCATGTGACAGATCCCCTTTAAAGAACCTGACCGAGTAACCTAAGGCCCTGCGGGGCACTCCAAACTGGTGTCACGAACAGGATCATCAAGCTCGGCAAAGCTGGGTACTTGGAGCCTAGCAAAGATGGGTACCTAGAGCCTGGCAAAGCTGGGTACTGTGTGCTAGAGACTGTAGCATACTGAGTGCCAGAAGCTCTAATGTATTGTGTGCCAGAAGCTTTAATGTATTGTGTAAAAAGAGATTTTGTAGTATTGCTAAAAGGATTATCTGTATAGAGTAATAGCGAGTTTGTAAGGCTGTTAAATCATCGCCTAACTGCGCCATTGTTTACTGCATCACCGGTACTGAGCACTTGTTAAATTGCTGCGTCACAGACTGCGTGTCCTAGCTGAGGGAGAAACCGCCATAACCTAGTGACAGGGCGAGCGCTCTGAGGAGAGAGAGTGATGGTGGGCGGGGCCAGAGAGAGTGAGTAGAAAAGATGTCCGCCCACTGCCTATGTGACCGAGGGGTGCGGAAGTGTCCGTTAGCAGGACTGTCCACCCCCGATATTGCGATAGTGAGCATGGGGGAAGGAGGAAGTCCCGCCCCTGAAAAGTGTCAGGAACAAACAGGAAAGGAAGGGAAGAAGAAGCAGTAGCAATGGCAGCCACATAGGAGGTAATAGCGGCGGTATGTCGCTCAAAAAGAGACAAAAGTCTAAGTGTAGGGGAGCTCGGGCGAGAGCTCCAGGTTCTGTCTCTGACTGCGGTAGGAGGATAGGGGTCAGAGCAGGTCAGAACACAGAATATGGCAGCTGAGACTGACCCGGTTAGCGGGTCTGATGATACCTTGCTGGGTCCCCAGCCAGTCCCGGCAGCCCCTCACGACCTCTTTGGGTCACCAGGAGAGATCTTCGTATATGAACCTCCCCGGCAAGGGAGTGGTAGATACCAGGACCTGCCATAGAAGCGAGAAATGAAAATAACTAACTGTAAAATAGTTATAGTACCTGGATAGGTATGTTCAGTTATGATAATGGGTTAGGAATGTTTTACTGCTTTTTAGAAGGATTGTGAGGTTATGAATGGTGAATAACCCTAAACTTTCAATGTAAAAAGTTAGCACTTCTTATGGTGCTCCATCTTGGTTTTACATCAGGCCTTTGGAAAGTGCCTTAATAGACCACTGAACAAAAACCCGTTTGGCATAGTCGAAAACATGGTCCAACGTAGAGACCAACTATGCCTTGTAGCCCGCCCAAGGCTATGTTGGGGGATTGAAACAGGTCCCCCATATTTCACCAAAGAGGAAGAATACCCCTGCTTGGATTGAACTGAACTGTATTGCATTTGATTAAAAATGTTTTATTGATAATACTGATATTGTAATGCAAATGATTTATATGCAGATGTGTATTTAATGTTATTATTTATATTTATTATAGATATTTATATTTAATATATAGTATTTTATTAATTTATCTTTTTAAGGTATATATTTATAAGATAGTAATTATTTGTAACGTTATAGAAAAGTGCCTCCCATAAAAGGAAGAAGAGCTACTTGTTTACATGTTTGACTGTTATACCCGTTGTAATGCTGCATCACAGAAAAATGTTTTGTTTGTTTCTGTAACACCTGTTTTGCTCTGTTCCAGCCCACGGACGTGCTATGTTTAATGGGGGGAATGTGGCACTCCTGAGGGTCCAGTCGCCACAGAGGTACTGCACCTCATCCAGAGGTGTGGTATCCCACCCTCACGTAAGGAGGGAGCACCACCCAGGACTCCTAACACTCGCACCCAACACACACCAGGTCAGTCAGGGCATCTGGGTGTACCCTTGGGGAAGATGGCCTCATCCCAGGCTAGGAAAGGGTGTTGGGGAGTCAGTGGAGAAAGGTAGGTAGAAGGGGAGGAGCTTAGTGAGTGGGGTGACAGAGGACATCCAATCAGTGACAGACAGGTGACAGTTAGTGGGAGGAGTTAGTGTGAGGTTAAAGGATTGTTCTGGAAAGATCTAGTCAGTTGGTGACAGGACAGCGGAGGAGTCAGTCACATGGAGAGGAGAGAGAAGGAGTGAGGAGAAACATCTGGAAGGAAGCTCCTAGGAGAATAGAAGAGGTCCTTGGGGCACAGGTACTGCGATAAGCCACCCGTGGGGCCATATCCAGATGTGGAAGGACCAGGCCACAGTGAGGGAGCCGGCCCCTAAGCCTAGTGGACAAACGAGGCTCAGCTAGCAAGCCGGAGGCTGAGGTAATTTCAGGTGCCTCAGCTGCAGCCACAATTATTCCCCGAAAAGGCAGCCATATAGGAGCAAGGGAACTCTGAGAACGTCGACCGACAGGCTCAGTGGTTGCTGGCTCAGGGACACTACTTGTGAAGGCGCAAGGCAGGAGGGAAAGGAGAGATCAGCGCAGAGACAGACACAGTCTAGAAAGGTGAACATAAAGAGGAGTCCTGAAAAGGTGTCTCCGAATTGGCTTGGAGTTTGCTGAGCCCCTCTCCTGGAGGACACAGTACCAAGTGGGTCACTGTATATGCAGGAATTGTGAGTAAAAACCCTGAAACTGCACCTAACTGTGTCCTTCGTGTCATTTGCGTCCCGCCTGCCTTACATCGCATTCACCATCATCAGCTCACTGATAACACCTTAACTGCCCTGGGACACAGCTCTGCCCATGGAGAGCTTCACCATCTCTGCTGCCCTAACACCATCCCAGAGGATCTGCATTGCAGCGTCGGCTACCATTGCCGAATACCACGGGTGGCGTCAAGATTCCATTTTCCCTACCCTTTTCCCATCATCTACCCTTCCATTAAACATCCATCTTTACTGGACACCCAGGGCCACGGATGGGGTCATTACCATAAATACCCAGCGTCAAACCCGCAGCCATTCCTGATTGTGGGCACATACCCTAAAGGGTTTTCAAACTTTCAAGAGCCATTCTAAAAAGTTTCCAACACTCTGCTGACTGCAGAGTTTCAAACTTTCTATGGCAATAGCACATGCAGAAAACATGTGCACCAGCAGCTTTTTGACATGAGTTTCCATGGTTGAGCAGCTCCATGCAAGTCTTACATCACCAGTCAAAATACTTAGCATCACATGGAGTGATTTAAAGTACATTGCCACTCGAATCTACAGCAATGGAAACTTTCTGAGGAATGACAAATCATTTTTCTATCTGGTAGCCAGATGGACGAATCTGAGTTAGATGAATGCTTGGAGAATGTGACTGGCCTGACTATAAATTTTGGTGGAAGAAGAATGATGCTATAGGGTTATTTTTCAGGGACTGGCCTAGTCCCCATAGTTCAGGGAAGGTAAATCTTACTTCTCCAGTATACTTAGACATGTTGGACTTTTGTTTGCTTCTAACTTTGTGGGAACAGTGTTGGGAAGGCCCTTTTCTGTTCAAGTATGACAGTACTCAGTTTGCAAGGCAAGGTCCATAAAGCCTTCGCTGCATGCATTTCATGTAGAAGAACTTGACTGGCCTGCACAGAACCCCAATCTTAACCCCACTGAATATATTTGGAATGAACTAGAAAGGAAATATCGAGCCAGGCCCACAGGTTTAACATAAGCATGGGACCTCAAAAATGCTTCTCTGGATGAATGGACAAACAATTCCACAGGCACCCTCTAAGATCTTGTATACAGCAGTTCCATAAAAATGAAAGATGTTTTAGGTGTAAAATGGAGACCTACGCCATCTAAATGCCTATTGTTTTAGAAAGGGATGTCCTATAAGACCCTGTAAGTGTATTGTGTTGGTGTCCAAATACATTTTTATTTATATAGGAAGATACTTAGCCATACTTACTGTCTCCATTAACAGATTTGTTCTGCAGCAGGACAATAACCAATATTATACAGTCAATGTAACTAAAAACTATCTTCATCGGAAAGATTACAAGGTGTCCTGGAAGTGATGATATGGCCCATAGAGCTCTGATCTTATCATCGTCCAGTTTGCCTGGGATTACATGAAGAGAAAGAGGGATTTGCATAAGCCTACATCCAAGGAAGATTTGCGGCTATTACTCTAAGATGTTTGGAACAAGTTCCCAGTCAAGCTCCTTCAAAAACTATGTGTTTTGAAAGCAAAAGATGTTCCCTCCAAATACAAATTTCATTTAGATTTTTCTTTTGCTCATTCAGTTTGCAATAAAATAAACTACTAACACTATAATTTTTGAAAACTACTTTTTTAAGTAGTTTTTCCACACCTGCTTACATTTTTTTCAGCGTAGTAATCTATCTATCTATCTATCTATCTATCTATCTATCTATCTATCTATCTATCTAAAAAATTGTGAAAAAGGCAGCACTTCCTAATAATATAGGCCGAAAATAGAAAAATGATTTCCGACTCGAAGTAAACAATGTTTAGGATTCCACAATGGGCCTTTCTCAAGTTTTTCTTTATCTATCTATCTATCTATCTATCTATCTATCTATCTATCTATCTATCTATCTATCTATCTATCTATCTATCTATCTATCTATATTACCTGCTTCTTTACATGGAGGATTACTAGGATTATAAAACTAAGGTCATAACCCTAGTTCAGGGTCATTCGGTTGTGACCATTAGTCATTTAGACTTCTTTTTATTGATTTTCTATTCTCATATACTGTTTTAACATTCTGAATCCTACATCGCTCATCTCCTCAGCAGAAATAAAGAATTCCTTGCCCTCAATGAGTTACATTAAATGTGTTGCATCTGCAGAAAGCTGACATTACATTTATTAGAGAGATACACTAGGGGCTTTTTCCTGGTTTGGTGCTAATATATTTTATTTCTTTACATATGTCATTAGTTGAATGGAGTTTCCACCTGAAATGTTAGTCAGGTGGAAAGTCAGTGAATTATTTCTATTTACTTTCATGAATTTTGGCATTTTTGTTGCAAGAAACAATTATTTTTTACAAAAACTGATATTGGATATTGGCAGCATTATTGGTTGTCACCTTAGTATACCAAAAGGTTTTTACAACACTTTCCTTAGCAAAAATGGCAACATTTTTCACATTTGAGAAAATGCAGCATGTACATAGATAATGTTTGCATTATATTTATACACTGTAAAAATCACAATGTAAACAAAAGCGTTAATAGACTTAAACCGGCCATGGTAACATACAAAGCTGTATAAATACATTATCATGCATGTATGACAAGTGTATGAGAACATTTTTGTTTAGGCTGGTTTCACACTTGCATTTTTTTGCGCTGTATTTTAGCGCTAAAAAACGCATGCGCTTTTTTTTCCTATATTTTGCATGGGATGCGCTTATGTGCGCATAAACATGCGTTTGTATGCGTCTTTACACGCATGCGTTTTTTTGTGGTGTGCGCTCGGGCGCACAAAATGCATCCTGTTGCATTTTTTGGGCGTCCGAGTTGCCTCAAAAAGACGCATGCGCGCGCAATGCATTTTTTTACAGCAAGACACCCATTATAAGTCTATGGGTGCACATATGTGCGCATTGGCAGAATAGTGGCCACAGAAAAAAGGAGGACGGGCACTAGAAAAAAAAAATCACAATATGTATACAGGGGTTCTGCAAACAATGTGGCAAAAAAAGAATTTATGATAAAGAAGAAAAAAACAACATTCATTGATGCCGGCACACACCCAAAGTTTTAGAAATGACAAAAAAATAAATTAAAATTTATAGCAATAAAGATACAGTAAAAGCCTTTTAAAAATACACACCAGAAACATGTCTCATAATATAATAATTATGGGAAACCCACCCACATAATAATGGAAGCTACCTTACTCCCAATATTTCTCATGACAACTTACACTAAAATAAATATAGAAAATATATACAACGAATGTGAATGGATATAACAACAACAAACCATACCACATGGAAGAAAACAGATACTTAAGTGGAAAAGAAGGATATCAGTGGGCTGATCAACTCTTGGGAGAAGGGGAGGAAAAAACTAAAACGCAGAAATGTAAAAACACCATATTTAGTAGGGCTTAAACAGACCACAACTGAAAGCAGATTGGCTTGGATGTAGCTGATTGGCAATTGTTTAACAGTGTAAATGGGCCCTTAGTCTGGGTGTAATATTTGCCCTCCTGCTCTTTCAGGTTGGACATATACATGCTACCCTGCTTAGCAGCAGGTCCACAAAGGATCAGTAAACCCCACTATCCATTTATTAAGCCTATTGGGATCCTCCCCACAAAGTGGGATCCAGACATATGCACCGACAGGGCAATAGACTATAATGATGCCAACAAAATCAATGCTGTTTCGAGCATCATTTTTGGGCGTATATGCCTAATGGATGCAGACACCCAGATGCAGTCTACAACGTGTGAGTGTCCACCTCTAGTAGGCTTATGTGAAGCACGTCAGAACACATGTTGACTCTCTTGGCACCATTATAGTCTGTGTCCCCACCGTCGCATAAACCCGAATCCTGTTTTGCAGGACAAGGAGCCCGGACGTAAGCCCCAACAAGACCAACGAACTTGGGCAAAAACGTTGTGTGAAAGGAGCCTAACTGAGGTGGGAGAAGGGGCACAAAAAAAGAGCACAAAAAAAGATAAACACTGAGGGCAAAAACGCTGTGTGAAAGGAGCCTTATTGAGGCGTGGGAAGGAGCACTAAAAAGATAAACACCGTGGGCAAAAAAAACGTGAAAGGAGCCTTACTAAGATGAGGGAAGGGGCACAAAAAATAAACACTTTTATTGTGCTTAAAATGAAGAGGAGAAGGAGATTATAAAAGTAGAAGAACATTATTCCTCTTTTACAGCAAGAGCTGCATGTTCTTGAACTGGACGGGAGCTAAACATTGCTGCAATCATACAGTGCAGGATTATGATTGTGCGATAGAAACCTCTCAGTAACCAATCAGCATTTTGTGTTACTACTAGGAAGAGCGCTCATTGGTTAATGCAGACTCCTGTCATAGAGTCTCTACCAATGAAAGAAACCTGTGAGAACCAATGAGCGCCCTCCTCTTCAGTAAAGGAAAGCACCAATTATTTAGTGAGGAGCACAGGAGCTGCCCCCCGGCATTCTTCATGCAGAAGCACAGATACAGCTGATTGCACAGGTTTTTTATTAGCTGTTTCTTGTCAGAATTGCACGGACTGTAAGTAGTAATAGTGTGGCCTGCTGGCCGCTGGTTGTGCACCCCTTGTCTAAACCATGCCATTTTTGGCATTCCCATTCCATCACACATGAAAGCCAAGAAAGCTGTGGTTTAGACTTACTACTGTACTACACATGCAACAGAGTTAATGCAGCAAAAAACAGAGTGTACACACTGGGTGTAGATGAGGTGTTAGTGGAACAAAAGTGGGATCCCATGATACAGTAGAAGATGATCACTGTTCACTCAATATAAAAGCAAAACAAAGAATTCTATAGTGTACTTTGGTTTTGTCTTTGTCTCCATAGCAGCAAGATTTTGCTAAATCAAAATGTAGTAACAATGGTTTCAACAAAGAGCCACTATAGAATTGTTTATATTGCTTGTACCTCTTGAATAAACTTCATCCTTCTACATTAATTGAGTGTGCCGTGGATATATTCTACCACCTGCCACAAAGGCGGCCATTTTGAAAGCAGGAATAAATGAAACCCTATCCAAGCTGAGGTGGCAGTGATAGGCTAATAGAGGGGACCAGGTAATTAACTCACTGAAGAGCAAAGCTATGTCAGGAGAATCAAAGTGCGGAGCACAAACTATGAAGATGCCGGTAATGCAGAGACTCTTAATCACTGTCAGGGGGAGTAACAGAAGATACTGAACCCGGACTAGTCTCAGTGAGTAAACTCCCCACTGGACTCATCCTGGTTCATAAATGTATAACTGGGTGCTGAAATTAAGTATATTTTACTAAAAAATATGCATCTGTTTAAAATAATAAAAGCATTGTTGCAACAAGTGAAGAACAAAAAGGTCATTGGCTCAGCTTAAAATACTTGAAGGACCTGAGGTTCCCTTTAAAAGAGGTATTTTATTTAGCACCTCTCTCACTTCAATCTGACCTAACTTTGTTCATAGAGATGAGCCGATGGACACCAGTTGCTGGAGCACTGTGCAATGCTTGGTAGCTAAGATAGGATAAGTACATGATATTTACCAGGCAACAGTCCAACTACGCGTGCCACAGCACCTCCCGACACTCAATCTCAGATTGAGTGGAAGAGAGAGGAACTGCAAAATCCCTTTAAGGGAAAAAGACTGTATGACAAAATTTTACAAGTACTTTTTTCCAAGAAAGCATCTTCATAATAAATCTTGGACAATTAGCAGGTTGATGGAAAGAGGTCTTACCACTCTTTTCCAAATTAATTCCACACTTCAGCCCATGTATTCAGTGTAATCTGATTGATTAGTTTAATAAATCAAACCTACCTGCAGATAATCCATTTAGGCTTTTTAATTAAACACAATTATCACAATTTGTTCTGCTGCCTGCCAGCCTGCAAGTGGAATTTAGGCTGATGAGGGGAAGAAATTCAGTCATGTTTATCTTTAAAGCTGAAAACGAGGTAGAGTGTATTAAAAACATTCCTGTGTAAAGCATTGCGTGGAATAAGGAATTAGCAAAAATCCATCTCCACTCATAGTCTCGTACCTCGTTTTTATAAATCCTGTGCATAAAATTTCAGTATCGAATATTATCAACATGATTCAAATTACTTAAAAAGATGGTTTTAAAAAATTCCAGCATGTGAAGCTCAGTGTTATAATAATGTCTCTGGCTCCAATTATATTTCTGACGGAAAAAGAAAACAAGCTAAACTCAGTTTAGAGAAGTCATTTGCATACAAAAGCAACCTGACTTGTAGTGCAGAGTATGTATCAATGGGAAATATAATACATTCTCCATAAACTAACTGGTGAACGTTGTTTTAAAGGCCAGAAGAGTAGTTTATTCCTGCTTTATTTCATAGGAAAAATCCCTAATAGGCTGTAAATATTGCAATTCTATATTACTGTATGTATTTTGATAAACCCACTCAACATTTTAGGACTTCTTCACACTCAAGCATTTTTAATTGTTTTCCTAATATATTTTATTTTCTATCATTTTATGATTTTGAGTTCCTATAGAGGAGCCCAGAGCCCAGGAACCTATTGGTCAACAGGGGAACAGGTGAATTCCTCAGTGAGCCCCTGTGCAGGAGTTGGCCACCGTGCGCATTAGTTAGCACAATACGCATGAGTCATTATAAAGGCAGTATCTCATCTCTCATCAATCATGTAACATACTAACTGTTTTTTTATTATTTTTGAAAGCACAGCAGATTAACCCCTTCACTACCAAGGGTGGTTTGCACGTTAACTCCCGGGCCAATTTTTACAATTCTGACCACTGTACCTTTATGAGGTCATAACTCTGGAACGCTTCCATGGATCCCGGTGATTATGACATTGTTTTCTCGTGACATATTGTATTTCATGTTAGTGGTAAAATTGCATTCAAATAACTTGCGTTTATTTGTGAAAAAAACGGAAATTTGGCGAAAATTTTGAAAATTTCGCAATTTTCCAACTTTGAATTTTTATGCCCTTAAATCACAGCGATACGGCACACAAAAAACTTAATACATAACATTTCCCACATGTTTACTTTACATCAGCACAATTTTGGAACCAAAATTTTTTTTTGTTAGGAAGTTATAAGGGTTAAAAATTGACCAGCGATTTTTCATTTTTGCAACACCATTTTATTTTTAGGGACCACATCACATTTGAAGCCACTTTGAGGGGTCTATATGATAGAAAATACCGAAAAGTGACACCGTTCTAAAAACTGCACCCCTTAAGGTGCTTAAAACCACATTCAAGAAGTTTATTAACCCTTTAGGTGCGTCACAGGAATTTTTTGAATATTAAAAAAAAATGAACATTTAACTTTTTTTCACAAAAAAAATACTTCAGGTTCAATTTTCTTTATTTTACCAAGGGTAACAGGAGAAATTGGACTGCAAAAGTTATTGTGCAATTTGTCCTGAGTACGCTGATACCTGATATGTGGGGGGGAACCACTGTTTCGGCGCGTGGCAGACCTCAGTAGGGAAGGAGCGCCGTTTGACTTTTTCAATGCAAAATTGGCTGGAATTCAGATCGGATGCCATGTTGCGTTTGGAGAGCCCCTGATGTACCTAAACAGTGGAAACCCCCCCAAGTGACCCCATTTTGGAAACTAGACCCCCCAAGGAACTTATCTAGATATGTGGTGAGAACTTTGAACCCACAAGGGCTTCACAGAAGTTTATAACGTACAGCGGTACAATTAAAAAATCATATTTTTTCCACAAAAATGATCTTTTCACCCTCAATTCTTATTTTTCCAAAAGAAACAGGACCCTAAAAGATATTGTGCAATTTATCCTGAGTGCGCTGATACCCCACATGTGGGTGTAAACCACTATTTGGGCGCATGGCAGAGCTCGGAAGGGAAGCAGCACTGTTATGATTGAGTCACCGTAGGAGGCAAAAACAGAAATGCTAGCTAAGTCCAGAAAACCAGAGAAGTTGGCAGCTATCGGATTGCAGACCCCTGAACCTATCAACACAACTAGCAGTAGCCGTGGGGGGTTCCTACGATGCCCTAGACCCCTCAATCACAGCCGGAGAATTAAATAGGCCTAAAGAAAGAAAGGGGAAATCTAAACTGCCCCAGAGCAGACCCCAAAGCAATAGTCAGCCCCCAACATATAATGACGGTGAAGCAAGATGAAAATACTAACACAGACAGAAAGATAGACTGAGCAAAGAGGGGCCCAAGCTAACTAAATAGAAAAGGACAGGAAGGCTGCTGTCTGCAATCCGTGAAAAACCCTATGAAAATAAGAGCCAACAGACTGACAGTGAAAAAGGCCCTGAAGACGCTAGGCTTCAAAAAAGCTATGTCAGTACACAGGAATATACTGAAGACAGAGCTACAGGCAAAAGGAGATTCAGCTCACCCCAGCAGGGAATGGCAGAATACTGAAAAGCAAGGAAAACAAAAAACAAAACAAAAAGCTAACAGGCAAAACAGAAACTTAGCTTTAGAGGAGCAGGAATCAGACTGGTGTCCTAGAAGTCCAAAGAGAAATCACCCGCAGGGCAGAAGGGCGTCGGCAGCCTTATATCCAGTCTGCGACTCCACTCAGCCAGTCATCCTCATTAGACTCAGGTGCCTGATAATCAGGCTCATTACCTTCCTTTACCAGAATAGGGAGTTCACCAGACCCCAGTGACGAAGGGGAAAATGAACTCACAACAGTACCTCCCCCTTGAGGAGGGGTCACCGAACCCTCAACCACGCCACCAGGGCGATCAGGGTGAGCCCGATGAAATGCACGCACCAATCTTTTGGCATGAATATCAGAGGCAGAGACCCAGGAATTATCCTCCTGACCATAACCCTTCCACTTAACCAAATACTGGAGTCTCCGTCTAGCCAGATGGGAATCCAGTATTTTCTCTACCTCATATTCCATGTTACCTTCAACCAATACAGGGTCTGGAGGTGCCACCCCATGAACAACTGGTTCAACAAACCTCTTCAACAAGGACTTATGGAACACATTATGGATTTTAAATGTAACAGGAAGAGCCAAACGAAAAGAGACCGGATTAATAATCTCCAAAATCTTGTATGGTCCAATAAATCTAGGCTTAAACTTAGGAGAAGCCACCTTCATAGCGATATTTTTTGATGATAACCACACCATATCACCAATCTTAAACTGGGGACCAATGGTCCTATGTCGATTGGAAAACCGTTGGGCCTTTTCCTGGGAGAGAGATAACTTATCCACCACTTGGTCCCAGATCTGGTGCATTCTCTCCACCACAGTGTCAACACCTGGGCAGGCAGAAGGCTCCACCTGCCCTGAAGAAAATCGAGGATGAAACCCAAAGTTACAAAAAAAGGTGACATCAAAGTGGCAGAACTAGCTCTATTATTTAAAGCAAATTCGGCCAAGGGCAAAAACGAAACCCAATCATCCTGATCAGCGGAAATAAAACATCTCAAATACGACTCCAAGGTCGGATTTGTTCTCTCTGTCTGCCCATTGGTCTGAGGGTGAAAAGCAGAGGAGAAGGACAACTGAATTCCCAGCTTGGAACAGAAAGTCCTCCAAAATCTAGACACAAACTGAACTCCTCTGTCAGATACAATGTTCTCAGGAATCCCGTGCAAGCGAACCACCTGTTGCAAAAACAGGGGCACCAACTCAGAGGAAGATGGCAACTTAGGGAGTGGTACAAGATGAACCATCTTAGAGAACCTATCACAAATCACCCAAATAACAGTCATTCTTTGAGAGACCGGCATATCAGAGATAAAATCCATTGAAATATGGGTCCATGGCCTCCTGGGGACCGGCAAAGGCATCAACAACCCACTAGAGCGAGAACAAGATTTAGACCGGGAGCAAGTCCCACAGGACTGCACAAAATTCCTGACATCATGAGACAAGGTGAGCCACCAAAAAGAGCGACTCACCAGATCTCTAGTACCAAAAATACCTGGATGACCAGCCAATGCAGAGCAATGAACTTCAGACATCACTCTCTTCTTCCACTGGTCAGGAACATACAACTTTCCACTGGGACAACGCTCAGGTTTGTCCTCCTGGAACTCTTGCAGAGCAAGTCTCAAATCGGGCGAGATGGCAGAAAGAACTACCCCTTCGCCTAAGATGGTAGCAGGCTTGGTCACCACAGGAGAATCAGCAAAGAAACTCCTAGAGAGGGCATCTGGCTTGACATTCTTAGTTCCAGGAAGAAAAGAGACCACAAAATCAAAATGTGTAAAAAACAAGGCCCACCTAGCCTGTCTAGGGTTCAAGCGTTTAGCCGACTCTAGGTAAATCAAATTCTTGTGGTCAGTGAGGACCACGACTTGATGTTTAGCTCCCTCCAACCAATGTCTCCACTCCTCAAATGCCCATTTCATGGCCAACAGTTCCCGATTCCCCACATCATAGTTACGTTCAGATGGAGAGAACTTTCGGGAAAAGAAAGCACAGGGATTCATTTTAGGTGTTACAGGATCCTTTTGGGACAAAACAGCTCCTGCACCAATCTCAGAAGCATCCACTTCCACCTGGAACGGGAGTGAGACATCAAGTTGCCGCAAAACCGGGGCGGAGGTAAATCTTCGCTTCAGCTCCTGAAAGGAAGCAACAGCCTCAGGAGACCAATTCAACACATCAGCACCCTTCTTAGTCAGATCAGTCAATGGCTTGGCAATACTAGAAAATTTTGCTATAAATTTCCGATAAAAATTAGCAAAACCCAAAAACTTCTGGAGGGCCTTCAAAGAAGTGGGCTGAACCCAATCATAAATGGCCTGTACCTTGGCCGGGTCCATTTCAATAGTTGACGGAGACAAAATGAATCCCAAAAATGAAATCCTCTGTACTCCAAAAAGGCATTTCGATCCTTTGACATACAGGGAATTCTCCCTCAAGATCCGGAACACAGTCCGAATATGCTCCACATGAGAATCCCAATCCTTGGAGAAGATCAAAATATCATCCAGATAGATAATCAAAAATTTATCCACAAAGTCCCGGAAAATGTCGTTCATGAAGCACTGGAAGACAGAAGGGGCATTAGTGAGCCCAAAAGGCATCACCAGGTACTCAAAATGTCCCTCCGGAGTATTAAACGCCATCTTCCATTCATCCCCCTGCTTAATGCGGATAAGATTATACGCCCCCCTGAGGTCAAGCTTGGTAAACCAGCAAGCACCTCTAACTCTAGAGAATAGATCCGAAATCAGGGGTAACGGATACTGATATTTAATAGTAATTTTATTGAGGGCACGATAATCAATACAAGGCCTTAAAGAACCATCCGTTTTGGCCACAAAAAAAAACCCGGCACCTAAGGGTGAAGAGAATGGTCTAATATGACCCTTCTCCAACGCCTCCTTAATATAGGACCACATAGCCTCGTGCTCGGGTACAGATAAATTGAAGAGCCGACCCTTGGGAAATTTACACCCCGGGCTTAGTTCAATTGCACAGTCATAACTCCTATGAGGAGGCAAGGACGCAGACTCATTCTCACTAAATACATCATAAAAGTCCGCCAAATAGTCAGGAACATCATGCGACTGAGGAGAGGTGGAAAAAACCGGAGCCTCACTAAAGGCACACCGACAACCCCAACTCACCACAGACACAGATTTCCAACCAAAACTGGATTATGAATTTGCAACCAGGGAAACCCCAGAACAACGGCATCATGCAGACCATGCAATACCAAAAATCTGCAATTTTCTTGATGGTCTGGGGCGACCCGCATGACCACCTGGGTCCAAAACTGAGGTTTATTTTTAGCCAAAGGAGTAGCATCAATCCCCCTCAAAGGGATAGGCGTCTGCAGAGGTGTCATCGGAAATCCACAACGTTTAGCAAAATCCAAGTCCATGAGGTTTAGCGCTGCTCCCGAATCCACAAAAGCCTTGGCGGAAAATGTGGACAGGGAGCAGATCAGAGTAATTGCCAGAAGAAACTTAGGTTGAACAACACCAACAGAAAACGTGTGTGCAAAGCGTTTCTCTCGTTTAGGACAAACAGAAATAATATGCGAGGCATCTCCACAGAAAAAACACAGCTTATTACGCCTTCTGAACTCCTGACGTTGCGCCTTAGACAAAACTCTATCACATTGCATAGGTTCAGACGTCTGTTCAACCGGTGGCAACACCTCTCGTGCAATCCTGCGTTCACGTAAATGCCGATCAACCTGAATGGCTAATGACATAGAATCGTCCAGACCAGAGGGAACAGGAAATCCCACCATAGTATCTTTTACGGCTTCTGACAAACCCTTCCGAAAGAGAGCAGCCAAGGCATTATCATTCCAGGTAGTAAGGACCGCCCACTTTCGGAACTTTTGACAGTACAACTCTGCAGAATCTCGACCCTGGATCAATGCCAACAGGGTCTTTTCAGCCTGATCAATAGCATTAGGTTCGTCATACAACAACCCCAAAGCTTCAAAGAATGCGTTCACATTAGTCAGAATAGGATCATCTGGTTTCAAAGAAAACGCCCAATCCTGGGGATCGCCACGCAGCAAAGAGATGACAATTTTAACCTGCTGCGCGGAGCTCCCTGACGAGTTAGGCTTCAAGGCAAAAAATAATTTACAATTATTTTTGAAACTCAAAAATTTAGATCGATCCCCAAAAAATACATCAGGTGTAGGGATCTTTGGTTCAACAGCATGCGAACGAGCAAGGTAGGCGGAAATTCCCCGCATTTCCGCAGCGAGCTGCTCCACATGAAAATAAAAAAATCGTATTTTTTCCACAAACATCATCTTTTAGTCCCCATTTTTTTTATTTTCCCAAGGGTAACAGGAGAATTTGGACCCCAAAAAGTTGTTGTCCAATTTGTCCTGAGTACGCTGACACCCCATATGTGGGAGAAAACTACTGTATGGGGACACGTCGGGGCTCGGATGGGAAGTAGTGACGTTTTGGAATGCAGACTTTGATGGAATGGTCTGCGGGTGTCATGTTGCCTTTGGAGAGCCCTTAATGTACCTAAACAGTGGAAACCCCCCACAAATGACCCCATTTTGGAAACTAGACCCCCTGAGGAACTTATCTAGATGTGTGGTGAGCACTTTGAACCCCCAAGGGCTTCACAGAAGTTTATAGTGCCCAGGCATTAAAATAAAAAAATCGTATTTTTTCCACAAACATGATCAATTAGTCTCCAATTTTTTTATTTTCCCAAGGGTAACAGGAGAAATTGGACCCCAAAAGTTGTTGTCCAATTTGTCCTGAGTACGCTGATACCTCATATGTGGGAGAAAACTACTGTATGGGCACACGTCGGGGCTCGGAAGGGAAGTAGTGACGTTTTGGAATGCAGACTTTGATGGCATGGTCTGCGGGTGTCATGTTGCTTTTGGAGAGCCCCTGATGTACCTAAACAGTGGAAACCCCCCACAAGTGACCCCATTTTGGAAACTAGACCCCCTAATGAACTTATCTAGATGTGTGGTGAGCACTTTGAACACCCCAGTGCTTCACAGAAGTTTATAACGACCGGGCGTGAAAATAAAAATATCGTATTTTTTCAACAAACATCATCTTTTAGTCCCCATTTTTTTTATTTTTCCAAGGGTAACAGGAGAAATTGGACCCCAAAAGTTGTTGTCCAATTTGTCCTGAGTACGCTGATACCTCATATGTGGGAGAAAACTACTGTATGGGCACACATCGGGGCTCGGAAGGGAAGTAGTGACGTTTTGGAATGCAGACTTTGATGGATTGGTCTGTGGGTGTCATGTGCGTTTGGAGAGCCCCTGATGTACCTAAACTATTGAAACTCCCCACAAGTGACCCCATTTTGGAAACTAGACCCCCCACGGAACTTATCTAGATGTGTGGTGAGCACTTTGAACCCCTAAGTGCTTCACAGAAGTTTATAACGCCTGGGCGTGAAAATAAAAAAATCATTTTTTTCCGCAAAATTATATTTTTGCCCCCAATTTTTTATTTTCCTAAGGGTAACAGGAGAAATTGGACCCCAAAAGTTGTTTTGTAATTTGTCCTGAGTAGGCTGATACCCCATATGTGGGGGTAAAACACTGTTTGGGTGCATGGCAGAGCTTGAAAGGGAAGGAGCACCATTTGACTTTTTCAACGCAGAATTGGCTGGAATTGAGATCAGACGCCATGTTGCCTTTGGAGAGCACCTGATGTGCCCAAACAGTGGAAACCCCCCAATTATAACTCCAACCCTAACCCCAACACACCCCTAACCCTAATCTGAGCCCTAGCCCTAACCCTAGCCCTAACCCTAGCCCTAACCCTAACCCTAACCCTAACCCTAGCCCTAACCCTAATGGGAAAATGGAAATAAATACATTTTCTTTTAGTTTTATTATTTTTCCCTAACTAAGGGGGTGATAACGGGGGGTTTGATTTACTATTTATGGCGGTTTTTATGTTTGGCAGCTGTCAGACGCTAAAAGACGCTTTTTATTGAAAAAATAGTTTTTGCATCACCACATATTGTGAGCTATAATTTTTCCGTATTTTGACCCACTGAGTCATGTGAGGACTTATTTTTTGCGGGACGAGTTGACGTTTTCATTGTACCATTTTCGGGCACGTGACATTTTTTGATCGCTTTTTATTCCGATTTTTGGGACACAGAATGAACAAAAACCAGCGTTTCATGAATTTCTTTTGGGGGGTGCGTTTACACCGTTCCGCGTGCGGTAAAATTGATAAAGCATTTTTATTCTTCGGGTCAGTACAGTTACAGCGATACCTCATTTAGGTCTTTTTTTTATGTTTTGTCGGTTTTTTGCAATGAAAACAATTTTATATAAAAAATAATTATTTTTGTATCGCTTTATTCTGTGAGCTATAGCTTTTTTATTTTTTTGCGGATGATGCTGTATGGTGGCTCGGTTTTTGCGGGACAAGATTACGTTTTCAGTGGTACCATGGATATTTATATGCATCTTTTTGATCTCGCGTTATTACACTTTTTGTTCGGTGGTATGATAATAAATCATTATTTTTTGCTTCGTTTTATTATTTTTATTTTTTAAGGGGTTTGCTAAAGGGGTTAACTAATGGGACAGTTTTATAGGGCGGGTCGCTACGGACACGGCGATACCAAAAATGTGTACTTTTATTGTTTTTTTTTTATTTTGAAAAAATGGATTTATTGGGGAATATTTTTTTTTTTACTAATTTATTTAGCGATTTTTTTAAAATTATTTTTAACACTTTTTTTTTTTTACTTTATTACCTTGTCCCAGGTGGGACATCACTGTCCTGTGACAGATCGCTGATCTGTCACATCACAGATCACTGTGACAGATCAGCGATCTGTCACAGGCACTGCTGCAGACTTCCTCATGCCTGCGCTTTGCAGGCAGTGAGGAAGTCAGCTCCCTGCAGGCGCCCGAAGGCCCCGTCACCATCTTGGATCCGGGGGCCTGTAGGGAAAGAGCCCCCCGCAGCAGCGCTGCACATTGCGCTGCCTTGGGGGGCTCAGGGAAGCAAGGAGGGAGCCCCCTCCCTGCCGATGCTTCCCTTTAACCCCCGGTACACCGCGATCACGTTTGATCGTGGTGCACAAGGGGTTAACGTGTCGGGGGCGGTCCGTGACCGCCCCTGACACATTGTGCCGGGTGTCAGCTGTGATAATCAGCTGACACCTGGCCGCGATCAGCGGCGCTCACCACGTGGGCGCCGCTGATCGCTGGGACGTAATATTCCGTCCATGGTAGTTAGGTCCAGGGTCACATGGACGGAATATTACGTCCATTGTAGGTAAGGGGTTAAATAGAATAAAAGTTGTATATATAAAAAATCCAATAAAGGTGATATTCCCTTAAATAAAATATTTATCTGCTTAAAAAGTTGAATGGCAAACCATTCGGTATCAGATACAGAAAGTTGCTGAATCCATACGGATGAAAGCTCAAAATAGGATGTAAGGCAAAATATTAATAAAAAACCTTTATTAGTAAGTGGTTAAATAACCCTGTGCAGGGTGACCACAAAAAATCGATGTCGGAATTTTGTCCGTCTGGACCCCACAAAACGATTCCCCTTTCCAGATATTGAGATAGCCAAAATTTGAGCTCGATCAAACGACGTTAACCCGTGCCGCTCGTCGCTCAAAGTTTGAAAAAATCCAAATTTTTGGCCAAAAAGCTGACATATGGAGCCATAACTCCAGAACGGTAAATAATAAAAACAAGCTTAATATCTCAAAAGAAAGCTAATGTTGTTCTTCAAAATTTATATTTTATACATAATTGTTGTTATTTTAAGTCAAACTGAGTTACAACAGCTTTTAGCCCCAAGAACGTGACCTGGTACCACTAGGAGCAATGGAGCATACTTCGTATATTTTGTTATTAAGTGATAAATTTTGTTTTTTTTGGTATATTTTTGAGTTTAAAGTAGAAATATAACAAAAAACAAGTAATACTGATAAGTCTAATGACATTTTTTATTTTAAAATAAAAAAATGAGGTATATAATACATACAAAACAGACACAGAAAAGATACAGACGTAGTACCTACATGAGTTGATAATTTTACATAGTTATCTAATCTATTCTAGAGCTTTTGTTAAAGTAGTTTTTGAAACGTCAGAAGCATTTGCTTACAACTTGCAGGACATATTGCTTTTGCTCTTCATCTTTTGTCAGAAGGTCGTTAAAGTCGGTTATTAATTTAACACCACGCTCAGCCATATCATTAACTACTTTTAATGTTTTGACAATTTTCAATCCTTCTTGGAAGTCATTATTTTGAGGCCAGGTGTTTGGATTTTGTCTTAGGAAATCTGTTTTTATATTAAATCGGTCAAAGAATGTAAATGTTTCTTTGGTAAGTAAATTTACCAATCCTCCATCAACTACCTCGTTTAATTTTTCTTTCCTAACTTTTGGATTTACAACCCTAGCATGCTCTGATGGTTCATCTGTGCTACTGAGCAATTTATTAGCCATTAACAACTTTTCATCGTCTGTAATGGTGGGATCAAAAAACGATAATCCCACCAACTCTGCATTCAAATACCACAAATGGTTCAAAAATTTGGTCAGGGCTATTTCTGCAATGTCGTTGTCACATTCTTTATAGTCTAACAGACTATGCAAAATACCTAAATCTTGCTTTGGCGCAAGATGAGCTTTTGGAGCATTGAACCAAGCTTTACAATAAATTTTAACTAGGAAAATAGAAATGGCACGCACACAACTTTCTTCTTCTTTAGACATCTTAAATTGACAACGAAAAATGAACATTTTTAAGCAGTAAATAGCCTTTGCCATCCACCTAGCGTGATGAATGGCTCCTGGAGTTCTAAAACCCACAACATTGCCGTCTAGTGATCCAACAAATACGAGAACCAACTGCAACAGTTCCTTGTAGTCATCTCTGGGGTGGCTCTCAGTTAATTTGGTCTCGAATTCAGCAGTAACATTTGCAATTACTTCTGGAGTTAGCTGCTTTTGTATTAGATTGTCACTGATACCTGTGTCGTATTTTCCTTTGTCTATCTTGGGCCACGCAGTGAGGAATCTTTTGAAAATGTCTCGATGAGGTCCAGTGGTTGATCCCATTTTTGTGTCAAATACGCCTCTTAACACAATTTCCAAGATATGGTGACGGCAAGCTAGGTGTAGCAATTCTCTTCCTAACATTTGCTCCAATAGGACGCATGCTCCTTTGAGTCTTCCCGTGTTCGATGCTGCAGTGTCGAAGCACATCGCCTTGACGGTGTTGGGAAGACCCCATTCCTGTAGGCATTCATATACGGCTACGGCATGCTCTTCTCCAGAGCTGCTTGCTGTTACAGGAACTCCCAGCAGCTGTTCCTTTTCGCCATATGAAATAGCAATAGCTATTCGCTCACATTGCTCATGTTTTAAAACACCCGGTAAAAGTTTACCATCCCAATGGACAACCACGGGCTCTTTTTCAGGAATGTTTACTTTATCTAAAAAATTTTTAGTATATTGTTCTCTGAACATTTGCCTTCTAGAATGTAATAAAGTTTTCGAGACTTTGTACTCAAGAGGGTCAAGGTTTAGTGCTTCTAGAGTAGCTATTAAAATTCTCGTGGCATTTCTGTAGGATACCTTACATCGATCTAACACAAAGGATAATTTCATGTTTAAAATCTCTTTAACGCCCCTTGCAAATGAAACTTTCATCCTCTTGCTCTCAGATGGTCCTGGATCTTCTGCAGCTTCTTCAGGGATGTCCATTTCCTCCAAGCTCTCAAGTTCCTGGTAGATGCTGTCCTCTTCAGTATCTTCTTCTTCTTTTCCTTCTTCGAGCTTGTCTTCATCATCCGTCTCTAAGAAGCAACAAAAGAAAGAGAAAAAAAAAGACTATAAAAACTTGTCGTTTTAGCAGAATAGTAATAATACATAGGTACTAAATTACCTACTTCTAATTATCAATAGGTATTATTTTAAGAATATAAACTCAATCATAAAGATGCCAAATGATGCTCTCATGTACAATTTTCTTTCAATTATAATGAAACTATTTACTTATTTTTTTATCTACTTTTTAGAATAATAATAATAATAATAATAATAAAATAAACTCACCAATATCAAAAGTTTCTTCTTGGATTTGTCGGTTCATTTTTGCAAGTTCCTTTTGCGCCTTGATTTCTTCAGCTCGAGACAACTTGAGATCCACTCTAGCCATGGAACCTGGGCGGCCCTTCTGCCTCTGTTTCACGAGAAATGCCTTATCTTCTTCCAATTTCATCAGAGCCAAGGCATCTTGTTGAGCAATATCAAAGAGATCATTCAACTTTTCAACAAACTGTTTAAATTTGTTCTTGGCCGTTTCCGATGTTTTCTTCCGGTCTTTTTGAAGACTTCTCCACTCGGCGTGAAGTTTTTCCAGCTTAGTAATTGCATCTTGCTCATGTTTAGTCGGGATTCGAGCTTTCCCCCAAAAAATGAACACTTCTCGTATGGTCAGTTTTGCTGATTCTCTTACAGTTAATTTCACAGTACGTAAATTATAAAATAAAGCACATAAGACTTGACGATTTGAGGGTAGTTTACAACCGGTGATCTGGTGAATGGGATAGCCCACAAGAAATAATTTATCCTTGTTCCGGCTTTGTATACCTGATGTGAATGCCATTTCAGAGTCCAATAGGTAAATAACAGTTAACTAGAAAAACGAAACAAAATATATTACAAACTTTAATTTCAATAAAATATTTTCAAATATCTTTTAAAATAATACTATAATATCGCGCATCACCCCTACTCTGGAACTCACTACCACAACATATCAGACTCTCACCTACCATCGAAACCTTCAAAAAGAGCCTGAAGACCCACCTCTTCCGACAAGCCTATAACCTGCAGTAACCACCGATCGACCAAACCGCTGCACGACCAGCTCTACCCTCGCCTACTGTATTATCACCCACATCTTGTAGATTGTGAGCCCTCGCGGGCAGGGTCCTCTCTCCTCCTGTACCAGTTATGACTTGTATTGTTTAAGATTATTGTACTTTTATTATGTATACCCCTCCTTACATGTAAAGCGCCATGGAATAAATGGCGCTATAACAATAAATAATAATAATAATAATAATAATAATAATAATAGCTATAAAAACAATATGACACACACTTGGAAAATTTAAAAAAAACGTTAAAATATCTTCACTGGATAATTGTTCGATCTAACCAGCTCAAAGGCACTTTAGAAACTAAACTGAATAAATAAAAGGTCGGTTGTACGCTGAAGTAAAATCACCATCCCTAAAATAGAAATTACATGCACCCTGTGTGTAACATATAAATTTTGAAGAACAACATTAGCTTTCTTTTGAGATATTAAGCGTGTTTTTATTATTTACCATTCTGGAGTTATGGCTCCATATGTCAGCTTTTTGGCCAAAAATTTGGATTTTTTCAAACTTTGAACAACGAGTGGCACGGGTTAACGTCGTTTGATCGAGCTCAAATTTTGGCTATCTCAATATCTGGAAAGGGGAATCGTTTTGTGGGGTCCAGACGAACAAGATTCCGACATTTTTTTCCCCCCATATGAGATCCGGTCACCAAAGTGTAGAAAACAGATATAGAGTTAATACACTATTAAAATTTAGACCCACAATAATTATGTGTTTCTCTTGTTTAGCTCCGATTTAATGTATAACACATAGGCATGACATAAAAAATCCTGAAATCAGCAGAGAGCAAAATAAAATAAAAAATAAAAATAAAAAATAATAAATATTTCAATAATACGCAACATGTAAAGTGCTGAGTGCTAATTCATACATGAACAAGTGAAACATGCCAATACTAAGTAATATATATAATATTCGTCAAAAGTATGAATAACTGGTCAAAGAGCAGTAAATAAAGTGCAAAAATTAAAGTGCAAAGTGAACAGAATTGCTCCCAGTTGGCACGAGTGAAAGAGATCACTCCTTATGGAAAAAGCCAAATATACAGAAACTATAACTAGAAAGATCTTGTGCTCCCTCCCTATGTAGGATCCTTTTCCACATTATACAAATTTGTGATTGAGGAACTGCCCCTTATCAACGGGAGCAAATTGCACTATAGCACCTTATAATTCTTTGGATGAATGTATAACCTGCATATAGAGAGATTTTTCCTCAGCGTCTTGCAGCAAGCATAGGGCACAATAGCACTTTGTTTATCTCTGGCACACTCATAATTTTGAATCATTATTACATATTTCTTTTATGAGTATATAGCTCTACAGCACTTTATATAGTATATACATTGTATTTGGAATGATTTTCCTTTTTTCTAGCTTGAAGTGGATCTCACTCTGTATATTTGGCTTTTTCCATAAGGAGTGATCGCTTTCACTCGTGCCAGCTGGGAGCAATTCTGTTCACTTTGCACTTTAATTTTTTGCACTTTATTTACTCTTCTTTGACCGGTTATTTATACTTTTGACGAATATTATATACAGTATATTGCATAGTCTTGGCATGTTTTCACTTGTTCATGTATGAATTAGCACTCAGCACTTTATATGTTTGCGTATTATTGAAATATTTATTATTTTTAATAATAATAAATTATAATAATACATTTTATTTCTATAGCGCCGACATATTCCGCAGCACTTTACATTTCAGAGGGGACTTGTACAGACAATAAACATTACAGCATAACAATAATCACATAGATTATAACAGATGCCAAGAGGAATGGTATTTATTTTGCTCTCTGCTGATTTTGGGATTTTTTATGTCATGCCTATTTGTTATACATTAAATCAGAGCTAAACAAGAAAAACACTTAAAATTATTGTGGGTCTAAATTTTATTAGTGTATTAACTCTATATCTGTTTTCTACACTTTGGTGCCGTTTTGTGTGCACAGGGTTATTTAACCACTTACTAATAAAGGTTTTTTATTAATACTTTGCCTTACGTCCTATTTTGAGCTTTTATCCATATGGATTCAGCAATTTTCTGTTTTTTTATTATGTCAAAACACAGGTAAATTTGTCAATGAGTATAATGTGATATATGCAAGTAGTTGAACAGTGTGCCCCCAGAGTCAATTTTATTAGTGGGCCCTTGGCACCCCAGATGGACACTGGAGTAGCCTATTAAAATAAACACCATACTTAGAGCATGCTACACTTTGAAAAAAATATGATGACCTGGAGGTCAAAGTCCCAGAGTTTGCACGAAGAGTAGAGAGGTACACAATCCAAGCTGACTGAGGTCTAGTGTGAAGTTTCCACAATCAGTGATGGTTTGGGGAGCCATGTCATCTGCTGGTGTAGGTCCACTGTGTTTTATCAAGACCAAAGTCAGCGCAGCCGTCTACCAGGAAATTTTAGAGCACTTCATGCTCTGCCGACAAGCTTTTTGGAGATGGAAATTTCATTCTCCAGCAGGACTTGGCACCTGTCCACACTGCCAAAAGTATCAATACCTGGTTTATAAACAACAGTATCACTGTGCTTGATTGGTCAGCAAACTCAACTGACCTTAACCGCATAGAGAATCTATGGGGTATTGTCAAGAGGAAGATGAGACATCAGACCCAACAATGCAGATGAGTTCATGGCTGCACTCAAAGCAACCTGGGCTTCCATAACACCTCAGCAGTGCCACAGGCTGATCGTCTCCATGCCACACTGCGTTGATGCAAAAGAAGCCCCGTCCAATTACTGAGAGCATTTACTGAACATACATTTCAGTAGGCCAATACTTCGGATTTTAAAATAATTTTTCAAGCTGGTGTTATAAAATATTCTAATTTACTGAGATAATGACTTTTGGATTATCATTGGCTGTAAGCCATCATCATCAACATTAACAGAAATAAACACTTGAAATAGATTACTCTGTTTTTAATGACTCTATATAATATATGAGTTTCACTTTTTGTGTTGAAGAAAAGAAATAAATTAACTTTTTGATGATGTTTTAATTTTGTGATAAGCACCTGTATAAAAAACTGATATCATACAGAAATCATACTGACCAATACAAGTCAACGTGATGTTTCAGATTAACATTTTTACCCATGGATCAATGGTCTGCTTAAAAACAAATCTCAGCATGTACTACTTTGATCTGTATTTCAGATCTGACTCCATTATAAGTCAATGGGCGTTCTAAAAAATTGATCGCGTACTGGTTATCATCCACAGGTCATGCGTTTTTCTTTCACAATGTTTTTATTGATTTTAATTTGATTAAAAAAATGAAGAACACAATTCAACAACAAAATCTTACAAACTAAATATCTGGGGGCACAGGTTATTCCATACATGAATTGTTATTCCATAAATGAGATGTTATTACAATGATTTCATGAATTCTAAGATGAATCAGTCTAAAGTCTCCATTTTGATAAGAATCCTGTGTCTTTGCTTAGACTCAGAGCAATCGTCCTTTCTTATAGACAATGTTCGTTAATGATATTAATGATCTCAGCAATTGTTGGAACATAGGATTTTCTCCAATAATAAGCTATTTTCATTCTTGTGGCTTTTATGTAGAGGTTAATCACTGTTTTTTGACTAAAGTGAAAATCATCCAAGGCTTGTTTGGCTGTTAATGAAATTATATATCTACAAATTCTAGATAATATTGAACTCATCACTTCTCATAAAGAAAGGATCTCTCCACAATCCCACCACATTAGGACTAGAGCAGCGCCAGCAGGATATGGGGCAGTCCTTATACATCTTTGCCAGCCTACCTGGTATATAATGACATCTGTAGAGAATTTTCCTAGGATTTTCTAAGCGGTTGATAGACTAAGATGTTTTGGATATTAAAGAGAAGGAGTTCGGAGAAGTCTGGTCAGAAGTGGTCTTCATTGAAGAATTGAACATTGCAGATTTAGGTTTGCTGACCATTTCTGTATATGAGGAAACATAAATTTGTCAATGAATGTTTGTAGCTTAAAGAAAGACCTTTTAGGTCACTAGTTGAACTTTTAATCACTCTGGAGAGTTGGGATAAATCTCCATTTATTAAAAATGTTGAATGTTAAAGGAGTGAATCTCCTTGTAGGGGAATCTTGTACTTTTTCCGTATTTGGATTAGCATAACAGTTTTTTCCCATCATCTAGTCACTTACATGAGTGATACCTCTGTCAGTCCAGGGCTTTAGGTGCAACAGTGAGGAAAAGTTTCTGACGGTCTCATTATGTATTTCTGATAAGGGAAACTTAATCCATCCCTTGCTGAAAATCAGGAAACGTCATGTTTCTAGGTATACGTGGGTGGTAGGTAGTAAGTGTTTAATTGAGAATCTCCCCATTACAGATGAGTAGGTAGAAGCAATGTTTAGATACAACTCCCATCCACAGATAACGTAGTTGTTCCACCGCCCACGCTCTATAGTAATGTACGATGGAGGGGAAGCTCATACCTCTATTGAATGTGCGCTGCTACATAATCTGAGCTTGGACTTTGGCTTTTTTTATTTTCCCAAACACACCTGAGCATAATAGAAAACGTTATTTTTTATATTTTATGGGGACATTAAACATTAACAGGTATGATTCTAAACATATAGCATAGCAATGATCATTTTGATGGAGGCTAGTCGCTTCAGCCAGGAGATATCTTGTCTAGAGATTGTTGCAAGGTCTCTTTTTAATTTTTTTTGTCATAAATAGTTTTCAATGTACAGTATTCATTGATGGAAATGTCAGTACACTACCAAGATATTTAATATGTCTGTTCTCCCATTGGATGGTGTTAAATGGCTGTAGTGCATTATGATCTGTTGGTTTCAGTCATACCTAAATTAAGCACCTGACACTTAGTGCTATAGACTGTATAAATAAATCTGACTAAAGGTGTCCAGCACATTCATAGTCTGACGGAGAGACCGGGGTAGATTTTTATAGCTGAAGATAATGTCATCCACGAATAAACTGTTTTATGATGTGTATCTCCTAATTGGAAACCTGAAATGTTTGAGCCAGACCTTATGTCTCCTGCCACAGGTTCTATGGCAGGAGAAAAGATCATAGGGAAGAGTGGACACCATTGCCTTGTTTCATTGTCTTAGAAATGCTTCTGATAAAAACACTGATGTAAAGGCATGGGTAAATGGTGAGGAATTTAGGGCATGGATATCTCTATGGATATTTCCTGATAAGCTGAATCCTAGCAGTACCTACTCCAGGTAACCTCAATGTACCAAGGTCAAATGCCTTCTCTGCATTCAAGAAGAGGAGCAGAGGAGGCATTTATTCCCTTTTGGCCCGATTGGATATGGTTGAGGATCCTTCTCTTGCTATTTAAAGTTTTCCTTTTGCTAATAAACCTCACTTGATCATTACTGATTGGTGCTAGAAACTATTTAGAATGTCTTATTGCCAAAAGTTTAGAATAAACCAACATGTCAGAGTTTAATAAGGAGATGGGTCTGAAGTTGCTGGGATGGTCTGTGATTTTTACAGGTTTGGAGCTCTCCATGCAGGTGAAACAAGCCATCCTTAAGCTGCAAAAACAGAAAAAACCCACCCGAGAAATTGCTACAACATTAGGAGTGGCAAAATCTACAATTTGGTACATCCTGAGAAAGAAAGAAAGCACTGGTGAACTCATCAATGCAAAAATACCTGGCCACCCTTCACAGCAAAACCTTCCAAATGCAAGCACCACACCTGAAATCAACTCCAGGCCTTTTATCTGCTTAATTGAGAATGACATAATGAAGGGATTGCTCACACCTGTCCATGAAATAGCCTTGGAGTCAATTGTCCAATTACTTTTGGTCCCTTTAAAAACAGGGTGGCACATGTTAAGGAGCTGAAACTCCTAAACCCTTCATCCAATTTTAATGTGGATACACTCAAATGAAAGCTGAAAGTCTGAACTTCACCTGCATCTGAATTGTTTTGTTTAAAATTCATTGTGGTAATGTCTATAACCAAAATTAGAAAAATGGTGTCTCTGTCCAAATATATATGGACCTAACTACTGTATTACACTGTTAATCACAGACAGCACACAGACTGCATACTTTTGCCCTCCTGTTTAATAATAATAATAATAATAATAATAATAATAATAATGTTTATTTTTTTCACAGACCCATAGGCTTTCATGAGTAGTTTTGATCAGTGAGTTGTATTACAAACAGACATGTATCCACTATTTTTTTTGGCAGATATGTAGTCCTAAAAAATGCACATATCATCAGTTCCAAAGATGATATTGGGTATGTGAGCTATCAGTGACAAACACAGATAGGACCTGTACATGAAAAGCAGATGTCTGAATTAGGGTATACAGATTCTCCCTGCCATCTGCCCTGGATTGACAGGTCTCTTCCTACGTGCATGTGTAGGCTTTTAAAGTATGTTTTTCCCTGAAATATTGCAGTGTTTCACGGTCAAGTATACCTGGATGAGATCATATAATCAATGCCTGATCCATGCTGCCCATGAGTCAACCCCTGTAATAATGAAAATTTGTAAGGTTCCCAACTCACATCATCTCGAACATCTCTTCTCATTTTATAATCCCAAAAGTGATATATTCCACAATTAATGCTTTAAATAAAAACATGGAAGACAATAAAGAGAACGAGTTTTTTTCATCTTCTCTATACATATGTTGTTAGAGCATTATGCTCCTATTACACTTAAAGCATTATGCTGCCTGCACTGCAGACTGTGGCATCCACATAGTAGCAGTTTGCAGCTTTTTATCTCCATGACACATTTTCTCACAACAAGATGTGTCAGCCGTATCTTAATGACATGTGTATCCCATTAACAGTTTTCATCCTAATGTTGTTATGTGATTCTGTGGGGTTACATTTTCATCAATTATGCCTTTGCTTAGAGAAGCCTTCACGATCACAGTTTTATGACCAGATCACCAAAGCCCTACATTAGTATGCAAACAAATATACACCTTACCTCTGCAATCTATCTTTGCTTCCACTGAATTTAAGGCTGGAATCACATAGAACATTTTTGTATCTGTTTTTTGAGACAAACAAAGGAAGGATTCAAATAGGATGGGAAAAATAGAGGAAGGACTAATTTACACCTCCTACTCTTTGTATCAATTACCGGCTTTGAGTTAAAAATCCGCAGTAAAAACTTCACCCGAAACATCACCAATACTGCAAGTATGTTTTTAGTGTTAGGGTTCATGTCCGAATTTGTGGATGGAAAATCTGCACAATATTACAGTAACTAAATAGACCTTTGATAGGAGCCCAGAGTCAAGAAGTGCATGTAAACTAAATGAATAAAAATATAGACACTTTAATGATAAATCAAAAACAAGTAAAAACAAGATGCCTTGTGTCAAGAAGAAAACACAGCAAGAGTTAAATCATACAATGGACAATTACGTAATATAAGAATATTCAACAAATTGTATATCTCTATGGAGAGTGAATGTAGTGAATAAAATATACAGCTCTGGCAAAAAAATAAGAGACCAATTTCAAATGTTCAGGTTGTCTGATTTTTCTCTTTATAGGTATATTTTTGAGTAAAATGTAAATTGTTCTTTTAGTCTATAAACTTCTGACAACATGTCTCCGAATTTCCAAGCACTAAATTTAGTATATTTTTCTGACAAAGAAAAATGGTCAGAATTAAAAAAACCCCAGTGCTTTCAGACCTCAAATAATGCTAAGAAGACAAGTTCATGATCATTTAGAAACAAAAATACTAATGTTTTAACTCAGGAAGAGTTCTGAAATCAATATTTTATGGAATAACCATGATTTTTAAAAACAGCTTTTATGCGTCTTGGCATGCTTGCCACCAGCCTTTCACACTGCTCCCGGCACAAAAATGTAAGCAGTTCTTGTTTGTTTGATGGCTTGTGAATATCCCTCATCCTCTTGATTACATCCCAGAGGTTTTCATTTGGGTTTAGGTCTGGAGAATGGGCTGCCCATGACAGTGTTTTGATGTGGTGGTCTCTTAATTTTTGCCTGAGCTGTACAGAGGAAAAATCAGCTCACCATGTCCTTGTCTTGATCTCCTGCTTGCATGCTGACACCCCGCACCGACTAGGATGAAGCAACCACAGAGTAATCCAAGAGAAATCTGGTGTGTCCAGCGAAAGTGAGTAAAAAATATCCAAATATATGGTGTCCAGCACTAAATCTCATCATAACAAAGACGTAAAGTCGAAACGCGTCTATCATTTCTTGGCTCAGATCCTGTGTGTATTTAGTGCTGGACACCATATATTTGGATATTTTTTACTTGTATCTGTTAAAAGTTACAGTATTTTTATGCTCACCTTCCACTTGACACACCTGATTTCTAGTGAATCTAGTGGTTTGATTACTGCAGAAGAAAATCAGTACATAGATAGGAATATGTATGTTATCTGAAATTATTATATATTATCTCTATTGTGCTAAAGCATGTCAATGTGAAATATATGAAATATGAATAGAATAGCAATACAGCTTCACATTAGTTATTGAGACCACCTTTATGTTTCATTGATGGGCAGGCATGATTTGGCCAAATTGTGTGCAAAGCATCTAATTTTTTCTTAATATTCAGAAGCTATATTGCTATTCATATTTCATATATTTTACATTGACATGCTTTAGCACAATAGAGTGCAACCTTTTTTAGTGTATTGTATATCGAGGTAGCTGCTCCTGGTATGCACCTATTCACACTAGCTTGGATGTGGAAGTCAGTCTTTTGTTATTTGCATGTTAGCTTACTGACCGAGCACTCCGCTCTTCAACATGTGGTGATTTTACTTACAGGAGGTTCCTACCTACCCCTAAATGCAGGCTTTGCTGAGAGGTGTCCACATTCAGCCAGGAATTCAGACATCAGCCTAAGGCCAGGATCAGATGTGCGAGAAACTCGCACGAGTCTCGCACGTCAATACCCGGCACTGCCGCCGGCACTCGGGACCGTAGCGTTCAGCTGCATGTATTTCTATGCAGCTGAATGCTCTGGTCCCGAGTGCCAGTGGCAGCGCTTGGTATTGACGTGCGAGACTCATGCGAGACCGTGGCCTAAGAGAGGTATTCACATTGTAGGGACCCATCAGTTCTTGAGACCACCTTGACATTGGATGATGGGCAGGCATAATTTGGCCAAATTGTTTGCAAAGCATCTCATTTTTTCCTAATATTCAGAAACCGTATTGCTATTCATATTTCATATATTTCACATTGACATGCTTTAGCACAATAGAGTTCAACTTTTTTTGTAGATGGAAGTAGCTGCTCCTGGTATGCACCTGTTCACACTAGCTTGGATGTGCCAGTCTTTTGTTATTTATCATTTTATAGACAATCATCTTGGATATCTCATACTTATATTTGACTTGCGACTATTTATCATATGATTAGTTATGCAGATTCTTGTCATGTCACTGCATTTTTATTATTTTGATAGTATTTTTTTAAATCCACCATTGGCTTTCAACACTGCCTGAATCCTTCTGGGCATGCTTTCGATTTCAGGTCTTCTACACATTCCCAAAGTTGGTGCATACTTGTCGACTCACTTTGGTATGTACAACTTCAGAATAGCTGCCATGGTCACCACCCATTTTGAAGAGTTTCCCCCCTCCCATATACTAATGTGTCACAAGCAGGAAGTTGATATCACCAACCATTCCCATTTTTTCTTCAATACTACCCACAAGTCTTTGTTTGGGTTGAGGTCAGGGGACTATGGGGGCCATTACAGCACTTATACTTCATTGTCATTGTGCCATTTGTTCACCAATCTCGACATATGCTTCATGTTGTCCTCCTGTTAGAACACTCTGTTGTCTTTTTCATACCCATAGTACTTGAGTGTAAGTAACTCATCTTGTAGGATACTCACATATAGCTCAGTATTGAGTGCACCATCAATACTGGTCAAGTATTTAATGCCTTTGGCTATGAAACAATCCCATTTCATCAGGCTTCATCCACCAAACTTGATATTTCCTTCAATTTATCAATCCGTTAGCCCCTGCTACCCTTGTTTCTTTCAGACCCATTTGCACCTATCAGAGCCTAGTCTATTGACTTTCGTCTCATCACTCCGAATTACCCATATCAAATCTTTAAATGTTCACTTTTCATGTTTGTTTGCTAGCTCGAATTGACACTTCTTATGAAAATATTGAAGTTGAGACTTATTCACCTTTTTTCAGACCATTCCACCATTCCAGACTTATGTAATGTGCGTTGCTCGTTGGTTGCATCCATGTCTTTGATCTCACTATTATGAAGAATACAAGCCACCTCCACTGCTGTTTTTCATGCCAGAACTGATAGACCTTGGGATCGGATGACTTGTTGACTCCGATATTTGCCTGAATGTCCACCTTTTGGCTTCTGAATGGATAGATGGATTTAACTTCTTATTTTTCCAACTATCATGGCACTCACATGATGCAGTTTGGAAATTTTCTTGGCAAAGAGACCGCTGTCGATGAAATAGATGATGCTGTTTCTCTTTTCTTGGGAAATCGTCTTCATGGCTGCCCCTCGATTTGAACCAATGACCTTTTGCTTGGGAATCAACCTAATAACACACTTACAAAAATATGCATAACTAATCATATGATAGTTACATGTCAAATTTATATATGAGATAGCCAAGTTGATTGTCTAAAAAATGATGGTAGTCTTATGATCAAAGCAGTACTGGATGGTGAGATATGGAGTCTGAAAATCAAACGTTCAAAACATTGTTACCCTTTTGCTCTTCACTGTATGTCTGGCATAATTTAGATTAAAAGCGGTGTCATCACAGTGTGATATGCATTTTAAATCTTTTCTCTATGTTTAAGTCAACATTATAAAATGATAGCATTAATAAATTAGTGATGTTCCCAACATACATAAACCTCATATTGGACTTAAATAGCACACTTTTTTGGCATTTTATTGTGTGTATATTATTTATGATCATTTCATAATTTTTATTTTGCTCATGCTGTTAAATAACAACCATCTTAAATAGCAAATATTCATCTTTTGAGAGCAGTTTTTAAAAAATAATTTTTTATTGTAGAAAATGCATTGAATTTTGAAATTTATTTTTTCTTCTGGAGTTTTCATATGCTACAGAGAAGTCTGTTAGAAAAACCTGCATTTTGAAAAACTTTGAAAAACCAACTAAGTTTAGTGAAATACATAATTTTATTCTGTTTCATGTCACTTTCTTTGGCACATGCACTTTTGATGCATACTTCTCTTTAACCCCTTTACCCCCAAGGGTGGTTTGCATGTCAAAGGGAATCTGTCACCCATTTTTTATGATATGATGCAATACTTCCAGGCCATAGAACATAATTGCATACTGTATGCCGGTGCATGCGCAATAATTATTTTATGCTTTGCCCACAGTTGGGCAAAGCATAAGGCGCACACGCGAGAGGTCATTTCAATGCGCATGTGCGAGAGGCCATTTCATTGCGCATGCGCGGCAACTCTACAGGATCTGTCATATTCACAGATCACAATGCGTACAGCAAGCCGAGGAGGGGGGGAGAGAAGTAGAATAAGCTCCGCCCATCGGACCGGACTGCGGAGATTTACATACACCGCAGGAGAGCTAAAAACGGTATTTATGCATCAAAGGTGGGCAGTCAGGGGGCATTAAAATTACTGCTATAATGCTTATGTGACACTAAATTGAATGATATCTTTACATCATATCATAGAAAATGGGTGACAGATTCCATTTAATGACGAGACCTAGTTTTACAATTCTGACCACTGTCCATTTATAAGGTAATAACCCTGGAACAATTCCATGGATCCCGGTGATTCTGAGATTGCTTTCTCGTGACATATTGTACTTCATGATAGTAAAAAATTGATATAAAAAAGGGTTAAAAGTTGACCAGCGATTTCTCATTTTTAAAACACCATTTTTTAGGGATCACATCACATTTGAAGTGGCTTTGAGGGGTCTATGTGGTAGAAAAACACCCAAAAGAGATACCATTCTAAAAACTGCACCCCTGAAGGTGCTCAAGACCAGATTTAAGAAGTTTATTAACTCTTCAGGTGATTCACAGGAATTTTTGGAAGGTTTAATCCCTTTCTGACATATGACTTACTATCCTGTTCATGTGCTCTGGGCCTTAATTCCCATGGATGGGATAGTATGTCATATGCGATCAGCTGTGCTCCCGTGGGGAGCGCGGCTGATCGCGGCTGGGTGTCAGCTGATTATCACAGTTGACACCCGGCACTAAGTGCCAAGAGCGGTCACGGACTGCTCCCGGCACTTTAACCCCCAGCACACTGCAATCAAACATGATCGCAGCTTTCTGGAGGCATAGAGCAGCATCGCACAGGGAGGGGGCTCCCTGTGTGCTTCCCTCAGACCCTCAGAACAACGCGATGTGATTGGGTTGTTCTGAGGTTCTCCCTGCCTGCAGACCCCCAGATCCAAGATGTCCGTGGGGTCCTTCCAGGTCCTGTAGGGAGGTCGCTTCTCAGTGCCTTCTGAGAGCAGGACCTGAGAAGCCTCCTTCACTGCCAGTCAGATTGCTGATCTGACACAGTGCTGTGCAAAGTGTCAGATCAGCGATCTGACTTTATACAGTGATGTCCCACCCTGGGACAATGTAAAAAAGTAAAAAAAAAATTATACTGTGTAAAAATATAAAAAAAGCCTAAATAAAGAAAAATAAATAAATATTTTTCTAATAATTACATTTCTTTATGTAAATAAAAAAAAACAACAAACGTACACATATTTGGTATCGCGCATCCCTAACGACCCGCTTTATAAAACTATTCCACTAGTTAACCCCTTCAGTGAACACCGTAAAAAATCAATAAAAAAAGAGGCAAAAAACAATGCTTTATCATCATACCGCCGAAAAAAGTGGAATAACATGCGATCAAAAATATGGATATAAATAAAAACTGTACCGCTGAAAACATCATCTTGTCTTGCAAAAAACGAGCCGCTATACAGCATCATTATCAAAAAAATAAAAAAGTTATAGCTCTCAGAATAAAGTGATGCAAAAATAATTATTTTTATATAAAATAGTTTTTATTGTATAAAAGCGCCAAAACATAAAAAATATAAATGAGGTATCACTGTAATCGTACTAACCCGAAGAATAAAACTGCTTCATCAATTTCACCACACGTGGAACGGTATAAACGCCCCACCCAAAAGAAATTCAAGAATTGCTGTTATTTGTTCATTCTGCCTCCCAAAAATCGTAATAAAAAGTGATCAAAAAATGTCATGTGCCTGAAAATGGTACCAATAAAAGTCAACTCGTCCTGTAATAAATGAGACCTCACATCACTGTGGGTCAAAATATGGAAAAATTATAGCTCTCAAAATGTGGTGATGCAAAAACTATTTTTTGCAATAAAAAGTGTCTTTTAGTGTGACAGCTGCCAAACATAAAAACCCGCTATAAATAGTAAACCAAACCCCCTTTATCACCCCCTTGGTTTTGAAAAAATAATAAAATAACAAAAATGTATTTATTTCCATTTTCCCATTAGGGTTAGAGTTAGAGTTGGGGCTAAAGTTAGTGTTAGGGTTGGTGCTAAAGTTAGGGTTAGGATTGGGGCTAAAGTTAGGGCTATTGTTGTGAATTCTCTTTCTGGCCTACCTCTGGTTACTGCTGAAGGTGGTGGAGCTGGTCAGGTTGACGGAGGGGTTGTGAGTTCTCTTTCTGGGCTCCCTCTGGTGGTTACTGGAGGTAATGGAGCTGATCTGATTAAAAGAGGCGTGCCACCTGATAATGAGGATGACGATTGGAGATCTGGGATTTCAGACTGGATTTAAGACAGCCGACTCCCTCTATCCCTGCTGGTGATTTTTTCCTGCCTCCTGAGGTCTTAGTTTCCAGCTCAGTCCCTGCATGCTCATGTAAGTGTTGTTTTGCTATTCTGTTCACATTTGATCTGGTTTTGTCTATTTCAGTTTTGTGTGGGTTAGCCAGCTCTGGCTGGGGCTGTGCTGAATCACCATCCATATGTTACTGCTTGTGCCAGTTTGTTTTTGTCCCTTATTAGATTGGCTTCTTTTTGCTCTGCTTTCAGAATATACCAGAGTGCTGATATAGTGGGCGAGGTCGTGCAACTTTAGTATTTTTGCATCAGACGTGTTGGACCTTTTTGCAGGGTTTTTTTGCGTGATTGCAGACAGTGTCTTTCCTTTCCTGTCCTGTCTAGTCAGTGTGGGCCCCATCGTTTGCTCAATCTATTTTCCTACCTGCGTTTGTGTTTTCATCTTGTCTCACCGACAATATATGTTTGGGGGCTATCTATTCCTTTGGGGTCTGCTCTGGGGCAGTTTAGATTTCCCCTTTCTTGCTTTAGGCTTAGTTAGCTCTCCGGCTGTGCCGAGGCATCTAGGATCATCATAGGCATGCTCCACAGCTACTGCTAGTTGTGTGGATAAGATCAGGAGTCTGCAATCCGCTTAGTTACCAACCTCTCTGGCTTTCTGTGGCTTAGCTTGGGCTTGCTCTCCTCCTCGGTGACCCAATCATAACAGGTTAGGGTTGGGGCAAAAGTTAGGATTAGGGTTAAGGTTGGGGCTAAAGTTAGGGTTAGGGTTGGGGCTAAAGTTAGGGTTAGGGTTTGGATTGGGATTAGGGTTAGGGGTGTGTTAGAGTTAGGTTTGTGGTTAGTGTTATGGTTAGGGCTGGGATTGCGGGTGTGCTGGGGTTAGGGTTGGAGTTAGAATTGGGTGGTTTCCACCGTTTATGCACATCATGGGTTCTGCAAATACGAAATGGTGTCCGATCTCAATTCCAGCCAATTCTGCGTTGAAAAAGTCAAACGGTGCTCCTTCTCTTATGAGCTCTGCTGTGCACCCAAACAGTGATTTACCCCCACAAATAAGCTTTCGGTGTACTCAAGACAAATTGGACAACTTTTGGGGTCCAATTTCTACTGTTACCCTTGTGAAAATAAAAAATTGAGGGCGAAAAATCATTTTTGTGAAAAAAATATGATTTTTTATTTTTAAGGCTCTATGTTATAAACTTCTGTGAATCATTTGAGGGTTCAAAGTGCTCAGCACACATCTAGATAGGTTCATTAGGCGTTCTAGTTTCCAAAATGGTGTCAATTGTGGAAGGTTTCCGCTGTTTAGGTACATCAGGTGCTGTCCAAGCGTGGCATGGTGTCCGATCTCAATTCCAGCCAATTTTAGTTTGAAAAAGTCAAACGGCGCTCCTTCCCTTCCGAGCTCAGCCATGCGCCCAAACTGTGGTTCCCCTCACATATGGGGTATCAGCATACTCAGAACAAGTTGGACAAAAGCTTTTGGGGTCCAATTTCTCCTGTTACCCTTGGTAAAATAAAAAAATAGGATCTGAAGTACATTTTTTTTGAAAAAAGTTAATTGTTCATTTTTTTAAACATTCCAAAAATTCTTGTGAAGCACCTGAAGGGTTAATAAACTTTTTGAATGTGGTTTTGAGCACCTTCATTGGTGCAGTTTTTAGAATGGTGCCACTTTTAGGTATTTTCCATCATATAGACCCCTCAAAGTGACTTCAAATGTGATGTGGTCCCTTAAAAATGGTTTTGTAAATTTTGTTGTAAAAATGAGAAATCGCTGGTCAACTTTTAACCCTTATAACGTCCTAACAAAAAAATTGTGTTCCAAAATTGTGCTGATGTAAAGTAGGAAATGTTATTTATTAACTTTTTTGTGTGACATATTTCTGTTTTAACCCCTTCACCCCCAAGGGTGGTTTGCACGTTCATGACCGGGCCAATTTTTACAATTCTGACCACTGTACCTTTATGAGGTCATAACTCTCGAACGCTTCCATGGATACCGGTGATTCTGACATTGTTTTCTCGTGACATATTGTACTTCATGTTTGTGGTAACATTTCGTTCAACTAACTTGCGTTTATTTGTGAGAAAAACGGAAATTTGGCGAAAATTTTGAAAATTTCGCAATTTTCCAACTTTGAATTTTTATGCCCTTAAATCACAGAGATACGGCACACAAAAAACTTGATAACTAACATTTCCCACATGTTTACTTTACATCAGCACAATTTTGGAACCAAAATTTTTTTTTGTTAGGAAGTTATAAGGGTTAAAAGTTGACCAGCGATTTCTCATTTTTACAACACCATTTTATTTTTAGGACCACATCACATTTGAAGCCACTTTGAGGGGTCTATATGATAGAAAATACCCAAAAGTGACACCATTCTAAAAACTGCACCCCTTAAGGTGCTCAAAACCACATTCAAGAAGTTTATTAACCCTTTAGGTGCGTCACAGGAATTTTTTTGAATATTTAAAAAAAAATGAACATCTAACTTTTTTTCATAAAAAAAATACTTCAGGTTCAATTTTTTTTATTTTACCAAGGGTAACAGGAGAAATTGAACTGCAAAAGTTATTGTGCAATTTGTCCTGAGTACGCAGATACCTGATATGTGGGGGGGAACGACTGTTTTGGCGCATGGCAGAGCTCAGAATGGAAGGAGCGCCGTTTGACTTTTTCAATGCAAAATTGGCTGGAATTCAGATTGGACGCCATGTCACGTTTGGAGAGTCCCTGATGTACCTAAACAGTGGAAACCCCCTACAAGTGACCCCATTTTGGAAACTAGACCCCCCAAGGAACTTATCTAGATATGTGGTGAGAACTTTGAACCCACAAGGGCTTTACAGAAGTTTATAACGTACAGCGGTACAATTAAAAAATCATATTTTTTCCACAAAAATGATCTTTTCACCCCAATTTTTATTTTCCCAAGGGTAGCAGGACCCTAAAAGTTATTGTGCAATTTGTCCTGAGTACGCTGATACCCCACATGTGGGGGTAAACCACTATTTGGGCGCATGGCAGAGCTCGGAAGGGAAGCAGCGCCATTTGACGTTTTTGGCTGGAATTGAGATCGGACACCATGTCGCGTTTGGAAAACCCCTGATGTACCAAAACAGTGGAAACCCCCCACAAATGACACCATTTTGGAAAATAGACCCCCTAAGGAACTTATCTAGATGTGTGGTGAGAACTTTGAACCCCCATGGGCTTCACAGAAGTTTATAACATAAAGCCATACAATTAAAAAATCATATTTTTTCAACAAAAATGATCTTTTCACCCTCAATTCTTATTTTTCCAAGGGTAACAGGACCCTAAAAGTTATTGTGCAATTTGTCCTGAGTACGCTGATACCCCACATGTGGGGGTAAACCACTATTTGGGCGCATGGCAGAGCTCGGAAGGGAAGCAGCGCCATTTGACGTTTTTGGCTGGAATTGAGATCGGACACCATGTCGCGTTTGGAAAACCCCTGATGTACCAAAACAGTGGAAACCCCCCACAAATGACACCATTTTGGAAACTAGACCCCCTAAGGAACTTATCTAGATGTGTGGTGAGAACTTTGAACCCCCATGGGCTTCACAGAAGTTTATAACATAAAGCCATACAATTAAAAAATCATATTTTTTCCACAAAAATGATCTTTAAACCCTCAATTCTTATTTTTCCAAGGGTAACAGGACCCTAAAAGTTATTGTGCAATTTGTCCTGAGTACGCTGATACCCCACATGTGGGGGTAAACCACTATTTGGGCGCATGGCAGAGCTCGGAAGGGAAGCAGCGCCATTTGACGTTTTTGGCTGGAATTGAGATCGGACACCATGTCGCGTTTGGAAAACTCCTGATGTACCAAAACAGTGGAACCCCCCCACAAATGACACCATTTTGGAAACTAGACCCCCTAAGGAACTTATCTAGATGTGTGGTGAGCACTTTGACCCCCCCAGTGCTTCACAGAAGTTTACAACGCCCGGGCGTGAAAATAAAAAATTCGTATTTTTTCCACAAACATGATCTTTTAGTCACCATTTTTTTATTTTCCCAAGGGTACCAGGAGAAATTGGACCCCAAAAGTTGTTGTCCAATTTGTCCTGAGTATGCTGATACCCCATATGTGGGAGAAAACTACTGTATGGGCACACGTCGGGGCTCGGAAGGGAAGTAGTGACGTTTTGGAATGCAGACTTTGATGGAATGGTCTGCGGGTGTCATGTTGCCTTTGGAGAGCCCCTAATGTACCTAAACAGTGGAAACCCCCCACAAATGACACCATTTTGTAAACTAGACCCCCCAAGGAACTTATCTAGATGTGTGGTGAGCACTTTGACCCCCCCAGTGCTTCACAGAAGTTTACAACGCCCGGGCGTGAAAATAAAAAATTCGTATTTTTTCCACAAACATGATCTTTTAGTCACCATTTTTTTATTTTCCCAAGGGTACCAGGAGAAATTGGACCCCAAAAGTTGTTGTCCAATTTGTCCTGAGTACGCTGCTACCCCATATGTGGGAGAAAACTACTGTATGGGCACACGTCGGGGCTCGGAAGGGAAGTAGTGACGTTTTGGAATGCAGACTTTGATGGAATGGTCTGCGGGTGTCATGTTGCCTTTGGAGAGCCCCTAATGTACCTAAACAGTGGAAACCCCCCACAAATGACACCATTTTGTAAACTAGACCCCCCAAGGAACTTATCTAGATGTGTGGTGAGCACTTTGACCCCCCCAGTGCTTCACAGAAGTTTACAACGCCCGGGCGTGAAAATAAAAAATTCATATTTTTTCCACAAACATGATCTTTTAGTCACCATTTTTTTATTTTCCCAAGGGTACCAGGAGAAATTGGACCCCAAAAGTTGTTGTCCAATTTGTCCTGAGTACGCTGCTACCCCATATGTGGGAGAAAACTACTGTATGGGCACACGTCGGGGCTCGGAAGGGAAGTAGTGACGTTTTGGAATGCAGACTTTGATGGAATGGTCTGCGGGTGTCATGTTGCCTTTGGAGAGCCCCTAATGTACCTAAACAGTGGAAACCCCCCACAAATGACACCATTTTGTAAACTAGACCCCCCAAGGAACTTATCTAGATGTGTGGTGAGCACTTTGACCCCCCAGTGCTTCACAGAAGTTTACAACGCCCGGGCGTGAAAATAAAAAATTCGTATTTTTTCCACAAACATGATCTTTTAGTCACCATTTTTTTATTTTCCCAAGGGTACCAGGAGAAATTGGACCCCAAAAGTTGTTGTCCAATTTGTCCTGAGTACGCTGCTACCCCATATGTGGGAGAAAACTACTGTATGGGCACACGTCGGGGCTCGGAAGGGAAGTAGTGACATTTTGGAATGCAGACTTTGATGGAATGGTCTGCGGGTGTCATGTTGCCTTTGGAGAGCCCCTAATGTACCTAAACAGTGGAAACCCCCCACAAATGACACCATTTTGTAAACTAGACCCCCTAAGGAACTTATCTATATGTGAGGTGAGCACTTTGACCCCCCAGTGCTTCACAGAAGTTTACAACGCCCGGGCGTGAAAATAAAAAATTCGTATTTTTTCCACAAACATGATCTTTTAGTCACCATTTTTTTATTTTCCCAAGGGTACCAGGAGAAATTGGACCCCAAAAGTTGTTGTCCAATTTGTCCTGAGTACGCTGACACCCCATATGTGGGAGAAAACTACTGTATGGACACACGTCGGGGCTCGGAAGGGAAGCAGTGACGTTTTGGAATGCAGACTTTGATGGAATGGTCTGCGGGTGTCATGTGCGTTTGGAGAGCCCCTGATGTACCTAAACTATTGAAACTCCCCACAAGTGACCCCATTTTGGACACTAGACCCCCCACGGAACTTATCTAGATGTGTGGTGAGCACTTTGAACCCCCAAGTGCTTCACAGAAGTTTATAACACTCGGATGTGAAAATAAAAAAATCATTTTTTTTCCACAAAAATGATATTTTTGCCCCCAATTTTTTATTTTCCTAAGGGTAACAGGAGAAATTGGACCCCAAAAATTGTTTTGCAATTTGTCCTGAGTAGGCTGCTACCCTACATGTGGGGGTAAAACACTGTTTGGGCGCATAGCAGAGCTTGGAAGGGAAGGAGCACCATTTGACTTTTTCAACTCAGAATTGGCTGGAATTGAGATCAGACGCCATGTTGCATTTGGAGAGCCCCTGATGTGCCCAAACAGTGGAAACCCCCAATTCTAACTCCAACGCGAAACCCAACACGCCCCTAACCCTAGCCCTAACCCTAGCCCTAACCCTAGCCCTAGCCCTAGCCCTAACCCTAGCCCTAACCCTACCCCAACCCTACCCCAACACACCCCTAGCCCTAACCCTAGCCCTAACCCTAATGGAAAAATGGAAATAAATACATTTTTTTTATTTTATTATTTTTCCCTAACTAAGGGGGTGATAACGGGGGGTTTGATTTACTATTTATGGCGGTTTTTATGTTTGGCGGCTGTCGCACGCTAAAAGACGCTTTTTATTGAAAAAATAGTTTTTGCATCACCACATATTGAGAGCTATAATTTTTCCTTATTTTGACCCACCGAGTCATGTGAGGTCTTATTTTTTGCGGGACGAGTTGATGTTTTTATTGGTACCATTTTCGGGCACGTGAAATTTTTTGATCGCTTTTTATTCCGATTTTTGGGACGCAGAATGAACAAAAACCAGCGTTTCATGAATTTCTTTTGGGGGGGGTGCGTTTACACCGTTCCGCGTGCGGTAAAATTGATAAAGCGGTTTTATTCTTCGGGTCAGTACGGTTACAGCGATACCTCATTTAGGTCGTTTTTTTATGTTTTTGTCGGTTTTATGCAATGAAAACTATTTTATATAAAAAATAATTATTTTTGCATCGCTTTATTCTGCGAGTTATAACTTTTTTATTTTTTCGCTGATGATGCTGTGTGGTGGCTTGTTTTTTGCGGGACAAGATGACGTTTTCAGCGGTACCATGGATATTTATATGCGTCTTTTTGATCGCGCGTTTTTGTTTGGCGGTATGATAATAAATCATTATTTTTTGCTTCGTTTTTATTTTTATTTTTTAAGGGGTTCGCTAAAGGGGTTAACTAATGGGACAGTTTTATAGGGCAGGTCATTACGGATGCGGCGATACCTAATATGTGTACTTTTATTGTTTTTTTTTTTTATTATTTTCAAAAAATGAATTTATTGGGGAATATTTTTTTTTTTTTTTTTTACTAATTTATGTGGCGATTTTTTTAAATTTATTTTTACACTTTTTTTAAATTTTTTTTTAACTTTATTACATAGTCCCAGGTGGGACATCACTGTCCTGTGACAGATCGCTGATCTGTCACATCACAGATCACTGTGACAGATCAGCAATCTGTCACAGGCAGTGCACAAGGCTTCCTCATGCCTGCGCTTTGCAGGCACTGAGGAAGCCAGCTTCCCCAGGCCCCCGAAGGCCCCCGTCGCCATCTTGGATTCGGGGGCCTGGAGGAAAGGAGCCCCCCGCAGCAGCGCTGCACATTGCACTGCCGTGGGGGGCTCAGGGAAGCACGGAGGGAGCCCCCTCCCTGCCGATGCTTCCCTTTAACCCCCGGTACACCGCGATCATGTTTGATCGCGGTGTGCAAGGGGTTAACGTGTCGGGGGCGGTCCGTGACCGCCCCTGACACGTAGTGCCGGGTGTCAGCTGTGATAATCAGCTGACACCCGGCCGCGATCAGCGGCGCTCACCACGTGGGCGCCGCTGATCGCGGTAGACGTACTATCCCGTCCCCGGTCATACGGGCCCGGGTACCGTGGACGGGATAGTACGTCTCATGTCAGGAAGGGGTTAAGGGCATAAAAATTCAAAATTTAAAAATTGTGAAATTTTTCACATTTTCACCAAATTTCCATTTTTTACACAAATAAACACAAGTTATATAGAAGAAATGTTACCACTAGTGTGAAGTACATTATGTCACGAAAAAACATTCTCAGAATCGCCTTGGTCCATTGAAGCGTTCAAGAGTTATCACCTCATAAAGGGACAGTGGTCAGAATTGTAAAAATTGGCCTGGCCATTAACGTGCAAACCACCCTTGGGGTAAAGTGGTTAAAAAAATGAAAATTTAAATTTTTTTCACAAAAAATTTACTTCAGATCTAGAGTTGAGCGACTTTGGTGGGATCGGGTTTCATGAAACAAAATTTGTTTCATTTGGATGAAAGTGATCCGCTCAATGCCGACTTTTATTTCTCATTGACTTGCATTGGGGTCGGGTTTCGGACGACACTCCGACTTTTTTTACCCTAGTCGGACCAGTTTCATCTGAAACAAATTTTGTTTCATGAAACCCGATCCCACCAAAGTCGCTCAACTCTATTCAGATCCTTTTGCCAAGGGTAAAAGGAGAAATTGGACCCCAAAAGTTGTTGTGCAAGTTGTACTGAGTACACTAATACCCCATATGTGGAGGTAAATCACTGTTTGGACACCTGGCAGACCTCGGAAGGGAAGGAGCGTCATTTGACTTTTCAATGCAAAATTGGCTGGAATTAAAATCGAACGCCGTGTCCTGTTTGGAGAGCCCCTGATGTGCCTAAACAGTGGAAACCCCCAAGAGTGACACCATTTTGGAAATTAGACCCCCTAAGGAACTTATCTAGATGTGTGGTGAGCACTTTGAACCCCCTAGTGTTTCACAGACAATTATAACAGAGCCGTAAAAATAAAAAAATTCATATTTTTTCCACAAAAATGATCTTTTCGCCATCCAATTTTTTTATTTTTCCAAAGGTAACAGGAGAAATTGGACCCCAAAAGTTGTCCACTTTGTTGTGAGTACGCCTATACTGCATATGTGGGGGTAAACCACTGTTTGAATGCATGGCAGATGCTTTTTATTGCAAATAATAGTTTTTGCATCACCACATTTTGAGAGCTATAATTTTTCCATATTTTGGTCCACAGAGTCATGTGAGGTCTTGTTTCTTGCGGGACGAGTTGATGTTTTTATTGGTACCATTTTCGGGCACATGACTTTTTTGATCGCTTTTTATTCCGATTTTTGGAAGGCAGAATGAAAAGCCCCCAGTAATTCATGAATTTCATTTTTTTGGGGGGGCATTTATACCGTTCCGCATATGGTAAAATTGATAAAGCAGTTTTATTCTTCGGGTTAGTACGATTACAGCAATAACTCATTTATATCATTTTTTAATGTTTTGGCGCTTTTATACAATAAAAACTATTTTATATAAAAAATTATTATTTTTACATTGATTTATTCTGAGAGCTATAACTTTTTTTATTTTTCGGGTGATGAAGCTGTATGGGAGCATGCTTTTTGTGGGATGAGTTGACGGTTTTATTGGTACCATTTTCAGGCACATTATATTTTTTGATCGCTTTTTATTATGATATTTGGGAGGCAGAATGAACAAAAACCAGCAATTCATGAATTTCTTTTGGGGGGGAGGGAGTTTATTCTGTTCCACGGGACAAGATGACGTTTTCAGTGGTACCATGTTTATTTATATCCTTTTTTATTGCATGTTATTCCACTTTTTGTTCGCAGTATGATGATAAAGCATTCTTTTTTTGCCATTTTTTTATGGGGTTCACTAAAGGAGCTTACTAGTGGGACAGGTTTATAGGTCGGGTTGTTACGGCCGCGGGGATACCAAATATGTGTACTTTTATTGTTTAGATTTTTTTATTCAAATATTTATTTATTGATACAACAAATATTGATTTTTTATTATTATTATTTAAAATATTTTTACAATTATTTAACAACTTTTTTTTACTTTATTCTTACTTTTACACTTTTTCCCACTGTGAGACAATAATTTTGTGCAGGCTGATCGCTTATGTGGCATGCAGAAAAAGCAGCAACTGCATGCCATATAAGCTGTCAGCGCTGAAATCCCTGCACAATGACCTGAGAGACTTCATGACATGCACTGCACATGACAGGAAGTTTATCAGCTCTGGTAACCCGGATGTCATCATGACGACATCGAGTTACCATAGCAGTGGTCTGGATCCCATGTCACGCCGTGCGGGATCTGACCCAAAGGCAGAGGGGCTGTCAGCCCATCTGCCGGCACCGGGAGCTGCCCATCCTGACAAAACAGCACTAAACGTCCATACAAAAGAAAGGGTGGAACTCACCAGAATTAAAATTCAGCCTTTATTGGTCACCTTTAAAACATCTTCAGCAGGGAGTGGAACAATGAAGTGTGAGGATGACGGCCGTTTCGCACTATTGCACTTCTACGAGTCACTGAGAATTATAACCCAAAGTGTCATACCTAGATGATCATCACATCAAATTTCAAAATGAATACGTGATCAGGCAGCTCATTACTAAAATTAAACCTACAAAAACAAGATGAGTTCAAAAAATGCCCAGAATCGGAAAAATCTTAATTATAAATCACACAAAAAAACAGATTTTGTACAAAAAGTTTTAAATACCTTGATTAATAATCTCATAAAAACATGTATAAATACAAAATGCATGAGTACTAGAGTTGAGCGACTTTTGGTTTTTTTAGGGTCGCGTTTCGTTTTGTGAAACCCGACTTTTCCAAAAGTTGGGTCGAGCAAGATCGTCCGATTATAGGAAAAAGTCGGGGTCGTCCCGAAACACGAAACCCAATGTAAGTCAATGGGGAATAAAAGTCGGCAGTGAGAGGAGGACAGGAAACACACCTACAGTGCCCATTTGAATGCCAAAAGCATCAATTCTTCTTACTTAAGCTTGTCAACCTTAATTAACTTCATAATACAAGTTACGCACTGAAAAATGGGGGTTATTTGGCTAAAGTTGTGGGGGGGGCTGGCTGCAGGTTTTCATGTGCCCTGGGCGAAAGAGCGCCCCTTTAACACATACCACAACTCATCATGCTCCGATACGGCAGAGAAATAGCGGTATAGTACAATGAAAAATACCTCACTTTTTACATCTCATGACGAGGCCCATCTATTTCTCCATACAAAATCATTGGTCCCATATAATGTTTGAAACAGTATATCATGAGCTCCACATAATGCTACAGTATATGTTGGTCCCCATGGATGAAGCTCCACTGTCTTATGGGCCCAAATAATGCTCCAAACATAATGGGCCCCATTTCTAATGCTCTAGTGTATAATGGGCCCTGTAAATGCTGCTCCAGTGTCTGATGTCCACCTTTGGAATGTTCCAGTGTATGGTGGGCCCCATCTATCATTCTCCAGAGTATAGTGCTCCCCAAAAATTGCTGTCCCAACATTGAAAACAATCAAATAAGTCTCCTCGCTAGGGAATCCCTGTACTTGTCTGGACTCCTCGTCATCCCCATCTTCCATCTCACTGCACAGTATTTCAACTTTGCAAGTGCTGTGATCCTGAGCAAGCAGGGGGGGCCCACTCGTTGGCGACGGCACTGGCACAGGGCCCCTGATAGTACGGTGGTGTGTCTGATGGCGGGTGGGCCGAACCTGCACTTTCATCTGCAGCTTCCTCTTTGTCACCGTGTAAGATGGAACTGTATATGGGAAGGGTAACCTGAGTTTCATCAGGGTCAGATTCAGGTCGTGTAGCGTGCGAGGGGAATGTAGTGGTCTGGGTCAATGTACCAGCAGATTCATCGAGCAGTGGCTGGGCATCAGTGCACTTGTGTCGCCCCCAGGAGTACGGTCGCCACAGTGGCATTACCTTCTTCCTAGGGAGTGTGATGTCATGCTTGGGAGCAACGAACGATCTCTCTAGCAGGTTAACTGATTGGGCGGCGTTATTCCCACGAGTCATGACCCTCCAAACAGTGTTCATGAAGGCAAAGTGTTTGTTTTACGTGGGCAGTATGGTTGCAAAGCTGAACCTTAAAGGAATGTCCAGAAGGGCACCACCAGGAGTGGAGCCTACGGTTAAATTCGACTCCACCTGGGAAACCTCAACCATGCCAGCTACAGAACAGATGCACACATTGCAAGCTTAATTCCGTTAACGAACGAGACTCTGTCATGCCCCGCGGTCCGAGTCCGGCTTACTAGAGGGACACGTGAGGCTCTGGCACATGAGATTGGCCAATAACTGGTGTGTCATGCCCTTACATGTCCGTGGCTGCATGTGCGCTACACTGAAAAGGCCAGCGTTTGTCGCTTACAGGTGCAGATAACCCGCTGAACAACGTTAGTGATGGGGATCACTGATTACAATTATTACCCGCGAACAATGATTTCCCAGTAAGTGCAGGTCAACCGCAGTTCCGGAATTAGGCCTAACCGTCATTCCTGAAAAAATGAAAAACTTACGTGTGGAAACCACAGGTGCTGTAGCTTGCTTAACAGCTCGCCAGCCGTTCTCACGCCCAGTATGGATTACACGTGATTGCACAAAGGTGAGAAAGGGTACCGTATCCCCAGATGACATGTATGGATAGCGTACACATTCAAAATATATGTCTATACATCAGGAGGCAGGCTCAGACGGTGTTAGGCCCAGTATGGATTGCACGTGATTGCACAAAGGTTAGAAAGGGTACCGTATCCCCGGATAACATGTATGGATAGCGTACACATTCAAAATATATGTCTATACATCAGGAGGCAGGCTCAGACAGTGTAAGGCCCAGTATGGCTTGCAAGTGATTGCACAAAGGTTAGAAAGGGTACCGTATCCCCAGATAACATGTATGGATAGCGTACACATTCAAAATATATGTCTATACATCAGGAGGCAGGCTCAGATGGTGTTAGGCCCAGTATGAATTGCACGTGATTGCACAAAGGTTAGAAAGGGTACCGTTTCCCCGGATAACATGTATGGATAGCGTACACATTCAAAATATATGTCTATACATCAGGAGGCAGGCTCAGACGGTGTTAGGCCCAGTATGGATTGCACATGATTGCACAAAGGTTAGAAAGGGTACCGTATCCCCAGATAACATGTATGGATAGCGTACACATTCAAAATATATGTCTATACATCAGGAGGCAGGCTCAGACGGTGTCAGGCACAGTATGGATTTGACGGTCCAGACTACACAGTGGAGGAGCAGGGAGAGGTAAAGAGTGCAAATGCTGGGGCCCTGCCCAAGCAAGGGGGGCCCACTCGTGGGCGTCGGTACTGGCACTGGGCCCCTCATAGTATGGCGGTGTGTCTGACGGCGGGTGTGCACCACCACCGTCAGAGACACTTGATTGCACTATGAAGGACCCTGTGCCAGTGCCCGCGCCCAAGAATCGGCCTACCCACCTGTCCAGGGCAACGGCACTCGCACGGTGTCGTGCGCTAGGTGGTGACCCCGGCCATGGGGGGGGGAGGCAGCACAGTTAGGGAGTTTTAGAAAGTGGCATATGTTGATGTTGGACATTCAGCTGATGCAAAAGGTGAAATAGGTCAAGTCCCAGGAAGAGGTGGACCAAAGCAAGCCATTTTTCTGTCACTCTATGTGTCATCAGGGGAAGGTGGGACAAAATCCTTGGAAACCCATGCGTGGTTCATTTTAATGAAGGTTAGATCATCCACATTTTGGGTTGACAGACGGGTCCTTTTTTCTGTCAGGATTGATCCAGCTGCACTGAAGACTCTTTCCGATAGCACACTTGTAGCTGGGCAAGCGAGCTCCTGTAAGGCATATTGTGCCAATTCAGGCCAGGTGTCCAGTTTAGCGGCCCAATAGTCAAAGGGGAATGACCTGTGTGGGAGAACATCGATATGGGAGGAAAAGTAGTTTGTAACCATAGTTGACAACTGCTGTCTCCTGTCACTTTCCATCGATGCAGTATTACCAGTTGTGTGAGCGGTACTTGAAAAATCAGTCCACAACATTGTCATGAAACCCCTGTCTCCAATGCCACTTCTGCTGTGTGCACCACGAACACCTCTGCCAAGCTGCCCCCGGCCCGTACGGCTCGTGTGAGAACCATCACCGCTGCTGTGTGCTGGGAATGCCTCAAGCAACCGATTTACCAGAGTTGCTTGTTTATTAGCCAATATTAGGTCAAGGTTCTCCTGTGGCATGATGTTTTGTAATTTGCCTTTATAGCGTGGATCCAGGATGCTGGCCAACCAGTAGTCGTCATCGTTCATCATTTTGGCAATGCGTGGGTCCCTTTTTAGGATCTGCAAGGCATAATCTGACATGTGGGCCAATGTTCCCGGTGTCAATGATGCACTGCGAGTGCTGGTTGGAGGAGCACTTTCTGGCAAATCCACATCCCTCCAGTCACGCACAAACCCTGTACCAGACCTTGCCACACCAACATTTTCACTTGCCCCACGAGATGCATCCTCCTCCCCTAAGTAATCATCCCCATCATCCTCCTCCTCCTCCTCTTCTTCCTCCACCTAGACCAGGAGAGGTCCCTGAGCAGACAATGGCTGAATGTCATCAAGGATTCCCTCCTCCTCTTCCTCCTCATCAACATTGGCTGCAGACGCCTGCTCCTTAAGGTGCGTCAAAGTTTGCATGAGCAGACGCATAAGTGGGATGCTCATGCTTAGGATGGCGTCGTCTGCGCTTACCAGCCGTGTGCATTTCTCAAAACACTGAAGGACTTTACAGAGGTCTTTCAGCTTCGACCACTGCACACCTGTCAACTCCATGTCTGCTCTCAAAGTGCCTGGCCGTGCATCCTCCCACAAATGCATTATGGCCTGCCTCCGCTCGCACAGCCGCTCCACCATGTGCAGGGTGGAGTTCCACCTTGTTGCAATGTCGATAATGAGGCGGTGGTTGGGAAGGTGGAGCAATCGCTGCAGCTTCTGCATACGAACGGAGTGTACAGGCGACCGGCGGATGTGCGCTCACAGTCTTCGCACCTTCTGGAGCAGGGCTGTTATCTCCGGATAATTTTTGAGGAAGCACTGCACCACCAGGTTCAAGGTGTGAGCCAAGCAAGGTATATGGCTGAGTTTTGAAAGGGCTATGGCTGCCACAAAATTACGGCCGTTATCACTAACTACCTTGCCTGCCTCAAGATGTACACTGCCCAGCCATGACTCAGTTTGTCGCTTCAAGTACTCGGCCAGCACCTCGGCGGTGTGTCTGTTGCCCAAACACATCATCTGCAACACAGCCTGCTGACGCTTTCCACTAGCTGCTCGATAGGGGGACACATCGTGTGCAACAGTGGCAGCTGCAGATGGAGTGCTCGTACGACTGCACTCTGTGGACGAGCTTTCGCTTCTGGAGGAGGAGGAGGAGGGTCGAACGCCTACAGCCAACTGTTTCCTATACCGTGGGCTAGGCAGCACTGTCCCACCACCGCTGTCCCCTGTGGACCCTGCATCCACCACATTAACCCAGTGCGCAGTGATGGACACGTAACGGCCCTGGCCATGCCGACTGGACCATGCATCAGTTGTGAGTTGCACCTTTCCGCTCACTGACTGCTTGAGTGCATGGACAATGCGGTCTTTCACATGATGGTGGAGGGCTGGGATGGCTTTGCGAGAGAAGAAGTGGCGACTGGGTAGGTCATAGCGTGGTACTGCATAGGCCATGAGTTCGCGGAAAGCTGTGCTTTCCACCAACCGAAAGGGCATCATCTCAAACGAGATTAGTTTGGCAATGTGGGCATTCAAACCCAGTGTATGCGGATGAGAGACTGAGTACTTTCTTGACCTACTCATAGTGTCTGGGAGGGTGAGCTGGACTTGAGAGCTGCATATGGTGGAAGTAGCGGTGGACAGGGCGGTGTGACGTCTGCCTGTGGTCTGGACTGCAGCCAGACAGCACCCCGAGAAACACTGATACCCTTTACCCCTATACAGGGATCTGGATTTATAGCAGAGCCCAGGAGGCACTGTCTGAATAGGAGCAATGACCAGAGCAGGACGGTCGCCAGAAAGGTGTTCCAATACAGGACACAGAGGCAATGATATCCGATACTAAACCAGTCAGGCAGCAACGGTACAAAAACAGTAGACAGTAGCAGAGTCAGATTCCAGGCCGAAGCCAGAGTCATAAACCAGGAGCGTCGCAGAGGTACAGAATCGTTAGGCAGAAGCAGAGTCAGAATCAAGGCCGAAGTCAGAGTCATAAACCAGGAGAGTCGCAGAGGTACAGAATCGTTAGGCAGAAGCAGAGTCAGAATCCAGGCCAAAGTCAGAGTCATAAACCAGGAGAGTCGCAGAGGTACAGAATCGTTAGGCAGAAGCAGAGTCAGAAGTCCAGGCAAAAGTCAGAGTCAGTCAACAGCAATTCACACAGTAACACGCAGGGGAACCAAGAATATATCCGGCGGCTTGCAAGCCCAGTCCAAAGGTATTTGAGGGATCAGGTCATCACTCACAGGCTCCCGGGCTGATGATGTCATCAGGACCGCCCCCAGGACCAGACCTGATGACGATGCACCAACCCCTTCATGACTGACAGAGGAGCGGAGTCTGTGTCCACTAGACGCCTGCGCAGAAGCCCTTTCACTGTTGCCGCCATTACTCGGGCGCGAGCCACGGCGCCTCACAGTGGCTGAGGGCGGAACAGCAGGCCCTGAATTCGACGATGACATGTCAGTCCGGCGCCTCCTGGTAGCCGAGGCCTGGACAGCAGGCCCCGAGCCCGAGGGCGGCGTGACAGTCCGTCGCCTCCTAGTGGCTGAGGGCGGAACAGCAGGCCCCGAGTCTGACGGTGACGTGACAGGCGGACTGAGAGAGGGTTGATGATGGTGATGGAGTTGGTGTTCTTTCTGATGGCCTAGAATCAGTCTTTCGTTGATATAACAGTGGGATTCCCTGACTGCTGTGGCCTTGCAACGACACCTCAACATTTGCTGCTGTGCTAACCGGTGGGCTTACAGTGGGGGAAAAAATGTAGCGTTGATGACTACCTTCGTTGTGATCAGTTGCACATGTGGCACTTGAGGTTTGGTGTTGTGTCCACGCTTGCAAGTGCATGCTGGTTAAATGTCTAAGCATGCAACTGGTATTCAAATTTTTCAGATTTTTCCCTCGGCTAAAGGTCTTTGCGCACTTCTTACAGATAACCTTGGCCTGATCATGAGGATTTTGGTCAAAAAAGTGCCACACTGCACTCTTCCTACTTTGGCAGACATTTTGCGGCCTAGCACGCTGTGATCTTTTGACCCTCTGGACAAGCTGTCCAGCAACTCTTTTGATGTTTGGAACCTGTCTTTGGAGTGCTCCGGGCCTGCCAGATAACAGCTGTTGCGATGTCGATGTCTGCTGTGGATGCTCCTCATCTGAGCTATTGGAAGCAGCACCCTCTTCCCCCAATGGATGCCAATCTGGGTCAACAACTGGGTCATCCATCACCTCCTCTTCTATGTCATGTCTTCCTCTGTGTCACCGTGTATGGTGGTATAGTGTGCGGGAAGGGGCACCTGAGTCTCATCAGGGTCAGAATCTGGCTCTGTACACTGCGAGGACAATGTAGTGCTCTGAGTGAATGTACCAGCAGAATCATCCATCAGCGGCTGTGCATCAGTGCACTCCATGTCAGATTCATCTTGGCCTGGGTAATTCACCATTTCACTTGATAATCCAGGCATGGTATGTGAAAACAGCTCCATGGAGTAATCAGTAGTATGGCCTGCGTCATCCTTCAATCTTGGTTGGGGTGAAGGACACAAGGAAAGGTGTGGTTCATGAACATGAGCCTCCAATGACGACTCATTGCTTTTACTTTTTACAACTGAAGAAGAGGAGGCGATAGAGCTGGAGGCTGAGTCAGCAATGTAAGACAAAGCTTTTTCCTGATGCTCTGGCTTTAAAAGCGGTTTGCCAACTCCTAGAAAACTAAGCGTTCGAGGCCTTATGTAGCCAGACGATGACGCAGGCTCAACACCTCCTGCATTCGGTCCTATTTTGCTCTTGCCACTACCATCAGATCCACCACCAACACCATCATTACCAGCTGCCAACCCCCGCCCAATTCCACGGCCTCTTCCACCAGCCTTCCTCATTTTTGGTAGAAATGTAGACAAAATCCAGCAAACTATATAGTAATGTAAAACAAGGTACAAGGTGTCTATAGGACAGGGGAGATTTTGAATTTCTGCAGACACTTGTGGACACTGGACACTTTTGGATTGTGTGAGGCCCACTGATATCTGAGCGCTATGTCACAGGCTCTATGGCACAGCTGTGACAAAAGTGACGAGATGATAAGGGAGATTTTGAATTTCTGCAGACACTTGTGGACACTGGACACTTTTGGATTGTGTGAGGGCCACTGATATCTGAGCGCTATGTCACAGGCTCGATGGCACAGCTGTGACAAAAGTGACGAGAGGATAAGGGAGATTTTGAATTTCTGCAGACACTTGTGGACACTGGACACTTTTGGATTGTGTGAGACCCAATGAATATCTGAGCGCTATGTGACAGGCTCGATGGCACAGCTGTGACCAAAGTGACTAGAGGATAAGGGAGATTTTGAATTTCTGCACACACTTGTGGACACTGGACACTTTTGGATTGTGTGAGGCCCAATGAATATCTGAGCGCTATGTGACAGGCTCGATGGCACAGCTGTGACCAAAGTGACTAGAGGATAAGGGAGATTTTGAATTTCTGCAGACACTTGTGGACACTGGACACTTTTGGATTGTGTGAGGCCCACTGATATCTGAGCGCTATGTCACAGGCTCGATGGCACAGCTGTGACAAAAGTGACGAGAGGATAAGGGAGATTTTGAATTTCTGCAGACACTTGTGGACACTGGACACTTTTGGATTGTGTGAGACCCAATGAATATCTGAGCGCTATGTGACAGGCTCGATGGCACAGCTGTGACCAAAGTGACTAGAGGATAAGGGAGATTTTGAATTTCTGCACACACTTGTGGACACTGGACACTTTTGGATTGTGTGAGGCCCAATGAATATCTGAGCGCTATGTGACAGGCTCGATGGCACAGCTGTGACCAAAGTGACTAGAGGATAAGGGAGATTTTGAATTTATGCACACAATTGTGGACACTGGACACTTTTGGATTGTGTGAGGCCCTATGAATATCTGAGCGCTATGTGACAGGCTCGATGGCACAGCTGTGACCAAAGTGACTAGAGGATAAGGGAGATTTTGAATTTCTGCACACACTTGTGGACACTGGACACTTTTGGATTGTGTGAGGCCCAATGAATATCTGAGCGCTATGTGACAGGCTCGATGGCACAGCTGTGACCAAAGTGACTAGAGGATAAGGGAGATTTTGAATTTCTGCACACACTTGTGGACACTGGACACTTTTGGATTGTGTGAGGCCCAATGAATATCTGAGCGCTATGTGACAGGCTCGATGGCACAGCTGTGACCAAAGTGACTAGAGGATAAGGGAGATTTTGAATTTCTGCAGACACTTGTGGACACTGGACACTTTTGGATTGTGTGAGGCCCACTGATATCTGAGCGCTATGTCACAGGCTCGATGGCACAGCTGTGACAAAAGTGACTAGAGGATAAGGGAGATTGGATTGCTTTTAAAAAAGCAGTTTGCAGAGCAGTGGGTAAACAGCAATGCCAGCCTGTCAGGAAGCCTTAAAAGGCAGCCCAACAACCAACACCACTGATACACCACAATATAGCCTCCCCTTGCACTGCACACACAGTGACTGGTGTGTTGTGCAGGCCAAATCGCTAGCAGCAGAAGCAGTTTTTTTTTCTTCTCAGCAGGACAAAAAAAAAAATTGGGATTGCTTTTAAAAAAGCAGTTTGCGGAGCAGTGGGTAAACAGCAATGCCAGCGTGTCAGGAAGCCTTAGAAGGCAGCCCAACAACCAACACCACTGATACACCACTATATAGCCTCCCCTTGCACTGCACACACAGTGACTGGTGTGTTGTACAGGCCAAATCGCTAGCAGCAGAAGCAGTTTTTTTTTCTTAACAGCAGGACAAAAAAAAAAAAAATTGGGATTGCTTTTAAAAAAGCAGCTTGCGGAGCAGTGGGTAAACAGCAATGCAGGAATGTCAGGAAGCCTTAGAAGGCAGCCCAACAACCAACACCACTGATACACCACTATATAGCCTCCCCTTGCACTGCACACACAGTGACTGGTGTGTTGTGCAGGCCAAATCGCTAGCAGCAGAAGCGGTTTTTTTGTCTTCTTCCCTGCCTAACGCTCTCCCTACAGAATCAGCAGCAACCTCTCCCTATACTGAGATCGGCAGAAGTAAGATGGCGGTCGGCGTGCACGCCCTTTTATACCCCCTGTGACGCCCACCAAAGCAAGCCAATCACTTGCATGCCCTTCTGAAAGATGGTGGTGACCCCTGCCTATGTCATCATGTTGCCCACAGTGTCCGTGGATCCTGATTGGCTGAAAAAGAGCGCAAAACAAACTTTTGAAACGCGACTTTGGCGCGTAAGTCGCCGACCTCGTGGCCCACCTCATCCTAGGGTCGGGTTTCGTTTCATGAAACCCGACTTTGCCAAAAGTCGGTGACTTTTGAAATTTTTCGACCCGTTTCGCTCAACTCTAATGAGTACAGTTATATTAGTAACAACGAATACCATGTGAAAAAATGACCAAGAGGCAATATCTAGCGTAGGAAATAGAGTGCAACAATACAGGGATATCCACATATCCTAAAGAAACCTGTATACAAAAAATTTTTTTAGCACCTTTGTCATACAACATCAGATACAGGTGTCATATTAAATAAGCTGAAGGAAAAATAATCCTACAGCAAGTAGTAAATACCGAACTTCCCTAATTGCCCAGTCTGTTTTAGCCATGCCTAGCGGTTATACCACAGGTCTAAGTGCAAAAAACTAAACTTTTCTTACCCATGTGGGAATTTCAAGTGGTGCTGGCTCTGCCCCGACGCGTTTCGTTCAAAGGGCTTTCTCGGGGGGCTGTGTGGCCAGTGTTATGGACTAGGGACCCTTTTATAGAGACACCAATTATCCCCATGTCACGCCACAGGGGATCCGACCCAAAGGCAGAGGGGCTGTCAGCCCATCTGCCGGCACCGGAAGTGTTCTGGGGATAAAGTGCCGGGAGCGGCCCATCCTGAAAAAACAGCACTAAATGTCCATACAAAAGAAAGGGTGGAACTCACCAGAATTAAAATTCAACCTTTATTGGTCACCTTTAAAACATCTTCAGCAGGGAGTGGAACAATGAAGTGTGAGGACGACGACCGTTTCACGCTATTGCACTTCTACGAGTCACTGAGAATGGAGGAGGAGGAGAGAACCTAAATACCTGACCCAGGATCAGTCCCTCCCCTATCCCCCACACCAATACAGAGAAAGCACAAAATAAATCAAAATTGTTGAATAACAGTGAAAACAAATTAACAATCACCACAAAACATTTAAAATCACTTTTTCAAAATTCTACGTTTCTAAAGAAAGATGGACATGTCCACCCGGTCATTGAAGCCGGTGTGCATGATCCACCTAGCTTCTTTTTTCAACAAGAGCTTGTGGAGATCACCTCCCTGTGGAGGTAGAACAACCTTTTCCAGTCCAGCAAAGGTAAGAACCAGGGGGTTCCCTTCATGTAACTCCCTAATGTAATTGATCCTTTGCAGTACTCCTTTACCAGTGAGGGTCGAATTGCAATGTTCCCTAAATCTTACAAACAGAGGATGCATGGTTTTGCCAATGTAAAAACGTTACACTGGCAGAATAAGACATAGACAATGTAGTTGGTCTTGCAAGAAATACTTGATGTATGACCAATAGATCGTGAACCACCTGTCACATGTTGTGCACAAAAAAACACTTCCAACCAAGTAGCTTATGTAGTTTTCATCCGATTATGGACAATAATGTCCCTCAGGTTGGTGGAATGTCTACAGGAAATAATAGGGCCTCTTGCCACAATCTCAGAAAGATCCATGTCATGTTCCAATATATGCCAGTTCTTCCTAATGGTGGATCTAATGTGGTTATCCATAGGACCATATTTGAAACAGAACACAAATCTTTTTTTCTTTTTTCTTATTAAGTGAAATACTTTGTCTAGATTTCTCTAGTGCTGTATCTAGTAAAGGTTTTGGGTATCCTCTTTCTCTGAACCTATCATACATTTCAGCAGACTGCTTTTCAAAACTTTCTTTTGAACTATTTGATCTTTTTAAAATAAGAAATTGGATGTACTGTAAGGAATAGACTGTTTAGTATAAAAGGGGTGGGCACTGTTAAGGTGCAACAGCGCGAAACTTGACCAATGAGTGCCTTATCTCTTCTTTCTCTACAAGAAGTAACAATGAATTAGTTGATGATGGTTTCAGGTGCACCTCTGTATTGATAATTCCATCTGTAATCCAGACCTTTATGTCCAAAAACTCTAGTGAAGTTCTGCCATATTGGGAAGTGAAGCGCATGTTCATGGTGTTAGACTGGTTCAGGTATTCCACAAATTCCTGGAGAGTGTCCTGATACCCGTCCTATACCATGAAAATATTGTCCACATATCTTATAAATAAATCCACTTGTTGTCTACCAATACTGCAAATGGCACTTCCCTAAGCAATATACACAAACCAAAGGAGGCAGTATTTCAACTGACACCAACAGAAGAGAACCATAAATGATGTCAAAAAATGTTTTTATTTAATTATTAAAAATCCATAAAAATGCTACTTTCAATCAATGCAAACAACATACCCCAAGGGGAGAGCATTTACTGGCTCAAAAAAATCCCATGTTTACATAAAGGGTTATGCCTATATCACAGTGGAAAATATATAACATATCATAACGTTATTGTTATTAAGCCCAATGGCATAAATTATACATAAATGCAAATTATCATAAGCACATCCTATGTTATGTAAATACAAGGGAAATATATACAATATACCATATAAGAGTAACACCAAGGAATCCTATTATATTATGCCAAATAGCATTTCTCTTAAATTACCATAAATGTCCACCAAAATCTCTGGTTATATTATCCCTTATTGTGCTAGCTGCCCACACAATGGAAATAGGCAAACCGCATGAATTCCAAGTTCCCAAAAGGGTATACTTACTATAAAGTGAAGAGAGGTGTTTACAGCCTGTGATGCCGTCCCCGCGCCCCTTTGACGAGTGTTTCGCCAGATTGCTTCTTCCGGGGGCGTGACCCAGTGAGTTGGGGAGGTGGTTATATATAGTGAAGGACCAATAGGAGTGCCGGTATAATAATGAGTCAGCCTTGAGATTTCATCGGCGCACGCGCAGGTTATACTCCTCCGTTAATGTTAACCTCCACTTCCTGACATGCGCTTTGGTGAACAGCGTGGTGTAACACACGCATATCACCATGGCAACGCTGTCAGAAGTGCTCGGAGAGATGACCTAAGGCGTGTGCGCACTTTCTCCTGGCTCAATTATAAAGAATGTTACCCTCTCGATAATAGATCCAGTGCGCCTGCACATCGACTCTAAATAGGGAAAGCAAGAAAAGATCCCAAAAGTGCTCGTGCTAATAAGATTACTTAATTAACTCGTAATAATACATCTTAAAAAGGGAAATTATATACATATAATGATGTCACTTTATGAATAAATGATAATAATATTATATTAAAGTGACTGTGCTAATCGTAATAAATTATTTAATTTAACTCATAATAATACATATTTAGAAATTAAATACATCTAGTGATAATGCTATATAAATATATGCGTAATGATATTATTTAAAGTGACAAGTTCTGTGCCAATGATAACCGTATATAAATAAAAAGGACAATTAAAAACTATCCATCTCATGAATAAAAATGACAACTACAATTCATCCTATATTGGCATAAAGTGCCTATGTGAAGTGACTATCATATAATGATACAAATATATATCTTCTTTCACATTTCAAGAAACATGTGATGGTTTATAGAAAATGAACGAAAAATGAAAAAAATAATAATAAATAATAAATAAAGGAAAAATAAATTATAAATAAATAAATTATAATATTATTAAATTAAAATAGTCCATCAAAATGATTCACTCCTGATTGATTCCCAACTCTGATTCTTCTTAGTATTCCTTATCTTCTTCCCTTATAATAAACGCTGGCAAACCTCCAATTCATCCTCCAAACAAACTTTAACCATCAGTATATCGATAGTGTAAACTGTATTTGATTACAAAGATCAACAATTAAAACCAACAACCACACATATTAAAATCATAAATTGTTGATACATGCAACCCAACCCATAAAAATACCTCCTATGAAACTAACTCAGAAAAATGCTGAAAAACCTAGAGTTTCGTTGAGTCCTTTGGGACTTAAGGTGCTCAAATGAAATATCCACCTACTCTCACATTGTGCTAGGATTTTTAGCCAAGTCTCCTCCCCTGGACCCCAGATAGACTTGATCTATGGCCTTAACTTTGAATCCTGTGGCATTGCAACCATGATGGGATTTAAAATGTCTGGGGAGTAGTTTCAGAGTAGAAATCTCATCCACCTTTTTCGCTTTCTCTATGTCCATCACGTGCTCCCAAGTTCTTACCTTTAGTTCTCTTGTGGTGAGACACACATAGATTTTTCCGCACGGACATTGTGCATGGTAAACCACTTCCACTGAATTGCAGCTGAGGTGTTTTCTTATCATAAATTCATGAGATCCATCCGAATTGCAAAAAGTAGTAGTTTTAACATGATTAAGGCAACCCGTTCAAAGGCCACAGGGAAAGAAACCTGGCGTTCCAATCTCCGATCCTTTTCTTGATGGTTCAAAATGGCTGTGAACCAAAGTATCTTTGAGATTTTTAGATCTCTTTGCAACAAAAGAAGGTTGATTGGGTAAAATATGAGACAAAACCGGATCAACCAGAAGAACATCCCAATGTTTACGAATGATACCTTTTAAATCATTCCATTTGTTACTATATGTGCTGACGAAGCGTTCTTGATCCACTTCATCACACTTTTTGGAACGTGGAGGTCCATACAAAAGTTTATCTCTCGGGGTATTTAGTGCTCTGAGATAACCTTTTTTAATCATCCTTTTACTGTACCCCTTTTCAGTGAATCGTCTGGTGAGGTCAATGGTCTGTTTTTCAAAATTACTTTCGTCTGAACATATTCTTTTGGCCCAAAGAAATTGTCCGACCGGTATTCCACAAATGGTAGAAATCTGATGAGACGAATCTGCAGATAAAAATGAATTGGTGGCCGTGATTTTTCGGAAAATGTCCGTATTAAGTAAACCGTCAGAACCCATTTTTAATTTTATATCCAAAAAATCTATCTCTCTGCCATATTGAAAACTCAATTTAATATTTTTGTTGTTACTATTAAGATGATGAAACAGATTATTCAAACCATCCACAGGGCCATCCCTAAAAAAGAGTACATCATCAATGTACCTCATCCAGTTATGGACATGGTCCATTTCCTGGATGAGGTCACCCTGAAACATCTCCCTCTCCCATGCGCCAAGAAACAAATTGGCATAAGAGGGGGCACAAGAGGCCCCCCTAGCTGTGCCCAGTGTTTGTAGATAATGCTTGCCATTAAAATTAAACACATTATGTGTTAATAAGAACTTAAGCAAAATCATGATCAGTTCTGTCACGGAACTATCCAACGAGCTGGTCTTTAAATAAAAATGCACAGCACTCAAACCATCCGAGTGACAAATTGATGTTTACAGGGACTCAACATCAGCCATCACAATCAAGGTACTATTATCCAAACATAGTTGATCCAATCTCTGTAATGCTGACGTGGTGTCCCTGATATACGAGGGTAGTTCCACAACTAATGGTTTAAGAAAATGATCTATGATGTGTCCAATCAATTCACAAGGTCCATTGTTACCTGACACAATGGGACGGCCAGGGGGATCCGTCGGGTTTTTTGTGTATTTTCGGTATTAGATATAATGCAGGCAATTTAGGTTTATTATTGCGATTTTGGTCCAATAATTTTTTGGATATGATTCCTTGCATGGAAGCTTTGTCCAGAATATTCACCAATAGACTCTTAAAAGAGGAAAGGGGATTAAATGACAACCTACGATAACACTCCGGATCATTCAATAATTTTTTGGCTTGAGATTCATATTGTACCATTGGCCAAATTACTATATTGCCCCCCTTATAGTAGGGCTTAAAAACCACATCTTTCCATGATTTCACTTCATCATTGGCTTCCCTCTCAGCCCTTGTTAAGTTGGAAAAACCTTCCTGTTTTTTGGCTAATAATTCAATGTCTTGTGACACTAATCTTGTAAATATGTCCACAGCAGGACACAATCCTAAAGAAGGAAATATTTTAGATTTCACAAATGGATGTGTGGGAATCATACTCACCTCTGATGACATCCTATTTTCGTCCTCCAAAAAGATAAAAGCCTCTAAAGCCTCTTTCTCCATCGTTGTCATTGTAGAATCCTCATTAGACTTAGTAGCATGAAGTTTTTTCAGCACTAGCTTTCTTGCAAACAAATGGGTGTCTTTCACCGATGTGAACGTGTCTAGTTTGTTAGAAGGGGAAAAAGTTAATCCTCGTTTCAATACCAATAGCTGTGCATGTGTCAAAACCCGATCTGATAAATTGATTACCTGATATTGGTCTCTAGTGTTGAGCGATACCATCCGATATTGAGAAATATCGGATCGGATTGGATCGGCCGATACCCAAAAAGTATTGAGTATCGCCGATTCCGATACCAGAAGTCCCATTCAAGTCAATGGGACAGAAATATCGGAATTAAAAAAAACCCTTTCTTTACTTGCATGTCCTGTTCGGGAGGGGGGAAGAGTGTGGGCGGTGCGTGGGCGGATACTGTGCGTGTCTGTGTGTGCGGGCCTGCCGGGGGTCTGTACGAGCCTGCTGGGGGTCTGTGCGGGCCTGCCGGGGGTCTGTGCGGACTGCTGGGGGTCTGTGCGGGCTGCTGGGGGTCTGTGCAGACTGCCGGGGGTCTGTACGGGCCTGCCGGGGGTCTGTGCGGGCTGCCGGGGGTCTGTGCGGACTGCCGGGGGTCTGTACGGGCCTGTCAGGGGTCTGTGCGTGCTGCCGTGAGTCTGTGCAGGCCTGCCGGGGGTTGTGTGTGTGTGTGCAGGCCTCGTCCGATGGGACTACAAGTCCCATCGGGCTATGCCTGCTACAATGACAGTGATTGACACATTAGCCAATGATGGGACAGTAGTAGTCCCATCATCCGGCTAATGTGTTGAATGTAAAAAAAAAAATAATACATACATACTACATATATACAACATTCATGCAACATACATACATACTACATACATACTTCATATATACTACATTCATACAACATACATACATACTACATACATACTACATATATACTACATTCATACAGCATACATACATACATACTACTACATACTTCATATATACTATATTCATACAATATACATACATACTACATATATACTACATTCATACAACATACATACTACATACATACTACATATATTATTATTATTATTATTTATTGTTATAGCGCCATTTATTCCATGGCGCTTTACATGTGAGGGGGGTATACATAAAAACAAGTACAATAATCTTAAACAATACAAGTCATAACTGGTACAGGAGGAGAGAGGACCCTGCCCGCGAGGGCTCACAATCTTCAAGGGATGGGTGATAATACAGTAGGCGAGGGTAGAGCTGGTCGTGCAGCGGTTTGGTCGATCGGTGGTTACTGCAGGTTATAGGCTTGTCGGAAGAGGTGGGTCTTCAGGCTCTTTTTGAAGGTTTCGATGGTAGGTGAGAGTCTGATATGTTGTGGTAGAGAGTTCCAGAGTAGGGGTGATGCGCGAGAGAAATCTTGTATGCGATTGTGGGAAGAGGAGATAAGAGGGGAGTAGAGAAGGAGATCTTGTGAGGATCGGAGGTTGCGTGCAGGAAAGTACCGGGAGACGAGGTCACAGATGTATGGAGGAGACAAGTTGTGGATGGCTTTGTATGTCATGGTTAGGGTTTTGTAATGGAGTCTCTGGGCAATTGGGAGCCAGTGAAGGGATTGACAGAGGGGAGAAGCTGGGGAATAGCGGGGGGACAGGTGGATTAGTCGGGCAGCAGAGTTTAGAATAGATTGGAGGGGTGCGAGAGTGTTTGAGGGGAGGCCGCAGAGCATGAGGTTGCAGTAGTCAAGGCGAGAGATGATGAGGGCATGGACTAGGGTTTTTGCAGATTCTTGGGTGAGGAATGAACGGATGCGTGAAATATTTTTGAGTTGAAGTCGGCAGGAAGTGGAAAGGGTTTGGATATGTGGTTTGAAGGAGAGATCAGCATCAAGGATTACTCCGAGGCAGCGAGCTTGTGGGACTGGGGAGAGTGGGCAGTCATTTACTGTAATTGATAGGTTCGTAGGGGGGGTCACGTGAGATGGGGGAAAGATGATGAATTCTGTTTTGTCCATGTTGAGTTTCAGATATCTAGTGGAGAAGAAGGATGAAATAGTGGACAGACATTGAGGGATTCTGGTTAGTAGGGAGGTGATATCTGGTCCAGAGATGTAGATCTGTGTGTCATCAGCATAAAGATGATACTGAAAGCCATGAGATTCTATGAGCTGTCCCAGGCCAAAGGTGTAAATAGAGAACAGCAGGGGCCCTAGGACTGAACCTTGTGGGACTCCGACAGATAGGGGGCGAGGTGAGGAGGTGGTGTGTGAGTGGGAGACGCTGAATGTCCGGTCTGTTAGGTATGATGAGATCCAGGAGAGGGCCAAGTCTGTGATGCCGAGGGATGAGAGGGTCTGTAATAATAGGGAATGGTCCACTGTGTCAAAGGCAGCCGACAGGTCCAGGAGGAGGAGGACAGAGTAGTGTCGCTTGCTCTTGGCAGTTAAGAGGTCATTGGTGACCTTAGTAAGGGCAGTTTCAGTGGAGTGGTGTGACCGGAAGCCAGATTGTAAGCGGTCGAAGAGGGAGCAAGAAGAGAGATGGGAGGACAGTTCAAGGTAGACGTGTTGTTCCAGTAGCTTGGAGGCGTATGGGAGAAGTGATATAGGGCGATAGCTAGATACAGAGGATGGGTCAAGAGAGGGCTTTTTGAGGATAGGTGTGATGGAGGCATGTTTAAAGCTTGAGGGGAAAACACCAGTTGTTAGTGATAGGTTGAAGAGATGGGTTAGGGTTGGGATGAAGACTGTGGTGAGGTTTGGGATGAAGTGGGATGGGATCGGGTCGAGTGCACAGGCGGTGAGATGTGATCTTGAGAGTAGAGTGGAGAGTCGATCTTCTGTAATGGTGGAGAAGTTGGTTTTGAAGGTGGAGGGCTGGGAAGTCGAGAGGAAGGGCTCTGGGGGTTGTTGACCAAAACTGTCCCTGATGTTATCAATTTTCTGCTTGAAAAATGAGGCAAAGTCTTCAGCTGAGATGAGTGGGGAGGGAGGAGGTGCTGGGGGGCGGAGGAGAGAATTGAAGGTGTTGAATAACTGTTTAGGGTTGTGAGACAGGGAGGATATGAGAGATGAGAAGTAGGTTTGTTTAGCTGTGGCGAGTGTGGTCTTGAAAGTAGTGAGGGACTGTTTGAATGCGATGAAATGCTCGTTGGAGTGGGATCTTTTCCATCTGCGCTCAGCAGCCCTGGAAGCTCGCCTCAGCTCTTTGGTCAGGCTGGTGTGCCAGGGCTGTCTGTTGATTTTGCGAGTTTTGGTATGTGTAAGTGGGGCAGCGGATTCCAAAGCTACAGCTATTGTGGTGTTATATAGAGCGGCAGCGTCATCCGCATTGTGTAAGGAACTTATATCTGTAAGAGGGAGGAGGGATTCGGAGAATGAGTGTAGGTCAAGGTGTTTAAGATTCCTGCGAGGGTGTGAAAGTTTGTGGGGTGGGGATTGTAGACATGGAGTGAAGAGGGAAGAGAATGTGAGCAGGTTGTGGTCAGAGAGAGGAAGAGGTGAGTTAGAGAGGTTAGATAGGGAGCAGAGGCGGGTGAAGATGAGGTCCAGTGTGTGGCCATCTTTGTGGGTGGCTGTAGAAGACCATTGAGTGAGGCCGAAGGAGGAAGTGAGAGATAGAAGTTTAGTGGCAGCTGAGAGGGAAGTGTCAATGGGGATGTTGAAGTCGCCCATGATGATAGTAGGGATGTCCGCGGAAAGGAAATGAAGTAACCAGGTGGTGAAGTGGTCAAAGAAGGTGGTGGCTGGCCCTGGGGGGCGGTAGATGACAGCCAGTTGGAGGTTGGAGGGGGAGTAGATGCGCACAGAGTGCACCTCAAAGGAAGGGAGGGTAACAGAGGGTGGCAGTGGGATTGGGGTGAAGGAGCAGGTATCTGACAGGAGAAAACCAACTCCTCCACCATGTTTGCTGCTGGGGCGGGGGGTGTGAGAAAGGTGGAAGCCGCCATACGAAAGTGCAGCAGGAGAGGCTGTGTCAGAAGGGGTGAGCCAGGTTTCGGTGATGGCGAGGAAGGAGAGTTTGGTAGTAACAAAAAGATCATGGATGTAGGAAAGCTTGTTGCAGACAGAGCGAGCGTTCCACAGAGCTCCTGTTAGTGGGACTGGGGAAGCGGGGGCTGGGTGAATGGGTATAAGGTTGGAGAGGTTACGGAAGGTTGTGATAGAGTGTGGATGGGAGGTAGAAATGACTGTGGGAATGTGGTGAGGAGGACCAGGATTTGGAGAGATATCACCAGCAGTGAGAAGGAGCAGAGAAAGTGTTACCAGGTGGGAGCAGGAGAGGGCATGAGGGGGCTGTCTGTGTTTGGAGACAGAGGATTGTATGTTAAGGAACAGTTTTGAGGCGGAGGTGAGGTGGATGGGGAGGATTGAAGAAGAGATGAACAGTTCCTTACTAGGAGTAGGGATTAGGGGAATTAGCAGAAAGTGAAGGATTATTGGGGTGAAAGTGAAAACAAACAGAAACATTGTTTACAGTGACTGTGTCCAGTTACCTTCAGTTCCCTTCTGGTTCAATTCTGGTTTTAATTCTTAAATTAATCTTCACACTTCTAGCACACACTTATAGCAATCACAATGCAGACTGAAGTCTATGCAGACTTGTACTCTGCAATATATGTACAACTAAGTGCAGTCAGGTGTGAAGCAGAGAGGAGTGGTCTCTGCTCATCTTGGCCAGACAATTAAGAGTGGACCAGATGTATATGATCAAGCCAGAGTAAACAAGGTCATAAATAACACTGGGGTAAGCTGGGGTTAGCTGAAAGGCATACCATGTGAATGCTAGGTGCAGAGGCAAGTCTATGTGCAAAGCTGGGTGACGCACTGTGTGTCCTTCATAGACAGACAGCAGGAGAGCAGGAGAGCTGGGTGGATGGACATACCATGTGAATGCTAGGTGCAGAGGCAAGTCTATGTGCAAAGCTGGGTGACGCACTGTGTGTCCTTCATAGACAGACAGCAGGAGAGCAGGAGAGCTGGGTGGATGGACATACCATGTGAATGCTATACTCATATACTATATATATACTCATTCATACAGCATACATACATACTACATATATACAGCATTCATACAACATGCATACATACTACATACTACATACATACTTCATATATACTACATTCATACAACAGACATACATAGTACATACATACTACATATATACAACATTCATACATACATAGTACATACATACTACATATATACAACATTCATACAACATACATACATACTACATGCATACTACATATATACTACATTCATACAACATACATGCATACTACATATTACATACATACTACATATAAACTACATTCATACAACATACATATATAGTACATGCTACATATATACTACATTCATACAACATACATACATGCATCCTACATACATACTACATATATACTACATTCATACAACATACATACATAGTGCATACTACATGCATACAACATACATACAACATGCTACAGACATGCAATATACATACTACACACATACTACAGACATACAACATACATACTACATACAATGCATTCATACAATACATACATATAGACATACAGTACATATAACATAGAGTACATACTCACCATCACTTGTCACTTTGTTCCCCAAAGCCAGTGTCATCTATAAAAAATATGAAAATAACAAACAAGCAATATACTCCCTGATCCGCAGAAATCCACGAATGTCCCACGACGATCTCCCGTGGAGAACAGCAGCATCAGCTGATGCGACCACTCTCTAGGGGCCCCAGGAATACAATGACGGGAGGTAGATATCCTTCCACACTGTATTCCTCTGCCACTGTAAAAAAATAGTCCCTAGTCTCACTTTTGGCATTAATGTGAGAGAAAGTTCCCATGCAGTTTTTGCCATAAAGTGAGACCAGTGAACCATAGTAACCTCTCGGTGATGCAGTGCAGGAGATCGTCATGGGACACTCGTGGATTTCTGCAGATCAGGGAGTATATTGCTTGTTTGTTTTTTTCATAATTTTTATAGTTGACACTGGCTTCGGGGGAAAAAAGTGACAAGTGATGGTGAGTATGTACTCTATGTTATATGTACTGTTTGTCTATATGTATGTATTGTATGAATGTATTGTATGTAGTATGTATGTACTATATATGTAGTATGTATTTTGTATGTCTGTAGCATGTTGTACGTATGTTGTACAGTATATGATGGACATATACACAGAAAGCAGTTTTTGTGGCCGGATATAATGTGATGGCCGTCTGCGAATCTGGGCTGCAGTAGGAACAGCACCCCGAGTAACCCTGAGACCCTTAACCCCTATACAGGGATCTGGAATTGTAGCAAGGCCCAGGGGGTAGCTGTTTAGAGGAGCAGTGGACCAGAGCAGGACGGCCGCCAAGGGGTCAAAACTAAAACCCGTAATCACAGTCAGGAGGCAGGAGTCGGAGGCCGGAGGGCAGCAGAGGCACGAAATCAGTAGACAGAAGGAGAGTCAAAAGTCCAGGCCAGGGTCAGTAAAACCAGGAGTGCAGCAAGGTATAAAATCAGCAGGCAGAAGGAGAGTTGGGAATCCAAGCAAAGGTCAGCATCAAAATATCAGAATATAGGCAGAGGTACAAAAACGGCAGGCAATAGAATGGTCAGAAATCCAGGCTGAGGTCAGAGTTTAACTATAGCAAATTACAGCATGCAGGGGAACCAAGAATATATCCGGCGGCTTGCAAGACCATTCCCAAGGTATTTGAGGGATCAGGTCATCCCTCACAGGTTCCCGGACTGATGATGTAACCAGGACCGCCCCAAGGACCAGGCCAGATGGACATGCAGTAAGCCCTACATGATTGACAGAGGGGCGGAGCCTGTAGCCACCAGATGCCTGCGCAGGGGCCTCTTCTCTGTCACCACCCTCACCCTGAGGCGAACCATGGCGCCTCCCAGTGGTCGAGGCAGGAACAGCCGTCCCCGAGTCTGACGGTGACGTGACGGCCCGGCGCCTCCTAGTGACCGAGACTGGAACAGCAGGCCCCGAGTCTGGCGGCAAAGTGTCAGTGCGGCGCCTCCTAGTGGCCGGAGCCAGAACAGCAGACCCTGAGTCTGACAGCGACGTGACACCCATGCCTGCTGACCTGCGGTAAGCTTTTTACCACAGGTCACCTCTGTGGGTCACAGTCACAGTTGTGTGGTCACGCTGACATCTGACAGCATGACCCCGCACCACTCTGACCGATGACATACAGGCGATAGCGTTACCGCCAATAAGAATCACCGCACTGGTGTTTCCCACGCTGTCACCCAGATAACAGCATGGGAAGCCCCATAGGAAGCAGGTAAAAATATAGTCATGGCCGAAAGTGTTGGCACCCTTAAAATTGTTCCAGAAAATGGAAGTATTTCTCACAGAAAATTATTGGAATTTTACATATTTTGTTATGAACATGTTTATTACATTTGTGTGTATTGGAAATTGGAAAAATACAAAAAAAAGCTGAAAAAAAGGCAAATTGCGCACAGTTTCACACAAAAGCCCCAAAGTCAGTGGGACAAAATTGTTGGCACCTTTCCAAAATTTTAGGCAAGCAATTTTGTTTCAAGCATGTGCTGCACATTCATACTCACCTACAGCAAGTAACAGGTGTGGGCAACATAGAAATCACACCTGAGACCAGATAAAAAGGGGAGAGGTTGACTCAATCTTTTAATTGTGTGTATGTGTGCACCACACTAAGCATGGAGAACAGAAAGAGGAGAAGAGAATTTTCTGACCACTTGAGAACCAAAATTGTTGAAAAATATCAACAATCTCAAGGTTGCAAGTCCATCTTTAGAGACCTTCCTGTTCTTTTGTCCACAGTGTGCAACATAATCAAGAAGTTTACAACCCATGGCACTGTAGCTGATCTCCCTTGACATGGACGGCAGATAAAAATTGATGAAATGTTGCAACGAAGGATAGTCCGGATGGTGGATAAGCAGACCTAATCAAGCTTTACTTCAGGCACAGAGTGCATTAGTGTCAGCGCAAACATCTGTCAACATTTTAATGAAATTAAATGCTATGGCAGGAGATCCAAGAGGACCACATTGCTGACACAGAGACATAAAAAAGCTAGTCTGCAATTTGCCAAAATGTACGTTAGTAAGCCAAAATCCTTCTGGGAAAGCGTCTTGTGGACAGTTTAGACCAAGATAAAGCTTTTTGGCAAACCATATCATTCTACTATTTAACAAATACTGATGAGGCCTACAAAGAAAAGAACACAGTACCTACAGTCAAATATGGTGGAGGTTCAAATATTAATTTTGGGGTTGTTTTGCTGCCTATGGCACTGGGTGCCTTCACTGTGTGCAAAGCATCATGAAATCTGAAGATTACCAATAGATTTAGGGTCGCTATGTAGTGCCTAGTGTCAGAAAGCTGGGTTTGTGTCCTAGGTCATGGGTCTTCCAGCAGGATAATGACCCCAAACATACTTCAAGAAGCATCCAGAAATGGATGGAAACAAAGTGCTGGAGAGTTCTGAATTGACCAGCAATGAGTCTAATCTAAATCCCACTGAATACCTGTGGAAAGATCTTAAAATTGCTGTTGGGAAAAGGCACCTTTCAAATATGAGAAACCTTGAGTAGTTTGCAAAAGAAGAATGGTCCAAAATTCTAGTCGAGAGGTGTAAGAAGCTTGTTGATGGTTATAGGAAGCAAATAATCGCAGTTATTTGTTCAAAAGGGTGTGCAACCAAATATTAAGTTGATGGTGTCAACAATTTTGTCCAGACCATTTTTGGGGTTTTGTTTAAAATTATGTCCAGTTTGCTCTTTTTTCACTGATTTTTTGTGCTTTTCCAATATACAGACAGAGGAAATAAACATGTATATAGCAAAACAATACTTGCAATAATTTTCTGGGATAAATACTTCATTTACTAGAACAATTTCACGGGTTCCAACACTTTCGGCCATGACTGTAGAAGCAAAAACTCAGCAAATCCACAGCAAATCAGAAAACATTTTTATACCTGCATTTTTGCTGTGGATTTGACTGACTCAAATGAAGTCAATGGGTGAAAAATGCTGCAGAAACCCACAACGAATTGAAATGCTGCAGAATAAAATGCACTGCAAATGCTCTAAGAAAATTTACTGATCATGTGCATGACAATTCAGGATTATCATTTAATTAGCTTGCATAAGAATTCCATAGCATTTTTGGCCCATTTCTGTGCAGAAAAAATGCAGCGAAAACACATAAAAAAAGCACCGTGTGCTCACAGCCTAACTCTCACAGCTCGACAAAGACAGTGTTCTGCTCAATCCATCTCCTCATTTGTCATAACAAAATTTTAATTAGTCAATGACACCTCTATCCGTTCTTAGTCTCCGAACCCAAAGCAAGCCATGAGTTAAGGAAAATATTTAAAAATATCAGCTAATACCTCACTAGTTTTGTACTTTTTGCACTATATTTTACAGGGTGCAGCCGAGCCCAGTCACGCCTGGTCTCGTATGAGGGGTGTTCACACTGGGATGCATTGAGGGTGTGCTGGCCAGCCCGCCTAATTAAATAGTAGGGGCATGACTAATAGGCTGTGAACCAGACACTATGCAGTTTCCTTGTGTGAACAGCACCCTATGTGGGCCTTTATTGTGCAATTGTATACTGGGCAATCACCCCCTCCAGGAAAGGATAGGTGGAGAGTGGTTGTTAATCTGGTATTTTGCACCTGTGTTGCTATCACCATGCTTTATGGGCTGGCTGCACCCTGCAGTGCATTTGTTCCTAGATCTGGGCAGGTAAGTGTTGCTGCCTTTTTGTCTGCTGCTTAAAAATGAATTTTTGGAGACCTTGAGTCTTCTTTAGTGGCTTTGCTATTTAGTTTAGTGTAGGGACCCGTAAGCGTGGGGACCTTTGGTGCAGGTTACGGGCTCACATATTTTGGCCAAAATATCAGCTAATACCTCACTAATTTTGTACTTTTTGCACTCTATTTTTCGGGATGCAGCCGAGCCCAGACATGTCTGGTCTCGTATGAGGGGTGTTCACACTGGGATGCATTGAAGGTGTCTTGGCCATCCCGCCTAATCAAATAGTAGGGGCGTTACTAATAGGCTGTTAACCAGACACTATGCAGTTCCCTTGTGTGAACAACACCCTATGCAGGCCTTTATTGTGCGATTGTATACTGGGCAGTCACCCCCTCCAGGAATGGGTAGGTGGAGAGTGGCTGTTAATCTGGTATTTTGCACCTGTGTTGCTAACATCTTGCTTTATGGGCTGGCTGTACCCTGCAGTGCATTTCAGGGGCGTAACTAGAACTGATTGGGCCCCATAGCAAACTTTTAAACGGGGTCCCCTCAAAGACACACCCCCTTCAAGATACACCCCCTTCAAGACACACCCCCTTCAAGACACACCCCCAGGTAGCCGGCACTTCCAGGGAGGATGGTGACGTACTATTAACACTGCATAGGGGCGACCACCGTTGCGTGGGGCCCCAGAAACCTATTTTTCCTCTCATTGGGGCCCCATCACCAGGGAGGGTGCAGAGAGAGCAGAGCAGCTCACCACACCAGGCTAGCCAGCTCTACACAGGGCAGGCCACAGAGCAGGAGTCAGACAGAGGGAGCCCGGCGGAGAGCACACAATCACACACCACCACACAGCCAGGCCGGCACGGTCTGGCACTGAAGGACAGCGGTTGTCGGGAGCCGGTAGAGCTGCATGACCAAGGAGGAGGACACTGGACGCACTGAGCAGGTTGCAGGAGTCAGACAGGGAGGCCAGCAGAGAGCGCACAACACCACCACCATCACACAGCCGGGCCGGCACTGTCCGGCACTGCAGGACAGCGGTAGTCGGGAGGCGGCAGAGCTGCATGACCGAGGAGGAGGACACTGGACGCACTGAGCAGGCAGCAGGAGTCAGACAGGGAGCCCGGCAGAGAGTCCAACACCACCGTCCACCACCACCACACAGCCGGCAGAGCAGAGAGAGTCCCCCACCCACCACCACACAGACACAGCCATCAGCCGAGGACATTGGACTTGTCTGTGTCACTGTGTGACTGTCTCCCGGACCTAGTGTCCCCTGCTGGAGCTGGACCCTTTCCCCTGCCCTGCTATTTTATACATTGATTGACTGACACTGACTAGTCACTAGTGTCAGCGAAATAATCCACAGAGAAGATATAATCTATAGAGAAATAATATACAGAGATATAATCCACAGAGATATAAACCACAGACAGAGATATAATCTAGAGATATAATCCACAGGCCGCAGCAGAGATATAATCCGCAGGCCGCTGCATTGTTATTAATAGCGCTGTAATGACATGAGGCTACAGAGATATAATCTAGAGATATAATCCGCAGTCCGCAGCAGAGCTATAATCTGCAGGCCGCTGCATTGTTATTAATAGCGCTGTAATGACATGAGGCTACAGAGATATAATCTAGAGATATAATCCGCAGTCCGCAGCAGAGATAAAATCCGCAGGCCGCTGCATTGTTATTAATAGCGCTGTAATGACATGAGGCTACAGAGATATAATCTAGAGATATAATCCGCAGTCCGCAGCAGAGATATAATCCGCAGGCCGCTGCATTGTTATTAATAGCGCTGTAATGACATGAGGCTACAGAGATATAATCTAGAGATATAATCCGCAGTCCGCAGCAGAGATAAAATCCGCAGGCCGCTGCATTGTTATTAATAGCGCTGTAATGACATGAGGCTACAGAGATATAATCTAGAGATATAATCCGCAGTCCGCAGCAGAGATAAAATCCGCAGGCCGCTGCATTGTTATTAATAGCGCAGTAATGACATGAGGCTACAGAGATATAATCTAGAGATATAATCCGCAGTCCGCAGCATTGTTATTAATAGCGCTGCGGCTGTAATGACATGAGCTGATATTACAGGTGAGTGCCCCGGCGTGCCCTGTTATAAGCAAGCTGATATTAATAAATACTCTCCGCAGCTGCTGCTGCTCCATTATATCCATTTATCTGCGGCTTTATAATGCTGCCCCATTGCAACCAGACAGCCAGTGTGTATTATGCTAGTAGTGTGAGTGTGAGTCTGTGTGACTGACTCTCGGTACTCACCGGACCCGCTGACAGGAGTGCTCAGTCACGGCTCAGGTCAGGGATGCGGCAGCGGTACGGTCACGGTAACAGTAACACAGTCAGTCAGACTCAGAGTCAGACACAGTGACAGACAGGAGTTCACACTAGGACTGGACAGGAGCGGGAGCAGCAGCACATCAGACAGGATCGCTACACAGGAGAGGAGAGGAAAGAAACGCGGGACCGGGACAGTGACTCACCGTCCGCGCAAACCACTGCAGACAGCAGAGAAGGACCCGGAGGTCACGCGGCGGTCAGGGCCCAGCCAGGAGGAGAGTGACTCACCGGCATCAGTGCGTCACGTCACGTGAGTGAGACCAGACACGTCAAACTAACAGTGAGTCAGGACTCAGGAGCGGCCGCCGCTGGAGACAGCCAGCCAGGGAGCCGCCAGTGCCGCTCATTACATATGCATATATGTAATGAGCCGCTCATTACTTATGCGCATAGGTAATGAGCGGACGCTGAAAGCAGGAAGGACAACTGCACTGACGCCGCTGAGAACTGAAGATGAGATGGAGATAATAAGCACGGGGCCCGGGGCTGCTGCGTTAATATTACACTACCCGGGTAGCACCAATTGGAGCCGGGGACCCGGGCCCCTCTTTGGGCCGGGCCCCAAAGCAACCGCTTTGGCTGCTACCCCGGTAGTTACGCCCCTGGTGCATTTGTTCCTAGATCTGGGCAGGTAAGTGTTGCTGCCTTTTTGTCTGCTGTTTAAAAATGAATTTTTGGAGACCTTGAGTCTTCTTTAGTGGCTTTGCTATTTAGTTTAGTGTAGGGACCTCTAAGCGTGAAGACCTTTGGCACAGGTTACGGGCTCACGTATTTTGGCCAAAATATCAGCTAATACCTCACTAGTTTTGTACTTTTTGCACTATATTTTTTGAAGTGCAGCTGAGTCCAGACACGTCTGGTCTCGCATGAGGGGTGTTCACATTGGGATGCATTGAGGGTGTGCTGGCCTGCCCGCCTAATCGAATAGTAGGATCGTGACTAATAGGCTGTGAACCAGACACTATGCAGTTCCCTTGTGTGAACAACACCCTATGTGGGCCTTTATTGTGCAATTGTATACTGGGCAGTCGCCCACTCCAGGAAAGCGTAGGTGGAGAGTGGCTGTTAATCTGGTATTTTCCCCCTGTGTTGCTAACATCTTGCTTTATGGGCTGGCTTTACCCTGCAGTGCATTTGTTCCTAGATCTGGGCAGGTGTTGCTGCCTTTTTGTCTGCTGCTCAAAAATGAATTTTTGGAGACCTTTAGTCTTCTTTAGTGGCTTTGCTATTTAGTTTAGTGTAGGGACCCGTAATTGTGGGGACCTTTGGTGCAGGTTACGGGCTCACGTATTTTGGCCAAAATATCAGCTAACACCTCACTAATTTTGTACTTTTTGCACTATATTTTTTGGGGTGCAGCCGAGCCCAGACACGTCTGGTCTCTTATGAGGGGTGTTCACACTAGGATGCATTGAGGGTGTGCTGGCCAGCCTGCCTAATTGAATAGTAGGGGCGTGACTAATAGGCTGTTATCCAGACACTATGCAGTTTCCTTGTGTGAACAACACCCTATGTGGGCCTGTATTGTGCAATTGTATACTGGGCAGTAGGGTGACCGGATCTCATATGGGGGGGGGGAAATGTCAGAATCTTGTTCGTCTGGACCCTACAAAACGATTCCCCTTTCCAGATATTGAGATAGCCAAAATTTGAGCTCGATCAAACGACGTTAACCCGTGCCGCTCGTCGCTCAAAGTTTGAAAAAATCCAAATTGAGGTATTTTAAGATTTAGGTATTTTGCATAGTCTGTTAGACTATAAAGAATGTGACAACAACATTGCAGAAATAGCCCTGACCAAATTTTCGAACCATTTGTGGTATTTGAATGCAGAGTTGGTGGGATTATCGTTTTTTGATCCCACCATTACAGACAATGAAAAGTTGTTAATGGCTAATAAATTGCTCAGTAGCACAGATGAACCATCAGAGCACGCTAACCTACATGAGTTGATAATTTTACATAGTTATCTTATCTATTCTAGAGCTTTTGTTAAAGTAGTTTTTGAAACGTCAGAATATAATGCTCGGCATTTGCTTACAACTTGCAGGACATATTGCTTTTGTTCTTCATCTTTTGTCAGAAGGTCGCTAAAGTCGGTTACTTCCTACCTCTTTCAATTTTTCTTTCCTAACTTTTGGATTTACAACCCTAGCGTGCTCTGATGGTTCATCTGTGCTACTGAGCAATTTATTAGCCATTAACAACTTTTCATTGTCTGTAATGGTGGGATCAAAAAACGATAATCCCACCAACTCTGCATTCAAATACCACAAATGGTTCGAAAATTTGGTCAGGGCTATTTCTGCAATGTTGTTGTCACATTCTTTATAGTCTAACAGACTATGCAAAATACCTAAATCTTAAAATACCTCAATTTGGATTTTTTCAAACTTTGAGCGACGAGCGGCACGGGTTAACTTTGTTTGATCGAGCTCAAATTTTGGCTATCTCAATATCTGGAAAGGGGAATCGTTTTGTGGGGTCCAGACGGACAAAATTCCGACATCGATTTTTTTGCGGTCACCCTACTGGGCAGTCACCCCCTCCAGGAATGGGTAGGTGGAGAGTGGCTGTTAATCTGGTATTTTGCACCTGTGTTGCTAGCATCTTGCTTTATGGGCTGGCTTTACCCTGCAGTGCATTTGTTCCTAGATCTGTGCAAATAAGTGTTGCTGACTTTTTGTCTGCTGTTTAAAAATGAATTTTTGGAGACCTTGAGTCTTCTTTAGTGGCTTTGCAACTTCAGAAGCCTAAAAAGCCTGTTAGTGAAGCGTGTTGTTAGTTACTACTGGTTACCATCCAACTTTTTCCTAGCCAGATATGTTGCAGTCAACTGGACATTTCTAAGACTGTTACAAGGTGTTACAGATGTTACCAGGAAATTAGAGGCTTTATAGTATTGGGATTTGAGGTGAATGAATTTTTCGATAATCAAATTTTGAGGAAGAATTAAAGCATGCAAATTCTAATTTTAAGAAATGTGCTCATCTCTGATATTAGTCATTTGAAATGTTTTTAAGCAGAGAATAACACAAATGATGTGTCTGTCAGGTCTCATTGAAACATTTTTTTGTAGATGGGTAAAAGGACTGATTTTAATTAGTGTGCTGCATCAGTTTTTAATCAGTTTCATCACAGTGTCCATTTTTACCATCAGTGAGTTTCTTGTATCCCCTTCTGCCCCCTAAAAAAAAATTGCAAAGCTTGTTCCTCCCATTGCAAAGTTAAAACAGCCAGCACAGGGACTACATACAGATGTCATATTTGTCCTGTTCTTGATTTTCATGGGTGATTTTGATCCGTGACTCGGATAAAAAACAGACATGTCTTTGTGATTTTTGCAGGCACTCGGTCATCAAAAATGATGGACATGTGAACAGCACCATAGGCTACAGTTGCATGTAAAAGTTTGGGCACTCCTGGTCAAAATTATTCTTATGGTGGACAGTAAAGCAAGTTGAAGATGAAATGATTTCTAAAAGGCCTAAAATTAAAGATGACATATGTCCTTTGTATTTTAAGCCAAAAAAACCAAAATTTTTTTACACTTTAAAAATTACAAAAAGGAAAATGCAAAAGTTTGGGCCCCTTTGGAAATTTGGGAAATTTGTGTGCAGAGTTTAAATAACCTGTTAGGGTTATGGCTTGTTCACTATCATCCTTAGGAAAGGACAGGTGATGCAAATTTGCCAGCTTTATAAAAACCCAGATCTCAGAATAAGGAGAGCTGCTGCTGCTGATTCTGTAGGGAGAGCGTTAGGCAGGGAAGAAGACACCAAAAACTGCTTCTGCTGCTAGCGATTTTGCCTGTACAACACACCAGTCACTGTGTGCGCAGTGCAAGTGGAGACTATATTGTGCTGTATCAGCTGTGTTGGTTGTTAGACTGCCTTATAAAGCTTCCTGATGGCTGCATTGCTGTTTTCCCACTGCTCTGCAAACTGCTTTTTTAAAAGCAATCCAAATTTTTTTTTTGTCCTGGTGAGGTACTGAGCATGCATTTTTTCACACCATACAGCGGTGTACGCTCCTCACTCAGTACCGTGTAACGGCTGTTATCACGGCCACAGTGAAGCTATCTGTGTGTGACTCTGTAAGAATAAGTCGAGGACATGTTCCGTTCTTACAGACCTCCACCTTCTAGTTTTGTCTGGTTTTCAAACAGTTAAGTAGATTTGCTGTTTGATCACATTCAAAACTATAGAGAGACAGCGTGTGTCAGTCCGTATACTTAAAAAACACGGAGCTTGACAATTTTACGGACACCGGACAGCGGTGTACGTGCACGCTCCTGTCTCAGTACCGTGTAACGGCTGTTATCAGGGCCACAGTGAAGCTATCTGTGTGTGACTGTAAGGATAAGTCGAGGACTTGTTCCGTTCTTACAGACCTACACTCTAGGGAGATTCCTATTCTGCCCAATTCTATATACACTTTGTAGTTTGTCATACACTAGCCAATTTCTGCCTGTGACATAGCGGTGTGATATTTACTGGGCCTCACACAATTCAACAGTGTCCACAAGTGTGTTCAGAAATTCTACATCTCCCCTGTCCTATAGTGACATTTTTCACACCTGCGACATTGAGACTGTGACATAGCGGTGTGATATTTACTGGGCCTCACACAATCCAACAGTGTCCACAAAGTGTTCATAAATTCTACATCTCCCCTGTCCTATAGTGACATTTTTCACACCTGCGACATTGAGACTGTGACATAGCGGTGTGATATTAATGGGGCCTCACACAATCCAACAGTGTCCACAAGTGTGTTCAGAAATTCTACATCTCCCCTGCCCTATAGTGACATTTTTCACACCTGCGACATTGAAACTGTGACATAGCGGTGTGATATTCACAGGGCCTCACACAATCCAACAGTGTCCACAAGTGTGTTCAGAAATTCTACATCTCCCCTGTCCTATAGTGACATTTTTCACACCTGCGACATTGAAACTGTGACATAGCGGTGTGATATTCACAGGGCCTCACACAATCCAACAGTGTCCACAAGTGTGTTCAGAAATTCTACATCTCCCCTGTCCTATAGTGACATTTTTCACACCTGCGACATTGAGACTGTGACATAGCGGTGTGATATTCACACGGCCTCACACAATCCAACAGTGTCCGCAAGTGTGTTCAGAAATTCTACATCTCCCCTGTCCTATAGTGACATTTTTCACACCTGCGACATTGAGACTTGGACAATACCGGTGTGATATTCACAGGGCCTCACACAATCCAACAGTGTCCACAAGTGTGTTCAGAAATTCTACATCTCCCCTGTCCTATATACACCTTGTACCTTGTTTTACATTACTATATAGTTTGTGGGATTTTGTGTACATTTTTACCAAAAATGAGGAAGGCTGGTGGAAGAGGCCGTGGAATTGGGTGGGGGTTGCCAGCTGGTAATGATGGTGTTGGTGGTGGATCTGATTGTAGTGGCAAAAGCAAAATAGGACCGAATGCAGGAGGTGTTGAGCCTGCGTCATCGTCTGGCTCCACAAGGCCTCGAAGGTTTAGTTTTCTAGGAGTTGGCAAACCGCTTTTAAAGCCAGAGCTTCAGGAAAAAGTTTTGGCTTACATTGCTGACTCAGCCTCCAGCTCTATCGCCTCCTTCTGAAGTTGTAAAAAATAAAAGCACTGAGTCGTCATTGGAGGCTCATGTTCATGAACCATACCTTTCCTTGTGTCCTTCACCCCGACCAAGATTGAAGGATGACGCAGGCCATACAACTGATTACTCCATGGAGCTGTTTTCACATACCATGCCTGGGTTATCAAGTGAAATGGTGAATTACCCAGGCCAAGATGAATCTGACATGGAGTGCACTGATGCACAGCCACTGATAGATGATTCTGCTGGTACATTCACTCAGAGCACTACATTGTCCTCGCAGTGTAATGAGCCAGATTCTGACCCTGATGAGACTCAGGTGCCCCTTCCCGCATACTATACCACCATACACAGTGACACAGAGGAAGGTGCACATGACATTGAAGAGGAGGTGATGGATGACCTAGTTGTTGACCCAGATTAGCATCCATTGGGGGAAGAGGGTGCTGCTTCCAATAGTTCAGATGAGGAGGAGGAGCATCCACAGCAGACATCGACATCGCAACAGCTGTTATCTGGCAGGCCAGGAGCACTCCAAAGACAGGTTCCAAAAATCAAAAGAGTTGCTGGACAGCTTGTCCAGAGGGTCAAAATATCACAGCGTGCTAGGCCGCAAAATGTCTTCCAAAGTAGGAAGAGTGCAGTGTGGCACTTTTTTGAACAAAATCCTCATGATCAGGCCAAGGTTATCTGTAAGAAGTGTGCAAAGACCTTTAGCCGAGGGAAAAATCTGAAAAATTTGAATACCAGTTGCATGCTTAGACATTTAACCAGCATGCACTTGCAAGCGTGGACACAACACCAAACCTCAAGTACCACATGTGCAACTGATCACAAAGAAGGTAGTCAGCAGCGCTACATTGTTTCCCCCACTGTAAGCCCACCGGTTAGCACAGCAGCAAATCTTGAGGTGTCGTTGCAAGGCCAAAGCAGTCAGGGAATCCCACTGTTATATCAACGAAAGACTGAATCTAGGCCATCAGAAAGAACACCAACTCCATCATCATCATCAACCCTCTCTCAGTCCACCCTGTCCACCGCTAGTTCCACCATATGCAGCTCTCAAGTCCAGCTCGCCCTCCCAGAGACTATGAGTAGGTCAAGAAAGTACTCAGTCTCTCATCCGCGTACACTGGGTTTGAACGCCCACATTGCCAAACTAATCTCGTTAGAGATGATGCCCTATTGGTTGGTGGAAAGCGGAGCTTTCCGCGAACTCATAGCCTATGCAGTACCACGCTATGACCTACCCAGTCGCCACTTCTTCTCTCGCAAAGCCATCCCAGTCCTCCACCATCATGTGAAAGACCGCATTGTCCATGCACTCAAGCAGTCAGTGAGTGGAAAGGTGCACCTCACAACAGATGCATGGTCCAGTCGGCATGGCCAGGGCCGTTACGTGTCCATCACTGCGCACTGGGTTAATGTGGTGGATGCAGGGTCCACAGGGGACAGCGGTGGTGGGACAGTGCTGCCTAGCCCACGGTATAGGAAACAGTTGGCTGTAGGCGTTCGACCCTCCTCCTCCTCCAGAAGCGAAAGCTCGTCCACAGAGCACAGTCGTACGAGCACTCCATCTGCAGCTGCCACTGTTGCACACGAGGTGTCCCCCTATCAAGCAGCTAGTGGAAAGCGTCAGCAGGCTGTGTTGCAGATGATGTGTTTGGGCGACAGACACACCGCGGAGGTGCTGGCCGAGTACTTTCAGCGACAAACTGAGTCATGGCTGGGCAGTATACATCTTGAGGCAGGCAAGGTAGTTAGTGATAACGGCCGTAATTTTGTGGCAGCCATAGCCCTTTCAAAACTCAGCCACATACCTTGCTTGGCTCACACCTTGAACCTGGTGGTGCAGTGCTTCCTCAACAATTATCCGGAGTTAACAGCCCTGCTCCAGAAGGTGCGAAGACTGTGCGCGCACATCCGCCCGTCGCCTGTACACTCCATTCGTATGCAGAAGCTGCAGCGATTGCTCCACCTTTCCAACCACCGCCTCATTATCGACATTGCAACAAGGTGGAACTCCACCCTGCACATGGTTGAGCGGCTGTGTGAACAGAGGCAGGCCATAATGCATTTGTGGGAGGATACACGGCCAGGCACTTTGAGAGCAGACATGGAGTTGACAGGTGTGCAGTGGTCGAAGCTGAAAGACCTCTGTAAAGTCCTTCAGTGTTTTGAGGAATGCACACGGCTGGTAAGCGCAGACGACGCCATCCTAAGCATGAGCATCCCACTTATGCATCTGCTCATGCAAACTTTGACGCACCTTATGGAGCAGGTGTCTGCAGCCAATGTTGACGAGGTGGAAGAGGAGGAGGGAATCTTTGATGACATTCAGCCATTGTCTGCTCAGGGACCTCTCCTGGACGAGGTGGAGGAAGAAGAGGAGGAGGAGGATGATGATGGGGATGATTACTTAGGGGAGGAGGATGCATCTCGCGGGGCAAGTGAAAATGTTGGCGTGGTAAGGTCTGGTACAGGGTTTGTGCGTGACTGGAGGGATGTGGATTTGCCAGAAAGTGCTCCTCCAACCAGCACTCGCAGTGCATCACTGACACCGGGAACATTGGCCCACATGTCAGATTATGCCTTGCAGATCCTAAAAAGGGACCCCCGCATTGCCAAAATGATGAACGATGACGACTACTGGTTGGCCAGCATCCTGGATCCACACTTTAAAGGCAAATTACAAAACATCATGCCACAGGAGAACCTTGACCTAATATTGTCTAATAAACAAGCAACTCTGGTAAACCGGTTGGTTGAGGCATTCCCAGCACACAGCAGCGGTGATGGTTCTCACACGAGCCGTACGGGCCGGGGGCAGCTTGGCAGAGGTGTTCGTGGTGCACACAGCAGAAGTGGCGTTGGAGACAGGGGTTTCATGACAATGTTGTGGACTGATTTTTCAAGTACCGCTCACACAACTGGTAATACTGCATTGATGGAAAGTGACAAGAGACAGCAGTTGTCAACTATGGTTACAAACTACTTTTCCTCCCATATCGATGTTCTCCCGCACAGGTCATTCCCCTTTGACTATTGGGCCGCTAAACTGGACACCTGGCCAGAATTGGCACAATATGCCTTACAGGAGCTCGCTTGCCCAGCTGCAAGTGTGCTAACGGAAAGAGTCTTCAGTGCAGCTGGATCAATCCTGACAGAAAAAAGGACCCGTCTGTCAACCCAAAATGTGGATGATCTAACCTTCATTAAAATGAACCATGCATGGGTTTCCAAGGATTTTGTCTCACCCTCCCTTGATGACACATAGGTTGCCAGAAAAATGGCTTGCTTTGGTCCTCCTCCTATTCCTCGAACTTGACCTATTTCGCCTTTTGCAGCAGCTGAATGTCCCACATCAACATATGCCACTTTGTAAACCACCCTAACTGGGCTGCCCCCCCCCCATGGCCGGGGTCACCACCTAGCGCACGAAACCGTGCGAGTGCCGTTGCCCTGGACAGGTGGGTAGGCCGACTCTTGGGCGCGGGCACTGGCACAGGGTCCCTCATAGTGCAATCAAGTGTCTCTTACGGTGGTGGTGCACACCCGCCATCAGACACACCGCCGTACTATGAGGGGCCCAGTGCCAGTACTGACGCCCACGAGTGTGCCCCCCTTGCTTGGGCAGGGTCCCAGCATTTGCAATGTTTACCTCTCCCTGCTCCTGTGCTGTGTAGTCTGGGCTGTCAAATCCTTCACTGGGAGTGCCACTACAAATTGATTGAACTAAAAGATGATGGTTAAGATGTAGCTATGCCCTGTCCTGCTGGCTGGGCTCTAGCTCCAGATGATCAATGGCTTCCATTTCTTATGGACGTTGACTCACAATGACATGCAGTGGTGGTTTATCATCAGCTTTCACAGTTTTCCTACTCACAAACGTGTGACATTCCGGAGCACATTTTAAAATGTGCCCTCTCATGCCAATCAAATAGAATCGCCTACGGCCTATGGCTTCTGTCTTTTGCACTCCAAAGTTACGTGACAGATCATGATAGCCAGTGAGCACCATGTTTACATCGCACCCTGTGATAAAAATTTGATTGAGATGAGTAACAGTGATGGAATCAACGGAAGTGCGATACAGCAAGACTTTATTCACAAAAAAATGTTTTCACTGTCTCAACACACAAATTAATTGAGGGTCAGCATCGCCTATGAGAATTGTGACGGAAGTTTTTCCCGTGAATAGTAATTCCTAGATTTCTGCAATCACTAGCCTTTATGTCAGTAATTGTATGCATCTCATTTCCTATTGCGGAGAGGCTGCACTGTATTACTGAGACAGAAATATATATGAAGATTTTAAAATAACACCAAAAGTATATAGTTGTGTACGCCTCAAATGCATTTCCTTTTTTTCACTTTTTAGATTGCTGTGTAATCCATACTGAGAACATGGAGATTTTACATGTTTAAACTATGCTATATATACCTGCTATCCAGTGATAAAGTACCCTTTCTCAACTTTGTACAATCTGGTCAAATCCATACTGGGCCTGAGAACATCTGAGTCTGCCTCCTGATCTATAGACATATATTTTTTATGTGTAAACTAGGCTACATATATACGTGTTATCCGGTGAAACTGTACCCTTTATCAACTTTCTACAATGTTGTTGAATCCATACTGGGCCTGAGAACGGCTGCCGAGCTGTTAAGCAAGTTACAGCACCTGTGGTTTGGACACGCAATTTTTTCAGGAATGACGGTTAGGCCTAACTCCGGAATTGCGGTTGACCTGAACTTAGTGGGAAATCATCGTTCGCGGGGAATAATCTGAATCCCAGATCCCCATCACTAACGAAGTTCAGCAGGTTATCTGCACCTGTAAGCGACAAAAGCTGGTCCTTTCAGTGTAGCGTGCATGCAGCCCTGGACATGTACGGGAATGCTAGACCTGTTATTGCTCGATCTCACGTGCCAGAGCCTTGCTTATCCCTCTAGTAAGCTTGACGCGTACTGCGGGGGCATGCCGGAGTCTCGGTTGTTAACGGAATAAAGCTGAGAAATCGCTAGCACAACTACAAACACCCATACCACACCACACACAGAATCGACACAGCTTTCAAAGTGTGCATCTTTTCTTTAGGTGGCATGGTTGTGGTTTCCCGGGTGGAGTCCAATTAAGACACAGGCTCCACTCCTGGTGGTGCCCTTTTGGACATTCCTTTAAGGTTCAGCTTTGCAATCATACTGCCCCTGGAAACCAAAAACTTTGCCTTCATGGACGCTGTTTGGAGGTTCGTGGGAATAACGCCGCCCGATCAGCAGTCGGCATATGGGTCGCCCTCCCAGGGCTGTGGGGTACTCGGTACCGGGCCGGTGTCAGTGGGATGTGTCACAGCAGCGGTGACCCGGATGGTGGCCCTGGGCATCCATGTAAATGGCGTGGTATAATGGTAAAGAGTTTATAGAGATAGTTTGACGCCACCTGTGGTGTTCGGCAACATAGATGTTAGGCCGACGCTGCATGCAGATCCTCTGGGACTGATGGTGTTGTGCAGCAAAGATGGTGAAGCTGCTCACAGGTGGAGCTGGAGTCCCAGGGAAGTGTAGATGTAGTGATGGGGGAAAGGCACAGGCGGTGTAGGTGCTGGTACCCAGATGTAGCTGTGCTGGAATAACTGTAGGACACCAGAGCGTGCAGTTCCAAAGCTTTACTCACAGTCTGCAGGTTACACAGATGCCTGCCTCCGTGCTGTGTCCTCCGGGTCAGGACCTCAGCCAACCTTCGGGACCAAAATGGAAAGCTCCCTTCCAACACTCCACCAACATGTACCTTCCTGAACGTCTCCTTTCTAGCGCTAGTGGTTCACTGAAGTGCCTACTGTCTAACAGATGTTACTCAGACTTTACTTGTATGGCAGACAGCTGTAGCCTTTTCCTTCTGGCTTCCACACGTCGATGCTGGGGCCTCCGAGCCTTAGTTGGGTACAGAGCATTTATAGCTGCTACTTCCCCCGGTTTCTGCTGCCGGAACGTCAGTGTCCCTACAAACTCGGAGACCGGAATCCGGACCATGCGCTCCAGCTAGGAGTGAGCCTTAACTCTGCTCATCCTCCAGCTCTCCTTCTCACGTCCACACACTTCCCCTTCCCTGCACAGAGTGCCCTAACTTACCTCCTCCCGACCACAGAGAGCGGCTCCTCAGCAGTCAGGTTCAGAGGTCTCCCTGCTAGCCTGGAGTGGGAAATGTGTTGTGTGTTGGTTTCACTGCTAGAGAGATCCTTCGTTGCTCCCAAGCTTGACAACACACTCCCTAGGAGGAAGGCAATGCCACAGTGGCAACCGTACTCTTGGGGACTCCACAAGTGCACTGAGGCCCAGCCACTGCTGGATTATGCTGCTGGTACATTGACCCAGACCACTACATTCCCCTCGCACTCTACACTGCCAGAATCTGACCCAGAGGAAACTCAGGTTCCCCTTCCCACATACTATACCACCTTACACGGTGACAAAGAGGAAGGTGCAGATGAAAGTGCAGGTTCCTTAAGCAGGTGGGGGGGCATACTCATGGGCGATGGCACAGGGCACTGCATAGTATGCAAAAGTGTCTCTGCCGGTGGGAGGGCCTAAACAGCCAAGTGCAGTGAGATGGAAGATGGAGACGACAAGGAGTTCAGAGTAGTGCTGGGATTCCCTAGCAAGGAGACTTATGTAATTGTTTTCAATGTTGGGACAGCAATTTTTGGGGAGCACTATACTCTGGTGAATGATATATGGGGCCCACCATATACTGGAGCATTCCAAAGGTGGACATCAGACACTGGAGCAGCATTTACAGGGCCCATTATACACTAGAGCAGTAGAAATGGGGCCCATTATATATGGAGCATTATTTGGGCCCATAAGACAGTGGAGCTTCATCCATTGGGACCAACATATACTATAGCATTATGTGGAGCTCATCATATACGGTTTGAAACATTATATGGGATCAATGATTGCATATGGAGAAATATATGGGCCTCATTAATCTGTATAGCGCACTAAGCGCTGGCCATAATACTGTATGGAGTTATATACTGTTCGTTTTTGGAGGTATTGGAAAATTTAAAATGGATATCAGTCATGAGATGTAAGAAGTGAAGTATTTTTCATTGTACTATACTGCTATTTCTCTGCTGTATCAGAGCATCATGAGTTGTGGTATGTTAAAGGGGCGCTCTTTGGCCCTGGGCCCACGAAAACCTGGAGCCAGCCCTACCCCCCAAAACTGTAGCCAAATAACCCCCATTTTTCAGTGCGTAACTTGTTATGAATGAGTCACCGTAGGAGGCAAAAACAGAAATGCTAGCTAAGTCCAGAAAACCAGAGAAGTTGGCAGCTATCGGATTGCAGACCCCTGAACCTATCAACACAACTAGCAGTAGCCGTGGGGGGTTCCTCGATGCCCTAGACCCCTCGATCACAGCCGGAGGACTATATAGCCTAAAGACAGAAAGGGAAATCTAAACTGCCCCAGAGCAGACCCCAAAGCAAAAGGCAGCCCCCAACATATAATGACGGTGAAGCAAGAAGAAAGAACACTAACACAGACAGAAAGATAGACTGAGCAAAGACGGGGCCCAAGCTAACTAGATAGGAAAGGACAGGAAGGCTGCTGTCTGCAATCCGTGAAAAACCCTATGAAAATAAGAGCCAACAGACTGACAGTGAAAAAGGCCCTGAAGACGCTAGGCTTCAAAAAGGCTATGTCAGTACTCAGGAATATTCTAAAGACAGAGCAACCGGCAAAAGGAGATTCAGCTCACCCCAGCAGGGAATGGCAGAATCCAGAAAAGCAAGGCAAACAAAAACAAAACACAAATGCTAACAGGCAAAGCAGAAAACTTAGCTTTAGAGGAGCAGGAATCAGACTGGTCTCTTAGAAGTCCACAGAGAAATCACCCGCAGGGCAGAATGGCGTCGGCAGCCTTATATCCAGTCCGTGACTCCACTCAGCCAGTCATCATCATTAGGCTCAGGTGCCTGATAATCAGGCTCATTACCTTCCTTTACCAGAATAGGGAGTTCACCAGACCTCAGTGACGAAGGGGAAAATGAACTCACAACAGTAACTAGTATTATGAAGTAAATTAAGGTTGACAAGCTTAAGTAATAAGAATTGATGCTTTTGGCATTCAAATGGGCACTGTAGGTGTGTTTCCTGTCCTCCTCTCACTGCCGACTTTAATTCCCCATTGACTTACATTGGGTTTTGTGTTTCGGTCGAAACCCCGACTTTTCCCTATAGTCGGCCGATTTTGCTCGACCCGACTTTTGGAAAAGTCGGGTTTCATGAAACGAAACTCGACCCTAAAAAAACAAAAATCGCTCAACTCTAATAATTATTGCAAACACATATCAAAATCCACAATAGACTACTTCAAAAGACACAAGCTGAAGGTTTTGCAATGACCCTAAAGGTACTGTCACACTTAGCGATGCACCAGCGATGCCGACCAGCGATATGACGCGGTCAGGGTCACTGGTGCATCGCTAAGTGGTCGCTAGTGAGCTGCCATACAGGCAGATCTCACCAGCGACATCGCTGGGGTCCGGGGTCGCTACTTACCTGTCACACTAGGCGATCCTGCGTCCTCCCGCCCGGCTCCACGCTCGTCGCTCCTCTCTCCACAGGAAGCGCCGCAGGAAGCTGACGGCGAGAAACAGTCCTGGATGTTCTCGCGCGATCAGCGATAACCAGCGGGGGAGCGGGTCGTAGGAAAGTATCACACACAGCGATATTGCTAGCAATATCGCTATAACGTCACAAGTTATAGCGATATTGCTAGCGATATCGCTTAGTGTGACAGGCCCTTAACAGTCCCCTAATCTGAACATCATTGAAAATCTGTTGCTAGACCACAAAATAGCAGTGCATGCAAGATGACCCAGGATTTTCACAGAACTGGAAGAATTTTCCAAGAAAGAATGGATAAAAATCCCTCAAACAAGAATTGAATGACTATTGTCTGGTTAAAAAATGGCTTTACAAGCTGTGATACTTTCAAAAGGGGGTGCACTAACCAGGAACGGTGCCCAAACTTTTGCATCAGTCCATTTTCCAATTTTGTGACTTTTAAAATGTAAAAAATGACAATATTTTTGTGTGCCTAAAATCCAAAGGGAATGTGTCATCTTTAACTTTAGAGCTTTTAGAGATCATTACATCTTTCATCTGCTGAACTGTTTACAGTAACGGTAATTTTGACCAGGGGTGCCCAAACTTTTACATGCCACTGTATATTGGTTTGGTATGATTATCAGATCACAGATTGTTGTTTGCCACTTTGTACAAGCACATTTTGTTTTTTAATACATAGTGATCTGCAGATCCGCCTGGCATGTTGCTTGTTAGTTGGTTGGTAGGAAAAGTTGTTTGAATGATCAGTTACATGATAAGTGATCTAATGTGTATGACCAAGTGGTCAGTAACTTCAAAATAATCCCAGCTACCTTATGAGAAGCTGATCGTATTTATCTTCTTGTTCCTTCATCAATTACTGCTATCAGAGAACATGTTTCTACAGCAGATAGAAACTGGCTGTGTGTGACTACTCCTGCCAAGTGCTTCAGTAGCACAATAATCTTTGTCTCTACAGGAGTAGCAGGTTTTTAGCTGACAGCTGCCTCTTGTCTGGTCCTATTTGACTTCTTCAAGCCGTTATCTGCTGCCTGCTAATACTGGTAACCGGGTATTCTTTGAAAATCTTGTGTTTATCAAATATTCTATTCTCCTTTTGTCTTGTGGTATTCGCTGTCATTTGTTTGCGCCAAGTTCTTCACATTTCATTAAATGCTCTTTATGTTTGTTATTATCCCACTTCAGAATCAAAACACAAAAAAGAAATCATTTAAAGAGTCTCATATTTGTCTAAAAAAGGTGCCAATTGAAAATTCCTCCAGAAACCTTACTTCTGCCATGGACTGGAGTGAGTGATCTAGAATAGATTATTATTTTCACATGTAGTGTAACATGGGTCTAAACAATGACTATAATACTTTAGTTCTGTTATCTGTATCATCTTCTAAAGCATTTATGCCATTGTGTATGATTTCTGGGGTGGATTCAGATAGCGAATTGTGTCAGAGAGCCCAAGGTTAAGGTCAGATAACTAACCCTAGGAAGAGCATGGTGCTCGGAGCTCATATATCTGTGGGATATTACCATGCTGTGAATGCTATTGAATAGTGATGAGACTGAGCGATAGCCTATTGACTTTTTACAATCTCTTAAACAATTCAATCCGCTTCTCGGTGAAACAAGTCGGCTCTATATCTTGTACAAATGATCAGACATTTTATGTAGATAGTCAAATTCTTGTATTGTAATTTCTAAAAAAAAGATCTTCCACAAAAGGAAAGAGGAAAACACAGCCATTGAGTGCATTTCCTGCTGATGTGAGAATACTGTACTCTAATTCTCTGAACAGCAAGTAAGTACAACCAACTGTAAGCTGTTTGTTTTGGGTTCAATGGCATCTCATTTACACGTGTTAATTGCAGTTAATTGGCACTAATTAGATGAACAGGAAACCCTCTGGGAGCACTCATACCTTTAATTTGTAGTAAATATCATTAATTAACATATGCTAATTAAAGCCAATTAACATTGATTAAGGGTTGCCAGCTACTTGGAAAGTACAAATATGCATATTGTATTAAGGCAGCACCAAATGTAATGCATCCTTTATATGTTACAAAAATATGCTGTTGCAGTTTCACGCCTTGTATAAACACTGGCTGGCAATGTGCCTGCGTACTAAACTCTGAACAGTCACATACGGGGCTGCAAGGTGCTCCAAAGATCCATCGTTACTTATATATCTGCAATGGCTTTAGCATTTTATTATTAATTGCACAATGCATGTTTACAAATGAAAAATCCATTATATTTGGAATAGATGCTTCATATTTGTCCTAGAAAGGTAATAACTGGGGCTATATTTATATAACAACATGTAATAAAAGTGTTACAGTAGCCTGACCTTGTGTTATCTCATGTCAAATACCCTCATGGTCATCATGTTAGGCTATCCTATTGACCGGATTCCTATGCTAATTCTTCATTTTTTTATCAATAATTCTATCACCCATGTGTGCTAGGAATGTCCTAAAAAAATGACTTGTCATGGTACTTGGAGATTGGAGCTGAGACACATTGACTTACACGATCCGGATATTTCAGGCGCCAAGCATAAACATGCATTCATTTTTATCCAAAACCTCTTTCCGCCAACAACTATAGCAGCCAATGCCCTTACTAGATTTGGCTAGAAAAAGCGAAATGATGAGCTGAAAATAGACAGTGTTCATTGTTTTCATTGTACAATTTGTTTTAACCTCATTCCATTCCAATTCGGGCTGAGTACAAGTTATTATGGTGTTCTCGGTCGATAATTGTGGCTACATCCGCAAGAAGATGCCTTCTAGTCAGCTGACAATCTAAGAGAAAGTCGGTTCTGGAATATTATTCCTTATTATAAATATTTAATTTCAATATAAATGATTAATTTTCATTACAAAATTAAATACTAAGATCTCTCACCAGAAATAAAAATACACACTGTATACATTCTTAAAACGGTCCCTTAGACCTGATAAAGCTGATATACTTACTTTGCATATCCATTTTAGAGTGCCAGAATAATCCTTTTAGAAATTAGTCCTGCTTGAATATTAGGCAGGAAGAAAGAATGATCTTAAGGAGTTCATCTTAAAATCAATATAGCTTTCAAAAAATATTGCACAGCCATTCTGCGCTTTTTCAAAGTACCCCATCATCACCAGGTCCACAGCTCTCATTTATCACAGGACCTTCAGAAAATAATAAATAGCGATCTAGTTGTTGCATAAAAAAGAAGCCATGTTGGCATTATCTTTCATACATAATGTTATAAGTTGGAGGTAACTGGCTAGCAATGAGCGCGCATGCTCGGATATTGTGTTATCCAAGCATGCTCTGGTGTTATCCGGGTATCTCGGGCATGCTCTTATATTATGTTCAAGTCCTCGCAGCTGCATGATTCATGGCTGTTAAGGCCCCATCACACTAAGCGAGATCGCTAGCGATATCGATTAAGCGTCACCGATTTTGTGACGCAGCAGCGATATTGCTAGCGATACTTACCTCTGACCGGCTCCCCCGCTGGCTATCGCTGATTCCGCAAAAACGTCCTGGGCCGTTTCCTGCTGGGCTTCCTGCTGGCGCCGACGAGCGACGCTTGGACGCGGGCAGGAGGACGTCCTCATCGCCGCGTCTGACAGGTAAGTAACGACCGCCGACCGCTGCTGCATCGCTGGTGAGATCTGCCTGGGTGGCAGCTCACTAGCGACCATTTAGCGATGCACCAGCGATCCTGACCGGGTCGTATCGTTGTCAGGATCGCTGGTGCATAGCTAAATGTGACGGTACCTTTAGACAGCAGCAACACGTGGGATTGCCTGTTTGTTAGGGAATCCCCACATGTAATGGGGATGTCTAACAGCCGCGAGTCATGCAGCTGCGGGGATTCAAATGTATTACTCAAGCTCGCCCGAAATACCCAGATAACACCAGAGCATGGTCGAATAAGACGTTATCCAAGCACGTTCGTTCATCACTAGAACTGGCAAGCTACAAGGGAGAAGTTTATTTTAATAATATAAGCTACAGCTATAGTAGTATCCCACCAAAAAGGCATGGATGACTCCTTCAACAATGCTCACAGAAAATAAGAAGGAACAGCATCCAATCCGGGTGAAAAAAAGTCAATCCATTTATTCTGCCATCAGTACAACGTTTCGACCGTGATCTGGTCATTTTCAAATACACCAAATAGTGAAAGGGGCGACCTTATATGGTGTGGAACAACCAATCACCTTTCAGGAAACACCCCATAGTCAATACATTCAAAGGTATAAACAAAAGATCCATCAAGTCATTTAAAACATCAGTGCATAATGCAACAAACATCATATATACATAAAGTCATCGAAATTGACAACGAAGATGATAAATAATCATAGTAAACATCATTCTCTAATGTGATCAGCCAATCCTAAACACAGAATAGCGGTCACCATAGAGATGAAACACCAATCGCTATTCACAATCAATCAATCAACCCTTCTAACATCCTAACAAAATAAAATAACGGTCGAAAAATTAATGTTACGGAGACAAAAAGAAAAGAAAAGCTGGTACCATTCAACCCGTGTTACCCCTTAATGACAGTCAGTACGTCTTTTAACTGAGCTGAGATCTAAGAGAATAGCCTCGTCATACAGGTGACAATCCAGCAGCTGTCGGCTGTACACTATAGCTGACAACTTGCTGCATCAGCCACAATCAGTGTTAGCACCATTCATATCTGTTTAACCCCTTAGGTGCTGCTGTCAATAATGACTATCTATTAATATAATTGCCTTGTATTGTTTTCATTTCCTGTTCTGTACAGATGTCACCGTATCCCAGAATTCCAAGCGGAGGAAGTTCACCGACCACCATATTTGGACACCCAAGTGATGAGTGTCTCAAAATGGAAACTGCTGCTGATACCAACCAATTGCGCAGTACCACCAGCGGAACACTGTCGCACCACACACACACACACACTATATGCCGTACGCACCACACACACAGACACACTCACACACACACACTCTCTCATACACTCACGCAGCCTTTTGCGCGGTACCACCAGCGGAACACTGTTGCACTGCACCTGCGCAAATTCCGTGCAGGCGCAGTGAATCATTCGGCTGATGTGCGACGTGTCTACAGACAGAGGAAGCCGGTCACATTTAAAGGGTTTTCCCAAGAACAAAAATTCATTTTAAAATTTGTCTGTCTGACCGTGTACGGAGCATACCACATCTCCTGGGCAGAGGAGGAAGCAAAAGACAATACTGACATTACATCAGGGGATCACAGAGGATTCATTTTGTGAGGTAAAATATTTCACAGACTGTTTTTAAACAATATTTTACCTCACAAAGTGTATCCTCTGCGATCTCCTGCTGTAATGTCAGTATTGTCTTTTGCTTGCTCCCCTGCCCAGGAGCTGTGGTATGTTCTGTACATGGTCAGACTCGGACAATTTTTAAAATTAACTTTCATTTGTGGGAAAACCCCTTTAAATAGAAATTTCTCCTGACATGCTGTGCACTGACTGTTTAGTGATGGGGTACACAGGTCAAACAAGAGATAACATGAGAGGAGAAGACAGCAGATGAGGGAGAGAGAAAGCGCACAGGGGTGAGACAGACAGAGCACAGGGGGGAGACAGCTCAAATGGGACAGCACATGAGGGGAGAACACAGCACAGGAAGGAGAGAGACAGCAGACAAGGGGGATAGCACATGGGTAGACAGGTCAAAGAAGAGAGCACAGATGGGAGAAGTCAGCACATGGGAAAGAGAGTGGATAGGTGGGTGAGCACATGGATGGAGAGATTCTCAATGCTGTAAAGCCTGCCCCCATCGTGCCATTACCGCCCTCCCAATGCGATAGCATTGGGCCTCCATCTAGTATCATATAAATGGTTAAAAGAGTGTGGGGGCTTCCTCTTTATCACCATTGCCACCCTTAGGGTACCGTTACACCTAGCGACTCACCGGCGATCCCGACCAGCGATATGACGCGGTCAGGATCGCTGGTGCATTGCTAGGTGGTCGCTAGTGAGCTGCCACACAGGCAGATCTCACCAGCGACATCGCTGGGGACGAGGATCGCTACTTACCTGTCAGACGCGGCGATCCTGCGTCCTCCCGCCCGGCTCCACGTGTTGCTGGTCGTCACAGCAGGAAGCGCCGCAGGAAGTGACCGACAAGAAATGATCCAGGAGCTTCTCGCGCGATCAGCGATAACCAGCGGGGAGCCGGTCGGAGGTAAGTATCACATGCAGCGATATCGCTAGCAATATCGCTGCTACGTCACAAAATCAGTGACTTTACAGCGATATTGCTAGCGATATCGCAGTGTGTAACGGGGGCTTTAGATCATGATTGTGTGGTCCTGATGTTTGCCATGGTAATTTACAGCCAAATAGCAGCCTTAAAGTCTGCGGGCTTCAGTGGCCTGTTCAGAAGATACCAACATTTAGGTGGTAAAAACACACTTTTTCATTCCCATCATGACACTTTGTATTTCTGAAAAGCGCCTGAAAGGTTAATAAACTACCTGACAGCAGTTTTCAGTATGTCAGGGAGTGTTGTTTTTAAAATGGTATCACTTTTGGGGGTTTTCCAATATATTGGACCCCTAAAGTCACTTCAAACTTGGATAGGTCCCTAAAAAATTAATTTTGTAAATTTCCTAAAAAAATGAAAAATTACTGCTACATTTTTAAACCTCCTCAGGGTGTGTGCACACGCTGCAGATTCTGCTGCGGATTGATCCGTGCGGATTTTGCCCTGTGGTTTATCACCTCTACAATGGAGGAGATGGTAAACTGCAGCGGAATCCGCAGAAAGAATTTACATGTCAATTCTTTCTGCAGATTAGAAACCGCAGCAAATCCGCGTGGAAGAATCCGCACTGTCTGCACTGCAGTTTCCATTTCCCATAGGATATTATGGTACTGTACACCGCAGCAGAAACTGCTGCTGATCCGCAGGGCCAAAACCGCTGCGGATCCGCAGCAGAATCCGCAGCGTGTGCACACACCTAAAAATGATAACACAATAAAGCAACATTTTAAAAATGGTGCTGATGTAAAGCAGACATGTGGGAAACTTTATTTATTTATGTTTTGCTGTGGTATGAATCTCTGGATTAAAAGGATAATCATTCAAAGTTTGAAAATTGCTATTTTTTTTTACACTTTTGTCAAATTTCTGATATTTTTTATAAATAAACACAATTAATATCAACCTAAATTTACCATTATCATAAGGTAGAATGAGTCATGAAAAAACAATCTCAAAATCAGTGAGATTTGTTGAAGTGTTCCAGAGTTATTACCACATAAAGTTCATACACATGTCATAAGTAACAACGTTTAAAATAATACAATAATTAAAGCAAAATAAGATGACCCTGCTCGTAAGAGCTTACAATCTACAATGAGGTGGGGAGGCACAAAGTACAGGTGCTCATTTACGATGGTCCAGCCATCTTGAGGGAGTGGGGAATAGATAAAGGCTGCATGAGCTGGTCACCAGCCAGTATTTGTGGTGCTGTTGAGTGCGGTGGTGTTTGAAGGAGGGTTATTTTCAGATAGATAGTGAATGGGCTAAACACACACATAAAAGGACTTTGATTAGGGTACGTGATAGGCTGCTATGAACAGATGTGTTTTGAGGGAGCACCTAAAACTGTGTAAGTTGTTAATAGTCCTAATTTCTTGGGGTAGAGCATTTCAGAGGATTGGCGCAATGCAGGAGAAGTCTTGGACATCACCATTGTTCCAGGCTCAGAAAACGGTGAATCCTCGTAACTCTCACTGCAAGTGCTGGAAAAGTCTGTAGTCATACAGAGTGACTGCAGACTTTTCATATTAGACCAGGCAACCCCTATAACTTTACATTCCAAAACTTTCATTTTATTCTTCACCAACCATTCTTTTGTAGAACAACTTATGTGTTTTAGGTATAAGCAACAATCTCTTGAGATTCAGGTCATTGATAGATGTTCTGACATTTTCCTTTAGAATCTGCTGGTGTTATTCAGAATTCATTGTTCCATCAATGAAGGTAAGCCACCCTAACCGAGTTGCAACTAAACAGACCCAATCCATGATACTACCACCTTGTTTCACAAATGGAATGACATTTTTGTACTGTAGTGCAGTGTTTTTCCTTCTACAAATATAATACTTCTCATTTAAATAAAAAAGCTGAATCTTGGTCTCATACATAGGAAAAATGTTGTTCCAATAGCCTTCTTGCTTTTCCAGGAGGTCTATAGCAAACTGCAGACAGGCAGCCATGCTCTTTTTGGAGAGCAGTTACTTTCTCTTTGCAAATACATTATTATTTAGTGCCCTCTGGATGGTTGACTCAATAATTTTAACATTCAATAAAGTGAGAGAGACCTTTAGTTGCTTAGGATTAATCTTGACTTCCTTCTTTACCTCACTGACTATTATAGGCCTTGCTCTTGGAGTGATCTTTGTTGCTTGGTAACTCATGGGAGGGTAAAAATGGTCTTGAATTTCTCCAACTGTGCACAATCTGTCTGACTGAAATTTGGTGAATAAACATAAATAATTCCTAGCAGCTAGAAACATTGCCACAAGAAACCAAAAGAGATTCCAGCTAAAATCAATAATTAACTTTATTAATGTAATAATTCACAAAAAATTACAAAACAGTGTGGGAACAACCTCCAAAGTGGGGAGGTGCACATGGAAAAGCTGAGTTGCCTCAGGTACCTTAATAAAACCTGCTATGAGAAAGGCAATTGCTTGAAATGAAATACCTGCGGGCTGGGTGAGCACTTTAAAATATTCAATCTAGCAAAAACTCCTGGAAGCCACCAACTAATATTATCAATAAAATGCTATGTGCTTATATAGTAAGGCAACTTTAACCAGTGTGTATGATTTCATAAAGATTGTTCACCATAAAATCTGAAAGGAAAGACCCTTATAAGCAAGTATAATTTGGATGCTATGCAATGAACCTAGGTAAATCCCAGGTATCATGGTTACATATGTGACTTCAACCTGAATGAAATAAATGTTAACAAAGCATTTCCAATTATTCCATCATCTTGAATGGTTTCAATAGCCAGGATGCCCTGCAGCAAACAGATGAAAATCTACACTCCCAACCCCTCCTAACCCTACAAAAAAGTTTTGGTGTTATCATTCAAATTCTCTGAAAAATGGTCAAGAAAGCAAAAATTCTGAAGGGGTATGTATCCTTGTGAGCACAACTGTATATGACAGTATACATACTGTATAACGTCTGATGTCTGTAACACCATATTTCATATACCAGTCACATATTATCCTGTATCCTGGAGGTGCACAGACATACAGGATAATATGCGACCGGCGTAATATCTGTTGTCTGTAGTCATCGTATAATATACAACTGTCATATATTATCCTCTATATACCTTCGGATGTCTGTAGTCACACTGTATCATATACCAGTCACATATTTTCCTGTATACTGGATGTGTTATACTATGTGCATAGAGGGCTTTAAACTAGAAGAAGAGGGGATGGGAGGAAAACAGCAGACAAGAACATGCAGCAGAAGGATACTAGATGTGGTAAAGAGGACCCAAGACAGGGTACTCAGAAGGAAGCTAAGAAAAAGGAAGCAAAACTTCTTTCCTGCATGCTGACCAACGCAAGAAGCCTGACCAATAAGATTGAAGATCTGGAGTTGGTAATGTATGAGGAAAAATACGACATAGTAGGAATAACTGAGACATGGTTAGACGACAGCTATGACTGGGCGGCTAACGTGCAAGGATATGATTTGTTCAGGAGGGATCGTAAAAAAAGGAAAGGGGTGGAGTCTGTCTATATATAAAGTCCACTTTAAAGCCCACACTAAGAGAAGATATACAAGAGGGAAATGAAGAGGTGGAGTCTCTATGGGTGGAGATACAAGGAAAGAAAAGTAATAAAATCCTCATAGGGGTTTGTTATAAGCCACTAAATATAACAGAAACCACAGAAAATGTATTATTGAAACAAATAGACAAAGAAGCAAATCACAATGAGGTGATTATTATGGGGGACTTCAACTACCCCGACATAGACTAGGAAACTGAAACCTGCGTATCTCAATAAGGAAACCAATTTCTGTCAGTAACCAAGGATAATTATCTGTCACAACTTGTGCAGGGCCCAACTAGAGGGACAGCCCTTCTGGACTTAATTTTAAGCAACAGGCCAGATAGAATAACAGAAGTACGAGTCGATGGGCACCTAGGGAACAGTGACCACAATATAATACAATTCCACTTGTCCTTCAATAAGGTGCCCTGAAAGGGGGTTATGAAAACGCTGAATTTCAGGAAAGCAAAGTTTGACCAGCTTAGAGAGGACCTTCGCCGAATTGATTGGGACAATGTCCTCAAAAATAGGAGCACAGAAAATAAATGGGAAATATTTAAATCAGTTTTACACACCCACTGCGAGCTAGCCATACCGAACAAAAATAAAAGGGCTAGGAACAGGAGAACACCAATGTGGCTAAATAAGGATGTAAAAAGGGCAATAAATAAAAAGAACAAGGCATTTAAGAAAACAAGAAGGCAATGAAGAAGCATTAAAAAGTTATAGAGAAAAAAATAAAATGTGTAAGAAAAACAAATACATTTAGCAAAAGTGGAAACTGAGAGACTCATTGCTAAGGAAAGTAAAACAAACCCCAAACTATTCTTTAATTATATAAACAGTAAAATGATTAAAATTGATGGTGTCGGCCCTTTAAAGAACAATGAGGGTGAAATCATAGAGAGCGATGTGGGAAAAGCAAATGTTTTAAATACTTTTTTCTCAACAGTGTTCACACAGGAAAAGGATTTGCCAGGGGAAATGCAGAGTGATAATGTAAACTCCCCATTAAGTATTACCTGCCTAACCCAGGAAGAATTGCAGAACCGCGTTAGTAAGATTAAAATTGACAAATCACCAGGCCCTGATGGCATTCACCCTCGAGTATTAAGGGAGTTAAGTAATGTGATAGACAGACCTCTATTCCTTATATTTAAAGACTCTATAGAAACAGGGTCTGTTCCTTTTGATTGGCGGCAAGCAAATGTGGTACCAATATTCAAAAAGGGGTGTAAAAGGGAACCTGGAAACTATAGGCCGGTAAGCTTAACATCTGTTGTGGGTAAAGTTTTTGAAGGGTTTCTAAGGGATACCATTATGGAATATCTCAATGTTAATAAATGTTTAACTCCATATCAACATGGATTTATGAAGGATCGCTCCTGTCAAACTAACCTGATCAGCTTCTATGAGGATGTAAGCTCTCAAATGGACCAAGGAGAATCATTGGATGTCATTTATCTCGACTTCTCTAAAGCATTTGACACTGTCCCACATAAAAGATTGGTAAGTAAGATGAGAAAGCTTGGGCTAGGGGAAAATGTGGATATGGGATATGTGGGGGATGGCCAACTCACTGAATGAATTTAAGAAAGGAATGGATGCTTTTCTTGAGAGTAACAGTATGGAAGGTTACGAATAACATAATATTATAGGTAGATGGTTGACCCAGCTTAGGGGAAGGAATTTTTTTCCCTTTGGAGAAAATTGGCTTCTACTCTGTGGGTTTTTTGCCTTCCCCAGGATCAACAATGCAGAACAGCTGCACTAAAAATAGGCTGAACTAGATGGACATAAGGTCTTCGTTCAGCCTTCAAAACTATGTTACTGTGTTACTATGTTATGAGATTAGATGTAACAAGAGTTCGATGGGCCCTGGTGCAAGACTTGGACCCCCCCATCCCCATACTGGTATGTATACAATGAAGGAAATATTTATTTGATCCCTTGTTGATTTTATACGTTTGCCCACTGACAAAGACTTGAACAGTGTATAATTTTAAGAGTAGGTTAATTTTAACATTGAAAGATAGAATATCAAAAATAAAATCCAGAAAATCACATTGTACAAATTATATAAATTTATTTGCATTTTGCAGTGAAACATTTGATACCTCTGGCAAGCAAGACTTAATACTTGGTGGTAAAACCCTTGTTGGCAAGCACAGCAGTTAGATGTTTTTTGTACTTGATGATGAGGTTTGTGCACATGTCAGGAGGAATTTTGGTCCACTCCTCTTTGCAGATAAACTCTAAATCATTAAGATTTTGAGGCTTTCGCTTGGCAACTCGGAGCTTCAACTTCCTCCATAAGCTTTCTATTGGATTAAGGTCTGGAGACTGGCTAGGCCACTCCATGACTTAATGTGCTTCTTTTTGAGCCACTCCTTTGTTGCCTTGGCTGTATGTTTTGGGTCATTGTCTTGCTGGCAGACCCAACCACGAACCATTCTTAATGTCCTGGGAGGATGTCACTCAGGATTTTATGGTACATGGCTCTATCCATTCTCCCATTGATGCGGTGAAGTAGTCCTGTGCCCTTAGCAGAGAAACACCCTCAAAACAATGTTTCCACCTCCATGCTTGACAGTGGAGACGGTGTTCTTTGGGTGATAGACAGCATTTCTCTTCCTCCAAACATGGCGAGTTGAGTTAATGACTAAAGGGCCTGTCACACATAGCGGATGCGTGGCCACCATGACGCTGGCGCCGATTGAGTGGCGACGGCTTCCGGAGTCGCACCGGAAGTGACGTCGCACGCCGGGGGAGCGGTGTACTGGGCACTTCCGGGCGGGAGCAGTCCCAGAAGCGCGCACCATTCCTCCATAAGAAGGGAGTCGCGGCAGACGCCACTTGTCCCAGAGAGGCTGCACACAGGCTCCACGTATAGTCAGCAGCAGAACGAAATGGATCCTGAAGTTGGAGAGCAAGTCCAGGAGGAAAAGCTACCAGCTGCCGGGGTACCCAGAGGGCCGGGTGAGTGCCTTTGTAAGGCAGCACAAAATATTAACAAAGGCCCTGCGTATGTTTTCTGTAGGGAAAGGCCACATCCAAACAAAAGAACAAAGAATGTGCGTTATGTAAAAAGGCCCTAGCTAAAACGTATGACAAGCGACTCTGTCGCTCGTGCATTAAAAAGACAGTGGCCGAAGAGTCACCATCCCTGCTCCAAAGCATTAATGCTATGATCCGGGATCAAGTAAAGTCGACGGTGAAAGAGGAAATAAAAGAGCAGGCCACACATAGCACCGATATAACGCCTGCCTCACCCCCGCCCCCACTGCCTCCCACAGAGATAACTACTGATATTGAGTCTGAAGAAGAGCAAGGGGAGATAGGGGCCTCGGATTCAGACCTAGACTCCTCGGACGAGGAAAAGGGGCGTCCATATTTTCTATCTGAGGACATTGGGAAATTGCTAAAACTTGTAAGGTCCACAATGGGACTTGAGACACCAAAAGAGCCTAAATCAATTCAAGATGCTATGTTTAGCAATCTTGAGGGGAAAAAGCGAAGAGTTTTTCCCTTCCATGATAACCTGCTAAATTTAATCAAGAGAGAGTGGAAAAAACCCAACAAAAAAATGTCCATACCGCAGGCGCTCAAACGAAAATACCCGTTTGATGAGGAGGTATGTGATAAATGGGAAAAGGCGCCCAGACTAGATGCCGCTATTGCTAGTACATCCAAAGGGATAGCATTGCCATTTGAAGATATGGGCGCCCTAAAAGACCCCCTTGACAAGAAAGCAGATGCTTTTCTAAAAGCTGCTTGGGAAGCATCAGCTTGGTCGTTTAAACCAGGGGTGGCTGCCACTTGTACGGCACGTGCTATGGTCAGGTGGTTAGACGAATTAAGTGACCAAATTAAGAATAAATGCCCAAGAGAGACACTGCTGGAGGCAATACCTTTCCTACAGAAAGCAGCAGGATTCCTGGCTGACGCCGCAGTAGATTCTGTCCGAGGTGCTGCCCGTGCATGCGCCCTTTCTAATTCAGGCCGCAGAGCACTTTGGTTAAAAAACTGGTCTGCAGATTTCCAGTCAAAGGTTAAACTCTGTGCCGTCCCCTGTGAGGGCCAATACTTATTTGGAAAAGCACTGGACGAAATTTTTGAAAAAGCATCAGATAAGAAAAAACGGTTTCCAACCCCCTTCCCTAGGCGTTGGTGGACTGAGGCTCACTCGTCCTTTCGTGGAAAAGGGAATAGAGGGAGCCGAGGGCGGCCAGACGATAGATCCACACGGGGTAGGCCCTGGAGGGGAAGGAAGGAGAGAGGTTTCCTCTTTAGTAGAACCACCCCGAGACCCCATACCAAGCAATGACGCCAGGGCGGTTGGGGGAAGGCTTCGATTCTTTGTCCATCAGTGGGTAGCATTGCCCACCTCAAAGTGGGTAACCAACCTGTTGGCCGAGGGCCTACGACTTTGTTTTCTAACCCTTCCTCCTCAGAGACTAAAAGTGACCCAGGTAGCCAAGAAGAATCAGGCTACATTAGAAAAGGAGATCCAGCTCCTCATTCAAAAAGAGGTACTTATAAAAGTACCATCTCATCAGAAAGGGAAAGGGTTTTACAGTACTCTGTTCCTCACGCCAAAACCAGATGGGTCACTAAGAACAATATTCAATCTCAAAGCCCTGAACCAATACATCAGAACAGAAAAATTCAAAATGGAGACCTTGGGGTCAGCAGTAAAACTACTCGACCCAGGTTGCTACATGGCAGTAATAGATCTTACCGATGCCTATTACCATGTCCCAATATGGGAAGAACACCAACAATATCTGAGACTGGTAGTAGAGATTCCTCAAATCCCCACTCATCTACAGTACCGGTGCCTACCCTTCGGGGTATCAGTAGCCCCGTGTATATTTGCGAAAATCATCGGGGAAGTAGCGTCCTTTATAAGAAGGGAAAATATCCTGTTAGTACCTTATCTGGACGATTTCCTGGTTATAGCAAACAGCAGGGAAAACTGCGAAAATGCGGTTACAAGGGTCCTGGAGATATTAACCAGGTTAGGCTGGATGATCAATCTGAAAAAGTCCAAATTAACTCCAGTACAGTCACAAGAATTCCTGGGAATTCAGTTGGACTCATTAAAACAACAGTGCAGCCTTCCAGGAAGGAAAATTGGAGCTATCCACAAAAAAATTCAACAGATACAGTCTGGTCGAGCCATACCAGTAAGAGAGGCAATGTCGCTCCTGGGCACGTTAACAGCGACAATTCCAGCGGTCCGGTGGGCACAAAGCCATACGAGAGAACTACAATGGCAGATCCTGTCTGACCAGGAGAAGAGTCCTTCCAATCTAGATCGGGAGATTATCCTCTCCCCTCAAGTGCAGGAGTCCCTAAAATGGTGGCTGAGCACCGAAAATCTAAACAGAGCAGTGCCCTGGACGACTCAAAACTCGGTGGTATTGACCACGGATGCAAGTCCGAGTGGTTGGGGGGCACACGTAGGAAAACAACCCCTACAGGGCCAGTGGGAACCCGGAATGAGGGAGGCATCCTCAAATCTAAAAGAACTGGCAGCCGTAAGGCGAGCCCTTCCCCTGGTAAAGCGAAAAGTACAAGGGAAACATATCACCATATTATCCGACAACAGCACGGTCATAGCATACAGTACATAAACAGACAAGGGGGTACAAGGTCGGCAACCCTTATGGCAGAGGCCAGGGAATTATTCGCTTGGGCAGAAAACAATATTCTATCCTTATCAGGTACACATTTAAAGGGGGCAGACAATTATCTGGCCGATTATTTAAGCCGTCATGTACTACACCAGGGAGAATGGTCCCTAAGTCAAAAAATATTTGGGGAAATCTGCGCTGCCTGGGGCACACCAGAAGTAGACTTGTTTGCCACCAGGGAAAATCGGAAAGTGGACAGGTTCTACTCCCTAAATCCAAGAGAGCGGCCAGAGGGGGTGGATTCGCTACTACACCGGTGGAAATTTCACCTGGCATATGCGTTCCCCCCGTTGGCATTGATTCCAGTAGTCTTAAAAAAGATCCGGCAGGAAAAAGCTCGAATAATCCTGATTGCGCCCTTCTGGCCGAAAAGGGCATGGTTCACATGGCTCAGACGCATGTCTATCTCGGACCCATGGATCCTCCCAGATACCCCGAATCCGCTATACCAGGGCCCAGTGGAACATCCAAGAGTTCACGGGCTGCACCTCACTGCGTGGAACTTGAGAGGGGACTCCTTCTAGCAAAAGGGTTCTCAGTCCCGTTAGTAACCACCCTGCTCGCTAGCAGGAAGGAGGTAACTTCACAAAAATACCCCAAAATTTGGGAAAAATTCTTACAGTTCACGGGCCGACAATTGACTAGAACAGCCCAGAAAATACCAATAAAGGAGATCCTAGAGTTCCTCCAGAAAGGGCTGGAAAAAGGACTATCCACAAGCACCTTAAAAGTGCAGGTATCGGCCCTGGGTGCATTGTTTGATCAAAAACTGGCAGATCACCCATGGATCTATAGATTCATTCGGGCCTCCTTCACATCCAGGCCCACAAAATTAACACCTAAGGTAGCTCCCTGGGATTTAAATTTAGTATTAAGGGCACTGACAGCATCTCCATTCGAACCGATTGCTTCCATCCCAATAAAGGCGCTGACACTAAAAACAGTACTCCTGGTGGCCCTAACCTCAGCTCGTCGTGTTTGCGAGCTGCAGGCGATATCTATAAATCCACCATATACCACCTTTTTGGATGATAGAGTGATCATAAAAACTGATCCAGCCTTCCTACAAAAGGTAAATTCCAAATTCCACAGGGAGCAGGAGATAATTTTGCCCTCGTTTTGTTCGAAACCCAAATCCCAGGGAGAGGAAACCTTCCATTGTTTAGATGTCACACGTTGCCTGCTTCAATATATAGAAGCCTCAAAACCATGGCGGCAGTCTTCAGCCCTTTTTGTCTCCTTTCAGGGGACAAACAGGGGTAAAAAAGCTTCAAAGTCAACGATTGCACGATGGCTTCGTATGGGTATTGCACTAGCTTACTCTTCTTCAAACCAGACTCCCCCACTGGGTGTAACAGCTCACTCTACAAGAGCCATAGCCACGTCCTGGGCTGAAAGGGCAAATGCTTCAGTTGAGCAGATCTGTAAGGCAGCAGTATGGTCATCACCATCCACTTTCTTCCGACACTATAGACTAGACCTAGGGCCCTCAAATCTGGCCTTTGGGAGAAAAGTGTTGTCTGCTGTTGTCCCACCCTAGGAGTCTATTCTATCTTTCCTCTCATGTGCGGTGCTGTCATGGGGAAGGGAAAAAATGATAATTACTTACCGGTAATTTGATTTTCCAGAGCCATGACAGCACCGCATTGTTCCCTCCCTATCTTGGTGATGGTTGTGTGGTGCACCAGAGGTTTTTAATTATATCTGGATGTGTAGATATATGTATATAGACATGGATTTAAAGGAAAAGGGGAATATTAGTAGCGCTGTCATATAACATGTATGTAAACTAATAAGGCGGTTACCTTGCATACTCTGAAACAAACTGAGGGGAGAGGTGCCGCCCCCCTTCTTATGTCTCTGCTACAGGCTTCCTGTTTCCTGGGGGCGGGTACCTTCTCTCGTGTGCGGTGCTGTCATGGCTCTGGAAAATCAAATTACCGGTAAGTAATTATCATTTTTCTTGGTGACTGTGGTCTCAGTTGCCTTGAGATCATTAATGTGCAGTTTTAGGCTGTGTAGTTTTAGGCTGAACTCTCACCTTCCTCATGATCAAGGAGAGCCCACGAGGTGAAATTTTGCATGGTACCCCAGATCGATGTCGATTGACAGTCATTTTGTATTTCTTCCATTTTCTTACTATTGCACCAACAGTTGTCTCCTTCTCACACATATGCTGTCCTTAACTTTGTGATCCTCCTTGAGATGGTTCTACTCCTTCTTTGGAGTCCAGCTTGTAAAGGCACACACCTGTCTATATAAGACCTCAAAGCTCATAGTGCATGTCAGACTAAATGAGAATTATGAGGTCAAAGGAACTGGCCAAGGAGCTCAGAGACAGAATTGTGGCAAGGCACAGATCTGGCCAAGGTTACAAAAGAATTTCTGCAGTACTCAAGGTTCCTAAGAGCACAGTGGCCTCCATAATCCTTAAATGGAAGAAGCTTGGGACCACCAGAGGTCTTCCTAGACCTGTCCGTTTAGCCAAACTGAGCAATCGTGGGAGAAGAGCCTTGGTGAGAGAGGTAAAGAAGAACTCCAAGATCAATGTGGCTGAGCTCCACAGATGCAGTAGGGCGATGGGATAAAGTTACACAAAGTCAACTATCACTGCAGCCCTCCACCATTCAAGCCTTTAAGGCAGAGTGGCCAGACAGAAGCCTCTCCTCAGTGCAAGACATTTGAAAGCAAGCATAGAGTTTGCTAAAAAACACATGAAGAACTCCCAGACTATGAGAAAGAAGATTCTCTGGTCTGATGAGACGAAGATAAAACTTTTTGGTGATAATTCTAAGCGGTATGTGTGGAGAAAACCAGGCACTGCTCATCACCTGCTCAATATAATCCCAACAGTGAAGCATGGTGGTGGCAGCATCCTGCTATGGAAGTGTTTTTAAGTTGTAGGGACAGGACAACGTGTTGCAATTGAAGGAAACATGAATGTGGTCAATACAGAGATATCCTGCATGAAAACCTCTTCCAGAGTGCTCAGGACCTCAGACTTGGCCAAAGGTTCACCTTCCAACAAGGCAATGCCCCTAAGCACACAGCTAAAATAACAAAGGAGTGGCTTCAGAACAACTTTGTGACCATTATTAACTGGCCCAGCCAGAGCTCTGACCTAAACCCAATTGAGCATCTATGGAGAGACCTGAAAATAGCTGTCCTCCAACATTCATCATCCAAACTGAGAGAACTGGAGAGGATCTGCCAGGAAGAATGGCAGAGGATCCCCAAATCCAGGTGTGAAAAACTTTTTGTGTCATTCTCAAAAGACTCATGGCTGTACTAGCTCAAAAGGGGGCTTCTACTCAATACTGAGCAAAGGGTCTGAATACTTATGACCATGTATTATTTCAGTTTTTATTTTTAATTTGCAAAAATTTCTACATTTCTGTTTTTTTTTCAGTCAAGATGGGGTGCAGAGTGTACATTAATGAGAAATAAAATAATTTTTTTGAATTTACCAAATGGCTGCAATGAAACAAAGAGTGAAAAATTTAAAGAGGTCTGAATACTTTCCTTATCCACTGTATATGACCACAGGGCATAGCGTTAAGGAGGAGGGATGCACCAGGAGAAGGTTTTCAATCTTTTCTATTTTATCTGTTTTCTATTTTTCTATCTTTCTGATTTTACAATCATAAAAACTGTACGTTTTAGTTGGAAAAATACTCAAAAGTAAAATTTCCCTAAAGGGTCAAAAATTTAAAAATGTTTAAGGAAATAAAATAAACATAAAAAGATACAAAAGTAAATTATTATTTTTTTTTAATTATTAAGGTGAAGTGAAGAAAATCTGTTAACACATGTTGTAGCTATCCCACAATCGTCTTGACCAGTTAAAAAAATGAAAAGAACTGATTTATTTTGGTGGAAAATTTTTTTAGATTACACAATAAATGTTTTGCACAAAAAAAATGCAAATTTCACATAGTAACATCAGGAAAAACAAATATAAATTATGGTTCTCAGAATGCTTTGATGAAAAAAAAAGCCAACCATAATTAGCCACATTATTTAAGTTGTTATAGAGAATTTCCACTGATAGTAAATATTGCCATATGGTCCATTTAGATGAGAAGATAATTGGCAAGCTTACTCCTAATTACCTGTCAAGTGTAAACATGGCAGTGATCACCTGAAGAATGAGGAAACACGTGGCAATCGGGTCATTTATGCATGCAAAAAAATCATTGTTATTGGCAACACATTGCCTGCCACGTGTAAACAGAGGTTTTGCTGCTGATAGTATGATGCTGTGTGGGGGCAGAGTGACTGTATTAGTGATCATTCTGTCCCTGTCTTTGTTCATCGGTCTGTGTAAACATACCAGTAACCGAGTGCCAAATAGCTTGTATATACTCAATCAGTACTTATAGGCTAGTGTGTAAATGCAGCACTAAATTAGTAGACTTTGTTTACTTAAAGGGAAACTATCTTCAGACAATTACCTATTGTTGAAACCAGGCACTGTTATAATAACAGGTAACTCCTCTATACACGGTTGATAACACAGGATCCACCAATCACAGTAGCCAATGTCACAGCTGACCCTATGCCCCCTCCCTTTACAATGAACTTTTTCACATCTTCATTAGACACACTTCAATACAACAGATAAAGTCGGGGTCTGACGATTGTGGCTAAGTACATGTGCTGTTTCTTGACATAACAGGAAGTTAAAGTCTAAAAAAGCGCCAGTGACCGGTGTGAAAATTGGAAGTTTTCTGATATTTATTTTTAACACAGATTTTGATATGGAAAAGAAAAACAAAAGATATTTAAAAACACTATTCTATTAAAAAAATATTTAAACAATTGGTCATTTACTAATGATCAGTTCTCCTTTAAATCGATATTGGTATTTTTATGTTTTGTTTTTAGCCATAATTGATTTCACTTTTCAATCAGTTTATCGGAAACCTATAATAAGCCATCACTTTGTAATTAACAATGCTGACATGATGACAGTTTATCGCCAATTTCTGGAAAGTGAAATTCTAAATTAAACTTTAAACCAATATGGATGCAAACTTTTCAAATTCAATCGAACAGAAAAATGCTAATACAGCTGTAGGCACAATAAACAAGCTTACTATAAGTTATAACTTTTGACAAATATATGACCATTTTTACATTTTGAGAAGAAATCCTTTAAATCCTCAAACCTGTATCATTTGATCTTTATATTGAAGGACAGCCATCCTCAGTTAACTGAAGAGAAAATAGATTACACATTAATGATTCAAAAAAAGAGGAACTTAAGGAAGCGAGGTAGCCATGTTAGGAGCGTATTACAATAGAGGGCACTAGAAATAATATATCAAGGTTATTTACATTTATTATATTGATCTCTGATCTCTTGGGGTAATCTTGATGCCTTCTCCAGAGAGCTGATCCCCTGAAGCAGCCAAAAATTATTATCGTTGCTGCTTCTTGATCTTCTCTAATAATGATGAGTCTTGAAATGTTGTTGAGATGTGAACTTCATAGGTTATTTTTCCAGCCTTTTGTATACTATCTTTAATATATAAAGAGATAGTAAATATGCATAAATAAATACTAAGATTTTTGCATCCTGAGATTCACAGTTAACTATCTTAAGGCTATATTAACATATGATGATTCTGTTCTCCAGTTACCGTATGTAATGAACATAGTAAGTGGCAATTATGCTACTCTATCGGACCTAGCAATCACAGGATCGCTGCATATTCACAAATATGGCAGACTACTGGGTTGAGCAGATCCAGATCAGCTCGGCCAGTAACTAATATCCCTACAGAAGACTGTTTTACCTTGTAATTTCATCTCCAATGGATGATCTAGTCACAGTGGAAGTGGTAAAATGAAAAAAAATATATATATATATAAAGAGTGGAATATCCCCATGTACATATAAATACAGGGTGGGCCATTTATATGGATACGCTTAAATAAAATGGGAATGCTTGCTTTTCAAGATGGGTGGTGACCATGGCGGTTATTTTGAAGTCGGCCATGTTGGATCCAACTTTATTTTTTTCCAATGAGAAGCGGTTCAAGTGACACATCAAACTTATTGAGAATTTCACAAGAAAAACAATGGTGTGCGTGGTTTTAATGTAACTTTATTCTTTCAAGAGTTATTTACAAATTTATGACCACTTATAAAATGTGTTCAAAGTGCTGCCCATTGTGTTGGATTGCCAATGCAACCCTGTTCTCCCCTCCCACTGTTGACACATTGATAGCAACACTGCAGAAGAAATGCTAGCACGGGCTTCCAATATCTGTTGTTTCAGATGCTGCACAGGTGTGGTATACGGGGTGCTGCTGGACTCAGAGTTTTATAGATCCATTCACGCAGCCATGAAAATCACAGATCTGAGAATGGGATCCAGAGACTCAGAACATGTCTTTTTCTGATCCGATTGTGAAGATTAGAATGGGATACAGTCAATGGGTCTGTGTGCTGTCCAAGAAAAAAACAGCAGCATACCAACATGTTAAATAGATGCAGGACTGTAGTCGTCTTTCATTAAAGTTTTCATCTGTTGAAAAAAATTACGATATTTGTAATTCTGAATTGTTGACAATCAAGTGAGTCTTTTGAATATTGGCGTCACTTCTTTGAAAGACAAGCACAAAATCACTTTGATTTACAGACCACAAAAAACTTCCTTACCTTCAATCAGTCAAAAGACTGAATCCTAGGAAAGCACAATGGGGTTGGTTCTTCTCTACGCTTGATTTTGTGGTAACATTTAGGCCTGGTATTAACCCCTTCCTGACATCAGACGTACTATCCCGTCCATGGGACCCAGGCCCCTATGCCCATGGACGGGATAGTACATCTACCGTGATCAGCGGCGCCCACGTGGTGAGCGCCGCTGATCGCGGCCGGGTGTCAGCTGATTATCACAGCTGACACCAGGCACAATGTGTCAGGGGCGGTCACGGACCGCCCCCGACACGTTAACCCCTTGCACAATGCGATCAAACACGATCGCGGTGTACCAGGGGTTAAAGGGAAGCATCGGCAGGGAGGGGGCTACCTCCGTGCTTCCATGAGCCCCCCACGGCAGCGCAATGTGCAGCGCTGCTGCGGGGGGCTCCTTTCCTGCAGGCCCCCGAATCCAAGATGGCGACGGGGGCCTTCGGGGGCCTGCAGGAAGCTGGCTTCCTCAGTGCCTGCAAAGCGCAGGCATGAGGAAGCCTTCTGCACTGCCTATGACAGATCGCTGATCTGTCACAGTGATCTGTGATGTGACAGATCAGCGATCTGTCACAGGACAGTGATGTCCCACCTGGGACTATTTAATAAAGTTAAAAAAAAATAAAAAAAGTGTTAAAATAAATTTAAAAAAAATCGCCAAATAAATTAGAAAAAAAAAAATATTCCCCCAAATAATTCCATTTTTTGGAAATAAAATAAAAAAAAACAATAAAAGTACACATATTAGGTATCGCCGCGTCCGTAACGACCCACCCTATAAAATTGTTCCATTAGTTAACCCCTTTAGCGAACCCCTTAAAAAATAAAAATAAAAAACAAAGCAAAAAATAATGATTTATTATCATACCGCCAAACAAAAAGTGTAATAACGTGCGATCAAAAAGACGCATATAAATATCCATGGTACCACTGAAAACGTCATCTTGTCCCGCAAAAAACGAGCTGCCACACAGCATCATCAGCGAAAAAATAAAAAAGTTATAGCTCGCAGAATAAAGCGATGCAAAAATAATTATTTTTTATATAAAATAGTTTTCATTGCATAAAACCGACAAAACATAAAAAAAGACCTAAATGAGGTATCGCTGTAATCGTACTGACCCGAAGAATAAAACCGCTTTATCAATTTTATCGCACGCGAAACGGTGTAAACGCACCCCCCCAAAAGAAATTCATGAAACGCTGGTCTTTGTTCATTCTGCGTCCCAAAAATCAGAATAAAAAGCGATCAAAAAATGTCATGTGCCCGAAAATGGTACCAATAAAAATGTCAACTCGTCCCGCAAAAAATAAGACCTCACATGACTTGGTGGGTCAAAATACGGAAAAATTATAGCTCTCAATATGTGGTGATGCAAAAACTATTTTTACAATAAAAAGCGTCTTTTAGCGTGCAACAGCTGCCAAATATAAAAACCGCCATAAATAGTTAATCAAACCCCCCGTTATCACCCCCTTAGTTAGGGAAAAATAATAAAATAAAAAAAATGTATTTATTTCCATTTTTCCATTAGGGTTAGGGTTAGGGCTAGGGTTAGGGTAGGGTTAGGGCTAGGGTTAGGGTTAGGGCTAGGGTTAGGGTTAGGGCTGAGATTAGGGTTAGGGGTGTGTTGGGGTTCGGGTTGGAGTTAGAATTAGGGGTTTCCACTGTTTGGGCACATCAGGGGCTCTCCAAATGCAACATGGCGTCTGATCTCAATTCCAGCCAATTCTGAGTTGAAAAAGTCAAATGGTGCTCCTTCCCTTCCAAGCTCTGCCATGCGCCCAAACAGTGTTTTACCCCCACATGTAGGGTATCAGCCTACTCAGGTCAAATTGCAAAACAATTTTTGGGGTCCAATTTCTCCTGTTACCCTTAGGAAAATAAAAAATTGGGGGCAAAAATATCATTTTTGTGGAAAAAAATGATTTTTTTATTTTCACGTCCGAGCGTTATAAACTTCTGTGAAGCACTTAGGGGTTCAAAGTGCTCACCACACATCAAGATAAGTTCCGTGGGGGGTCTAGTGTCCAAAATGGGGTCACTTGTAGGGAGTTTCAATAGTTTAGGTACATCAGGGGCTCTCCAAACGCACATAACACCCGCAGACCATTCCATCAAAGTCTGCATTCCAAAACGTCACTGCTTCCCTTCCGAGCCCCGACGTGTGTCCATACAGTAGTTTTCTCCAACATATGGGGTGTCAGCGTACTCAGGACAAATTGGACAACAACTTTTGGGGTCCAATTTCTCCTGTTACCCTTGGGAAAATGAAAAAATTGGGGACTAATTGATCATGTTTGTGGAAAAAAATGATTTTTTTATTTTCATGCCCGGGCATTATAAACTTCTGTGAAGGCCTTGGGGGTTCAAAATGCTCACCACACATCTAGATAAGTTCCTTAGGGGGTTTCGTTTCCAAAATGGGGTCATTTGTGGGGGTTTCCACTGTTTAGGTACATTAGGGGCTCTCCAAAGGCAACATGACACCCGCAGACCATTCCATCAAAGTCTGCATTCCAAAACGTCACTACTTCCCTTCCGAGCACTGACGTGTGTCCATACAGTAGTTTTCTCCCACATATGGGGTGTCAGCGTACTCAGGACAAATTGGACAACAACTTTTGGGGTTCAATTTCTCCTGTTACCCTTGGGAAAGTAAAAAAATTGGGGACTAATTGATCATGTTTGTGGAAAAAATACGATTTTTTTATTTTCATGCCCTGGCATTATAAACATCTGTGAAGCCTTTGGGGGTTCAAAGTGCTCACCTCACATCTAGATAAGTTCCTTAGGGGGTCTAGTTTTCAAAATGGGGTCATTTGTGGGGGGTTTCCACTGTTTAGGTATATTAGGGGCTCTCCAAAGGCAACATTACACCCGCAGACCATTCCATCAAAGTCTGCATTCCAAAACGTCACTACTTCCCTTCCGAGCCCCGACGTGTGTCCATACAGTAGTTTTCTCCAACATATGGGGTGTCAGCGTACTCAGGACAAATTGGACAACAACTTTTGGGGTCCAATTTCTCCTGTTACCCTTGGGAAAATGAAAAAATTGGGGACTAATTGATCATGTTTGTGGAAAAAAATGATTTTTTTATTTTCATGCCCGGGCATTATAAACTTCTGTGAAGGCCTTGGGGGTTCAAAGTGCTCACCACACATCTAGATAAGTTCCTTAGGGGGTTTCGTTTCCAAAATGGGGTCATTTGTGGGGGTTTCCACTGTTTAGGTACATTAGGGGCTCTCCAAAGGCAACATGACACCCGCAGACCATTCCATCAAAGTCTGCATTCCAAAACGTCACTACTTCCCTTCCGAGCCCTGACATGTGTCCATACAGTAGTTTTCTCCCACATATGGGGTGTCAGCGTACTCAGGACAAATTGGACAACAACTTTTGGGGTTCAATTTCTCCTGTTACCCTTGGGAAAGTAAAAAAATTGGGGACTAATTGATCATGTTTGTGGAAAAAATACGATTTTTTTATTTTCATGCCCTGGCATTATAAACATCTGTGAAGCCTTTGGGGGTTCAAAGTGCTCACCTCACATCTAGATAAGTTCCTTAGGGGGTCTAGTTTTCAAAATGGGGTCATTTGTGGGGGGTTTCCACTGTTTAGGTACATTAGGGGCTCTCCAAAGGCAACATTACACCCGCAGACCATTCCATCAAAGTCTGCATTCCAAAACGTCACTACTTCCCTTTCGAGCCCCGATGTGTGCCCATACAGTAGTTTACACCTACATATGGGGTATCAGCGTACTCAGGACAAATTGCACAATAACTTTTAGGGTCCTGTTACCCTTGGAAAAATAAGAATTGAGGGTGAAAAGATCATTTTTGTGGAAAAAATATGATTTTTTAATTGTACGGCTTTATGTTATAAACTTCTGTGAAGCCCTTGGGGGTTCAAAGTTCTCACCACACATCTAGATAAGTTCCTTAGGGGGTCTAGTTTCCAAAATGGTGTCATTTGTGGGGGGTTTCCACTGTTTTGGTACATCAGGGGTTTTCCAATCGCGACATGATGTCCGATCTCAATTCCAGCCAAAAACGTCAAATGGCACTGCTTCCCTTCTGAGCTCTGCCATGCGCCCAAATAGTGGTTTACCCCCACATGTGGGGTATCAGCGTACTCAGGACAAATTGCACAATAACTTTTACGGTCCTGTTACCCTTGGGAAAATAAAAATTGGGGTGAAAAGATCATTTTTGTGGAAAAAATATGATTTTTTAATTGTACCGCTGTACCTTATAAACTTCTGTAAAGCCCTTGTGGGTTCAAAGTTCTCACCACATATCTAGATAAGTTCCTTGGGGGGTCTAGCTTCCAAAATGGGGTCATTTGTAGGGGGTTTCAACTGTTTAGGTACATCAGGGACTCTCCAAACGTGACATGGCATCCGATCTGAATTCCAGCCAATTTTGCATTGAAAAAGTCAAACGGCGCTCCTTCCATTCTGAGCTCTGCCATGCGCCAAAACAGTCATTCCCCCCCACATATCAGGTATCAGCGTACTCAGGACAAATTGCACAATAACTTTTGCAGTCCAATTTCTCCTGTTACCCTTGGTAAAATAAAAAAAAATTGAACCTGAAGTATTTTTTTTGTGAAAAAAAGTTAGATGTACATTTTCTTTTCAATATTCGAAAAAATTCCTGTGACGCACCTAAAGGGTTAATAAACTTCTTGAATGTGGTTTTGAGCACCTTAAGGGGTGCAGTTTTTAGAATGGTGTCACTTTTGGGTATTTTCTATCATATAGACCCCTCAAAGTGGCTTCAAATGTGATGTGGCCCTAAAAATAAAATGGTGTTGTAAAAATGAGAAATCGCTGGTCAACTTTTAACCCTTATAACTTCCTAACAAAAAAAAATTTTGGTTCCAAAATTGTGCTGATGTAAAGTAAGCATGTGGGAAATGTTAGTTATCAAGTTTTTTGTGTGCCGTATCTCTGTTATTTAAGGGCCTAAAAATTCAAAGTTGGAAAATTGCGAAATTTTCAAAATTTTCGCCAAATTTCCGTTTTTCTCACAAATAAACGCAAGATATTTGAATGAAATTTTACCACTAACATGAAGTACAATATGTCACGAGAAAACATTGTCAGAATCACCGGGATCCATGGAAGCGTTCCAGAGTTATGACCTCATAAAGGTACAGTGGTCAGAATTGTAAAAATTGGCCCGGTCATGAACGTGCAAACCACCCTTGGGGGTGAAGGGGTTAAAATATTACAGCCAGTAATGACATCTCCTAAAGTTTCTGCCTATCACAAACTTAGAACAAGTTCCCATTCCAGCTGAGAATACAGTTGTGTCTTTTTTCTTTCTCTAGATCTTGTCGAAGAGATATGTACAGTAAATTTCCAGCATTAGTCCTTGACAATACTCCTTCCTAAAAATAATTTGTTCCTCCACATATTCGTCGACAAGTCCCCCAGGAGCCTAATGATTCTGTCTTTACTGGTAACTCTGGGACTATACTATCCAACAAATAACCAAAAATGTTTAGTGGTCAACTATGGTTTGAAATTGGTGCCTGAGTAAAAACACCCCAAACCTGTCCTGTGAGACTCCTTCAGTCTGTATCGATTTGTAAAAATGGACATGGACTTTATTACTGATTTCCAATCCTAAGAATCAAAGACTGTTATTTGGGTAGTGGTAGGCATATTTTGCAAACAGTATTATTTTGTTATTTTGGTTGGGTTGCCTACATCTCAAACTATAAAGGAGTTGTCTGATATCTATAATACCCTTTATAAATATCTATATTTAACTCCTAGCCACTTTTGTTATATACTTTATAATAAGATTTTCTATCATTCTCCCTATACAACTATTCCATATATGTGTTTTTTAATTTATTTCCTGTGACGTTTTATTTGAAGGGAGTTGCAAATGGAATATCAGAGTAGAATCACCTTACAGTCACTTCCCCTCATCTTCTATCACACTTCCTGAATCAGGACATCATCAGGAGGCATTGATGTCACTTACCACAGCTTCTGGTACCGCCTTCCCCTTATGATGTCCTATTTTGGGGAGGAAGGGTTGTGGAGACATTTGGGGTCAGCAGGTGTTCTAATCCGCTAGCCGAAACTGCATGAACCACGGCTGATCCCTCAAAAAGCCTGCTCTCATTTTACCACAGGCGTAATACTACTCATACAACACAGGGTGAGGATAAAACAGTGTTTCAATACTATATTGAACCACAAAACAGGCAAATAACACATAAAACAGTCCCATCAAAATACCCAAGATGGTGCAAAATTACGGAGTCTTACCCTTCCACTGAGTCGCTGGGATAAGAGCAGCTGTGACTTCAGAGCTTCCAGTGCTGACTATCCCCACCTGTGGCAAGCACAGAGAAGAGGTAATGACAAGCTTAGGAAGCTGACAGCCCATTCAGGCCAGGTGACTGGAGGGCCATAACCTGGCTTCTCCGAACATCTCCATGGAGCTAGGTGACCGGTGGGTCCCAATCCTGGCTTTTCCAGACATATTCATGGAGCTCAGGTGACCAGTGGGTCCAAATTCTGACTACCCTAAATGTATCCATGGGTGTAGTGATTGTTAATGGAGCAGATCTGTATTCTCTCAGCTGGGACCATGGTCCCCTAAGCTGACATCCTGTAGAATGTCAAATTTGTGTCCCTCGTGATGGAGCCATGATCTGGCAGCTATCCAGTAGAGAGTTCCTGGATGTGGTTTTGTAGTCTGGTTCTTTGAATCTCTGGATCTCTTGTTACAGAGGCATGTCCCCCTTTTATAGTTCACAACAGTTGTCCTCCAAGCCATTATCCACAGCCCAAGGGAAAGGGGTGATTAGTAGAGTTGAGCGAAACGGGTCGAAAAAATTCAAAAGTCGCCGACTTTTGGCAAAGTCGGGTTTCATGAAACGAAACCCGACCCTAGGATGAGGTCGGCCACGAGGTCGGCGACTTACGCGCCAAAGTCGCGTTTCAAAAGTTTGTTTTGCTCTCTTTTTCAGCCAATCAGGATCCACGGACACTGTGGGCAACGTGATGACCTAGGCACGGGTCACCACCATCTATCAGAAGGGCATGCAAGTGATTGGCTTGCTTTGGTGGGCGTCACAGGGGGTATAAAAGGGCGTGCACGCCGACCGCCATCTTACTTCTGCCGATCTTAGTATAGGGAGAGGTTGCTGCTGATTCTGTAGGGAGAGTGTTAGGCAGGGAAGAAGACAAAAAAACTGCTTCTGCTGCTAGCGATTTGGCCTGCACAACACACAAGTCACTGTGTGTGCAGTGCAAGGGGAGGCTATATTGTGGTGTATCAGTGGTGTTGGTTGTTGGGTTGCCTTTTAAGGCTTCCTGACACGCTGGCATTGCTGTTTACCCACTGCTCTGCAAACTGCTTTTTTAAAAGCAATCCAATCTCCCTTATCCTCTAGTCACTTTTGTCACAGCTGTGCCATCTAGCCTGTCACATAGCGCTCAGATATCAGTGGGCCTCACACAATCCACAAGTGTCCAGTGTCCAAAAGTGTGCGCAGAGATTCAAAATCTCCATTATCCTCTCGTCACTTTGGTCACAGCTGTGCCATCGAGCCTGTCACATAGCGCTCAGATATCAGTGGGCCTCACACAATCCACAAGTGTCCAGTGTCCAAAAGTGTGCGCAGAGATTCAAAATCTCCATTATCCTCTCGTCACTTTTGTCACAGGCAGCTGTGCCATCGAGCCTGTCACATAGCGCTCAGATATCAGTGGGCCTCACACAATCCACAAGTGTCCAGTGTCCAAAAGTGTGCGCAGAGATTCAAAATCTCCATTATCCTCTCGTCACTTTGGTCACAGGCAGCTGTGCCATCGAGCGTGTCACATAGCGCTCAGATATCAGTGGGCCTCACACAATCCACAAGTATCCAGTGTCCAAAAGTGTGCGCAGATATTCAAAATCTCCATTATCCTCTCGTCACTTTGGTCACAGGCAGCTGTGCCATCGAGCGTGTCACATAGCGCTCAGATATCAGTGGGCCTCACACAATCCACAAGTGTCCAGTGTCCAAAAGTGTACGCAGAGATTCAAAATCTCCATTATCCTCTCGTCACTTTGGTCACAGGCAGCTGTGCCATCGAGCGTGTCACATAGCTCTCAGATATCAGTGGGCCTCACACAATCCACAAGTGTCCAGTGTCCAAAAGTGTGCGCAGAGATTCAAAATCTCCATTATCCTCTCGTCACTTTGGTCACAGGCAGCTGTGCCATCGAGCGTGTCACATAGCTCTCAGATATCAGTGGGCCTCACACAATCCACAAGTGTCGAGTGTCCAAAAGTGTGCGCAGAGATTCAAAATCTCCATTATCCTCTCGTCACTTTGGTCACAGGCAGCTGTGCCATCGAGCGTGTCACATAGCGCTCAGATATCAGTGGGCCTCACACAATCCACAAGTGTCCAGTGTCCAAAAGTGTGCGCAGAGATTCAAAATCTCCATTATCCTCTCGTCACTTTGGTCACAGGCAGCTGTGCCATCGAGCGTGTCACATAGTGCTCAGATATCAGTGGGCCTCACACAATCCACAAGTGTCCAGTGTCCAAAAGTGTGCGCAGAGATTCAAAATCTCCATTATCCTCTCGTCACTTTGGTCACAGGCAGCTGTGCCATCGAGCGTGTCACATAGCGCTCAGATATCAGTGGGCCTCACACAATCCACAAGTGTCCAGTGTCCAAAAGTGTGCGCAGAGATTCAAAATCTCCATTATCCTCTCGTCACTTTGGTCACAGGCAGCTGTGCCATCGAGCGTGTCACATAGCGCTCAGATATCAGTGGGCCTCACACAATCCACAAGTGTCCAGTGTCCAAAAGTGTGCGCAGAGATTCAAAATCTCCATTATCCTCTCGTCACTTTGGTCACAGGCAGCTGTGCCATCGAGCGTGTCACATAGCGCTCAGATATCAGTGGGCCTCACACAATCCACAAGTGTCCAGTGTCCAAAAGTGTGCGCAGAGATTCAAAATCTCCATTATCCTCTCGTCACTTTGGTCACAGGCAGCTGTGCCATCGAGCGTGTCACATAGCGCTCAGATATCAGTGGGCCTCACACAATCCACAAGTGTCCAGTGTCCAAAAGTGTGCGCAGAGATTCAAAATCTCCATTATCCTCTCGTCACTTTGGTCACAGGCAGCTGTGCCATCGAGCGTGTCACATAGCGCTCAGATATCAGTGGGCCTCACACAATCCACAAGTGTCCAGTGTCCAAAAGTGTGCGCAGAGATTCAAAATCTCCATTATCCTCTCGTCACTTTCGTCACAGGCAGCTCTGCCATCGAGCCTGTCACATAGCGCTCAGATATCAGTGGGCCTCACACAATCCAAAAGTGTCCACTGTCCACAAGTGTGTGCAGAAATTCTAAATCTCCCCTGTCCTATAGACACCTTGTACCTTGTTTTACATTACTATATAGTTTGTTGGATTTTGTCTACATTTCTACCAAAAATGAGGAAGGCTGGTGGAAGAGGCCGTGGAATTGGGCGGGGGTTGGCAGCTGGTAATGATGGTGTTGGTGGTGGATCTGATGGTAGTGGCAAGAGCAAAATAGGACCGAATGCAGGAGGTGCTGACCCTGCGTCATCGTCTGGCTACATAAGGCCTCGAACGCTTAGTTTTCTAGGAGTTGGCAAACCGCTTTTAAAGGCAGAGCATCAGGAAAAAGTTTTGTCTTACATTGCTGACTCAGCCTCCAGCTCTATCGCCTCCTCTTCTTCAGTTGTAAAAAGTAAAAGCACTGAGTCGTCATTGGAGGCTCATGTTCATGAACCACACCTTTCCTTGTGTCCTTCACCCCAACCAAGATTGAAGGATGACGCAGGCCATACTACTGATTACTCCATGGAGCTGTTTTCACATACCATGCCTGGATTATCAAGTGAAATGGTGAATTACCCAGGCCAAGATGAATCTGACATGGAGTGCACTGATGCACAGCCGCTGATGGATGATTCTGCTGGTACATTCACTCAGAGCACTACATTGTCCTCGCAGTGTACAGAGCCAGATTTTGACCCTGATGAGACTCAGGTGCCCCTTCCCGCACACTATACCACCATACACGGTGACACAGAGAAAGGTGCACATGACATAGAAGAGGAGGTGATGGATGACCCAGTTGTTGACCCAGATTGGCATCCATTGGGGGAAGAGGGTGCTGCTTCCAATAGCTCAGATGAGGAGCATCCACAGCAGACATCGACATCGCAACAGCTGTTATCTGGCAGGCCAGGAGCACTCCAAAGACAGGTTCCAAACATCAAAAGAGTTGCTGGACAGCTTGTCCAGAGGGTCAAAAGATCACAGCGTGCTAGGCCGCAAAATGTCTGCCAAAGTAGGAAGAGTGCAGTGTGGCACTTTTTTGAACAAAATCCTCATGATCAGGCCAAGGTTATCTGTAAGAAGTGCGCAAAGACCTTTAGCCGAGGGAAAAATCTGAAAAATTTGAATACCAGTTGCATGCTTAGACATTTAACCAGCATGCACTTGCAAGCGTGGACACAACACCAAACCTCAAGTGCCACATATGCAACTGATCACAACGAAGGTAGTCAGCAATGCTACATTGTTTCCCCCACTGTAAGCCCACCGGTTAGCACAGCAGCAAATGTTGAGGTGTCGTTGCAAGACCACAGCAGTGAGGGAATCCCACTGTTATATCAACGAAAGACTGATTCTAGGCCATCAGAAAGAACACCAACTCCATCACCATCATCAACCCTCTCTCAGTCCGCCCTGTCCACCGCTACTTCCACCGTATGCAGCTCTCAAGTCCAGCTCACCCTCCCAGACACTATGAGTAGGTCAAGAAAGTACTCAGTCTCTCATCCGCGTACACTGGGTTTGAACGCCCACATTGCCAAACTAATCTCGTTTGAGATGATGCCCTTTCGGTTGGTGGAAAGCACAGCTTTCCGCGAACTCATGGCCTATGCAGTACCACGCTATGACCTACCCAGTCGCCACTTCTTCTCTCGCAAAGCCATCCCAGCCCTCCACCATCATGTGAAAGACCGCATTGTCCATGCACTCAAGCAGTCAGTGAGCGGAAAGGTGCACCTCACAGCTGATGCATGGTCCAGTCGGCATGGCCAGGGCCGTTACGTGTCCATCACTGCGCACTGGGTTAATGTGGTGGATGCAGGGTCCACAGGGGACAGCGGTGGTGGGACAGTGCTGCCTAGCCCACGGTATAGGAAACAGTTGGCTGTAGGCGTTCGACCCTCCTCCTCCTCCTCCAGAAGCGAAAGCTCGTCCACAGAGCGCAGTCGTACAAGCACTCCATCTGCAGCTGCCACTGTTGCACACGATGTGTCCCCCTATCGAGCAGCTAGTGGAAAGCGTCAGCAGGCTGTGTTGCAGATGATGTGTTTGGGCGACAGACACACCGCCGAGGTGCTGGCCGAGTACTTGAAGCGACAAACTGAGTCATGGCTGGGCAGTGTACATCTTGAGGCAGGCAAGGTAGTTAGTGATAACGGCCGTAATTTTGTGGCAGCCATAGCCCTTTCAAAACTCAGCCACATACCTTGCTTGGCTCACACCTTGAACCTGGTGGTGCAGTGCTTCCTCAAAAATTATCCGGAGTTAACAGCCCTGCTCCAGAAGGTGCGAAGACTGTGCGCGCACATCCGCCGGTCGCCTGTACACTCCGTTCGTATGCAGAAGCTGCAGCGATTGCTCCACCTTCCCAACCACCGCCTCATTATCGACATTGCAACAAGGTGGAACTCCACCCTGCACATGGTGGAGCGGCTGTGCGAGCAGAGGCAGGCCATAATGCATTTGTGGGAGGATACACGGCCAGGCACTTTGAGAGCAGACATGGAGTTGACAGGCGTGCAGTGGTCGAAGCTGAAAGACCTTTGTAAAGTCCTTCAGTGTTTTGAGGAATGCACACGGCTGGTAAGCGCAGACGACGCCATCCTAAGCATGAGCATCCCACTTATGCGTCTGCTCATGCAAACTTTGACGCACCTTAAGGAGCAGGCGTCTGCAGCCAATGTTGATGAGGAGGAAGAGGAGGAGGGAATCCTTGATGACATTCAGCCATTGTCTGCTCAGGGACCTCTCCTGGACGAGGTGGAGGAAGAAGAGGAGGAGGAGGAGGATGATGGGGATGATTACTTAGGGGAGGAGGATGCATCTCGTGGGGCAAGTGAAAATGTTGGCGTGGCAAGGTCTGGTGCAGGGTTTGTGCGTGACTGGAGGGATGTGGATTTGCCAGAAAGTGCTCCTCCACCCAGCACTCGCAGTGCATCATTGACACCGGGAACATTGGCCCACATGTCAGATTATGCCTTGCGGATCCTAAAAAGGGACCCCTGCATTGCCAAAATGATGAACGATGACGACTACTGGTTGGCCAGCATCCTGGATCCACGCTATAAAGGCAAATTACAAAACATCATGCCACAGGAGAACCTTGACCTAATATTGGCTAATAAACAAGCAACTCTGGTAAATCGGTTGCTTGAGGCATTCCCAGCACACAGCAGCGGTGATGGTTCTCACACGAGCCGTACGGGCCGGGGGCAGCTTGGCAGAGGTGTTCGTGGTGCACACAGCAGAAGTGGCTTTGGAGACAGGGGTTTCATGACAATGTTGTGGACTGATTTTTCAAATACCGCTCACACAACTGGTAATACTGCATCGATGGAAAGTGACAGGAGACAGCAGTTGTCAACTATGGTTACAAACTACTTTTCCTCCCATATCGATGTTCTCCCACACAGGTCATTCCCCTTTGACTATTGGGCCGCTAAACTGGACACCTGGCCTGAATTGGCCCAATATGCCTTACAGGAGCTCGCTTGCCCAGCTGCAAGTGTGCTATCGGAAAGAGTCTTCAGTGCAGCTGGATCAATCCTGACAGAAAAAAGGACCCGTCTGTCAACCCAAAATGTGGATGATCTAACCTTCTTTAAAATGAACCACGCATGGGTTTCCAAGGATTTTGTCCCACCTTCCCCGATGACACATAGGGTGACAGAAAAATGGCTTGCTTTGGTCCACCTCTTCCTGGTACTTCACCTATTTCGCCTTTTGCATCAGCTGAATGTCCAACATCAACATATGCCACTTTCTAAAACTCCCTAACTGTGCTGCCTTCCCCCCCATGGCCGGGGTCACCACCTACCGCACGACACCGTGCGAGTGCCGTTGCCCTGGACAGGTGGGTAGGCCGACTCTTGGGCGCGGGCACTGGCACAGGGTCCCTCATAGTGCAATCAAGTGTCTCTGACGGTGGTGGTGCACACCCGCAGTCAGACACACCGCTGTACTATGAGGGGCCCAGTGCCAGTACCGACGCCCACGAGTGGGCCCCCCTTGCTTGGGCAGGGCCCCAGCATTTGCAATCTTTAACTCTCCCTGCTCCTCCGCTGTGTAATCTGGGCCGTCAAATCCATACTGTGCCTGACACCGTCTGAGCCTGCCTCCTGAGACATATATTTTGAATGTGTACGCTATCCATACATGTTATCCAGGGATACGGCACCCTTTCTAACCTTTGTGCAATCACGTGCAATCCATACTGGGCCTAACACCGTCTGAGCCTGCCTCATGCTGTATAGACATATATTTTGAATGTGTACGCTATCCATACATGTTATCCAGGGATACGGTACCCTTTCTAACCTTTGTGCAATCACGTGCAATCCATACTGGGCCTAACACCATCTGAGCCTGCCTCATGCTGTATAGACATATATTTTGAATGTGTACGCTATCCATACATGTTATCCAGGGATACGGTACCCTTTCTAACCTTTGTGCAATCACGTGCAATCCATACTGGGCCTGACACCGTCTGAGCCTGCCTCCTGAGACATATATTTTGAATGTGTACGCTATCCATACATGTTATCCGGGGATACGGTACCCTTTCTAACCTTTGTGCAATCACGTGCAATCCATACTGGGCCTAACACCGTCTGAGCCTGCCTCCTGAGACATATATTTTGAATGTGTACGCTATCCATACATGTTATCCAGGGATACGGTACCCTTTCTAACCTTTGTGCAATCACGTGCAATCCATACTGTGCCTGACACCGTCTGAGCCTGCCTCCTGAGACATATATTTTGAATGTGTACGCTATCCATACATGTTATCCAGGGATACGGTACCCTTTCTAACCTTTGTGCAATCACGTGCAATCCATACTGGGCCTGACACCGTCTGAGCCTGCCTCCTGAGACATATATTTTGAATGTGTACGCTATCCATACATGTTATCCGGGGATACGGTACCCTTTCTAACCTTTGTGCAATCACGTGCAATCCATACTGGGCCTAACACCGTCTGAGCCTGCCTCCTGAGACATATATTTTGAATGTGTATGCTATCCATACATGTTATCCGGGGATACGGTACCCTTTCTAACCTTTGTGCAATCACGTGCAATCCATACTGTGCCTGACACCGTCTGAGCCTGCCTCCTGAGACATATATTTTGAATGTGTACGCTATCCATACATGTTATCCAGGGATACGGTACCCTTTCTAACCTTTGTGCAATCACGTGCAATCCATACTGGGCCTGACACCGTCTGAGCCTGCCTCCTGAGACATATATTTTGAATGTGTACGCTATCCATACATGTTATCCAGGGATACGGTACCCTTTCTAACCTTTGTGCAATCACGTGCAATCCATACTGGGCGTGAGAACGGCTGGCGAGCTGTTAAGCAAGCTACAGCACCTGTCCAGACAAGTACAGGGATTCCCTAGCGAGGAGACTTATTTGATTGTTTTCAATGTTGGGACAGCAATTTTTGGGGAGCACTATACTCTGGAGAATGATAGATGGGGCCCACCATACACTGGAACATTCCAAAGGTGGACATCAGACACTGGAGCAGCATTTACAGGGCCCATTATACACTAGAGCATTAGAAATGGGGCCCATTATGTTTGGAGCATTATTTGGGCCCATAAGACAGTGGAGCTTCATCCATGGGGACCAACATATACTGTAGCATTATGTGGAGCTCATCACATACTGTTTCAAACATTATATGGGACCAATGATTCTGTATGGAGAAATAGATGGGCCTCGTCATGAGATGTAAAAAGTGAGGTATTTTTCATTGTACTATACCGCTATTTATCTGCCGTATCGGAGCATGATGAGTTATGGTATGTGTTAAAGGGGCGCTCTTTCGCCCAGGGCACATGAAAACCTGCAGCCAGCCCTCCCACCCCCACAACTTTAGCCAAATAACTCCCATTTTTCAGTGCGTAACTTGTATTATGAAGTTAATTAAGGTTGACAAGCTTAAGTAAGAAGAATTGATGCTTTTGGCATTCAAATGGGCACTGTAGGTGTGTTTCCTGTCCTCCTCTCACTGCCGACTTTTATTCCCCATTGACTTACATTGGGTTTCGTGTTTCGGGACGACCCCGACTTTTCCCTATAATCGGACGATCTTGCTCGACCCGACTTTTGGAAAAGTCGGGTTTCACGAAACGAAACGCGACCCTAAAAAACCAAAAGTCGCTCAACTCTAGTGATTAGTAGAGATGAGCAAATATTTCAATATTCAGTTTGGGTTACGTTAGCCGAATTTACAAATATTCGCTGATTAATTTGGTGAATATTCACCGAACATTACCATTCACGTCAATGGGAAGCAAAAACAAGCACATGCACAACACCTTAGAATGGCCCCAAATGCTGCCAAAACACATCAAATGAGGGACAGACACCAGGAAAGTGGCCTCAATTCACCCACAGTACAAATTGCAGCATAGAACTGCAGCAATCAGCCAGGCATGAGGTATCGGGGTCTGGGACAGCATTTACAGCTTTACAATGAAAGTCACAATAAGATGAGGTGGGTGAGGGAGGTCCCCTTTGCTGGGAGCCTTGATAACACAAACAACATCTCTACCTGCTTTCAAGCTCAGCCACACTCAGGTGGCACAAATTTCAGTTATCTAGACTACCAGTGTCAGAAAAAAATAAGGATAGTAACACGGGTAATTGAGTGCAAGGAAGTGGATGCCCGATGGTCTCGGAGGCCTACTGCAACAGGCAACACACATGAAGGAGACCTAACCAGAAGTGTTCACATTTCCAAAAATTATTGGCAGATGCCACAAAAGTGTCATCAATTTCACCACAGTAGAAATAGTAGAATAGGGATCGACAGATCTTTCACTACACCCAATCCAGCAGATGGACACTCTACAAGGAGTGTTCACATTTAAAGAAATGAGGTCCTTACACCACAGAAGTGGCATCAATTTTACCACAGTAAGAATAGTCTAATTGTTACGGTTTGTGCTTTTGGATGGCAGAAAAAGACAATAACCCGGAGTGGACCCTCTGGGTCACGGCTCCAGAGCCCCTGCGGGCGAGCTGACCAGGTGGGGCCACCCCCTATACAGGGAGTGTTTGGGGCAGACCCACAAGGGATGGAACCGTGACAGCCGGAGCCAAAGGGGCGACTGGGTGAGCACCAGGGGGTACTAGGGTGAAGAGTCAGCGGAGCAGCGGTACAGAGGACAACGGATAAGGAGCCAGTGAGAGACACGGACGTGGAGGGTTCTGGGCTGGCGAATACTGGAGGCTGCAAGAGAGAGGGAGAGGTGAGCGGCAGAACAGACAAGGACCACAGGGCAGGAGACTCACAGTACAGTAGGGAAGAAGGCAGGAGTGGGCGGCAGAGGAGAGGCGAGGTCAGGAACGCACAGATAGCGAACACAGAGGCAGAAACAATAAGACACAGAAGGAACCACAAGGAGAAGGTACAGGGCCTGGGAGCATAGAGAGCACTGACCAAAGGGACAGCGGATCAGCATGATACACAGGCGTCTTACCTGGGAAGACGCCGGGCAGAAATAGAGGATGGGCGCCGCCATGTTGGGGGCGGAGCCAGCGCGTCACGTGGTGTAATCAGAGTGCCGGCCGCAGGAGTGTAGGACCGACGTCGGGGAGGCCGGAGGTCAGCAGAGGGGACGCGCCGGGGAGCGGGTGCGCGCCGGGAGGTGCGCACAGGACCTTGCAGGTGAGTATCAGCGGCGGCCGTGACAGTACCCCTCCCTCTACTCCCTTCTCTCCTGAGATTGTCGAGAAATCGTTTCATGATCCGAGGAGCATTAATGTTTTCTCGAGGTTCCCAGGACCTCTCCTCAGGCCCGAAACCCTTCCAATCGACCAAAAACAAAGTTCGACCCCTAACAGTCTTAATGGCGAGTATATCTTTAACCTCAAAGGTGTTATCAGAACTGCTGGGTTGGAAATTTTGCGAAGCGGTTGAGTGGTAGTGATTAAATACCGCAGGCTTGAGGAGGGATACATGAAAAACATTGGGAATTCTTAGCGAGGCAGGCAATTTTAGTTTGTAGGCCACGTCATTGACGCGCCTTAGAATCTCAAAAGGACCGATGAAACGTGGACCCAACTTATAAGAAGGAACCCTTAGTCTGATATGTCGTGAGGAAAGCCAGACCTTCTCCCCAGGGGAGTACGGAGGAGCATCTAAACGTCTCTTATCGGCATAGTCCTTCATTTTGCGACTGGCTCTCTCAAGGGCCTCCCTGGTGTCCCTCCAAATCTGGGAGAAATCCATCGATACAGCATCCGCCGCCGGTACACCCGAGGTGGGGGAAACGGGAAGGGGAATGCCGGGATGTTGACCAAAAACCACAAAAAAGGGGGACTTGGTAGAGGCTTCACTGGGGTGATTATTGTACGCAAATTCGGCCCATGGAAGAAGAGAAACCCAGTCATCTTGGTGCGCGTTAGAAAAATGCCGAAGGTACGAAGTCAGGACTTGATTGACCCGTTCCACTTGTCCGTTAGACTGGGGATGATAGGCCGATGAAAAATACAGAGTTATCCTCATCAATCCGCAGAGAGCTCGCCAGAATCGAGAGGTGAATTGGACTCCTCTGTCCGAGACAACGTGCTGAGGAAAGCCATGGAGACGGAAGACGTGGAGCAAGAAAATCTTCGCCAACTCGGGGGCAGAAGGCAGACCAGACAAAGGAACAAAGTGAGCCATTTTTGAAAACCGATCCACGACCACTAAGATAACCGAACACCTCGAGGACTCTGGCAGATCAGTGATGAAGTCCATAGCTATGTGGGTCCAAGGAGTCGTGGGTACGGGTAATGGGTGTAGGAGCCCATAGGGTCGGGATCGAGGAACCTTGTTCCTGGCACACGAAGGACAGGAAGCGATGAAGTCCAGGACGTCTTGGCGAAGCGATGGCCACCAATAATGTCGAGAGACAAGAAAGAGAGTCTTCCTTATTCCAGCGTGTCCAGAAAATTTAGATGAGTGCCCCCAGTGTAAGACCCTAGTCTTGTCCCTAGCCGGAACGAAGGTCTTACCGGGTGGTGGAGAAAGTACGCTTAGGGGAGCCACAGCGATAATCTTAGCTGGATTGATGATGTGTGCTGGGTCATCTTCACTGTCCACAGGCGAAAAGGATCGAGACAGGGCGTCAGCCTTGACGTTCTTATCCCCTGGCCGGAAGTGGAGCTGAAAATCAAAGCGCCCGAAGAACAAAGACCATCTAGCTTGACGTGGGTTGAGTCTTTGGGCGGTCTGCACATAAGCCAGATTCTTATGATCCGTGAATATGGTAAACGGATGGACTGCTTCTTCAAGAAGATGGCGCCACTCTTCAAGGGCGAGTTTAATGGCCAGTAGTTCTCTGTCTCCGATAGCGTAATTACGTTCTGGGACGGAGAAAACCTTGGAGAAGAACCCACATGTGACCACGCGTCCAGAGGAGGTCTTTTGTAGAAGAACGGCTCCTGCACCCACAGACGAGGCATCAACCTCCAGAAAAAATGGCCTACTGGCATCTGGACGGTGGAGTACTGGGGCTTTAGCGAATTCCTGCTTTAAAGCATTAAAAGCGGCTTCAGCCTCCCGTGGCCAGGATTGGGGATTAACCCCTTTGCGAGTGAGAGCAGAGATAGGCTTGACTAGGGAGGAAAAATGTGGAATGAATTGCCTGTAAAAATTGGCAAAGCCCAAAAAACGCTGGATTGCCTTCACTCCTTGAGGACGTGGCCACTTGAGAACGGCAGAGACCTTTTCAGGATCCATCTCCAAGCCAGTGCTCGAGACGATGTAGCCAAGGAACGGTAGCGAGGACTGCTCAAAGAGGCACTTCTCCAACTTAGCGAACAGGTAATTCTCCCTGAGACGATGTAGAACCTGACGGACATCTCGGCGGTGGGTAGACAAGTCGGGAGAGAAGATCAAGATGTCGTCCAGATAGACCACTACACAGACATAGAGAAGATCTCGAAAGATGTCATTGACGAGTTCCTGGAAAACTGCAGGAGCGTTGCAGAGTCCGAATGGCATCACTAAGTACTCGTAATGCCCGTCCCGTGTGTTGAATGCGGTCTTCCATTCATCCCCGGACCGTATACGAACTAGATTGTAGGCTCCACACAGATCTAGCTTGGTGAAGACTCATGCTCCTCTCAGGCGGTCGAAGAGTTCAGGAATCAATGGAAGCGGGTACTTGTTTTTTACCGTGATGCGGTTAAGGCCTCGATAATCAATACACGGACGTAGGGTACCGTCTTTCTTCTTTACAAAAAAGAAGCCTGCACCAGTCGGCGAGGACGATTTTCGAATGAAGCCCTTGGCTAGGTTCTCTTGGATGTACTCCGACATGGCCTGCGTCTCGGCTAAAGAGAGAGGAAAAATTCTGCCGCGGGGAGGAGTGGCACCAGGAATGAGCTCGATAGGGCAGTCATACGGTCGGTGAGGTGGAAGAACTTCAGCTTCTTTCTTGTCGAAGACATCCGCGTAGACCCGATATGCGGGCGGCAAAGTAGAGGGAGCAGGGAGGAGACGGGGAACACCTACGGGATGCACCGGCTGCAGACACCGAGACCGACAAGAGTCCCCCCAGCACAAAATATTGCCGTTTCGCCAATCCAAAGTGGGTTCATGGAGTCGCAACCAGGGAAGACCAAGGAGAATAGGATGCGAGATACCGGCTAAAACAAAAAACGAGATTTTCTCCTTGTGCAAGGCGCCAATCTGAAGCTCGACCTCGTGCGTAACTAACTTGACCGTCTCTTGCAAGGGATTACCGTCTACGGATGCAAGGACTTGGGGGTTCTCGAGGGCCTTCACAGGGACCGAAAATTTGGAAACTACATCGAGTCTAATAAGATTCCCAGCGGCGCCAGAGTCAACGTAGGCTGTCAAAGAGACCCGCTTGCCACCCACATGCAATAGGACAGATAGAGAAAGGGGTTGAGAGGAGTCATGCACACCTAGGGAGGCCTCTCTTACCTGACCTAGGTGGAGAAGTTTTCCGGACGATCCGGGCAGGTACGGAGGAAATGAGACCCGCTACCACAATAGAAACATAGGCCATGAGAACTTCTCTCTTTGCGTCGCTGTTCGGAGAGTTTCAAGCGATCAACTTGCATAGGCTCGGGTCCTGATGCGGAGGGAAAAGCCCTAGACCGAGGACTGGGTGGTCTGCGAGGAGACGGCAGCGGGCGCGCGAGTCTTCTCTCACGAGCTCGTTCCTGGAACCGCAGATCGATTCGGGTTGCCAAAGAAATTAGATCCTCAAGAGCCGTGGGAGTGTCGCGGCCTGCCAACTCGTCCTTTATACGCCCCGAAAGCCCCCTCTAAAAAGCTCCCACCAAAGCCTCATTGTTCCAACCCAAGTCGGACGACAGAGTCCGGAATTGGATGGCGTATTGCCCCACGGTTAGAGACCCCTGGCATAAACTGAACAACGACTCAGTGGTGGAGGCGAGACGCCCTGGCTCGTCGAATACGCGACGAAAAGTGTCCAAAAAATCTGACAAATGGGCGACCAGGGGGTCATCACGCTCCCAGAGGGGGTTTACCCATGCCAAAGCGTCCCCCTCGAGGTGGGAGATTATGAAGGCCACTTTAGAGCGATCCGTGGGGTATGCCTGAGGCTGCAACTCGAAGTGGAGGCGACACTGGTTCAGGAAACCTTGGCATAGTTTAGGGTCACCGTTATAGCGGGGTGGTTTGGCCAACCGCGGAAGAGGATGAGGGCCAGTACCTGGATGGGGAGCAGCCGAGGCTGACTGGAGCGTGAGTAAGCGGCCATCAACCGAAGCCATGTAGCTGAGGATGTGACTTTGTGCGTCCCGCTGCTGCGCTAACTCTTGCTGTAAACCGGCCAGCTGGGCCACATTACCAGGGTCAGAGGTTTGGAGGGCGGAGAGGCGCGCGTCCATCGATTTCATAAAGGACATTATGCGCGTTTGATTCTCTCGCAAAAAAAGTAACTCCTTCTGAGTAGCCGTGACTCCAGCGGGGTCCATGGCCTGTGTATCTGTTACGGTTTGTGCTTTTGGATGGCAGATAAAGACAATAACCCGGAGTGGACCCTCTGGGTCACGGCTCCAGAGCCCCTGCGGGCGAGCTGACCAGGTGGGGCCACCCCCTATACAGGGAGTGTTTGGGGCAGACCCACAAGGGATGGAACCGTGACAGCCGGAGCCAAAGGGGCGACTGGGTGAGCACCAGGGGGTACTAGGGTGAAGAGTCAGCGGAGCAGCGGTACAGAGGACAACGGATAAGGAGCCAGTGAGAGACACGGACGTGGAGGGTTCTGGGCTGGCGAATACTGGAGGCTGCAAGAGAGAGGGAGAGGTGAGCGGCAGAACGGACAAGGACCACAGGGCAGGAGACTCACAGTACAGTAGGGAAGAAGGCAGGAGTGGGCGGCAGAGGAGAGGCGAGGTCAGGAACGCACAGATAGCGAACACAGAGGCAAAAACAATAAGACACAGAAGGAACCACAAGGAGAAGGTACAGGGCCTGGGAGCATAGAGAGCGCTGACCAAAGGGACAGCGGATCAGCATGATACACAGGCATCTTACCTGGGAAGACGCCGGGCAGAAATAGAGGATGGGCGCTGCCATGTTGGGGGCGGAGCCAGCGCGTCACGTGGTGTAATCAGAGTGCCGGCCGCAGGAGTGTAGGACCGACGTCGGGGAGGCCGGAGGTCAGCAGAGGGGACGCGCCGGGGAGCGGGTGCACGCCGGGAGGTGCGCACAGGACCTTGCAGGTGAGTATCAGCGGCGGCCGTGACACTAATAGGGACCAACAGGTCTTTCTCTACACCCAATCCAGCAGATGGACACTCAATCATGAGTGTTCACATTTCCAAAACTATTGGCAGATACCACCAAAGTGGCATTAATTTCACCACAGTAGAAATAGTAGAATAGGGACCGACAGGTCTTTCACTACACCCAATCCAGCAGATGGACACTCTACAAGGAGTGTTAACATTTAAGGAAATGAGAGCCTTACACCTCAGAAGTGGCATGGCATCAATTTCACCACAGTAGAAATAGTCCAATAGGGACCAACAGGTTTTTCTCTATATTCAATCCAGCAGATGGACGCTCAACCATGAGTGTTCTGATTTCCAAAGATTATTGGCAGATACCACCAAAGTGGCATCAATTTCATCACAGTAGAAATAGTGTAATAAGGACCGACAGGTCTTTCACTACACCCAATCCAGCAGAAGGACACCCAACTTGGAGTGTTCACTTTTTAAAAAATGAGGGCCTGACACCACCGAAGTGGAATAACTGTCACTCGAATAGAAATAATATAAATTGGACCGACACGTTTTTCATTACAGCTAACCCAGCAGATGTAGACCAACCATGACTGCTCCTATTTCCAGAAATTTGTGTTAACATCAGCAGCAGCCACAGCAGACACGGAAGCCACGCTAAATATATCACAGAGTGCAGTTACATGACATTAATGCATCACATTAAAAAATGTAATATCACCTAGTCTGTACAGTCTGCGATTGGAGTGCAAAAGTCCTTGGAGATCCATCCCTTGTTCATCTTAATGATAGTTAGGTGGTCAACACTTTCAGGGGACAACCATATGCGCTTATCCGTCAGGACACAATCAGCAGCGCTGAAGACACATTCTGAGGGAGTGCTGGCTGCCGGGCACGATAAAACCCTCAAGGTATGTGAGGCAAGCTCAAGCCACTCCTTCATTTTGGAAGACCAAAAAGTGAAAGGGTCCAAACCCTCCCTGATGGTATTGATATTTAGTTCTAGATACTACTGCACCATCCTCTCCATTCGTTCACCACGTGTAAGACTTGGACTCTGTTGTGCTGGTGCATGAGTTGGTCTAAAAAAAAGTGTCAAAGGACTCACAGAAATTGCTTCATCCACTTCCACCACTGCTGCTGCTAAAGTTTTGGCTTTGATGAATTGACAGGCTGGAGGTTGGATGTCTACAGCTGCGATGCGAACTGTGTGCTTCACTGTTGTCTTGGGGAAAAGCTCTCTTATGGTTGTATAAAAGTGTGTTTCGATACTCCAGCATTCGCAGGTCCCTTTCTAGGGCAGGAATCAACTGGCAAAATTTGGTTTTATAACATGGGTCTAATAAAGTGGCAACCCAGTAGTCAGCATTATTCCTAATCATTACTATACGGGGATCATGTAGCAGATAGTGCAGCAAGAAGGCATTCATCTGTCAGGCTAACATGAGGTCCGACCCTATGCTGTGTTGGTGGTTGGGTAACAATGAGGCTCATTTCCTCTGTCCCCTCCCGCCAACCCCGAACAACAGAAAGGGGAGGATTATCCTCTTCATGCGACAGTTGCTCGCCCATCACCTCTTCCTCCTCCATTTGTTCCTCGGATCTTGTACCTTCTATAACAGTTTGTTATCATCACCAGCTCCCCTCAATCACAGTACACCACCCTCCCTTGACACCCGCCTGTTTGATGACAGTCTTAAACTTCAAGACAATGTTATCCCTTCCGCAGCCTCCTCTGCTTCCTCCTCTTCTTCTGTGACCACCATCTCCTCCTGCAGGCAGTCTGTTCCAGCAAATAAATAACCAGAACAGTGATGCTGAAGATGTCGCCGTCAGCAATAACCATCTAAATAGCCATTTCAAAACTGTGCAGAAGGGTGCAGAGATCCTCAATCTGTGCCCACTCTGTAAACGTGATATGCGCCACCTCCGTACTGTGTTGGCCCAGGCTATGTGACATGATATACTGCGTCAGGGCTCGTTGTTGCTGCCACAGTTGCTGCAACATGTGCAGAGTGGAATTTCACCATGTTGGCACATTGCATATCAACCTGTTATCTGGCATGGACAAAGACCTCTGTATCGATGCAAGTCAATGAGCAGAGGGGTGTGAACGGCAGAAATGAGTACACAGCAAGACAGCCATTGATGAAATTCAGCTTGCAGAGCTGTCAACAACTCTTCAGTTATATGACTGCGATCTCCAAGGCATATCAATTTTAAGACTACCTGATTGTGTTGAGCCCTAGCTGCATGGTACGGAGGTGGTGGGGGTTCGCTATGTACTGTTGAAACGTGTGTCTCATGAAGGCAGAGGTTGAGGGCACCAGTGGATGCCCTAGAGGAGATAGAGGACGCAGAAGCAGTGGAGGAAGTGTTAAATGTAGAGATTTGGCCTGCAAACCTGTCACGGGGGCTAAGTTCAACTAAGGCTGCAAGACCCGGGGCCCCTGTGGTGTCCCTTTACTAGGGGAAACCCTGTCTGACCCTCAACCCAGGGTTTTTGCTGAAGGTGCAAATGCCTGAGCCTCCGACCTTTCCTTATCTCCTGCTCAGCCCTGCACTTAACCCTCCACCCTCCACCCAGTGAGAAGTCACCACCAAAGCTCCCACACAAATAATGACAGACAGGGAGAACTTAAACTGCACTGCGCCGCAAACACACAGGAATAAACAGTAATGTGAACAGGGCACAACTAAACACAAATATGGGAAGGAGAAAGGATAACGACGGATCATACGACACCAGATATGAATCTCTCTCTCTTGAACACCTCCACTCCAGACCGGAACCACTTGGTATGAAACACAAGCTATAATCGGCGACGCCCATAGGCCAGCATGACTATTTAAAGACCGTGGGCGTGACTAACCATCCAACCTGGTCTCCAGCAGGATTAACCCCCGAGAGCCTGAAGATCAGGCCGGCGCCACTGAGGCTATAGTGGCTGGAGGTGGAACTACCTCTGCCTGCCGGATGCTGTGGTGTGAACAGCGTCCGACATGACAGTACCCCGTCTTCTACGAGGGACCCCAGGGCCCTCAAGACTCATAGGACCCGGCTTGTCCGGATGACGACGGTGAAAAGAACTGACCAGCCGATCCGCATGTATGTCTGAGGCTGGAACCCAAGACCTCTCCTCTGGACCATACCCCCGCCAGTGCACCAAATACTGAAGAGTACGGCGTACTACTCGAGAGTCCACTACCTTGGCGACCTCGAACTCTAACTCGCCATCCACCATGACTGGAGGTGGCATCGGCGTTGTGTCCACAGAGCCTACCACCTTTTTCAATAAAGCCCTGTGAAACACGTTGTGTATCTTGTACACTGCGGGAAGTTCCAACCGATAAGCCACTGGGTTAATGATGGCAGAAATCCTAAAAGGCCCAATAAACCTTGGACCCAGTTTTAAAGAAGGGATTTTGAGTTTTATGTTCTTCGTAGCTAACCACACCCATTCACCCACACACAGGTCCGGACCTGGCACGCGTCTACTGTCAGCCACCCGTTTGTACCTGGCACTCATGCTCAACAAACGCTGTTTCACCCGCCTCCAGACTGATGACAATTGGGCTCCTAGCTGATCCTCCTCCGGGACACCCCCGGAGTCACCCTGACGTAAGGTACAAAACTGAGGATGTTGACCGTACACACAAAAGAATGGAGACTCTCCTGATGACTCTTGGCGGTGATTATTTAATGCGAATTCGGCCAGAGGAAGGAAAGTAGACCACTCCTCCTGGTTGTCGGACACAAAGCATCGTAAATACTGTTCAAGATTTTGGTTCATGCGCTCAGTTTGTCCATTAGACTGTGGATGAAACGCCGATGAATGTGACAACTTGATCCCCAACCTTGAGCAAAAAGCTTTCCAAAACCTCGCCACAAATTGCGTACCCCTATCAGATACTATGTCAGACGGTATTCCGTGGAGTCTGACCACCTCCTTCACAAATACCTGAGCCAACGTCTTAGCATTGGGCAAAGAGGACAACGCCACAAAATGCGCCATCTTTGAAAAACGGTCAACCACCACCAGGATGACCGTGTTCCCTGCCGAGGCTGGCAAGTCAGTGATAAAATCCATGGAGATTTCTGTCCATGGCCTATTGGGTACCCCCAGAGGCTGTAGCGTGCCAGCAGGACGGGTTCGGGGTGACTTAGCCCTAGCGCACGTGATGCAAGCTGCCACGTACGAGACCACGTCCTGCCGGATTTTGGGCCACCAGAAACGACGCGATACCAGCTCTAAGGTGCCCTTCACCCCTGGGTGACCAGCCAGTACCGAATCGTGGTGTTCCTTCAACACCTTAGGCCGAAGATGCAGGGGTACAAATGATTTGTTGGCGGGAAGTCCTGGTGGTACCTCCTCTTGGGCCTCGGCAATCTCCGCCTCTACCTCAGTCGTGAGAGCCGAGACCACTACCCCTTTCTGGAGGATGGGTACCGGCTCTTCCCGAGGTTCTCCCCCCGGAAAACACCTAGACAAAGCATCCGCCTTGGTGTTTTTAGCCCCGGGACGGTACGTCACAAGAAAATTGAAACGAGTAAAAAACAATGCCCAGCGAGCCTGCCTAGGAGACAGACGCTTGGCCGACTCCAGGTAGAGCAGATTCTTATGGTCGGTGATAACTGTGACCTGGTGAGCCGCCCCCTCCAAGAAGTGTCGCCATTCCTCAAAAGCCAGTTTGATGGCCAACAACTCCCTGTTGCCGATATCATAATTCCGTTCGGCCGGCGACAACTTCTTGGAGAAGTAGGCGCATGGATGCATCTCGCTCAAGGACGAGCCTTGAGACAGTACTGCCCCCACTCCCACCTCCGACGCATCAACCTCTACCACAAAAGGTTTAGACACGTCTGGTTGCACCAGAATGGGGGCTGAAGCAAAACTATTCTTCAGACACTCAAATGCACGTATAGCCACCTCAGGCCAGTTCGCCAGATCGGCACCCTTTTTTGTCATGTCCGTGAGCGGTTTGGCGACAGTCGAAAAGTGTTTTATAAATTTCCTATAATAATTCGCAAACCCCAGGAACCGCTGGAGTGCTTTCAGACTCTCCGGCCTCTCCCATTGCAACACCGCTTGCACCTTAGCGGTGTCCATTTTAAAACCAGCTGCGGACACAATATATCCCAAAAAGGGCAACTCCTGGACAAAAAATAAACATTTTTCCAGCTTAGCATAGAGCTGGTTCTCCCGGAGCAACTGTAACACCTGCCTAACATGCTGCAAATGAGTGTCCCGATCGCTAGAATAAATGAGGATATCATCCAGGTATACAATCACAAATCTCCCCAGGACATGAGCAAAGACATCATTAATAAAATGTTGGAAAACGGCAGGCGCGGTGGTCAACCCAAACGGCATAACCAGACTCTCAAAATGACCCTCAGGAGTGTTAAACGCCGTCTTCCACTCATCCCCCTGACGGACCCTTATGAGGTTATACGCCCCCCTGAGGTCCAGCTTGGAAAACCATTTTGCCCCCGCTACCTGGTTGAACAAATCCGGGATCAACGGCATTGGGTAGGGATCACGGATAGTAATCTGGTTTAACTCTCGGAAATCCAGACACGGGCGTAACCCCCCATCTTTCTTCTTAATGAAGAAAAACCCCGCGGCTACAGGCGAGGACGAAGGCCGGATGTGACCTTTGCTCAGACTCTCCGCGATGTAGTCTTTCAGAGCTTGTCTCTCAGGACCAGAAATATTAAACATCCTGGCCTTAGGTAATTTGGCCCCGGGTTTTAGCCTAATAGCACAGTCATAGGCTCTATGTGGAGGCAGTTCTGAGCAACCCTTCTCAGAGAAAACATCCGCGAAATCCTGCAAAGCCTCCGGCAGGCTGGGCGTCACGGCGGACACACATGTGGCCAAGCAATTGTCTTGGCAGAAACCACTCCATTGTACTATGTCCTGAGTTTTCCAATCAATTACCGGGTTGTGCCTGGACAGCCATGGAAAACCCAGGACCATTTGAGCTGGGAGATTACGGAGGACCCTACATGTAACCGACTCAGAATGTAGGACCCCAATGTGGAGTTTCACCTCTGCCACAAACTCAGTAATCTCCCCTTGAGGGAGGGGAACAGCATTAATGGTCACCACCTGTATGGGGTGAGGAAGTTTTTCAATCTTAAACCCGGCGGTGTGTGCAAACTCCTCATCTATGAGATTGGTGGCGGAACCGCTATCCACAAACACTGATATAGGTAGCTCTCTGCCGGCGACAATAACCTTGGCAGGGAGCATACATTGAGATACCATCATGGAGGATATGCATACGCTCAGTTGGGTCTCCTCCATACCCTCTGAGCTTAACAGTTTTCCGCCGGTGTGACCCTCTTAGGTAGTACCGGGCAAACGTTAACATAATGACCACCTTTACCACAGTAGAAACATGCTCCGGACTTCCGGACTCCCGGAGCGCGAGGCCGAACCTGTGCCACGCCAGCAATCTGCATAGGTTCAGGGGACTCATCTACTTCAACCACACCTGCACCTCTGTTTTCCCCCAGAGGTAGCGTCTCCTGTGCCCCCTGACGAAAACGGCGATCAATACGCATCACCAAACTCATGGCAGACTCCAATGATGCCGGAGTCTCATACATCAGGAGGGCTTGTTTCACCCTCCCTGATACCCCATGAATAAACTGGCTCCGCAGTGCTGGGTCATTCCACTGTGTGTCTACAGCCCAGCGGCGAAATTCCGAACAATAGTCTTCTGCCAAGCGCTCCCCCTGGCGGAGGGCGCGGATTTTAGATTCCGCTAGAGCCAGTCGGTCAGGGTCATCGTAAATGAGCCCGAGGGCAGAAAAAACATTATCGACCGAATGAAATGTAGCAGAGTCAGGTGGTAAGGAAAATGCCCATGCTTGGGGGTCACCACTCAGTAATGACAACACCAGCCCTACTCGCTGGGCCTCATTACCTGAGGATATTGGCCGCATGCGGAAGTATAATTTGCAGGCCTCCCGAAATACGACAAATTTGCTGCGATCGCCTGAAAATCGTTCTGGCAGCGGAAACTTCGGCTCTGCACCGATACCTGCAGATGCCGTTTGCACCTTTGCTACTACCAGGCCCTGCTGCTGAACTGCCCCATTCAACTCGGAGACCTGTATGGACAGCGCCGCCAACTGGCGGGTTATGGAATCTAATGGATCCATGGACTCCTGAAAAATGTGGGCCGATTATAATGTCACGGGGGCTAAGTTCAACTAAGGCTGCAAGACCCGGGGCCCCTGTGGTGTCCCTTTACTAGGGGAAACCCTGTCTGACCCTCAACCCAGGGTTTTTGCTGAAGGTGCAAATGCCTGAGCCTCCGACCTTTCCTTATCTCCTGCTCAGCCCTGCACTTAACCCTCCACCCTCCACCCAGTGAGAAGTCACCACCAAAGCTCCCACACAAATAATGACAGACAGGGAGAACTTAAACTGCACTGCGCCGCAAACACACAGGAATAAACAGTAATGTGAACAGGGCACAACTAAACACAAATATGGGAAGGAGAAAGGATAACGACGGATCATACGACACCAGATATGAATCTCTCTCTCTTGAACACCTCCACTCCAGACCGGAACCACTTGGTATGAAACACAAGCTATAATCGGCGACGCCCATAGGCCAGCATGACTATTTAAAGACCGTGGGCGTGACTAACCATCCAACCTGGTCTCCAGCAGGATTAACCCCCGAGAGCCTGAAGATCAGGCCGGCGCCACTGAGGCTATAGTGGCTGGAGGTGGAACTACCTCTGCCTGCCGGATGCTGTGGTGTGAACAGCGTCCGACATGACAAAACCTTGGGGATTCCAAAACTTGTGGAGCAGCGCCTGTCCCCACAGCCACCAGAGTCACCCAATGCCCAGTCAATGAGATGTAATGCCCTCTGCCATACTTACTCGTCCAAGTGTCTGTGGTGAAATGCACCCTGGCAGAGAGATTTTGTCAAGGAAGGGGTGATGTTGTCTGCTACATGCTGGTGTAGCACAGGCACAACTTTCTTAGAAAAATAATGGTGACTGGGTAATTGGCACTGGGGGACTGCGATAGCCATCAGCTTTTGGAACCCGTTGGTATCCACCAGGCAAAAAGGCAGCATTTCCGTGGCTAACAAATTGGAGATAGTGGAGTTCAACCTCTTAGCTTTGTCATGCGTAGGAGGAAGCAATTTTTTCTGTGACCACAACTGCGGAACCGTGGGCTGGCTGCAGTGCTGCGAGAGGGCGAAGTACGGTGAGCCGGACAAACTACTGGACCGTGAGAGAGGTGTAGGCGGAGATGTTACTGTGGATTGAGAAACTTGTGATGTGATCGTTCTCTGAGATTGGTCAAAAATAGCAGGTATGTCCACTTCCTTTACAGCTGAAGGAGGCCTTTCAGTCAGTGTGACTCGATCTATGGTCAAAGACCTGCGTCTCAATAGTTGGCATGGTAACAGAGGAGGAGGAAGAAGCAGCAGATGTAATTCATGGGGTGGCTGATGGTGGTTGAAGTTTGCTGGTCCGCATTTTTGCACAGTGGGATTCCCACACTAAAACATGTTGATTGTGCATTTGAAAGTAGTAGTCAAATTATTGCAGTTTTTACCTTGACTCAGTTTTTTTGCAAAATTGACAGATTGCATGAGTTGGCTCATCCTTCGCAGTGTCAACAAAGGCCCAGGTTAGGCAACCCTTGCCACCCCTGGGAGCTGCTGACCCATGGATGCTGCTGGTCAGAGGCACAGTTGTGGCTGAGGATGCATCGCTCGTCGTGGCTGCATCACTACGTGTCTGTGAAGGACGGCGCAACATAACCTCCTCATCTTCCTCCTCAGATGACCTACTCAGCTGTGTGCCTCTATGTTCATGCCAACTGGCATCCAACACCTCATCATCATCCTCAGTGTTATCATATTCCTGGCCATTGGACTCACTCTCCCCCTCTTCTTGCCCTGACAACACAGTACAGTACCCGTGAGCCTCAGATATCTGAGTCTTATCAGGATCTCCTCCCTCCCAGGGGTTAACGTCTGATGACGAGGGTCAGGATGCTGTTGGGACAGTAATTCTTCTTGCCCCGCATCCAAGGTAAAAAATTTTTTGGGGCATTGGTGCATATTTCCTCATCTTGACTCTTCAAACCTTTTGAGTACACTTCTATGAACATGGCATAGAATGTGTGAACAGCTCTTCAGAATCACCCATCTGTGGTTCCGTGCAGTCAGTTGAACATTTGGATAGTTGTGATGTGTGAGGAAGCAAGGGGGATTTGGGTGCCATATCTGTGGACCTTACTGGGTGTGATGTTGAGGTGGAGGAAGAGGAGGAGAGGCCACTTGAAGCTGCATTTGCCATCCACTCGAGCACATGCACTTTCTAGGCATCATCATCAAGTTGTACCACTGTGCTGCTGCCAAAGAAAGGTAGTGGTGTAGCCTGTCTAGTAGCATAAGTTGTCAGTTGTCTTTGCATAGGAAGTGATGTTGCTTCACTAGTGCTTTACCAACATTACCACCTACCCACATACACCTTGAACACCAAGCCTAATTCCCCTTCCACCACAGTCTCACTTTTTCACAGTCATGCTGCTCAGATAGTGTGATAGGAGCACAGTAATAACAACCAAAAATTAGATTCTAAATTCTGCATCACCTCTGCAAACAGCTGAATTTCAGCGACAGTAAATTCAAAGTTGAAATATGGCGTGCTGTATCGTGTTAGTCACAGAAAAAATATTTTTTCTTTGGACCAAGGATCAGGCCTCTATAACACACTAGATGCTGAAAACTATTTTTCAAGTCAGGTCCCTTACTGTATGACGTTAATAACGGAATAATTTTTTTTGTGGCCTATGGATCAGGTCTCTATAACACACTAGATGCTACTAACTATTTTAAAATCAGGTCCTTTACTGTATGACATCAATAACAGAAGAATTTGTTTGTGTCACCTATGTATCAGGCCTCTATAACACACTAGATGCTACAAACACTTTTTAAACTCAGGTCCCTTACTGTATGATGTTAATAACAGAAGTATTTTTTGGGGACCAAGGATTAGGCCACTGGAACACACTAGATGCTACAAACTATTTTTAAACTCTGGTCCCTTACTGTATGACGTTAATAACAGAAGAATTTTTTTTGTGGCCTCTGGATCAGGCCTCTACAGCTTAATTTCAACCCAAACAAAGTGTGATACAACTTTTTGCAACTGAAAAATTATCATTTTGTTTTAATGTGCCTTAGGTCTGCATACAGGTTGCTATCACCGCCACAAAATGACTACATGGGATACAGCAAGCTGTTTTACATTTAGTAACAGAAAAAAATATAACTTTTTTATATGTGCCTTAGGTCTGCAGACAGTTTTATTTCACCACAGCACTAAATTTCAAGGTGGGATACAGCAGGCTGTTTAACCCCATTCTGACATTTGACGTACTATCCCGTCCATGTGCCCTGGGCCCGTATGCCCATGGATGGGATAGTACGTCGTAGCGATCAGCGGCTGGGTGTCAGCTGATTATCACAGCTGACACCCGGCACTATGTGCCAGGTGCGGTCACGGACCGCTCCCGGCACATTAACCCCTGGCACACTGCGATCAAACATGATTGCAGTGTACCAGGGGCATAGGGAAAAATCGCGCAGGTAGTGCTCCCGTTGTTCCAAGGGCCTCCTTCTTGCAGGCCCCTGGATCCAAGATAGCTGCGGGGGCTTTCCAGGTCCTGCAGGGAGGTGGCTTTCTCAGTGCCTGCTGAGAGCAGGTGCTGAGAAAGCCTCCTGCACTGCTTGTCCGATCGCTGATCTGAGACAGTGCTATGCAAAGTGTCAGATCAGTGAGCTGACACAATATATAATAATGTCCACCCCTGGGACAAAGTAATAAAGTAAAAAAAAACAAGTGTAAAAATAATTTGCAAAAAAAATTCTAAATAAATAAAAAAAAAGAAAATTCCCTAATAAATTCTTTTTTTAGTTTATAAAAAAAAATAAAAGTGCACATATTTAGTATCGCCACATCTGTAACGACCCGCCCTATAAAACTGTCCCACTAGTTAATCCCTTTAGTGAACCCCCTTCAAAAAAAAAAACAAGGCAAAAAACAATTCTTTATCATCATACCGCCAATCAAAAAGTTCAATAACACGCAATCAAAAAGACGGATATAAATAAACATGGTACCGCTGAAAACGTCATCTTGTCCCACAAAAAACGAGCCACCATACAACGTCATCAACAAAAAAAAAATAAAAAAGTTATAGCTCTCAGAGTAAAGCGATGCAAAAATAATTATTTTTTATATAAAATTGTTCTTATTGTATAAAAGCACCAAAACATAGAAAAATAAATAAATGAGGTATTGCTGTAATTGTACTGACCCGAAGAATAAAACCGCTTTCTCAATTTTACCACACGCGGAACGGTGTAAACGCCCCCCCCCAAAATAAGTTCATGAAATGCTGGTTTTTGATCATTCTGTGTCCCAAAAATTGGAATAAAAAGCGATCAAAAAATGTTACCAATAAAAACGTCAACTCGTCCTGCAAAAAATAAGACCTCACATGACTCCGTGGGTTAAAATATGGAAAAATTTTAGCTCTCAAAATGGGGTGATGCAAAAACTATTTTTTGCAATAAAAAGCGTCTTTTAGCGTGCGACAGCTGCCAAACATAAAAACCCGCTATAAATAGTAAATGAAATCCCCGTTTATCACTACCTTAGTTAACCCCTTTCCTACAATGGACATAATATTCCGTTCATGTGACCAGGGACCTAATTCCCATGGACGGAATATTACGTCTAATGCGATTAGCTGCGCTCACGAGGGGAGCGCAGCTGATCGCGGCTGGGTGTCAGCTGATTATCATGAACCGCCCCCAGCACGTTAACCCCTGGCACACCACGATCAAACATGATCGTGGTGTACCAGGGGTTAAAGGGAAGAATCGGCAGGGAGGGGGCTCCCTCCGTGCTTCCATGAGCCCCCCACAGCAGCGCAATTTGCAGCGCTGCTGCGAGGGGCTCCTTCCCTGCTGGTCTCCGGATCCAATATGGTGACGGGGACCTTCGGGGGCCTGCAAGGAGCTAGCATCCTCATGCCTGCAAAGCGCAGGCAAGGAGCAAGCCTGTGTAGTGCCTGTGACAGATTGCTGATCTGTCACAGCGATCTGTGATGTGACAGATAAGCGATCTGTCACAGGACAGTGATGTCCCACCTGGGACAATGTAATAAACTTAAAAAAAATGTAAAAATAATTTTTAAAAAATCGCTAAATAAATAATAAAAAAAAATATTCCCTAATAAATTCATTTTTTGGAAATAATAAAAAAAACAATAAAAGTACACATATTTGGTATTGCCGCATCCGTAACAACCCGCCCTATAAAACTGTCCCATTAGTTAACCCCTTTAGAGAACCCCTTAAAAAATAAAAATAAAAAACGAAGCAAAAAATAATGATTTATTATCATACCGCCGAACAAAAAGTGCAATAACACGTGAACAAAAAGACGCATATAAATATCCATGGTACCACTGAAAACGTCATCTTGTCCCGCAAAAAACGAGCCACCACACAGCATCATCAGCAAAAAAATAAAAAAGTTATAGCTCACAGAATAAAGCAATGCAAAAAAAATATTTTTTATATAAAATTGTTTTCATTGCATAAAAGCGGCAAAACATAAAAAAACCAACAAAAATGAGGTATCTCTGTAACCGTACTGACCCAAAGAATAAAACTGCTTTATCAATTTTACCGCACGTGGAACGGTGTAAGCGCACCCCCGAAAAGAAATTCATGAAATGCTGGTTCTTGTTCATTCTGCGTCCCAAAAATCTGAATAAAAAGCCATCAAAAGATGTCACGTGCCCAAAAATGAGACCAATAAAAATGTCAACTCGTCTCGCAAAAAATAAGACCTCACATGTCTCAGTGGGTCAAAATATGGAAAAAGTATAGCTCTCAATATGTGGTGATGCAAAAACTATTTTTACAATAAAAAGCGTCTTTTAGCGTGTGACAGCTGCCAAATATAAAAACCGCCATAAATAGTAAATCAAACCCCCCATTATCACCCGCTTAATTAGGGAAAAATAATAAAATTAAAGAAATGTATTTATTTCCATTTTCCCGTTAGGGCTAGGGTTAGGGCTGAGATTAGGGTGGCATCTGATCTCAATTCCAGCCAATTCTGCGTTGAAAAAGTCAAATGGTGCTCCTTCCCTTCCAAGCTCTGCCATGCGCCCAAACAGTGTTTTATCCCCACATATGGGGTATCAGCCTACTCAGGACAAATTGCAAAACAACTTTTGGGGTCCACTTTCTCCTGTTACCCTTAGGAAAACAAAAAATTGGGGGCAAAAATATAATTTTTGTGGAAAAAAATATGATTTTTTTATTTTCTCGCCCAGGCGTTATAAACTTCTGTGAAGCACTTGGGAGTTCAAAGTGCTCACCACACATCTAGATAAGTTCCGTGGGGGTCTAGTTTCCAAAATGGGGTCACTTGTGGGGAGTTTGAATAGTTTAGGCACATTAGAGGCTCTCCAAACGCACATGACACCCGCAGACCATTCCATCAAAGTCTGCATTTCAAAACTTCACTACTTCCCTTCCAAGCCTCAACGTGTGCCCATACAGTAGTTTTCTCCCACATATGGGGGATCAGCATACTCAGGACAAATTGCACAACAACTTCTGGGGTCCAATTTCTCCTGGTACCCTTGGGAAAATAAAAAAATTGGGGACTAAATGATCATGTTTGTGGAAAAAATATGATTTTTTTATTTTCACGCCTGGGAATTATAAACTTCTGTGAAGCCCTTGGGGGTTCAAAGTGCTCACTACACATTTAGATAAGTTCTTTAGGGGGTCTAGTTTCCAAAATGGTGTCATTTGTGGGGGGTTTCCACTGTTTAGGTACATCAGGGGCTCTCCAAAGGCAACATGATACCCGCAGACCATTCCATTAAAGTCTGCATTCCAAAACGTCACTACTTCCCTTCCGAGCCCCGACGTGTGCCCATACAGTAGTTTTCTCCCACATATGGGGTATCAGCATACTCAGGACAAAATGGACAACAACTTTTGGGGTCCAATTTCTCTTGGCACCCTTGGGAAAATAAAAAAATTGGGGACTAAAAGATCATGTTTGTGGAAAAAATACGATTTTTTTTTATTTTGATGCCCGAGCATTATAAACTTCTGTGAAGCACTGGGGGGTTCAAAGTTCTCACCACACATCTAGATAAGTTCCTTGGGGGGTCTAGTTTCCAAAATGGTGTCATTTGTGGGGGGTTTTCACTGTTTTGGTACATCAGGGGCTTTCCAAACGCGACATGGTGTCCGATCTCAATTCCAGCCAAAAAGTCAAATGGCGCTGCTTCCCTTCCGAGCTCTGCCATGCGCCCAAATAGTCATTTCACCCACATATGGGGTATCAGCGTACTCAGGACAAATTGCCCAATATCTTTTAGGGTCCTGTTACCTTTGGGAAAATAAAAATTGGGAGTGAAAAGATCATTTTTGTGGAAAAAATATGATTTTTTAATTGTACCGCTGTATGTTATAAACTTCTGTGAAGCCCTTGTGGGTTCAAAGTTCTCACCACATATCTAGATAAGTTCCTTGGGGGTCTAGTTTCCAAAATGGGGTCACTTGTGGGGGGTTTCCACTGCTTAGGTACATCAGGGGCTCTCCAAACGTGACATGGCGTCCGATCTGAATTCCAGCCAATTTTGCATTGAAAAAGTCAAACGGCTCCTTCCCTTCTGAGCTCTGCCATGCGCCGAAACAGTGGTTCCCCCCACATATCAGGTATCAGTGTACTCAGGACAAATTGCACAATAACTTTTGCAGTCCAATTTCTCATGTTACCCTTGGTAAAATAAAAAAAATTGAACCTGAATTATTTTTTTTGTGAAAAAAAGTTAAATGTTCATTTTTTTAAAAAATATTCAAAAAATTCCTGTGACGCACCTAAAGGGTTAATAAACTTCTTGAATGTGGTTTTGAGCACCTTAAGGGGTGCAGTTTTTAGAATGGTGTCACTTTTGGGTATTTTCTATCATATAGACCCCTCAAAGTGGCTTCAAATGTGATGTGGTCCGTAAAAATAAAATGGTGTTGCAAAAATGAGAAATCGATGGTCAACTTTTAACCCTTATAACTTCCTAACATAAAAAAATTTTGGTTCCAAAATTGTGCTGATGTAAAGTAAACATGTGGGAAATGTTACTTATTAAGTAGTTATTTGTGTGCCGTATCTCTGTGATTTAAGGCCATAAAAATTCAAAGTTGGAAAATTGCGAAATTTTCTAAATTTTGCCAAATTTCTGTTTTTTTCACAAATAAACACAAGTTATTTGAATTAAATTTTACCACTTACATGAAGTAACATATGTCACGAGAAAACAATGTCAGAATCACCGAGATCCATGGAAGCATTTCAGAATTATTACCTCATAAATGAACAGTGGTCAGAATTGTAAAAATTGGCCCTGGAGTTAACGTGCAAACCACCCTTGGTAGTGAAGGGGTTAAGGAAAAGTAGTAAAATTAAAAAATGCATTTATTTCCATGTTCCCATTAGGCTATGTTCCCAAGTTTGCATTTTGTAAGCCTTTCTGCCACAGTGCAAATGCTTAAAAACACTAACAAAACACATTCCCATTCAATCCCATGGGATTCTGCAGTTGCTGTGCCAATGTGGCCGATTTTTCCTCTGCGGAATCACATAGCGGTAAAATCTGCAGCATGTCCAATAATTCTGCAGAATCGCGGTGATTCCGCCGCCATAACACTGCATTGAAATGCTCTCTTTACGCATGTGGCTATGCCCACCATGTGTAAAGTGAGCACTTCATGTGCGGATGGTACCAAGGGTCTGGAGGATAGGAGACTCTCCTCTATGTCCTGGGTACCATATTCCTGTAAAAAATAGAATTGAAATAAAAAATAGGGATATACTTACCTTCTGTCGGCCCCCTGAGTCCTCCCGACACTCAGCGGTGCTGGTGGCAACTTCCATTGCCAGCGATACATTGCGCGAATGACCCTGCGAGACCGCTATGTCATCAGAGGTCATTCGTGCAATGCATTTGTGGCGCCCCTGAGGCTCAGTCACCACAGAGGTACTGCACCTTCTCCTAAGGTGTAGTGCCCCACCACCTAGGCAAGTTGGGGGCTCCTTTCCACACTCCAACACTCGCATCCCACACAACAGGGTAGTTCTGCACATCCACAGTTAGGTGTCTCTCTCCTCCAAGACATTAGGAGTGCCTTGGTGGTTGCCTGCATGGAACACTGGATGTGCTGGGAGGTGGGTGGAGTTGAGATCCATATAAAAGGTTTGGAAGGTTTAGAATTACAGATCAGTCTGGAGGTCAGTCTGATGGGAGTGTGGACCGTCAGTCAGGAGAGTCTGAGGACGGGTCCAAGAGGAAAGAGATCCCTAGAAGAGGGAGAGAAGAAGGAGTGCTGCACCTGCCTCAGTGATCTGAGCCAGCTGGCACGGGGAAGGAACAGAAGGAGAAGGAAGTAGAACTGCAACCTAAGCTTCCATAGGAAAGAGGAGTAGAGAGAACAGAGTGGAGTTGTGGGTTGAAGGAGGAACCCTGCCTATAGGTTCTCAGCGCAAGGCCGCGGCCTGGTCCCCGAGGTTGTATGGACACTTATGGTTCTGCAGCAGACACCGGTGGAGTAGCTGGCTGTAAATGCACTACTCCCATCTAAGACTTGGGGCACAACAGAAACTGAATAGAGAGCCAGGACTCCGGAGAAGGGAGTCCCCGAGAGAGGCTACAGCTGTCTGCCATACAAGTAGAGTTGTTAGGATCATCTGACAGGAGGAACTCCAGAGTACCACGGTACTGGAGCTCTTCACACTAAAAGGCGCAATAGAGGAGTCGTTCAGGAAAGATACATGTTGGCGGAGTGTTGGAGAGGAGAATCCTGACTTGCCTGGGAGGTTGATTGAGTCTCTGCCCCGGAGGACACGGCACGAAGGCCGGCACCAGTGTGTACCACGGACGGTGAGTAAAGCTTTGGAACTGCAAGCCCTGGTGTCTTCCATTCATTTGTGCGCTAACACCGTCAGCACCGCTACATCTGGGTACCAACATTCCTCTCACCACCTGCGCCTATTCTCATCTATTGCAACTACACTGCCCTGGGGTTATAGCTTCACCTGTGGGGAGCTACACCATCTATGCTGCAACACACCATCAGCCCTAGAGGATCTGCACGCAGCGTTGGCTTAACATCTTGCTTGCCAAACACCACAGGTGGCGTCACAAACTATTCCATTCCATTAACTACAAACCACCATTGATTTGGGTGCCCAGGACCACAGACCGGGTCACTGCTGCTGTGACACATCCCCCTGACAGTGGCCCGGTACCGAGTACCCCACAGCCCTGGGAGGGCGACTCAATTTTTGCGTCACGAACAGGATGACGAGACCAGATGCCATCGGGTTCTGTGCACCTGAAATTTGTACATCTTTATACTTTTGAAAATGTGCAGAAGACCTGATTTAATAGACTGTAAAATGGACATTAGAAATGGCCTCTGGCGCGGAGAAGAAGGGCATGAAGAGATGGGAGGTCCTAGGAAAAGACCGCGAAGAGTATTGGGTGTTATGATTGAGTCACCGTAGGAGGCAAAAACAGAAATGCTAACTAAGTCCAGAAAACCAGAGAAGTTGGCAGCTATCAGATTGCAGACCCCTGAACCTATCAACACAAATAGCAGTAGCCGTGGGGGTTCCTACGATGCCCTAGACCCCTCGATCACAGCCGGAGAATTAAATAGGACTAAAGAAAGAAAGGGGAAATCTAAACTGCCCCAGAGCAGACCCCAAAGCAATAGGCAGCCCCCAACATATAATGACGGTGAAGTAAGATGAAAACAAAAAACAGACAGAAAGATAGACTGAGCAAAAACGGGGCCAGGCTAACTAGATAGGAAATGACAGGAAGGCTGCTGTCTGCAATCCGTGAAAAACCCTATGAAAATAAGAGCCAACAGACTGACAGTGAAAAAGGCCCTGAAGACGCTAGGGCTAGGCTTCACAAAAGCTATGTCAGTACTCAGGAATATTCTGAAGACAGAGCAACAGGCAAAAGGAGATTCAGCTCACCCCAGCAGGGAATGGCAGAATCCAGAAAAGCAAGGAAAACAAAAACAAAACACAAATGCTAACATGCAACGCAGAAACCTTAGCTTTAGAGGAGCAGGAATCAGACTGGTGTCCTAGAAGTCCACAGAGAAATCACCCGCAGGGCAGAAGGGCGTCGGCAGCCTTATATCCAGTCCGTGACTCCACTCAGCCAGTCATCCTCATTAGGCTCAGGTGCCTGATAATCAGGCTCATTACCTTCCTTTGCCGGAATAGGGAGTTCACCAGACCTCAGTGACGAAGGGGAGAATGAACTCACAACAGTACCTCCCCCTTGAGGAGGGGTCACCGAACCCTCAACCACGCCACCAGGGCGATCAGGGTGAGCCCGATGAAAGGCACGCACCAATCTTTTGGCATGAATATCAGAGGCAGAGACCCAGGAATTATCCTCCTGACCATAACCCTTCCACTTAACCAAATACTGGAGTCTCCGTCTAGCCAGACGGGAATCCAGTATTTTCTCTACCTCATATTCCATGTTACCTTCAACCAATACAGGGCCTGGAGGTGCCACCCCAGGAACAACTGGTTCAACAAACCTCTTATGGAACACATTATGGATTTTAAATGTGACAGGAAGAGCCAAACGAAAAGAGACCGGATTAAAAATCTCCAAAATCTTGTAAGGTCCAATAAATCTAAGCTTAAACTTAGGAGAAGCCACCTTCATAGCAATATTTTTTGATGATAACCACACCATATCACCAATCTTAAACTGGGGACCAATGGTCCTATGTCGATTGGAAAACCGCTGGGCCTTTTCCTGGGAGAGAGATAACTTATCCACCACTTGGTCCCAGATCTGGTGCATTCTCTCCACCACAGTGTCAACACCTGGGCAGGCAGAAGGCTCCACCTGCCTTGAAGAAAATCGAGGATGAAACCCAAAGTTACAAAAAAAGGTGACATCAAAGTGGCAGAACTAGCTCTATTATTTAAAGCAAATTCGGCCAAGGGCAAAAATGAAACCCAATCATCCTGATCAGCGGAAATAAAACATCTCAAATACGACTACAAGGTCTGGTTTGTTCTCTCTGTCTGCCCATTGGTCTGAGGGTGAAAAGCAGAGGAGAAGGACAACTGAATTCCCAGCTTGGAACAGAAAGTCCTCCAAAATCTAGACACAAACTGAACTCCTCTGTCAGATACAATGTTCTCAGGAATCTCGTGTAAGCGAACCACCTGTTGCAAAAACAGGGGCACCAACTCAGAGGAAGATGGCAACTTAGGGAGTGGTACAAGATGAACCATCTTAGAGAACCTATCACAAATCACCCAAATAACAGTCATTCTTTGAGAAATCATCATATCAGAGATGAAATCCATTGAAATATGGGTCCATGGCCTCCTGGGGACCGGCAAAGGCATCAACAACCCACTAGAGCGAGAACAAGATTTAGACCGGGAGCAAGTCCCACAGGACTGTACAAAATTCCTGACATCATGAGACAAGGTGGGCCACCAAAAAGAGCGACTCACCAGATCTCTAGTGCCAAAAATACCTGGATGACCAGCCAATGCAGAGCATTGAACTTCAGACATCACTCTCTTCTTCCACTGGTCAGGAACATACATCTTTCCACTGGGACAACGCTCAGGTTTGTCCTCCTGGAACTCTTGCAGAGCAAGTCTCAAATCGGGCGAGATGGCAGAAAGAACTACCCCTTCGCCTAAGATGGTAGCAGGCTTGGTCACCACAGGAGAATCAGCAAAGAAACTCCTAGAGAGGGCGTCTGCCTTGACATTCTTAGTTCCAGGAAGAAAAGAGACCACAAAATCAAAACGTGTAAAAAACAAGGCCCACCTAGCCTGTCTAGGGTTCAAGCGTTTAGCCGACTCTAGGTAAATCAAATTCTTGTGGTCAGTGAGGACCACAACTTGATGTTTAGCTCCCTCCAACCAATGTCTCCACTCCTCAAATGCCCATTTCATGGCCAACAGTTCCCGATTCCCCACATCATAGTTACGTTCAGATGGAGAGAACTTTTGGGAAAAGAAAGCACAGGGATTCATTTTAGATGTTACAGGATCCTTTTGGGACAAAACAGCTCCTGCACCAATCTCAGAAGCATCCACCTCTACCTGGAACGGGAGTGAGACATCAGGTTGCCGCAAAACCGGGGCGGAGGTAAATCTTCGCTTCAGCTCCTGAAAGGAAGCAACAGCCTCCGGAGACCAATTCAACACATCAGCACCCTTCTTAGTCAGATCAGTCAATGGCTTGGCAATACTAGAAAATTTTGCTATAAATTTCCGATAAAAATTAGCAAAACCCAAAAACTTCTGGAGGGCCTTCAAAGAAGTGGGCTGAACCCAATCATAAATGGCCTGTACCTTGGCCGGGTCCATTTCAATAGTTGACGGAGACAAAATAAATCCCAAAAATGAAATCCTCTGTACTCCAAAAAGGCATTTCGATCCTTTGACATACAAGGAATTCTCCCTCAAGATCCGGAACACAGTCCGAATATGTTCCACATGAGAATCCCAATCCTTGGAGAAGATCAAAATATCATCCAGATAGATAATCAAAAATTTATCGTCAAAGTCTCGGAAAATATCGTTCATGAAGCACTGGAAGACAGAAGGGGCATTAGTGAGCCCAAAAGGCATCACCAGGTACTCAAAATGTCCCTCCGGAGTATTAAACGCCGTCTTCCATTCATCCCCCTGCTTAATGCGGATAAGATTATACGCCCCCCTGAGGTCAAGCTTGGTAAACCAGCAAGCACCTCTAACTCTAGAGAATAGATTCGAAATCAGGGGTAACGGATACTGATATTTAATAGAAATTTTATTGAGGGCACGATAATCAATACAAGGCCTTAAAGAACCATCCTTTTTGGCCACAAAAAAAACCCCGGCACCTAAGGGTGAAGAGGATGGTCTAATATGACCCTTCTCCAACGCCTCCTTAATATAGGACCGCATAGCCTCGTGCTCGGGTACAGATAAATTGAAGAGCCGACCCTTGGGAAATTTACACCCCGGGCTCAGTTCAATTGCACAGTCATAACTCCTATGAGGAGGCAAGGACGCAGACTCATTCTCACTAAATACATCATAAAAGTCCGCCAAATAGTCAGGAACATCATGCGACTGAGGAGAGGTGGAAAAAACCGGAGCCTCACTAAAGGCACACCGACAACCCCAACTCACCACAGACACAGATTTCCAATCCAAAACTGGATTATGAATTTGCAACCAGGGAAACCCCAGAACAACGGCATCATGCAGACCATGCAACACCAAAAATCTGCAATTTTCTTGATGGTCTAGGGCGACCCGCATGACCACCTGGGTCCAAAACTGAGGTTTATTTTTAGCCAAAGGAGTAGCATCAATCCCCTTCAAAGGGATATGCGTCTGCAGAGGTGTCATAGGAAATCCTCAAAGTTTAGCAAAATCCAAGTCCATTAGGTTTAGCGCTGCTCCCGAATCCACAAAAGCCTTGGCGGAAAATGTGGACAGGGAGCAGATCAGAGTAATTGCCAGAAGAAACTTAGGTTGAACACCACCAACAGAAAACGTGTGTGCAAAGCGTTTCTCTCGTTTAGGACAAACAGAAATAATATGCGAGGCATCTCCACAGAAAAAATCACAGCTTATTACGCCTTCTGAACTCCTGACGTTGCGCCTTAGACAAAACTCTATCACATTGCATAGGTTCAGACGTCTGTTCAACCGGTGGCAGCACCTCTCGTGCAATCCTGCGTTCACGTAAACGCCGATCAACCTGAATGGCTAATGACATAGAATCGTCAAGACCAGAGGGAACAGGAAATCCCACCATAGTATCTTTTACGGCTTCTGACAAACCCTTCCGAAAGAGAGCAGCCAAGGCATTATCATTCCAGGTAGTAAGGACCGCCCACTTTTGGAACTTTTGACAGTACAACTCTGCAGAATCTCGACCCTGGTTCAATGCCAACAGGGTCTTTTCAGCCTGATCAATAGCATTAGGTTCGTCATACAACAACCCCAAAGCTTGAAAGAATGCGTTCACATTAGTCAGAATAGGATCATCTGGTTTCAAAGAAAACGCCCAATCCTGGGGATCGCCACGCAGCAAAGAGATGACAATTTTAACCTGCTGCGCGGAGCTCCCTGACGAGTTAGGCTTCAATGCAAAAAATAATTTACAATTATTTTTGAAACTCAAAAATTTAGATCGATCCCCAAAAAATACATCAGGTGTAGGGATCTTTGGTTCAACAGCATGCGAACGAGCAAGGTAGGCGGAAATTCCCCGCACTTCCGCAGCGAGCTGCTCCACACGATCAGACAATTGCTTTATCTCCATTGAGAGAAAAAAAAAATTCCCCCTACGGCCTCAGAGATATAGAGGAAAGAATATACACACACTTTTTTTTTTTTTTTTAAAACACAATTCTTTCCTGCTATTGAGTACCCTAGGATTTGCGGTATGGCGGGTGATTCTGTTATGATTGAGTCACCGTAGGAGGCAAAAACAGAAATGCTAACTAAGTCCAGAAAACCAGATAAGTTGGCAGCTATCGGATTGCAGACCCCTGAACCTATCAACACAACTAGCAGTAGCCGTGGGGGTTCCTACGATGCCCTAGACCCCTCGATCACAGCCGGAGAATTAAATAGGCCTAAAGAAAGAAAGGGGAAATCTAAACTGCCCCAGAGCAGACCCCAAAGCAATAGGCAGCCCCCAACATATAATGACGGTGAAGCAAGATGAAAACACAAACACAGACAGAAAGATAGACTGAGCAAAGACAGGGCCAGGCTAACTAGATAGGAAAGGACAGGAAGACTGCTGTCTGCAATCCATGAAAAACCCTATGAAAATAAGAGCCAACAGACTGACAGTGAAAAAGGCCCTGAAGACGCTAGGCTTCAAAAAAGCTATGTCAGTACTCAGGAATATTCTGAAGACAGAGCAACAGGCAAAAGGAGATTCAGCTCACCCCAGCAGGGAATGGCAGAATCCAGAAAAGCAAGGAAAACAAAAACAAAACACAAATGCTAACATGCAACGCAGAAACCTTAGCTTTAGAGGAGCAGGAATCAGACTGGTGTCCTAGAAGTCCACAGAGAAATCACCCGCAGGGCAAAAGGGCGTCGGCAGCCTTATATCCAGTTCGTGACTCCACTCAGCCAGTCATCCTCATTAGGCTCAGGTGCCTGATAATCAGGCTCATTACCTTCCTTTGCCGGAATAGGGAGTTCACCAGACCTCAGTGACGAAGGGGAGAATGAACTCACAACAATTGGGCCTTCCCTGCCTGAATTACTATGTGACAGCGACATGGCCCACCCCCCGAGGGGTTCGTATAATGGCTTGGTATGGAGGCACTGGAAGAAGACACCGCCCCCGGAAGGAGGGGCAGAAGAAGCCAGTGGCGGGAAAGGGGCCGAGGCAGGAAGAAGAACGCCAGAATGCCATTTTGGAGAGTGAGGGAAGGAGGCCTGCGGATTGCGGGGAAACGGATCTCCCTGGCGCCATGGCTGAAGGCTCTGACCCGATCTCAGGGATGAATCACCAACAGCTGGAGGACGAGATTATCCAGCTGACGCTCCCCCTGTGACTGAGGTGAGAAGCGCTATGGACATTAAACCTGCAGCGTGCCCTGGAGGGGCCTACACCTGCGGTACCCGCGACACAGGTACCCGCCGCTGCTGCAGCGGATCTTTTCCTAGCAGACCTTGCGGAGCTTGGAGCCGCTGCCATGCCACCAGCAGCGTACTCTGTCCCTTCTTTGCCGCTAATACCGGAAGAGTTGTACACAGCCCAGGGAGCTGAAGCGGAGGAAGAGAAGCTCCTGCCCGGACCTGGCACGGCTGCGCAGGTCCCGCCAGCAACCCCGGCGGAACCGGAGCTGCTATTGGCTGCACTGCCGTCCTTGGTGTCTCACCGAGCAGCACACTTTGACATCACGCCTGCACTGGAGCAGAGGCCGCACCGCCAGGAACTCCCAGGTATATACACCGGCCTTCCTAATGGGTTGTGTTGTGAGTTCATTTTCCCCTTCACTACTGAGGCCCAAGGAACTCCCTCTTCTGGTGAAGAAAGGTAGTGAGCCTGATTGTCAAACACCTCGGGCTGATGATGATGACTGGCTGAGTGGAGTTAATGACTGGATATAAGGCTGCCGACGCCCTTCTGGCCTGCGGGTGATTTCTCTGTGGACTTCTAGGAATCCAGTCTGATTCCTGCTCATCTAAAGCTAAGATTTCTGCTTTGCCTTTTTTCATTAGTGTTTTGTTTTCCTTGCTTTTCTGGATTCTGCCATTCCCTGCTGGGGTGAGCTGAATCTCCTTTTGCCTGTTGCTCTGTCTTCAGAATATTCCTGAGTACTGACATAGCTTTTTTGAAGCCTAGCGTCTTCAGGGCCTTTTTTACTGTCAGTTGGTTGGCTCTTATTTTCATAGGGTTTTTCACGGATTGCAGACAGCAGCCTTCCTGTTCTTTCCTATCTAAGCTAGCGTGGGCCCCATCTTTGCTCAGTCTATCTTTCTGTCTGTGTTTTGTTCTTTCTTCTTGCTTCACCGTCATTATATGTGGGGGGCTGCCTTTTGCTTTGGGGTCTGCTCTGGGGCAGTTTAGATTTCCCTTTCTGTCTTTAGGCTATGTAGTCCTCCGGCTGTGATCAAGGGGCCTAGGGCATCGTAGGAGCCCCCCACGGCTACTGCTAGTTGTGTTGATAGGTTCAGGGGTCTGAAATCCGATAGCTGCCAACTTCTCTGGTTTTCTGGACTTAGCTAGCATTTCTATTTTTGCCTCCTACAGTGACTCAATCATAACAGGGTTGATAGGGAGGAGGAGGACCCTGCTGCTAGGGGTACGGTTGGAGCCGGCATGCCCGATCCGACATCTACAGGGAAGAGGCAGATCTGGATCATTTTGGGACGTGATCTCGAGATCCCTTCACTGCCAAGTCCCCAGGTAGTTGCTTATCAGCGCCAACAAGCTGCAGAAGCCCTAAGAGCTAGACCTCGTACCAGAACAGCGGAACCACCTATTGAGGAGGAGCAGTTGATGGGCATTGAGATACATCATGGGTTCCATTTGCCACAGCTTCAAGGCCCTTCAGCAAGAAATCAGAATCAGGATGAGGACAGTTCCAGTTCGGCTTCCAGAACCCCAGGAGGGGACCACCATTAAGAAATTTACAGTAACTCTCGTTACCCAGGAGGGTTTGTTTGCACCAGTTGTGCCTTTTGCTGTTTTTCTTTTAGTTCATCATGTTTTTGTTTTTTCTGGTAGCACTTTTGTTGCCTAGTTTTTGATTGGCAGTGTTGTTTTCTGATTGGAACTGAGGAGATCATGGACACTAAATGATCCGAAACTGTGTTTGTAAATAGTTTGCACCTCTTTAGGTGCTCTCTCTTGGTTTTACATATAAAAGACACTTTGCGAAGATGATGTTTTACATAAGGACACTTTGCGAAGATAATGTTTTGCATAGACACTTTTCGAAGATGATGTCTACCTCAAAGGACACTGCAAGAAATCCCGGCTGGGAGCGGTGTCTAGCACTTACAAGAATAATTGTTGAATGTTTTACTGAAAAGTATTTGATAATGTGTTTTATAAGAGTATTAGTAACTGAGAAATGGCTTTTATAGAAGAATTAGGAATGTCTGATCTAGAGATGAGTGATGTGAATAAAGAATTGAAAGTAGACAGGTGACGGACCAGGTACTTGCGGTCAGCATCTTGCGTCTAGAAGAGACCGTGAAAGTAGAAAAATAAATGTGTACTAGAGAAGGAAAATGATAGAAAAAAATGTGTTACAGAGAATAGCACTTTGAATTGAGAATTGCACTTAGAATTAAAAATTTTAGATAGAATTTAAGATAGAATTGTTTGTAACGTTAAAGCTGAGTACCTCCTATACTAGGAAGATTAGTATAAAAAAAGTTTTTTATGCTTTACAAAATTTTTGTATGTTTCTTTGCTGGCTACTTTGTTACCTTGCAGCCCGCGGACGTGCTGTGTTTAACGGGGAGCATGTGGCGCCCCTGAGGCTCAGTCACCACAGAGGTACTGCACCTTCTCCTAAGGTGTAGTGCCCCACCACCTAGGTAAGTGGGGGCTCCTTTCCACACTCCATCACTCGCATCCCACACAACAGGGTAGTTCTGCACATCCACAGTGAGGTGTCTCTCTCCTCCTAGACATTAGGAGTGCCTTGGTGGTTCCCTGCATGGAACACTGGATGTGCTGGGAGGTGGGTGGAGTTGAGATCCATATAAAAGGTTTGGAAGGTTTAGAATTACAGATCAGTCTGGAGGTCAGGCTGAGGGGAGTGTGGACCGTCAGTCAGGAGAGTCTGAGGACGGGTCCGAGAGGAAGGAGATCCCTAGAAGAGGGAGAGGAGGAGTGCTGAAGCTGCCTCAGTGATCTGAGCCAGCTGGCACGGGGAAGGAACAGAAGGTGAAGGACGTAGAACTGCAACCTAAGCTTCCATAGGAAAGAGGAGTAGAGAGAACAGAGTGGAGTTGTGGGTTGGAAGAGGAACCCTGCCTATAGGTTCTCAGCGCAAGGCCGGGGCCCGGTCCCTGAGGTTGTATGGACACTTATGGTTCTGCAGCAGACATCGGTGGAGTAGTTGGCTGTAAATGCACTACTCCCATCTAAGACTTGGGGCACAACAGCAACTGAATAGAGAGCCAGGACTCTGAAGAAGAGAGTCCCCGAGAGAGGCTACAGCTGTCTGCCATACAAGTAGAGTTGTTAGGAACATCTGACAGGAGGAACTCCAGAGTACCACAGTACTGGAGCTCTTCACACTAAAAGGCGCAATAGAGGAGTCGTTCAGGAAAGGTACATGTTGGCGGAGTGTTGGAGAGGAGAATCCTGACTTGCCTGGGAGGTTGATTGAGTCTCTGCCCCGGAGGACACGGCACGAAGGCCGGCACCAGTGTGTACCATGGACTGTGAGTAAAGCTTTGGAACTGCAAGCCCTGGTGTCTTCCATTCATTTGTGCGCTAACACCGTCAGCACCGCTACATCTGGGTACCAACATTCCTCTCACCACCTGCGCCTATTCTCATCTATTGCAACTACACTGCCCTGGGGTTATAGCTTCACCTGTGGGGAGCTACACCATTTATGCTGCAACACACCATCAGCCCCAGAGGATCTGCACGCAGCGTTGGCTTAACATATTGCTTGCCAAACACCACAGGTGGCGTCACGAACTATTCCATTCCATTAACTACAAACCACCATTGATTTGGGCGCCCAGGACCATGGACCGGGTCACCGCTGCTGTGACACATCCCCCTGACACTGGCCCGGTATCGAGTACCCCACAGCCCTGGGAGGGTGACTCACATTCCTGGGAAGGGAAGTTGCAGGCAGCGCCGCTGATTACCGGGAGGACTCCGGGGGCCGACAGAGGGTAAGTATATCCCTATTTTTTTAATTATTTTTAACATTCTATCTTTTACTATTGATGCTGCATATTTTCCCGCACTTTTACCCAATGTTACCGATTTTTTTAAAATTTTGCTCGGATTTACGATCACGAATTTGAATGTGCCATATTCGTGTCAAATTTATGTTTGGCGGTCATTTTCCAAACAAATTTGCTAATCTCTAGTGATGAAGTTAACCAGCACTGTTTGATAATTTATAGTTTATCATTCAACAAACTGCATGGCCTGATATAATGTGTAATCAACATATCAGCAAACATCATTTTTCAGTGACCCTGCATCCTTGTTTTGCAAAAGATAACAGTACAATAAATTATATATGAGCTGATATAAGAGGTAAATAGCAACCATTCATCAATTTATAAATATCAGTTCAACTTACAAGAAGAGTCAACCTAAAGATAACAGTCTATGCCTTCTGGCTTACTGAAAATAGACATCTGGATAATTAAGATTAAATGCTCTTTTGTCACAGGGGGTATACAGTCATGGCCAAAAGTTTTGAGAATGACACAAATATTAATTTTTACAAAGTCTACTGCTTCATTTTTTCTAATGCCAATTTGCATATACTCCAGGATGTTATAAAGAGTGATCAGCTTAACAGCAATTACTTGCAAAGTCAATATTTGCCTAGAAAATGAACTTTATCCCCCAAAACACATTTCAACATCATTGCAGCCCTGCCTTAAAAGGACCAGCTAACATCGTTTCAGTGATTGCTCCATTAACACAGGTGTGGGTGTTGATGAGGACAGGGCTGGAGATCAATCTGTCATGATTAAGTAAGAATGACACCACTGGAACTTTAAAAGGAGGCTGGTGCTTGGCATCATTGTTTCTCTTCTGTTAACCATGGTTATCTCTAAAGAAACACGTGCAGTCATCATTGCACTGCACAAAAATGGCCTAACAGGGAAGAGTATCGCAGCTAGAAAGATTGCACCTCAATCAACAATCTATCGCATCATCAAGAACTTTAAGGAGAGAGGTTCCCTTGTTGCCAAAAAGGCTCCAGGGCACCCAAGAAGGACCAGCAAGCGCCAGGACCGTCTCTTAAAAGTGTTTCAGCTGCGGGATCGGGCTACCAGCAGTACAGAGCTTGCTCAGGAATGGCAGCACGCAGGTGTGAGTGCATCTGCACGCACTGTGAGGCGGAGACTCTTGGAGCAAGGCCTGGTCTCAAGGAGGGCAGCAAAGAAGCCACTTCTCTCCAGAAAAAACATCATGGACAGACTGATATTCTGCAAGAGGTACAGGGAGTGGACTGCTGAGGACTGGGGTAAAGTCATTTTCTCTGATGAATCCCCTTTTCGATTGTATGGGACATCTGGAAAACGGCTTATTCGGAGAAGACCAGGTGAGCGCTACCACCAGTCTTGTCTCATGCCAACTGTCAAGCATCCTGAAACCATTCATGTGTGGGGTGGCTTCTCAGCCAAGGGAATGGGCTCGCTCTCAGTCTTGCCTAAAAACACAGCCATGAATAAAGAATGGTACCAGAATGTCCTCCAAGAGCAACTTCTCCCAACCGTCCAAGAGCAGTTTGGCGATCAACAATGCCTTTTTCAACATGATGGAGCACCTTGCCATAAAGCAAAGGTGATAACTAAATGGCTCAGGGAATAAAACATAGAGATTTTGGGACCATGGCCTGGAAACTCCCCAGATCTTAATCCCATTGAGAACTTGTGGTCAATCATCAAGAGACGGGTGGACAAACAAAAACCTTCAAATTCAGACAAAATAAAAGCATTGATTTTGCAAGAATGGACTGCTATCAGTCAGGATTTGATAAAGAAGTTGATTGAGAGCATGCCAGGGAGAATTGCTGAGGTCCTGAAGAAGAAGGGTCTACACTGCAAATATTGACTTGCTGCATTAACTCATTCTAACTGTCAATATAACCTTTTGTTACTCATAATATGATTGCAATTATATTTCTGTATGTGATAAAAACATCTGACAAACACACATAAAAACCAGAGGGCAGCAGATCATGTGAAAATATAATATTTGTGTCATTCTCAAAACTTTTGGCCATGACTGTAGAGAAATGACTGCAGCTTCGGTGGCCACAATCACACTTTTTCTATGCCCACCACTTGCAGGTTCAGTGGCCACTACTACACTTCCATGCCTGCTGTCTATATCTTTGGTCACTTTCACCACAGTGCCTTCTTCTGTCCCCACTGCATGCTTCCCTGAAATTAGATGTCTTAAGGGAGAGGTGATAGAACCAGGGTGAGTGACAGCAGTGCTGCCTGAAGCTTCTAACCCAGCCATAAAGTGAATTGTCATCAAGGGTATCACTGGTGTCACTCACCCTGCTTCTATCACTGCATTCTGATGATGAGTTGTTCGAGAGCAGTGATAGAAGCTGACACTTACCCTGCTTGTGTGTCATCTGTGTCTGAACATAATGCTTCAACAAATGCACTGGTCACAGGGCAGCACCTCACTAATTTAGCAGTTACAGCTGGACTTCCGCAGCATGTTGCAACTTAACTTTTAGATTGCTGCAACATTTGTCCCTTTCCTGTCCATCTGTATTTTGCAACAGTGAGCTGGTAATGAAATGAGCTCTCTGCTTGACAGTTTCTGGCTGCCAGGTATATTCAAAAAGGGGACAAAAACTGAACTTGGAAATTATAGGCCAGTGACCTTAACCTCAACTGTGGGTAAAGTCTTGGAAGGTTTTCTAAGAAATGCTATACTGGAGTATCTGAAGAATAATAACCTTATGACCCAATATCAACATGGGTTTATGAGGGACCATTCCTGTCAGACTAATCTGATAAGCTTTTATGAAGAGGTAAGTTCCGGACTGGACCAAGGAAATGCAGTGGATGTGGTGTACATGGACTTTTCAAAAGCTTTTGATACGGTGCCACACAAAAGGTTGATACATAAAATGAGAACAATGGGGATAGGGGAAAATATGTGTAAGTGGGTTAAGAGCTGGCTCAGAGATAGGAAACAAAGGGTGGTTATTAATGGAGCATACTCGGACTGGGTCATGGTTAGCAGTGGGGTACCACAGGGCTCAGTATTGAGTCCGCCTCTTCTTTTTAGCATATATATTAATGACCTTGTAGGGGGCATAGAGAGTAGAATATACTTGCAGATGACACTAAACTCTGCAGGGTAATCAATACAGAGGAGGACAATTTTATATTACAGGAGGATATACGTAAACTAGAAGCTTGGGCTGATAAATGGCAAATAAGCTTTAATGGGGATAAATGTAAGGTCATGCACTTGGGTAGAACAAGCAAGATGTATAAATATGTGCTTAATTGTAAAACACTGGGCAAAACTGTCACTGAAAAAGACCTGGGTGTATGGGTGGACGACAAACTCACATTTAGTGGCCAGTGTCAGGCAGCTGCTGCAAAGGCAAATAAAATAATGGGATGCATTAAAAGAGGCATAGATGCTCATGAGGAGAGCATAATTTTACCTCTATACAAGTCACTAGTGCGACCACACTTAGAATACTGTGTACATTTCTGGTCTCCGGTGTATAAGAAAGACATAGCTGAACTGGAGTGTGTGCAGAGAAGAGCGACCAAGGTTATTAGAGAGCTAGGGGGTCTGCAATACCAAGACAGGTTATTACACTTGGGGTTATTTAGTTTGGAGAATCGAAGGCTTAGGGGTGATCTTATTATAATGTATAAATATATGAGGGGACAGTACAAAGACCTTTCTAATGATCTTTTTACTCTTAGACCTGTGACAGGGACAAGGGGGCATCCTCTACGTCTGGAGGAAAGAAGGTTTAAGCATAATCACAGATGCGGATTCTTTACTGTAAGAGCACTGAGACTATGGAACTCTTTGCCATATGATGTTGTAATGAGTGATTCCCTACTAAAAGAAGGGACTGGATGCTTTTCTTGAAAAGTATAATATTACAGGATATATATACACTAGTTTCCATGATATTGTGTTGATCCAGGGACCTAGTCTGATTGCTGTATATGGAGTCGGGAAGAAATTTTTTTCCCCAATGTGAAGCTTACTAATTGCCGGATGGTTTTTTTTGCCTTCCTCTGGATAAACATATAAGGGCAGGTTAGGATAGGATATGGGTTGCACATCAGCATTCTGTAATATATAATGCTGTAGATAAGCCACAGATGTAACCAGAAAGAGAAGAAGAAAAGAGTTAGATTATACTCACCCCAGGGTCTGGTCTGGTCCGATGAGTGTCGTGGTCCGCTTCCGGTGCCTGCGCACTGCAGTATTCTGCTCTGGCCTCAACAGGGCAGAGCAGTGCACCTGCGCTGGAGCCACGACAGGAAGGGAAGAAGAGGATGGCATCGTATGAAGATGGGAGACACCGGACCACAACACCCATCGGACCAAGAACGGACCACCCCCCGGTGAGTATAATATAACTCGTTTTTCTTATCTTTCAGGTTACATCGGAGGCTTATCTACAGCATTACAGAATGCTGTAGATAAGCCCCTGATGTCTATGTTAGGTATTCAGCTCAGTTAAGAACTGGTCACTGATCAATTGCTCCTGTGTGCTATATTGTATATCCTATTTCCTGACCTTGTCTTGTATTTTGATCACACACTTTGATTTTGTATGTGTAGAGCTCATGGTATTAATCCTGTGTGATGACCCCTTCTTCTTCTGGTTCACCCCATCTGCCAGGACTCCACCAGGAAAAGCATTCCAATGGACTCAGTTGTAAGACCAGGTGTGAAAGGGTGAAGGTTGAGGTTCTCATGGAATCTGCCAGAAAGTCTATCCGAGGCAGCCTTTTCGAGCTTGCAGCCTTGACTAGTGGTGATGACTGGAGATGTGAGCAGAAGGCGCAGAAAAAGTGCTGCAGAGGCCATTGAAGATTCATTTCCGTCTTCACTGGCAGATCTGCTGAGCTCACTTATTGGCTCCAACGCTGTTCAAATCTTGTCAACGCTGCAGCCAATGCCAGACACTGTGAGCATCAAAAAAGACTCACCACCGGACTAGGGGAAGATGAATAAAGGAAATTTATTGTTTTATACGTAACTACAGTCAAGGTAGAAACTTAATTGAAAGGGAGCAATCCCTTTAAGTGCATGGTGGTATCAGCTACTGAAAGAAGCATCATTTCTATACTTACTTCATCCCCCTTCCTCTTTTTAATTTGTAGTATACTGGTTGTAATGCTAAAATGTACATTCCTTCAAAGATGAAGTATGGCTATGCTTAACAGTAATGCTAAATATATAATCAAGTACAAATTGGTAGTATTATTTTCTTAGCTGATGCTAAGCTTTATGGTATAAAAAGATTACAGGCTGTCAGTTAGCCTAGCATTGTATAACTAGTCATGTAAGAAATAATAAATCCTAGAAAAAACTCCTTTACCCATACCCAGTCTTCTATACACATGGGAGCACCAGAAAAATATTAAAGAAAGACACAAAATGTAGATGCTAATTAAACCTCACCATTATGTCAAAGAATACTTGTCATGTAATCTTCCCCCTGACTTACATGATTAATAAAGTTTGTCATGACTGTCTCTGATCAACTAGCCTGGAAAAAACATGGAATATAGATTTCACTTCATGCTGATACAGCACACTGGCTCACAGTCTATTAGTTCATTCTAGCAAAATATCCACGAGGTGAAGTAATGGGTGTTTTTCTTATCCTTTTCACCACATTTGATTGCTATGGAGAATCATTGCATGGCACAATAGTGTGCAGTAGCTATCGGCAAGCTTTTATCTTTCTTGCAGCCTGGAATGAATGTCTTCCTTCCTAGCTTTAATCAATGTGAAGCAATCAACAATGCTCTTTCTCAAACTCCATGTTTGCAGTCTATTGTAGTGGACGTGAGAAATGCAGCCCGCATGTTTTGTATTCTGCATTCATACCTTATACCTCAGTAGCCAACTGTTAATAGCATACTATGCCATGGTTCCAGTAGACTGGAAGGACATTCACAGTTTCTGCATTCTGCCTTCATTCTTCGCGAATCTAAATGTAGAACACATCAACAGACAAAAAATGATGTTCAAATGATACAAAGACAAATAAATGTCCAATGAGTATGGCAACATACACAAATAAAATAAAATTATCAATGCAAAATTTTTTTTTCAGTGTTTTTTATTGATTTTTAACATCTGTAACTAGACAATAAAATGATATGCACTTAGTTTACAAACTCTCAGATTTAGGTTCCTTTCTTCCATTTTCAAAATGAAAGGATCATAAACAGAGTAATTGACAAATCAATATAAAAAAACAAAATATATAATTCCTCAACTACCCTCCCTTTACCCAGACATATACTATTTATATTTCCAGATAGTAGCGGGCTGGTGAATATCAACAAAAACAAATTAAAACTAATATACTTTATTGTAACCCTTAAAAAGGAATAAGATCCTATTAAAAGTGCACTCAACAAAAAGACAAACAAACATATAAGACTACCATATCACTCCACACTGATAGTCATGGATCGACTCCAAAGAGCGTTTCTTCATACCATATTACTCATTTGAGAACATATATACAATGTTAGAGAGTATTAAACACTCCCGCTTTACTATAGTGTTCTCACAACTCATAAACCCACTGGAGCCATTGATCCCATTTCTCAAATTTTCAGGAGTAAAAATTCCAACGGTCTTCTGGTGTTAGGCCTACTCAGCCATAACATCAGACCCAGTAAATAATCAACATTGTATCTGGGTTTCCATAGACACTTTTAGCAGCAACAGCAATATATTCTCATTTTTTTTAAAAAATGGCATAGCATACAGACTGAGGTACAGCTTCTTTATAAAGCATCCTCCCATTCAGGGATAAACATGATGTAAAGGTACCTCCTTTAACATCACAGAACAGCTTATTGCACTCATGGCAAATAAAAAGGGAGGATCTCACCCAAGTTACATGTCACAGGGCTCCTCCATACAATGCATCTCCCATCTCAGGACGCGTTTCACTGTTAGCCAGATCATCAGGGGAGTTGATAAGATGTAGAGAAATGTCTGCTTTCCATAGAAATTGCCATCAAATGAGCTGCTTGTCCATCTGTCTTTTTATAAAGCGCTAGCTCTACTCCTCCCCACCCACACATGTGGAGTGAATAATTAGTGCTGACGTATTCCTATCAGAGTGCACTTCACAGCACATCAGGCCATCCAGTCACGCCCCCTACTCATGTTGCCCTAGAAACATGGGCGCTCAGTTACTCGCTTGAGACTGCATATGCATGTCACATGTACCGATCCCTATACTTTAATATGCGCATCCTCACATGTAACAGACCTGTGTATGCACCAACTCATTTCCTCAGTGTTATTTAAACAGTGCGTTCCATATTACCTTCTGAACCGCTCGCAGGTTTATTGCGCAAGCACAGATCATGCCTTAAAATGTGTACTGCACCGGCGCCTCATCAGACGCCCACACTCGCACACAATGTATCACGTCATGACTGGCGACATAACCGCGCATTAAACCTCATGGCATGATACTCCTCCAGCGCAAGCGTTGATCATGCCACACAGTGTGTCTACTGCGCAGGCGCCATCTTAGATGCCCGCGCATTCGCAATAGATATTGCGACGTCATACAGCTCCCAAGGGGACCCACACTCATGTATGCTACTGCGCAGTCGCAGGTTTTCACGAAGACACCTGCCGACTGCGCAGGCACCATCTTAGATGTCCTAGCGCATACGCCGAGAACATAAGTCTCAAACAGAGACAACAAAAGTGCTTGTCTCACAAGTGCGCAGGCGCCGGTCATAAAAGTCTAATGAACCTTCTATAGAAGACTATTCAAAAAGTCTCATAAATAATTACGTTCATGCATTGCCATACATAGCGATCACATCAGTGTAGTAATTCTCACACATACTATATTACCACACTAAAGCCAACTCACTGTGTACTTGTTCAAAGATGTAATCATGGCCCACTTCAAGGTCCCTATAGGGAGGTTCAGGGAATCATGTAATCATGACCCACTTCAAGGTCCGTACAGGGAGGTTCAGGGAATAAAGGGTAACTCATTAAACTGTTATTGCCACAAAAGGTTCTCATTGTAGGGGATATTGTACCAATCAGCACCAATCCAAAGGAGGGATAAAACAAAATTTAGATAGTAAAATATAATTAACTGTCTCGTCTTAAACTGGCTGTTTAATATATTGAATAATTTAATGAAAGCTCAAAAGACTACGTGTAGAACCCAATCCCGTATAGATACTCTACATAATACATATAACTAAGGAGAAAAATAGGACCTAAAAAAATCCCCATAAAAAAGTGCAGAAATCCATGAACCACACTCCCGAGGAACTCCAAAACACCCTTTACCCCTATACAGGGATCTGGATTTACATGAAGCCCAGTGGAGACATGATCCTGAAGTCATGCCACTAGTCGGGGAACCGGGAAACGAAAGGACTCATAAGAATGAAGCCAAAGAGAGTTGATCAATGTGTTCACGGATCCTTTTTCTAAATTCTCTCCTTGTTTTTCCGACGTATTCAATGTCACACGAGCACGTCGCCTTATAGATTACACCTTCTGTGCGACAATTTATAAAATGCTTTATAGTATACGTGATCCCTGTGTTGCTGCCAACAAAAGATTTTCCTTGTGTCACAGATTGGCATGCTACACAGTTCCCACATCTATAACACCCTCTCCGATCTTTGTCCAACCATGTGCCTGTTCTTTCCGTGAACACATTGGGAACATAATAAATAAGAGAGATACGGCGATAGCTAATCATATTAACCGAGTACATAAAGGTGACTACAAGCACATGAGGTTCATGGGGATAGACAAGGTTTTTCCCCCGATTCGAAGAGGAGACTGGGATAGATTGATCCTTCAACGGGAGTGCAAATGGATTTTTTGGCTTAAAACCCTGCAACCTATGGGTTTCAATGATCAACTCTCTTTTGCTTCATTCTTATGAGTCCTTTCGTTTCCCGGTCCCCCGATTAGTGGCATGACTTCAGGATCATGTCTCCACTGGGCTTCATGAAAATCCAGATCCCTGTATAGGGGTAAAGGGTTTTAGAGTTCCTCGGAGATTTTTTTAGGTCCAATTTTTCTCCTAAGTTATATGTATTATGTAGAGCAGGGGTCCTCAAACTTTTTAAACAGGGGGCCAGATCACGGTCCCTCAGACAATTGGAGGGCTGGAATATAGTTTTAAAAAAATTATGAACAAATTTCTATGCACACTGCACCTATCTTATTTAGAAGTAATAAAAAAAATAGGTACAAATAAAAATGAAGAAGTAAAGTTAAATCATCAAACTTACCGATTTTTTGGGGTTCTTCGAATATCCTACATTTCGAGTCAATTTTTTCTCTTTCTTGATATCATTGTTTCCTAGGGATTCAAAATTTCTATTAGTAAAATACCAATATATATACAGAACTACAAAAACAATATACCAGCAATAAAATTGCCCATTCAGAGACATACAGACTGCACTGCCCATCAATGCAGTCTGATCAGTGCCCATCAATGTAGCCTGATCAGTGCTCATCAATGCAGCCTGACCAGTGCCCATCAATGCAGCCTGATCAGTGCCCATCAATGCAGTCTGATCAGTGCCCATCAATGCAGCCTGATAAGTGCCCATCAATGCAGCCTGATCAGTGCCCATCATTGCAGACTGATCAGTGCCCATCAATGCAGCCTGATAAGTGCCCATCAATGCAGCCTGATCAGTGCCCATCATTGCAGACTGATCAGTGCCCATCATTGCAGACTGATCAGTGCCCATCAATGCAGCCTGAACAGTGCCCATCAACGCAGCCTGATCAATGCCCATCAATGCAGCCTGATCATTGCCCATCATTGCAGACTGATCAGTGCCCATCCACGCAGCCTGATCAGTGCCCATCAACGCAGCCTGATCAGTGCCCATCAACGCAGCCTGATCAGTGCCCATCAATGCAGCCTGATCAGTGCCCATCAATGCAGCCTGATCAGTGCCCATCAATGCAGTCTGATCAGTGCCCATCAATGCAGTCTGATCAGTGCCCATCAATGCAGTCTGATCAGTGCCCATCAATGCAGCCTAAGTGCCCATCAATGCAGCCTGATCAGTGCCCATCATTGCAGACTGATCAGTGCCCATCAATGCAGCCTGAACAGTGCCCATCAACGCAGCCTGATCAGTGCCCATCAATGCAGCCTGGTCAGTGGCCATCATTGCAGCCTGAACAGTGCCCATCAACGCAGCCTGATCAGTGCCCATCAATGCAGCCTGATCATTGCCCATCATTGCAGACTGATCAGTGCCCATCAATGCAGCCTGATCAGTGCCCATCAATGCAGCCTGATCAGTGCCCATCAACGCAGCCTGATCAGTGCCCATCAGTGCAGCCTGATCAGTGTCCATCATTGCAGACTGATCAGTGCCCATCAATGCAGCCTGATCAGTGCCCATCAACGCAGCCTGATCAGTGCCCATCAGTGCAGCCTGATCAGTGTCCATCATTGCAAACTGATCAGTGCCCATCAATGCAGCCTGATCAGTGCCCATTAATGCAGCCTGATCAGTGCCCATCAATGCAGCCTGATCAGTGCCCATCAATGCAGCCTGATCAGTGCCCATCAATGCAGCCTGATCAGTGCCCATCAATGCAGTCTGATCAGTGCCCATCAATGCAGCCTGATCAGTGCTCATCAATGCAGCCTGATCAGTGCCCATCAATGCAGCCTGATCAGTGCCCATCAATGCAGTCTGTTCAGTGCCCATCAATGCAGCCTGATCAGTGCCCATCAATGCAGTCTGATCAGTGCCCATGAATGCAGTCTGATCAGTGCCCATCAATGCAGTCTGATCAGTGCCCATCAATGCAGCCTGATAAGTGCCCATCAATGCAGCCTGATCAGTGCCCATCAATGCAGCCTGAACAGTGCCCATCAACGCAGCCTGAACAGTGCCCATCAACGCAGCCTGATCAGTGCCCATCAATGCAGCCTGATCAGTGCCCATCATTGCAGACTGATCAGTGCCCATCATTGCAGACTGATCAGTGCCCATCATTGCAGACTGATCAGTGTCCATCAATGCAGACTGATCATTGCCCATCAACGCAGCCTGATCAGTGCCCATCATTGCAGACTGATCAGTGCCCATCATTGCAGACTGATCAGTGCCCATCAATGCAGTCTGATCAGTGCCCATCAACGCAGCCTGATCAGTGCCCATCAATGCAGTCTGATCAGTGCCCATCAATGCAGCCTGATCAGTGCTCATAAATGCAGTCTGATCAGTGCCCATCAATGCAGCCTGATCAGTGCCCATCAAAGCAGCCTGATCAGTGCCCTTCAATGCAGCCTGATCAGTGCCCATCAATGCAGTCTGATCAGTGCCCATCAATGCAGCCTGATCAGTGCTCATCAATGCAGTCTGATCAGTGCCCATCAATGCAGCCTGATTAGTGCCCATTAGGGTGACCTCAAAAAATCGATGTCGGAATTTTGTCCGTCTGGACCTCACAAAACGATTCCCCTTTCCAGATATTGAGATAGCCAAAATTTGAGCTCGATCAAACGACGTTAACCCGTGCCGCTCGTCGCTCAAAGTTTGATAAAATCCAAATTGAGGTATTTTAAGATTTAGGTATTTTGCATAGTCTGTTAGACTATAAAGAATGTGACAACAACATTGCAGAAATAGCCCTGACCAAATTTTCGAACCATTTGTGGTATTTGAATGCAGAGTTGGTGGGATTATCGTTTTTTGATCCCACCATTACAGACAATGAAAAGTTGTTAATGGCTAATAAATTGCTCAGTAGCACAGATGAACCATCAGAGCACGCTAGGGTTGTAAATCCAAAAGTTAGGAAAGAAAAATTAAAAGAGGTAGGAAGTAACCGACTTTAACGACCTTCTGACAAAAGATGAAGAACAAAAGCAATATGTCCTGCAAGTTGTAAGCAAATGCCGAGCATTATATTCTGACGTTTCAAAAACTACTTTAACAAAAGCTCTAGAATAGATTAGATAACTATGTAAAATTATCAACTCATGTAGGTTAGCGTGCTCTGATGGTTCATCTGTGCTACTGAGCAATTTATTAGCCATTAACAACTTTTCATTGTCTGTAATGGTGGGATCAAAAAACGATAATCCCACCAACTCTGCATTCAAATACCACAAATGGTTCGAAAATTTGGTCAGGGCTATTTCTGCAATGTTGTTGTCACATTCTTTATAGTCTAACAGACTATGCAAAATACCTAAATCTTAAAATACCTCAATTTGGATTTTTTCAAACTTTGAGCGACGAGCGGCACGGGTTAACGTCATTTGATCGAGCGCAAATTTTGGCTCTCTCAATATCTGGAAAGGGGAATCGTTTTGTGGGGTCCAGACGAACAAGATTCTGACATTTTCCCCCCCCCATATGAGATCCGGTCACCCTAGTGCCCATCAATGCAGCCTGATCAGTGCAGATCAGTGCAGCCTGATCAGTGCCCATCAGTGCAGCCTGATCAGTATCCATCATTGCAGACTGATCAGTGCCCATTAATGCAGCCTGATCAGTGCCCATCAATGCAGCCTGATCAGTGCCCATCAACGCAGCCTGATCAGTGCCCATCAATGCAGCCTCACCAGTGCCTATATTGTGGAACTCCACTTTTATCTCAGGCTCAGACTGTTGTGCTGCCAGAATCCCCAATAAGCAGCATTGGTCCCTAAAATGCAGGTAAATGTCCCCAATAGGCAGCATAAGTCTCCAATAGGCAGGTAAATGTCCCCAAAAGGTAGCACAGGTCCCCAATAAGCAGCACAGGTCTCCAATAGGCAGGTAAATGTCCCCAATAGGTAGCACAGGTCCCCAATAGGAAGGTAAATGTCCCCAATAGGCAGGTAATGTCCCCAATAGGTAGTACAGGTCCTCAATAGGCAGCATAGGTCCCCAGTAGGAAGGTAAATATCCCCAATAGGCAGGTAAATGTCCCCAATAGGCAGGTAAATGTTCCCAATAGGCAGGTAAATATCCCCAATAGGCAGCATAGGTCCCTAATAGGCAGTACAGGTCCCCAATAGGCAGCACATGTTCCCAATAGGCAGGTAAATGTCCCCAATAGGTAGCACAGGTCCCCAGTAGGAAGGTAAATGTCCCCTTTGGGCAACACAGGTCCCCAATAGGCAGCACAGGTCCCCAATAGGCAGCACATGTCCCCAATAGGCAGGAAAATGTCCCCAAAAGGTAGCACAGGTCCCCAATAGGCAGGTAAATGTCCCCAATAGGCAGCATAGGTCCCTAATAGGCAGTACAGGTCCCCAATAGGCAGCACATGTCCCCAATAGGCAGGAAAATGTCCCCAAAAGGTAGCACAGGTCCCCAATAGGCAGGTAAATGTCCCCAATAGGCAGCATAGGTCCCTAATAGGCAGCACAGGTCCCCAATAGGCAGGAAAATGTCCCCAATAGGTAGCGCAAGTCCCCAATAGGCAGCACAGGTCCCCAATAGGCAGCACTGGTCCCGAATAGACAGCACAGGTCCCCAATAGGCAGGAAAATGTCCCCAATAGGTAGCACAGGTCCTCAAAAGGTAGCACAGGTCCCCAATAGGCAGGAAAATGTCCCCAAAAGGTAGCACAGGTCCCCAAAATGTAGCACAGGTCCCCAATAGGCAGCGCAGATCCCCAATAGGCAGCACAGGTCCCTATTAGGCAAGTAAATGTCCCCAATAGGACCCGGCGTTAAAAAGAAAAAAAAGTACTCACCTTTGTACCCCGCTGCTCTGAAGAGGCGCCCGCTCGTCTCTGTCTTCTTCCGGCACAGGCACAGGTGGCATGACGTCATCAGGCCGTGCAGGCGGCGTGATGACAGCCACGTCGTCTGTGTGCACTGTTCTGCATACGGAGGGCTGTGCAATGCCTTTCCTCGGCGCCTCATCCCACCCGCGATTAAACGGCCCGCCGGCGTTTAACTGCAGTGCAGTTCAATGTCAGCCTGGCCAGGGGCCGGATAAAATTCCTCGGCGGGCCGCATGTGGCCCACGGGCCGTAGTTTGAGGACCCCTGATGTAGAGTATCTATACGGGATTGGGTTCTACACATAGTCTGTTGATCTTTCATTAAATTGTTCAATATATTAAACAGCCAGTTTAAGACGAGACTGTTAATTATATTTTACTATCTAAATTTTGTTTTATTCCTCCTTTGGATTGGTGCTGATTGGTACAATATCCCCTACAATGAGAACCTTTTGTGGCAATGACGGTTTAATGAGTTACCCTTTATTCCCTGAACCTCCCTGTAGGGACCTTGAAGTGGGTCATGATTACATGATTCCCTGAACCTCCCTGTAGGGACCTTGAAGTGGGTCATGATTACATCTTTGAACAAATACACAGTGAGTTGGCTTTAGTGTGGTAATATAGTATGTGTGAGAATTACTGCACTGATGTGATCGCTATGTATGGCAATGCATGAACGTAATTATTTATGAGACTTTTTGAATAGTCTTTTATAGAAGATTCATTAGACTTTCATGACCAGCGCCTGCGCTCTTGTGAGACAAGCACTTTTGTTGTCTCTGTTTGAGACTTATGTTCTCGGCGTATGCGCTAGGGCGTCTAAGATGGCGCCTGCGCAGTCGGGCAGTTGTCTTTGTGAAAACCTGCGACTCCGCAGTAGCGTATATGAGTGTGGGTCCCCTTGGGAGCTGTATGACATCGCAATATCTATTGCGCATGCGCGGGCGTCTAAGATGGCACCTGCGCAGTAGACACACTGTGTGGCATGATCGGTGCTTGCGCTGGAGGAGTATCATGCCATGAGGTTTAATGCGCGGTTATGTCGCCGGTCATGACGTGATACTTGGTGTGCGAGTGTGGGCGTCTGATGAGGCGCCGGTGCAGTACACATTTTAAGGCATGATCTGCGCTTGCGCAATAAACACGCAAGCGGTTCAGAAGGTAATATGGAATGCACTGTTTAAATAACACTGAGGAAATGAGTTGGTGCATACACAGGTCTGTTACATGTGAGGATGCGCATATTAAAGTATAGGGATTGGTACATGTGACATGCACATGCAGTCTCAAGCGAGTAACTGAGCGCCCATGTTTCTAGGGCAACATGAGTAGGGGGCGTGACTGGACGGCTTGATGTGCTGTGAAGTGCACTCTGATAGGAATACGTCAGCACTAATTATTCACTCCACATGTGTGGGTGGGGAGGAGTAGAGCTAGCGCTTTTTAAAAAGACAGATGGACAAGCAGCTCTTTTGATGGCAATTTCTATGGAAAGCAGACATTTCTCTACATCTTATCAACTCCCCTGATGATCTGGCTAACAGTGAAACGCGTCGGGAGATAGGAGATGCATTTTATGGAGGAACCCTGTGACATGTAACTTCGGTGAGATCCTCCCTTTATATTTGCCATGAGTGCAATAAGCTGTTCTGCTATGTTAAAGGAGGTACATTTACATCATGTTTATCCCTGAATGGAGGATGCTTTATAAAGAAGCTGTACCTCAGTCTGTATGTTATGCCATTTTTTTAAAAAAATGAGAATATATTGCTGTTGCTGCTAAAAGTGTCTATGGAAACCCAGATACAATGTTGAATATATACTGGGTCTGATGTTATGACTGAGTGGTCCTAACACCAGAAGACCCTTGGAATTTTTACTCCTGAAAATTGGAGAAATGGGATCAATGGCTCCAGTGGGTTTATGAGTTGTGAGAACACTATAGGTAAAGCGGGAGTGTTTAATACTCTCTAACATTGTATATATGTTCTCAAATGAGTAATATGGTATGAAGAAACGCTCTTTGGAGTCGATCCTTGACTATCAGTGTGGAGTAATATGGTAGTCTTATATATTTGTTTGTCTTTTTGTTGAGTGCACTTTTAATAGGATCTTATTCCTTTTTAAGGGTTACAATAAAGTATATTAGTTTTAAATTGTTTTTGTTGATATTCACCAGCCCGCTACTTATCTAGACTATTGGTTGGTAGATCATTGCTATCCTAAGTGTGAAGGAAGGCTATGGCAGGGTTCTTGACCACAGGTATTGATACTAATGCATGGATTTCAGAGGCAAGAGATGTGTTTTCTGATAAACAATTTATACAAAAGAAATACACCCCATCTTATAGTGTGACATTTAAAGAGCTAGATAAAGTATACAGGAACCAGGTCACTTCCTGGTGGGAAGTTCAAAGTCTGGACATTTAGATCTGGCCTGGGATTGTACCTCGTCACCTTAGAATTAGCCTTACTCCCGGGTTTAGGCTGGTTTCACACTTGCGTTTTTTTGCGCTGTATTTTAGCGCTAAAAAACGCATGCGTTTTTCCCTATATTTTGCATGGGATGCGCTTATGTGCGCATACACATGCGTTTGTATGCGTTTTTCCGCGCATGCGTTTTTTTGTGGTGTGCGCTCGGGCGCACAAAATGCATCCTGTTGCATTTTTTGGGTGTCCGACTTGCCTCAAAAAAATGCATGCGCGCAATGCGTTTTTTTACAGCAAGACACCCATTATAAGTCTATGGGTGCGCATATGTGCGCATTGGCATGCTCATGTATGCGTTTTTTTGCGCATGCATTTTTTTGTTGACCATTAGTTAGACAATGGAATTTAGGGATTTGGGTTAGAGTTAGGGTTAGTTAAGGGGGTTTAGGGTTAGGGTTTGGGTTAGGGTTAGTATGGTTTGGTTAAGGGTTAGGGTTTAGGGTTAGTTAGGGTTTAGGGTTGGGGTTAGGGTTTGGGTAGGGTTAGGGTTAGGGTTAGTATGGTTTGGTTAAGGGTTAGGGTTAGGGTCAGGGTTAGGGTTAGGGTTAGTAAAGTCATGGTTTGGGTTAGTGTGAGGGGCCAACTAATGTTGGAAAAAAACGCAAATGCGGTAAAAACGCATACAAACGCATAAAAACGCTGCGTTTTTTTCATGCATGCTTATAAAAATGCTTGAAAAAAACGCAGCATTTGTATGCGTTTGTATGCATTTTTTCTATGCGTCTTTTGCGGGAAAAACGCGCTGCAAAACAAAGCAAGTGTGAAAGTAGCCTTAGATATAAAAATGCGTCTCTATTAGGGAAATGGGAAAAAGACGCAACTGAGAGCTCCATTAGATTTATGCGTCTCCTTCTAGAAGAGGAAAAAATCAATTTAAATTCATTGACAGAATCCCTTAAAGAACAGATTGAAATCACAAAAAAATATAGTAAGGAACCTGATTTCGCAGAAAGGGAAACCATTTTACAAGGCAGTCTTGAAAAATTTCAGTTCCATCTGAAGGAAAGAAAGCATAGGTTTTATAACAGAGATCTACAGGAGTTTAAAGACAATAAGGCCTATACAGTCCAGGTGGTTAGAAATAACAGACCAGTTGAGACAGACATTTCATCGTCTGAAGCTGAATTTTCTGATACGGACAACAGACCGAGACACTTCAGAGGGAGAGGAAGGGGAAGAGGTGGACGAGGTGGAGTGAACTATAGGGGTTCTAATAAAAGATCACCACAGAAATATTTTTTAGACCTTGGTTACCCTCTAAGCAACCGGTTGAATCCTCACAGTCAACAAGAGGGCCACAGGTAGTTAATCTGTCCTCTCAATCCCTTACCGAGACTGAAATGTGTGTGCTAAGTAAGGGTTTATCATTTGTACCGACATCGGATTTGGATGTGTTTGAGACTATAAAGGACCTACACTTGTTTGCCTGAAAACTCAAGTGGAAGAAACACTTTGCCAGACAGGACCAGAGAGCCTCAGCTGAGCTGGGGATCTCTGAGGACCTACTTCAGGATGTAAGGTTTCTTTTCCACTTAGGAGATGTGGATCCCAACACTAGGGGTGAGGGTCCTTTTACCAGTCTCAAGAGGAAAAGTAAAAACATGCCCCCGCCCACTGGGGACGTTAATTCGATTGACGTTTTCATTAATCTTGTTACAAAGGATCTGGTCGGCGCAGGTAATAGTTTGAACTCTAAGACCCATAATTTAAAGAAAGAGGAGATGGAGAGTCTTATGAGTTTGGAAAAGGATCAGAGCATCACCATCAAAAGCTCCGACAAAGGAGGTAACGTGGTTGTGATGGATACAACACAATATAAAACCATGTGTTTATCAATATTGGAGGATAAAGCGAATTATGAAATTCTTCCATCAAACCCGGTGAATGCTCTCACTGAGTCACTTAAACTATTGATTAATGAAGGGTTTGCACTTGGGGTAATTGATAAAAAAGAAAAAGATTTTTTGATGCCATCATACCCGGTGATGGCTACCTTCTACTGTCTACCGAAAATACATAAAGGCTTGGACCCTTTGAAGGGTAGACCAATAGTTGCTGGAATTGACAATTTGACACAGAATTTGGGTATTTATTTTAACCAAATTCTGAGTCCATTTGTAACAAACCTAAATTCCTACGTACGGGATACGGGGGATCTTTTACAGAAGCTGGATGGCCTGTGCCTAGAACAAGACATGATTTTTCGTAGCATTGATGTGGAGGCCTTGTATTCCTCAATACCCCATGAAAAGGGGCTAAGGGCGGTGGAATATTATCTTCAGACCCGCGGACGTTTTTTTGTTAAACACAGTTCTTTTGTGGTCAAGGCTTTGGAATTCTGCCTGACCAATAATGTGTTCCGGTTTGGCAACAGATACTTCCACCAGCTCAGGAGCACTGCGATAGGTTGTCCCTGTGCACCTACGTACACAAATCTGCTCCTGGGCTGGTGGGAAGAAAACGTTGTCTTTAATGATGACCTCTCCTGTCATGGTAGCATAGCCTTATGGCTGCGCTACATTGACGATATATTTGTTATTTGGGAGGGCACAGAAAGTGACTTTATCTCATTTGTGGGTGAACTCAATGTTAACACCTTGGGATTACGGTTTACACATGAGGTGCACAAGTCCCAAATTACATTCTTGGACATCTTTGTGCAAAGGGGTCCTAATGGAGAGATTGAGACCAGCAACTATAGGAAGCCGACGTCTACAAATTCCCTTCTGAGATGGGAGAGTAGTCACCCTTACCCCCAAAAGAAGGGAATACCGAAGGCACAGTACCTAAGGCTGAGTCGCAAGTGCACCAATACCTCAAATTTCAAATCTTAGAGGGAGGTTCCAAGAGAGGGGTTACCCTGACTCCATTTTGAAAGGAGCATATCAACAATGTGTAAATAAAAATCGGAGCAAACTGTTGAGAAAGGTTGAAAAAACTGAGGAAACTGAAATTACCCGCTTTATTACAAACTTTTCGAATGGGTCAAAAAAACTTACAGAAATCTTAGAGCGTCATTGGCCAGTACTTTGAATGGATGCCGACATTGAGGGAACTATAGGCCCCAAACCCCAGATAACCTATAAAAAGAATAGGTCACTGAAGGATAGACTAGTTCATAGTCACTTCAATGAGTAAAGAACAGGCACATGGTTGAACAAAGATCGGAGAGGGTGTTATAGATGTGGGAACTGTGTAGCATGCCAATCTGTGACACAAGGAAAATCTTTTGTTGGCAACAACACAGGGGTCACGTATACTCTAAAGCATCTTATAAATTGTCGCACAGAGGGTGTAATCTATAAGGCGACGTGCTCGTGTGACATTGAATACGTCGGAAAAACAAGGAGAGAATTTAGAAAAAGGATCCGTGAACACATTGGGGACATAATAAATAAGAGAGAAACGGCGATAGCTAATCATATTAACCGAGTACATAAAAGTGACTACAAGCACATGAGGTTCATGGGGATAGACAAGGTTTTTCCTCCGATTCGAGGAAGAGACTGGGATAGATTGATCCTTCAACGGGAGTGCAAATGGATTTTTTGGCTTAACCCCTTAAGCCCCAAGGGTGGTTTGCACGTTCATGACCGGGCCAATTTTTACAATTCTGACCACTGTCCCTTTATGAGGTTATAACTCTGAAACGCTTCCATGGATCCTGGTGATTCTGACAGTTTTCTCGTGACATATTGTACTTCATGTTAGTGGTAAAATTTCATTCATATAACTTACGTTTATTTGTGAAAAAAATGGAAATTTGGCGAGAAGGGAAGGGAAGCAGCGCCATTTGACGTTTTTGGCTGGAATTGAGATCGGACACCGTGTCGCGATTGGAAAATCCCTGATGTACCAAATCAGTGGAAACCCCCCACAAATGACACCATTTTGGAAACTAGACCCCCCCAAGGAACTTATCTAGATCTGCCGTGAGAACTTTGAACCCCCAAGGGCTTCACAGAAGTTTATAACATACAGCCGTACAATTAAAAAATCATATTTTTTCCACAAAAATGATCTTTTCACCCTCAATTCTTATTTTTCCAAGGGTAACAGGACCCTAAAAGATATTGTGCAATTTGTCCTGAGTGCGCTGATACCCCACATGTGGGGGTAAACCACTATTTGGGCGCATGGCAGAACTCGGAAGGGAAGCAGTGCCATTTGACGTTTTTGGCTGGAATTGAGATCGGACACCATGTCGCGTTTGGAAAGCCCCTGATGTACCAAAACAGTAGAAACCCCCCACAAATGACACCATTATGGAAACTAGACCCCCCAAGGAACTTATCTAGATGTGTGGTAAGCACTTTGAACCCCCCAGTGCTTCACAGAAGTTTATAACGCCCGGGCGTGAAAATAAAAAAATCGTATTTTTTCCACAAACATGATCTTTTAGTCACCAATTTTTTTATTTTCCCAAGGGTACAAGGAGAAATTGGACCCCAAAAGTTGTTGTCCAATTTGTCTTGAGTATGCTGATACCCTATATGTGGGGGTAAAACACTGTTTGGGCGCATGGCAGAGCTTGGAAGGGAAGGAGCACCATTTGACTTTTTCAACGCAGAATTGGCTGGAATTGAGATCAGACGCCATGTTGCTTTTGGAGAGCCCCTGATGTGCCCAAACAGTGGAAACCCCACCAATTATAACTCCAACCCTAACCCCAACACACCCCTAACCCTAGCCCTAACCCTAGCCCTAACCCTAGCCCTGGCCCTAACCCTAGCCCTAACCCTAATGGGAAAATGGAAATAAATACATTTTTTTATTTTATTATTTTTCCCTAACTAAGGGGGTGATAATGGGGGGTTTGATTTACTATTTATGGCGGTTTTTATGTTTTGGCAGCTGTCACACGCTAAAAGACGCTTTTAATTGTAAAAATAGTTTTTGCATCACCACATATTGAGAGCTATAATTTTTCCGTATTTTGACCCACTGAATTGAGATCAGACACCATGTCACGTTTGGAAAACCCCTGATGTACCAAAACAGTAGAAACCCCCACAAATGACACCATTTTGGAAACTAGACCCCCCAAGGAACTTATCTAGATGTGTGGTGAGCACTTTGAACCCTCCAGTGCTTCACAGAAGTTTATAACGACCGGGCGTGAAAATAAAAATATTGTATTTTTTCAACAAACATCATCTTTTAGTCGCCATTTTTTTTCCCAAGGGTATCAGGAGAAATTGGACCCCAAAAGTTGTTGTCCAATTTGTCCTGAGTACGCTGACACCCCATATGTTGGAGAAAACTACTGTATGGGCACACGTTGGGGCTCGGAAGGGAAGTAGTGACGTTTTGGAATGCAGACTTTGATGGAATGGTCTGCAGGTGTCATGTTGCCTTTGGAGAGCCCCTAATGTACCTAAACAGTGGAAATCCCCCACAAATGACCCATTTTGGAAACTAGACCCCCTAAGGAACTTATCTAGATGTGTGGAGAGCACTTTGAACCCCCAAGGGCTTCACAGAAGTTTATAATGCCCAGGCATGAAAATAAAAAAATCGTATTTTTTCCACAAACATGATCAATTAGTCTCCAATTTTTTTATTTTCCCAAGGGTAACGGGAGAAATTGGACCCCAAAAGTTGTTGTCCAATTTGTCCTGAGTACCCTGATACCTCATATGTGGGAGAAAACTACTGTATGGGCACACGTCGGGGCTCGGAAGGGAAGTAGTGACGTTTTGGAATGCAGACTTTGATGGATTGGTCTGCAGGTGTCATGTGCGTTTGGAGAGCCCCTGATGTACCTAAACTATTGAAAATCCCCACAAGTAACCCCATTTTGGAAACTAGACCCCCCACGGAACTTATCTAGATGTGTGGTAAGCACTTTGAACACCCAAGTGCTTCACAGAAGTTTATAACGACCGGGCGTGAAAATAAAAATATTGTATTTTTTCAACAAACATCATCTTTTAGTCGCCATTTTTTTTCCCAAGGGTAACAGGAGAAATTGGACCCCAAAAGTTGTTGTCCAATTTGTCCTGAGTACGCTGACACCCTATATGTGGGAGAAAACTACTGTATGGGCACACGTTGGGGCTCGGAAGGGAAGTAGTGACGTTTTGGAATGCAGACTTTGATGGAATGGTCTGCAGGTGTCATGTTGCCTTTGGAGAGCCCCTAATGTACCTAAACAGTGGAAATCCCCCACAAATGACCCATTTTGGAAACTAGACCCCCTAAGGAACTTATCTAGATGTGTGGAGAGCACTTTGAACCCCCAAGGGCTTCACAGAAGTTTATAATGCCCAGGCATGAAAATAAAAAAATCGTATTTTTTCCACAAACATGATCAATTAGTCTCCAATTTTTTTATTTTCCCAAGGGTAACGGGAGAAATTGGACCCCAAAAGTTGTTGTCCAATTTGTCCTGAGTACCCTGATACCTCATATGTGGGAGAAAACTACTGTATGGGCACACGTCGGGGCTCGGAAGGGAAGTAGTGACGTTTTGGAATGCAGACTTTGATGGATTGGTCTGCAGGTGTCATGTGCGTTTGGAGAGCCCCTGATGTACCTAAACTATTGAAAATCCCCACAAGTAACCCCATTTTGGAAACTAGACCCCCCACGGAACTTATCTAGATGTGTGGTAAGCACTTTGAACCCCCAAGTGCTTCACAGAAGTTTATAACGCCTGGGCGTTAAAATAAAAGAATAATTTTTTTCCACAAAAATGATATTTTTGCCTCCAATTTTTTATTTTCCTAAGGGTAACAGGAGAAATTGGACCCCAAAAGTTGTTTTGCAATTTGTCTTGAGTATGATGATACCCTATATGTGGGGGTAAAACACTGTTTGGGCGCATGGCAGAGCTTGGAAGGGAAGGAGCACCATTTGACTTTTTCAACGCAGAATTGGCTGGAATTGAGATCAGACGCCATGTTGCATTTGGAGAGCCCCTGATGTGCCCAAACAGTGGAAACCCCACCAATTATATCTCCAACCCTAACCCCAACACACCCCTAACCCTAGCCCTAACCCTAGCCCTAACCCTAGCCCTGGCCCTAACCCTAGCCCTAACCCTAACCCTAATGGGAAAATGGAAATAAATACATTTTATTATTTTTCGCTAACTAAGGGGGTGATAATGGGGGTTTGATTTACTATTTATGGCGGTTTTTATGTTTTGGCAGCTGTCACACGCTAAAAGACGCTTTTAATTGCAAAAATAGTTTTTGCATCACCACATATTGAGAGCTATAATTTTTTGTATTTTGACCCACCGAGTTATGTGAGGTGTTATTCTTTGCGGGACGAGTTGACGTTTTTTTTGGTACCATTTTCGGGCACGTGACATTTTTTGATAGCTTTTTATTCCGATTTTTGGGACGCAGAATGAACAAAAACCAGCGTTTCATGAATTTCTTTTGGGGGGGTGCGTTTACACCGTTCCGCGTGCGGTAAAATTGATAAAGCGGTTTTATTCTTCGGGGCAGTATGGTTACAGCGATACCTCATTTAGGTCTTTTTTTATGTTTTGGCGGTTTTATGCAATGAAAACTATTTTATATAAAAAATAATTATTTTTGCATCGCTTTATTCTGCGAGCTATAACTTTTTTATTTTTTTGCGGATGATGCTGTATGGTGGCTCGTTTTTTGCGGGACAAGCTGACGTTTTCAGCGGTACCATGGATATTTATATGCGTCTTTTTGATCGCGCGTTATTCCACTTTTTGTTCGGTGGTATGATAATAAATCATTATTTTTTGCTTCGGTTTTTATTTTTATTTTTTAAGGGGTTCGCTAAAGGGGTTAACTAATGGGACAGTTTTATAGGGCGGGTCGTTACGGATGCGGCAATACAAAATATGTGTACTTTTATTGTATTTTTTATTATTTTCAAAAAATGAATTTATTGCGGAATATTTTTTTTTTTTTTTTACTAATTTATTTAGCGATTTTTTAAAAATTATTTTTACACTTTTTTTTTTTAAACTTTATTACATTGTCCCAGGTGGGACATCACTGTCCTGTGACAGATCGCTGATCTGTCACATCACAGATCACTGTGACAGATCAGCGATCTGTCACAGGCACTGCTGCAGACTTCCTCATGCCTGTGCTTTGCAGGCAGTGAGGAAGTCAGCTCCCTACAGGCCCCCGAAGGTCCCCATCGCCATCTTGGATCAGGGGGCTTGTAGGGAAAGAGCCCCCCGCAGCAGCGCTGCACATTGCGCTGCTCTGGGGGGGCTCAGGGAAGCACGGAGGGAGCCTCCTCCCTGCCGATGCTTCCCTTTAACCCCCGGTACACCGCGATCAGCCCCTGACACATTGTGCCGGGTGTCAGCTGTGATAATCAGCTGACACCCGGCCGCGATCATCGGCGCTCACCACGTGGGCGTCGCTGATCGCTATGACGTACTATCACGTCCCTGGGAATTAAGTCCCAGGGCACATGGATGGGATAGTATGTCTTATGGCAGAAAGGGGTTAAAACCCTGCAACCTATGGGTTTAAATAATCAACTCTCTTTTGCTCCATTCTTATGAGTCCTTTAGTTTCCCGGTCCCCCGACTAGTGGCATGACTTCAGGATCATGTCTCCACTGGGCTTCATGTAAATCCAGATCCCTGTATAGGGGTAAAGGGTTTTGGAGCTCCTCGGTAGTGGTTCTTGGATCTCTGCACTTTTTTATGGGGATTTTTTTAGGTCCAATTTTTCTCCTTAGTTATATGTATTATGTAGAGTATCTATACGGGATTGGGTTCTACACATAGTCTGTTGATCTTTCATTAAATTGTTCAATATATTAAACAGCCAGTTTAAGACAAGACTGTTAATTACATTTTACTATCTAAATTTTGTTTTATCCCTCCTTTGGATTGGTGCTGATAGGTACAATATCTCCTACAATGAGAACCTTTTGTGGCAATGACTGTTTAATGAGTTACTGTCACGTTGCCGTCAGACTCAGGGCCTGCTGTCCCGGCCTTGGCCACTTCGAGGCATCGGACTATCACATCGCCGTCAGACTCGGGGCCTGCTGTCCCGGCCTCGGCCACTAGGAGGCGCCGGACTGTCACATCGCCGTCAGACTCGGGGCCTGCTGTTCCTGCCTCGGCCACTGGGAGGCGCCGTGGTTCACCCCCGAGTGATGGCGGCGACAGAGAAGGGGCTCCTGCGCAGGCATCTGATGGACGCAGGCTCCGCTCCTCTGTCAATCATGAAGGGGTTGGTGCATCACCATCTGGCCTGGTCCTGGGGGCGGTCCTGAAGACATCATCAGTCCGGGAGCCTGTGAGGGATGACCTGATCCCTCAAATACCTTGGGACTGGTCTTGCAAGCCGCCGGATATATTCTTGGTTCCCCTATGTGCTACTGTGTGATTTGCTATTGTTTGACTCTGACCTCAGCCTGGATTTCTGACCCCTCTACTGCCTGACGATTTTGTACCTCTGCCATTCTCCCAGTTTGTGACCTTGGCCTGGATATTCGACTCTGCTGCTGCCTGCCGTTTTGTACCTTGCCGCCCTCCCGGTTTGTGACCTTGGCCTGGATATTCGAATCTGCTACTGCCTGCCGTTTTTGTACCCTGCCGCTCTCCTGTTTTGTGACCTTGGCCTGGACTGTCGACTCTGCCACTGCCTGCCGTTTCTGTACCTCCGCTGCTCTCCCGGTTTCTGACTACGCTTTTGGTTCCCCGCCTTCTTCCCTATTGGCGTCCGTCCTGCTCTGGCGCACTGCTCCACCAGACAGCCACCCCCTGGACCTTGCTAGAATTCCAGATCCCTGTATAAGGGTTAAGGGTCTTGGGATTTCTCGGGGTGCTGTCCCTACTGCAGTCCAGATCCGCGGATGGACGTCACAGTTACCCTTTATTCCCTGAACCTCCCTGTACGGACCATGAAGTGGGTCATGATTACATGATTCCCTGAACCTCCCTGTAGGGACCTTGAAGTGGGCCATGATTACATCTTTGAACAAATACACAGTGAGTTGGCTTTAGTGTGGTAATATAGTATGTGTGAGAATTACTACACTGATGCATTGCCATACATAACGATCACATGAACGTAATTATTTATGAGACTTTTTGAATAGTCTTCTATAGAAGGTTCATTAGACTTTCATGACCGGCGCCTGTGCACTTGTGAGACAAGCACTGTTGTTGTCTCTGAGACTTATGTTCTCGACGTATGCGCTAGGACGTCTAAGATGGCGCCTGCGCAGTCGGGCAGGTGTCTTTGTGAAAACCTGCGACTGCGCAGTAGCGTACATGAGTGTGGGTCCCCTTGGGAGCTGTATGACGTCGCAATATCTATTGCGCATGCGCGGGCATCTAAGATGGCGCCTGCACAATAGACACACTGTGTGGCATGATTGGCGCTTGCACTGGAAGAGTATCATGCCATGAGGTTTAATGCGCGGTTATGTTGCCGGTCATGACCTGATACTTGGTGTGCGAGTGTGGGCGTTTGATGAGGCGCAGGTTCAGTACACATTTTAAGGCATGATCTGCACTTGCGCAATAAACATGCGAGCGGTTCAGAAGGTAATATGGAACGCACTATTTAAATAACACTGAGGAAATGAGTTGGTGCATACACAGGTCTGTTACATGTGAGGATGCGCATATTAAAGTATAGGGATTGGTACATGTGACATGCACATACAGTCTCAAGCGAGTAACTGAGCGTCCATATTTCTAGGGCAACATGAGTAGGGGGCGTGACTGGAAGGCCTGATGTGCTGTGAAGTGCACTCTGATAGGAATATGTCAGCACTAATTATTCACTCCACATGTGTGGGTGGGGAGGAGTAGAGCTAGCGCTTTATAAAAAGACAGATGGACAAGCAGCTCATTTGATGGCAATTTCTATGGAAAGCAGACATTTCTCTACATCTTATTAACTCCCCTGATGATCTGGCTAGCAGTGAAACGCGTCGGGAGATGGGAGATGCATTGTATGGAGGAGCCCTGTGACATGTAACTTCGGTGAGATCCTCCCTTTATATTTTCCATGAGTGCAATAAGCTGTTCTGCGATGTTAAAGGAGGTACCTTTACATCATGTTTATCCCTGAATGGGAGGATGCTTTATAAAGAAGCTGTACCTCAGTCTGTATGCTATGCCATTTAAAAAAAAAAAAAAAAGAGAATATATTGCTGTTGCTGCTAAAAGTGTCTATGGAAACCCAGATACAATGTTGAATATATACTGGGTCTGATGTTATGACTGAGTAGGCCTAACACCAGAAGACCGTTGGAATTTTTACTCCTGAAAATTGGAGAAATGGGATCAATGGCTCCAGTGGGTTTATGAGTTGTGAGAACACTATAGTAAAGCGGGAGTGTACTCTCTAACATTGTATATATGTTCTCAAATGAGTAATATGGTATGAAGAAATGCTCTTTGGAGTCGATCCATGACTATCAGTGTGGAGTAATATGGTAGTCTTATATGTTTGTTTGTCTTTTTGTTGAGTGCACTTTTAATAGGATCTTATTCCTTTTTAAGGGTTACAATAAAGTATATTAGTTTTAAATTGTTTTTGTTGATATTCACCAGCCCGCTACTTATCTAGACTATTGGTTGGTAGATCATTGCTATCCTATTTATATTTCCAGTGTTCACTTCTATCCTATCATTCCTTTGACAAAAGTAACACCTTGGATGTTACACGTCCTGATTTAATCTCTATACAACGTTCTGTTAGCCGGTATCACTCCCCCCTTTTCCCTCCACATTCGGATCAATTATTTTTAACTTCCTCAATGTTGCCCAAGTCTTCGAATAATTACCAACTGGTCTGATCAAAGAGCGTAATTATTATACAAAGGAGAAATATCATAAAATCATGGAATAAAAAGCCTTTCTGTTTTATCATAAGCGATTTTACATATCTTTCCTTATCACGTTCTGCTTTCTTCCTTTCTAACTGGAATATGGTCTTCACTTGGCCTATTATCTCTTTCCAATTTGGAATAGATTCAGATTATCAATATTTTAAAAAGCTTATTTTGGCTATTAAACAGATTGTATAGAATATTAGGGTTAGTTTTTCCTTCTCTTTTTGTTGTACACCTTTCTCACTCTTCCAGTAATGGAAAAGAAATGGTAACGGATATATAGAGGAACACTCTAAACACCCGCATTTTCCAAAATACATTTTATGTCTTTCCAGAGTTCTTGTACTATAAGGCAACTCCACAACCCATGTAGTTAGTCTGAATCTTTAAATTTACATTTTGGACAATGTGTCAGACGATTTCTCATGTTTTTGTATATTGGTATATTAAAGGCCAAGATTGCTCTATGCATGATCCTAAACCATGTGTCCCTCCAAACCTCACTTAAAATGTGCTTCCGTTCTATCAGCCACTCTACTGGGATTTTTTCCCCAATTTCCTCTCCCTCTATTTCCCTATCCCATGACCTAAATTCTTGTACTGTTTCTAATTTCCCCAGAATTTCTTTGAAACTTCTGTATAACATAGATATACTGTGTATGCCTGCTCCGTCTAATAGAGTATCCATTACGTTTCTTTTTGTTTCTTCCCTTACATTTAGTAGATGCGCCATAATCATTCCAATGATTTGTTCGAAATGTAGAAATTCTTGTTTACTTAATTTAAATTTTGATACAATCTCTTCTCTAGTCGGCCACCTATTCCCTTCCTTGCACAATAAATTAGCTATTTTGAGTTTCTCCTTCAGCTTCAGTTCTTAATTTTGCTAAGTATCAACCAGTGTATTATGTGCCAGGAAATACACATCAGGTTGTATCTTCCTGTGTCAGGTAGATTTGCCACCCCCTCCTCTTTTGTTGTCATCAGCGTTTTTAATTTTATATGGGGCCTCCAACTTTTCCATATGAATTTCCTGCTGAAGCTGAAGTTATCCATCTCCACATCTACATGTTCTAGAATAATGGGTGTTATCTGTAGTGGATACATGAGATTTGAAATACTGACCACTTTTAAAAGGTGTGTCCTTCCCAATAAGCTCCAAGGCAGATTTTGCCATCTTTCCAGTTCCTGCTGGATTCTTGATATAACGAGGGGGGGGAATTAAATTATAGACTGACTCCGGTTTCTACCTAATTTGATACCCAAGTATGTGATATGTGTTGCAGCTACCAAAATACGAAATATTTATTTTTTTTGTCTGACAATTGTACAATTGTATAATTTTGCATTTGCTTTTATTTAAGTGAAAGCCTGAAAATCATCTAAGAGATCTAATACTTCTGGCAAATCTCTCTCCACATCTGCCATATAAAGTATTATGTCATCTGCAAAAAATGAGGCTTTGATCTTCATGCCCCCTACTCTTATAATAAAGTCCATCTAACATATATGACCGCACTGCTACATTTCACAAGCCCACCTGAGCTGATAATATCTCTGCCAATCTGTTTGCCATACATTTTGAAATTATTTTAATATCCTGGTTTATCAGAGAGATAGGCTTATAGAAAACTGGGTCCTCTGGGTTTTTTCACATTTTTTGCTATCAAACTTTTATGAGCCATATTGGTGCCCCCCAACAAGTCTCCACATTGTAGTATCTGTGATGCTGCAAGAAGCAAGCGCAAGAGTGGACCCTCTGGACCGTGGAAATGACCTACCTCTGGGCGAGCGGACCTAGTGGAAGCCGAACCCTATACAGGGATCGTCAGGTGCAAGCCCAGAGGTCGCTGAACCACAGCAGCCAATACCAAGAGGGGCGGCTCAAGCAGAGAATGGGAAGCGAGACTGAGTGGGGCCACGGGAGGAAGGGAGGCTTCGAGAGAACAGGAGCTGGAGACTTGGATCCCAGGGTGCAGGGGGGTACAGGAGGGACACAAAGTTGTGGACATCAGGAGTGGACCACAGGACGGCTACAACAGGAGGTAGCTGTGGAGAGAGTAAGGGGATAAAGCGGGCTTGAAGGACACTAATGAGTAAGCGTGCGGTAGCAAGCATGACAGCGCAAGGGTGCACAGGAAAACTGTAGAGATGTGAGCACACAAGGCAGCAAGCGCAGGCCCGAGTTAGAGAGCGGTTATGGACTGAATAACCAGGCACCTTCCCACAGAGGAGGTGTCCAGAAATAGCCCCTGACTAACCCAGATTGGCTACCGAGTTTCACAGGGTGGAGGCATCCGAGGACATAATAATGCTGGAGAGAGGTGCGGGTGCCCTTTAAGATACCCAGCGCATGCGCAGACGTTGAGAGGAACGAAAGGCCAGTAGCAGAGGTGAGACACAGTGGGACTGTGCAGGAACAGTGCATCGAGACCTGGGGGAGAAGCAAGAGGAACCACTACCCGTGGCAGCGGCGGTGGCAGGCGCAGCAGCGGTGGAGGCAGGCACGGCAGCAGACAGCAGCGGTAACAATATCTCATTATACCATTTAGTTAGATTAGGAGCTATTTGGTGGGTCATGACTTTAAAGAAATCACCAGTGAGCCCATCAGCATTTCACATCGGTAGACCACCAATAGTGCTCTACACCTCGTCCTCCATAAGAGGGGCATTTAGCATAGTCAAATGTATTTCTGTGACATTAGGCATTGTAAGTTTACTCAAGAAATCTCTGCCTCTGTTCTCCCCCTGTGACTTTTCTAAATAAAAGTTTGTATAAATATCCCTCAAGATTGAGCTTATCTCTTTGGGACTATCCACTACTAGACCTTCTTTATTCTTAAGTTTTAATATATTTTTTTCCCGTTTCTAACTTTTACCACATTTGCTAGTATCACTAAACCTCCTCAATGTCCATCTGTGTCATATTACTACATATTTTTCCCATACATTAATTGCTAAACTCTTCATATTTGATGTTTGTATTTTTATTTAATGTATGCACATACACTATTAATCTCCCTCTCAGAACTGCCTTTCCTTCCTCCCAATATGTTTGCATCTTTAAATTATCTGAAGAATTGTGAAACGAATATTCTTCCCACTATTTATCTTTAAGAAAGAAAGGCTGGGAACCTCCATATACTTGTATAATCTGTTCATTTGGTAAAATCTCCTCCAATTACCATTTTCTTTATTGTCTTTTGCAATACTGCAGTACTCAATTGCTCAAAAAAGGTTTTTGGTCCGAATTGGGTGCGTATACATTAATTATACTAATTTCTCATTCATTCTCTTCTAATATTAACATTATGTATCTCTCTTCTGTATCCCGCTTTACATGTTTGACTTCATATGGGAAATTTTTGTGCAATAATACTAACACTCCTGCTTTTCTACCCTCTTCTTCAGATCCATATACTTCTCCCATCCACAATTTTTTTCATTCTAAACATGTCTTCTTCGTTAGTGATGGGCGCTCATTGCTCGGGTCGAGCAAATTATAATGCTCGGGTGCTTGACCCGAGCAACGAGCCCAATGTAAGTCTATGGGAAACTCGAAAAATATTTAGAATTGAGAGTTAAATTGAGAGGCGGTCTGCAGAGGGGCTAGAAATTGCGGAAATCGATGGGAACAGTGCTCAAATAACATGGGAACAGCATGGGGAAGACCCCTGGAAGCATTTCTTACTGCCAGGTCACTGCTGTGAACAATATTGTCAGAGTCTTACGTCACTTTTACAGATGCACAATAAAATATACAAAACCGAAACCAAAACTTATTTTCCTGGGAAATATGTTAATGAACATCCTTTCCAGGTTAGTGACTTTTATATAAGGCAAAATAAATAACCCAAAACAAAAATGATCCTCCACATCTTGGGCTATGTTCACGCGTAGCGTTTTTGATGAGTTTTTGAACTTTAGCATTGCTTTCAACCAAGACAAATGCATTCACTGGGAAATGCCATTTCAACATTTTACAACCTTATCTGGCCATGTGGTGTGTGACACATCATCAGACACATCCTGTTTCATTTATGAAGGAGGGACTCTGAAAGTCACAAAACCTATTTTTATAGGGCCATCAGGTGACTTTTACTATTCTTAAAGGGCCAGCAGCCGACCCTCACTATTCTTAGAGAGCCATCAGCCAGCTATGCTTTGTTGTTCCCATTATTAAAGGGAACCTGTTACCCCCCCTGGGCATTTTTATGATGCACTGGTACTTTTGTGACTTCTGTGGCTACAGCCATATGCTCCAGTCATTGATATGTTATCTGATCTGATCGCCAAGTGGGGATCATATTGTTTTCATAATTGCCTTAAAACTCTACTTCAACCACATTCTCTGAAACTCTCCTCTACCTCCATTGCCTCCAATTTGCCTGCTCCTTATGAGGACTTCACAGATGTCTTTTCTAATTACAGGTTGAGACACTACATCTTCATATCCTATATGATAGTGCAATTCTTCTTCCAGGTGCTGAATCACCAAGAAAGAGAGTTTACCCTCTATTATTCCCATTGACTTAGACAATGTCCACCTACATTAAAAAGAATTTGGAAAGGGGATTCATCCCAAAATCTTCATATACAGCCAGAACAAGCTTCTTCATTAAAAAGAAAGGCTGTTTTCTGACACTGTGCATAAAATATTGGGGTCTGAATAAAAACATGCCCGTCATCAATTAATTATTTGACAGGATTAAAGGGGCTGCTATCTTGACCAAATTTGATCAATGTAGAGCTCATAAACTAATTTGCATTAAAGAGGGCATGAATAGAAGACAGCATTCAATAACCGAGCTACGCCTGGTTTTCTTTCACTTCGTCTTCCTCATTCAGAGGAGGCCTGGTTTGGCACATGGAGAAGTAAGACATTAGTGATAAGGACCATCTATATATAGGTACAGCTTGACATGGTTGGAAGGTATTTGTTCTCTTTGATCAAAAAACTCTAACTAAGTACTTTACGGCAATAGTGGAGTTCATGTATTCATTAATCGCAGTGGGCTGACGCATCATGTATGTATACATTAGCATTCAATACCCGTGATGATTACTGTGAAAATCTAGTTATGCCTTTTGGATTATGTGTGTTGCAGGATTTTGTGAATGAGATATTTCATGATGACCTGAGCCAGTACATCCTAATTTCGTCTGTGAATAGAAACAGAGAAAGTTTCTGCTAATTTGGATTGGTCACAACCAGTAAGGGTACCGTTACACTAAGCGATGCACCAGCGATCCCGACAACGATATGGATCGCTGGTGCATCGCTAAGTGGTCACTAGTGAGCTGCCACACAGGCAGATCTCACCAGTGACATAGCAGCGGTCGGGGGTCGCTACTTACCTGTCAGACGCGGCAATCCAGACGTCCTCCGCCCGCGTCCACACGTCGCTCGTCGGCGCCACAGGAAGCACCCGACAAGAAATGGTCCAGCACATTCTCGCGCGATCAGCGACTGACAGCGGGGGAGCCGGTCGGAGGTAAGTATCAGATGTAGCGATATCGCTAGCAATATCGCTGCTACGTCACAAAACCAGTGACGTTACAGCGATATTGCTAGCAATATCGCTATGTGTAACGGCCCTTTAATCTCAAAGCCCTCCAACAATTACTCAGCTTTGCAAATTATTACCCCCAGTTCATTAAAAACTTTTCTAAAGTGGTTGCCCCTCTTATGGCCATAACTCAGCAGGGTGCTAATTTTTGGCACTGGATAAAATACTTGGGAGAAAGTAGCGCAAATAGGGTCTTATCTGACATACAATTATAGTTATTAATCAGATTGTACTAACCTGATTAATGATTTAAAGAGCATTTTTAAACCATTTGTACAGCTGCTGCGAATCCACGGGCTACAAAACCAACAAGTATACAGATAGGAATAATTTGTGGATGTCTCCCGCACTGCTGTGTATGGGAGATGTCAACTCTCAATGGTTTATTTAAACATGTGGTTTTTATTCTATTCAACGAATTTCAAAGTGTCAAGCACTTCTTCCTCAGCAGCGTGGGAGACATTCACAAATTATTCCTATCTACAATTTTTGGCACTGGTCATATTCTGTTATACCACCCTGATGTCGACAGATCAGTCTTCCTTGAAGCGGATGCCTCCACTGGCCTCCAGAATAATTTTCTCACAAAATTCCTCTGTTAATAGAAATCATCCCTGCGCTGTCTTCTCAAATAAATATTCTTCAGTAGAATGGAATTATTCCATTAGTGACCATGAGCTCTTAGGAATAAAATTAGCCCTTGAAAAAACGACAACAGCCTAACTGAAGGAAATAAGTTGCCGTTGACATCCATACTTTTCACAAAAATCTGGAATATCTTCAGTTAGCCTGTAGGCTGAATCCTCATCAATCTCAATGGTCTACCTTCTTCTCCTGGTTTGACTTCTTTCTCAATTACAGTCCTGCAGAGAAAAAAGCAGGGATGATGCCCTATTCGGATCCTTTGACTTATCTGATGCCACTGAAAATGTTTCCCGTACATGTAATTGAACCTGAAAGTATACTTGCTATCATCTCTGCTCCTTCCAAATCTCAACCCAGGGCTGGAGTAGCACTAATGTGGTGCCCCTGAGGGTCCAGTCGCCACAGAGGTACTGCACCTCAACCAGACCTGGCTCTGGCACAACACTACATCCACCATACACTAGGGCAGCAGGTGTGCCACTATCCCTGCTGGCAGTCAAAGGGTGTTAGAAGATGGGTGGAGCTTGGGTTCAGAGCGGGAGTTAGAAGGGAAGTTAGGAGACAGTTTTCCTGTAGGGGAAGAAGGGGAAAGACGTGCATAGACAGCCTTCCCGTAGGGGAAGGTGGGAAGAGATATGATTGTGCAGCAGACCCCTGGTCTGAGGGGCTGCTGGAATGGACTGAAGGACTGAAAGAAGCTCCCTGAAGGGGAAAGGGATTTCCCAGAGGCAAGGGTGAAGAGTGCTCCCCATGGGGCTCATTCCATGCTGACGGACATCAGGTGGGGGAAAATCCAGGTCGCGGAAGGGTCTCGTCCCCTAGTCTAGTGGAGTGGACAACAGGACTTAACTAGCAAGCCGATAGCTGTGGCAACTTTAGGGGCCACAGCCAACTACCCCAGTTATCGTCTTCGGAAAGGGAGCCAGATAGGATCAAGGAAACACCTGGGTCACGTTATCCGACAGGATCCGCGGCAGCTGGCCTGGGACACTGACTGTGAGGTGCTGGAAAGGAAGAAAAGTGGAAAGCAGCACTGTGGAGATGGCCAGGGAAGGTACATACTGACAGGGAGTTCTGGAAAAGGTGTTCTCTATCTGCCTGGAAGTTGGCTGGAACCCTCACCTGGAGGACATGGCACTAAGCGGGCATCTGTACTGCAGACAAAACTGAGTAAAGCTTTGTAACTGCCTTCAGCTGTGTCTTCTGCCTTCTTCCTGCGTCACCTTTTCAGCACTGCTACATCCCTTGCTCCACACTACATCACCAACCATCTCTCAACATCTTTCATCTGCCCTGGGACAAAAGCTCTACCTGTGGGGAGCTCTACCAACTCTGCTGCATCACCATCATTCCCTGCGGATCTGCACTGCAGCGCTGGTCACTATTGATCAGATACCACAGGTGGCATCATGAACTTTATAAAAAAACTCTTTATTTCTCATTCCCCTGTAAATACACCCCTTTTATTGCCCAGGGCCACGGACCGGGTCACCGCCGCTGTGAAACTGCCCCTTTAAGAAGCGGTCTGGTACCGAGTATTCCCCACTGCCCTGGTGGTCGCTTCACTAGCGATTTTAAAATCGGTTCAATTTTGATGCAGGAGAGTCAGTGTGATACAAGTGTCATGCATTTTTTATGCGAGTACAATCCGATTTCTCACACCTAGCATCCGACTTACATCCGAATGCAGTGTGATTGCTATCCAACAGCAATGTGAATTTAACATGAGGTTTTACATAGAAAATTCTCTAAGTTGTTTACACATCGTTTTTAAAGGAAATATTCTTCAGCACGTGTATCTATCTATCTATCTATCTATCTATCTATCTATCTATCTATAATATAACGGGCTAAGCGTCACTCTTTCCGAAGCCTTTATAGACTGCGCAAGTGTGACGCACCTGCGCAGTCTGGCTCCAGACAGAGTGATGCACCCTCCAGGAGATTGCGGTAGACGCACCCCCCGCCGGCACGACACCATACCGATTCGGTGTGGCTGCGGGATCTTGCATCTTGCTGTGATGACAGGAGAGGGCGGGTTGTTGCTTCGGAAGCGGCGCATGCGCAGTCCGCGCTTTCCGGCGCCATTTTGGGGAAGACACACTGCAGTGTGTCTTCAAGACAATGGCGCCGGAAAGAGAGGAATGCGCAGGCGCCGATCCCGGAGCAACAACCTGCCCTCTCCTGTCATCACAGCAGGCACAAAAGATTACCGGGGTATTCGCCGTGAAGTCATGAGACGGCGGGTTGTGGCGCCGAAATCAGGCGCCAATTACGGCCGCACAATCCCACACTCCTCAGACCTGGATCGCGGGATGAGGGAGTACCATGCATACCAGGATAGGTGATGAGGGGACCATGCATACCAGGATAGGTGGGTGAGAGGACCATGCATACCAGGATTGGGGGATGAGGGGTACCATGCATACCAGGATAGGGGGTGAGAGGACCATGCATACCAGTAGAGGGATGAGTAAGTAACATGCATAGCAGGATTGGGGGATGAGGGGTACCCTGCATACCAGGATAGGGGGTAAGGGGACCATACATACCAGGATAGGGATGAGGGAGTACCATGCATACCAGGATTGGGGGATGAGAGGTATCATGCATACCAAGATAGGGGGTGATGGGACCATGCATACCAGGATAGGGATGAGGGAGTACCATGCATACCAGGATTGGGGGGTGAGAGGACCATGCATACCAGGATTGGGGGATGAGGTATAGCATGCATACCAGGATTGGGGGATGAGAGGACCATGCATACCAGGATAAGGGGTGAGGGGGCCATACATACCAGGATAGGGGGAGAGGGGACCATACATACCAGGATAGGCGGGTGAGAGGACCATGCATACCAGGATTGGGGGATGTGGGGTGCCATGCATACCAGGATTGGGGGATGAGGGGATCATACATACTAGGATAGGAGGTGAGGGGGCTATAGATACCAGGATTGGGGGTGACGGGACCATGCATACCAGGATAGGGGGTGAGGGGACCATGCATACCAGGATAGGGAGGAGGGAATACCATGCATACCAGGATTGGGGGGTGAGGGGACCATGCATATTCGGATGAAGATTGGGGTGCCATGTATACCAGGATTGGGGGGTCAGGGTACCATGCATACCAGGATAGGAGGGTGACAGCACATACCAGGATGGGAGACCATATACCAATAAAAATGCTCGCCACCTGGGCGTAGAATGGGTTCATAGCTAATATATATATATATATATATATATATATATATAATAGATAGATAGATAGATAGAAGAAACGCCAGCAATTCGTGTGCCACGTACAGGAAAATCACAGACTGACAGGTTAGAACAGAATAGATAGAATAGATATAAATAAAAAAGTGAAAAAGCAGCACAAAGAACAATCATTGGGTGCAAAAGCCTTTCAGGTATGTACAAACCTTTTAGTAGATATATCCAAAAAAATGAAAGCAGCACACCGTGGTAGAGTTAATTCATGTGCAATTTAAATGCCTATCTGGCGACATTTCGGTCCCAAAAATGTGGACCTTTCTCTAGCAGTACTAAGGTGCAAGTACATGTTATTTAAAGCAGCCACAATACTCAGGTATTTAGCAATAATTGCTAAATATATAAGATATACCACATCATTTAACTAAATGCAAGGCATATTAATAAAGTGCATAAACAATGTGATGTACCAAAGTGCATGTGTCCACATAAATACATACATGCAGTCAGATTTTACATAATCAAAACATAATTACTGATCTGACGGCTGTATATTAAAGACACTAAATATGACTCACCCCATTCATATTCAAAGTATCGCGCCGAGTCTCTGCGTTCTAATTAAGTAACTGCGCAGTACCGGAAGTAATTGGAAGTAAACACAGCAGGTATTACCGCTCATGCGCAGTTGTACATTGAAGTCATCGGTGCCATCTTGGAAAAAGCCATTCTACTATGCAGGCGCCCAAGCAATGACCATTTACTCTATATTAACTGGAACAATGACAAAAACAAATGCTCCCAGTGTATCTGCCCAGTAAGAAGAGAAATCAAATGGTGCCATCTTGGATGTGGGAATAAATTATCAGAATACCCACAATGTGATAGATGACAAATGAACTGTTCCAATAAAATAGATCTTGTGCCTTATAATATAACTTGTAGCTTTTGGGAGACATATGGCTATGGTACTAGTCCACCTGTCATGGGAACACCCCCCCATTAGCTGAGGTAGGTGGCTCATAAACAATAAAGTAAGGGGAACTATGTACCCAGCTAGGGGGACAATGCTCAACTCTCACTATATAGGGACCTAGACCCATATATGGCCAAACAGTATCACCCAATTGTAATGGCACACAGATTCAAATAACGATCATTTGTCAAAATAATATATAATAAATTTGTTATCAAGATGCGCATAGTGTCATTTATTCAATATTATGATTGTCAAATATCCGGCATTAAATTATATTTTACTAGTGAAGATCGAGCACTAAAATGCTCGGATGCTCATTGCTCGGGTCAAGCAAATTGGAATACTCGGGTACTCGGACAGAACAACGAGCCAATTGTAAGTCTATGGGAGACCCGAGCATTTTTACCGCAATCCCCCCTGGGGATCATTTTAAGGTCTAAAAATGTCTGAAAATGATGGAAACACTGCTCAAATGGCACGGGAACATCATGGCAAATGCCCCTGGAAGCATTTCTGACTCCTAGGTCACAGCTGTAAACAATGCTGTCAGAGTTTCATGCCATTTTTACAGGCGCATCAAAAAACCTTCAAAAACGAAAGCAAAATGGATTTTGCTGGGAAACACAGTGCCTTGTGAAAGTATTCGGCTCCCTGGAACTTTTCAACCTTTTCCCACATATCATGCTTCAATCATAAAAATACCAAATGTAAATTTTTGGTGAAGTATCAACAACAAGTGGGACACAATTGTGAAGTTGAACGAAATTTATTGGTTATTTTAAATTTTTGTGGAAATTCAAAAACTGAAAAGTTGGGCATGCAATATTATTCGGCCCTTTTAACTTAATACTTTGTTGCGCCACCTTTTGCTGCGATTACAGCTGCAAGTCGCTTGGGGTATGTCTCTATCAGTTTTGTACATCAAGAGACTGAAATTCTTGCCCATTCTTCCTTGGCAAACAGCTCGAGCTCAGTGAGGTTTGATGGAGATCGTTTGTGAACAGCAGTTTTCAGCTCTTTCCACAGATTCTCGATTGGATTCAGGTCTGGACTTTGACTTGACCATTCTAACACCTGGATGCGTTTATTTGTGAACCATTCCATTGTAGATTTGGCTTTAAGTTTGGGATCATTGTCTTGTTGGAAGACAAATCTCCTTCCCAGTCTCAGGTCTTTTGCAGACTCCAACAGGTTTTCTTCAAGAATGTTCCAGTATTTGGCTCCATCCATCTTCCTAGAGGCGTAACTACCACAGTTGCAGCAGTCGCCACTGCAATCGAGCTCGGGAGCAGTCAGGAGCCCGGCAGGTCAGACGCACACCGACACCAGCAAAAAGTTAAAATCTGTTGCCATGCAAGAGATTCCTCCCGCATGGCAAGAGACAGACCTGCCCTCCACCTGACCTGCCGGGCACACATAATTCAGCACAGCAGCCGACAATTGAACAAAGGAAGAGAAGAAGGACCTGTGGTGACGTCATCATTATCACAGGCCTTCAACATTACTCAGCTCCACCCCCTGATCACATGATGATGACGTCACCACAGGTCCTTCAGCTCTCAGTGCAGCAGCTCCTGGTTGTGTGCAGCTTGTGTTCTCTGTTATCAGTCAGCAGCAGATTTCCGGTTCTTGCCATTCTGGTGAGATTACAGGAGGGTTTGGTGGAGGTCGGTGCACGGGGGAGCGGATCACTGAGGTCTGTGTCAAGGGGGAGTGGATCACTGAGGTCGGTGCACGGGGGAGTGGGTCACCGAGGTAGGTGCATGAGGGAGCGTGTGACGGACTTATGGGCAACTTGTCCTGGGGTCTGAACGAGGGGAGACGGGGCTTTGTTAGCCACAGCGTCCTCAGCCAGGAGTGTCCCTGCAGGATGTGACCTGTATGGGGGGAAACTTCCAGGGTTGGGGGATATCTGCTAAAGCCGGAGACATTGTGTCTGATATATCTGATATATATATATATATATATATATATATACATACATACTGTGCTGGAGGATGGAAATGAATGAATCTGTAATCCAGCGGTGTAATCTGATCGAGGGGGCTCGGATTTAGGAGGACTATGAGGTACATTTTACTACTATGAAGTACTATGGGCTGTGCATTATACTTTATGGATGACGATGGAGGTGCATTTGATTACACTGCAAAGATGATTATGATCGGTGCAGTATATTATATAGAGGACTATGAGGGTGCATTATACTTCTTATATGGATTCCAATGACTTCTATGTAAGCCCCTGATGAGTATAATGGTTTATTTTATTTTATACTTTACAGAGCAACGACAGTGTGGAGGACAAATATATACCAGGATGGGGCACCGTATAGTTTGGCATGGGGGGCCCATTTGAAATTTCGCACCGGGGTCCATAACTTGGTAGTTATGCCACTGCATCTTCCCATCTTCCCTGTCCCTGCTGAAGAAAAGCAGGCCCAAACCATGATGCTGCCACCACCATGTTTGACAGTGGGGATGGTGTGTTCAGGGTGATGAGCTGTGTTGCCTTTACGCCAAACATATAATTTGGCATTGTTGCCAAAAAGTTTGATTTTTTGTTTCATCTGACCAGAGCACCTTCTTCCACATGTTTGGTGTATCTCACAGGTGGCTTGTTGCAAACTTTAAACAACACTTTTATGGATGTCTTTGAGAAATGGCTTTCTTCTTGTCACTCTTTCATAAAGGCCAGCTTTGTGCAGTGTACAACTGATTGTTGTCCTATGAACAGACTGTCCCACCTCAGCTGTATATCTCTGCAGTTCATCCAGAGTGATCATGGGCCTCTTGACTGCATCTCTGATCAGTCCTCCTTGTTTGAGATGAAAGTTTAGAGAGATGGCCGGGTCTTGGTAGATTTGCAGTGGTATGATTCTCCTTCCATTTCAATATGATCGCTTGCACAGTGCTCCTTGGGATGTTTAAAGTTTTGGAAATCATTTTGTATCCAAATCAGGCTTTAAACTTCTCCACAACAGTATCACGGACCTGCCTGATGTGTTCCTTGGTCTTCATGATGCTCTCTGTGCTTCAAACAGAACCCTGAGACTATCACAGAGCAGGTGCATTTACACAGAGACTTGATTACACACAGGTGGATTATATTTATCATCATTAGTCATTTAGGACAACATTGGCTCATTCAGAGATCCACAATGAACTTCTGGAGTGAGTTTGCTGCACTGAAAGTAGAGGGGCCGAATAATATTGCACGCCTCACTTTTCAGTTTTTGCATTTCCAAAAAAATATAAAATAACCAATAAATTTCGTTCAACTTCACAACTGTGTCCCACTTGTTGTTGATTCTTCACTAGTGTTGAGCGATACCGTCCGATACTTAAAAGTATCGTATCGGATGGTATCGGCCGATCTAAAAAAAATATCGGGTATCGCCGATTCCGATACCGGAAGTCCCATTCAAGTCTATGGGACTTCCGGTATCGGAATAAGAAAAACCCTATTTTTGCCTTGTACAGCCTCTCTGGGGTCTGTACGGGCCTTTTGGGGGGCTGTGCCGGCCTGCCGGCCTGCCGGGAGGTCTGTGCAGGCTCCGGTGGTCTGTGCAGGCCTGCCGGGGGGGCTGTGCTGGCCTGCCGGTGGTCTGTGCAGGCTCCGGGGGTCTGTGCCGGCCTGCCGGGGGGGCTGTGCCGGCCTGCCGGTGGTCTGTGCAGGCTTCGGGGGTCTGTGCCGGCCTGCCGGGGGGGCTGTGCCGGCCTGCCGGTGGTCTGTGCAGGCTCCGGTGGGCTGTGCCGGCCTGCCGGTGGGCTGTGCAGGCTCCGGGGGTCTGTGCAGGCATCGTCCGATGGGACTGCTACCATGACAGTGATTGACACATTAGCCAATGATGGGACAGTAGTAGTCCCATCATCCGGCTAATGTGTTGAATGTAAAAAAAAAAAAAATTACATGCTACATACATGCTACATACATGCTACATACATACTACATATACATACATGTAACATACATACTACATGCAACATGCATACTACATACATGCTACATACTACATGCATACTACATACATAATACATATATACTACATGCTACATACATGCAACATACATACTACATACTACATACTACATACATAATACATATATACTACATGCATGCAACATACATACAACATATATACTACATGCATACTACATATATACTATATATACTACATGTAACATACATACTACATATATACTACATGCATACTACATATATACTATATATACTACATGTAACATACATACTACATATATACTACATGCTACATACACGCTACATTCTACATACATGCTACATACATACTACATACATAATACATATATACTACATGCATGCAACATACATACAACATATATACTACATGCATGCAACATGCATACTACATATATACTATATATACTACATGTAACATACATACTACATATACACTCACTGGCCACTTTATTAGGTACACCTGTCCAACTGTGTGTTAAGACTTAATTTCTAATCAGCCAATCACATGGCGGCAACTCAGTGCATTTAGGCATGTAGACATGGTCAAGACAATCTCCTGCAGTTCAAACCGAGCATCAGTATGGGGAAGAAAGGTGATTTGAGTGCCTTTGAACGTGGCATGATTGTTGGTGCCAGAAGGGCTGGTCTGAGAATTTCAGAAACTGCTGATCTACTGGGATTTTCACGCACAACCATCTCTAGGGTTTACAGAGAATGGTCCGAAAAAGAAAAAAAAACCAGTGAGCGGCAGTTCTGTGGCCGGAAATGCCTTGTTGATGCCAGAGGTCAGAGGAGAATGGGCAGACTGGTTCGAGCTGATAGAAAGGCAACAGTGACTCAAATTGCCACCCGTTACAACCAAGGTAGGCAGAAGAGCATCTCTGAACGCACAGTGCGTCGAACTTTGAGGCAGATGGGCTACAGCAGCAGAAGACCACACTGGGTACCACTCCTCTCAGCTAAGAACAGGAAACTGAGGCTACAATTTGCACAAGCTCATCGAAATTGGACAGTAGAAGATTGGAAAAATGTTGCCTGGTCTGATGAGTCTCGATTTCTGCTGCGACATTCGGATGGTAGGGTCAGAATTTGGCGTAAACAACATGAAAGCATGGATCCATCCTGCCTTGTATCAACGGTTCAGGCTGGTGGTGGTGGTGTCATGGTGTGGGGAATTTTTTCTTGGCACTCTTTGGGCCCCTTGGTACCAATTGAGCATCGTTGCAACGCCACAGTCTACCTGAGTATTGTTGCTGACCATGTCCATCCCTTTATGACCACAATGTACCCAACATCTGATGGCTACTTTCAGCAGGATAATGCGCCATGTCATAAAGCTCGAATCATCTCAGATTGGTTTCTTGAACATGACAATGAGTTCACTGTACTCAAATGGCCTCCTCAGTCACCAGATCTCAATCCAATAGAGCATCTTTGGGATGAGGTGGAACGGGAGATTCGCATCAGGGATGTGCAGCCGACAAATCTGCGCCAACTGTGTGATGCCATCATGTCAATATGGTCCAAAATCTCTGAGGAATGCTTCCAGCACCTTGTTGAATCTCTGCCACGAAGAATTGAGGCAGTTCTGAAGGCAAAAGGGGGTCCAACCCCTTACTAGCATGGTGTACCTAATAAAGTGGCCAGTGAGTGTATACTACATGCTACATACATGCTACATACTACATACATAATACATATACACTCACTGGCCACTTTATTAGGTACACCATGCTAGTAAGGGGTTGGACCCCCTTTTGCCTTCAGAACTGCCTCAATTCTTCGTGGCAGAGATTCAACAAGGTGCTGGAAGCATTCCTCAGAGATTTTGGACCATATTGACATGATGGCATCACACAGTTGGCGCAGATTTGTCGGCTGCACATCCCTGATGCGAATCTCCCGTTCCACCACATCCCAAAGATGCTCTATTGGATTGAGATCTGGTGACTGAGGAGGCCATTTGAGTACAGTAAACTCATTGTCATGTTCAAGAAACCAATCTGAGATGATTCGAGCTTTATGACATGGCGCATTATCCTGCTGAAAGTAGCCATCAGATGTTGGGTACATTGTGGTCATAAAGGGATGGACATGGTCAGCAACAATACTCAGGTAGGCTGTGGCGTTGCAACGATGCTCAATTGGTACCAAGGGGCCCAAAGAGTGCCCAGAAAAAATTCCCCACACCATGACACCACCACCACCAGCCTGAACCGTTGATACAAGGCAGGATGGATCCATGCTTTCATGTTGTTTACGCCAAATTCTGACCCTACCATCCGAATGTCGCAGCAGAAATCGAGACTCATCAGACCAGGCAACGTTTTTGCAATCTTCTACTGTCCAATTTCGATGAGCTTGTGCAAATTGTAGCCTCAGTTTCCTGTTCTTAGCTGAGAGGAGTGGTACCCAGTGTGGTCTTCTGCTGCTGTAGCCCATCTGCCTCAAAGTTCGACGCACTGTGCGTTCAGAGATGCTCTTCTGCCTACCTTGGTTGTAACGGGTGGCAATTTGAGTCACTGTTGCCTTTCTATCAGCTCGAACCAGTCTGCCCATTCTCCTCTGACCTCTGGCATCAACATGGCATTTCTGGCCACAGAACTGCCGCTCACTGGATTTTTTTTCTTTTTCGGACCATTCTCTGTAAACCCTAGAGATGGTTGTGCGTGAAAATCCCAGTAGATCAGCAGTTTCTGAAATTCTCAGACCAGCCCTTCTGGCACCAACAATCATGCCACGTTCAAAGGCACTCAAATCACCTTTCTTCCCCATACTGATGCTCGGTTTGAACTGCAGGAGATTGTCTTGACCATGTCTACATGCCTAAATGCACTGCGTTGCCGCCATGTGATTGGCTGATTAGAAATTAAGTCTTAACACACAGTTGGACAGGTGTACCTAATAAAGTGGCCAGTGAGTGTATACTACATGCATGCAACATACATACAACATATATACTACATGCATACTACATATATACTATATATACTACATGCTACATACATACTACATACATGCTACATACCACATGCATGCAACATGCATACTACATATATACTGCATATATACTACATGCATGCAACATACATATATACTACATACAATACATACATATAGACATACCAGCTCCAGGAATACAATGACGGAAGGTAGGTATCCTTCCGCACTGTATTCCTCCACCACTGTAAAAAAAAAGTCCCTAGTCTCACTTTATGCCATTGCTGCGTAGCAATGGCATAAAGTGAGACTAGGGCCTTTTTTTTTTTTTTTTAAAGTGGTGGAGGAATACAGTGCGGAAGGATACCTACCTTCCGTCATTGTATTCCTGGAGCTGGTAGAGAACGGTAGCATCAGCTGATGCTGCTGTTCTCCACGCAAGATGGACGTGGGACCCTCGTGGACTTCTGCAGATCGGGGTAAGTATATTGGTGTTTTTTTATTTTGATATTTATTCCTCAAGGGGACAATGGCTTCGGGGATCAAAGTGACAAGTGACGGTGAGTATGTACTCTATGTTATATGTACTGTATGTCTATATGTATGTATTGTATGTAGTATATATGTATGTTGCATGCATGTAGTATATATGCAGTATATATGTAGTATGCATGTTGCATGGATGTGGTATGTAGCATATATGTAGTATGTAGCATGTATGTATGTTGCATGTATGTAGCATGTAGTGTGTATGCATATAGCATGTATGTAGTGTGTATGTTGCATGTATGTAGCATGTATGTAGCATGTAGTATGTATGTTACATGTAGTATATATGTAGTATGCATGTTGCATGCATGTAGTATATATGTTGTATGCATGTTGCATGCATGTAGTATATATGTATTATGTATGTAGTATGTATGTTGCATGTATGTAGCATGTAGTATATATGTAGTATGTATGTTACATGTAGTATATATAGTATATATGTAGTATGCATGTAGTATATATAGTATATATGTAGTATGCATGTAGTATATATAGTATATATGTAGTATGCATGTAGTATATATGTTGTATGTATGTTGCATGCATGTAGTATATATGTATTATGTATGTAGTATGTAGCATGTATGTAGCATGTAGCATGTATGTAGCATGTAGTATATATGTAGTATGTATGTTACATGTAGTATATATAGTATATATGTAGTATGCATGTTGCATGTAGTATATATGTTGTATGTATGTTGCATGCCTGTAGTATATATGTAGTATGTATGTAGCATGTATGTAGTATGTAGCATGTATGTAGCATGCATGTAGTATGTAGCATGTATGTAGCATGCATGTAGTATGTAGCATGTATGTAGTATGCATGTTGCATGTAGTATGTATGTTACATGTAGTATATATAGTATGTATGTAGTATGTATGTAGCATGTATGTAGTATGTAGCATGTATGTAGCATGTATGTAGTATGCATGTTGCATGTAGTATGTATGTTACACGTAGTATATATGTAGTATGTATGTAGTATGTATGTAGCATGTATGTAGTATGCATGTTGCATGTAGTATGTATGTTACATGTAGTATGCATGTAGTATGTATGTAGTATGTATGTAGTATGTATGTAGCATGTAAATTTTTTTTTTTACATTCAACACATTAGCCGGATGATGGGACTACTACTGTCCCATCATTGGCTAATGTGTCAATCACTGTCATGGTAGCAGGCATCGCCCGATGGGACTTGCAGTCCCATCGGACGATGCCTGCACAGACCCCCGGAGCCTGCACAGCCCACCGGCAGGCCGGCACAGCTCCCCGGCAGGCCGGCACAGACCACCGGAGCCTGCACAGCCCCCCGGCAGGCCGGCACAGACCACCGGAGCCTGCACAGACCACCGGCAGGCCGGCACAGCTCCCCGGCAGGCCGGCACAGACCCCCGGAGCCTGCACAGCCCACCGGCAGGCCGGCACAGCTCCCCCGGCAGGCCGGCACAGACCCCCGGAGCCTGCACAGCCCACCGGCAGGCAGGCACAGCTCCCCCGGCAGGCCGGCACAGACCCCCGGAGCCTGCACAGCCCACCGGCAGGCCGGCACAGCCCCCCGGCAGGCCGGCACAGACCCCCGGAGCCTGCACAGACCACCGGCAGGCTGGCACAGCTCCCCCGGCAGGCCGGCACAGACCCCCGGAGCCTGCACAGACCACCGGCAGGCCGGCACAGACCCCCGGAGCCTGCACAGACCACCGGCAGGCCGGCACAGACCCCCGGACAGTCGGCACAGCCCCCCCGAAGGCCCGAACTGACGGCGCATCATGATGCGCACAGACAGCGCATCATGATGACATCATTTCGGCAGCCAATCAGAGCCACAAAAGTGGCTCATTGCATTTTGGACTTCCGATTCCGGTATCCGATACGAAAAAAGTATCGGTACTCGGTATCGGAATTCTGATACGGCAAATATCGGCCGATACCCGATACTTGCGGTATCGGAAAGCTCAACACTATTCTTCACCAAAAATGTACATTTGGTATCTTTATGTTTGAAGCATGATATGTGGGAAAAGGTTGAAAAGTTCTAGGGAGCCGAATACTTTTGCAAGGCACTGTATGTTAAGGAACATCCTTTCCAGGTTAATGACTTGTATATAAGGCAAATTAATTAACCCAAAACAAAAATGTTCCTCTACCACTTGAGCTCTCTTCACACGCAGCGTTTTTGATGCGTTTTTCAACTTTAGCATTGCTTTCAACCAATACAAATGCATTCACTGGGAAATGTCATTGTAACATTTAACAACCCAGGCTGGCCATGTGGTGTGTGACACATACGCAGACATCTTGTTTCATTTATGAAGGAGGGACTTTTGAAGTCACAGAGCCTACTTATAGAGGGCCATCAGGCGGCATTAATATTCTTAAAGGGCCAATATTAAACAGTGGGTCTCGTATACTGTTAGTACCTATGCAATGAGTGGATGGGCTGTGTCACGACGTGACTTGGCCCTGTGTGACCCGACCCGACAATTGGTCGGTCACTAAAACAACCAAGACAAACAAGGGGACACTGGGAACACAATTACAATGGTGGGCCCTGCAAATAGGGGATGTGGAAATGGACACCTCCTGCACTCTCCTAAGGAAGTGCCCTGAACTCTCCTCACGTTCCCCATACAGGTTCTTTCAACCTGTCGCCGACCATGATATTTCAGTCCCTCACTTGCCCTGCACCTATCCCTTACTAGGGAACTAGCAAGTGTGGACACTGGTCCTACCGCTGTACTAATAAATCACCAAGGAAAATAACAGACAGGGAAAAACAAACAACACTTAGCTTCCTCTGCAGTCATGCACTGGACCGCAGAGTAAGACACCCGAACACTGCTTCCAGCAGGAAAACCACTGCTCCAGATCTGCTGCAAACACCACAGCTCAAGATAGCTTGTCTCTTCAGAACGGTTGGCTTCCAAATGAACAGTATTACCAACAGTGCTCTGCAGCACCTGGTGGCCTTATAAAGGGAAATGGGAGTAGTCACCACCTGCTGACTAAATAAACATGTAGTAACACCAGCAGCTATCGGGGGGGAAAACCCAGCAGCCGACCAACTACAGTTGTAGTGTCGGGGTCGTAAACGACAATGAATCCTCATTCACCAGTCATTCCAAATCATTGTGCGAGAGCAAAACATCTGGTACCGATTAAGAATGACTCAGACACGCAGCTGATTCAGTCTTAGCTAATGTCCTGCATCCACACCTGTCAGGAGCAGTACAACAACTGGCTTTTATTTAAAAATACACAATACTATATTGAGTGTTAGGGGAAGGCGTGCATTAGGCGGGGTTTATGCAGTATACAGCTAGTGTCCAGTCTCTCTCTGATTCGTCAAACGTCTCCCGATGGTTACTCCTTCTTCACATTCCTGAGTTATCTTTTTTTTAGGAGAAATGAAACTTAGGAGAAATGAAACTTAACTTAACTCTTTAGACACTGAATTTAAGTGAAAGTGAACACTGGCAGCCATCTTTAATACAGTTACATTTGCATTAGCAAGCAATTAGGAAAAACTTATTGTTTCACAGTATAAAAATATAAAAGTTATATAAGAAAATATATTTTCACCTTGACAGTAGTAACACCAGCGGCAACGACTCATATTAACCCCCGAGGGCCAGAAAGGAAAAAGGTTTATATAAGAGAGTCAAGACTCTGACACAGATCCAAAAATGGATCATGACAGTACCCCTCCTTCAATGAGGGGCCTCTGGACCCTCAACACTGCACCTCACCAGAAAAACACCTACGGTGAGGACGCCTAGATCCACCAGAGTTCACCTCAGCGACCACCTGACTCACAGGTTCATGGCAAACGTGGGCTGATGGAGGTGGCAACATGCTCCGGAGGTGCCACAAATCTCCAGAGCGTCGACCTGGGGAACGAGTTGTGCATGGGCATAACTGGGGGTAACTCCAGCTGGTAAATCCACAGGCTGAGGATGGCCAACACCCAATACGGCTTGATCAACTGAGAGCTCCAGACCCCAGCAGCACACTTCCACCGGATGTTTTTGGTGGACACCCATACATACTCGTTCACACACAGGTTCGGACCTAAACGTTTATTACCATGCACACGTTTTCCACAAGATGGTGAACTCTTTAAGGAACTGACAACAGAGGCATCCCCCTGTGTCACAACACTCACACCCCCACAATTCAGAGAGGGAACCACCACCCTACTCCGACCCCTCCTCCTACGAGGACTCTGCCTCTCAGGGTTGGCTAATGGTGAGGGTTGAGACTGACCCCTACTCCCTGGCAGCACCTCTGCTGCCCCCACTGGAGAAGAAGGGGATGGTTGTAGAAAGACGGCAGAGACAGTAACTCTGAGGCAGCAGCCCTCACACGACTGATCCCAGCTGACTACTTCCCTAGACCGCCAATCTATGACCGGGTTGTGTTTTTCCAACCAAGGGAGGCCTAAAACGATAGGTGATGGCATTCCCCCCAAGACGTAGCATGACAGGGACTCTACATGATGAGTCCCTATGCACAGATGTATATTTTCCACGACTTGGGTCAACCTCCCCTGGCTCAGTGGGACAGACAATGGCCTGGACGCTTAGGGGTTTTGCCAACGTCCTACACCTCAGGCCATGGGTCTGGACAAAGTGAGCTTCCACCAGATTGACTCCCGCTCCACTGCCCACAAACACCGGTATGCTCTCAGGTACCCCGCCAACCACCACTTCTGCTGACAAAGTACACTGCAAGGGCAAAATGGAGGAAATATACACTCCTTGGTCGCCTCCCTCCACACGGCCAGGGGGACGCAGCTTCTTAGGTGGTACCGAAGTTTTGGCGCGAGCCGGGCAGACCCTGATAAAGTGACCAGTCTGCCCACAGCTAAAACATGCCCCCAAACCACAACAAGCTGCAGACAACACCATTGGGGAACCAACTCTTCCCACCTGCCTGGGCTCATCCGACTGTACCAGCGAGTCCTCCTCCCTAGAAAGGACTACAGGGGGCATATTCGCCAAAGCCGAAAAAACTCGTCCACCGACCGTAGAGATGGTGAACCGGCCGGCAGGGAGAAGGCCCAGGATTGGGGATCACCTTTAAGGAGGGATATGATAAATCCCATCCGCTGTTCCTCACTCCCTAATGAACAAGGGCGGAGCTTGAAGTGTACCTGGCAGGCCTCCTGAAAAACCAGAAAATTATCTCTCCCTCCAGAAAACCTGTCTTGGAGAGATAACTTGGGTTCTGGTTGAGCCTGCACCTGAGCTGAGGCCTTGAACCCCACCAACTGCTGCAGCTGCTGCTCCACCACACCACGCAGCACCCCACGCTCCTCAGTGGAGGTCTGCAGCAATTGGAGACAGGTCTGCATTAGGGCCATGCCTCACCAGAAAAAATGGGCTGTTGGTAATAATGTCACAATGTGACTTGGCCCTGTGTGACGCGACCCGACAATCGGTCGGTCACTAAAACAACCAAGACAAACAAGGGGACACCAGGGACACAATTACAATGGTGGGCCCTGCAAATAGGGAACGGGGAAATGGACACCTTTTGCACTCTCCTAAGGAAGAGCCCTGAACTCTCCTCATGTTCCCTATACAGGTTATTTCTACCTGTCGCCGACCAGGATACTTCAGTCCCTCACTTGCTCTGCACCTATCCCTTACTAGGGAACTGGCAAGTGCAGACACTGGTCCCACCGCTGTACTATTAAAACACCAAGGAAAATAACAGACAGGGAAAAACAAACAACACTTAGCTTCCTCTGCAGTCATGCACTGGACCGCAGAGTAAGGCACCTGAACACAGCTTCCAGCAGGAAAACCACTGCTCCAGATATGCTGTAAACACCACTGCTCAAGATAGCTTGTCTCTTCAGAACGGTTGGCTTCCAAATGACCAGTATTACCAACAGTGATCTGCAGCACCAGGTGGCCTTATAAAGGGAAGTGGGAGTAGTCACCACCTGCTGACTAACTAAACATGTAGTAACAACAGCGGCCACCGGGGGAAACTGTTGTGAGTTCATTTTCCGGTCCACCAGTTGTGAGTTCTCCTTCCAGGCTCCCTCTGGTGGTAACTGGAGGTAGTGAGGTTGATTTAATTAGTAGACATCTGCCACCTGATAATGAGGATGACGATTGGACCTCAGGAATCTCAGACTGGATTTAAGACAGCCGACGCCCTAGTCTGGTGCTGGTGATTCCTTCTGGCTTGTCAGGTCTTGGTTTTCAGCTCTGTTCCAGTCATCTAAAGCTAAGTTTTTCTGCTAATGTTCACACTTGTTTTTGTTGGTCTATTCAGTTTTTTGTGTGGTCAGCCAGCCCCGGCTGGGGCTGCGCTAAATTTCCAATCTTATTTATCTGTATTTGCCAATTTGCGTTTGGTCCCTTATTAGATTGGCCTCTTTTTGCGCTGTCTCAGAATATTTCAGAGTGCTGATATAGTGGGAGAAGTCTAGTGGCTTCAGGGTTAATTTTGCTATCAGAAGTGTTGGACTTTATTTTGGTAGGGTTTTTTGCAGATTGCAGACAGTGTCTTTCCTTTCCTATCCTTTCTAGTTAGTTTGGGCCCCATCATTTCCTCAGCCTATTTTCCTGCCTGTGTTTGTGCTTTCATCTTGTTTCACCGTCAATACATGTGTGGGGGCTGTCTTTCCTTTGGGGTCTGCTCTGGGGCAGTTAGTTTTCCCCTTTTCTTGCTTCAGGCTTATTTAGTCCTCCGGCTGTGACAAAGCGTCTAGGACCATCGTAGGTACGCTCCACGGCTGCTGCTAGTTGTGTGGATAGGATCAGGGATCTGCAATCTGCATAGTTACCAATCTCTCTGGTTTTCTGTGACTTAGCTTGTTTTGCTTTTTTCTCCTCGGTGACCCATTCATAACAGGAAACTCAGCAGCCGACCAACTACTGTTGTAGTAACACCAGTGGCCACTGGGGGCAAAAACTCATATTAACCCCTGAGGGCCAGAAAGGAAAAAGGTTTATATAAGAGAGTCCAGACTCCGGCACAGATCCGAAAATGGATCGTGACAGGCTGCCAACAATTACAATGCACCCTAATACCCCTTTCACGAGAGGTACAGGAGGGCTTCATTAAAAATGTTGCATTGAATGCAAGGCCTGTCCTGTTACGAAGTCATATGCACCCCAATAAGCCTTTGAACCCAGGTACTGGATGGGCACAGGAAAAAACGCTTCACATAATTCATTTTGTACTCCCATACTCTTTTCTTATGCATTGACTGCAAGGCCTGCCCTGCTATCAAGTCATATGCACCCCAATAAGCCTTTGAACACAGGTACTGGATGGGCACAGGAAAACCCACTTCACATTCTTAAGTTGGTCCTGCCATACTGTTTCCTTATGCATTAAATGCAAGGGCCGCCTTGATCCAAAACTTGCTTGCAATGCAATCCTCTCTTCAAAGAAACTTGGAGGAGGGCCTCATAAAAAAATGCCCCATTATAAAGGAGCAGATCTCCTAGACTTGTAATACCCATACAGTAAGTGTATGGGCTGTCAAATATTTTCCCCTGTGGGGCACACCTCAACCTTTTTCATAACAATTATTTTACGGTCAGCATAACCATCCACCCTTATTAAGAATTCGACACTGCCTGTAGCAGCATGGAACATGTCAACCTTGGTGATCTATTGGCGGTAGATGATGAGTTGTGGAGGAAGGCCTCATTAAAACATAGGCCCAATTTAAAGGAGCGGGTCTCCTAGACTTGTAATGCCCATACACTAAATGTTTGGGCTGACAAACATTTCCCCTCGGGGAGTACATATTTTTTTAAATTTGGTGACGGGCATCATAACACCCAGCAAAAAAAATGGAATACCGGCCTAAAATGCCCAAACTTAGAGCACAAATATATATGAGGCCTTTCACTGAGATACCGCACTGCCAAATATGTGGCCTGTATTTTTTCTTTTTTATGCTAAATAGTGCTGTATATAACTAGAGTGACAGACAGGAAAACAATGGAATACCTGCCTAAAATGGCCATCCTTGGACAATGCACATATATGAGGCCTGGCACGGGGTTCCACACTGCCAAATATGTGGCCTGTTTATTTTTAAAAATGCAAAATAGTGCTGTGTATAACTAGAGTTGCAGAAAGGAAAACACTGGAATACCGGCCTTAAATGGCCAAACTTTGACCACACAGATATATGAGGCTTGGCACAGAGATACCACACTGCCAAATATGTGGCCTGTTTTTTAAAAAAAAATGCAAAATAGTGCTGTGTATAACTAGAGTGTCAGACAGCAAAAAAAATGGAATACCGGCCTAAAATGCCCAAACTTAGAGCACAAAGATATAAGAGGCCTTTCACGGAGATACCGCACTGCCAAATATGTGGCCTGTATCTTTTTCTTTTTTTATGCTAAATAGTGCTGCATATAACTAGAGTGACAGACAGGAAAACACTGGAAAACCGGCGTAAAATGGCCAAACTTGGGCCACACACATATATGAGGCCTGGCACGGGGTTCCACACTGCCAAATATGTGGCCTGTTTATTTTTAAAAATGCAAAATAGTGCTGTATATAACTAGAGTGACAGACAGCAAAAAAAAATGGAATACCGGCCTAAAATCGCCAAACTTCGACCACACAGATATATGAGGCTTGGCACAGAGACACCACACTGTCAAATATGTGGCCTGTGTTTTTAATGCAAAATAGTGCTGTATATAACTAGAGTGACAGACAGCAAAAAAAAATGGAGTTTTGGACTAAAATGGCCCAAATTATTAGCACACAGATGTATGAGGCGTGTCACAGATATGCCACACTGTATATGGTGGTATAATATGTGGCATGTATGTATTTTTTGGGGGTTCAGCAAAATGGTGTCAAGAAATTGTGTAAGACACTCAAAAAAAAATTCTACTCTACCGTACCACATAAAAATGAAAGATTTATCTGCGGACTCAAAAGTGATTTTTGGGACCCCTTTAAAATTGCTGGATTTTCATGCTGTGCTAGGAAAAGGATCTGGCTGTATTGTGCAGTGTCAAAAAGCAAATGGAGAAAAAAAGGGCTCTCAATTGCTTTGCAATAAAATAATCTCTATTAACCTGGCAAAAATTTTTTCCTAGCCAATTATACCTGGGGCTAGGTACAGTATATATGGTTAATATATGCTATAGTTAGCAGCAGCAGGCATGAAGGGAATGGACCCTCTTGATGTATGCAATGATATCTATATACACACATACAGTGCCTGCAGGCCTTGCACTGATATGAATTGAGCGGCGTACACTCCCCTGCCTACCTAACACTGCAACCTATAAACTCCGGAATTAGTCATTAGAACGACTGTTGGTTTAGCTGGATTTGAGAAGTTTAGGATGGTAGACCCCACACTGACTAATAAATCCCCAAATCTGACCCTATCTCAGCAGCAGCTGTCCCTACACTATCTCAATCCGAAACTGAATGCGCCGAGCAGGGCGGTGTCCTGTCTCATACCTGTGATGATGCTTTGCGGCCAGCCAATCACTGCGATGCCATAACAAAGATGGCTGCGGCATTACAGTGCTTGGCATATAATCCCTGCATGTTTATTGGGTCTCTAAAGACCGCCAAAAATGCAGGGTGGAGACCCGAGTTCCCGACGAGTAATTCCGGAAATGCTCGGTGCTTGTTGAGTACACCATGTACATTAATACTCGGGCGAGTAACGAATAGTGGCAAGCACGTTCGCTCATCACTATATTTTACATATACAAAAAAATAAAAATAATATTCAAAGAATACATAAAAATAAACAAATAATAATAATGTTGATGAATGGGGGAGTCATGTGTCCAGAATTTGATTATTAGCTGTTGGATGATCTAACAAAGGAAAAAAATGGAAATAATTATACCTCATGACTGCACCTTAAAAAAACAAGAAAAAGAACTTAAAACAACTATAGGGCAAGCCACAATATTTTACAATGTAATATGCAATTTATAATCAACATTCAGGCCAAAAGGTTTCAAGGTATTGAGTTTCCTAATCCATTCTAATTCTTTAACCCTGAGAAACCTAGTCTGATCTCCACCTCTCCTTAAAGAGGTATGTGGTCAATAATTCTAAATTTAAGTTCTTTCTCTGAATGTCCAAGGTCAACAAAATGTTTCGGCACTTGTAAATCATTCCTCTTCTTCCTAATCATGTACCTATGCTGATTTAATATGACTTTCAATTCACAGGTATTTCCCCTACATAATATAAATTACATGGGCAAAGTAAAAGATATATCACAAATTCAGAGGAACAGGTTATAAAATGGTTGATTTTAAAACACTTCTGAGTATGTGGATGTTGAAAAACATTGCCCTTCTCCATATAAGAGCAATTTTTGCAGTTTATACAGGGAAAACAACCAACTCTCGATCCACCTGTCAAGGTGGTTTGAACACTTTTCTTCTGTGTACCCACATCAAAATGCATAACTTTATCCCTTATATTTATGGTACGTTTATAAGAAACTAAAGGAGAGGAACTAAATTCTTTTACTTCTGGATGGCATCTGCCAAGCATCTGCAAATGTCTCTTTATAATAACAAAATGAGGAAATGGTTGCACTCAATTTCATTAAGACATGTAACATAGTAACATAGTTTTGAAGGCTGAAGGAAGACCTTATGTCCATCTAGTTCAGCCTATTTTTAGTGCAGCTGTTCTGCATTGTTGATCCTGGGGAAGGCAAAAAACCCACAGAGTAGAAGCCAATTTTCTCCATAGGGAAAAAAATTCCTTCCCCTAAGCTGGGTCAACCATCTACCTATAATATTATGTTATTCGTAACCTTCTATACTGTTACTCACAAGAAAAGCATTCATTCCTTTCTTAAATTCATTCAGTGAGTTGGCCATCACCACTTCCTCAGGAAGAGAATTCCAGAGCCTCACTGCTCTTACCGTGAAGAACCCTCTTCTATGCTGGTGCAGAAATTGTCTTTCCTCCAAACGAAGAGAATGCCCCCTTGTTCTTGTCACAGTCCTTGGTACAAACAGTTCATTGGAGAGATCTCTGTATTGCCCTCTGATATACTTGTATATATATATTAGGTCTCCCCTAAGTCTTCTCTTTTCTAGAGTAAATAGACCTAATTTTGATAACCTTTCTGGGTATTGTAGTGAACCAACTCCATTTCTCATTTTAGTAGCCCGCCTTTGAAACCTTTCAAGTTCAGTAATGTCTTTCTTGAGCACCGGCGTCCAAAATTGCACACAATACTCCAAGTGTGGTCTGACGAGTGATTTGTACAGAGGGAGAATTATGTTTTCATCTCATGTCCCCAGACCTCTTCTAATGCATCCCATGACCCTGTTTGCTTTGGTGGCAGCTGCCTGACACTGGGCACTCCAGTTTAGCTTCTTATCGACTAAGATGCCTAAGTCTTTTTCCATGTCTGATTTCCCCAGCAGTTTCCCATTTAGTAAGTAATTGTAGCATCTATTTCTCCTTCCCATGTGCATAACCTTACACTTATCTGTGTTAAACTTCATTTGCCATTTTTCAGCCCAATTCTCCAATTTACTCAAATCTGTCTGTAGTTGCAAACTGTCCTCCTTTGTGTTAACTACCTTACATAGTTTTGTATCATCTGCAAACACTGATATTTTACTGTGTAAGCCATCCACTAGATCATTAATAATTATATTAAATAGTAGGCGGCCCAATACAGAACCCTGTGGTACCCCACTAGTAACCCTGGCCCAATCTGAGTATGCACCATTAATAACCACTCTTTGTTTTCTATCACTAAGCCAGCTACCTACCCATCTACACACATTTTCCCCTAGCCCAAGCTTTCTCATCTTACTTACAAATCTTTTATGTGGGACAGTGTCAAATGCTTTAGAGAAGTCGAGATAAATGGCATCCAATGATTCTCCTTGGTCCATTTGAGAGCTTACATCCTCATAGAAGCTGATCAGGTTAGTTTGACAGGAGCGATCCTTCATAAATCCATGTTGATATGGAGTTAAACATTTATTAACATTGAGATATTCCATAATGGTATCCCTTAGATACCCATCAAAAATTTTACCCACAACAGATGTTAAGCTTACCGGTTCCCCTTTTACACCCCTTTTTGAATATTGGTACCACATTTGCTTGCCGCCAATCAAAAGGAACAGACCCTGTTTCTATAGAGTCTTTAAATATAAGGAATAGAGGCCTGTCTATTACATTACTTAACTCCCTTAATGTTACGGCGGCGGAACACGCTTAAAAAAATATAAATAAAGCGTGTTCGCCGTCCGGGGTCCACCGTGCGGCAGATGTAATAACCGCTGCTGAAAAGGCAAAGCACCAGGACGGTAATGTGCACAGGGAAGGACTGCACCTGATGTACAAAAGCAAGCTCTGTTGGAACTCACAGAGTTGCACACAAGAACACAAACACAAAAATCTGTATATACTGCACAGATAATCAGCGGCACACGTGCGGTAGCCAGAGATTAGGGTAGTTAGAGACGTCATTACCACCAAATGGACTTACCGTGAGCAGACGTGTGCACGGCGTCGCAGCTGCGGACGCCCAAAACGGCTGCAAGAGCAATTAGCAGGCGCAATGCAAGACGCTGGCTGCTGTAAAAGGTGGAGCTTGAGCGCGCTGGCGCTAGCGCGCACACTGGCTGTATCCCGATCACTCACACATTCGTATTATCAGAGGGAAGGGGTTTCATAATAAGTCATTCACCAGTCCAAGCATCCATCACCAAACACACAGCAGCAAGTATAGAAAATACTAGCGCATGGCATAGCGGCCATGCGCACTTTTTATAGCGTACGGGACCTGCCGGAAATCTCCAGAGCCCCGAGCATAACCAATCAAATCTGGAGCAGGACCTGAGCACCTGACTCATGAACTTCAATGAGAGCTAGTCCCGTGAGCATGCTCAGAAGCAGGGAAAAAGGACTTAGCCTCTGGAGACAAATGTGAGAATCTGGGTTGCTGCATATGCATAGAATGACCCAGATTCCTAACACTTAATACCCGAGGGTGAATGCCATCAGGGCCTGGTGATTTGTCAATTTTAATCTTACTAAGGCGGTTCTGCACTTCTTCCTGGGTTAGGCAGGTAATACTTAATGGGGAGTTCACATTATCACTCTGAATTTCTCCTGGCAAATCCTTTTCCTGTGTGAACACTGTTGAGAAAAAAGTATTTAAAACATTTGCTTTTCCCACATCGCTCTCTATGATTTCACCCTCATTGTTCTTTAAAGGGCCGACACCATCAATTTGAATCATTTTACTGTTTATATAATTAAATAATAGTTTGGGGTTTGTTTTACTTTCCTTAGCAATGAGTCTCTCAGTTTCCACTTTTGCTAAATGTATTTGTTTTTTATACATTTTATTTTTTTCTCTATAACTTTTTAATGCTTCTTCATTGCCTTCTTGTTTTAGCTTCTTAAATGCCTTGTTCTTGTTATTTATTGCCCTTTTTACATCCTTATTTAGCCACATTGGTGTTCTCCTGTTCCTAGCCCTTTTATTTCTGTACGGTATGGCTAGCTCGCAGTGGGTGTGTAAAACTGATTTAAATATTTCCCATTTATTTTCTATGCTCCTATTTTTGAGGACATTGTCCCTCATCAATTCGGCAAAGGTTCTCTCTAACCTGATCAAACTTTGCTTTCTTGAAATTCAGCGTTTTTGTAACCCCCTTCCAGGGCACCTTACTGAAGGACAAGTGGAATTGTATTATATTGTGGTCACTGTTCCCTAGGTGCCCATCGACTCGTACTTCTGTTATTCTATCTGGCCTGTTGCTTAAAATTAAGTCCAGAATGGCTGTCCCTCTAGTTGGGCCTTGCACAAGTTGTGACAGATAATTATCCTTGTCACTGACAGAAATTGCTTTCCTTTCTGAGATACGAAGGTTTCAGTTTCCCAGTCTATGTCAGGGTAATTGAAGTCCCCCATAATAATCACCTCATTGTGATTTGCTGCTTTGTCTATTTGTTTCAATAATACATTTTCAGTGGTTTCTGTTATATTTGGTGGCTTATAACAAACCCCTATGAGGATTTTATTACTTTTCCCTCCTTGTATCTCCACCCATAGAGACTCCACCTCTTCATTTCCCTCTTGTATATCTTCTCTTAGTGTGGGCTTTAAAGTGGACTTTATATATAGACAGACTCCACCCCCTTTCTTTTTTTACGATCCCTCCTAAACAAATCATATCCTTGCAAGTTAGCCGCCCAGTCATAGCTGTCATCTATCCATGTCTCAGTTATTCCTACTATGTCGTATTTTTCCTCATACATTACCAACTGCAAATCTTCAATCTTATTGGTCAGGCTTCTTGCGTTGGTCAGCATGCAGGAAAGAAGTTTTGCTTCCTTTTTCTTAGCTTCCTTCTGAGTACCCTGACTTGGGTCCTCTTTACCACATCTAGTATCCTTGATTAGTTTGTCCTTCTGCTGCCTGTTCTTGTCTGCTGTTTTTCCTCCCATCCCCTCTTCTTCTAGTTTAAAGCCCTCCTGAATTATATGAAATACATGAAGTGTGATAGTGTAATGGCTTTTGAAATTTAGGAAAAACACATGAGATGCTTAGCACAAAACTTGGCCCAAAAATGTGAGCCCATTCACCAAAGTCAAGGTGATCTCATCGAATGGGTCCCTCACCTTACTGACTAATGTGACCACTTAGCTCTGGCTAATAACTTGGTAAAGTCTATATCTATAGGAAGGTCGTAACCAAATGTGATTAGATGTAATTAAAGCCACAGCATGGTGAAGGGCGGAGTGCTCAGTGTTGTGAGTTCATTCTCCCCTTCACCTTTGATGTCTGATGAACTCCCTCTGCTGGTGAAGAGAGGTAGTGAAATTGATTGGGATGGGAAGAACCTGTCATCTGAACAGGCGGAGTGTGATTGGACATCTGGAATTTCTGAGTGGATATAAGGCAGCCGACGCCCTGCTGGGCTGCTGGTGATCCTTTCTGCTCTGAGCTCTTGCATCCAGTTTAGTTCCTGTCTACTAAAAGCTAAGTTTTTGCCCTGCTATTATTCCATGAGATTTTGTCTGGTTTCCTTAGTGTTTGTATTCAGCCAGTCCATTTTTGTCTCTGATCAGTTGATCTCTTTGCTCTGTTTTCAGAATATACCTGAGTGCTGATATAGTGATTTAGGGCTGCTGGTGATCCTTTCTGCTCTGAGCTCTTGCATCCAGTTTAGTTCCTGTCTACTAAAAGCTAAGTTTTTGCCCTGCTATTATTCCATGAGATTTTGTCTGGTTTCCTTAGTGTTTGTATTCAGCCAGTCCATTTTTGTCTCTGATCAGTTGATCTCTTTGCTCTGTTTTCAGAATATACCTGAGTGCTGATATAGTGATTTAGGGCCTTTTTCCCTATCAGACGGTTGGGACTTTTTAGTAGGGTTTTTTGTGGATTGCAGCCAGCATCTTTTCTGTACTGTCCTATCTAGTTAGTTGGACCCCATCGTTTGCTCAGCCTGTCTTTCTGTCTGTGTTTGTGTTTTCATCTGTATTTCACCGACAATACATGTTGGGGGCTGTCTATTGCTTTGGGGTCTGCTCTGGGGCAGTTTCGATTTCCCCTTTCCTTCTTTAGGCTTATGTAGTTCTCCGGCTGTGACGAGGGGTCTAGGGCACCGTAGGAACCCCCCACGGCTACTGTTAGTTGTGGTGTATAGGATCAGGGGTCTGCAATCCGATAGCTACCAACCTCTCTGGTTTTCTGGACTTAGCTTGTATTTTTGTTTTCTCCTCCTCCAGTGACTCATTCATAACAGCTCAGTCAGAAAGCTAGCATGCAAATAACTGAAAACTGATGGCACATCAAGAACTAGTCTTAACAAGTGCATACCTGTATTGTAACGGATTCAAATGGATTATAATGAATAAGAAAATGCTCACACAAGAATTGAATTTACTTAAATTGATTTACTTAATAAATGATAAGATTAGATAATAAACAGTTTAAACAATAAATACATATGAATGAGCATACATTACATTATTCAGGTAGAAAAGTCCATCCATCTCTGTCCATCCATCCCTCTCTCATCTCTGTATTGTCTCTGTCTGTCACATCTCCCCTCTCCTCTCTGTGTATGTGTCCCCCTGTATGTCTGTGTGCTCTTTTATATGTATAAACTTCTCTAAAGCCTTTGATGTCCAAAGTTATGTGTACTGGAGGCTGAAACTGCCTCCAATTAGGGTAAACATCTCCTGGGAAAGCTCTATAAACTAACTCTTATCTTTGGATGTCAAAGGTCCTTTGTTTAGAAGATAAGTGTTAAGATAATAAAAACAGTTATTTGCCCTCTTTGGCCAGTTTGAACAAGTTTCAATGATCTGATCTTCAGGGAGGGTAGAATGATATATATACACTCACTGGCCACTTTATTAGGTACACCATGCTAGTAAGGGGTTGGACCCCCTTTTGCCTTCAGAACTGCCTCAATTCTTCGTGGCAGAGATTCAACAAGGTGCTGGAAGCATTCCTCAGAGATTTTGGACCATATTGACATGATGGCATCACACAGTTGGCGCAGATTTGTCGGCTGCACATCCCTGATGCGAATCTCCCGTTCCACCACATCCCAAAGATGCTCTATTGGATTGAGATCTGGTGACTGAGGAGGCCATTTGAGTACAGTAAACTCATTGTCATGTTCAAGAAACCAATCTGAGATGATTCGAGCTTTATGACATGGCGCATTATCCTGCTGAAAGTAGCCATCAGATGTTGGGTACATTGTGGTCATAAAGGGATGGACATGGTCAGCAACAATACTCAGGTAGGCTGTGGCGTTGCAACGATGCTCAATTGGTACCAAGGGGCCCAAAGAGTGCCCAGAAAAAATTCCCCACACCATGACACCACCACCACCAGCCTGAACCGTTGATACAAGGCAGGATGGATCCATGCTTTCATGTTGTTTACGCCAAATTCTGACCCTACCATCCGAATGTCGCAGCAGAAATCGAGACTCATCAGACCAGGCAACGTTTTTGCAATCTTCTACTGTCCAATTTCGATGAGCTTGTGCAAATTGTAGCCTCAGTTTCCTGTTCTTAGCTGAGAGGAGTGGTACCCAGTGTGGTCTTCTGCTGCTGTAGCCCATCTGCCTCAAAGTTCGACGCACTGTGCGTTCAGAGATGCTCTTCTGCCTACCTTGGTTGTAACGGGTGGCAATTTGAGTCACTGTTGCCTTTCTATCAGCTCGAACCAGTCTGCCCATTCTCCTCTGACCTCTGGCATCAACATGGCATTTCCGGCCACAGAACTGCCGCTCACTGGATTTTTTTTCTTTTTCGGACCATTCTCTGTAAACCCTAGAGATGGTTGTGCGTGAAAATCCCAGTAGATCAGCAGTTTCTGAAATTCTCAGACCAGCCCTTCTGGCACCAACAATCATGCCACGTTCAAAGGCACTCAAATCACCTTTCTTCCCCATACTGATGCTCGGTTTGAACTGCAGGAGATTGTCTTGACCATGTCTACATGCCTAAATGCACTGAGTTGCCGCCATGTGATTGGCTGATTAGAAATTAAGTCTTAACACACAGTTGGACAGGTGTACCTAATAAAGTGGCCAGTGAGTGTATATATTATATAAAGCTCAATGTGGGTGTGTATGTATGTATGTCTGGGATTGGCATCCGCACCGTCGCAGCTACAGCCACAAACTTTGGCACAGTCACACGTCTGGACCCAGAGAGCATCATAGGCTATTTTGTGAGGCAAAATTTTAACCCCGCATGTTCCAATTCACCAAACAATTTTGCGCCTATCTACATAATGGGGAAAAAGTGTATGCATTGGCATCTGCACCGTCGTAGCTACAGCCACAAAATTTTGCACAGTCACACGTCTGGACCCCAGGAGCGTCATAGGCTATGTTGTGAGGCAAAATTTTAAACCCGCGCATTCTAATTCACTAAACAATTTTGCCCCTATCTACATAATGGGGAAAAAAGTGTATGTATTGGTATCTGCACCGTTGTAGCTACAGCCACAAAATTTTGCAGTCACACATCTGGACCCCAAGAGCGTCATAGGCTATGTTGTGAGGCAAAATTTTAACCCCGCACGTTCCAATTCACCATACAATTTTGCCCCTATCTACATAATGGGAAAAAGTGAAAGGAAAAGTGTTGGAGGCAAATTGACAGCTGCCAGATGTGAACAAGGGGGACTTAAAGAATGAGAGCAATGGTGCCAAACAGTATATACCGTACAGTTGCTAAGGTGGGGCCCTGACATGGGATACTCACCACACACGGGGATATGAACACACACAAAATGCGCCACACACTACCATGTGCTTCAACACATATACCACCCTCAGCACACATTTCACCACACATACACCAACCTCGCCACATAAAAGTCGAAACACAAAAGTCACCACTCAAAACTCGCCACGCTGTCCCAGAGCTGTTTAAAAGATGAAAAATGAGCTGTGATTGGTTGCTATCAGCAACAGTTTTCTTTGTAGACAGTTGTGGTAACTGAGGCCTATTATTCTTATCATTTCTATGGTGTTATCGTCCTTGTGTAAAGCTGGAAATAACACAATTTATTACCGTGCCAACACAGACCACCCTCTGACACAGACTGCAGGGGGAGCCCAGTATCACACAGGATAGGATTAGATACACGGCTCAGTAGTTAGTATCACACAGGATAGGATTAGATACACAGCTCAGCAGTCAGTATCACACAGGAGAGGATTAGACACATGGCTCAGCAGGCAGTATCACACAGGATAGGATTAGATACATGGCTCAGCAGTCAGTATCACACAGGATAGGATTAGATGCACGTTTTTTATGTGCAATATAATCATTATAATTTGTTATAACTAACCACAGTTGGTTACTATGCCCAGGCAACGCCAGGCTCTTCAGCTAATATATATATATATATATATATATATATATATTAAACAATATCAATATTTAGTAAAATGATTAATTGTGTTGAAACCATTAAAAATAACTCTTACTATACAATACCAAAAACAGCTTACATATCAAAATGAGAAAATGGTTATAATAATATAATATAATACATTTTATTTCTATAGCGCTGACATATTCCGCAGCACTTTACATTTCAGAGGGGATTTGTACAGACAATAGACATTACAGCATAACAATAATCACATACAGCATAACAATAATCACATAGATTATAACAAATACCAAGAGGAATGAGGGCCCTGCTCGCAAGCTTACAGTCTGAGGAAAGAGGTAGACACGAAACGTGGGTGGTATCAGTTGCCCTGATTGTATGGACCAGCCATAGTGTTAAGTGTGTAACAGTACAGACACAGAGGGCTAATGGATGCATAAAGCATGTGGGAACATGATGCAGGGAACCTGGTTATGGTAAAACTTTTGGCTGTGCCACATAGGGATAGATTAGGTTAAGTGTGTTGAGGTGATAGGCCAGTCTGAATAAATGCGTTTTCAGGGAACGCTTAAAATTGTGGAGATTGGAGACTAATCGTATTGACCTGGGAAGTGCATTCCAAAGAATTGGCGTAGCACGTGTAAAGTCTTGGAGACGGGAGTGGGAGGTTCTGATTAATGAGGATGCTAACCTCAGGTCATCAGCAGAGCGAAGGGCGCGGGTTGGGTGGTATACTGAAACAAGGGAGGAGATGTAGGGTGGTGCTGAGCCATGAAGAGCTTTGTGGGTGAGGGTAATAAGTTTATACTGAATTCTGGAGTGGATGGGTAGCCAGTGTAATGACTGGCACAAGGTAGAGGCATCGGTGTAACGATTGGTGAGGAATATGATCCTGGCTGCAACATTGAAGACAGATTGGAGAGGGGAGAGTTTGGTAAGAGGGAGACCGATTAGAAGAGAGTTACAATAGTCGAGACGAGAATGAATAAGAGAAACAGTAAGAGTTTTTGCAGAGTCAAAAGTAAGAAAAGGTCGAATTCTAGAGATATTTTTGAGGTGCAGATGACAAGAGCGAGCCAGTGATCGAATGTGGGGGGCGAAGGAAAGCTTGGAGTCAAGTATGACCCCAAGACAGCGGACATGTTGCTGGGGAGTAAAAGTGGAACCACACACAGAAATGGCAATGTCGGGTATAGGTACATTTGTAGAGGGAGGAAACACAAGGAGTTCAGTCTTTGACAGGTTCAGTTTCAGATATAATGAGGACATGATTTTGGGCACAGTGTTTAGACAATTACCGGTGTTTTCTAAAAAGGCTGGCGTGATGACAGGAGAAGAAGGGTATAATTGGGTGTCACCAGCATAGAGATGGTACTGGAAACCAAATCTACTGATTGTTTGACCAATAGGGGCAGTGTACAAGGAGAAGAGGAGGGGGACTAGAACCGATCCTTGAGGAACCCCAACAGTAAGGGGAAGGTGAGAGGAGGAGGAGCCAGCAAAAGATACAGTAAAGGAGCGGTCAGAGAGATAGGAGGAGAACCAGGAGAGAACGGTGTCCTTGAGGCCAATTGAACGGAGCATAGTGAGGAGGAGCTGATGATCCACAGTGTCGAATGCTGCAGAGAGATCCAACAGAATTAGCATAGAGCAATGACCATTTAATTTAGCTGTTAGTAGATCATTAGAGACTTTAGTGAGGGCAGTTTCAGTAGAGTGTAAAGAGCAGAAACTGGATTGGAGAGGGTCAAGAAGAGAGTTATCAAAGAGATAGCGGGTAAGACGGGAGTGGACCAGGCGTTCCAGGAGTTTAGAGCTGAAGGGAAGATTAGCGACAGGTCTATAGTTAGCGGCCCAGTTTTGGTAGAGGGATGGTTTTTTAAGTAGTGGATATATGATGGCATGCTTAAATTAGGAGGGAAAGATACCAGAAGAGAGCGAGAGAGAGGTTAAATATTTTAGTTAGGTGAGGGGTGACAGCAGGGGAAAGGGACCGGAAGAGATGTGACGGAAATGGGTCACTGGTGCAAGTGGTTGGGCGAGAAGATGCAAGGAGCCTGCTTTCTTCTTCTTCTGTGACTGGTTCAAAATCAGAGAGCGAGCTAGATGCAGTGGGGGAGGGAGGACAGTGCATGGTATGAGGTGATTGGGAGATAATTTCCTGTCGAATCTGGTCAATTTTTTCTTTGAAGTAATTGGCCAGATCGTCAGCTCGGAGCTCCGTGGTTGGGGCCTGTACACTTGGGTTGAGTAGAGAATGAAAAGTGTCAAAGAGACGTTTCGGGTTATTGGACAGTGAGGTGATGAGGGTGTTGAAATAGGTTTGTTTGGAGAGGTGAAGGGCAGTGTTGTATGTTCGAAGCATAAACTTATAATGGATGAAATCTTCGTGTAGATTGGATTTTCTCCACAGACGTTTGGCGCACCTGGAGCACCGCTGCAGGAAACGTGTTTGGAGGGTGTGCCAGGGTTGTCGCCGTCTGTGTTGTGGTGTTCTATTTATAGGAGGTAAACATTCATCCAGGGCACTTTGAAGTGTTTCATTGTAATGCTTCAATGCAGAATCAGGACATGAGAGGGAGGAGATAGGGGCCAATGAAGACTGCAAGTTCTTCATAAGTTTCTGGGTGTTAATTGCCTGTATGTTTCTATAAATATGGACAGTGGGGGTGACCTGAGCAGCCTGGCAGTTCTTGATAGAGAATGAAAGAAGATTGTGGTCAGAGAGCGGGAGAGGGGAGTTTGCAAAATCATCCACTGTACAAAGCCGAGAGAAGACCAAGTCGAGGGAGTTTCCGTCTTCATGCATTGGAGAATTAGTAAGTTGCGAAAGGCCAAACGAGGAGGTTAGAGATAAAAGGTGAGTAGCAGATTGGGAGAGGGGAAGATCAATGGGGATGTTGAAATCTCCCATGATGAGGGTAGGGATGTCACAGGAGAGAAAATGTGGAAGCCAAGTGGCAAAATGATCCAGGAACTGATGGGAGGGGCCGGGAGGACGATACACCACCGCCACTCGCATGGAGAAGGGGGTGTAGAGTCTGACGGATGGACCTCAAAAGAAGGGAAGACTAGTGAGGGTAGTTGAGGGATAACCTGAAAGGTACATTTTGGTGATAGGAGCAGACCAACGCCTCCACCTGCTCTATTGTCTGATCTTGGGGTATGAGAGAAGTGTAGTCCCCCGTATGAAAGAGCAGCAGCAGCGGTAGTGTCTGACTGCTGGATCCAGGTTTCAGTAAGAGCCAGGAGGTTAAGAGAATTAGAAAGGAAAAAGTCATGAGTGAAGGAGAGTTTGTTACACACTGAGCGAGAATTCCAAAGTGCACAATCAAGAGAGACAGATGGCATGCAGGGAATATTAATAAGATTAGAGGGGTTTCTGAGTGTAGCAGTTGGAGGGATTGACTTTCTATAACATGGGGGACCAGGGTTGGGAGCAATGTCTCCTGCGACTAGGAGAAGGAGGATAGAAAGAGTGAGCAGATGGTTAAGTGATTTGTGAGAGCGTCTCTTATGTTGAATGGTGGGACTGAATGGATCTATGCTGTGTAGCAATGTGAAAAGAGCGTGAGTGCTATACATAGGAGAGGAAAGGAGTGAGGGGTCGATATGGATAGAGTGTAGAGAGTTAATGCCAGGGCGGTGGATGTGTGTGAATGCAGTGGCCAGGATATAAATTACACAAATGCTTATGGTATATATTTGTTGTACTCCAAAGGTACAGGGATTAGATGTATATAAAGGTCTTACCCGTCTCCTGCCCTGTCTAACTACCATGTTATAACTGCCAGTACTTTGATAAACTGTACTTCGATAAAGTGTGCATAAATGCCCCCTGCATAAATGCTATCCCCAAGCTATGTCTGAATATAAAGGAGGATAAGACTTAGGACTTTTTTTTTTTTTTTGGCTCTCTCTCTTCTCGTTAAGCAATCAAACTAAATTGAGACAGCAGGACCCAATAAAATGTTGTGGTCAAATAATGGTTGCCTTCAATTGCATTAAGGCATGTCAATGTGAAATACATGAAGAGAACTGCTATTACCTATCTGACGGCACTGCAAGCATGAGAAAGTTTTGCTCACGGTGCCATCTGGCAGGTCCTGCGAGTTCACAGCCAACTAACTCACTTCATTGACGCCTCTCCATTACTAACCTCGAGGCTTGATGTCACCTGACAATACAAAGGTGACATCAACCACCCAAACTATCATCCCACTTGCCACCGCAACAGGGCAAGTGGGAAGAGCGAGGCTAAGTGCCAGAATTGGCATGGCTTACAGATGTGCCTTTTCTGGGGTGGCTGAGAGATGATGTTTTTAGCTTAGGGTGGGCCAGTATCTATGGCCGCATCCTAGGCTACTAATATCAGCCCGCAGCTGTCTGCATAGCCTTTATACCTGTTCAAACTGATTGACATTTAATATTATACACCATTTTTATCAGAAATTTTTTTTATTATTTAAATACATGCACAGAAAGCTGCACACACACTGTACTAATTGTATTTGTCACAGGCATCTGTATATCTATCTATTCTATTTGTATTTACTGCATAGAATCATAGAATCATAGAATCATAGAATCGTAGAGTTGGAAGGGACCTCCTGGGCCATCTGGTCCAACCCCCTGCTCAAAGCAGGATTCGCTAAATCATCCCAGTCAGATGTCTGTCCAGCCTCTGTTTGAAGATATCCATTGAAGGAGAACTCACCACTTCTCGTGGCAGCTTGTTCCACTCATTGATCACTCTAACTGTCAAAAAGTTTTTTCTAATATCTAATCTGTCTCCTCCCATTCAGTTTCATCCCATTGCTTCTAGTCTTTCCTTGTGCAAATGAGAATAAAGATGATCCTTCTACAATGTGACAGCCCTTGAGATATTTGTAGACAGCTATTAAGTCTCCTCTCAGTCTTCTCTTTTGCAAACTCAACAATCCCAAATGTAATCCATCTATTCTATCCTGTCGGCTCCTGCTGTTATTTTACACCATGTGGCTGCTGAATTGATGGCTTTTCTTCTATCTATCTGTGCAGGTAATATATGTACCTATATATATATATATATATATATATATATATATATATATATATATATTGGTGTCACTGACATCTATATATTTATATATTCTATGTGTATATATCTATTCTATTCTAACCTGTCACACTGTGATTTTACTGTACGCGACACATGAATTGCTAGCTTTTACTCTATTTATCTATCTGTATATATATGTGTGTTTTCACGAATATTTCCTTTGGAAACAATGTGTAAATGACATAGAGAATTGCTCTATGTAAAAGCTCGTGATTAAATTGTGTTGCAATCAGATAGGAATTGCACTGCATTCAGATGTAAATCGGATGCTAGGTGTGAAAAATCGGACAACTCTGTGATCATTGTTGACTGGCCCAGCCAGAGCCCTGACCCAAACCTAATTGAGCATCTCTGGCAAGACCTGAAAATGGCTGTCCACCAACGTTCACCATCCATCCTAATGGAACTGGAGAGGATCTGCAAGGAAGAATGGTAGAGGATCCCCAAATCCAGGTATGAAAAACTTATTGCATCATTCCCAAGAAGACTCATGGCTGTACTAGCTCAAAAGGTGTGTCTACTCAATACTGAGCAAAGAGTCTGAATACTTATAACCATGTGATATTTCAGTTTTTCTTTTTTAATAATTTTGCAAAAATTTAAAAATGTATGGTTTTTTTCAGCCAAGATGGGGTGCAGAGTGTAAATTAATGAGAAAAAATGAACTTGTTTCAATTTACCATATGGCAGCAATGAAACAAAGAGTGAAAAATCTAAAGGGGTCTGAATACTTTCTGTACCCATTGTAGGTATCTTAATTGCTTAAATGTAAATTAAAGACATTTGAGATGACCAGCTAGTTTACTAAAATATGCCAGGAGCTCTCTTTGCTATGTGTGTTGTCCCTATCATTAGATTTATAAAATAGAACCATAGAAATTACCATGAATATTTTTTTCATACATTTACTTTGGCCTTTAATGTACTGCTACCCCAAACAACAATCCTACAATGAATCTTGATGAGTTAGTGAACAGTATAAATATTTGTATATTCGGGTGGAATCTGTGAAACATACATATTAAAATGTCAAAGGAAGCAGTATATGGTAAATCAAGTAAACCTGAAAAGAAATTAGGTTGTTTGTTGAGAATGTCTTATGCAAATGTATAGTAATGAATATGTAAAGAAAGTTAAAGTGGAAATAAACCCTATTTATAAGCTGAGCACATTTATGGTGTTTTCTGCCTGACAGACAGTGATGTAAGTACTATTATATAGCATACAACCAAGTTCAATGTCTGTCTCTGGTGACTTAAAAAATATTTGACATATATATGTGACTCCATTGAAATCACACGCAGATATTCTCCATTCTGCACTATTCTATGTACAAGTTAGCAGAGTTGTTAATAAATCATCATTTGTATTCAGTTATTTGGTGTAAAATGCTCATTTTCTGTAAAGAATACTCTTTTATATATTTTGTTCTTCTGTGACACCACTGCTGCAATGCAATTTGTAAACAAGAACATCAATTATATCAGCTATTTCCCATGAGAGTATATTGGGTATGTCATAAGCATCACTGCCTAGGGGTTTCAGAAATGTAAATTTAGTCTTCATCACTTTGTCAATATTTCATGGCCTATTCTTTTCTAATGCAAGTTTTTTCTTCCTTCAGTGATGACTGCTCTTTACCTCAATAATCAATAATAGCCTATCCATTTCTAAATATAAACCTCTTGCTTACAAATCATTGTCACTATTTTCGGTTTTACTGCTGCATGGGTTTCTACTTCGATCACCTTGAAGGCTTCCCTTTGTTGACTATGCTGTAATATAAACATGCACATCAAATGCATTTCAATTTCTAGTGGGCCTACAAAAGATTTATATGACTACAACAGATGCATCCAAATATCTGACCCAAACATGTGAAGCTGCAAACTTAACACTCACAACTTCTTCAAATCTCTGCTGAGTATTTTGGTTGTGTTCTCAGTTTGTATGTAACTGTATCCACGCACAAAGATACACACAAGCTGATTTCTTTTATATTTGTAGCAGAAAATAATGTTTTGGGTTTTTTTTAATGGGTAGTGGAAAACGACACCTGCATTTATAAAACTGAGCAAAATGAACTTATCTTTAGACCTAAAGCCAACATCTACAGTGGGTATAAAAAGTTTATATAATCCATGTTAAAATACCAAGGTTTTGACAATCTTATAAGATTTTTTCCACCTTTGATGTCATCCATAATCTGTACAATTCAATTGAAAAATAACCTGAAATCTTTTCAGGTGGAAAAAGAAAAATAAAGAGCTAAAACAATATGGCTAAATAAATATGCATACCTTTAACTATTTCTGGACTGTCCGTAGGCTATAAAGGTCTGGACAGTCCACACATTACTCTGCAGTGATTATATAAAATGCAATTGCAGTCTAAGCAGCTTGCACCAGATCGTGTAGCTGTGGGGGTGGAGAGCTGGCTGTCAGACACAGCCAGACTTCCCAGAGAAAAGGTATACATCACTTCTTACCATATTTACATTCATGTCTCTGTATACACAGTGCTGAACCAGCTCTTGTGTGTACAGATTAGGAAGCAGTGACAGTGCTTCCTCCTCAGGACCCAGAGAACATGTGACCACTGGGTGTAGGAAGGAAGAAGAAGCTGCTGGATCCTAGAAGACTCAGTCAGTTCTACAAATCAGGCAGGAGGCTGAGATTCCCCTGTAACTGGGGCTAATATGCCAGACCCAGTTACAATTAGCAACAGAATGTATTAATATGTAAAAATGCCCCCAAAAGGTCTTTTAAGACCTCATGGCAGTCGCAGTGTGTGAAATAAGTGAAAAAAAATGAAAAAATAAAATTTAACAAAAAAAGTGTACATAAGATAGAAAATAAAGCATGCATAAAAATAACAGAATGAGACACTGCCAGTCTGAAACGCTGTTTCTAACCCTACCCCAATGGAAAAAAAATATGTCCAATAGAAAAAATACTTTGCAGCTGTCTTTTTTGGTTGTAAAAAATGAAAAAAAGAAAGAAAAATAAACATTTCCTATTTTCTTTACTTTTTCCTCAATATCAGTACCGTTAGAGTTTATTACAGCATTCTTATTGGATTGGAGTCTATCAGCATGGCACATACAGAATTTTCAAACTTTACCCACTCTTCCTTGGAGAAGGGATCCAAATCTATTAATTTGCAAGGGCATCTGATGTGCAGAGTCCTCTTCAGGCCACCCACAGATTTTCAAGTGGATTCAGGTATCGGCTCTGGTTAGGTCATTCTGAAACTTTATCTTTTTCTCATGACACCATTCTTTTGCTGATTTGGAGGTATGCTTAGGTATACTTAGGGTCGTCTTGCTAAAAGGTGAAATTCTTCTTCATCTTCAGCTTTTTAGCAAAGGCCTGTAGGTTTTGGGGCAAAATTGATTGACATTTGGAAGTCTTCAAAAGTATCTTCTCCTTGACTAAACCTCAGTTTCAGCTGCTAAAACAGCCCTGAAGAACTAGCTTCCATCATTCTTCACTGTGGGTATGGTGTTCTTTTGGTGATGTGCAGTGTTGGCTTTCGGCCAAACATACCTTTTGGAATTATGGCTGAAAAGTTCAATATTGGTCTCTTCAATCCATAACACAATTTCCCACATGATGTTGGTAGACTTGATGTAGGTTTTGGAAAAACATAGTGATGTTTGGATGTTTTTCTTTGTAAGAATAGACTTCCTTCTTGCCACCATACAATACACACCGGACATATGATGATTACAGGAGATCTTTGTCACTTGCAGTACACCCCTAGTACTTCAAAGGACCCCACACTCATTTTCTTCTTGCATTTTCATCAATTTTAGAGGGATGTATAATTCTAGTTAATGTCACTGTATTGTGCCATATTTAAGCGACTTCTTGAATACTGTCTTTACATAGTTCCATGTTATATTTAATGCCTTACAAATATTTTTAACCTTTCTCCTGACTGATAGCTTTCAACACTGAAATCCCTTTGTAATGTAAACTGTTTGCAAACCATGGTTTTTGCTGTAAAATAAAACTAAAAGAAGGGCAGGAAAATCTAAAAGAACATCAAAACTTTATTTGGTGGTTAATCAGCATCACTTTAAAAGTAATCTGTCAGCAGATATCTCTATTAAATCTGACAGCAGCATAATATAGGGGCAGAGAGACTGATTTCAGGAATGTGTCACTTACTAGGCTGTATGCTGCAGTTTGAATACAATCAGTGTTTTATCAACAAGAGATTAATCATCATTGTCAGACTAGGTGTCCTGTGATACCCAGTCATGCTAATCTATGTAATCTAGGCTCTGCCACTGATTGGCAGCTAGCTGACAATGTGCAGTGTACGCAGACAGCTGCCAATCAATGGTGTGAGAGTGGTTATACAGGGCTCAACATTGTAACCACTGCTATATTTACAGCATAAAAAATGAAAATTTATCAAAATTGCACCAATCAGTCCAGTATATGACAAATTGCTGGAATTGGGCTCTCTGCCCCTACTTCATCCTGTTCTCAGATTCCATAACAAAAACCTGCTGACAGATTCCCTATAAATGATAGCAGCTGTGTACTGACTAGTGACTACTATGTAACATTAGTTTAAATGTGATTCTGAGCACAGGCACATCCTCAATTATTTGAAGGCATTCACACTCATGCGACCACATTATTTTCATATATTTTTTTCCCCTTCAAAATCATTTCAGTTTGTTTCTGAATGGGTTTGTACAGATTATGGGTGACATTAACCCCTTAACCCCCGAAGGCATTTTCGTTTCTGCTTTTTCATTTTTCGCTCCTGCTGTTCCCAGAGCTAAAACTTTTTTACTTTTCCATCAATATGGCCATGTGAGGGCACTTTTTGTGGGACGAGATGTACTTTGGAGCAACACCATTGGTTTTACCATGCCGTGTACTAGAAAAAGGAAAAAAATTCCAAGTGCGATGAAATTGCAAAAAAAGTGCAATCCCACACTTGTTTTTTGTTTGGCTTTTTTACTAGGTTCACTAAATGCTAAAACTGACCTGCCAATATGATACACCAGGTCATTATGAGTTCATAGACACCAGACATGTCTAGTCTAGGTTGTTTTTTACCTAGGTGGTGAAAATAAATCCCAAACTTTGTTAAAAAAAAATTGCGCCATTTTCCCATACCCGTAGTGTCTCCATTTTTCGTGAACTCATGTTGAGTGAGGGCTTATATTTTGCATGCCGAGCTGACATTTTTAATCATACCATTTTGGTGCTGATGCGATCTTTTGATTGCACGTGTACGCCCGATGTCAGAAAGAGGTTAGCGATGGAAAAAGTTTGGAAATGATTCTACTTAGTATAATTTTTTTACGCTACAGAAACTTACTATTTTAACAGGGTGTGTAGACTTTTATATAGCCCCTGTAAACACAGTACATGATAAAGGCTATAGCAGGCAAAATAAATAGTTGATATAATGCTGATTTCCCACCTATAAAGAGTAGAGAGGTCTGTAATTTTTATTCTAGGTAAACTTCAACTGTGAAGGACAGAATCTACAAATAAAAAAACAGAAAATTACAGTATATGATTTTGACATAACTAATTTGCATTTTAGTGCATGAAATAACTATTTGATACAATAGAAAAAAAACCAGAACTTAATATTTGCTGCAGAAACCTTTGTTTGCATTTACAGAGGTCAGACATTTCCTGTAGTTCTTGACCAAATTTGCACACACTGCAGCAGGGATTTTGGCCCACACCTCAATACAGATCTTCTCCAGACCTTTCAGGTTTCGGGGCTATCACTGGGCAACATTGAGTTTCAGCTCCATCCAAAGATTTTCTATTGGGTTCAATTCCTGAGACTGGCTAGGCCACTCCAGGACCTTAAAATGCTTCTTAGGGAGCCACTCCTTAGTTGCCCAGGCTGTGTGTTTGGGGTCATTGTCATGCTGGAAGACTCAGCCATAGTCCATCTTCAATGCTCTTACTGAGGAAAGGAGGTTGTTAGCCAAAATCTGGAGACACATGACCCCATCCATCCTTCCTTCAATACGGTGAAGGTGTCCTGTCCCCTTTGCAGAAAAGCACCCCTAAAGTATGATATTTCCCGCACCATGGTTTATAGTTGGAACGTGGCTCTTGGGGTTGTACTCATACTTCTTGCTCCAAGCACAACGACTGGAATTGATACCAAAAAGTTCTATTTTGGTCTCATCTGATCACATGACCTTCTCCTATACCTACTCCGGATCATCAAGATGGTCATTGGTGAACTTCAAATGGCCTGGACATGTGCTGGCCTGAGCAGGGGGACCTTGCGTGCCCTGCAGGATTTTAATTAATGCATGCATAGTGTGTTACTAATGGTAATGTGAGAGACTGTGGTCCCAGCTCTCTTCAGTTTATTGACCAGGTCCTCCCGTGTTGTTCTGGGTTGATTCCTGATTTCTCAGAATCATCCTTTCGCCAGGAGGCGAGATCTTGCATGGAGCCCCAGACTGAGTAAGATTGACAGTCATTTTGTGTTTCTTCCATTTTCTAATAATTGCTCAAACAGTTGTTGCCTTCTCACCAAACTGCTTGTCTATTGTCCCACAGCCCAACCCAGCCTTGTGCAAGTCTACAATTATGTCCCTGGTGTCCTTTGGACTTCACCATGGTGGATAGTATGAAGTGTGATTGAATGTGTGGACAGTTGCCGTTTATACAGGTAATGAGTTTGGTCAATCAGGTGCAATTAATACAGGTAATGAGTGGACAGTAGGAGGGCTTCTTAAAGCAAAAGTGAGAGCCAGAATTTTTGCTGGTTGGTGTTAAGCGCTGGTATTCTCCTGCTGGGTGGGATAGGTCCAAGCATTGTCTGGTGCTGGGATGTCCCATTCTGATCCGGCAGCCGGTATTGCTGGTCAGCGCAGGTATCTGTCTCGGTGTCTTGCACAGGCTTGTGGTAAATGTTTGGTTACTGCCGGTCACCCAGCTAAGTCTATGGTAACTAGTGATATTCAGGTGCAGTCTTGCACTCTGGAGTCTAAGTCCAGAGATCACCTTACTGAGCATGTCCGTGATATGACGTCTTCTCATTGGTGGTTGGACGTTACCTGTACTGGTGACGTGGCAGCTCTGGATTGGCCCACAGGCGATGTCACAGCCAGCTGGGTGTGAGTGTTTGGGGTGGAGCTTTGGGTTTAAAATGCTCTCAGCAGTGCACGTGTGCGCACTAGTATCATTCAGGTTCGGTGGGTGTGAGTGGATACTCTACAACTCTGTCTGAACGTGTGTGGGTTTTTGTTTACCTTCTGAGTCTGAGCATTATAACGTTTTACACTATCTGCTGTGGACGGGGATTACTCGCTTTGCTTGTCGTTGAGGCATATGCAGGGACACTCAGGATAAAAAACACCAAGTATATTTGAATGACAAATATACACCGGCGCTACCTGATACAAGTAAAAGTGGATATGTGCAATACAGCCGCTGCTGGCGAATACCCAGGGTCTGTGCACACCCAAGGGAAAGTCAATGACAAAAAATGAAAAATATTACACCTGCGCTGGCTGACTGAATCCTACAATGACCACCTGAGTAGGTCATGAATGAGTAATGTACTTACTTCCTGTAAACTGTGGGGCTGTAGATGGATCCAGCGTGTGCCATATATGAAAATGGCTGTACCCCGATGGAAACCGGAGACGCAGCACCAAGGAGGCGTCCCTCCTGTAGATGGTGGTGCAGGAGCGTCCCTTCAGCTGACAGCCGCTGGACACGCTGAAAAGATGGCGGCGCGCTCCGGCCGAGAGGCGCCGCCGGCGTGCAGCGGCAAGGAGGGAGGAGAACCAGGTGACGTCACCGGGGAAAAGAAGGAGGTGGGCGCGTACAGGCCAAACTAGAAGCCAACGCGTTTCTAAGGTCTACGGACCTTCTTCATCAGGGCTGTCAGACCCTGCTGCGCCCATCCCTATATGTGGCATGAACCACACCTCCCCCCACCTGTCAGCATAAGAGGCATGCTAGATTGCAATAAATCCGCTCACTGCCAATCAGGAAATGATGCAAAAGATGTATAATGAAGAAAATATTATGTAATTTTTAAGAATACTTTAAAACCAATTTTTAATATGATCCAATTAAAATATATATCATATAGAAATAAAAAATAAAACATGAGTGCACATGTTCTCTAAAACAAAGCTCTCCCTAAAAATACATACATTAAATACGTGCACTAAAATTCATCGCACGAATAAAGTGTTTTTTTTTTTTAATGGAAATAAAATGAAAATGAAACCAACAACGTGAATGTTGCATGTAACAAAAAATGTGTTAATAACCATTTGAATAAAATCCATCAAAAAAAGGCATACAACTCCACTTCTTGATTGAGGCCCCTAGGGGCCAAACAATCCAGAGTGAAAATCCACTGCGACTCAACCCGAGACATTTGCGCCAAATAATCACCACCTCTCACGTTTTTGTGTACTCGTTGGATACCACAAAACGATATTCCCTTGATAGATTTATTATGGTAATCTTTAAAATGTCTAGAGAGGGGATGACCACTATAACCTTTCTCTATATTATTAAAATGTTCTTTCACTCGATCCATGAGTCTGCGTTTGGTACGGCCAACATATATTTTTTCACAAGGGCACCTGATTAGATAAATGACACCAGTGGTAAAACAAGTAATCGGGTCCTTAATCCTGAACGACAATTTGTTATGAGAGTCGGTAAATGCAGTCTGTAAAATTTTCTTGAAACTAGTACGACTGCAACAAGAGCACGTACCGCATGGTATAAAACCCCTTGGACGTGCCCCTGATGAAATAGGCAGAAACGGTTTAATAGTAGGGGCTACTAAATTACCCACCGTTCGAGCCCTCCTAAACAAAAATCTTGGAAGTTCCGGCAAAAGATTACCTATTATTTTATCACCCTGAAGAATAAACCAGTGTCTACGAATAATGTTCATAAATTCTTTATGACCAGAATGATATTGGGTGATAATGGGTAAATCATGGATTTTCTCAGTAATAGTGGGTACCTTAACAACATCAGAATCAGATTTGTGGATTAGAGCATGCCTAGATAACAGTTCAACTTTTTTCTGTCTACATCAAGAAGATCTTCAGGATAACCCTTAGTGAGGAATTGCTTGGTTAAATTCATAGTCTCAACAGTATAATCTTCTATTTTAGAGCAGTTCCGTCTTAATCTTGTGAACTGCCCTTTAGGAATGTTTAAAAGCCAAGCTGGTAAATGACAACTGTTTAAATCAATAAAGCTATTAGAATGAACCTCTTTATGAAAACATCTAGTATATAGGTTATTTTCCTCCACATAAATTTCAAGATCCAGAAAGTGAATATTGGTGGTACTGGTGGTGGCAGTAAACTCCAATCCAAACATATTGAGATCTAAGCTTGAAATAAAGGCCTCTAGGTCCCCAAGAGACCCCTTCCAAATAAATAAGACGTCATCAATGAAGCGTCGCCACATTACCAAATCAGACCGAAGTTGTCCAGATTGAAAGATATGGGTCTCCTCCCATTTGGCTACATACAGATTTGCGTAGCTGGGTGCAAAACGGGTACCCATAGCGGTGCCCCACGTTTGTAAATAAAATTGATCCTCATAGAGAAAATAATTATGTGGAAGAATGAAAAAAATACTCTCTATTAAAAAATCTAATTGAGTATTAGTATAAAAATCTAGTTTTTCCAAAAAATGTCTGGCCGCTTCACATCCCTTTTGATGGTCTATCACTGTGTAAAGGGATTTGATATCGAGGGTCCCAAGGATAAATCCATTTTGCCATTGAATATTTTCGAGAATTTGTAGTGTATGACTAGTGTCTTTAAGATAAGCCGGTACCAGAGGCATACATTTCTGCAGATGTATGTCAACATAACGGGAAAGATTAGAAGTTAAACAGTTAATGCCAGAAATTATAGGTCTCCCAGGGGGACACAATTTGTCCTTATGGAGTTTTGGAATATGGTAAAATATAGATATACTAGGGGATTTATTTACAATATATTGAAATTCCTTTTTATTCAATAAGCCATGGGATTTGCCCCATTCTGCTAATATACTTAGTTTCTTAGTGAATCAAACAGTAGGGTCCCCATTTAATTTCTTATAGGTAACTGTGTCCCCCAACAACCTTAAAGATTCTTGATGATACGTATTGTGATCAAATACTACAATGCCCCCCCCTTTATCCGCAGGCCGTATGATAATATTTTCATTTTTTTGAAGGTCTATTATAGATTTACGTTCCTGCGAAGTCAAATTATGAGGTAAAAATCTATGATTCTTGTTCTTAATACGTCTAAGATCTGCTGTGACCATGGTTTCAAAAGTGCAAAAGGCACTAGAATACTCCTGAATGGGGTTAAACCTGGAGGGGTTAGCCAAGTTCGTGTGTACATACTGGGATACACTTAATTGGTCTGCATTGGGTCCTATTGATCCTTTCTTTAAAAAATGTTTTTTGATGGCCAAATTGCGTAAAAACTTCTTAAGACCGATATAGAGATTAAATGGTTTAGCCATGGCCGTGGGGGCAAATTTTAAACCTTTTCTTAGTAATGATTCTTCATGAAGCGTTAAAGGGTAGGAGCTCAAATTAAATATCATCTGCTGATCTGAAGATGTAGATTTAGATTTTATTTTCTTTTGGGCGAGTTTCCCGCCTCTCTTGCCCCTCTTAGTCCTGTGGTTTTTACCCGAAAAAAATCCCGATTTGTGGGATAGGTGGGACCTCTACCTTTTTTAGGGTGCTGGATAGGTGGTCCCTTTTAGGCTGTCCAATTTCTTCTCTAGAATTGGTGGTAAGAGTTCCTTCTGTAACCATAGATACATTACTGTGGGCACTAGACGGTACCCCATCCTCCCACTTATTAGGAGATTCCCCATCAATTTCCATATTTAATAAAGGTTGGAATCTATTAGAGACTGGGGGGGGAGGAGGAGTCCCCTCATGAGTGTGCCTTATATGAGGGGAACCGAGTGCACTATTAGAAGTTGTGCTAACCCTAGGAGGCATTTCAGATAAAGCGGTAACTGATGGTGAGATGGGGTTGCAAATCCATAGACAATCTCGTTTAGTTTGATGCACAGAAACCGGAGTGTACTGTGTGGAATTGGTGTTAGCATACACTGAAAATGCAAATGAATTATCAGGGGTAGTACACGATGGAGTAATGTTGTATTCATCGAGTATCAAAAATTGCCCAGATTGGCGTTGAGTACCCGTAGGGGGTACTGGAGTACTAGGAGAAAGAGAGAATGAAAAATCCGAATAGTTCTCACTAGGTACCTTGTCTCTTTGGAATTTTCTTATTTTTTTAGAGATAATCTCTCTTTCCCTATTCTTTAATCTGGAAAGAATATTTGTGACTAAGGTCTGAAGATCAGTCAAGTGATTGCATTTTTGTAGCTGATCCAGTAACTGCTCCACCTGACGACTCGTCTTATTCAAATTAGACGTCCTTTTGTTAATCACAAATTCAAGAGTTTTAAAGGAAAAATTGAAAAACATGGTATCCCATTCTTGTTGGATACATGAATCCCCAAAATCCCCAGCCAAAGACTTATGAATAATCAACCCTTTAGGTATGATTTTGGCCTGTGCATATTTTTCTAATGTAGTTACTTCCCATAAATCTCTCATTTCTATGAATAAAAGTTTCTCTAGAGACTTAAGCAAAGTACGTGCTTGGTGATCCATAGTTAGAGAATCATGATTCACCGTGAACTGCTCTTTGACACGAGAGAAACGATGATTCCTATCAAGCTTCAGAGCATTGATAGTCATTGGAGCTGCCTGAGTGTGATTGCACAGAATAAAAAATGTGAATGACAAATATACACCGGCGCTACCTGATACAAGTAATAGTGGATATGTGCAATACAGCCGCTGCTGGCGAATACCCAGGGTCTGTGCACACCCAAGGGAAAGTCAATGACAAAAAACGAAAAATATTACACCTGCGCTGGCTGACTGAATCCTACAATGACCACCTGAGTAGGTCATGAATGAGTAATGTACTTACTTCCTGTAAACTGTGGGGCTGTAGATGGATCCAGCGTGTGCCATATATGAAAATGGCTGTACCCCCAAACTAGAAGCCAACGCGTTTCTAAGGTCTACGGACCTTCTTCATCAGGGCTGTCAGACCCTGCTGCGCCCATCCCTATATGTGGCATGAACCACACCTCCCCCCACCTGTCAGCATAAGAGGCATGCTAGATTGCAATAAATCCGCCCACTGCCAATCAGGAAATGATGCAAAAGATGTATAATGAAGAAAATATCATGTAATTTTTAAGAATACTTTAAAACCAATTTTTAATATGATCCATTTAAAATATATATCATATAGAAATAAAAAATAAAAAATATCTAGTTTGGCCTGTACGCGCCCCCCTCCTTCTCTTCCCTGGTGACGTCACCTGGTTCTCCTCCCTCCTTGCCGCTGCACGCCGGCGGCGCCTCTCGGCCGGAGCGCGCCGCCATCTTTTCAGCGTGTCCAGCGGCTGTCAGCTGAAGGGACGCTCCTGCACCACCGTCTAAAGGAGGGACGCCTCCTTGGTGCTGCGTCTCCAGTTTCCATCAGGCTACAGCCATTTTCATATATGGCACACGCTGGATCCATCTACAGCCCCACAGTTTACAGGAAGTAAGTAAATTACTCATTCATGACCTACTCAGGTGGTCATTGTAGGATTCAGTCAGCCAGCGCAGGTGTAATATTTTTCATTTTTTGTCATTGACTTTCCCTTGGGTGTGCACAGACCCTGGGTATTCGCCAGCAGCGGCTGTATTGCACATATCCACTATTACTTGTATCAGGTAGCGCCGGTGTATATTTGTCATTCACATTTTTTATTCTGTGCAATCACACTCAGGCAGCTCCAATGGCTATCAATGCTCTGAAGCTTGATAGGAATCATCGTTTCTCTCGTGTCAAAGAGCAGTTCACGGTGAATCATGATTCTCTAACTATGGATCACCAAGCACGTACTTTGCTTAAGTCTCTAGAGAAACTTTTATTCATAGAAATGAGAGATTTATGGGAAGTAACTACATTAGAAAAATATGCACAGGCCAAAATCATACCTAAAGGGTTGATTATTCATAAGTCTTTGGCTGGGGATTTTGGGGATTCATGTATCCAACAAGAATGGGATACCATGTTTTTCAATTTTTCCTTTAAAACTCTTGAATTTGAGATTAACAAAAGGGCGTCTAATTTGAATAAGACGAGTCGTCAGGTGGAGCAGTTACTGGATCAGCTACAAAAATACAATCACTTGACTGATCTTCAGACCTTAGTCACAAATATTCTTTCCAGATTAAAGAATAGGGAAAGAAAGATTATCTCTAAAAAAATAAGAAAATTCCAAAGAGACAAGGTACCTAGTGAGAACTATTCGGATTTTTCATTCTCTCTTTCTCCTAGTACTCCAGTACCCCCTACGGGTACTCAACGCCAATCTGGGCAATTTTTGATACTCGATGAATACAACATTACTCCATCGTGTACTACCCCTGATAATTCATTTGCATTTTCAGTGTATGCTAACACCAATTCCACACAGTACACTCCGGTTTCTGTGCATCAAACTAAACGAGATTGTCTAGGGATTTGCAACCCCATCTCACCATCAGTTACCGCTTTATCTGAAATGCCTCCTAGGGTTAGCACAACGTCTAATAGTGCACTCGGTTCCCCTCATATAAGGCACACTCATGAGGGGACTCCTCCTCCCCCCAGTCTCTAATAGATTCCAACCTTTATTAAATATGGAAATTGATGGGGAATCTCCTAATAAGTGGGAGGATGGGGTACCGCCTAGTGCCCACAGTAATGTATCTATGGTTACAGAAGGAACTCTTACCACCAATTCTAGAGAAGAAATTGGACAGCCTAAAATGCGTTTACATAAAAACACATTCAAGCAATCAGTACAAGCTACTATACCTAAATATATACGATCTAATAAGAACCCAATAACTAGTATTAACCTTAAAAAGGGACCACCTATCCAGCACCCTAAAAAAGGTAGAGGTCCCACCTATCCCACAAATCAGGATTTTTTTCGGGTAAAAACCACAGGACTAAGAGGGGCAAGAGAGGCGGGAAACTCGCCCAAAAGAAAATAAAATCTAAATCTACATCTTCAGATCAGCAGATGATATTTAATTTGAGCTCCTACACTTTAACGCTTCATGAAGAATCATTACTAAGAAAAGGTTTAAAATTTGCCCCCACGGCCATGGCTAAACCATTTAATCTCTATATCGGTCTTAAGAAGTTTTTACGCAATTTGGCCATCAAAAAACATTTTTTAAAGAAAGGATCAATAGGACCCAATGCAGACCAATTAAGTGTATCCCAGTATGTACACACGAACATGGCTAACCCCTCCAGGTTTAACCCCATTCAGGAGTATTCTAGTGCCTTTTGCACTTTTGAAACCATGGTCACAGCAGATCTTAGACGTATTAAGAACAAGAATCATAGATTTTTACCTCATAATTTGACTTCGCAGGAACGTAAATCTATAATAGACCTTCAAAAAAATGAAAATATTATCATACGGCCTGCGGATAAAGGGGGGGGCATTGTAGTATTTGATCACAATACGTATCATCAAGAATCTTTAAGGTTGTTGGGGGACACAGTTACCTATAAGAAATTAAATGGGGACCCTACTGTTCGATTCACTAAGAAACTAAGTATATTAGCAGAATGGGGCAAATCCCATGGCTTATTGAATAAAAAGGAATTTCAATATATTGTAAATAAATCCCCTAGTATATCTATATTTTACCATATTCCAAAACTCCATAAGGACAAATTGTGTCCCCCTGGGAGACCTATAATTTCTGGCATTAACTGTTTAACTTCTAATCTTTCCCGTTATGTTGACATACATGTGCAGAAATGTATGCCTCTGGTACCGGCTTATCTTAAAGACACTAGTCATACACTACAAATTCTCGAAAATATTCAATGGCAAAATGGATTTACCCTTGGGACCCTCGATATCAAATCCCTTTACACAGTGATAGACCATCAAAAGGGATGTGAAGCGGCCAGACATTTTTTGGAAAAACTAGATTTTTATACTAATACTCAATTAGATTTTTTAATAGAGAGTATTTTTTTCATTCTTACACGTAATTAATTTCTCTATGAGGATCAATTTTATTTACAAACGTGGGGCACCGCTATGGGTACCCGTTTTGCACCCAGCTACGCAAATCTGTATGTAGCCAAATGGGAGGAGACCCATATCTTTCAATCTGGACAACTTCGGTCTGATTTGGTAATGTGGCGACGCTTCATTGATGACGTCTTATTTATTTGGAAGGGGTCTCTTGGGGACCTAGAGGCCTTTATTTCAAGCTTAGATCTCAATATGTTTGGATTGGAGTTTACTGCCACCACCAGTACCACCAATATTCACTTTCTGGATCTTGAAATGTATGTGGAGGAAAATAACCTATATACTAGATGTTTTCATAAAGAGGTTGATTCTAATAGCTTTATTGATTTAAATAGTTGTCATTTACCAGCTTGGCTTTTAAACATTCCTAAAGGGCAGTTCACAAGATTAAGACGGAACTGCTCTAAAATAGAAGATTATACTGTTGAGGCTATGAATTTAACCAAGCAATTCCTCACTAAGGGTTATCCTGAAGATCTTCTTGATGTAGACAGAAAAAAGTTGAACTGTTATCTAGGCATGCTCTAATCCACAAATCTGATTCTGATGTTGTAAAGGTACCCACTATTACTGAGCAAATCCATGATTTACCCATTATCACCCAATATCATTCTGGTCATAAAGAATTTATGAACATTATTCGTAGCCACTGGTTTATTCTTCAGGGTGATAAAATAATAGGTAATCTTTTGCCGGAACTTCCAAGATTTTTGTTTAGGAGGGCTCGAATGGTGGGTAATTTAGTAGCCCCTACTATTAAACTGTTTCTGCCTATTTCATCAGGGGCACGTCCAAGGGGTTTTATACCCTGCGGTACGTGCTCTTGTTGCAGTCGTACTAGTTTCAAGAAAATTTTACAGACTGCATTTACCGACTCTCATAACAAATTGTCGTTCAGGATTAAGGACCCGATTACTTGTTTTACCACTGGTGTCATTTATCTAATCAGGTGCCCTTGTGAAAAAATATATGTTGGCCGTACCAAACGCAGACTCATGGATCGAGTGAAAGAACATTTTAATAATATAGAGAAAGGTTATAGTGGTCATCCCCTCTCTAGACATTTTAAAGATTACCATAATAAATCTATCAAGGGAATATCGTTTTGTGGTATCCAACGAGTACACAAAAACGTGAGAGGTGGTGATTATTTGGCGCAAATGTCTCGGGTTGAGTCGCAGTGGATTTTCACTCTGGATTGTTTGGACCCTAGGGGCCTCAATCAAGAAGTGGAGTTGTATGCCTTTTTTTGATGGACTATAGATTTATTCAAATGGTTATTAACACATTTTTTGTTACATGCAACATTCACGTTGTTGGTTTCATTTTCATTTTATTTCCATTAAAAAAAAAACAAAAAAAAACACTTTATTCGTGCGATGAATTTTAGTGCACGTATTTAATATATGTATTTTTTAGGGAGAGCTTTGTTTTAGAGAACATGTGCACTCATGTTTTATTTTTTATTTCTATATGATATATATTTTAATTGGATCATATTAAAAATTGGTTTTAAAGTATTCTTAAAAACTGCATGATATTTTCTTCATTATACATCTTTTGCATCATTTCCTGATTGGCAGTGGGCGGATTTATTGCAATCTAGCATGCCTCTTATGCTGACAGGTGGGGGGAGGTGTGGTTCATGCCACATATAGGGATGGGCGCAGCAGGGTCTGACAGCCCTGATGAAGAAGGTCCGTAGACCTTAGAAACGCGTTGGCTTCTAGTTTGGCCTGTACGCGCCCACCTCCTTCTTTTCCCCAGTGACGTCACCTGGTTCTCCTCCCTCCTTGCCGCTGCACGCCGGCGGCGCCTCTCGGCCGGAGCGCGCTGCCATCTTTTCAGCGTGTCCAGCGGCTGTCAGCTGAAGGGACGCTCCTGCACCACCGTCTACAGGAGGGACACCTCCTTGGTGCTGCGTCTCCGGTTTCCATCGGGGTACAGCCATTTTCATATATGGCACACGCTGGATCCATCTACAGCCCCACAGTTTACAGGAATTAAGTACATTACTCATTCATGACCTACTCAGGTGGTCATTGTAGGATTCAGTCAGCCAGCGCAGGTGTAATATTTTTCATTTTTTACCAAGTATATTTGGTTTAGTAAACAGCATAATCCGCTCCTCAGAAACTTGGTAGTATGCAGCAGCCAGTACACTGTCCGTTACACATTCAGCTCTATAGAACAAACACAGTCTCTCACTGACTCCGGTCAGCATAACATGGATTCCTGTCCGTTACCTGTTGGTGTTGACCATACAGGTTCCTGGATGCCTCTTATTCTCAGAGATATCCCACAAACACTTCTCACTGACCCCGGTCAGTATTACTCACGGTTGTCAGGCTGTCCACTTCGGAGTTATCTCACAGACCTCCTTCCTCTGCCTCAGGCTAGCCAGCACTGCTTTCCCAGGCTGTGCAATGTCTAGCAAGCAGGTTTGGTCTGGAGCCACACGCAGGGAGAGTTTTTCACTTCTCTGCTCACAGACCACTCTGTAGTGTCCAACCTGGACACATTGAAATCTGTCCATACTGACAGACTCCCAAACACTTTCTCCCATGTGCCAAACACACCTCCATTTCATAGCTGTAACCACACCCAGGTACCTATCACATGGTTAGTCACGTGATCGTGACATCACCTTAGGTCCTTAAACACACAACCAAACAGGCTTCTGCAAGGAAAAAGGGGTACAGCGAGCACCTTCACCTTGGAGTGAGGTATATGGGCAGCCATCCCCATAGGTGTGAGGCGAATGTGTGGTTACTCATTCCCACACAGCTCTCTGACTGACTCTATAAGCCCCCCTATTATAAATAAGCAAAAAAACTCCTGGAACTACAAGTCCCAGGAATAACAATATTATATCGAGCTTACAGTGCAGAGGCCCTCTGCAACACATACCTGCCATTTACAATCCTCCTGGACACTAGACGCCTCCGTGTGTATTCTGAGGAGCACATACAGCATCCCGTAGCTGTATCTGGGGTCACTGCCTTACAGCGTCTTAAGGTTTATCCCGCATGGCTTAGCATCTGTCTCATTCATGTGTGCAGTTAGCACAGTTCAGTTACAGAGCAAACACATCCTATGTACTATACTTCAACAGAGTTTTGTACCCGTCATTTGAGTGATTTCTCTTGACTTAGCATCTGTTTCATTCTAGTGTGCCGGTAGCACAGTTCAGTTACAGAGCAAGCTCAACCCTTTTGCATTACCTCTCTGTGAAGTTATCAGCGTGGCGTGGCATAGCTCCTAATCAAGCTTTGAAGTTCTGTTTTGGCCTTATCTCATTATGATGCTAAAAGACCTTGCTATTCAATATTGGAGCACTAAATCTTGTTTTCTTCAATATGCTTACAGGCCATGGGGGGTAGGAGCAGTTAGCTGCCTGTGATTCTTGTGAACTCAGACAAAATGGTGTCTCTGGGACAGGCCAAGCTCAGACATGAGGTGAGCATTATGCCCCATATCCACGATAGCGGCTGCTCCTTCAACACACACTTTATTTTTTATTTTTATTTAGTGCAATCCGCCAACCCTAACAGTTGGTAGGTGAGCAAATACTTATGTCATGCAACAAAATGCAATTTAATTACTTAAAAATCATACAATGTGATTTTCTGTTTTTTATTTTTAGAGTCTGTCTCTGATAGTTGAAGTGTACCTATGTTAAAAATTACAGACCTCTCCATTCCTTGTAGGTGGGAAAACTTTCAAAATTGGCAGTGTATCAAACGCTAATTTTTCCCACTGTATGAACTCAAAAAATGTAATGCTTTGTTTTTTTAATTAGTATATCCAAGAACTGCAAAAAGAATAAGATCAAAAGTTGTATATTTAACATATAACAAAAACCTAAATAGATGAACTGGAATATAAGTTGGTGTGCATCCAATGTGTAGGCACATGTTCACACTGTCCACTAAACAGATAAAACCTAAGATAAAAACAAAATGTGGAAATACCCTGCAGTAAATAAAGAGCAATCATGCATGAAAATAACATAGGGTACTTAGTTAACATCATTTTGATTAAAATAAAGGAAAAGCCATTCTACGGCGTCAAGGTGACCCTATTCAAAACGGTCCTATCCTCTAGTATTAAAACCTTACCATGTGTCAAATGAGCAAGACCAAGACCCTGACTAATTGACCCAGCCATGGAGAACTGTATACACACGTGGTCAAATTTGTTGTTACCCTTCGTTTAATGATAAAAAAAACCCCACAATGGTCACAGAAATAACTTGAATCTGACAAAACTAATAATAGATCAAAAAGCTATGAAAATGAACAAATGAAAGTCAAACATTGCTTTTCAACCATGCTTCCACAAAATTAAAAAAAAAAATGAAACTTATGAAATAGGCCTGGACAGAAATGATGGTACCCCTGAAAATAATGTGACGAAACTAACATGTCAAATCAAGGTGTGTCCACTAATTAGCATCACAGGTGTCTACAATCTTGGAATCATTAAGTGGGCCTGTATAGAGGGCTACAGATACTCATTGTGCTATTGTGCTATCACTACAAAAGAGAGGTAGTGATAGGAGATATCCTGATTACCCATAGGTGCCTGTCAGTGCGTGTCCGATGCAGCCCCGACGCGCATTTCACGTTGGCTTTCTCGGGGGGCTGTGACTCTCTTTTGTGGTCTATTGTTGATTGACAGCAGCATTTATTTGAATCTATCTTTACCTGACCAAGCTCCCTCTTTATACAATCATTGCACCTTATAGGCCCTATGAACTTTGGGCGCGTATACTTTTTGTTAAGTGATGAATATGAGGTATAGGATACTTGATTACTGGCATGTTACCCAGCCTGTGATTTAACCAGAGTTTTTTCTGTGTCCTTCACACCTGAGCCTTCTCTGTTCCTTGTCTGTTGTGGCAATTGATGACGATACATGTGATTTTTGTGATATTATATGTAATTTCGATTATAATAAACTTTGTTACTTTTATTATATTGTTTTGGACCCTTTACATGAGTTTTTTTGTAGGATCTATGATTTTGGAGTGCCTTTGCATAGTAAGGTTGATCTGTTATATGGGCATATGCTCAGAATATTTGATTGATATACATCACTGGTTTCTGTCCTTAACAAGTTTTTCACACCTGGATTTGGGGATCCTCTGCCATTCTTCCATGCAGATCCTCTCCAGTTCCGTCAGGTTGGATGGTGAACTTTGGTGGACAGCCATTTTCAGGTCTCTCCAGAGATGCTCAATTTGGTGTAGGTCAGGGCTCTGGCTGGGCCAGTCAAGAATGGTCACAGAGTTGTTCTGAAGCCACTCATTTGTTATCTTAGCTGTGTGCTTAGGGTCATTGTCTTGTTAGAAGGTGAACCTTCGGCCAAGTCTGAGGTCCAGAGCACTCTGGAAGAGGTTTTCATGCAGGATATCTCTCTACTTGACCGCATTCATGTTTCTTTCAATGGCAGACAGTCATCCTGTCCCTGCAGCTGAAAAACAACCCCATAGCATGATGTTGCCACAACCATGTTTCACTGTTGGGATTGTATTGGGCAGGTGATGGGCAGTGCTTGGTTTTCTCCACACATACCGCTCAGGATTATCATCAAAAAGTTCTATCTTCATCTTATCATACCATAGAATCTTATTTCTCATAGTCTAGGAATCTTTCATGTGTTTTTTTAGCAAACTCTATGTGGACTTTCATATGTCTTGCAGTGAGGAGAGGCTTCCATCGGGCCACTCTGCCATAAAGACCCAAATGGTGGAGGGCTGCAGTGATAGTTGACTTTGTGGAACTTTCTCCATTTCCCTACTGCACCTGTGGAGCTCAGTCACAATGATCTTGGGGTTCTTCTTTACCTCTCTCACCAAGGCTCTTCTCCCACGATTGATCAGTTTGGCTGGACGACCAGGTCTAGGAAGACTTCTGGTGGTCCCAAACTTCTTCCATTTAAGGATTATGGAGGCCGCTGTGCTCTTAGGAACCTTGAGTACTACAGAAATTCTTTTGTAAGTTGGCCAGATCTGTGCCTTGCCACAATTCTGTCTCTGAGCTCTTTGGCCAGTTCCTTTGACATCATGATTCTCATTTGGTCTGACATGCACTGTGAGCTGTGAGGTCTTATATAAGTCCTATCAGTTTAATTAAACACAGTTGGACTCCAATGAAAGAGTAGAAGCTTCTCAAGGAGGATCACAAGGAAATGGATAGCATGTGACTTAAATATGAGTGTCTGAGCAAAGGGTCTGAATACTTATGATCATGTGATATTTCAGTTTTTCTTTTTTAATAAATGTGCAAAGATTTCTACATTTCTGTATTTTTCAGTCAAGATGGGGTGCAGAGTGTACATTAATGAGAAAAAAAATGAACTTTTTTGAATTTACCGAATGGCTGCAAAGAAACAAAGAGTGAAAAATTTAAAGGGGTCTGAATGTGTGGCGCCCCCAGGAGTATGGCTGCCACAGTGGCTTTGCCTTCCTCCAGGGGAGGGTAATGCCAGGCTTGGAGGCAATGATGGGTCTCTCTCGCAGTCAATCCATACACGCAACACAGTTCCACTCCAGGCCAGTAGGGGGAACTCTGAACCAGGATAAAGGGGAGGAGTGCTCTTTGAGGGCCAGGAGGAAGGGGAGGTCAGTTAGTCTGCGGAGGGTGAAGTGTGCAGACGTGGAGAGAGAAGCTGGAGGTTGAGCTAGGAAGGAGAGCTCCCGCAGCTTGAGCGAGGGAGCCTGGTCTCCACGGTTGTACGGATGCTGGCGGTCCTGCAGCGGATACCAGAGGAGTAGGAGGCTGTAAATGCCCTACTCCCATCTAAGACTTGAGGCACAACAGCAGCTTGGATAGAGAGCCGGGACTCAGAGGGGGGAGTCCCCGGGGGAGGCTTCGGCTGTCTGCCATGCAGGTGGGGTTCTTGGGGGCGTCTGGTGGGAGGAACTTCAGAGTAAGTTAGGACTGGAGTGCTTCATTCAAACAAGCGTTAGGAAGGAGGCTGCACAGCCTGTTTGCTGAGAGAGAATCCCCGAGTTGCTTCCAGGCTAGCCTGCTCCATTACCATCTGTAATCAGGACCCTGGACAGCAGTTATCAAGTAAAGGTACAGAAATTGCACCCCGCTGTGTCTTATCTGCTTCCCACCCTTACGGCACTGCTACATCACCGTGCCATCCACCTCTACACTGCCCTGGGACTATAGCTTCACCTGTGGGGAGCATTAACACCCTTGCTGCACCCTACCATCGGTCACAGCGGATGGTAGGGTGCAGCATTGGCTTGGCACCTCCTTTGCCGGGCACCACAGGTGGCGTCACAAACTATTCCATTCCATTAACTACATTCCCCCATTGCTTGGGCACCCAGGGCCACGGACCGGGTCACCGCTGCTGTGACACATCCCACTGACATCGGCCCGGTACCGAGTACCCCACAGCCCTGGGAGGGCGACCCAATTTGGCGTCACAAACAGGATTACGAAGCCCGGTATCCCCGAGTCCTGTGTGCCATAGACTGTGTTTGTGTAAAAGACTGTGTGAAATTGGCGCCAGTTGCTGCCATTGCTGCACTGCTTGGCGCGTGGGAAGAAAGAGGCGGGCCTTCGAGGGCAGAGCCTGCCGCAGAGCGCGAAGAAGTGAAGTGCCGCGCGGGAAGAGAGGACAGCACGTTAGAGAAGGAGGAGCTGAGGCCTACAGCCTGGAGCGTCGAGCCTGTGAAGCGGCCGCCAGTGAGCTCCCATAACCCCCGGGCCTGGCTAACGTTAACTAGGGGGGAGAGAGGATGTCCTGTTATGATTGAGTCACCGTAGGAGGCAAAAACAGAAATGCTAGCTAAGTCCAGAAAACCAGAGAAGTTGGCAGCTATCGGATTGCAGACCCCTGAACCTATCAACACAACTAGCAGTAGCCGTGGGGGGTTCCTACGATGCCCTAGACCCCTCGATCACAGCCGGAGAATTAAATAGGCCTAAAGAAAGAAAGGGGAAATCTAAACTGCCCCAGAGCAGACCCCAAAGCAATAGGCAGCCCCCAACATATAATGACGGTGAAGCAAGATGAAAATACTAACACAGACAGAAAGATAGACTGAGCAAAGACGGGGCCCGAGCTAACTAGATAGAAAAGGACAGGAAGGCTGCTGTCTGCAATCCGTGAAAAACCCTATGAAAATAAGAGCCAACAGACTGACAGTGAAAAAGGCCCTGAAGATGCTAGGCTTCAAAAAGCTATGTCAGTACTCAGGAATATTCTGAAGACAGAGCTACAGGCAAAAGGAGATTCAGCTCACCCCAGAAGGGAATGGCAAAATACAGAAAAGCAAGGAGAACAAAAAACAAAACAAGAATGCTAACAGGCAAAACAGAAAACTTAGCTTTAGAGGAGCAGGAATCAGACTGGTGTCCTAGAAGTCCACAGAGAAATTACCCGCAGGGCAGAAGGGCGTCGGCAGCCTTATATCCAGTCCATGACTCCACTCAGCCAGTCATCCTCATTAGACTCAGGTGCTTGATAATCAGGCTCATTACCTTCCTTTACCAGAATAGGGAGTTCACCAGACCTCAGTGACGAAGGGGAAAATGAACTCACAACAATGTCCGTGCCCAACGGTGATGCAGCGGCAGGCGCCGGTGCCAACCCCGCAGCACCGCCAAGAGGAGCGCCTGCCACAGCGGTCTATGCCCTATAAACCGGGAGCGGCCTGGCTGCCGCAGTACACGGGTGTGTCGCATACCCTGAGTGACTTTAAAGAAAGACTGTGCAGTTTGTTTAAAGTATACCCTCTGTCTGAAAGCCAGAAAGTGAATATCCTGATTGGACATCTAACGGGTGCAGCGCAGAGAGAAGTGAAAGCCTGGCAGGACAATGATAAAGAGACTGTTGCAAAGATCCTGGCCAAGCCGAGGAGCACTTTTGACACCCACACTGCAGCTGAAATCAAGATGGGGTTCTTTGGCTGTAAACAGAAGGCGCAGGACAGTATCAGGGATTATGCTCTCAACCTGCAGGAGGTGCTGCGAGCAGTTAAGCAAGTTGATCCTGACAGTGTAAAGGAGGAAGATAAACTGTTAAAAGAGCAGTTCATTGAAGGACTCCTATCTAGTACCCACAGAGGACAGTTGCGTATTATAACCCTGCAAAACCCTGATCTAAACTTTGCTGATTTTAAGGATAGGGCTATTCAGGTACTGCAGGAGTCCACTGACAGCCGTCCAGCGCCCCCTAGGCGCCCAGCGATCACCTACCATCAGGAAGCAACATCTTTTCCTTCCATCCCTGTGGAGGCTGATGCACAGACTCTGGATAAAAATCCAATTGAGGAGCTGCGCCTTCAAGTCCAGGAGCTGACCAAAGGGATGGCTGCACTTACCAAAACCGTGCAGTCTCTACAAGTGTCCTCCAAAGAAAAGATCCAGCATGCTTCCAGTCCAGAGGATGTCCCGTGGCTCCGGAGGAGGAGAACCCCAGCACTTCGAGGAAGGAACAACGATCGCTATGACCAGGACGGACATCCCATCTGTCGTCGCTGCTACAAGGCCGGTCATCTTGCCAGATATTGTCCTTTAAATGAGCAACCCCTGGGGCAGAGGGCCAACCCCCAGGAGTAGGATCCCCAGGCCCAAAGAACTGGAGAGCCAAGTATGTGGGAGGGAGACCAATCCTTCCTGTGGTGATTGACGGCATTCCCATGAACGCTTTGCTGGACACTGGCTCCCAGGTGACCACTATGCCGTACATTCTGTACAAGAGATATTGGGCTGATTCAGAGCTTACCCGTGGCCCAACTGATGAGCTAACAGTAGTTGCTAGTAATGGTCAGTCTTTACCGCAGATAGGATGTAAAGAAATTACTGTTAAAGTGGGGCGGGTAGAGCTAAAGTCTCAAGGTTTAATAGTTGTTGATATTGACCGACGTGAATGTAATCCCATGATGACTCTTGGTACAAATGTAATTGAAAACTGTCTGTCCGAGGTTATTGTCTTGTTGCAACAGGTGGCTGAGACTGCTGGTTCCGGAGAACAGCGAGTCCTGCAGAAGGAGATCCGAGCCCTGATGCAAAGGCAACAGGTAGAACTCTCTGGCGGAGAGATTGGCAACGTCAGAGTGAGTGATGCTTTTCCCATTGCAATACCCCCCAGATGTGAAATGTTGGTTTGGTGTCGGGCAGCTATAGGTCTTAGAGGGAGAGATTACCAGGCGTTGGTAGAACCAGTATACTCCGAGAGCAGGCCCACTGTCCTGTCCTGACAGCCAGAGGGGTGGTTGACGTACGAAAGGGCAGAGTACCTGTACGCCTTTTGAATTGTGGAGAAGAGGAAGCCACAATACCTCGGTACGCCACAGTTGCTAAGCTACTCACCGTTAATAACAACTCTTTGCAGGCAGCAGAGCTCTTGGTCTCATCCGATCAGGTGGAGGACAATGGCTCTGTGAAGCAGCCAGAGGAGTGGTGTCAGCAACTGCAGGTGGGAACTGACTCTACACCTTCATACCAGAATAATGGGGTTTACAGAGTGACACAAGAGTATGAGCGGGTATTCAGCAAACACCCACTAGATTTTAGGCAGGCAAAAGGGGTTCAACATCATATCCCCACGGGAGACCATCCACCCATAAAGGAGAGGTACAGACCTATACCCCCAACACAATACCAGTGTGCTAAGAGTATGTTGAGGGAGATGAAGGAGGCAGGGGTCATCAGAGACAGTTGTAGCCCCTGGGCAGCTCCAATAGTGTTTGTAAAGAAAAAGGATGGAACCATGAGAATGTGTGTTGATTACAGGAAAATTAACAGCATTACACATAAAGATGCCTACCCATTACCTAGAATTGAGGAATCATTAGCTGCACTTAAAACTGCTAATTACTTTTCCACCTTGGATCTCACTAGTGGGTATTGGCAGGTTCCCGTGGCAGAGGCAGACAAGGAGAAAACAGCATTTACCACTCCAATGGGTCTCTGTGAGTTCAATTATATGCCATTTGGGCTCTGCACTGCTCCAGGAACATTTCAACGGCTGATGGAGTGCTGCCTGGGACACATGAACTTTGAGACGGTCCTGCTGTACCTGGATGATGTCATTGTTTTCTCCAAAACCTATGAAGATCATCTGGAGCACCTGGCTGAAGTGTTTGAAGCTTTGTCCAATTTTGGCCTGAAGGTGAAGCCCTCCAAGTGCCACCTCCTGAAGCCCAAGGTGCAGTACCTCGGTCATGTGGTCAGTGCAGAAGGTGTGGCACCAGATCCTGACAAGGTTACAGTCATCCGGGACTGGCCAAAACCCAGCAACCTTCATGAAGTACGCCAATTCCTTGGACTGGTAGGCTACTACCGAAGATTCATCAAGGGCTTTACTGAAATAGCCACCCCTATGCAAAATCTCCTGGTGGGGCAGTCCAAGAAGACCAAACAGAAAAATTCCACCTTTGAGTGGACTGAAGAGTTGGAAACGTCCTTCACCCGATTGAAGATGGCTCTCACAGGAGACGAAGTTCTGGCCTACCCAGATTATGACAAACCCTTTGTGCTGTACACAGATGCCAGCAACGTGGGACTAGGAGCAGTACTGTCGCAGGTACAGAATGGGAAAGAAAGACTGATCTCCTATGCCAACAGGAAGCTGCGCCCCACGGAAAGGAACCCTGACAATTACAGTTCTTTCAAGCTGGAGTTCCTTGCCACAGTCTGGGCTGTCACTGAAAGGTTCAAGCATTACCTAGTCTCTGCCAAGTTCACTATCTTCATGGACAACAACCCGTTGACGCATTTAGACACTGAAAAACTAGGTGCACTGGAACAGAGATGGATGGCTCGGCTATCGAATATGAGTTTACCATCAAGTATCGGGCAGGGCACAAGAATGCAAATGCTGATGCACTGTCCAGAATGCCTAACCTACCAGATGCCGGAGAAGACCCTGAGGCTCTTGAAGAGATAGAACTACCTCCTTTCCACCGGCCACTTGTGGCCCAGCGTGCTCAAGGAGTGAGAAACAGACAGTCTGGCTTGAAGGAGGTCACCCTGAACCCATTGCCCCATCATGACTGGGCAGAAACGCAAGATAGTGACCCTGCAGTCCGCCTGGTGAAGGAGCTGCTGACACGAGCTGACTCCCGTCCAGAGTCGAATGCTCCTGAAGAAACTCAGCAGTTGTGGAAGGAGAGAGGCCGGCTGTTCATTTATGAAGGGAAGCTGTGTCGGAGGAGTATCAATGTCTGCACTCATGAGCTGGTTTGGCAGGTGATAGTCCCAAAGAGAGAGGCATCAATGGTCCTAGAAGCATACCACAATGGAGCTGGACACTTCGGATGGAAGAAGTTGGAAGTATTGCTCCGAGAGAGGTTCCACTGGGCTGGTATGAGGAAAGCCATTGAGAGGTGGTGCCGGGAGTGTGGACAATGTAACCTGCGCAGAAAGGATCAGGACAGCCAGAGAGCTCCTCTACAGCCAATCATCACCAAGCAGCCCCTTGAGTTGGTAACCCTGGACCATGTGAAGCTGGTTCCAAGCCGCTCAGGCTAGATCTATGCACTTACCATTGTGGACCACTACTCAAGATTCCTGGTAGTTGTGCCTGTCAAAGATCAAACTGCAAGGACAGCAGCCAGTGCATTCCAACAGCACTTCTGTAGACCACATGGGTATCCTGAAAGAGTGGTGACAGATCAAGGTCCAGCTTTCGAGGCAGAAGTGTTCCAAGAATTCTGTAACCTGTATGGTTGTAAGAAGATCCGGACAACACCGTATCACCCACAGACCAATGGCATGTGCGAGAAGATGAACCAGGTAGTGATTGACCTCCTGAAGACTTTGCCCTTGGAGGAGAGGAATCTGTGGCCAGAGAAGTTGCCCAATCTGGTGGACCTCTACAACCATATCCCAGTGAACTCCACCAACTGTACCCCAGCCTATTTAATGAGAGCCAGACCTGGTAAACTGCCTATTGACTTAGACATGGGAGTCCTGATGCCTGAAGTAGCGTCCCCAGATGCTGATTGGGACACGGAGAGGAAGCAACAGTACCGGAGAGTTCAAGAATGCGTGGAAAGGAGTCTGGCTCAGGCAGGGCAAAAGCAGGAGAAGCTTTACAATCAAAATGCACCTGATGTTCCTTTGTCACCGGGGGAGCCAGTCCTGAAAAGGAAGAGAAGATTGCACAAGTTGGATGATCAATGGGAAGCTGAACCTTATACCATTCTGCCCTTGAACTTTGATAATACTAAGGTATGCCTTGTGAGTAAAGATGGAGCAGAGACCTCAGCAGCGGTATCGAGAGATCATTTGAAGTTGTGTCCTGACCAGTTGAAGGGAAGGAAAGAAGAACCAGATAACATCCAACCCATGGTGGAAGAAGAGAAGGTCAGCACAGTGCTTGGAGAATTCCCTGCGAATTGGACTAAAGTGAACGATGCTATAGTGGTGCCAGTGTTGCTGTTTCCCCAATTGGTAGCACAGGAAGATGTGACTCAAGAGAATCAGGAAAATCAGGTAGCAGATGCCACACCAGCAGTGGAGCCAAAGAACCCTCGCCCTGCCAGTGGTGAACCTGTTGTGCCCCTGGTGAGTCTAAGAGGTCACAGTCAGTCTAGTATCCCTGTGTTACATAGAACCCCCAGTAGTGTATCCAGTACATTAGCCACTACACCAGTCTTACGCAGGTCTACCCGGACCACACAAGGTATACCACCCCTTAGATATTGTATATAGAAAAATGTAAATGTTTAAATTTTGTATGTAAATATGTAACTGTTTTTCAAGTTTTGTGCCTACAGGTAACCTGTAAGAGTTTCCTTTAGAATTTGTTTTATGGACACTGAACCACAGGACTTGTGTGTGGCCAAAAACTTTTACCATTTGCCCAGGAATGGACCATGGACAATTATGCTGGACTTATCATCATAGGACCATTTTTGAAGAACTTGGTTTTTGTAACTTTTCCATTTTAAAATCTTGTACAATTATTATTGTAACTGTTTATATGTTATTCATGTTTTCTTTTGTTCAGCCCAGGAGTGCTGACTTGCACTAGGGGGGAATGTGGCGCCCCCAGGAGTATGGCCGCCACAGTGGCTTTGCCTTCCTCCAGGGGAGGGTAATGCCAGGCTTGGAGGCAATGATGGGTCTCTCTCGCAGTCAATCCATACATGCAACACAGTTCCACTCCAGGCCAGCAGGGGGAACTCTGAACCAGGATTAAGGGGAGGAGTGCTCTCTGAGGGCCAGGAGGAAGGGGAGGTCAGTTAGTCTGCGGAGGGTGAAGAGTGCAGACATGGGGAGAGAAGCTGGACGTTGAGCTAGGAAGGAGAGCTCCCACAGCTTGAGCGCGCACGAACTGGAGCCTGGTCTCCACGGTTGTACGGATGCTGCCGGTCCTGCAGCGGATACCAGAGGAGTAGGAGGCTGCAAATGCCCTACTCCCATCTAAGACTTGAGGCACAACAGCAGCTTGGATAGAGAGCCGGGACTCAGAGGGGGAGGAGTCCCCGGGGGAGGCTGCGGCTGTCTGCCGTACAGGTGGGGTTCTTGGGGGCGTCTGGCGGGAGGAACTTCAGAGTAACTTAGGACTGGAGTGCTTCATTCAAACAAGCGTTAGGAAGGAGACTGCACAGCCCGTCAGCTGAGAGAGAATCCCTGAGTTGCTTCCAGGCTAGCCTGCTCCGTTACCATCTGTAATCAGGACCCTGGACAGCAGTTATCAAGTAAAGGTACAGAAATTGCACCCCGCTGTGTCTTGTCTGCTTCCTACCCTTACGGCACTTCTACATCACCGTGCCATCCACCTCTACACTGCCCTGGGACTATAGCTTCACTTGTGGGGAGCTTTTACACCCTTGCTGCACCCTACCATCGGTCCCAGCGGATATGCATGCAGCGTCGGCTTGGCACCTCCCTTGCCGGGCACCACAGGTGGCGTCACAAACTATTCCATTCCATTAACTACATTCCCCCATTGCTTGGGCGCCCAGGGCCACGGACCGGGTCACCGCTGCTGTGACACATCCAACTGACACCGGCCCGGTACCGAGTACCCCACAGCCCTGGGAGGGCAACCCAAATGCTTTCCGTACCCACTGTATATTATGTGCCTAAGCAATCGCCTTCATGTAATTGTATTTCCCTGTGCCATTTGGCAAGATAAATGACACAGGTTGTTACGTGTTACAGAATCACTCAGCACCTAGAATATGTTGTGCAGTTATATGTATGTATAATAGGTTCCATGTGAGATGCATGTCCCTAATGTATCAGTTCATAGGCTGCACCCCTGGGCAGAGGGGACACAATATTCTCCTTTTGTCCGCCCTCCCCCCAACTTTGTAATTCCCACAGTAAACATCGGCAGGCTCCGGCCACCTGCGGTTTTTGTAATGTATGTTTGGCCTGCCGCTTTTCTATTGGCCGGCCCTCTGTATCTGTGTGATATATTCTGTGTCCTGTGAGTAAAGTGTTGTCAGACTGGAAATGCATGGAGAAGCAGTGATCTTTTATATGCGCCCATGTAACCAAGGAATTCCAGCCAGTGTCATTCATTCAGACTCCAGCCAACGCAGAGCGGACCTCCGAAAACACGGGGTGGTACTGAAAGAGGTACCCCAGCTTGGTAGACCCTGTTACACAGGTACATCAAGATTTTCAAATGGTTTAGATCATAGAATGTAGAAAAATTTGCTAAAAGCGCACCTGTCATTTCAGCTAACTTTGCATAATAAGCTAATTAAGTTTTAGATCCTTTCCTGCTCTCTCTACTTGCCAGTGTTACCCAATCAGGCTTTTTGGTGCATGCAGACTGATCCTCAAATGTGGATTATACACCCATATTTTGCGTAATTTTGCTACATTTTAAGCTGTGTGTGAAGTTTAAGTATGAGATATATTTTTTGTTTTGTCAGTGGAGGCGCAAGTTCTGAGACCCCCCAGTGGTCACTTAAACTATTTGCCCTTCAAGAGTTGCACAGCAGTGCAAGCGCACACAGAGTAAAGTCCATATTCAATATAATGTAACAGAATCGGATCCAGTGCTTTCTATTGAATATGTGCCCTGCTCTGCAATATTTGAGGTGCGTACGTTTCAGGGGTGAAGGATTTGATTGGGGTTTCAAGACCTAGACCCCCACCAATCTCCTTGCAGTTAAAACGGCATATAACTTATATATATATATCAGTTATATATAAAGGTTAAAAATGTTTACTTACTCCCTATATAGGAGGTGTTTTTAACTGCATATTATTTGCAAATCATTTGAACTCCTGTGTTTATGAATATGCTTCTTATGGCCATCAAAGACTTTCACTGTGTTCGGCATGTGGATACAAACATAGGATGCGTCCGGCCACAAAGTAGGGTAATAATAGACTTATTCATGAATTTATGTAAACGAGCAACATCATCCACAACGGGATGATATGAGAATGTTATGCTTATTATTTCATGCGTGTCAATCATTTTTTTCTCTTTGATATGCATGCTTCAAAATTCTCTACAGTTGATCTTGAACTGTCCTTGTTGAGAGACTCATCTATGGCATATGATTGTTAATATGCTTATTTTTATATAAGGCCAAAGTAGAGTATTCATCAGTTAATTCGCATGTACTTTACATGGATCAGGTCTCTTGTCGTACATAATGGTCATTACAAGTAGTGGTGTGATGCAAACACATTATTTAACCTTTTGGTACAAGTTCCACAAAGACGTAAACCACAGGAGTAGTCTGATTAGATGAGTGTTTTTTTTTCCATAAGAATTACTATGGAATCTTTTCCTTAGCTTGATAAAAATCATTCCCTAATAATGCTTGAGATTTTCGAAGAACCGAAATATAACAAACATAGGTATTTAACTTTAGGAAACAATACGAAATTGAATTATTGTGAAAATCATTTGAAAATAGAAAATCAGTATCAAAGTAGTAAAAAAACAGCAAAGTTAATTTTTCTAGTCTCAAAAACACTGTTTGTTTGCCTGAATACTTCCTCTGTGGATACGCAAATAAAATAACTCACCAGAGGATGCTGTGACCAGACATCTTTTTATTTATTTGACCTACTCAAATAGTGCCATTAACACCGCAGAGCTTTACAGACATTATCATCACTGTTCCCATTGGGGCTCACAATCTAGACTCATGATTCCTGTGTTGAAAGTCTGTAGCGCTAACCACTGAGCTACGGTGCTCCCCTTTAAGATCTAGCATGTTTACCCCTTGTGGCTTCTATTTTGGAATCTGAAAAGAGGCATCCATTCTGAAATGGCCTTATCGCCATTTTAATGGGTGGTGAAAACCAGAACAGGGATGTGTTTTTCTTCATTGCGAGGTTAATAAACAAAGAAGTGGAGAATGTGGTGGAAACCAAATGGAATGGGAGTGTCAGAACTTTTAGTTTTGGGTGCATAGAAGCATCTGAAAGGGGCCTAATTAATTTATTTGATATTTTCTATGAGACACCGAGGCCTCATTCATACTGATGGTTCACAGAAAAAACAGATGACAGTTATTTATCTTGTTTCAGTGGGCTATCCATTACAAATATGGACACATAAATTCTGCTCAAGTTGCACTTCTATAGTATATTGTATACATAAAAGATCTAGAAAGAGAAGATGCATGGTGGGCCTTTGGGAGATGGTCAGACATCACACAGAACAAAGCACTCTCAGCCACTTAGGTTAGACTAATCATTCAATTATGTCATTACTAATCTTTATTGAAATACAAATGAAAAGATAAATGCCAAAATATATCAGATTATATCTGTTTTTAGATGGCATTTTATTAGGTGGTGCTATTAGTAGGTGGCATTTTATTAGGTGGTACTATTTTTAGGTGATATTATCATTAAATGGCATTTAATTAGGTGGTATTATTATTAGGTGGTATATTATTGGGGGTATTATTATTAGGTGGTATTATTAAGTGGTACTATTATTAGGTGGCATTTTATTACGTGGTACTTAGTGATGAGCGAACATGCTCGCCACTACTCGGTACTTGCCTGAGTATCGCTATACTGGCAGTACTCGGTGAGCACCGAGCATTTCATGGATTATTCGGCGGGAGCTCCAGTCTCTGCCCTGCAATTTTGGCATTCTTTAGCGCGCCAAGCAACATGCAGGGATTGTCTGCCACGCACTGTAATGCTGTAGCCATCTTTGATGTGGTATTACAGTGATTGGCTGGCCGCACAGCGACATCAGGTCTATTAGAGACCTGCCTCCACCCTGCTCGTCACAGTCACGTCCGGAAATAGACAGTGTAGGGAGAGCTGTTGCTGAGATAGGGACAGATTTGTGCTTTTATTAGTTAGTCATGCAAAACAGAAGCCGCGGAGACACCATCACGTGTTTCTCAACGCAAGCAATGACCAGCCAGGTCTTTGCCCGGGAAGGAACAACCACGGGAAGGGCAGTCTCCAATGAAGGAAACCACCTATGCCAAAACATGGTATCCATCCACATACAGCTGTTTCTGGGTATTGCCCCTCATCAGTGTGGAGTAGGAAACTGGCTGGTAGGAGCAATGCCTAGTAAAAAGACTATGATCTCCATGAGTTCATTCATCCTCCTCTTCATAGTCTTTTTACTAGGCATTGCTCCTACCAGCCAGTTTCCTACTCCACACTGATGAGGGGCAATACCCAGAAACAGCTGTATGTGGATGGATGCCATGTTTTGGCATAGGTGGTTTCCTTCATTGGAGACTGCCCTTCCCGTGGTTGTTCCTTCCCGGGCAAAGACCTGGCTGGTCATTGCTTGCGTTGAGAAACACGTGATGGAGTCTCCGCGGCTTCTGTTTTGCATGTTTTACATATTTCCCATAAGGGATGGGGGCAGTGCTCTAGAATCACTGCGTTGAGAAACACGTGATGGTGTCTCCGCAGTGTCGGATTTTGATCTCCATGACTTCATTCATCCTCCTCTTCATAGTCTTTTTACTAGGCATTACTCCTACCAGCCAGTTTCCTACTCCACACTGATGAGGGGCAATACCCCGAAACAGCTGTATGTGGATGGATAACATGTTTTGGCATAGGTGGTTGCCTTCATTGGAGACTGCCCTTCCCGTGGTTGTTCCTTCCCGGGCAAAGACCTGGCTGGTCATTGCTTGCGTTGAGAAACACGTGATGGTGTCTCCGCGGCTTCTGTTTTGCATGTTTTACATATTTCCCATAAGGGATGGGGGCAGTGCTCAAGAATCACTGCGTTGAGAAACACATGATGGTGTCTCCGCAGTGTCGGATGTTGATCTCCATGAGTTCATTCATCCTCCTTTTTATTAGTTAGTGTGGACATACCATCATAGAATACACAAATCCAGCTAAATAAACAGTCCTTCTAAGGACTAATTACGGGGTATATAGATTGCAGTGCTAGGTGGGCAGGGCGTGTATGTGCGTATATACACATCAGTGCATGGCATGCAGGCACTGTATGTGGGTATATAGATATCATTGCATACATCATTGCATACATCAAAAGGGTATACTGTCTGTTGCTGCTGCTGCCTATTACATATATACCTAGCTCCAGGTATCAGTGGCTAGAAATAATTTTTTTTGGCACCTTAATTCCGATTATTTTATTCCAAAGCAATCCAGACCCCTTTTTTTCTCTATTTGGTTGTTGACACTGCAGACTACAGCCAGATCCTTTTAATACTATAGCGTGAAAATCCAGCAATTATAACGGCTTTGCCTGTCCCAAGCATCACATCTGAGTGCGCAGAAAATTCTGGCATTTTTTGTGGTACTGTAACATTTTTTGGAGTATCTTATAAAGATTTTGTATACCATTTTGCTGTAAAAAAAATGTATCTGCCAAAAAAATATTTAGCTGCTCCAAAAATATTTAGCTGCCAAAAAAACATTTACAGTTGTGGCCAAAAGAATTGACACCCCTGCAATTTTGTCAGATAATACTCAGTTTCTTCCTGAAAATTATTGCAAACACAAATTCTTTGTTATTACTATCTTCATTTAATTTGTCTTAAATGAAAAAACACAAAAAGAATTGTCCTAAAGCCAAATTGGATATAATTCCACACCAAGCATAAAAAAGAGGGTGGACAAAAGTATTGGCACTGTTCAAAAAATCATGTGATGCTTCTCTAATTTGTGTAATTACCAGCACCTGTAACTTACCTGTGGTACCTAACAGGTGTTGGCAATAACTAAATCACACTTGCAGCCAGTTGACATGGATTAAAGTTGACTCAACCTCTGTCCTGTGACCTTGTGTGTACCACATTGAGCATGGAGAAAAGAAAGAGGACCAAAGAACTGTCTGAGGACTTGAGAAACCAAATTGTGAGGAAGCATGAGCAATCTCAAGGCTACAAGTCCATCTCCAAAGACCTGAATGTTCCTGTGTCTACCGTGCGCAGTGTCATCAAGAAGTTTAAAGCCCATGGCACTGTGGCTAACCTCCCTAGATGTGAACGGAAAAGAAAAATTGAAAAGAGATTTCAACGCAAGATTGTGCGGATGTTGGATAAAGAACCTTGACTAACATCCAAACAAGTTCAAGCTGCCCTGCAGTCCGAGGGTACAACAGTGTCAACCCGTACTATCCGTCGGCGTCTGAATGAAAAAGGACTGTATGGTAGGAGACCCAGGAAGACCCCACTTCTTACCCCAAGACATAAAAAAGCCTGGCTGGAGTTTGCCAAAACTTACCTGAAAAAGCCTAAAACATTTTGTAAGAATGTTCTCTGGTCAGATGAGACAAAAGTAGAGCTTTTTGGGCAAAGGCATCAACATAGAGTTTACAGGAGAAAAAAAGAGGCATTCAAAGAAAAAAACACGGTCCCTACAGTCAAACATGGCGGAGGTTCCCTGATGTTTTGGGGTTGCTTTGCTGCCTCTGGCACTGGACTGCTTGACCGTGTGCATGGCATTATGAAGTCTGAAGACTACCAACAAATTTTGCAGCATAATGTAGGGCCCAGTGTGAGAAAGCTGGGTCCCACCCAGAGGTCATGAGTCTTCCAGCAGGACAATGACCAAAACACACTTCAAAAAGCACTAGAAAATGGTTTGAGAGAAAGCACTGGAGACTTCTAAGGTGGCCAGCAATGAGTCCAGACCTGAATCCCATAAAACACCTGTGGAGAGATCTAAAAATGACAGTTTGGAGAAGGCATCCTTCTAATATCAGGGACCTGGAGCAGTTTGCCAAAGAAGAATGGTCTAAAATTCCAGCAGAGCATTGTAAGAAACTCATTGATGTTTACCGGAAGCGGTTGGTCGCAGTTATTTGGCTAAAGGTTGTGCAACCAAGTATTAGGCTGAGGGTGCCAATACTTTTGTCTGGAACATTTTTGGAGTTTTGTGTGAAATGATCAATGTTTTGCTTTTTGCTTCATTCTCTTTTGTGTTTTTTCATTTAAGACAAATTAAATGAAGATAATAATACCAAAGAATTTGTGATTGCAATCATTTTCAGGAAGAAACTGAGTATAATCTGACAAAATTGCAGGGGTGTCAATACTTTTGGCCACAACTGTAGGTGGTAAACAAATATTTAGCTGGCCAAAAAATATTTAGCTGCCCAAAAAATATTTAGCTACAGTTCATATACCGTATATACTCGAGTATAAGCCGACCCAAGTATAAGCCGAGGCACCTAATTTTGCCACAGAGAACTGGGTAAGCTTATTGACTCGAGTATAAGCTGGGTATGCATTGTCCCCTCATCCCTGTCCTGCTATGTGTGCCTCCCCCTGTTGTATGCATGGCTCCCCCGTCCTCCCTCTTGTATGCATGGCAGGTGTCCTCCCCTGTGCATGCATGGCTCCCCCGTCCTCCCCCTTGTATGCATGACTCCCCCGTACTCCCCTTGTATGCATGGCTCCCCTGCCCTCCATGTGTGTGCATGGCTCCCCCGTACTCTCCCGTGTATGCCTGGCTCCCCCGTACTCCCCCTTGTATGCATGGCTCCCCCGTACTCCCCCTTGTATGCATGGGTCCCTCGTACTCCCTTGTTCTCTACTATGTATGCATGGCTCCCCCCGTATTACCCCGTGTATGTATGGCTCCCCCGTACTCCCCCTTATATGCATGGCTCGGCTCAGCTCGGATCCCTGTCATACTCACTCCCTCCTGGCACGGTCTCTGCACTTCCTTGCTTCTCCGTTGTCCAGGGCTAGCAGCTTCTTCCTGTGCAGTGCAGTCACATGGTAATGAATATGAACTCCACGCCTATGGGAGTGAAGATGCGTGCATATTCATTACCTTAATGAGCGGTACCACGTGACCGCTCTGCACAGGAAGAAGCTGCCAGCGCCGGACAATGGAGATGCAGGGATGGAGATCCAGCGACAGAGGGTGAGTATTGATGTCTGACTTGTGTATAAGTCGAGGGGGGTGTTTTCAGCACAAAAAAGTGCTGAAAGTCTTGGCTTATACACAAGTATATACGGTATTTAACACTGTGTTTTGTCCGAATCACATATCATTGAGCTAAATATTTTACAATTTTAGTCATCCAAAGAATTTTTTTTGTAGTGTCATAACCTACTTATTGACACAATTTTGGTGGCCAAAAGCGAAAAAATACAGCCCACACATTTAATAGTGTGCTATCTCCGTCAAACGCCAGATCTATCTGTGGCCTGCAAATTGTGGCATTTCAGGGCTACATTCCACTGTATTTGCTGTCTGTGATACTATTTCTATACACTATTTTGGGGTACAAAATTTAAAAATACAGGCCGCATATTAAACAGTCTGGTATCTCCGTCAAACGCCATATCTATCTGTGGCATGCAAATTGTGGCATTTCAGGGCTACATTCCACTGTATTTGCTGTCTGTGACCCTATTTCTATACACTATTTTGGGATACAAAATTTAAAAATACAGGCCGCATATTAAACAGTCTGGTATCTCCGTCAAACGCCAGATCTATCTGTGGCCTGCAAATTGTGGCATTTCAGGGCTACATTCCACTGTATTTGCTGTCTGTGACCCTATTTCTATACACTATTTTGGGGTACAAAATTTAAACCACATATTTAACAGTGTGCTATCTCTGTCAAACACCAGATCTATCTGTGGCCTACAAATTGTGGCATTTCAGGGCTACATTCCACTGTATTTGCTGTCTGTTACCCTATTTCTATACACTATTTTGGGGTACAAAATTTAAAAATACATGCCACATATTGAACAGTCTGTTATCTCCGTCAAATGCCAGATCTATCTGTGACCTACAAATTGTGGCATTTGAGGGCTACATTCCACTGTATTTGCTGTCTGTGACTCTATTTCTATACACTATTTTGGGGTACAACATTTAAAAATACAGGCTACATATTGAACAGTCTGGTATCTCCGTCAAATGCCAGATCTATCTGTGGCCTACAAATTGTGGCATTTCAGGCCTCCATGACCTTTTTGTTTGCTGTGTGTTACCCTATTTCTATACCCTATTTTTCTGTCAAAAATATAAATACTGGCCACATATTCTACAGTGTGGTATCTCTGTGACACACCTCATGTATCTATGGTATACAAAATGTGGCATTTTAGGGCTCCATTCAACTGTTTTTGCTGTGTCTTACCCTAGTTCTAAACACTATTTTGCTGTCAAAAACAAAAATACAGGCCACATATTGAACAGTTTAGTATCTTTGTAAAAATACTTCTGTTTCAAATTGTTAAGGCTGCTTCATGACTGTGTGTTAAATGCACCAAATACTACTACCATCATCATCTTCTGCCTAGAGGAAGTTACTGTGCAGATAGAAAGTCTGAGAAGCAGAGGGTGAACGCTTGGGCAGTGTTGTACTCTGGCTTTGGATAATGAAGGTGAAATCTTCTAGATTAAATTATGACTGTAAGATCCAGAGCAAGAGCACATGGAAGAGCATGGGGCCAGGACTCAAAACTACCGTAGCCTGTTGTTTCTGGGCCGGATTATGACAATCCATCACCTACTAATACTGAATTTGTTGGACAAAAACGTCAAAAAGGAGCCCCTGCAGTTTCTACAACAGAAGTTAGAGATTTTGACATTTCAGCTGGATTTCAAGATGTGTCAATTGGAGAGTGTGGTGGTCGAAGATGTGACTTCTATGATATGGGTGTTTCCACTAGACAATCCATCCAACATGTTATTGAATCAAAATCTGGTTTTGCTTGCAACTCTATTCAGCTGTGCACAAACCATGTCAAATTGATAGCTAGACCCCAGTGGGTCTTGTCACAGTGCCATATTGACTACAGTCCACAGATTTTATCTAGATCCCTAATCTCACCTCTACTTTACCAGCATGATGAATTAATAGGAAAAGTGCGTGGTTTAGATGGAGCTGTTCTTTTCTTGCCAAAGAAACTAAATAAGATCAATGAGGTGGTTAGCCGCACACGCAATGTAGAAATAGTGAAGACCTGTGTGCAGTATGTATTTCATGTGTATGTGTGTATTTGTGGCCACATTGCATTAGTTAGGTAGATATTCAGAGATAAGTGTAGTATTAGAAAATGGACACTAGATGGGGGCACTAAGCATAACTAGCCGGGAGCAAAAATTAGATAGATTTCCTGCTCTAGTTCAGAGTAGCCGGGGGTAGCCTCAAGTACTGGAGAGGAGGCAGAAGTCCTGTTAAGCGTGGCTGATTGAGACATGAAATGTAGTAGAGTCTCTCAGCTATTCGGAGCAGTGAAGTGCAGTGTTGTGCCTACAGCAGCAGCCAGTGAGCAGGATCACTGGGGTTCCTTCACCTGGAAACAGGGAGCTGAAGAACTAGGGAGGCCAAGGGAAGAGCTTCTGAAGTCAAGTTAGCTAATAGCGGAGAGCTGAAGTGACAGCCAAGTCAGTCTGTGGAAACCAGCCCATGTCTGGAATTGCTCAAGCCAGGGAGGTCAGTGGGTGAGCCCCCTGTGGAAGTGACAGCTGGAATGCAGGAGCTGTGTTAAGAGTCTAGTGAGCCACAAGCCTAAGAGATGTGCAGGAGCAACAGTGCCTTAAAGGGGTGAGCTATAAAGGAGTAGACAGGTACCTTCGTGGGCTGAAGTCGGTCGCAGGAAGAGTGGTCCAAGTGCCGTGCTCACCGTGTTCCGTGTGGCGTGCTCACTTGTTTGTGTGTTCAAACCGTGTGTAACAAAAGAGGAAGTAGAGTGCTGCTGTAGATGAAGATGTATTGCTGGTACCGTGTAAAGAGTCCTGAATCCGTTGTGGACGTGCTGTGCCCTGAAGAGAATAAAGTTGAACTGTTTAAGTTGCTTCCAGCCTCTGTCTGCAGTTATTTGAGTCTCAACTGAACAGCATATTGGAGATGGAACAGCTATCCCCCGGTGGCCGTGGTATTACATTGTTGCCACACACTTCGCCAACTTGCTTTCACTTTTACAACATTATATTCCGAAGCATTGAAGAAGATGATGAATATATTATTTATGAAGCAAATAGGTATGAATAATCATCACCCAAATGATGTTACAGAAGTCAGAACATACACAAGCTATGTGGCACGGATTTACCACCGTAATTTTGAAGTATGAGACTAATATCAACTTGTGGATTGATGTGAGCCACAAAGTCCTTCAAAGTGAAACTGCTCGTAACATAGTAACATACGTAGTAACATAGTTTTGAAGGCTGAAGGAAGACCTTATGTCCATCTAGTTCAGCCTATTTTTAGTGCAGCTGTGCATTTAGTGCAATTTAGTGCAATTTAGTGCATTGTTGATCCTGGGGAAGGCAAAAAACCCACAGAGTAGAAGCCAATTTTCTCCATAGGGAAAAAAATTCCTTCCCCTAAGCTGGGTCAACCATCTACCTAGAATATTCTGTTATTCGTAACCTTCTATACTGTTATTCACAAAAAAAGCATCCATTCCTTTCTTAAATTCATTCAGTGAGTTGGCCATCACCACTTCCTCAGGAAGAGAATTCCAGAGCCTCACTGCTCTTATCGTGAAGAACCCTCTTCTATGCTGGTGCAGAAATTGTCTTTCCTCCAAGCGAAGAGAATGCCCCCTTGTTCTTGTCACAGTCCTTGGTACAAACAGTTCATTGGAGAGATCTCTGTATTGCCCTCTGATATACTTGTACATATATATTAAGTCTCCCCTAAGTCTTCTCTTTTCTAGAGTAAATAGACCTAATTTTGATACCCTTTCTGGGTATTGTAGTGAACCAACTCCATTTATCATTTTAGTAGCCCGCCTTTGAACCCTTTCAAGTTCAGTAATGTCTTTCTTGAGCACCGGTGTCCAAAATTGCACACAATACTCCAAGTGTGGTCTGACGAGTGATTTGTACAGAGGGAGAATTATGTTTTCATCTCGTGTCCCCAGACCTCTACTAATGCATCCCATGACCCTATTTGCTTTGGTGGCAGCTGCCTGACACTGGGCACTCCAATTTAGCTTCTTATTGACTAAGATGCCTAAGTCTTTTTCCATGTCTGATTTCCCCAGCAGTTTCCCATTTAGTAAGTAATTGTAGCATCTATTTCTCCTTCCCATGTACGTAACCTTACACTTATCTGTGTTAAACCTCATTTGTCATTTTTCTACCAATTCTCCAATTTACTCAAATCTGTCTGTAGTTGCAAACTGTCCTCCTTTGTGTACAATTTGCTTGCGAATATTAGAACATGCCTTCTATGGTGCTTGCATTAAAGAACTGATTGGCCAAATATGTACAGACTCAGGAAGACCGGGCTCCGTTACCTGTGCTGCGCCAGGTCCGGAACTGTCAAGGCTGCATCCCCTGTTTACTGGGGGAAGGAATAGGGGAACGGACAGGTCTTCTTACTCAGGAAGAGGGGGTATCTTTAGACAGGGAACCTGGCTGGAAGCTGATGGAAAAAAAAGCGCAATGCAGGAGTGAGTCCCCCGCTGTCAGCGCATTACGCACCCGAAGTGCCGACACTGCGATGGACTGCACCAGACAGACCCAGTGACCTAGAAGCAGGGGGGCAAGCCTAAGAGAAAATGGGCATGACAGCAGAGTTTTTTTGCAGGGGCAAGAAGAGCGTAGAACGCTGAGCAGCGTGTTCCGTCCTTAGAGCACTGGCGCCGCGAAGGACTGTTCCCATCAGCTCCCGCCGCTGCAAGCGGTACTGCCAGAGTGAGGTGCTGTGTGCCCAGTGACCGCCAGAGAGCGAGGTGCTGTGTGCTCCGTGACCGTGAGCACAGCGCACGTGCACAGTACAGAGAGCCAATTCATGCTACATTTCCAGCGTGGATACCCAATAATTATAAGGCACAGAGTAATGTCGAAGGACATTGGTACAATTAGCAAGATATTTCCTCAGCATATTCCAAAACTTTGCACTCCTTATAAGAGTACCCCGTGCCTCAGGTCCTGGGCGATGGGAGGGTCTGAGAAAACTCTCCCATAACTTTGACAGTCTTACACTGCCTATGCTGGATTGGAGTTTTGTCTCTCTCACCTGTACTCTTTGGTTGTCCAATAAACTATGACCTCTGCTGCAAGCATTTTGAGATGAGAATTTTTTAAATAATTCTGCAAGAAGGGCCCTCTGTTACTGCAATATTTTTGTACACCAGTCTGCCCCTGGAATAAGAGATATCAAGTTCGCCTATTAGCGTGTGTCTAAAAGTGTCACCAATCAGTATTGCCTGGCTGTCAGCCAAAATTTCTAGAATGCGAGGGTCACGGGAAAGGCAGTGTAACATAAACTCAACCAATGCATGCCAGACTGCTAACAGGCAAGACTTCCATGCCCTCACCAAGAGGACAACTGACCATGATCTCCTCCTCCTCCTTGTCCTCATGCCATCCCCGACTTTTGACTAACCTCTGCACTATCATTGTAAATACATCATTGTAAATACACCCCTGTACTTTGTATCTCCCCCACCTCATTGTAGATTCCAAGCTCTCATGAGCAGGGTCATTATCTTTTGATTTAATTATTGTATTATTTGCGCTAAATAAATAATGATTACTAGTATTATTAGAACACAAAGAAGAGGGATGGTGACGCTAATTATGGCGTCATAGACTCTCACCATCTTGGTGGATTCCTCAAAGTTTTGGAGGATGTTACATATGTCTGACATCCATGTCCACTCCTGAGATCTTATTTGTAAAGTCTGAACTGAATACCGACGGCATTGATGAGTCAACAACTGCCCTCTTCTGCTCACAACATGTGCACTGTAGAGTTCCAAAGCTTGGGCACATCACACACCAGTTGGTGTGAATGAAAGGGTGAATGAAGCTGCAGCTGACTTTCTAAAATGGGTACGCATGCTGGCATACTTTCACAAGCAGATCCGGCAGCTCCAGGTCGCATTTGAGAAACCGTTGAACAATCAGGTTAAGTACATGGGCCAGGCATGGTATGTGTGTGAGCTCGCCTCACCTCAGAGCCGCCACCAGGTTCTGGCTATTGTCACACATGACAATGCCTGGCTATAGGTTCAGCAGTGTCAGCCACAGATCTACCTGCTCTTTCAGAGCTGTCCACAATTCTTCAGCATTGTGCGGTTTGTCACCTAAGCATATTAGCTTCAGTACAGCCTGTTGATGCTTGATTGAGGCTGAAGAGGAGGTGCAAGAGCTGTAGATTTTGGGGGTCAACCCTGATTGACATAGGGCCCGCAATTCTCAGCATCGGGAGGATGTGTTCCATTCCAAGGTCTGTCTGGGTCGCGGCTTCTACTATGTTAACCCAGTGTGCCATCAGCGAGATGTACCATCCCTTCCCACAAGCACTTGTCCACGTGTCTGTGATTAAGTGGACTTTCCCAGTATTAGCATGGTTGATGGCATGAGTAATGTAGTGGGACACGTTCTTGTGTAATGCCGTGAAGGTACACCGGGAGAAATAGTGGCAGCTGGGGACATAGTCCTTTTTTTAGATGGATGCCAAAATCAGGTTGCAGAAAGCTCCATCTTCACGAGGCTAAAAGGCAACATTTCGAGTGCAAGCAGAAGAGAAATGTGTGAATTTATTACTGTGTTCTTTGGGGCTTTGACTGAATATTTCCGCTTGCGCTCCAAGGACTGGGGTATGGACAACTGAACGCTGCGCTGGACAAGGATGTGGACGTGCTTGTTGATGGTGCTATTTGAGTTTGTGTGCAATGACAGATGCAGGGCAGGAGGCATCTTTGCATGCACCATGGATAGTGTATTTGCTTGCACGCACAACAGCAAAAGAAACAGTGGTATCACCCACAGACACTGTTCCTGGAGCCTGGTGTTTGGCCCACAAAGTCGGGTGCTTTGCTGCCACGTGCCTGATCATGCTGGTGATGGACAGGCTGGACTTTTCTCTACCCCTGCTGATGCTGGCAAGGCCGGTGATGAAAATGGCCTTTTTGAGGTTATTGGTAGAGTTTTTAAAAAATCACCAGACTTGGGAACACCTAGCAGTTGTACTGGCAACTTCCGTAGTGTTGGTGTTAAGGGGACATTCAGTGTCGCCCTCTCCCATACCACCTCCTCACCTCACCCCCTGTGTTTCGGGGTTCCCCAAGGCTCAGTTCTAGGCCCCCCTACGCTTCTCCATCTCCACCTTCGGCCTGGGACAACTAATAGAATCCCACGGTTTGCAATATCATCTCTACGCCGATGACACGCATATCTACCTATCTCGACCTGACATCACCTCCTTACTTACCAAAATCACACAATGTCTGTCCCCTATATCCTCCTTATTTTCTGCTCATTTTCTAAAAGTGAACATGGACAAAATAGAATTCATCATCTTTCAACCATCTCACTGTACCCCTCCACCAGAACTAACCGTCAATGTTAATGGCTGATCACTTTCCCCAGTCCCGCATAAGCAGTGTCTCGCGGTGATCCTCTACTCTGCCCGCTCTTTCAAGTCACATATCCAAGCCCTTGCCTCCTCCTGCCGACTCCAACTCAAAAACATTTCCCACATCCTTACATTCCTTGATCAAGAAACTGCACATATGATTTTGCACACCCCCATCATCTCCCGCCTCGACTATTGCAACATTCTACTCTCTGGCCTCCCCTATAGCACTCTTGCACCACTCCAATCTATCCTAAACTATGCTGCCTGACTAATCCACCTGTGTTCCCTTTATTCCCCAGCCTCTCCTCGCTAAACCCTAAAACTATGACATACAAAGCCATCCACAACCTGTCTCCCACATAAATCTGTGACATTGTCTCCCTGGACTTACCTACACGCAACCTTTGATCCTCTCAACATCTTCTTCTCTACTCCCCTCTTATCTCTTCTTCCCCCAACCGCATACAGGACTTCTCCCGTGCTTCACCCATATTCTGTAACTCTCTACCCCAACACATCAGACTACCACCTTCCACGGACACATTCAAAACAAACCTGAAGAACAACATCTTCCAACAAGCCTACAACCTGCAGTGATTCTCAGTTTACTGAACCACATGACCAGCTCTACCCTCTCCTATTGTATACACACTCATTCTCTGTAGACTGTGAGCCCTCGTGGGAAGAGTCCTCTCTCCTTCTATACTTGCGTGTGCCTTATATTGCTCATGTTTAGTGTACTTGTCTATGTCTGCCCTTTTTCACATGTAAAGCGCCATAAAATAAATGGCGCTATAAAAATGACTAATAATAATATCACCCACCACCTCATTTTCCACTTCCGCACCCTGGTCCTCCTCCTGACTTTCTTCATCATCGCCCACCTCTTGTGACACATTTCCATCACTGGCCCTTTGTGACCGTGGCTGCTCAAATATTTGGGCAGCACTATGCGATATCATCTTGCCCAGCTTCAAGTGTACCGCATGAGAGTCCCAAATCTATAAATGTTAAAGTGAACAGCTCTTGGTAGTGTCCAAGTGTGGGATCAGTTGTCTACAGGCAATCGGCATGGTGGGAGGAAGGAGGATCAGGGTGAGGAATATGCGGTCCAGACCCACGGCTACTCAGACTTGACCGTGTGGAAGATAGGGTGCTGGTGGTGGTGGCAAAGTGACTGGTGGTGGCAAAGTGACTGGAATCATTATCCATTATCCAACCAACAACCTTTTGATACTGCTGTGGGTTCAATACTCGGTGTGCTGATGCATTCCCCTAGCAATTGTGATAGGAAGGTCGAACGAGAAAATGTGGGTGTTTGTTGTGGCCTAATTTCAGCTTGCCAACAGCCTCAGCCTCTGCATGCACCATCACCATCATGTCCACTTCCCCGTCCCTGGCCACATGCCTTGCCCCTTTTAAATGTACTACATTATTTTCCATGTTCACTCCAAATGGCAGAATTTTTAGCGAACTTATATGTTATCTGTGTGTGACACCCACAGTTTAAAATATCTGGCCTATAGTCCAAAAATTTTTTTGTCATAAAACTGTTGTCAATAACTTTAGTAAGAGACAGGAAAAACAGTTCAATGGAGGACTCAAATGCCACAATTTTTAGCACATAGATAGATGAGGATTCTGTTGGAAACAGGCCACGCTCAAATATCTTACTTGTATTGTGTTATTTTTGGGCCAGAAAAATTGTGTGAATAACTAGGCTAAGACACAACCAAAAAAATTTGATGTAGGCCTGATACTTTATGCATTTTAAAGCAGAGCTGGGTTACCTGATAAAGCCTGGGAGGAGAGGATTATCCCTTTTTGTGTTGCCTGTCAGCAGGTCTCACAATGTATTTAAAATTCCCAGTCCACATAAAAATGGAGAGCATTTATATGAAAACACACAATATATACAGTATTCCATAGAAATGGCTTCTTAGTGAGATACCACACATCCTCCACATCTCTTCAGACACCATTTCTAGAACACCAGGGTGAACGTGTTCCGTGATGCAACAGCCACGTTATTGTTTGCAAAGGGATATTTGTAGTCTCAGTTGAAGAGATGAGCAACTTTGCCTTTTTAGGATCTAGTCGGGTTTCATGAAACCCGACTTTCTCAAAAGTCGAGTCGAACTAAATTGGCCGACTATCGGGAAAAGTCGAAGGTCCGACTGAAACACGAAACCCAATGCAAGTCAATAGGGAAGCAAAGTCGTCAGGGAGTGGAGGACAGTAAACACACCTACATGCCAGACCGCTTTTTTAAAGTGCGCAAAATCTCTCTCTCTCCCCGAACGCTGCACATGTCATCTCGTTGCCCACAGTGTACGTCCTTGCTCAGTGGCTGAAAAAAGTCACATGCAAGCATTCTGGGAAATCCGACTTTGGCGCTCGTTTTGCTGACCGCATGGCCGACTTCACGTTGTGGTTGGGTTTCGGTCGGCGAAACCCGACTTTGCCATAAGTTGGCGACTTATGAATCTGGCCGACCTGTTTCGCTCAACTATACTCAGCAGAGTTCACCTATCGCTTCTTGTGTGTCCTCCCTCTCAATGAGGAGTACAACTAAATATCAATTATTAAAAAATTATAGGGTTGTACAGGAAGAGCAAATAGATAGTTGTGGTATGGCACTGCGCCCTGTCAACACTAGAGTACCTTTTGTTTAATTACCAGCATTACGTAAAAATTTTAAAATGCAGATGAAGTTGATAGAAAACCACAATCTATGTCCTCCCAGCATTTCTCTGGCCAGCCCGCCTAATCGGAAAGTAGGGGCGTGACTAATGGGCTGTGATCCAGACACTATGCAGTACCCTTATGTGAACAATACCCTATGCAGGCCTTTATTGTGCAATTGTGTACTATGCAGTCACCCCCTCCAGGAATGGGTAGGTGGAGAGTGGCTGCTGATCTGGTATTTTGCACCTGTGTTGCTAACATCTTGCTTTATGGGCTGGCTGCACTCTGTAGGTCATTTGTTCCAAAATCAGGGCAGGTAAGTGTTGCTGCCTTTTTGTCTGCTGTTTAAAAATCATTGCTGATGACCCTGAGGATTTAAAGAGTGCTTTTAAGATAGTATCAGGATCAACTTTAGCTGGAGGATTTTAAGCAGCACTGGAGGAGGAGTTTGTGTTTCTTCGACAATAACTTTCCTTCTTTGATGGGGTGTCAATTAATCTTAGAAGTATGGGCTAGTCTGATGTTATCACACTACCATTCGAAAGAAAATTGCATTTCATTGGTTGTCCATCTAGGTTTCTGTTGTTGTATTTTTGTAGGCACCAATTGCATCTTCCTTTCTTACAAACACAACCTCTGCAACTCTGGAACGCAACAAGCAGGTGCACTTCAAAGGCACCGCATGCACAGAAAAGCTCCACGCTATCTTCCTCTGTAACTCTTGGATGCAAATTATTAATGGTAATTTTTGTGCCTTCTAAAGAGCTAAAGACAGACTCTTTATGAGTGGGGCCCTACTGATGAACTGGCCTCCTTTGTGACAAGTGTCAGTGACCCATTGGTTACTGCATTTGCGTGCAATAACGGTGGCGATTGGCAAAGTGTCGAGCTGAGTAGATTTGGAGCTGTGTATGCATCATTCTGTAACACTTTAGTAAGAGGTAAATTCTGCCCAAGAGAAAATGAATTTTCAGACAATCACGGCCTTTTTTGAACTTTGTTTGCAGCTGTGATCTTCATCTTCTTGATGGGGTTGTATTAAAGTTCCAAGTCGTCATCAATACCAAAATCGTCCATATCTTGTAAAGAGGAAATCAGTTGTTTCCTATGTTTGTGGTTAACTACGTTTATTGGCATTCCTTTAACAGTGTTTGTTACACTGGAACAAATATTTATCAGCTGTGACATTTGAATATTATTGGTAATATGTATAGGCGAAGATGACGAACCTTGAGCCACGGGTGTGTTGATAGTTTCGGCCGGTGCACTACTCTTTAAACTTAGTTTTTCACGAGCATCCATCAGTTTGTTTGGTTTTCCTCAAACGCTGATCTGCTTTGTATAATTCAGCATCTCACGAGCATGTTGCACTTTGCCCTTTGCCCTTTATACGGACAACATTTTTCTTACTGGAATATTTTATGCAGAGCTTCAGATGCGCATCTGTTACTCGGATTTTCTGACAGGCATGAAATGCATTCTGGTAATTGGTGGCGGGCGAATAAATGACTAATCATTGTAGGCTGTATCCTGGATCTCATACCTCCCATAACCACCGCCATTATTAATCCTGTATGGTCCCATTCCTGCCGTCACCATGTCTCTTTTCCTGATCACTTCATCCAACAACTCGTCCACCATATTTTTGCTAAAAACCTGCACCTTCCCAGCAGCAACTGTAGGAAACCACGTTCCTGTTTTCCAGGGTGTTTATGATGCCAGTAAAAAAAAAAAAGTTTACACACTATGTTGATGTGTACCCCCCAGGGGGAAATGTTTGTCAGCCCATATACTTAGGGTGTGGGCATTCCAAGTATAGGAGACCTGCTCCTTTGTAATGAGACCTTTTTTTATGAGGCCCTCCTACACTTAAATTCCAAGGGAGATTGTGGTGCGTGCAAATGTGGGCTAGGCCTTGCATTCACTTCATGGACACACTTTATGGTAGTAAAAAAAAGTAATAATAGGAACTTTCATTTCATGTGGCCATCCAGTACGTCATTTCAAAGGCTTATTGTGGTGCATGTAACTTCGGGGCAAGGCGGGCCTTGTATTCAATGCATAGGCTACCAGTATGGCAGTACCAAAACAATAATGTAAATTTGGTTTTCCTGTGGCCAACCAGTACGTCATTTCAAAGGGTTATCAAGGTGCGTGTAACTTTGTGGCAAGGCATGCCTTTCATTCAATGCACAGGCTAACAGTATGGAAGAACAAAATGTATAATGTGAACTTGGCTTTCCTGTGGCCATTCAAAGGCTGTTTAGGGTGCATTAGGGAAGGTCGTGTATTCAATGCATAGGCTAACAGTATGGCAGTACCAAAAGAAAAAGGTGAGCTTTGTTTTCCTGTGGCCTTCCAGGTCATAGGTTCAAAGGCTTATTGGGGTGCATGTGACTTTGTGGCAGGGCAGGCCTTGCATTTATTGCATAGGCAAACACTATGGGAGACCTACTTTCTTATAATTGGAATATTATAAGTCAGCATGGGTTTGTAACTAATAAGTCATGTCAGACTAACTTAATTTCCTTCTATGACGGAATCACTGATTGGGTGGATCAAGGAAATGCTGTAGATATAGTATATCTTGACTTCAGCAAAGCATTTGACAAAGTATCTCATACAATCCTTATTGAAAAAATGACTAAGTATGGAATGGACAAGGCAACTGTTTGGTGGATTCATAACTGGCTTAGTGATCGGACCCAAAGAGTGGTCGTAAATGGCTGCACATCCAGTTGGAAGAATGTCTCAAGTGGGGTACCACAGGGCTCTGTCCTGGGCCCTGTATTGTTCAACATCTTTATCAATGATTTAGATGAAGGAATTGAGGGTAAACTGATTAAATTTGCTGATGACACAAAGCTAGGAGGGATAGCTAATGCTAGAGAAGAGAGAGAGAGGATTCAAAAAGATATAAATAAACTGGAGAAGTGGGCAGCAACTAACAGAATGGTTTTTAACAGGGAAAAATGCAAAGTACTACATCTGGGCAATAAAAATGAAAAAAGCATATACAGAATGGGAGGAAAAGGGCCTAAGCAACAGCACATGTGAAAAAGACTTGGGTATACTATTAGATCACAGACTGAATATTAGTCAACAGTGTGATGCAACAGCAAAAAAGACAAATGCAATTCTAGGATGTATTAACTGAAGCATACAGTCTAGATCACGTGAAGTCATTATTTCCCTCAACTCCTCTTTGGTCAGACCTCATCTGGAATATTGTGTCCAGTTTTGGGCACCACATTTTAAAAAAGACATCAACAAACTGGAGCAAGTTCAGAAAAGAGCAACCAGAATGGTGACCGGTCTGCAAACCCTGTCTTATGAGGAAAGGTTACAGGATTTGGGATTGTTTAGTTTGCAAAAGAGAAGACTGAGAGGAGACTTAATAGTTGTCTACAAATATCTAAAGGGCTGTCACATTGTAGAAGGATCAACTTTATTCTCATTTGCACAAGGAAAGACTAGAAGCAATGGGATGAAACTGAATGGGAGGAGACAGATTAGATATTAGAAAAAAGTTTTTGACAGTTAGAGTGATCAATGAGTGGAACAAGCTGCCACGAGAAGTGGTGAGTTTTCCTTCAATGCAAGTCTTCAAACAGAGGCTGGACAGACATCTGACTGGGATGATTTAGCGAATCCTGCTTTGAGCAGGGGGTTGGACCAGATGGCCCAGGAGGTCCCTTCCAACTCTACGATTCTATGATTCTACACCACATGGCCAGCTAAGGTTGTTAAATGCTACAATGACATTTCCCAGTAAATGCATTAGTATTGGTTGAAAGCAGTGGTAATGTTGAAAAACGCATAAAAATGCTACACAGCCAAAGTGGTGGGGGAACTTTTTTGGGGGGGTTATTTCTTTTGCCTTACACACAAATTATTACCCTGGAAAGGAAGTCCCTTAACATATTTCCCTGTAAAATCCATTTTGGCTTTGTTTTTGTATGTTTTACTGTGTGCCTGTAAAAGTGGCGTCACACTCTGACAACATTGGTCACAGCAGTGACTTAGGAGTTAGAAATGCTTCCAGGGGTGTTCCCCATGATGTTCCCATGTATTTTGTGCACTGTCCCCATACATTTCCGACGTTTTGATACCCTAGAAAGACCTCTGGGGGGGGTCATGGGAAAAAGCTTGGATTTCCCATAGACTAACATTGGACTTGTTGCTCGGGTCGAGTACCTGAGTATTCCAATTTGCTCCATCCGAGCAACAAGCACTTGAGCATTTTAGTGCACGCTCATCACTAGTGGTACTATTATTAGATAATATATTATTAGGAAATAGTATTGTTTCTCCAGCCATCAGTCCAATGGTAGGATAAAATGTAACTTTTATTTTTCCATTAAAAAGGTTCCATATATTATTAGGTGGTATTATTATTAGGTGGTACTATTATTAGGTGGGATTTTATTAGGTGGTACTATTAGATGGTACTATTAGGTCAGATTTTATTAGGTGATACTATTATTAGGTGGCATTTTATTAGGTGGTACTATTACTAGGTGTTATATTATTAGGTATTATTATTAGGTGGTATTATTAGGTGGCAATTTATTTGATGGTACTATTATTAGCTGGTATATTTTTAGGTGGTATTATTATTAGGTGGTACTATTAGGTGGTACTATTATTAGGTGTTATTAATATTAGGTGGTACTTTTAGGTGGTACCATTATTAGGTGCCATTATTATTAGGTGGTAGTATTAGGTGGTATTATTAGTAGGTGGTATATTTTTAAATGGTACTATTATTAGGTGGTACTATTAGGTGACATTTTATTTGGTGGCACTATTATTAGTGGTATATTATTAGGTGTTATTATTATTAGGTGGTATTATTATTCGGTGGTACTATTATTAGGTGGTATTATTATTAGGTGGTATTATTATTAGGTGGTACTATTGTTAGATGGTATATTATTAGGTGGTATTATTATTAGGTGGTACTATTAGGTGGTACTATTATTAGGTGTTATTAATATTAGGTGGTACTTTTAGGTGGTACCATTATTAGGTGGTAGTATTAGGTGGTATTATTAGTAGGTGGTATATTTTTAGATGGTACTATTATTAGGTGGTACTCTTAGGTGACATTTTATTTGGCAGTACTATTATTAGGTGGCACTATTATTAGGTGTTGTTATTATTAGGTGGTATTATTATTAGGTGGTATTATTATTAGGTGGTACTATTATTAGATGGTTTATTATTAGGTGGTATTATTATTAGGTGGTACCATTATTAGGTGGTATTATTATTAGGTGGTATTATTATTAGGTGGTACTATTATTAGATGGTATATTATTAGGTGGTATTATTATTAGGTGGTACCATTATTAGGTGGGATTTTCCTGTTTCATGAAGAGAGAAGCTTTGGAATCAACGGTGGATTCTGTGGTATTTCTGTGTTTTTGGTGACATGTATTTTTAAATTGCCAATTCTGGAATGTTAATAATATTATTAGGATCATTCTGTTTAGGGTTTACTGAAACACAATATTGCTTTAAAATTGTGTTTTTTCTATGATTACTACTGACTGCTTATTCTGGTGATTAGGACGAGTAAGTATTCCACAGTGTGTTAATGGCTCCAACCGCATGAATAGTACTGTGCATTAAATGATTTCAGATTAACCATCAGGAACAGCAGTGCTAACGTTCAGTTAATCTCTTGGCTACAGATTTTGCACCACAGAGCTCTTCTTCTTGTAACCTATTCCTTACTGGGCTCAGGGGAAACTCTATTGATCTGAATGCATGGAATAGTCTGAACCTCAAAATGCAAGTTTTACTTTGCTCTCTTGTCATTTCTTCTTTGCAGGCTCCATAACGTGTGTTTCAGTGCGTCGAGATAAAAACGACCAAAATGTAATAAGCATAAATCTAACCTTCTTCTATTTTACATGGATATGGTAGAAAACAGATTTTATACAGTGAAATCATTGTGACTAATGCTAAGGTTTGTTGCCATGTGATGTGCCGGAGCAGAGAAAATAAGGGCTCATGAATAGAAGCATATTACTGGTCTGTGCAACCACTTCATGAAGCCGTAACACAGCACCTTTAGCCTGTGGAAGGCTACACTATACCTCTACATGGCTCCAGTTTCACACAGACATACAGATAGGTTTATTATGTTGGTTTCTATGTAAACCTCACAGAAAAAAGTGTGTCACGCTCTGTCAGATTTCATATTACTTCCCTAGATTCATTGATGTAATACAGCATAGGGCATCATATAGTGGCACACCATGTCCAAATCAAAAGAACTGCATCCGCTTCTGTGGCGCCTTCATGCACAGGCTCTCCGGTGTGCATGGGACCCGACGCACAATGTAACTAAGGCCATGTTCACACATTTAGTATTTGGTGCGTTTTTTACCTCAGTATTTGTAAGCCAAGTAAGTGGGTGATAAATACAGAAGTGGTGACGGGATTTTATTATACTTTTCCTCTGATTCTTCCACTCCTGGTTTTGGCTTACAAATACTGAATACTCACCAAATACGGAACGTGTGAACGTGGCCTAATATTAGAGCTCTGTAATGTAATGAGCGGCACCATTATGCATTACACGTGAGTGTTTTAACCACTGATTCTGTATGAATACTGTTGCCAGATCTCATATCCTACACTTCCTCCTGGATTCATAGGTCAATGCAGTACTTTGTTAAATTATATAACTGCAAACAAAGTGTGACAGCTTTATTTGCAATTACATTGGATTTAAAGGAACAAGATGAGCTTAATGAGTTAATAAAGTGCCTGCCTGTCAAAGCCCGGCTGTTTTGCATTCGAGATCTTGGAGTCCCCCTTCTTGCTGGCACCCTGGCTTCATGAATATTCAAGAGCTATCAAGGAGGTGAAGCGGCCTTGCCATAGCAACCAGACTGCAGGTAGCAGTTTGAGTCCAGCTGCCCCTGTAGGTCCCAGAAGGCTTGTATGAAGTGAAGACTTGTGAGCAGCAAGCATTTTGTCTCGGCACACTTGACAAAACAAAGACAACTCACTCCTCTGGTTTCATGCCACATTTTTTATTCATAAACAAGCTGTTGGCTGTAAAGACATGATAAAGCTGAGGCTCGGAGGAGGCCGACTAACATTTGAATGCAAAGCCTCAGCTGCTACAAATCCTTCCTATTATTCCTTTGCAGTTTTTTTTTCTCTATTTTTGTCTTATGCTAAGCAAGCAGGATATCAACTAAAGATATGCGATAACGTCTGATCAAGCCAAAGCGGCCTATTTGCATAAAAATTGCACAAAAAAAGTTCTAAGGATGTAGGGAATCTAAGGGAGAGTTAATGAAGAAAGAGGAATGTAGAGTTGTCGTAAATTTCCATCTTGTCCATAAATTGGATTATTGTGTCTCTTACAGATTGTATTCCTACGTGAAGCGGGATTTCGGGAAGAAACGTAACTGGCCACTGAATGTGGCTTCAATACATTGAATTTTCTGGTTATCAGATAACAGCAATTCCAGGGGTCTAAAACTGAGATCTATTCATTATTACTTCTTTCCCAACCCAAACTTTTATTTATTTTTTTTCTGAAATCTTATTAAGGGGCTTGTTTCACCAAGATATCTTTTTTTAATATTTTTTGAGTTATTTTTAAACAATAGGTTGGTAGGTTGGTGTGCACCATATGGATGATATATTGCCAGAACTGTACCTTGGTACACTTTTTGTACCAATCCTTAAATTAAATAGTTTTATAAAGTTTCTATCATTATTCATGATAAATTATATTTTTACAGATCATGTACAAGCATATTACGTATTACCTTTGTTTCTGTTGGATATACTACATTGTCTAAAATGTCTCCACTGATTCAAATTGGCTCTTGCCAATATCTCTCATGCAATCAATGTATGGACGCAAGCAGAGATTTGGAGCTAATCTGTATTGACTGCCCACTTTGTTGACTGCCAGTTTACATCATGGACTTGTCCTAAGCAGTGATGTGACTAAATCAGGTTTTAGCCCCTTGAATAGAAAGGTAGTTTTTGAAGTATTTAATCTTTGGACATAATCATTACATTGAGTTACTAAAATAATGTTTGGGTTGGACCACATATTTCCTACATTTATGTTGTATCATCATGCACAGAAGGTCAATTATTGCATATTAACAAGTACCTTTTGGTAGTGTACGAATAAGAACCTAGATGCTGCAAGAACTCTTGCTGTTCATGCCAGACCATTTTGCTGGTACTGTCTATGTAAGAGCACTTGTGTTGCCTTCATCCATTGCAGCAAAGACTCTATCTTCAGTGACAGATGCAGTTCTGCATCAGAGGACAATGTATGAAAGCAGCTGTAGCTGCTCAGTGCCTTTTGGAACAGCTTGTGCACTTGTACACCCATTCCCAATATGTGCCAACATGATATAGCATTTTGCTTTAACATGACTAAAAGATTAATTTACTAAAGTGTGAAGAAGCAGCATATGTCTCTTGGCATTTCTTCCATTCATGTCCACTCGTGTCCTCTGACGTATCATAACCCGTCATTAGATCAAGTCACACATTCATAGCATATATAATAGCATATCTATTTACTCTATCTATCTATAACTATCTATCCATATTTATATAGCTCTGATTTTACACAATGATAAAGATTGTATTTTGAGAAGTATTTACCATCATTACTAAAATAAAAATTTTGGAAGAAAATGTGATTTTTTTCCTGTGTTGTTTTGATGTTCTACTCAATAACACATAAAGAGAATGTGATGGTACAGTATAAATCTTATGCATGCATACTTCATCTACTCATTTGCCAGGATCATAAGGGGTTGTCTGAAAATCAAGGGGGGGGGGGTAAAGGGGAGTTACTTGCAAAGGGGTTGTCGGCAAAATGCATTAAACTTTGATGTGGTGCTCATAAAAACAAAAGTATCTTCTTATCGCAGCTCCACCATGCCAATTAATGCCCTCAGCCAACTGTCTTTGCCTTGTTTAATAATGGTTGAGGCATATCCTTGTTCACATGGTAAAGATGGTCCATAATGTCTGTCTCAATAACTATCTTCATTTCTGTGCATATACAGGAGATTCTAATGCCTGGAACTATGCAAGTGACGATTGCGTTTTGCGCCTTTATATAAGTATGGACAGCCAAGAAGGCAGTCAAGTTTTACGATCATGTGACTGATGCCAACATTACCATATGGTCGTGTAGAGCTTAAATCCAATATTTGCTCCATACAAAGATAGGGAGCCAGGTCTTTATTAGGGATATTCAAACGATCATGTTCTTTTCAGACCTGAAATACACAGCACAATATGGCACCATGTTGCATATTAGTATAAGGGACTTGGTATCTATAATCAAGAGGTTCTGAGAGTTTGGGTTATTCTGTGCCAACTATCCATCTACGAACACATTAATATTGATAGTGTATTTGCATGCAAATAAATGTCTCAGCTGACCTGTAGCTTCTTAAAGAAGACTTATCACTTGGCCAAAAGTAGCCTGTTTTGCTCTTATTTTAGTACCACTGATTCCCTGAGCACACCTTTTTTATTTTATTTTTTTAATATTTTTTAAATCCTGGATGTGATTCCTGAGACATGGTTCTTTTTATTTAGTACACATTTTTATGGTCTTTACCAAGGGGGTGTTGCTCACAGAACTCTCTGGGGGGTGTCAACAGCATATTTTGCATTGAAACCCTCTGAGCAGCTTTCCTTTGGGAAAGTTTAAAAATTAGCACTAAATAAAAAGGCCAATATTTCTGAATCCATGTGGGAGATTTAAAAAGAATAACATGGTTTCTTCAGGGGAGCAGTGTTAAAGAAATAGGGACAAAACAGCCCTCTTTTCACCCGGAAACAGGTCTTTAAGGGCTACTAGGCTACTTCCATCCCAGGGATCACATGTTACCAATAGAACGCTCTACATGGACTTTGATCATGGAGCATAAATATGATTTATAGTAAGTCTTTAGGGGGAAAACCTTGTCTATCTGCTCAGTGCAGCAGATGGACCTTCTGTTGTTTTACTGATAAGCTCATGTGATGACTTAGGTGACCATTGAAGGTTCAATGATCTGACATAGCTTTTCTTCTTTCAGGCCATGAACTATTTTAAAGACTTGTAAATAATAATTCAGTGAATTTATTGAAACATGACCCACGTTCATCACTCTTCGAATGGATTGTACCCATTGCACATATGTGAAAAATAATAGCTCTACCGTTACAAAGCTGAAATAAAACATGAACACATAATCATAAAGCAGAGCTGAAAAAAGATAACCGAGAGATTGGAGGTGAAGAAAATGTTGAAGGTATATGTAGATACTAGTAGAAGGTAAATACTTGAGGCACAATGGGAAGCTAATGTCTTATTAGCAACTCATATTCCGCCAGGAATGCTCTTCTTGTGATATTTCATGACATGATATTTTCAAGACAGCAGATTACCTTTTGCCATTCTCTTTTGTATTTCGGAAAGAAAATAATAACTTATGGATGCTCAGTGTGGCATCCAAAGTTATTTCACAGTGTTTTCACTAATATATGTATATTCCATATTGCTTTTTTGTACTTTTTTATGCAATAATGAATAAAAATTGGAAATTCAATCCTATATATATATAATCAATCTTATATCCTATAAATATGGTAACCTATATCTAAATTTACAATTTTATGCTTAGGAAACGCATATTGTGTAGACACTGGCCCATGCTAAATATTTCCCTTATCTATACTACAGTGCACTTGTACATTTTGGTATGGTTGCCATCTATAGATATCCTCTGGTTTTGGTCTGCTTGCTTTATATCCATTCTGAAAAATATAGTCATTTAAGCAATAGAATAGGGAGAGCAGATGGGCCAGTTTTTAACTGAGTGACATTGCCAGACGTATATCAATGATGTGAGGAATTGATGAGGGGTGTCTTAAGGAGTCATCACTCTCTTTTATTGAAATATCTTTAATACACAATGGCTGAATTATGGGATTGGAAACGCGAATGATATGGTCATTGTATATCTGTTTGTGACACAAATGTCCTTAGGGAATGCTAACTCCTGTGAAACAGCTGATAAGTAGATAATTATACTAAATCTACATTAAATGATGTCCTTAAACTGATAGGGTTTTTGGCAATCATGCAGTGAGCACCACTATAAAACATAGTATTGAACTTCACATTTTTTATTCATTATTGTATAGAAAGTACAAAAAAGGGAATATGGAATTACTGGAGATATATAGGGTCATAATTTACTTTTTACCCGTAACTAGACAGTGGTGAAAGTGTGAAAAAAATTACTATTACTTGAAACATCTTTTAAATTTACTAAAGCTGTATGTAACCCTTCTGGCAGAAAATACATTGTGTGAGCCATTATTATTATTATTTATTATTAAAATGCCATTTATTCCATGGTGCTTTACATGTGAGGAGTGGTATATATAAAAAAACAAATCCAGAAATCTTAAATGCCTTACCCCCAAGGGTAGTTTGCATGTTATGACCTGTCCAATTTTTACAATTCTGACCAGTGTCTCTTTTTGAGGTAATAACTCTGGAATGGTTCCATGGATCCTGGTTATTCAGACAATGTTTTCTCGTGACATATTGTACTTCATGATAGTGGTTACATTTATTTGATATGACTTGCGTTTATTTGTGAAAAAATGGAAATTTGGTGAAAATTTTGTAATTTTCCAACTTTGAATTTACATGCCCTTAAATCACAGAGATATGTCACACAAAATACTTAAGTAACATTTCCCACATGTCTACTTTACATCAGCACAATTTTGGGAACATTTTATTTGTTAGCAAGTTATAAGGGTTAAAAGTTGACCAGCGATTTCTCATTTTTAGAACAAAATGTATAAAACCAGTTTTTTAGGGACCACATCAACTTTGATGTCACTTTGAGTGGTCTATATAATAGAAAATACCCAAGAGTGACACCATTCTAAAAACTGCACCCCTCAAGGTGCTCAAATCACATTCAAGAAGTTTATTAACCCTTCAGGTGCTTCACAGGAATTTTTGGAATGTTTAAAAAAAATGAACTTTTAACTTTTTTTCACAAAATATTTAATTCAGATCCAATTTGTTTTATTTTACCAAGAGTAACAGGACAAGGAGAAATTGGACCATAAAAGTTGTACAATTTGTGCTGAGTACGCTGATACCTCATATATGCAGGTAAACTACTGTTTGGGCACATGGCAGAGCTCGGAAAGGAAGGAGCACCGTTTGACTTTTCAATGCAAAATTGGCTGGAATTGAGATTGGACGCCATGTCATGTTTGGAGAGCCCCTGATGTGCCTAAACAGTGGAAACCCCCCAAGTGACACCAATTTGGAAAGTAGACCCCCAAGGAACTTATCTAGATGTGTGGTAAGCACTTTGAATCCCAAGTGCTTCACAGAAGTTTATAATGTAGAGTCGTAAAAATTAAAAATCATGTTTTTTCAAAAAAATTATCTTTTCCCCCCCAATTTTTTATTTTCCCAAGGGTATCAGGAGAAATCGGACCCCAAAAGTTGTTGTGCAATTTGTTTTGAGAATGCTGATACCCCATATGTGGGGGTAAACCACTGTTTGGGCGCATGGCAGAGCTCGGAAGGGACGGAGAGCCGTTTGAATTTTCAATGCAAAATTGGCTGGAATTGAGAACAGACTCCATGTCACATTTGGAAGAGTCCCTGAAGTGCCTAAACAGTGGAAACCCCCCCAATTCTAACTCCATCCCTAACCCCAACACACCTCTAACCCTAATCCCAACCCTAACCACAACCCTAACCCTAACACACCCTAACCCTAATCCCAACCGTAGCCGTAATCCTAAATTTAGGCCCAACTCTAACTCCTTTAGCCCCAACTCTAACCCTAATCCTAATCCCAACCCCAACCAAAATCCTAACCCTAACCCTAATCCCAACCGTAGCCGTAATCCTAAATTTAGGCCCAACTCTAACTCCTTTAGCCCCAACTCTAACCCTAACTTTAGCCCCAACCCTAACCCTATCTTTAGCCCCAGCCCTAACCCAAACTTTAGCCCCAACCCTAACTATAGCCCTAACCCTAACCCTAGCCCTATCCCTAACCCTAACCTTAATGGGAAAATGGAAATAAATACATTTTTTTAATTTAATATTTTTCCCTAACTAAGGGGATTTTGATTTACTATTTACAGCGGGTTTTTATGTTTGGCAGCTGTCACACACTAAAAGACGCTTTTTATTGCAAAAAATAGTTTTTGCATCACCACATTTTGAGAGCTATAATTTTTCCATATTTTGGCCCAGAGAGTCATGTGAGGTCTTGTTTTTTGCGAGACAAGTTGACGTTTTTATTGGTACCATTTTCGGGCGCATGACATTTTTTGAAAAGAAATTATTTTTGCAGCACTTTATTCTGAGAGCTATAGTTCTTTTATTTTTCTGGTGTTGGAGCTATATGGTGGCTTGTTTTATGCAGGACGAGATGATGTTTTCAGTGGTGCCATGTTTATTTATATCTGTCTTTTTGATCGTGTGTTATTCCACTTTTTGTTCGGCAATATGATGATAAAGCATTGTTTTTTTGCCTTCTTTTTTTAATGCTGTTCACTAAAGGGGTTAACTAGTGGGACAGTTTTAAAGGTCGGTCGTTACGGATGCGGCAATACTAAATTTGCGTACTTTTATTGTTTAGATTTTTTTTATTTAAATATTTATTTATAGATGGAATAAATTTTGATTTTTTAATTATTATTTTTTAAAGTATTTTTACAATTATTTTAATTTTTTAATTTAATTCTAACTTTTACACTGTGTCTCACTTTGGGACACTCATTTTGTGCAGGCTGATCGCTTCTATAGCATGCAGATCTGCATGCTATAGAAGCTGTCAGCGCTGTAGCTTCTATAACACTAACCTGAGAGACTTCCTGAAATGCAGGAAGTCTCTCAGCTCTGGAGACCAGTATGTCATCATGATGACATCGGGTCTCCATGGCAGCGATTGGGACCCCGCATCATGATGCAGGGTCTCCGATCCAAAGGCAGAGGGACTGTCAGCCCCTCTGCTGGCTCCGGAACGCTGCAATCATGTTTGATCGCAGTGTTCCGGGGGTTAAAGTGCCGGGAGTGGTCCGTGACCGCTTCTAGCACTTAGTGCCTGGTGTCAGCTGTGAGAATAAGTTGACACCCAGCCACGATCAGCCGCGCTTCCCCCCGTGAGCACGGCTAATCGCACATGACGTTCAATCCCGTCCATGGTCATTAAGGCCCAGGCCACATGGATGGGATAGTACATCAAATGTCACAAAGGGGTTAAACAATACAAATCATGACTGGTACAGGAGGAGAGAGGACCCTGTGCGTGAGGGCTCACAATCTAAAAACCATTATATATGAGGTAGAGAGTCTTAAAGGGAACCTGTCACCACCCCAGGGTGTTTGTCAGTTAAAGAGCCACCTTCAGCAGCACTAAGGCTGCACTCTGTGAAGGTGGCTCTTCTTTTTCTGCCCCCCAGTAATGCTGAAATATCAATTTTTTTAACTAGCTCCTCATACCTGTAATGTGTCCCATAGGTATGGTGTGTCCCCTTGTATCAGCCGCCTACCATCGGTCCATCATGCCTGTCCGGTGTCTCGGCGCCGCCCACCATCTGTCCATCATGATGCCCCTGTGCGTCGGTGCCTCCTCCTGTTTTGAATGCCGGAGCCTGTGCTGTGACAAGAGTTCTCGGGCATGCGCAGTGCGCGCTGCCCGAGAACCGACATCTGGCTATTGCGCCTGCATGTTGCGGAGGCCCCAGCCCCACAGTGTGAATACATCATAACACACTGCGGGGCGGGATCTGAGGCCCCCACAACACGCAGGTGCAATAGCCTGATGTCGGTTCTCGGGCAGCGTGCACTGCGCATTCCTGAGAACTCTTGTCATAGCGCAGGTGCTGGAATTCAAACCAGGAGGAGGCAGCGACACAGGGGCATCATCACTTCATTCCACAGGTTGAAGTGTTCTAAATGCTGCATTTTGGAGAATACAGATTTTTGTAAAATTTGAGTAGAATTCAATTCCACTCATAAAATTTTGCCCACCTCTAGTGGTTACCCTTCCATATGCTATGCAAAACAGTAAAACAAATTGCCCATTTAACAAATATACCCACTCCAAAATACAAATTCAACTTAAGAAGAAACCCTTCCAAAATACAAATTCAACTTAAGAACAAACCTACAGAATCTATCTTGTTTTCAACCCAGGGACTCCATGTATCCCTGAGGATACCTTGTAACGTATGTAGTTGTAGCCGTTGTAGTGACTTGGTGACTACATAGATGTTACTACTGTTGAAACATTCATGTCCCATACATTTTCTCCCAATATCTCCTTAGGACTGGAATCTAAAAGTACTTTATTTTGTATATATGGTGTGATTTAGTATATACCTTCTCTCCTTTTATTCTTTGGCCACTTTGGCTGGGCTGCCAATTCTTACTAGGATGAAGCCTGAGATTAAGTGATCAGTCTTTTCATGGTGGGTTTTACTTAAGGGAAGAGATAAGACCTTATTCACACTAACATTTTTCTTGCCCTTGTGTCCTCTCCTTTAAAACTGTAAGCCTACTAACCATGCAAGTCAATAGAGCTATTCACTAATCAGTTTTTTTCATTGACCCATGTGTTGTGAATTCTCTTTCTGGCCTCCCTCTGGTTATTACTGAAGGTAGTGGAGCAGATCAGATTAACAGAGGGGTTGGGGGTTCTCTTTCTGGGCTCCCTCTGGTGGTTACTGGAGGTAGTGGAGCTGATCTGATTGATAGAGACTTGCCACCTGATAATGAGGATGATGATTGGAGATCTGGGGTTTCAGATTGGGATTTAAGACAGCCAACTCCCTCTATCCCTGCTGGTGATTTTCTTCCTGTGCCTTCAGAGGTCTGATGTCTCCTGCTCTGTCCCTGCATGATTCAGCTAAGTGATTCATTTGCTTTTCTGTTTGCATTTGATCTGGTTTTGTCTATCTCTGCTTTGTGCGGGTCGGCCAGCTCCGGCTGGGGCTGTGCTGAATCATGGCCCATATTTTACTGCTAGTGCCAGTTTGTTTTGTCCCCTGTTATATTGGTCTCTTTTTGCTTTGCTTTCAGAATATACCAGAGTGCTGATATAGTGGGGGCGAAGTCATGTGACTTCAGTGTTTTTGTGCATCAGACGTGTTGGACTTTTTGCAGGGTTTTTTACGTGATTGCAGACAGTGTCTATCCTTTCCTGTCCTGTCTAGTCAGTGTGGGCCCCATCATTTGCTCAGTCTGTTTTCCTACCTGCGTTTGTGTTTTCATCTTGTCTCACCGACAATATGTGTTTGGGGACTGTCTATTCCTTTGGGGTCTGCTCTGTGGCAGTTTTGATTTCCCCTTTCTTGCTTTAGGCTTAGTTAGCTCTCCGGCTGTACCGAGGCATCTAGGATCATCATAGGTACGCTCCATGGCAACTTCTAGTTGTGTGGATAGGATCAGGGGTCTGCAATCCCCTTAGTTACCAACCTCTCTGGTTTTCTGTGGCTTAGCCTGGGCCTGCTATCCTCCTCAGTGACCCATTCATAACAGAATCACCAGCCTAACTGTAGACTCTAGGGTACTCTAAAGAAGGAAAGAATTTAAAAAAAAAAAAAGTGTCAGAATTTTTTTAATATATTTTTTCCTCTTTTTTTTTCTGGGGCTGCAGGAGGGTACTTTTTTTTGTCTAAATGGAGACTAAGCAATTGTCTGATCGTGTTGAGCAGCTCGCTGCTGAAGTGCGGGGAATTTCTGCCTATTTCGCTCAATCATCTGTTGTTGAAACAAAAATCCCTACTCCTGATGTGTTTTCTAGGGATCAGTCTAAATTTTTGATTTTTAAGAATAATTGTAATCCATTTTTTGCTTTGAAACCTAACTCATCGGGGAGCTCTGTGCAGCAGGTTAAAATTGTCATTTCCCTGCTGCGCGGTGATCCCCAGGATTGGGCCTTTTCTTTGACACCCGGAGATTCTATTCTGGCTAATGTGGATGTGTTTTTTCAAGCCTTGGGGTTGTTGTATGATGAACCTAATGCTATTGATCAAGCTGAGAAAACCTTATTGGCATTGAACCAGGGTCAGGATTCTGCAGAGTTATATTGTCAAAAATTCCGAAAGTGGGTGGTCCTTACTAAATGGAATGATGTTGCCCTAGCAGCTCTCTTTCGGAAGGGTTTGGCAGAAACCGTAAAAGATGTTATGGTGGGATTTCCTTTTCCCTCTGGTCTTGACGACTCTATGTCATTGGTCATTCAAACTGATCGGCGCTTACGTGAACGTAAAACTACATGAGAGGCGTTGCCACCTTTCGAATGAACTTCTGAACCCATGCAATGTGATAGGGTTTTGTCTAGTGCGCACCGTCAGGAGTTTAGAAGGCGTAATAAGCTGTGTTTTTTCTGTGGGGACGCCTTCCATACTATTTCTGTCTGCCCTAAATGAGAAAAGCGTTTTGCTCACACATTTGCGGTGGGCAATGTACAGCCTAAGTTTCTTTTGGCAATTACTCTGATCTGCTCCTTGTCTACATTTTCCGATAAAGCTTTTGTCGATTCAGGAGCAGCTTTGAATCTGATGGATTTGGACTTTGCTAAACGTTGTGGTTTTCCCATGATATCCCTGCAGACACCTATCCCTTTGAGGGGTATTGATGCTACTCCTTTGGCAGAGAATAAACCCCAGTTTTGGACCCAGGTGATAATGCGGGTTGCCTCAGACCACCAAGAAAATTGTAAATTTTTTGTGTTGCACAATTTGCATTATACTATTGTTCTGGGTTTTTCTTGGTTGAAAACTCATAATCCTGTTTTGGATTGGAAATCTGTGTCTGTGGTGAGTTGGGGTTGTCAATGTGTTCTTAGTGACACTCCTGTTTTCTCCACCTCTCCCCAGTCTCAGGACATTCCTGACTATTTGGCTGATTTTTCTGATGTATTTAGTGAGAGTAAGTCTGCATCTTTGCCTCCTCATAGGAGTTATGACTGTGCAATTGAGTTAATGCCCGGGTGTAAATTTCCCAAGTGTTGGCTTTTCAACTTACCGGTACCCGAACATGATGCTATGCGATATTATATCAAGGAGTCGTTGGAGAAGGCTCATATTAGACCATCCTCTTCACCTTTAGGTGCTGTTTTTTTTTTGTGGCCAAGAAAGAGGGTTCATTAAGGCCATGTATTGACTATCGTTCCCTTAACAAAATCACTGTTAAATATCAGTACCTGTTACCCCTGATTTCTGATTTATTTTCCAGAGTTAAAAGTGCCTGTTGGTTTACCAAGCTTGACCTCAGGAGGGCGTATAATCTTATTTGCATCAAGCACGGGGATGAATGGAAGACGGCGTTTAATACTCCGGAGGGACATTTTGATTACCTGGTGATGACTTTTAGGCTCACTAATACTCCTTCTGTCTTCCATTCTTTTATGAATGATATTTTCCGGGACGTTGTGGATAAGTTTTTGATCATTTATCTGGATGATATTTTGATCTTTTCCAGTGATTGGGATTCTCATGTGGAACATGTCTGGACTGTGTTCTGGATTTTGAGGGAAAATTCTCTGTATGTTAAGGGATCGAAGTGCCTCTTTGGTGTACAGAGGATTTCATTTTTGGGATTCATTTTGTCCCTGTCGGCTATTGAAATGGACCCGGCCAAGATACAGGCCATTAATGATTGGGTTCAGCCCACTTCTTTGAAGGCTCTCCAGAAGTTTTTGGGTTTTGCTAATTTCTACCGTAAATTTATAAGTAATTTTTCTGGTATTGCTAAACCACTGACTGATTTGACCAAAAAGGGCGCTGATGTGGTGAATTGGTCTCCAGAGGCAGTCTTGGCATTTCAGGAGCTTAAGCGGAAATTCACTTCTGCTCCGGTTCTACGGCAACCTGATGTCTCACTCCCACTTCAGGTGGAGGTAGATGCTTCTGAGATTGGTGCAGGAGCCATTTTGTCCCAAAGAGATTCGGTGACTTCTAAGATAAATCCCTGTGCCTTCTTTTCTCGAAAATTCTCCCCATCTGAAAGTAACTATGACTTAGGGAATCGGGAATTGTTGGCCATGAAATGGGCATTTGAAGGGTGGAGACATTGGTTGGAGGGAGCTAGACATGTTGTGGTCCTCACCGACCACAAGAATTTGATTTATCTTGAATCAGCCAAATGCTTGAATCCTAGACAGGCTAGGTGGGCCTTGTTTTTCACGTGTTTTACTTTTGTGGTCTCTTTTCTTCCGGGCACTAACAATGTTAAGGCGGACGCCCTTTCTAGGAGTTTCTTTGTGGATTCTCTTGATGTGACCGAGCCTACTACCATTCTAAATGAGGGTGTAGTTCTTTCCGCCATCTCACCTGATTTGAGACGTGCCCTGGAGGAATTTCAGAAGGACAAACCTGAACGTTGCCCTATGGAAAAATTGTATGTCCCTGTCCAGTGGAGGAAAAGAGTAATGTCTGAAATTCATTGCTCCGTTTTGGCTGGTCATCCAGGTATTTTTGGTACCAGAGAATGGTGAGTCGGTCTTTTTGGTGGCCTGCCTTATCTCGTGATGTCAGGAATTTTGTGCAGTCCTGTGGGACTTGTTCTCGGTCTAAGTCCTGTTCTCGTTCTAGTGGGTTGTTGAGGCCCCTGCCGGAGCCCAGGAGGCCATGGACCCATATCTCAATGTATTTTATTTCTGATCTTCCTGTCTCTCAGAGAATGACTGTTATCTGGGTGATTTGTGATAGATTTTCTAAGATGGTCCATCTTGTACCACTCCCAAAGCTGCCATCTTCCTCAGAGTTGGTGCCCTTGTTTTTACAACAGGTGGTTCGGTTGCATGGGATTCCTGAGAACATTGTGTCGGACAGAGGAGTGCAGTTTGTCTCCAGATTTTGGAAAGCCTTTTGTTCCAAGCTGGGAATTCAGTTATCCTTCTCCTCTGCATTTCACCCACAGACCAATGGGAAGACTAAGAGAACAAGCCAGACTTTGGAGTCCTATTTGAGATGTTTTATTTCTGCTGATCAGGATGATTGGGTCTCATTTTTGCCCTTGGCCGAATTCGCTCTAAATAATAGAGCTAGTTCTGCCACATTGATGTCGCCTTTTTCTGTAACTTTGGGTTTCATCCTCGTATTTCTTCAGGGCAGGTGGAATCTTCAGCCTGCCCAAGTGTGGATTCTGTGGTAGAGAGAATGCAGCAGATTTGGGACCATGTGGTGGATAAGTTGTCCCACTCTCAGGAAAAAGCCCAATGGTTTTCCAACCGGCATAGGACCATTGGTCCCCAGTTTAAAGTGGGTGATATGGTTTGGTTGTCTTCAAAGAATTATCCTATGAAGGCTGCATCTCCAAAATTCAAGCCAAGATTCATTGGACCTTATAAGATTTTGGAAATCCTTAATCCCGCTTCTTTCCGTTTGGCTCTTCCAGTTACGTTTAATATTCATAATGTGTTTCATAAATCTTTGTTCAAGAGGTTTGTGGAGCCAGTAGTTCCTATGGTGGCGCCTCCTTACCCTGTATTGGATAAAGGCAATTTGGAGTATGAGGTAGAGAAAATATTGGATTCTCGTTTGGCTAGACGGAGACTCCAGTACTTGGTCAAATGGAAGGGTTATGGCCAGGAAGATAATTCTTGGGTCTCTGCTTCTGACATTCATGCCGAAAGATTGGGTTGTGCTTTTCACCGGGCCCATCCTGACCAGCCTGGTGGCGTGGATGAGGGTTCAGTGACCCCTCCTCAAGGGGGGGTACTGTTGTGAATTCTCTTTCTGGCCTCCATCTGGTTATTACTGAAGATAGTGGAGCTGGTCAGATTAACAGAGGGGTTGCGAGTTCTCTTTCTGGGCTCCCTCTGGTGGTTACTGGAGGTTTTGGAGCTGATCTGATTGACAGAGGCTTGCCACCTGATAATGAGGATGACGATTGGAGATCTGGGGTTTCAGATTGGGACTTAAGACTGCCGACTCCCTCTATCCCTGCTGGTGATTTTCTTCCTGTGCCTTCAGAGGTCTGATGTCTCCTGCTCTGTCCCTGCATGATTCAGCTAAGTGGTTCATTTGCTTTTCTGCTTGCATTTGATCTGGTTTTGTCTATCTCTGCTTTGTATGGGTCGGCCAGCTCCGGCTGGGGCTGTGCTGAATCACGGCCCATATGTTACTGCTTGTGCTAGTTTGTTTTGGTCCCTGTTATATTGGTCTCTTTTTGCTTTGCTTTCAGAATATACCAGAGTGCTGATATAGTGGGGGTGAAGTCGTTCGACTTCAGTGTTTTTGTGCATCAGATGTGTTGGACTTTTGCAGGGTTTTTTGCGTGATTGCAGACAGTGTCTATCCTTTCCTGTCCTGTTTAGTCAGTGTGGGCCCCATCATTTGCACAGTCTATTTTCCTTCCTATGTTTGTGTTTTCATCTTGTCTCACCGACAATATGTGCTTGGGGGCTGTCTATTCCTTTGGGGTCTGCTCTGTGGCAGTTTTGATTTCCCCTTTCTTGCTTTAGGCTTAGTTAGCTCTCCGGCTGTGACGAGGCGTCTAGGATCATCGTAGGTACGCTCCACGGCTACGGCTAATTGTGTGGATAGGATCAGGGATATGCAATCCACTTAGTTATCAACCTCTCTGGTTTTCTGTGGCTTAGCCTGGGCCTTCTATCCTCCTCGGTGACCCATTCATAACACCCATGTGTTTTATCTGTGGAAATACTCAATGTATAACCTGTACATCCCATTATGATCATTTGTATAGAATTGACTCATTCAATACTGAATGGACCATGTTCCATCTTTTTTTCTTGGATCTATTTTTTATTGAAGAAAAATCTGACACATCCGTGCCTCAGACAAACAATCAAGACTGGGGTAGCAGTGGAGACACAGTGCTGGACCCAAGAAGGGTAAGCAATTCAGTTGGTCTTTTTACACTAAACTGTACCTGGTCCAGCACTGTGTTTCCACTGCTACCCCAGTCTTGATTGTTTGTGTGAGGCACTGATGTCACCTCACAATCAATTCTGCCGATGTAAATGATATGAGACACTGAGTCAAGGGATTGGCTGCAGCATCTATGACATAACAGTGGTGCAGACAAACAACAGAGACCTGGACTGTAGTGAACACATGGCTCTGGACCCCAAGAGGGTTAGTCAATCAGCTTGTTGTGTTACATTGAACTGTACTTGGGGACAATAGTTTACTGAAACCCCAAAAGACCTTTAATAAATGTTTTATTATCATCCCATTGTTAAATAAGGGCTGAGTTTTCTGCGATCCTCCCACCGAATACAACACAAATAATACAAATATGTCTGTCTATACACCATCTTATCCCACTGGAAACATTTACTTTCCTTATTCTTTCTAATATGGTTTAAAATGTCTAAGGACATTAGTTTAGTAAAGTGTAATGATACCAGGTAATGACATTCTGCATTTAACCCTCTGAGGAGTTAGAAAGTAGATGGTGTTGAAACAGGGGTGCAAGGTGGCGGTCATTTGCTCGTCTACATCTCAACGTCTAATGTACTGTCCTGTTGTCCAAAACATGCCCTCATTTTCAGCCTGCTGATGGCTTTACTAAACAATATTTTAGCTAAATGCTAACTGATGATGGGGAGACTATGTATGGAATAATAAAATCTCTTGGATAGTGTCACTTTTCACATTAGACTGTTAATTGAATAAGTATTTTTGTTTCTTAACCCAACAAATCTTTATCCCTAAACAGCAATGGCCTTTCGTAACCTTTGAACCACTGGAGAGCGGTTCCAATTGCATTTTTGTGTTGCATAGTAATGAGATAATTGGAAGCGGATACGCTGCGAGGCAGCTCCTTTTAAATGTTGATAGTAAAATGTAGATGCAGATGGTGTAGCAGATTGCAACTCTGAGGCCAAGTGTACGGAGCGACATCAGATGCTTGTAGTCTTGATCAAAGCATTGCTGCTGCTGCATTTGTCAGCCTATTTGTCTGCTATTTCAGGCTATCCTGGCTATAACATCTCAAGAAGCAGTTACATCACATAATGAATAGCTGGGAGTATATGCTGACGATTCCTGACAGCAACCAATCTCACTGCGCCGGCCAGGCATCATTAGTTGCAGGGCCAGCTTTCAGGAGGTATACATTATCTGTCTTTCTATCTACTCAACTTTACTGTTATAGTTTAAAGGTAAAATACTCTTCTCTGAAATAAAACCCTCTCCAACTAAGCCCACAATGACGTTTTCTGCAATAAAACTGTCAAAAACATACTATGAAATCATAATGACCTAATATTTTTGTAATTTTTCTTTATTTCTCGTGATTTCACTTAGCTAAAATAAAATGTACGATTCCATTCGTTTTACTGTAAGCTGTATTCTTTAATCCTTACTCTCCTTTTGTAAAATGACAGTTGTCATCCTTCTAAAAATACCGTCTACTACATTGCATATATTGTTAAAACTGTCATTTTACAGGAACAATGCAACATGCATAAAGGAGCGCAATAAAAATTATAATTTGTCCTTGAATTTGGTGTGGCATGTACACCTGGTTCCATATCTCACTGCTTCATTGGCTTCCATGTCACTGCTCAAATAATACTTGCTTGAGAGAGCAGAGATGGAACGATTGTTCCCACAGAACATGGTCATGGTGGATGCACATTCCCTTCTGCAGGTGTGAGCAGACAGAGCGGAGCTGACCAGACATCGCTTCTTTCTAGTAATGTAATTACATAAGAAGCTACAATCACCTATCATGTTAAACGAATTGCTAGAAATTCTATGTGGGAGGCTTAATCAGAAGGGAATTGCCAAAGAAGAGAAAATGTAACACTTTTATGTCAGTGCTATCTATAGATTTATCTCTATCTATCTATCTATCTATCTATCTATCTATCTATCTATCTATCTATCTGTCTAACACATATGTATCTATTATTGATCTATCTATTTTCTATCTAGTTAACCTTCTATCCCATATCTATCTATCTATCTATCTATCTATCTGTCTGTCTGTCTATCACATATCTATCTATCTATCTATCTATCTATCTATCTATCTATCTATCTATTATCTATCTATCTATCTATTTATCTATCACATATCTATCTATCTATCATCTATATATCTGTCTATCACATATCTATCTATCTATCTATCTATCTATCCCATATCTATCTAATTATCCATCTAGCACATATCTAGCCATCTAATTATTTATCACATATCTATCTTATCACATATATAGCTATCTAATTATCTATCACATATCTATCCAATATAAATCTATCTATCTATCACATATCTATCTATCTATCTATCTATCTATCTATCTATCTGTCTATCCCATATCTATCTCGCTATCATCTATCTATCTGTCTATCACATATCTATCTAATTATCCATCTAGCACATATCTAGCCATCTAATTATCTATCACATATCTATCTTATCACGTTTCTAATAATCTATCACATATCTATCTAATAGAAATCTATCTATCTATCTATCTATCTATCTATCTATCTGTCGTATGACATATCTATTTATCTATCTATTCTACCTATAACTTTTTATTCTATCATATATCTATCTATCTTATCACATATCTATCTATCTGTCTGTCTCACATTTATCTTTCTATCTATCTATCTATCTATCTATCTATCTATCTATCTATCTATCACTTATCCATATGGCTATCTGTCTGTCTGTCCAATGAAAGCAGAACTATATGAAACAGATATAGGAAAATGGTGTAACCTTTGGGATACTGAACTAATATCCTAAATATACACACAGGAAAACTGGCAGCACTCCAGCACTGTATATCATATTTCAAGAGTATTTTTTTTTAAATTTTTACTTTATAAATCAATAATACACATAAAAAAGAAACTGTAATATATCTTATCATAGAAATGTGCTTCTTTCTCAGTCAGGACTCATTTTCAAAATTCTGTTAGCTAGATTATCTATCTCATATATAAAAGTAATGCAAAAAATGAAACACAAAAAGACTAAATTCAGTTGCAAATGTTAAAGAAGTCATTTTTAATTGTGACCACATTAGATCTGTGCTATTGACACTTCATTACTCAGCTTAGCAACTTCAAATAAATAATTTGAAGTATTGAAGCCCCTTCTGGCTTGGTTGAAATCCAATTGTATATGAAGTTGTATATTTTAACTAGTTTAGTAATGTGCAGTCAACGAAGCAGGTGCATTATTTGACAGTTATTAAGAGAATGGGAATAGTATCATTTATGTCAGACCATTGAAATTCATGGCGCTATTTATTTCAAATCTACGCTGCATTTTCAATTTTAAGAAGATAGCAATGAGTACAAGAATAAAAATCAAGATGCATAAGGCTGTCTGAGACGTAAAATTGCACTTAAAAAAAAATGTCAACCTTTTTTCCAGAAATAGATGCAATTTGTTGTTTAGATCTTTATAATTTATTTTGGGATTGCATGTGACCAACTTTTTTTTCATATTAGTTGAATTGTCTCAGGATCATAAACTAACAAAAGGTTACTTCAAAACAAACAAAAAATGGAGCAAATTATTATTCCGCCCATAGCTTTCCCAAGAAAAATAGAAGCAGCAGATTGAGGCCTGTTTTCATATTCGATAGGGAATCAGATAAATGGCAGGCAGCTTGCTCTGATAAGGCCTTGCTCTGGGCATAACCTCTTTCTCTGAAAGCCTCTTACTATGCATAGAGTAAGGCAGCGCCGGCTATCTGTGCAGCTGCACCTTGACACAAATATATCTGCACCCAAGATGAAGCAATCCCCCAGAAATTACAGCATGGGGATTGTATTTGAGGAGGGGGTGTAGCTAGCTCCTGCTGGGCTTTTTTTCTCACGCTACTGTCTCTGTTTTTTTTTTTTAAAACCCTTCTTTCCTCCAAATATGGAACAAATACTTTGTTTTCAAAAAGTTCGAGTGCGCAGATTTTTGGCATTTTATTTAACCTAATGCATTATCCATATCAACATCATTAATGGAGTTTGAAAAGAATGGATTTTCCAACATTCCTCTCATTCATTGTACAAATGAATGTTTTCTAATGAATATAAATGCTATGTGTTTTTATATTCTGGCACATCAAGCCACCAAAAGTACACCATTTACATAATTCAACGTTTGGCAAGTCACAGATATTAAAACAAAAACCCATCCAATAATTCTAGCAATAATGTAGAAACACTGAAAAAAAAATAATAGTAAAAACAGGTACCTAAAAAAAATAATATTTAGTAATTTACAGCCTGCTTGTTTATAATGATGATTTTTTTCTTGCAAATTTTTAATATATTTTTTATTTTGTTCTGTTTTTCTGACATTATATATATATATGTTTATACCTTAGCTAGATGCTCTTGTGTGCTGTTCCTCTGACTCTCTGTGATACAATCTTCAATTATTCTGATCCAATGGGTCTAAAAGAGTTCATTATCATTATCCTCACTCTTACAATGATATGCCTTTTTCAGTTTAACAGGGGTGTCCGTGTTCATGAATGAAAAGATCAGTCAGTGGGGTGGGGTAATTGACAGCACTCTGCCTGCATAAAGTGAAAAAAAAAGAAGATTTTTGTAGCATGGACTGTTGTAGTCTTCAGCATTTCCATTAAAAAGCAGAAGCCTTGTAAAGTTCTCTTTATTTTTCTTAATGTAAGTTCAGTTCAATATTTTAATGAGATATGGGTAAATCTATTATGTCATTAATACACGGGGTACCGAAGTAAACTGGGAATTACACAGGAAATATGGCAGCTGTGGGATGTCTTAATGTCACCTGGTTCTTTGGGGTAGGTACTTTCATAGTCAACAGAAGTTAACTGGTTACTAATTAAAGAGATAATGTATAGGTTATGAATCTGGACACATCTGACACTACGTTTACCCATCCTGCGTTAACCTTGTCTCCTTGTGAATAGTGCTCTTGAGACTTTGCTATGATTGATTAAGGTTTATTAAAGACCCTTTAAAGAGTCATTTAATAGTAGCTCCACAGAACGGATCTGAGGGAGATTTAACAAAAAGTGTTAATGTGGTAGACATGTACCAAAAATGTATTTGTTCCTTACCATGAAATATAATTTTTTGATATTCGCTAAGTAATAATAACAGGTAGAGTTGAGCGAAACGGGTCGGTCATATTCAAAAGTCGGCGACTTTCGCTGAAGTCAGGTTTCATGAAACGAAACCCGACCATAGCGTGAGGTCAGACACGAGGTCGGCAACCAGAGCGCCAAAGTCACGTTTCAAAAGATGCTTCCAGCGCCCTTATTCAGCCAATCATGGAGGACACACACTGTGGGCAACGCGATGACATAGGCATCGGTCACCACTTTCTTTGAGAAGGGCATGCAAGTGATTGGCTGGCTGGGTGTGGCGTCACAGGGGCTATAAAAGGGCGTGAACGCCGACCGCCATCTTACTTCTGCCGATCTTAGCATTAGGGAGAGGTTGCTGCTGCTGATTCAGAATAAGGGAGAGCGTTACGCAGGGAAGAAGAACCAAAAAACTGCTTTTGCTGTTAGCGATTTCCACTTACAACACAACACTTTGTGTGCAGTGACAGGGGAGGCTCTATTTTTGTGCATCAGCTTTGTTGGTTATTAGGCTGCCTTATAAGGCTCCCTGATAGCTGCATTGCTGTTTGCACACTGCTGTGCAAACTGCTTTTTTAAAAGCAAAAATACTTTTCTTCCTCTTTTCTGCACAGTTACCAAGGGTTCACTTTTCCACCCTTTTGTGTGTGCAGCAGTCCTGCTTTTTAGGCTGCCTGCGTCCATACTTGGACTGAGAGCATCATTGTCAGCATCCTCAAATCTCTAGTGAGATCCAAATTCTCACTAATCCTATAGACACCCTACACCTTGTCATACACCAGCCAATTTCAGCCTGTTACATTGAGGTGTAACCTCTCCTGGGCCTGAGACAATAGTTCAGCGTCCTCAAATCTATAGTGAGATTCAAATTCTCACCAATCCTATAGACACCCTCCACCTTGTCATACACCATCTAATTTCAGCCTGTTACATTGAGGTGTAAACTCTACTGGGCCTGAGACAATAGTTCAGCGTCTTCAAATCTATAGTGAGATTCAAATTCTCACCAATCCTATAGACACCCTTCACCTTTTCATACACCATCCAATTTCAGCCTGTTACATTGAGGTGTAATCTCTCCTGGGCCTGAGACAATAGCTCTCCGTCCTCAAATCTATAGTGAGATTCAAATTCTCACCAATCCTATAGACACCCTCCACCTTGTCATACACCATCCAATTACAGCCTGTTACATTGAAGTGTAATCTGTACTGGGCCTGAGACAATAGTTCAGCATCCTCAAATCTATAGTGAGATTCAAATTCTCACCAATAGTAGATACACCTTCTACCTTGTTTTACAGTACCATATAGCTGGTGGTATTTTGGGTACATTTTCACAAAAATGAGGAAGTATGGTGGAAGATGCCATGGAAGTGGGCGGGGGTTGCCAGCTGGTCCCGATGGTGGTGGTGGTGTGGCATCTGTTGGTAGTGGCAAAAGCAGAATTGCACCTAAGGCAGGAGGTGTTGAGCCTGCGTCATCGTCTGGCTCCACAACGCCTCAAAGGCTCTCTTTTCTGGGAGTAGGTAAACCACTTTTAAAGACGGAGCTTCAGGAACAAGTTTTGGCTTACATTGCTGACACAGCCTCCAGCTCTCTCGCCTCCTCTTCTGCAGTTTCAAAAAATAAAAGCACTGAGTCATCAGTGGAGGCTCCTGGTCAGGAACAACACTTTTCCTTGTGTCCTTCATCCCTTCCAAAAGTGAATGATGTGGCAGGCCACACTTCCGATTACTCCATGGAGCTCTTTTCACATACCATGCCTGGGTTAGCAAGTCAAATCGTGAATTCTCCAGTCCAAGATGAATCTGACATGGAGGGCACTGATGCACAGCCACTGCTAGATTTTTCTGCTGGTACATTCACTCAGAGCACTACATTGTCCTCACAGTGTACTGAGGCAGAATCAGACTCTGTTGAAACTCAGGTGCCCCTTCCCGCATACTATACCACCTTACACGGTGACACAGAGGAAGATGCACATGAAATTGAAGAGGAGGTGATGGATGACCCAGTTGTTGACCCAGATTGGCATCGATTGGGGGAAGAGGGTGCCGCTGCCAATAGCTCAGAAGAGGAGGAGGAGGATCCGCAGCAGGCAACAACATCGTAACAGCTGTTATCTGGCATGACCGTAGCAGTCCAAAAACGTGTTACAAAAATCAAGAGTTGCAGGACAGCTTGGCCAGACGGTCAAATTAGCACAGCGTGCAAGGTCTCAAAATGTCATCCATAGTAGGAAGAGTGCAGTGTGGTATTTTTTTTAACTAAATCCTAATGATCAGGCAAAGGTTATCTGTAAGAAGTGCGCAAAGACATTTAGCCGAGGGAAAAATCTGAGAAATTTGAATACCAGTTGCATGCTTAGACATTTAACCACCATGCACTTGCAAGCGTGGATGGACTACCAAACGTCACGTACCACATGTGCACCTGCTCTGAATGAAGGTAGTCAGCAACGCTACATCGCTTCCCCCACTTTAAGCCCACCGGTTAGCACACCACCAGCAGCAAATGTCGAGGTGTCGTCGCAAGGGCTAAGCAGTCATGGAATCACAATGTTATTGCTACGAAAAACTGAATCTAGGCTATCAGCAACACCACCAACAACCATCACCATCACTAACCCTCTCTCAGTCCGCCATGTCCACCGCTAGTTCCACCATATGCAGCTCTCAAGTCCAGCTCACCCTACCAGAGACTCTGAGTAGGGCAAGAAAGTACTCATCCTCTCATCCGTGTACACTGGCTTTGAATGCCCACATTGCCAAACTAATCTCGTTAGAGATGATGCCCAGTTGGTTGAAAGCAAAGCTTTCCACGAGCTCATGACCTACGCAGTACCACGCTATGACCTACCCAGTCGGCACTTCTTTTCGCAAAAAGCCATCCCAGCCCTCCACGTGCATGTGAAAGACCGCATTGTCCATGCACTCAAGCAATCAGTGAGTGGAAAGGTGCACCTCACAACTGATGCATGGTCCAGTAGGCATGGCCAGGGCCGTTACGTGTCCATCACTGCGCACTGGGTTAATGTGGTGGATGCAGGGTCCACAGGGGACAGCGGTGGTGGGACAGTGCTGCCTAGCCCACGGTATAGGAAACAGTTGGCTGTAGGCGTTCGACCCTCCTCCTCCAGAAGCGAAAGCTCATCCACAGAGTGCAGTCGCACGAGCACTCCATCCGCAGCTGCCAGTGTTGCACACGAGTTGTCCCACTATCGAACAGCTAGTGGTAAGCGTCAGCAGGCTGTGTTGAAGATGATGTGTTTGGGCGACAACAGACACACCGCTTAGGTACTGGCCGACTACTTGCAGTGACAAACTGAGTCATGGCTGGGCAGTCTACATCTTGAGGCAGGCAAGTTAGTTAGTGATAACGGCCGGAATTTTGTGGCAGCCATAGCCCTTTCAAAACTCAGACACATACCTTGCCTGGCTCACACCTTGAACCTGGTGGTGCAGTGCTTCCTCAATAATTATCTGGAGTTACCACCCCTGCTCCATAAGGTGCGAAGACTGTGCTCGCACATCCTTTGCTCGGCCGTACACTCCAGTCGTATGCAGAAGCTGCAGTGATTGCTCCACCTTCCCTAGCATCGCCTAATTATCGACGTTGCAACAAGGTGGAACTCCAACCTGCACATGGTTCAGAGACTGTACGAACAGAGGCAGGCTGTAATTCATTTGTGGGAGGATACATGGGCAGGCAGTTTGCAGGCAGACATGGAGTTGTCTGGTGTGCAGTGGTCGAAGCTGAAAGACCTCTGTAAAGTCCTTCAGTGTTTTGAGGAATGCACACGGCTGTGTTGTGAGTTCATTTTCCCCTTCGTCACTGAGGTCTGGTGAACTCCCTATTCTGGTAAAGAAACGTAATGAGCCAGATTATCAGGCACCTGACCCTAATGAGGATGACTGGCTGAGTGGAGTCACGGACTGGATATAAGGCTGCCGACGCCCTTCTGCCTGGCGGGTGATTTCTCTGTGGACTTCTAGGACACCAGTCTGATTCCTGCTCCTCTAAAGCTAAGTTTTTAGCTTTGCCTGTTAGCATTTGTGTTTTGTTTTTGCTTTCCTTGCTTTTCTGGATTCTGCCATTCCCTGCTGGGGTGAGCTGAATCTCCTTTTGCCTGTTGCTCTGTCTTCAGAATATTTCTGAGTACTGACATAGCTTTTTGAAGCCTAGCATCTTCAGGGCCTTTTTCACTGTCAGTCTGTTGGCTCTTATTTTCATAGGGTTTTTCACGGATTGCAGACAGCAGCCTTCCTGTCCTTTCCTATCTAGTTAGCATGGGCCCCGTCTTTGCTCAGTCTATCTTTCTGTCTGTGTTAGTGTTTTCATCTTGCTTCACCGTCATTATATGTTGGGGGCTGCTGTTATGATTGAGTCACCGTAGGAGGCAAAAACAGAAATGCTAGCTAAGTCCAGAAAACCAGAGAAGTTGGCAGCTATCGGATTGCAGACCCCTGAACCTATCAACACAACTAGCAGTAGCTGTGGGGGGTTCCTACGATGCCCTAGACCCCTCGATCACAGCCAGAGAATTAAATAGGCCTAAAGAAAGGGGAAATCTAAACTGCCCCAGAGCAGACCCCAAAGCAATAGGCAGCCCCCAACATATAATGACGGTGAAGCAAGATGAAAATACTAACACAGACAGAAAGATAGACAGAGCAAAGAGGGGCCCAAGCTAACTACATAGGAAAGGACAGAAAGGCTGCTGTCTGCAATCTGTGAAAAACCCTATGAAAATAAGAGCCAACAAACTGACAGTGAAAAAGGCCCTGAAGACGCTAGGCTTCAAAAAACTATGTCAGCACTCAGGAATATACTGAAGACAGAGCTACAGGCAAAAGGAGATTCAGCTCACCCCAGCAGGGGATGGCAGGATACTGAAAAGCAAGGAAAACAAAAAACAAAACAAAAAGGCTAACAGCCAAAACAGAAAACTTAGCTTTAGGAGCAGGAATCAGACTGGTGTCCTAGGAGTCCACAGAGAAATCACCCGCAGGGCAGAAGGGAGTCGGCAGCCTTATATCCAGTCTGTGACTCCACTCAGCCAGTCATCCTCATTAGACTCAGGTGCCTGATAATCAGGCTCATTACCTTCCTTCACCAGAATAGGGAGTTCACCAGAATCCAGTGACGAAGGGGAAAATGAACTCACAACAGTACCTCCCCCTTGAGGAGGGGTCACCGAACTCTCAAGCACGCCACCAGGGCGATCAGGGTGAGCCCGATGAAATGCACGCACCAATCTTTTGGCATGAATATCAGAGGCAGAGACCCAGGAATTATCCTCCTGACCATAACCCTTCCACTTAACCAAATACTGGAGTCTCCGTCTAGCCAGACGGGAATCCAGTATTTTCTCTACCTCATATTCCATGTTACCTTCAACCAATACAGGGTCTGGAGGTGCCACCCCAGGAACAACTGGTTCAACAAACCTCTTCAACAAGGACTTATGGAACACATTATGGATTTTAAATGTGACAGGAAGAGCCAAACGAAAAGAGACCGGATTAATAATCTCCAAAATCTTGTAAGGTCCAATAAATCTAGGCTTAAACTTAGGAGAAGCCACCTTCATAGCAATATTTTTTGATGATAACCACACTATATCACCAATCTTAAACTGGGGACCAATGGTCCTATGTCGATTGGAAAACCTCTGGGCCTTTTCCTGGGAGAGAGATAACTTATCCACCACTTGGTCCCAGATCTGGTGCATTCTCTCCACCACAGTGTCAACACCTGGGCAGGCAGAAGGCTCCACCTGCCCTGAAGAAAATCGAGGATGAAACCCAAAGTTACAAAAAAAAGGTGACATCAAAGTGGCAGAACTAGCTCTATTATTTAAAGCAAATTCGGCCAAGGGCAAAAATGAAACCCAATCATCCTGATCAGCGGAAGTAAAACATCTCAAATACGACTCCAAGGTCTGGTTTGTTCTCTCTCCATCTGCCCATTGGTCTGAGGGTGAAAAGCAGAGGAGAAGGACAACTGAATTCCCAGCTTGGAACAGAAAGTCCTCCAAAATCTAGACACAAACTGAACTCCTCTGTCAGATACAATGTTCTCATGAATCCCGTGTAAGCGAACCACCTGTTGCAAAAACAGGGGCACCAACTCAGAGGAAGATGGCAAGTTAGGGAGTGGTACAAGATGAACCATCTTAGAGAACCTATCACAAATCACCCAAATAACAGTCATTCTTTGAGAGACCGGCATATCAGAGATGAAATCCATTGAAATATGGGTCCATGGCCTCCTGTGGACCGGCAAAGGCATCAACAACCCACTAGAACGAGAGCAAGATTTAGACCGGGAGCAAGTCCCACAGGACTGCACAAAATTCCTGACATCATGAGACAAGGTGGGCCACCAAAAAGAGCGACTCACCAGATCTCTAGTACCAAAAATACCTGGATGACCAGCCAATGCAGAGCAATGAACTTCAGACATCACTCTCTTCTTCCACTGGTCAGGAACATACAACTTTCCACTGGGACAACGCTCAGGTTTGTCCTCCTGGAACTCGCAGAGCAAGTCTCAAATCAGGCGAGATGGCAGAAAGAACTACCCCTTTGCCTAAGATGGTAGCAGGCTTAGTTACCACAGGAGAATCAGCAAAGAAACTCCTAGAGAGGGCGTCTGCCTTGACATTCTTAGTTCCAGGAAGAAAAGGGACCACAAAATCAAAACGTGTAAAAAACAAGGCCCACCTAGCCTGTCTACGGTTCAAGCGTTTAGCCGACTCTAGGTAAATCAAATTCTTGTGGTCAGTGAGGACCACAACTTGATGTTTAGCTCCCTCCAACCAATGTCTCCACTCCTCAAATGCCCATTTCATGGCCAACAGTTCCCGATTCCCCACATCATAGTTACGTTCAGATGAAGAGAACTTTCGGGAAAAGAAAGCACAGGGATTCATTTTAGATGTTACAGGATCCTTTTGGGACAAAACAGCTCCTGCACCAATCTCAGAAGCATCCACCTCTACCTGGAACGGGAGTGAGACATCAGGTTGCCGCAAAACCGGGGCGGAGGTAAATCTTCGCTTCAGCTCCTGAAAGGAAGCAACAGCCTCAGGAGACCAATTCAACACATCAGCACCCTTCTTAGTCAGATCAGTCAATGGCTTGGCAATACTAGAAAATTTTGCTATAAATTTCCGATAAAAATTAGCAAAACCCAAAAACTTCTGGAGGGCCTTCAAAGAAGTGGGCTGAACCCAATCATAAATGGCCTGTACCTTGGCCGGGTCCATTTCAATAGTTGACGGAGACAAAATAAATCCCAAAAATGAAATCCTCTGTACTCCAAAAAGGCATTTCGATCCTTTGACATACAGGGAATTCTCCCTCAAGATCTGGAACACAGTCCGAATATGTTCCACATGAGAATCCCAATCCTTGGAGAAGATCAAAATATCATCCAGGTAAATAATCAAAAATTTATCGACAAAGTCTCGGAAAATATCGTTCATGAAGCACTGGAAGACAGAAGGGGCATTAATGAGCCCAAAAGGCATCACCAGGTACTCAAAATGTCCCTCCGGAGTATTAAACGCCGTCTTCCATTCCTCTCCCTGCTTAATGCGGATAAGATTATACGCCCCCTGAGGTCAAGCTTGGTAAACCAGCAAGCACCTCTAACTCTAGAGAATAGATCCGAAATCAGGGGTAACGGATACTGATATTTAATAGTAATTTTATGGAGGGCACGATAATCAATACAAGGCCTTAAAGAACCATCCTTTTTGGCCACAAAAAAAAACCCGGCACCTAAGGGTGAAGAGGATGGTCTAATATGACCCTTCTCCAACGCCTCCTTAATATAGGACCGCATAGCCTCGTGCTCGGGTACAGATAAATTGAAGAGCCGACCCTTGGGAAATTTACACCCCGGGCTTAGTTCAATTGCACATAACTCCTATGAGGAGGCAAGGACGCAGACTCATTCTCACTAAATACATCATAAAAGTCCGCCAAATAGTCAGGAACATCATGCGACTGAGGAGAGGTGGAAAAAACCGGAGCCTCACTAAAGGCACACCGACAACCCCAACTCACCACAGACACAGATTTCCAATCCAAAACTGGATTATGAATTTGCAACCAGGGAAACCCCAGAACAACGGTATCATGCAGACCATGCAATACCAAAAATCTGCAATTTTCTTGATGGTCTGGGGCGACCCGCATGACCACCTGGGTCCAAAACTGAGGGTTATTTTTAGCCAAAGGAGTAGCATCAATCCCCCTCAAAGGGATAGGTGTCTGCAGAGGTGTCATCGGAAATCCACAACGTTTAGCAAAATCCAAGTCCATTAGGTTTAGTGCTGCTCCCGAATCCACAAAAGCCTTGGCGGAAAATGTGGACAGGGAGCAGATCAGAGTAATTGCCAGAAGAAACTTAGGCTGAACAACACCAACAGAAAACGTGTGTGCAAAGCGTTTCTCTCGTTTAGGACAAACAGAAATAATATGCGAGGCATCTCCACAGAAAAAACACAGCTTATTACGCCTTCTGAACTCCTGACGTTGCGCCTTAGACAATACTCTATCACATTGCATAGGTTCAGACGTCTGTTCAACCGGTGGCAACACCTCTCGTGCAATCCTGCATTCACGTAAACGCCGATCAACCTGAATGGCTAATGACATAGAATCGTCCAGACCAGAGGGAACAGGAAATCCCACCACAGTATCTTTTACGGCTTCTGACAAACCCTTCCGAAAGAGAGCAGCCAAGGCATTATCATTCCAGGTAGTAAGGACCGCCCACTTTCAGAACTTTTGACAGTACAACTCTGCAGAATATCGACCCTGGTTCAATGCCAACAGGGTCTTTTCAGCCTGATCAATAGCATTAGGTTCGTCATACAACAACCCCAAAGCTTGAAAGAATGCGTTCACATTAGTCAGAATAGGATCATCTGGTTTCAAAGAAAACGCCCAATCCTGGGGATCGCCACGCAGCAAAGAGATGACAATTTTAACCTGCTGCGCGGAGCTCCCTGACGAGTTAGGCTTCAAGGCAAAAAATAATTTACAATTATTTTTGAAACTCAAAAATTTAGATCGATCCCCAAAAAATACATCAGGTGTAGGGATCTTTGGTTCAACAGCATGCGAACGAGCAAGGTAGGCGGAAATTCCCCGCACTTCCGCAGCGAGCTGCTCCACATGATCAGACAATTGCTTTATCTCCATTGAGAGAAAAAAAAAAAAATTCCCCCTACGGCCTCAGAGATATAGATATTTTTATTTATTTATTTTTTTAAACACAATTCTTTCCTGCAATTGAGTACCCTAGGATCTGCGGTATGGCGGGTGATTCTGTTATGATTGAGTCACCATAGGAGGCAAAAACAGAAATTCTAGCTAAGTCCAGAAAACCAGAGAAGTTGGCAGCTATCGGATTGCAGACCCCTGAACCTATCAACACAAATAGCAGTAGCCGTGGGGGGTTCCTACGATGCCCTAGACCCCTCGATCACAGCCGGAGAATTAAATAGGCCTAAAGAAAGAAAGGGGAAATCTAAACTGCCCCAGAGCAGACCCCAAAGCAATAGGCAGCCCCCAACATATAATGACGGTGAAGCAAGATGAAAATACTAACACAGACAGAAAGATAGACAGAGCAAAGAGGGGCCCAAGCTAACTACATAGGAAAGGACAGGAAGGCTGCTGTCTGCAATCCATGAAAAACCCTATGAAAATAAGAGCCAACAAACTGACAGTGAAAAAGGCCCTGAAGACGCTAGGCTTCAAAAAACTATGTCAGCACTCAGGAATATACTGAAGACAGAGCTACAGGCAAAAGGAGATTCAGCTCACCCCAGCAGGGGATGGCAGAATACTGAAAAGCAAGGAAAACAAAACACAAAACAAAAAGGCTAACAGCCAAAACAGAAAACTTAGCTTTAGGAGCAGGAATCAGACTGGTGTCCTAGGAGTCCACAGAGAAATCACCCACAGGGCAGAAGGGCGTCGGCAGCCTTATATCCAGTCTGTGACTCCACTCAGCCAGTCATCCTCATTAGACTCAGGTGCCTGATAATCAGGCTCATTACCTTCCTTCACCAGAATAGGGAGTTCACCAGAATCCAGTGACGAAGGGGAAAATGAACTCACAACAGGCTGCCTATTGCTTTGGAGTCTGCTCTGGGGCAGTTTAGATTTCCCCTTCTTTCTTTAGGCCTATTTAATTCTCCGGCTGTGATCGAGGGGTCTAGGGCATCGTAGGAACCCCCCACGGCTACTGTTAGTTGTTGTGGATAGGATCAGGGGTCTGCAATCCGATAGCTGCCAACCTCTCTGGTTTTCTGGACTTAGCTAGACTTTCTGTTTTTGCCTCCTACGGTGCCTCCCACCCGCCATACCGCAGATCCTAGGGTACTCAATAGCAGGAAAGAATTGTGTTTACAAAAAAAAAAAAGTGTGTGTATATTCTTTCCTCTATATCTCTGAGGCCGTAGGGGGAATTTTTTTTTTTTTCTCTCAATGGAGATAAAGCAATTGTCTGATCATATGGAGCAGCTCGCATCGGAAGTGCGGGGAATTTCCGCCTACCTTGCTCGTTCGCATGCTGTTGAACCAAAGATCCCTACACCTGATGTATTTATTGGGGATCGATCTAAATTTTTGAGTTTCAAAAATAATTGTAAATTATTTTTTGCCTTGAAGCCTAACTAGTCAGGGAGCTCCGCGCAGCAGGTTAAAATTGTCATCTCTTTGCTGCGTGGCGATCCCCAGGATTGGGCGTTTTCTTTGAAACCAGATGATCCTATTCTGACTAATGTGAAGGCATTCTTTCAAGTTTTGGGGTTGTTGTATGACGAACCTAATGCTATTGATCAGGCTGAAAAGACCCTGTTGGCATTGAACCAGGGTCGAGATTCTGCAGAGTTGTACTGTCAAAAGTTCCGAAAGTGGACGGTCCTTACTACCTGGAATGATAATGCCTTGGCTGCTCTCTTTCGGAAGGGTTTGTTAGAAGCCGTAAAAGATACTATGGTGGGATTTCCTGTTCCCTCTGGTCTGGACGATTCTATGTCATTAGCCATTCAGGTTGATCGGCGTTTACGTGAACGCAGGATTGCACGGGAGGTGTTGCCACCGGTTGAACAGACGTCTGAACCTATGCAATGTGATAGAGTTTTGTCTAAGGCGCAACGTCAGGAGTTCAGAAGGCGTAATAAGCTGTGTTTTTTCTGTGGAGATGCCTCGCATATTATTTCTGTTTGTCCTAAAAGAGAGAAACGCTTTGCACACACGTTTTCTGTTGGTGGTGTTCAACCTAAGTTTCTTCTGGCAATTACTCTGATCTGCTCCCTGTCCACATTTTCCGCCAAGGCTTTTGTGGATTCGGGAGCAGCGCTAAACCTAATGGACTTGGATTTTGCTAAACGTTGTGGATTTCCAATGACACCTCTGCAGACGCCTACCCCTTTGAGGGGGATTGATGCTACTCCTTTGGCTAAAAATAAACCCCAGTTTTGGACCCAGGTGGTCATGCGGGTCGCCCCAGACCATCAAGAAAATTGCAGATTTTTGGTGTTGCATGGTCTGCATGATGCCGTTGTTCTGGGGTTTCCCTGGTTGCAAATTCATAATCCAGTTTTGGATTGGAAATCTGTGTCTGTGGTGATTTGGGGTTGTCGGTGTGCCTTTAGTGAGGCTCCGGTTTTTTCCACCTCTCCTCAGTCGCATGATGTTCCTGACTATTTGGCGGACTTTTATGATGTATTTAGTGAGAATGAGTCTGCGTCCTTGCCTCCTCATAGGAGTTATGACTGTGCAATTGAACTAAGTCCGGGGTGTAAATTTCCCAAGGGTCGGCTCTTCAATTTATCTGTACCCGAGCACGAGGCTATGCGGTCCTATATTAAGGAGGCGTTGGAGAAGGGTCATATTAGACCATCCTCTTCACCCTTAGGTGCCGTTTTTTTTTTTGTGGCCAAAAAGGATGGTTCTTTAAGGCCTTGTATTGATTATCGTGCCCTCAATAAAATTACTATTAAATATCAGTATCCGTTACCCTTGATTTCGGATCTATTCTCTAGAGCTAGAGGTGCTTGCTGGTTTACCATGCTTGACCTCAGGGGGGCGTATAATCTTATCCATATTAAGCAGGGGATGAATGGAAGACGGCGTTTAATACTCTGGAGGGACATTTTGAGTACCTGGTGATGCCTTTTGGGCTCACTAATGCCCCTTCTGTCTTCCAGTGCTTCATGAACGATATTTTACGAGACTTTGTCGATAAAGTTTTGATTATCTATCTGGATGATATTTTGATCTTCTCCAAGGATTGGGATTCTCATGTGGAACATATTCGGACTGTGTTCCGGATCTTGAGGGAGAATTCCCTGTATGTCAAAGGATCGAAATGCATTTTTGGAGTACAGAGGATTTCATTTTTGGGATTTTTTTTGTCTCCGTCAACTATTGAAATGGACCCGGCCAAGGTACAGGCCATTTATGATTGGGTTCAGCCCACTTCTTTGAAGGCCCTCCAGAAGTTTTTGGGTTTTGCTAATTTTTATCGGAAATTTATAGCAAAATTTTCTAGTATTGCCAAGCCATTGACTGATCTGACTAAGAAGGGTGCTGATGTGTTGAATTGGTCTCCGGAGGCTGTTGCTTCCTTTCAGGAGCTGAAGCGAAGATTTACCTCCGCCCCGGTTTTGCGGCAACCTGATGTCTCACTCCTGTTCCATGTAGAGGTGGATGCTTCTGAGATTGGTGCAGGAGCTGTTTTGTCCCAAAAGGATCCTGTAACATCTAAAATGAATCCCTGTGCTTTCTTTTCCCGAAAGTTCTCTCCATCTGAACGTAACTATGATGTGGGGAATCGGGAACTGTTGGCCATGAAATGGGCATTTGAGGAGTGGAGACATTGGTTGGAGGGAGCTAAACATCAAGTTGTGGTCCTCACTGACCACAAGAATTTGATTTACCTAGAGTCGGCTAAACGCTTGAACCCTAGACAGGCTAGGTGGGCCTTGTTTTTTACACGTTTTGATTTTGTGGTCTCTTTTCTTCCTGGAACTAAGAATGTCAAGGCAGACGCCCTCTCTAGGAGTTTCTTTGCTGATTCTCCTGTGGTGACCAAGCCTGCTACCATCTTAGGCGAAGGGGTTGTTCTTTCTGCCATCTCGCCCGATTTGAGACTTGCTCTGCGAGTTACAGGAGGACAAACCTGAGCGTTGTCGCAGTGGAAAGTTGTATGTTCCTGACCAGTGGAAGAAGAGAGTGATGTCTGAAGTTCATTGCTCTGCATTGGCTGGTCATCCAGGTATTTTTGGTACTAGAGATCTGGTGAGTCGCTCTTTTTGGTGGCCCACCTTGTCTCATGATGTCAGGAATTTTGTGCAGTCCTGTGGGACTTGCTCCCGGTCTAAATCTTGTTCTCGCTCTAGTGGGTTGTTGATGCCTTTGCAGGTCCCCAGGAGGCCATGGACCCATATTTCCATGGATTTTATCTCTGATATGCCGGTCTCTCAAAGAATGACTGTTATTTGGGTGATTTGTGATAGGTTCTCTAAGATGGTTCATCTTGTACCATTCCCTAAGTTGCCATCTTCCTCTGAGTTGGTGCCCCTGTTTTTGCAACAGTTGGTTCGCTTACACGGGATTCCTGAGAACATTGTATCTGACAGAGGAGTTCAGTTTGTGTCTAGATTTTGGAGGACTTTCTGTTCCAAGCTGGGAATTCAGTTGTCCTTCTCCTCTGCTTTTCACCCTCAGACCAATGGGCAGACAGAGAGAACAAACCAGACCTTGGAGTCGTATTTGAGATGTTTTATTTCCGCTGATCAGGATGATTGGGTTTCATTTTTGCCCTTGGCCGAATTTGCTTTAAATAATAGAGCTAGTTCTGCCACTTTGATGTCACCTTTTTTTTTGTAACTTTGGGTCTCATCCTCGATTTTCTTCAGGGCAGGTGGAGCCTTCTGCCTGCCCAGGTGTTGACACTGTGGTGGAGAGAATGCACCAGATCTGGGACCAAGTGGTGGATAAGTTATCTCTCTCCCAGGAAAAGGCCCAGAGGTTTTCCAATCGACATAGGACCATTGGTCCCCAGTTTAAGATTGGTGATATGGTGTGGTTATCATCAAAAAATATTGCTATGAAGGTGGCTTCTCCTAAGTTTAAGCCTAGATTTATTGGACCTTACAAGATTTTGGAGATTATTAATCCGGTCTCTTTTCGTTTGGCTCTTCCTGTCACATTTAAAATCCATAATGTGTTCCATAAGTCCTTGTTGAAGAGGTTTGTTGAACCAGTTGTTCCTGGGGTGGCACATCCAGACCCTGTATTGGTTGAAGGTAACATGGAATATGAGGTAGAGAAGATACTGGACTCCCGTCTGGCTAGACGGAGACTCCAGTATTTGGTTAAGTGGAAGGGTTATGGTCAGGAGGATAATTCCTGGGTCTCTGCCTCTGATATTCATGCCAAAAGATTGGTGCGTGCCTTTCATCGGGCTCACCCTGATCGCCCTGGTGGCGTGGTTGAGGGTTCGGTGACCCCTCCTCAAGGGGGAGGTACTGTTGTGAGTTCATTTTCCCCTTCGTCACTGAGGTCTGGTGAACTCCCTATTCTGGTAAAGAAAGGTAATGAGCCTGATTATCAGACACCTGAGCCTAATGAGGATGACTGGCTGAGTGGAGTCACGGACTGGATATAAAGCTGCCGACGCCCTTCTGCCCTGCAGGTGATTTCTCTGTGGACTTCTAGGACACCAGTCTGATTCCTGCTCCTCTAAAGCTAAGTTTTCTGCTTTGCCTGTTAGCATTTGTGTTTTATTTTTGCTTTCCTTGCTTTTCTGGATTCTGCCATTCCCTGCTGGGGTGAGCTGAATCTCCTTTTGCCTGTTGCTCTGTCTTCAGAATATTCCTGAGTACTGACATAGCTTTTTGAAGCCTAGCGTCTCCAGGGCTTTTTTCACTGTCAGTCTGTTGGCTCTTATTTTCATAGGGTTTTTCACGGATTGCAGACAGCAGCCTTCCTGTCCTTTCCTATCTAGTTAGCTTGGGCCCCGTCTTTGCTCAGTCTATCTTTCTGTCTGTGTTAGTGTTTTCATCTTGAATCACCGTCATTATATGTTGGGGGCTGCCTATTGCTTTGGGGTCTGCTCTGGGGCAGTTTAGATTTCCCCTTTCTTTCTTTAGGCCTATTTAATTCTCCGGCTGTGATCGAGGGGTCTAGGGCATCGTAGGAACCCCCCACGGCTACTGTTAGTTGTTGTGGATAGGATCAGGGGTCTGCAATCCGATAGCTGCCAACTTCTCTGGTTTTCTGGACTTAGCTAGCATTTCTGTTTTTGCCTCCTACGGTGACTCAATCATAACACAGCTGGTAAGCGCAGATGATGCCATCATAAGCATGAGCATCCCACTTATGCGTCTGCTCATGCAAACTTTGACGCGCATTATGGAGCTGGTGTCTGCAGCTGAAGAGGAAGAGGAGGAGGGAAGCCTTGGTGACAGTCAGCCATTGTCTGCTCAGGGAAGTCTCTTGGACGAGGTGGAGGAAGAAGAGGAAGAGGAGGATGATGGGGATGATTATTTTGGGGAGGAGGATGCTTCTCAGTGGGCAAGAAAAAATGTTGGCGTGGCAAGGTCAGGTACAGGGTTTCTTCATGACTGGAGGGATGTTGATTTGCCAGAAAGTGCTCCTCCACCCGGCACTGGCAGTGCATCATTGACACCTGGAACATTGGCCCACATGTCTGATTATGCCTTACAGATCCTAAAAATGGACCCCCGCATTGCCAAAATGATTAACGATGACGACTACTGGTTGGCCAGCATCCTGGATCCACGCTATAAAGGCAAATTTCAAAACATCATGCCACAGGAGAACCTAGTGCTAATATTGGCTAACAAACAAGCAACTCTGGTAAACCATTTGTTTGAGGTATTCCCAGCACACAGCGGCGGTGATGTTTTTCCAGCGAGCCGTAAGGGGCAACATGGAAGAGGTGTTCATGGTGCACACAGCCGAAGTGGCATTGGACACAGGGTTTTCATGACCATGTTGTGGACTGATTTTTCAAGTACAGCTCACACGACTGGTAATACTGCATCGATCGAAAGTGACAGGAGACAGCAGTTGTCAACTATGGTAACAAACTACTTCTCCTCCCATATCGATGTTCTCCCTCACCGGTCATTCCCCTTTTACTATTGGGCCAGTAAACTTGACACCTGGCCTGAATTGGCACAATATGCCTTACAGGAGCTCGCTTGCCCTGCAGCTAGTGTGTTATCTGAACGAGTCTTCAGTGCTGCTGGATCAATCCTGACTAGAGTTGAGCGACTTTTGGTTTTTTAGGGTCGCGTTTCGTTTCGTGAAACCCGACTTTTCCAAAAGCCGGGTCGAGCAAGATCGTCCGATTATAGGGAAAAGTCGGGGTCGTCCCGAAACACGAAACCCAATGTAAGTCAATGGGGAATAAAAGTCGGCAGTGAGAGGAGGACAGGAAACACACCTACAGTGCCCATTTGAATGCCAAAAGCATCAATTCTTCTTACTTAAGCTTGTCAACCTTAATTAACTTCATAATATAAGTTACGCACTGAAAAATGGGGGTTATTTGGCTAAAGTTGTGGGGGGGGGAGGGCTGGCTGCAGGTTTTCATGTGCCCTGGGCGAAAGAGCGCCCCTTTAACACATACCACAACTCATCATGCTCCGATACGGCAGATAAATAGCGGTATAGTACAATGAAAAATACCTCACTTTTTACATCTCATGACGAGGCCCATCTATTTCTCCATACAGAATCATTGGTCCCATATAATGTTTGAAACAGTATATGATGAGCTCCACATAATGCTACAGTATATGTTGGTCCCCATGGATGAAGCTCCACTGTCTTATGGGCCCAAATAATGCTCCAAACATAATGGGCCCCATTTCTAATGCTCTAGTGTATAATGGGCCCTGTAAATGCTGCTCCAGTGTCTGATGTCCACCTTTGGAATGTTCCAGTGTATGGTGGGCCCCATCTATCATTCTCCAGAGTATAGTGCTCCCCAAAAATTGCTGTCCCAACATTGAAAACAATCAAATAAGTCTCCTCGCTAGGGAATCCCTGTACTTGTCTGGACAGATGCTGTAGCTTGCTTAACAGCTCGCCAGCCGTTCTCACGCCCAGTATGGATTGCACGTGATTGCACAAAGGTTAGAAAGGGTACCGTATCCCTGGATAACATGTATGGATAGCGTACACATTCAAAATATATGTCTCAGGAGGCAGGCTCAGATGGTGTCAGGCACAGTATGGATTGCACGTGATTGCACAAAGGTTAGAAAGGGTACCGTATCCCCGGATAACATGTATGGATAGCGTACACATTCAAAATATATGTCTCAGGAGGCAGGCTCAGACGGTGTTAGGCCCAGTATGGATTGCATGTGATTGCACAAAGGTTAGAAAGGGTACCGTATCCCCGGATAACATGTATGGATAGCGTACACATTCAAAATATATGTCTCAGGAGGCAGGCTCAGACGGTGTTAGGCCCAGTATGGATTGCACGTGATTGCACAAAGGTTAGAAAGGGTACCGTATCCCCGGATAACATGTATGGATAGCGTACACATTCAAAATATATGTCTCAGGAGGCAGGCTCAGACGGTGTTAGGCCCAGTATGGATTGCACGTGATTGCACAAAGGTTAGAAAGGGTACCGTATCCCCGGATAACATGTATGGATAGCGTACACATTCAAAATATATGTCTCAGGAGGCAGGCTCAGACGGTGTTAGGCCCAGTATGGATTGCACGTGATTGCACAAAGGTTAGAAAGGGTACCGTATCCCCGGATAACATGTATGGATAGAGTACACATTCAAAATATATGTCTCAGGAGGCAGGCTCAGACGGTGTTAGGCCCAGTATGGATTGCACGTGATTGCACAAAGGTTAGAAAGGGTACCGTATCCCCGGATAACATGTATGGATAGCGTACACATTCAAAATATATGTCTCAGGAGGCAGGCTCAGACGGTGTCAGGCACAGTATGGATTTGACGGCCCAGATTACACAGCGGAGGAGCAGGGAGAGGTAAAGATTGCAAATGCTGGGGCCCTGCCCAAGCAAGGGGGGCCCACTCGTGGGCGTCGGTACTGGCACTGGGCCCCTCATAGTACAGCGGTGTGTCTGACGGCGGGTGTGCACCACCACCATCAGAGACACTTGATTGCACTATGAGGGACCCTGTGCCAGTGCCCGCGCCCAAGAGTCGGCCTACCCACCTGTCCAGGGCAACGGCACTCGCACGGTGTCGTGCGCTAGGTGGTGACCCCGGCCATGGGGGGGAGGCAGCACAGTTAGGGAGTTTTAGAAAGTGGCATATGTTGATGTTGGACATTCAGCTGATGCAAAAGGCGAAATAGGTGAAGTACCAGGAAGAGGTGGACCAAAGCAAGCCATTTTTCTGTCACCCTATGTGTCATCAGGGGAAGGTGGGACAAAATCCTTGGAAACCCATGCGTGGTTCATTTTAATGAAGGTTAGATCATCCACATTTTGGGTTGACAGACGGGTCCTTTTTTCTGTCAGGATTGATCCAGCTGCACTGAAGACTCTTTCCGATAGCACACTTGCAGCTGGGCAAGCGAGCTCCTGTAAGGCATATTGGGCCAATTCAGGCCAGGTGTCCAGTTTAGCGGCCCAATAGTCAAAGGGGAATGACCTGTGTGGGAGAACATCGATATGGGAGGAAAAGTAGTTTGTAACCATAGTTGACAACTGCTGTCTCCTGTCACTTTCCATCGATGCAGTATTACCAGTTGTGTGAGCGGTATTTGAAAAATCAGTCCACAACATTGTCATGAAACCCCTGTCTCCAACGCCACTTCTACTGTGTGCACCACGAACACCTCTGCCAAGCTGCCCCCGGCCCGTACGGCTCGTGTGAGAACCATCACCGCTGATGTGTGCTGGGAATGCCTCAAGCAACCGATTTACCAGAGTTGCTTGTTTATTAGCCAATATTAGGTCAAGGTTCTCCTGTGGCATGATGTTTTGTAATTTGCCTTTATAGCGTGGATCCAGGATGCTGGCCAACCAGTAGTCATCATCGTTCATCATTTTGGCAATGCGGGGGTCCCTTTTTAGGATCCGCAAGGCATAATCTGACATGTGGGCCAATGTTCCCGGTGTCAATGATGCACTGCGAGTGCTGGGTGGAGGAGCACTTTCTGGCAAATCCACATCCCTCCAGTCACGCACAAACCCTGTACCAGACCTTGCCACGCCAACATTTTCACTTGCCCCACGAGATGCATCCTCCTCCCCCAAGTAATCACCCCCTTCATCCTCCTCCTCCTCCTCTTCTTCCTCCACCTCGTCCAGGAGAGGTCCCTGAGCAGACAATGGCTGAATGTCATCAAGGATTCCCTCCTCCTCTTCCTCCTCATCAACATTGGCTGCAGACGCCTGCTCCTTAAGGTGCGTCAAAGTTTGCATGAGCAGACGCATAAGTGGGATGCTCATGCTTAGGATGGCGTCGTCTGCGCTTACCAGCCGTGTGCATTCCTCAAAACACTGAAGGACTTTACAAAGGTCTTTCAGCTTCGACCACTGCACGCCTGTCAACTCCATGTCTGCTCTCAAAGTGCCTGGCCGTGTATCCTCCCACAAATGCATTATGGCCTGCCTCTGCTCGCACAGCCGCTCCACCATGTGCAGGGTGGAGTTCCACCTTGTTGCAATGTCGATAATGAGGCGGTGGTTGGGAAGGTGGAGCAATCGCTGCAGCATCTGCATACGAACGGAGTGTACAGGCGACCGGCGGATGTGCGCGCACAGTCTTCGCACCTTCTGGAGCAGGGCTGTTAACTCCGGATAATTTTTGAGGAAGCACTGCACCACCAGGTTCAAGGTGTGAGCCAATCAAGGTATGTGGCTGAGTTTTGAAAGGGCTATGGCTGCCACAAAATTACGCCCGTTATCACTAACTACCTTGCCTGCCTCAAGATGTACACTGCCCAGCCATGACTCAGTTTGTCGCTTCAAGTACTCGGCCAGCACCTTGGCGGTGTGTCTGTCGCCCAAACACATCATCTGCAACACAGCCTGCTGACGCTTTCCACTAGCTGCTCGATAGGGGGACACATCGTGTGCAACAGTGGCAGCTGCAGATGGAGTGCTCGTACGACTGCGCTCTGTGGACGAGCTTTCGCTTCTGGAGGAGGAGGAGGAGGGTCAAACACCTACAGCCAACTGTTTCCTATACCGTGGGCTAGGCAGCACTGTCCCACCACCGCTGTCCCCTGTGGACCCTGCATCCACCACATTAACCCAGTGCCCAGTGATGGACACGTAACGGCCCTGGCCATGCCGACTGGACCATGCATCAGTTGTGAGGTGCACCTTTCCGCTCACTGACTGCTTGAGTGCATGGACAATGCGGTCTTTCACATGATGGTGGAGGGCTGGGATGGCTTTGTGAGAGAAGAAGTGGCGACTGGGTAGGTCATAGCGTGGTACTGCATATGCCATGAGTTCGCGGAAAGCTGTGTTTTCCACCAACCGAAAGGGCATCATCTCAAACGAGATTAGTTTGGCAATGTGGGCGTTCAAACCCAGTGTACGCGGATGAGAGACTGAGTACTTTCTTGACCTACTCATAGTGTCTGGGAGGGTGAGCTGGACTTGAGAGCTGCATATGGTGGAAGTAGCGGTGGACAGGGCGGACTGAGAGAGGGTTGATGATGGTGATGGAGTTGGTGTTCTTTCTGATGGCTTAGAATCAGTCTTTCGTTGATATAACAGTGGGATTCCCTGACTGCTGTGGCCTTGCAACGACACCTCAACATTTGCTGCTGTGCTAACCGGTGGGCTTACAGTGGGGGAAACAATGTAGCGTTGCTGACTACCTTCGTTGTGATCAGTTGCACATGTGGCACTTGAGGTTTGGTGTTGTGTCCACGCTTGCAAGTGCATGCTGGTTAAATGTCTAAGCATGCAACTGGTATTCAAATTTTTCAGATTTTTCCCTCGGCTAAAGGTCTTTGCGCACTTCTTACAGATAACCTTGGCCTGATCATGAGGATTTTGTTCAAAAAAGTGCCACACTGCACTCTTCCTACTTTGGCAGACATTTTGCGGCCTAGCACGCTGTGATCTTTTGACCCTCTGGACAAGCTGTCCAGCAACTCTTTTGATGTTTGGAACCTGTCTTTGGAGTGCTCCTGGCCTGCCAGATAACAGCTGTTGCGATGTCGATGTCTGCTGTGGATGCTCCTCATCTGAGCTATTGGAAGCAGCACCCTCTTCCCCCAATGGATGCCAATCTGGGTCAACAACTGGGTCATCCATCACCTCCTCTTCTATGTCATGTGCACCTTTCTCTGTGTCACCGTGTATGGTGGTATAGTGTGCGGGAAGGGGCACCTGAGTCTCATCAGGGTCAAAATCTGGCTCTGTACACTGCGAGGACAATGTAGTGCTCTGAGTGAATGTACCAGCAGAATCATCCATCAGCGGCTGTGCATCAGTGCACTCCATGTCAGATTCATCTTGGCCTGGGTAATTCACCATTTCACTTGATAATCCAGGCATGGTATGTGAAAACAGCTGCATGGAGTAATCAGTAGTATGGCCTGCGTCATCCTTCAATCTTGGTTGGGGTGAAGGACACAAGGAAAGGTGTGGTTCATGAACATGAGCCTCCAATGACAACTCAGTGCTTTTACTTTTTACAACTGAAGAAGAGGAGGCGATAGAGCTGGAGGCTGAGTCAGCAATGTAAGACAAAACTTTTTCCTGATGCTCTGCCTTTAAAAGCGGTTTGCCAACTCCTAGAAAACTAAGCGTTCGAGGCCTTATGTAGACAGACGATGACGCAGGGTCAGCACCTCCTGCATTCGGTCCTATTTTGCTCTTGCCACTACCATCAGATCCACCACCAACACCATCATTACCAGCTGCCAACCCCCGCCCAATTCCACGGCCTCTTCCACCAGCCTTCCTCATTTTTGGTAGAAATGTAGACAAAATCCAACAAACTATATAGTAATGTAAAACAAGGTACAAGGTGTCTATAGGACAGGGGAGAGTTAGAATTTCTGCACACACTTGTGGACACTGGACACTTGTGGATTGTGTGAGGCCCACTGATATCTGAGCACTATGTGACAGGCTCGATGGCACAGCTGCCTGTGACCAAAGTGACGAGAGGATAATGGAGATTTTGAATCTCTGCGCACACTTTTGGACACTGGACACTTGTGGATTGTGTGAGGCCCACTGATATCTGAGCGCTATGTGACACGCTCGATGGCACAGCTGCCTGTGACCAAAGTGACGAGAGGATAATGGAGATTTTGAATCTCTGCGCACACTTTTGGACACTGGACACTTGTGGATTGTGTGAGGCCCACTGATATCTGAGCGCTATGTGACACGCTCGATGGCACAGCTGCCTGTGACCAAAGTGACGAGAGGATAATGGAGATTTTGAATCTCTGCGCACACTTTTGGACACTGAACACTTGTGGATTGTGTGAGGCCCACTGATATCTGAGCGCTATGTGACACGCTCGATGGCACAGCTGCCTGTGACCAAAGTGACGAGAGGTTAATGGAGATTTTGAATCTCTGCGCACACTTTTGGACACTGGACACTTGTGGATTGTGTGAGGCCCACTGATATCTGAGCGCTATGTGACACGCTCGATGGCACAGCTGCCTGTGACCAAAGTGCGAGAGGATAATGGAGATTTTGAATCTCTGCGCACACTTTTGGACACTGGACACTTGTGGATTGTGTGAGGCCCACTGATATCTGAGCGCTATGTGACAGGCTCGATGGCACAGCTGCCTGTGACCAAAGTGACGAGAGGATAATGGAGATTTTGAATCTCTGCGCACACTTTTGGACACTGGACACTTGTGGATTGTGTGAGGCCCACTGATATCTGAGCGCTATGTGACAGGCTCGATGGCACAGCTGCCTGTGACCAAAGTGACGAGAGGATAATGGAGATTTTGAATCTCTGCGCACACTTTTGGACACTGGACACTTGTGGATTGTGTGAGGCCCACTGATATCTGAGCGCTATGTGACACGCTCGATGGCACAGCTGCCTGTGACCAAAGTGACGAGAGGATAATGGAGATTTTGAATCTCTGCGCACACTTTTGGACACTGGACACTTGTGGATTGTGTGAGGCCCACTGATATCTGAGCGCTATGTGACACGCTCGATGGCACAGCTGCCTGTGACCAAAGTGACGAGAGGATAATGGAGATTTTGAATCTCTGCGCACACTTTTGGACACTGGACACTTGTGGATTGTGTGAGGCCCACTGATATCTGAGCGCTATGTGACACGCTCGATGGCACAGCTGCTTGTGACCAAAGTGACCAGAGAATAATGGAGATTTTGAATCTCTGCGCACACTTTTGGACACTGGACACTTGTGGATTGTGTGAGGCCCACTGATATCTGAGCGCTATGTGACAGGCTCGATGGCACAGCTGCCTGTGACCAAAGTGACGAGAGGATAATGGAGATTTTGAATCTCTGCGCACACTTTTGGACACTGGACACTTGTGGATTGTGTGAGGCCCACTGATATCTGAGCGCTATGTGACACGCTCGATGGCACAGCTGCCTGTGACCAAAGTGACGAGAGGATAATGGTGATTTTGAATCTCTGCGCACACTTTTGGACACTGGACACTTGTGGATTGTGTGAGGCCCACTGATATCTGAGCGCTATGTGACACGCTCGATGGCACAGCTGCCTGTGACCAAAGTGACGAGAGGATAATGGAGATTTTGAATCTCTGCGCACACTTTTGGACACTGGACACTTGTGGATTGTGTGAGGCCCACTGATATCTGAGCGCTATGTGACATGCTCGATGGCACAGCTGCCTGTGACCAAAGTGACGAGAGGATAATGGAGGTTTTGAATCTCTGCGCACACTTTTGGACACTGGACACTTGTGGATTGTGTGAGGCCCACTGATATCTGAGCGCTATGTGACAGGCTCGATGGCACAGCTGCCTGTGACCAAAGTGACGAGAGGATAATGGAGATTTTGAATCTCTGCGCACACTTTTGGACACTGGACACTTGTGGATTGTGTGAGGCCCACTGATATCTGAGCGCTATGTGACAGGCTCGATGGCACAGCTGCCTGTGACCAAAGTGACAAGAGGATAATGGAGATTTTGAATCTCTGCGCACACTTTTGGACACTGGACACTTGTGGATTGTGTGAGGCCCACTGATATCTGAGCGCTATGTGACACGCTCGATGGCACAGCTGCCTGTGACCAAAGTGACGAGAGGATAATGGAGATTTTGAATCTCTGCGCACACTTTTGGACACTGGACACTTGTGGATTGTGTGAGGCCCACTGATATCTGAGCGCTATGTGACACGCTCGATGGCACAGCTGCCTGTGACCAAAGTGACGAGAGGATAATGGAGATTTTGAATCTCTGCGCACACTTTTGGACACTGGACACGTGTGGATTGTGTGAGGCCCACTGATATCTGAGCGCTATGTGACACGCTCGATGGCACAGCTGCCTGTGACCAAAGTGACGAGAGGATAATGGAGATTTTGAATCTCTGCGCACACTTTTGGACACTGGACACTTGTGGATTGTGTGAGGCCCACTGATATCTGAGCGCTATGTGACACGCTCGATGGCACAGCTGCCTGTGACCAAAGTGACGAGAGGATAATGGAGATTTTGAATCTCTGCGCACACTTTTGGACACTGGACACTTGTGGATTGTGTGAGGCCCACTGATATCTGAGCGCTATGTGTCAGGCTCGATGGCACAGCTGCCTGTGACCAAAGTGACGAGAGGATAATGGAGATTTTGAATCTCTGCGCACACTTTTGGACACTGGACACTTGTGGATTGTGTGAGGCCCACTGATATCTGAGCGCTATGTGACACGCTCGATGGCACAGCTGCCTGTGACCAAAGTGACGAGAGGATAATGGAGATTTTGAATCTCTGCGCACACTTTTGGACACTGGACACTTGTGGATTGTGTGAGGCCCACTGATATCTGAGCGCTATGTGACACGCTCGATGGCACAGCTGCCTGTGACCAAAGTGACGAGAGGATAATGGAGATTTTGAATCTCTGCGCACACTTTTGGACACTGGACACTTGTGGATTGTGTGAGGCCCACTGATATCTGAGCGCTATGTGACACGCTCGATGGCACAGCTGCCTGTGACCAAAGTGACGAGAGGATAATGGAGATTTTGAATCTCTGCGCACACTTTTGGACACTGGACACTTGTGGATTGTGTGAGGCCCACTGATATCTGAGCGCTATGTGACACGCTCGATGGCACAGCTGCCTGTGACCAAAGTGACGAGAGGATAATGGAGATTTTGAATCTCTGCGCACACTTTTGGACACTGGACACTTGTGGATTGTGTGAGGCCCACTGATATCTGAGCGCTATGTGACACGCTCGATGGCACAGCTGCCTGTGACCAAAGTGACGAGAGGATAATGGAGATTTTGAATCTCTGCGCACACTTTTGGACACTGGACACTTGTGGATTGTGTGAGGCCCACTGATATCTGAGCGCTATGTGACACGCTCGATGGCACAGCTGCCTGTGACCAAAGTGACGAGAGGATAATGGAGATTTTGAATCTCTGCGCACACTTTTGGACACTGGACACTTGTGGATTGTGTGAGGCCCACTGATATCTGAGCGCTATGTGACACGCTCGATGGCACAGCTGCCTGTGACCAAAGTGACGAGAGGATAATGGAGATTTTGAATCTCTGCGCACACTTTTGGACACTGGACACTTGTGGATTGTGTGAGGCCCACTGATATCTGAGCGCTATGTGACACGCTCGATGGCACAGCTGCCTGTGACCAAAGTGACGAGAGGATAATGGAGATTTTGAATCTCTGCGCACACTTTTGGACACTGGACACTTGTGGATTGTGTGAGGCCCACTGATATCTGAGCGCTATGTGACACGCTCGATGGCACAGCTGTGACAAAAGTGACTAGAGGATAAGGGAGATTGGATTGCTTTTAAAAAAGCAGTTTGCGGAGCAGTGGGTAAACAGCAATGCCAGCGTGTCAGGAAGCCTTAAAAGGCAGCCCAATAACCAACACCACTGATACACCACTATATAGCCTCCCCTTGCACTGCACACACAGTGACTTGTGTGTTGTGCAGGCCAAATCGCTAGCAGCAGAAGCAGTTTTTTTGTCTTCTTCCCTGCCTAACGCTCTCCCTACAGAATCAGCAGCAACCTCTCCGTATACTAAGATCGGCAGAAGTAAGATGGCGGTCGGCGTGCACGCCCTTTTATACCCCCTGTGACGTCCACCAAAGCAAGCCAATCACTTGCATGCCCTTCTGAAAGATGGTGGTGACCCGTGCCTAGGTCATCACGTTGCCCACAGTGTCCGTGGATCCTGATTGGCTGAAAAAGAGTGCAAAACAAACTTTTGAAACGCGACTTTGGCGCGTAAGTCGCCGACCTCGTGGCCGACCTCATCCTAGGGTCGGGTTTCGTTTCATGAAACCCGACTTTGCCAAAAGTCGGCGACTTTTGAATTTTTTCGACCCGTTTCGCTCAACTCTAATCCTGACAGAAAAAAGGACCCATCTGTCGACCTAAAATGTTGATGATCTAACCTTCATTAAAATGAACCATGCATGGGTTTCAAAGGATTTTGTCCCACCCTCCCCTGCTGACACCTAGGTTAGCAGAAAAATGGCTTGCTTTTGTCCTCCTCTTCTGCGTACTTCTCCAATTACTCCATTTGCAGCTGATGAATGTCCAACATCAACATATGCCATTTTTTCCACCTCCCTAACTGGGCTGCCTCCCCCCACATGGCCGGGGTCAGCACCTGGCGCATGCACCCGTGCGAGTGCCGTTACCCTGGACAGGTGGGTGGGCCCACTCTTGGGCGACGGCACTGACACAGGGTCCCTCATAGTACAATCAAGTGTCTCTGACGCTGGGGGTGCACACCCGCTGTCAGACACACCAGCATACTATGAGGGGCCCTGTGCCAGTACCGCCGCCCACGAGTAGGCCCCCCTGCTTGCTCAGGGCCCCAGCACTTGCAATACTTATCTCTCCCTGCTCCACCGCTGTGTAGTCTGGGCTGTTGAATCCTTCACTGGGACTGCCAATACAAATTTGGTGAACTGATAGATGATGGTTAAGATGTAGCTATGCCCTGTCCTGCTGGGCTCTATCTTCAGATGATCAATGGCTTCCATTTGTTATGGACGTCGACTCACAATGAGATGCAGTGGTGGTTTATCATCAGCTTTCCCGGTTTCCGACTCACAGATGTGTGACATTCCTGCCCACATTTTTAAATGTGTCCTCTCATGCCAATCCAATAGAATCGCCTACGGCCTGTGGCTTGCATCTTTTGCACTCCAAAGCTACCTGACAGATCATGATAGGCAGTGAGGACAATGTCTACATCTGTTCCTGTGAAGACAGTTTGATGGAGATGAGTAACGGTGATGGGTTCCACGATACTGCGATACAGCAAACCTTTCTTCACAAGAACTGTTTTCACTGTCTCCACAGACAAAGTAATTGAGGGTCAGCATCGCCTCTGAGAATTCTCCCGGGAGTTTTTACCGTGATTAGTAACTCTAAAATTTCTGCAATCAGTCGACTTTCCGTCTGTACTTGTATCCATCTCGTTTCCTCTTGCGGAGAGTCTGGACTGTCTTACTGAGACTGAAAGATATATGAAGATTTAAAAATACCCCAACAATGTATACTGGTGTACGCTTCGAATACATAACCCTTTTTCTACTTTTCAGATTCTTGTCTAATCCATACTGAGGCTGTGAGTGTCTTTGTCGGACTCCGGAAATATACACGCAGATTTTTAATGTTTAAACTATGCTATATATACCTGCTATCTAGTGATACTGCACCCTTTCTCAACTTTCTACAATCACGTCGAATCCATACTGGGCCTGAGACCGTCTGAGTCTGCCTCCTGATATATAGACATAGGTTTTTAATGTTTAAACTATGCTATATATACCTGTTGTCCGGTGATACTGTACCCTTTCTCAACTTTGTACAATCATGTCAAATCCATACTGGGCCTGAGACCCTCTGAGTCTGCCTCCTGATATATAGACATAGGTTTTTAATGTTTAAACTATGCTATATATACCTGTTATCCGGTGATACTGTACCCTTTCTCAACTTTGTACAATCATGTCAAATCCATACTGTGCTTGAGACCCTCTGAGACTGCCTCCTGATATATAGACATAGGTTTTTCATGTGGAAACTATGCTACATATATATCTGTTATCGGGTGATACTGTACCCTTTCTCAACTTTCTACAATCTTGTTGAATCCATACTGGGCTTGAGAACGTCTGAGTCTGCCTCCTGAATAGAGATGAGCGGTGTTCGAGTCGACCTATTCGCCAAGTTAAAATTCCAGCTGTTTTGGGCGGTGTTCGAGCCGTTCATCGAACTCGAAAACTTTGCTTAAAATTCGGCTGTTCGAGGTTCCGTTCGAGAACGGTTCGTTCACCAAAAGCATAACTTCATTTTCACATCAATAATGGTTTTCAATGTTAATAGGCTGTTTCATGGCATAGTAGCAGTGTGTGGTAGCAAGCGGTAACACCTGTCAAGGAGCTACACCGTGTGTGTTTCTAATTATTTTTTACCGCATCTTGTCCAGAAAATCCTTTTGGGCCTTGTAGCACTGTCTGCTACTCAACAGAGGAGCCCACCAGTGAACCAAGCTATGCCGCTTGTTTATGTAAGAACTGCGTGCTACTCAGCATAGGAGCCCAGCTTTTAAGCTAGCTACAGCACCTGTGGTTTGGACACTTAATTTTTTCATTTTTTCTGGAATGCCGGTTAGGCCTAATTTCGGAATTCCGGTTGACCTGCACTTACTGGGAAATCCTCGTTCATGGGGAAGTATGGTAATCCCAGATCCCCATCACTAACAGAGTTCAGCGGGTTATCTGCACCTGTAAGCGACACACGCTGGACCTTTCAGTGTAGCTCGCTTGCAGCCCCAGACATTAGAGGGCATGACAGACCTGTTATTGATCGATCTCGCGTGCCAGAGCCTCGCGTGTCCCTCTAGTAAGCTTGACACGTACCACGGGGGCATGCCGGAGTCTCGTTCGTTAACGGAATTAAGCTGACAAATCGCTAGCACAACTAAAAATGGACATCCACCACCACCCACAGAATCAACAAAGCTTGCAATCTGTCAATCTTTTCTGTAGCTCGCATGGTTGAGGTTTCCCGGGAGGAGTCAAATTAAGCCGCAGGCTCCACTCCTGGTGGTGCCCTTCTGGACATTCCTTTAAGGTTCAGCTTTGCAACCATACTGCCCCTGGAAACCAAACACTTTGCCTTCATGGACGCTGTTCGGAGGTTCGTGGGAAAAATGCCGCCCGATCAGCAGTTGGCCTAATTTATGGTGGGAAGTCTGACGGTATATGATCGTCTTCGATTTCAGATTTTTACTGTTTTTTGGTATTTTACATTTTTATTCCAGCCTTTCTTGACTTCATAAGGGCATGACATGCCTATATCTGTGTCTCCTCCTCCTTTTACTCCTCCACCTCTTTTCTATATGTAGTTGCCGTTTTCCATATGTTATTTTTGTATTCTGAGCATTTTGTCTGCTTTGGGACAACTTTTAAGGTGTTTTGTAATTGTTTTCTATGTGTTTGTATGTGTTTGTGTTTGCCTGCCATTGTTTTCAATCTTGTTCGACTTTGTTCGTCGAACGTTCGACAAACATTCGACGAACTTGCCTCGTGTTCGATGAACCAAAACGAACTGGAACACTAGCGGGGTGGCTCAACACTACTTCTGAATATATAGATGTACATTTTTAATGTTTAAACTATGCTATATATACCTGGTATCTGGTGATACTGTACCCTTTCAGCCAGGAAGTCCTCTTCCACCCACCACTCTAAGTGTATCATTGACACCTGGAACATTGTCCCACATGTGTGATTATTTCTTGTGGATCTTCTTGTTATATTGTGGTGTGATCCATCCTGAGCATTTGACAGTCTGTGGTTACTCCTGCAATTTAGATGTACATTTAAAAATTACCCCAACACTGGTGTATACAGCTCTACGCTTGTGATACATTACCCATTTAGTGCTTTTTATATTCTGGTCTAATCATAACTGACCAAGTAAGAGTTATTTTCTGACTGTGAAAATAAATACTGAGATTGACAACAATGACCCCTACACTGTGTACAGCTGTACTTTTCAGATCCATTACCGTTTTACGGCTTTTTATATTGTGTTTTAATCCATACTGAGCCTGAGAGCGTCTGTGTCTGCCTCCTGAAATATCTACGGAGATTTAGAATGTTTAAATTATACTATATATACCTGCTATCTGATGATACTGTACACTTTTTCTACTTTTTATATTCTTGTCTAATCCATACTGAGCCTGTGAGCATCTCTGTGGGACTGATGGTATATATAGGGAGATTGACAATCATCCTTTGACTGTATAGAGCTGTACGCTTCTGATACAGTACCATATATCTGATGTTATTTTGGGTTCATGTTCTGCAACATTTTGAAGTTTGGTGGAAGAGGCCGTGGACATGGGGGTGGGGGGGCCAGCTGGTGCTGATGGTGGTGGTGCATCTGCTGGTAGTGGCAAAAGCACAATAGCAGCTAAGTCAGGAAGTGTTGAGCCTGCGTCTTGGTCTGGCTCCGGAACGCCTAGAAGGCTACCTTTTCTGGGAGTAGGTTAATCGCTTTTAAAGCCGGAGCATCAGGAACTGGTTTTGGCTTACATTGCCGAAACAGACTCCAGCAAATATGCCCTCCTCTTCTGAAGTTTCAAAAAATGCAAGCACTGAGTCATCAAGTGCTGGCTCCTGGTCGGGAAGAACCTCTTTCCTTGTGTCCTTCACCCCCACCAAAAGTGAATGATGCAGCTGGCCACACTTCACATTAGTCCATGTAGCTCTTTTTATCATACCATGCCTGGGTTATCAAGTCAAATTGTGAATTCCCCAGTCCAAGATGAATCTGACATGGAGGGCAGTGAGGTTAATCGGTACCGGGCCGGTGTCTCAGAGGGATGTGTCACGTTGGTGGTGATGACTCGTTCCGTGGCCCTGGGCGTCCATGCAAAGGGGTGAATAACGTTTATAGGTGAATGATACGTGATGCCGCCTGTGGTTTCTGGTCACATTGACCCGCGCTGCAGTGTCGCTTCTCTAGGACAGATGTTGTGGTGCAGCTAAGATGTAGATGTCCTGCACAGGTAGGGCCGTAGTCGCAGGGCAGATGGTGTGCAGTGCAGGATGTAGCAGAGCCGTGCGCCAGGCACAGGATAAAGATGACAGACAGTCGTGCAGTTCCTTTACCTTTACTTGGTAAGTGCCGTCCTGGACCCAGAGTATAGATGGATAAGGAGTTAGTCAGCCTGGAAGCAAATTTGAAATTCTCTCTGCAGATAGGTAGTGTGGCCTCCGTTTTAGCGCTTATCTGAGGTACTCGCAGTACTGAGTTCACTGAAGTTCCCCCCGTTGACTCTCTTTTGGAACTTTCTCATATGGCAGGCAGCCATAGCCTTTTCCTTATGACTCTTACACGTCGCTGCTGGGGCTTCCGAGCCTTAGTTGGGAACAGAGCATTTCCAGCTGCTACTTCCTCCGGTTTCCGCTGCAGGACCGTCAGTGTCCCTACAAACTCGGAGACCGGAATCCCAACCATGCGCTCCAGCTAGGAGTGAGCCTTAACTCTGCTCATCCTCCAGCTCCCCTTCTCACATCCACACACTTCCCCTTCCCTTCACAGACTGCCCTAACTTACCTCCTCCTGACCACAGAGAGCAGCTCCTCAGCAGTCAGGTTCAGAGGTCTCCCTGCTGGCCTGGAGTGGGAACTGTGTTGTGTGTTGGTTTAACTGCTAGAGAGATCCTTCGCTGCTCCCAAGCATGACATCGCACTCCCTAGGAGGAAGGTAATGCCACTGATGCCCAGCCACTCCTAGATGATTCTGCTGGTACATGGACCCAGACCACTACATTCCCCTTGCACTCTACAGCCAGAATCTGACCCTCCTGAAACTCAGGTTCCCCTTCCCGCATACTATACCACCTTACACGGTGACAAAGAGGAAGGTGCAGATGAAAGTGCAGGTTCCTTGAGCAGGTGGGGGGGCATACTCATGGGTGACGGCTCTGGCACAGGGCCCCTCATAGTACACAAAAGTGTCTCTGCCGGTGGGAGGGCCCACTTGCCATCAGACACGCCGCCGTACTATGAGGGGCCCTGTGCCAGTGCCGTCGCCAACGAGTGGGCCCCCCCTGCTTGCTCAGGATCACAGCACTTGCAAAGTTGAAATACTTACCTATCCCTGCTCCACCGCCGTGACGTCTTCCGCGTTTCCTGACAGTGACAATCTGGTCAGAGAGCGCGATGACATCACGTCTGTACGCCCTCTGCCTAAACAGTCCAAGTGCAGTGATATGGAAGATAGGGACGATGAGGAGTCCAGACTAGTACAGGGATTCCCTAGCGAGGAGTCTTATTTAATTGTTTTCAATGTTGGGACAGCTATTTTTGGGGAGCACTATACTCTGGAGAATGATATATGAGGCCCAGCATACACTGGAGGATTCCAAAGGTGGACATCAGACACTGGAGCAGCATTTACAGGGCCCATTATGCACTGGAGCATTAGAAATGGGGCACATTATATACAGTATGGAGCATTATTTGGGCCCATAACACAGTGGAGCTTCATCCATGGGGACCAACATATACTGTAGCATTATGTGGAGCTCATCATATACTGTTTCAAACATTATATGGGACCAATGATTCTGTATGGAGAAATATATGGGCCTCATTACTCTGTATAGCGCACTATGCGGTGGCCATAATACTGTATGGAGTAATATACTGTCCGTTTTTGGAGCTATTGGAGAATTTAAAATGGATATCAGTCATGAGATGTAAGAAGTGAAGTATTTTTCATTGTACTATACCGCAATTTCTCTGCCGTATCAGAGGATCATAAATTGTGGCATGTGTTAAAAGAGCCCAGTGACACTCTTTGGCCCTGGGCCCACGAAAATCTGGAGCCAGCCCTACCCCCCCACACAACTTTAGCCAAATAACCCCCAGTTTTCAATGCCTAACTATTATAAAGTAAATTAAGGTTGACAAGCTTAAGTAATAAGAATTGATGTTTTTGGCATTAAAATGGTCACTGTAGGTGTGTTTCCTGTCCTCCACTCCCTGCCGACCTTAGTTCTCCATTGACTTTCAATGGGTTTCGTGTTTCAGTCGGCCTTCAACTTTTCACGATAATCGGCCGATTTCGTTCGACCCGACTTTTGAGAAAGTCGGGTTTCATGAAACCCGACTCAACCCGAAAAAGGCAAAGTCGCTCATCTCTAATAACAGGTATTACCACCAAATGAGATTCTATAATAAAGGATTATGACTGCCGTTTTATAATCCTGTACGAACCTCCTTAATGATACTTGTGTGGGTAAAAGGCAATTGCTTGCAAAACTATTCACCTCCTTGACATTTTTCGGGTTTTGCTACCTCACAACCTGGAATTCAACTGTTTTTCTTGAGGGTTTATATCAGTTCATATAAAGAACATGCCTACAGCTGTGATAATTTGGCTTTCTTTTTATTGTGAAGCAAGCGACAAATAGAACAACATTACTGAACACTTCAGGGTACATATCTATTCATCCTCCTAAAGTCAGTACTTTGTAGAGGCTCCTTTTGCACCAATTACAGCTGCAAGTCGATTTGCACTGTTTAGGCACATATGGGGCTCTTCAAAAGTGACATGGCGTCCGCTAATTATTCCAGTAAATTTTACATTCAAGAAGTCAAATGGCACTCAAAAGTAAAAAAAAAATGATGGCTAGTGTTGAGTGCAAATTCTTGCTACTCGAGTTTGCATTGGATGCTCGGGTATGCAGAGAGTATCGCTGATCCCTGCATGTTTTTTTAGGTGTCTAACAGCCGTGAAACTTGCAGTGTGAGACTTGAGCATGTCACTCAAGCACCTGTGATATTTGGTGCATATCTGAACACCCGATGCAAAATGGAGTAGCGCGCACTTGCGCTCAACACTAATGATGACAAATTCAATATGAGAATCTAATGTTATCAAACTCTGTGTCGTACCTGTTCATTCAAAATACTCACTATACCCCTGGATAAAATCCCTGAGGGGTCTAGTTTCCAAAATGGTATCGCTTGTGGGGGGTTTCCACTGTTTAGGCACATATGGGGCTCTTCAAAAGTGACATGGCGCCCCCTAATTATCCCAGTAAATTTTACATTCAAGAAGTCAAATGGCTCTCCTTCCCTTCTGAGCCCTGTCGTGCCCCCAAATAGTAAATCTCCCACACACATAATGTATTGCCGTATTCAGGAGAAATTGCACAACAAATTTTGGGGTCCATTTTCTCCTGTTAACCTTGTAAAAATAAAGTTTTGGTCTAAAGTAAATTTTTATGCATCAGTTCATGTGAAGCACTTGAAGAATTAAAAAACTTATTGAATGTGGTTTTAAAGCACCTAGAGGGGTGCATTTTTTAGAATGGTATCTAGTGTTGAGCGATACCTTCTGATATCGGGAAATATCGGATCGGTTTGGATCGGACCGATACCCAAAAAGTATCGGATATCGCCGATTCCGATACCGGAAACCAATGCCAGTCAATGGGACAGAAATATTGGAATTAAAATAAACCCTTTCTTTCATTGTAGGTTAATTCTACATGAAGGAAAACAACTAAGAATAATGTAGAATGTATTGGGGGAGGTGGAGGAGACATTAAAGGCATAGTGGTTTAGCCCAATCAAATGGAATAGCAGGAATTAATTTATTTTTTAAGACGTTCAGAGTTACAAAGATATTGACTATGTTAAAGGGGTTGTGTAGCAATAGAGGGAGACGTTCAGAAAAGGCACATGTTGGCGGAGTGTTGGAACGGAGTGCTTCATCTAGCTTGGAGGTTGACTGAGCCCCTGACCCGGAGGACACGGCACGGATGCGGGCACCTGTATGCACAAAAGACTGTGAGTATAGCTTTGGAACTACATGCCCTGGTGTCCTCCAGTTATTCCTGTGCCAACACACTCATCACTGCTACATCTCTGTGCCTGGCACTGCACCATCTACGTCTCTTCACTACCTCTCCATCTACACTGCCCTGGGACTACAGCCCTACCTGTGGAGGGCCACAACATCATTGCTGCACCACACCAGCTGTCCCAGAGGATCTGTCTGCAGCATCGGCTTAACATCTTCATTGACGACCACACGTGGCGTCACGAATAGTGTTGAGCATTCCGATACCGCAAATATCTGGTATCGGCCGATATTCATGGTATCGGAATTCCGATACAGAGTTCCGATACTTTTTGCATATCGAATACCGGAATCGGAAGTTCCCATAATGCTATGAGCCAGTTTGATTTGATTCTGCCAATGACAATCCTCAGAAGTGTGGGAACATCCTGTTAGGCATGTAGGCATGTTAACTAATGGCATGGCTGTGATTGGCTGCTGAAATGATGTCATGATGCACTATAAAAGCCGCCGCCGCCATTTAGGGTTCACTGTGCTGTGAATTCAGTTAGGGACAGGCTGCTGTTCAAGACTGTGAGGGACAGTTAGAGATAGCGATTTTCTAAATAATATTGTGCTTTACCCAGGCTACATTATCAATCAGTGTAGCTTTCTTTTGCCTTGCAGCGCTGGTCACAGCTGTCTGCAAGGTCTGTGTGAGTGCAGCTCACGCTGTGTAGTGTGTCCTGCAGCCACGTCTGGTTGTAGGCCGCTCAGCATGCATCACTGCCTCATACATATTTTTCTTTTATTGCTGCTAATTTTTCTTTAATTCTCCTATTAGTGTGCATCCATCCGTATCCATATACATTGGTTGCAAACACTATAGGAGTAGACAGCGGAGCCTTTCTGCAGCCTTTCAGTGCTAGTGCCCAGTTTTCTGCACTGTTCACGGCTGTCTGAGAGGTCTCTGTGTGTGAGTGCAGCTCACGCTGTAGTGTGTCCTGCAGCCACGTCTGGTTGTAGGCCGCTCAGCGTGCGTCACTGCCTCACACATATTTTTCTTTTATTGCAGCTCATTTTTCATTAATTCTCCTATTAGTGTGCATCCATCCATATCCATATACATTGGTTGGTTGCAAACACTATATAGGAGTAGGTAGAGGAGTTTTTTTCTGGCTTGTGCCCTGCAGCCGCAGCCAGATTAGTATTACCCTATTTTTTGGAGCCTCATCTATTGCATTGTAGGTTACCTTCCTGCATTGTAATAGCTCTAAAAAGTTTGTGATACTATTGCTTTCACATCTTTGGTCACATCCTTTTTGCTTTTTTGAAAAAAACAAACAAATAAAGTTCACCAAACACTCCACTTGGCAGTTGTGTAGGCCACATTAGCTCATATTAAAGTGTAGTCCACACACTTTATAAAATTAGTGTTTCTTATACTGTTAGCAGCTGTTCAGGAATAAGCACACTAAGCCCCCCCTTTGTACTTTTCTGCCTATCTTTAACAGTCTACCTAGATGTAGAAGGCAGGGAGTAAGGCACGTGGTCATGGGCATGGAGTTGCAGCAGGGAGAGGACGTGGGGATTCAGCAGGGAGAGGACGTGGGGATTCTGTGCCTGCTGCGGGCACCAGTGAGTCAGCATCCCCCAGTTTTACCAGGCTACAGTCATTTATGCGCAGCTTTGTTGGACTTCGCCGTACCCCACTGCTGCGGGACGAACAAATTGAAGCCATTGTCGGATGGATGGCAGCTAACGCATCGACTTCAATGACTTCCACATTTTCTCAGGGCCAGAGCCCCCTGCCAAATTGCCCAGGCAGTCAGAGAGCCCTGGACAGGAGCCATCTCAGTCTCTACTTCTGTTCTCTGAATCTGTTGGCTTGGAAAGAGGGGGCCAGCCAAGCAGAATTCAAGAATGTGAAGAAGAGGGAGAATGCAGTGATGTGCAACTGCTTTGTCCCTCTGAATCTGAAGAGGCGAGTGGGCCAGTGCCTATGGTCAGCACACCTCAGTACGCATCAGATGATGAGACTCAGGTGCCACTTTCTGGTGCGTACGGTGCTGCCGAGACTACTCAGGAGAAGCAGGTGTTTGAAGAGGGGAGTGTAGATGATGAGGTCCTTGACCCATCATGGCGTGAGGAACAGGAAGATGGTGGGAGAAGCTCTGAGGAAGAGATTCCCCTAACGGCCAAAACAGGAGGGAGAGGGAGGGGTCAGACTTGGTTGCCTGCAGCCTCCACTTCGGCACCTGTTAGGAGCATTCCTCTTCCAAAAGCCAAAACGGGCGCTCCCAAGACTTGCAGTGCGTGGTCCTTTTTTGACACAGTTGCAGATGACATTTGCTTTGTCAAATGCAAGCTGTGTCACCAGAAAGCCAAAAGAGGGAAAAGTGTCAGCAACTTCAATACCACAAATATGTGGAAACATGTGCGGACCAAGCACGTGGTGGAGTTACAAAGAACACTGAAGACATAGGCCAACCTACAGCACCACCTGCCACCTCTTCAGCTCATGTTGTAGCCTCTTCCTCCAGCTCACACACAGCTGGTTCGGCTTCCTCACAGGATCGCCATGGAAGAACCTCTGGCACTGTTGTCCAGAGAGCCAGTGACATTCCACCCACAGCACCACGTTACCGTTCATCCTCACACTCCCAGGCCACTCTACAGCCATCGGTAGCACAGGCATGGGATAAAAGGCGGCCATACTCGGCAAACCATCCCCGAGCACAGGCTCTGAATGCTGGCATTGCCAAACTACTGGCCCTTGAAATGCTCTCATTCAGGCGGTTGGAGACAGACACCTTCCGGAACTTCATGGCATTGGCAGTCCCACAGTACACCATGCCCAGCCGCTTTTATTTCAGCAGGCAAGCCATCCCTGCCCTACAAAAGCATGTGGAGGGAAAAATTAAACATGCACTACTAAACGCCATCATTAGCAAGGTCCACCTGACCACCGATGCGTGGATCATCAACCATGGACAGGGACGATACCTTTCCCTCACTGCCCATTGGGTCAATGTTGTGGAGCCGGGTACAGATCTTGAGAGTGGCGCTGTACGTGTTCTGCCAACTCCAAGGACTGCAAGAATCCAGTCTGTACACATTGACTCCTCCTCATACTCCAGTTCCTCAGAATCAGCGCTGCAGGAGCCTGTTACGACCGATATGAGCACAGCCATGGCCAAGCGTCAACAGGCCGTACTGAAATTAATTTTTTTGGGGAATTGAAGCCACACAGTACAGGAGCTCTGGAATGCCATCAAGCAGGAGAGCGACGTGTGGTTTGTGCCAGCGAATCTCCAGCCAGGCTTGGTAGTGTGTGACAATGGCCGAAATCTGGTGGCAGCTCTGGGCCTAGGCAACCTCATTCACATCCCATGTCTGGCACATGTGCTCAACTTGGTTGTGCAGAGTTTTCTGAGGGACTATCCGGATCTTGATGCACTGCTGCACAAGGTCCGCATAGAGTGCGCTCACTTGTGGCGTTCCAGAATGGCAAGATCGCGCATTGCAGCTCTGCAGCGCCGATTACGCCTTCCGGAACATCGCAACATATGTGACCTACCCACCAGGTGGAATTCAACGTTACATATGTTGGAGCGGTTGTGTGAGCAGCAGGCAGCAGTAATGGAGTACCAGCTGCATCAGGCGCAAACAAGTCGCACTGTGCGCCGGTTACACTTCAGCACCACTGAGTGGGCCTCTATGAAGGACATCTGCCTCGTTTTGCGTGCCTTCGATGATTCCACGCGGATGGCGAGTGCAGATGATGCACTAGTCAGCATGAATGTCCCCCTTATCAGCCTGCTTCAAAAAACACTGCAAGCACTAAGGGAGGAGGTTTTGGAAGAGGTGGAGGGTGAGGAGTCACAAATGCCATCTGCTTCTGGACAGTCTGCGCTACGTGGTTCCTCACAAAGGCCTAGGCATGGGACACTTTGTGAGGAGGATGAGGAGGAGTCAATGGAGGAGGAAGACATCTCTCCAGAGGAGGGAGGTACACAATGCTCTAGTCAGTATGTAAAGCGAGGGTGGGGTGATGCAGAGCAGGCAGAGATGACGCCTCAAGCAGGGGACAGCGTTTCTTTGGCAGTTGGAAGTCTGCAGCAAATGGTTGATTTCATGCTGCAGTGCCTGAGAAACGACCGCCACATCGCCCACATTCTCAACACGGCTGATTTATGGGTGTACACCCTCCAAGATCCTCGCTACCGAGACAACTTACAAAGCCTCATAACACCGTTGAACCGGGAGCGTAAAATGCGGGAGTACCAAGAGACACTGGTGCATTCCATCATGTTCTCCATTCCACCCGAGAGCAGTACTGCTAGTGCTTTACAAAGCAGCTCAGTGCGTCGAGGCAGTGGAGGAAGCTCTGCACAAAGAGGGAGCAGAGGCAGCGCCTCAGCACAAGGCAAGACCAGTGTGGCCCAAATGTGGCAAAGTTTTGTGTGCCCACCACAAATGTCTACACCATCACAGACAGCTCCAGTCAGCAGGAGGCAACGTTTCCGTCAGATGGTGACAGAATACATGTCTTGCCCTGTCAGTGTACACCCAGACGGCTCTTCCCCCTTCAAGTTTTGGGTCTCTAAGCTGGATACATGGTCAGAGCTTAGCCAGTATGCATTGGAGGTGCTGGCTTGTCCTGCTGCTAGTTTATTATCGGAACGCGTCTTTAGTGCCGCAGGTGGTGTACTAACAGACCTTTGCACGCGACTATCCTCCGATAATGTTGACCGGCTTACTTTTCTGAAAATGAACAAGGCCTGGATCTCGCCAGAATTTGCCAGTCCTCTTCCAGAATAAATAATTGGTTGGCAATAGTATCCAGGTCTCCTGTTGTGTTCATGTTTCTACCACCTGAACTGTAATCCCTGGGCTCCAACACCACCAGTTTTTGCTCAAAAGTGCCATCTGCACAGAGAAAAACACATGCTCCAGTGTTAGGGGGGTTCAGTAACGCTAGCTGCTCACATGCTGCGTGTCCGGCAATGTCTACTGCTGCCTCCACATTTACACTACTACTGATTTCAAACTTGCTGCAAACTACTAGTAGTGGGAATGTCGACAGAGCAGGAGACATTGCCGGACACACATCAAGGGATTAGCTGACGTTACTGAACCCCAGTAACACAGGAACAAGTGTTGATTGTGCAGATGGCACTTCTGAGCAGCAACTGGCGGTGTTGGAGGCCAGGGGAAATACTGGAGACAGAGTGGAGCCAGAGGCCTAATTGGAGCACGTTTAAAATCAGTAGTAGTCAACAACAGATATTAAACTTGATGAAATTAGGCCTCAGCCTACACCCTGATTGACCCTGGGCTCCAACATCTCCAGTTGTTGCTCGGAAGTGCCGTCTGCACAGAGAAAAACACATGCTCCAGTGTTAGTGGGGTTCAGTAACGCCAGCTGCTCCCCTGCTGTGTGTACAGCAAAGTCTCCTGCTGCCTCTACATTCAAACTTCCTCAGATTTTACACTTGCTCCAAGTAGGCCTCAGCCTACAGCATGATTGATTCTGGGCTTCAACACAGCCAGTTGTTGCTCAGAAGTGCCGTCTGCACAGAGAAAAACACATGCTCCAGTGTTAGTGGGGTTCAGTAATGCTAGCTGCTCACCTGCTGTGTGTACGGCAAAGTCTCCTACTCCCTCAACATTCAAACTACATCACATACAAAACTTGCTGCAATTAGGCCTCAGCTTGCTCCATGATTGATCCTGGGCTCCAACATCGCCAGTTGTTGCTCGGAAGTGCCGTCCGCACAGAAAACAACACTAGCTCCTGTGTTAGTGGGGTTCAATAACGCCAGCTGCTCCCCTGCTGTGTGTACGGCAAAGTCTCCTGCTGCCTCCACATTCAAACTACCTCAGATTTTACACTTGCTCCAAGTAGGCCTCAGCCTGCTCCATGATTGATCCTGGGCTCCAACATTGCCAGTTGTTGCTCGGAAGTGCCGTCCGCACAGAAAACAACACTAGCTCCTGTGTTAGTGGGGTTCAGTAACGCCAGCTGCTCCCCTGCTGTGTGTACGGCAAAGTTTCCTGCTGCCTCCACATTCAAACTACATCACATATAAAACTTGCTGCAATTAGGCCTCAGCCTGCTCCATGATTGATCCTGGGCTCCAACATTGCCAGTTGTTGCTCGGAAGTGCCGTCCGCACAGAAATAACACTAGCTCCTGTGTTAGTGGTTTTCAATAACGCCAGCTGCTCCCCTGCTGTGTGTGCGGCAAAGTCTCCTGCTGCCTCCACATTCAAACTACCTCAGATTTTACACTTGCTCCAAGTAGGCCTCAGCCTGCTCCATGATTGATCCTGGGCTCCAACATTGCCAGTTGTTGCTCAGAAGTGCCGTCCACACAGAAAACAACACTAGCTCCAATGTTAGTGGGGTTCAGTAACACCAGCTGCTCCCCTGCTGTGTGTACGGCAAAGTCTCCTGCTGCCTCCACATTCAAACTACATTCGATTTTACACTTGCTCCAAGTAGGCCTCAGCCTACACCATGATTGATCCTGGGCTTCAACACAGCCAGTTGTTGCTCAGAAGTGCCGCCTGCACAGAAAACAACACTAGCTCCTGTGTTAGTGGGGTTCAGTAAAGCCAGCTGCTCCCCTGCTGTGTGTACGGCAAAGGCTCCTGCTGCTTCCACATTCAAACTACCTCAGATTTTACACTTGCTCCAAGTAGGCCTCAGCCTGCTCCATGATTGATCCTGGGCTCCAACATCACCAGTTGTTGCTTGGAAGTGCCGTCCGCAGAGAAAACAACACTAGCTCCTGTGTTAGTGGGGTTCAGTAACGCCAGCTGCTCCCCTGCTGTGTGTACGGCAAAGTCTCCTGCTGCCTCCACATTCAAACTACATCCGATTTTGCACTTGCTCCAAGTAGGCCTCAGCCTGCTCCATGATTGACCTTGGGCTCCAACATCGCCAGTTGTTGCTCGGAAGTGCCGTCTGCACAGAGAAAAACACATGCTACTAGTAGTGGGAATGTGGACAGAGCAGGAGACATTGCCGGACACACATCAGGGGATCAACTGACGTTACTGAGCCCCAGTAACACAGGAACAAGTGTTGATTGTGCAGACGGCACTTCTGAGCAGCAACTGCCGGTGTTGGAGGACAGGGTAAATACTAGAGACAGTGGAGGCAGAGGCCTAATTGGAGCACGGTTAAAATCAGTAGTAGTCTACAACAGATATAAAACTTGATGAAATTAGGCCTCAGCCTACACCCAGATTGACCCTGGTCTCCAACATCGCCAGTTGCTGCTCAGAAGTGTCTTTGGCATGGGTACTCTCTCCTGCCCAGCCTGGTTCCAGCACGCCTGCTGTTTCCGGGTAGTGTCATCGTCACTTTGCCACCAATACGTTGTCCTGTCATGTTAGCCGAGTCTATGGTGCCTGCAGTTTAGGTGGTTCCTATGTGGGCTGTGGGGTTCAGGTAATAAAGGCTGGTTCTGTAGTGCCAATAGGAAAAGCACCCCCTGAAAGCAGGAGGTACCTTACTAGCACAGGTACCTCCTGCTTAGTAACCGGGTTCCAGCACCGTCAGCTGGTCCTCGGTAGTGCCATTGGCTCTTGTTCCTTCTGCTGCCCCTCCGGGTTCCAGCACCATCAGCTGGTCCTCGCTAGTTCCATTTGCTCTTGCAGTTTCTGCTACCCATCCGGGTTCCATTTCCGTCAGCTGGTTCTCGGCAGTGCCTTTGGCTGAGGTGCCTCCTTTTCAGTACCCGAGTTCCAGCAACATCTGCTGGTCCTTGGTAGTGCTTTCTAGCACAGGTACCTCCTGCTTAGCAACCGGGTTCCAGCACCATCAGCTGGTCCACGGTTGTGCCATTGGCTCTTGTTCCTTCTGCTGCCCTTCCGGGTTCCAGCACCGTCAGCTGGTTCTCGGCAGTGTCTTTGGCACGGGTACTCCCTCCTGCCCAGCCTGGTTCCAGCACACCAGCTGTTTCCGGGAAGTGTCAACATCACTTTGTCACCAATACGTTGTCCTGTCATGTTGCGGTCGGGTTAGCTGAGTCTATGGTGCCTGCAGTTTAGGTGCTTCCTATGTGGGCTGCGGGTTCTGGTAATAAAGGCTGATTCCGTAGTGCCAATAGGACAAGCACCCCCTGTAAGGACTGTGGGTTTCGGTAACTGCAGCCGGCTCACGGCCTTGCAACTTTGTTTTTCATGGGTACCTTCTGCTACCCATCCGGGTTCCAGTACTGTCAGCTGGTTCTCGGCAGTGCCTTTGGCTGAGGTGCCTCCTTCTCGGTATCTGACTTCCAGCAACGTCTGCTGGTCCTTGGTAGTGCTTTTTAGCACAGGTACCTCCTGCTTAGTAACCGGGTTCCAGCATCATCAGCTGGTCCACGGTTGTGCCATTGGCTCTTGTTCCTTCTGCTGCCCCTCCGGGTTCCAGCACTGTCAATTGGTTCTCGGCCATGTCTTTGGCACGGGTACTCCCTCCTGCCCAGCCTGGTTCCAGCACGCCAGCTGTTTCCGGGAAGTGTCAACGTCACTTTGTCACCAATACGTTGTCCTGTCATGTTGCGGTCGGGTTAGTCGAGTCTACGGTGCCTGCAGTTTAGGTGCTTCCTATGTGGGCTGCGGGTTCTGGTAATAAAGGCTGGTTCCGTAGTGCCATTAGGACAAGCACCCCCTGTAAGGACTGTGGGTTTCGGTAACTGCGGCCGGCTCGCGGCCTTGCAACTTTGTTTTTCATGGGTACCTTCTGCTACCCATCCGGGTTCCAGCACCGTCAGCTGGTCCTCGCTAGTTCCATTTGCTCTTGCAGCTTCTGCTACCCATCCAGGTTCCAGTACCGTCAGCTGGTTCTCGGCAGTGCCTTTGGCTGAGGTGCCTCCTTCTCGGTATCCGAGTTCCAGCAATGTCTGCTGGTCCTTCGTAGTGCTTTCTAGCACAGGTACCTCCTGCTTAGTAACCGGGTTCCAGCGCCGTCAGCTGGTCCTCGGTAGTGTCATTGGCTCTTGTTCCTTCTGCTGCCCCTCCGAGTTCCAGCACCATCAGCTGGTCCTCTCTAGTTCTATTTGCTCTTGCAGCTTCTGCTACCCATCCGGGTTCCAGCAACGTCAGCTGGTTCTAGGCAGAGCCTTTGGCCTAGGTGCCTCCTTCTCGGTATCCGAGTTCCAGCAATGTCTGCTGGTCCTTGGTAGTGCTTTCTAGCACAGGTACCTCCTGCTTAGTAACCGGGTTCCAGCAATGTCAGCTGGTCCTCGGTAGTGCCATTGGCTCTTGTTCCTTCTGCTGCCCTTCCGGGTTCCAGCACCGTCAGCTGGTTCTCGGCAGTTCCTCAGTCTTCTTTTACCTTCTGCTACATTTCCAAGTTCAAGCTTTTGGAAATGGTTTTTGTTTATTATCACTCTGGATCTCCCTGACGACAACCCTGAAAACGACAACCCTGAAGACCACCCCGAAGAAGACGACGACCACGAAAACGATGACCCTGAAGATGACGAGCCGGAACACCACCCCGAAGAAGACCAAAAAGATGACCCTGAAGAAGATGACCAAGAGGACAAAGAACATGAAGACAACCACCAAGATACAGAACAACAAGAGACAGAAGACCAAGAAGCAGAAGACCAAGAAGCAGAAGACCAAGAAGCTGCAGAACAAAAAGCAGAACAATATTAAGCATAAGACTAAAAATCAGAGAAAAAGATATTATCTAAAGTATAAGCAGAAGAAGACTAAGCAGTGTATGGGGGTGAATCCGTTCCTTCTCGTGGTGCCCCTGGAAAATGCCTGCTGCTGCAGGCCAAACTGAACACGGACAAATCCTGTTGTAAATCTTTTGTGACAGGCAGAATGGAAGGTGTAATCTTCAAACTTTTATAGATAACAACTACAGGAATGCCTGTCACAAATCAGAATATGATGAAGAAGAAGAATAGGAAGAAGATGAAGAAGTAGAATATGAAGAAGAATAATAGTTGAATAAGAAGAATATGAATAATGTAAAAAAAAAAAGAAAGGAAGAAGGTGAAGAAGAAGATGAATAAGGTGAAGAAGAAGTTGATGAAAAAGATGCTGCTGCTGCTGCTGCTGCTGAGGATTATGAAGGAGAAAGTGTGGGAGAAGTAAAAAAGAAGGTGAAGAGCATGGAAGTACTGAAACATACATAGCTGACAAAATATAAAAAAGGTTAACATTGTCAATATCTTTGTAACTCCGAACGTCTTTAAAAAAAAAAAATTATTCCTGCTATTCCATTTGATTGGGCTAAACCTCTATGCCTTTAATGTCTCCTCCACCTCCCCCAATACATTCAACATTATTCTTAGTTGTTTTTCTTCATGTAGAATTAACCTGCAAGGAAAGAAAGGGTTTTTTTTAATTCCGATATTTCTGTCCCATTGACTTGAATGGGACTTTCGGTATCAGAATCGGCGATAACAGGTACTTTTTGGGTATCGGCCGATCCAATCCGATCCGATATTTCTCAATATCGGAAGGTATCGCTCAACACTAGTCATGAATCATTCACTCATAAACTTTAATCATCATCCACACGTTCAGCATTTCCCTTTTACAATGGACGCCCAGGGCCATGGACCGGGTCACAGTTACCGTGACATCTCCCATTGAAACCAATGGGCCCGGTACCGAGTACCCCACCAGCCCTGGCGGGCGATCCAACTTGGCGGAAATACATAACAGAACAAGTTGTCTGGGCTTTTCACATAATCTCAGTGCATATCAAGGCTGCAGAATGCTGACAATAAGTAATTTACCTTCTGTGGCTAGTCTGCACGGTTTCCAAGATATCATCTCTTGCTTCTAAGATAAACATCCAGGGGGTGGGTGTTCTGGCATTGAAATGAGAACTTGTTGTTTCCTCCTCCCTCACTAGTTTCACTTTCCATAGATCAGCATGTGTCTGGTGGAGGAGCAGCTGGGTGGTCTGCTCGCAGCCAATCACAGCCATGCCATTAGTTAACATGCCTACATGCCTAACAGGATGTGCCCACACTTCTTAGGCTACTTTCACACATCAGTTTTTTGCCGTCAGGCAGGATCCGGCTATTTTTAGAAAAAACGGATCCGGCATAAATTTTGGAGAACTGTAGAAACGGATCCGTTTTTTTGCTGGATCCGTCTAGCAGGTTATATCTGTTTCCTGGGGGCTGGCCAATTGGATCTGAGCATGTGCAGACTTAAAAAAACGAATCCTGTGGCTGGATCCGTCTTTTTCTGGATCCGGCGCATTCCGGCGCCTATAGACTTTCATTGTAGCAAAAAGCTGGAAGCGCCGGATCCGGCGCTTCCGGCTTTTTCGCCGGAGACAAAAAACGTTACAGTAGCCGTTTTTTCCAGACGCCGGAATGAGACAAGTAGCCGGATCCGGCAAAAAACGGATGAAACGCAATGCCATACGGCGCTATCCGGCGCTAATGCAAGTCAATGGGGAAAAACTGGATCCGGCATTGCATTTTGCCGGATCCGGTTTTACAAAAAAAAAGCTGGATCGCGCCTGACGGCAAAAAACTGATGTGTGAAAGAGGCCTAGGATTCCTCATTGGCTGAATCAAATCAAACTGGCTCATATCATTATGGGAACTTCCGATTCCGGTATTCGATATGCAAATAGTATTGGAACTCAGTATCGGAATTCCAATACCGCGAATATCAGCCGATACACGATATTTGCAGTATCGGAATGCTCAACACTATAGGTATCACTTTTGAGTACTTTCTGTCATATAGACCCCTCAAACTCACTTCAAATGTGATGCGATCCCTAACAAAATGGTTTTGTAAATTTTGGTGGAAAAATGAGAAATCACTGGTCAATTTTTAACCCTTCTAACATCCTAACAAACAAAAGTTCCAAAATTGTGCTGATGTAAAGTAGACATGTGGAAAATGTTATTCATTACATTATTTTGTGTGACATAACTCTCTGATTTAAGGACATACGAATTAAAAGTTTAAAAATTGTAAAATTTTCAAAATTTTTGCCAAATGTCCATTTTTTTTTTACAAATAAACGCAAGTCATATTGAAGAAATTTTTACCACTATCATGAAGTACAATATGTCACGAAAAAACTTTCTCAGAATCAGTGGGATTTCTTGAAGCGTTTCAGAATTATAACATCATAAAGTAACACTGGTCAGAATTGTAAAATTTGGCTTGGTCAATAAAGTCAAAATTGTCTTGGTTAGGCTGGTTTCACATTAGCGCATTTTCAGCGCGCGCACGGCCGGGGGTAGCTCCGCCCCCGATCCGGCTCTCTGCCCGGCGTGCCCGCCCCTTCCTTGTAGCGCCGCCTCCTAGCGGACAGCGGCGCCTGCGATCGGCGCACCCTATCTTTAGCATAGGGTGCGCCGATCGTGCGCAGGCCGTGCGCTAGTTGCGCTTTGACCTGCGCTGCGCACTTTTGACGGTGCGCCGTGCGCGCCAAAATCAAACTTTTCGGATTTTGGCGCGCACGGCGCACCGTCAAAAGTGCGCAGCGCAGGTCAAAGCGCAACTAGCGCACGGCCTGCGCACGATCGGCGCACCCTATGCTAAAGATAGGGTGCGCCGATCGCAGGCGCCGCTGTCCGCTAGGAGGCGGCGCTACAAGGAAGGGGCGGGCACGCCGGGCAGAGAGCCGGCTCGGGGGCGGAGCTACCCCCGGCCGTGCGTGCGCTGAAAATGCGCTAATGTGAAACCAGCCTTATTAAGATGTTAAACCACTCAAATGTTGCTTTAGCAGTATGCTCTGGGTCATTGTCTTATTATAAGGTGAACCTCCTTCCCAGTCTCAAATCACTGACAGACTGAAATAGGTTTTGCTTAAGAATTTCCCTGCATTTTTCACCATCCATCTTCCCCTTGACTCAGACTGTTTTCTCTGTCCCTGCTGCCCAAAACAGCCACATAGCATGATGCTGCCGTCACCATATTTCACTATGGGGATGGTGTTCTTGGGGTGATGACCTGTGCTTGTTTGACGCCAGACATATTATTTACCATGGTGGCCAAAAATTACAATTTTGGTCTCATCTGACCTTAACATTTTCCTTTCTACAAACTTTTGGAATCTCCCACATGTTTTTGGCAAGCTCAAAATGAGCCTTACATTTTTTGTGTGTAAGTAACAACTTTGTTTCTGCCCACTCTTTCATAAAGGCCACCTCTATGGAGTGTATGGCTTATTGTGGTCGTATGGACAGATACTCCATGTCTCTGCTTGGGAACTCTGCAGCTTTTTCAGGATTCAGGTCTTTATTGCAGCTGATTTCAATTGTTGCTTGTTTGTGTGTCTTTCTGCTTTAACCCCTTCCCAACATATGACGTATTATCATCCGATCTCAATTCCAACCAATTTTGAGTTGAAAAAATCAAACGGCGCTCATTGCCTATGGTCCGAAACAGTGGTTTCCCCCCACATATCAGGTATCAGCGTACTCAAGACAAATGGAACAATAACTTTTGTGGTCCAATTTCTTCTGTTAGGCCGGGGTCACACTAGAGAGGAATACGGACGAGTGAGAGGCGTTAAAAGCACGCATTACACACGGACAAATGATTCTCTATGGGGCATCTCCCATCAGCCGAATATTTCTTGTCTGTATTCTACGGTCCGTGCCAATCGCAGAATGCTGTGATTGTCAGCGTACTACGCCCGTAGTACGCCAATGCAAGTCTATGGGTGCGCTAAAAATACGCATTACACATGGACCACACATGTGACTTGCGAGAAATACACACCCAGTGTCCTTTAGAAAAGCCGGCAATTCAGTGCGCTATACAGTAAACTCACACTGACAGGTTTAATAAAGAAATGAAAGAATAGATATATATACACATAGAATACATATATATGTATATACACATGTCATTGAGACACACAAATATATATATATTTATATGTCACAGAGTTCTTCATAGCAGAATAGCCGCTAATTCAATTGCCGGCTTATGTCAAATCATTCCCCAACCCGACATGAAGTGACACATGGTTTACATACAGTAAACCATTTCATTTCATGTTTTTTTTGTATGTCTTTTATTAGTAATTAGATGAGGGTTGATGTGTAAAATTTGGGAGGTGTTAATTTAAGGGGTTAATTCGTTGTAAAAAAATGTTTGGGCTCCCGCATTGACAAATTACCGCGGGAGCCCACACATTTTTTTACAACGAATTAAAAGGATTAAAAAAAACTTCTTGAATGTGGTTTTGAGCACCTTGAGGGGTGCAGTTTTTAGAATGGTGTCACTTTTGGGTATTTTCTGTTATACAGACCCCTCAAAGTGACTTAAAATGTGATGTGGTCCCTTAAAAAAATGGTGTTGTAAAAATGAGAAATTGCTGGTCAACTTTTAACTCTTATAACTTCCTAACAAAAAAAAAATTTGGGTTCCAAAATTGTGCTGATGTGAAGCAAACATGTGGGAAATGTGTGCCATATCTCTGTGATTTAAGGGCATGAAAATTCAAAGTTGGAAAATTGCTAAATTTTCAAAATTGTTGCCAAATTTCCATTTTTTTCACAAATAAACACAAGTTATATCAAATAAATTTTACCACTAACATGAAGTACAATATGTCATGAGAAAACATTGTCAGAATCACCGGAATCCATGGAAGCGTTCCAGAGTTATTACCTCATAAAGGGACAGTGGTCAGAATTGTAAAAATTGGCCTGGTCATTAACATGCAAACCACCCTTGGGGGGTAAAGGGGTTAAGGGAATCTGTTACCACATTTGACCTAACTAAAGTATTAATATGGGCATACAGGTTATAGTCTGCTGAGAAAAGTATTCCTCATATTAGATGTCTTGTTGTTGAGCAATCATCTTTTTTCATTTTATATAAATGACCTTTTCCAGTCTGTGAGAAGATATGGCTGGAACATAACTCCAGGGATTATTTTAAATAAAGGGGAGTTACCAGTGTCAGACAAATAACTAACACAGAACAAGAGAACTGAACTCTGTCTTCTTGCAAACACATTTTTTGCAGCTCTCTGAGCTCTGCTGTATTAAAACAATATTGTAAGCCTGTCTGCCTGTGAGCTGGAAGCTGAAGATGAGAGGAACCTGCAGATGTGTCCGCTATAACCACACACAGCTCTGCAATGAAATCAGGAGAGCAGGGAGCGGCCATTACACATCACACTGGTAACACTAGTAACCATTACACATCACACTGATAACACTGGCATCCATTACACATCACACTGGTAACACTAGCAATCATTACACATCACACTGATAACACTGGTAACCATTACACATCACCCTGGTAACTCTCCCTTCATGTAAAATAAGCTCTGGAGGCAGAGTTATCTTCCAGACAACATCTTCTGCAGAGCCAGAAAGAGGTAATTTATATAAAATGATAACAGATGATTTCTCAGCAACAACACATCTGATATGAGACACACAGGGAGGACTTTTTTCATCAGTCTATAACCTGTACGCCCACATTAATAGTTTAGATAGGTCAAATGGGGTGACAGATTCCCTTTAAGTTTTGTCTTAGGCTGGTTTCACATTTGCGTTTTTTAGCGCTGGAAAAAAACGCATATGTGCGCATGCGTTTTTTCCCCTATATTTAACATGGGTGCGCATACCTGCGCGCTTGTAAGCGCATGTATGCGATTTTCATGCGCTGCGTTTTTTTGGGGTGTGCGTTTGTATTTTCCAGACGCAGCATGTTGCATTTTTTGGCCCTGCAAAAAAGCGCATGCGCACATATGCGCACGTTTTGCGCTAAAAATTGCCATTATAGCCTATGGATGCGCATATGTGCGCACTGGCATGCTCATGTATGCGTTTTTTTGCATATGCGTTTTTTTTTTTAACCATGGAATTTAGGGGTTTGGGTTAGAGTTAGGGTTAGTTAAGGGGGTTTAGGGTTAGGGTTAGGGTCAGGGTCAGGGTTAGGGTTGGGGTTTGGGTCAGGGTTAGGGTTAAGTATGGTTTGGTTAAGGGTTAGGGTCAGGGTTAGGGTCAGGATTAGGGTTAAGTATGGTTTGGTTAAGGGTTAGGGTCAGGGTTAGGGTTAGGGTTAGGGTTAGGGTCAGGGTTAGGGTTAGGGTTAGGGTTAGGGTCAGGGTTAGGGTTAAGTATGGTTTTGTTAAGGGTTAGGGTCAGGGTTAGGGTCAGGATTAGGGTTAAGTATGGTTTGGTTAAGGGTTAGGGTCAGGGTTAGGGTTAGGGTCAGGGTCAGGGTTAGGGTTAGGGTTAGGGTTAGGGTCAGGGTTAGGGTTAAGTATGGTTTTGTTAAGGGTTAGGGTCAGGGTTAGGGTCAGGATTAGGGTTAAGTATGGTTTGGTTAAGGGTTAGGGTCAGGGTTAGGGTTAGGGTTAGGGTCAGGGTTAGGGTTAGGGTTAGGGTTAGGGTCAGGGTTAGGGTTAGGGTTAGGGTTAGGGTCAGGGTTAGGGTTAGGGATGGTTTTGTTAAGGGTTAGGGTCAGGGTTAGGGTCAGGATTAGGGTTAGGGTTAGGGTTAGGGTCAGGGTTAGGGTTAGGGTTATGGTCAGGGTTAGGGTTAGGGTCAGGGTTAGGGTTAAGTATGGTTTTGTTAAGGGTTAGGGTCAGGGTTAGGGTTAGGGTTAGGGTCAGGGTTAGGGTTAGGGTCAGGGTTAGGGTTAGGGTCAGGGTTAGGGTTAGGGTTAGTTAGGGTTTAGGGTTTGGGTTAGGGTTAAGTATGATTTGGTTAAGGGTTAGGGTCAGGGTTAGGGTTAGGGTCAGGGTTAGGGTTAGGGTTAGGGTCAGGGTTAGGGTTAGTAAAGTCATGGTTTGGGTTAGTGTGAGGGGCCACCTAATGTTGGAAAAAAACGCAAACGCGGTAAAAACGCACTAAAAACGCATACAAACGCATAAAAACGCTGCGTTTTTTTCATGCATGCTCATAAAAATGCTTGAAAAAAACGCAGCAGTTGTATGCTTTTGTATGCGTTTTTTCAATGCGTTTTTTTGCGGGAAAAACGCGCTGCAAAAAAAAGCAAGTGTGAAACTAGCCTTAAACATGTGAAATGCATATTCTATGGGGTTCACATCTGGTGATTGATTCAGGCATTGCAGAATATTCCTCTTCTTTGCTATAAAACTCCTGGGTTGCTTTTGCAGTGTGTTTTGGGTCATTGTCCATTTGTACTGTGAAGTGCCATCCAACAACTTTGCTGCATTTGGTTGACTCTGAGCAGAAAGTAACACGCTGTACACTTCAAAATTTATCCAGCTGTTTCTGTCTTCAGTCATATCATCAATAAACACTAGTGACCCCGTGACTCTGGAAGACATACATGCCCATGCCATCACACTGCCTCGACCATGTTTTACAGAGGATGTGGTGTGCTTTGGATTATAAGATCAACACAGACCTGAATTTATGTCTGTCAGAGATCTGGAACTGACAACCCAGCTAGGAAGCTGGAGTATCACCTGGGACAGGGAACATCTTAGGAAAGCCAAGCACCTCTCCGTGTCAGATTGGACGGCTGAGCTTTCAATCAAAACACCGACATCCCAAACACACTGAGGGGTGGAATCATGACACCCATATTGATTATATAACTGGATCTTGAATATGTTTTGGTAAACAGCTAAAATGCTAAATCTTATGTCACTGTCCAAATATTTCTGGACCTAACTGTACCTAATTTGGAATAGGAGTTGAATAATTTTAATGGCAACTACATTGTATTCTGCTAATACATGAGTTAATGATACACACTTGTTATATTAGGAGAAACCTTACTACATTACTACATGCGAAAAATCTGAAATTTGGAACAGGCTACAAATTGCATATCATGATGTCTGAAAACTAAAAAAGTAGTAAAGATTGCAGACTGAAATGTAGTGGAATTTTTTTAAATGAAGGAAACTGAAAACATAAAGTATATAATTTTTTTGTTCAAGTCAAATGTGTCCATGGCCTTAAACATTATTTTTTCATTTAATATTTTTATGACTTCCAAGTTACTTTGTCTCATGTCTAATACTGGGTAGAAAAACCTTCAGCAACATTTCATAGATCCCACTTATTCATTGATTTTTTTTTGCAATTACGTGTTTCATACTAGTCACCCCAGACTAACAGTGTGAATATTGCAACAACACCCTCTTTAACTAGGTAACACACACATTTTTCTGAGCAGCAGTTCTTGCTAAAAGCATCTTTCTGATAAAGTATTCAAAAGAAAAATAGTGAATATAAAATTAAGTAGTATTTTGGTTTCTTTCACTCCTGGTTCTCGTTTCTGCAAAAGTTCTTTCCCCAAGTATTGCCATGTGAAAGTAACCTAGAGTAGAGTTCAGACAGGGATTTATCAAACACATCAGATGTGCTGCAGATTTTACATCTGAATGTTCTGTACTGAAGATTCGATACATCATGCAGTGCTAGTGCTGTGGATGTTATTTTATGAAATCTCATCAACATTCTGCACAGAGAATGTGCATTGTAAATTGAGTGTGTTTGCAGATTGATATCCACAGCCTGTCAATTTATGTTTTGGATTTTCAAAGGACATTTTTTCCCTTAGTGATGCATTACGAAAGCAATACCTACTGACCCCCAAAAATGCCACTATCCCCTTCCCAATATGTGATGTACTGGTATATCCTATGTCTGGTTCCCATGAATGAATAGAGCTCAGAAAGAGAGCATGCACTGAACCCAGGAGGAGCAGGCTGTGAGACACAGCTGGCATCTTACTGTAATAACAGCAAGTAGAGCTTTATACAATCAATGCTATTTAACCATTTAAATGCTGATGTAATTCACATACAATACAATTCTAATGATTGCCGGTGTGCATATGTGCTGGCTCCCACCCCCTCCCACAACATGATTCCAGGGGAATGCTGCGTTGTCACGTGAGCCGGTGGACTCCATTACTGCCCATGACTTTTTTTGTCGCAGGTTCCAGTTCCCAACAATGACTAAAAAATCAAGCAAACAAATTAAAAAGTTTATAAAAACATGAAAATATTAAATAAAATTGAAAAAAATTTAATCACACCCCCTTGCCCTCACTAAGGGTGTGTGCACACGCTGCGGATTCTGCTGCGGTTCCGCTGCGGATTTGGCTGCTGCGGGTCTGCAGCAGTTTTTGCTGCGGTGTACAGTACCATTATTCCCTATGGGAATAAAAAACCGCAGTGCAGACGGTGCAGATTTTTCCACGCGGTTTTTCTGCGGTTTTGAAACCGCAGAAAGAATTGACATTACTGTCGCATGAGCCTTGCAACATTTGATCTACTCTTGGAGACAGTGTGCCCTGGGATAACCTTCCAGGACACAAGGATGCGCAAAGCTATATCTGCAGAGGAGCGACTTCTACTCACATTACGGTATGTACTACACAACCACATTCTCTATGTTCATGATGTGTTGCCCAAAGTATGTGTATTTTTGTTTTTGGAACAATTTTTTCACCCTCATCTTACTCCAGATATATTAAAAATTACATACCAGAATGTTATGTGTAATATGTACTGAATATCACGTAGTCTTTATGCTAGAAAAAATATGTGTGTTAGTAGATATGAAACAATAAAAAGTTTGGTATGTCTGTAGCTGGTCTTTTTATCATTTTTGCCTTCTATAATGTTCCATTTCTGTTGTTCTTCAGCTTCCTGTCCACTGGCCTGTCTTATGCCGCCCTCCACCATGAGTTTCTCATTGGAAGATCTACCATTTCTGGCATAGTAAGGTCGACATGTAGTGAAATATGGTCAAGACTACATCAACTCGTCATGCCCGAGCCCAGGATGGAAGACTGGTTGAGGATATCAAGGGACTTTGAGGAGGAATGCCAGTTTCCTAATTGTATTGGGGCCCTTGATGGCAAACATGTCCGATTGCGTAAGCCGCCGAACTCTGGCTCCCAGTTCTTGAATTATAAGAAATTCTTTTCGGTTGTATTGTTGACTCTGGCTGACCATCAATATAAGTTTATAATTGTTGACATTGGGGCCTATGGAAGAACGGGAAACTCTAGAGTCTTCAATACTTCCATTATGGGTCGGCGGCTATGCACCAACCAGTTGGATCTACCCCCACCACGCCAACTACCAGGCTCCACTCAAGAGCGAACGCGCAATGTCATGAGGCCATATCCCCGGCGCAACCTGGTCCACCGGCGCAGAATTTTTAACTTGCGCCTATCAAGTGCTCGGCGACTGGTGGAGTGTTCCTTTGGCATTCTTTGTGCCAAATGGCGGGTACTCCAGTCTGCCATTCAGCTGAGTGAACAAAATGTTAATGAAGTTATAAAAGCATGTGTCATTCTTCATAACTTCACCAGGATACATGATTGTTCCTCCTCTGCTGGTGTTGTGCGTGGGTCGGACAATGTGCGTAGGGCGAGATGACATAACAACCCTCAACGTAGATTGCTCTCTGGGCTCAAAGTGCGTGATATTTTCACAAGTTACTTTATGTCACCTGAGGGGGAAACTTCTTGGCAAGAGCATGCTGTGTCTATGTTATAAATTTTTTTATTTCTGTCTGTGTAAATATATATATTTCAAGGCCTTATGATTCTCTCACTGTTTAATTGCCTTGGTAAGTGTATGTTAGTATGCTGACACCTTTTTTTATAATTAAGGCAGAGACGTAAAATGTAGTAGACAAATGTTTACTTTTGCCTTATTTTTTTTGTTTTGAAAAACATATTTTTGATAAATGTGGCAATGTGGCCTTTTTGCAGATGTGAAAATTTTTAAACAAAACATTTTCAGAAAAACAAAAATACAACAAAACCATTATGCAAGACCAAAATGGCTACATTACAAATTTTGGTAGGTCGGGGGAGGAGAAGGTGGAAGACCAGCCTGTGTTTGCTGCTGGCTACTTTGGCCAACTTGGCCATCGCCCTGTGTGGGGGCATACTGTTGCCCATGATGTGGATAGTGTACTGCCTCCTGGGACTGTGGTGGGTACTGGGCTGATTGAAATTGTAGAGGGGCCTCTTGTTGTGGCTGGTATGCCCGTGGTTCATACCCACCAAAATAGCCATGTTCTCCCCAACCTGGTTGGGACCAGCCTCCAACACTGGGTGGGAACAAGTGGCCATATTGGTGAGGTTGGCTAGAGGCAGACATATATGGCTGCTGTTGGAAAGGTTGTGTGCTGGAGGAGGAAGGGGGTGAGGTGTAGCCCCCTTATTTGAGGATCCTCAGAGCCTGCTTGAGCAAGCATGTGTGTAGGGTGTCTAAGGTGCATCAGATTCCTTGGGGAAAGCTGCCACCTCTCCAGATATTCAAATAACTCATATGGGGTATTGGGGTGTGTGCTTGCATCAAGCAGGATCTGAAAACATCCTCAAATACGTAGCCCACCTCATGGGAATGGGCCTGAAGATAACAGGCCAGGCTGCATGAGTACGCCTCCTCGCCATCATCATTATTGACTCTAGCCAGATAGTTCAGTACCCCTGTGTCAACATTGGTACGGGTATCTTGGGCAGGGATCTGACGCCTTCTTCTTCCTCACCGGGATGGTCCAGCAGGCTGTGGGGAGCCCTGAATATGGGCAGTTGGGCTGCTGCTGATGTTGCCCTGCTCCTCCTGTATGACTGATGGTGCAGCAGCAGATGGTCCTGCTTGTGGATGTGGTCCTGGTGGTGGGGTTTGTGGTGCAGGCACTGTGTTTTCCGGAGAGGAATCTTCACCCATGCTTCTTTGAAGGGGAGAAGATGGGCCAGCCACCTCTTCCCCTACAGCCCCAGGATCTATGATGGGCTCGGTATCTGAGCCAGTTTCTCTCTCTGTAAGGTTGGACTGAGTTCTGTTATGAAATAGAACAGAGCCCAAATTAAATTCCTTTTTTTTGGCCCTGTAAAGTATCTGTGTAATGTGGTGTGAGGTATCTACTTACGGTCTCAGATCCAGCATTGGAGCGAGGAAGGAGAGGTGGTCATATTAGATATATTTCCTCTTTATGTGGCCCGTATCACCACTTCTGGGACGCTGCTGACGTTCCCGTCTGTATTGGTCGCGGATGCTGTGCCAGCGTCTCATCACATCTTCCACTGCAATGTGACAGGAAATATTCTAAATTTCACATATTTGCTAGCTCTAATTTGCTACAAGTAGCCTAGGCATGTGGCCTTCTATGGTGTGCTTTCAACCCAGGGTGGCATATATAATTGGGGCATCCAGCCCAGATACACAGGGTCACGATAGTAACTACACTTAATAACTTGGTTGGCTAGGAGGATGAGGAGCTTGTGGCCTTGGCCAAATTATGTCAGTGTAAAACAATGGATCACATAAAAATCTACACGCCTCATGAGGCAAAAAGGCCAAGCACAGGAAGGGGGGGCCCTGATTCTAAATGGCTTTTTTTGATGTGAGGTAATTTTAAACACTCTTTGGGTTGTACTGACTCATTTGCTGCTGCTCCTCACGTGACCGATCACCAAAATTGTGGAACATCTGGCGACATATGCGCCTCCATGACGCCTCCTTTCTTGCCCGGTTGGCATAATGGGCATCACATTGGTCCAAGATTTCCAGACGCTCCTGCACTAATACAATAAGCATCTCCACATTGAGGAAATATGGTACCATGATGCTGCAGGACTCCGTGGAGCCGTACTTCCTGGATGTCTGGAGCGCTTTTTGAGCTAATTAGCATGTCTAAGCTTCCTGATGATGGATTGGCCCATTTCCTGTCACCTGCCAAAAGACCTGCGTATTTCTCGCAAGTCAAATGTGTGGTCCGTGTGCAATGCGTATTTTTGCGCACCCATAGACTCCCTTTGGCGTACTATGGGCGTAGTACGCTGACAATCGCAGCGTGCTGCGATTGGCATGGACCGTAGAATACGGCCGACAAATATACGGCTGTTGGGAGCTGACCCATAGAGAATCATTTGTCCGTGTGTAATGCGTGGTTTTAATGCCTCTCACTCGTCCGTATTTCACTCGTGTGACCCCGGCCTAATACATTTTTCAGTTTAATGCACAGGGCCCCAATACATCAGTTATGTTTTTTTAAAGCCACTTTCCTTTTTTGTCTTCTGGTATTAGTTGCCATCACATGTGATTTGTGAATTTGGTGCAAAATAAAACATGGTCTTGCTTGAAGTGGGTTTTGGCTCCAAAAGTCACACATTTTGCAAAATAGTGCAAAAATTGTACCAAAATACTGACGTACTCAAAAATACACCGGGAGGGGACTGGAGTGGAGTCGCACCTTTGAAAAATTCACAATTTATGAATCAGGCAACGACATCTGTAATCATTAAACTCCATCCACAAAGCGGAAAGCAAAAAAAAAAACAAGAGAGCACATAAAAAATAGACTTAAAAAAGGCCCAAATTGAATAATGAATTAGGTGCAAAACGAAGATGAAAGACACACAAAACTGGACAAAAAACAGGTGCAAAAACAAAGAAGAATCGGGGTATTTTATTTAGTAATTGACTATTTGAGGGTTCATTTTAAACCATTGTAAACTGAAGTAATTATTAGTATCGAAATTTGCAGTAATAAACACTTGTATATGTATTGTTTCAGTCCTACAAATGTATCAGTTCTTATTCCCACTGTGTAGGAGCCCTGCGTGATTTTTGGCCTGTGCAGCATTGTTTTCCTTCTTACTTACATCCATATAGCTATGTTTGGTGCTTTTTTGTAACTATACCCAATTGATTGCATATTCTTTTGCACTAAATTATAAAATATTACTGCAGAATTTTGAATGTGATTGATTTGCACAATTCTGGCAGCCTTGTAGTAGGCAATTACACATAACATGGTCAAAGTTCTATGTATATTCCTTCTTATTAGTTAATCAAGCATACAACTTCTCATCAACATCTTAAATATTTTTGGAAGCAACACAGTGCTGGAACTGTCCATCTGATACTTCAAGCGTAGGATGCTATGGTCAGATTCCAGTACTGCAGCTTTCACTATGGAGCTTCAGATATCCTCTGGAACCAGTATTCCAATTATAGTTACTCAATAGGGAAGCCCTTATAATAATTATTAAAAGTGCAGTGTGCAACAAAGTACTCATAAGTTTTGGCAATTGCTTAAAGAAGAACTCTAATCAAGTTTGTATCCTCTTAATACATTACAATCATTATATTACAGCACTGTGTACTTACAATTGTTCATTTTTGCCTTTCTACCTAATTAATTCTTCTATTTTCTCAGTTCCATGAAGAAACAAAAAGTCTATTTATCTTTCTCTTCTTCAAATCCTGACCCAGCTTCTCCCTGCTCCCCTGCCAGGGACTCTTGCAGTGAATGATGACACATACAGGGAAAATTGACCTCCTATTTCTACTCTACTTTAATTTACTTTAATTTACTCTGTTGTGGCATCAGTCATCTTCTTTGGTGTGGCGTGCTGGGGTAGTGGCATATCAACCAGGGACAGGAATAGGCTGGACAAACTGATTAGAAGGGCCAGCTCTGTCCTGGGATGCCCCCTTGATCCAGTTCAGGAAGTAGGCGACAGGAGGATACTGGCCACGGTGAGCTACATGGTGCAGAATGACTCCCATCCCATGCATGAGACCGTGACAAAGATGTGCAGTACTGTCAGTGACCGGCTACTTCATCCTAAATGTGAGAGGGAGCGCTATCAAAAGTCCTTCCTTCCTGCTGCAATTAGGCTGTATAACCAGCACTGTCCAAACCGGAGAACGACCCAAACAGTGGACTGATAGATCCAAAGTTGTGATAGTCCGGTTATATCTTTTTTTTTTTTTCGTATATGTACCTACCTACTGTCAGTGTAATGCCTTTATGCATCTGTATCTGTACTTGTTCCTGCCTTGCTGCTGTAATGCTCTGAATTTCCCTATGGTGGGACGATTAAAGGATTATCTTACATTGAGCTTAGAAGGATTCAGCATGTCAGGTTTTAATCACGTGATGTCATAGATCTAATGGAAACTAGATTAACTAGGTAGAAAGGCAAAATGAGCAATTGTAAGTACACAATGCTATATAGTATGATGATTTCAATATCGTAAGATGATAAAACCATTGATAGAAGTGCTTCTTTATCAACAACTGCTTACACCAAATCTCTGCTGACTTTTTCAGCTCCTTAGCAGATTTAGTGCTATCGCATCCATTTAAAGTTCACAGTATATGAAGAATATTAAAGGGACATTATCTCATTTTATGAGATTGAGGCTCAAAAACTGTTGCCTTCAAATAAATTTCAAGCGTGAAAATATTATATTTGATAGTGAGTTAAATATAAATGTGTATTTTAGAAAAAAGCATCTGTCCTTAAGGTCTTGTTTTAGGCATCCAATTTTTTCATATGTAACACCCCTTTAGGGCTACCACGGTACACTGGGTGTTATGGGGGGGGGGTCTCACCTCTCTAGGGCACTGTGCCTCCACCCAAATCTTGATTGGAGCTCTCTCTCTGGGGCTGCAGAAGGACAGTTATCTTCTGCCAGGGGCTGATTCGGGAAACCTCTGCCACAGCTCAGTACACACACTCAGGGAACAGGAGTAAAACCGTTTAACAGGTTTATTGCTATGCAGCAGAATTGAGGTGGGTTTAAAGGAATAACATACAATACAAGTAACGGTGCTCTATAAAAGTCATATACACATCACAGTCTACTTCTACTCCGACCCTGCAAATATAATGAAGCAGGTTCCCCCTCTCTTGTATTAACTCAGTCCAAACGTTGCTGCCCAGTTGCCGTGGATGTTGGCATGCAAATTAGAACCGTTGGTGCACTTAGATGAATATTACTGTCAATAGTCAGGGTTGTAGTGTACTCACTGTAAATAGCGCTGGTAGAACCACAAGTCTCAGAAGGGCACTCACTGTGTGTCTCAAATGGACGGAGGCTTCTCTGGACACCAGCTGGGGGCAGCAGGATTTAGGCCTTTATGCGGTGGGAGTGCCGGCAGAACTCTCCGGGTCTTTGTTGTTAATTGCCTCAAAGGGTGACAGGACCGCATTCTCTTCAGCAGCTCGGGTATCTCAGCGGGGGCCGCCACACTCTGCAGCGTAGAGGAATGCAGATCCACACCGCTCCGTCTCTCACAGCAAGCTGCCACGCTCCTTCTTGTCATGATCCAGCGTGGATCTGACAGTTTAAATGGATAAGTGAACTTTTTTTCCTTTGGCTAGGTGCCAAAGTGATGTGATTGCCCCCGGTGGCCATTAGAATTATTACACGTGGTGTCGTTCATTCTGAGTTGCCCCAGTGGTGGTGAGTGGTAGTGTACTTTAGTTTCTTTGGTTGAGTGCACGTAATTATAAATCAGGTGTGAGGCTCTTTAAAAGAGTTCAGGTGGGTTTGATGACTGTTGGTGATATTGTGTTCGTCATTTGGGAAGCAAGCCTGGGTGAGGAAGGAGCTGAACATGAGTCCTGCACAGCCCAGCCAGAGGGGACGAGTGGCAGCTATGTGGTCTGCAAGAAGGTCTGGCATGGCATGGTGGAGTCACAGTTTATGGTGTCGGCAGGAAGTGCTTGCATAGCTTGGTGGAGTGATGACTATGGAGAGAGTTGCACTCACCATGCGGGACTTGGTTGCTGAGAGCTGGACTCAAGCATGCTTGACTTTTTGGGCAGGAGCTGAACTCATCTTTGGGACTCTGTTACTGGACTTTTGCAATTGGTGGTGGACTCTACTCCAAGGCTGCACTATGGTGAAGGATCCAGTTATGGTGATGGATCCGGGTGGAGGAGAAGATGCACACAGGTGGTGGGCTCTGTTGCTAGGAGCGTACGCAACAGAGCAAAGCTAAGTGGTGTTTCCCCTATATTGTCATTTTCCTTCATGTGTGTTTAGTGCAGTGGTGGGATTAGTTTCCGCACCGACCAATTCCCTAGTGAGGGTTTAGGTTCAGGGCGAGCTATGGTTTTTAGGTTCCTGTGCGTCGCCCGGTGCGGAACCGGCATAGGGAACGTCAGGAGTGCAGGGACTCTGGCTCAGGGGAGTACAGGAGGTCTCCACTTTCCTATTCCCTATTGCAGGGCCCACCATTGTTAATGTTACCCAGGTTCCCCCTTTATTATTAAAATTCGCCTTACTGGAGGTGGGTTTTCCAGACTACTGTATGTATAACGTGTAATACCTAAATTCGCCAGTTGGAGGCGGCGTATCCAGCTGCACGTTTTATTATTTAAATTCGCCCAACTGGAGGCAGTGTATCCAGGGTCACGTGTGTCATATGGGTTCGCCTTGCGGTACTCGCTGCGTCCAGACACACGTGACCGTGACACTATCACCAACCCTACTTTTTTTTTTCTGGTGAGCTTTGGCCATGTGCAGACCTGTGAGTAATTGCTGCCGGGCCTCACTGAGGTGAGTGGGGAGTGGCAAGGTGTGTTAGAGCCACTGCAGCAGCAGTTATCAGGGTCTGGGGCCTCTGCTCAGGCAACCAGGAAATCAAAATGGCGGGTTTGGCAAATTGCGGGTCTGGCAAAAGCCCCCTAGAGTCGTTGCTGGGGAGCGAGACTTGTTCATACAGGCGGATGTAACCAGACAGGTGGGTGGAATTGGTGTCCCCATGATGCTGTCTGGGGTTCCCCAAGGTGAAGGGGTACGTCCCTGTAGTGAGCAGACTGGTGTGATAGTCCGAGGGCTTACGCCAAATCTTCAAATACCACCGAAGAAGCCGCCTCTCCTTGTCGTGTGGAGGCGACCAGCGAGTGTATATTTCCTCCATATCCCGGTCTGTTCACCTCCAGGTGTGAGCAGCAGGTATGCTTCGGGGGAGTAGGGAAAAATCTCACCCCTCGCCATTAACCAACCCTGGGAGGTGCAGACCTCATGGTGAAAGGGTTGGAGGGTGGTGTCCCTTGGTGAATAGCGGGGGTGTGAGTGTAGTGACAGCGGAGGGACGCCTCTGTTGTCGAGACCAGAATGAGTTCAACAAATTTATGACTAACGAATGTATGCAATAAACGCTCAGGTCCGGACCTGTGTGTGAACGAGCGTGTATGGGTGGCCACCAAAAAAAAAAAAAAACATCAGTGGAAGTGTGTTGCGAAGTGTTACCAGCGCATACTAAACATTCACATACATAACCTTGTTCCCCAGGTCGGCACTATGGAGATGAGTGGTGCCTCCAAAACGAACATGTATTGCCAATACCAGCGGTGCGTTTGTCATTACCCTGAAGTGTCAGGTAGTGGTGGGGTGAACTCAGGATCTGGGCGTCCCCGCTGTTGGTGTTTCCATAATGAGGAGTGGTCTTGAGGGTCCAGAGGCCCCTCATTAAGGAGGGGGTACTGTCATGATCCAGCGTGTATCTGACAGTTTAAATGGATAAGTGAACTTTTTTTCCTTTGGCTAGGTGCCAAAGTGATGTGATTGCCCCCGGTGGCCATTAGAATTAATACACGTGGTGTCATTCATTCTAAGTTGCCCCGGTGGTGGTGAGTGGTAGTGCACTTTAGTTTCTTTGGTTTAGTGCACATATTTATAAATCAGGTGTGAGGCTCTTTAAAAGAGTTCAGGTGGGTTTGATGACTGTTGGTGATATTGTGTTCGTCATTTGGGAAGCAAGCCTGGGTGAGGAAGGAGCTGAACATGAGTCCTGCGCAGCCCAGCCAGAGGGGACGAGTGGCAGCTATGTGGTCTGCAAGAAGGTCTGGCATGGCATGGTGCAGTCACAGTTTATGGTGTTGGCAGGAAGTGCATGCATGGCTTGGTGGAGTGATGACTATGGAGAGAGTTGCACTCAGCATGCGGGACTTGGTTGCTGAGAGCTGGACTCAAGCATGCTTGACTTTTTGGGCAGGAGCTGAACTCATCTTTGGGACTCTGTTACTGGACTTCTGCAATTGGTGGTGGACTCTGCTCCAAGGCTGCACTATGGTGAAGGATCCAGTTATGGTGATGGATCCGGGTGGAGGAGAAGATGCACACAGGTGGTGGGCTCTGTTGCTAGGAGTGTACGCAACAGAGCAAAGCTAAGTGGTGTTTCCCCGGTATTGTCATTTTCCCTCATGTGTGTTTAGTGCAGTGGTGGGATTAGTTTCCGCACCGACCAATTCCCTAGTGAGGGTTTAGGTTCAGGGAGAGCTAGGGTTTTTAGGTTCCTGTGCGTCGCCCGGTGCGGAATCGGCATAGGGAGCGTTAGGAGTGCAGGGACACTGGCTCAGGGGAGTACAGGAGGTCTCCACTTCCCTATTCCCTATTGCAGGGCCCACCATTGTTAATGTTACCCAGGTTCCCCCTTTATTATTTAAATTCGCCTTACTGGAGGCGGGGTTTCCAGACTACTGTATGTATAACGTGTAATACCTAAATTCGCCAGTTGGACATGGCGTATCCAGCTGCACGTTTTATTTAAATTCGCCCAACTGGAGGCGGTGTATCAAGGGTCACGGGTGTCATATGGGTTCGCCTTGCGGTACTCGCTGCGTCCAGACACACGTGACCGTGACACTTCTCCTCTGAACATTTACTTTCACTTCCTGCCCAGCTCCCTCTCCCAAGTCTCTCCTCCTCCAACCCACTCTCTCTCCTTCTATCCTTCCAGGCCGTGTCATCTGACTGAAACAAGGGTCCCAGGGAATTGTAGTCCACTGCCGCTCAGGGGAAAAATGGTTAATGTCTGTAGGTCCCTGTTTAACAGCCGCAGCAAAACTCTTCTTAGTGTCTGTAAGCTCCAGTATACCGGTAGCTGATCCGACCGTTCCCTGTGCAGGTGTTACACATACAAGTATTTTCTGTGTTTTTCCCGTTTACCATTACTATCCCTATAATAGTAAATAAAGTCGTTCACATGTCCCTGATTTTTCAAAAATCATAAAATCACAGAAATATCCGATATTGATATGAATGTCCGATCAATATTGGCAATGAAAGTGTACAGGTCTGTGAAAAAATTGGACAGAATTTGGATGCCATCTGATTGCTGTCCGTTTTTCATGGGTTTTAAACATAGAGAAACTTTTTTTCTCTTTCTCATCCGAGAAAAACTGACGAAACTTGAACCAAACTCTTATGAAGCTCTGATAAAAAAAGATGACATTCGAACCAATTTTCTCGTATGAGAAAATCACTGTCTGAATGATTCCTAAAGCAATAGAAACATAACTATATTAAGATATAAATGTACAGTGCATGAAGCATTTAATGTTCCTGCAGATAGTACAGAACTACAAGGTGGGTGATACACATTTTACCCCAGAATAGAGAATATTTAAAATGAATGATCAATACTTGCAGAGAAAGAAGCAGAATTTCTTTGATTATATATTGACACGTTATCACAAAGTTTATTATATTCAAGTGCACCATTGATTAATGAAATAAAAATTGTAACAACAGTTACTCTTTAAGCCCCAATTCCAGCTGCTGAAAAACAGCCCCATGTTCATTGTTAGGTATGGTGTTCTTTTAGTGATGACCAGCATTTTCAAGAAACTTCAACAATCTCATGAGACCATAACACATTTTTCCACTTGCTTTTGTGAGACTTGATGTAGGTTTTGGCAAAACATGGCTAGGTTTGGATGTCTTTCTTTGTAAGAAAAGGCTATCTTCTTGACACAGTACCCCACAGACTGGTGTCTTCCTTTTATGGATTATGTCACATGTGCATTGTTTAGTGCTTTCACTGTGCATTCATGCACAGATCTCTCACCCTAATGTGTTATTGAATCATTCACTGCCATAGAGAGATCTGTCTAGATTTGTCAGTCTGTATGTCTTTAGCTGAAGTTAGTCAGCATCAGTTTCTTTTTTTTCGGTCATTGTAGGACCGAATTGTTTCTTTATTTTTGGATTGCCTGCATAAAATAAAATTATTTGCTTACGACATTTATGTGAGTGCAAAGTTTTCTACAAAATTTAGATGGGATAGGATCCTACTTGGGCACCAGCCACAGGAGTGCTGTAATTGCCATTTTTACCCCACAGACCAGGTATATGAAGAATACGGGAGATTGTTGTCTCATGCAGTACACAACCAGTACTTGCCAGAAATTCTGGCAGCTTCTTTAGGGTATGTGCACACGCTGCGGATCTGCAGCGGATTTGGCCGCTGCGGATCCGCAGCAGATTCTGCTGTGTTGTACAGTACCTTTATACCCTATGGGGAAAAAAAATGCTGTGCAGACGCTGCTGAATTTTCCTCGCGGATTTGCTGCGGTTTCAAAACCGCAGAAAGAATTGACATGTCAATTCTTTCTGCGGATTCCGCTGCGGTTTGCCATCTCCTCCATTGGGGAGATGAAAAACCGCAGGGCAAAACCGCAGGCCAATCCGCAGGTAAAACCGCAGGTCTTTTGACCTGCAGATTTACCTGCGGATTTTACAAAATCCATGCAGCCAAATCCGCAGAGCATTCCGCAGCGTGTGCACTTACCCTTAATGTTGCTGTATGCCTCCTGATAACTTTCTGGACTAATTTTCTTTTTGCCTTTTCATCAATTTTTGATTAATGACGGAAATTCAGTTCTAGGTAATGTCACTATTGTGCCAAATTTAAGGCACATCTTTATGACTGTCTTCACCATGTCCCGTGGTATATATATATATATATATATATATATAGTTGTGGCCAAAAGTATTGACATTCCTGCAATTCTGTCAGATAATACTCAGTTTCTTCCTGAAAATGATTGCAAACACAAATTCTTTGATATTATTATCTGCATTTAATTTGTCTTAAATGAAAAAACACAAAAAGAATCACACTTGCAGCCAGTTGACATGGATTAAAGTTGGCTTAACCGCTGTCCTGTGTCCTTGTGTGTACCACATTGAGCATGGAGAAAAGAAAGAAGACCAAAGAACTGTCTGAGGACTTGAGAAACCAAATTGTGAGGAAGCATGAGCAATCTCAAGGCTACAGATCCATCTCCAAAGACCTGAAAGTTCCTGTGTCTACCGTGCGCAGTGTCATCAAGAAGTTTAAAGCCCATGGCACTGTGGCTAACCTCCCTAGATGTGGACGGAAAAGAAAAATTGACAAGAGATTTCAACAGAAAATTGTGCGGATGTTGGATAAAGAACCTCGACTAACATCCAAACAAGTTCAAGCTGCCCTGCAGTCCAAGGGTTCAACAGTGTCAACCCATACTATCCGTCGGCATCTGAATGAAAAGGACTGTATGGTAGGAGACCCAGGAAGACCCCACTTCTTACCCCGAGACATAAAAAAGCCAGGCTGGAGTTTGCCAAAACTTACCTGAAAAAGCCTAAAACGTTTCGGAAGAATGTTCTCTGGTCAGATGAGACAAAAGTAGAGCTTTTTGGGCAAAGGCATCAACATAGAGTTTACAGGAGAAAAAAAGAGGCATTCAAAGAAAAGAACACGGTCCCTACAGTCAAACATGGCGGAGGTTCCCTGATGTTTTGGGGTTGCTTTGCTGCTTCTGGCACTGGACTGCTTGACTGTGTGCATGGCATTATGAAGTCTGAAGACTACCAACAAATTTTGCAGCATAATGTAGGGCCCAGTGTGAGAAAGCTGGGTCTCCCTCAGAGGTCATGGGTCTTCCAGCAGGACAGTAACCCAAAACACACTTCAAAAAACACTAGAAAATGGTTTGAGAGAAAGCACTGGAGACTTCTAAGGTGGCCAGCAATGAGTCCAGACCTGAATCCCATAGAACACCTGTGGAGAGATCTAAAAATGGCAGTTTGGAGAAGGCACCCTTCAAATATCAGGGACCTGGAGCAGTTTGCCAAAGAAAAATGGTCTAAAATTCCAGCAGAGCATTGTAAGAAACTCATTGATGGTTACCGGAAGCGGTTGGTCGCAGTTATTTTGGCTAAAGGTTGTGCAACCAAGTATTAGGCTGAGGGTGACAATACTTTTGTCTGGCCCATTTTTGGAGTTTTGTGTGAAATGATCAATGTTTTGCTTTTTGCTTCATTCTCTTTTGTGTTTTTTCATTTATGCCAAATTAAATGAAGATAATAATACCAAAGAATTTGTGTTTGCAATCATTTTCAGGAAGAAACTGAGTATTATCTGACAGAATTGCAGGGGTGTCAATACTTTTGGCCACAACTGTGTATATATATATATATATATATATATATATATAGTACAGACCAAAAGTTTGGACACACCTTCTCTTTGAAAGAGTTTCCTTCATTCACTCTGAAGGCATTAAAACTATGAATTTACAGATGTGGAATTTTATAATTAACAAAAAAGTGTGAAACAACTGAAAATACTGTATATCTTATATTCTAGGTTCTTGAAAGTAGCCACCTTTTGCTTTGAATACTGCTTTGCACACTCTTGGCATTCTCTTGATGAGCTTCAAGAGATAGTTTATTATTATTATATTTTTTTTATATAGTGCTAACATATTCCTCAGCGCTTTACAGTTTGCACACATTATCATCACTGTCCCTAATGAGGCTCACAATCTGAATTCCCTATCAGTATGTCTTTGGAATGTGGGAGGAAACCGGAGTACCCGGAGGAAACTCACGCAGTCACCGTTAGTCACCGGAAATGGTTTTCACTTCACAGGTGTGCCCTGCCAGGATTAATAAGTGGGATTTCTTGGCATATAAATGGGGTTGGGACCATCAGTTGTGTTGTGCAGAAGTCTGGTAGATACACAGCTGATAGTCCTACTGAATAAACTGTTAGAATTTGTATTATGGCAAGAAAAAAGCAGCTAAGTAAAGAAAAACGAGTGGCCATCATTACTTTAAGAAATGAGGGTCAGTCAGTCTGAAAAATTGGGAAAACTTTGAAAGTGTCCCCAAGTGCAGTGGCAAAAACCATCAAGCGCTTCAAAGAAACTGGCTCACATGAGGACCGCACCAGGAAAGGAAGACCAAGAGTCACCTCTGCTGGGGAGGATAAGTTCATCCGAGTCACCAGCCTCAGAAATCGCAGGTTAACAGCAGCTCAGATTAGAGACCAGGTCAATGCCACACAGAGTTCTAGCAGCAGACACATCTCTACAACAACTGTTAAGAGGAGACTTTGTGCAGCAGGCCTTCATTGTAAAATAGCTGCTAGGAAACCACTGCTAAGGACTGGCAACAAGCAGAAGAGACTTGTTTGGGCTAAAGAACACAAGGAATGGACATTAGACCAGTGGAAATCTGTGCTTTGTCTGATGAGTCCAAATTTGATATCTTTGGTTCCAACTACCGTGTCTTTGTGCGACGCCGAAAAGGTGAACGGATGGACTCCACATGCCTAGTTCCCACCATGAAGCATGGAGGAGGAGGTGTGATGGTGTGGGGGTGCTTTGCTGGTGACACTGTTGGGGATTTATTCAAAATTGAAGGCATACTGAACCAGCATGGCTACCACAGCATCTTGCAGCGGCATGCTGCTCCATCCGGTATGCGTTTAGTTGGACCATCATTTTTTTTTCAACAGGACAATGACTCCAAACACACCTCCAGGCTGTGTAAGGGCTATTTGAAAAAGGAGAGTGATGGGGCGCTACGCCAGATGACCTGGCCTCCACAGTCACCAGACCTGAACCCAATCGAGATGGTTTGGGGTGAGCTGGACCGCAGTGCGAAGGCAAAAAGGCCAACAAGTGCTAAACATTTCTGGGAACTCCTTCAAGACTGTTGGAAAACCATTTCCGGTGACTACCTCTTGAAGCTCATCAAGAGAATGCCAAGAGTGTGCAAAGCAGTAATCAAAGCAAAAGGTGGCTACTTTGAAGAACCTAGAATATAAGACATATTTTCAGTTGTTTCACACTTTTTTGTTAACTATATAATTCCACATGTGTTAATTCATAGTTTGATGCCTTCAGAGTGAATCTACAATTTTCATGAAGATAAAGTAAACTCTTTGAATGAGAAGGTGTGTTCAAACTTTTGGTCTGTACTGTATATCTATATATAATGTCTGGGAATTTTTCTTGTACCTTTCTCCTGACTGATAAGATTCAGCAATGAAATCCCTTTGCTGCGTTGTAGATAGTTTACAGACGATGACTTTTACTGTAAAATGCAACTAAGAAAATGTCAGGAAAAATCCTAGTAGAACAGCTAAACTTTGTGTGGGGTTAATAAGAATCACTGCAATTGTTGGCAGCTGTGTATTAACTACTATATAACAAAGTTTAAATATGATTGGCTTTTTCTGAACACACCCACATCCAAAATGGTAACAGGCTATTCCTACCTATTCAACTACATTATTTTGGTTTTACTATTTTTATTGCCCACTCAAAATGTTTTGTTTGCTTCTCAATACATTTATACAGATTTTGCATAACATTAAGGGTGGAAAAAGTTCTGAAATTATCCTTCTTGTTATGATTTTCTTACATGACGAAAAACCTGGATTTCTAAAAGGGTTATCTAGACTTTTTTTATATCCACTGTATACATACTTCATATGCCCAGACTTTAACGAATCATTTCCGATACTGACCTCTCTGGAAGATTAGTCGTTAATATGTGTAGATGGATCAGGATTGTAAATGGGTATGCAAAGATATCGGTAAAATGGCATACTTGTCAGGGAATGGCAGGTGAAGATTAATGTAGACAAATGTAAAATTATGAACCTACACATGGTAATAGCTATTTCCCCATTAAACCGAACAAAAATAGACAATCTAAGAGACACTGTGTGCCTGGCAGCAGATTTAAAAAAAATGCAAGAAACCATAAATTCCCTAGCTAGAGACATACTTTAAGCATGCTAATATATTGTCACAAAGTGATTTATCTATTTCTGTTCTTTCTTTAGTTATTTGTAACCAGGTAACAAGTTGAATTGCTTTATGGCTGCATTTAGAGAATCAGTTTATCTTCTCAAATGAAAATACTATTACAACTTGTTATATTTATTCCTCTAATATATGTATATATTAATTAATTTTTGGACTCCTTATCTTGCGCAATTGCTACTAGGGCTGCAACATTATGCATCCGAATCTGGAATTGGATTAAAAAATAGACAAGTTTAACATTTCCTAAAAGACTAGTTCCATCTTCAGCTGAAATTAAAAATATGCATGTACTTATAGTTTTAATTGTACAGCTTAGGCCTCTTTCACACTTCAGTTGTTTGACGTCAGTTGAAACCCGCCAAAGTGTAAAAAATCGGATCCATTTCCGTTTCACAACAAACGGATGCACCAGATCTGTTTTTTTGATGGATCCGCATCAGCCACCAATGTCTGAAATTTAAAGCAATAGGACTCTGGAAAAGAGAGAGAGAGAGAGAGAGAGAGAGAGAGAGATTTTTGCTGCCAGAACAGGTTTTGGGGTTAAATTTCATGAAAGGAAATTCTTCCGGGCATGCTCAGTATAAAAAAGCGAAATCCATTGGCAGATTCCGTCAATTAACGGTTGGCAATGGATCCGTCACCCATAAGCGTCCATTATAATGCATGGAGGACAGAGATGGATCCGTTGCTATCTGCTGTTTTAACGCAGACGAAAAACGTTTCATTGTCCGTCCACTCCAGACAGCGGACACCAACATTATGACTGATCCATCAAAAAAGGGATGCAACGGATGACCATCCGTCAAAATCCTACGCTAATGCAAGTCTATGGGAAAAATGGCGGATCCGTTTTTTTCTAAAAACGGCAGATTTTGACTGACGTCAAACAACTGAAGTGAGAAAGATGCCTTACATCCACATGTAAACAGACAGCAGAATAGGCCTGATTCTGAAGTCATACTCTCTTTCACCTGTCCTTTACTTCATGCTTATCTACCCAATGTACTGTATGTTAGGAGAAATAAGAGACAAATGGTATGGAATATGATTGAAGGATTGGATGCAGGATTTTGTTCGTAGTTTGGTAACAGAAATTGATAGAAACACAGAGAAACACAGTATAACAAACGTGTAAAAATAATCTGTTGTAAAAAAAATATATATAACAGTAGACAGCAAGTGCTAGTAAAAAGATAATAACAAAACAGGGTATTTAGTTGATACGTTTTTTGGCAAAAAATGTATACTAAGTCGCTCTACCAAACGTCAAGGTATACCCATCAGAGCAGTCCATAACCGATGTATTTAAAACCTGACCATGTGAATAGTACCTACTGTATATGAGCAGGATTCAGAAAGGTAATGTCCAATGTGGACACGCTGTATAAGACGGCTTTATATGTGCATGGCCCACAAGGGAGGGGTGGAGACCTCCCAAATGTTTGCAAAAGCAAGAAACCAATTGAAAACAAACGCATTGGCCATGCACACAGTGAACAAGTCGGTAGGACAGTGTTTACACCACCAAAAGACTGAAACACAGTATAACAAACGTGTAAAAATAGAAATAGCTGTAGAACAAAAATACACTAAGGGTATGTATACATGGAGAATTTTGAGAATTTTTTGGGAGTGGGTTTGCTTAAAAAAGTCTGAAAAATCACTCAAAAAATGCTTTTAAGACTCCTCCTATTCTTAAAGCTCTCTCTGACCTTTCCCGGCGCCTGCGCACTGCAGTACTGCTCCAGAGCCTGCGCCGGAGCCATGAAGGGAAGCAAAGACAAGGATGTCATCGCTAGAAGATGGGAGGCGCTGGACCGCGACACCCATCGGACCCGGACCGGACCGCCCCTGGGTGAGTATAATATAACTCGTTTTTCTTCTCTTTCAGGTTACATCAGGGGCTTATCTACAACATTACAGAATGCTGTAGATAAACCCCTGATGGCGGTGGCCGCATCTTATATACAAAAAAATAGGTGATAGATTCCCTTTAAAAACATTTAAATGAAGATTTATTACCATCTTTTTTGGACCATAAGAAGCACTTTTTTCCTCCAAATTTGGGAGGAAAGTGTGGGGTGTGTCTTATCGTCCGAATGTAACATGTGGGGAGGTGCAGCAGCAGAGTGGGATCGTACTGGGATCACACTCGCAGGAGGCAGGAAAATGTTGCTGCTGCAAGAATCCGGCGCTGGGGAAACCATGTGGTCCCGATGCTTAAAGTGAAGGAATAATCATTATTCCTTCACTTAAACAGAAAACCCACATGGCTTCCCCAGCGCCGTATTCCTGCAGCGGCTGGGGAGATTGTGTGTCCTGTGGAGAAGGAGGCGGCAGGAGCAGGGTGCCACAGGAGAGATCGCCTCATACCTGACAACAAAAACCAAGCTGTGCTGATGTTGAATGCACCCTTATAGGACCAGTGTGAGGTAATGAAGAGGGTGGGCTGGAGCATCACATGACAGCATAGAGCCCGACCTCTTCATGATGTCATCACAGGTCCTGCAGACACTGCATTAGAAACAATGCAGATTCCTCTTACTCAATCTGTGGTGAAGTAACAAGAGGGAGGGCTCTGTGTGGTCATGTGATTCTCCAACCCTTCTTTACCTCACCATAGGTCCTGTAAGCTGTAGAGAGAGAGAGAGAGAGAGAAAGAAACTTTCGGTTTTCTAGTGTGGCTGGCTGCAGGACCTGCACTGAGCACAGTGAGCACAGCCTGTACAAGTAATAATTAATTAAAAATTTAGTAATAACACATAAAAATGCACTCTGCCACTCTGGTGAACTATAACTCCCAGCATGCCATAGGATCTGCAGGACATACTGGGAGTTATAGTTCTCCCATGGGATCTTAAAGCAGCACTCCAGTGTTATTTTTCAGTTCTGGAATGGTGCTTTAAATACAAACCCTGTACCTCCATTCTTATACTCACCCTCCAGCATCTTCATATATTACTTTACAGACACCACATACTATTATATATAATAACACCACATATAATAGTATGTTATTTATGTTATTAAATATTTTACCACATTTTTTGCTTCAAATATTTTTTTCACTATTTTCCACCTCTAAAACCTGGGTGCGTCTTAGGCCATGTGCAGATGTTGCGGATTTAATTGCGGTTCCGCTGCGGTTTGTACCACGCGGAATAGCCTAAAATCCGCAGTGTAGTGCACCTACAATGGGAGTCTATGGGATCCGCAGACTTGCTGTGCACATGCTGCAGAAAAAAACGCACAGAAACGTAGCGGTTTATTTTCCGCAGCATGTCACTTCTTTTCTGCTGTACTGCTGCGGTTCTGCACCCATAGACTCCCATTCTATCTTTCAATTCCGCAGCAAAACCGCTGATCAAATAAAGATCTGCAGTTTTGCTGCTGATTTGCTACCAAAAACTGCAGGAAAGGGAAATGAGGTGACAGGAAGGAGGAAGTGTATGTGCTGTCAATAAAATGGAGTCGTACCGTCGTATGGGGATGGATGTGAGGCGTATGGTTGAGTTGGTAAGTTAGTCTGTGTGTGTTAGTCTGTGTTTGTGTGTGTGTGTGTCAGTCTGTGCGTCAGTCTGTGTGTCTGTATTGACAGATTGTGGTCATTCGTCGGATGGGACAGCTCTCCCATCCAAATATGATGGGAGAGTTTTCCCATCGTCAGGCGAATGACCACAATGGGTTAAAAAAAAACACATGACATACAAACAGTACATACAACACACAACATGTAAACATACTCACCACATAGGACTTTCGCCCGCCCGAAGCCTTCCCTCACTGGTCTTGCATTAAAATGTTAAAAAAAATTAAAAAAAAAAACAACAAAAAAAAAGGTTCTGTCCCACGATGTCCTCCGGTGATGCACTGCAAGAGTTAAATTGCTCCTGCAGTGTTCTTCGGTGGTTTCCCACTGTCCAATGAACTCCGGGACCTCACTTTACGGTCCGGGAGCTCACTTTACGGTAATTGACCTGTTGGAATTGCCGTAAAGTGAGAGTCCCGGAGTTCATTGAACTCCGGTTAACTTTCACGCCTGCGCAGTCACACTGCAGGAACTTTCTCCTGTCAGTGTGACTTTTTAACCCGTGGAGAGCAGTCACATCTCCTGATGTGACTGTTCTCCATTAGAGATCGACGTGGGACATTCGATTTTAAATGGATTGCGTCGGACAGGTGGTATTTTTGTGGTTTTTTATTTTATTTTTACTTACAGGTTATGGTTCTTTATTGGTAAGTATGGTTAAATTAAGAACATTAAAAAAAAATTTCTGTGTGTTTTTTTTAAATATTTAACTATAGGATTAATAATGGATCGGCATCTTCTTGACGCCTCTCCATTATTAACATGGCTTAATGTCACCTGTCAATCAAAGGTGACATTAACCCTTTATTACCCTACATCCCGCCGCCATGGTGCAGGATGTGGGAAGAGAGGGGCTAAGTGCTGGAATTGCCAGAGAATATGGGAAGCAAGGTGTGCCACAGTCCGCGCTGCTGAGTCCACAAAATCACCTGGGATGCAAGATGTTGTAACAAAGTACTTCTTTATTCCTTCCTACGCGTTTCGGCGCCCTTCCTGGCACCTTCCTCAGGGATATCCCTGATATTGAATATCCCTGAGGAAGGTGCCAGGAAGGGCGCCGAAATGCATAGGAAGGAATAAAGAAGTACTTTGTTACAACATCTTGCATCCCAGGTGATTTTGTGGACTCAGTAGCGCGGACTGTGGCACACCTTGCTTCCCATATTCTCTGGCAGTTTTTCCACATTGGAGTGGTCGGTGGAGGTCCTGCAGCAGCTGATACTGTGTTATGTCTTCAAGCCAGTTGTGGGTCACACAACTGGAATAGGTGAGTGGAACTGCATTACACCACTCACATCGTAGTGTCACTAGTGATAGGGCACTATTGCGCCTCTTGTTCCCCCACCCTTTTTGTATTGATAAGTGCTGGAATTGGCGCATCTGATAGATGTGCCATTTCTGGGGCGGATGCGTGCTGATATTTGTAGCCAGGGGGGGCCAATATCCATGGCCCCTTCCTCGGCTATGAATATCAGCCCGCATCTGTCGGCATAGCCTTTCTGGCTAAAAAATATAGGGGGACCCCACGTCATTTTTTTTGGGGGGGTCCCCCTATTGTAATAGCCATCAAAGGTTCTGCTGACAGCGGCGGGTTGATATTCATAGCCTGGGAAGATGAACCTCTTCCCAGGCTACAAAAAATCAGCACACACTTGCTTGCTTTTCCTCTCTGGACTTGAAAATTGGGCGTGAGCCCACGCCATTTTTTTTCAAGTCCAGACAGGGACAAACAGCAACTACGTGTTGATTTTTTGTAGCCTGGGAAGAGGTTAATCTTCCCAGGCTATAAATATCAACCTGCTGCTGTCAGCAGAGCCTTTGATGAATAAAAAAATATATGGGGACCCCACGTCATTTTTTTGGGTGGGGGGGCCACATATTCTATTAGCCATCAAAGTCTCAGCTGACAGCGGCGGGTTGATATTCAAAGTCTGGGAAGATTATCCCCTTCCAAGAAAACCAAAAATCTGGCCCCAGTTAATGGATTTGCCGTTCCGGACTTGAACAAAAAGGCGTGAGCCCACGTCATTTGGTTCAAGTGCAGAAGGGTAAATCAAGTAACTGTGGCCTGATTTTTGGTATCCTGGGAAGGGGATAATCTTCCCAGGCTATGAATATCACCCCCCAGCTGTTTTGAAAAAAAAACATCCATCGCGATCAAATTTGGAAACCAATGGAGGCCTGTATTTGGATAAACACCACAAATGAATGTGGAATCTATTTCAAATTCGCCTTAGTATTGTGTGTGGCCTCCATGTGCGTGTATCAGTTCACTACTACGCATGGCTCTCAAAATAAAAACCACCCCACACCATTATTAATAACCCTCTGCTAAAACGGTCATGCTGAAGGATGGCGCAGGCACCATGCTCACACTTTGCACATGTGACATACATGACAGAGTGTGGAGACAACATGCAGAGTGATCTGTTGCCTGCAGCATCATAAAGCATGACATGTTTGGCACTGGGTCAGTAATGGTGTGGGGTGGATTTTCTTGGTCGGGCCACATAGCCCTCCCGATGCAGTTGGCCCTAGGTTCCACAATGCCAGACCTCATGTGGCTGGAGTGTGTCAGCAGTTCCTGATAGATGAAGGCAGTGAAGCCATGGCCTGGACCGTCCATTCCCCATAATCCAATTGACACCCTGGGACATCATGTCTTGCTCCATCCACCAATGTTACGTTGCAACTCAGACTGTCCAGGAGTTGACAGATAGGTGTGCCCAATGCTATCACCTCGTGAGGGAAGTGTGTGTACGTGAGTGTGTATGTGTGTGTATGTCATTTTGTGTATGCTAACAAACTAAATATGAAGATATAAATAACATATTCTTATCCATTACAGATAAGTGACATGCCAGGTATCTGGGACCCGGCTGATGAGGCCTACAAAGACAAATATACACGGGATATGTGTTGGTCCAGAATCTGCCGTCAGCTGTATCCTGAATTTGATGGGTACACCAGTGCCCTGCAGCAGAAAATTAGTAAGTAATTTTTGGTATGTTGTTTATACAGAACAACTCTTCATTTTTAAACGTATTGCTCGGATCATAATGTGTTTTTTCTTTAAATTTTAGCTCATGATGTGAAGCAACGATGGAGATCGGTGAGAGATCGGTTTCAAAAAATCCAAGCCAAGATTGACACCAGTGGGTTTTCTCCGGCCAAAATCAAATTCAGCCTCTATCAAGATATGTGTTTCTTGCTAACCAGCAGGACTTTGAGGAGGTGAATATTTAGATATAATTTGAATGTTGTTATGATGACTAAAATTTTAATTATCACTGAAAACTCTGTTATCTTTTTTTATCACAGCACTGATGGAAACATTTCGCCTCCTGATGAAGATGCCAGCCAAGAGCCCACAGGATCCACTGATTCAATGGATGGGTCTTCATTGTGTGGACCTGAGTCTCCATGTACTTCAGGTGTAGCGTCGGCTGCGTCATCTTCAGGGACGGCATCTTTTTCAGAGACCCAAATTATTCCTGCCCCAAACAGTCAAACAGCTGCCAATCCGTTGACAGTAACCGAGCCACTGGCCAAAAAAAGCAAAGCCAAAACCAAAAAAAAATGGATGAGACTACAAAAAGGGTTAATGACACCATAGAGCTCATCAATAAATCTTCCAGGGAAGATCACTTGGATTTCTTTGGTGCCAGCATAGCCAGCAAAGCTCGGTTACTGTCAGCGGAAAGGCAGACTAAGTTTATGACAATAGTAAATGCAATATTGTCAGAATTCGAAGACCCTTCCCCTATCGCACCATTAGCTGATATTGTAATGGGGGCCACACAAAGTGTTCGTGCAAGGCGTCCACCACCACCATTGCCGCCTCCACAACCACCAATGTCACCACCACCACCACAACAGCGTGATGACCAACGATATCGGCGTCCTCCCATGAACTATTCGTACTATGGAGATGTTAACTCGGAACACATGAGTTACAACCCAGATTACATCTTTCTAAACTAGTTTAGGTCATAAGGCAGGTCATGGATGATAAAGTCCTCCATTACCTTCACAAGTTCTGCATTGCTGACACCAGACCTGCTGTCACCGGTTTGTGATGCCATATTCGGACAACACTCGTGTTTGTTGCACCTTTTCTTAGTTGTTGAAAGATTATATATTTGAAACAAAAAAAAAGACTATGTTGGTCATAAAGTCTTTATTGGTTTGATAATAAATTAATATTTTCAAATTTTTTGTTTATTATTTGTGGAAACATATCATAAGGGCTATATAAAATTGTTTTTGGGATAAAGAAAATCTAATTTGCCGCAATTGTCTTTGTCTTCACATCAGTTATCTGTAAAAAAAAAAATATTAAGTTACATCAGATACAGATTTATTTTACTGACCAAAGTTTTACATAACAAAATCTCGTCACATATGGGTAACTTACCTTCTCAAATCTTGGTATAGCACACGAAAGTGACCCTTTCCTGTACATTCTGCCACAATGCGGTGTACCCAGATTCTTCTGGTTCTCTTTCTGGCCTGCAAGTAAGATAAAAAAATTTGGGTTAAGGTCCCGTGAGAGTCTACGACGCTCCAGCGCTGACGAAAACAATGTGACCTAAAGATGGTTGGTACGTCGCTACATGGTCACTCAACAGGCAGATCAATTCAATTTACACAGCAACTATACGGCAAGCCGTAACAACCTCAGCGGTCATTGGGACCTTGTCATATAGCAGCTATTCTGACGACTCCCACCTGCGTCCCTGAATTCTGTGTCAACATCACAGTTGCTCATTGGCAGCAAACATAGCAATGCATGAGGCCAGCGGGACACCAGCGATCAAAAAATGGACAGGACATTGAAGCTCAATTAGCAATATCCAGCAGGGGGACGGTCGCCCATATCCGTCACATGTAGCAAGATTGCTGGCGAGGTCGCTGTTGCGTCACAACAGCTGTGATGTTTCAGCCATGTGGCTAGCCATCTCACTATGTGTGATGAGGACTCAAAAACAATATTTTTACATATAGTGTTGCTTACCTGGAGTCTTTGCTGATTCAGATAATCAAGCAATACTCCCAAAGCTTGGAGGCGTTGTGGCCTGCGTAGCCATACATTAGTTTCACCATGTTCTTCGCCATGCTGTGTGCTTCGTTGTTCACTCCGATCATTTTCAATGTTAGCAGTCATGATTACGAAAGTGTGCAGATTACAAAATGGAGAAAGAGGTTGGACTAGGAAATGACATCATTTTTTTTTCTATTTTGAAGTTTCTTCTCTTTATTTTGCTTTCAAAAAAGGCAGACAAATCAGGCAAAAAAACGCAAGCAAAACAGCACAAAAAATGCATGAAATCAGCATAGAAACTGCATGGTTAAGTGTTTGAAAAACGCAAGAAAACCGCATTCAAAAAACCGCATCGAAAACGCATCAAAACCGCAAACAATCCACCATGCGGTTTCTGCCAGCAGATGCAGTTTTTGTGCAGAAAAATCAGACCAAAAATATGCAACGTCTGCACATGGCCTTATAGTGCAGTGTGTCTTATAGTCTGAAAAATACAGTGCATTGTTGCAGACATGAATCTGCAAATGAAGTTCTGGTTTGGCTTCTTATCTTAAGTCATGTGGCAAGGCTTATTAAAGGGTCGATATTGTCTTTAGTACTGCTGCATCGAAGAGGTGGTGCTATGGCTCAAGTCCTCTTCCTCACTGAAAAGACTATTTGCATATTTAAATGACCTGAGGAGCATTGCATGGTCTACAGTTGTGGCCAAAAGTATTGACACCCCTGCAATTTTGTCAGATAATACTCAGTTTCTTCCTGAAAATGATTGCAAACACAAATTCTTTGGTATTATTATCTTCATTTAATTTGTATTAAATGAAAAAAACACAAAAAGAATTGTCCTAAAGCCAAATTGGATATAATTCCACACCAAACATAAAAAAGAGGGTGGACAAAAGTATTGGCACTGTTCAAAAAATCATGTGATGCTTCTCTAATTTGTGTAATTAACAGCACCTGTAACTTACCTGTGGCACCTAACAGGTGTTGGCAATAACTAAATCACACTTGCAGCCAGTTGACATGGATTAAAGTTGACTCAACCTCTGTCCTGTGTCCTTGTGTGTACCACATTGAGCATGGAGAAAAGAAAGAAGACCAAAGAACTGTCTGAGGACTTGAGAAACCAAATTGTGAGGAAGCATGAGCAATCTCAAGGCTACAAGTCCATCTCTAAAGACCTGAATGTTCCTGTGTCTACCGTGCGCAGTGTCATCAAGAAGTTTAAAGCCCATGGCACTGTGGCTAACCTCCCTAGATGTGGACGGAAAAGAAAAATTGACAAGAGATTTCAACGCAAGATTGTGCGGATGTTGGATAAAGAACCTCGACTAACATCCAAACAAGTTCAAGCTGCCCTGCAGTCCGAGGGTACAACAGTGTCAACCCATACTATCCGTTGGCATCTGAATGAAAAGGGACTGTATGGTAGGAGACCCAGGAATACCCCGCTTCTTACCCCGAGACATAAAAAAGCCAGGCTGGAGTTTGTCAAAACTTACCTGAAAAAGCCTAAAATGTTTTGGAAGAATGTTCTCTGGTCAGAAGAGACAAAAGTAGAGCTTTTTGGGCAAAGGCATCAACATAGAGTTTACAGGAGGAAAAAAGAGGCATTCAAAGAAAAAAACACGGTCCCTACAGTCAAACATGGCGGAGGTTCCCTGATGTGCATGGCATTATGAAGTCTGAAGACTACCAATAAATTTTGCAGCATAATGTAGGGCCCAGTGTGTGAAAGCTGGGTCTCCCTCAGAGGTCATGGGTCTTCCAGCAGGACAATGACCCAAAACACACTTCAAAAAGCACTAGAAAATGGTTTGAGAGAAAGCACTGGAGACTTCTAAGGTGGCCAGCAATGAGTCCAGACCTGAATCCCATAGAACACCTGTGGAGAGATCTAAAAATGGCAGTTTGGAGAAGGCACCCTTCTAATATCAGGGACCTGGAGCAGTTTGCCAAAGAAGAATGGTCTAAAATTCCAGCAGAGCATTGTAAGAAACTCATTGATGGTTATCGGAAGCGGTTGGTCGCAGTTATTTTGGCTAAAGGTTGTGCAACAAAGTATTAGGCTGAGGGTGCCAATACTTTTGTCTGGCCCATTTTTGGAGTTTTGTGTGAAATGATCAATGTTTTGCTTTTTGCTTCATTCTCTTTTGTGTTTTTGCATTTAAGACAAATTAAATGAAGATAATAATACCAAAGAATTTGTGTTTGCAATCATTTTCAGGAAGAAACTGAGTATTATCTGACAGAATTGCAGGGGTGTCAATACTTTTGTCCACAACTGTATAAGTATCTTTAGACTGGCTTAGTACTCTCCACAAGGAAAAGCTTTCCCCCTTAAACTCATTATCAGAAGCCTGTTCCCTAGCCAAGTCAGATCTTCTGCATTGCACTGATGAGCGGCAAACACCCTGAAACATGTCTGCAAATGAAGTGTCTGGTTTGGCTTCTTATCTTACATCATATGGCAAAGCTTATTAAAGGGTCGATATTGACTATTAGGAATGGTGGTCCCAAAGGTGACACTAGAGTTTAAGCTCTCTTCTTCTCTGAAGAGGTGATTTGCATAGATATATTAAAGATATTACCAGTGCAGGAGTGTTACGCTTTGTATTCCCAGTACATATATCAAACATATACTTGTACATGTACCCATATTAATCAGACAGGGGCTGTGTTTCCTGTGTGGCATCAGTTGTATTATCATGGGAGACAATGGGGAACATATGCCACTGTATGACTATTCAATGACATCTGCGGGAGCCTTCAACTGGAAGTATACATATAGAAATCCTTTTAAAAATGTTTGACATCAAATGAAAGGCTGGAGCACAATCAAAACAGAACTACTAGGACAACCGCTTTCTGATCTGAATGTTTGCCCCGATGAAAAAAACCCCACCTATACTCATCTTCTGTGCCGGCACTGTTCCAATGGTGTTGGCACTCACAGTACCGAAGGACAGGAAAGGTTGTTACGCCACGTGAACTCTGAGCCCAATCAGTGCTGGCGTCACTGTCCCCACCTTCAGACATTTAGGTAACCAAGAGAATAGACCTGCGGTTGGCGCACACTTCCTCTTGATTATTTATATGTCTGAAGGTGGGGACATTGACCCCAGTGTTGATTGGGTGTAGGGTTCACGTGTCATAACAATTGAACGTGAATGCTGGGAATGCGAGTGCTGGAACGGTGCCGGCACGGGAGGTGAGCATAAGTGTTTTTATTTTAACCGGGCAAACATTCAGATCAAGAAGGGGTTGTCCTAGTAGTGGACAATCCCTATGACGTATTTTAAACTGAAAGCAGGTGGGTTACATGTCACTACAACTTTTTGTGAATAATAGTGATAGAAAGTGTTCTGACCAGATCCCCCTGCTGCCCAGCTCTTTTATGGGACTGTCTTTATTGCAAAAGGTAATAGCATTCTGTAATATATTTGTGAGACAACATATTAGGGCATTCACACACTGTTCCTCCAGTCCAAGCAATTAAACTATATTGTAATCAATGGTGAGAGTGTTTTCTAAGCTCTCTTTTAACATATACACCACAATTAATTGCTTTCACGTTACTATTAGTCAAAGCACATTCTGATTTAAGCTATGACTTAAGATATTCATATTGCCATACTGCACAAAATACCACCTGCAGGTGGCATAATAATTACTGCATAAATGCAGGCATTTTCTACAAATAGTAGCTTTACATCACATGTTTCACATGAATAATATTACTGCTATAGTTCACTGTAAAGCTGAACTACGTCTTATGGCTATTGATACCAAATATACTTTTAGGGATAAAATTCCGCCAATGAACAATAAATTCAGTAAGGGCCAATGTATTGTACTTTTTTAGTATCCAAACACAAGGTAATAAAACAAAAATGTAGTTTGTAACAGATCTGTGGCTCACACTTGACTTAAGTGTATCTCTGTGTGCCATAATTGTGTAATGACCTAGCTAGAGAAGGATATGACCCTTAAACAGATCCAGACATATAATCCTTTACCCCTTGCTGGCTGTCGGCAGTCAAGCTGTTATTGTTAGGCATTGAACAGAGGAGTATCCTGCCTTTAAGGTGTGAAGATGAACAGCTCTGGGTTCTAAATCTGAGTATAATTTGCAAGGTGTATGCCAAAGAGACTTGGGGAAGAACTGAACTGTAACCCAGCTGTGATCCTTCTGTGAGATACAAATATCTAGAAAGAAACGACTACTGCTTTTCAAGCTAAAACATGTCTGAGCAACACAGGCAACATATGTAATGCTACTTAGAAAGACAAGAGACTGAGCCAGGAATTGGCATCACTAGTTGCATCATTTGTGGCTATATATCTGTACCACTATGATGTGAAATATTCCTACAATTATGGTTAAGTCATACCGTCCCTGCACACACTCACCCCCCTCATTATAAAACTGCTTTAAGTGCAGATATGGTTCTAATATGTCCTCTTCATCAGCTTTCTACCAGAACTTTACCTGCAAGAACTTCCTTTCATCCAAACTACCAGCATTGTTCTTGTCATTGTCCCAAATTGTCCATATTTTCCAATGGTTTGGCTCTCAGAATTGAAAGCCTGCCCCTCTGATATGCAATATAAAATTTGACAGACGGAAGAGGAGGAGGAGCAGAGAGACAAGACTCACCCACACTTTCCGTAATCCGTTTTGGCGTATCTACTGCCACACATTGATTACACTTGGCAACATGTATTGGACAGCCAGTTAGATAGAAGGGAGACACCTAGTGGCAGATGTATTGGACTGTTTTGAACTATAAATCAAGTTATGTGCAGATTGCCTGTTGCCTAGATAATCAATATTAGAACTGTGGGGCTACCACACCTGACACAACCAACAATCAGTTGATATTACCTCTGATGGAGCACTACCACTCCATACACTGTTTAGTGATCATCACTGCTAGGTAGAGATAAACAGATCTTATGAAATTCAAATTCAATGACTTTGCCAGATTTTCCTCCAAATTTGTGGAGAATAAATTTGCTTGACACTCAATTCTCGAAGCTTGTAATTGCTCAAAAAATACACCTGAGGGAAAGGAGTGAGAAAGAGAAAAAATTCTGCTGAACAAAAAAGCTTACACTTTACAAGTGAGAGAGAAAGGAGCTGATCATAAGAGCTTACATTTCACTGACGAAAGAGAAAGAGGACCCGATCATAAGAACTTACACTATAGGGGCGAAAGACAAAGAGGACCCTACTGATCATAAGAGCTTACACTATAGGGGCGAAAGACAAAGAGGACCCTACTGATCATAAGAGCTTACACTATAGGGGCGAAAGACAAAGAGGACCCTACTGATCATAAGAGCTTACACTATAGGGGCGAAAGACAAAGAGGACCCTACTGATCATAAGAGCTTACACTATAGGGGCGAAAGACAAAGAGGACCCTACTGATCATAAGAGCATACACTATAGGGGTGAGGGAGAAAAAGGACCCTTCTGATCAGAAGAGTTTACCCCATATGGGCGAGAGGCAAAGAGGACCCTGTTGATCAGAAAAGCTTACACTAAACGGGAGAGAAAGAGGACCAACCCTTTCTAAGCTGAAATATTCGGTGTGGCACCAAAGGCTTCATATTCCTGGGCACCAGTTTTGTTAGTTCCTTTAGGGTCGATATATTTGCGCTTTGGAGAATGTTTTCAATTCACAAAATATGATTATAAATAAATGAGTTATACTATATAAACACAATCTTCTAAATTTAAAGTCATAATTTAGATTCTCTAACCTTCTTTGCTCAACTTTTACCATCAGTAGAAAGGTTTAGCAATTCAGTTCCTCTGCTGAAGTCTGGCCATGCACATAGTATAACTGATGGCGAAGTGCTCATTTTGCCAACAGCAATCTCTCCAATCTCCCCCATACACATGAATGTTAGGCTCCACTGAACATTCATGTGTTTTCAAGAAAGAGAGAGAAGATAAACAGCTCAGTCAGTGGTTTATCTCCTGAACAGCAAACGGGCTAAAAGTTCACCTCTGTCTAATATCGACAATGCTGTCTAATGTGAATGGGGGTGTAGGTACATGAGCCGACTGGGGGGTGATCCTTTTTTCCACCACAGACAGACTTGAGACAGAGACTGATGTGCGTTCAACAGGTCCTCTTTATTGGCCGTCCTCTCGACGACCACAGCACCACACAGCAGCTGCACAGCAACTTCTCCGCACTTGCAGCACCACACAGCAGCTGCACGACAACTTCCGCACACAGGCCCGGGTACCTTTCTCCTTCTTCTCTTTTCTCTTACAGTGACGTCTCTCACAGTTCTTTCACTGTGGCTGCCCTAGGCACACCACCACAGCACTTCCCCTGTCTGAGTCCGTCCGTCTGGTACCCCAGGACTTTCTCTGTCCTGTGGATCTCCTGTCAGGGCCACCCCCCTGACCGTCCCTCACCTCAGTCCCTCCAAGAGCTTCTTCTCTGTCCATCTCACCCTTCTGTCTCCTCTTCTCCTGAGCTCCTCCTGGACTGGCCTCCTTCTGGAACTCTCTACCCCTTCTTATATTCCCCTCCCTGGGAATTCCCCTCTAGAGCTCCTGTAACTCTGCCCCCCATGATTCTGCGGCTTCGTAGCCTTAAGCTGATGTTAAGCCCTTTCCTCACTACTCCCTGCTTCCATCTTGTGGCCAAACTACAGTAATACACTGTCTTCTTTTAATGCTGTCCTTGGTTTCCCCCTGGTGGCCAAACCCAGCACTTCACCATCTTCTACTGTGTCTAGCTGTCTCCCACATTCGTATTCAGCAGTCCACGTCAAGCACATTGTACATTCACCTTGCTGCTGCAGACAGGTCTATAGGTCAGTCCACTTCCCCTACAGCGGCCCATAATAAAGCATAAGGAGAGAGTCTGCCAGTTTAATCTCAAGTATCTAGTACATATCAGAGTACGTAGAAAGTAAGTAGTGCATATCACAGTGAAGAACATTATTAGTTTTTTTTGGCATATTAGTCTTCATAGTTATATTCAGATAATAATTACTCAAAGCCAATGACAAATGATGCTCCTTGACATAGACACACTTGTCATTATAGTTATCAGGTGAAACCAGATGATGATGTAGTCACTGATTGTTGATATAGTACTAGATACTAAAAACACAAATTTCCCAACATGCCAGAAGAAAAATATGCAGGAGTTAAAGTTAACTGATTTAACTAGAAATAACAAAAGAAGGATATTTTACAATGCAATGGGAAACTATTAAGAAACATATCAGGAGCACTAACCAAATCTGGCATATATTTAGGAAGGATATCATGTCATTAAAAAACAACGTGAATCAAAGTTACTTTTGTCAATGCTTTCTTCTGGTATATGTAACTTATTACAACCATGTTTTACTGAAGAAGCTTCTTAAAGATCATTGATTTCAGTGATAGTACAGGGTGATTCACTCGCTATTTTACCCAGAAAAATTGCTGTAACTTTTAAAAGGTCTGTGCATACTTTAATTCATAAGAAGTGAGAGTGCTATGAACATCATTGACAGCAATGAAAAACATCCTCGCATCAGTGTTTTCTCTCTGACTTATTGCCCTGCTGGTTGTCACCACTACGAGATAGACTTGTTGCACTCCTTTCTGCGCTTTGGTAGTTTATGGATGGTGCTTGCAGTTCACTCTTGCCAAATTTCTTAACAATGTACAGATACAATTTGGAGGAGTGTGTTTTCATTGAGAAAACTTATTGGAAAACTAATTGCTTAACCCCTTACCTACAATGGACGTAATATTCCGTCCATGTGACCCTGGACCTAATTACCATGGATGGAATATTACGTCCCAGCGATCAGCGGCGCCCACGTGGTGAGCGCCGCTGATCGCGGCCGGGTGTCAGCTGATTATCACAGTTGACACCCGGCACAATGTGTCAGGGGTGGTCACGGACCGCCCCCGACATGTTAACCCCTTGCACACCGCGATCAAATGCCATCGCGGTGTACCGGGGGTTAAAGGGAAGCATCGGCAGGGAGGGGGCTCCCTCCTTGCTTCCCTGAGCCCCCCACGGCAGCGCAATGTGCAGCGCTGCTGCGGGGGTCTCTTTCCCTACAGGCCCCCGGATCCAAGATGGTGACGGGGGCCTTCGGGGGCCTGTAGGGAGCTGACTTCCTCACTGCCTGCAAAGTGCAGGCATGAGGAAGTCTGCAGAACTGCCTGTGACAGATTGCTGATCTGTCACAGTGATCTGTGATGTGACAGATCAGCGATCTGTCAAAGGAGAGTGATGTCCCACCTGGGACAAGGTAATAAAGTAAAAAAAAAAAAAAAAGTGTTAAAAATAATTTTATAAAAATCGCTAAATAAATTAGTAAAAAAAAAAAAATATTCCCCAATAAATCCATTTTTTCAAAATAAAAAAAAAAACAATAAAAGTACACATATTTGGTATCGCCGCGTCCGTAGCGACCCGCCCTATAAAACTGTCCCATTAGTTAACCCCTTTAGTGAACCCCTTAAAAAATAAAAATAAAAAACGAAGCAAAAAATAATGATTTATTATCATACCACCGAACAAAAAGTGCAATAACGCGCGATCAAAAAGACGTATATAAATATCCATGGCACCGCTGAAAACGTCATCTTGTCCCGCAAAAAACAAGCCACCATACAGCGTCATCCGCAAAAAAATAAAAGTTATAGCTCGCAGAATAAAGCGATACAAAAATAATTATTTTTTATATAAAATTGTTTTCATTGCAAAAAAACGACAAAACATAAAAAACGACCTAAATGAGGTATTGCTGTAACTGTACTGACCCGAAGAATAAAAACGCTTTATCAATTTTACCGCACGTGGAACGGTGTAAACGCACCCCCCAAAAGAAATTCATGAAACGCTGGTTTTTGTTCATTCTGCGTTCCAAAAATCGGAATAAAAAGAGATCAAAAAATGTCACGTGCCCGAAAATGGAACCAATGAAAACGTCAACTCGTCCCGCAAAAAATAAGACCTCACATGACTCGGTGGGTCAAAATACGGAAAAATTATAGCTATCAATATGTGGTGATGCAAAAACTATTTTTACAATAAAAAGCGTCTTTTAGCGTCTGACAGCCGCCAAACATAAAAACCGCCATAAATAGTAAATCAAACCCCCCGTTATCACCCCCTTAGTTAGGGAAAAATAATTAAACTAAAAGAAAATGTATTTATTTCCATTTTCCCATTAGGGTTAGGGTTAGGGCTAGGGTTAGGGTTAGGGCTAGGGTTAGGGTTAGGGCTAGGGCTCAGATTAAGGTTAGGGGTGTGTTGGGGTTAGGGTTGGAGTTATAATTGGGGGGTTTCCACTGTTTGGGCACATCAGGTGCTCTCCAAAGGCAACATGGCGTCTGATCTCAATTCCAGCCAATTCTGCGTTGAAAAAGTCAAATGGTGCTCCTTCCCTTCCAAGCTGTGCCATGCGCCCAAACAGTGTTTTACCCCCACATATGGGGTATCAGCCTACTCAGGACAAATTACAAAACAACTTTTGGGGTCCAATTTCTCCTGTTACCCTTAGGAAAATAAAAAATTGGGGGCAAAAATATCATTTTTGCGGAAAAAAAAAGATTTGTTTATTTTCACGCCCAGGCGTTATAAACTTCTGTGAAGCATTTGGGGGTTCAAAGTGCTCACCACACATCTAGATAAGTTCCGTGGGGGGTCTAGTTTCCAAAATGGGGTCACTTGTGGGGAGTTTCAATAGTTTAGGTACATCAGGGGCTCTCCAAACGCACATGACATCCGCAGACCAATCCATCAAAGTCTGCATTCCAAAACGTCACTACTTCCCTTCCGAGCCCCGACGTGTGCCCATACAGTAGTTTTCTCCCACATATGAGGTATCAGCGTACTCAGGACAAATTGGACAACAACTTTTGGGGTCCAATTTCTCCCGTTACCCTTGGGAAAATAAAAAAATTGGAGACTAATTGATCATGTTTGTGGAAAAAATGCGATTTTTTTATTTTCATGCCTGGGCATTATAAACTTCTGTGAAGCCCTTGGGGGTTCAAAGTGCTCACCACACATCTAGATAAGTTCCTCAGGGGGTCTAGTTTCCAAAATGGTGTCATTTGTGGGGGGTTTCCACTGTTTAGGTACATTAGGGGCTCTCCAAAGGCAACATGACACCCGCAGACCATTCCATCAAAGTCTGCATTCCAAAACGTCACTACTTCCCTTCCGAGCCCCGTCGTGTCCCCATACAGTAGTTTTCTCCCACATATGGGGCGTCAGTGTACTCAGGACAAATTGGACAACAACTTTTGGGGTCCAATTTCTCCTGTTACCCTTGGGAAAATAAAAAAAATGTGGACTAAAAGATGATGTTTGTGGAAAAAATACGATTTTTTTATTTTCACGCACGGGCATTATAAACTTCTGTGAAGCACTGGGGGGTTCAAAGTGCTCACCACACATTTAGATAAGTTCCTTGGGGGGTCTAGTTTCCAAAATGGTGTCATTTGTGGGGGGTTTCTACTGTTTTGGTACATCAGGGGCTTTCCAAACGCGACATGGTGTCCGATCTCAATTCCAGCCAAAAACGTCAAATGGTGCTGCTTCCCTTCCGAGCTCTGCCATGCGCCCAAATAGTGGTTTACCCCCACATGTGGGGTATCAGCGCACTCAGGATAAATTGCACAATATCTTTTAGGGTCCTGTTACTCTTGGAAAAATAAGAATTGAGGGTGAAAAGATCATTTTTGTGGAAAAAATATGATTTTTTAATTGTATGGCTGTATGTTATAAACTTCTGTGAAGCCCTTGGGGGTTCAAAGTTCTCACCACACATCTAAATAAGTTCCTTGGGGGGGTCTAGATTCCAAAATGGTGTCATTTGTGGGGGTTTTCACTGTTTTGGTGCATCAGGGGTTTTCCAATCGCGACATGGTGTCCGATCTCAATTCCAGCCAAAAACGTCAAATGGTGCTGCTTCCCTTCCGAGCTCTGCCATGCGCCCAAATAGTGGTCTACCCCCACATGTGGGGTATCAGCGCACTCAGGATAAATTGCACAATATCTTTTAGGGTCCTGTTACTCTTGGAAAAATAAGAATTGAGGGTGAAAAGATCATTTTTGTGGAAAAAATATGATTTTTTTAATTGTATGGCTGTATGTTATAAACTTCTGTGAAGCCCTTGGGGGTTCAAAGTTCTCATCACACATCTAGATAAGTTCCTTGGGGGGTCTAGATTCCAAAATGGTGTCATTTGTGGGGGGTTTTCACTGTTTTGGTACATCAGGGGTTTTCCAATCGCGACATGGTGTCCGATCTCAATTCTAGCCAAAAACGTCAAATGGAGCTGCTTCCCTTCCGAGCTCTGCTATGCGCCCAAATAGTCATTTACACCCACATATGGGGTATCAGCGTACTCAGGACAAATTGCACAATAACTTTTAGGGTCCTGTTACCCTTGGGAAAATAAAAATTGGGGGTGAAAAGATCATTTTTGTGGAAAAAATATGATTTTTTAATTGTACCGTTGTACGTTATAAACTTCTGTGAAGCCCTTGTGGGTTCAAAGTTCTCACCACATATCTATATGTTCCTTGGGGGGTCTAGTTTCCAAAATGGGGTCACTTGGGGGGGTTTCCTCTGTTTAGGTACATCAGGGGCTCTCTAAACGCGACATGGCTTCCGATCTGAATTCCAGCCAATTTTGCATTGAAAAAGTCAAACTGCGCTCCTTCCCTACTGAGCTCTGTCATGCGCCGAAACAGTGGTTCCCCCCCACATATCAGGTATCAGCGTACTCAGGACAAACTGCACAATAACTTTTGCAGTCCAATTTCTCCTGTTACCCTTGGTAAAATAAAGAAAATTGAACATGAAATATTTTTTTTGTGAAAAAAAAGTTAAATGTTCATTTTTTTTTAAATATTCAAAAAATTCCTGTGACGCACCTAAAGGGTTAATAAACTTCTTGAATGTGGTTTTAAGCACCTTAAGGGGTGCAGTTTTTAGAGTGATGTCACTTTTGGGTATTTTCTATCATATAGACCCCTCAAAGTGGCTTCAAATGTGATGTGGTCCCTAAAAATAAAATGGTGTTGCAAAAATGAGAAATTGCTGGTCAATTTTTAACCCTTATAACTTCCTAATAAAAAAACATTTTGCTTCCAAAATTGTGCTGATGTAAAGTAAACATGTGGGAAAGGTTATTTATTAAGTTTTTTGTGTGCCGCATCGCTGTGATTTAATAAAAATTCAAAGTTGGAAAATTGCGAAATTTTCAAAATTTTCGCTAAATTTCTGTTTTTTTCACAAATAAATGCAAGTTATTTGAATGCAATTTTACCACTAACATGAAGTACAATATGTCATGAGAAAACAGTGTCAGAATCACCGGGATGCATGGAAGCGTTTCAGAGTTATGACCTCATAAAGGTACAGTGGTCAGAATTGTAAAAATTGGCCCGGGAGTTAACGTGCAAACCACCCTTGGTAGTGAAGGGGTTAAAGAGGTGCCAAAGTGAGTTTTTAAAGAAATTGGGAGGTCAAAATTCACTGTCTAAACTGCATATTATGAAATTGAATTAGCTCAAAAGGAAAAGATGAAGCGATCAAAAAAGTCCAAAAGACTCAATATTACAAAAGATAAAATTAAATCTTTATTGTAGTGTGAACAGAGACAGGAAAACAGGGGGGAAAAATTTGAGTCAGAATGACCATGACAGCACTGAGGTAAACAAACGGGGCATACACAAGAAAATGAGACCAAATAGGGATAAGGCATTTCTAAGACATAATGGCAATGTAAAATAGAATAATAAATTACGCCAAACCCAAGTTAACAAATGCAGCCAAACAGGTTTAGATGGATATAAACATTAACATTGTATACATTTAGACAATAGAGGCAACTTTACCTGTTAGGACAGCAAGTAGAGGTCTCACCACAAGTATACCCCCCAACGCACGTTTCGGCAAATGGCCTTTCTCAAGGGGTGATGGGAAGAAGGAAATGAGGGATATTTAAGGTAGAGTCGACCAATCACATTGTGAATCACATGCATGTGACTAAATAGAGGGTGGTAAATAAGTGGCACAAGTACCTCCCAACAATGGCTGCCATCACCATGGTGACATCAAACATACCATACACACAGCCCAGTGTCTAGCCAACATCCATCAACGAACATTCAAGACAGACGTGTGAGTGAAAGTGCCTAATTTTTATTGAGGAATGTGGCGTCACCACTGTACTGAGGAACACTGCATTAATCGTGCAACAGCATTAAGTTGAGACCCAGGCCATGTCCCATTACAATGACGCTAGTGTTAAGGCAATCACATGGCCAACATCACGTCACAAGACTCCTCCCCTCACTACATGTAGCTGTGACGCGTTTACTGATGACGCACGCGTCACCCAGGTTTCTAAGACACCACGGGCTGCATTGGCACAAGGCTCCTCCCCTCACTGCGTGCAGCGGTGACGCGTCTGCTCATGATGACACGCGCGTCGCCCTGACGACCAGAACACAACGAGCGGCGACGGCATCGCGCGCCCGTGACGTCACAAACATGTGACTAATCACGTGACACCAGGATGCCGAGAGCCGCCCGGCGTGAGGAAGCCAGCGGCGCGCGCGCGTGCAGAGTGCGCGCCATCGCTAGCAATAAAGAACATGGATCAAATGTTGGCCACAAGATGACAAAGTAGTGGTATGGTGCCAATACAACATTTAAGGCATAGGTGAATCCCACCTATATGGCATACACATAGTAGGCAAATTATAAGAAAAAAGAGCCATTTAGATGAGGGTCTTTAACAATGTAGAATATATAATATATATGTATAAAGTATATATATAAATACAGGCGGGACCACATAAAATGACTAATATACCAAAATATAATAATGACTAGATGGTTAAGGAAGGGGGACCCCAAATGAGGCCAAGATCATGCAAAATAACGTTACAGCAGATGTCATATTGGTGATAGCCAGAGAGGGAATACAACAAAACAACTGCCTGTCATGGTATAGAATAATACAATCAAAGAAATATATACATAAAAAATACAGAATTAAATATGATAGGCAACATGACATCAATATACATAGCATGATGAGTTGTGCGTCTTCCTTCACACGGAATGGAATTCCTCATCTTCAAATGTAGGCTGGGATGCCAGAACGGTGACAGGGCCACACCGAGGGACTATAGCCAAAAATATCCAAAGGATGCAAATGATTGTACACAGACATGAATATCAAAAGACGACTCTAAAAATAAAAAGCAGAAATTGGTGAATAAGCTGGAACGTACGGGAACAATACTGGATAGGCATGATTTAAGACGTCCAAAAATGTATGAGGAAACAATTCAAGATGTGAAAAAGCGACTTTTGGCATCTCCATTTAAATAGTTGCACAGTCTTTTCCAGGAGACAGGCATGTCTTATTCCACAAGTCGACGAGTGGCCAAGAAAGGTTGTGTTCTCCCATACAGAGTCACTGTGATTCAAAAATTAAAAGGTCCCGATCAAAAGAAAAGAATTAATTTTTGACTAATGTTTTCCTTTGCTGCCACTTGAATGGTTGGGGGTAAAATTACAAGCCACGGACATTACAGGCACTCCGAGAAAACATACAGTGAGAAATTCAGGCTATGACCCTAGACATCCTGCAAATTACATTCAACATTATGGAACAGAATGTACAGGTGTGCTTAGATGTGAATGGTGCACATTTGCATTCCATATCAGATGGAATAGTTGCTTCATAGATGACCTATTCCTGATATAGGAAGGTACTGTACCACAGACTCTGAATTTTGTCATATACAGTAAAAGAATGATAACAACATGAATCTAAAATGTACACATAATATTGGAGATACTATTGTAGGGAAGGTGACCTGACGGACGGACTAGTCAGAGTGAAGAAGGAAAGGTTTGCACAGTGTAGGTAGGTGTCAGTTATTACAGTGGGGAAACAGCTAGGAAAGTGTAGTGGACGTGCAGTACCTTGGGTTGACCATTAGATGGCAGGGAGGAGTGTGAGCAAAGGACTTGACAACAGCTTAGGGCTTTAGAAACCGTTGAACATGGGGGGCGGGGTTACAGTGACAGGGGACCGGGAGAGCTATAAATACTGAGGGAGGGTTCCAGAAGGTTCCAGTCCCCAGGGGGAGCTCAAGTGACAGGAGGACTGCGACAGTCTGTGCACTCTGAGGAAAACCAAACCAGGGGGACTGAGGAGAGAGAACGTCAGGGGGGTGGTCCTGACAGGAAAGTACCGCAGAATAGACGAGGCATCGAGGTAAAGCATACCGTATTGAGAGAGACGACTGATCAGTAGAAGTGCTGTTGGTTACAGGCCTAGGGCGGCCACAGTGACGGATCTGACAGGAGTGTCATGAGTGAAGAGGGGACGGTGTATGCATACACGTCCCCAGTGTAAAGTACGGTGTGCAGGAAGCGGCTCTGGAAACAGAGGGCCGACAAGTGAAGCAAAGTAAAGTGAATTGCTTTGAAGTGCTGTGTACTGCAGAGGCCGTCGAGTGGACGGCCAGAGAATAAAGCTTGGACCTGTTGTACCAGACATCTGCCTCCATTGTCTCTGTTACATCTCTGCGCGGTATAAAGAGGGACCACCCCCCAGCTCGTCCCGCCGACCCTACACTATTATTAACTTTTTATTAATAATTAGTTTATCTAATATTTCAGATTCTGTAATCATTACACCATTCAGGAAGCCGATTGCTAAAACCTCCACCCTCTTGACTACATCATGCCATCCAAAACATGTTAGCAAAAATATTTTTTTTGTGGGCGCATTTTTTAGAACCAAATGTAATACTACTTTACATTCTGTTTTTGTGGAGGAGTCTAAATGTATGACTGATATAAAGATATAAAGTGGTTTATTTACTTAGGCAGTACACTATACAATTATGAAAAGGCTTCTATCATTAAAACCACTTCACAGATTGGCTCTACAGTGCATATTACTCCTATACTTATCATGTTATACTTAATAGGATAATGCATAATGCACATCTTTAAAATCAGTCAGTAATGCCTACATTATTCATATGACACATTGCTTTTATCCCCAGTTTCAGCCTATCTACAGTATATCAATGTTACCAAATAAACTATCCACTAGAAGCACATATGGTTTATGCAACACTTCTAATACTACTTGGTCCCATGAATGAGCCTTGAAAGGTTTGTCTGGTCAACCCTTTTAAAGTTCGAAGAAGCTTAAGACAAAAAGCCACAGGGTTAATGACAGCGATCACCTTGTAAGGACCAATAAACATAGGACCTAATTTCCATGAGGGACTTTTCAGTTTAATATTTATGACAGACAGCCATACTAAATCATTCACACCCAGGTCCGGACCTGACAACCGCTTCTTATGCGCGATGTGTTTGTTTCTGTCCCCCTGATTTTCATGTTGCTCTGAACTCCTTGCTTGCCATACAGATGAGAATGATGTAGAAAATCGTTCCTCTCCAGGAACTCTTGAAGACTCCTCTTTACTGAAGGTACAGAACTGCATATGGAAGTCATATGCACCAAAAAATGGTAACTTACCAGTGGACTCACTGTGATGATTGTTCATAGCAAACTCAGCTAATGGTAAAAAAATATGACCAATCCCTCTGATTATCTGACACAAGGTATGTCTTTAAACTCTGGTTTAAACGTGCAGTCTGAATGTCATGATCCAGGACGGGGTTTCGCTTTGCCCCGTCCTGGTCAGACAGGGGGTTAATTGTTTCTGCCTCTCTCTGGCAGAGGGCGGCTATTTAATGCTCACTAGACCTAGGTCCGGTGTCAGTTATACTTCTGACCTTGGCTGTGTTAGTTGACCTCTGGTGTACGTGTGCCTTGTGCCTGATTACTTGTTGCTTGTTTGGTTTTGATCCGGTTCTGTCCCTGTTACGAGTTCTGCCTGTCCCTTTTGTACCGCACCGCTCTCTCGTGTATGACTCTCTGCTTGTGACTTGACTATTCTCTGCTCGTCCCGCTGTACCGTGCTTGCCCGTACTGTGTATGACCTTTGGCTTTGTCTGACCTCCCATCTGTATATCCCTCCTGTACCTCGTTTGCCCGTACTGTGTATGACCTCCGTTTTGCCTGACTCTGAGTTGTTGTATGGTGTCCTGCCATCTCTGAAAGCAGGACTCTAAGCCCCACCCCCTTGCAGTCACATGACCGTAGGTCCTGTGCCAGCTTGCTAACTTCAGCGTCCACAGGTCCTGTGCATCTTTACTTTCCGGTGCTGACAGAATCCTGACACTGATAGTTTGAAGCACGCATTGTCACCGCTGCTGCCCTGCTCCACAGGTATCTTTAAGCACTGTTTTTGTACTCAGGACATGCGCACTGGCTCAGTGAGCGAGTGCAGTGCGGTGTTACTGACATTATAACTGACCATTACCATTTTTTTTTCTCTGCTCCCTTTCTCCTGTGTGTGTTATGGATCCTATGCACGCCCTTTCTGAGCAGCTAAAGCACCTGACTCAGATGTCTCAGAGACTTCTGGGGGAACAACTAGCCCTGGCTCAGTCTCAGCAGCTGATCGCTGACACTGTGCAGGGGGTTTTATCATCAGGGGCTCGGGAGGTTACAGTAATTTCCCCTGAATCTCCGGTTAAGTTACCGGATACTTTTTCTGGAGATAGAAGGGAATTCAAAGTGTTCAAGGAGGGCTGTAAGCTTTTTTTTTCCTTGAGACCACACTCCTTGGGGGATGAAAGTCAGAGAGTAGGGGTCATTATGTCTCTGTTAAGGGGAGCTACCACTGCCCCTGAGCGTATGACTGTGGAGGCATTTTTTGAAGCCTTGGGGCATATTTATGATGAGCCTGATCGGATGCGTATGGCTGAGGACAGGGTGATGAGTTTGTGTCAGGGGAAGCACTCAGCCGAGTGGTTCTGTTCAGAGTTCAGATGCTGGGCTGCTGAGGTCTGCTGGAATGATGCCGCCCTCCAGGGTTTGTTCCGTAGAGGCCTGTCTAAACATCTGAAAGATGCCTTGGCTCTCCACCCTCTGCCTGATTCCCCGGAGAAGGCTATGACACAAGTCGTCCAAATGGATCGCAGTCTACGGGCCAGGGGAGTGATGCAGGATGAAACCCCATTTTTTTCTCAAGGAAGGGGAGCCACTCTTACATTGGAAACCATGGAGATGGGAACCGTCGACTTCAAGGAGAAAGTAAAGAGACAACGGCGTTTGAGAAAATGCTGTTTTTTCTGTGGAGATTCTGGACATTGGAAATAGAATTGCCCTTCTTGTCCACCAACTTACAAGCGACTGAGCCTGGGTGATTGTCGTGGAGGTCACCCAGGCTCTCAGGTACCCTTTTCTCCATTTTCCAAAATGATGTTACAAGTGGAACTTTGTTGTGGGAATGTCTCCACAACCACTTCTGCTTTTGTGGATTGTGGATCGTCGTTAAACTTTATTGACTCTGACTTGGTGTCCAGGTGAAAGTTAGGGACAGTTAGGTTGGAGACTCCTATTCACGTTGTTGCCATTGACAAAACACCACTGGCAAAAAATGATGTCATATTTCGTACAGAAGAGTTTCTCCTTAACGTGAGTTCCTTACACCAAGATTATATTTCATGTTTTATTATGGACAACCTGCCTGCGGGACTGGTGTTGGGGTTCCCCTGGTTGCAATTACATAATCCGGTGATCAGTTGGGAATCTCGGGACATTGCTAAATGGGGTCCCTATTGTTCGTAAAAATGTCTGGTTACTGTGTCTGTGTCGTCCGTGAGTCTGGAAGGTATTCCGGAGTGCCTAAAAGACTATACAGACGTTTTCTCCGAAAAAGAGGCTGAGGTTTTACCACCACACCGCCCTTTTGATTGTGCCATTGACCTGGTTCCAGGTGCTAAATTGCCCAAGGCCCGCTTGTATAACCTTTCGGGTCCAGAACAGGCTGCGATGAAGGAATATATTTCCAAGAGTCTCCGTAAGGGACACATTCGTCCTTCTGTTTCTCCCGTGGTGGCGGGGTTCTTTTTTGTAAAGAAAAAAGACGGTGGTTTACGCCCATGCCTCGATTTTCGTGAGTTAAATAAGATAACTGAGGAATATGTATCCTCTCCCACTTATTGCTGATTTATACAGCCAGTTGTCCAGAGCTAAGTGGTTTTCAAAATTAGATCTACGGGGAGCGTATAACCTCATCCGAGTCCTGGATGGAGATGAGTGGAAAATGGCTTTTCTCACTACTGAAGGGTTGTTTGAAAATTTGGTCATGCCTTTCGGTCTGACCAATGCTCCAGCGGTCTTCCAAAATTCCATAAATCACGTGTTTTCCGATTTTATTGGACGGTTTATGGTGGTGTATTTGGATGACATATTGATCTACTCTCCTGTTAAACAGGCTCACATTGGCCATTTTCGGGCAGTTCTCCAAAGGCCTCGGGAGAACTGTCTCTTTGCTAAACTGGAGAAATGTTTATTTTTTGTTCAGGAGCTGTCTTTTCTGGGATTCATTGTGTCTGCTGAGGGCTATCGCATGGATCCTAATAAGGTGCAGGCCATTGTCGATTGGGTTCAACCTTGTGATTTAAAGGCTCTGCACCGTTTCCTAGGATTCGCCAATTATTATCGCAAGTTTATAAGGGGGTTCTCACAGGTGGTTAAACCCCTCACAGACATGACTCAAAAGGGGGCCGATATCAAGAATTGGTCAGCCGCAGCGATAGCGGCGTTTCAGTTTTTGAAAAATTGTTTCATGTCTGCTCCGGTTCTTATTCAACCGGACCCGTCTGAACCATTTATCATTGAGGTAGACGCCTCAGAGGTGGGGGTGGGGGCGGTATTGTCCCAGGGACCTGCCACTTTGACAAATTTGAGACCTCGCACCTTTTTCTCGAAGAAATTCTCCTCCGCGGAGAGAAACTATGATGTTGGGAATCGAGAACTTCTGGCCGTAAAGTTGGCCTTTGAAGAATGGAGGCATTTTTTGGGGAGGGGCCTGTCTATCCTATAACCGTAATTACAGATCACAAAAACCTAGCTTACATTGAGTCAGCTAAAAGGTTGACTCCCAGACAGGCTAGATGGTCACTTTTTTTTCCCGATTCAAATTCTCGATCACTTTAAGGCCAGGGTCCAAAAATGTCAGAGCTGATGCCTTGTCATGCAGTCTTGATCCGGTGTTCCCCCCCAACCTCCATCCTCCATTCTTCAACCTGGGGTGGTGGTGGCAGGTGTCCCTAATATGTTGGAACGGGAGATTTGGGAAGCCCAGTCCCTTGCACCTCCGGCTAAGCCGGTGGATAAACGTTTTGTGCCAGCTCAGTTTCGTCTCAAGGTCCTCTGGGAGTTACATGACTCAGTTCTGGGTGGACATCCAGGGATCTCGGCTACCCAGAAGGCCATTGCTAGAGTATTCTGGTGGTCTTCTTTAGTCTCTGATGTTGGGGAATATGTGTCTGCATGTGATGTTTGTGCCCGTGCAAAAAAAACCCATATCCGGCCGGGGAATTGGTACCACTGCCAATTCCTGAGAGACCATGGACGCATTTGTCCATGGATTTCATCACCAACCTTCCCCCCTCCAAGGGATCATCAGCCTCTCTGCCACCGGTTTTAGTAGACGGGCAGTCTGAGTACGAGGTGGAACGAATTGTTGACTCTAGGTTGGTCCGTCGTCCCCTTCAGTATCTGGTACATTGGAAAGGCTACGGTCCTGAAGAACAGTCGTGGGTTCCTGCTCGATCGGTTCATGCGGATCGGTTGGTCCGGGCCTTTCATGTAAATTATCCTGAGAGACCTGGGGGTCCAGTGGCCCCCCATTGAGAGGAGGGTACTGTCATGATCCAGGACGGGGTTTTGCTTTTGGCCCGTCCTGGTCAGACAGGGGGTTAATTGTTTCTGCCTCTCTCTGGCAGAGGGCGGCTATTTAATGCTCACTAGACCTAGGTCTGGTGTCAGTTATACTTCTGACCTCAGCTGAGTTAGTTGACCTCTGGTATACGTGTGCCTTGTGCCTGATTACTTGTTGCTTGTTTGGTTTTGATCCGGTTCTGTCCCTGTTACGAGTTCTGCCTGTCCCTTTTGTACCGCACCGCTCCCTCGTGTATGACTCTCTGCTTGTGACTTGACTATTCTCTGCTCGTCACCGCACTTGCCTGTACTGTGTATGACCTTTGGCTTTGTCTGACCTCCCATCTGTATATACCTCCTGTACCTCGTTTGCCCGTACTGTGTATGACCTCCGTTTTGCCTGACTCTGAGTTGTTGTATGGTTTCCTGCCATCTCTGAAAGCAGGACGCTAAGCCCCGCCCCCTTGCAGTCACATGACCGTAGGTCCTGTGCCAGCTTGCTAACTTCAGCGTCCACAGGTCCTGTGCATCTTTACTTTCCGGCGCTGACAGGATCCTGACACTGATAGTTGGAGCACGCATTGTCACCGCTGCTGCCCTGCTCCACAGGTATCTTTGAGCACTGTTTTTGTACTCAGGACATGCGCACTGGCTCAGTGAGCGAGTGTAGTAAAGTGTTCCTGACACTGAACATTAGTTTGAGGATGTGATGCCGAATAAAAGGATAGATGCATCCCCAGATGAGAACAAAATGCCCTCCAGAATTTAAATACAAATTGGGTCCCCTGATCTGACACCACATTGGAGGGAACCTCATGAAGCTTCACGATCTCGTGACAAACACTTGAGCCAGGGTCTTACATTAGGGAAAGCAGGTAAAATAATGAAGTGGGCCATTTTACTAAGCCTATCCACCACAACTAAAATAACAGTCTTATTAGAGAAGGAAGGAAGACCTGTACTAAAATCCTTTGATAAATGTGCCCATAGCCGGTCATGTATGGTTAGTGGTAGAAGAGCCCCAGATGGATGAGTATGCGAAGTCTTTGAACGCACATAGACATTACAGGAAGACACAAAGTTGACTACATCCCAATGCAACCCTCTCCACCAAAAAATGCAAGAAAGGACGTCCAAGGTTACTTTAGTACCTGGATGACCAGCCAGAGCCGAGTTATGATGTGCCCCTAGAACTTTGAGGTGCAGATGCAATGGTACAAATAATATCCCTGAAAGGCAAGCAGGAGCATCCCCCTGAGATTTCAATACCTCTCCTTCCAGCTCAGAACACACTGTGGAGACAACCACCCCATCTTGTAAAATTTGGACAGAGACATCTGACCTATTACCCCCCAGGGAAGCTCCGAGATAAAGTATTAGCTTTGTCGTTCTTAATTCCAGGATGGTTAGTGATGCTAAAATTAAACCTGGTAAAAAACAGAGACCATCTAACTTGTCGACGTTTAGCAAATTTGAGGTAAAACAGATTTTTATGATCAGTAATGACAGTGACAGGGTGGACTGCCTCCTCCAAAAAATGACACCATTCCTCAAAATCCAAATTGATGGCCAAAAGTTCTCTATTGCCCATGTCATATTTTCTATAGGCTGACAACTATTTTTTAGAGAAAAAGATACAGGGATCCAACTTACCAGGGGATGACCCTTGAGACTGCACAGTCCTGACCCCTACCTCAGATGCATCAACCTCAACAATAAATCAATAAATGGTTGGAAAACATTGGGTTGAATGAGAATAGGAGCAGTGGAAAAACATTCGAGAACTCTGTACCTTTCTTTGTCACATCAGTGAGGGGTTTGACAATTGTTATGAAGTTTTTAATAAACTTTCATTAATAGTTAGCAAACTCCAAAAAAACTTTGCAATGCTTTCAGATTTTCTGGCAGATCCCAATCCAGTACAGCACGGACCTTATCAAGATCCATCTGAAAACCTGCAGCAAAAACTAGGAAACCCAGGAGCTTAATCTCTCATATGGCAAATACACATTTTTCTAAATTGGCAAATACACCTATAATGAAAATCCTATAGTTTAAGGTCTTTAAAATATGAGTAATATAGTCACCAAAAAAAGAAATTACTTTAGTTACTGCCTTCACAATGGAAAAATGTGAATATCACAGGTGACTCTCTGCAGCAGACTGGGGATTTATAAACACTCAGGTCCAGGTGTGTCAACTAGAGCCGGAGGGGGGGTTGTCGCTGCATCCAAGAGTCAGAAGGATTAAGGAGGCATCTGTAATGCCAAATGCAGAGACCTTCCGCAGCCAGATGCAGAGCAACAGTCTGCTGCATCTGACACACCCGTGACAGATACAGAATAGAGTAAAGGTAAGAATCACATTTTATTGGACAACTAAAAATGTAAATAAAAATATAAACACCTATATTTATATAGGGTACATTGTGTCATTGTCATTGCAAGCTTTACATTAGATTTGTCATGGTCTGTTTGGAATCTGTGGGCCGGTTCTCCAGGGATTAATATTTGGAGCCTCTCCCTGGCTCTGAGAGGGCTTTATATGACTGCTGTCCTGCTCCACTCCTTGTCAGTTAAACTTCTGCCCTCGGCTGAGTTAGTTGAGCCCTGAGTGCCTGTGCCTTGTGCCTGCTTTGTTGTCTGTACAGGCCTGAGAGAGGAACAGCATCCAAATCCAGGTGAAAAAATCTTCAGTCTTTATTCTGCCATCATTAGATACAACGTTTCGACCCCATGAAGGTCTTTATCAGACCTTCATGGGGTCGAAACGTTGTATCTAATGATGGCAGAATAAAGATTGAAGATTTTTTCACCTGGATTTGGATGCTGTTCCTCTCTCTTGCCTGTATGTACTGCTGGTCCTGACGGGCCCCGGGACCTTTGGAGCATGCATCCCATACATCTGTGTGCTGTTGGCTGCTTTTTCTATATACTGCTTTGTTGTCTGATCCCCTGCTTTTGACCCGGTCCATTTACCATTGTGCTCTTGTCTTCTGATTTGGTACTGTGTATGTGTTCTTCTGGTTTCCGACTTCAGCTATGTCCCTGACTAATCTCCTGTCTACACCCCTTGTACTTTCTTTGCCCACACGGTTTTGACTCTTGGCATGACTTTGACTTCCCTCCTGTTTAGCGCTCATCGGTGCCCCTAACCACCTTGCCTTCCAGCATGTCCCCACCATGCTCAGCGACTCCTTCCGGGAGTGTAGTGGCTGGCTCTGCCCCAGGTCCACCTCTGGCAGTCACGTGTAGCAGGTCCTGCTGGCCAGCGGTCGCGTCTACCCTACAGCTTCTGTGGCACCCCAGGAATTTGGTTGCCACAATGGCCTTGCCTCCCTCCAGGGGGAAGTGATGTCATGCCTGGAAGCAAAGAAGGAATTCCCTTACCAGGTAGTTGCAGCATACAACAGTTCCTGCTCCAGGCCAGCAGAGGGAGCTCTAAACCTGACTTCAGGGGAGCTGCTCTCTCAGATCAGGAGGAGGAAGTTAGAGGAGAGAGTTAGAGCCTGAACAAGGTTGAGAGAGGACTTGTGGAGAGGAGCTGGGGATAGGAGCTCATCTGAGCTCACCCCAGGCTTGAGCGCCAGTGAACGGGCACCAGAGCCCGAGGCTGTGTGGATACTAAAGACTGCCAATCCTCTGTCCCCTACTGATTCTCGACGTCACAACAGCACATGTGAGCCGGAGACACCAGACAGGAGCGACCCCTGAAGCAGGCTCCAGCTGCCTGTCATGCGAGTGGAGTTCTAAGTAAGCATCAGACAGAAAGAGGGACTTGAATAAAGTTTACAGCAGCAAGTACCTCAGAGAATAGCGCTAGAAAGAAGGCCTCACAACCCTCCTGACTAAGGAAATTCCCAAATTGCTTCCAGGTTGACCAGCTCCAGAACCATCTGTAACCTGAGCCCCGGACTGTACCTGCACTACTCAGTAAAAGGTAAAGGAAACTGCACCCTGCTGTGTCTTCTGAATTATTCCTGCGTCACCTGCCCTGCACCACACTCACCACCACCAACACCTTTATCATCCTAACTGCCCTGGGACACAGCATTACCCATGGAGTGCTTAACCATCTTTGCTGCCATATCATCACCCCAGAGGATCTGCATTGCAGCGTTGGTCCCCTGACCGAATACCACGGGTGACATCACGAGCACTTTATTGCAAACTTTATCACTATCCCTTTTATTGGACGCCCAGGGCCACGGACAGGGTCACTGCTGCTGTGACACTTCCCCTTTAAGAAGCAGTCCAGTACTGCCAGTACTGAGTAACCCCACTGCCCTGGCAGGCAATCCACTCCCTCTGGGCTCTGCGCAGCCTCGTCGTGTCCGACCTGAATCAGGACCTGTGCACTGACCGGTGTATCAAGGGGTCCTGAAAGATTATTTATGTTTACAATTTTTTGCCTTCTTTTATTTTGATTGTGTACATTACCTGGTCCAGGCTTTCCTTCAAATTGTTTCATCTATTGTTTTTCCTTGTTTTTAGTAAATTTATCATGTTGATGTTTTTAGTTGTATAATAAAATGTGGTTCTTACCCTTACGATGGACTGTATCTATTGGCGTACAGTTTATTATGTTGCAGAACCTGTAACATCTGCCTGACGTGTACCTGATGTCACTTGAGATCAGGTGAGTATATTAAAATATCGTCCAGATACACCACTACAAATCTACCCACAAGGTAATGAAGAATGTTGTTAACAAAATGTTGGAAAATGGCAGGAATGTCAGTCAAACCAAATCCATGGCAAGGTTTTCATAATGCCCTTCAGGCGTGTTAAAAGCTGTCATCCACTCATCCCCCTCCTTGATCCTAATCAGATTATAGGCTCCCCTGAGGTCCAACTTAGATGTCGCCCCAACAATCTTACTAAATAATTCGTGAATGAGTGGGAGGTGATTCAAGTCTCAGATAGTAATCCGGTTTAACTCACTAAAATCTAAACAGGGATGCAGTCCCCTCATCTTTCTTCTTAACAAAGAACCCTGCCACTGTGGGTGAAGGGGATGGTCTAATATATCCCTTAGCAAGACTATCAGAGATATAATCCTTCATGGCCTGTCTTTCAGGGTCAGACAGTTTGTAAAATCTGGTCTTGGGTAATTTCGCTCCAGGAAGCAAATTTACTGGGCAATCATACACACGGTAAGGTGGAAGTTCCTGACACCCCTATTCTGAGAACAACTCCACAAAATCAGACAGAAAAGAGGGTGTGGTTTTAGTGGAAACAGTAGAAATGATAGTACTCAGGCAATTACTTTTGCGGAAATCACTCCACTTTACTCTTTCACTGGACTACCAGTCAATAACTGGATTATGCACAATTAGCCATGGAAGAACTAACATAATAGGGGTAGGGAGACCTTCCCAGATATAACAAGAAAGGAGCTCCCCGTGAAGAGCCCCTTTGTGCAGGTTCACATTATGCACTACCTGCATAAAGTTTCCATGACCAAGAGTTTCAGAGTCAATCGCAAATATGGGGATGGACTTTGCTATCATACTACAGGAAAGACCATGGTCTCATACACAGCGAGTATCCACCATGTTGGCTTCCGCCCCACTGTCCAAGAGGATGGATATTTTCTCATTTTTTGTACCTATAACTGCTTCTGCAGGTATGAAAAACTGAGATACACTTGTGGAGGAGATACAGTATATACAACCAGGTTGTTATGCTTAACAAAACCTGGGGTTAGAAGTTTTCCAATGGCTTTTTGTGCTTTCGTAAAGAAGTACAGACCCAATGAAATTACCGTTTTGACTTCATAAAAAACACATCCCAGTTTTGCAGCAAACCGTTGGAGACCCATACCGAGGGGAGGCCCCCCTAACTCTGCATCGGCTCTTCAGTTAGAGAAATTTGGTTTAAGGGAGTACCATAGAGGGCAGAGTCACAACAGTTCTTTCTCTGAGGCTTCAATCTATACATATAGCCAGAGACATTGTGGCCTCCAACGACTCAGGAGTTTCCATAAAGCACAAATTGTATTTTAATTTCTCAGACAGGCCATGACCACACCAACTCCTGAGAGCAGGATCGTTCCACTGGGTGTCAGTTTCCCATCTAGGAAACTTAGAGCAGAATATCCAGCTGGTCTCCCTGGTGGAGCTTGCGCAGCTTAGATTTACAAAGGGAGACATGGTCCGGCTCATTCTACACAAGACTTAAAGCCTCAAAAAAAAAAACATCAACTGACTGGAGAGACAATGAGTCTGATGGAAGTGAAAAGGCCCAGGAATCCGGATATCCCTGAAGGAGGTAAATAAACAATCCCAACCCGTTGTTCTTCACTCCATGATGAACGCAGACAAAGCCTAAAATAAAGTTTGCAGGCTTCACTGAGAGCAACAAATTTAATCCGTTCCCCAGAACATCTATCCAGGAGGGCCACCTTTGGTTCAGGCTCAGCTTGACTGCCTACCACACCTAAAGTCTGCTGCAAGACCCTAGATTGCAGGTCTGACAGTTCGAACAACAGAGCTTGAAATAGTTTGGCAAGGACTGCTACGGGATCCATACCAAGATACAAAATGTGAGGCCAGTGAAAATGTCTCGCTTTGATGGTCTTAAATAAGGGAGAGGGGCCGCAAACTGTCTCTGGAACTGGGAGCCTAACTATCCTTATCCTGGGGGTACTATTGAAGGTTGAGAAGCCTGGGGCTCCAACCTTACTATGATCCTTTTAAACTCTAACTTGTCCCCTTCCCCACCCGATGAGGCATGGGACAGAAATGCAAGGTAAACAAGGCACAAAGACAAAACCGGAATAACAGAAAACCACTATTATGCAAAAGCACTCACCAAAAATAGGGAGAACGATAGGGACAGAGAGGCATTAACTAAATAAGAATAGGGACCAGGAGATAAACACTCACAAACTACAGCAAACAACAGATCACTATGACTACAACTCCCACTCCAGCTACTCAGCTTAGCACTTAGTACAGGAAGAAGACTCGCCCATAGTGAGTATATATAAATGATAAGTAGTTGCAGCTGAGAACAATAATGCTTTATGGTCTCAGCCAGCATGGAAAGAGTAATTAACCCTCTCAGCACTGAAGGAAGGAAATCCATTTAAAATAGGACATCAATCACACTTTTTCTAAAGGGGACTGCGATTCATTACTCAATGTGACTTTCTAACTCAAGGTCTTCCAGGAGGGCATGACACCCTCATGATACCATGATTAAGGCTATATGCTGAAACGCGTAGATTCGTGGTTTCATCTTTTTTCTAGTCTGGTCTGCTATGTGATTTCATTCCTGGTTTTAATGCATTTGTGAAATAAACTTCTAGTTTTTTCTTACCTGAAGACGTTTCGCTGGAGAATCTACTGTACTTGCATTCCGTTTGCAAAAAAGAACAAACCAAGAAGATACGCCTATTTTTTTCTGCATTACAGAACAATATTATCCATACAAGTCTATGTGAAAAATCATTGACAGCACCATTGTCATTCATGTGCAGCCTGTGTGTTGTCTGTGAGGAACATTGTAACAGGAGAAGCTTTACAATTTTTTTTTAATTTCAGAAAATCACTGATTAGACACTGACGGTGAAAAAGAAAACACTGACCAAACACTGATTAAAATCTGTTCCAAAATCCTGTTGAAAATCTGAATGTTTTTTTTTGCACCATAAAAGTCATTAAAAAATGAGGCTCTGCAGAAAGAAAAAAACACATCTAAAATGTACATCTCTTCTGATTTGGATCCATTCCTTATTTTAGATATCAGCTTTTGGAATCCACAGCACAAGAAAACTGCAAGTAAATACTCATCAATATCTGCATAATTTTGTAGAAATTTGCCACTTTGAAATATTCAGAGCATTGCAGTGCGATTTTGGAAATCTGACCAGTGTGGACCTGGCCTAATGGAGGTATTTTTCCTAAAAATATTGCTGCTTGGGAAGAATACAATGGCAGCCTTGTTAAACTGCCTGTAGGAATAAAATGCACCAGATTCATAAACAGTAAGCTTTTCAATTTAATGAACTTATTGTTTGTTTTGAGTGGCCTGTGCCCCAGCATGTAAAATCTGTCTATGAAGTGGAGTAGATTTCTGTTAAAACCAATTATAGTGGATCTCTCCAGCCAAGGTTGGCCATGTACCCTTCTTTTAATCTTTAAATGTCAGGGCTGGTGTTTCACAAAAATGTGTGAATTTTATTACAAAAAACTGTCATAAAGTCATTTATGTATTCTTCTAAATACAATGTATCAACTGTAGTTTCATAATGTACTATATGTGTGTGAATGTGCCCCTGTGTCGGTACACTTGGTTTCAATCTTAAATACACGAACTGGAATAAAGACATAAATTGAAGCTGTCAGGAAAATATGAATATATTTACATTCTATGTACACTTCCAGGGCTCATGCTGCCCTTCCCCCATCACATTTGTGCAGTGTCACACTGAGCTCATGTGCAGGCTCGTCGCTGCAGTGGTCCAACCCCCTCCCTTTCCCCCTGATGGAATGTCCACTCACCCCTCTCTCACCCTAAACTAGCTTGTGTAATGTGAGACCCAGGTCTGGCTAGCTCAAACAGGAAGTGAAGGTTTGAGCACATGCTTTCTTTGTTCTTTCAAACTCATATTTAATAACATAGTCATAGATGCAGGAAATCTATGTTTTTCGAGTCTGCATAATTAAAGCTATCCACAGGTGGGTTCTGAAGTTTGTGCGGCTGCCAGAAATCGAGAATCGGATTTCTGCCAGCTCCAGCCTCCCAGATACTGTATGTTCAGTCTTAAATGAAAGATAATTTGGTAAGAAAACAAATAATACTCCTGTTGACGCTCTAGGACCCTCGCCACCAGAGTTATGGCACTTATAAGTTTTTTAGTAAGTTTCAAATGGGGAGCACATTCCCTAGCTCTGCCCATCCAGTGAGGTCAGCGAAGGAAAACTATAAAGCTCAGATGCTGACTCAGTGGGGTGTCATTTGCCCAAGGTTCCAGCTAGGAAGCTGTGCTGATAGACCATTTTTCATTTTCCCTTAGGGAAGGTGCCCCTCCCCCCTCCTTCACACGGTGCACCATGGAATGATAAGTGTAAGTTCTTATTTTAATCCACTTTATTTTGTAATTGTCTGTATACACTGTATCTTGTCTCTTTTTGTAACACCTTTTATATTTTTGTAAACACTGCCTATCCTTTTGGAGTAAATCTATAAATGTACTAGTTTTGTTTCTCCTTGCTTTATAATATACCACCACGACCTCCGTGCTAATTACGCTACTGTGTGGGTTGGCTCCTAACCCAATATTGATTTTAACCCCTTACTGCCATTGGACGCAATAGTACATCCAATGGCAGTATCCCCGCTTTGATGAGGGCTCCAGCAGTGAGCCCGCATCAAAGCCGGGACATGTCAGCTGTTTTGAACAGCTGACATGTGCCCGCAATAGGCGCAGATGGAATTGCGATCCACCCGCGCCTATTAACTAGTAAAATGCCGCTGTCTAACGCTGACAGCAGCATTTAACCAGTGCTTCCAGCCAGAAATATGTGTATCGCCGATCCACGTCACGTGATCTGGAGTCAGCGATGCGTTGGCATAACAACCAGAGGTCCCATAGAGACCTCTATGGTTGTTGATGAGGCATTGCTTTGAGCACCACCCCGTGGTCGGCGCTCATAGCAATGCTGTAATTCTGCTACATATAGGCAATCTGCTCATCGCCTATATGTAGCAGAGCCGATCAAGTTGTGGCAGCTTCTAGCCTCCCATGGAGACTATTGAAGCCTGCCAAAATGAAAAAACAAATGTTTTAAAAAATATGAAAAAATAAAGAAATATAAAAGTTTAAATCTCCCCCTTTCGCCCCATTCAAAATAAAACAATTAAAAAAATCACACATACACATATTAGGTATCGCCGTGTCCAGAATTGCCCAATGTATCAATAACAAAAAGATATAACCTGATCGCTAAATGACGTGACGGTAAAAAAAAAATCAAAACACCAGAATTACGTTTTTTTGGTCGCCACGACATTGCATTAAAATGCAATAACGGGCGATCAAAAGATCGTATCTGCACATATATAGTATCCTCAAAAACATCAGCTCGGCATGCAAAAAATAAGCCCTCACACAACCGCAGACCATGAAAAATAGAGACGCTACAGGTATCGGAAAGTGGCACAATTTTTTTTTTCTTAGCAAACTTTGGAATTTTTTTCACCACTTAGATAAAAAAGAACCAAGACATATTTGGTGTCTATGCACTCATAATGACCTGAAGAATCATAATGGCAGGTCAGTTTTAGCATTTAGTTAACCTAGCAAAAAAGCCAAAGAAAAAACAAGTGTGAGATTGCACTTGAATTTTTTTCCCATTTTTGAGTACATGACAAGACCCAATGATGTATTGCAAAAGTACAACTCATCTCGCTAAAAATAAGCCCTCATATGGCCATATAGACAGAAAAATAAAAAAGTTATGGCTCTGGGAAGAAGGGGAGTGAAAAACAAAAAAGCAAAACCGAAAAAAGCTCTGGCCATTAAGGGGTTAATGTAAAATGAGGAGCTGGCAGCACAGTGTTCTGGGGATATGTGAGACTCTGGCAGTGACGGAACGAAGTTTTTATGTGTGTATTGCCCACCCTGGGCCTGGAGACATACATACCGCCATCCCTGCAGAGTGCCCAATAACCAATACACAGCAAGGCAGCCTTTGTGGCAACTATTTATCCTAGGTATAGTTCCCTGACTGACTTGAGGGTAAGGGGGGCGCCAGAGAGCTGCAAGTTCCAAAACCGGAACTGAAGGTGGAAAGAAAAGTTGTGGGTGGTTATATGACTCACAACCACTAATAAATAGTAAATTTTTGACAATTGGTGGGATATAATAAATCCCTGACAACTGGAGGGCAACCTCACACCTCCAGTTCCATGACAGAAGCACCCAAACTTAAATGTAAAATCTGTAACATGTGCTATATATTATCCCGTTGTCTTACATATCATGCATATAATACATATGATATTTTTTAATAATTACTACATAGATTCTCATGTGTTAACATCATAAATGGTTGTTTGTTTTTTTTTTGCACCACTGCATGTGAGTAGGATTTGGAAAATCCTAGATTTTTTTTTTGCTTTGGAATCTATGCAAACCCCATGCCCCCTGCCTGAATCTTTAAAGCATGAATCAATCCTTATAATCTTGGTAAAAAAAGAGTAAAAAATTCGTAGAGAGAAAAAAAAATGATATGTAAAGTCTGTACCTGAAATGCTAATCTGAACAGGGGCCTAAGGACGTAAAAGAAGCCTTGACACCTATTGAAGAAATAAAATACAGACTATATTGCCAGTGATGCATTTTTAAATTCTTTGTGTGTATGTTCTATGCTGAAATGACATGTGTTTTATCATCATAAGGGGAACAAGTCAGCAATTAGTCTATGTGACACGTGGTATTGGTAAAACAGCCCCCAGTCAGAAATCTAAAAACGAGTCCTTTAGAAAAAAAGGACCCTGGGGATCTAAGACCTGAAGCTCTCATGATGATGATTGATGCAGGCATTGCAGAGACGCCCCCAACCTCCCCAGAAAATTAAAAGCCTATTTGGTATGTTACAGACACATCACGTTGATGTCCTCGCATTAACCATCAGCTGATTTTATTGTTGTCAGTTGTGTGCATTGTAATGAATTCTTCCCCTCATTGAAAATATTCCAAAGTCCTGCTGCTTAAGACTGTTGTGAAAAGAGCCTTAAACCTCATTGATCAATGAGATTACAGTTATTATTGTCACTATTAGACCAGTATTTATTTAATTAAAATAGTAAATGAGGAATTATCATATACATTGTAATATTAAATCTATCTATTTATCCCATATCTGTCTATTTATCTTTCATCTATCTAATTTCTACCATCTATAACTATCAAGTCATACATTCATAGCATATATAATAGCATATCTATTTACTCTATCTATCTATCTATCCCACATCTATCTATCTATCTATCTATCTGTCTGTCTATCTATCTATTATCTATCTAATATCTACCATCTATAACTATCAAGTCATACATTCATAGCATATATAATAGCATATCTATTTACTCTATCTATCTATCTATCTATCTCACATCTATCTATCTATCTATCTATCTGTCTGTCTATCTATTATCTATCTAATATCTACCATCTATAACTATCAAGTCATACATTCATAGCATATATAATAGCATATCTATTTACTCTATCTATCCCATATCTATCTATCTATCTATCTATCTAATATCTATCATCTATATCTATCTAATTATCTGTCTAATATATCTATTTATGATGAAAAATAAACAACACTGCACATGTCAGTTGTTAGTAAGGTAATCAAATAAAGACAAGCGTTGAGGCGTCAGTCAGAAAAAAGAGAACGAGAAAAGCCATGCAGACGAAGTAGGACCATGAAGGTCTCCAATGCCATATTTAGAAAGGAAGAACATTCAGTCCTATATTACAGCAGATGCGCACTCATGAAGAAGATATAAGTGCCATATTGTAAATGGGCCATTCAGATATTTTGCCAATCCTCTCTTATCTCTCAATCACCATAGTAAACCATAAAGTTATTTTTAATATAGTTCTTCATAAGATTTGTGATTAATTCAGTATATATCAATTATTATAATAAGGATAGAGAGGATTGATGTAAAGAGGTTACAAACAATAATTCATGACTAATCCTATAGGGGATGCTGGGAATCAAGAGTATAATTAAAGCTGCTGGAAACAGGAGCTCCAGACTTAGGCGTCCTTTAGACAACCAAAATCGTCAATCCGAAATTGTACACCCAGTAAAAGGGATGAATGCTAGAGGTTCCTATGGTGCCAGAGGGCCACAATTATTTTAAACTACACAACCTCTGAACTCCCATAATTATAAGAATAAGTATGTAAATAAAGGACCATGCCACGCCATTAAGTCCCCATCAAGACCACTGAGTCTAGCATCTCACTTCAAAATCATGCTATAAGTAGTTCATAAACTTTATTATAATACATTCTGTGCAAATTGTAACATAGATGACTCTATCTGTAAACAGTACTGATATACTGTATCGAGTAAAGAAAAAATATTAGATCACAACGAAACAGACTACGGCATTATGTTTTACACTTTTTAAACAAAGCAGGTGAGTCATCAGTCTCCCATCGTGTCAGTTATAGATAATCTTGGATCGGTGAATGATAAAATAATAATAATCTTTATTTTTATATAGCGCCAACATATTCCGCAGCGCTTTACAGTTTGCACACATTATCATCACTGTCCCCGATGGGGCTCACAATCTAAATTCCCTATCAGTATGTCTTTGTAGTGTGGGAGGAAACCGGAGTACCCGGAGGAAACCCCCGCAAACACGGGAAGAACATACAAGCATAAAAATATATATAAGAAATAAATCCATAAAAAATGTTTTAGAAAAAAAACTGCATTTTATTTTTCAAATACACCTGATTGGTAAGGGCAAACTACCATCCTAAAATATATTAATTTAGATGTGTACATTCATTCCATGTCACTTTAAAGTATTGTGTTCATAGATCCACACAAGTTATTTACATTTTTTACAAATAAATCCTATTATATTCCCTCCTCAGAGGAGGAACATGATCTATGATTCACTATCTTGATTGTATCTCTCTATGACCACATTCTGCAAAATGTTTGGAGACTGGTAAATTCATCCTTTCCTTTCTTATGGTACGACATGGCTTTTAAAGTTCCATGTCGTTTCACCGATATACTATAATGAACGAGGACACTTCAGTAGTAAATTACATATTCAGAATTACATGTGAGATAATGATTGATATAATACATTTCTTGTGATAAACCTGTAACCCTTAAGTATAAGGGGACAGTTCTTAGAAGTCAGACAAGGAAAGCAATCAATTTTGGGTGCACCTGTTAAATATGTCCAGGTTGTTGCTTTGACGGGACCCTCATGCGAATTTATGAGCCTGTATCCCATCTTTTTTTACTTCTTTTATTTGAAAATAAAGTTCTTAAATTCTGGGACTTCTGATAAACAATTATTCAACATTTCCCAGTGTCATTTTATAATTTTGGCAACTTCACCACTTTCTTCCCCATATTTTGAGGCCAAAGATATTTTAACAGGGGATTTGTTTTTGATGTATTGTTAATAAGAGTAGAGTGGCTCATATACAAGGCCATCTCTCTCTGACTCTGCAATAAACATCTGGGGTAGCCTGTAGCTACAAATTTGTCTGTTAGAAGGTCTATGGAAGATTGTATTTACTATCCTCAGTGACAATCCTCCTAACTCTGTGGAACTGACTGTATAGTAGTGATTGTATTGTTTTTAGGGTGATGGCTTTGCATTCCACTAAATTATTCCTGTCTGTAGATTAGACAAAAAAGGAAATGGAGTGTGTATCATTTCCTTGTGTTCTAAGTACATCTAGGAGCTGTATCTCTGTTTCAGAACTAGCCAAAGTAAATTTGATACTTTCATCCAATTGGTTTAGAAAATTAGGGAACTGATGGAGCACTCCCTTTGTCCTTGTCCATAGCAGGAAAACATCATCTATTAAACTCCACCACCTGAATACACTTCTGTAGTTATGGGATATATAGATAAGGCATTCCTCCATCATTGACATGACTGTGCTTGTGTATGCAGTTGCCATGTTTGCACCCATGGCAGTTCCACATTGCTGTACGTAATAACTGTTTCCATATAGGAAATAGTTATTTCTCAATACCATAATCTAGTAGTTTAATCAAAAAGTTTTGACATTTTATTCAGAAGAATCAGTACATGTATGCTTTTGTTTAACTGCTGCCATCCCTCTAGTATATTCAGTAGATCTATATAGTGACACCATGTCAAATGATGCCAAAATGACTTCATTTTGTAAATTCACTTGTAATTTAAAAAGGAACTCTGTGGTATCCTATATAAAATAAGGTGTATATCTCACTAGAGGATTTAATATTTTATCAAGAAAAATTGCAATGTTGTTACATACCGAGTCAACCCATGGCACTATACACTCACTGGCCACTTTATTAGGTACACCATGCTAGTAAGGGGTTGGACCCCCTTTTGCCTTCAGAACTGCCTCAATTCTTCGTGGCAGAGATTCAACAAGGTGCTGGAAGCATTCCTCAGAGATTTTGGACCATATTGACATGATGGCATCACACAGTTGGCGCAGATTTGTCGGCTGCACATCCCTGATGTGAATCTCCCGTTCCACCACATCCCAAAGATGCTCTATTGGATTGAGATCTGGTGACTGAGGAGGCCATTTGAGTACAGTAAACTCATTGTCATGTTCAAGAAACCAATCTGAGATGATTCGAGCTTTATGACATGGCGCATTATCCTGCTGAAAGTAGCCATCAGATGTTGGGTACATTGTGGTCATAAAGGGATGGACATGGTCAGCAACAATACTCAGGTAGGCTATGGCGTTGCAACGATGCTCAATTGGTACCAAGGGGCCCAAAGAGTGCCCAGAAAAAATTCCCCACACCATGACACCACCACCACCAGCCTGAACCGTTGATACAAGGCAGGATGGATCCATGCTTTCATGTTGTTTACGCCAAATTCTGACCCTACCATCCGAATGTCGCAGCAGAAATCGAGACTCATCAGACCAGGCAACGTTTTTCCAATCTTCTACTGTCCAATTTCGATGAGCTTGTGCAAATTGTAGCCTCAGTTTCCTGTTCTTAGCTGAGAGGAGTGGTACCCAGTGTGGTCTTCTGCTGCTGTAGCCCATCTGCCTCAAAGTTCGACGCACTGTGCGTTCAGAGATGCTCTTCTGCCTACCTTGGTTGTAACGGGTGGCAATTTGAGTCACTGTTGCCTTTCTATCAGCTCGAACCAGTATGCCCATTCTCCTCTGACCTCTGGCATCAACATGGCATTTCCGGCCACAGAACTGCCGCTCACTGGATTTTTTTTCTTTTTCGGACCATTCTCTGTAAACCCTAGAGATGGTTGTGCGTGAAAATCCCAGTAGATCAGCAGTTTCTGAAATTCTCAGACCAGCCCTTCTGGCACCAACAATCATGCCACGTTCAAAGGCACTCAAATCACCTTTCTTCCCCATACTGATGCTCGGTTTGAACTGCAGGAGATTGTCTTGACCATGTCTACATGCCTAAATGCACTGAGTTGCCGCCATGTGATTGGCTGATTAGAAATTAAGTCTTAACACACAGTTGGACAGGTGTACCTAATAAAGTGGCCAGTGAGTGTAGGTCGCCTAGGGGTTGACCAGGGATATCTAGATTTTTGCTTACATCTATATTATTAGTGTAGAAGGGTTTTCAATTAAAATAAAACATACAGACCACTATTAAACCATAATTTTTAGCCTCTTCAAAAATAGATCTTTATAGTTCTAATAATGTCAAATGTTGGGTCATTATCTATCCTATGGTATGTCAGATTCATTAAGTTGTCTTTTAATTTCGACAATATACAATATTGTGTCAATGATAATGACTGCAACACCTTCGTCTGTCATACTGTGATGTCACTGACCAAATCAGACAGAGCCTACTGTTCCTTAGTTCTCACATTGGGATGTTTCAATTATTTATTTGTTCTAAATAGCACTTATAAAAGCATCAATTACCAGAACATTCAAAGGTGGTGTAAATTTGCTCTTTTTAGTAAGCGACACTTGTGGTAAATTAAGTTCTCTAACGGATGATTTGGGAAGCAAAGCATTGTTTGAAAAACAATGTTTTAATTTAATCTGTCTAAAAAACTTTTGTAGGTCAATTGCTAACTGAATATATCTTATTTGCCCATTTACAATATGGTACCTTTATCTTCTTCAAATATGCATATCTGCTGTAATATAGGACTCAATGTTTTTCTCCCTTGCTAAAGGTACTGTCACACTTAGCGATGCACCAATGATCCTGACCAGCGATATGACGCGGTCAGGATCGCTGGTGCATCGCTAAGTGGTCACTAGTGAGCTGCCAAACAGGCAGATCTCACCAGCGACATAGCAGCAGTCGGCGGTCGCTACTTACTCGTCAGACGAGGCGATCCTGACGTCCTCCCGCCCGCGTCCACGCGTCGCTCGTCGGCGCCACAGGAAGCCCAGCAGGAAGCTGATGACGAGAAACGGTCCAGGACGTTCTCGCGCGATCAGCGATAATCAGCGGGGGAGCCTGTCGGAGGTAAGTATCACACATAGCGATATCGCTAGCAATATCGCTGCTACGTCACAAAAACCAGTGACGTTATAGCAATATTGCTAGCGATATCGCTTAGTGTGACAGGCCCTTAAGGCGCTGGAGACCTTCATTGTCTAATTGCACCTATGCAACTTATCTGACTGACGTCACAATTCTTGGCCTTACTTGATGACCATATGAGCAATGACAAGTCTAGTATTGTAGGGGGTCAACCGATGCTAGGCACTGAATGACACTGTGACTTTAAGAGACCATGTGATTGCTTTGTATGCATTTGGACTATCCTTTCTCCCCTGCAGTTTGCTGTGCGTTGGTTTTGGATGAGAAGCATGAAGTGAAAGAAGCCTCATGTCTGAGGGTTGCAAGCAGAACTATTTTCTGTGTCCTAACAATGAGAGACTGATAAATGAACTGACAACATCAAGGGAGAAGATAGTGTCCGATTACTGCAAGATCGATAACCCAGGACCATGTCAGAAGGAAAGAGTCGCATCACATAGCCATGGTAGTTCTGCTGGAGCACCTGTATCTTGAGAGAGCAAACAACACTGCGGTACCAACAATCTTTCAATATTGAAAGTGGGAACGAAACTTGCCAGGATCCGGATGAAGAGAGATAAGTTAAACTGAAGGAAGAGCTCAATGCAACAAACTCTGCTCAGCTATGTCAGGACCAAGTAGCAGTTACCAAACTTACTTCTAATCTGCAGAACTGTGAGTGAGACACTGGTGTTTAACTATGTTAGGGTGTAGAGTAGGCTTCTTTAGCTAGGACGCTGTAGCAGCGTGGCCCAATTATCGGAAGCCAGGTGCTAAGTTAGAAAAAAATAGTTTGTGAAACTTGTTTATACTGTTTGCAATGAACTTTACATTGTCATAGCTGGGTTGCATCTTTTATGACACTCTCCAGCTATCTCTTCTCGTATCTATTATTGCTATTTTCATGATAATAACTGTTAGTCTTATTTTCTGGCATACAATCCTCTGTTTTTCAATAAAGCCGTTGTTTTGTTTTTGTGTTCTCGTCTACTGTAACATATTTGAGTCCTGCCAGGCGGTGTCATTCAGGCACTGATACAGTATGGTATCGGAAATACTGAATTAGGGATCCCCATATTAACACACATGGACGTTTAATATATATTTTGTAAGGTTATGTCATCTCTCTCATAATGTCACCACTTGTTTAATAATTCATCATTATTGCACTTTATATACTTTTGCACGATATGTGGATTAATTCCACTCTTATGATATCAAATGACACTCTATAAGCATTCACCTGTACGCTTATTATTTATGTAATATGTCTGTATTATGGACTTTTTTGCACATTGGTTCTTAATTATCTATAATTATATGTTGATTGCCCAGCTATATGTACTCCCATGGTACACTTGTTTGTTGCTGGAGAAAGGTTCTGTTATGGAACTGAGATGTTGCCACATGGCCTAATAAAAAGTGCTTCACTTTTTCATATCTTTCTGGAGTGCTGTTAATTTTTCTTCTTATATAATATACTGGACCTAATGGGTATGTGTCCAAAGAGCTTTGCACCCACTTTATCGTATTTTTGGCGTTGCTTTTTTTTCTATCTATCTATCTATCTATCTATCTATCTATCTATCTATCTATCTATCTATCTATCTATCTATCCATCTCTGTATTTTTTGGAACTTGTGACATAAAAAACAATTGACTGCTTATTGTAGATAGATGGATGATACATTTTGAAAGATTGACTTGTTCTAGTGTGTTTTGACTCAATTTGTTTTTCCTAAGCACCTTAACTTTCTTGGGGGAATTCATGACAACATTGATATAAAAGCTATGTGTAATTGTTCCTTTATTTTGCATTAAGCTAACATCTGTTTTGTGTTTGGATTGGAGGACAGATGCCCATATAACAGCTTGCAGTCTGTTAACAGATGCCATGTATCTGTCCACAGCTTTTTGTGATAAGCAAGCACTAGCAAAGCTAGTAGCATAGGTAGCAGCCAAGCACTGTGTCTTCCAACTGTAACCATTCACAGCGCACACGTTGCAGTTATCTTGTCAGCGAGACTGTTCCTCATAGCTGGAGAGTCAACAGCTTGGTGTGTTTTCATAGTGACAACAAATGCCATAACCAGTCATTTTAACCCTCATTAAATAAGTCGGATTTTAGATGTGCATTAATGGAGCTGTTTAAAAGCCTAATAAAGCATGCCAATGCCCTAGAAAAGTCAGCCTTATTACTGTGGGAAAATAATGATCTAAAATTGCTTTTGTGCTCAAATAGAAAAAAATGTCTCATTCTCAGCAGGTGTGCCCAGTACTGGCATAATGCTGGTGGCTATTGAGTAAAGTAGTGCTGCAAATAGCACAGACAAATGGATTTCTTTCCTGCATATTCATCTATCTATATCTAAATATCAAGGAATCTATATTTTATCTATCTCACATTTATTATCTATCTAGGTGTAGGACCGCAAACAACAGAGACAAATGGATTTTTTGCTGCAGTTATTTTATCTCTCTATCTATCTATCTATCTATCTCTCTCTATCTATCTCTCTATCTATCTAAGAATCTATGTTTTATCTAATATTTGCTATCTTAATATAGTATCTATCAAGAAGAAATTAGCAGCACAAGAGCACAAATCACATTGTATAAATTATATAAATTTATTTGCATTTTGCAGTGAGAAATAAGTATTTGATCCCCTACCAACCATTAAGCGTTCTGGCTCCTACAGACCAGTTAGACACTCTTAGTCAACTCGTTACCTGCATTAAAGACAGCTGTCTTACATAGTCACCTTTATAAAAGACTCCTGTCCACAGACTTAATAAATCAGTCAGACTCTAACCTCTACAACATGGGCAACATCAAAGAGCTTTATAAGGATGTCAGGGACAAGATAATAGACATAACTCTCTGGTTTAAGGGAATAAGAATTAAAAGTTAGAAAATTGTGAAATTTTGAAAATTTTAGCCAAATTTCCGATATTTTCACAAATTTATGCAAGACATATCAAACAAATTTTACAACTATCATGAAGTACAATACATCTCGAGAAAATAATATCAGAATCACTGGGATCCATTGAAGCCTTCCAGAGTTATTACCTCATAAAGTGACACTGGTCAGATTTAAAAAAATGAGGCCCGTTAACCTACAAAGTGGCTCTGTCCTTAAGGGGTTAAGGCATTTACTAGACAGCCAATCAGTGGAGGACTTTGATGCATGTGATGGAGCATTGTTCTGCATAAAAATCATGGTTTTCTTGAGTAATGCCGACCTTTCTCTTTACTACTGCTTGAATAAAGTGTCTTCTAAAAACTGGCAGTGATTTTGGGAGATACCTTCCTCTAAATCTTACTTGTGTCTGAGTCGAATTGTATGTGAAAATGAGGATGAGTGACCTCATGGAGATCAACATCCAACACTGCGGAGACACCATCACATGTTTCTCAACGCAGTGATGCTAGAGCAATGCCCCCATCCCTTATGGGAAATATGCAAAAACATGTAAATCAACAGCCGCGGAGACACCATCACATGTTTCTCAACACAAGCAATGACTAGCCAGGTCTTTCATCAGGAAGGAACAACCACGGGAAGGGCAGTCTCCAATGAAGGAAACCACCTATGTCAAAACATGGTATCCATTCACAGACAGCTGTTTCGGGGTATTGCCCCTCATCAGTGTGGAGTAGGAAACTGGCTAGTAGGAGTAATGCCTAGTAAAAGACTGTGAAAATGAGGATGAGTGACTTCATGGAGATCAACATCCAACACTGCGGAGACAGCATCACATGTTTCTCAACGCAGTGATGCTAGAGCAATGCCCCCATCCCTTTTGGGAAATATGCAAAAACATGTAAATCAACAGCCGCGGAGACACCATCACATGTTTCTCAACGCAGTGATGCTAGAGCAATGCCCCCATCCCTTATGGGAAAGGTGCAAAAACATGTAAATCAACAGCCGCGGAGACACCGTCACATGTTTTTCAACGCAAGCAATGACTAGCCAGGTCTTTCACCGGGAAGGAACAACCATGGGAAGGGCAGTCTCCAATAAAGGAAACCACCTATGCCAAAACATGGTATCCATCCACAGACAGCTGTTTCGGGGTATTGCCCCTCATCAGTGTGGAGTAGGAAACTGGCTAGTAGGAGCAATGCCTAGTAAAAGACTGTGAAAATGAGGATGAGTGACCTCATAGAGATCAACATCCAACACTGCGGAGACACCATCACATGTTTCTCAACGCAGTGATGCTAGAGCAATGCCCCCATCCCTTATGGGAAATGTGCAAAAGCATGTAAATCAACAGCCGCGGAGACACCATCACATGTTTTTCAACGCAAGCAATGACTAGCCAGGTCTTTCACCGGGAAGGAACAACCACGGGAAGGGCAGTCTCCAATGAAGGAAACCACCTATGCCAAAACATGGTATCCATCCACAGACAGCTGTTTCTTTTTTTTTTTTTTTTTTTTTAAACCATTCAGGTTAGTTATAAAGAACTCAATATAAGCTCATCAACTTAAATGTCGTTGTTTCAAATCTCATCATCATGGTTCATATTTATTTTAGTATAACAAACCAAGGGTATACACAAAAGACATCCTGAAAATCAATAAACATCACTAAAATTCACTGATATTTGATCAGGTGCTGCCATTTTTTAAATTTCCAGACACCCTCTGCATCAGAACCACCACCGCCTTCGCTGTCTAATTTATAAATCAAGTATAATCTAGAAAGGATCAGCCCAACACACTTATTCACAGATACATGCTTCTCTTTGAAAATTCCTAAATTCCTCACATCCCACAAACTCTGCATCACACAAGTCATAATTAACCATAGGATTCTATTTTTCACACGACCACATGCACCAATTCCAAACATCGCAACACGCCAGTCAATAAAACTCACACCTGCTAACTCCTTACACCACCCACCTACACACTTCCACACACTGCACGCGTAATCAGAGTCCCACATAGTATGCCACACAGTCTCACATCCACCACCTCCTTCCCTCGGGCACACATCAGTTCTGGTCAGATCTCATCTCTTCTGAACCTGTCGCACAGGTAAAATATTGTGCAAGGACATCCATACAATATCCCTTTGTCTATTAGACATCCCGTGCGTTTCCAATCTCTTCCATGCAACCGAAACTTCATTCCCTCTCAACCCCACAATATTACATTCCACATAATTCTTACGTATTATTTTCATCACATTCTTAGCCATTCTAAAATCATTCATCGGTACACTCAGCAAATCATGCTTCCTCACAAACTTCTCAATCATCTCATACCAGACCGGACACTTGAAAGCAACAGGCACTCTAGCATCCCGCTTTCTCCAACATAAGCCATATAACACCCAACCAGCAGAATAACTTGCCATATACGCTCCCTTATTTCCTTTATTCAGCAAAATAACAACAGTTTTGATATACTGAAGCCCCAGAAAAATCTCAATGTTTGGAAAGGCCATGCCACCATGGTGACACGCCTTGAAAAGACTCTCTCTCTTAAGTTTCTCTATTTTACTGCTCCAGAAAAAAGTAAAAACTAACTTTTCCACTCTTTTTATTTTCCTACATGATGGTGGAAAAACTGTTGCAAAATCGGAAGAATCACCGCTTTTATGACCAAAATCTTACCACTCAAGGTCAAGTCTCTCAGTCGCCAAAAATTTAACTTACGCTCTATGCGCAATCCACACTCCTCCCAGCTCTCCTTACCTTCCAAGTCCTTATTAAATAATACTCCCAGCACTTTGATAGCACCCTCCTCACACTTTACCCCCTCCATTTTAACCCTGTCATCCCCAAAACATTTAAAACTACATTTATTCCAATTCACTCTAAAGCTAGATGCACCACAGAAAAACTCCAGAAGCAACTTAGCCCTACTCATAGACGCAACACTTTCACTCACAGCCACAACATCATCCATATATCCAAGAACTTTCACATGCTTCCCACCACTCCCAGGTACCAACAAACCTCGCATCATTTTATCATGTCTCACCAAGCACAACAGAGGTTTAATCACACATACAAACAAGACAGGGGACATGGGACACCCCTGCCTTACACCAGACTTAATATTCACTTTCTCACTCAACCACTCATTAACAAGAAACTCACTTGACACACAATCATACAAAGACATTATCCCATTCACAAATTTTTGAGGAAATCCCATTCTCTCCAGAACTTTAAACAAAAACACATGCGAGACCCTATCAAACGCTTTCTCAAAATCAATTGACAGAACCATACACTTCCGTTTCCTTCCCATGCAGTCTCCAATCAAATCCCTTAATAACAATAAGTTATCACTCATACTTCTTCCAGGCACAGCACACACTTGATCCTCATCCACAACACTACCAATCACCTCACGCATACGATTCGCCAACAATTTGCTATAGATTTTGTAATCTGCGTTCAGCAATGTTATAGGTCTCCAATTCTCTAAACACTTTCTCTCACCTTTCTTATGCACAAGCACAACCACCCCCACTTTCATTGATTCACACAACTTACCACTCTCCCACATATACTTACATATCTCAGTCAAATCAGCACCCAGAAAATCCCACGCCTTCACATAGAATTCTACCGGCAATCCGTCTTTACCTGGAGTCTTATTCTTTTTAGCACTCTTCATCACATTTTCTACTTCTTCCATAATTACGTCCTCATTCAAAATATCACATTCTCCACTATCCAACTTGTTCTCTAACCCATTCAGCACTTCTGAAACAAGACCAGAATCAATCCATTTTTTATCATATAACTTGCTATAGAACCTATTTACCTCCTTTATCACATTCTCACCTGACACACACAAACTGTTCCTATCCAGGATTTTATCCATATCAGGCTTTCTCCCATTCATTTTCTTAAAAAAGAACCTCGTGCACTTTTCATCTTTCTCAAGATGTTCTATTTTGGTGCGATAGATGATTTCTTTCCCTTTTTCATCCATAACACTCTTTAATTCACTCTTTGTCTCAGCCAGCAGATCAGACACATCCATGCCACTTTCTACACACTTCCTTAACCAGTCTAAGCGCCTGTTTAAATCATTAAATCTACTCCGATAAATAGCAGCTTTTTTATAGCCCCACTTTTTGAAGAATTTTTTGCAACACACCTTAACCCAGTCACACCATTCCAGTACACATGCAAAATCCCTCTTACATACTCTCCACTCTTTATACTTTATTTTTAATTCATTCATCACATCCTCAACTTCTAACAATCTTACATTCAGCTTCCAAACCCCACCCCCATACACACGATCATCAATCGCACTAAACACACCACTCAAACACTCATGATCAGAAAAAGGTACAGCATTTTGTTCAAAATTCATACACAACATATTTTTGGAAAACAACATTTTATCTATCCTGGATGCAATACCACCCCTATCCGCATGATAAGTTGGTGGTGGTGGGATGCCAAATTTCAGAGGAGCAGCATCTAGAAGGGAAAAATCAGAAATAAGATTGGATAACTTTTTACCAGTTATGTCACAATTCCCTTCTGTGGTGCAATTAAAGTCTCCAACTAAAACTGTAGGCATTTTGCCTGGAAGAAACAAACTTAATTTTTCCAAAAGAGCCAGACGCTCCTTTTTCCTGTCGTGTCCTGATGGACAGTACACATTAATAATTCTAGCCCGCCACCCCCTATAGCTAACATGTGCAATTATACATCTACCCACCCCTACCACCATGTAGCTATCTAAACTAAACTCCCTGTTACCCATTAATATCCCTACACCATCATTCCTATTAACACATGAGCCAGACCATACATACTGTCCGTAAGGCCAGTCCTTATCGCTTGGAGCGTCCACAATCCCACATTCCTGAAGACAAAAGATGTGCGCATTCATCTGTTTAATATAATCTAGAACGATTGCCCTCCTGAATTTGGATCTAATTTGCCTGACATTCAGGGACGCAATGCCCCAACCAGCTTGGGGAGCCATAACATGACTGTGTTATTTGCATGACGACAAACACGCCACTTCCTCTTCAGCCGTTTTCGTCTTCCATCTGGAACTGCAACTCCTTGAATCTGTTTACGTCTGCGAGAATGCCTAAAAAGCATTGGTGTCAGGAGAGAAGACATTCTGAGTGTAACTACGTTCACTCACCTGACTTAAACCAACTTCACCGGGGTCTGCCCAATCCGTTCTGGGCTTCTTACAGGAATTTCCAGGCTCCTCATCCTCAGAGGACCTCGCAAGAGTGAAGTCACCTTGATCTCCACAACTGGCCAACTCCTCCTCAGTAGCAAACCAAGATACACTGGGGGTATTGTCAAGAGTACTCTCCAACTCCCCCTCCCCACAGACATCAGACTGAAGAGGGAGCTCACATTCAACATCAGTAGTTTCCAAAACTGCCACCTCTGGGCTGGGAGACTCCGTTTGAGGCAGGGCCTCCTCATGTGCATCCATGATTTCAGGTTCCTCAATAAGTTCCGGGTCTGAAACCTGTGGAATGTCAACAACAGCAGCAGGGGGTGCAGCTGCCCCACCTGAGACCTCAGCGTAAGACCTAGGACTGATCCTGGCTTTACAGTCCCGATACTTATGGCCTTCCTCACCACAAGCATTACACATAACAGGATTTGTGCAGTCTTTTGCCATATGGCCAGAAGCATTGCAATTCCTGCAAGTTGGCATCTCCTTGCAACTATCCTGGGTATGCCCGAAATTTTTACACCTCCTGCAATACATCGGGGCAACTGGAAAGAACAAAAAAACCAGTATTTTCCCAATTGAAAAATTAAGAGGGGTGTAATGGATGCCTCCCGGGCCTTGGGGATCCATCCCAAATCTCACAAAAAATTTGTACTTCCCAGTCCAGAGCCCTTCTCCATTCAGGACCCTGTGGGAGTACTGAACATAAATGCAATGTCTTTTCAAAAATAAAGCAATGTCCTCCAGGGAAACAAAAGGGTTGTGCATGAAAACTACAAGTGGGATATCTCCCTTAGAGTACAGCACAGTAAAGGTAAGACCTTCCAGCAAAGGATATGCCACTCCATTTTTCAGGGCAGTAAACAAATTCTGGCAAGTCGCCATAGAAGATAGCACCAGTACATACCTGCCTTCTAAACTCCTGCAGGCATATTATATCGGACTTCTTCAGGATGTCATAAAACACCATGTTGACCAAATATCCCAGGGAAAAATGCAACTTCTTATCTTCAGCGATGTCAATCCTGAATCCATTTTTGATCCGGCTATCACCGGTCCCAGAGAATTGAAGTCGGACTCCCATCGTCCACAACTCCAAGGGTCTCCTCCCCGAAACCTCCTGGCTATCTCCCAAAAGCAGCGACCGGCTTAAGCCACCGAAGTGGCGATGCCGGAAGGCCAAGAGACAACACTCAAGGTATTTAGGAAACTCCGCACCTCATCAGTGTGGAGTAGGAAACTGGCTAGTAGGAGCAATGCCTAGTAAAAGACTGTGAAAATGAGGATGAGTGACCTCATGGAGATCAACATCCAACACTGCGGAGACACCATCACATGTTTCTCAATGCAGTGATGCTAGAGCAATACCCCCATTCCTTATGGGAAATATGCAAAAACATGTAAATCAACAGCCACGGAGACACCATCACATGTTTCTCAACGCAAGCAATGACTAGCCAGGTCTTTCACCGGGAAGGAACAACCACGGGAAGGGCAGTCTCCAATGAAGATGGTTTTCTTGAGTAATGCCGACCTTTCTCTTTACTACTGCTTGAATAAAGTGTCTTCTAAAAACTGGCAGTGGTTTTGGGAGATACCTCCCTCTAAATCTTACTTGTGTCTGAGTCGAATTGTATGTCTGTGCCTGATGCTGATGCAGCCACAGGCCCATCCATCTGGTCCCTCAATAATCGCTCTCATTAGCCCTGTCTCTGAGCATTGAACTTCTTGCACTTCTGATCTCTCTATGGAGGTTGTAGTTTTGAAATGTGACAATACTGATGGATAATGGGTTCCTATTTTTCTACTATATCATGTCTTTGTTCACTACTTTTTTCATCATCTCACCACTGAAAGGTCTGGGACAGTTTTCTCAGACCCTTCCAGTGCACAGACCCTAATGCTTGGGGTACTCTGACAAGGAGGGAAACGATTTGGAAGATGCTGATGGAGTACTTTGCTGACCATACCAGCATCCTCCATGATTTCTCTGTGCCTTAGAACTATTGGGTATCAAAGCTAGAAACGTGGCATGAACTGTCTCTCTACGCCTTGGAGGTCCTGACCTGCCATGCCACTAGCATTTTGTCAGAGTGGATTTTTAGTGCTGCCAGGGGTATTATAACCGATAGGCGCATCTGTCTGTCAACTGAAAATGCTGTCAGGCTCACTCATCAAAATGAACAGGGGCTGGAATGGGTCAGACTTTTGTACACCCCTGGATGATAGAAGCGGAACATACAGTACATAAACTCAAATCCTGTGTTGATTTATTCTTTTCTATTTGCATACATTCCTTCCCACCAAAACATGAGTGAATGCTTCAGGATTTCGTCTTTTTTGTCTTGTCCATCTCCTTCTCGTCCATCACCATATCAACAGGGTGATCTCGCTATCCTCAGTATAAATTTTTTAAGGGTGTTTATGATGTCTGCATTAACAATTTTTAGAATTTTTAGATGCTTACCTCAAACATTCTTATATATATATATATATATATATATATATATATATATACTGCTCAAAAAAATAACAGAATCACTATTCCATTTGCAACAGGCTGTTTGTGTTCCCTTTACTTTTATATATATACTCAAAAGGGGTAAATGTTTTTCAGCCCATGCACTTGGTTCATGGGAATGACCTGTCTAGGATACTTACTTCTTAATAATGGGAAAAAAATGATTTCTGAGGCCCTCCGCTAACTTTCTTCAAAAAGGTATTTGAGTGCCTACTTCTAATTTTTGGCATTCCTTGTACTAAATGCATACGCTTTACTAGTGTAGGAGACCCATTCCTTAGTAATGAGAAAATATAGCTTTTCTGTGGATTCACCTTCTAGTTGAGGGAAAAAATTTTTTAAACTGATGGAGCTGATTGGTTCTATTAGTATATGATCCAGTGCCTTGTTGTGGGCTGTCAAGTGGTCATCACATAGGGAGTTCTCACACTGCACACATGCTTTCACAGCCGGGACAGGATAGTTTGTACACTAAGTACCGAATATCCTGGTTTCCTCCATATCAGGCTGAGTAGGTGCAAAAAACTCTACTATATTCCCCAGTAGTGTTGACGAAATAACAGATCTCTATGCTGCTACATTAAACTAATTGCTCTTTTCAGAGCTAATTCAAATAGATTCTATTCTGTTATAATATTACTGCTCTTATCTGCAATTCGTGTAACGTGATGTATGGCAGCATGTATAGTGTATGACAGACGTCTAGTCAGGGATTATTGTCTTGCTGCTGTTTTTTTCCATGCACTCATTGACCAATTCATGTTTTTTACAGTCATCTGTACTCAAAAATTTATCAACGCTGGCAGTGTAACTTTTGTTACTCCACTGTTTCTTGCTGCCACATACAAGAAAAAAAAATTCAGGGCTGATTCAAATCCCTTCTGTATTCTACAATAATACTTCTCTTGTCTTCAATTCGTTAATGGTGAGGTGTGGCAATATGAATAACATATGACAGGCATCTAGCCATGGATTATTGCTGTCATGATCCAGGACGGGGTTTCGCTTTGGCCCGTCCTGATCAGACAGGGGGTTAATTGTTTCTGCCTCTCTCTGGCAGAGGGTGGCTATTTAATGCTCACTGGACCTAGGTCCGGTGTCAGTTATACTCCTGCCCTTGGCTGAGTTAGTTGACCTCTTATGTACGTGTGCCTTGTGCCTGATAACTTGTTGCTTGTTTGGTTTTGATCCGGTTCTGTCCCTGTTACGAGTTCTGCCTGTCCCTCTTGTACCGCACCGCCCTCTCGTGTATGACTCTCTGCTTGTCTGACCTGAGTTTTCCTCTCCTCTACTACAGTATTCCTGCAGTAGGTACATTTCATCATCTGCAGTAGTAGGATGCTAAGCCCCTCCCCCTGCAGTCACATGATTGTAGGTCCTGGTACTCCTTACTATTTTCCGTGAATCAGGTCCTGTCTGCTTAAACCTTCACTACCGTATTGGGCCCCGTGCTCTCCCGCAGTGTGGGTTAGTCACTCTGCTCAGCCGTGGCAGTTGCCGACGCTGACAGGATCCTGACATTATAACTGACCGTTTACATTTTTTTTCTCTGCTCCCCTTCTCCTGTGTGTGTGATGGATCCTAGTCACGCTCTTTCTGAGCAGGTAAAGCACCTGACTCAGATGTCTCAGAGACTCCTGGGGGAACAACTAGCCCTGGCTCAGTCTCAGCTGCTAATCGCTGACACTGTGCAGGGGGTTTTATCATCAGGGGCTCGGGAGGATACAGTAATTTCCCCTGAATCTCCGGTTGAGTTGCCGGATACTTTTTCTGGAGATAGAAGGGAATTCAAAGTGTTCAAGGAGGGCTGTAAGCTTTTTTTTTCATTGAGACCACACTCTTCGAGGGATGAAAGTCAGAGAGTATGGGTCATTTTGTCTCTGTTAAGGGGAGCTCCCCAGGCTTGTGTTTTCTCCCTTCCTACCACTGCCCCTGAGCGTATGACTGTGGATGCATTTTTTGAGGCCTTGGGGCATATTTATGATGAGCCTGATCGGATGCGTATGGCTGAGGACAGGGTGATGAGTGTGTGTCAGGGGAAGCACTCAGCCGAGTGGTTCTGCTCAGAGTTCAGACCCTGGTGCTGCTGAGGTCTGCTGGAATGATGCCGCCCTCCAGGGTTTGTTCCGTAGAGGCCTTTCTGAACATCTGAAAGATGCCTTGGCTCTCCACCCTCCGCCTGATTCCCTGGAGGAGGCTATGACACAAGCTGTCCGAATGGATCGCAGGCTATGGGCCAGGGGAGTGACGCAGGTTGAAACCCCATTATTTTCTCAAGGAAGGGGAGCCAGTCTTACATTAGAAACCATGGAGATGGGAGCCATCGACTTCAAGGAGAAAGGAAAGAGACAACGGCCCTTGGAAAGTGCTGTTTTTTCTGTGGGGATTCTGGACATTGGAAAAAGGATTGCCCTTCTTGTCCACCAACCTGCAAGCAACTGAGCCCGGGTGATTGTCGTGGAGGTCATCCAGGCTCTCAGGTACCCTTTTCTCCATTTTCTAAAATGTTGTTACAAGTGGAACTTTGTTGTGGGAGTGTCTCCACAACCACTTCTGCTTTCGTGGATTGTGGATCATCGTTGAACTTTATTGACTCTGACTTGGTGTCCAGGTGTAAGTTAGGGACAGTTGGGTTGGAGACTCCTATTCACGTTGTTGCCATTGACAAAATACCACTGGCTAAGAATGATGTCATATTTCGTACAGAAGAGTTTCTCCTTAAAGTGAGTTCCTTGAACCAGGAACATATTCATGTTTTGTTATGGACAACCTGCCAGTGGGACTGGTGTTGGGGTACCCCTGGTTACGATTACATAATCCTGTGATTAATTGGAAATCTCGGGACATTGTTAAATGGGGTCCCTATTGTTCTGAAACATGTCTTGTTACTGTGTCTGTGTCGTCCATGGGTCTGGAAGGTATTCCGGAGTACCTAAAAGACTATACAGACGTTTTCTCCGAAAAGGAGGCTGAGGTTTTACCACCACACCGCCCATTTGATTGTGCCATTGACCTGGTTCCAGGTGCTAAATTGCCCAAGGCCCGCTTGTATAACCTTTCAGGTGCAGTATGGGCTGCAATGAAGGAATACATTTCCGAGAGTCTCCGTAAGGGACACATTCATTCTTCTGTTTCTCCCGTGGCGGCGGGGTTCTTTTTCGTAAAGAAAAAAGACAGTGGTTTACGCCCATGCCTTGATTTTCGTGAGTTAAATAAGATAATTGTGAGAAATACGTATCCCCTCCCACTTATTCCTGATTTATACAACCAGTTGTCCGGAGCTAGGTGGTTTTCAAAATTAGATCTACGGGGAGCGTATAACCTTATCCGAGTCCGGGAAGGAAATGAGTGGAAAACTGCTTTTCTCACTACTGAAGGGTTGTTTGAAAATTTGGTCATGCCTTTCGGTCTGACCAATGCTCCAGCGGTCTTCCAAAATTTCATAAATCACATGTTCTCTGATTTTATTGGATGTTTTATGGTGGTGTATTTGGATGACATATTGATCTACTCTCCTGATAAACAGGCTCACATTGGTCATATTCGGGCAGTTCTCCAAAGGCTTCGCGAGAACTGTCTCTTTGCTAAACTTGAGAAATGTTTAGTTTTTGTTCAGGAACTGTCTTTTCTGGGGTTCATTGTGTCTGCTGAAGGGTATCGCATGGATCCTAATAAGGTGCAGGCCATTGTCGAGTGGGTTCAACCTTGTGATTTGAAGGCTCTGCAGCGTTTCCTGGGATTCGCCAATTATTATCGCAGATTTATAAGGGGGTTCTCACAGGTGGTTAAACCCCTCACAGACATGACTCAAAAGGGGGCCGATATCAAGAATTGGTCAGCCACAGCGATAGCGGCGTTTCCGTTTTTAAAAAATTGTTTCGTGTCTGCTCCGGTTCTTATTCAACCGGACCCGTCTGAACCATTTATTGTTGAGGTGGACACCTCAGAGGTGGGGGTGGGGGCGGTATTGTCCCAGGGACCCGCCACGTTGACCAATTTGAGACCTTGCACCTTTTTCTCGAAGAAATTCTCCCCTGCGGAGAGAAACTATGATTTTGGGAATCAAGAACTTCTAGCCGTAAAGTTGGCCTTTGTAGAATGGAGGCATTTTTTGGAGGGGGCTGTCCATCCTATTACTGTAATTACGGACCACAAAAACCTAGCTTACATTGAGTCAGCTAAAAGGTTGACTCCCAGACAGGCTAGATGGTCACTTTTTTTTCCCGATTCAACTTCTCGATCACTTTTCGGCCAGGATCTAAAAATGTCAGAGCTGATGCCTTGTCACGCAGTCTAGATCCGGTGTCCCCCCCGAACCACCATCCTCCATTCTTCAGCCTGGGGTGGTGGTGGCAGGTGTTTCTAATATGTTGGAACGGGAGATTCGGGAAGCCTAGTCTCTTGCACCTCCGGCTAAGCCGGTGGATAAACTTTTCGTACCAGCTCAGTTTCGTCTCAAGGTCCTCCGGGAGTTCCATGACTCAGTTCTGGGTGGACATCCAGGGATCTCGGTTACCCGGAAGGCCATTGCTAGAGTATTCTGGTGGTCTTCTTTAGCCTCTGATGTTGGGGAATAAGTGTCTGCATGTGATGTTTGTGCCCGTGCAAAAACCCCCCATAAGCGCCCGGTTGGGGAATTGGTACCACTGCCAATTCCTGAGAGACCATGGACTCATTTGTCCATGGATTTCATCACCAACCTTCCCCCCTCCAAGAGTAATACCGTCGTTTGGGTTGTGGTGGACAGGTTTAGTAAGCAGGCACATTTTGTACCTTTGACAGCTCTACCTAATGTGGAAACATTGTCCAGATTGTTTGTTGAGCATGTGGTGTGGTTGCATGGGGTACCCTTGAATGTGGTGTCTGATAGAGGAGTGCAATTTGTTTCCAGATTTTGGAGGACTTTTTGTAAGAGGTTGGGTATTGGTCTGTCCTTTTCATCCCCTTATCATCCAGAGACTAATGGGCAGTCCGAGCGGACCATTCAGTCTCTGGAGCAAATTCTGCGTTGCTTGACCTCAGCCCGACAGGATGATTGGTGTTCTGTGTTACCGTTGGCTGAGTTTGCGTTTAACAGCCGCATTAACCAGTCTACGGGTACATCTCCCTTTTTCTGCAACTATGGGTTTCATCCTCATTTTGGAGAATTTTCCCGTTTGAACTCTGTGTGTCCTGAGGCAGATGAGACTATCCAGCACTTGGGGAGGTATGGCAGGAGGTCCAGAGTAACATTACGAAGGCCCAGGATAAATTTTAATTTTTTGCAGACAAAAAACGATCCACGGGACCGGTGTTTCAGATTGGGGATAAGGTATGGTTATCTACCAAGAATATAAGGCTCAAGGTCCCCTCTGCGAAGCTTGGACCTAAGTTTATAGGTCCCTATGAAATTACCGAAGCGGTTAACCCGGTGGCTTTTCGGTTTTGTCTCCCGCCATCTCTATGGATCCCCAATGTTTTCCATAGGGCCCTTTTGAAACCTATGAGGTCCGGTGGGGAGGGATCATCAGCTTCCCCACCACCGGTTTTGGTAGACGGGCAGTCTGAGTACAAGGTGGAACGAATTGTCCACTCTAGGTTGGTCCGTCGTGCCCTTCAATATCTGGTACATTGGAAAGGCTACGGTCCTGAAGAACTGTCGTGGGTTCCTGCTCGATCGGTTCATGCAGATCAGTTTGTCCGGGCCTTTCACGCCAAGTATCCTGAGAGACCTGGGGGTCCCGTGTCCCTCCATTGAGAGGAGGGCACTGTCATGATCCAGGACGGGGTTTCGCTTTGGCCCGTCCTGGTCAAACAGGGGGTTAATTGTTTCTGCCTCTCTCTGGCAGAGGGTGGCTATTTAATGCTCACTGGACCTAGGTCCCGTGTCAGTTATACTCCTGCCCTCGGCTGAGTTAGTTGACCTCTTGTGTATATGTGCCTTGTGCCTGATAACTTGTTGCTTGTTTGGTTTTGATCCGGTTCTGTCCCTGTTACAAGTTCTGCCTGTCCCTCTTGTACCGCACCGCCCTCTCGTGTATGACTCTCTGCTTGTGACTTGACTATTCTCTGCTCGTCCCTTTGGTACCGCACCGCCCTCTCGTGTATGACCTCTGCTTGTCTGACCTGCGGTTTCCTCTGCTCTACTACAGTATTCCTGCAGTAGTAGGATGCTAAGCCCCGCCCCCTGCAGTCACATGATCGTAGGTCCTGGTACTCCTTACTATTTTCCGTGCCTCAGGTCGGGTCTGCTTAAACCTTCACTACTGTATTGCGCCCCGTGCTCTCCCGCAGTGTGGGTAAGTCACTCTGCTCAGCAGTTGCTGACGCTGACAGGATCCCGACAATTGCCTTATTAATTGCAAGCCTTGCTGCTGTTTTTTCCATGCACGCATGGAACAATTCATATTTTTTACAGTCATCTGTACTCAGAAATTCATCAAAGCTGGAAGTGTTGGTTGGGTTACTCCACAGTTTTTTGCTGCCATGTACAAGAATAAAAAAAAATTCTTGGGCGATGACAATCCCTTCTATATTCTACAATAATACCACTCTTATCTGCAATTCGTCTACAATGACATGTAGCAGAAGGAATAGCATATGACAGGAAACTAGTCAGGGATTATTGCCTTATACAGTCTAAGCCTTGCTGCTATTTTTTTCCATATACTCATTGACCAATTTATGTTTTTTACAGTGTTATGTACTTTCTGTAAATTTATCAAAGCAGGCAAAAATAAATTATTTAGTATGCCCATTCACAGTTTCTCTGTAGCAGCTGTATGCAAGAAGTAGTGGTGGGAGACTTTACGCTACTTGTCATGTCCCACGACTTGGGAAATCATTTAATATTTGCATTGCTTGTGTTGTATCCTTGTTGCTAGGCAGAAGTTTGCCTTTCCCTGTATTTTGTTCCAACTCTCTCCCTGTAGTCCTGTGATGTATGTTTGTTCCCTCCCTTATTCTCCATTTTGTGATCGTCCCTCCATCTGTATGCATCTTCTTACATGTCCTCTGAAGAATATTCCTTTTTACCTGCTGCTTTCATCATAATACAAGAATTTCAGTTAAAACATCCCTCTTTTCCTGGAGTCTTCTTACATGAGATCGTGGCTGAGTTAAGCTGTCTGATTAATCGGTATGAACGTGAGTACAGGTCGATACGGAAAGGGCCCAGAAAGAGAGGTCTATCCAGGCACCATACGTTCTACATATCCATGAGTCAGAATAGTAAAAAGGAATAACCTGCCTTCAGAGACAGTAACTCAAGGTCTGTGCTGAAGCTCAGTGGAAAAGGACATTTTCCAGATAGACTGTAACCCAGTTCCAGCAGACCCCAGCGTGCATAGAAGCCACACTGCAGCTGAACAGAGAGGAATATAACTCCCATCATTACACAGGACCCTGCAGCTGCTCCAGCATTAGATACAAAGTATCAACTCTGTGCAGAGTCTGTGTATTTCCTGTTGCTGAACAGTGGGAAGTATAACCCTCATCATCCACTCTTCCTGCCTGCAATCTAATCATGTCTGAAGCAAGGAATACAATGTCCCTACCAGACTTACAAGCACAGGAAAGAGACCCAGACCCCCATCCACCATCTAGCGAAAGGGGAAAACGTACAGTCAAACCCACATGGAAAGTCATGGAGAATTTAGAGACTGCAAAATGTGAATTATATAGTGATGTGTCTTCAGTATGGAAGAAAGTGCTGAGTCACACAGACACTGTATCAAGGCCTGCTTCTCATGTGTTACCACCAGAGGGAGCTCTAGAACAATTATGCACAGCATACCAAATGTATACGGAGAAGAGTGACCAATACATTATTCTCCTGAAGAAACTGAATCTCCCAGAGACTTTAAACGAATTGCAAGGTTTCCAGCAGCTTAATTCTGAAAGAGACTGCACTGTACGTGCCATTAAAGCCAAGATAGAGGCTAGAATCGCACGGACACCAGATGCATCAACTCGCTCATCCAAATCGTGTAAGCACTCAAAACGTTCATCTAGGTCAAGTTCATCAAAATATTCTACTCTTAGTGAGCAGCTTATAAGAGCACGTGATAAGGCTGAAACTACTAAGGTACAAGCTGCCTTTGCACAAAAGAGAGCAGAAATGGATGCAGCTGCTGCACAAAAGAGAGCAGAAATGGATGCAGCTGCTGCACAAAATAGAGCAGAAATGGATGCAGAAGTGGCACGCATGGAAGCTCTAGAGAAGGAATGTGAGCATGCAACAGCCATGGCAGAATTAAAGGTACTCGAGCAGGCTATCAGTGGGAGTCAAAGAGACAGCGTCAGTTTGTGTGAAATGGAGGCAGAAGACCCTATTGAACGCACAAGAGACTACGTGCTAAGCCAAGATGGCGAACCGCGGATCATCACTAACACTCCTGATGGTGTTGACGCTTCTCCAGAGCACCAGGATGCCGATCCACTTACAGAATCCTGCATTCAAGGTCTGTACAATGCTCCCAAACTTGAACTTCCTTCATATTCCAGTATGCGCCAAAACCCTGCATCTCACCAAACTCCACAGGCTAATACCTACATGCAACCCAATATGCCGGCAGGTCATTATCGCCTCAACAACCACACAGTGCCACCTCCGCAGGTAGCAGAAACTATACCCACCAAACCAGTTGCTGGACTAAATGCATATGCCACTCCATACTTCCCCATGTTTCAAGGCCAAGACGTCTCCACCCCTATGTACAACACCGCTCAGCCTACAATTGTGCATCCTAAGTCAGAAAGAACAGACATGTCCGACTTCGCAAGGTACATGATTCGCCATGAACTTACTAAAACCGGTCTCACAAGGTTCGACGACCAACCTGAAAATTACAGAGGTTGGAAAAGTGCCTTTAGAACCGTAACTAGTGACCTCGGCATCACTGCTGCGGAAGAGCTAGACCTGCTGATCAGATAGTTAGGACCACAATCCACAGAGCGTGTCAAGAGACTCAGGTCTGTACATATCAGTAATCCAACGGCTGGTCTCATGGCTGCATGGGAAAGACTAGAGAGAAACTTTGGCAGTCCAGAAGCCATAGAGGATGCACTGTTCAAGCGACTACAGAGTTTTCCAAAGATATCAAGCAAGGACAGTTCAAAGTTCCTAGAGCTCAGTGACCTGCTGTTAGAGCTCCAGCTGGCCAAGGCAGACACCCACCTACCTGGCCTCAGCTACCTGGACACTGTTCGTGGAGTAAACCCCATTATCTCCAAGCTACCATACAATGTACAAGAGAAGTGGACTGCAATAGGGTCAAAATACAAGAAAGACCATCAAGTGTCATTTCCTCCGTTCTCCTACTTCTGTGAGTTTATAAAAGACATTGCAGAGCGTAAGAACGACCTAAGCTTTTCCTATGGAGAATCCAGTGGCCCAGCTTCACCTAATTCTAAATACGTGAGCACACGCTCGAATGACAGAAACCGCAGGGGTCCAGTGTCAGTGAAGAAGACGGATATTCTTCCCTTACCAACATCAGCCCCAGGCAAGAACAACAAGTGTGAAAAGATAGAGAACCCAAATCGTGAGTGTCCCATCCACAAGAAGCCACATCCCTTAAAAAAGTGCATCGGCTTCAGGAAGAAACCGCTCCAAGAACGCAAGGAACTTCTAAAGAAGTTTGGGGTATGCTACATATGTTGTGCTTCTACTGAACACCTTGCTAAAGACTGTAAAACTACAATTAAGTGTATGGAGTGTGACAGTGAGGACCACGTACAAGCACTCCACCCATACCGTCCTGACTCTACACGTACTCCTTCCCCCACCATGAGCCATGGCGGGGAGGACGCAGCTCAAACTGCAAGTCATACCACAATATCTTCTTCATGCACAGAAGTCTGCGGAGAAGGTCTCTGGGACAAGTCCTGTGCGAAGATTTGCCTGGTGAACGTATATCCTAACGGTCACCCAGAGAAAGCCGTGAAGGTGTACGTCCTCTTGGATGATCAGAGCAACCGATCACTTGCAAGGTCAGAACTCTTTGATATGTTTAACTTAAAGGAAAATGCTTACCCTTACACTTTAAGTACCTGCAGCGGTGTTACAGAGGTCTCTGGGAGAAGGGCCAGTGGTCTTATAGCGACATCCCTCGACAACACCGTGGAGATACCCTTACCTACACTTGTCGAGTGCAACCAGATTCCATCCAATCGAGAAGAGATCCCAACGCCAGAGGCTGCTCTTCATCACCCACATCTCAAGGGGATAGCAAACAAGATACCAGCCCTCAACAACAGCGCAGATATCCTGATTCTGCTTGGCAGAGACATTCTCCGGCTGCACAAGGTACGTCAGCAAATTAACGGACCACACGACGCACCATTTGCCCAACGCTTTGATCTAGGCTGGGTAATTATAGGCAATGTTTGCATACTCAAGATGAAGAGACCTAATAACATCTCCTCTTACAAAACACACATCTTGCCAAATGGTCGCAGCACTCATTTTCAGCCATGCCCACATCATTACTGGGTGAAAGAGAAAGTGAGCAACACCAAGAGGCAACAGGAATCCTTCAACAACATGAACATGCTCCAGCCCTGGGACGAAAACCCCGGGTCAACAGTGTTCGATTCCACAAATGAAGACAACAAGTTGGCACCCACAAGGGAAGATAAAGAATTCATAAAGGTTATGGACAAAGAATTTGTTCAAGATGACTCCAACAGTTGGGTAGCTCCTTTACCCTTTCGTTTCCCAAGAGCGAGGTTGCCGAACAACCTGCAGCAAGCAACTGCAAGGTTCTCATCCTTAAAGCGTACCCTAAAGAGGAAACCAGAGATGGAGAAGCATTTCATTGACTTTATGCAGAACATCTTTGACAGAGATCATGCTGAACCTGCGCCAGCACTGAAGAAAGGAGAAGAATGTTGGTACCTTCCATCCTTTGGTGTCTATCACCCTCACAAGCCTAACCAGATCAGAGTGGTGTTTGACTCCAGTGCTCAGTATGAAGGCCTCTCTCTCAACAACCTGCTACTAACTGGACCCAACCTGAACAACAGCCTCCTTGGAGTATTGATCCGCTTCAGACAAGAACCTGTTGCTATAATGGCCGACATTCAGCAGATGTTTCATTGCTTCATCATGAAGGAAGGCAGCAGAAACTATCTTAGGTTCCTATGGCACAAAGACAACAATGTCAACAATCAAGTCATAGACTACCGGATGAAGGTCCATGTCTTCGGCAACAGTCCTTCACCTGCTGTGGCGATCTATGGACTGAGACGGACAGCCCAGGAAGGTGAGAGAGAGTACGGATTCGATGCTTGTCAATTCGTAGAGAAGAACTTCTACGTAGACGACGGGCTCAAGTCCTTGCCCACAAGTGAAGAGGCAATTGACCTACTCTCCAGGACACAGGAAATGCTATCCACATCAAACCTCAGACTCCACAAGATCATCTCTAACAGTCAAGAGGTAATGAGCGCGTTTCCATCTGAGGACCATGCCACAAACCTAAAGGACCTCAACCTAGGTTCTGATGTTCCTCCCACACAGCGCAGCCTTGGTCTACTGTGGGATATCAAACAGGACACCTTCACCTTCCAAGTGTCGCCCTGTGACAAACCCTTTACCAAACGAGGAGTCCTATCTGTCACAAACAGCATCTACGATCCTCTCGGGTTTGTAGCATCCATCACTATTCAAGGCAAGATACTGTTAAGACTAGAGTTCAGCGACTTTTGGTTTTTTAGGGTCGCGTTTCGTTTCGTGAAACCCGACTTTTCCAAAAGTCGGGCCGAGCAAGATCGTCCGATTATAGGGAAAAGTCGGGGTCGTCCCGAAACACGAAACCCAATGTAAGTCAATGGGGAATAAAAGTCGGCAGTGAGAGGAGGACAGGAAACACACCTACAGTGCCCATTTGAATGCCAAAAGCATCAATTCTTCTTACTTAAGCTTGTCAACCTTAATTAACTTCATAATACAAGTTACGCACTGAAAAATGGGGGTTATTTGGCTAAAGTTGTGGGGGGGAGAGGGATGGCTGCAGGTTTTCATGTGCCCTGGGCGAAAGAGCGCCCCTTTAACACATACCACAACTCATCATGCTCCGATACGGCAGATAAATAGCGGTATAGTACAATGAAAAATACCTCACTTTTTACATCTCATGACGAGGCCCATCTATTTCTCCATACAGAATCATTGGTCCCATATAATGTTTGAAACAGTATATGATGAGCTCCACATAATGCTACAGTATATGTTGGTCCCCATGGATGAAGCTCCACTGTCTTATGGGCCCAAATAATGCTCCAAACATAATGGGCCCCATTTCTAATGCTCTAGTGTATAATGGGCCCTGTAAATGCTGCTCCAGTGTCTGATGTCCACCTTTGGAATGTTCCAGTGTATGGTGGGCCCCATCTATCATTCTCCAGAGTATAGTGCTCCCCAAAAATTGCTGTCCCAACATTGAAAACAATCAAATAAGTCTCCTCGCTAGGGAATCCCTGTACTTGTCTGGACAGGTGCTGTAGCTTGCTTAACAGCTCGCCAGCCGTTCTCACGCCCAGTATGGATTGCACGTGATTGCACAAAGGTTAGAAAGGGTACCGTATCCCTGGATAACATGTATGGATAGCGTACACATTCAAAATATATGTCTCAGGAGGCAGGCTCAGACGGTGTCAGGCCCAGTATGGATTGCACGTGATTGCACAAAGGTTAGAAAGGGTACCGTATCCCTGGATAACATGTATGGATAGCGTACACATTCAAAATATATGTCTCAGGAGGCAGGCTCAGACCGTGTCAGGCACAGTATGGATTGCACGTGATTGCACAAAGGTTAGAAAGGGTACCGTATCCCCGGATAACATGTATGGATAGCGTACACATTCAAAATATATGTCTCAGGAGGCAGGCTCAGACGGTGTTAGGCCCAGTATGGATTGCACGTGATTGCACAAAGGTTAGAAAGGGTACCGTATCCCCGGATAACATGTATGGATAGCGTACACATTCAAAATATATGTCTCAGGAGGCAGGCTCAGACGGTGTCAGGCCCAGTATGGATTGCACGTGATTGCACAAAGGTTAGAAAGGGTACCGTATCCCTGGATAACATGTATGGATAGCGTACACATTCAAAATATATGTCTCAGGAGGCAGGCTCAGACGGTGTCAGGCACAATATGGATTGCACGTGATTGCACAAAGGTTAGAAAGGGTACCGTATCCCCGGATAACATGTATGGATAGCGTACACATTCAAAATATATGTCTCAGGAGGCAGGCTCAGACGGTGTCAGGCACAGTATGGATTTGACGGCCCAGATTACACAGCGGAGGAGCAGGGAGAGGTAAAGATTGCAAATGCTGGGGCCCTGCCCAAGCAAGGGGGGCCCACTCATGGGCGTTGGTACTGGCACTGGGCCCCTCATAGTACAGCGGTGTGTCTGACGGCGGGTGTGCACCACCACCGTCAGAGACACTTGATTGCACTATGAGGGACCCTGTGCCAGTGCCCGCGCCCAAGAGTCGGCCTACCCACCTGTCCAGGGCAACGGCACTCGCACGGTGTCGTGCGGTAGGTGGTGACCCCGGCCATGGGGGGGAGGCAGCACAGTTAGGGAGTTTTAGAAAGTGGCATATGTTGATGTTGGACATTCAGCTGATGCAAAAGGCGAAATAGGTGAAGTACCAGGAAGAGGTGGACCAAAGCAAGCCATTTTTCTGTCACCCTATGTGTCATCAGGGGAAGGTGGGACAAAATCCTTGGAAACCCATGCGTGGTTCATTTTAATGAAGGTTAGATCATCCACATTTTGGGTTGACAGACGGGTCCTTTTTTCTGTCAGGATTGATCCAGCTGCACTGAAGACTCTTTCCGATAGCACACTTGCAGCTGGGCAAGCGAGCTCCTGTAAGGCATATTGGGCCAATTCAGGCCAGGTGTCCAGTTTAGCGGCCCAATAGTCAAAGGGGAATGACCTGTGTGGGAGAACATCGATATGGGAGGAAAAGTAGTTTGTAACCATAGTTGACAACTGCTGTCTCCTGTCACTTTCCATCGATGCAGTATTACCAGTTGTGTGAGAGGTATTTGAAAAATCAGTCCACAACATTGTCATGAAACCCCTGTCTCCAACGCCACTTCTGCTGTGTGCACCACGAACACCTCTGCCAAGCTGCCCCCGGCCCGTACGGCTCGTGTGAGAACCATCACCGCTGCTGTGTGCTGGGAATGCCTCAAGCAACCGATTTACCAGAGTTGCTTGTTTATTAGCCAATATTAGGTCAAGGTTCTCCTGTGGCATGATGTTTTGTAATTTGCCTTTATAGCGTGGATCCAGGATGCTGGCCAACCAGTAGTCGTCATCGTTCATCATTTTGGCAATGCGGGGGTCCCTTTTTAGGATCCGCAAGGCATAATCTGACATGTGGGCCAATGTTCCCGGTGTCAATGATGCACTGCGAGTGCTGGGTGGAGGAGCACTTTCTGGCAAATCCACATCCCTCCAGTCACGCACAAACCCTGTACCAGACCTTGCCACGCCAACATTTTCACTTGCCCCACGAGATGCATCCTCCTCCCCTAAGTAATCATCCCCATCATCCTCCTCCTCCTCCTCTTCTTCCTCCACCTCGTCCAGGAGAGGTCCCTGAGCAGACAATGGCTGAATGTCATCAAGGATTCCCTCCTCCTCTTCCTCCTCATCAACATTGGCTGCAGACGCCTGCTCCTTAAGGTGCGTCAAAGTTTGCATGAGCAGACGCATAAGTGGGATGCTCATGCTTAGGATGGCGTCGTCTGCGCTTACCAGCCGTGTGCATTCCTCAAAACACTGAAGGACTTTACAAAGGTCTTTCAGCTTCGACCACTGCACGCCTGTCAACTCCATGTCTGCTCTCAAAGTGCCTGGCCGTGTATCCTCCCACAAATGCATTATGGCCTGCCTCTGCTCGCACAGATGCTCCACCATGTGCAGGGTGGAGTTCCACCTTGTTGCAATGTCGATAATGAGGCGGTGGTTGGGAAGGTGGAGCAATCGCTGCAGCTTCTGCATACGAACGGAGTGTACAGGCGACCGGCGGATGTGCGCGCACAGTCTTCGCACCTTCTGGAGCAGGGCTGTTAACTCCGGATAATTTTTGAGGAAGCACTGCACCACCAGGTTCAAGGTGTGAGCCAAGCAAGGTATGTGGCTGAGTTTTGAAAGGGCTATGGCTGCCACAAAATTACGGCCGTTATCACTAACTACCTTGCCTGCCTCAAGATGTACACTGCCCAGCCATGACTCAGTTTGTCGCTTCAAGTACTCGGCCAGCACCTCGGCGGTGTGTCTGTCGCCCAAACACATCATCTGCAACACAGCCTGCTGACGCTTTCCACTAGCTGCTCGATAGGGGGACACATCGTGTGCAACAGTGGCAGCTGCAGATGGAGTGCTCGTACGACTGCGCTCTGTGGACGAGCTTTCACTTCTGGAGGAGGAGGAGGAGGAGGAGGGTCGAACGCCTACAGCCAACTGTTTCCTATACCGTGGGCTAGGCAGCACTGTCCCACCACCGCTGTCCCCTGTGGACCCTGCATCCACCACATTAACCCAGTGCGCAGTGATGGACACGTAACGGCCCTGGCCATGCCGACTGGACCATGCATCAGTTGTGAGGTGCACCTTTCCGCTCACTGACTGCTTGAGTGCATGGACAATGCGGTCTTTCACATGATGGTGGAGGGCTGGGATGGCTTTGCGAGAGAAGAAGTGGCGACTGGGTAGGTCATAGCGTGGTACTGCATAGGCCATGAGTTCGCGGAAAGCTGTGCTTTCCACCAACCGAAAGGGCATCATCTCAAACGAGATTAGTTTGGCAATGTGGGCGTTCAAACCCAGTGTACGCGGATGAGAGACTGAGTACTTTCTTGACCTACTCATAGTGTCTGGGAGGATGAGCTGGACTTGAGAGCTGCATATGGTGGAAGTAGCGGTGGACAGGGCGGACTGAGAGAGGGTTGATGATGGTGATGGAGTTGGTGTTCTTTCTGATGGCCTAGAATCAGTCTTTCGTTGATATAACAGTGGGATTCCCTGACTGCTGTGGTCTTGCAACGACACCTCAACATTTGCTGCTGTGCTAACCGGTGGGCTTACAGTGGGGGAAACAATGTAGCGTTGCTGACTACCTTCGTTGTGATCAGTTGCACATGTGGCACTTGAGGTTTGGTGTTGTGTCCACGCTTGCAAGTGCATGCTGGTTAAATGTCTAAGCATGCAACTGGTATTCAAATTTTTCAGATTTTTCCCTCGGCTAAAGGTCTTTGCGCACTTCTTACAGATAACCTTGGCCTGATCATGAGGATTTTGTTCAAAAAAGTGCCACACTGCACTCTTCCTACTTTGGCAGACATTTTGCGGCCTAGCACGCTGTGATCTTTTGACCCTCTGGACAAGCTGTCCAGCAACTCTTTTGATGTTTGGAACCTGTCTTTGGAGTGCTCCGGGCCTGCCAGATAACAGCTGTTGCGATGTCGATGTCTGCTGTGGATGCTCCTCATCTGAGCTATTGGAAACAGCACCCTCTTCCCCCAATGGATGCCAATCTGGGTCAACAACTGGGTCATCCATCACCTCCTCTTCTATGTCATGTGCACCTTTCTCTGTGTCACCGTGTATGGTGGTATAGTGTGCGGGAAGGGGCACCTGAGTCTCATCAGGGTCAAAATCTGGCTCTGTACACTGCGAGGACAATGTAGTGCTCTGAGTGAATGTACCAGCAGAATCATCCATCAGCGGCTGTGCATCAGTGCACTCCATGTCAGATTCATCTTGGCCTGGGTAATTCACCATTTCACTTGATAATCCAGGCATGGTATGTGAAAACAGCTCCATGGAGTAATCAGTAGTATGGCCTGCGTCATCCTTCAATCTTGGTTGGGGTGAAGGACACAAGGAAAGGTGTGGTTCATGAACATGAGCCTCCAATGACAACTCAGTGCTTTTACTTTTTACAACTGAAGAAGAGGAGGCGATAGAGCTGGAGGCTGAGTCAGCAATGTAAGACAAAACTTTTTCCTGATGCTCTGCCTTTAAAAGCGGTTTGCCAACTCCTAGAAAACTAAGCGTTCGAGGCCTTATGTAGCCAGACGATGACGCAGGGTCAGCACCTCCTGCATTCGGTCCTATTTTGCTCTTGCCACTACCATCAGATCCACCACCAACACCATCATTACCAGCTGCCAACCCCCGCCCAATTCCACGGCCTCTTCCACCAGCCTTCCTCATTTTTGGTAGAAATGTAGACAAAATCCAACAAACTATATAGTAATGTAAAACAAGGTACAAGGTGTCTATAGGACAGGGGAGATTTAGAATTTCTGCACACACTTGTGGACAGTGGACACTTTTGGATTGTGTGAGGCCCACTGATATCTGAGCGCTATGTGACAGGCTCGATGGCACAGCTGCCTGTGACCAAAGTGACGAGAGGATAATGGAGATTTTGAATCTCTGCGCACACTTTTGGACACTGGACACTTGTGGATTGTGTGAGGCCCACTGATATCTGAGCGCTATGTGACAGGCTCGATGGCACAGCTGCCTGTGACCAAAGTGACGAGAGGATAATGGAGATTTTGAATCTCTGCGCACACTTTTGGACACTGGACACTTGTGGATTGTGTGAGGCCCACTGATATCTGAGCGCTATGTGACACGCTCGATGGCACAGCTGCCTGTGACCAAAGTGACGAGAGGATAATGGAGATTTTGAATCTCTGCGCACACTTTTGGACACTGGACACTTGTGGATTGTGTGAGGCCCACTGATATCTGAGCGCTATGTGACAGGCTCGATGGCACAGCTGCCTGTGACCAAAGTGACGAGAGGATAATGGAGATTTTGAATCTCTGCGCACACTTTTGGACACTGGACACTTGTGGATTGTGTGAGGCCCACTGATATCTGAGCTCTATGTGACCCGCTCGATGGCACAGCTGCCTGTGACCAAAGTGACGAGAGGATAATGGAGATTTTGAATCTCTGCGCACACTTTTGGACACTGGACACTTGTGGATTGTGTGAGGCCCACTGATATCTGAGCGCTATGTGACACGCTCGATGGCACAGCTGCCTGTGACCAAAGTGACGAGAGGATAATGGAGATTTTGAATCTCTGCGCACACTTTTGGACACTGGACACTTGTGGATTGTGTGAGGCCCACTGATATCTGAGCGCTATGTGACACGCTCGATGGCACAGCTGCCTGTGACCAAAGTGACGAGAGGATAATGGAGATTTTGAATCTCTGCGCACACTTTTGGACACTGGACACTTGTGGATTGTGTGAGGCCCACTGATATCTGAGCGCTATGTGACAGGCTCAATGGCACAGCTGTGACAAAAGTGACTAGAGGATAAGGGAGATTGGATTGCTTTTAAAAAAGCAGTTTGCGGAGCAGTGGGTAAACAGCAATGCCAGCGTGTCAGGAAGCCTTAAAAGGCAGCCCAACAACCAACACCACTGATACACCACAATATAGCCTCCCCTTGCACTGCACACACAGTGACTTGTGTGTTGTGCAGGCCAAATCGCTAGCAGCAGAAGCAGTTTTTTTGTCTTCTTCCCTGCCTAACGCTCTCCCTACAGAATCAGCAGCAACCTCTCCCTATACTAAGATCGGCAGAAGTAAGATGGCGGTCGGCGTGCACGCCCTTTTATACCCCCTGTGACGCCCTCCAAAGCAAGCCAATCACTTGCATGCCCTTCTGAAAGATGGTGGTGACCCGTGCCTAGGTCATCACGTTGCCCACAGTGTCCGTGGATCCAGATTGGCTGAAAAAGAGCGCAAAACAAACTTTTGAAACGCGACTTTGGCGCGTAAGTCGCCGACCTCGTGGCCGACCTCATCCTAGGGTCGGGTTTCGTTTCATGAAACCCGACTTTGCCAAAAGTCGGCGACTTTTGAATTTTTTCGACCCGTTTCGCTCAACTCTAGTTAAGACATCTCACTGCCGAGAACACTGATTGGGACACCCCGCTTCCGACTCAGAAACAGCAAAGGTGGGAGACATGGAAGAAGTCCTTGAAGTTCTTAGAGCAACTCCAAGTCCCACGTTGTTATTCTCCAATGATTCTTACCCCAGCTACACTTCTTACACAGAAGATTGGAGCTGCTACAGTTCCTCCCGGGAATTTCGATAACAAGGACATTTACAAACGTCAGTGGAAGCAAGTACAACCCATAGCCAACGTGTTTTGGCACCGTTGGAAGACTGAATACTTGCACCTGCTTCAAAACCGTCACAAATGGCAGACACCCAGTCCCAATCTCCAAGAAGGAGACCTTGTTCTCTTAAAAGCCAAAGAGGCTCATCTTAACGACTGGCCAATGGGTCTTATCACCAAGGTCATGCCCAGCGAGGACGGAAAGACTCGTAAGACAGAAGTTAAGGTGACAAAAGGGGGCTCTACCCGAACCTTCCTCCGTCCGGTCACCGATCTCGTGCTGCTACTGCCAAAGGAGGACGTCACATGATCTGAACATTGCTCCTGGACGTTGCTCACGGCGGGAGCATACCTACTCATCCCCCAGTTTTATTGAACTTTGAACATTGCCATTGGATTGCTGGGTTGGTGGAAGAGTTGGCATGTTTGCGGCTTCCCCAATCCGAAGATGGGTTTAATAGACTTGGACTTATCTTCCGGTGTGATCTACGGGTCAACAACAACGAGTTGGACTTTAAAAATGTTTATTATTGCATGCATGTTTTTCTTTTCTCTTGTTTTTCAGGTTCGAACGACTTCGAAAAATTAAGGATATCGTGAAATCCAAGGATTTCAGACGGGGAGTGTCATGTCCCACGACTTGGGAAATCATTTAATATTTGCATTGCTTGTGTTGTATCCTTGTTGCTAGGCAGAAGTTTGCCTTTCCCTGTATTTTGTTCCAACTCTCTCCCTGTAGTCCTGTGATGTATGTTTGTTCCCTCCCTTATTCTCCATTTTGTGATCGTCCCTCCATCTGTATGCATCTTCTTACATGTCCTCTGAAGAATATTCCTTTTTACCTGCTGCTTTCATCATAATACAAGAATTTCAGTTAAAACATCCCTCTTTTCCTGGAGTCTTCTTACATGAGATCGTGGCTGAGTTAAGCTGTCTGATTAATCGGTATGAACGTGAGTACAGGTCGATACGGAAAGGGCCCAGAAAGAGAGGTCTATCCAGGCACCATACGTTCTACATATCCATGAGTCAGAATACTACTGGAGCTGTAATTACCACTTCTGCACTCTCCAGTGCTTTGTTTCCATCTATTTCAGGGCGGTTCTTGAAGTATGTTTGGGGTCATTGTCCTGCTGTAAGACCCACGACAAACAACAATGCAAACCCAGTTTTCTAGCCCCAGGCACTACATTGCGACCCAAAATCCTTTGGGAATCTCCACATTTCAAGGCACCCAGAGCCACAGGCAGCAAAACAACCCCAAAATATCTTTGAACCTCCACCATATTTGACTGTAACTACTGTGTTCTTTTATTTGTAGGCCTAATTCCATTTACACTAAACAGTAGAATTATGTGCTTTACCAAAAAACTCTATCTTCGTCTCATCTGGCCACAAGACACTTGCTGGCCCTTTAACAATAGAAAGGGGCAGCTGATGGCCCTCTACAAATAGTGATAGCTAGCTGATGGCCCTGCAAAAAAAAAAGTGACTTTCAAAGTCTCAGATGGTTAAACTACATTTTTTTCCTCTTATTTGTTTTGTCTTATATACAATTCGTTATCCTGGAAAGAATGTTTCTTAAATTTTTTTTTCCAGTCAAACCAATTTTATCCCCTTTTTCCCATGAAGGAGGTTTGCACATAAATGAGAGGGCCAATTTTTACAATTGTAACAACCCTGCTAGCATCACTGCATGGCCTCCCATCCCCTGCACATCAACTTACTCACTGCTTTGGGTCATGCTGTGAATTCTCTTTGCTGCCAGTCCTATGCTCTGTGCTCTGTGCCTCTGCTCTCCTGCATGGTTCCTGGCTGTGTGTGTATAGGGGGGCGGCGCCAGAACTCTCTGGTTCTTATGCAGTCAGGGTGCACCTGTCTAATCTGTCCCTGACCAATCACCTAGAGCCCTTGACTAATTAGTTCCGCCACACCAACTAACACTTGCCTGTGTAATGTCTAAAACTCATTTAGTGTTTTGCTGCTGAGGAAGCCAGGCCCTGTTCTGTGTATCTCCTTCTCTGGAGGAATACTCCTAGCCTTGCTTTGTATTCTTTGTCTGCCCTCCAGGAGGCTGCATATCATGGTCTCTGTGTCTTGGTCCTAGCTTTGTGTTTACTTGTCCTTCCGCTTGCCAGGAGGCAGAATATCCTGGTCCTTGAGTCTTTGTCCCTGTACCTTGTCTGAAATCTGTCCTACCCCTGCCTCCTTGTCTCTGGCTTCTTTCCCTGCTGTGTCTTTCCTTTTGTCCTCCCTGTCTGAGCCTCTGCACCCTTGCAGCTCCGTCTGAGCCTCTGCACCCTTGCTGCTCCGTCTGAGCCTCTGCACCCTTGCAGCTCCGTCTGAGCCTCTGCACCCTTGCAGCTCCGTCTGAGCCTCTGCACCCTTGCAGCTCTGTCTGAGCCTCTGCAACCTTGCAGCTGTGTCTGTGCTGCTGCACCCTTGCAGCTCTGCCTGCTCCTCTCCTGCTGCTGCAGAACCTCTTGCTGCAGCTTCTCTCCACACACTTTGTGGTTCAGCTTTGCTCTGCTGCTGCAGAACCTCTCGCTGCAGCTTCTCTTCACTGACATTGTGGTTCAGCTTTGCTCCGCTCCTGCTGCCACTGCAGAACCTCTTGCTGCAGCTTCTCTCCGCAGACCTTGTGGTTCAGCTTACTCCACACTCCTGCGGCTCCTCCTATTACACTCCTTCCTGCCTGTATCCATACCTGCACCTCCTGTGTGAACAGGTCCAAACCTGTTCCTTCATATTCAACTCCTTCCTGCCTGTATCCATACCTGCACCTCCTGTGTGAATAGGTCCAAGCCTGTTCCTTCATATTCCACTCCTTCCTGCCTGTATCCATACCTGCACCTCCTGTGTGAACAGATCCAAACTTGTTCCTTCATAACCACACCTGCCTGCCCTGTGTCTCAAGCTGTGCCTGCCCAGTGTCTCCAAGCCATGCCCGCTTGCCCAGTGTCTCCAAACCGTGCCCGCTTGCCCAGTGTCTCCAAGCTGTGCCTGCTTGCCCAGTTTCTCCAAGCCGTGCCTGCTTGCCCAGTGTCTCCAAGCCGTGCCTGCTTGCCCAGTGTCTCCAAGCCGTGCCTGCTTGCCCAGTGTCTCCAAGCCGTGCCTGCTTGCCCAGTGTCTCCAAGCCGTGCCTGCTTGCCCAGTGTCTCCAAGCAGTGTCTGCTTGCCCAGTGTCTCCAAGCTGTGCCTGCTTGCCCAGTGTCTCCAAGCCACGCCTGCTTGCCCAGTGTCTCCAAGCCGTGCCGGCTTGCCCAGTGTCTCCAAGCCACGTCTGCTTGCCCTGTGTCTCAGCCGTGCCTGTCGTGCCTACCTGCCTGCTTGTCTGTAGCTTCTGTCCAAGTGACTTGTCCCCGAGTGGGATCAGCAGCCACAGCCAGACACCACCCTGGAGTGGCACCCGACAGCTATCTGCCGCACAAGCCTGACCTCACCATCAGAGGCTCCAGTGAAGACCGAGGTAGCTGTCGTAGTCATGCCCCTTCCAGGATAGTCTGGTTTGTGGCACAGTGGGGCCACAACCCCCCGGCTCGCGCCAATCAGCCAAGACGCGAGCGTGACAACAATTCTGGCCACTGTCAATTTATGAGGTAATAACTCTGTAGACTTCAACAGATAACGGTGGTTCTGAGATTATTTTTTCATGACATATTGTACTTCATGAAAGTGGTAAAATTTCATTGGTATGACGCGTTTATTTGTGAAAAAAGTGGAAATTTGGCAAAAATCTGGAAAAATTGCAAAATTTGAATTTTCATGACCTTAAATCACAGAGGTATGTCACACAAAATAGTTAATAAATAACATTTCCCACATATTAACTTTATATCAGTGTAATTTTGGAACCAATTTTTTTTTTGTTAGGACGTTTTAAGGGTTAAAAGTTCACCATTGATTTTTCATTTTTTTCAAGAAAGTTTACAAAACCATTTTTTTAGGGACTACATCACATTTGAAGTCACTTTGAGGGGGTCTATATGATAGAAGATGCCCAAAACTGACACCATTCTAAAAACTGCATGCCTCAAGGTGCTAAATAACACATTAACCCCTTAGTGACGGGGCCAATTTTTTAAAATTCTGACCAATGTCACTTTATGTGGTAATAACTCTGGAATGCTTCAACAAATCCCTTTGATTTTGAGATTTTGTGGCACATTATAATTTATGATAATGGTAAATTTAGGTTGATACGTTTTGTGTTTATTTATAAAAAATATCAGAAACTTGACAAAAATGTAAAAAAAATTGCAATTTTCAAACTTTGAATGATTATCCCTTTAATTCAGATAGTCATACCACAGCAAAACATTAATAAATAACATTTCCCACATGTCTGCTTTACATCAGCACCATTTTTAAAAAGCTAATTTATTTTGCCTTTCAGGAGGTTTAAAAATGTAGCAGTGATTTTTCATTTTTTCAAGGAAATTTATAAAATTTATTTTTTTGAGGGACCTATCCAGGTTTGAAGTGACTTTGGGGATGCTATTTATTGGAAAAACACAAACGTGATACCATTTTAAAAACAGCACCCCCTGACATACAGTCATATGTAAAAGTTTGGGCACCCCTATTAATGTTAACCTTTTTTCTTTATAACAATTTTGGTTTTTGCAACAGGTATTTCAGTTTCATATATCTAATAACTGATGGACTCAGTTATATTTCTGGATTCAAATGAGGTTTATTGTACTAACAGAAAATATGCAATCTGCATTTAAACAAAATTTGACCGGTGCAAAAGTATGGGCACCCTTATCATTTTCTTGATTTGAACACTCCTAACTACTTTTTACTGACTTCCTGAAGCACTAAATTGGTTTTGTAACCTCATTGAGCTTTGAACTTCATAGCCAGGTGTATCAAATCATGAGAAAAGGTATTTAAAGTGGCCACTTGCAAGTAGTTCTCCTATTTGATTCTCCTATAAAGAGTGGCATCATGGGCTCCTCAAAACAACTCTCAAATGATCTGAAAACAAAGATTATTCAACATAGCTTTTCAGGGGAAGGATACAAAAAGTTGTCTCAGAGATTTAACCTGTCAGTTTCCACTGTGAGGAACATAGTAAGGAAATGGAAGAACACAGGTACAGTTCTTGTTAAGCCCAGAAGTGGTAGGCCAAGAAAAATATCAGAAAGGCAGAGAAGAAAAATGGTGAGAACAGTCAAGGACAATCCACAGACCACCTCCAAAGACCTGCAGCATCATCTTGCTGCAGATGGTGTCACTGTGCATCGGTCAACAATACAGCGCACTTTGCACAAGGAGAAGCTGTATGGGAGAGTGATGCGAAAGAAGCCGTTTCTGCAAGCACGCCACAAACAGAGTTGCCTGAGGTATGCAAAAGCACATTTGGACAAGCCAGTTACATTTTGGAAGAAGGTCCTGTGGACTGATGAAACAAAGATTGAGTTGTTTGGTCATACAAAAAGGCGTTATGCATGCGCTGTATTGTTGACCGATGCACAGTGACACCATCTGCAGCAAGATGATGCTGCAGGTCTTTGGAGGTGGTCTGTGGATTGTCCTTGACTGTTCTCACCATTCTTCTTCTCTGCCTTTCTGATATTTTTCTTGGCCTGCCACTTCTGGGCTTAACAAGAACTGTACCTGTGTTCTTCCATTTCCTTACTATGTTCCTCACAGTGGAAACTGACAGGTTAAATCTCTGAGACAACTTTTTGTATCCTTCCCCTGAAAAGCTATGTTGAATAATCTTTGTTTTCAGATCATTTGAGAGTTGTTTTGAGGAGCCCATGATGCCACTCTTCATAGGAGAATCAAATAGGAGAACTGCTTGCAAGTGGCCACTTTAAATACCTTTTCTCATGATTTGATACACCTGGCTATGAAGTTCAAAGCTCAATGAGGTTACAAAACCAATTTAGTGCTTCAGGAAGTCAGTAAAAAGTAGTTAGGAGTGTTCAAATCAAGAAAATGATAAGGGTGCCCATACTTTTGCACCAGTCAAATTTTGTTTAAATGCAGATTGCACATTTTCTGTTAGTACAATAAACCTCATTTGAATCCAGAAATATAACTGAGTCCATCAGTTATTAGATATATGAAACTGAAATAGCTGTTGCAAAAACCAAAATTGTTATAAAGAAAAAAGGTTAACATTAATAGGGGTGCCCAAACTTTTACATATGACTGTATTGAAAACCGCTGTCAGATAGTTTATTAACCCCTCAGGTGCTTTTCAGGAATTATTGCAAAGTGGTATAGCAGGAACGAAAAAGTGTTAGTTTACCACCTAAAAGTCGCTAACTTCTGAACTGATCGCTTTAGCCGGGAGACTCTAAGGGTACTGTCACATTTAGCGATGTACCAGCGATCCCGACCAGCGATATGACGCAGTCAGGATCGCTGGTACATCGCTAAGTGGTCGCTAGTGAGCTGCCACACAGGCAGATCTCACGAGCGACATCGCTGGGGATGGGGGTCGCTACTTACCTGTCACACCAGGCGATCCTGCGTCCTCCCGCCCGGCTCCACGCGTCGCTCGTCGTCACAGCAGGAAGTGCCACAGGAAGCTGACGACGAGAAACAGTCCTGAACGTTCTTGCGCGATCAGCGATAACCAGCGGGGGAGCCGGTCGTAGGTGAGTATCACCCACAGAGATATCGCTAGCAATATCGCTATAACGTCACAAGTTATAGCGATATTGCTAGCGATATCTCTTAGTGTGACATGCCCTTAAGGCCGCTATTTGGCCATGAAATGCTATGGCAAACATCATCACCACACAATCATGATCTCAGTGTGTCAATAGAATTAAAGCAAAAGCCCCCACAATCTATTTACCATTTATTTGATGTAATCACTTTTGACAGCAGCAACTAACGGGTTAAACAGATATTGACAGTGCCAACACTGATCGTTTGTGATGCAGCAAGTTGTAAGCTATAGTGGACAGCTGACAGCTGCTGGATTGTCACCTGTATGGGGATGATATTCGCTTATATCTCAGGTCAGTAAAAATTTGTATTGGCTTAAAGAAGTTTATTACCCATTCAGGTGATTCACAGGAATTTTTTTAAAGAAAAAAATTTACATTTAACTTTTTTTCACAAAAAATTCACTTCAGATCCATATTTTTTTATTTTGACAGTAAAACCCCCCCACAAGTGACCCCATTTTGGAAACTAGACCCCTCAAAGAATGTATTTAGATGTTTGTTGAGCCCCTTGAACCCCCAGGTGCTTCATAGAAGTTTATATCATTGAGCCATGAAAATAATAAAATCACATTTTCCTCACAAAAATATTTTGAGAGCTAGAATTTTTCCATATTGTGTCCCACAGAGTCATGTGAGGGCTTGTTTTCTGAGGGATGAGTTAACATTTTTATTGGTACCATTTTCAGGCGCATAACATTTTTTCATCGCTTTCTATTCTGATTTTTGGGAGGCAGAATGAACAAAAAAACAGCAATTTAGGAATTTCTTATTTGGGGTGGTATAAGCTGTTCCGTGTGTGGTAAAATTGATAAGGCAGTTTTATTCTTCGAGTCAGTATGATTAAAGAGATACCTCATTTATATCTTTTTTTATGTTTTGGCACTTTTAGACACTAAAAACTATTTTATAGAAAAAATATTTATTTTTGCATCGCTTTATTTTGAGAGCTATAACTTTTTTATTTTTCTGCTGATGGATCTGTATGGCAGCTTGTTTTGACATGACATTTTCAGCAGTACCATGTTTATTTATATCTGTTTTTTATAGTGTTTTATTCCATCTTTTGTTCGGCGGTAGGATGATAAAGCATTGTTTTTTACTTTATTTTTTATGGTGTTCACTAAAGGGGTTAACTAGTTGGACAGTTTAATAGATCAGGTTATTGCGGATGCGATGATACCAAATATGCTTACTTTTATTGTTTTGTTTTTTTCATACATGATCAGAAAGATTCCTAGCTCTGGAGACCCGGATGTTGTCATGACAACATTGGATCACCATGGCAATGATCAGGACCCAGCATCACACCACGGGGTCTCTGATCCAAAGGCAGAGGGGCTGTCAGCCCTCTGCCGGCTCCCAGAATACTGCGATCATGCTTGATCACAGCATTTTGGGGTTACAGATCCAGGAGTGGTGTGTGACCGCTCCTTGCACTTATTGCCGGGTGTCAGCTGACAGAATCAGCTGACACCCAGCGTTGATCACCCACACAGCACCCGCGTGGAAGTAATAATCCGTCCCTGGTCAAATAGGATCAGGTCACATGGACAGATTATGAAAATGAGGATGAGTGACCTCATGGAGATCAACATCCAACACTGCGGAGACACCATCACATGTTTCTCAATGCAGTGATTCTAGAGCAATGCCCCCATCCCTTATGGGAAATATGCAAAAACATGTAAATCAACAGCCGCGGAGACACCATCACATGTTTCTCAACGCAAGCAATGACTAGCCAGGTCTTTCACCGGGAAGGTCACATGGACAGATTATGAAAATGAGGATGAGTGACCTCATGGAGATCAACATCCAACACTGCGGAGACACCATCACAATACTAGGCATTGCTCCTACTAGCCAGTTTCCTACTCCACACTGATGAGGGGCAATACCCCGAAACAGCTGTCTGTGGATGGATACCATGTTTTGGCATAGGTGGTTTCCTTCATTGGAGACTGCCCTTCCCGTGGTTGTTCCTTCCCGGTGAAAGACCTGGCTAGTCATTGCTTGCGTTGAGAAACATGTGATGGTGTCTCCGCGGCTGTTGATTTACATGTTTTTGCATATTTCCCATAAGGGATGGGGGCATTGCTCTAGAATCACTGCGTTGAGAAACATGTGATGGTGTCTCCGCAGTGCTGGATGTTGATCTCCATGAGGTCACTCATCCTCATTTTCATAGTCTTTTACTAGGCATTGCTCCTACTAGCCAGTTTCCTACTCCACACTGATGAGGGGCAATACCCCGAAACAGCTGTCTGTGGATGGATACCATGTTTTGGCATAGGTGGTTTCCTTCATTGGAGACTGCCCTTCCCATGGTTGTTCCTTCCCGGTGAAAGACCTGGCTAGTCATTGCTTGCGTTGAGAAACATGTGATGGTGTCTCCGCGGCTGTTGATTTACATGGACAGATTATTACATCCGATGTCAGAAATGAGTTAAATGCAGTTTTGTTTATTTTATTGTCAGTCCGTAAAAGTGGTGTAATACTCTGACAACATTGTTCTCAGCACCGACCTAGCATTCAGAGATCCCTCCAGACTTCTGTTGAGGGCCGCCGGTAAAATGCTTGAGCTTCATATTGACTTCCTTTATGCTCGTTACTCGAATTGAGCACCCAAGCATTATGATTTGCTTGGCTCGAGTAATGAGTACCCGAGCATTTTAGTGCTTGCTCATCACGAATAAGTATATATTTATATTATATATTTAAAGTCTATGTAATTAGTTTTTACATCTTCATCTGCAATGCTTGCATCTTCATATTACATACACACCTTGGCCCCTTAGCTATATTTTACTTCTGTTTTAATAAAAACCTAAATAAACACCTAAATATTTTTTATGCTATTAGTTGTAAATTTCCTTTTAAGTGACTGTCCTCCACTTTCTAACAAACACACTTTTACAGCCATCATTTAAATGTGATGTAGAAAAGATTTTAATTCATTGGATGGGATGTCATCTTTTTATTTTGTGAAGCCCACAAAGGAAAGGTCATTTTCATGTCAAGTGGGGTGTGGAGACCAGCTGAGAAACTGCATAGATGAATTGTGCCAATTTTTCCATCCAATACCCGTTAAAATTCTTATATGAGAAGGAAAGAGACGACATATGGTGCCTCACTCAAGATGCTTCCATTCAGAGAAAAAGGCATGATGACCCCATTGTCACCTTCTGCTTTCCACTCTGAAAGACATCCTCTGCACTTAGGGATGAAGCTATGGAGATGCTCTTTGGTTCGCACCTTCATTGAAACATAGATCATCTCAATGTTTTTTGTAAACTAGACATCCAATGCTGACTAATTGTCTCATTGAACTATGACACGGACAATGCATAAATCAATGTACTGCTCTTCTGACAAATCATAATGTTGTAGAAAGTAAAATATGCTAAATTAATCCCCCACATGCCACAGAATACTGAGTAAACAAAGGCAAATAGTAAAATATGCTAACTAACATGGCTTCATTATATCTGTATTATTCCATATTCTCAATAAAATGTCAATTTTTTCATACATATTAATTGTTCAATGTGATCCCACAAATTGTGAATCTTTGATTGAAATTAATCTATTTGGAGTCAGTGAGTTATACTATATATAACTAAAGGATTAAAGCAATGTTGTCAAGACACCTCTAGCACTCAAAAAGATTAGAAAAATGTCCAAAGCGAAGTTGCTTCCAAAAATACATTCATTTATTTCATTACAGCATATTGCTCACTATGCACTGGGAATTCATAGCCAATATATAAACTTGTTACAGCAGAATATTTAAGCCCCAACGTTTCAGCCCATCTGGCCTTTATCTAGGGTTAACTCTGCACATTGCAATAAATGCGCGTGGTGAATCCCAAAGAGCGTGTCAAATCCAAAGTGCAAGATAGGCAGGCTGTGTGAATCCTTGTATTTATGTCTATGAGAACCTCTGAATGAGATGAGAGAGGAGTAATTGAGTATAAGGGATTTTTGTTATCGTCTCTTTGTAAAATCAAATGACTGCTGAAAAGTGAAAGAAAAAAAAATCCCTGAATGAGCACGTATGAATGAATCATCACAAATCATTTTGTGTCAAGAGATTGTTACCTTTCTAGTTTTTGTGGGAGATCCCGGACAGATGCGTTATGGATATTTCAATCTACTGTACATCTGAGATGAATTGAGTAATGATATAGCTCGTGTTATATGTGGCACTACAATATAAAGTTTCCTGGATGCATTTGGTCAGAAAAGGGTAAGGCCTCTTTCACACTTCAGTTTTTTTCAATCAGTCAAAATCCGCCAAAATTTGAAAATGGCGGATCCGCTTTTCTTGTTGCGGATCTGCCATTTTTTCCCATTGGGATACATTAGTGGCGGATTTTGGCGGATGGTCGTCCGTTGCGTCCGCTATTCGGCGGATCCGCAAAATTCCTTGCGGATTCTGTCTGAGGGGGACGGAGCTTGCAACGTTTTTTTCGCCATCAAAATGGCGGGTGACGGCGGATCCGCCGTCATCCGCCATGCGGTAGAATGGCCACCTATGGGCGGCGGATCGCACTGCGCATGCCCAGAAAAAAGATACTTTTCCAGACAGTCCCAAAACTATATAAGGTGGGCTAATTGGGCCCAGACATGCAGTAGCAGCCAGCCAGCAAGCCAGCCAGCCAGCAAGCCAGCAAGCCTGACAGACAGCCAGACAGACAGCCAGCAAGCCTGCCAGCCAGACAGCCACACACACAGCCAGCAAGCCTGCCAGCCAGACAGCCACACAGACAGCCAGCAAGCCTACCAGCCAGACAGCCACACAGACAGCCAGCAAGCAAGCATCTGCCAGCCAACATCAAGAGGCCTGTCAGTTACAGCACCAGCATGCCTGAAAGTGTGAGTATACCTATTTGTTTGTGACATTTCTGTGTGTGTGTATGGCCTGCTAGTGTGTAGCCTGCCTGTGTGTGTGTGGTCTGCGAGTGTTGCATGTCTGTGTGTATATATTTTTTTTTCATCCTTTTTTTCCTGTTGCATGTGTAATGCATTTTATTTTCATACAACTGTAATTTTATATTATTTATGATGTGATTGTGTGGTGTAACTGGTATTGTATGTGGTGTAATTGGGCGCAGACAATCCGGCACCAGCCACACTGAAGACACCAAGCCAGACATCCGACAGCAGCCTGACTGTCAGAGACACCGCACTGCACTCACTCAGAGCCAGTGCGTGTGTCCTGAGTACAGAAGCAGTGCTAAAAGATACCTGTGGAGCAGGGCAGCAGAGGTGACCATGCGTGCTTCAGGCTAATAGTGTCAGGGTCCAGCCAGCGCTGGAAAGTAAAGAGGCATAGGACCTGCGGACACTGAAACTGAATAGTCTGCACGGGACCTATGGTCATGTGACTGCAAGGGGGCGGGGCTTAGCGTCCTGTATTCAGATAGGACAGGACACAATACAACAACTCAGAGTCAGGCAAAACAGAGGTCACAGCAGTACGGGCAAACGAGGTACAGGAGGGACAAACAGACGGGTAGTCAGACAAAACCAAAGGTCATACACAAGAGGACGACGTGGTACCAAGGGGACAAGCAGAGAGAAGTCGGGTCACAAGCAGAGAGTCATACACGAGAGGTAGCGCAGTACAAGAGGGTCAGGCATAACTCGTAACGGACAGAACCAGATCACAACCGAACAAGCAAGCAAGATATCAGGCACAAGGCACACGTATACAAGAGGTCACTTAACTCAGCCGAGGGCAGGAGTATAACTGACACCGGACCCAGGTCCAGTGAGCCCTAAATAGCCTCCTGCTGCCAGAGAGAGGCAGCACAATTAACCCATAGTCTAACCAGGACGGGTCAAAGCGAAATCCCGTCCTAGATCATGACAGTACCCTCCTCTCAATGGGGGGCCACCGGACCCCCAGGTCTCTCAGGGTACTTGGCGTGAAAGGCTCGGATCAACCGATCCGCATGAACTGATCGAGCAGGAACCCACGAGCGTTCCTCAGGACCGTAGCCCTTCCAATGTATCAGATACTGAAGGGCGCGATGGACCAACCTGGAGTCGACAATTCGTTCCACCTCGTACTCAGCCTGCCCATCTACCAGAACCGGTGTCAGGGAAGATGATGATCCCTCCCCACTGGACCTCACAGGTTTCAAAAGGGCCTTATGGAAAACATTAGTGATCCTTAGAGATGGCGGAAGACTCAACCGAAAAGCCACCGGGTTAACTGCTTCGGTAATTACATAGGGACCTATAAACTTGGGTCCAAGCTTCGCAGAGGGGACCTTGAGCCTTATATTTTTGGTGGATAACCATACCTTATCTCCGACCTGAAACACTGGACCCACGGATCGTTTTTTGTCCGCAAAAAATTTAAATTTGTCCTGGGCCTTCGTAATGTTATTCTGGACCTCCCGCCATAACTCCCCCAACCGCTGGATCGTCTCGTCCGCCCCAGGACACCCAGAATTCAAGCGGGAAAATTCTCCAAAATGAGGATGAAACCCATAATTGCAAAAAAAAGGAGATGTACCCGTAGACTGGTTAGTGCGGTTGTTAAATGCAAACTCAGCCAATGGTAACACAGAACACCAATCATCCTGTCGGGCTGAGGTCAAACAACACAGAATTTGCTCCAGAGACTGATTGGTCCGCTCAGTCTGCCCATTAGTCTCTGGATGGTAGGCGGATGAAAAGGACAGACCAATACCCAACCTCCTACAAAAAGCTCTCCAAAATCTGGACACAAATTGCACTCCCCTATCAGACACCACATTCAGGGGTACCCCATGCAACCGCACCACATGCTCCACAAACAATCTGGACAATGTTTCCGCATTAGGTAGAGCTGCCAAAGATACAAAATGTGCCTGCTTACTAAACCTGTCCACTATGACCCAGACCACGGTATTACCCTTGGAAGGGGGAAGGTTGGTGATGAAATCCATGGACAGATGAGTCCATGGTCTCTCAGGAATTGGCAGTGGTACCAATTCCCCGGCTGGCCGGTTATGGGGAGTTTTCGCACGGGCACAAACCTCACACGCAGACACATACTCCCCAACATCAGAGGCTAAAGAAGGCCACCAGAATATTCTAGCAATGGCCTTCCGGGTCGCTGAGATCCCTGGATGTCCACCCAGAACTGAGTCATGGAACTCCTGGAGGACCTTGAGACGAAACTGAGCTGGCACAAAAAGTTTATCCAACGGCTTAGCTGGAGGTGCAGGAGCCTGGGTTTCTCGAATCTCCCGTTCCAACACATTAGAAACCTCTGCCACCACCACCCCAGGCTGAAGAATGGAGGATGGAGGTTCCGGGGGGGACACCGGATCAAGACTGCGTGACAATGCATCCGCTCTGATATTCTTGGATCCTGGTCGAAAAGTGATCGAGAAGTTGAATCGGGAAAAAAAAAGTGACCATCTAGCCTGTCTGGGAGTCAACCTTTTAGGTGACTCAATGTAAGCTAGGTTTTTGTGGTCCGTGATTACCGTTATAGGATGAACAGCCCCCTCCAAAAAATGCCTCCATTCTGCAAAAGCCAATTTTACGGCCAGAAGTTCCCGATTCCCCACATCATAGTTTCTCTCCGCAGGGGAGAACTTCTTTGAGAAAAAGGCGCAAGGTCTTAAATTGGTCAAAGTGGTGGGTCCCTGGGACAATACCGCCCCCACCCCCACCTCTGAGGCGTCTACCTCAACAATAAATGGTTCAGAGGGGTCCAGTTGGATAAGAACCGGGGCCGACATGAAACATTTTTTCAAAAACTGAAATGCCGCTACCGCTGCGGTTGACCAATTCTTGATATCGGCCCCCTTTTGAGTCATGTCTGTGAGGGGTTTAACCACCTGTGAGAACCCCCTTATAAATTTCCGATAATAATTAGCGAACCCTAGGAAACGTTGCAGACCCTTCAAATCACACGGTTGAACCCACTCGAGAATGGCCTGCACCTTATTAGGATCCATGCGATACTCTTCAGCAGACACGATGAACCCCAGAAAGGACAGTTCCTGAACAAAAAATAAACATTTTTCAAGTTTAGCAAACAGACTGTTCTCCCTGAGCCTTTGGAGAACTGCCCGAACATGACCAATGTGAGTCTGTTTATCAGGCGAGTAGATTAAAATGTCATCCAAATACACCACCATAAAACGTCCAATCAAATCGGAGAACACATGATTTATGAAATTTTGGAAGACCGCTGGAGCGTTGGTCAGGCCGAAGGGCATGACCAAATTTTCAAACAACCCTTCAGTAGTGAGAAAAGCGGTCTTCCATTCATCTCCGTCCCGGACTCGGATAAGGTTATACGCTCCCCGTAGATCTAATTTCGAAAACCACTTAGCTCCGGACAACTGATTGTATAAATCAGGAATAAGTGGAAGGGGATAAGTATTCCTCACAGTTATTTTATTTAACTCACGAAAATCGAGGCATGGGCGCAAACCACCGTCTTTTTTTTTTTACAAAAAAGAACCCTGCCACCACAGGAGAAACAGAAGGACGAATATGTCCCTTACGGAGGCTCTCGGAAATATATTCCTTCATCGCAGCTCGTTCCGGACCCGAGATGTTATACAGGCGGGCTTTGGGCAATTTAGCACCTGGAACCAGGTCAATGGCACAATCAAATGGGCGGTGTGGTGGTAAAACCTCAGCCTCTTTTTCGGAGAAAACGTCAGTATAATCTATCAGGCACTCCGGAATGCCTTCTAGACCCACGGACGACACAGACACAGAAACAAGACATTTCTCAGAGCAATAGGGACCCCATTTAACAATATCCCGAGATTCCCAATTAATCACAGGATTATGCAGCTGTAACCAGGGGAACCTCAACACCAGTCCCGCAGGCAGGTTGTTCATTACAAAACATGAAATACGTTCCTGGTGTAAGGAACTCACTTTAAGGAGAAACTCTTCAGTACAAAACACAATGTCATTCTTAACCAGTGCTGTTTTGTCAATAGCAACAAGGTGAATCGGAGTTTCCAACCTAACTGTCCCTAACTTACACCTGGCCACCAAGTCATAGTCAATAAAGTTCAATGATGAACCGCAATCCACGAAGGCAGAAGTGGATGTGGAGACACCCCCACAACAAAGTTCCACTTGAAATGACATTTTAGATAATGCAGAAAAGGGTACCTGAGAGCCTGGGTGACCTCCACGATAATCACCCGGGCTCAGTCGCTTGTTGGTTAGTGGCCGGGAGGAGCAATCCTTTTTCCAATGTCCAGACTCGCCACTGCGAACACAGCATTTTCTCACTTGCCGTTGTCTCCTTTCTTCCTCCTTAAGGTTGATGGTTCCCATCTCCGTGATTTTCAATGAAGAACTGGCTCCCCTTCCTTGGGAGAATAATGATGTCTCGGTTTGTATCACTCCCCTTGCCCGTAACCTGCGATCCATTCGGACGGCCTGTGTCATAGTTTCCTACAGGACATCAGGTGGGGGGTGGAGAGCCAAGGCGTCTTTCAGATGCTCAGACAGGCCTCTACGGAACAGCCCCCGGAGATCGGCGTCGTTCCAGCAGACCTCAGCAGCCCAGCGTCTGAACTCTGAGCAAAACCACTTGGCTGAGTGTTTCCCCTGGCAAACATTCATCAGCCTGTCCTCAGCCATACGCACCCGATCAGGCTCATCATAAATATGCCACAGGGCCTCAAAAAATGCATCCACAGTCATACGCTCAGGGGCCGTGGTAGGAAGGGAGAAAGCCCAAGCTTGGGGGGCTCCCCTTAACAGAGACATAATGACCCCCACTCTCTGACTTTCATCCCCAGAAGAGTGTGGTCTTAAGGAAAAAAAAAGCTTACAGCCTTCCTTGAAAACTCTGAAGTCATTTTTATCTCCAGAAAAGGTATCTGGTAACTTCACTGGAGACTCAGGGGAAATTAATGTAACATCCTGAGCCCCCCATGAAAGAACTTCCTGCACAGTGTCGGCGATCAGCTGCTGAGACTGAGCCAGGACTCTTTGTTCTCCAAAGAGTTTCTGAGACATCTGCGTCAGATGCTTAACCTGCTCAGAAAGAGTGTGCACAGGATCCATCACACACACAGGTGAATGGGAGCAGAGAAAAAAAAATGGTATGGGTCAGTTATAATGTCAGAGACACCGCACTGCACTCACTCATAGAGCCAGTGCGCGTGTCCTGAGTACAGAAGCAGTGCTAAAAGATACCTGTGGGGCAGGGCAGCAGAGGTGACCATGCGTGCTTCAGGCTAATAGTGTCAGGGTCCAGCCAGCGCTGGAAAGTAAAGAGGCATAGGACCTGCGGACACTGAAACTGAATAGTCTGCACGGGACCTATGGTCATGTGACTGCAAGGGGGCGGGGCTTAGCGTCCTGTATTCAGATAGGACAGGACACCATACAACAACTCAGAGTCAGGCAAAACAGAGGTCACAGCAGTACGGGCAAACGAGGTACAGGAGGGACAAACAGACGGGTAGTCAGACAAAACCAAAGGTCATACACAAGAGGACGACGTGGTACCAAGGGGACGAGCAGAGAGAAGTCGGGTCACAAGCAGAGAGTCATACACGAGAGGTAGTGCAGTACAAGAGGTTCAGGCAGAACTCGTAACAGGGACAGAACCAGATCACAACCGAACAAGCAAGCAAAATATCAGGCACAAGGCACACGTATACAAGAGGTCACTTAACTCAGCCGAGGGCAGGAGTATAACTGACACCGGACCCAGGTCCAGTGAGCACTAAATAGCCTCCTGCTGCCAGAGAGAGGCAGCACAATTAACCCATAGTCTAACCAGGACGGGTCAAAGCGAAATCCCATCCTGGATCATGACACTGACTGATAGAAGACCGAACTAGAGCTATAAAACCTGCCTGCCCAGCTGCAAGTCTACCACCTGCAAGACCCCTGGAGCGTGTGTGTGTGTGGCCTGTCTGTGTGTGTGTGTAATGCATTTTTTTTTCCATACTTTAATTTTTTTTTTCTGTTGCATGTGTACTGCATTTTTTTTTCATACAACTGTAATTTTATAGTATTATTTATGCTGTGATTGTGTGGTGTAAGGCCGGTTTCACATTTGTGCTTTATAGCACAGCGACGACATGCGCATGGCCGCTGCTAATCCCCGCCCCCCTGCCTGCCCCATCCAGTCATCGCTGCCTACTAGCGCACATGGACGCTTGAGATCTGCGCACCCTATCTTTAGCATAGGGTGTGCAGATCGTGCGCTGGCCATGCGCTAGCAGGATTTTACCGTGCGCTGCGCACTTTTGAAGGTGTTCCGTGCGTGCCAAAATGCAACATGCTGCATTTGGCGCACACGGGCGCACCTTCAAAAGTGCACAGCGCACGGCAAAATTATGCTAGCGCACGGCCAGCGCACGATCTGCGCACCCTATGCTAAAGAGGGTGCGCAGATCGCAAGCGTCCATGTGCGCTAGTAGGCGGCGATGACCGGATGGGGCGGGCAGGGAGCCGGGAGGGGGCGGGGATTAGCGGCGGCCGTGTGCAGGCCATCGCTGCGCTAAAAAGTGCAAATGTGAAACCGGCCTAACTGGTATTGTATGCGATGTAATTGGGCCCAGACATCCGGCACCTGCCACACTGAAGACACCGAGCCAGACATCCAACACCAGCCCGACAGATAGAAGACCGAACTAGAGCTATAAAACCTGCCTGCCCAGCTGCAAGTCTTCCACCTGCAAGACCCCTGGAGCATGTGTGTGTGTGGCCTGCCTGTGTGTTATGCGTGTTTGTGTGGTTTTTTTTTCATATTTTAATTGTTTTTCTTTTGCATGTTTATTGTATTTTATTTTCATATTTGCAATTGTGGTGTGATTAATGTATCTGTTGTATATCGCTGTTTTTTTTATTTTTCATTTATTGTGGTATTTAAAATAAAGAGCAGAGTAGCTCCTATTTGTGGGAAAAAATTATAAATTAAAAAAAAATAAATAAACTGTTTTGAAAAAATCTCCGTAGTATCATTTTAAAACAAGGTAAAATTAAGTTACCATAAAGGTACATTAATTTTTTGGTATACAAGTGTGGTTATACTCAAGTGAGAGATTGCAAAATGCCATGAAAAAATTCTGGATATACAGCAATTACACAACTTAAATCACAGGTTAAACTCTCGGTGAGAGTTTTTCAGGGAATTCAAAAACATGCAAACACAAAGTGTGGGTATACACAGAAATTAGACACCTTCAATCACTGTGGTTACACTCTCAGTGAGAGTTTTTGAGGGAATGCAAACACAAAGTGGGTATACACAGCAATTACACACCTTCAATCACTGTGGTTACACTCAGTTACACTTTTTCAGGGAATTCAAACACATGCAAAGACAAAGTGTGGGTATACACAGAAATTACACACCTTCAATCACTGTGGTCACACTCGGTTACACTTTTTCAGGGAATTCAAACACATGCAAAGACAAAGTGTGGGTATACACAGAAATTACACACCTTCAATCACTGTGGTTACACTCGGTTAAAGTTTTTCAGGGAATTCAAACACATGCAAAGACAAAGTGTGGGTTTACACAAAAAATTACACACCTTCAATCACTGTGGTTACACAGAGAGATAAGGGAATTTACACATGCTAACACTTAAAACTGCGTATACTTAGTTTCAGGGAATTACACAAATTAGATACAAATGAAGATTTCTTTTTTTATGCTTTTTTTTTCACTTTCATATAATTTTCTTTATACTTGCAGATCACTTCATGAAGCACCGCCAGCCAGACCGCAGCAGAGACCGCCAGCCAGGCCGCAGCAGAGACCGCCAGCCAGGCCGCAGCAGAGACCGCCAGCCAGGCCGCAGCAGAGGACAGGCAACCAGTTCTAGTTTCCCTGTAAGTATAAAGGCCTGAAAGCTTATTATGATCCTTTGTATAGTAGCTTAACAAGTGTCTTTATACTTGCAGATCACTTCAGGAAGCACCGCAGCAGCCACCGCAGCTGACCCAGACCATATTGATGTCTTCTCCTGAAAGCTCCCCCTCACATCATCAGCGAGCTGAGGTAAATAATTTTTTTTTTTTTTAACTCTTATTTTTTTTTTGTTTAAACACTATATCCATGTATTATGTTTTGACAGGAAGCTGATTCAGAGGAGCTTCCAGGAGGAGACGTGCAGGGTGGAGAGACACAAGGAGGGGGTGCGCAGAGTGTAAATTTAGCACATACACACATACATAATGCTACACCCAACACAAACATTCATCACAGTGCACACACAATAACTACGCATCCATCCAAACAAAATTTTTTTTTTATTCTACAGTCTTCAGAATCCGGTGCCTGCACTAGAGCGACTCCCAGGACATCCCAGGGTCGTCGAGGTGATGCCTCTGGTGGTCGGCAAACGGTAAGTAACCCTATTTGGATAATTGATTAAATGAACATCATGTGTTTGAATAGAATGTAATATTTTTTTTTTGTTTTGTTTTTTATCTTCACAGGTTTCACAGCGTGCTCCCCGGAGACATCTGGAGGAGGGTCTAATTATAGATACAGATAAGCTCATCCGTGAGGTTGAAAACCGGGAGCCGCTGTGGAACATGGCAAACCATTTACACGCCGACCAACCAACCACCCGACGGCTCTGGGATGAGGTCTGTTCTTCAGTTATAGAGAACTGGGAGGAGCTCAATGCGAGGGCCAGGGATTTTGTGCGTAAGTATTACAACTTCAGTAACTTATATTCCAGCATGTGAAGTGTTGAATACTAAACCCCTTTTTTTTTGCTTCACAGGTGAAAGGGTTATCACACGGTGGCGGTCGCTCAGGGATCGCTTCAAGAGGGACTACAACAAGGAGATACAGACCCCGAGTGGATCGGGAGGATGCCGGGGACCCCAGTACAAGAACTACAGAGCCCCGGGGTTCCTCCGATCAACAATGGTGTGCAGAAGGTAAATATTCCACAAACCATTTCTGTAGTAGAAATGTTTAACCAAATCTTTTTTCAGCAGAGTTAAATTAAATATCAATATATTTAATATATATTTTTTCTCCTTTTTTTTTTAGCACCATCTGCAGCACTCGGGAGCCTGCATCAGAGTTGCGTCCCTCTGGAGTGATCCCTAGTAAGACCACCCCCAGTGACCACATCGAGGTATCCGACCCCTCTGTACCTACACTCTTGTCTCGTCCCTCTATCCACTCCACCAGCACTGGAGCAGCAGGGCAGACTTCATCACATGAAGCTGCTGGTGACGACTTGTTCCCTGTTCCCCACCCCTAGACACTGCAGCAACATCTCGACCAACTTTTGGTTCTGGCTGGCAGCGTCTGAGGAGTCAGGAAAGGATGATCTTGTCTGACTGTTTGAGTCTAAACTCATCTGTCCAGCATGGTTTCCAGAATTATGGACAACGGTTATCTTCTGGGTTGACCATGATCAATCAAAGTATCATGGAGCTCAGAAGATACATGGAACAGATGAATTTAGAATCAAACCAGACACCGAGACATACCTTTTTTCAATCCGTTGTCCGGCAAATGGAAGGTTTAAGTACTCACCAGCAGATGCGTGTGATGCAAGCCTGTCAGAATGCTCTAGTGGAAGTACTTGCAGAAGCATCCCATCCTCCCCCTGTCCATCCTCCCTCTGTCCATCCTCCCCCTGTCCATCCTCCCCCTGTCCATCCTCCCTCTGTCATCCTTCCCCTGTCTATCCTTCCACAGTCCATCCTTCCCCCGTCCATCCTTCCACCACCATCCATCATACAACCGTCCCTCCTCCTACCACTCCCTCTCCTTTCTCTAGTTCCCCATTCCATTCTTCCCAGTACCTTCCTTCCCCATTGCATTATACCCACCCCCACATACACCTTCAATGTACCCACAAACCTCGTCTGTCCATCCACTCCCATCCCAACCACATGTGTTAAACCCCCCTTCCACTTCTGATCCTCACCAACTCCCTCCCCAGTCCTTTCTCCACCCTCGATGTGGTCAACCCTGTTAAACCCTCCGATACTATCTCCACCCAACATTATCACAATTTGTAATGTGATTTCTTTTGATTTCTTTTTTTCTAAAAAAAAAAAGGTAATATATACCAAAAAAAAAAAAAATTAAAAAATTTTACAAAAAAGGTTTAAGATACCAAAAAAAACTGTTAAAAAAATAATTAAAAATTCACAAAAAAAATAAAGTTATTACAAATTCACAAATAAACAATGTGTTTTTTTTTAAAAGAACTTTATTGTGTCGTTTCTTTTTTGTTCTTTCTTTCTTGGGAAATATTCAAAGTACACCAGTGGTGTAAAAGGTAAACAAAACACAACACTTGGTAACACAACACTGGGTAACATTTCACAGTACACCGGTGGTGTACAAGGTAAAAAAACCCAACACTTGGTAACACAACATTTGGTACCCAACACTTGGTAACATTTCAAAGTGTAAAACAACGCTTGGTACACAACACTTGGTAAAATTTCAAAGTAAAACTTTACGCTTGGTACACAACACTTGGTAACATTTCAAAGTGTAAAACAATGCTTGGTACCCAACAATTGGTAACATTGCAAAGTGTAAAACTTTAAAAAAAAACAACACTTGGTAAAACAAATCACATGGTAACACAATGCTTGGGAAAACCAAACACTTGGTATCATTTCACAGTAGTTGAAAAAAACCCAACACTGTAACACAATGCTATACCCAACACTTGGTAACATTTCAGTGTAAAAGTCAAGAAAAAAAAACTTGGTACTCACAATTTGGTATATTAAGAAGAAAATTATATCATGTCATCTTGCCAGTCCACTTGTCCCTCTGGTGCCAGAAAATAGTCTGCAAAGGTGTCCCTCATTCTTGACACTGAGCCAGTACTCCAAAAAGTTTGCTGCTGATAATCCAACAAGGTGGTTTCAGACAGATTTTCATCGATGGAAACAGGTTCCTTTCAAAGGACAAAATTGTGCAGGATGACACAGGCCTTCACCACCTCATCCACAGTCTCTGTTTTCATTTTAATGGCCGTTAACAGGACTCTCCATTTGGCAGGCACTCTCCATTAAAATTCCAAACGCGCACTCCACCACTCTGCGCGCTCTGGTTGACCGATAGTTATATATTTTTTTCCGGTGTGTTAATCCATGACTACCATATGGTTTGAGTAGGTGTTTAGAAAGCTGAAAAGCATCGTCACCAACGCACACAAAAGGCATTGGTGGGCCTGTTGTTCCAGGGAGTGGTCTTGGAGATGGGAAGTCAAAATTGTCTCCATACAAGCGACGGCCCATGGTGGACATCTTGAATACTTGAGAGTCATTAGAACGACCGTATGCACCAATGTCCACGGCAATGAATTTGCAGTTTGCATCCGAAATGGCCATAAGCACAATAGAAAAGTATTTCTTATAGTTGTAAAACTGTGAACCAGATCCCATGGGTTTCACCATCCGAATATGCTTGCCATCCACGGCACCGATGCAGTTTGGAAACTGGCAGATTTCTTGAAACTTGTCGGCAATCTCCAGCCACCTCTCCTGTGTTGGCTCTGGGATGTATTCCTCCTGTAGAGAATCCCACAATGCCCGGCAGGTCTGTTGTACAATTCCAGCAATAGTTGAAATCCCAAACCGGAACTGGAAATGGAGGGAGGTGAAGGATTCTCCAGTTGCCAGGAATCTGTTAAAAAAAGGGAAAAAAGTAAAATTAATACAAACTACAAGCCATAACATAACAATAAAAGCCTGCAGAATCTGAAACATTTTAAAAAGTAGATAACTTACCGAAGGGTCACCATCAAACGCTCCGCCGGTGATATAGAAAACCGCATTTGTGTGTCCCTTCTCCTGATTTGTTCTCCAACACGATCCACCAATATCTCGAACAATTCCAGCCTCATGCGCACGTAGTTGAAGAACTTGTCTGGATTATCCCTCATTTCCAGGTATAGTGTGGAAAAAACGCCATGGGTAAACCTCTGCGCATTAATGGGATGAATCCACTGGCGCCGTCTCCTCATACGCAGGAGTCGCAATCTTCTTTTCTCCCTCTGGAGAGCAATAATTGCCAACCGATTCAAGTGAAGATCAAATTTCACACAGAAGCTGTCAATACTCGCAATAACTCCTTCCAGACTCGCACTAACTCCTTCCATCGCTGCCACTAGCTCTAAAACCTTTCAAAGAAATTGTATCACAACACCCTAGATATAGTTTTCCCTAGTTTCCAGTATCCAATCACATTTGGGAGCATTCTCCAAGAGCGAATCATATTTGGGAGCATCCCATTTTGGAGGAGTGGAAAAACGGATCCTCAAGAAAACGGATCCAACGGATGTGAAAAACGGATGCCAACGGATGGTACGGATCCGTTTTGTTAAGGATCCGCACTAAAATCAGTATCCTTAAAAAACAGATCAGTTCCATCAGCTGGCATCCGTTTTTATACATTTTTAGCGGATCCGCCATTTTCAAATTTTGGCGGATTTTGACTGATGGCAAAAAACTGAAGTGTGAAAGAGGCCTAAGACTCGATTAATCACATTATACAGTTACCTGCTCTTACAGTGAAATCCCGTGATTTTGAGGTTTTTTTGTAGAAATTGATTTTGATTAAGTCTAAAGAGCTACGGCATTCTGTTACTTTATGAAGGACACTACATTCTGATGGGAGGGGGGAATGAAAGGGCTGTGCGGTTTTGCTCTCCTCTCCTCTTGTCTTATCTGTCCTGAGTGTCTAATGGGAGGGGGCACAGAGCTGCGCTCAAGATTCTCTGTGGTTGCCCTTGGTGAAATGCTCACTATTAGATTTGTGCATTTTAAAGCAGCAGTACTTAATTGAAATGGAATGAAATTTGGTAAGTTGAAGTTGGAAGTTGAAAGTAAACTATGGTGCCTAATTTAGAAGGAAATTGTAAGTGATTATTTGGTCATTAATGTGGTTGAACCTGCTTCTATTTGTGTGATTAATTTGTATGGCAAATTGTGGATTAACAGAGGAGGTAGCCGACTGTATGGCTGATAAAGTAGGTTAGAGGCCTATCACACTTGGGCCTTCTTACTTTAGTCAGCGGGTTTTTTTGTTGTGGGTGAGAGGCGAGGGCAATGAGCCTTCTGATTACACCTTGGCAGGCTGAGGCTGGTTTCACATTTGCGTTTTTTAGCGCTGGAAAAAAACGCTAACCTGCGCATACGTTTTTTCCCCTATATTTAACATGGGTGCGCATACCTGCGCGCTTGTAAGCGCATGTGTGCGATTTTCATGCGCTGCGTTTTTTTGGGGTGTGCGATTGGATTTTCCAGACGCATCATGTTGCATTTTTTGGCCCTGCAAAAAAGCGCATGCGCACATATGCGCACGTTTTGCGCTAAAAATGGCCATTATAGCCTATGGATGCGCATATGTGCGCACTGGCATGCTCATGTAAGCGTTTTTTTGCATATGCGTTTTTTTTTTTAACCATGGAATTTAGGGGTTTGAGTTAGAGTTAGGGTTAGTTAAGGGGGTTTAGGGTTAGGGTTAGGGTCAGGGTCAGGGTTAGGGTTGGGTTTTGGGTCAGGGTTAGGGTTAAGTATGGTTTTGTTAAGGATTAGGGTCAGGGTTAGGGTCAGGATTAGGGTTAAGTATGGTTTGGTTAAGGGTTAGGGTCAGGGTTAGGGTTAGGGTTAGGGTCAGGGTTAGGGTTAGGGTTAGGGTCAGGGTTAGGGTTAGGGTCAGGGTTAGGGTTAAGTATGGTTTTGTTAAGGATTAGGGTCAGGGTTAGGGTCAGGATTAGGGTTAAGTATGGTTTTGTTAAGGGTTAGGGTCAGGGTTAGGGTTAGGGTTAGGGTTAGGGTCAGGGTTAGGGTTAGGGTTAGGGTTAGGGTCAGGGTTAGGGTTAAGTATGGTTTTGTTAAGGGTTAGGGTCAGGGTTAGGGTTAGGGTTAGGGTCAGGGTTAGGGTTAGGGTTAGGGTTAGGGTCAGGGTTAGGGTTAGGGTTAGGGTCAGGGTTAGGGTTAGGGTTAGTTAGGGTTTAGGGTTTGGGTTAGGGTTAAGTATGATTTGGTTAAGGGTTAGGGTCAGGGTTAGGGTTAAGTATGGTTTTGTTAAGGGTTAGGGTCAGGGTTAGGGTTAGGGTCAGGGTTAGGGTCAGGGTTAGGGTTAGGGTTAGGGTCAGGGTTAGGGTTAGGGTTAGGGTTAGTTAGGGTTTAGGGTTTGGGTTAGGGTTAAGTATGATTTGGTTAAGGGTTAGGGTCAGGGTTAGGGTTAGGGTTAGGGTCAGGGTTAGGGTTAGGGTCAGGGTTAGGGTTAGTAAAGTCATGGTTTGGGTAGTGTGAGGGGCCACCTAAAAATGTTGGAAAAAAACGCAAACGCGGTAAAAACGCGCTAAAAACGCATACAAACGCATAAAAACGCTGCGTTTTTTTCATGCATGCTCATAAAAATGCTTGAAAAAAACGCAGCAGTTGTATGCTTATGTATGCGTTTTTTCAATGCATTTTTTTGCGGGAAAAACGCGCTGCAAAAAAAAGCAAGTGTGAAACTAGCCTCACTCTGACTTGCTATGTGTGGGCTGTAAGACAGAGGTCCAGGCACACAGAAGGGCATTTCAGAAGAAAGATGAGATGTTTAAGTGGAAGCAGCCTTCCCACGTTCCATAGAGCTGGGCTGGAAGGAAAAGGCCTATTCCTATTCTAGCCAGCTGATCTAACGGGTGAGAGGCAGAGAGCCTTCTCGCTACATCCTGTACGTCTGCCAGGTGAGAGGCAAGGAGCCTTCCCACTACACCTTGGCAGGCTCTCTCTGACTTGCTAAGTGTGGCCTGTTAGACAAAGTCAGGCACACTGAGAGGGCATTTCAGAAGAAAGGTGAGCTGTCGGGAGGGAAAGTTGAAGCCATGGGCAACTTTTTCTGTGCACAGTCGGTGCCCCCAATGGGATCCAAGACAGCTATGCAAGTTGAAAAAGACAGAGAAGAAAGGAAGCAGTAAAACAAGTGGGACCAATATTGATAAAGGCAAAAATGCCAGAGTGAGAATGTTTGGATGTACAAAAAGGCACAGACAAGGGAAGAAAATAGCAAGTGAATGAATGATGTTTGCAGCAGTATGGAAGGTGTATTATGAATGTTTTGATTGACAAAGTTTAACCAGAGACCCAGACAAAACAGATGGACTTGTAAACACTAGAGTTGAGCGAAACGGGTCGAAAAATTTCAAAAGTCGCCGACTTTTGGCAAAGTCGGGTTTGATGAAACGAAACCCGACCCTAGGATGAGGTCGGCCACGAGGTCGGCGACTTACGCGCCAAAGTCGCGTTTCAAAAGTTTGTTTTGCTCTCTTTTTCAGCCAATCAGGATCCACGGACACTGAGGGCAACGTGATGACATAGGCACGGGTCACCACCATCTTTCAGAAGGGCATGCAAGTGATTGGCTTGCTTTGGGGGGCATCACAGGGGGTATAAAAGGGAGTGCACGCCGACCGCCATGTTACTCATGCTGATCTCAGAATAGGGAGAGCTGCTGCTGATGATGATTTTGTAGGGAGAGCGTTAGGCAGGGAAGAAGACACCAAAAACTGCTTCTGCTGCTAGCGATTTTGCCTGTACAACACATCAGTCACTGTGTGTGCAGTGCAAGGGGAGGCTATATAGTGGTGTATCAGTGGTGTTGGTTGTTGGGCTGCCTTCTAAGACTTCCTGACATTCCTGCATTGCTGTTTACCTACTGCTCCACAAACTGCTTTTTTAAAAGCAATCCCAATTTTTTTTTTTGTCCTGCTGAGAAGAAAAAAAAACTGCTTCTGCTGCTAGCGATTTTGCCTGTACAACACATCAGTCACTGTGTGTGCAGTGCAAGGGGAGGCTATATAGTGGTGTATCAGTGGTGTTGGTTGTTGGGCTGCCTTCTAAGACTTCCTGACATTCCTGCATTGCTGTTTACCTACTGCTCCGCAAACTGCTTTTTTAAAAGCAATCCCAATTTTTTTTTTGTCCTGCTGAGAAGAAAAAAAAACTGCTTCTGCTGCTAGCGATTTTGCCTGTACAACACATCAGTCACTGTGTGTGCAGTGCAAGGGGAGGCTATATAGTGGTGTATCAGTGGTGTTGGTTGTTGGGCTGCCTTTTAAGGCTTCCTGACATTCCTGCATTGCTGTTTACCCACTGCTCCGCAAACTGCTTTTTTAAAAGCAATCCCAATTTTTTGTCCTGCTGAGGTACTGAGCGTGCATTTTTTCACACCATACAGCGGTGTACGCTCCTCACACAGTACCGTGTAACGGCTGTTATCACAGCCACAGTGAAGCTATCAGTGTGTCACTCTGTGAGAATAAAACGAGGACATGTTCCATTCTTACAGACCTGCACTCTAGGGAGATTTCTATTCTGCCCAATTCTACTTACACCTTGTAGTTTGTGATACACTAGCCAATTTCTGCCTGTGACATAGCGCTGTGATATTCATTGGGCCTCACTCAATCCAAAAGTGTCCAGTGTCCACAAGTGTGTGCAGAAATTCAAAATCTCCCTTATCCTCTAGTCACTTTGGTCACAGCTGTGCCATCGAGCCTGTCACATAGCGCTCAGATATCAGTGGGCCTCACACAATCCAAAAGTGTCCAGTGTCCACAAGTGTGTGCAGAAATTCAAAATCTCCCTTATCCTCTAGTCACTTTGGTCACAGCTGTGCCATTGAGCCTGTCAAATAGCGCTCAGATATTCAATGGGCCTCACACAATCCAAAAGTGTCCAGTGTCCACAAGTGTGTGCAGAAATTCAAAATCTCCCTTATCCTCTAGTCACTTTGGTCACAGCTGTGCCATCGAGCCTGTCACATAGCGCTCAGATATTCATTGGGCCTCACACAATCCAAAAGTGTCCAGTGTCCACAAGTGTGTGCAGAAATTCAAAATCTCCCTTATCCTCTAGTCACTTTGGTCACAGCTGTGCCATCGAGCCTGTCACATAGCGCTCAGATATCAGTGGGCCTCACACAATCCAAAAGTGTCCAGTGTCCACAAGTGTGTGCAGAAATTCATAATCTCCCTTATCCTCTAGTCACTTTGGTCACAGCTGTGCCATCGAGCCTGTCACATAGCGCTCAGATATTCATTGGGCCTCACACAATCCAAAAGTGTCCAGTGTCCACAAGTGTGTGCAGAAATTCAAAATCTCCCTTATCCTCTAGTCACTTTGGTCACAGCTGTGCCATCGAGCCTGTCACATAGCGCTCAGATATTCATTGGGCCTCACACAATCCAAAAGTGTCCAGTGTCCACAAGTGTGTGCAGAAATTCAAAATCTCCCTTATCCTCTAGTCACTTTGGTCACAGCTGTGCCATCGAGCCTGTCACATAGCGCTCAGATATTCATTGGGCCTCACACAATCCAAAAGTGTCCAGTGTCCACAAGTGTCTGCTGAAATTCAAAATCTCACTTATCCTCTAGTCACTTTGGTCACAGGCACAGCTGTGCCATCGGGCCTGTCACATAGCGCTCAGATATTCATTGGGCCTCACACAATCCAAAAGTGTCCAGTGTCCACAAGTGTGTGCAGAAATTCAAAATCTCCCTTATCCTCTAGTCACTTTGGTCACAGCTGTGCCATCGAGCCTGTCACATAGCGCTCAGATATTCATTGGGCCTCACACAATCCAAAAGTGTCCAGTGTCCACAAGTGTGTGCAGAAATTCAAAATCTCCCTTATCCTCTAGTCACTTTGGTCACATCTGTGCCATCGAGCCTGTCACACAGCGCTCAGATATTCATTGGGCCTCACACAATCCAAAAGTGTCCAGTGTCCACAAGTGTGTGCAGAAATTCAAAATCTCCCTTATCCTCTAGTCACTTTGGTCACAGCTGTGCCATCGAGCCTGTCACATAGCGCTCAGATATTCATTGGGCCTCACACAATCCAAAAGTGTCCAGTGTCCACAAGTGTGTGCAGAAATTCAAAATCTCCCTTATCCTCTAGTCACTTTGGTCACAGCTGTGCCATCGAGCCTGTCACATAGCGCTCAGATATTCATTGGGCCTCACACATTCCAAAAGTGTCCAGTGTCCACAAGTGTGTGCAGAAATTCAAAATCTCCCTTATCCTCTAGTCACTTTGGTCACATCTGTGCCATCGAGCCTGTCACACAGCGCTCAGATATTCATTGGGCCTCACACAATCCAAAAGTGTCCAGTGTCCACAAGTGTGTGCAGAAATTCAAAATCTCCCTTATCCTCTAGTCACTTTGGTCACAGCAGTGCCATCGAGCCTGTCACATAGCGCTCAGATATTCTTTGGGCCTCACACAATCCAAAAGTGTCCAGTGTCCACAAGTGTCTGCTGAAATTCAAAATCTCCCTTATCCTCTAGTCACTTTGGTCACAGCTGTGCCATCGAGCCTGTCACATAGCGCTCAGATATTCATTGGGCCTCACACAATCCAAAAGTGTCCAGTGTCCACAAGTGTGTGCAGAAATTCAAAATCTCCCTTATCCTCTAGTCACTTTGGTCACAGCTGTGCCATCGAGCCTATCACATAGCGCTCAGATATTCATTGGGCCTAACACAATCCAAAAGTGTCCAGTGTCCACAAGTGTGTGCAGAAATTCAAAATCTCCCTTATCCTCTAGTCACTTTGGTCACAGCTGTGACATCGAGCCTGTCACATAGCGCTCAGATATTCATTGGGCCTCACACAATCCAAAAGTGTCCAGTGTCCACAAGTGTGTGCAGAAATTCAAAATCTCCCTTATCCTCTAGTCACTTTGGTCACAGCTGTGCCATCGAACCTATCACATAGCGCTCAGATATTCATTGGGCCTAACACAATCCAAAAGTGTCCAGTGTCCACAAGTGTGTGCAGAAATTCAAAATCTCCCTTATCCTCTAGTCACTTTGGTCACAGCTGTGCCATCGAGCCTGTCACATAGCGCTCAGATATTCATTGGGCCTCACACAATCCAAAAGTGTCCAGTGTCCACAAGTGTGTGCAGAAATTCAAAATCTCCCTTATCCTCTAGTCACTTTGGTCACAGCTGTGCCATCGAGCCTGTCACATAGCGCTCAGATATTCATTGGGCCTCACACAATCCAAAAGTGTCCAGTGTCCACAAGTGTGTGCAGAAATTCAAAATCTCCCTTATCCTCTAGTCACTTTGGTCACAGCTGTGCCATCGAGCCTGTCACATAGCGCTCAGATATCAGTGGGCCTCACACAATCCAAAAGTGTCCATTGTCCACAAGTATGTGCAGAAATTCAAAATCTCCCTTATCCTCTCGTCAATTTGGTCACAGCTGTGCCATCGAGCCTGTCACATAGCGCTCAGATATCAGTGGGCCTCACACAATCCAAAAGTGTCCAGTGTCCACAAGTGTCTGCAGAAATTCAAAATCTCCCTTATGCTCTCGTCACTTTTGTCACAGCTGTGCCATCGAGCCTGTCACATAGCGCTCAGATATTCATTGGGCCTCACACAATCCAAAAGTGTCCAGTGTCCACAAGTGTCTGCTGAAATTCAAAATCTCACTTATCCTCTAGTCACTTTGGTCACAGGCACAGCTGTGCCATCGGGCCTGTCACATAGCGCTCAGATATCAGTGGGCCTCACACAATCCAAAAGTGTCCAGTGTCCACAAGTGTGTGCAGAAATTCAAAATCTCCCTTATCCTCTAGTGACTTTGGTCACATCTGTGCCATCGAGCCTGTCACATAGCGCTCAGATATTCATTGGGCCTCACACAATCCAAAAGTGTCCAGTGTCCACAAGTGTGTGCAGAAATTCAAAATCTCCCTTATCCTCTAGTCACTTTGGTCACAGCTGTGCCATCGAGCCTGTCACATAGCGCTCAGATATTCATTGGGCCTCACACAATCCAAAAGTGTCCAGTGTCCACAAGTGTGTGCAGAAATTCAAAATCTCACTTATCATCTAGTCACTTTGGTCACAGCTGTGCCATCGAGCCTGTCACATAGCGCTCAGATATTCATTGGGCCTCTCACAACCCAAAAGTGTCCAGTGTCCACAAGTGTGTGCAGAAATTCAAAATCTCCCTTATCCTCTAGTCACTTTGGTCACAGCTGTGCCATCGAGCCTGTCACATAGCGCTCAGATATTCATTGGGCCTCACACAATCCAAAAGTGTCCAGTGTCCACAAGTGTGTGCAGAAATTCAAAATCTCACTTATCCTCTAGTCACTTTGGTCACAGCTGTGCCATCGAGCCTGTCACATAGCGCTCAGATATTCATTGGGCCTCACACAATCCAAAAGTGTCCAGTGTCCACAAGTGTGTGCAGAAATTCAAAATCTCCCTTATCCTCTAGTCACTTTGGTCACAGCTGTGCCATCGAGCCTGTCACATAGCGCTCAGATATTCATTGGGCCTCACACAATCCAAAAGTGTCCAGTGTCCACAAGTGTGTGCAGAAATTCAAAATCTCCCTTATCCTCTAGTCACTTTGGTCACAGCTGTGCCATCGAGCCTGTCACATAGCGCTCAGATATTTTTTGGGCCTCACACAATCCAAAAGTGTCCAGTGTCCACAAGTGTCTGCTGAAATTCAAAATCTCACTTATCCTCTAGTCACTTTGGTCACAGCTGTGCCATTGAGCCTGTCACATAGCGCTCAGATATTCATTGGGCCTCACACAATCCAAAAGTGTCCAGTGTCCACAAGTGTGTGCAGAAATTCAAAATCTCCCTTATCCTCTAGTCACTTTGGTCACAGCTGTGCCATCGAGCCTGTCACATAGCGCTCAGATATTCATTGGGCCTCACACAATCCAAAAGTGTCCAGTGTCCACAAGTGTGTGCAGAAATTCAAAATCTCCCTTATCCTCTAGTCACTTTGGTCACATCTGTGCCATCGAGCCTGTCACACAGTGCTCAGATATTCATTGGGCCTCACACAATCCAAAAGTGTCCAGTGTCCACAAGTGTGTGCAGAAATTCAAAATCTCCCTTATCCTCTAGTCACTTTGGTCACAGCTGTGCCATCGAGCCTGTCACATAGCGCTCAGATATTCATTGGGCCTCACACAATCCAAAAGTGTCCAGTGTCCACAAGTGTGTGCAGAAATTCAAAATCTCCCTTCTCCTCTAGTCACTTTGGTCACAGCTGTGCCATCGAGCCTGTCACATAGCGCTCAGATATTCATTGGGCCTCACACAATCCAAAAGTGTCCAGTGTCCACAAGTGTCTGCTGACATTCAAAATCTCCCTTATCCTCTAGTCACTTTGGTCACAGCTGTGCCATCGAGCCTGTCACATAGCGCTCAGATATTTTTTGGGCCTCACACAATCCAAAAGTGTCCAGTGTCCACAAGTGTCTGCTGAAATTCAAAATCTCACTTATCCTCTAGTCACTTTGGTCACAGCTGTGCCATCGAGCCTGTCACATAGCGCTCAGATATTCATTGGGCCTCACACAATACAAAAGTGTCCAGTGTCCACAAGTGTGTGCAGAAATTCAAAATCTTCCTTATCCTCTAGTCACTTTGGTCACAGCTGTGCCATCGAGCCTGTCACATAGCGCTCAGATATTCATTGGGCCTCACACAATCCAAAAGTGTCCAGTGTCCACAAGTGTGTGCAGAAATTCAAAATCTCCCTTATCCTCTAGTCACTTTGGTCACATCTGTGCCATCGAGCCTGTCACACAGCGCTCAGATATTCATTGGGCCTCACACAATCCAAAAGTGTCCAGTGTCCACAAGTGTGTGCAGAAATTCAAAATCTCCCTTATCCTCTAGTCACTTTGGTCACAGCTGTGCCATCGAGCCTGTCACATAGCGCTCAGATATTCATTGGGCCTCACACAATCCAAAAGTGTCCAGTGTCCACAAGTGTCTGCTGAAATTCAAAATCTCCCTTATCCTCTAGTCACTTTGGTCACAGCTGTGCCATCGAGCCTGTCACATAGCGCTCAGATATTCATTGGGCCTCACACAATCCAAAAGTGTCCAGTGTCCACAAGTGTGTGCAGAAATTCAAAATCTCCCTTATCCTCTAGTCACTTTGGTCACAGCTGTGCCATCAAGCCTATCACATAGCGCTCAGATATTCATTGGGCCTAACACAATCCAAAAGTGTCCAGTGTCCACAAGTGTGTGCAGAAATTCAAAATCTCAATTATCCTCTAGTCACTTTGGTCACAGCTGTGACATCGAGCCTGTCACATAGCGCTCAGATATTCATTGGGCCTCACACAATCCAAAAGTGTCCAGTGTCCACAAGTGTGTGCAGAAATTCAAAATCTCCCTTATCCTCTAGTCACTTTGGTCACAGCTGTGCCATCGAACCTATCACATAGCGCTCAGATATTCATTGGGCCTAACACAATCCAAAAGTGTCCAGTGTCCACAAGTGTGTGCAGAAATTCAAAATCTCCCTTATCCTCTAGTCACTTTGGTCACAGCTGTGCCATCGAGCCTGTCACATAGCGCTCAGATATTCATTGGGCCTCACACAATCCAAAAGTGTCCAGTGTCCACAAGTGTGTGCAGAAATTCAAAATCTCCCTTATCCTCTAGTCACTTTGGTCACAGCTGTGCCATCGAGCCTGTCACATAGCGCTCAGATATTCATTGGGCCTCACACAATCCAAAAGTGTCCAGTGTCCACAAGTGTGTGCAGAAATTCAAAATCTCCCTTATCCTCTAGTCACTTTGGTCACAGCTGTGCCATCGAGCCTGTCACATAGCGCTCAGATATCAGTGGGCCTCACACAATCCAAAAGTGTCCAATGTCCACAAGTATGTGCAGAAATTCAAAATCTCCCTTATCCTCTCGTCACTTTGGTCACAGCTGTGCCATCGAGCCTGTCACATAGCGCTCAGATATCAGTGGGCCTCACACAATCCAAAAGTGTCCAGTGTCCACAAGTGTCTGCAGAAATTCAAAATCTCCCTTATCCTCTCGTCACTTTTGTCACAGCTGTGCCATCGAGCCTGTCACATAGCGCTCAGATATTCATTGGGCCTCACACAATCCAAAAGTGTCCAGTGTCCACAAGTGTCTGCTGAAATTCAAAATCTCACTTATCCTCTAGTCACTTTGGTCACAGCTGTGCCATCGAGCCTGTCACATAGCGCTCAGATATTCATTGGGCCTCACACAATCCAAAAGTGTCCAGTGTCCACAAGTGTGTGCAGAAATTCAAAATCTCCCTTATCCTCTAGTCACTTTGGTCACAGCTGTGCCATCGAGCCAGTCACATAGCGCTCAGATATTCATTGGGCCTCACACAATCCAAAAGCGTCCAGTGTCCACAAGTGTCTGCAGAAATTCAAAATCTCCCTTATCCTCTAGTCACTTTTGTCACAGCTGTGCCATCGAGCCTGTCACATAGCGCTCAGATATTCATTGGGCCTCACACAATCCAAGTGTCCAGTGTCCACAAGTGTCTGCAGAAATTCAAAATCTCCCTTATCCTCTAGTCACTTTGGTCACAGCTGTGCCATCGAGCCTGTCACATAGCGCTCAGATATTCATTGGGCCTCACACAATCCAAAAGTGTCCAGTGTCCACAAGTGTCTGCTGACATTCAAAATCTCCCTTATCCTCTAGTCACTTTGGTCACAGCTGTGCCATCGAGCCTGTAACATAGCGCTCAGATATTTTTTGGGCCTCACACAATCCAAAAGTGTCCAGTGTCCACAAGTGTCTGCTGAAATTCAAAATCTCACTTATCCTCTAGTCACTTTGGTCACAGCTGTGCCATCGAGCCTGTCACATAGCGCTCAGATATTCATTGGGCCTCACACAATCCAAAAGTGTCCAGTGTCCACAAGTGTGTGCAGAAATTCAAAATCTCCCTTATCCTCTAGTCACTTTGGTCACAGCTGTGCCATCGAGCCTGTCACATAGCGCTCAGATATTCATTGGGCCTCACACAATCCAAAAGTGTCCAGTGTCCACAAGTGTGTGCAGAAGTTCAAAATCTCCCTTATCCTCTAGTCACTTTGGTCACAGCTGTGCCATCGAGCCTGTCACATAGCGCTCAGATATTCATTGGGCCTCACACAATCCAAAAGTGTCCAGTGTCCACAAGTGTCTGCTGAAATTCAAAATCTCCCTTATCCTCTAGTCACTTTGGTCACAGCTGTGCCATCGAGCCTGTCACATAGCGCTCAGATATTCATTGGGCCTCACACAATCCAAAAGTGTCCAGTGTCCACAAGTGTGTGCAGAAATTCAAAATCTCCCTTATCCTCTAGTCACTTTGGTCACAGCTGTGCCATCGAGCCTGTCATATAGCGCTCAGATATTCATTGGGCCTCACACAATCCAAAAGTGTCCAGTGTCCACAAGTGTCTGCTGACATTCAAAATCTCCCTTATCCTCTAGGCACTTTGGTCACAGCTGTGCCATCGAGCCTGTCACATAGCGCTCAGATATTTTTTGGGCCTCACACAATCCAAAAGTGTCCAGTGTCCACAAGTGTCTGCTGAAATTCAAAATCTCCCTTATCCTCTAGTCACTTTGGTCACAGCTGTGCCATCGAGCCTGTCACATAGCGCTCAGATATTCATTGGGCCTCACACAATCCAAAAGTGTCCAGTGTCCACAAGTGTGTGCAGAAATTCAAAATCTCCCTTATCCTCTAGTCACTTTGGTCACAGCTGTGCCATCGAGCATGTCACATAGCGCTCAGATATTCATTGGGCCTCACACAATCCAAAAGTGTCCAGTGTCCACAAGTGTGTGCAGAAATTCAAAATCTCCCTTATCCTCTAGTCACTTTGGTCACAGCTGTGCCATCGAGCCTGTCACATAGCGCTCAGATATTCATTGGGCCTCACACAATCCAAAAGTGTCCAGTGTCCACAAGTGTCTGCTGAAATTCAAAATCTCCCTTATCCTCTAGTCACTTTGGTCACAGCTGTGCCATCGAGCCTGTCACATAGCGCTCAGATATTCATTGGGCCTCACACAATCCAAAAGTGTCCAGTGTCCACAAGTGTGTGCAGAAATTCAAAATCTCCCTTATCCTCTAGTCACTTTGGTCACAGCTGTGCCATCGAGCCTGTCACATAGCGCTCAGATATTCATTGGGCCTCACACAATCCAAAAGTGTCCAGTGTCCACAAGTGTCTGCTGACATTCAAAATCTCCCTTATCCTCTAGTCACTTTGGTCACAGCTGTGCCATCGAGCCTGTCACATAGCGCTCAGATATTTTTTGGGCCTCACACAATCCAAAAGTGTCCAGTGTCCACAAGTGTCTGCTGAAATTCAAAATCTCACTTATCCTCTAGTCACTTTGGTCACAGCTGTGCCATCGAGCCTGTCACATAGCGCTCAGATATTCATTGGGCCTCACACAATCCAAAAGTGTCCAGTGTCCACAAGTGTGTGCAGAAATTCAAAATCTCCCTTATCCTCTAGTCACTTTGGTCACAGCTGTGCCATCGAGCCTGTCACATAGCGCTCAGATATTCATTGGGCCTCACACAATCCAAAAGTGTCCAGTGTCCACAAGTGTGTGCAGAAATTCAAAATCTCCCTTATCCTCTAGTCACTTTGGTCACATCTGTGCCATCGAGCCTGTCACATAGCGCTCAGATATTCATTGGGCCTCACACAATCCAAAAGTGTCCAGTGTCCACAAGTGTCTGCTGAAATTCAAAATCTCACTTATCCTCTAGTCACTTTGGTCACAGCTGTGCCATCGAGCCTGTCACATAGCGCTCAGATATTCATTGGGCCTCACACAATCCAAAAGTGTCCAGTGTCCACAAGTGTGTGCAGAAATTCATAATCTCCCTTATCCTCTAGTCACTTTGGTCACAGCTGTGCCATCGAGCCTGTCACATAGCGCTCAGATATTCATTGGGCCTCACACAATCCAAAAGTGTCCAGTGTCCACAAGTGTGTGCAGAAATTCAAAATCTCCCTTATCCTCTAGTCACTTTTTGTCACAGCTGTGCCATCGAGCCTGTCACATAGCGCTCAGATATTCATTGGACCTCACACAATCCAAAAGTGTCCAGTGTCCACAAGTGTGTGCAGAAATTCAAAATCTCCCTTATCCTCTAGTCACTTTGGTCACAGCTGTGCCATCGAGCCTGTCACATAGCGCTCAGATATTCATTGGGCCTCACACAATCCAAAAGTGTCCAGTGTCCACAAGTGTGTGCAGAAATTCAAAATCTCCCTTATCCTCTAGTCAATTTGGTCACAGCTGTGCCATCGAGCCTGTCACATAGCGCTCAGATATTCATTGGGCCTCACACAATCCAAAAGTGTCCAGTGTCCACAAGTGTGTGCAGAAATTCAAAATCTCCCTTATCCTCTAGTCACTTTGGTCACAGCTGTGCCATCGAGCCAGTCACATAGCGCTCAGATATTCATTGGGCCTCACACAATCCAAAAGTGTCCAGTGTCCACAAGTGTCTGCTGAAATTCAAAATCTCCCTTATCCTCTAGTCACTTTGGTCACAGCTGTGCCATCGAACCTATCACATAGCGCTCAGATATTCATTGGGCCTAACACAATCCAAAAGTGTCCAGTGTCCACAAGTGTGTGCAGAAATTCAAAATCTCCCTTATCCTCTAGTCACTTTGGTCACAGCTGTGCCATCGAGCCTGTCACATAGCGCTCAGATATTCATTGGGCCTCACACAATCCAAAAGTGTCCAGTGTCCACAAGTGTGTGCAGAAATTCAAAATCTCCCTTATCCTCTAGTCACTTTGGTCACAGCTGTGCCATCGAGCCTGTCACATAGCGCTCAGATATTCATTGGGCCTCACACAATCCAAAAGTGTCCAGTGTCCACAAGTGTGTGCAGAAATTCAAAATCTCCCTTATCCTCTAGTCACTTTGGTCACAGCTGTGCCATCGAGCCTGTCACATAGCGCTCAGATATCAGTGGGCCTCACACAATCCAAAAGTGTCCATTGTCCACAAGTATGTGCAGAAATTCAAAATCTCCCTTATCCTCTCGTCAATTTGGTCACAGCTGTGCCATCGAGCCTGTCACATAGCGCTCAGATATCAGTGGGCCTCACACAATCCAAAAGTGTCCAGTGTCCACAAGTGTCTGCAGAAATTCAAAATCTCCCTTATCCTCTCGTCACTTTTGTCACAGCTGTGCCATCGAGCCTGTCACATAGCGCTCAGATATTCATTGGGCCTCACACAATCCAAAAGTGTCCAGTGTCCACAAGTGTCTACTGAAATTCAAAATCTCACTTATCCTCTAGTCACTTTGGTCACAGGCACAGCTGTGCCATCGGGCCTGTCACATAGCGCTCAGATATCAGTGGGCCTCACACAATCCAAAAGTGTCCAGTGTCCACAAGTGTGTGCAGAAATTCAAAATCTCCCTTATCCTCTAGTGACTTTGGTCACATCTGTGCCATCGAGCCTGTCACATAGCGCTCAGATATTCATTGGGCCTCACACAATCCAAAAGTGTCCAGTGTCCACAAGTGTGTGCAGAAATTCAAAATCTCCCTTATCCTCTAGTCACTTTGGTCACAGCTGTGCCATCGAGCCTGTCACATAGCGCTCAGATATTCATTGGGCCTCACACAATCCAAAAGTGTCCAGTGTCCACAAGTGTGTGCAGAAATTCAAAATCTCACTTATCATCTAGTCACTTTGGTCACAGCTGTGCCATCGAGCCTGTCACATAGCGCTCAGATATTCATTGGGCCTCTCACAATCCAAAAGTGTCCAGTGTCCACAAGTGTGTGCAGAAATTCAAAATCTCCCTTATCCTCTAGTCACTTTGGTCACAGCTGTGCCATCGAGCCTGTCACATAGCGCTCAGATATTCATTGGGCCTCACACAATCCAAAAGTGTCCAGTGTCCACAAGTGTGTGCAGAAATTCAAAATCTCACTTATCCTCTAGTCACTTTGGTCACAGCTGCGCCATCGAGCCTGTCACATAGCGCTCAGATATTCATTGGGCCTCACACAATCCAAAAGTGTCCAGTGTCCACAAGTGTGTGCAGAAATTCAAAATCTCCCTTATCCTCTAGTCACTTTGGTCACAGCTGTGCCATCGAGCCTGTCACATAGCGCTCAGATATTCATTGGGCCTCACACAATCCAAAAGTGTCCAGTGTCCACAAGTGTGTGCAGAAATTCAAAATCTCCCTTATCCTCTAGTCACTTTGGTCACAGCTGTGCCATCGAGCCTGTCACATAGCGCTCAGATATTCATTGGGCCTCACACAATCCAAAAGTGTCCAGTGTCCACAAGTGTCTGCTGACATTCAAAATCTCCCTTATCCTCTAGTCACTTTGGTCACAGATGTGCCATCGAACCTGTCACATAGCGCTCAGATATTCATTGGGCCTCACACAATCCAAAAGTGTCCAGTGTCCACAAGTGTGTGCAGAAATTCAAAATCTCCCTTATCCTCTAGTCACTTTGGTCACATCTGTGCCATCGAGCCTGTCACACAGCGCTCAGATATTCATTGGGCCTCACACAATCCAAAAGTGTCCAGTGTCCACAAGTGTGTGCAGAAATTCAAAATCTCCCTTATCCTCTAGTCACTTTGGTCACAGCTGTGCCATCGAGCCTGTCACATAGCGCTCAGATATTCATTGGGCCTCACACAATCCAAAAGTGTCCAGTGTCCACAAGTGTCTGCTGAAATTCAAAATCTCCCTTATCCTCTAGTCACTTTGGTCACAGCTGTGCCATCGAGCCTGTCACATAGCGCTCAGATATTCATTGGGCCTCACACAATCCAAAAGTGTCCAGTGTCCACAAGTGTGTGCAGAAATTCAAAATCTCCCTTATCCTCTAGTCACTTTGGTCACAGCTGTGCCATCAAGCCTATCACATAGCGCTCAGATATTCATTGGGCCTAACACAATCCAAAAGTGTCCAGTGTCCACAAGTGTGTGCAGAAATTCAAAATCTCCCTTATCCTCTAGTCACTTTGGTCACAGCTGTGACATCGAGCCTGTCACATAGCGCTCAGATATTCATTGGGCCTCACACAATCCAAAAGTGTCCAGTGTCCACAAGTGTGTGCAGAAATTCAAAATCTCCCTTATCCTCTAGTCACTTTGGTCACAGCTGTGCCATCGAACCTATCACATAGCGCTCAGATATTCATTGGGCCTAACACAATCCAAAAGTGTCCAGTGTCCACAAGTGTGTGCAGAAATTCAAAATCTCCCTTATCCTCTAGTCACTTTGGTCACAGCTGTGCCATCGAGCCTGTCACATAGCGCTCAGATATTCATTGGGCCTCACACAATCCAAAAGTGTCCAGTGTCCACAAGTGTGTGCAGAAATTCAAAATCTCCCTTATCCTCTAGTCACTTTGGTCACAGCTGTGCCATCGAGCCTGTCACATAGCGCTCAGATATTCATTGGGCCTCACACAATCCAAAAGTGTCCAGTGTCCACAAGTGTGTGCAGAAATTCAAAATCTCCCTTATCCTCTAGTCACTTTGGTCACAGCTGTGCCATCGAGCCTGTCACATAGCGCTCAGATATCAGTGGGCCTCACACAATCCAAAAGTGTCCAATGTCCACAAGTATGTGCAGAAATTCAAAATCTCCCTTATCCTCTCGTCACTTTGGTCACAGCTGTGCCATCGAGCCTGTCACATAGCGCTCAGATATCAGTGGGCCTCACACAATCCAAAAGTGTCCAGTGTCCACAAGTGTGTGCAGAAATTCAAAATCTCCCTTATCCTCTCGTCACTTTTGTCACAGCTGTGACATCGAGCCTGTCACATAGCGCTCAGATATTCATTGGGCCTCACACAATCCAAAAGTGTCCAGTGTCCACAAGTGTCTGCTGAAATTCAAAATCTCACTTATCCTCTAGTCACTTTGGTCACAGGCACAGCTGTGCCATCGGGCCTGTCACATAGCGCTCAGATATCAGTGGGCCTCACACAATCCAAAAGTGTCCAGTGTCCACAAGTGTGTGCAGAAATTCAAAATCTCCCTTATCCTCTAGTGACTTTGGTCACATCTGTGCCATCGAGCCTGTCACATAGCGCTCAGATATTCATTGGGCCTCACACAATCCAAAAGTGTCCAGTGTCCACAAGTGTGTGCAGAAATTCAAAATCTCCCTTATCCTCTAGTCACTTTGGTCACAGCTGTGCCATCGAGCCTGTCACATAGCGCTCAGATATTCATTGGGCCTCACACAATCCAAAAGTGTCCAGTGTCCACAAGTGTGTGCAGAAATTCAAAATCTCACTTATCATCTAGTCACTTTGGTCACAGCTGTGCCATCGAGCCTGTCACATAGCGCTCAGATATTCATTGGGCCTCTCACAATCCAAAAGTGTCCAGTGTCCACAAGTGTGTGCAGAAATTCAAAATCTCCCTTATCCTCTAGTCACTTTGGTCACAGCTGTGCCATCGAGCCTGTCACATAGCGCTCAGATATTCATTGGGCCTCACACAATCCAAAAGTGTCCAGTGTCCACAAGTGTGTGCAGAAATTCAAAATCTCACTTATCCTCTATTCACTTTGGTCACAGCTGTGCCATCAAGCCTGTCACATAGCGCTCAGATATTCATTGGGCCTCACACAATCCAAAAGTGTCCAGTGTCCACAAGTGTGTGCAGAAATTCAAAATCTCCGTTATCCTCTAGTCACTTTGGTCACAGCTGTGCCATCGAGACTGTCACATAGCGCTCAGATATTCATTGGGCCTCACACAATCCAAAAGTGTCCAGTGTCCACAAGTGTGTGCAGAAATTCAAAATCTCCCTTATCCTCTAGTCACTTTGGTCACAGCTGTGCCATCGAGCCTGTCACATAGCGATCAGATATTCATTGGGCCTCACACAATCCAAAAGTGTCCAGTGTCCACAAGTGTCTGCTGACATTCAAAATCTCCCTTATCCTCTAGTCACTTTGGTCACAGCTGTGCCATCGAGCCTGTCACATAGTGCTCAGATATTTTTTGGGCCTCACACAATCCAAAAGTGTCCAGTGTCCACAAGTGTCTGCTGAAATTCAAAATCTCACTTATCCTCTAGTCACTTTGGTCACAGCTGTGCCATCGAGCCTGTCACATAGCGCTCAGATATTCATTGGGCCTCACACAATCCAAAAGTGTCCAGTGTCCACAAGTGTGTGCAGAAATTCAAAATCTCCCTTATCCTCTAGTCACTTTGGTCACAGCTGTGCCATCGAGCCTATCACATAGCGCTCAGATATTCATTGGGCCTAACACAATCCAAAAGTGTCCAGTGTCCACAAGTGTGTGCAGAAATTCAAAATCTCCCTTATCCTCTAGTCTCTTTGGTCACAGCTGTGACATCGAGCCTGTCACATAGCGCTCAGATATTCATTGGGCCTCACACAATCCAAAAGTGTCCAGTGTCCACAAGTGTGTGCAGAAATTCAAAATCTCCCTTATCCTCTAGTCACTTTGGTCACAGCTGTGCCATCGAACCTGTCACATAGCGCTCAGATATTCATTGGGCCTCACACAATCCAAAAGTGTCCAGTGTCCACAATTGTGTGCAGAAATTCAAAATCTCCTTTATCCTCTAGTCACTTTGGTCACAGCTGTGCCATCGAGCCTGTCACATAGCGCTCAGATATTCATTGGGCCTCACACAATCCAAAAGTGTCCAGTGTCCACAAGTGTGTGCAGAAATTCAGAATCTCCCTTATCCTCTAGTCACTTTGGTCACAGCTGTGCCATCGAGCCTGTCACATAGCGCTCAGATATTCTTTGGGCCTCACACAATCCAAAAGTGTCCAGTGTCCACAAGTGTCTGCTGAAATTCAAAATCTCACTTATCCTCTATTCACTTTGGTCACAGCTGTGCCATCAAGCCTGTCACATAGCGCTCAGATATTCATTGGGCCTCACACAATCCAAAAGTGTACAGTGTCCACAAGTGTGTGCAGAAATTCAAAATCTCACTTATCCTCTATTCACTTTGGTCACAGCTGTGCCATCAAGCCTGTCACATAGCGCTCAGATATTCATTGGGCCTCACACAATCCAAAAGTGTCCAGTGTCCACAAGTGTGTGCAGAAATTCAAAATCTCCGTTATCCTCTAGTCACTTTGGTCACAGCTGTGCCATCGAGACTGTCACATAGCGCTCAGATATTCATTGGGCCTCACACAATCCAAAAGTGTCCAGTGTCCACAAGTGTGTGCAGAAATTCAAAATCTCCCTTATCCTCTAGTCACTTTGGTCACAGCTGTGCCATCGAGCCTGTCACATAGCGCTCAGATATTCATTGGGCCTCACACAATCCAAAAGTGTCCAGTGTCCACAAGTGTCTGCTGACATTCAAAATCTCCCTTATCCTCTAGTCACTTTGGTCACAGCTGTGCCATCGAGCCTGTCACATAGTGCTCAGATATTTTTTGGGCCTCACACAATCCAAAAGTGTCCAGTGTCCACAAGTGTCTGCTGAAATTCAAAATCTCACTTATCCTCTAGTCACTTTGGTCACAGCTGTGCCATCAAGCCTGTCACATAGCGCTCAGATATTCATTGGGCCTCACACAATCCAAAAGTGTCCAGTGTCCACAAGTGTGTGCAGAAATTCAAAATCTCCCTTATCCTCTAGTCACTTTGGTCACAGCTGTGCCATCGAGCCTGTCACATAGCGCTCAGATATTCATTGGGCCTCACACAATCCGAAAGTGTCCAGTGTCCACAAGTGTGTGCAGAAATTCAAAATCTCCCTTATCCTCTAGTCACTTTGGTCACATCTGTGCCATCGAGCCTGTCACACAGCGCGCAGATATTCATTGGGCCTCACACAATCCAAAATTGTCCAGTGTCCACAAGTGTGTGCAGAAATTCAAAATCTCCCTTATCCTCTAGTCACTTTGGTCACAGCTGTGCCATCGAGCCTGTCACATAGCGCTCAGATATTCATTGGGCCTCACACAATCCAAAAGTGTCCAGTGTCCACAAGTGTCTGCTGAAATTCAAAATCTCCCTTATCCTCTAGTCACTTTGGTCACAGCTGTGCCATCGAGCCTGTCACATAGCGCTCAGATATTCATTGGGCCTCACACAATCCAAAAGTGTCCAGTGTCCACAAGTGTGTGCAGAAATTCAAAATCTCCCTTATCCTCTAGTCACTTTGGTCACAGCTGTGCCATCGAGCCTATCACATAGCGCTCAGATATTCATTGGGCCTAACACAATCCAAAAGTGTCCAGTGTCCACAAGTGTGTGCAGAAATTCAAAATCTCCCTTATCCTCTAGTCACTTTGGTCACAGCTGTGACATCGAGCCTGTCACATAGCGCTCAGATATTCATTGGGCCTCACACAATCCAAAAGTGTCCAGTGTCCACAAGTGTGTGCAGAAATTCAAAATCTCCCTTATCCTCTAGTCACTTTGGTCACAGCTGTGCCATCGAACCTGTCACATAGCGCTCAGATATTCATTGGGCCTCACACAATCCAAAAGTGTCCAGTGTCCACAATTGTGTGCAGAAATTCAAAATCTCCTTTATCCTCTAGTCACTTTGGTCACAGCTGTGCCATCGAGCCTGTCACATAGCGCTCAGATATTCATTGGGCCTCACACAATCCAAAAGTGTCCAGTGTCCACAAGTGTGTGCAGAAATTCAAAATCTCCCTTATCCTCTATTCACTTTGGTCACAGCTGTGCCATCGAGCCTGTCACATAGCGCTCAGATATTCTTTGGGCCTCACACAATCCAAAAGTGTCCAGTGTCCACAAGTGTCTGCTGAAATTCAAAATCTCACTTATCCTCTAGTCACTTTGGTCACAGCTGTGCCATCGAGCCTGTCACATAGCGCTCAGATATTCATTGGGCCTCACACAATCCAAAAGTGTCCAGTGTCCACAAGTGTGTGCAGAAATTCATAATCTCCCTTATCCTCTAGTCACTTTGGTCACAGCTGTGCCATCGAGCCTGTCACATAGCGCTCAGATATTCATTGGGCCTCACACAATCCAAAAGTGTCCAGTGTCCACAAGTGTGTGCAGAAATTCAAAATCTCCCTTATCCTCTAGTCACTTTTTGTCACAGCTGTGCCATCGAGCCTGTCACATAGCGCTCAGATATTCATTGGACCTCACACAATTCAAAAGTGTCCAGTGTCCACAAGTGTGTGCAGAAATTCAAAATCTCCCTTATCCTCTAGTCACTTTGGTCACAGCTGTGCCATCGAGCCTGTCACATAGCGCTCAGATATTCATTGGGCCTCACACAATCCAAAAGTGTCCAGTGTCCACAAGTGTGTGCAGAAATTCAAAATCTCCCTCATCCTCTAGTCAATTTGGTCACAGCTGTGCCATCGAGCCTGTCACATAGCGCTCAGATATTCATTGGGCCTCACACAATCCAAAAGTGTCCAGTGTCCACAAGTGTGTGCAGAAATTCAAAATCTCCCTTATCCTCTAGTCACTTTGGTCACAGCTGTGCCATCGAGCCAGTCACATAGCGCTCAGATATTCATTGGGCCTCACACAATCCAAAAGTGTCCAGTGTCCACAAGTGTCTGCAGAAATTCAAAATCTCCCTTATCCTCTAGTCACTTTTGTCACAGCTGTGCCATCGAGCTTGTCACATAGCGCTCAGATATTCATTGGGCCTCACACAATCCAAAAGTGTCCAGTGTCCACAAGTGTCTGCAGAAATTCAAAATCTCCCTTATCCTCTAGTCACTTTGGTCACAGCTGTGCCATCGAGCCTGTCACATAGCGCTCAGATATTCATTGGGCCTCACACAATCCAAAAGTGTCCAGTGTCCACAAGTGTCTGCTGACATTCAAAATCTCCCTTATCCTCTAGTCACTTTGGTCACAGCTGTGCCATCGAGCCTGTAACATAGCGCTCAGATATTTTTTGGGCCTCACACAATCCAAAAGTGTCCAGTGTCCACAAGTGTCTGCTGAAATTCAAAATCTCACTTATCCTCTAGTCACTTTGGTCACAGCTGTGCCATCGAGCCTGTCACATAGCGCTCAGATATTCATTGGGCCTCACACAATCCAAAAGTGTCCAGTGTCCACAAGTGTGTGCAGAAATTCAAAATCTCCCTTATCCTCTAGTCACTTTGGTCACAGCTGTGCCATCGAGCCTGTCACATAGCGCTCAGATATTCATTGGGCCTCACACAATCCAAAAGTGTCCAGTGTCCACAAGTGTGTGCAGAAATTCAAAATCTCCCTTATCCTCTAGTCACTTTGGTCACAGCTGTGCCATCGAGCCTGTCACATAGCGCTCAGATATTCATTGGGCCTCACACAATCCAAAAGTGTCCAGTGTCCACAAGTGTCTGCTGAAATTCAAAATCTCCCTTATCCTCTAGTCACTTTGGTCACAGCTGTGCCATCGAGCCTGTCACATAGCGCTCAGATATTCATTGGGCCTCACACAATCCAAAAGTGTCCAGTGTCCACAAGTGTGTGCAGAAATTCAAAATCTCCCTTATCCTCTAGTCACTTTGGTCACAGCTGTGCCATCGAGCCTGTCACATAGCGCTCAGATATTCATTGGGCCTCACACAATCCAAAAGTGTCCAGTGTCCACAAGTGTCTGCTGACATTCAAAATCTCCCTTATCCTCTAGTCACTTTGGTCACAGCTGTGCCATCGAGCCTGTCACATAGCGCTCACATATTTTTTGGGCCTCACACAATCCAAAAGTGTCCAGTGTCCACAAGTGTCTGCTGAAATTCAAAATCTCACTTATCCTCTAGTCACTTTGGTCACAGCTGTGCCATCGAGCCTGTCACATAGCGCTCAGATATTCATTGGGCCTCACACAATCCAAAAGTGTCCAGTGTCCACAAGTGTGTGCAGAAATTCAAAATCTCCCTTATCCTCTAGTCACTTTGGTCACAGCTGTGCCATCGAGCCTGTCACATAGCGCTCAGATATTCATTGGGCCTCACACAATCCAAAAGTGTCCAGTGTCCACAAGTGTGTGCAGAAATTCAAAATCTCCCTTATCCTCTAGTCACTTTGGTCACAGCTGTGCCATCGAGCCTGTCACAAAGCGCTCAGATATTCATTGGGCCTCACACAATCCAAAAGTGTCCAGTGTCCACAAGTGTCTGCTGAAATTCAAAATCTCCCTTATCCTCTAGTCACTTTGGTCACAGCTGTGCCATCGAGCCTGTCACATAGCGCTCAGATATTCATTGGGCCTCACACAATCCAAAAGTGTCCAGTGTCCACAAGTGTGTGCAGAAATTCAAAATCTCCCTTATCCTCTAGTCACTTTGGTCACAGCTGTGCCATCGAGCCTGTCACATAGCGCTCAGATATTCATTGGGCCTCACACAATCCAAAAGTGTCCAGTGTCCACAAGTGTCTGCTGACATTCAAAATCTCCCTTATCCTCTAGTCACTTTGGTCACAGCTGTGCCATCGAGCCTGTCACATAGCGCTCAGATATTTTTTGGGCCTCACACAATCCAAAAGTGTCCAGTGTCCACAAATGTCTGCTGAAATTCAAAATCTCACTTATCCTCTAGTCACTTTGGTCACAGCTGTGCCATCGAGCCTGTCACATAGCGCTCAGATATTCATTGGGCCTCACACAATCCAAAAGTGTCCAGTGTCCACAAGTGTGTGCAGAAATTCAAAATCTCCCTTATCCTCTAGTCACTTTGGTCACAGCTGTGCCATCGAGCCTGTCACATAGCGCTCAGATATTCATTGGGCCTCACACAATCCAAAAGTGTCCAGTGTCCACAAGTGTGTGCAGAAATTCAAAATCTCCCTTATCCTCTAGTCACTTTGGTCACATCTGTGCCATCGAGCCTGTCACATAGCGCTCAGATATTCATTGGGCCTCACACAATCCAAAAGTGTCCAGTGTCCACAAGTGTCTGCTGAAATTCAAAATCTCACTTATCCTCTAGTCACTTTGGTCACAGCTGTGCCATCGAGCCTGTCACATAGCGCTCAGATATTCATTGGGCCTCACACAATCCAAAAGTGTCCAGTGTCCACAAGTGTGTGCAGAAATTCATAATCTCCCTTATCCTCTAGTCACTTTGGTCACAGCTGTGCCATCGAGCCTGTCACATAGCGCTCAGATATTCATTGGGCCTCACACAATCCAAAAGTGTCCAGTGTCCACAAGTGTGTGCAGAAATTCAAAATCTCCCTTTTCCTCTAGTCACTTTTTGTCACAGCTGTGCCATCGAGCCTGTCACATAGCGCTCAGATATTCATTGGACCTCACACAATCCAAAAGTGTCCAGTGTCCACAAGTGTGTGCAGAAATTCAAAATCTCCCTTATCCTCTAGTCACTTTGGTCACAGCTGTGCCATCGAGCCTGTCACATAGCGCTCAGATATTCATTGGGCCTCACACAATCCAAAAGTGTCCAGTGTCCACAAGTGTGTGCAGAAATTCAAAATCTCCCTTATCCTCTAGTCAATTTGGTCACAGCTGTGCCATCGAGCCTGTCACATAGCGCTCAGATATTCATTGGGCCTCACACAATCCAAAAGTGTCCAGTGTCCACAAGTGTGTGCAGAAATTCAAAATCTCCCTTATCCTCTAGTCACTTTGGTCACAGCTGTGCCATCGAGCCAGTCACATAGCGCTCAGATATTCATTGGGCCTCACACAATCCAAAAGTGTCCAGTGTCCACAAGTGTCTGCTGAAATTCAAAATCTCCCTTATCCTCTAGTCACTTTGGTTATAGCTGTGCCATCGAGCCTGTCACATAGCGCTCAGATATTCATTGGGCCTCACACAATCCAAAAGTGTCCAGTGTCCACAAGTGTCTGCAGAAATTCAAAATCTCCCTTATCCTCTAGTCACTTTTGTCACAGCTGTGCCATCGAGCCTGTCACATAGCGCTCAGATATTCATTGGGCCTCACACAATCCAAAAGTGTCCAGTGTCCACAAGTGTCTGCAGAAATTCAAAATCTCCCTTATCCTCTAGTCACTTTGGTCACAGCTGTGCCATCGAGCCTGTCACATAGCGCTCAGATATTCATTGGGCCTCACACAATCCAAAAGTGTCCAGTGTCCACAAGTGTCTGCTGACATTCAAAATCTCCCTTATCCTCTAGTCACTTTGGTCACAGCTGTGCCATCGAGCCTGTAACATAGCGCTCAGATATTTTTTGGGCCTCACACAATCCAAAAGTGTCCAGTGTCCACAAGTGTCTGCTGAAATTCAAAATCTCACTTATCCTCTAGTCACTTTGGTCACAGCTGTGCCATCGAGCCTGTCACATAGCGCTCAGATATTCATTGGGCCTCACACAATCCAAAAGTGTCCAGTGTCCACAAGTGTGTGCAGAAATTCAAAATCTCACTTATCCTCTAGTCACTTTGGTCACAGCTGTGCCATCGAGCCTGTCACATAGCGCTCAGATATTCATTGGGCCTCACACAATCCAAAAGTGTCCAGTGTCCACAAGTGTGTGCAGAAATTCAAAATCTCCCTTATCCTCTAGTCACTTTGGTCACAGCTGTGCCATCGAGCCTGTCACATAGCGCTCAGATATTCATTGGGCCTCACACAATCCAAAAGTGTCCAGTGTCCACAAGTGTCTGCTGAAATTCAAAATCTCCCTTATCCTCTAGTCACTTTGGTCACAGCTGTGCCATCGAGCCTGTCACATAGCGCTCAGATATTCATTGGGCCTCACACAATCCAAAAGTGTCCAGTGTCCACAAGTGTGTGCAGAAATTCAAAATCTCCCTTATCCTCTAGTCACTTTGGTCACAGCTGTGCCATCGAGCCTGTCACATAGCGCTCAGATATTCATTGGGCCTCACACAATCCAAAAGTGTCCAGTGTCCACAAGTGTCTGCTGACATTCAAAATCTCCCTTATCCTCTAGTCACTTTGGTCACAGCTGTGCCATCGAGCCTGTCACATAGCGCTCAGATATTTTTTGGGCCTCACACAATCCAAAAGTGTCCAGTGTCCACAAGTGTCTGCTGAAATTCAAAATCTCCCTTATCCTCTAGTCACTTTGGTCACAGCTGTGCCATCGAGCCTGTCACATAGCGCTCAGATATTCATTGGGCCTCACACAATCCAAAAGTGTCCAGTGTCCACAAGTGTGTGCAGAAATTCAAAATCTCCCTTATCCTCTAGTCACTTTGGTCACAGCTGTGCCATCGAGCCTGTCACATAGCGCTCAGATATTCATTGGGCCTCACACAATCCAAAAGTGTCCAGTGTCCACAAGTGTGTGCAGAAATTCAAAATCTCCCTTATCCTCTAGTCACTTTGGTCACAGCTGTGCCATCGAGCCTGTCACATAGCGCTCAGATATTCATTGGGCCTCACACAATCCAAAAGTGTCCAGTGTCCACAAGTGTCTGCTGAAATTCAAAATCTCCCTTATCCTCTAGTCACTTTGGTCACAGCTGTGCCATCGAGCCTGTCACATAGCGCTCAGATATTCATTGGGCCTCACACAATCCAAAAGTGTCCAGTGTCCACAAGTGTGTGCAGAAATTCAAAATCTCCCTTATCCTCTAGTCACTTTGGTCACAGCTGTGCCATCGAGCCTGTCACATAGCGCTCAGATATTCATTGGGCCTCACACAATCCAAAAGTGTCCAGTGTCCACAAGTGTCTGCTGACATTCAAAATCTCCCTTATCCTCTAGTCACTTTGGTCACAGCTGTGCCATCGAGCCTGTGACATAGCGCTCAGATATTTTTTGGGCCTCACACAATCCAAAAGTGTCCAGTGTCCACAAGTGTCTGCTGAAATTCAAAATCTCACTTATCCTCTAGTCACTTTGGTCACAGCTGTGCCATCGAGCCTGTCACATAGCGCTCAGATATTCATTGGGCCTCACACAATCCAAAAGTGTCCAGTGTCCACAAGTGTGTGCAGAAATTCAAAATCTCCCTTATCCTCTAGTCACTTTGGTCACAGCTGTGCCATCAAGCCTGTCACATAGCGCTCAGATATTCATTGGGCCTCACACAATCCAAAAGTGTCCAGTGTCCACAAGTGTGTGCAGAAATTCAAAATCTCCCTTATCCTCTAGTCACTTTGGTCACATCTGTGCCATCGAGCCTGTCACATAGCGCTCAGATATTCATTGGGCCTCACACAATCCAAAAGTGTCCAGTGTCCACAAGTGTCTGCTGAAATTCAAAATCTCACTTATCCTCTAGTCACTTTGGTCACAGCTGTGCCATCGAGCCTGTCACATAGCGCTCAGATATTCATTGGGCCTCACACAATCCAAAAGTGTCCAGTGTCCACAAGTGTGTGCAGAAATTCATAATCTCCCTTATCCTCTAGTCACTTTGGTCACAGCTGTGCCATCGAGCCTGTCACATAGCGCTCAGATATTCATTGGGCCTCACACAATCCAAAAGTGTCCAGTGTCCACAAGTGTGTGCAGAAATTCAAAATCTCCCTTATCCTCTAGTCACTTTTTGTCACAGCTGTGCCATCGAGCCTGTCACATAGCGCTCAGATATTCATTGGACCTCACACAATCCAAAAGTGTCCAGTGTCCACAAGTGTGTGCAGAAATTCAAAATCTCCCTTATCCTCTAGTCACTTTGGTCACAGCTGTGCCATCGAGCCTGTCACATAGCGCTCAGATATTCATTGGGCCTCACACAATCCAAAAGTGTCCAGTGTCCACAAGTGTGTGCAGAAATTCAAAATCTCCCTTATCCTCTAGTCAATTTGGTCACAGCTGTGCCATCGAGCCTGTCACATAGCGCTCAGATATTCATTGGGCCTCACACAATCCAAAAGTGTCCAGTGTCCACAAGTGTGTGCAGAAATTCAAAATCTCCCTTATCCTCTAGTCACTTTGGTCACAGCTGTGCCATCGAGCCAGTCACATAGCGCTCAGATATTCATTGGGCCTCACACAATCCAAAAGTGTCCAGTGTCCACAAGTGTCTGCTGAAATTCAAAATCTCCCTTATCCTCTAGTCACTTTGGTTATAGCTGTGCCATCGAGCCTGTCACATAGCGCTCAGATATTCATTGGGCCTCACACAATCCAAAAGTGTCCAGTGTCCACAAGTGTCTGCAGAAATTCAAAATCTCCCTTATCCTCTAGTCACTTTTGTCACAGCTGTGCCATCGAGCCTGTCACATAGCGCTCAGATATTCATTGGGCCTCACACAATCCAAAAGTGTCCAGTGTCCACAAGTGTGTGCAGAAATTCAAAATCTCCCTTATCCTCTAGTCACTTTGGTCACAGCTGTGCCATCGAGCCAGTCACATAGCGCTCAGATATTCATTGGGCCTCACACAATCCAAAAGTGTCCAGTGTCCACAAGTGTCTGCTGAAATTCAAAATCTCCCTTATCCTCTAGTCACTTTGGTTATAGCTGTGCCATCGAGCCAGTCACATAGCGCTCAGATATTCATTGGGCCTCACACAATCCAAAAGTGTCCAGTGTCCACAAGTGTCTGCAGAAATTCAAAATCTCCCTTATCCTCTAGTCACTTTGGTCACAGCTGTGCCATCGAGCCTGTCACATAGCGCTCAGATATTCATTGGGCCTCACACAATCCAAAAGTGTCCAGTGTCCACAAGTGTCTGCTGACATTCAAAATCTCCCTTATCCTCTAGTCACTTTGGTCACAGCTGTGCCATCGAGCCTGTAACATAGCGCTCAGATATTTTTTGGGCCTCACACAATCCAAAAGTGTCCAGTGTCCACAAGTGTCTGCTGAAATTCAAAATCTCACTTATCCTCTAGTCACTTTGGTCACAGCTGTGCCATCGAGCCTGTCACATAGCGCTCAGATATTCATTGGGCCTCACACAATCCAGAAGTGTCCAGTGTCCACAAGTGTGTGCAGAAATTCAAAATCTCCCTTATCCTCTAGTCACTTTGGTCACAGCTGTGCCATCGAGCCTGTCACATAGCGCTCAGATATTCATTGGGCCTCACACAATCCAAAAGTGTCCAGTGTCCACAAGTGTGTGCAGAAATTCAAAATCTCCCTTATCCTCTAGTCACTTTGGTCACAGCTGTGCCATCGAGCCTGTCACATAGCGCTCAGATATTCATTGGGCCTCACACAATCCAAAAGTGTCCAGTGTCCACAAGTGTCTGCTGACATTCAAAATCTCCCTTATCCTCTAGTCACTTTGGTCACAGCTGTGCCATCGAGCCTGTCACATAGCGCTCAGATATTCATTGGGCCTCACACAATCCAAAAGTGTCCAGTGTCCACAAGTGTGTGCAGAAATTCAAAATCTCCCTTATCCTCTAGTCACTTTGGTCACAGCTGTGCCATCGAGCCTGTCACATAGCGCTCAGATATTCATTGGGCCTCACACAATCCAAAAGTGTCCAGTGTCCACAAGTGTCTGCTGACATTCAAAATCTCCCTTATCCTCTAGTCACTTTGGTCACAGCTGTGCCATCGAGCCTGTCACATAGCGCTCAGATATTTTTTGGGCCTCACACAATCCAAAAGTGTCCAGTGTCCACAAGTGTCTGCTGAAATTCAAAATCTCACTTATCCTCTAGTCACTTTGGTCACAGCTGTGCCATCGAGCCTGTCACATAGCGCTCAGATATTCATTGGGCCTCACACAATCCAAAAGTGTCCAGTGTCCACAAGTGTGTGCAGAAATTCAAAATCTCCCTTATCCTCTAGTCACTTTGGTCACAGCTGTGCCATCGAGCCTGTCACATAGCGCTCAGATATTCATTGGGCCTCACACAATCCAAAAGTGTCCAGTGTCCACAAGTGTGTGCAGAAATTCAAAATCTCCCTTATCCTCTAGTCACTTTGGTCACAGCTGTGCCATCGAGCCTGTCACATAGCGCTCAGATATTCATTGGGCCTCACACAATCCAAAAGTGTCCAGTGTCCACAAGTGTCTGCTGAAATTCAAAATCTCCCTTATCCTCTAGTCACTTTGGTCACAGCTGTGCCATCGAGCCTGTCACATAGTGCTCAGATATTCATTGGGCCTCACACAATCCAAAAGTGTCCAGTGTCCACAAGTGTGTGCAGAAATTCAAAATCTCCCTTATCCTCTAGTCACTTTGGTCACAGCTGTGCCATCGAGCCTGTCACATAGCGCTCAGATATTCATTGGGCCTCACACAATCCAAAAGTGTCCAGTGTCCACAAGTGTCTGCTGACATTCAAAATCTCCCTTATCCTCTAGTCACTTTGGTCACAGCTGTGCCATCGAGCCTGTCACATAGCGCTCAGATATTTTTTGGGTCTCACACAATCCAAAAGTGTCCAGTGTCCACAAGTGTCTGCTGAAATTCAAAATCTCACTTATCCTCTAGTCACTTTGGTCACAGCTGTGCCATCGAGCCTGTCACATAGCGCTCAGATATTCATTGGGCCTCACACAATCCAAAAGTGTCCAGTGTCCACAAGTGTGTGCAGAAATTCAAAATCTCCCTTATCCTCTAGTCACTTTGGTCACAGCTGTGCCATCGAGCCTGTCACATAGCGCTCAGATATTCATTGGGCCTCACACAATCCAAAAGTGTCCAGTGTCCACAAGTGTGTGCAGAAATTCAAAATCTCCCTTATCCTCTAGTCACTTTGGTCACATCTGTGCCATCGAGCCTGTCACATAGCGCTCAGATATTCATTGGGCCTCACACAATCCAAAAGTGTCCAGTGTCCACAAGTGTGTGCAGAAATTCAAAATCTCCCTTATCCTCTAGTCACTTTGGTCACAGCTGTGCCATCGAGCCTGTCACATAGCGCTCAGATATTCATTGGGCCTCACACAATCCAAAAGTGTCCAGTGTCCACAAGTGTCTGCTGAAATTCAAAATCTCCCTTATCCTCTAGTCACTTTGGTCACAGCTGTGACATCGAGCCTGTCACATAGCGCTCAGATATTCATTGGGCCTCACACAATCCAAAAGTGTCCAGTGTCCACAAGTGTGTGCAGAAATTCAAAATCTCCCTTATCCTCTAGTCACTTTGGTCACAGCTGTGCCATCGAGCCTATCACAAAGCGCTCAGATATTCATTGGGCCTAACACAATCCAAAAGTGTCCAGTGTCCACAAGTGTGTGCAGAAATTCAAAATCTCCCTTATCCTCTAGTCACTTTGGTCACAGCTGTGACATCGAGCCTGTCACATAGCGCTCAGATATTCATTGGGCCTCACACAATCCAAAAGTGTCCAGTGTCCACAAGTGTGTGCAGAAATTCAAAATCTCCATTATCCTCTAGTCACTTTGGTCACAGCTGTGCCATCGAACCTGTCACATAGCGCTCAGATATTCATTTGGCCTCACACAATCCAAAAGTGTCCAGTGTCCACAAGTGTGTGCAGAAATTCAAAATCTCCCTTATCCTCTAGTCACTTTGGTCACAGCTGTGCCACCGAGCCTGTCACATAGCGCTCAGATATTCTTTGGGCCTCACACAATCCAAAAGTGTCCAGTGTCCACAAGTGTCTGCTGAAATTCAAAATCTCACTTATCCTCTAGTCACTTTGGTCACAGCTGTGCCATCGAGCCTGTCACATAGCGCTCAGATATTCATTGGGCCTCACACAATCCAAAAGTGTCCAGTGTCCACCAGTGTGTGCAGAAATTCATAATCTCCCTTATCCTCTAGTCACTTTGGTCACAGCTGTGCCATCGAGCCTGTCACATAGCGCTCAGATATTCATTGGGCCTCACACAATCCAAAAGTGTCCAGTGTCCACAAGTGTGTGCAGAAATTCAAAATCTCCCTTATCCTCTAGTCACTTTTTGTCACAGCTGTGCCATCGAGCCTGTCACATAGCGCTCAGATATTCATTGGACCTCACACAATCCAAAAGTGTCCAGTGTCCACAAGTGTGTGCAGAAATTCAAAATCTCCCTTATCCTCTAGTCACTTTGGTCACAGCTGTGCCATCGAGCCTGTCACATAGCGCTCAGATATTAATTGGGCCTCACACAATCCAAAAGTGTCCAGTGTCCACAAGTGTGTGCAGAAATTCAAAATCTCCCTTATCCTCCAGTCACTTTGGTCACAGCTGTGCCATCGAGCCTGTCACATAGCGCTCAGATATTCATTGGGCCTCACACAATCCAAAAGTGTCCAGTGTCCACAAGTGTGTGCAGAAATTCAAAATCTCCCTTATCCTCTAGTCACTTTGGTCACAGCTGTGCCATCGAGCCTGTCACATAGCGCTCAGATATTCATTGGGCCTCACACAATCCAAAAGTGTCCAGTGTCCACAAGTGTGTGCAGAAATTCAAAATCTCCCTTATCCTCTAGTCAATTTGGTCACAGCTGTGCCATCGAGCCTGTCACATAGCGCTCAGATATTCATTGGGCCTCACACAATCCAAAAGTGTCCAGTGTCCACAAGTGTGTGCAGAAATTCAAAATCTCCCTTATCCTCTAGTCACTTTGGTCACAGCTGTGCCATCGAGCCAGTCACATAGCGCTCAGATATTCATTGGGCCTCACACAATCCAAAAGTGTCCAGTGTCCACAAGTGTCTGCTGAAATTCAAAATCTCCCTTATCCTCTAGTCACTTTGGTCACAGCTGTGCCATCGAGCCTGTCACATAGCGCTCAGATATTCATTGGGCCTCACACAATCCAAAAGTGTCCAGTGTCCACAAGTGTCTGCAGAAATTCAAAATCTCCCTTATCCTCTAGTCACTTTTGTCACAGCTGTGCCATCGAGCCTGTCACATAGCGCTCAGATATTCATTGGGCCTCACACAATCCAAAAGTGTCCAGTGTCCACAAGTGTCTGCAGAAATTCAAAATCTCCCCTGTCCTATAGACACCTTGTACCTTGTTTTACATTACTATATAGTTTGTTGGATTTTGTCTACATTTCTACCAAAATTGAGGAAGGCTGGTGGAAGAGGCCGTGGAATTGGGCGGGGGTTGGCAGCTGGTAATGATGGTGTTGGTGGTGGATCTGATGGTAGTGGCAAGAGCAAAATAGGACCGAATGCAGGAGGTGTTGAGCCTCCATCATCGTCTGGCTACATAAGGCCTCGAAGGCTTAGTTTTCTAGGAGTTGGCAAATTGCTTTTAAAGCCAGAGCATCAGGAAAAAGTTTTGTCTTACATTGCTGACTCAGCCTCCAGCTCTATCGCCTCCTCTTCTTCAGTTGTAAAAAGTAAAAGCACTGAGTCGTCATTGGAGGCTCATGTTCATGAACCACACCTTTCCTTGTGTCCTTCACCCCAACCAAGATTGAAGGATGACGCAGGCCATACTACTGATTACTCCATGGAGCTGTTTTCACATACCATGCCTGGATTATCAAGTGAAATGGTGAATTACCCAGGCCAAGATGAATCTGACATGGAGTGCACTGATGCACAGCCGCTGATGGATGATTCTGCTGGTACATTCACTCAGAGCACTACATTGTCCTCGCAGTGTACAGAGCCAGATTCTGACCCTGATGAGACTCAGGTGCCCCTTCCCGCACACTATACCACCATACACGGTGACACAGAGGAAGGTGCACATGACATAGAAGAGGAGGTGATGGATGACCCAGTTGTTGACCCAGATTGGCATCCATTGGGGGAAGAGGGTGCTGCTTCCAATAGCTCAGATGAGGAGCATCCACAGCAGACATCGACATCGCAACAGCTGTTATCTGGCAGGCCCAGAGCACTCCAAAGACAGGTTCCAAACATCAAAAGAGTTGCTGGACAGCTTGTCCAGAGGGTCAAAAGATCACAGTGTGCTAGGCCGCAAAATGTCTGCCAAAGTAGGAAGAGTGCAGTGTGGCACTTTTTTGAACAAAATCCTCATGATCAGGCCAAGGTTATCTGTAAGAAGTGCGCAAAGACCTTTAGCCGAGGGAAAAATCTGAAAAATTTGAATACCAGTTGCATGCTTAGACATTTAACCAGCATGCACTTGCAAGCATGGACACAACACCAAACCTCAAGTGCCACATGTGCAACTGATCACAACGAAGGTAGTCAGCAACGCTACATTGTTTCCCCCACAGTAAGCCCACCGGTTAGCACAGCAGCAAATGTTGAGGTGTCGTTGCAAGGCCACAGCAGTCAGGGAATCCCACTGTTAGATCAACGAAAGACTGATTCTAGGCCATCAGAAAGAACACCAACTCCATCACCATCATCAACCCTCTCTCAGTCCGCCCTGTCCACCGCTACTTCCACCATATGCAGCTCTCAAGTCCAGCTCACCCTCCCAGACACTATAAGTAGGTCAAGAAGGTACTCAGTCTCTCATCCGCGTACACTGGGTTTGAAAGCCCACATTGCCAAACTAATCTCGTTTGAGATGATGCCCTTTCGGTTGGTGGAAAGCGCAGCTTTCCGCGAACTCATGGCCTATGCAGTACCACGCTATGACCTACCCAGTCGCCACTTCTTCTCTCGCAAAGCCATCCCAGCCCTCCACCATCATGTGAAAGACTGCATTGTCCATGCACTCAAGCAGTCAGTGAGCGGAAAGGTGCACCTCACAACTGATGCATGGTCCAGTCGGCATGGCCAGGGCCGTTACGTGTCCATCACTGCGCACTGGGTTAATGTGGTGGATGCAGGGTCCACAGGGGACAGCGGTGGTGGGACAGTGCTGCCTAGCCCACGGTATAGGAAACAGTTGGCTGTAGGCGTTCGACCCTCCTCCTCCTCCTCCTCCAGAAGCGAAAGCTCGTCCACAGAGCGCAGTCGTATGAGCACTCCATCTGCAGCTGCCACTGTTGCACACGAGGTGTCCCCCTATCGAGCAGCTAGTGGAAAGCGTCAGCAGGCAATGTTGCAGATGATGTGTTTGGGCGACAGACACACCGCCGAGGTGCTGGCCGAGTACTTTCAGCGACAAACTGAGTCATGGCTGGGCAGTGTACATCTTGAGGCAGGCAAGGTAGTTAGTGATAACGGGCGTAATTTTGTGGCAGCCATAGCCCTTTCAAAACTCAGCCACATACCTTGCTTGGCTCACACCTTGAACCTGGTGGTGCAGTGCTTCCTCAAAAATTATCCGGAGTTAACAGCCCTGCTCCAGAAGGTGCGAAGACTGTGAGCGCACATCCGCCGGTCGCCTGTACACTCCGTTCGTATGCAGAAGCTGCAGCGATTGCTCCACCTTCCCAACCACCGCCTCATTATCGACATTGCAACAAGGTGGAACTCCACCCTGCACATGGTGGAGCGGCTGTGCGAGCAGAGGTAGGCCATAATGCATTTGTGGGAGGATACACGGCCAGGCACTTTGAGAGCAGACATGGAGTTGACCGGTGTGCAGTGGTCGAAGCTGAAAGACCTCTGTAAAGTCCTTCAGTGTTTTGAGGAATGCACACGGCTGGTAAGTGCAGACGACGCCATCCTAAGCATGAGCATCCCACTTATGCGTCTGCTCATGCAAACTTTGACGCACCTTAAGCAGCAGGCTTCTGCAGCCAATGTTGATGAGGAGGAAGAGGAGGAGGGAATCCTTGATGACATTCAGCCATTGTCTGCTCAGGGACCTCTCCTGGACGAGGTGGAGGAAGAAGAGGAGGAGGAGGAGGATGATGGGGATGATTACTTAGGGGAGGAGGATGCATCTCGTGGGGCAAGTGAAAATGTTGGCGTGGCAAGGTCTGGTACAGGGTTTGTGCGTGACTGGAGGGATGTGGATTTGCCAGAAAGTGCTCCTCCAACCAGCACTCGCAGTGCATCATTGACACCGGGAACATTGGCCCACATGTCAGATTATGCCTTGCAGATCCTAAAAAGGGACCCCCGCATTGCCAAAATGATGAACGATGTCGACAACTGGTTGGCCAGCATCCTGGATCCACGCTATAAAGGCAAATTACAAAACATCATGCCACAGGAGAACCTTGACCTAATATTGGCTAATAAACAAGCAACTCTGGTAAATCGGTTGCTTGAGGCATTCCCAGCACACAGCAGCGGTGATGGTTCTCACACGAGCCGTACGGGCCGGGGGCAGCTTGGCAGAGGTGTTCGTGGTGCACACAGCAGAAGTGGCGTTGGAGACAGGGGTTTCATGACAATGTTGTGGACTGATTTTTCAAGTACCGCTCACACAACTGGTAATACTGCATCGATGGAAAGTGACAGGAGACAGCAGTTGTCAACTATGGTTACAAACTACTTTTCCTCCCATATCGATGTTCTCCCACACAGGTCATTCCCCTTTGACTATTGGGCCGCTAAACTGGACACCTGGCCTGAATTGGCCCAATATGCCTTACAGGAGCTCGCTTGCCCAGCTGCAAGTGTGCTATCGGAAAGAGTCTTCAGTGCAGCTGGATCAATCCTGACAGAAAAAAGGACCCGTCTGTCAACCCAAAATGTGGATGATCTAACCTTCATTAAAATGAACCACGCATGGGTTTCCAAGGATTTTGTCCCACCTTCCCCTGATGACACATAGGGTGACAGAAAAATGGCTTGCTTTGGTCCACCTCTTCCTGGGACTTGACCTATTTCACCTTTTGCATCAGCTGAATGTCCAACATCAACATATGCCACTTTCTAAAACTCCCTAACTGTGCTGCCTCCCCCCCCATGGCTGGGGTCACCACCAAGCGCACGACACCGTGCGAGTGCCATTGCCCTGGACAGGTGGGTAGGCCGACTCTTGGGCGCGGGCACTGGCACAGGGTCCTTCATAGTGCAATCAAGTGTCTCTGACGGTGGTGGTGCACACCCGCCATCAGACACACCGCCGTACTATGAGGGGCCCAGTGCCAGTACCGACGCCCACGAGTGGGCCCCCCTTGCTTGGGCAGGGCCCCAGCATTTGCAATCTTTACCTCTCCCTGCTCCTCCGCTGTGTAGTCTGGGCCGTCAAATCCATACTGTGCCTGACACCGTCTGAGCCTGCCTCCTGATGTATAGACATATATTTTGAATGTGTACGCTATCCATACATGTTATCTGGGGATACGGTAACCTTTCTAACCTTTGTGCAATCACGTGCAATCCATACTGGGCCTAACACCGTCTGAGCCTGCCTCCTGATGTATAGACATATATTTTGAATGTGTACGCTATCCATACATGTTATCTGGGGATACGGTACCCTTTCTAACCTTTGTGCAATCACGTGCAATCCATACTGGGCCTAACACCGTCTGAGCCTGCCTTCTGATGTATAGACATATATTTTGAATGTGTACGCTATCCATACATGTTATCTGGGGATACGGTACCCTTTCTAACCTTTGTGCAATCACGTGCAATCCATACTGGGCCTAACACCATCTGAGCCTGCCTCCTGATGTATAGACATATATTTTGAATGTGTACGCTATCCATACATGTTATCTGGGGATACGGTACCCTTTCTAACCTTTGTGCAATCACGTGCAATCCATACTGGGCCTAACACCCTCTGAGCCTGCCTCCTGATGTATAGACATATATTTTGAATGTGTACTCTATCCATACATGTTATCTGGGGATATGGTACCCTTTCTAACCTTTGTGCAATCACGTGCAATCCATACTGGGCCTAACACCGTCTGAGCCTGCCTCCTGATGTATAGACATATATTTTGAATGTGTACGCTATCCATACATGTTATCCGGGGAAACGGTACCCTTTCTAACCTTTGTGCAATCACGTGCAATCCATACTGGGCCTAACACCGTCTGAGCCTGCCTCCTGATGTATAGACATATATTTTGAATGTGTACGCTATCCATACATGTTATCCGGGGAAACGGTACCCTTTCTAACCTTTGTGCAAACACGTGCAATCCATACTGGGCCTAACACCGTCTGAGCCTGCCTCCTGATGTATAGACATATATTTTGAATGTGTACGCTATCCATACATGTTTTTTGGGGATACGGTACCCTTTCTAACCTTTGTGCAATCACGTGCAATCCATACTGGGCCTAACACCATCTGAGCCTGCCTCCTGATGTATAGACATATATTTTGAATGTGTACGCTATCCATACATGTTATCCGGGGATACGGTACCCTTTCTAACCTTTGTGCAATCACGTGCAATCCATACTGGGCCTAACACCGTCTGAGCCGGCCTCCTGATGTATAGACATATATTTTGAATGTGTACGCTATCCATACATGTTATCCGGGGAAACGGTACCCTTTCTAACCTTTGTGCAATCACGTGCAATCCATACTGGGCCTAACACCGTCTGAGCCTGCCTCCTGATGTATAGACATATATTTTGAATGTGTACGCTATCCATACATGTTATCTGGGGATACGGTACCCTTTCTAACCTTTGTGCAATCACGTGCAATCCATACTGGGCCTAACACCGTCTGAGCCTGCCTCCTGATGTATAGACATATATTTTGAATGTGTACGCTATCCATACATGTTATCCGGGGATACGGTACCCTTTCTAACCTTTGTGCAATCATGTGCAATCCATTCTGGGTCTTACACCATCTGAGCCTGCCTCCTGATGTATAGACATATATTTTGAATGTGTACGCTATCCATACATGTTATCTGGGGATACGGTACCCTTTCTAACCTTTGTGCAATCACGTGCAATCCATACTGGGCCTAAAACCGTCTGAGCCTGCTTCCTGATGTATAGACATATATTTTGAATGTGTACGCTATCCATACATGTTATCCGAGGATACGATACCCTTTCTAACCTTTATGCAATCACGTGCAATCCATACTGGGCCTAACACCGTCTGAGCCTGCCTCCTGATGTATAGACATATATTTTGAATGTGTACGCTATCCATACATGTTATCCGGGGAAACGGTACCCTTTCTAACCTTTGTGCAATCACGTGCAATCCATACTGGGCCTAACACCGTCTGAGCCTGCCTCCTGATGTATAGACATATATTTTGAATGTGTACGCTATCCATACATGTTATCCGGGGAAAAGGTACCCTTTCTAACCTTTGTGCAATCACGTGCAATCCATACTGGGCCTAACACCGTCTGAGCCTGCCTCCTGATGTATAGACATATATTTTGAATGTGTACGCTATCCATACATGTTATCCGGGGATACGGTACCCTTTCTAACCTTTGTGCAATCACGTGCAATCCATACTGGGCCTAACACCGTCTGAGCCTGCCTCCTGATGTATAGACATATATTTTGAATGTGTACGCTATCCATACATGTTATCCGGGGAAACGGTACCCTTTCTAACCTTTGTGCAATCACGTGCAATCCATACTGGGCCTAACACCGTCTGAGCCTGCCTCCTGATGTATAGACATATATTTTGAATGTGTACGCTATCCATACATGTTATCTGGGGATACGGTACCCTTTCTAACCTTTGTGCAATCACGTGCAATCCATACTGGGCCTAACACCGTCTGAGCCTGCTTCCTGATGTATAGACATATATTTTGAATGTTTACGCTATCCATACATGTTATCCGGGGAAACGGTACCCTTTCTAACCTTTGTGCAATCACGTGCAATCCATACTGGGCCTAACACCGTCTGAGCCTGCCTCCTGATGTATAGACATATATTTTGAATGTGTACGCTATCCATACATGTTATCTGGGGATACGGTACCCTTTCTAACCTTTGTGCAATCACGTGCAATCCATACTGGGCCTAACACCGTCTGAGCCTGCCTCCTGATGTATAGACATATATTTTGAATGTGTACGCTATCCATTCATGTTATCCGGGGAAACGGTACCCTTTCTAACCTTTGTGCAATCACGTGCAATCCATACTGGGCGTGAGAACTGCTGGCGAGCTGTTAAGCAAGCTACAGCACCTGTGGTTTGCACACGTAAGTTTTTCATTTTTTCAGGAATGACGGTTAGGCCTAATTCCGGAACTGCGGTTGACCTGCACTTACTGGGAAATCATTGTTCGCGGGTAATAATTGTAATCAGTGATCCCCATCACTAACGTTGTTCAGCGGGTTATCTGCACCTGTAAGCGACAAACGCTGGCCTTTTCAGTGTAGCGCACATGCAGCCACGGACATGTAAGGGCATGACACACCAGTTATTGGCCAATCTCATGTGCCAGAGCCTCACGTGTCCCTCTAGTAAGCCGGACTCGGACCGCGGGGCATGACGGAGTCTCGATCGTTAACGGAATTAAGCTTGCAATGTGTGCATCTGTTCTGTAGCTGGCATGGTTGAGGTTTCCCAGGTGGAGTTGAATTTAACCGTAGGCTCCACTCCTGGTGGTGCCCTTCTGGACATTCCTTTAAGGTTCAGCTTTGCAACCATACTGCCCACGTAAAACAAACACTTTGCCTTCATGAACGCTGTTTGGAGGGTCATGACTCGTGGGAATAACTCCGCCCAATCAGTTAACCTGCTAGAGAGATCGTTCGTTGCTCCCAAGCATGACATCACACTCCCTAGGAAGAAGGTAATGCCACTGTGGCGACCGTACTCCTGGGAGCGACACAAGTGCACTGATGCCCAGCCACTGCTCGATGAATCTGCTGGTACATTGACCCAGACCACTACATTCCCCTCGCATGCTACACGACCTGAATCTGACCCTGATGAAACTCAGGTTACCCTTCCCATATACAGTTCCATCTTACACGGTGACAAAGAGGAAGCTGCAGATGAAAGTGCAGGTTCGGCCCACCCGCCATCAGACACACCTCCGTACTATCAGGGGCCCTGTGCCAGTGCCGTCGCCAACGAGTGGGCCCCCCCTGCTTGCTCAGGATCACAGCACTTGCAAAGTTGAAATACTGTGCAGTGAGATGGAAGATGGGGACGACGAGGAGTCCAGACAAGTACAGGGATTCCCTAGCGAGGAGACTTATTTGATTGTTTTCAATGTAGGGACAGCAATTTTTGGGGAGCACTATACTCTGGAGAATGATAGATGGGGCCCACCATACACTGGAACATTCCAAAGGTGGACATCAGACACTGGAGCAGTATTTACAGGGCCCATTATACACTAGAGCATTAGAAATGGGGCCCATTATGTTTGGAGCATTATTTGGGCCCATAAGACAGTGGAGCTTCATCCATGGGGACCAACATATACTGTAGCATTATGTGGAGCTCAACATATACTGTTACAAACATTATATGGGACCAATGATTCTGTATGGAGAAATAGATGGGCCTCGTCATGAGATGTAAAAAGTGAAGTATTTTTCATTGTACTATACCGCTATTTCTCTGCCGTATCGGAGCATGATGAGTTGTGGTATGTGTTAAAGGGGCGCTCTTTCGCCCAGGGCACATGAAAACCTGCAGCCAGCCCTCCCCCCCCACAACTTTAGCCAAGTAAACCCCCATTTTTCAGTGCGTAACTTGTATTATGAAGTTAATTAAGGTTGACAAGCTTAAGTAAGAAGAATTGATGCTTTTGGCATTCAAATGGGCACTGTAGGTGTGTTTCCTGTCCTCCTCTCACTGCCGACTTTTATTCCCCATTGACTTACATTGGGTTTCGTGTTTCGGGACGACCCCGACTTTTCCCTATAATCGGACGATCTTGCTCGACCCGACTTTTGGAAAAGTCGGGTTTCACGAAACGAAACTCGACCCTAAAAAACCAAAAGTCGCTCAACTCTAGTAAACACTGTGATCAGACTCAGACAAACCCAGACTGAATAGCTACTTGTGTGACCTGTGCTACCGACCTAAGCGAGTTGCGCTAAATCCTGCCCAGACAAGATCATATGTAGTAACATAAGAAGCTGACATAATAGTGTGGTTAGTGGGTAGTGGGGACATTGACCTTTGAGGAGTAAGCTGACAGTAGACACCAGACAACCAACCCCATCAGGACCTAGAAGGGCGACTAGAATAAGAAAATTCAGGTGTTTTATTCCTGGAGCCCCTCTGACCAGCTAGCTTTGTTGAAGCAGTTGCCTGACCCTGAAAACCAAGCATTCCCGTTTACAGACACATAAAGGAAGTACAGCAGACATATAAGTGTACCTGGGCAGACCTAGAGAGGTTGGTGAGTTTAAAGGCAGGTGACATACTAGGACATCTAATTAAGACACACACAGATGTGGCAAAGAATCAGGCTTGGGGCATGGATGATAAATCTTGCACGGTCTGGGGAGACGTACTGTGAGACACTAAAACAATGGGCTACAATGGAACAATCAGAGCAGTCTGTACTCCTGACTAACGTGACACAGCAAAAAGGAGAGAGTGTAGAGATGTACTTAGGAGGGTTACAGCTGAAATGGGCAGACATGGGGTACATTTTCATAAACCCGCTTGATGTTAGAATACTGGTGAATGCATTCATTGACGGTATGAACAAAGACTTACGAGACGCACTAGAGACAGCCAGACCTGAATGGAGATATGTAGATCCGAAAGACCTCCTTACGGTAGCTAATGTAGTTGAGCAAACAAGGACAATAAGACAACCTGCCATGTATGCTGGAGCACAAGGAAAACAGTGGAGACGTAATAGGGGACCAAGGGACCTAGAAACAGTGAGGTGCTAGAATTGTGGTGCTTACAAAATTTATTGTTAGTGACAATACCCCTATGATTTTACTGTCATGATTAAATTGGGAAAAAAAGAGGAAACACTCCTCCTTGATTAAAGCAGTACCCCTTGAGCCAAGCCAAATCAATGGCCCTGAGCAGGGATATTAAAGAGTATGATAAGGCAGGGGTTCTGGTGCAAAGATCTTCCCCCTGCTACACCCCTTTGTATCCCATTAAGAAAAAAAGGACCGAAGGGTTCCCCTGACACTTATAGAATGGTTCATGACTTAAGGGCTATTAATGATGTTACAGAAAGTGTGACCTCAATTGTCCCTAACCCACACACAATACTGTCACAGATCCCAGCAACGTCAACCTGTTTTACAGTTATTGATTTGGCTAATGCATTTTTCTCTGTACCCCTGCACCCTGGCTGTCAGTATCTTTTTTCCTTTACTCATAAAGGTAAACAATATTGTTGGACGGTCCTCCCACAAAGGGGGAAAGAAATCCCCTGCCATCTATTCAGCAGTGATGGCAGGGATCCTTGAGTAGTGGCAATCACCTCATCCGCAGATTGTACTATTACAGTATGTGGATGACCTTTTGCTGTTCTGCCTGGACCAGAGGTCCTGCGGGGAAGCTACAGTTTTCTTGCTATGTTTTTTTTAGCAGAAAAGGGTTGCAAGGTCTCACGTGACAAATTACAGTTTTGCAAACAAAAGGAGACATTTTTGGGACATTGTATTGCCAAAGGTACGAGACACCTGACTGAAGACAGAAAACAGGCAATTCAAAATCTCCCTCTACCCAGGTCACATCAGCATCTACGCACCTTCCTAGGTTTGGTGACCTAGTGCAGGCCTTGGATAAGGTCTGCTTCACAAAATGATGCAACCACTTTATGACTGCTTGTCATCAGACCCCTAATGATCTCACTCAAGAAGCAATTAATTCCTTCCACTCCCTCAAACTCCTCATTGTGTCAGCCCTGGCCTTAGGCATGCCAAACTATGACCAGCCATTTTTCTTGTTTTGCACAGAACAGGGAGGACATGCTACTGCAGTACTGACACAACAACATGGAGGGAAACAGAGACCAATAGCTTACTACTCAGCACAATTAGACCCAGTGATCAGAGGGTCACCTACGTGTGTCCGTGCGGTAGGAGCAGCTGCACTACTACTAGGAAAGGCATGTGAGATCACGCTGACTTTTCCTTTGACAATTTATTCCCCACATGACATCCATTCCATACTTGTACAAGTTCAACCAAAACATCTGTCTATGGCCAGACAGCTCCGACATGAATGTGCTCTACTAATTCCTGAGTATGTCACCCTCAAAAGGTGTAACGTTCTGAATCCAGCCAACCTCCTGCCTGTGGATTCAGAAAAGGGGGAATTGGTGACCGTATTAGCAAGTGAGGAAGAATACTTTGACATGACTCATGAACATGACTGCATAGAACTGATGAGTCAGGAGACAGTTGAGTTTGCACACGTTCATGAAAAACCTGTTCCTAATGCAGATTTTGAGTTTTCTGTAGATGGCTCCAGATACCACCAGGATGAACAATTCTACACTGGATATGCAGTAGTATCCTATCCTCACATGAGGTAATCCGAGCGGAACCACTTTCTCCTCTGCGCAGGAGGCAGAGTTGAAGGCACTCACTGAGGCATGTAGAGCCGCTGCAGGTAAAGTCGCTAATATTTACACAGATTCGAACTATGCATGGGGAATAGCCCATGATTATGGTCCTATCTGGAGAAGCAGAGCGTTTCTTACATCAGTCGGTAAGCCCATTAAAAATGCAGAGCTGGTGAAACAATTAATTGATGTTACCAGTTCAGGTTGGCATTGTCAAGGTAAAAGCACACACAAAAGGTGACTCCGCGGAGGTAGAGGGCAACAGAAGGGCGGACGAGGCTGCTAAAGTAGCAGCAAGGCAGCCTAGGAAGCAGTGGACGGTGGCGTGGAGTCAGCGTATTCCAGCCACACTGAGACTAGATGTCCTGAAATCTCTCCAGCAACAGGCTGCCCAAACAGAGAAGGTACTCCAGGGGAGACTGAGAGCTGAGCTGAACTCAAACGGAGTATGGGAGAATAAGAATAAATTGTGTCTACCGAAGTCCCTGTTCCCAATCATGGCGCAAGCAACACATGGCCCCACTCACGCCTCAAAAAGTCACATGTGTGCCATGGTAGATGCCTTCTGGATTGCTCCTGGTTTCAGTTACGCAGCTGCAAAACTTGTACAATCATGCCTCATCTGTGCACAGCACAACCCAGGTAAAACAGTAAAAGTCCCTAAGAAAGCGACACCTAGGCCTCTCTACCCATTTCAGAGACTGCAGATTGACTACATACAGCTACCAAAGATAGGAGTGTATGCAAATGTCCTAGTATGTGTAGATCTCTTCTCTGGTTGGCCGGAAGCCTATCCGGTAAAATGTGCAACTGCTAAAACGACTGCAGACAAACTGATGAAAGAACTAATCTGCAGGTATTGTATCCCAGAAATCATAGAAAGCGATAGGGGTACACACTTCACGGGAGAAATAATGAGGGAAGTCATGCAGGCCCTGGGTGTACAGCAAGCATTTCATACACCATATAGGCCACAAAGTAGCGGGAAAGTGGAAGACTAAATGGGACACTTGAACTGAAAATTCAAAAGGCCATGGCAGAGACAGGAAAGAGCTGGGTAGAGTGCTTGCCTCTTGTACTCTTTTCAGACAGACACACTCCAAATAGAAAGACAGGCTTGTCTCCCTTTGAAGTCCTGTTTGGTAGTGCACCAAAGACTGGTGTGTACTTCCCACAGGTGCTACAAATGCAACACTCTTCTATGACAGCCTATGTCCAGGCCTTGCAGGAAAGACTTAATGTGGTGCATAAACATGTGTTCTCATCCATTCCAGATCCTAATGAAAGTGCAGATGTGCATCAGCTGAATCCAGGTGATTGGGTGGTTATACGCAGACACGTGAGAAGGAGCCTGGACCCATGATTTGATGGCCCCTTCCAAGTCCAGCTGACCACATCCACCTCAGTAAAACTTGAGGGAAAGCCCACCTGGATCCATGCCAGTCACTGCAAGAAGGTCCTTTCAACAGTAGAATGACTGTACTCCTCATCACCTTGCTGGCAGTGACAGGGTTACTGCACTCTACAGAGACACAGGATAAACTCTTAAATGCTGACTGGGACAACAAACTTATTCGGCATCATGCTCTTCTTATAAAGGACTTGGAAGGACAGAAACCGAAAGACTGTTGGATCTGTACACAGAGCCCAGTATCTGCGAGGACTATGCCGTACTTCACCTTACCTCTGGAGCCATGGAAGGTATTAACCCCACACTGCATATACAACGAGACTTGGACTCAATCTAGGTTTTGGGGAAAAGATGTGCCCCTTGATATATCTGCCTCATTGGCACCCCAGCCTGAGCTGTGAACTGTGAACTGTGGTTCAGTCTTCAACACACTGGAGCAAATACCTGTGGTGAGGACAATAATTGCTTCCGTATATACACTCATGATCAAACACAGGTTAATGAGACGGTGTACCAAGATGGTGTTGAAGGCTGTAAAGCATCTACGGGTAAAATAAAAAGGAAAGAAAGGGATAAATGTACGACTGGTATAAGGGGAAAACAAATAAATAATACATGGTGTGCCCATAAGCCCTTTGTTGGATTTTTTTTTTTGCATTGTACAGACTTGTATGCAAATTTTGTTGTTTTGCTTAGTGTTTTATGTAGCCGTAAAAGCCCCAATATATGTATAAGTAGCTCTGAGTCTAAGAGCATTTGTGCTCGAAACGCGTACAGAGACCTGGAGAATATCCCCATGCGGTGAACTTTGTTACCGTTACTTGATCACAAGCAGCCATGAATGTATTTTAAACATGATACAATAAAAATCCTGGATTTTAAATTTCTGGAGCTGGACCTTTCTTCCTTTTCTTGGAGTCACTATACGTCCTGGCAGAGACGTGTCCGCGCTCAGAGCTTTTCAATAGTTCTCACGAACTTACAAGAGGTGAGCTGAAATTTATCTTTTTCAGACTCCTTCTGATACTTGGTGAGATTGAGTATTACAATCCCCCACCTTTGTCTAAAGGTCGGACGATTATATCGTTATTCTCTTGTAAATCCTTTAAGGCTTTTCTTTATTGTTGGTTTAAGTTATATGGCATATATTTGAATTTACTTTTGTATAATTTTCTAATGTCCGTGGTAACCAATGTATCAATGATGAGGAAGGCATTCTAGTATTCTTGAATCAGATTAAAAGTTGAGGGATTAGCTAACGTGGTATGAATATACTCATGTGTTTCCTGGCTGGAATTTCTTATAACAGATCTCTCTTTTTTTTAAAAAGTATTTTTTCAAGGCCAGATTTTGCTAATACTTCTTCATACAAATGTACAAGCTGAATGGATTCACTGTTTCACTGTAGTTGTAGGAGCAAATTTGAGGCCTTTTGTAGGAGGGAAACTTCACTACTCAATAATTGGTGTGAGCTCAAATTATATATTTTTTGGGGGGGTTATTAGGGAGACCTCCTATTTTAGCTTTGGAGAGTCCCCCCCTCCTACCTCTTTTTGTTTTATAGGTTTTACCCAAAAAATCCCGGTTAATTGGTGGACGGGTCATAAAACCTTGGCTTTTTTCTGGGTTATGTTGGATGATTTGTTTTTATTAGGCATAATGGTTTTAGATGGTAGATTCCACTTGATAACTGTAGATGAACGTGGGAGGGAGATAGTAGTACTCCTGGAGCGAGACCACCTACTAGAACCAGGGTCTTCCCTCTAAATTGATGTAACCTGAGTGGTTGCAGACAGTTGGACAATGCTGGAACCTGACCTTCTCTGTGACTCAACATCCTCATTCCCCTTGTCATGTGGCGTGAGGAGTAAAAACCTATTTAGCACTTAAAATAAGGAAATTAGAATGGCCACTGGGTCCTGCTTGTGGACTACAATCCCCATATAGTGGTGTATTTGGATACAGATAGATATCTAAGGTATTCTCGTGACTCATCAGGTTAGGGGAATCCACTACTATTGGGGTGTCTCTTTTACGAACGGACACCGCTGTATATTGTGTTGAGTTCGAGTTGGCATACACAGAGAACTCCACCGAGGTGTCTGTTTCATTCTCTGAAGGTGTTATATTGTACTCATCTAATAAAAAAACTCATTAGATGTGCTGTTTGTGCTAATGGTAGTTGGGTGTTTTATATACAGATGTTCCAGTATATTATCCCTCTGAAATTTCTTGATTTTCTTGGAGATAATGTCTTTCTCCTTTTCCTTGAGTCTATATAGGATACTGTCGGACAGGTCCTGGATGTCACTGGTATGGAAGGAAATTTTCAATTGGTCAAATATGTTGATAATTAGACTGCTTGTTTTGTTTAAATTGGAAAGCCGTTTATCTATAATGAATTGTACTGCTCTTAATGAATAATCATTGAACATGAAATCCCATTCCTGTTGTATGCTGGGTTCCCCAAAGTCCCCTGCATTATTTTATAGTTAGTTAGACCTTTAGGGACCTTTTTTGCTTGTATATACTTCTCCAGTAAGGCCACTTCCCACATGTCACACATCTCAGTGAATAGCAGTTTCTCTAGGGATTTTACTAGGTCTTTGGCCTTGTTGGATTTAGTCACAGAGGGGCCGTTAGATAAAAATTGCTCCTTAATAAAAGCCAGATGATTGTCTCTAACCATAAAGCGTGGATAGCCATTAGGAGCGGGGGCTGCCAAAGTGTGTAGGCACCAACAACAATATACAACAATGCAATAAACACACTACTGCTCAACCACCACAAAAATCCTCAGCCGCTGGGATCAAGACAGACAAAGTGCCAATTCTTTCAAATAGAAGACTAGAAAGTAATATAAGATGATGCCACGCTTAAGGATAAATTGACAAAAAGAATACTAAGAAAGGAGCAAACCAGTGCTCATTCGATGATCCAATGTGATGCACAACAATGTGGACCCTTGAAACTTGAAAATGCCACTGGGGCTTACTACGTGATTGTTATAAAGCAAACTTGCACATATGGTCACGACTCAGTGCTACTGACATAGACTGATGCAAATAAGAATGATGCCCAGAGTATACAGATCACTACTTGGGATGGTAAATAGCAGTCAAAAAATATTCAAATAATAACAAATGACAATAGACAGTTAGGCAGTCCCCATAAATATGAGAAAAGTGCTTAGTTGAAGTAGCTAGTATATGGGGTACCTCCCCAGGGAGGAGCCTATGTTAGTAGTGCACGTGAATCAATGCCCAGATTGTGGCTAATACGGGCACCAAAGGGAGCACATGCAGCCACTGGCTTACCAATGGTATGCAGAGTTGCATGTGGTGAAGTGAAGCGTGCAGGCTGTCAGTGCACGTCTAAGCTGTGCAGCCGCTAAGGTATGAAGTGCTACAGTATGCAGAGCCAGGGATGCCCCGGCCGGTGGCATCCCTGGATACCACGCAAGGAGGAAAAAAATGGCCTACAGGCACTGCCCGCCCGCATGTGATGTCACACATCAACCAGTACTCTTTTTTGGCCAAGATAAATATAACGCAGGGTCATGGGAAAGACAGTGGTACAAGAAATTGACCATATGTGCCAAGCTCCCTACAGCAAATATTTCTCTGTCTCCACCATGATTATGACTCTCCATCTCCATCTCCTGCTCTTCCACATCATTCCCCTCCTCAGCCCATCCATGTCAGGGAGATGGGATGAAGGTTGTGTGGGTACTAGCCTCTGTTGTGCTCGCCACCAGCTTCTCTTCCTCCTCATCAGCCTCCACCACCTCATTGTTGCCCAATCCATGCTGAGCAGATGAGATCAAGCTGGGCTGGATAGTATCTCTCTGTCTCATGTCTTCCTCCATCTCCATCTGGTCCGCATGCATAGCTCCATGTTTACTTATAAGCAGTGACTGTTTAAGTAGGCACAGAAGTGGAATCATTGAGCTGACTATAGCATCATTGCCACTCAACATGTTTGTGGAGTCCTCAAAGTCTTCGAGTCTTGGAGAACTGCACAAATGTAAGACATATAAGCCCACTCTTTAGTTGCTACGTGTGTGTTAAAACTGGTACTCAACAACTGGCCTCTGCTGCTCACAAAGTCTTGCCAGCATGTGCAGTGTGTAGTTCCAGCGTGTGGGCATGTTGCACACCAGTTGGTGAGCTGGCACTTGCAGAGCAGCAGCAGCTTCAGCCAACTTGTGGAAATGGGTGGTGACGCAACATACGTAAACCAAAAGCTCTGGCAAATCTTCGCATGTTTTCAGAAACCACTGAACTATCAAGTTGAGCATGTGTGCTAAGCATGGTACGTGTGTGAGCTTGCCAAGCTTTACAGCCGCCTCCAGGTTACGCCCATGCCTGGTTGGAGGTTCTGCGGCAAAGGCCACAGATTTTTCTGATCTGTTATTACTGTAAATAACCATGGTGTGCAGTTTGTCTCCTAGACAAACTAGCTTCAGCAGAGTTTTATGCCACTTTGCTGAGGCACTGCTGCAGATCTTCCAGCTTCTGGCTGATGTGAACAACGTGCTCTGAGATAGGTGGAGGATGACACAAAGCAAGAGGGAGGGTAGGAACTGATATATGATGTGGAGGAATCACTTATAGAAGTAGGGCCAGCAATCCTTGGCATCAGGAGCACATGTGCTGTGCCAGGGTGGCACTGAATGCCAGCCTCCACAATGTTCACTCAGTATGCTTTCAGGGACATGTAGCATCCCTGTCCACATGTCGGTCGCTAAATAGACAATCCCAGTAACCACATTGGCAGGGGCACGTCATCAAAATTGAACGGCAACATATCCACGGAAAGCAGTCTGGAGATGAGCTTGTTTGACCTTTGGGCCTGTTGGTGGGTGGCTGGAAATTTTCCTTTACATTACAAGGCCTGGGATAGGAACATCCGAACACTGGGCTTGGACAAGGATTTGGAAGTGACTTATAATAGTGCTTCAGAATGTGCAAGGACAGGTGCAATGTGGGAGGCATCTGCACCAGTGTCTTAGACAGGGCACTGAGAAGCAAACAACACAGGAGAAGAGGCAGTGGTGTCACCAGCTGGCAGTGCTGGCACCAATCAAGGACCCAGGTATCCACCAAGTCAGGCGATTAGATGACATGTTCCTGATCATGCTGGTGATGGTTAGATTCTTAATGGTAAGTCCTATGCTGATCTTGGCATGGCACAGGTTGCAAATTACCATTTCCATTTTTGTTAGTCTCAGAACTATATTTAGAAAATTCCCAGACTGGGGAACACCTAATTCTTTGACTGAGAGAATTAGGAGTGTTGGTGCTTTATGAAACAGTTGGCAGCCTTCTTCCTCTGGTCACCCCACTGCCTCTTCCTGCCTGTTTCGGTGCTGTTGATCCCTTCCTCTCAGCTCTGCTGGCCTGTCTCTGCATGCCAGTGTAGGGAAGGTGACCTGACGGACGGACGGACTGGTCGGAGTGAAGAGGGAAAGGTTTGCACAGTGTAGGTAGGTGTCAGTTATTACAGTGGGGAAACAGCTAGGAAAGTGTAGTGGACGTGCAGTACCTTGGGTTGACCACTAGATGGCAGGGAGGAGTGTGAGCAAAGGACTTGACATCAGCTTAGGGCTTTAGAAACCGTTGGTCATGGGGGGCGGGGTTACAGTGGCAGGGGACCGGGAGAGCTATAAATACTGAGGGAGGGTTCCAGAAGGTTCCAGTCCCCAGGGGGAGCTCCAGTGACAGGAGGACTGCGACAGTCTGTGCGCTGTGAGGAGAATCTAAACCAGGGGGACTGAGGAGAGAGAACGTCAGGGGGGTGGTCCTGACAGGAAGAACCGCAGAAGGGACGAGGTACTGGGTGTGAGACACCCTATTTGACTCGACTACTGATCAGTGGAAGCGCTGTTGGTTTACGGGCCTAAGGCTAGTTTCACACTTGCTTTTTTTTGCAGCGCGTTTTTCCCGCAAAAAAACGCATTGAAAAAACGCATACATAAGCATACAACTGCTGCGTTTTTTTCAAGCATTTTTATGAGCATGCATGAAAAAAACGCAGCGTTTTTATGCGTTTGTATGCGTTTTTAGCGCGTTTTTACCGCGTTTGCGTTTTTTTCCAACATTTTTAGGTGGCCCCTCACACTACCCAAACCATGACTTTACTAACCCTGACCCTAACCCTAACCCTAACCCTGACCCTAACCCTAACCCTAACCCTGACCCTAACCCTTAACCAAATCATACTTAACCCTAACCCAAACCCTAAACCCTAACTAACCCTAACCCTAACCCTAACCCTGACCCTAACCCTAACCCTAACCCTGACCCTAACCCTAACCCTAACCCTAACCCTAACCCTGACCCTAACCCTAACCCTAACCCTGACCCTAACCCTTAACAAAACCATACTTAACCCTAACCCTGACCCTAACCCTAACCCTAACCCTAACCCTGACCCTAACCCTTAACCAAACCATACTTAACCCTAATCCTGACCCTAACCCTGACCCTAACCCTAACCCTAACCCTAACCCTGACCCTAACCCTTAACAAAACCATACTTAACCCTAATCCTGACCCTAACCCTGACCCTAATCCTTAACAAAACCATACTTAACCCTAACCCTGACCCTAACCCTAACCCTGACCCTAACCCTAACCCTAACCCTGACCCTAACCCTAACCCTAACCCTGACCCTAACCCTTAACAAAACCATACTTAACCCTAATCCTGACCCTAACCCTGACCCTAATCCTTAACAAAACCATACTTAACCCTAATCCTGACCCTAACCCTGACCCTAACCCTAACCCTAACCCTAACCCTGACCCTAACCCTAACCCTAACCCTAACCCTGACCCTAACCCTTAACAAAACCATACTTAACCCTAATCCTGACCCTAACCATGACCCTAATCCTTAACAAAACCATACTTAACCCTAACCCTGACCCAAACCCCAACCCTAACCCTGACCCTGACCATAACCCTAACCCTAAACCCCCTTAACTAACCCTAACTCTAACCCAAACCCCTAAATTCCATGGTTTTAAAAAAAAAACGCATATGCAAAAAAACGCATACATGAGCATGCCAGTGCGCACATATGCGCATCCATAGGCTATAATGGCCATTTTTAGCGCAAAACGTGCGCATATGTGCGCATGCGCTTTTTTGCAGGGCCAAAAAATGCAACATGCTGCGTCTGGAAAATCCCAACGCACACCCCAAAAAAACGCAGCGCATGAAAATCGCATACATGCGCTTACCAGCGCGCAGGTATGCGCACCCATGTTAAATATAGGGGAAAAAACGCATGCGCAGGTGTGCGTTTTTTTCCAGCGCTAAAAAACGCAAATGTGAAACCAGCCTAAGGCGGCCACAGTGACGGACCTGTCAGGAGGGTCGACGAGTGAAGAGGGGACGGTGTGTGCATACACGTCCCCAGTGTAACGTGCGGTGTGTAAGAAGCGGCCCTGGAAACAGAGGGCCATGAGGTAAAGGAAGTGCGGTGTGCTCTGAGGCCGTCAGACGGACGGCGAGTGAAATAAACTTGGACCTGTTGCACCCAGAATCTGCCTCCATCGTGTCTCTGTTTTTATCTCTGCGCGGTAAGAAGAGGGACCACCCCCCCCAGCCCAGCCCCATTGACTCTACACCAGATTCAAGGTTGGGTTGGTGACTTCCCAGTTCAATAAGTCTTCCACTGCCACTCCCTGGTACTCCTGACTTGGTGAATTAACAACAACCTGACTTATCGGCAAATGTGTCTCATCATCATCTTCCTCCTTAGACAAAATTTGTCTGTCCCCACCATCATCCTCTTGTGGACACGGCTGCTCTAAATATTGTGCATCATTAAACAGCATCTCCTCCTGTTCCTCTTGGCGCATGCAGTGTGAAAGGTCACAATCAAGAAGTGATGTTGTAAAGAGCTCCTTGGAGTGTCCAAGTGTGGGATCACTAGTCTACTGGGACTCAACATGTAGGGGGGGAAGGAGGATCACTGTAAGGATTAAGCGATCCAGACTGTTAGCTGGTGAGACTGGACCGTGTGGGAGACTGGGTGCTGCTGCCAAGCCTGCTGGAAGCATTATCTGCTATCCAACCATCCACCTGTTCGCACTGCTCTGGCTTCAAAAGTGGTGTACCGTGCCTCCCTGCCAAGTGGGACAGAAACTTTTGTGTTGTGCTCCAGCAACAGGCGCAGTTGCACCAGCCCCAGTTCCTCGGTGTCTGCATGCACCATCAACTCTTCCATTTCCCCGTCCCTTACCGCACACCTTGCACATTTTCTAATTGCTGGGTCTCTTGAAACCAAGTTTATTTTTAATAGAAAAAATTGGTCACGAGCAGTAGTAAAAGCATTTTTTTGGAATTTAATACCACCGTTATATACCACAAATCACATAATACTCAATTTATGAGTAATTGAATCCAGAAACATTTTTCAATGCTTTCTGGGAGTGTTATATGCCACCTAAATATACCAAAAAGCACATAATACTCTATGGATGACAATATAGTCAATTTTTTCACCCTCCCAAAAATTGCCATAGCTATATACACTGCTCAAAAAAATAATGGGAACACTTAAACAACAGAATATAACTCCAAGTATATCAAACTTCTGTGAAATCAAACTGCCCACATAGGAAGCAACACTGATTAACAATCAATTTCACAAGCTGCTGTGCAAATGGAATAGACAACAGATCGAAATTATTGGCAATTATTGAGACACCCTCAATAAAGGAGTGGTTCTGCAGGTGGGGACCACAGACCATATCTCAGTACCAATGCTTTCTGGCTGATGTTTGGTCACTTTTGAATGTTGGTTGTGCTTTCACACTCGTGGTAGCATGAGACGGACTCTACAACCCACACAAGTGGCTCAGGTAGTGCAGCTCATCCAGGATGGCACATCAATGCGAGCTGTGGCAAGAAAGTTTGTTGTGTCTGTCAGCGTAGTGTCCAGAGGCTGGAGGTGCTACCAGGAGACAGGCCAGTAAATCAGGAGACATGGAGGGGGCAGTAGGAGGGCAACAATCCAGCAGCAGGACCGCTACCTCCGCCTTTGTGCAACGAGGAACAGGAGGAGCACTGCCAGAGCCCTGCAAAATGACCTCTAACAGGCCACAAATGTGCATGTGTCTGCACAAATGGTTAGAAACCAACTCCATGAGGATGGTCTGAGTGTCCGACATGCACAGATGGGGGTTTTGCTCACAGCCCAACACAGCAGCAGAAACAAATAATGCAGGAATACAAGAGCATGCTGTTATATGCATTACTGATGGTGCTCCCACCTGACAGCAGGGACTCAATGGAGGCACAAGGCAGAGGCAGAGGAGGAAGTCACCAATACTGCTGGGGCACCAGCACCACCTCAGAAGATACGGTTAGCATGGCCGAAATTAAGCAAACCTTCCCCAGTATGCCAGAGCATCTGGCACCACCATCTAATGCGATCCGTATTAGCAGGAGTCAGCATTTCAATAACATGGTGATGCGTAAGCCCCATTTAACTTCTGTGTCTCCAAATTAGACACATGGCCTGAGCTTGCCCTTTATACATTTGATATGCTGTCCCGCCCTGTGGCAAGTGTACTGTCGGAAGGTTGAGTGATCACAGACAGGCGTATTCACCTGTCCACAGCCAACATGGTCAAGCTGACATTCATTAAAATGAACCAGTCATGGATTCCATAGAACCATTGACTTAATAGAGAAGTAGACCAGCTGCATCATCCACTGTTATACTCCACCTCAGTTTGTTCATTATCTTTGCCATTCCAAATGCTTTGGGCATCCCCAAATGAAAAAACAAAACACAAAAAATCAAAAAAAATCAAAAACAGTGTTGGCTACCTCCTCTGCCTCTTCCACCTACACCACCACGTACACCTCCAACTCCTCCTCAACCCCCTCCTCCACTTAGACCTCCGCCTCCTGGTTCAAGATTATTATTATTTTTTTATTCTATGTTATTTTAAAGGGGTTGACCCATGAACACAGTTGATAAAACTTTTATGTGCAGAGATAATTTTTTATCCCCTTAACGACCGCCGATATGCCTTTTAACAGATGTGCCTTTTCTGAGCAGCTGCAGGCTGCTATTTTTAGGCTGGGGCAATATCCATGTTAAACTTTATACCTTCGATCACAGCTGAGTGCTCACATTCTCTTTTGATAGCTTGGGACCCACAGTTGTCTGACCGGCGGGGATGATTTCATCGCTGATCAGAAGCGGTGTTTGCCATGCTGTCTTGCACATGACAGCGTGGCAAACACTGAATGTTTAGGCCCCCCAGAATGGGGTCCGGGTACTGTTCTTGTACCCGAACGTGAACTTTTTGTAACTGTTTGGCCAAACCCGTTGGACCCGAACATCCAGGTGTCTTCCAATCTCTAGTTACTGCCCATTTCTCAAACTTAAATATGTTCAAGCTTATACTATATGTAGCACTATATGGGGCCATTATACTGTACGCTGTACAATGTGGGGCTATTATACTTTATGTAGCACTATTTGGGGCCATTATAACTGTAAGTAACACTATGTGAGTGTTACTTAATCTCTAAACTTTTGAAACGCCTAGTTTACTCCTGCCTTACCCGTTTACCTCTCCACTCACTCCCTTCTAGACCCTTCACAGTCCGGCTTCCACCCCCTACATTCGACTGAAACTGCACTCATCAAAGTGACCAACGACCTTCTGACAGCAAAACGTAACGGTGACCACTCTCTGCTCTGATTCTTCTTGACCTATCTGCAGCTTTCGATACTGTTGACCACCATCTCCTACTCTCTAGGCTCCAGTCACTAGGCATTAAGGACACTGCTCTCTCCTGATTCTCTTCCTATCTCTCTGACCGCTCCTTCAGTGTTCTGTTCTCTGGCTCCACGTCATCTCCTCTTCCTCTTGCTGTCGGGGTACCTCAGGGCTCAGTCCTTGGCCCCCTTCTTTTCTCTCTCTACACGGCCCCAATTGGACAGACCATCAGCAGATTTGGCGTTCAGTACCATCTTTATGCTGATGACACACAACTATACACGTCTTCCCCCGACCTTACCCCCGCTGTACTACAGAACGCCAGTGACTGTCTGTCCGCAGTCTCCAATATCATGTCCACTCTCTATCTGAAACTCAACCTCTCTAAAACTGAACTTCTTCTGCTCCCGCCGTCTACTAACCTCCCTAAATCTGACATTTCCCTCTCCGTGGGTGGTACCACAATAACACCCCGGCAGCAGGCGCGCTGTCTGGGTGTTATGTTTGACACCAATCTCTCCTTCACATCCCTTATACAATCTCTTGCCCGCTCTTGCCGCTTACACCTAAAGAACATCTCTAGAATCCGCCCTTTTCTCACTATGGAAACAACAAAATCCCTCACTGTTGCATTGATCCACTCCCGCCTGGATTACTGCAACGCTCTATTAATTGGCCTCCCCGTCACTCGACTATCCCCTCTCCAGTCCATACTTAATGCAGCGGCCAGGACCATCCATCTGGCTAGTCGGTACTCGGACGCGTCCGCTCTTCGCCAGTCCTTACATTGGCTGCCCATTCATTATAGGATCCAATTCAAAGTACTTGTTCTCACCCACAAAGCTCTCCACAGTGTGGCACCCCCTTACATCTCTTCCCTCTTTTCTGTCTATCGGCCTAGCCGATTGCTGCGCTCTGCAAACAACTTTCGACTAACCTCTGCATTAATCCGTACCTCCCATTCCCGACTCCAAGACTTCTCCCGTGCTGCTCCTATCCTCTGGAATGCTCTACCCCAAGAAATCAGGACTATCCACAATTTGCATAGTTTTAGGCACTCCCTCAAAACACACTTGTTCAGAGCGGCCTATCACGTTCACTAATCAAAGTCATTCTCTGTGTAAGTGTGCGTGTGTAGCCTATTCACTATCTCCATCCATCCTTCACTCCCTCAAGATGGCTGGACCTTCATTGTACAGTAAATACACAATTGTAAATACACACCTGTACTTTGTATCTCCCCCACCTTATTGTAGATTGTAAGCTCTCACGAGCAGGGTCGTCTTATTTCGCTTTAATTATTGTATTAACGTTGTTACTTATGACTTGTGTTTTGAAACTGTTAAACTGTAAAGCGCTGCGGCATATGTTGGCGCTATGTAACTAAAGATTATTATTATTATTATTATTATTATTATGTGAGCCCATTATACTATATGGAGTAATAAATGGCGCCCATTATATAGTAAAACAGGTATGCAAAAAATATAATGTGACTAGTGATGAGCGAATACATTTGGCACTATTCGTTACTCACACAAATAGTACGCTATTCGGGTTATTCGTCACTCATTGAGTGACCTGCCCAGCACTCTATTGGCACTCTATTTGCAGCCAATGAACATGCTGGGCTTGCTTGCCAATCACAGTATTGCCAGCACCATTGTTGCTGTGGCATTGCTGTGATTGTCTGCCTTTACAGCATCATAGGGGAAATGTAATCCCTGCTGGCACCATCTTGCACACATTGCCGCATGAAACAGCATATTGACAGCGTAATGTGAGTGTAGGGAGAGTGAAAGCAGCGTATAGGGACATTTTGTCATTCCAAAAAGCTCTTTTAAGAGCTACTGAGGGTGAATATTAGTTCTCTGTTAGGAGGAGATAGCATAGGGAGAGATTTAATAGGAGGGAGAGTGAAAGGCAGGCACCTAAATGTTATCATCATTGCAAGTACATGCTGGAGATCTCTGCTAGTTTGCATTGTGTAGTATAGGTTAGGAACAGACAGTGGGATTAGCATTTTGGTAGAGATAGGCAAGGTTTCATCCACTACCATAATATACAAAGCAACTCTTTTTAGAGCCCAGTACTATTAGTTAGTAAGAGCATATATTAAACCAATCTTTTGGGAGCTACATAATATCCCTGCGTACCAGCATATACATTTTTTTTAGCCTAAATAATATTTGTCAGTGCCAGCATATAGTAAACATCCTTTTTAAAAGCTAATTGATAAATAATATTCTTGCCTATTGCTGAAATAGCTTATATTTATCTAGCAGTTGTGCGACTGGCGCAAACCCTTCAGAGATACACAAACGTCACAATTTACCAGTGGCAATAATTTTCCTCAATCCGCTATTGGCATGTGTCATAAAGGCAATGTAAAAAAAATAGAATTTTCTATTGGTTAGATAAAAAGCGTTTCTTTAGCTAGCAGTTGTTCAACTGGCGCAAACCCTGCAGAGATACGCCAATGTCACAATTTACCAATGGCAATAATTTTCCTTAATCAGCTGTCAGCATGTGTCGTAAAGGTGATCTAAAAAATTAAATTGTGGTAAATTGTGATGTTTGTGTATCTCTGCAGGGTTTGCACCAGTCGAACAACTGCTAAATAAAGATACTCTATTTATTTAACCAATTTTCTTTTGGTTAAATAAATAGAGTATCTTTATCTAGCAGTTTTGCAACTGGTGCAAACCATGCAGAGATATGCAAAACATCACAATTTACCAGCGGCAATAATTTTCCTTAATCCGCTATTGGCATGTGTCGTAAAGTTGATATTAAAAAAATTATAATTTTCTATTGGTTAAATAAATGGAGTACCTAAAACTAGCAGTTGAGCAACTGGCACAAACCCTGCAGAGATACGCAAACGTCACAATTTACCAGTGGCAATAATTTTCCTTAATCCACTGTTGGCATGTGTCATAAAGGCGATATAAAAAAATTAACAATTTTCTATTGGTTAAATAAATAGCTCATCTTTATCTAGCAGTTATGCAACTGGTGCAAACCCTGCAGAGATAGGCAAATGTCACAATTTACAAGTGGCAATAATTTTGCTTAATCTGCTGTCGGTGTGTATCATAAAGGCAATGTAAAAAAAATTCAAATTTTCTATTGGTTAAATAAATAGCGTATTTTTATCTAAAAGTTGTGTGACTGACGCAAAGCCAACTGAGATATGCAAACATCACTATTTACCTGTAATTTTCCTGAGTCTGCTGTTGCTGTGTGTAATAAAGCTGTATCTAAAAAAATACCGAGACATTGCTAAATACAGGGAGTTTGTACATAACACCTCTGTGAGGGTACTTGTGAAAAATAAAGCCAGGAATTTTTTTTATTCAATATGAGAAAGGATGAAGGTAAGGAATGTCGATGTGGTTGTGGTGGTGCCCACCAAGGCCATGTGACAGATCAGAAGGTAACTGTATCTCGTTCTAGCATCCTGTCAAAATTTGATCAGTGCGCTACACCACTGTTGATCCCAGCCAACTGCGAGGATGTTGTGGGTTAGATGGCAGACAAATGCTCCAGTTTGTTGACAAGCATCACCACAAAATCTTCCAGATGGTCCAGTCTCAGTAGCCAAGAGGCTGGGATTCTGAATCTTCAATCTGGTCCTCCTTCCCCCCTCATCAAGAGTCACAGAAGACATATGACCCCAACGCTGGCCATTCCGAGGAACTGTTTCTGGTCCCTTGTAATTATTCAGGTCACTCAACATGCACCATTAAAGAAGGTCATGAGGAGGTGGAGTGCAGTGATGCCCAAACATTTAAGTACCCACAGCCAGGAGAAAGCTACATTAAGGTCAATTAGAGCTACATTGAAGGTCAATTAATGTCTGAAAGGTGGAGGATAGTCATGACGCACAGTTACCATCAGGTCAGCCTAAAATCACAACTCAGAAGGAGGACCAGATTGATGAATTGGAATATGACATGGTCGATGAGGCCACTGATCCAACCTGGCATGGTGGCAATCCTAGCAAGCACATCAGTGCAGAGAGGGTTGGATCTGTAGCACAAAAACAGGCAAGAAGAGGTAGTGGTTTGACCAGAGGGAGAAGTCAGTCAACTGTTCCACAGAGCCCCCCACTCAGCTAGATAGCAGGCCAAGGATGTGTTGTTCCCTGTATGGAAGTTTTTTGTCTGAAAGTACTTCAGACAAAACAACTGTAATTTTCAGCATCTGCAATACCAAGCTGAGAATAGGCAAGGACACTGCCAACCTGAACACCACCAGCATGCAGAAGCACATGGTAGCCAAGCACCCCAGTGGGTGGGTGGAACGCCTAGGTACAAAATCTGTGTCTGATGGTGAAACCACTGCCTCCTGCCAAGAACCCGTTGTTGCACTGACACAACAGTCAGCAACAATGTCCAGTTCATTGTCCCAGTGCAGCATTCAGTTTTCCCTGCCCCAGATGTTTAACAGGAAGCAGAAATATCCACTGACCCACCCACAGGCCCAAACAGTAAACACCCACATTGCTAGATTGCTAGCCCTCGTAATGTTGCAGTTTCAACTTGTGAGACATGAGTCTTTTTGTGACCTCTTGGTGGTGGCAGCCCCATGGTACTCAATTCACAGCCATCACTATTTTTCCTGGTGTGCCTTCTCCGTGTTACATAAGCACGTGTTACACAATATCAGCCATGGTCTGGCCAGCAAAATCACAGGAAAGGTCCACCTAACCACAGACACGTTGACAAGTTCTTGTGGACAGGGATGCTACATTTCCCTGACGGCACACTGGGTGAACCTGGTGGAGTCTGGGGCAGAGTCAGAGGCTGTGACATCACACATTTTACCCACACCAATAATAGTGGGCACAACTTCCATCAGTGTTTCAGTCTCCTTATATTCCAGTTCCTGTCGTTTCTCCTCCTCCTTCTCATCCTCAGCGGAACTAGTCTCCCCATCACTTCCCAGCTGGGAGGTCTGCAGCACTGCCTTGGCGAATCAGCAACATGCTCTGGTGAAGCTCAACTGTTTAGGTGATAAAGTTCACAATGCAGCAGAGCTATTGAAAGGGATATAAGACCAGACCGATCTGTGGTTCTCCCCGCTGATCCTCTAACTGGGTTTGGTTTTGTGCAATAATGGGTGTAACTTGGTGGCGGCTTTAAAGCTTGGCAAGCTGGTACACATTCCATGCATGGTCCACATGCTGATCTTGGTTATAAAGTGGTCTTTAAAAACATACCCTGACTTCAGCACCCATTTCCACAAGTCATCTCAGGTTTTTGCTGGTTTGGCTGCGCTGCAGCAGCGCTTTCATTTGCCTCATCACCGACTGATTTGTGACCTGCCCACATGCTGGAATTCAACCTTTCATATGTTGGCAAGGCTTAGTAAACAGCAAAGGGCAGTGTCTGAATTCCAGCTTCTCAATGCCCGTAAGAGTAACACTCAGCCCCGACACATAACAACTGCCGAGTGGTTGTGGATCGCTGACATATGTGAGGTTCTTCAAAACTTTGAGTACTGCACCAAGATGGTGAGCACTGATGATGCTTTTATTAGCGTAACCATCCCACTGCTCTGTCTATTAAAACATTTGCTGCAGAATCTCAATGAGGAAGCTTTGAATGCCAAGCAAGTTGCTATGGAGCAAGATTTAAGAGTGGCTGATACCACACAGCCTAGCCTCATACAATCTCCTCAGGTCACATTGGGTGATTATGAGGAACAGGCGGAAGTACAGGAGTTTTTGGTCTGCGTTACAGAGGGGACTACCAATCCCAGCTTCATGCCTGCCCAGCATGGATGGTCTGAAGAGGAGAAGGAGGAGGAGGCAATGAGTCGTGAGGAGGAGTGGGATGGTTAGCTTTTGTCCTGGTGGGGACACTGAACGCTTGACTCTTTGTAGTCTGCCACACATGGCACAGTTCACGTCCAGATGCCTTTCCCAAGACCCTCATGCAAAACACATTTTGTCCCCCATGAAATACTGGCTGTGCACCTCTCTTGACCCATGGTGCAAGGAGAAATTTCCTTCTCTCATGTCGGAGGCAGACGTGCCATTTTCAGTGCATGCATGCCAGAGGGCCATTGTGAAAGACTTGCTGAAAAGATTACCCTCAGATAAAGATGCTGGCAGAGGTACCGGCTCTTTTCATCCACAAGATTTACAGGGGAGGGCCACGCACCCCAAGTGCAACTCACGGGGAGAATGTCCACTAACTGGGACATTTTCATGAAACCATGACATCAGCAAGGGCTATCTGTGGGTGTAACTATGACGAGGAGGGAGAAGTTGACCAAGATGGTGTAGTACTTAAGTGACCATACCAGCGTCCTTCCTGATTCTTCAGTGTCCTTTAACTATTGGTTGTCCAAGCTGCACACTTGGCCTGAGCAGGTTTTTAGTTCGGCTGGTGCAATCATAACGGATAGGCACACACGCTTGTCAACGGAAAATGCAGACAGGCTGCCTCTTCTAAAATTGAACAAGGGCTGGATTTCCTCTGACTTTGTAAGCTCTACAGATGACAGCAATGTAACATAAATGCAGCCCAAATGTTTTTTTTCGAAGGTATCTTAACGTGCATGCCTTTCCATCCAAACCCATTTTGTTCAGGAAATCAGGTCCTACTCCTCCTGCTTCTGCAACAAGTGCTTAGTGGTCTTATATGTATACTCCACATGGGTAATGTTTTTTAATTTTTGAAACCTTTGTACATTGTGCAATGGTGAAATGTGTACTCCCTATCTCTAGCTATTGTAATAACTAAAAAATGTTTTGTGAGATTCCCATCACAGTCTCTTTCAATGTGTATGATACAGACCCCTTAGGAAATTTTTGCAAAACTTTGCACATTGTGCAATGGAGGAACTTGTACTCCCTAACTCTACCTATTGTAATAACTGCAAAATGTATTGTGAGGTCCCCATCATGGTCTCTTTCAGCGTTTATGACACAGACCCCCTTGGGTAATTTGTGGAAACCTTTGTACATTGTGCAATGGTCAGATTTCTACTCTCAATCTCTATATCTTATATTATTATAATTTTTTTTACTGTGTTGCCCTTCTCACGGTCTGTTTAAGCATACTGTATATCTGGGAGCCTGATGTTGATTTTTGGGTCTGCACTTGGACATTGTGGAACATCAATGCATTAATATGTACCACACACTTCTTCAGGTTTCAGCCTTACACATAATAATACTATGAGTGATGAAACGTTCTCTATATATATGCTGCTACTTTGAAAATCTTACCCACACATTGCTTCATAAAGGGAAGTTCGATATAATACCTCTGTTAGCATACACCATATAGTGCTCACAAACGCAGCACCCCAGTAGGTGGGCATTCTGCCTGGGTACAATATGTCAATGTGCTGAGGGTGAAACCACTGGCCCTTCCCCTGTGTTGTGTCCTTCCCATTCTTCTGTCCAGGAAGGAGGCGCTGATGCCTCTTGCCCACAATCTGCAGTTGCACAGACACAACAGTCAGCAACCACGACCAGTTCATTGTTCCAGCGCAGCGTTCAGTTGTCCCTTGTCAGCATATATATCTCTTCCCAAATTGTTAGTTAGATAGGGCATACATATTCGTTAGAACTTTTACATTGTCCAGTGCTGGACGAAGAACATTACTGGCTTTTCCAGGCTCCTAAAAGAGACTTGTGTCTCTTTATTAAATGGTCGCTTCCCTTAAATTTTCTATGCTTGGGTCCTAAAAAGAATGGTGGTGGGGTATTGCCCAGTTTCTGTATGTTTTAAGCACCTCTAAGAGACTGGGTAAATGCGCTCCACAGACCTATTCAGGCCACAGCCTTACACATATTGGAACATGGTCAATGCCACACTAAGGCCTTTACCTGAGCTCTGTAGCACTGCCTGTCACCTGATTAATACACTCCACAAACCTCATCACTCTCTGGGACATATAATAATAATAATAATAATAATAATAATAATAATAATAATAATAATAAATTTTATTTTTATAGCGCCGACATATTCCGCAACACTTTACATTTCAGAGGGGATTTGTACAGACAATAGACATTACAGCATAACAATAATCACATACAGTAGATTATAGCAAATACCAAGAGGAAAGAGGGCCCTGCTCGCAAGCTTACAGTCTATGAGGAAAGAGGTAGACACGAAAGGTGGGTGGTAACAGTTGCCCTGATTGTATGGACCAGCCATAATGTTAGGTGTGTGACAGTACGGACACAGAGGGCTAATGGATGCATAAAGCATGTGGGAGAATGATGCGGGGAACCTGGTTATGGTAAGACTTTTGGCTCTGCCACACAGGGATAGATTAGGTTAATGTGTTGAGGCGATAGGCCAGTCTGAATAAATGCGTTTTCAGGACACGCTTAAAATTGTGGGGATTGGGGACTAATCGTATTGACCTGGGAAGTGCATTCCAAAGAATTGGCGCGGCACGTGTAAAGTCTTGGAGACGGGAGTGGGAGGTTCTGACTATTGAGGATGCTAACCTCAGGTCATCAGCAGAACGGAGGGCGCGGGTAGGGTGGTATACTGAAACAAGGGAGGAGATGTAGGGTGGTGCTGAGCCATGGAGGGCTTTGTGAGTGAGGGTAATAAGTTTATACTGAATTCTGGAGTGGATGTGTAGCCAGTGTAATGACTGGCACAAGGTAGAGGCATCGGTGTAACGATTGGTGAGGAATATGATCCTGGCTGCAGCATTCAAGACAGATTGGAGAGGGGAGAGTTTGGTAAGAGGGAGACCGATTAGAAGAGAGTTACAATAGTCGAGACGAGAATGAATAAGAGAAACAGTAAGAGTTTTTGCAGAGTCAAAGGTAAGAAAAGGTCAAATTCTAGAAATGTTTTTGAGGTGCAGATGACAAGAGCGAGCCAGTGATCGAATGTGGGGGGCAAAGGAAAGCTCGGAATCAAGTATGACCCCAAGACAGCGGGCCTGTTGCTGGGGAGTAATAGTGGAACCACACACAGAAATGGCAATGTCGGGTATAGGTACATTAGTAGAGGGAGGAAACACCAGGAGTTCAGTCTTTGACAGGTTCAGTTTCAGATATAGTGAGGACATGATATTAGACACAGCGTTTAGACAATTGCCGGTGTTTTCTAGAAAGGCTGGCGTGATGTCAGGAGAAGAAGCGTATAATTGGGTGTCATCAGCATAGAGATGGTACTGGAAACCAAATCTACTGATTGTTTGACCAATAGGGGCAGTGTACAAGGAGAAGAGGAGGGGGCCTAGAACCGATCCTTGGGGGACCCCAACAGTAAGGGGAAGATGAGAGGAGGAGGAACTGGCAAAAGATACAGTAAAGGAGCGGTCGGAGAGATAGGAGGAGAACCAGGAGAGAACGGTATCCTTGAGGCCAATGGAACGGAGCATAGTGAGGAGGAGCTGATGATCCACAGTGTCGAATGCTGCAGAGAGATCCAAGAGAATTAGCATGGAGTAGTGACCATTTGATTTAGCTGTTAGCAGATCATTAGAGACTTTAGTGAGGGCAGTTTCAGTGGAGTGTAAAGAGCGGAAACCGGATTGGAGAGGGTCGAGAAGAGAGTTTTCTGAGAGATAGCGGATAAGACGGGAGTGGACCAGGCGTTCCAGGAGTTTAGAGATGAAGGGAAGATTAGAGACAGGTCTATAGTTAGCGGCACAGTTTTGGTCGAGGGATGGTTTTTTAAGTAGTGGATGTATGATGGCATGCTTAAATGAGGAGGGAAAAATACCAGAAGAGAGAGAGAGGTTAAATATTTTAGTTAGGTGAGGGGTGACAGCAGGGGAAAGGAACTGGAGGAGCTGTGACGGAAATGGGTCACTGGTGCAAGTAGTTGGGCGAGAAGATGCAAGGAGCCTGCTTACTTCTTCTTCTGTGACTGGTTCAAAATCAGAGAGTGAGTTAGATGCAGTGGGGGAGGGAGGACAGTGCATGGTATGAGGTGATTGGGAGATAATTTCCTGTCGGATCTGGTCAATTTTTTCTCTGAAGTAATTGGCCAGATCGTCAGCTCGGAGCTCCGTGGTTGGGGTCTGTACTCTTGGATTGAGTAGAGAATGAAAAGTGTCAAAGAGACGTTTCGGGTTATTGGACAGTGAGGTGATGAGGGTGTTGAAATAGGTTTGTTTTGAGAGGTGAAGGGCAGTGTTGTATGTTCTAAGCATAAACTTAAAATGGATGAAATCTTCGGGTAGATTGGATTTTCTCCACAGACGTTCGGCGCACCTGGAGCACCGCTGCAGGAAACGTGTTTGCACCGTGTGCCAGGGTTGTCGCCGTCTGCGTTGTGGTGTTCTATTTATAGGGGGTGCAAATTCATCCAGGGCAGTTTGAAGTGTTTCATTGTAATGCTTCAATGCAGAATCAGGACATGAGAGGGAGGAGATAGGGGCCAATGAAGACTGCAAGTTCTTCATAAGTTTCTGGGTGTTAATGGCCTGTATGTTTCTATAAGTCTGGACAGTGGGGGTGACCTGAGCAGCCTGGCAGTTCTTGATAGAGAATGAAAGAAGATTGTGGTCAGAGAGCGGGAGAGGGGAGTTTGCAAAATCATCCACTGCACAAAGCCGAGAGAAGACCAAGTCGAGGGAGTTTCCGTCTTCATGCGTTGGAGAATTAGTAAGCTGCGAAAGGCCAAACGAGGAGGTTAGAGATAAAAGGTGAGTAGCAGATGGTGAGAGGGGAAGATCAATGGGGATGTTGAAATCTCCCATGATGAGGGTAGGGATGTCACAGGAGAGAAAATGTGTTAGCCAAGTGGCAAAATGATCCAGGAACTGATGGGAGGGGCCGGGAGGACGATACACCACCGCCACTCGCATGGAGAAGGGGGTGTAGAGTCTGACGGCATGGACCTCAAAAGAAGGGAAGACAAGTGAGGGTACTTGAGGGATAACCTGAAAGGTACATTTTGGTGATAGGAGCAGACCAACGCCTCCACCAGCTCTACTGTCTGATCTTGGGGTATGAGAGAAGTGAAGCCCCCCGTATGAAAGAGCAGCAGCAGTGGTAGTGTCTGACTGCTGGATCCAGGTTTCAGTAAGAGCCAGGAGGTTAAGAGAATTAGAAAGGAAAAAGTCATGAATGAAGGAGAGTTTGTTACACACTGAGCGAGAATTCCAAAGTGCACAATTAAGAGAGACAGATGGCATGCAGGGAATATTAATAAGATTAGAGGGGTTTCTAAGTGTAGCAGTCGGGGGGTTTGACTCTCTATAACATGGGGGACCAGGGTTGGGAGCAATGTCTCCTGCGACTAGGAGAAGGAGGATAGAAAGAGTGAGCAGATGGTTAAGTGATTTGTGAGAGCGTCTCTGATGTTGAATGGTGGGACTGACTGGATCTGTGCAATTTAACAACGTGAAAAGAGCATGAGTGCTATACATAGGAGAGGAAAGAAGCGAGGGGCCAATGTGGATGGAGTGTAGAGAGTTAATGCCAGGGCGGTGGATTTGTGTGAATGCAGCGGCCAGGATTAAAATTACACAAATGCATATGGTATATATTTGTTGTACTCCAAATGTACAGGGATTAGATGTATATAAAGGTCTTACCCGTCTCCTGCCCTGTCTAACTGCCATGTTATAACTGCCAGTACTTTGATAAACTGTACTTCGATAAAGTGTGCATAAATGCCCCCTGCATAAATGCTATCCCCAAGCTATGTCTGAATATATAGGAGGATAAGACTTAGAACTTTTTTTTTTTTTTTGGCCTCTCTCTCTTCTCGTTAATCAATCACACTAAATTGAGACACCAGGACCCAATAAAATGTTGTGGTCAAATAAACACATGTCCAGCACTACATGGATCATAAAGCACTTTGAAAAGTTTCTTGACCTCACAACATAAGGGGACAAGCAGAGTAAGTTGAAAAAAAACTATATACCATATATAAGCTTGCAGAGTTGAAAACACAGAGATAGCATTCAGGATTAACTGCTTGCTGACATTGAATGGAGACACAGGAGTGGATTCAGAGCAGAGACTGGAAAAGCTGGTTACCATATATAAGCTTTCAGAGTTGAAAACACAGAGATAGCATTCAGGATTAACTGCTTGCTGACATTGAATGGAGACACAGGAGTGGATTCAGAGCAGAGACTGGAAAAGCTGGTTACCATATATAAGCTTGCAGAGTTGAAAACACAGAGATAGCATTCAGGATTAACTGCTTGCTGACATTGAATGGAGACACAGGAGTGGATTCAGAGCAGAGACTGGAAAAGCTGATTACCATATATAAGCTTGCAGAGTTGAAAACACAGAGATAGCATTCAGGATTAACTGCTTGCTGACATTGAATGGAGACACAGGAGTGGATTCAGAGCAGAGACTGGAAAAGCTGGTTACCATATATAAGCTTGCAGAGTTGAAAACACAGAGATAGCATTCAGGATTAACTGCTTGCTGACATTGAATGGAGACACAGGAGTGGATTCAGAGCAGAGACTGGAAAAGCTGGTTACCTGTATGAAGAGAATAGAGATGCGTGTCACATTCATCCATGTTATAACTGCCAGTACTTTGATAAACTGTACTTGGATAAAGTGTGCATAAATGCCCCCTGCATATCCTGTAATTACTCCATTGTTGTTCAAAACCAGGCAAAAGACACATTCTGACTGGTTGGGTAGTTTCCAAAAGAAGTGCGTAGGCTTGTGCAGATTGGTCAATGGCACTCCTTTCTCTTTCCCTTGAGGAGGCTGGTTCCAAGTAAAATGAGGCTTGTACATGTTCCTGACATGGGTTTCAGGCCTGATAGACTGATCACAATACAGGCCCTCGCTTTCATACACTGTATTCAGAATTTAATTCTAATGCTTTTGGTGTCTGGTAGAATCTAATTTACTGAAACTGAGCATACAGCTCCCCCAATTCCTGTATTATATTCACCTTACAGCGGATTCACCAGCTATGACAGTGGCTCCATTGGGATCCGGTGGCCAAAATGAACCGTGAAATGCACAAATCTCAGGTTTCTGCTAGCCCTCTGAAAATGTTAAGTGAGGGCCGCATGATGACATGACAGTGGACGTGGTGGTGTTGGCGGGCGAAGCCCAAAATTCAAATGGGCGTGTTTTAGCTGGCATTGTAAAGTGATGAGGAATATTTATCCCACTATTCAGCTAACAATTTTGAATGTGGGAGGGACCTCCCAAATGTAAGAGTGAGAGCCCTCCCAAATGTATGATACAGGGCCACCTGAGGGCCCTTCCCAAACTCAGATTTCATGGCACCTGCTAGCCCTCTGAAAATGTCAAGTGAGGGCCGCATAATGACATGGCAGTGGACGTGGCTGTCGTGGTGGGCGAAGCCCAAAATTCAAATGTGCATGTTTTAGCTGGCATTGTAAAGTGATGGGGAATTTGTATTCCACTATCTAGCTAATAATTTTGAACATAGAAGAGGCCAGGAGACATTTGGTGAGCTGCATTTCTTGCTACATATTTACACACTTAGGCCTCTTTCACACATCAGGTTTTCGCCGTCAGGCGCGATCCGGCGCTTTTGACAGAAACCGGATCCGGCGAAATGCAATGCCGGATCCGGTTTCCCCCCCATTGACTTGCATTTGCGCCGGATGGCCATGCGTTTCATCCGGTTTTCGCCGGATCCGGCAATGTGTCGCGATCCGGCGTCTGGAAAAAACGGCTACTGTAACGTTTTTTGTCTCCGGCGAAAAAGCCGGACACGCCGGGTCCGGCTTTTTCACACAATGAAAGCCTATGAGCGCCGCAATGCGCCGGATCCGGTTTTTTGGTCTGAGCATGCTCAGTAGCTCTGCCCACAAGACATATATAAAAGCAAGACAGTGGGACCCACAGCCACACCCAACATGCCACCCAAGAAAGCAACCAAGCAAAGCAGGAGAAGGCAGGAGACCACTGCAGCACCATCAGCACCACCACCACCCCAAATGGAGCAGCAAATGGAACATGCTGAGGAGGGGAGGCCAGCAGCAGATGAGAGACGGTAATTATCAAATCCCCCATTCCTCCAAACTAGGGCTATTGAATATCAAGATATTCATTGGCCCTTTGTTTCTCTTTATTCAACAACCGCCCAATAGATGCAGCAGCAGCAGCAGCAATGGCAGCAGCTGGAACACCACCCACAGGCATGGAGTGTGGCCACCAGGAAGACAGCACATCATCTTCTGGGAGCCCTCCCTCGCATCGTCAGCGTTTGACGGTAAGTTTTTATTTCCAAAATCCATCTTCTCTGTAATATATGTCTATTCATTGCCTTTTATTTCAAAACAGGATTCACAAGATGAAGAGGAGCTCCCAGAAGAAGAAGGAAGGGGTGGACAGACACCTGGAGTGGGCTCACAATTGGTAAGTTTTTTGCATCAAACGCAGAAACACAACATCACACTACACACAACACATAGAAAACAATGTTCTGCAGACCACACACAGCAAACAAATGCCTACATCCAAAGACATAACATTTTTTGTTTTCTTCTCTAGTCTTCCCAATCTGGTGCTCGGCCAAGAGGTCCTCGCAGTGCCTCCCAGGGTCGTCGGCGACAGCAACGCGGCGGTCACCAGCGTGTAAGTATAAATATTTTTGCTTTTTTTTTTGCACTTTTTATTTCATTTCTTATGTGGAGGCTAATTATGTAATTTTTGTCTTTTTCTTTAACAGCCTTCACAGCGTGCTCCCGACTCTGACAGTGAGGATGGAGGACTCGATGTGGACCACCTCATCGATCTCGTCCGAGAAAGGGAGCCGCTCTGGAATATGGCTGACCGCCGCCACGCTGACCTTATCGTTACCCGACGACTCTGGGAGGAAATCTGTTCGCTCCTTGTGGCCGCTGGGAGGACCTCGATGTTCGGGCCCAGATTACAGAGCGTAAGTATATACAGTACCGGTTGCTTGATGTAAACCAGTGTTTCCCGAACTCCAGTCCTCGTGGTCCCCACGGATCATGTGTTCAGGATTTCTATTTACTATGGAAATCCTGAAAACATGACCCCTGGGGACCATGAGGACTGGAGTTTGGGAAACACTGATGTTGTATACTAACCACTCCTTTCTCGTTTCAGGGAACAGAATTGTGAATCGGTGGCAGTCTGTGAGGGATCGTTTCAAGAAGGAGTTCAATAAAGAGATGCGGGCCCCGAGTGGATCTGGAGGACGCAGGAGCAAGTACAAGTACGCAGAAGCCCTGTCGTTCCTCCGGGAAACAATGGTCACCAGAAGGTAAATATTACACACCACATGTGAAAAAAAATGTTAGATGTAAATTTTTTTTTCAGCCAGGGCCATACCATGTCAGTATTTTAATTGTTTTTTTTCTCTTTATTCCACAGCACGGTGAGCAGCACTCGGGAGCCTGCACGATTGGACCCTTCTGAGGCGATCCATGAGGAGACCGGCACCGAGGGACACTTCGACCGCCCCGGTACATCTGCACCTTCCCAGCCTTACCACACATTCGACCCATCTGTCCCATCCACCAGCACAGGAGCATCGTGGCCGCCTACATTACATGAAGCTGCTGGTGAGGAGATCGCTTTCCCTTTACCCCACCCTTCTGCCCCTGCCACCTCTAGTACACCTGCGGGTACTGGGCGGCAGCGGCAGAGGGGTCAGGAAAAGACTTATGCGCCAGAGTTCTTGCATCTGAATGCATCTTTCCAGAACTGTCTAAAAGTCTTGTCAGAGCAAATCTCCGCAGGCTATCAGCAGATCAACTCCAGCATTCTGGAGGTGAAGACACTTCTGCAAACCATGCATTCAGAAGCAAGATCTTCGCCAAACCACACCTTTTTCAGGTCTGTTGTGGAGCGCATGGAAACGCTCTCTCCTGCCCAGCAGATGCATGTAATGCATTCATGCCACGCTGCTCTCCAGCAAGTTACCTCCCAACCTCCTCCTCCCACCACAGTAGTTCCTCCACCTGCACCCCCTCCAGCCACTTTCCATCCTCCCCCTCCTATTACATCTACACCCCCTCCAGCCACTTTCCATCCTCCCCCTCCTATTACATCTACACCCCCTCCAGCCACTTTCCATCCTCCCCCTCCTATTACATACCATCCACCTCCCCAGCACCATCCACCTCCCCAGCACCATCCACCTCCCCAGCACCATCCACCTCCCCAGCACCAGCAACCTCCCCAGCACCAGCCACCTCCCCAGCACCAGCAACCTCCCCAGTACCAGCAACCTCCCCAGTACCAGCAACCTCCCCAGTACCAGCAACCTCCCCAGTACCTGCAAACTCCCCAGTACCAGCAACCTCACCAGTACCAGACATCTCCCCACTTCCAGCAACCTGCCCCGTACCAGACATCTCCCCACTTCCAGCAACCTGCCCCGTACCAGACATCTCCCCACTTCCAGCAACCTGCCCCGTACCAAACTCCTTCCCCATACAACTTGCCATCAACATCATCTGCTCCTACAGTCCCTGCCCAACCCTCCACTCCACCACCCACCACCTCTTCTGCTTCCCACATGTCCACCCATTCTGTAGTTTTTTCCACACCTTCACCTCTAACTGTTCCTTCCCCACCATGATCCCAGTCCTCTCTCCACACTCCCAGTGTCGAAGTGTCCCGCAGCCCCTACAGCAGTATTTCCACCACACACTACACAGATTTATAATGTGTGTATTTAAATAAAAATGACCAGTTTTATGGTTTCAGTTTTATAGTTTCAAAGTTTTATTAAACAAGTTTATTAAAATTTTAAAAAAGTTTACTAAAAAAAACATTTTTCAATAAAAGTTAAATTATTTTACACTGGTTGTCTGTCATTTCTTTCTGCGGCGAAAAAGGTTAAATACAGGGTATTTAAAAGGTGAAATGGTATTCAAAACTAGGTATATAACTGTGGGTAAATTTTAGCTTTTTGCCACAGTTGTGTTCCTGGTTGTGTTTGAAGCAAAGTATTTCACCTAAAAAGTTGTGTTTATTGTTGGTGATTTCCTAACAATGTACACAACTTTTGTTAAAAGGTGAAATACTTTGCATAAAACACAACCAGGTACACACCTGTGGCCTAAAGCTAAAAATAGAGACCATGACAAGATAGCCAACTTTGGTTGGCAAAGGTATATACTGTTGGTACAGAAGGTACACAAGTTTGGTTGGGCACAAATCTTTCACACTCTGTCATCCTGCCAGTGTACTCTGCCTTGAGGTGACATAAAGTATAGTGCAAAATTGTCCCTCATTACTGAAACCATCACAGAACTTCTAGTGGTAATGTCATGGTAATCTTGCAAGGTGGTTTCTTCAGAGGTGTCCTCAATGGAAATGGGTTCCTTGCAGATAACAAAATTGTGGAGTACCACGCACGCTTTGATCACCTCGTCCACAGTTTCTGTCTTGAGGTTGATCGCAGTCAATAGGACCCGCCATTTGGCTGTCAGAATACCAAAGGTACATTCAACCATTCTTCTTGCTCTTGTGAGGCGGTAATTAAAAATGCGTTTTGGTCTTGTCAATCCTCTGCTAGAGTACGGTTTCAAAAGGTGTTCTGACGGCTGGAAGGCTTCATCCCCTACACAGACAAATGGCGTAGGTGGACCAGATGTTTGCGGCAGCGGTCTAGGTGGTGGGAACTGGAAGGTGTTTCCATACAGTTTACGCCCCATGGCAGACAGTTTGAAAACTTGAGAGTCATTGGAGCGGCCATAGGCCCCAATATCAACCGCAATAAATTTGTATTCCGCGTCAGCGATGGCCATGAGGACAATTGAAAAATATTTCTTGTAATTGAAATATTCCGATCCCGATCCAGCTGGCTTTACAATGCGGATATGTTTCCCGTCCACAGCACCCAAGCAGTTTGGAAACTGACATATCTGTTGAAACTTGTCAGCAATTTCAATCCACCTCTCTGTTGTGGGCTCTGGTAAAAACTCTTCAGCTAAGGAGTCCCACAGTGCACGGCATGTGTACTTCACAATTCCAGATATGGTGGAAATCCCGAGTCTGTACTGGAAATGCAGTGACGAAAGGGATTCTCCAGTTGCAAGAAATCTGTGGGGAATTAAAAAACAATAAATTAGTTTTAAATCACAGCATTACATACCAAAACTGACCTATAACACTTGGAGATGCAAACTACCACCAACAAGATTGCAGTGAAAGTGTGCTCTGATGCGAGCATATCCAATAAATGTGGCTTACCTTAAAGTCACCATCAGACGCTCTGCGGGTGAAACAGAGAAGTGGCAATAGGTGTCCGCTTTTCTTATGAGGTGTGCAATGCGCTCCACCAAGTAATCAAAATTCTCCATTTTCATCCTAACATATCCAAAAAATTTATCCGGGTTTCGTCGAAGGTCCATGCATAGTGTAGAATAGACCCCACGCGTCATTCTCTTGGCTGTGATGGGGTGGATCCACAAACGTCGTCTACGATGCCTGATGCGCTGCTGTCTCGCTCTCTCCTTCTCCAGAACAATCACCCTCAAACGATTCGCCTCCGCTGTAAAATCCGCCAAATTCTTCAAAATATTTCCAATGACAACATCCATCTTCGCCAGTAACTTGCTCTTCTCTCCAACCTGCACTTTCTCCTCTACAACCTGTCAAAGAAGGGCTGTAGGAACATGCTATATATAGTTTTCCAGTAGCCAATCCCGTTCGGAAGGCCACAAGGGTCAATTTTAAAAACCGGATCCGGCGTAATCCGTCGAAAAATGGATAGAAAAACGGATGAACCGGATGAGACGGATCCGGTTTTGTCTGTCAAGAAAAAGACGAATCCGGCAGAAAACCGGATCCGTCACATCCGGTTTTACGAAACATTTGCCGGATCCGGCGTTCCGGCACGACGCCGGATCGCGCCTGACGCCGAAAACCTGATGTGTGAAAGTAGCCTTACCAGTAGAAAAGCCACACTTCACATGCCAGAATTGAAAGCTTGTGTCCCTATTGGATGAAAACGTGCAAAATCTAGCTAGAGGTTAGCTACATTGAAAATCATTAAGGAAGGTGAAGAGTTCTTAGACAGAGCAGAATTATCTCTTCATGTTACAGAAAGAGAAGAAATTTGAAGTGTACCTGAATAAACAGAAGAATAGAAGCATGTGACCCAGAGAAGCAGAAGAATCGGGAGGCAGTCAGCACAGGAGAATGATGAAGAAATACATCAAGATAAAACTTTGTCCACAAATAACAACCTTGTATGCCCTCAGAGTCCTCCTGGATGGAGAAAGAAAAATGTTGTGAAGAAGAAACAGAGAGTTGTGGTCATGTTGAGAGGAACGAAGGCTGCTATCTGCAGATGTAACCTCAAGAGAAATGTGCTGTCTTCCAGGTGCAAAAATTAAAGATATGTCTGACAGGATATCAGTACTCTTCAGAAATACAGATGACTACCCATTCCTGCCAATACATGTGGGGACAAATGACACTGCAAGAAAGGACCTGGAAACCATCTCCAGTGACTTTGAAAACTTAGGTAAGAAAGTGAAAGAACTAGGCGCGCAGGTGGTCTTCTCATCCATCCTCCCAATGGATGGTCATGGAACAAGGAGGTGGAATAAAATTCTGTAGGTGAACAACTGGCTATGTCGATGGTGCCATCAGCAAGGATTTGAATTTCTGGATCACAGGGCAAATTACCTATATGATGTACTACTTGCTATAGATGGGGTGCACCTTACAAAGACTGGAAAACATGTATTTGGAAGTCGTCTTGCTTCACTCATCAGGAGAGCATTAAACTAGAACAATGTGGGAAGGGAAGCAAAAGGCCAGAAAAAGCCATACACCTGACAAGTACTATTGAGAACTCTGCACAGGAGTACTTATCTGACCTGTTGAGGGCAGAGCAAAGTACTGCAGTGTGCAGATGATGGGAAAGGTCAGAGAGGCCCAGCACCTGTGCACTGCTGTACTTTGCACTGCCCTCAACAGGGCAGATAAGTACGCCTGTGCAGGAGCGTGATGCCAGGGTACCAAGAAGCAAACAAGAGGGCGGAAATCATAAGAAGATGGAGGGCGCTGGACTCAGATCTGCGACATCCATTGGACTGGACCTCCCCTGGGGGGAGTATAATAAAACTTATTTTTCTTATCTTTCAGGTCAGATCGGGGGCTTATCTACCGCATTATAGAATGCTGTGGATAAGCTCTGAAAGCTGGTGCCCACATCTTATATCGGCCAAACCTGGTGACAGGCTCGCTTTAAGGGCAAAAATGTCCAGGAAGGATGGGAAATTTTGAAAAATGAGATTCTCAAAGCACAATTGTTGAAAATTCCGAAAAGAGGGAATAATGGATAGCTTTTAAGGAAACCAGGATGGATGAACACAGAACTTAAACACATGCTAAAAAGGAAGAAAGAAATGTTTATCAAATGGAAAGCGGGAGTCATATCTAAAGAAGATTACAATGCAGTCTGCAGAACCTGCAGGGCATGAATCAGATTAACTAAAGCTGTTGTGTTTCATGCTAGAATATATCTAGCAGGAAACATAACAGTGTCATCAAGGACAATAGTCACTGCGGCATCACAGAGCATGGAAATACTTACTAAACGCCTTTTTGACACTTGGAGAGGTGCTGTCCCAGCCATCCATCATCGCTGCGGCCACCTCATTCCATAGCCTCCGGGTCACCACAACGTCCGCGTGCTGCTGGTCACGGCTGTCCCACAACGGGACACACTCCTGGACCAGGTGGATCAGGGCCTCGTTGTCCAGATAGACGTCTTCATCCCGTTGTGGAACCTAGAAAAAAAAACATAATCTTGGAAATATTTGTGAATGAAAAAGATAGAAAAAGCTACAGAAAAGAAGAAAGATAGAAGATGAAATTCAGAACAGAAAAAAAGGAAGAGAAAAAATACATTAAAAAAGGGACATTCAAAGTTAGTCTATACTTTCATTACGTCTCCGCGCCGGGACTTGGCTTGGCTGCTTCCGCAGTTCGGCCTCTGACACCATGTTCGACGATGTCTGAAAAAGAACAAAAATTATTACACATTTGTAGATGCAGCAGCTATACTTACCCAAAGGCAGGAAGATAGTCACATCTCTCTCTGCTTGGGCCAGTTCTTGCCGGGATGGTGTGTGTTCCGATCCAGAAGACATGCTGCAATTAAAAAAAAAAATTAGTACATAATACATTTGAAAGGACAGGCAGACATTAGAATACTCACCTTCTTGCTGATGCTGCTTTTATCCAAATGGCTCTGTTCTTTTGCAGGCTGTTTGGTCTCTTCCAGGATGGCTGTAGAGTAGTAGTCTGACAGTGCAGACACCGTTCTTTTATCTACACTCCTCCCAAACAATGTTTCTTTGTGTAGGGGTGGTTTAAACAAGTGTCTAGACATTGTTTACTCAAAAATCGCATGCGCTCAAAAGAACAGATGTGCGCATGTCCATGCGCACGCCAGCAACCCCATAGACTGTAATGTGATTTTTTTGCGCATTCCGTGCGTGCGCATGCGTTTTTTTTTACGAGGTTGGATGGAACAAGCTCAGTGCACGAAAACGCTGATGAACGCGGCAAGCGCTAGACCATGCACCCACCATGTTAAAGATAGGGGAGCATTGCACATGGACCCGATAGCGCACGATGCACTGGGCGATAAAACGCTAATGTGAAACCAGCCTTAGTGATCGGACCCAAAGAGTGGTCATAAATGGCTGCATATCTAGTTGGAAGATTGTCTCAAGTAGGGTACCACAGGGTTCTGTCCTTGTCCCTGTATTGTTCAACATATTTATCAATGATTTAGATGAAGGAATTGATGGTAAACCGATTAAATTTGCTGATGACACAAAGCTAGGAGGGATAGCTAATACTAGAGAAGAGAGAGAGGATTCAAAAAGATATAATTAAACTGAAACAGTCGGCAGCAACTAACAGAATGGTTTTTAACAGGGAAAAATGCAAAGTACTACATCTGGGCAATAAAAATGCATATACAGAAAGGGAGGCATAGGGCTAAGCAACAGCACATGTGAAAAAGACTTGCGTATATTAATAGATCATAAACTGAACATGAGTCAACAGTGTGATGCAGCAGCAAAAATGACAAATACAATTCTGGGATGTATTAACAGAAGCATACAGTCTAGATCACGTGAAGTCATTATTGCTCTTTACTGTTTGGTCAGAACTCATCTGGAATACTGTGTCCAGTTTTTGGCACCACATTTTAAAAAAGACATCAACAAACTGGAGCAAGTTCAGAGAAGGGGGACCAGAATGTTGATCGGTGTGCAACCCATGTCCTGTGAGGAACGGTTACAGGATTTGGGAATGTTTAGCTTGCAAAAAAGAAGACTGAGAGGAGACTTAATAGATGTCTACAAATATTTCAAAGGAAGGCTGTCACATTGTAGAAGAGTCATCTCTATTCTCATTTGCACAAGGAAAGACTAGAAGCAATGGGATGAAACTGAATGGGAGGAGACACAGATTAGATATTAGAAAAAACTTTTTGATAGCTAGAGTGATCATTGAGTGGAACAGGCTGCCATGAGAGGTGATGAGTTCTCCTTCAACGTAAATCTTCAAACAGAGATTGGACAGACATCTGTCTGGAATGATTTAGTGAATCCTGCTTTGAGCAGGGGTTTAGACCAGATGGCCCAGGAGGTCCCTTCCAACTCTACCATTCTATGATTGTATGATTCTTTGAAAGCCAAAGCGCTCTGTGTGAACATGTGCTAAAGGAGAAGTATATATTTTTTAATTTTGCATTATATACATGTAATTATGAAGGAAAAAGTGTTTCTTAACATTTTTCCCTTTAAAAAATTTAGGTTTGGTTTAGTAGGTCATAAATCTGTAAAATCGGAAGGCATGTGAGTCAGAAAGGCATGCAGGCGTCTTCTCCATGCTGTTCCCATTTAGTTTTAGTTCTTTCCCATCCATTTTAGCTTTTTTCCCATGCCCCTAGACCTGTTTGTTGGGGCCAGCAGAAAGAAAATTGGCTTTGCCATTGACTTGCGTGGGATTTGTTATTCGGTATGAATACACGGATATTAGAAAATATTCTTGCCGATTTTCCCGAATCCAAATATTTCACTATTCGCTCATCACTAGATATGACCTTTTATTTTTAAAGATAAAAAAATAATATCCCTCCTACCTTTCTCAAAAACTATGAAACAAGAAACGCTAAGTGGTTTCACGTCAGAAAAGCAAGCTCCTGCACCTGGCCATTGTATTTTTGTGACATGTAGGGGTGTCATTTTGAACTATTGTGACAAGTGTGACACGCACACTTTGTCAGCTAGAAAGTTGCACTTAAATTTATGGAGTGTTGAGAATTTTCTATTGTCTTTACAAAAGTCCCTTACAAAGAAATTTCAAAAGAAAGAGAAAAACAGTTATCGCTTATTGCTTGTTTGACTCATAACCAGGAAGCATGCCTATTCAGAGAATATCCTTGGATTCAGTAATTTTCTTCAATAAGAAAATTAGGTTGGGGACTTAGAGCACAGTCATTTGGAGTGCATCAATAAGGAAAAATTGAAAATGTTATTATTAACCTCTTCGCCCTCGACTCATTTTCCATTTTTTTTTTCATTTTTATGTTTTCCTCCCCTTCTTCCAAGAGTCAGAATTTTTTATATTTTCATCAATATGGCCATTTGAGGGCTGGTTTTCTGTGGGATGAATTGTACTTTTGAATGGCAGGATTGACTTTACCATATAGTGTACTGAAAAATGGGAAAATAATTCCAAGTGTGGTGAAATTGTAAAAAAAAAAAAAAAAAAAAAAAAAAAAAAGGTGCAATTCCACAATTGCTTTTTAGGCTTTCATTAACCATGTTCAGTATATGGTAAAACTGACCTTGCAATATAATTCCCCAGGTCAGCATGAATATGAAGATGTCAAACATGTATAGCTCCTTTTTATCTAAAAAAAATTCAGAAATTTGTATGAAATTTTTTTTGGCTTTGTTGCCATTGTCTAAGACCCATAGCTATTCAAATTTTTGGAATCTAGGGCTGGTTGATGGTTTATTTTTTGAAACCATTGCTGACATTTTAATTGATACCATTTTGGGATAGACATAATGTTTTGATCGCCATTAATTGCATTATATTGCAATTTTGTGACAATCAAAAAAACGTAATTCTGGCATTTCGATTTTCTTTCTCGTTATGCTGTTTACCAACCTGATTAATTTATCTTGTTGTTTGATAGATTTGACTCTTCTGAATGCAGCGATACCAAATATGTGTATTCTTTTATTGTTTTATTTTCAATGGGGCAAAATGTATGTGATTTGAACTATTGTGGGTGTTTTTTCATATTTTTTTAAACTTTTTTTTCATTCTTTACTTTATTTAAAAGTCCCCTTAGGAGACTTGAAGCTGCAAACGTCTGTGCTATACATAGCAATGCTTCAGCCCTAATATGTACAGTGAGTACGGAAATTATTAAGACCCCTTTAAATTTTTCACTCTTTGTTTCACTGCAGACATTTGGTAAATTCAAAAAAGTTCATTTTAGAACTGTAGAACTTTTTACAAACGTATTAAAAAAGAAAAACTGAAGTATCACGATACACTCATCATACAGAGTGGGGATGTGTCTGCCATACCGGATATGTGCGATATCTTAACAATAATGATTACAATCTGAAATTTACGTATATTAGTGATTCTACAGCCATTTCTTTTCTTCATTTAAAACTACAGGGCACACATGGTGAGATTATTTCTACCAAGACTTTTTCATAACCTTTTGCAGGTAACACTATACTCCAAGCAGCCAGCCGCCATCCCAAGCATACTATCAGGTCAGCACCGGTAGGTGAGTTCATTAGGACCAAAATGAATTGGAGTGATATCAGTAACTTGAAGGCAGAATTAACTCTTTCATCACACAGATTAAAAAAGAGAAAATATCCAGATTGGACGCTGAGTAGAGCATACAATATAGTGTCTAATAAAAATCGTGATGAGTTGATTACACCCTTACCTTATAATAAAAAAGCACATGAAAAAGAACAGAAAGCAGTCCCTGAGTCCAAAAAGAATACATATATATATATATATATATATATGAAATTATATCTTTATTGAACACATCATGCATGAAAAACAGACAGACAGCAAAGAATGGGGCTAAAAGATGGATTCAGATGAATACCAGCATAGAAATTGCCCAAGGGGGGCTGAATCCCAGAGCAGAAATACCACAAGGCAGGGGGTTATGCTAAATGTAATACATAGTACAAATATTTATATGTGGGCAGAGACAATATTACAAGGCTACACTGGCCATCCCCCAACATGGTTAATTCCATTATAAGTGGGGCAATGAAGCCAATCACATGACCCATGTTAGGGAGAAACTCGCCCACATACAATACAATGATCATATAAATAAGATACGCATACCTCCAGTCGAGTATATACCCCTGAGGAAGGCATACTTTGCCGAAATGCACGTCGGGGTAGGTGGACTGACCTTCTGCAATTGTTTTACCTGTCGGAACCTAACTCTATTCCCATCCCTAACCATAACTCTAACCACAAACCTAACCCTAACACACCCCTAACCCTAATCCCAACCCTAACTGTAATCCCAACCATAACCACAACCCTAGCCCAACCCTAACTTTAGCCCAACCCTAACCCTAATCCAATCCTAACCCAACCCTAACTTTAGTCCAACCCTAACTGTAGCCAACCCTAACCCAAGCCCTAATCCTAACCCTAGCCTCAACCCTAACCCTAGCCCAACCCTAACACTAGCCCAATCCTAACCCTAACTTTAGCCCAACCCTAACTTTAACCCAGCCCTAACTTTAGCCCTACCCTAACCATAACCCTAACCCTAATGGAAAAATGGAAATAAATACACTTTTTTATTTTATTATTTTTACCTAACTAAGGGGTGATACGGGGTGATTTACTATTGTTTTATTTTGATCAGGGTGATAGGGTCTATCACAGTGATCAAAATTAACCAATATGAAAAATTTCCTTTTGTTGCCGGGTGCCCTCTGGCAGATATCGGCGGGCGCTCTGCGCATGTGCCAGCCATTGTCTTGCCGGAAGAAGACACCGGTGGCCGTGGGGGATGGAGGAGGGTCCAGAAATAATTAGAGGTACTGGAGGGACTCAGGGGACCCCATTTCTCTCTCCTCTGATGTGTGATCACATCAGAGGAGAAAGTAAATGGGAAATCTGACTTTTTTTGCAGTCGCCGTTATTCCGTGAATAACGATGATCGCAACATTTTGGTCTGTAAAAAACAACCCGAATCATGTTCTCTGGGGTCTCAACTACCCCCAATAGCTGAGACTCTGGAGAAATCTCGACTCTGGGGGGTGCTATACACTTATTCCTCAGCACCGCTAAAACGCGATGCTAGGGCGTAAGTACCCTTAAGTATTGCCATTAAAAGGCGTATCTGCAGGCGTTAAGGAGATAAAAAAATCCAGAAAAACTTGTAATGATTTTTACATAATTAATTTGATTTTATTGCATGAAATAAAACATGTACAATACAATAGATGCAATAATTACAATAGATACAATAGAAAAACAGAACTTAATATTTGGTACAGAAACCTTTGTTTGCAATTACAGTTTCCTGTAGTTCTTGACCAAGTTTCCACACACTGCAGCAGGAATTTTGGCCTACTCCTCCTTACAGATCTTCTGCAGATCTTTCAGGTTTCAGGGTTGTCGCTGGGCAACATTGAGTTTCAGCTTCCTCCAAGCATTTTCTATTGGGTTTTGGTCTGGAGACTGGCTAGGCCACTCCAGGAAATAGAAATGCTTCTTATGGAGACACTCCTTAGTTGCCCTGGCTGTGTGCTTTTTTCTGTGTGGCCAAAATATCATGATATATTACCTTATCCATCCTTCCTTCAATACGGTGCAGTCATCCTATCTCCTTTGTAGAAAAGCACCCCCAAAGCACGATGTATCCACCACCATGCTTCACGGTTGGGAAAATGTTCTTTGAGCTGTACTCATTCTTCTTCCTCCAAATGCGGCTAATGAAGTTGATACCAAAACTTTCTATTTTGTCTGATCTGACCACATGACCTTCTCCCATGCCTCCTCTGGATCATCAAGATGGTCATTGGCAAACTTCGTACTGGCTGGACATGTGCTGGCATGAGCAGTGGGACCTTGCGTGCCCTGCAGTATTTAAATCCATGACAGCTTTCTTCAGGTCATTGATCAGGTCCTCCTGGGTAGTTGTGGTTTAATTGCTGACCTTTCTCAGAATCATCCTTACCCCACGAGGCGAGATCTGCATGGAGCCACAGACCAAGAAAGATTGACAGACATCTAGTGCTTCTTCCATTTTCTATTAATTGTACCAACAGTTGTTGCCTTCTCACTAAGCTGCTTGCCTATGGTCTTGAAGCTCATCCTAGCCTTAGGCAGGTCTACAATTTTGTCCCTAATCTCCTTAGAGTGTGATTGATTGAGTGTATGTACAGGTGTCTTTTATGCAGGTGCCTTGTTTAGGTTCAAACAGGTGCAATTAATACAGGTAAAGAGTGCAGAGTAGGAGAGATTCTTTAAAAAAAAACTAACAGGTCTGTGAGAGTCAGAATTCTTGCTGGTTGGTAGATGATCAAATACTTATTTCATGCCACTTATTTAACTGACCTGCAAATTTAATGAATTTCAACTGTAATTCAATTCAATTATTTATACTATCCATCTTTTACACCACTGCTTCTCAAACTGTGTGTCCCCTAATTGATGGTGAAGGGATTATAATCTACACACTGCTGTTTTATGCTGAAAAAATCTCTAGTTTAGCAATGTTTTACCCATTTTCTACTCATGTGATATTTATAGAGTTTAGGAAATGTAAATTGTGCAGTATTTTCACATTTTAACATCACTACAAATGGTGAAGTGCATGCATCACCTTTGTTTTTTTTGGTGAGGCCACCATTTCGTCTACCTGGTAAGGCCTCAGAAGAAAGCAGTTGAGAAGTACTGATTTACATAACCAGAAACAAAACAGTGTCTGGAAATTACTATGCTGAATAGCAAAAGTTGTCAACATGACATTTCTCTTTACCCAACTTTACATATAACTCTGCTCTGCAGCTATGGGCTGATATATTTCCAGCTAAGCCAAGAGCAGCAGAACACTCGTGTCAGGAAATATGACATATTTTTATTTGGGCTAGCCACACATACCAAGTTCTGCTGCATCTCCTTGGTTTTGTGAATGACATACAGTCATATGTAAAAGTTTGGGCACCCTTATTAATGTTAACCTTTTTTCTTTATAACAATTTTGGTTTTTGCAACAGCTATTTCAGTTTCATATATCTAATAACTGATGGACTCAGTTATATTTCTGGATTCAAATGAGGTTTATTGTACTAACAGAAAATGTGCAATCTGCATTTAAACAAAATTTCACCGGTGCAAAATTATGGGCACCCTTATCATTTTCTTGATTTGAACACTCCTAACTACTTTTTACTGACTTCCTGAAGCACTAAATTGGTTTTGTAACCTCATTGAGCTTTGATCTTCATAGCCAGGTGTATCAAATCATGAGAAAAGGTATTTAAAGTGGCCACTTGCAAGTAGTTCTCCTATTTGATTCTCCTATGAAGAGTGGCATCATAGGCTCCTCAAAAGAACTCTCAAATGATCTGAAAACAAAGATTATTCAACATAGCTTTTCAGGGGAAGGATACAAAAAGTTGTCTCAGAGATTTAACCTGTCAGTTTCCACTGTGAGGAACATAGTAAGGAAATGGAAGAACACAGGTACAGTTCTTGTTAAGCCCAGAAGTGGCAGGCCAAGAAAAATATCAGAAAGGCAGAGAAGAAGAATGGTGAGAACAGTCAAGGACAATCCACAGACCACCTCCAAAGACCTGCAGCATCATCTTGCTGCAGATGGTGTCACTGTGCATCGGTCAACAATACAGCGCATGCATAACGCCTTTTTGTATGACCAGACAACTCAATTTTTGTTTCATCAGTCCACAGGACCTTCTTCCAAAATGTAACTGGCTTGTCCAAATGTGCTTTTGCATACCTCAGGCGACTCTGTTTGTGGCGTGCTTGCAGAAACGGCTTCTTTCGCATCACTCTCCCATACAGCTTCTCCTTGTGCAAAGTGCTGCAGCAGACACCGGAGGAATAGAAGTAGTGACCACTCTATTCCCACACAAGACTTGGGGGCACAACAGCAACATAATAGTGAGCCGGGACTTAGTAGCAAGGAGTCCCCGAAGCAGGCTACAGCTGTCTGCCATACAAGTAGAGTTCATAGGAACATCTGACAGGAGGAACTCCAGTGTAACTCAGTACTGGGAGTACTTTATTCAAAGGCGCTTTAAGAGGAAACGTTCAGAAAAGACACATATGTTGGCGGAGTGTTGGAAAGGAGTACTTCATCTTGCCTGTAAGTTGGCTGAGCTCTTGACCTGGAGGAGACGGCACGGGTGCGGGCACCTGTACCTGCAACAGACTGTGAGTAAAGCTTTGGAACTACATGCCCTGGTGTCCTCCACTTATTCCTGCGCCAACCTGCCCAGCACTGCTACATCCCTTGCGCCTGACACTAAATAGATGAAAGGCTATGCAAAGAAAAAATTTAGGATCACCACTAGAGTTGAGCGATACCAGCCGATACTTGAAAATATCGGATCGGAATGGATCGGCCGATCTTAAAAAAAAGTATCGGTATCGCCGATTCCGATACCGGGAACCAATGCAAGTCAATGGGGCCAAAATATCGGAATTAAAAAAAACCCTTTCTTTCCTTGTAGGTTAATTCTACATGAAGAAAAACAACTAAGAATAATGTAGAATGTATTGTGGGAGGTGGAGGAGACATTAAAGCCATAGAGGTTTAGCCCAATCAAATGGAATAGCAGGAATTAAACTTTTTTTTTTAAAGATGTTAGGAGTTACAAAGATATTGACTATGTTAGCCTCATTTATATTTTGCCAGACATGTATGTCTTCTTCTTCTACTTCCTTTTTTTACATTCTTCTTCTTCTTCTTCTACTTCCTTTTTTTACATTCTTCTTCTTCTTCTTCTACTTCCTTTTTTTACATTCTTCTTCTTATTCCTTTTTTTACATTCTTCTTCTTCTTCTTCTACTTCCTTTTTTTACATTCTTCTTCTTCTTCTTCTTCTTCTTCTTCTTCTTCTTCTTCTTCTTCCTTTTCTTACATTCTTCATATTCTTCTTATTCAACAATTATTATTCTACATATTCAGCTTCTTCATCTTCTTCCTATTCTTCTTCATCATATTCTTGTTTGTGTCAGGCATTCCTGTAGTTGTTATCTAGAAAAGTTAGAAGTTTACACCTTCCGTTCTGCCTGTCACAAAAGATTTACAACAGGATTTGTCCGCGTTCAGTTTGGCCTGCAGAAGCAGGCCTTTTCCAGGGGCACCACGAGGAGGAACGGACTCACCCCCATACACTGCTTAGTCTTCTTCTGCTTATAAATAAGATAATATCATTTGCTCAGAGTATTAGTCTTATGCTTAATGTTCTTCTGCTTTGTTTTTTTTATGCTTCTTTGTCTTCTCTCTCTTGTTGTTCTGCATCTTGGTGGTTGTCTTCCTGTTCTTTGTCCTCTTGAACCAGCTGACGGTACTGGCACCCGGAGGGGCAGCAGAAGGAACAAGAGCCAATGGCACTACCGAGGACCAGCTGACGGTGCTGGAACCCGGTTACTAAGCAGGAGGTACCTGTGCTACAAAGCACTACCAAGGACCAGCAGACGTTGCCGGAACTCGGATACCGAGATGGAGGCACCTAGGCCAAACGCTCTGACGAGAACCAGCTGACGGTGCTGGAACCCGGAGGGGTAGCATAAGCTGCAAGAGCAAATGGAAATAGCGAGGACCAGCTGACAGTGCTGGCACCCGGAGGGGCAGCAGAAGGAATAAGAGCCAATGGCACAACCGAGGACCAGCTGACGGTGCTGGAACCCGGTTACTAAGCAGGAGGTACCTGTGCTACAAAGCACTACCAAGGACCAGCAGACGTTGCCGGAACTCGGATACCGAGATGGAGGCACCTAGGCCAAAGGCTCTGACGAGAACCAGCTGACGGTGCTGGAACCCGGAGGGGTAGCATAAGCTGCAAGAGCAAATGGAAATAGCGAGGACCAGCTGACAGTGCTGGCACCCGGAGGGGCAGCAGAAGGAATAAGAGCCAATGGCACAACCGAGGACCAGCTGACGGTGCTGGAACCCGGTTACTAAGCAGGAGGTACCTGTGCTACAAAGCACTACCAAGGACCAGCAGACGTTGCTGGAACTCGGATACCGAGATGGAGGCACCTAGGCCAAAGGCTCTGATGAGAACCAGCTGACGGTGCTGGAACCCGGAGGGGTATCAGAAGTTACCCCTGAAAAGCAAAGTTGGCATGCCGCAAGCTGGCCGCAGTTACCGAATCACACAGTCCTACAGGGGGTGCTTGTCCTACTGGCACTATGGAACAAACCTTTCTTACCAGAACCCGCAGTCCACATAGGAAGCACCTAAACTGCTGGCACCCTAGCCTCGGCTAACCCAACCGCAACACGACATGGCAACTTGGGGTGGCAAACTGACATTGACACTTCCCGGAAACAGCAGGCAGGGCTGGAACCAAGCTGGGCAGGAGGGAGTACCCGTGCCAAAGTCAGTTATGAGCAGCAACTGGCGATGTTGGAGCCCAGGACAAGCACTTAGCAGGCTGAGGCCTGATGTGCTGTCAATTGGGAGGCAGCAGGACAGATTGCCATCAAAACAGCAGGGGAACAGCTGACGTTACTGAACCCCACAAACACAGGAGCTAGTGTTTTACTCTGTGAAGACGGCACTTCCGAGCAACAACTGGCTGTGTTGAAGCCCAGGGACAAGCACGGAGCAGGCTTAGGCAGCATTGAAGAAATTTTAAGATCGGTTGTAGACTACTAATTTGAACCAAGCTCCACTTAGGCCTGTGGATTCACTGATTTTCGTATTTCCCCTGTCCTCCAACCCCGCCAGTTACAGCTCCGAAGTGGCGTCTGCACAATCCACACTTGTTCCTGTGTTACAGGTGTTCAGTCCGGTCAGTTAATCCCCTGATGTGTGTCCGGCAATGTCGCCTGCTCTGTCCACATTCCGATAATGGGAATGTGGACAGAGCAGGCGACATTGCCGGACACACATCAGGGGATTAACTGATCGGACTGAACACCTGTAACACAGGAACAAGTGTGGATTGTGCAGACGCCACTTCGGAGCTGTAACTGGCAGGGTTGGAGGACAGGGGAAATACGAGAGACAGTGGAGCCACAGGCCTAATTGGAGCACGGTTAAAAATCAGTAGTGGTACGACTGTGTAGGCAGCAGGAGACTTTGCCATCCACACAGCAGGGGATCAGCTGACATTACTGAACCCCACTGAGACACGGGAGCAAGTATCTCTTTCCGTGTGGACGGCACTTCCGAACTACAACTGGCTGTGTTGAAGCCCAGGAAATAGGAGGGTGTAGGCAGAGGCCTACTGTATTTTGAATGAGTTTACAGCAGGAGAGACTGCCATCCACACAGCAGGGGATCAGCTGACGTTACTGAACCCCACTGAGACACGGGAGCAAGTATCTCTTTCCGTGTGGACGGCACTTCCGAACTACAACTGGCTGTGTTGAAGCCCAGGAAATAGGAGGGTGTAGGCAGAGGCCTACTGAATTTTGAATGAGGTGACAGCAGGAGAGACTGCCATCCACACAGCAGGGGATCAGCTGACGTTACTGAACCCCACTGAGACACGGGAGCAAGTATCTCTTTCCGTGTGGACGGCACTTCCGAACTACAACTGGCTGTGTTGAAGCCCAGGAAATAGGAGGGTGTAGGCAGAGGCCTACTGTATTTTGAATGAGTTTACAGCAGGAGAGACTGCCATCCACACAGCAGGGGATCAGCTGACGTTACTGAACCCCACTGAGACACGGGAGCAAGTATCTCTTTCCGTGTGGACGGCACTTCCGAACTACAACTGGCTGTGTTGAAGCCCAGGAAATAGGAGGGTGTAGGCAGAGGCCTACTGAATTTTGAATGAGGTGACAGCAGGAGAGACTGCCATCCACACAGCAGGGGATCAGCTGACGTTACTGAACCCCACTGAGACACGGGAGCAAGTGTCTCTTTCCGTGTGGACGGCACTTCCGAACTACAACTGGCTGTGTTGAAGCCCAGGAAATAGGAGGGTGTAGGCAGAGGCCTACTGAATTTTGAATGAGGTGACAGCAGGAGAGACTGCCATCCACACAGCAGGGGATCAGCTGACGTTACTGAACCCCACTGAGACACGGGAGCAAGTGTCTCTTTCCGTGTGGACGGCACTTCCGAACTACAACTGGCTGTGTTGAAGCCCAGGAAATAGGAGGGTGTAGGCAGAGGCCTACTGTATTTTGAATGAGTTTACAGCAGGAGAGACTGCCATCCACACAGCAGGGGATCAGCTGACGTTACTGAACCCCACTGAGACACGGGAGCAAGTATCTCTTTCCGTGTGGACGGCACTTCCGAACTACAACTGGCTGTGTTGAAGCCCAGGAAATAGGAGGGTGTAGGCAGAGGCCTACTGTATTTTGAATGAGTTTACAGCAGGAGAGACTGCCATCCACACAGCAGGGGATCAGCTGACGTTACTGAACCCCACTGAGACACGGGAGCAAGTGTCTCTTTCCGTGTGGACGGCACTTCCGAACTACAACTGGCTGTGTTGAAGCCCAGGAAATAGGAGGGTGTAGGCAGAGGCCTACTGTCTTTGTAATGCGGAGACAGCAGGAGAGACTGCCATCTCCACAGCAGGGGAACAGCTGGCAGTGCTGAACCCCACTAACACTTGAACGAATGTGTTTGGCTCTGTGGAGACGACACTTCTGAACACCAACTGACGCTGTTGGAGCCCAGGATTAGGCGAGGAGCAGGCTGGGGCCTACTGGATTTTGGCAGGTGAATGCAGCAGGAGACTTGCCATCTCCACAGCAGGGGAACAGCTGGCAGTGCTGAACCCCACTAACACTTGAACGAACGTGTTTGGCTCTGTGGAGACGACACTTCTGAACACCAACTGACGCTGTTGGAGCCCAGGATTAGGCGAGGAGCAGGCTGGGGCCTACTGGATTTTGGCAGGTGAAGGCAGCAGGAGACTTGCCATCTCCACAGCAGGGGAACAGCTGGCAGTGCTGAACCCCACTAACACTTGAACGAACGTGTTTGGTTCTGTGGAGACGACACTTCTGAACACCAACTGACGCTGTTGGAGCCCAGGATTAGGCGAGGAGCAGGCTGGGGCCTACTGGATTTTGGCAGGTGAATGCAGCAGGAGACTTGCCATCTCCACAGCAGGGGAACAGCTGGCAGTGCTGAACCCCACTAACACTTGAACGAATGTGTTTGGTTCTGTGGAGACGACACTTCTGAACACCAACTGACGCTGTTGGAGCCCAGGATTAGGCGAGGAGCAGGCTGGGGCCTACTGGATTTTGGCAGGTGAAGGCAGCAGGAGACTTGCCATCTCCACAGCAGGGGAACAGCTGGCAGTGCTGAACCCCACTAACACTTGAACGAATGTGTTTGGTTCTGTGGAGACGACACTTCTGAACACCAACTGACGCTGTTGGAGCCCAGGATTAGGCGAGGAGCAGGCTGGGGCCTACTGGATTTTGGCAGGTGAATGCAGCAGGAGACTTGCCATCTCCACAGCAGGGGAACAGCTGGCAGTGCTGAACCCCACTAACACTTGAACGAACGTGTTTGGTTCTGTGGAGACGACACTTCTGAACACCAACTGACGCTGTTGGAGCCCAGGATTAGGCGAGGAGCAGGCTGGGGCCTACTGGATTTTGGCAGGTGAATGCAGCAGGAGACTTGCCATCTCCACAGCAGGGGAACAGCTGGCAGTGCTGAACCCCACTAACACTTGAACGAACGTGTTTGGCTCTGTGGAGACGACACTTCTGAACACCAACTGACGCTGTTGGTGCCCAGGATTACGCATGCCGCATGCAGAGGCCAATGGGCAGCGGTTTTTATGGAGGTTGTGGACTACTACTGATTCTAACCATGCTCCACTTAGGCCTCTGGCTCCACTGTCTCTACTATTTACCCTGGCCTCCAACCCCGCCAGCTACATCTCTGAAGTGGCGTCAGCACAATCTACACTTGTTCCTGTGTTACTGGTGCTCAGTCCCATCAGTTGATCCCCTGATGTTTGTCCGGCAAGTTCGCCAGCTCTGTCCTCATTCCCACTACTGGTTATGGGAATGTGGACAGAGCAGGAGACCTTGCCGGACACACATCAGGGGATAAACTGATGGGACTGAGCCACAGGAACACAGGAACAAGTGTAGATTGTGCTGACGCCACTTCAGAGATGTAGATGGCGGGGTTGGAGGTCAGGGGAAATAGTAGAGACAGTGGAGCCAGAGACCTAAGTTGGGCACGGTTAAAAATCAGTAGTGGTTTGAATGTTGATGGAGCTGGTGACTCTGCCGTCCACACAGCAGGGGATCAGCTGGCATTACTGAACCCCAGTAACACAGGAGCTAGTGTGTTTCTCTGTGCAGACGACACATCTGAGCGACAACTGGCTGTGTTGAAGCACAGGGATTATAGTTCAGGTGGTAGAAAAATGAACACACCAGCAGACCTGGATACAGTTGCCAACCACTAATTTAGTCTGTAAGAGGAATGGCAAAGTCTTTGGAGATCCAGGCCTTGTTCATTTTCAGAAAAGTCAGCCGGTCAACATTATCGGAAGATAGTCGCGTGCGACGGTCTGTTAGTACACCACCTGCGGCACTAAAGACACGTTCCGATAATACACTGGCAGCAGGGCAAGCCAGCACCTCCAATGCATACTGGCTAAGCTCTGGCCATGTATCCAGCTTAGAGACCCAAAACTTGAAGGGGGAAGAGCCATCTGGGAGTACAGCGACAGGGCAAGACATGTAGTCTGACACCATCTGACGGAAGCGTTGCCTCCTGCTGACTCGAGGCGTCGCTGATGGTGTAGACAATTGTGGTGGACACACAAAACTTTGCCACATTTGGGCCATAGTGGTCTTGCCTTGTGCTGCGGCACTGCCTCTGCTCCCTCTTTGTGCAGAGTTTCCTCCACTGCCTCGACGCACAGAGCTGCTTTGTAAAGCACTTGCAACAATGCTGTCGGGTGGAATGGAAAACATTATGGACTGCACCAGTGACTCTTCGTACTCCCGCATTTTACGCTCCCGGTTCAACGTTGGTATGAGCCTTTGTACGCTGTCCCGGTAGCGAGGATCTAGGAGGGTGTACACCCAATAATCAGCCGAGACGAGAATGTGGGCGATGCGGCGGTCGTTTCTCAGGCACTGCAGCATGAAATCAACCATGTGCTGCAGACTCCCAACTGCCAAAGAACCGCTGTCCCCTGTTTGAGGCGTGACCTCGACCTGCTCTGCATCACCCCACCCTCGCTGTACATACTGAGTAGAGGTTTGTGTACCTCCCTCCTCTGGAGAGATGTCTTCCTCCTCCATCGACTCCTCCTCATCCTCCTCACAAAGTGTCCCCTGCCTAGGCCTTTGTGAGGAAACACGTAGCGCAGACTGTCCAGAAGCAGATGGCATTTGGGACTCCTCATCCTCCACCTCTTCTGAAACCTCATCCCTTAGTGCTTGCAGTGTTTGTTGAAGCAGGCAGATAAGGGGGACAGTCATGCTGACTAGTGCATCATCTGCACTCGCCATCCGCGTGGATTCATCGAAGGCACGCAAAACGAGGCAGATGTCCTTCATAGAGGCCCACTCAATGGTGCTGAAGTGTGAACGGCGCACAGTGCGACTTGTTTGCGCCTGATGCAGCTGGTACTCCATGACTGCTGCCTGCTGCTCACACAACCGCTCCAACATATGTAACGTTGAATTCCACCGGGTGGGTAGGTCACATATGATGCGATGTTCTGGAAGGCCAAATCGTCGCTGCAGAGCAGCGAGGCGCGATCTTGCCGTGCTGGAACGTCGCAAGTGAGCGCACTCTATGCGGACCTTGTGCAACAGTGCATCAAGATCCGGATAGTCCCTCAGAAAGCTCTGCACGACCAAGTTAAGAACATGTGCCAGACATGGGATGTGTGTGAGGTTGCCTAGGCCAAGAGCTGCCACCAGATTTCGGCCATTGTCACACACTACCAAGCCCGGCTGGAGATTCGCTGGCCCAAACCACACATCGCTCTCCAGCTTGATAGCATTCCAGAGCTCCTGCGCTGTGTGGCTTCGATTCCCCAAAGAAATTAATTTGAGTACAGCCTGTTGACGTTTGGCCACGGCTGTGCTCATATCGGTCGTAACAGGCTCCTGCTCTGCTGTTTCTGAGGAACTTGAGTAGGAGGAGGAGTCTATGTGTACAGACTGGAGTCCTGCAATCCGTGGCGTTGGAAGAACACGTACAGCGCCACTCTCCAGATCCGTACCCGGCTCCACAACATTGACCCAGTGGGCAGTGAGGGAAAGGTATCGTCCCTGTCCATGGTTACTGGTCCACGCATCGGTGGTCAGGTGGACCTTGCTACTAACGGCGTTTAGTAGCGCATGTTTTATTTTGCCCTCAACATGTTTCTGCAGGGCAGGGACGGCTCGCCTGCTGAAATAAAAGCGGCTGGGCACGTTGTATTGGGGGACTGCCAATGCCATTAAGTCCCGGAAGGTGTCAGTGTCCACCAGCCTGAATGACAGCATTTCAACTGCCAGAAGTTTGGCAATGCCAGCATTCAGAGACTGTGCTCGGGGATGGTTTGCTGAGTAAGGGCGCCTTTTATCCCATGCCTGTGCTACCGATGGCTGTGATGGATGGGAACGTGCTGTTATGGGTGGAATCTGACAGGGTCTCCGGACAACAGTGGCAGAGGTTCTTCCTTGGCGATCCTGTGAGGAAGCCGAACCAGCAGTGTGTGAGCTGGAGGAAGAGGGCCCAACACGAACTGAAGAGGTGGTAGGTGGTGCTGTACGTTGGCCTACGTCTTGAGGGTGTCTCTGCAACTCCAACTCGTGCTTGGTGCGCACATGTTTCCACATATTTGTGGTATTGAGGTTGCTGACATTTCTCCCTCTTTTGACTCTCTGATGACACAGCTTGCATTTGACAAAGCAAATGTCATCTGCAACTGTGTCAAAAAAGGACCACGCACTGCAACTCTTGTGAGCGCCCGGTTTGCCTTTGGAAGGAGGAATGCTCCTAACGGGTGCCGAAGTGGAGGGTACAGGCAACCAAGTCTTCCCCCTCCCTCTGCCTCCTGTTTTGGCCGGTTGGGGAATCTCTTCCTCCGAGCTGCTCCCACCACCTTCCTGTTGCTCACGCCATGATGGGTCAAGGACCTCATCATCTTCCCTCCCCTCTTCAAACAGCTGCTTCTCCGGGGTTGTCTCGCCAGCACCGTACGCACCAGAAAGTGGCAACTGAGTCTCGTCATCATCTGATGCGTACTGAGGTGTGCTGACCATAGGCACTGGCCCACTCGCCTCTTCAGATTCAGAGGGACAAAGAAGTTGCGCATCACTGCATACTCCCTCTTCTTCACATTCAGGAATGCTGCTTGGCTGGCCCCCTCTTTCCAAGCCAACAGATTCCGAGAACAGAAGTAGAGATTGTGATGGCTCCTGTCCATGTCTCTCTGACTGCCTGGGCACTTTGGCAGGTGGTGAAGAGACAGATGGTTGCTCTTCGGTGCTCTGACCCTGAGAGGATGCGGAAGTAATTGAAGTCGATGCGTTAGCTGCCATCCATCCGACAACGGCTTCAATTTGTTCCTCCCGCAGCAGTGGGGTACGTTGAGGTCCTACAAAGCTGCGCATAAAGGACTGTTGCCTGCTAAAACTGGGGGATGCTGATCCACTGGTGCCCGCAGCAGGCCCAGAATCCCCACGTCCTCTACCTGTAGAATCCCCACGTCCTCTCCCTGCAGAATCCCCACGTCCTCTCCCTGCTGAAACTCCACGCCCACGCCCACGCCCCCGCGCCTTACTCCCTGCCTTCTTCATCTTGCAAGACTGCTTAAGATAGGCAAAAAAGGACAAAGGGGGGCCTTAGTGTGCTTATTCCTGAACAGCTGGTTACAGGTACAAGAAACACTAATTTTATGAAGTGTGTGTGTGTGGACTAGACTTTAATAGGAGCTGATGTGGCCTACACAAGTTCAAAATGTAGTGTTTGGTGAACTTTTTATGTGGTTTCTTTGTTTGAAACAAACTCAAAGTATGAGAACAAAGAATTGAAACTGATAGTATCACCAACTTTTTGGAGCTATTACAATGCAGGCAGGTAACCTACAATGCAAAAGATGAGGCTCCAAAAAAATTGGGTAATACTAATCTGGCTGCGCCGGCAGGGCACAAGCCAGAAAAAAAGGCTCCTCTATCTACTCCTATATAGTGTTTGCAACCAACCAATGTTGATGGATACGGATGGATGCACACTAATAGGAGAAGAAAAAATGAGCTGCACTCAGAGACAAATATGTGTGAGGCAGTGACGCACGTTGAGCGTCCTACAACCAGACGTAGCTGCAGGACACTCTACTCAGCGTGAGCTGCACTCACACACAGTCAGAGACCTCTCAGACAGCCGTCAACAGTGCAGCTAAGTGGGCACTGGCACTGACAGGCTGCAGAAAGGCTCCGCTGTGTACTCCTATATAGTGTTTGCAACCACCGTAGATGGAGACGGATGGATGCACACTAATAGAAGAAAAAATGAGCTGCACTCAAATAAAAATATGTGTGAGGCAGTGACGCACGCTGAGCGTCCTACAGCCAGACGTAGCTGCAGGACACACTACTCAGCGTGAGCTGCACTCACACACAGTCAGAGACCTCTCAGACAGCCGTGAACAGTGCAGCAAAGTGGACACTAGCACTGAAAGGCTGCAGAAAGGCTCCGCTGTCTACTACTAGTGTTTGCAACCAACGTATATGGATACGGATGGAAGCACACTAGATTGAAATTATTTAAAAAATGCAGCTCAAAAAATAAAAGATGTATGAGGCAGCAGTGATCACACTGGGTGGCCTACAGCCTGACGTGGCTGCAGGACCCACTCCACAGCGTGAGCTGCACTCACACAGCCCTTGCAGACAGCTGTGAAAACAGCGCTGCTAGGGAAAAGCAAGCTACAGTGGTGGTTTATGTAGCCTGGATAAAGCACAATATTGTTTTTAGAATCGCTATTTCTAACTGTCCCTCACAGTCTTCTACAGCAGCCTGTCCCTAACTGAATTCACAGCAGAGTGACCAGAAATGGCGGCTGCGGTGGCTTTTATAGTGCATCATGACATCATTTCGGCAGCCAATCACAGCCATGCCAATAGTTAACATGCCTACATGCCTAACAGGATGTGCCCACACTTCGGAGGATTCCCATTGGCTTAATCAAAGCAAGCAGGCTCATAGCATGATGGGAACTTCCTATTCCGATTCCGATCCCGGAATCCGATATGAAAAAAGTATCGGAATTAAGTATCGGAATTCCGATACCGCTGATATCGGCCGATACCCGATACTTGCGGTATCGGAATGCTCAACACTAATCACCACACTAATAACTAGTAATTATGAAAAAATCATGAATTTTTATTGTACATCAGGTCATGAAACACTACACACAATAAAAACATTTAAAAACAAGGCAAGGGACTATAACAAACAAGAGGTCCCATAGTCCACAATATGTCCACCAACTGCCTGGACAGTGTACAAATCACATATAAATTACTATTTGGTAGTAGTATGCTGCTGGTTGTTCCATTTAGGTAAGACCATAGATTATGTAAAACAAAACCTGATACACAGTGGTTATAGTATACTCAGGTAGAGTGTAATATCATATCAAGCATAATACCTGAATAAATGACCACACAAAGAATATGTTTAATCCTAGTAGTCAGTGGCTCTAGCAGATCAAAAGTGAAATACTGAGAGATGCACTAGCCCTGATTGAAGTATAGCTATACATCACCATTTCCCTATCAGGGTAAGTATCAGAGTCCGGTCACCCAGTCATCCCAGTCAGCAGTCAGACAGGCAGCCCATCAGGTGGCATAAAGAAACCCACGCGTTCCGACACACAAGGTGTCTTCCTCAAGGTGAGTGTACCCCATCCCTGTGTACACCAGATATTTATATACAGCAATCATTAGAAAATAAAGAGACACCTGACGCCTGACACTACACCATCTACGTGTCACTTCACCTACTCTGCCCTGGGACTACAGCCCTGCCTGTGGAGGGCTATAACATCATTGCTGCACCACACCATCTGTCCCAGAGGATCTGTCTGCAGCGTCAGCTTACATCTCTTTTGCCAAACACCACAGGTGGCGTCACAAATCACTTATAAACTTTCATCACCATAAGCACACTGCAACAACTCCTTTTACAATGGGTGCCCAGGGCCACGGGCCGGGTCCCAGCTACCGTGACATCTCCCATTGAAGCTCATCGGGCCTGGTGCCGAGTACCCCACAGCCCTGGGAGGGTGACCCAAATGCTACCTAGGGGGTTGGTTCCTGACCCAAGATTTATATAAGAACTAGGAACTGGTGTCAGTGAAGTGTTCTGGGCTTTTGGGGAGACTCTGGCAGTGATGGATGGAGATTTATAAGTGTATCTCTCGCCTGAGACTGGGAGTAGTTATATCACCCTCACTGCAGCGTGCCTAATAGCCAGTACACAGCAAGGCAGCGACTACTTATCCTAGGTGTAGTTCCCTGACTGACCTGAGGGTATGGGGGCGCCAGAGAGCTGCAAGTTCCAAACCGGAACAGGAAAGTGGGATATAATAAATCCCCTGACGAACTGGGGGCAATCAAACACCCCCAGTTGATGACAACTCAGTAATGTCAATACTGAAAGTAACCTGGCACCTAAAGGGAACCAGATGAGGATTTGCCCCTTGATGCTATTAACCCCTTCACCCCCAAGGGTGGTTTGCACGTTCATGACCGGGCCAATTTTTACAATTCTGACCACTGTACCTTTATGAGGTCATAACTCTGGAACGCTTCCATGGATCCCAGTGAGTCTGACATTGTTTTCTCGTGACATATTGTACTTCATGTTAGTGGTAAAATTTCATTCAAATAACTTGCGTTTATTTGAAAACGGAAATTTGGCGAAAATTTTGAAAATTTCGCAATTTTCCAACTTTGAATTTTTTTGCCCTTAAATCACAGAGATACGGCACACAAAAAACTTGATAACTAACATTTCCCACATGTTTACTTTACATCAGCACAATTTTGGAACCAAAATTTTTTTTTGTTAGGAAGTTATAAGGGTTAAAAGTTGACCAGCGATTTCTCATTTTTACAACACCATTTTATTTTTAGGACCTCATCACATTTGAAGCCACTTTGAGGGGTCTATATGATAGAAAATACCCAAAAGTGACACCATTCTAAAAACTGCACCCCTTAAGGTGCTCAAAACCACATTCAAGAAGTTTATTAACCCTTTAGGTGCGTCACAGGAATTTTTTTGAATATTTAAAAAAAAATGAACATCTAACTTTTTTTCATAAAAAAAATACTTCAGGTTCAATTTTTTTTATTTTACCAAGGGTAACAGGAGAAATTGAACTGCAAATGTTATTGTGCAATTTGTCCTGAGTACGCAGATACCTGATATGTGGGGGGGAACGACTGTTTCGGCGCATGGCAGAGCTCAGAATGGAAGGAGCGCCGTTTGACTTTTTCAATGCAAAATTGGCTGGAATTCAGATTGGACGCCATGTCACGTTTGGAGAGTCCCTGATGTACCTAAACAGTGGAAACCCCCTACAAGTGACCCCATTTTGGAAACTAGACCCCCCAAGGAACTTATCTAGATATGTGGTGAGAACTTTGAACCCACAAGGGCTTTACAGAAGTTTATAACGTACAGCGGTACAATTAAAAAATCATATTTTTTCCACAAAAATGATCTTTTCACCCAAATTTTTATTTTCCCAAGGGTAACAGAACCCTAAAAGTTATTGTGCAATTTGTCCTGAGTACGCTGATACCCCACATGTGGGGGTAAACCACTATTTGGGCGCATGGCAGAGCTCGGAAGGGAAGCAGCGCCATTTGACGTTTTTGGCTGGAATTGAGATCGGACACCATGTCGCGTTTGGAAAACTCCTGATGTACCAAAACAGTGGAAACACCCCACAAATGACACCATTTTGGAAACTAGACCCCCTAAGGAACTTATCTAGATGTGTGGTGAGCACTTTGACCCCCCCAGTGCTTCACAGAAGTTTACAACGCCCGGGCGTGAAAATAAAAAATTCATATTTTTTCCACAAACATGATCTTTTAGTCACCATTTTTTTATTTTCCCAAGGGTACCAGGAGAAATTGGACCCCAAAAGTTGTTGTCCAATTTGTCCTGAGTATGCTGATACCCCATACGTGGGAGAAAACTACTGTATGGGCACACGTCGGGGCTCGGAAGGGAAGTAGTGACGTTTTGGAATGCAGACTTTGATGGAATGGTCTGCGGGTGTCATGTTGCCTTTGGAGAGCCCCTAATGTACCTAAACAGTGGAAACCCCCCACAAATGACACCATTTTGTAAACTAGACCCCCCAAGGAACTTATCTAGATGTGTGGTGAGCACTTTGAACCCCCCAGTGCTTCACAGAAGTTTACAACGCCCGGGCGTGAAAATAAAAAATTTGTATTTTTTCCACAAACATGATCTTTTAGTCACCATTTTTTTATTTTCCCAAGGGTACCAGGAGAAATTGGACCCCAAAAGTTGTTGTCCAATTTGTCCTGAGTACGCTGACACCCCATATGTGGGATAAAACTACTGTATGGACACACGTCAGGGCTCGGAAGGGAAGTAGTGACGTTTTGGAATGCAGACTTTGATGGAATGGTCTGCGGGTGTCATGTTGCCTTTGGAGAGCCCCTAATGTACCTAAACAGTGGAAACCCCCACAAGTGACCCCATTTTGGAAACGAGACCCCCTAAGGAACTTATCTACATGTGTGGTGAGCGCTTTGAACCCCCAAGGGCTTCACAGAAGTTTATAATGCCCGGGCATGAAAATAAAAAAATCGTATTTTTTTCCACAAACATGATCAATTAGTCCCCAATTTTTTCATTTTCCCAAGGGTAACAGGAGAAATTGGACCCCCAAAAGTTGTTGTCCAATTTGTCCTGAGTACGCTGACACCCCATATGTGGGAGAAAACTACTGTATGGACACACGTTGGGGCTCGGAAGGGAAGCAGTGACGTTTTGGAATGCAGACTTTGATGGAATGGTCTGCGGGTGTCATGTGCGTTTGGAGAGCCCCTGATGTACCTAAACTATTGAAACTCCCCACAAGTGACGCCATTTTGGACACTAGACCCCCCACAGAACTTATCTAGATGTGTGGTGAGCACTTTGAACCCCCAAGTGCTTCACAGAAGTTTATAACACTCGGACGTGAAAATAAAAAAATCATTTTTTTCCACAAAAATGATATTTTTGCCCCCAATTTTTTATTTTCCTAAGGGTAACAGGAGAAATTGGACCCCAAAAATTGTTTGGCAATTTGTCCTGAGTAGGCTGATACCCTACATGTGGGGGTAAAACACTGTTTGGGCGCATAGCAGAGCTTGGAAGGGAAGGAGCACCATTTGACTTTTTCAACTCAGAATTGGCTGGAATTGAGATCAGACGCCATGTTGCATTTGGAGAGCCCCTGATGTGCCCAAACAGTGGAAACCCCCAATTCTAACTCCAACCCGAACCCCAACACGCCCCTAACCCTAACCCTAGCCCTAACCCTAGCCCTAACCCTAACCCTAGCCCTAACCCTAACCCTACCCTAACCCTAACCCTAGCCCTAACCCTAGCCCAACACACCCCTAGCCCTAACCCTAACCCTAACCCTAATGGAAAAATGGAAATAAATTGAAATTTTTTTTATTTTATTATTTTTCCCTAACTAAGGGGGTGATAACGGGGGGTTTGATTTACTATTTATGGCGGTTTTTATGTTTGGCAGCTGTCGCACGCTAAAAGACGCTTTTTATTGTAAAAATAGTTTTTGCATCACCACATATTGAGAGCTATAATTTTTCCGAATTTTGACCCACCGAGTCATGTGAGGTCTTATTTTTTGCGGGACGAGTTGACGTCTTTATTGGTACCATTTTCGGGCATGTGGAATTTTTTGATCGCTTTTTATTCCGATTTTTGGGACGCAGAATGAACAAAAACCAGCGTTTCATGAATTTCTTTTGGGGGGGTGCGTTTACACCGTTCCGCGTGCGGTAAAATTGATAAAGAGGTTTTATTCTTCACGTCAGTACGGTTACAGCGATACCTCATTTAGGTCTTTTTTTATGTTTTTGTCGGTTTTATGCAATGAAAACTATTTTATATAAAAAATAATTATTTTTGCATCGCTTTATTCAGCGAGCTATAACTTTTTTATTTTTTCGCTGATGATGCTGTGTGGTGGCTCGTTTTTTGCGGGACAAGATGACGTTTTCAGCGGTACCATGGATATTTATATGCGTCTTTTTGATCGCGCGTTATTACACTTTTTGTTTGGTAGTATGATAATAAATCATTATTTTTTGCTTCGTTTTTTATTTTTATTTTTTAAGGGGTTCGCTAAAGGGGTTAACTAATGGAACAGTTTTATAGGGTGGGTCGTTACGGACGCGGCAATACCTAATATGTGTACTTTTATTGTTTTTTTTTTTATTATTTCCAAAAAATGGATTTATTGGGGGAATATATTTTTTTTTTCTAATATATTTGGCGATTTTTTTAAAAATTATTTTTACACTTTTTTTTTTTTTTTTTTTTACTTTATTAAATAGTCCCAGGTGGGACATCACTGTCCTGTGACAGATCGCTGATCTGTCACATCACAGATCACTGTGACAGATCAGCGATCTGACACAGGCACTGCAGAAGGCTTCCTCATGCCTGCGCTTTGCAGGCACTGAGGAAGCCAGCTTCCTCAGGCCCCCGAAGGCCCCCGTCGCCATCTTGGATTCGGGGGCCTGGAGGAAAGGAGCTCCCCGCAGCAGCGCTGCACATTGCGCTGCCATGGGGGGCTCAGGGAAGCATGGAGGGAGCCCCCTCCCTGCCGATGCTTCCCTTTAACCCCCGGTACACCGCGATCATGTTTGATCGCGGTGTGCAAGGGGTTAACGTGTCGCGGGCGGTCCGTGAACGCCCCTGACACATTGTGCCAGGTGTCAGCTGTGATAATCAGCTGACACCCGGCCGCGATCAGCGGCGCTCACCACGTGGGCGCCGCTGATCGCGGTAGACGTACTATCCCGTCCACGGTCATACGGGCCCGGGTACCGTGGACGGGATAGTACATCGGATGTCAGGAAGAGGTTAATAGTGCTTAAGCAGCCTCTAAATACCCTTTTTAAAGGGTTGTCCACTATTCGGACAATCCCTTCTCAATTGATATATTTCCTCCTGAATGTGTTTGTTGTTAAAGTAGTGGACAACCAATTTGAAAAGATTATTCGGAGGTAGCTTAAGCATTTCTAATACCTTCAAAGCGTAAATCCTGATGACAGGTTCCCTTTAAGAGCCAAATTGCTTCATCTACTGCCTGTTTTAGCCCTAAATGTGTTTAAAAATTAAGTCGACTTGTCCCTGTTTTCCGTGCCTGAAGTCAATGGAGTAATCCTGTCATTTGAACAGTCCTTTATAATTACATTGCCAGATTTTTACTGAGACAGTACACGTTTGCATAATTCTCTTGTCTGGTTGACCCCTTAATGACCCCAGCTTTGTCCGGTTTTGCGTTTTCGTTTCCCCTTCTTCCCAGAGCCATAACTTTTTTATTTTTCTGTCAATATGGCCATGTGAAGGCTTATTTTTTGCAGGACGAGTTGTACTTTTTAAAGACATTATTGGTTTTAGCATGTCTTGTACTCGAAAACAGGAAAAAAATTCTAAGTGCGATGAAATTGCAAATAAAAGTGCAATCTCACATATGTTTTTTGCTTGGCTTTTTTGCTAGGTTCACTGACCTGCCTTTATGACCTGCCTTTATGATACTCCAGGTCATTATGAGTTCATAGAAACCAAACATGTCTAGGTTCTTTTTTATCTAAGTGGTGAAAAAAATTCCAAAGTTTAGCGTCTCCATTTTTCGTGATCTCAGGTTGGGTGAGGGCTTATTTTTTGCATGCCGAGCTGACATTCTTAAGGATACCATTTATGTGCAGATACGATCTTTTGATCGCCCGTTATTGCATTTTAATGCATTGACCAAAAAAAACGTAATTCTAGCGTTTTGATTTTTTCCCACTATGCCGTTTAGCGATCGGGTTAATCCCTTTTTTATTGATAGATTGGGCAATTCTGAACTCGGTGATACCTAATATAATAATAATAATACATTTTATTTCTATAGCGCCGACATATTCCGCAGCGCATTACATTTCAGAGGGGACTTGTACAGACGATAGACATTACAGCATAACAATAATCACATAGATCATAACAGATACCAAGAGGAATGAGGGCCCTGCTCGCAAGCTTACGATCTATGAGGAAAAAAAAAGGGAGACACAAAAGGTGGGTGTATGTGAATGTGTGATGTAACGATAATGTAAAATATCATGTATGATTTCTCTGGAACATTCCAGACTCTCCTATTCACATACTGAACACTGCTATGTCAGTGGTGTGTGTTTGACCCCTTTCTTTCCCCTCTTCTTAGCCTGCCAGCAGCTTGTAATACTCTCACACACTCCGCAGATGGGACCCCCTCCCCCTTCAGCTTCTGCACACTCATTGTAATGTGAAACTCCAGTGTGAGCTCATTCCTGTCTCACAGAAGGGTGTCTCTTTGTCTCCAAAATATGCTGAGCTACTCTCATAGACAATAATGAGAATCTAATAATTTGGTCATAAAACACTGCATGTTTATGATAAAAAAATGAAAGTTAGATTTCTGCGACGTGCGTCAACTAAGCTTCATAGCCCATGTTTTTCACGGTTCCAGTGCCAACAGAAAAAGATAAATGGATTTCTCCTGAATGGTGTGAAATAACTAGTTTGAGTTTGGTTTTGGAGGAATGCCAGTGACAAGCTGGAAAAGATGATAATATGTGCATTTCTATACAAGGTACCCTCTGTGAGTTAAGATTATTATAAGTTTTTTAGCCAGATTGTAACTGTGAAAGCAGGGGGAGGACTGTCACAAGCCAGCCCCTTTAGTGATGTCACAAGCCCAAAAGTATAAGGTATTTTCCCCTAACCCCCCCATTCATTCTTCCCTGGGATGCCATGGCAATAAGATTTCAAATGAATGGTGATGTCTGGCTCCACCTCCCCAGCATGGTTTTTCCTGAAATGATCGGACCAACATGTGAGTTTTATTTCTTTCCTTAATCCTGCTTTATTTGCATTCGCATTGTACATACTGTTATTGTCTCATATTGTAAAACCTTTTTATCTTCTGTAAACACTGCCCATCTTTTGGGAACAAACTATAAAATTATTAGTTCCGTCTCCTTGCCCTATGACGAATTCACGTGCCTAAGAGTTAATTACGCTACTAATTTGGGTTAGCTTCGAACCCCTCTATTAATTTTAAATATTAATAAGAGAAATCTGAAGCTGGTAGCAGCGGAGTGTGCTCTGGGCAGGTGGGCCAGCTGGCAGTGATGGAAGGGGTTTTATTAGCTGATTTGTCTGGCTGCAGCCAGGGCTAGTAATAATTCCCTCGCTGCAGTGGCCTAATAGACAGTGCACAACAAGTAGCCCATCCGGCAAATAATTATCCTAGGTGCAGTTCCCTGAGTGACCTGAGGGTAAGGGGGGTGCCAGAGAGCTGCAAGTTCCAAAGTGGAACTGAAAAGTGGGATATACATAAATCCCGGCAGCTTGTAACATATTGTGGCAGCAGTGGGATATCTACAATAAACCCCTGCGGTAAATTGTTAGGGCAAGACTAGCTTGCTGTTTTTCATCGCATTGTGACAGTGGTGGGATAACTAAGATAAGCCCCCTGCACATGTGATAGCCGTGTGCGGGCACAGGTCATACAACCCCTGATCGTGACATGTGATTTTTTTTAATTGTTTTATTTTGAATGGGGCGAAGGGGGGGTGATGTAAACTTTTATTTTTTTTTCATATTTTTAAATTCCTTTTTTTTTAATTTTGGCATGTTTCAATAGCCTCCATGGGGGGCTAGAAGCTGACATAGCCTGATCGGCTCTGCTACATATGGGCGATGAGCAGATCGCCTATGTGTAGCTGAATTAATGCATTGCTATGAGTGCTGACCATGGAGGTCCAGGAGACCTCTGGTTGTTATGCCAACGCATTGCTGACCCCTGATCATGTGACTGGGTAAGCGATACACGTATCTCAGGCCCAGCGGCCAGAAGCGTTTGTTAAATGCCGCTATCAGTGTTTGACAGCGTTTAACTAGTTAATAGGCGCGGGTAGATTGCAATTCCACCTGCGCCTATTGCGGGCACATGTCAGCTGTTCAAAACAGCTGACATGTCCTGGCTTTGATGCACACTCACCGCCGGAGCCCTCATCAAAGTGGGGGATCTGACCTCGGACATACGCAGAACAACACACCCCCATCTGGCCACAAATAGAAAACTCACAGATAGCACCTTATTCCTTGGAGAGCCTAATCTGGGCCACAGGACCCTTACCAAAGGATGTGGCTTTACATTCGTCATATACTTCTCACTCCCTGCGTCTCTGGATAGCGAACAGATTCCAATTTGCAATACAATCTCACCCCTCCCCACTCTTAAATCTGTTTAATAACCCCATGTTTCCGCCAGGAATTACGTCTCGGAATTACACGTGGTGGCAGCAGAATAAATTAACTAGGCTACAAAATTCATCGACTCACTTTAAACTAATGTCAAAACAAGAGTTTGTCACAAATATCAGGTTCCGAGGTCTGAGGCTTTCAGACTGGAACAAATTTTCCACTTTATGCAAAACCTAACAGTAGGCTCACCAAACATAAAACATACAACGTACGAGTTAAAATGTTTATATGACCCCCTGGGTAGTGGCCTTATATCCCAACTCTATTTTATATTTAATCAACCTAGAGACGGCTTTAAATTGAAATCTATGAACCAATGGGAAGCAGACCTACAAATCTCCCTCACACCTCAAAGGTGGTACAGGTGTTATGAGAATATAATGAGGGGTAGCAATCAAGTTTCACTCACCGAAACATCCCTTAAACTGTTCCATAGGGTTCACTACGCACCTAGCTTTTTGCACAATATCTACCATTCAGTCCCTGCAATTGTTTAAGAGGGTGCACAGATAGTGGGGATACCCTCCACATATGGTGGACATGCCCGATAGTAAAGTCTCTCTGGAAGATGTGGTAAAACTAATTGACAATATATTGAGTAAGAAATTGCTTCTGTCACCGTCAGAACTACTGCTGGGAGACAGACCAATCAATGCTAATAATGGGACCTGCCGTCTTATTGACTTTATTGCAATGGCAACAAGAAACCACATAGCTAGCAGATGGAAGACTAGTACGCTATCAATAACGCAGCTGAAGAGAAGGGTTAATTTGATAATGTTATACGAGAAAATAGAAGCCATCAGATCTGATTCTCTCGACATTTTTTGAAATATCTGGAACCTTGGATTCAGGCCCATGGGGATGATGACCTTTCCAGGATTATATTTTTATCTACATAGCATGCTGACATGGTAGTTGTCTCTTAGAGTTATAGTCTCTAAAGCAAACTCTCTAGTACCTCACGTCTATTTATTTTATATTATCAACACTCATTATACACTTCCCTCTGTCCCTACCCACTCCGTTAAGACTAGATTAGTCGTGTTATAATTGTTTTTCTACAGATATTTAAAAATTAAGAATAAGAAGTCAAGGATAACGTATGACATTTTGTTTCTTTTCCTATGTACTTCCCCCTGCGAAGGGATCCTTGTACTCTAATGTGAATGTATTTCATACTTAATGATTCTTTTCAATAAAACCGTTGAAACTAAATAAATAAAGTTCTACTATGTAAATAAGAACTGACAAGGGTCTCTGCTCTGTTATCAATAAGGCTGTGTGCACACGCTGCGGATTAGGTGCGGATTCATCCCCGCGGATTTTGTAAAATCCGCAGGTGAAACCGCAGGTCAAAAGACCTGCGGTTTTACCTGCGGATTGCTCTGCGGTTTTGTCCTGCGGTTTTTCATCTCCTCAATAGAGGAGATGGCAAACCGCAGGAGAATCCGCAGAAAGAATTGACATGTCAATTCTTTCTGCGGATTGAAAACCGCAGATAATCCGCGCGGAAAATTCCGCACCGTCTGCACTGCGGTTTTTGATTCCCATAGGGAATCATGGTACTGTACACCGCAGCAGAAACTGCTGCGGGTCCGCAGCAGCCAAAACCGCTGCGGAACCGCAGCAAAATCCGCAGCTTGTGCACACAGCCTTAGAGATGAAAGAAACAGATCAATTTATTTCTCATGTGTCTGTAACACGGGTGGGTGTTGACCCACTTCCCCACTGGCTCTGCTTAACCCGGGGGGCTGTAACTAAGTGACTACCTGGTATTCATTAGAGCCTTTGTTGTTGAGTATAGACCTGGCCACAGGTTGTCACCGGGTACCACTCCAGAGCAGTCCTCAGTAGAGTTGAGCGACTTTTGGTTTTTTAGGGTCGAGTTTCGTTTCGTGAAACCCGACTTTTCCAAAAGTCGGGTCGAGCAAGATCGGCCGATTATAGGGAAAAGTCGGGGTCGTTCCGAAACACGAAACCCAATGTAAGTCAATGGGGAATAAAAGTCCGCAGTGAGAGGAGGACAGGAAACACACCTACAGAGCCCATTTGAATGCCAAAAGCATCAATTCTTCTTACTTAAGCTTGTCAACCTTAATTAACTTCATAATACAAGTTACGCACTGAAAAATGGGGGTTATTTGGCTAAAGTTGTGGGGGGGTAGGGCTGGCTCCAGGTTTTCATGTGCCCTGGGCGAAAGAGCGCCCCTTTAACACATACCACAACTCATCATGCTCCGATACGGCAGAGAAATAGCGGTATAGTACAATGAAAAATACTTCACTTTTTACATCTCATGACGAGGCCCATCTATTTCTCCATACAGAATCATTGGTCCCATATAATGTTTGAAACAGTATATGATGAGCTCCACATAATGCTACAGTATATGTTGGTCCCCATGGATGAAGCTCCACTGTCTTATGGGCCCAAATAATGCTCCAAACATAATGGGCCCCATTTCTAATGCTCTAGTGTATAATGGGCCCTGTAAATGCTGCTCCAGTGTCTGATGTCCACCTTTGGAATGTTCCAGTGTATGGTGGGCCCCATCTATCATTCTCCAGAGTATAGTGCTCCCCAAAAATTGCTGTCCCAACATTGAAAACAATCAAATAAGTCTCCTCGCTAGGGAATCCCTGTACTAGTCTGGACTCCTCGTCGTCCCCATCTTCCATCTCACTGCACAGTATTTCAACCTTGCAAGTGCTGTGATCCTGAGCAAGCAGGGGGGGCCCACTCTTTGGCGACGGCACTGGCACAGGGCCCCTGATAGTACGGTGGTGTGTCTGATGGCGGGTGGGCCGAACCTGCACTTTCATCTGCAGCTTCCTCTTTGTCACCGTGTAAGATGGAACTGTATATGGGAAGGGTAAACTGAGTTTCATCAGGGTCAGATTCAGGCCGTGTAGCATGCGAGGGGAATGTAGTGGTCTGGGTCAATGTACCAGCAGATTCATCGAGCAGTGGCTGGGCATCAGTGCACTTGTGTCGCCCCCAGGAGTACGGTCGCCACAGTGGCATTACCTTCCTCCTAGGGAGTGTGATGTCATGCTTGGGAGCAACGAAGGATCTCTCTAGCAGGTTAACTGATTGGGCGGCGTTATTCCCACGAGTCATGACCCTCCAAACAGCGTTCATGAAGGCAAAGTGTTTTTTTTTTTAAGTGGGCAGTATGGTTGCAAAGCTGAACCTTAAAGGAATGTCCAGAAGGGCACCACCAGGAGTGGAGCCTACGGTTAAATTCGACTCCACCTGGGAAACCTCAACCATGCCAGCTACAGAAAAGATGCACACATTGCAAGCTTAATTCCATTAACGAACGAGACTCCGTCATGCCCCGCGGTCCGAGTCCGGCTTACTAGAGGGACACGTGAGGCTCTGGCACATGAGATTGGCCAATAACTGGTGTGTCATGCCCTTACATGTCCGTGGCTGCATGTGCGCTACACTGAAAAGGCCAGCGTTTGTCGCTTACAGGTGCAGATAACCCGCTGAACAACGTTAGTGATGGGGATCACTGATTACAATTATTACCCGCGAACGATGATTTCCCAGTAAGTGCAGGTCAACCGCAGTTCCGGAATTAGGCCTAACCGTCATTCCTGAAAAAATGAAAAACTTATGTGTGCAAACCACAGGTGCTGTAGCTTGCTTAACAGCTCGCCAGCCATTCTCATGCCCAGTATGGATTACACGTGATTGCACAAAGGTGAGAAAGGATACCGTATCCCCGGATAACATGTATGGATAGCGTAACAATCAAAATATATGTCAATACATCAGGAGGCAGGCTCAGACGGTGTTAGGCCCAGTATGGCTTGCACGTGATTGCACAAAGGTGAGAAAGGGTACCGTATCCACGGATAACGTATGGATAGCGTACACATTCAAAATATATGTCTATACATCAGGAGGCAGGCTCAGACGGTGTTAGGCCCAGTATGGATTGCACGTGATTGCACAAAGGTTAGAAAGGGTACCGTATCCCCGGATAACATGTATGGATAGCGTACACATTCAAAATATATGTCTATACATCAGGAGGCAGGCTCAGACGGTGTCAGGCACAGTATGGATTTGACGGCCCAGACTACACAGCGGAGGAGCAGGGAGAGGTAAAGATTGCAAATGCTGGGGCCCTGCCCAAGTAAGGGGGCCCACTCGTGGGCGTCGGTACTGGCACTGGGCCCCTCATAGTACGGCGGTGTGTCTGACGGCGGGTGTGCACCACCACCGTCAGAGACACTTGATTGCACTATGAGGGACCCTGTGCCAGTCCCCGCGCCCAAGAGTCGGCCTACCCACCTGTCCAGGGCAACGGCACTCGCACGGTGTCGTGCGCTAGGTGGTGACCCCGGCCATGGGGGGGGAGGCAGCACAGTTAGGGAGTTTTAGAAAGTGGCATATGTTGATGTTGGACATTCAGCTGATGCAAAAGGCGAAATAGGTCAAGTCCCAGGAAGAGGTGGACCAAAGCAAGCCATTTTTCTGTCACCCTATGTGTCATCAGGGGAAGGTGGGACAAAATCCTTGGAAACCCATGCATGGTTCATTTTAATGAAGGTTAGATCATCCACATTTTGGGTTGACAGACGGGTCCTTTTTTCTGTCAGGATTGATCCAGCTGCACTGAAGACTCTTTCCGATAGCACACTTGCAGCTGGGCAAGCGAGCTCCTGTAAGGCATATTGTGCCAATTCAGGCCAGGTGTCCAGTTTAGCGTCCCAATAGTCAAAGGGGAATGACCTGTGTGGGAGAACATCGATATGGGAGGAAAAGTAGTTTGTAACCATAGTTGACAACTGCTGTCTCCTGTCACTTTCCATCGATGCAGTATTACCAGTTGTGTGAGCGGTACTTGAAAAATCAGTCCACAACATTGTCATGAAACCCCTGTCTCCAACGCCACTTCTGCTGTGTGCACCATGAACACCTCTGCCAAGCTGCCCCCGGCCCGTACGGCTCGTGTGAGAACCATCACCGCTGCTGTGTGCTGGGAATGCCTCAAGCAACCGATTTACCAGAGTTGCTTGTTTATTAGCCAATATTAGGTCAAGGTTCTCCTGTGGCATGATGTTTTGTAATTTGCCTTTATAGTGTGGATCCAGGATGCTGGCCAACCAGTAGTCGTCATCGTTCATCATTTTGGCAATGCGGGGGTCCCTTTTTAGGATCTGCAAGGCATAATCTGACATGTGGGCCAATGTTCCCGGTGTCAATGATGCACTGCGAGTGCTGGTTGGAGGAGCACTTTCTGGCAAATCCACATCCCTCCAGTCACGCACAAACCCTGTACCATACCTTGCCACGCCAACATTTTCACTTGCCCCACGAGATGCATCCTCCTCCCCTAAATAATCATCCCCATCATCATCCTCCTCCTCCTCTTCTTCCTCCACCTCGTCCAGGAGAGGTCCCTGAGCAGACAATGGCTGAATGTCATCAAGGATTCCCTCCTCCTCTTCCTCCTCATCAACATTGGCTGCAGACGCCTGCTCCTTAAGGTGCGTCAAAGTTTGCATGAGCAGACGCATAAGTGGGATGCTCATGCTTAGGATGGCATCGTCTGCGCTTACCAGCCGTGTGCATTCCTCAAAACACTGAAGGACTTTACAGAGGTCTTTCAGCTTCGACCACTGCACACCTGTCAACTCCATGTCTGCTCTCAATGTGCCTGGCCGTGTATCCTCCCACAAATGCATTATGGCCTGCCTCTGCTCGCTCAGCCGCTCCACCATGTGCAGGGTGGAGTTCCACCTTGTTGCAATGTCGATAATGAGGCGGTGGTTGGGAAGGTGGAGCAATCGCTGCAGCTTCTGCATACGAACGGAGTGTACAGGCGACCGGCGGATGTGCGCGCACAGTCTTCGCACCTTCTGGAGCAGGGCTGTTAACTCCGGATAATTTTTGAGGAAGCACTGCACCACCAGGTTCAAGGTGTGAGCCAAGCAAGGTATGTGGCTGAGTTTTGAAAGGGCTATGGCTGCCGCAAAATTACGGCCGTTATCACTAACTACCTTGCCTGCCTCAAGATGTACACTGCCCAGCCATGACTCAGTTTGTCACTTCAAGTACTCGGCCAGCACCTCGGCGGTGTGTCTGTCGCCCAAACACATCATCTGCAACACAGCCTGCTGACGCTTTCCACTAGCTGCTCGATAGGGGGACACCTCGTGTGCAACAGTGGCAGGTGCAGATGGAGTGCTCGTACAATTGCGCTCTGTGGACGAGCTTTCGCTTCTGGAGGAGGAGGAGGAGGGTCGAACGCCTACAGCCTACTGTTTCCTATACCATGGGCTAGGCAGCACTGTCCCACCACCGCTGTCCCCTGTGGACCCTGCATCCACCACATTAACCCAGTGCGCAGTGATGGACACGTAACGGCCCTGGCCATGCCGACTGGACCATGCATCAGTTGTGAGGTGCACCTTTCCACTCACTGACTGCTTGAGTGCATGGACAATGCGGTCTTTTACATGATCGTGGAGGGCTGGGATGGTTTTGCGAGAGAAGAAGTGGCGACTGGGTAGGTCATAGCGTGGTACTGCATAGGCCATGAGTTCGCGGAAAGCTGCGCTTTCCACCAACCGAAAGGGCATCATCTCAAACGAGATTAGTTTGGCAATGTGGGCGTTCAAACCCAGTGTACGCGGATGAGAGACTGAGTACTTTCTTGACCTAGTCATAGTGTCTGGGAGGGTGAGCTGGACTTGAGAGCTGCATATGGTGGAAGTAGCGGTGGACAGGGCGGACTGAGAGAGGGTTGATGATGGTGATGGAGTTGGTGTTCTTTCTGATGGCCTAGATTCAGTATTTCGTTGATATAACAGTGGGATTCCCTGACTGCTGTGGCCTTGCAACGACACCTCAACATTTGCTGCTGTGCTAACCGGTGGGCTTACAGTGGGGGAAACAATGTAGCGTTGCTGACTACCTTCTTTGTGATCAGTTGCACATGTGGCACTTGAGGTTTGGTGTTGTGTCCACGCTTGCAAGTGCATGGTGGTTAAATGTCTAAGCATTCAACTGGTATTCAAATTTTTCAGATTTTTCCCTCGGCTAAAGGTCTTTGCGCACTTCTTACAGATAACCTTGGCCTGATCATGAGGATTTTGTTCAAAAAAGTGCCACACTGCACTCTTCCTACTTTGGCAGACATTTTGCGGCCTAGCACGCTGTGATCTTTTGACCCTCTGGACAAGCTGTCCAGCAACTCTTTTGATTTTTGGAACCTGTCTTTGGAGTGCTCCGGGCCTGCCAGATAACAGCTGTTGCGATGTCGATGTCTGCTGTGGATGCTCCTCATCTGAGCTATTGGAAGCAGCACCCTCTTCCCCCAATGGATGCCAATCTGGGTCAACAACTGGGTCATCCATCACCTCCTCTTCAATGTCATGTGCACCTTCCTCTGTGTCACCGTGTATGGTGGTATAGTGTGCGGGAAGGGGCGCCTGAGTCTCATCAGGGTCAGAATCTGGCTCTGTACACTGCGAGGACAATGTAGTGCTCTGAGTGAATGTACCAGCAGAATCATCTATCAGCGGCTGTGCATCAGTGCACTCCATGTCAGATTCATCTTGGCCTGGGTAATTCACCATTTCACTTGATAATCCAGGCATGGTATGTGAAAACAGCTCCATGGAGTAATCAGTAGTATGGCCTGCGTCATCCTTCAATCTTGGTTGGGGTGAAGGACACAAGGAAAGGTGTGGTTCATGAACATGAGCCTCCAAAGACGACTCAGTGCTTTTACTTTTTACAACTTCAGAAGAGGAGGCGATAGAGTCAGCAATGTAAGACAAAACTTTTTCCTGATGCTCTGGCTTTAAAAGCGGTTTGCCAACTCCTAGAAAACTAAGCCTTCGAAGCCTTATGGAGCCAGACGATGACGCAGGCTCAACACCTCCTGCATTCGGTCCTATTTTGCTCTTGCCACTACCATCAGATCCACCACCAACACCATCATTACCAGCTGCCAACCCCCGCCCAATTCCACGGCCTCTTCCACCAGCCTTCCTCATTTTTTGTAGAAATGTAGACAAAATCCAACAAACTATATAGTAATGTAAAACAAGGTACAAGGTGTCTATAGGACAGGGGAGATTTTGAATTTCTGCACACACTTGTGGACACTGGACACTTATGGATTGTGTGAGGCCCACTGAATATCACAGCGCTATGTCACAGGCTCGATGGCACAGGTGTGAAAAAAGTGACGACAGGATAAGGGAGATTTTGAATTTCTGCGCACACTAGTGGACACTGGACACTTTTGGATTGTGTGAGGCCCACTGAATATCAGAGCGCTATGTCACAGGCTCGATGGCAAAGGTGTGAAAAAAGTGACTACAGGATAAGGGAGATTTTGAATTTCTGCACACACTAGTGGACACTGGACACTTTTGGATTGTGTGAGGCCCACTGAATATCAGAGTGCTATGTCACAGGCTCGATGAAACAGGTGTGAAAAAAGTGACTACAGGATCACAGAGATTTTGAATTTCTGCACACACTAGTGGACACTGGACACTTCTGGATTGTGTGAGGCCCACTGAATATCAGAGCGCTATGTCACAGGCTCGATGGCACAGGTGTGAAAAAAGTGACTACAGGATCACAGAGATTTTGAATTTCTGCACACACTAGTGGACACTGGACACTTTTGGATTGTGTGAGGCCCACTGAATATCAGAGCGCTATGTCACAGGCTCGATGGCACAGGTGTGAAAAAAGTGACTACAGGATAAGGGAGATTTTGAATTTCTGCACACACTAGTGGACACTGGACACTTTTGGATTGTGTGAGGCCCACTGAATATCAGAGCGCTATGTCACAGGCTCGATGGCACAGGTGTGAAAAAAGTGACTACAGGATCACAGAGATTTTGAATTTCTGCACACACTTGTGGACACTGGACACTTATGGATTGTGTGAGGCCCACTGAATATCACAGTGCTATGTCACAGGCTCGATGGCACAGGTGTGAAAAAAGTGACTACAGGATAAGGGAGATTTTGAATTTCTGCACACACTAGTGGACACTGGACACTTTTGGATTGTGTGAGGCCCACTGAATATCAGAGCGCTATGTCACAGGCAGAAATTGGCTAGTGTATCACAAACTACAAGGTGTATGTAGAATTGGGCAGAATAGGAATCTCCCTAGAGTGTAGGTCTGTAAGAATGGAACAAGTCCTCCACTTTTCCTTCCACAGTGACACACAGATAGCTTCACTGTGGCCGTGATAACAGCCGTTACACGGTACTGAGAGGAGCGTGCACGTACACGGCTGTCCGGTGTACGTAAAATTGTCAAGATCCGTGTTTTTTAAGTATAGAGACTGACACACGCTGTCTCTCTATAGTTTTGAATGTGATCAAACAGCAAATATATTTAACTGTTTGAAAGCTAGACAAAACTAGTAGGTGCAGGTCTGTAAGAACGGAACATGTCCTCGACTTATTCTCACAGAGTGACACACAGATAGCTTCACTGTGGCTGTGATAACAGCCGTTACACGGTACTGTGTGAGGAGCGTACACCGCTGTATGGTGTGAAAAAATGCACGCTCAGTACCTCAGCAGGACAAAAAAAAAAATTGGGATTGCTTTTAAAAAAGCAGTTAGCAGAGCAGTGGGTAAACAGCAATGCAGCTGTCAGGAAGCCTTAGAAGGCAGCCTAACAACCAACACCGCTGATCCACCACAATATAGCCTCCCCTTGCACTGCACACACAGTGACTGGTGTGTTGTACAGGCAAAATCGCTAGCAGCAGAAGCAGTTTTTTTTTCTTCTTCCCTGCCTAACACTCTCCCTACAGAATCAGCAGCAGCAACCTCTCCCTATGCTAAGATCGGCAGAAGTAAGATGGTGGTCGGCGTGCACGCCCTTTTATAACCCCTGTGACACCCACCAAAGCAAGCCAATCACTTGCATGCCCTTCTGAAAGATGGTGGTGACCCCTGCCTATGTCATCACGTTGCCCACAGTGTACGTGGATCCTGATTGGCTGAAAAAGAGCGCAAAACAAACTTTTGAAACGCGACTTTGGCGCGTAAGTCGCCGACCTCGTGGCCGACCTCATCCTAGGGTCGGGTTTCGTTTCATGAAACCCGACTTTGTCAAAAGTCGACGACTTTTGAAATTTTTCGACCCGTTTAGCTCAACTTTAGTCTTCAGGTCTGCAGCAGCTGACCAGAAGTTCAGAGGCAAGGGTACAAGGTACAGGTGGATGAAGAAAAGATTGTGGTCAAACAATCTGAGGTCAGGGAAGCCAGCACAGGTTCAATATATGTAGGCGAGGTCAGGAGCGGAGAGATCAAGATAAATGGTGGGTCAATAGCAGGGGAGACAAAATGACCATCCACCAACCGAATATAGAGACAAGCAACTAGGAACCTACATTCAGGGATTCAGACAAGGAGTGGTGGGAGGAGCTGCCTAATAAACCCCCTGCTGTCTTGGTTAAGGCTAAGGAAACTAAACATTGCATTACACAAGTGGCTAAATTCCTGTAAATTTTTACTGTGCCTCCCTATAGCTGTGTGGAGAAATACCAGCAGCAGTAGGATGCAGCAGAGATGAAAATGCCTCAAGAGGCAGCTCAATGAGATAACCCAAGACTGGGAGGAGCAGAGCGGTGACCACAGTGAATAGGGCAGAACTAAGGGCCCCGTCACACATAGCAACGCACCAGCGATCCCGACAATGATATGACCTTGTCAGGATCGCTGGGGTGTCGCTATATGATCGCTGGTGAGCTGCCAAACAGGCAGCTTCACCAGCGATCAGCACCAGTGACATGGGGGTAACAAGCGACTCATGTCGCTTAGTTACCCACTGTGTACCTTAGTTACCAGCGCGCTGGTGCAGGGAGCTGGTAACCAAGGTACACATCGGGTTTCTAAGCGGCGCGCGGCACTTAGAAACCCGTGGTGTACCTTGGTTACCTGCTCCCTGCACCAGCGCGCTGGTAACTAAGGTACACATCGGATTTCTAAGCGCTGCGCGCCACTTAGAAACCCTCTGTTTACCTTAGTTACCAGCTCCTGCTCGCTGGTCTCCCACCTGTCACACGCAGTGATGTGTGCTGGCCAGCGGGAGACCAGCGTTAAAAAAAATGTCCTGGCCATTCCAGGACGATCAGCGATAACCGGCAGGGGGGCCAGTCGCTGGTCAGTGTCACACACATGGATCTTGCTGGTGAGATCGCTGTTGCGTCACAAAACTTGTGACTCAGCAGCGATCTTGCTAGCGAGATCGCTGTGTGTGACGGGGGCTTTACTCTCCTTGTGAGTCGCCCAGTAGCCTCCCAGTTAATTTAGTCTTTTTTTTCTCTTTCGCTGAAGCCGATGAACTGTCTGATCTTTTTTATCCATTGACTCTTAACAATATATCAGTTGAAAACTGATGAAACTCATATGGAGCTCTGTAGTTTAAAGTATGTGTTCAGTACGTCATCCATTATAACGTTATATACAGATCTCCATAGTCTTTAATGTCCAAGTTTTATCCACAAAACTGATGAGAAGAGAAATGCTCTTATAGACCAAAGACAATGATCCATTTTTAAAACTGAAGTGTGTATTTATCAATGAAACTCTAATGGTCGAGAAAAGATGGACAGCTCTAGGACATGTCACACAATGTGTGAATATAACCTTATATTTAGATCTAAGTAGGTAGCTGTGCTTTTGAGGTTTTTGCAATAACCAAATGAAGGTTTCATTAAAAATGTTGCATCTTCAGTGGAACATGCTATGTATTGCATATTGTTCATCATAAAAAATTGGTTGACGATTTTTTGGAGGGTTGTTACCAACTTAATCTTACTGCTGCTTATGATATTTACTTATAACACCACTTCTATTGCTACTTCTTATAACATCATCTGGGACTTCCATCGGTCAATTGATTTAGAACTTCTTTGACCTCTGTTATATACTGCTATAGTAAATTCTACCAATAATGCTGTTAAGGTCAGTTTTATAAAACTTTTATAGCTTTTATTGTTAGGGTTTCATGCACGAAATGCTCTTTCATTTCATTCTATAGCATCTCTATTGTTGTGGAATTTGACTGGCTCATAAAAATGTTGTGGCTTTTCAGCCTTTGTAATGAGTACATCCCCAGGTTGAGTTGTTTTGTGACATCTCAGATTTGGTTCTTCTGTGCACCTATAGTTATTTTAATGTTACAGAATAGCATTGTTATTCTCTGAAAGTTATAATACAATTATTGTTTTATGCATTTTGTATATCTCCACAGGGCAATACAAGATTACGAAATGCAGCTCCTTTAAAATAATTCAAATAGATTGATATTATGATTTTATTTAGAAATATATATTTTTTGCCTATTTTGGATTCCTAGATGAACTGCCTTCCAAAATTTATCTCATAGACACCATCCTGACAGTTCTTTCATGGGCTATCCATCCACATTGCATTCAGCTGGCTCTAATATCTGAGGCAGATGGACACCTCACAAAAGACCCCTCACCTCTCCAAGCTGGTCTTTCAACATGCCTGATTAAATCCTAATACATAAGTTAGAATTGATACAGTGACTCTGGGGGGATTCAATTAGTGCAGAAGGCATGAAGAAAACAGCACAAAGAGATGTGGTAGTTAGAAAGTCATTTTCTTTTGATCATTATAGCATCTTACATGTGGAAGAAGAAAATTATAGGCTCATGTGTCTTTCCTTAATATCCTCTGGGGCCAGATTTGTCGTAACATCGAAGTTAGCTGTCAGATTTGACAAAATCGTGTGGAGTTGATGAATTTACAGCACTCTTTTAAAAGCTTGAGCCATAACTGTGCAAAAGAGTCAAATAAATACATTTCTCCTTCCCATTTCAGATTGTATTTTAAAATTTCAGCCAACATTTCAAATATAGAGTTTGCCCTAAAATAAGGTCATGTGAATATAATGCCCAAATATGCAAACCTTAATAAAAAAAACTAAACATTGTTAGATACTCAGAAATTGTTGTGTACAATAGATGGCAGTGCTGACTAAAGTGATGCAAAAGCAAAGGGGAGGGAGCCACAGAAAATGGGCATTCTGAGTATTCAACGCCTGTTATTGTATTAAATTAACTAACTATGCTGGTGCAAGAATAGGGAATATAGGTATTTGCTGAGGAAAAGGAGACAATATGAATGTCTATACAAAAGGATGATAGCATTTACAATGTATGTTAATACATTGTAAATGCTATCATTTATATTATATGGTCAGGTGGCTGACAACCCTGAAAGGATAGTGAGAGCTCAGCTAGTAAATCCAACGTGCATTGTTCCAGTTATACATATACACATTAGGGGAGATTTATCAAGCTAAATGCACCAGATTTCTGGAGCAATTTTCTCCAAAAATCTTTCATTAATGACCCGCACTATATTTATTATATATTTTAGTTACTTTCTGCACCATTAAAGACAAGAGGTTTCACTAACAGAAAGGTGTGAGGTTTACCAGAAAGCGTGTTGCCTAACTTTGGAACAAAAAGACAAAAATGCACCAAATTCTGTCATAAAGTAAACCAACTAAAACATGGTATAAAAAGCATGATAAATGTGACACTTTGAAAAATGTGACACATTTTAAGATTATCTAGTCTAAATTTGTGCAAATTTGTCTGAAAATGTGACAATAGATTCTTACTGTTTTTTAATAAAGAAATTTGAACAATTTCCTGAATACTTTTTAATTAGGAAACTGATCAAAATCAATGGTTTTTAAAGATACTTGGAAAGCACCTTCTTAAAGTAGACCTAACATGTCCAGAAATGCTATTTACCTACAGGTCTGGGGGTTGATCTGCAGGTACAGGTGCTTCACACAAAATTACAATATCATAAAAAGTTTATTTATTTTAGTTCTTCAATACAAAAAGTGAAGTTCATATATTAGATAGTCATTACAAACAGAGTGATGTATTTCAAGTGTTTCAAGTGAAAATCCAAAAGTCATTACCTCAGTAAACACAGGATTGAAAAATAATTTTAAAATCTGAAATGTTGGCCTACTGAAATGTATGTTCAGTAAATGCATTCATTACTTGGTTGGGCTCCTTTTGCATCAATTATTGCATCCATGTGGGCGCTGAATGGAGGCGATCAGCCTGTGGCACTGCTGATGTGTTATGGAAGCCCAGGTTGCTTTGATAGTAGCCTTTAGCTCTTCTGCATTGTTGGATCTGGTGTCTCTCATCTTCCTCTTGACAATACCCCATATATTCTCTATGGGGATAAGGTCAGGCGAGTTTGCTGGCCAATCAAGCAGTGATACTGTTGTTTTTAAACCAAGTATTGGTATTTTTGGCAGTGTGGACAGACGGAGAATGAAATATCCATCTTCAAAAAGCTTGTCGGCAGATGGAAGCATGAAGTGCTCTAAAATTCCTGGTAGTCGGCTGCGCTGACTTTGTTCTTGATAAAACAGAGTGGACCGACACCAGCACCAGCAGATGACATGGCTCCCCAAACCATCATTGATTGTAGAAACTTCACACTAGACCTCAAGCAGCTTGGATTGTGTGCTTTTCCACTCTTCCTCCAGACTCTGGGACGTTGATTTCCAAGTGAAATGCAAAATTTACTTTCAGATGAAAACTACACCATTGACCACTGAGCAACAGTCCAGTTCTTTTCCTCATTGGCCCAGGTAAGATGCTTCTGGTGTTGTCTATTGGTCATTTGGAGCTTGACACAAGGAATGTGACACTTTTGGCCCATGTCCTGGATATGTATGTGTGTAGTGGCTCTTGAAGCAATGACTCCAGGAGCAGTCCACTCTTTGTGAATCTCCCCCAAAGTTTTCCATCCACTCAACTTTCTTTTAATATGCTTGAATACAGTGAACATCCAGTTTCTTTAGCAATAACCTTTTGTGGCTTACCCTCCTTGTGGAGTGTATCAATGACTGCCTTCTGGACATCTGTCAGGTCAGCAGTCTTCCCCATCATTGTGGAGCCTACTGAAACAGACTAGGAGACCTTTTTAAATGCTTAAGAAGCCTTTGCAGGTGGTTTTTGTAAATTATTATAATTTACTGAGGTAATGACTTTCAGGTTTTCATTGGCTGGAAGCCATAATCAGCAACATTAACAGAAATAAACACTTGAAATAGATCACTCTGTTTGTAATGACTCTATATAATATATGAGTTTCACTTTTTATATTGCAGAACTGAAATAAATTAACTTTTTGATGATATTCTAATTTTGTGAGAAGCACCTGTAAGTAGCATTTAAACCTGGTTTGCCAGCCTGCTTGAGCAGCAGCTACAGAAAGAAAACAAGTTTTAGTCTCCTTGTAACTGATCTCTGAGTCATCAACGTATTGCCAGGGAGTGATTATACCATTGCTTGGGAAGTAAAATTAAGGATACCTCCAGTGGCATAGGACCACACTGGAGTACTGTCCTTGTCAGGACGGAAGATCTCGCATGGGGCATGACAGGGATTTGTAGGGCTCCTGCTTGGTCATCTTCTCCTCCTGAACCCATGAATGGACTTCTTCAGTTACTTTAAGGCTATGTGCACACGTCCGGAAATTTCTGCGGGAATTCCGCAAATCCCTGCAGCGGGAAATACGCTAGAATTCCGCATGCGTAATTCCCGCGTATTTCCCACATTTTAAACTAGCGTTTTGCAAGCGTAATTAGCTTGCAGAATACTAGCGTTTTCCAAACGAGCTGTAGCATCACTTGGAAAACTGATTGACAGGTTGGTCACACTCGTCAAACATAGTGTTTGATGAGTGTGACCAACTATTTACTATTGAGGCTGCCAATGCAGCATCAGTAGTAAAAAGATATAAAGTTAAAAATAATAAAAAAAAATAAAGAAATCATGTTATTCTCACCTTCCGGGGTCCCACGCAGCGTCTCCAGGCCTCAGCGATGCTCCCGGCAAGTCCCGTTCCCAGCGATGCCTTGCGAAAATGACCTTTGATGATGTAGCGGTCTTGCGACATAACAGGGATATGGTACCCAAGCCTGGAGGAGAATCTCCTCTCCTCCAGACCGTGGGTACTATCCGCACATTTTCCGCTTACTTTGCGCATGGTGGGCATAGCCACATGCTGAAAGTAAGCCAAGCAATGCATTCCTATGTGTGAGGAATTCCCGCGATTCCGCACAAAGAATGAGCATGCTGCGTATTTTTCCGCAATGCGATTTTGCCACGGAAAAATATGCCGCATTAACACAGCATGTGCCATTGAATACAATGGGTTGCTTATTTTATGCATTTTCGCAGCATTTACGCTGCGTTTTTGCGGAGAATAAACGAGGAAAAAATGCATAAAATCCATGGGAATTCCGGACGTGTGCACATAGCCTAAGGGTGATACCAAACCCCCATTTTATTGATATTGCACAGCTATATCTGGCACCTTTACACTATATGTGTTATAGCTATGTTTTTCTATGATATGTTAATTTTGTGATTACATACTGTAGTTTGAGCCTCCATTTCAATATACAAAATAAAAGTTAGGTTTTATGATCCTACACATATCTTATCATTGCCGATATATACAGTTGTGCTCAAAAGTTTACATACCCCAGAAGAATTTTTGCTTTCTTGGCCTTTTTTTCAGAGAATATGAATGATAACACCAAAACTTTTTCTCCTCTCATGGTTAGTGGTTGGGGGAAGCCATTTATTGTCAAACTACTGTTTTTTTTCTTTTTAAATCGTAATGACAACCCAAAACATCCAAATGACTCTGATCGGCCATGCAGTCGGCAAAACGATTGCCAAAGTTGGATTTCCCAGAATGCTTGCAGGTACTTTTTTTCAGCCAATGAGCAAGGACGTACACTATGGGCAATGAGATGACATGTGCAGCGTCCACCACCATCATAGAGAAGGGCATTGCAGTAATTGGCTTGCTTTGGGCAGCGTCATAGTGTCTATAAAAGCCCTGACCGCCGACCTCCATTGTTATTCTGCCAATCTTAACAGTAGGGAGAGGTTGCTGTTTATCAGTAGGGAGAGAGTTAGGGCTGTAAAGATATAAGAAGTTCTTATGTGCTTGTGCTGATAGCAATTGTGCTGTACAGTTAGTGTGCAGTGACAGGGGAGGATTTTCTTGTGTGCAGCAGTGCTGGTTATTAGGCTGCCTGATAGCTGTATTGCTGTGTGTACACTGCTGTGCAGACTGCTTTTTACACAGCACTAATACTTTAATTCTTTTTTTCTGCACAGTTACCGACCGTTCATTTTTTCCCACATCGTATAGAGCTGTACGCTCCTCTCACACTACCGTGTAACGGCTGGTATCATGGACAAATACATGCTGATTATCTGTGTGTGACTCTAGAAATAAATACGGAGATTTAAGTTTTCCCCTACACCGTATACAGCTGTACGCTCCTCATACAGTACCATATATCTGCTGTTTGTATAACGGTCAAAGCCATACTGAGTGAGTGTCTGTGTGTGACTCCAGAAATAAAAACGGAGATTTAAATTTTCCCCTACACCGTATACAGCTGTACGCTCCTCATACAGTACCGTATATCTGCTGTTTGTATTATGGTTAAATCCATACTAAGTGAGTGTCTGTGTGTGAGTCCGGAAATATATACGGAGATTTAAATTTTTCCCTACACCGTATACAGCTGTACGCTCCTCGTACAGTACCATATATCTGCTGGTATTTTTGGTACATTTTCCCAAACATGAGGAAGTATGGTGGAAGAGGCTGCGGACGTGGGCAGGGGGCCAGCTGGTACTGATGGTGGTGTTGCATCTGCTGGTAGTGCCAAAAGCATAATAGCACCTAAGGCACGAGGTGTTGAGCCTGCATCATCATCTGGCTACAGAAGGCCTGGAAGGCTCCCTTTTCTGGGAGTAGGTAAACCGCTTTTAAAGCCGGAGCATCAGGAACTGGTTTTGGCTTGCATTGCCGAAACAGCCTCCAGCTCTATCGCCTCCTCTTCTGAAGTTTCATAAACTGCAAGCACTGAGTCGTCAGTGTAGGCTCCTGGTCAGGAACAACACCTTTCCTTGTGTCCTTCACCCCCACCAAAAGTGAAGGATGCAACAGGCCACACTTCAGATTACTCCCTGTAGCTCTTTTCACATACCATGCCTAAGTTATCAAGTCAAATCCTGAATTCCCCAGTCCAAGATGAATATGACATGGAGTGCACTGATGCACAGCCAATGCTATATGATTCTGCTGGTACATTCACCCAGAGCACTGCATTGCCCTCGCATACTACTGAGCTAGATTCTGACCCTTCCCGCATACTAAACCACCTTACACGGCGACACAGAGGAAGGTGCAGATGAAATTGAAGAGGAGGTGATGGATGACCCAGTTGTTGACCTGGATTGGCATACATTGGGGGAAGAGGGTACCGCTGACAATAGCTCAGAAGAGGAGGAGGATCTGCAGCAGGCATCAACATCGGAGCTGCGGTTATCTGGCAGGCCCGTAGCAGTCCAAAAACGTGTTAAAAAAACAAAAAGAGTTGCAGGACAGCTTGGCTAGATAGTCAAATTAGCACAGCGTGCAAGCCCTGAACATTTTTCCCACAGTAGGAAGAGTGCAGTGTGGCACTTTTTTGACCAAAATCCTATTGATGAGGCAAAGGTTATCTGTAAGAAGTGCAGAGGGAAAAATCTCCGAAATTTGAATACCAGTTGCATGCTTAGACATGTAAACACCATGCACTTGCAAGTGTGGACGGACTACAAAACCTCAGGTAGCACATATGCACCCGCTCCGACTGGAGGTGGCCAGCAACGCTACATCGCTTCCCCCACTGTAAGCCCACCGGTTAGCACACCACCAGCAAGAAATGTTGAGGTGTCGTCGCAAGGCCAAAGCAGTCACGGAATCACTATGTTTCTACTACGAAAGACTGCATCTAGACCATCACCACCACCACCACCACCATCACCAACCCACTCTCAGTCTGCCATGTCCACCGCTAGTTCCACCACATGCAGCTCTCAAGTCCAGCTCACTCTAGCAGAAAGTAGGAGAAGAAAGTACTCATCCTCTCATCCGCGTACACTGGCTTTGATTGCCTACATTGTCAAATTGATCTCATTAGAGATGATGCCCTTCCGTTTGGTTGAAAGCGCAGCGTTCCGACAGCTCATGACCTATGCTGTCCCATGCTATGACCTACCCAGTTGGCACTTCTTTTCTAGAAAAGTCATCCCTGCCCTCCACCTGCATGTGAAGGACCGCATTGTCCATGCTCTCAAACAATCAGTGAGTGGAAAGGTGCACCTCACAACAGATGCATGGGCCAGTAGGCATGGCCAGGGCCGTTACATGTCCATCACTGCGCTCTAGGTGAATGTGGTGTATGCAGGGTCCACAGGAGACAGAGGCGGTGGGACAGTGCTGCTTAGCCCATGGTATAGGCAACAGTTGGCTGTAGGCATTCGGCCCTCCGCCTCCTCCTCCTCCAGAAGCTCATTGACAGAGCACAGTTGCACGAGCACTCCATCTGGAGCTGCCAATGTTGCACACGAGGTGTCCCACTGTTGAACAGCTAGTGGTAAGCGTCAGCAGGCTATTTTAAAGATGATGTCTTTGGGCGACAACAGACACACCGCGGAGGTACTGGCCGACTACTTGCAGCGAGAAACTGAGTCATGGCTGGGCAGTCTACATCTTGAGCCAGGCAAGGTAGTCAGTGATAACAGATGTAATTTTGTGGCGGCCATAGCCCTGGCAAAACTCAGACACATACCTTGCCTGGCTCACACCTTGATCCTGGTGGTGCAGTGCTTCATAAATTATTATCTGTAGTTACCATCCCTGCTCCATAAGGTGCGAATACTGTGCTCACACATCCGTCGCTCGCCCGTAGATTCCAGTCGTATGCAGAGGCTGCAGCGATTGCTCCACCTCCCCAAGCACCACCTAATTATAGACGTTGCAACAAGGTGGAACTCCACCATGCACAGAGGCAGGTTGTAATGCATTTGTGGGAGGATACACGGGCAGGCAGTTTGAGGGCAGACATCGAGTTGTCGGGTGTGCAGTGGTCAAAGCTGAAAGACCTCTGTAAAGTCCTTCGGTGTTTTGAGGAATGCACACGGCTGGTAAGTGCAGACGACGCCATCATAAGCATGAGCATCCCACTTATGCGTCTGCTCATGCAAACTTTGATGCACATTAAGGATCAGGCATCTGCAGCGGAGGAGGAGGGAAGTCTTGATGAAAGTCAGTCATTGTTTGCTCAGGGAACTGTCCTGGACGAGGTGGAGGAAGAAGAGGAAGAGGAGGAGGAGGAAGATGAGGGGGATGATTATTTTGGGGAGGAGGATGCTTCTCAGGGGGCAAGAGAAAATTTTGGCTTGCCAAGGTCAGGTACAGGGTTTGTGCGTAACTGGAGGGATGTGGATTTGGCAGAAAGTGCTCCTCCACCCACCACTGGCAGTGCATCATTGACACCTGGAACATTGGCCCACATGTGTGATTATCTCTTGCAGATCCTAAAAAGGGACCCCCACATTGCCAAAATGATGAATGATGATGACTACTGGTTGTTGTTAAAGAAATGGTTAATATTAGTTCTCTAAAATTCAGAAAATAACTGAAAAACAAATTATAACCCAAGACACTATTTTAATTGTTATCATCTGTCTACGTGGTTAGATAATTCTGCCAAGTGGTCAGTTCCAAATTCCCCTCTTATTCTCAGAATGTCAAGGCCAAATATTTATCTGGCCAAAAGTACTAACGGATATGGTTCCACGAATTGTTAAATTGACATAAGGGAAATGCCATAAAACCCACTTACTCCTTTCACCCTCAATTAAATATATCTTATAACACATGATATACTTTGACATTTCTGTTATATAACTATTGTTCTTGCCAAGCTATCACCATTTTGAATTGTTACACAACATTACGGATGTATCCATATTTGTTCTTTTCCTCTTCTGATGAGATATAAAAGATCTACCCTCACCCTCCCAATAAAAGAGATTAACTTGAAAGACAAGCAACCTGTGTCTCTCTTTTTATTTCTCCACTCCTAGGATCCTAGGTAAGTGAAGTTCTAAGTGAGCTTTACCCGAGGTTGGTGACTAGAAAAGAAATCCCGACGCTGACATTGTCCAGCATCCTCGATCCACGCTATAAAGGCAAATTACATAACATCATGCCACAGGAGAACCTAGAGCTAATATTGGCTAACAAACAAGCAACTCTGGTAAACCATTTGTTAGAGGCATTCCCAGCACACAGCAGCGGTGCAGGTTCTACCACGAGCCGTACTGGGCAACATGGAAGAGGTGTTTGTGGTACACACAGCCGAAGTGGCGTTGGAGACAGGGGTTTCATGACCATGTTGTGGACTGATTTCTCGAGTACGACTCACATGACTGGTAATACTGAATCGATTGCAACAGACAGGAGACAGCAGTTGTCAACTATGGTTCAAAATTACCTCTCCTCCCCTATCGATGTTCTCCCTCACAGTTCATTCCCCTTTGACTACTGGGCCTGTAAACTGAACACCTGGCCTGAATTGGCTCAATATGCCTTACAGGAGCTCGCTTGCCCTACTGGTAGTGTGCTATCAGAAAGAGTCTTCAGTGCTGCTGAATCAATCCTGACAGAAGGACCCGGCTGTCCACCCAAAATGTAGGTGATCTCATCTTCATTAAAATGAACCATACCTGGGTTTCAAAGGATTTTGTACCACCTTCCCCTGATGACACATAGGTTGCCAGCAAAATGGCTCGCTTTGTCCTCCTCTTCTTCCGACTTCTCTAATTCCTCCATTTGCAGCTGCTGAACGTCCAGCCTACACCTCAAAAATATGCCAGTTTTTCCACCTCCCTAGCTGGGCTGTACCCCCCCACCCACAACTTTAGCCAAATAACGCCCAGTTTTCAATGCGCTACTATTATAAAGTAAATTAAGGTTGACAAGCTTAAGTAGTAAGAATTGATGTCGTTGCCATTGAAATGGGCACTGTAGGTGTGTTTACTGTACTCCACTCACTACCGACTTTTATTCCCCATTGACTTGCATTGGGGTCGGGTTTTGGTCAGAACTCCGACTTTTGCCGATAGTCTGCCAATTTTGTTCGACTCAACTTTTGGTAAAGTCGAGTGGTCCGAAACCCGTCTCGACCCTCCCGGAGGCAAAGTCGCTCATCTCTAGTTGTGGTCAATAAGTTCAATTTTGGTTTCATCACTCCAAATTGCCTTGTTCCAGAAGTTTTGAGGCTTGTTTCTGGGCTGTTTTACGTATTGTAGGCAAGATACTTTTTGGCTTTTGCACAATAATGGCTTTCTTCTGACAACTCGACCATGAAGCCCATTTTTCTTCACGTTCTTCCTTATTGTGCATCTTGAAACAGCCACACCGCTAGTTTTCAGAGAGTCCAGTATTTCAGCTGATGTTATTTGTGGGTTTTTCTTTGCATCCTGAACAATTTTCCTGGCAATTGTGGATGAAATTTTTGTTGGTCTACCTGACTGTGGTTTTCTTTTTACAGAGCCCCTGATTTTTAATTTGTTAATCACAGTTTGAATGCTGCTGACTGGCATTATCAGTTCCTTGGATATATTTTTGTATCCCTTTCCTATTTTATACAGTTCAACTACCTTTTCCCATAGATCCGTTGACAATTCTTTTACTTTCCCCATGACTCACAATCCAAAAACATCAGTGGCTGGATGAAAGATGCAAAAGTCTGTCTGGATCCCAGAAACTCAGTCAGCTTTTATGCACATACACTGATTACAAGCAAACAGATCACAGGTAAGGATGTTAACTTTAGTAGCATTCAAACCCATTTGTGTCAAGTTCTTTGCATATTATCAGGCCAAAATCATCAGGTGTCATGATCCATTTTTGGATCTGTGGTAGAGTCTGGATTCTCTTATAGAAACCTTTTTCCTTTCAGGCCCTCGGGGTTTAATATGGGTTTTTGCCCCCGGTGGATGCTGGTGTTACTAAAAGTTTAGTGATTCTGCTTCTGGGGTTTTCCCTCCCCACTGGCCACTGGTGTTACTACATATTTCATTAGTCAGCAGGTGGTGACCTCCCCCCTCCTTCCTATAAAAGATCATCAGCTGCTGAAGCTCCCTGTTGGTAATACTGGTCATTTGGAAGCCAACCGTTCTGAGGAGAGAAGCTATTTTGAGCAGTGGTGTTTGCAACTTATCTGGAGAAGTGGTTTTCCTGCTGGAAGCTGTGTTCGGATGCCTTACTCTGTGGTCCAGTGGAGAGCAAGCTTATTGTGGTTTTGTTTCCCTGTTTGTTATTTTCCCTGTTGTCTTATTAGTATAGCGGTGTGACCAGTGTCCGCACTTGCCAGTTCCCTAGTAAGGGATAGGTGCAGGGCAAGTGAGTGACCTAGGTATCCTGGTCGGTGACAGGTTGAAAGAACCTGTATAGGGAACGTGAGGAGAGTTCAGGGCTCTTCCTTTGGAGAGTGCAGAAGGTGTCCACTTCCCCGTTCCCTATTATAGGGCCCACCGTTGTAATTGTTTCCCCGGTGTCCCCTTGTTTGTCTTCGTTGGTTTTGTGACTGACCGATCGTCAGGTCGGGTCACACTGGGCAAGTCACCCCGTGACACCAGGGTATGTAAACTTTTGATCAGGGTCATTTGGATGTTTTGGGTTGTCATTATGATTTAAAAAGAGAAAACACAATTTGACAATAAATGGCTTCACCCAACCACTAACCATGAGTGGAGAAAAAGTTTTGGTGTTACCATTCATATTCTCTGAAAAAAGGTCAAGAAAGCAAAAATTCTAGTTGGGTATGTAAACTTTTCAGCACAACTGTGCAGTGTCTTGCAAATGTATTCCCCTTCTTGACATTTTTTCTGTTCTGTTACATTGCAACCTGGAATTTCACAGGTTTGTTTTTGAGGGTTTGCCTTGGTTCATGTAAAGAACATGCCTACAACTGTGAATGTTTGGTTTTCTTTTTTGTGAAGCACACAACAAATAGGAGAAAATAGCTAAAACCTTCAGTGTGCATAACTAGTCACTCCTCTAAAGTCAGTACTTTCTAGAGCCTCCCTTTGCTGCAATTACAGATGCTAGTCACTTTGGATAAGTCCCTATGATCTCTCCACATCTTGCCATTAGGATTTTTGCTTATTCTTTAAAGCAAAAGTGATCAATCTCCTTCAGTTAAATGGTTTCCTCTGGTGAACAGCAATTATCAAGTCTGACCACAGATTGTCAACTGAATTAATTTCTGAGTTTTGACAGGGCAACTCCAAAACATTTACATGTTTCCCCTTAAACCACTTGAGTGCTGCTTTATCAGTATGCTTTGGGTCATTGTCTTGTTGTAAGGTGCACCTCTATTCCAGTTTCAAATCGCTGACAGAGTGAAACATGTTTTGCTCAAGAATATCCCCGTATATCATATCATCCATCTTCCCCTTTACTCTGACCATTTTATTTGTCTCTGCTGGTGAAATACATACCCACAACATAATGCTTATACCTCCATGTTTCACTGTGGAGATGTTCTAGGAGTGATGAGCTGTGTTGGTATAGCATTTTCCTATTGACCAATAAGTTCAATGTTGGTCTAATTTGACAACAGCACATTCCTCCATACATTTGGGGAGTCTCCCACATGTCTTCTGACAAACTCAAAGCATGCCTTACAATTTTTGTGTGTAAGTAAAGGCTTTTTTCTGCCCACTTTTCCATAAAGCTCTCCTCTATTGAGTGTATGGCTTATTGTGGTCGTATGGACAGATACTCCAGTCTCTGCTTGGGAACTCTGCTACTTCAGGGTTACCTTTGGTCTCTAAGCTGCTTCTCTGATTAATGTCCTGCTTGTCGGGCTGAAACTTTTGTTGGTCGGCCCCCTCTTGGCAGGTTTGTTGTGGTGCCATGTTCTTTCCATTTGATGATAATGGATTCGATGGTGCTCTGGGGGATCATCGAGATTGGGATATTTTTTATTACCCAACCCTGACTTGTATTTCTCAGAAACTTTGTCCCTGACCTATTTGCAGATCTCTTTGGTCTTCATGGTGTTGTTTAGTTAGTGGTGCCTTTTGCTTAATATTTAGGGCTTCATCACAAAAGAGGTGAATACAAATGCACATGCCAATTTCTAGTTATTTGATCCCATAAATTTAATTTATGTCTATATTTTTCTCACTTCATTTCACCATCTTAGACTATTTAGGGTTGATGCATCACACACAAATCGTATTACAAAAAATATTTAAACAAAGGTTGTAATGTAACAAAATAGGTAAAAAGCCAAAGGGGTGAATACTTTTGTAAACAACTTTATTGTACCACTGCTCACTATACAGTGAGTGCTGCTGTAATCGCTCCCCGTCACATTGATTGACAGCCTACTTTGCAGTGTGTGTGTGTGCAGTGCAGATGTAAGGCACAGGCAGGAGTGCTTATAGCTGTACTCACTGTGTAGTAAGCAGTGACATAATCTCAACTCTTCACTGTCGCAGTGACACAGAGAGTTATTACCGGGTGATTAGAACATTATTTTCTCCCTGTAAACACACGTCCAGCATGCCGGCTGCACAGGATTTAAACATTAATTATTTGCAGACTGGCCCTACATCTGCAGGAAAATGGCACTTTTGGACATGCCAGGTGCCGGTCAAATACTGTATTCCCTAGTGTAAAATAAAAATAACAGATAGTAACATCCCGGACCGGCTCCTTTCCAGTGATGCCTTCTGACGCTAGCGTCACATTGTTATGGCATCTGAGTGCTGCAGCCAACCAGTGGCTGCTATAGGGCTGCTTCCCTCACAATACCTTTGTATGAAACTCAGAGAATTATTTATTTTCATTTTACTCTAGAGTATTTAAAGAGAACCTGTAGTCAGGATTTTGTACCCCAAACTGATGGCATGTTTTTAATGGCACTTTAATGCTGATTGAAATCCATAATGGAAAATGTATGTTAATGAGATACAAGTGCACTTTGAGCTCTCCTGCTTCACTGCTTCCCCCCCACTGTCTGCTTCCTGTCTCTGACTGATAGGTGCCTGACACATGAGTGATCTGCGTGTCAGAGACAGGAGGCAGACAGTAGGTGGGAAATAGTGAGAGGCAGGAGAGGTGGAAGTGCAGTTTCCACCCACAGCACTTGGAAATTATTTGCATGCAGTTTCAGTGATGAATTTCTCTAAAACAGCAAAATAGATTTGTGCTAGAATGGAAAGGATTAAATAGCATTAAGGTACTGTATATACTCAAGTATAAGCCGAGATTTTCAGCCCATTTTTTGAGGCTGAAAGTGGACCGCTCCGCTTATACTTGAGACATTGTCCCAGGGGGTCTTAGGAGGAGGGGGAGCGGCAGGAGCCGGCGGCTGTCACATCATACTCACCCCTTCCTGGCGCGGTGTCTGCACTTCCCTGCTTCTCAGATGTTTTCTGGCACCGGCAACTCTTCCTGTGTTCAGCAATAACGTGGTACCGCTCATTAAAGTAATGAATATGCATGCGACTCCACTCCCATAGGCGTGGAGCGCATATTCATTACTTTAATGAGTGGTACCATGTGACCACTGAACACAGGAACAAGATGCCGGCGCCGTAGACCATCAAAGAATCAGGGAAGTGCAGAGACCATGCCAGGAGGGGGTGAGTATGATGGGGAGAATGGGGGGAGCCATGCGACATTCACCTGTCCCAGTTCGACCGCCGTGCTGTGCTGTCTTCTGCGTCCTCTGGCTGTGACATTCAGGTCAGAGGGTGCGATGACATGGTTAGTGCGTGCTCTCTGCCTGAACAGTCACTGCAGAGGCCCAGAAGACAGAGCGGCACACAGCAGTGGAACGGGGACAGGTGAATATCGCAAGTGCTGGGGGCCTGAGGAAGCGGCAACACCAACCCCTGGCCCCCATAGTGCGCCGGTGTCCCTGCCTGCTCAGGACACTGGCACCTGGCCTCCAGCTACAAGAGGTGAGCATGTCATTTTTTTTTAATTGCAGCAGCATATTGGGCATATTATTTTATGGAGTATCTTATGGGGCCATCTACCTTTATGGAGCAGCATATGGGGCATATTATTCTATGGAGCATTTTATGGGGCCATCAACTTTTATGGAGCATTATATGGGGCATATTATTCTATGGAGCATCTTATGGGGCCATCATTAACCTTTTATGCAGCATTATAGCGGGCATATTTTAATATGGAGCATCTTATGGGACCATTATTAACCTTTGTGCAGCATTATATGGGGCATATTTTTGTATGGAGCATCTTATGGGGCCCATCATGAACTGTATGGAGCATTATATGGGGCTCCTGATTCAATATAGATATTCACAAACATTTAACCTACTGATGTCTCAATTAATTTTACTTTTATTGGTATCTATTTTTGTTTTTGAAATTTACCAGTAGCTGCTGCATTTCCCACCCTAGGCTTATACATGAGTCAATTAGTTTTCCAAGTTTTTTGTGGCAAAACTAGGGGCCGCGGCTTATACTCGGGTCGGCTTAAACTCAAGTATACTGTATACAGTACATTTATATACATCCCATCAGTTTGGGGTATAAAATCCTGATAACAGGTCCTTTTTAAGAAAAGAATAAAAAAAGAGGTTACAAAAACCCAAAATTGAAAATTTTATTGATATAAATATTAAGATAAAATTGATAGCAAAATATTACACGAGTTTCAAAAGAAAGGGCTGGAGAAACACTAGACAGAGTGACGGCTGAGCAGAGTAGCTTTACAATTACACCATAATTATGACAGGTATGATAATTTTACACAATTAATATAGTAAAAATAGATAAATTAAATGTCCCTTGTAAATAGGTAAAAAAAGAAGGTAAAGTGTTATTGCATATGAGCCATAAGGAAAATAAAGGTATTGCTGCAGGAATAAAGTGGCATGTGTATTTAGTCACTCACAATAAGAAGAAAGTTCATGGATATACCACAATGGTAAAAAATAAAATTCATAGCTTTAATAATGTTAAATATACAGGTGACAGAAAAGAAGCAGGCATTGTGAGATTATTATTGGACAAAGTACTGCACCTGAATGGATGTGAAGGAATTCATACCCTGTGTAATTGTGATGCAGTAAGCACTTGGAAAGGGCTGGACGATTTGCTTTAGAAGGCTGACAGAAACTTGCACCAAGGGCCAGAGTTAGGGTATGTGCACACGTTGCAGATTTGCTCTTGTAAAAATCTGCGCAGATTTTTCCTCTCTTGGCAGAAAACACAATTGAAAATTGGTTGTGATGCTATTTTGATGTGGATTTGATGCAGATTTTTTATGCGGTTTTCTCTGGGGATTTGTCTGCGGATTTGCAAGCTAAATAGAGATATATTATTTAACAAAAAAAATGAATTGTCATGTCATTTCCTTGTGCAACCTCTTCTTTTACATTCTCCATTGAAGCACAAGGTTTAGTAATGAACAGGTGTCAGCCAGATACCCTCATTAATAAAATGGTACACAAAGAGTTAAATTAAAGAGAGAGACACACACAAACACAAAATCTGCATGAAACACAAAATCTGTTTAATTTTCAAAAAATGTATAAAAAAAAATTGCATGAGCGCCCGCGTAATTTTCTTAACCTGCAGAGGGAAAGCTGACAGCTGAGAGCTGATGTTAATATTCTGGGAAGGAGTCAATAGCTATAAAGGTTCCCAGGCTATTAATATCAGCTCACATATGTTTGCTTAGCCTATACTGGATAGTTTACAGGGGAATCCCAGAAAAACATTGACATGGGGTCCCCTTATAAAATTGAACCAGCAAAGGCTAGGCAGACAGCTTCGGGTTGATATTACTAGCCTGGGAAAGGGCCATGTATATTGGCACCCCAGGATAAAAACATCAGCTCTCAGCCACCCCAGAAATGGCGCATCTTATAGATACGCCATTCTGGCACTTAGCCTCGCTCTTTCCACTTGCCCTGTAGTGGCGGCAAGTGGGGTAATATTTGTGGGGTTGATGTCACCTTTGTATTGTCTGGTGACATCAAGCCCATAGATTAGTAATGGAGAAGCATCAATAAGACACCTATCCATTACTAATCCTATAGTTATATGGTAAATAAAGACACATCCAGAATAAAGTCCTTTAAATTGAAATAATCACACAGGCTCCTTTATTGAATCTAAATTAACTATACTTACTGCATCGCCTAATCCCTGACTCCCTCGATCTCCTGCAGCAAAAATAAAATAATAAACCAACATAAATACTTCCTGTCCGATGTAGTCCATTTACCGAGTGTCCCACGACGATCTCCAGTGTAGAACAGTCACATCTCGATGTGACCGCTCCACCCAGCCTCCGGTGATACACTGACAGGAGATAATCATGCACCGGTGCTACAAGTGACAGCACAAACTCCGATGAACTCTCACGGCGGTGCAGTGATACACTGTGGGAGGATTATCTCCTGTCTAGTTAATTAGGCAGTTGTATATCAGTCAGAGAGTGCTGCTACCTAGTGTCCAGTGTGGCTGTAAAATTTACCTTTCAGAATTTTTTGGGGGGGTCATTCCTGAGGTCCACAGACAAAGCCAGCAGAGCACGTGTTGTTCACTACTATTGTGCTCCGTGCACGAGTGTAGCATTCTAATTAATATTTTTTAACTAGGTAAATGTGAAAAAGTCTGCTGTATCCCACATTTTAGCTAGTTAGCTAGGTGATTGTATATCAGTCAGATAGTGTAGAGAGCTAATGTCCAGCGTGGCTGTTAAATTTACCTTCCAAATTTTTTTTTCTTTTTTGGACATTACTGAGGTCCACAAAGAAAGCCAGCAGGGCACGTGTTGTGCACTGCTTCTATTTTGCTCCATGTACGAGTATAGCTTTCTAATTCACTTGTAGCTAGTGAAAAATATTAAACAGCCTGCTGTATCCCACCTTGTCATTTAGTGCTGTGGTGATATAAAACTGTCTGCAGACCTAAGGCACATTAAAAAATAGTTATATATTTTTTCTGTTGCTAAATGTGAAACAGCCTGCTGTATCCCACGTTGTCATTTTGTGGTAGTGATATGAACCTGTCTACAGACCTAAGGCACATTAAAATAAAATTATAATTTTTCATTTGCAAAAAGTTAGATAACCCGCCATATCACACTTTTTCATTTGGTTGGGTTGAAATTAAGCTGTAGAGGCCTGATCCACAAAAAATTCTTCTATTATTAAACTCATACAGTAAGGGACCTGAATTTAAAAAAAAATAGTTTGTAGCATCTAGTTTGTTATAGAGGCCTGATCCATAGGCCAAAAAAAATTCTTCTGTTATTAACATCATACAGTAAGGGACCTGACTTTAAAATTAGTTTGTAGCATCTAGTGTGTTATAGAGGCCTGATTCATAGGCAACAAAAATTTCGTCTATTATTAACGGCATACAATAAGGGACCTGACTTTAAAATAGTTTGCATCATCTAGTGTGTTAAAGAGGCCTGATACATAGGCCACAAAAAATTCTTCTGTTATTAATGTCATATAGTAAGGGACCTGACTTTAAAATTGCTTCCAGCATAACTTCCTTGTCATACAGACTTCATCCACACACAAACAATTCTGTGACTAACATGATACAGCATGCCATATTTCAACTTTGAATTCACTGTCGCTGAAATTCAGCTGTTTGCAGAGGTGGTGCAGAGTTTAAAATCTAATTTTTGGTTGCTAATACTGTGCTCCTACCACACTATCTGAGCAACATGACTGGGAAAAAACAAGGCCATGGTGGAAGGGGAATTAGGCTTGGTGTTCAAGGTGGATGTGGGGTAGGTGACGTTTGTGATAGCAAAGTCACGTCCTATGCAAAGACAACTGACAACTTATGTTACTGGACCAGCTACACCACTACCTTTCTTTGGCAGAAGCACAGCGGTATGCCTTGTCGATGATGCCCAGAAAAAGTAAGTAATCGAGTGGATGGCAAGTGCAGCTTCAAGTGGCCTCTTTTCCTCTTCCTCCACCTCAACATCATACCCAGTACAGGCCACAGAGGTAGCACCCAAATTCCCCTTGCTTTCCCCACATCCCAACTATCCAACCGTTCAACTGACTGTACGGAACCACAGATGGATATGTCTGAAGAGCTGTTCACACATTCTTTGCCATGTTTATCAGAAGTGTACTCAAAAGTTTCGCAGAGTCAAGATGAGGAAATCTGCACCGATGCCCAAAATTTTTTTAGCTTGGATACGGGACAGGATGAAGTACCATCCAAACAACATCTTGACCCTCATCAGACGTTGACCCCTGTGGGAAAAGGTGATCCTGATGAGACTCAGATATCTGGAGGGTGACTCCAAGGGCGAAGAATGTGATAACACAGAAGATGATGATGATTATGTGTTAGATCTAGAGTTGAGCGAAACGGGTCGAAAAAATTCAAAAGTCGCCGACTTTTGGCAAAGTCGGGTTTCATGAAACGAAACCCGACCCTAGGATGAGGTCGGCCACGAGGTCGGCGACTTACGCGCCAAAGTCGCGTTTCAAAAGTTTGTTTTGCGCTCTTTTTCAGCCAATCAGGATCCACGGACACTGTGGGCAACGTGATGACATAGGCACAGGTCACCACCATCTTTCAGAAGGGCATGCAAGTGATTGGCTTGCTTTGGTGGGCGTCACAGGGGGTATAAAAGGGCGTGCACGCCGACCGCCATCTTACTTCTGCCGATCTTAGTATAGGGAGAGGTTGCTGCTGATTCTGTAGGGAGAGCGTTAGGCAGGGAAGAAGACAAAAAAACTGCTTCTGCTGCTAGCGATTTGGCCTGCACAACACACAAGTCACTGTGTGTGCAGTGCAAGGGGAGGCTATATTGTGGTGTATCAGTGGTGTTGGTTGTTGGGCTGCCTTTTAAGGCTTCCTGACACGCTGGCATTGCTGTTTACCCACTGCTCCGCAAACTGCTTTTTTAAAAGCAATCCAATCTCCCTTATCCTCTCGTCACTTTGGTCACAGGCAGCTGTGCCATCGAGCGTGTCACATAGCGCTCAGATATCAGTGGGCCGCACACAATCCACAAGTGTCCACTGTCCACAAGTGTACGCAGAGATTCAAAATCTCCATTATCCTCTCGTCACTTTGGTCACAGGCAGCTGTGCCATCGAGCGTGTCACATAGCGCTCAGATATCAGTGGGCCGCACACAATCCAAAAGTGTCCAGTGTCCAAAAGTGTACGCAGAGATTCAAAATCTCCATTATCCTCTCGTCACTTTGGTCACAGGCAGCTGTGCCATCGAGCGTGTCACATAGCGCTCAGATATCAGTGGGCCGCACACAATCCACAAGTGTCCAGTGTCCAAAAGTGTACGCAGAGATTCAAAATCTCCATTATCCTCTCGTCACTTTGGTCACAGGCAGCTGTGCCATCGAGCGTGTCACATAGCGCTCAGATATCAGTGGGCCGCACACAATCCACAAGTGTCCAGTGTCCAAAAGTGTACGCAGAGATTCAAAATCTCCATTATCCTCTCGTCACTTTGGTCACAGGCAGCTGTGCCATCGAGCGTGTCACATAGCGCTCAGATATCAGTGGGCCGCACACAATCCACAAGTGTCCAGTGTCCAAAAGTGTACGCAGAGATTCAAAATCTCCATTATCCTCTCGTCACTTTGGTCACAGGCAGCTGTGCCATCGAGCGTGTCACATAGCGCTCAGATGTCAGTGGGCCGCACACAATCCACAAGTGTCCAGTGTCCAAAAGTGTACGCAGAGATTCAAAATCTCCATTATCCTCTCGTCACTTTGGTCACAGGCAGCTGTGCCATCGAGCGTGTCACATAGCGCTCAGATATCAGTGGGCCGCACACAATCCACAAGTGTCCAGTGTCCAAAAGTGTACGCAGAGATTCAAAATCTCCATTATCCTCTCGTCACTTTGGTCACAGGCAGCTGTGCCATCGAGCGTGTCACATAGCGCTCAGATATCAGTGGGCCGCACACAATCCACAAGTGTCCAGTGTCCAAAAGTGTACACAGAGATTCAAAATCTCCATTATCCTCTCGTCACTTTGGTCACAGGCAGCTGTGCCATCGAGCGTGTCACATAACGCTCAGATATCAGTGGGCCGCACACAATCCACATGTGTCCAGTGTCCAAAAGTGTACGCAGAGATTCAAAATCTCCATTATCCTCTCGTCACTTTGGTCACAGGCAGCTGTGCCATCGAGCGTGTCACATAGCGCTCAGATATCAGTGGGCCGCACACAATCCACAAGTGTCCAGTGTCCAAAAGTGTACGCAGAGATTCAAAATCTCCATTATCCTCTCGTCACTTTGGTCACAGGCAGCTGTGCCATCGAGCGTGTCACATAGCGCTCAGATATCAGTGGGCCGCACACAATCCACAAGTGTCCAGTGTCCAAAAGTGTACGCAGAGATTCAAAATCTCCATTATCCTCTCGTCACTTTGGTCACAGGCAGCTGTGCCATCGAGCGTGTCACATAGCGCTCAGATATCAGTGGGCCGCACACAATCCACAAGTGTCCACTGTCCAAAAGTGTACGCAGAGATTCAAAATCTCCATTATCCTCTCGTCACTTTGGTCACAGGCAGCTGTGCCATCGAGCGTGTCACATAGCGCTCAGATATCAGTGGGCCGCACACAATCCACAAGTGTCCAGTGTCCAAAAGTGTACGCAGAGATTCAAAATCTCCATTATCCTCTCGTCAGTTTGGTCACAGGCAGCTGTGCCATCGAGCGTGTCACATAGCGCTCAGATATCAGTGGGCCGCACACAATCCACAAGTGTCCACTGTCCACAAGTGTACGCAGAGATTCAAAATCTCCATTATCCTCTCGTCACTTTGGTCACAGGCAGATGTGCCATCGAGCGTGTCACATAGCACTCAGATATCAGTGGGCCGCACACAATCCACAAGTGTCCACTGTCCACAAGTGTACGCAGAGATTCAAAATCTCCATTATCCTCTCGTCACTTTGGTCACAGGCAGCTGTGCCATCGAGCGTGTCACATAGCGCTCAGATATCAGTGGGCCGCACACAATCCACAAGTGTCCACTGTCCACAAGTGTACGCAGAGATTCAAAATCTCCATTATCCTCTCGTCACTTTGGTCACAGGCAGCTGTGCCATCGAGCGTGTCACATAGCGCTCAGATATCACACACAAGTGTCCACTGTCCACAAGTGTGTGCAGAAATTCTAAAACTCCCCTGTCCTATAGACACCTTGTACCTTGTTTTACATTACTATATAGTTTGTTGGATTTTGTCTACATTTCTACCAAAAATGAGGAAGGCTGGTGGAAGAGGCCGTGGAATTGGGCGGGGGTTGGCAGCTGGTAATGATGGTGTTGGTGGTGGATCTGATGGTAGTGGCAAGAGCAAAATAGGACCGAATGCAGGAGGTGCTGACCCTGCGTCATCGTCTGGCTACATAAGGCCTCGAACGCTTAGTTTTCTAGGAGTTGGCAAACCGCTTTTAAAGGCAGAGCATCAGGAAAATGTTTTGTCTTACATTGCTGCCTCAGCCTCCAGCTCTATCGCCTCCTCTTCTTCAGTTGTAAAAAGTAAAAGCACTGAGTCGTCATTGGAGGCTCATGTTCATGAACCACACCTTTCCTTGTGTCCTTCACCCCAACCAAGATTGAAGGATGACGCAGGCCATACTACTGATTACTCCATGGAGCTGTTTTCACATACCATTCCTGGATTATCAAGTCAAATGGTGAATTACCCAGGCCAAGATGAATCTGACATGGAGTGCACTGATGCACAGCCGCTGATGGATGATTCTGCTGGTACATTCACTCAGAGCACTACATTGTCCTCGCAGTGTACAGAGCCAGATTTTGACCCTGATGAGACTCAGGTGCCCCTTCCCGCACACTATACCACCATACACGGTGACACAGAGAAAGGTGCACATGACATAGAAGAGGAGGTGATGGATGACCCAGTTGTTGACCCAGATTGGCATCCATTGGGGGAAGAGGGTGCTGCTTCCAATAGCTCAGATGAGGAGCATCCACAGCAGACATCGACATCGCAACAGCTGTTATCTGGCAGGCCCGGAGCACTCCAAAGACAGGTTCCAAACATCAAAAGAGTTGCTGGACAGCTTGTCCAGAGGGTCAAAAGATCACAGCGTGCTAGGCCGCAAAATGTCTGCCAAAGTAGGAAGAGTGCAGTGTGGCACTTTTTTGAACAAAATCCTCATGATCAGGCCAAGGTTATCTGTAAGAAGTGCGCAAAGACCTTTAGCCGAGGGAAAAATCTGAAAAATTTGAATACCAGTTGCATGCTTAGACATTTAACCAGCATGCACTTGCAAGCGTGGACACAACACCAAACCTCAAGTGCCACATGTGCAACTGATCACAACGAAGGTAGTCAGCAACGCTACATTGTTTCCCCCACTGTAAGCCCACCGGTTAGCACAGCATCAAATGTTGAGGTGTCATTGCAAGGCCACAGCAGTCAGGGAATCCCACTGTTATATCAACGAAAGACTGATTCTAGGCCATCAGAAAGAACACCAACTCCATCACCATCATCAACCCTCTCTCAGTCCGCCCTGTCCACCGCTACTTCCACCATATGCAGCTCTCAAGTCCAGCTCACCCTCCCAGACACTATGAGTAGGTCAAGAAAGTACTCAGTCTCTCATCCGCATACACTGGGTTTGAACGCCCACATTGCCAAACTAATCTCGTTTGAGATGATGCCCTTTCGGTTGGTGGAAAGCACAGCTTTCCGCGAACTCATGGCCTATGCAGTACCACGCTATGACCTACCCAGTCGCCACTTCTTCTCTCGCAAAGCCATCCCAGCCCTCCACCATAATGTGAAAGACCGCATTGTCCATGCACTCAAGCAGTCAGTGAGCGGAAAGGTGCACCTCACAACTGATGCATGGTCCAGTCGGCATGGCCAGGGCCGTTATGTGTCCATCACTGCGCACTGGGTTAATGTGGTGGATGCAGGGTCCACAGGGGACAGCAGTGGTGGGACAGTGCTGCCTAGCCCACGGTATAGGAAACAGTTGGCTGTAGGCGTTCGACCCTCCTCCTCCTCCTCCTCCAGAAGCGACAGCTCGTCCACAGAGCGCAGTCGTACGAGCACTCCATCTGCAGCTGCCACTGTTGCACACGATGTGTCCCCCTATCGAGCAGCTAGTGGAAAGCGTCAGCAGGCTGTGTTGCAGATGATGTGTTTGGGCGACAGACACACTGCCGAGGTGCTGGCCGAGTACTTGAAGCGACAAACTGAGTCATGGCTGGGCAGTGTACATCTTGAGGCAGGCAAGGTAGTTAGTGATAACGGCCGTAATTTTGTGGCAGCCATAGCCCTTTCAAAACTCAGCCACATACCTTGCTTGGCTCACACCTTGAACCTGGTGGTGCAGTGCTTCCTCAAAAATTATCCGGAGTTAACAGCCCTGCTCCAGAAGGTGCGAAGACTGTGCGCGCACATCCGCCGGTCGCCTGTACACTCCGTTCGTATGCAGAAGCTGCAGCGATTGCTCCACCTTCCCAACCACCGCCTCATTATCGACATTGCAACAAGGTGGAACTCCACCCTGCACATGGTGGAGCGGCTGTGCGAGCAGAGGCAGGCCATAATGCATTTGTGGGAGGATACACGGCCAGGCACTTTGAGAGCAGACATGGAGTTGACAGGCGTGCAGTGGTCGAAGCTGAAAGACCTTTGTAAAGTCCTTCAGTGTTTTGAGGAATGCACACGGCTGGTAAGCGCAGACGACGCCATCCTAAGCATGAGCATCCCACTTATGCATCTGCTCATGCAAACTTTGACGCACCTTAAGGAGCAGGCGTCTGCAGCCAATGTTGATGAGGAGAAAGAGGAGGAGGGAATCCTTGATGACATTCAGCCATTGTCTGCTCAGGGACCTCTCCTGGACGAGGTGGAGGAAGAAGAGGAGGAGGAGGAGGAGGATGATGGGGATGATTACTTAGGGGAGGAGGATGCATCTCGTGGGGCAAGTGAAAATGTTGGCGTGGCAAGGTCTGGTACAGTGTTTGTGCGTGACTGGAGGGATGTGGATTTGCCAGAAAGTGCTCCTCCACCCAGCACTCGCAGTGTATCATTGACACCGGGAACATTGGCCCACATGTCAGATTATGCCTTGCGGATCCTAAAAAGGGACCCCCGCATTGCCAAAATGATGAACGATGACGACTACTGGTTGGCCAGCATCCTGGATCCACGCTATAAAGGCAAATTACAAAACATCATGCCACAGGAGAACCTTGACCTAATATTGGCTAATAAACAAGCAACTCTGGTAAATCGGTTGCTTGAGGCATTCCCAGCACACAGCAGCGGTGATGGTTCTCACACGAGCCGTACGGGCCGGGGGCAGCTTGGCAGAGGTGTTCGTGGTGCACACAGCAGAAGTGGTGTTGGAGACAGGGGTTTCATGACAATGTTGTGGACTGATTTTTCAAATACCGCTCACACAACTGGTAATACTGCATCGATGGAAAGTGACAGGAGACAGCAGTTGTCAACTATGGTTACAAACTACTTTTCCTCCCATATCGATGTTCTCCCACACAGGTCATTCCCCTTTGACTATTGGGCCGCTAAACTGGACACCTGGCCTGAATTGGCCCAATATGCCTTACAGGAGCTCGCTTGCCCAGCTGCAAGTGTGCTATCGGAAAGAGTCTTCAGTGCAGCTGGATCAATCCTGACAGAAAAAAGGACCCGTCTGTCAACCCAAAATGTGGATGATCTAACCTTCATTAATATGAACCACGCATGGATTTCCAAGGATTTTGTCCCACCTTCCCCTGATGACACATAGGGTGACAGAAAAATGGCTTGCTTTGGTCCACCTCTTCCTGGTACTTCACCTATTTCGCCTTTTGCATCAGTTGAATGTCCAACATCAACATATGCCACTTTCTAAAACTCCCTAACTGTGCTGCCTCCCCCCCCCATGGCCGGGGTCACCACCTAGCGCACGACACCGTGCGAGTGCCGTTGCCCTGGACAGGTGGGTAGGCCGACTCTTGGGCGCGGGCACTGGCACAGGGTCCCTCATAGTGCAATCAAGTGTCTCTGACGGCGGTGGTGCACACCCGCCGTCAGACACACCGCTGTACTATGAGGGGCCCAGTGCCAGTATCGACGCCCACGAGTGGGCCCCCCTTGCTTGGCCAGGGCCCCAGCATTTGCAATCTTTACCTCTCCCTGCTCCTCCGCTGTGTAATCTGGGCCGTCAAATCCATACTGTGCCTGACACCGTCTGAGCCTGCCTCCTGAGACATATATTTTGAATGTGTACGCTATCCATACATGTTATCCGGGGATACGGTACCCCTTCTAACCTTTGTGCAATGACGTGCAATCCATACTGGGCCTAACACCGTCTGAGCCTGCCTCATGCTGTATAGACATATATTTTGAATGTGTACGCTATCCATACATGTTATCCGGGGATACGGTACCCTTTCTAACCTTTGTGCAATGACGTGCAATCCATACTGGGCCTAACACTGTCTGAGCCTGCCTCATGCTGTATAGACATATATTTTGAATGTGTACGCTATCCATACATGTTATCCGGGGATACGGTACCCTTTCTAACCTTTGTGCAATGACGTGCAATCCATACTGGGCCTAACACCCTCTGAGCCTGCCTAATGCTGTATAGACATATATTTTGAATGTGTACGCTATCCATACATGTTATCCGGGGATACGGTACCCTTTCTAACCTTTGTGCAATGACGTGCAATCCATACTGGGCCTAACACTGTCTGAGCCTGCCTCATGCTGTATAGACATATATTTTGAATGTGTACGCTATCCATACATGTTATCCGGGGATACGGTACCCTTTCTAACCTTTGTGCAATGACGTGCAATCCATACTGGGCCTAACACCGTCTGAGCCTGCCTCATGCTGTATAGACATATATTTTGAATGTGTACGCTATCCATACATGTTATCTGGGGATACGGTACCCCTTCTAACCTTTGTGCAATGACGTGCAATCCATACTGGGCCTAACACCGTCTGAGCCTGCCTCATGCTGTATAGACATATATTTTGAATGTGTACGCTATCCATACATGTTATCCGGGGATACGGTACCCCTTCTAACCTTTGTGCAATGACGTGCAATCCATACTGGGCCTAACACCGTCTGAGCCTGCCTCATGCTGTATAGACATATATTTTGAATGTGTACGCTATCCATACATGTTATCCAGGGATACGGTACCCTTTCTAACCTTTGTGCAATGGCGTGCAATCCATACTGGGCCTAACACCGTCTGAGCCTGCCTCATGCTGTATAGACATATATTTTGAATGTGTACGCTATCCATACATGTTATCCGGGGATACGGTACCCCTTCTAACCTTTGTGCAATGACGTGCAATCCATACTGGGCCTAACACCGTCTGAGCCTGCCTCATGCTGTATAGACATATATTTTGAATGTGTACGCTATCCATACATGTTATCCAGGGATACGGTACCCTTTCTAACCTTTATGCAATGACGTGCAATCCATACTGGGCCTAACACCGTCTGAGCCTGCCTCATGCTGTATAGACATATATTTTGAATGTGTACGCTATCCATACATGTTATCCGGGGATACGGTACCCCTTCTAACCTTTGTGCAATGACGTGCAATCCATACTGGGCCTAACACCGTCTGAGCCTGCCTCATGCTGTATAGACATATATTTTGAATGTGTACGCTATCCATACATGTTATCCAGGGATACGGTACCCTTTCTAACCTTTATGCAATGACGTGCAATCCATACTGGGCCTAACACCGTCTGAGCCTGCCTCATGCTGTATAGACATATATTTTGAATGTGTACGCTATCCATACATGTTATCCGGGGATACGGTACCCCTTCTAACCTTTGTGCAATGACGTGCAATCCATACTGGGCCTAACACCGTCTGAGCCTGCCTCATGCTGTATAGACATATATTTTGAATGTGTACGCTATCCATACATGTTATCCGGGGATACGGTACCCCTTCTAACCTTTGTGCAATGACGTGCAATCCATACTGGGCCTAACACCGTCTGAGCCTGCCTCATGCTGTATAGACATATATTTTGAATGTGTACGCTATCCATACATGTTATCCGGGGATACGGTACCCCTTCTAACCTTTGTGCAATGACGTGCAATCCATACTGGGCCTAACACCGTCTGAGCCTGCTTCATGCTGTATAGACATATATTTTGAATGTGTACGCTATCCATACATGTTATCCAGGGATACGGTACCCTTTCTAACCTTTGTGCAATGACGTGCAATCCATACTGGGCCTAACACCGTCTGAGCCTGCCTCATGCTGTATAGACATATATTTTGAATGTGTACGCTATCCATACATGTTATCCGGGGATACGGTACCCCTTCTAACCTTTGTGCAATGACGTGCAATCCATACTGGGCCTAACACCGTCTGAGCCTGCCTCATGCTGTATAGACATATATTTTGAATGTGTACGCTATCCATACATGTTATCCGGGGATACGGTACCCCTTCTAACCTTTGTGCAATGACGTGCAATCCATACTGGGCCTAACACAGTCTGAGCCTGCCTCATGCTGTATAGACATATATTTTGAATGTGTACGCTATCCATTCATGTTATCCAGGGATACGGTACCCTTTCTAACCTTTGTGCAATCACGTGCAATCCATACTGGGCGTGAGAACGGCTGGCGAGCTGTTAAGCAAGCTACAGCACCTGTCCAGACAAGTACAGGGATTCCCTAGCGAGGAGACTTATTTGATTGTTTTCTATGTTGGGACAGCAATTTTTGGGGAGCACTATACTCTGGAGAATGATAGATGGGGCCCACCATACACTGGAACATTCCAAAGGTGGACATCAGACACTGGAGCAGCATTTACAGTGCCCATTATACACTAGAGCAGTAGAAATGGGGCCCATTATGTTTGGAGCATTATTTGGGCCCATAAGACAGTGGAGCTTCATCCATGGGGACCAACATATACTGTAGCATTATGTGGAGCTCATCATATACTGTTTCAAACATTATAAGGGACCAATGATTTTGTATGGAGAAATAGATGGGCCTCGTCATGAGATGTAAAAAGTGAGGTATTTTTCATTGTACTATACCGCTATTTCTCTGCCGTATCGGAGCATGATGAGTTGTGGTATGTGTTAAAGGGGCGCTCTTTCGCCCAGGGCACATGAAAACCTGCAGCCAGCCCTCCCCCCCCACAAATTTAGCCAAATAACCTCCATTTTTCAGTGCGTAACTTGTATTATGAAGTTAATTAAGGTTGACAAGCTTAAGTAAGAAGAATTGATGCTTTTGGCATTCAAATGGGCACTGTAGGTGTGTTTCCTGTCCTCCTCTCACTGCCGACTTTTATTCCCCATTGACTTACATTGGGTTTCGTGTTTCGGGACGACCCCGACTTTTCCCTATAATCGGACGATCTTGCTCGACCCGACTTTTGGAAAAGTCGGGTTTCACGAAACGAAACGCGACCCTAAAAATGCAAAAGTCGCTCAACTCTAGTTAGATCCAGTTGGTGTGAACATAGAGGCTCGCAGCTGAGTAGGTCATCTGAAGATGAAGATGAGGAGGTTATGTTGCGCCATCCATCGCAGACACGTAGTGATGCAGCGATGATGAGTGATGCATCCTCAGCCACAACTGTGCCTCTGACTCCAAGGATCTGCAGCTTGCAGGGGTGGCAAAGGTTGCCTAGCCTGGGTCTTTTTTGACACTGCAAAGGATGAGCCAACTCATGTAATCTGCCAACTTTGCAACAAAAAAAATTGAGTCGAGGTAAAAAATATAATAAATTGACTACTACATGTATGAACATTCATAAGCGCAATCAACATGCTTTACTGTGGGAATCCCACAGCTCAAAAATGCAGACCAGTGGACCTCAACAACCATCAGCCACTCCATCAATCGCATCTGCTGCTTCTTCCTCCTCCTCTGTTACCGTGACAACTATTGAGATGCAGGTCTTCGACCGCAGAACCTCAGGTTCTTTACCAGTTCAAGTCACACTGACTGAGAGGCTGCCTTCAGCTATAATGGAAGCAGACATGCCTGCTGTTTTTGACTGATCTCAGAGAACAAGCACACCACAAGTTTCTCAATCCACACTAACATCTCAGCCTGCTCCTCTCTCACGGTCCAGCAGTTTGTTCGGTTCACTGTACTCCACCCTCTCTCAGCACTGCAACTAGCCCAAGGTTCCGCAGTTGTGGTCATGTAAAAGATTGCTTCCTCCTACGCATGACAAAGCTAAGAGGTTGAACTCCACCATCTTCAATTTGTTGACCACGGAAATGCTGCCTTTCCGCCTGGTAGATACAGATGGTTTCTGAAAGCTGATGGCCATCACAGTCCCCCAGTACTAATTACCCAGTGACCATTACTTTTCTAAGAAAGCTGTGCCTGTGCTACACCAGCATGTCACAGACAACATCACCCATTCTTTGACAAACTCTCTGTCTGCCAGGGTGCATTTCACCACAGACACTTGGACGAGAAAGCATGGCCAATGGCATTACATCTCACTTACTGATCACTGGGTGACTAAGGTGGCTGTGGGGACAGATGCTGCTCCACAAGTCTTGTAATCCCCAAGGCTTGCAGGACAACCCTCTACATTTAACACTTCCTCCACTGCTTCTGACTCCTCTATCTCCTCTAGGGCCTCCACCTGCGCCCTCAACCTCTGCCTTAAAAAGATAACAGTGCAGAGCGAACCCCAACACCGCTCTACTGCAGAGCCAGGGCTCACCGTAATCAGGCAGTCTTAAAATTGATATGCTTTGGAGATCGCAGTCATACAGCTGAATAGTTGTTGACAGCTCTCCAGGCTGAGTTTGATCAATGACTGTCTCCGCTGAACCTGCATCCAGGGAAGGTCGTGTCCAATAGCGGTGCAAACCTGGTGGTGGCCCTATGGTGAGGCAAGGTCACACAAGTGCCATGCATGGCTCATGTCCTCAACGTGGTGGTATAGCATTTTCTCAGCCGCTATCCTGGCCTGGGTGAGAAGCTCCAGAAAGCATGTAAGCAGTGTGCTCATTTCCGCCATTCGCATCCTTCTGGTCATCGACTTGCATCGATACAGAGGTCTTTGTCCATGACAGTTAACAGGTTGATATGCCAACACGATGGATTTCCACTCTGCACATGTTGCAGCAACTGTGGACCTGATGCAGTATGTCATGTCATGTCCGCAGTACGGACGTGGCACTTATCACTTTTACAGAGTGGACCCAGACTAAGGACTTCTGTACCCTTCTGCACAGTTTTGAAAAGGCTACTAAATCTTTCATTGGAAAGATTTAAATGCTGTCTCAGACCCCGATACCTCATGCCTGACTGATTGCTGCAATTTGTACTGTGGGTGAATTGAGGCCACTTTCATGGTGTCTGTCCATCATTTGATGTGTTTTGGCAGCATTTGGGGCCATTAAAAGGTGTTGTGCATGTGTTTGTTTTTGCTTTTCATTGACAATCAGCTATGTTCGGCGAATATTTGACGAATTAATCTTCGAATATTGCAAATTGAGCAGAGGCACAGCTAGTGAAACATACAGCAGCACAACACCTCAACTCAACTCTGCTATACCATTTAAAGGGAACTAGCATTGTTAAAGCACAATAGCAGAACCAGGCAGTTGTGGATGTGGAAACACAGATTAAGTGTCAGTGGGTTGCTTCTGCAGTTAACCTATGAGGAATTGGGTACAGTAGCAGGACATGTAAAGATGGCAGTGGAACAGATCTCTAAGGCACATAACCGCAGACATCTCTTAACCCCTTTATCCCCGAGGGTGGTTTGCACGTTAATGACCAGGACAATTTTTACAATTCTGACCACTGTCCCTTTATGAGGTAATAATACTGGAACGCTTCCATGGATCCCGATGATTCTGACAGTGTTTTCTCGTGACATATTGTACTTCATGTTAGTGGTACAATTTCTTTCTTATAACTTGTGTTTATTTGTGAAAAAAATGGAAATTTGGCGAAAATTTTGCAATTTTCCAACTTTGAATTTTTATGCCCTTAAATCACAGAGATAAGGCACACAAAAAACTTAATTAACATTTCCCACATGTTTACTTTACATCAGCACAATTTTGGAACCAAATTTTTTTTTGTTAGGAAGTTTTAAGGGTTAACAGTGGACCAGCGATTTCTCATTTTTACAACACCATTTGTTTTAGGGACCACATCACATTTGAAGTCACTTTGAGGGGTCTATATGATAGAAAATACCCAAAAGTGACACCATTCTGAAAACTGCACCCCTCAAGGTACTCAAAACCACAATCAAGAAGTTTATTAATCCTTCTGGCGCTTCACAGGAATTTTTTGAATGTTTTTTTTTAAAATTGACATTTAACTTTTTTTTCCCAAAAAAATTACTTAAGGTCCAATTTTTTTATTTTACCAAGGGTAACAGGAGAAATTTGATGCAAAAGTTATTCTGCAATTTGTCCTGAGTACGCTGATACCTGATATGTGGGGGCATCCACTGTTTCAGCGCATGGCATAGCTCAGAAGGGAAGAAGCGCCGTTTGACTTTTTCAATGCAAAATTGGCTGGAATTGAGATAAGACGCCATGTCGCGTTTGGAGAGTCCCTGATGTGCCTAAACAGTGGAAACCCCCCACAAATGAGCCCATTTTGGAAGCTAAACCCCCAAAGGAACTTACCTAGATGTGTGGTGAGAACTTTGAACCCCGAAGGGCTTCACATAAGTTTATAACATACAGCCGTAAAATTAAAAATCATATTTTTTCCACAAAAATGATCTTTTCACCCCCAAATTTTATTTTCCCAAGGGAAACAGGACCCCAAAAGATATTGTGCAATTTGTCCTGAGTGCGTTGATATCCGATATGTGGGGGTAAACCACTGTTAGGGCGCATGGCAGAGCTCGGAAGGAAGGAAGGAGTGACGTTTGACTTTTTCAAAGTAAAACTGGCTGGAATTGAGATTGCGCGCCATGTCGTGTTTCCCCCCAAGGAACTTATCTAGATGTGCGGTGAGCACTTTGAACTCCCAAGTACTTCACAAAAGTTTATAACGCCTGGGCATGAAAATAAAAAATCATATTTTTTCCACAAACATGATCTTTTAGCCCCCAATTTTTTTTATTTTCCCAAGTATAACAGGAAAAATTGGACCACAAAAGTTGTTGTCCAATTTGTCCTGAGTACGCTGATACCCCATATGTGGGAGAAAACTACTGTATGGGCACACATTGGGGCTCGGAAGGGAAGTAGTGACGTTTTGGAATGCAGACTTTGATGGAATGGTCTGCAGGTGTCATGTCGCGTTTGGAGAGCCCCTAATGTGCCTAAACTGTGGAAACCCCCCACAAGTGACCCCATTTTGGAAAAGGGACCCCCAAGAAACTTATCTAGATGTGTGGTGAGAACTTTGAACCCCTAAGTGCTTCACAGAAGTTTATAACGTGGAGCCATAAAAATAAAAAATTATATTTTTTTCCACAAAAATGATATTTTTTACCTCAATTTTTTATTTTCCCATGGGTAACAGGAGAAATTGGACACCAAAAGTAGTTGTGCAATTGGTCCTGAGTTGGCTGATACCCATATGTGAGGGTAGACCACTGTTTGGGCGCATGACAGAGCTTGGAAGGGAAGGAGCACCGTTTGACTTTTCAACGCAGAATTGGCTGGAATTGAGATCAGATGCCATGTTGCATTTGGAGAGTCCCTGATGTGCCTAAGCAGTGGAAATCCCCAAATTCTAACTCCAACCCTAATGCCAACACACCCCTAACCATAGCCCTAACCCTAACACACCCCTAACCCTAATCCCAACCCTAACTCTAGCCCTAACTCTGACCCCAACACACCCCTAACTATAACCCTAGCTCTAACGCTAGTCCTAACCCTAACACACCCCTAGCCCTAATCCCAACCCTAACTCTAGCCCTAACACTAGCCCTAACCTGTCACAATAATGTAAATATGATGCATAATTTTCCTTACCATCGCCCCCTTCTAGAATTTTCCATTCGCACACTGAGCCCTGATACCTCCATAGCTGCAGACTCATGTGTCCCTCTCCCTCCTCCCCAAGGAATGTGTTAATTATCCAAGAGCAGTGCAAAGACATGCTGGGGGCTCTTTAGAACCCCCTTCTCCCTACACACTCCATAACGTGAGATTCCAGTGTGTGATCTCCCCCCTCCCTAAGGAATGTTCTTTGTCTCCAACATGTGCTTTGGGTCTTCCATAGCATAGATTTAGAATCTAACCATTAGGACATAACGCGATGCCAGTTTATGTTAGGAATATGCAAATTACATAATTGGGACGTGCTTCGATAGAGCCTCTTAGCCTGTGCTTTTCCAGGCTCCAGCTTCAGCGAAATCTGAGAAACGGATTTCTCCTGAACCAAGTGGAATAGCTACGCCATGTGTAGAGTTGATAGGAAGCTAACTCCAAGACAAGATGAGTGATGGTTCTGGCGTTATTCTGCTAGGCTCTCCAGCCCAGTTATGTAGCCAAGAAGATGTCTTATCAAAAGTTGCAACTCAGAGAAAAGGGGAGGACACCAGTAACTCGGCCCGTTTAGTGATGTCAGAGCCCAGAAATATAAGTTACTCTCACTTAGTCTGCAGTCAGTCTTGCCTGGGGAAACTGAGATACAGAGCCACTCTGTGATGCATTGCGATGTATGGCTCCTCCCACCAGCCTGGTCTGCCTGAGATGATCTAAGCAATTGTAAGTTTTTTCTTCTTTAATCCCTGTTATTTTGTAATTGTCTGTACTTACTTTAATTGTCTCATATTGTAAAATCTTTTTATACCTTCTGTAAACACTGCCTTCCTTTTTGGAGCAAAATATAAAATTACTAGTTTTGTTTTCTCCTTGCTTTATACCGAATTTGCAAGTGCCTGAAGTGAATTATGCTACTAATTTGGGTTAGCTTCGGACCCCTTTATTAATTTAGAAATATTAATAAATAAATCGGAACTGGTGGCAGCAGTGTGTTCTGGGTTAGTTGGGTAACTCTGGCAGTGACAGAACGGGTTTTATAAACTTACTAGCTGAAGAGCCCGGCATTGCCTGGGCATAGTAACCAACTGTGGATAGTTATAACAAATTATAATGATTATATTGCACATAAAAACCGTGCATCTAATCCTATCCTGTGTGATACTGACTGCTGAGCCGTGTATCTAATCCTATTCTGTGTGATACTGTCTGCTGAGCCATGTACCTAATACGATTCTGTGTGATACTGTGTGCTGAGCTGTGTATCTAATCCTATTCTGTGTGATACTCTCTGCTGAGCCATGTATCTATTCCTATCCTGTATGATACTGACTGCTGAGCTGTGTATCTAATCCTATCCTGTGTGATACTGACTGCTCAGCTGTGTATCTAATCCTATCCTGTTTGATACTGCCTGATGAGCCATGTGTCTAATCCTTTCCTGTGTGATACTGACTGCTGAGCTGTGTATCTAATCCTATCCTGTGTGATACTGACTGCTGAGCCGTGTATCTAATCCTATCCTGTGTGATACTGGGTTCCCCCTGCAGTCTGTGTCAGAGGGTGGTCTGTGTTGGCACAGTAAGAAATTGTGTTATTTCCAGCTTTATAGAAGGACGATAACACCATAGATATGATAAGAATAATAAGCCTCAGTTACCACAACTGTCTACAAAGAAAACTGTTGCTGATAGCAACCAATCACAGCTCATTTTTCGTCTTTTAAACAGCTCTGGGACAGCGTGGCGAGTTTTGAGTGGCGACTTTTGTGTTTCGACTTTTATGTGGCGAGGTTGGTGTATGTGTGGTGAAATGTGTGCTGAGGGTGGTATATGTGTTAAAGCACGTGGTAGTGTGTAGTGCATTTTGTGTGTGTGTTCATATCCCCGTGTGTGGTGAGTATCCTATGTCAGGGCCCCACCTTAGCAACTGTACGGTATATGCTCTTTGACGCCATCGCTCTCATTCTTTAAGTCCCTCTTGTTCACATCTGGCAGCTGTCAATTTGCCTCCAACACTTTTCCTTCCACTTTTTCCCCATTATGTAGATAGGGGAAAAGTTGTTTGGTGAATTGGAACGCGCGGGGTTAAAATTTTGCCTTACATCATAGCCTATGATGCTCTCGGGGTCCAGACGTGTGACTGTGCCAAATTTTGTGGCTGTAGCTGCGACGGTGCGGATGCCAATCTCTGACATACACACACACACATACATACACACCCACATTGAGCTTTATATATTAGATTGTCTGGCTGTGGCCAGGGCATTTATAATTCCCTCACTGCAGTGTGCCTATTAGCCAGCACACGTCCAAGTGGCCCGACTGACAACTAATTATCCTAGGTGCAGTTCCCTGACTGATCTGAAGGTAAGGGGGGCTCCGAAGAGCTGCAAGTTCCAAAGCGGAACTAGAAAGGGGGATAAACATAAATCCCTGCAGTTCGTGACATATTGTTGGCAGAAGTGGGATGACTAAAATAAGTCCCTGGGGTAAATTGATAGGTCAATAGACTTGTTTGCTGTTTTTCATCACATTTGGTGGCAGCGGATGGATAGCTAAGATAAGCCCCCCTGCTAATGTTATAGCCGTGTGCGGGCCAAAGGTCCTCTTTTTCCTGACATAACCCTAGCCCTAACCCTGACACACTGCTAACCCTAACACTAGCTCTAACCCTAGCTCTAACCCTAACACTAGCCCTAACCCTAACCCTAATGGGAAAATGGAAGTAAATACTTTTTTTAAATTTTATTACTTTTCCCTAACTAAGGGGGTGATAAAGGGGGGTTTAATTTACTATTTATAGCGGGTTTTTATGTTTGGCAGCTGTCACATGCTAAAAGACGCTTTTTATTGTAAAAAGTTTTTGCATCACCACATTTTGAGAGCTATAATTTTTACATATTTTGGCCCGCAGAGTCATGTGAGGTCTTATTTTTTGTGGAACGAGTTGGCGTTTTTATTGGTACCATTTTTGGACACGTGACATTTTTTATCACGTTTTATTCTGATTTTTGGGCGGTAGAAGGAACAAAAACCAGCATTTCATGAATTTCTTTTGGGGGGGCGTTTACACCGTTCCAAATGTGGTAAAATTGATAAAGCAGTTTTATTCTTCAGGTCAGTACAGTTACAGCGATACCTCATTTATATCATTTTTTAATATTTTGGCGCTTTTATACAATAAAAACAATTTTATATAAAAAATAATTATTTTTGCATCGCTTTACCTCAAGCAGCTTGGATTATCTGTCTCTCCACTCTTCCTCCAGACTCTGGGACTTTGATTTCCAAATGAAATGCAAAATTTAGTTTCTTTGTGGAGTGTGTCAATGACTACCTTCTGGACATCTGTCAAGTCAGCAGTCTTCCCCATGATTGTGGAGCCTACTGAAACAGACTAAGGGACCTTTTTAAACACTTAAGAAGCCTTTGCAGGTGTTTTTGTTAACTATTCTAATTTACTGAAATTATGTCTTTTGAGTTTTCATTGGCTGTAAGCCATAATCAACATTAACAGAAATAAACACTTGAAATAGATCACTCTGTTTGTAATGACTCTATATAATATATGAGTTTCATTTTTTTGTATTGAACAACTGAAATAAATTAACTTTTTGGTGATAATCTAATTTTGTGATAAGCACCTGTATGTCAAGGGATAATTTTAAAAAAGTACAACTTTTATCCTTTTTTTATCTCAAATGGGCAATGCAAGGATGGATATACGTAGATAAGAGAAAACTTTGTGTTATTTGGATTTTTTTGCATATTGGAAAATAAGTTTAAAAATTACATTGGCTATGTGCATGGTGAATTTAGGCTGTTAGGTCTTCAGTCTATGCAGATAAAGAGCAGTCCAGTACATTCCCTTGTCTTTGTTGGTCAATGCCGCTAGTTTAATATCTAAAGGGTAATATTTTTTTTCATTTCCAAGTGTTATCTGGATAAAGTTTCAGTATTGACTGATTTCTGAGCAGAAAACATACGCATCATTTTTCATTCAAAAGTAAAATCTTTGTTGCATTCCAGGACCATGTAATGCAAACAGAAAATATTGGTTGTAATAAAGATAAAATAATACCTATCACAATTTGCAATAATAGGAAACTGGATGTGCTTTTAATATTTATTAACTAATTATTCAGGTACTGCTGTACAAAATTTCAGGAACATTACTTATTACTATCTTCATTGGTAGCTGGTCTGTAATGAAATTTTGTGACATGAATAAAGAATACAGAAATGTTTTGTTCGAAAAGGATACTTCATTCCTTCTCTGTAGATGAGATTCATACACCAGATTGTGTATACACCATGGTCTGGCATAAGTACACATATTCTATATAAAGGATACAATAAATATTTTTTCAGCATGTGTTATTAAATGATTTTTGGAATACAAACTTAAACTACTCTCATGATGCACTGCCTTTCTTAACCAGATGCACCATTACAGTCTTGCACTGCATGTATGACAATCTGCTGTTTTCATTTCAGACATATTTTTGACATGTACTTGGGGAACTATTCTCACCATATATAACCAATATTTCAAAAAAGTTGGGACACTGCAAAATGTAAAGAAAATAAGACTGCAATGATTTGCAAAACTCTTATAGCCATAATTATTATATTAATATATCATTTTTAATCTAAGAGGAGAGGGACCATCCAGCTTGTTATCAGCGCATAGTTCAAAAGCCTGTATCTCTTATCGTGTGGGGTTGCATTAGTGCCTATTAGTGATGAGTGAACTAGTTCGGATAAGGTCATATCAACAAAGCATGATCGGGTGCCAACCGAGTATCTTCAGCGTGCTCGGATGTTATGTTTGAGACCCCGTGGCTGCATGTCTCATGGCTGTTAGACAGCTGCAACCATAGGCGAATTGTAATAAGGCCATTCTGGGCTATCGCCTGAGGCCCAAGGCTACGGATGATCCATTGCCAGATTGGGCTCATAACGTATTCCAATAGGGAGCTTTCCTGGCGCTGTGCTCCAGACCATGCAGAATGGCAGTGCAGAGGCTCACACTGTATAGAAGGCCATCTAGGGGCTCACACTGTATACAGAAGGCTACGCAGGGGCTCACACTGTATAAAGGAGGTTATATATGAGTTCACATTGTATACAGGAGGCTATATAGTGGCTCACACTGTATACAGGAGGTTATGTAGGGGTCGCACTGTATATAGGAGGCTATGTGCGGCCTCACACTGTAAACAGGAGGCTATATAGGTGCTCACACTGTATACAGGAGGCTATATAGGGGCTCACACTGTATACTGGAGGCTATATAGGAGCTCACACTGTATAAAGGAGGCTATGTAGTGGCTCACAATGTATACTGGAGGCTATATTGGGACTCACACTGTATACAGGAGGCTATATAGGGGCTCACATTGTATATAGGAGGCTATATAGGGGCTCACATTGTACACAGGAGGCTATATAGGGGCTCACACTATGTACAGGAGCTATGTGCTGGTTCATACTTTATATATGAGGATATATATGGGCTCACAGTGTATACAGGAGGCTATATAGGGGCTCACACTGTATACAGGAGGTTATGTGTGGCTTCACACTGTAGACAGGATGCTATACAGGGGCTCACACTAAACACAGAATGCTATATAAGGACTCCCATTATATACAGGAGGCTATATAGGTGGTCACATTGTATACAGGAGGCTATGTGCTGGCTCATACTGCATATGGAGGGCTATGTGTGGCACCCCAGGAGTCCTGCTGCCACAGTGGCATTGCCTCCTTCACAGAGAGTAATGTCATGCCTGGAAGCAAGGAGGGGTATGTGGTGCCCCCAGGAATATGGTCGCCACAGTGGCTTTGCCTTCCTCCAGGGGAGGGTAATGCCAGGCTTGGAGGCAATAATGGATCTCTCTCGCAGTCAATCTATGCATGCAACACAATTCCACTCCAGGCCAGCAGGGGGAACTCTGAACCAGGAAAAGGGGAAGAGTGCTCTCTGAGGGCCAAGAGGAAGGAGTGGGAAGTTAGTCTGCGGAGGGTGAAGTGTGCAGACATGTGGATGGAGCGCTGAGATAGAGCTGAAAGGATGAGCTCATCTCTGGAGAGAGCGCATGAACTGGAGCCTGGTCTCCACGGTTGTACGGATACTAATGGTCCTGCAACAGACACCAGAGGAGTAGGAGGCTGTAAATGCCCTACTCCCATCTAAGACTTGAGGGCACCATAGCAGCTTGGATAGTGAGCCAGGATTCAGGAGAGAGGAGTCCCTGAGAGAGGCTACAGCTGTCTGCCGTGCAAGTGAGGTTCTTGAGAACATCTGACAGGAGGAACTTCAGTGTAACTCGGTACTGGAGATCCCGCAAATAAGCGATAGTAAGGAGACTGCACAACCCATCTGCTGAGAGAGAATCCCTGAATTGATTCCAGTCTAGCCTGCTCCAATACCATCTGTAATCAGGACCCTGGACTGCAGTTATCAAGTAAAGGTACAGAAATTGCACCCCGCTGTGTCTTGTCTGCTTCCTACCTTTCAGGGACCGCTACATCCCCGTGCCAACCACGTCTACACTACCTTGGGACTACAGCTTCACCTGTGGGGAGCTTTTACATCTTTGCTGCACCATACCATCAGTCCCAGCCGATCTGCATGCAGCGTCGGCTTAACACCTCCCTTGCCGAGCACCACAGGTGGCGTCACGAACTATTCATCTAACTACATTCCACCATTCACATTTTCCTATTACTTGGGCGCCCTGGGCCACGGTCCGGGTCACCGCTGCTGTGACACGTCCCATTGATACCGGCCCGGTACCGAGTACCCCACAGCCCTGGGAGGGCAACCCAGGTCCCCTTACCGGGTGTCAGTAGGAGAAAAGTTGAGCAGAACCTGGGGAGTGGAGCTGTGATTAAACTCACCCCAGAGCTGAGCGCTAGGAACTGGATACTGGAGTCCATGGTTGTATGGTACTGACGTCCTGGCAGCTAAATTCGGAGGGAAGGGGACTGCAGGTCTCCTGGCCAGATCTAATACCCAGTGGCACAGCAGCATACCAGAGCCTGGAGCTGATATAGAGGAGTGGCACCTGTGATAGGCTTATGCTGCCTGCCATGCGGGCAACGGTTTGTTTTTAAAAACAGAGAGAGACTGTTAGCAGCAGGATGAGCTGTTAGGCAGCAAGGAAAAAGGGAGGACAGCACAGAAGTAAGGTCTCCATACCTACCTGTCCAGGTGTATCCAAAATTGCTTCCAGGCTGCCCGGATCTCCATTACAATCTGCTACCAGTGCCCCGGTCTGTACTATCAACCATCAAGTAAAGGAAAAGAAAACTACAGCCCTTGTATCCTACAGTGATCTCTTGCGCCCTGAGTCCTGCACCACAAGGTACAAGAAGCCTGAAATAAACACAACCGGTAGCCCTGGGGCCCAGCTCCAGCTGTGGCGAGCAGAACCATCCCAGCTGTGTCACCATCAGCCCCAGCCGTCTCCTTTAGCAGCATTGGCCATCCGTTGCCGAACACCACAGGTGGCGTCACGTCAAATTCCATATAAAATTCCCCATTTTACGGCACAGCCAGGGTCACGGATTCGGGTCATGGCCCCGTGACTTCCCCAAAGAACTGTCCGACCCGGTTCCGAGTACCCCACGGCCCTTGTGGGTGTGTCATTTTGGTGTCATAAACAGGATTTCGTAGCCTGGTATTACGCGTATTGTGTGCCATAGACTTTATTGAACTGTATAATAGCCACGATTTCTGCTTCACACGGTGTGCAGAAAGTCGGAGTCCCCGACTTGGAAACCCCTGGGAGCTCAATCCATCCAGCCTGTGGAGCAGCTGCTTACTATGGTAACGATACCCAGAGCCTGGCTGAGGTTCACTAGGAGGGAAGGAGATGCCCAATCTAGGAGAGGATCAAGTGGCGGGCATGGCTGCAGCCACCGTAATGCCTTTATCCATGCTATATATCCCAGTAGCGGCCTGCCTACCTCAGTACTCAAGGGAGTGGCACACCCTGAGCGACTTTAAGGAGAGACTGCATAGTTTATTCAAAGTGTACCCTCTGTCAGAGAGCCAAAAAGTCAGCATCCTTGTCGCCTTGCTAACCGGTGTGGCCCAGAGGGAGGTGAAGTCCTGGCCAGACACTGACAAAAGAACTGTTAGGCTAATCCTGGCCCGGCTGAAGGATATTTTTGACACCCGCACAGCAGTGGAAATTAAAATGAAATTCTACGAGTGCAAAGGACGCAGGACAGTGTTCGGAACTATGCTCTAAACCTGCGAGAGGTGCTGCAGGCCATTAACAGGTAGACCCTGACAGTGTGCGAGACAAGGACAGATTGCTAACTGAGTTGTTTACTGAGTGGCTCCTGTCTATCGCTCACCGAACACAGCTGCACATTATGGCCTTGCAAAACCCTGACCTAGACTTCGCACGATTTAAAGACTGGGCCATCCGGGTGCTCGGGTGCTGCGAGAACCAACCCCAAGTCGCACTGCAACCCTCCAGCGACCAGCTATAACATACCACCAGGAGGCAGTGTCCTTTTCCCTGGCACCCGTGAAGGCCGATGTGCAGACCCTAGAAAATGTCTCCTCTGCAGGCCTAGGTCTCCAGGCCCAGGAGCTGACCAAAAGTGTGGCTGCACTAACCAAAACCATACAGTCCATGCAAGTGTCCCCAAAGGAGAAGATCCAGCTGGACTCCAGTCCACATGATGTCACGTGGCGATGGCAGAGGAGAATTCAACCGACCAGAGGGAGGATAACGATTGCTACGACTGGGTTGTATGGCCCATCGGTCACCGCTGCCACAAGGCGGGGCACATCGCAAGATTCTGTAATTTAAACAAGCAACCCCTGGGGCAGAGGGCCAACCCCCAGGAGTAAGACGACCATGCTCACAAAGCTGGTGAGACAAGTATGGGGGAGGACGGCCGGTCCTGCCCGTCGTGCTTGATGGCATCCCGATGAACGCTTTATTGGACACCGGCTCCCTGGTGACAACAATGCCATATATCCTTTTTAAACGATGTTGTGCTGATTCAGACATTAGTCGCAGCCCAGATGAACACTTCAACATCTTTGCCAGCAATGGTCAGCCCTTGCCTCAGGTGGGGTATAAGGAGGTGACCATCAAGGTTGGCCAAGTAGAATTGCAGTCGCACGGCTTGATTATAGTTGATATTGACAGAAAAGAATGCCATCCTATGATTACTCAAGGCACCAATGTAATAGAGAATTGTCTTGGAGAAATTATTGTTTTGTTGCAACAGGTAGACTGCCAGTTCCAGTCAGCAGTGTGTCCTGCAAAAGGAAATCAGAGCCCTAATGCAGAGACAACAGGTAGAGCTGTCTGGTGGAGAAGTCGGCAGTGTCAGAGTGAGTGATCCATTCCCCATTGCAATACCCCCTTTGAGTGAAATGTTGATTTGGTGTCGGGCAGCAATAGACCTCAGGGGTCAAGATTACCAGGCCCTGGTAGAACCTGTGTACTCTGATAGCAGACCCACCATCCTGACAGCGAGAGGGGTAGTCGATGTCCGCAAGGGGAGGGTACCGATACGCATCCTGAAATGTGGGGAGAAAGAAGTCCATTTACCCCGTTATGCCACCCTTGCTAAGCTGTTCACTGTTAGTAATAATGCAATAAAGGTCATGGAACCCTTGCTTCCGTCCGACCAGGCGGAGGACAATGGCTCTGAGGGGCAGCTGGAGGATTGGTGTCAGAAGCTACACATAGGTACTGACTCCACCCCTTCGCACCAAAAGCATGGGATTTAACGGGTGGTTCGAGAATATGAGCGGGTCTTTAGCAAACACCCTCTAGACTTTGGGCAGGTAAAAGGGGTCCAACACCATATCCCCACCAGAGATCATCAGCCCATTAAAGAGAGGTACCGGCCTGTACCCCCAGCTCACTATCAATGTGCCAAGGGTATGTTATGTGAGATGAAGGAGGCTGGGGTAGTCAGAGATAATTGTAGCCCCTGGGCAGCTCCGTTAGTCCTCGTTAGAAAGAAAGATGGTACATTGAGGATGTATGTTGACTACAGGCAGATTAGCCGCATTACACATAAAGATGGCTACCCATTACTATGAATTGAGGAATCATTAGCTGCACTGAGATCCACTAACTATTTCTCCACTTTAGAGCTCACCAGTGGGTATTGGCAGAAGCAGACAGAGAGAAGACAGCGTTTACGACACCAATGAGCCTCTGCGAGTTCAACTGCATGCCATTCGGGCTTTGCAATGCACCGGGAACATTCCAGGGGTTAATGGAATGCTGCCAAGGACATACAAACTTCCAAACTGTTTTGTTGTATCTGGACAATGTAATCGTCTACTCAAAGACGTACGAAAACCACCTGGAGCACCTGGCCGAGGTGTTCGAGGCCTTATTCAGTTTGGCCTGAAAGTAAAGCCGTCCAAGTGCCACCTGTTGAAGCCCAAGGTGCAGTACCTAGGTCATGTGATAAACGCCGAAGGCGTGGCACCAGACCCTGAAAGAGTCACCATGATCAAGGACTGGCCAGTTCCTTGGGCTAGTAGGTTACTACAGGAGATTCATAAAGGGCTTCACTCAGATAGCGGCACCCATGCAGGACCTAATAATAGGCCAGTCCAAGAAGGCTAAGAACCCGAGTCCTCCGTTCGAGTGGAGTAAAAGAGAAGTAGAATCCTTCACTCTGTTGAAGATGGCTCTTACGGGAGATGAAGTCCTGGCCTACCCCAACTATGGCCAACACTTTATACTCTATACCGACACCAGCAGTGTGGGATTGGGAGCAGTGCTGTCCCAGGTACAGCACAGCAGAGAGAGAGTGATTGCCTATGCCAGCAGAAAGCTTCGTCCCACGGAAAGGAACTCCGACAACTATAGTTCCTTTAAATTGGAGTTTCTCGCCATAGTCTGGGCATAAAGAAGTGCTTCAAGCACTACCTGGCTTCAGCTAAGCTTGCCGTTAATATGGATAATAATCTGCTGACCCACGTTAAAACGACGAAGCTAGGTGCCTTGGAGCTGCGCTGAATGGCTCGGCTGTCCAATTATGAGTTTGCATCAAATACCGGGCGGGGCATAAAAACACTAATGCTGGTATGCTGTCCAGTATGCCGAAATTGCCATGTGGGGAGAAGACCCGGAGCAGCTCAAAGAAATCGAGTTACCAGCCTTGCACCGCCCTGGTGCAGCCCAGTGCTCCCACTGCATGTGGGACAAGCGCTATGCCATGCAGGAGGCAACGATTAACCCATTGCCCCACCATGGATGGGCAAAAATGCTGGACTGCGATCTGGCAGTCTGCCTAGTAAAGGACAAAAGCTAATTTGCACGCTGGTCCAGATGCTCCATAAGAGACCCAACAGTTGTGGATGGAGAAGGGCAAGTGGTTCATCTATGAAGGGAAGCTGTGTCGGAGAAGTGTCAACTCCCGAACCCAAGAACTGGTCTGGCAGGAGGTAGTGCTGAAATGGGATGCGCTAATGGTCTTAGAAGCATACCACGATGGAGCAGGACATTACGGGTGGAAGAAGTTGGTAGTCCTGCTACGTGAGTGATTCTACTGGGCTGACATGATGAAAGCAATCGAGAAATGGTGTTGAGAATGTGGTCCATGCAACCTGAGATGACAAGACCGTGATAGCCAGAGGGCTCCCCTACAGTCCATAGTCACCAAACAACTGCTTGAGTTGGTACCCTTGGACCATGTGAAGCTGGTCCCAAGTCGGTCAGGCTATGTCTACACCCTCACCATAGTAGACCACTACTCCCGGGTTCCTAGTAGTAGTGCCAGTGAAGGATCAAATGGCAAAGACGGCAGCCAAATCATTTCAACAACACTTTTGTTGCGGCATCAACAATATCACAAGGTGCAAGAATGTGTAGAGAAAAGTTTGTTCCAGGCAAGACAGAGGCAGGAAAGAAATTATAATCAGCATGCCCCTGCAGTTCCCTTGTCACCTGGAGAACAGCTACTCAAAAGGAAGATACGAGTTCACAAACTAGATGACCAGTGGGAGGCTGAGCTAAACACCATTTTAACTTCAGACTTTGATAACACCAAGGTGTACCTCATCAGTAAAGATGGAGGAGAAACCTCAGCAGCAGTGTTGAGGGATCATCTAAAACCATGCCCTGACCAAGAAAAGGAATGAAGACCAAGACATTCCTCAGTCAGTGGAAGAGGTAGAGGAAAAGATCAGCACAGTACTCGTCCCGTTCCCTCCAAATTGGACAAGGGTGAACCAGGCCATAGTCGTGCCCGTTTTGACCTCTCCCCAGTTAGTAGTGCCAGAAAGAGATGCAACTCAACACCAGCCTGAAGGCCAGCGGGTTCAAGCAACAGATGCCACACCAGCAGCGGAGCAAGAGAATCCACCTCCTGCCAGCGGTGAATCTGTCATGCCCACGGTGAGCATCAGTGGTCGTAGAACATCAGGTATACCCGTGCTATCTAGAGTCACCCGTAAAGGAGCCAATAGAGAGCATACTACACCAGTAACAGTGCTACAAAGGTCTAGCCATAGTACCCTAGGTCAAATCCCCATAAGGTTCTGCATGTAAGTAGATTTTGTAAATAAGATTTGTAAATATTTAATGTAAGTATGTAACCGTCAAGCACATGAGCCTACACAGACTCTGAACTGTAAGAACTTTTAAGCAATCCTATTTTACTAGATTTAATGGACGATTGGGTCACTGGACTCGTTGTGACCAGGACAATACTTGTATTGTAACGAGTGGAAGCGGAGGCAGAGATGGTGAAGTTCACATTCGTTTTTTATTTTTTAAAGTGGAACCTCAGGACCACGGTCCTGGGGGCTCTGAAGGGGGCATGACTAGTGAGCCCCGAGTACCCATAGTAAAGCCCCTCAGACAGGACCAGAATGGAATACCCGGAGGATACAGGTGCTACCTCCAGTTAGACCCCGGACACGTGGCAGCTGTCCCAGCAGGACCAAAAGGGATAACAGAAGTGACAACAGAGTCCGTAGTGAGATAGGTCCTAGATATGGGTAGCTGGTAAGTAGCTGGTTCCAGTGACCTAGACACAGTCCTTGGACTCGGATGGCTGTTGGCAGAACGGGATGGCTTTCGCCCAGATGGTTGCAGATATAACCAGGATGATGAGGATACTGATATTCTGTGGAGACAGATAGCATTAGAGAATGCACAGAGACTACAGATGCAGCACAGACAGGTTAGCAAGAGAACCAGATGTAGCAATGATTGATACTCGTTGCTCCTGCGCTCTCCCTATGGAGGAGAGGCCAGAAATAGCAGCCAGTGCGCTGCCATTGGTTAATTGCCCATTTTGAAAAATGCACGCTGTCCCTTCAAGAATGCAGGAGAGCACGCGGGCGTGCCCTAATAGATCTAGTTGCAGATTTGCCGACAGGATGCCAGGAGGTGGGGGAAAGGGAGAGAACTGAATGCTGAGCAGCTGCATGAGACACAGAGGAAGCCGGCTGCTGCCTAAGGACAGCGTGCAAAGCATGAGGTGAGTGCCCAGAACAGGAGGCAGCGGCAGACCTGGACGCAGCGCAAGAATGGGGACCAGGTGTAACAGTGGCAGACCTGGGTGCCGTGCCAGGACAGGGACCGGGTGTAACAGTATTCCCCTCTTCACACCCCCTCTTGTTCAAGACTGAGTAGAATCTTTTAAGGAGAAGAGGAGCCTGGATGTTCTCTCTAGGCTCCCAAGATCTCTCCTCAGGACCAAAACCCTTCCAGTCCACCAGGTAGTAGGTCTTACCCCTTACTTTCTTCATGGCCAGGATATGTTATACCTCAAAAACATCATCCTCCAAGACAGGGTCAAGAGTGGTACCCGGATCCTTAAAGAAGGGGCTCAAAACTACTGGTTTGAGGAGAGAAACATGAAAGGAGTTAGGCACATGTAGGGAAGTAGGCAACTTCAGCTTGTAAGAGACTGGATTGATTTGTCTCAAGATCTCAAATGGTCCAATGAACCGGAGGCCCAACTTGTAGGATGGCATCTTTAAACGAATATACTTTGAGGAGATCCATACGATGAAGAACAGGTGCGGCAGCAAAGGCCTTTTTGAGAGAATCAAAAGCCTCCTCAGCATCAGGAGGCCAATCCTTGGGATTTGTACCTTTCCGGGTCAGAGCTGAGATGGGTGCCACTCGGGTGGAGAAGTTAGGAATGAATTGTCTGTAGTAGTTGACGAAGCCCAGAAATCAATGTATGGCCTTCAGCCCAGATGGACGAGGCCACTTGTGTACAGCCGATAACTTCTCTGGATCCATTTTCAATCCTGTGGAGGAAACAATGTAACCGAGGAAAGGCAAAGAGGATTGTTCAAAGAGGCACTTTTCAAACTTGGCATACAGTCTGTTCTCCCTGAGCCTCTGTAAGACTAAGCGTACTTGCCTCCGGTGCGTGACCAAATCAGAGGAAAAAATCAGAATGTTGTCCAGATAGACAACAACACAGGTGTAGAGCAGGACCCTGAAAATGTCATTGACGAACTCTTGGAAAACACCGGGTGCATTGCTTAGACCAAACGGCATTACCAGGTACTCGTAGTGACCATCACAGGTGTTGTAGGCTGTTTTCCATTTGTCTCCATCCCTGATTCGTATCAAGTTGTAGGCACCTCTGAGATCCAGATTGGTGAAGATTTTGGCCCCTCGGAGATGGTCAAACAGTTCTCAAATTAGAGGCAAAGGGTACCTGTTTTTACCGTGATCTGGTTCAGTCCCCGGTAGTCGATACAGGACCGCAAGGATCCGTCCTTTTTCTTCACGAAGAAGAATCCTGCTCCTGCCGGTGATGATGATTTTCGGATAAACCCTCTGGCCAAATTCTCCTGGATGTAGTCCAACATAGCCTGAGTCTCTGCCTGGGAAAGAGGGTAAACTCTATCACGGGGAGGAGATGTTCCAGGAAGAAGATCTATTGGACAGTCATACGACCTGTGTGGGGGGGGGGTTTCAGCTTCCTTTTTCCCGAAGACATCCGAGAAGGACCAGTAAGCGGATGGTAATCGAGGCAGGGTAGCAGGTTGGACCGGGGGTGAAACTGGTTCAATCCGAGTTAAGCAACGGTCCGAGCAGGAATCTCCCCAACACAGAATTTTGCCTGTTCTCCAATTAAGGACTGGTTCAGGTTTCTGGAACCAAGGCAAACCTAAAAGCAAGGGGTGAGAAAAACCAGGGTACACATAAAAACTGATTCTTTCAGAATGCATAAGATCTACCCGGAGTTCCACTGGCTCAGTCTGTAACTGGACGGGTTCGGTCAGTGGCTGGCCATCGACAGCGGTCACCCGCAATGGATTGGGAAGAGCCTGAACTGGTAAGCGGTAACAATCCACAAGTGTCTGCTGGATAAAACTCCGGGCAGCTCCGGAATCCAACAGACAGAGTCCAGAAAATTTTATTGCTCCGCAGGTCACGGAGACCGAGATCTGCAGCGAAAGAAAGGAATATTCTCTACCTAGGGTGGCCTCTCCTACCAAGCCTAGGCACAGGAGTTTCCCGACTTCTTTGGACAGGAGCGGATCAGGTGTTTGGAACTACCACAATATAGACAGCTTCCGTCTTTGAGACACGCCTCCAGGCGGCGGCTGGCCAGACTTACTCGATCTACCTCCATAACTTCGGGAAAAGAAAGTGAGGTAGCCATCTTGTAAGAACTAGAGTCCAGGTGGTAGGACCTCTTGTCTCTCTTGATCTCCACGGAATGCTCCTGAAAATGCAGGTCCATCCGGGTCGCCAAGGAAATCAGGTCATCCAAGATGGTAGGCCTGTCCCGTCCCACCAGCTCATCCTTAATTTTTCCTGATAGTCTCTCCCAGAAGGTAGCCAGCAAGGCCTCATTGTTCCAGGATAACTCAGACGAGAGGGTGCGGAACTGAACAGCATACTGAGCCACCGTGAGGGTTCCTTGGCGTAGCAAAGCAGGGCAGAAGGGGTCGATGTGGCCTGGCCAGGTTCATCGAAGGTCCTGCGAAAAGTCTCAAGGAAAGATTAAAGTTTCCTCTCTCCCATAACGTGTTTAGCCAGGCAAGAGCCTCTCCTGCTAGATGTGACATAATGAAGCCCACTTTGGCACCGTCAGAAACAAACATGTGCCCCAAATTTCAAAGTGTAGGGTACACTGATTGAGAAAACCCCGACACTGAGTGGGATCACCATGGAAGCGGGGAAGAGCCGCCAGGCAAGGACCCTTGCTTGCCATGACAGCAGGTACCTGGGTGCTGATAGATGAATCAGGAGCAGCCGAGTTCAGCAGGGAATCCATGCGGGTAGACAGGTTATGTAGATAAGACATGATCTTGTCTTGTTGATCTTTTAAGCAGGTCACCTCTTGGCACAGTTCCATAGTCGGAGGCCTCTGGGGTCCAGCGGATTCCAGGAGTTGGGGGAAGGGGAGAGACCAGAATGCTGAGCAGCTGCATGAGACACAGAGGAAGCCGGCTGCTGCCTAATGACAGCGTGCGAGGCACGAGGTGAGTGCCCAGAACAGGAGGCAGTGGCAGACCTGAACGCAGCGCCAGAACGGGGACCAGGTGTAAGAGTGGCAGACCTGGGCACATCTCCAGGACAGGGACCAGGTGTAACATGTATATAGTTACCGATCTGGCTCAGGAATGAACAATGGACAATGATGCACGGACTAATCATCACCAGGACTATTATTAAGCTTTGGTTTTTGCAATTTTTATTTTTGAAATCTTGAAAATAGTTATGATTGTTCACTTGTTAATTTGTTTATTATTTGTTTCCTCAGTCTGGGAGTACTGAATTTCACTAAGGGGGAATGTGGCACCCCAGGAGACCTGTTGTCACAGTGGCATTGCCTCCCTCACAGAGAGTAATGTCATGCCTGGAAGTAAGGAGGGGTCCCCTTACCAGTTGTCAGTAGGAGAGAAGTCGAGCAGAACCTGGGGAGTGGAGCTGTGATTAAACTCGCCCCAGAGCTGGGTGCTAGGAAACAGATACCGAAGTCCGTGGTTGCGTGAGTACTGAAGTTCCAGCAGCTAAATCCGGAGGGCAGGGGACTGCAGGTCTCCTGGCCCAATCTAATACCGGTGGCACAGTAGCATACCAGAGCCTGGAACTGACACAAAGGAGCGGCACCTGAGATAGGCTTGAGCTGCCTGCCATGCGAGCAATGGTTTGTCTTTAAAATCAGAGAGAGAGACAGTTAGCAGGAGGAGGATGAGTTGTTAGGCAGCAAGGAAAAAGGGAGGACAGTGCGGAAGGAAGGCCCCTGTACCTACCTGTCCAGGTGTTTCCAAAATTGCTTCCAGATTGCTCGGATCTCCATTACAATCTGTTACCAGTGCCCCGGTCTGTACTATCAACCATAAAGTAAATGAAAAGAAAACTACAGCCCTTGTATCCTCCAGTGATCTCTGGCACCCTGAGTCCTGCATCACCAGGTACTCGAAGCCTGACATAAACAGAACCGGTAGCCCTGGGGCCAGCTCCACCTGTGGGGAGCAGAGCAATTTCAGCTGCGTCACCATCAGACCCTGCAGTCTCCTTTAGCAGCGCTGACCATCCATTGCCGAACACCACAGGTGACATCACGTTAAATCCCATAAACATATTCCCCATTTTACGGTACAGCCAGGGCCACAGAGGTGGGTCATGGCCCCTTGACTTTCCCAAAGAACTGTCTGACCCGGTTCTGAGAACCCCACGGCCCTGGTTGGTGTGTCATTTGTGCAGGCTCATACTGTATATGGGGGCTATATGGGGGGCTCACACTGTTTTCCCAAGGGGCCACATCAGTAACTGGAACAGTTGTGGAGGCCTAAAGCAATGGGCTGAACTTAATTCAGCTCAATATTTTATTGTTTTTGAAAATATTGTTTTGATTAGATGTTTATATTGGTAAGAATACAAGTTCCAAAAAGACTTTATAGTAAAGTCTACTATAAGCTAGTCAACATATGTTACCCCTACAGCAAAGCAGGCACATTTTCACTACTGTTAAAAGTATGTTATGTTAAAAAAGACAATTATCCCCTTAATCCCATATGACGTACTATCCCGTCCATGTGCCCTGGGACTTAATTCCCAGGGACGGGATAGTACGTCATACCGCTGATCGCGGCCGGGTGTCAGCTGATTATCACGGCTGACACCCGGCACAATGTGTCAGGGGCGGTCACGGACCGCCCCCAACACGTTTACCCCTTGCACACTGCGATCAAACACGATCGCGGTGTATTGGGGGTTAAAGGGAAGCATCGGCAGGGAGGGGGCTCCCTTCGTGCTTCCCTGAGCCCACCACGGCAGCGCAATGTGCAGTGCTGCTGCGGGGGGCTCCTTCCCTGCAGGCCCCCGAATCCAAGATGGCGACGGGGACCTTCGGGGGCCTGCAGGGAGCCGGCTTCCTCAGTGCCTGCAAAGCGCAGGCACGAGGAAACCTGCTGCACTGCCTGTGACAGATCGATGATCTGTCACAGTGATCTGTGATGTGACAGATCAGCGATCTGTCACAGCACAGTGATGTCCCACCTGGGACTATGTAACAAAGTTAAAAAAGAAAAAAAAAAGTGTTAAAATAATAAAAAAAAAATTGCCAAATAAATTAGAAAAAAAAAAAATATTCCCCCAATAAATTCATTTTTTGGAAATAAAAAAAAAACAATAAAAGTACACATATTTGGTATCACCGCGTCCGTAACGACCTGCCCTATAAAACTGTCCCATTAGTTAACCCCTTTAGCAAACCTCTGAAAAATACAAATAAAAAACGAAGCAAAAAATAATGATTTATTATCATACTGCCGAACAAAAAGTGCAATAACGCGCGATCAAAAAGGCCCTAATAAATATCCATAGTATCGCTGAAAACGTCATCTTGTCCCGCAAAAAACGAGCTGCCATACAGCATCATCAGCAAAAAAATAAAAAAGTTATAGCTCGCAGAATAAAGCGATGCAAAAATAATTATTTTTTATATAAAATAGTTTTCATTGCATAAAACCGACAAAACATAAAAAAAGACCTAAATGAGGTATCGCTGTAACCGTACCAACCCGAAGAATAAAACTGCTTTATCAATTTTATCGCACGTGGAACGGTGTAAACGCACCCCCCCAAAAGAAATTCATGAAACGCTGGTTTTTGTTCATTCTGCGTCCCAAAAATCAGAATAAAAAGCGATCAAAAAATGTCACGTGCCCGAAAATGGTACCAATAAAAACGTCAACTTGTCCCGCAAAAAATAAGACCTCACATGACTCAGTGGATCAAAATACGTAAAAATTATAGCTCTTAATATGTGGTGATGCAAAAACTATTTTTACAATAAAAAGCGTCTTTTAGCATGTGACAGCTGCCAAACATAAAAACCCACCATAAATAGTAAATCAAACCCCCGTTATCACCCCCTTAGTTAGGGAAAAATAATAAAATTAAAAGAAAATGTATTTATTTCCATTTTCCCATTAGGGTTAGGGCTAGGGCTAGGGTTAGGGCCAGGGCTAGGGTTAGGGCTAGGGCTAGGGTTAGGGTTAGGGCTAGGGTTAGGGCTAGGGCTAGGTTTAGGGCTGAGATTAGGGTAAGGGGTGTGTTGGAGTTACAGATGGAGTTAGAATTGGGGGTTTCCACTGTTTGGGCACATCAGGTGCTCTTCAAATGCAACATGGCATCTGATCTCAATTCCAGCCAATTCTGTATTGAAAAAGTCAAATAGTGGTCCTTCCCTTCCAAGCTCTGCCATGTGCCCAAACAGTGTTTTACCCCCACATATGGGGTATCAGCCTACTCAGGACAAATTGCAAAACAACTTCTGGGGTACAATATCTCCTGTTACCCTTAGGAAAATAAAAAATTGGGGGCAAAAATATCATTTTTGTGGAAAAAAATGATTTTTTTATTTTCACGCCCGGGCGTTATAAACTTCTGTGAAGCACTTGGGGGTTCAAAGTGCTCACCACACATCTAGATAAGTTCCGTGGGGGGTCTAGTTTCCAAAATGGGGTCACTTGTGGGGAGTTTCAATAGTTTAGGTACATCAGGGGCTCTCCAAACGCACATGACACTCGCAGACCATTCCATCAAAGTCTGCATTCCAAAACGTCACTACTTCCCTTCCGAGACCCGACGTGTGTCCATACAGTAGTTTTCTCCCACATATGGGGTATCAGCATACTCAGGACAAATTGGACAACAACTTTTAGGGTCCAATTTCTCCTGTTACCCTTGGGAAAGTAAAAAAATTGGGGCGTAATTGATCATGGAAAAATATGATTTTTTTATTTTCATGCCCGGGCATTATAAACTTCTGTGAAGCCCTTGGGGGTTCAAGTGCTCACCACACATCTAGATAAGTTCCTTAGGGGGTCTAGTTTCCAAAAAGGGGGTCATTTGTGGGGGTTTCCACTGTTTAGGTACATTAGGGGCTCTCCAAAGGCAACATGACACCCGCAGACCATTCCATCAAAATCTGCATTCCAAAACGTCACTACTTCCCTTCCGAGACCCGACGTGTGCCCATACAGTAGTTTTCTCCCACATATGGGGTGTCAGCGTACTCAGGACAAATTGGACAACAACTTTTGGGGTCCAATTTCTTCTGGTACCCTTGGGAAAATAAAAAAATCAGTGACTAAAAGATCATGTTTGTTGAAAAAATACGATTTTTTTATTTTCATGCCCGGGCGTTATAAACTTCTGTGAAGCACTGGAGGGGTCAAAGTGCTCACCACACATCTAGATAAGTTCCTTGAGGGGTATAGTTTCCAAAATGGTGTCACTTGTGGGGGGTTACCACTGTTTTGGTACATCAGGGGCTCTCCAAACGCGACATGGTATCCGATCTCAATTCCAGCCAAAAACGTCAAATGGCGCTGCTTCCCTTCCGAGCTCTGCCATGCGCCCAAATAGTGGTCTACCCCCACATATGGGGTATCGGCGTACTCAGGACAAATTGCACAATAACTTTTAGGGTCCTGTTACCCTTGGAAAAATAAGAATTGAGGGTGAAAAGATCATTTTTGTGGAAAAAATATGATTTTTTAATTGTACGGCTGTAAGTTATAAACTTCTGTGAAGCCATTGGGGGTTCAAAGTTCTCACCACATATCTAGATAAGTTCCTTGGGGAGTCTAGTTTCCAAAATGGTGTCATTTGTGGGGGGTTTCTACTGTTTTGGTACATCAGGGGTTTTCCAATCACGACATTGTGTCCGATCTCAATTCCAGCCAAAAACGTCAAATGGCGCTGTTTCCCTTCCGAGCTCTGCCATGCGCCCAAATAGTGGTTTACCCCCATATGTTGGGTATCAGCGTACTCAGAACAAATTGCACAATAACTTTTAGGGTCCAGTCACCCTTTGGAAAATAAAAATTGGGGGTGAAAAGATGATTTTTTTGGAAAAAATATGATTTTTTAATTGTACCGCTGTACATTTTAAACTTCTGTGAAGCCCTTGTGGGTTCAAAGTTCTTACCACATATCTAGATAAGTTCCTTGGGGGTCTAGTTTCCAAATTGGGGTCATTTGTGGGGGGTTTCCACTGTTTAGGTACATCAGGGGCTCTCCAATCGTGACATGGCGTCCGATCTGAATTCCAGCCAATTTTGCATTGAAAAAGTCAAACGGCGCTCCTTCCCTTCTGAGCTCAGCCATGCGCCGAAATAGTGGTTTTCCCCACATATCAGGTATCAGCGTACTCAGGACAAATTGCACAATAAATTTTGCAGTCCAATTTTTCCTGTTACCCTTGGTAAAATAAAAAAAATTGAACCTGAAGTATTTTTTTTGTGAAAAAAAGGTAAATGTTCATTTTTTTTTAAATATTCAAAAAATTCCTGTGACGCACCTAAAGGGTTAATAAACTTCTTGAATGTGGTTTTGAGTACCTTACGGGGTGCAGTTTTTAGAGTGGTGTCACTTTTGGATATTTTCTATCATATAGACCCCTCAAAGTGGCTTCAAATGTGATGTGGTCCGTAAAAATAAAATGGTGTTGCAAAAATGAGAAATAGCTGGTCAATTTTTAACCCTTATAACTTCCTAACAAAAAAAAATTTTGTTTCCAAAATTGTGCTGATGTAAAATAAACTTACTTATCAATATAATATAATATAATGTTACTTATCAATTTTTTTGTGTGCCGTATCTCTGTGATTTAAGGGCATAAAAATTCAAAGTTGGAAAATTGCGACATTTTCAAAATTTTCGCCAAATTTCCATTTTTTTCACAAATAAATACAAGTTATTTGAATGCAATTTTACCACTAACATGAAGTACAATATGTCACGAGAAAACACTGTCAGAAGCACCGGGATCCATGGAAGCGTTTCAGAGTTATTACCTCATAAAGGGACAGTGGTCAGAATTGTAAAAATTGACCCGGTCATGAACGTGCAAACCACCCTTGGGGCTTAAGTGGTTAAATAGTGATGCAATGATTGGATTTTGGACATACCTTCAGTGTGAAAAATCCTGTCTGCCTTGGGCTTGAACAAGTGCGTTGAAGTCTGGCTGAATGTCTGAGGTGGATATACGCATAAAGGCTGACAGGTGATCATTAGTGAGAGCGGCTCTGTATCTAGATTTGTTAAATTTTATCACTGAGAATGTTTGTTCACATATGTAAGTAGAGCCAAAGAGAACAAACATCTTCTGAGCATGCCTCCTCATGTTTGGAAAGTTCTCCTCCTTGAGAGAAGAGTAAAAATCCTGCAGTGATGCTGACTTAGGCTGGAGTCACACTAACCTGCGCAAAATACGGTCCGTAGTTTACATGCGTAATACGGATGAATGACCCCTAAATAGTGCTCCGTAGGTCATCCGTAAGCCAGGTGAAGTCGCGTATTTTGCGCATGTCTGCATCCGTATGTAATCCGTGTGGCATCTGTATGCAATCCGTATGGCGAGATTTTCTTGCAGCCTTGCAAAATGGACATTTAACGGTTTTGAGGCCTGCAAACAATTTAAATCATTAGCCTGCACCCTATTTATACACTCTGAAACAGGTGGCTGCCTCCATTCTGTCCATTTATGACCTTGCTTTCACGAGGTGTGTTGGTGTTCTTTGTGCAACATGGCAGAGGGTCTGAGATTCAATACAACTGAGCAGGGTCTCTTTACCTGGCTTTTGTCATGGCGCTTTGGGCAACCATACCCAGTGATAGTGGATCCGCGGAGGAGGAGACGCATGTGGGTACATCGACTTTTGAGGCAACGACTCACAAGAGGTCATTTTCACCGCCTCTATTCTTCTCTGCGGGAGCATCCAGAGAAATTTTACCAGTACTGTCGCATGAGCATTTCCACATTTGATCGACTCTTGGAGACAGTGCGCCCTGGGATAACCTTTCAGGACACAAGGATGCGCAAAGCGATATCTGCAGAGGAGCGACTTCTACTCACAATACGGTATGTACTACACAACCACATTCTCTATGTTCATAATGTGTGTGCTAAATTATGTTTTTTGGCCTTCTTGGACAAAGTTTAATGCCCTCATCTTACACCAAATATGTTTCAACTGACCCACCAGATTGTTAGATCTAATATGTCCTACATATCATTTAGTCATTGTGCCACCAAATATGTGTGTGTTATTCTATCTCAATTCCTACCAAGTTTGGTCGGCATGTAACTGATTTTTTTTTACTTTAGGCATTCTAAACTTAACAATTTCTGTTGTTCTACAGCTTCCTGTCCACTGGCCTGTCTTATGCCGCCCTCCACCATGAGTTTCTCATAGGAAAATCAACCATTTCAGGCATAGTGAGGTCTACATGTACAGAAATCTGGACAAGACTCCATCAAGTGGTCATGCCCGAGCCCAGGATGGAAGACTGGTTGAGGTTATCAAGGGACTTTGAGGAGGACTGCCAGTTTCCAAATTGTATTGGGGCCCTGGATGGCAAACATATCAGGGTGCGTAAGCTGCCGAACTCTGGCTCCCAATTCTTCAATTATAAACAATACTTTTCTGTTGTATTGTTGGCTCTGGTAGACCCTCAATACAAGTTTATAATTGTTGACATTGGGGCCTATGGAAGGACAGGAGACTCTAGAGTCTTCAATACTTCCATAATGGCTCGGCGGCTACGCACCAACCAGTTGGATCTACCACCACCACGCCAGCTACCAGGCTCCCCCGAACAATCAGTCCCTTATGTCCTTGTGGCAGATGAGGCGTTTCAGTTATCGCGCAATGTCATGAGGCCATATCCCCGGCGCAACATTGACCACAGGCGCAGAATTTTTAACTTGCGCCTATCACGTGCTAGGCGACTGGTGGAGTGTTCCTTTGGGATTCTTTGTGCCAAATGGCGGGTACTCCAGTCTGCCATTCAGTTGAGTGAGCAAAATGTGAATGAAGTTGTGAAAGCCTGTGTTGTTCTGCATAACTTCACCAGGATACATGATTGTTCCTCCTCTGATGGTGTTGTGCGTAGGCCGGACAATGTGCGCAGGGTGAGACCACCTATGAACCCTCAACGTAGACCGCTCTCTGGCCTAAAAGCGCGTGATATTTTCACTAATTACTTTATCTCACCTGAGGGGGTAACTTCTTGGCAAGAGAATGCTGTGTCTATGTTATAATTTGTTTCTTTAATTGTGTCTAAATATATATTACTCCACCCCTTATGATTTTATGAGTGTTTCATTGCATTGGTTAGTGTATGTTAGTATGTTGTGAGGGATTGTGAAAAATCACACAGAGACGTTAACTAGAGTAGACAAATTTTTAGTTTTGCCTTTTTTTTTTTGGTTTGCTTAAAGGCAAACATAAAATTGCCATAAGAACATTTTGGGAATGGGCAAAATGACCCTTTGTGCCTTCTTTAACTTTTTTGAAAAGTAACATTACATAACAAAACACAAAAAAAGATTAGGCAATAACAACATTGTTGCATGACAAGATTAAACTAGATTTGCCAAAAAAAGGTGAGCTCCATCACCAAAATAAATGCTAAAAGATAACACTCACATTTCCTCATAATGTTTTCCAATCATAGAAAGATTCCACCATGACAGGCAAGGCTACCTCACGGCTTTCAGACAGATATTACCTGTCTGTAGAACAGAGACTATTTAACCATGCTATACTTGAAACGATGAAAAAACAAAACTCACTTGTTAAGACATAGAGAGAGCGTGATATTCTGAATGCTGGTCGCCTTGAATAGTTTTACTAGAGATTGCTTCCAAAAAAGGTGACTACTTCACTAAGGCCAGCAAGCCTTTCCTAGGCATTAGCAAGTGAGTAGTGTCTTTTCATCCTTTCATTTTACAGTATAGCGCGTTGAAATATTCTCTTTTGTACACATATGTAATATCTGTCTGAAAGGCGTGAGGTAGCCTTGCCTGTCACGATGGATTGTTTCATATGTTTGGCAAACATTGTTTAAAAATGAGAATGATAAATTCTGTACAAAATATTGGTGATGGAGAACACCTGTTTTTTCCTTTCTATTTGGAGCACCAATTAAAACCCACTGGACATCTCCCGCCATCATAATCATAAATCCTCATAGGTTGGGGAAGGGGAACGTGGAAGAACAGCCTGTGGGTGCTGCTGGACACTGCGGCCAACATTGCCCTGTGTGGGGCCATACTGTTGCCCATGATGCTGGAATTGTCCTGCCTCCTGGGACTGCTGGGGATACTGGCCAGAGTAATGATGATGGTGAGGGGCTTCTTGTTGGCTCTGGTAGGCACGTGGCTCATACCCACCAAGATAGCCAGATCATCCCCAACCAGGTTGGGACCAGCCTCCAACACTGGGTGGGTACAAGTGGCCATATTGGTGGGGTTGGCTTGAGGCTGACATTTGGGGCTGCGGAATAGAAGGTTGGGTAGGGGGAGGAAGGGGTTGAGGTGTTGGCCCACGTATTAGGGGCTGTTCGGACCCTGCTTGAGCAAGCATCTGTGTGGATGGTCTCATGCGCATTAGATTTCGTGGTGAGAGCTGCCACCTCTCCAGAAATTCAAAAACCTCATATGGGGTATTGGGGGGGTGCTTGCATCAAGCAGGATCTGAATACATCCCCTAATACGGAGCCTGACCTCATGGGTAAGGGCACGGAGATAAAGGGTGAGGCTACGTGCATAGGCCTCCTCCCCATCATCTGTAGTTACTAGAGATAAATAATTGAGCACCCCTGTGTCCACATTGGTCCTGCTCTCTTGAATAGTGACCTGGCGCCTTCTTCTTGTTCGCCGTGATGTAAGAGCAGCCTGTGGGGAGGCCCTGATCTGGGCAGTTGGGCTGCTGCTCAAGTTGCCCGGCTCTTCAAGGATGGGTGATGGGGCAGCAGCAGACCGTCCTGGTGGTGTTGTGTGTAGGACAGCCATTGTGTTGTCCTGTGATGCCTCATCTTCAGCCATCCTTCTTGTAGGGGGAGAAGATGGGCCAGCCACCTCATCCCCTACAGGATCTATAATGGGCTCTGCCTCTGAGGCCGTTCCTCGATCCATAAGGTTGGATTGAGTTCTGTTATGAAATAGAACAGAGCCAAAAATACAGCAATATTTTTGTCCCTGTAAAGTATTTGTGTAATGTATTTGTGTAATGTGGTGTGAGGTATCTACTTACGGTCTCAGATCCAGAATTGGGGCGAGGAAGGACAGCCGGTCATAGTATATGTACTTCCTTTTAACATATCCAGCATCCCCACTCCTGGACCGATGCTGGCGTTCCCAGCGGAACTGGTCCCGGATGCTTCGCCAGCGTTTCATCACATCTTCCACTGCAATGTGACAGGAAATATTGTAAAATTCACATATTTGAGAGGTCACATTTTCTACCAGTAGTCTAGGCATGGGGCCTTCTGGGGTGTGCTTTCTACCCATGGTGGCATATATAAATGGGCAGATACACAGGGTCTCATTTGCTACACTTAAAATAATTTGTTTGGCTAGGAGGATGAGGAGCTTGTGGCCTAACCCCAAATTATGGCTGTGTGAAGCCACGTGTCACATCCAAATGTAACGGCCTCATGAGGCTAAAAGTACATGCACAGGAAGGGGGGTGCTGATTCTAGATTCCGTTTTTCTTGCGCGCTAAGGTTAATGATGTTTTGCGTTGCACTTACGAATTTTATGCTGCTCATCACGCTGTCGGTCACCAAAGTCATGGTACATCTGGCGACAGATGCGCCTCCATGACGCCTCCTTTCTTGTCCGGTTAGCATAATTTGCATCGCGTGGGTCCCATATTTCGGGACACTCCTGCACCAGGACAATGAGCATCTCCACATTTATGTACGTGGATGCCATGCTGCTGCTGTACTCCGTGGAGGCGTACTTCCTGGATGTCTGGAGCGTTTTTTGAGCTACTTTGCATGTCTAGGCTTCCTGATGATGGATTGGCCCATTTCCTGTCACCAGCCAAAAGACCTGCGTATTGCTCGCAGGTCACACGTGTGGTCCGTGTGTAATCTGTATTTTTTGCGCACCCATAGACTTGCATTGGCGTACTACGGGCGTAGTACGCTGACAATCGCAGCATGCTGCGATTGGCACGGAGCGCAGGATACGGATGAGAAATATACGCCTGGTGCGAGTGACCCCATAGAGAATCATTTGTCCGTGTCTAATGCGTGCTTTTAGCGCCTCTCACTCGGCCGTATTCCTCGCCAGTGTGACTCCGGCCTTAAAGTTCTTTACCAGTAGTCTATCAGACTGCAGGTCAATGAGTTCAAGCTGAACATTGCTGGGTTATATTCCCAACAATGCAGCTAAAGGGAGAAAAAAACAACTGCATTTCATTCTCAACTGATTTGAAGGCTTGAAATCACTTTGGAAATTCATCATGCAGTGCTCCTAACATGCAGGCGTACATGCGGCTGTGATCAACTGATGGTGTGTCTTCCTTTAGTATTGGCAAGTGGGTAAGAATGTTGTCATCCATTTGTCCTGAAAGAAATTGCAACTTTCTCATGAAAGTCTTCATCAAGTTACACCATTCATTTACAAAAAGGCACTTGCATTGTAGTTTGATATTTAGCTCATTCATTAGTGAATTTACATCAACAGCAAATCCAAAAGCTGTGATCCAGTCAGCATCTGACAGCTCTGTGATATAATGTATTTTCTTGTCACAGAACTCTTGAATCTCTGCTCTGAAATCCCATATTGTTTTAAGCCATTTCCCCAGGCTGAGCCATCGGACAGCTGTGTGGTAGTCTATATCACGATTTTCAGTTTCATGCTCTTCCAAAAGGGCAACAAACTGTGATTCAGCACTCTCGCCCTAATGAAGTTAACAATTTTGATAGTTACGACATCTGTAACATGGTTAATTTTTAGCACTGACTTACACAGCACCTCTTGATGAATAATGCAATGTAAAAATACCCGTTTCTGTTCAGGGTTGATTTTACTCACTGTGTCCAGCATTCATTTCAAAAGCCCTACGTTTTTCCCTGCCAGATTTCAAGAACCATCTGTTGTAACACCTGTTGGTTTGTCCCATTTCAGCCCCAGCTTCTCCAAGCATCCATCCACTTCTGTGAACAAATCACTCCCTGTTGTTGTCCCATTTGTAAAGGTTCATCAGATGCAGTGAAATATACAATATAGCACAACAAAAGAGTAAAAGTGAAGATAAAGACTTATCGATTGAAGATCTTATTGGAGAATGGTTGGAACAGTTCCCGATGGTGTCGTAGTCCGTGAACAAAGTCTTTGGCTCTGTGGTGTAAGAACGAGATGCACTGTCTCCTGACTGTGCTGAAGTATCCTGATCCGTTGCTCTTGGGTCATTGTACTTGGGTCCGTTGAACTTGGGTCCGTTGAACTTGGGATAAAGTCCCTGATGTGGGTTGTTGAAGCGTGATGCAACACGCCGGGAGCATGATATAGTACAGGCCACAGGGATGACAAGGCCTCGTATAGAATCACAATGTCCAGGAAACGTTGGTAAGTATGCTGCACTACTTGTTACGGGTCTCATTCGTGGGGAGGCACTGGGCAGAGGACAAGAGAGGGGAACAATTTTTAAAGAGCTGGTGTCAGTGGCGGTAGTTGAGAAGAGCAAATCAACCTTCATCCTGTTCTGCAGTCGCCTTCCCGCCAAGTCTCTCTCCTTCCTGCGCTCCACTCCTTTTAAGTTCCTCGCACCCCCTTCAGTCAGGTGCTCGAGCTCTTCCCGCCCAGTCAAGTCAGGTACGTCAGGCAAGTCATCCCCCTGCAACAGCGGTGACGGCCCCGATAGTTCCAGCTCCAGAGCGTATTTCTGTCCGATGACGCTTTTCCTGTTCACCCCCTTACACATTCATGGGCCGTATTGCTGCTATCTCTTCAATAAAGTCTTTTGCTAATCCACATACAAAGATGAGCAAATGGGTAGTGTTGCAGATATCGCAGTTTTTATCCAAAGCCAAGGAGAAAAAAGTCAAAATTGCACACTTTGTTTTGCAGCTGAAGCTCCAGATTTTCCGCAAAGTCCTCAATTCTTCTTGTTACGGTTCTTCTGAAGAGGGGTACAATCTCAAATGCCTTTTTTATCAGGGCATATTAGAGCTGCAGAGTCCACCAAGCACTCTTTGATAAACTCGACATCACAAAATAGCTTACTTTTTTTTTGCAAATTTTTGGGTTATCACATAACTGGTTACTGCTCCATCCCTAGATGTGTGAAGCCTTGTAAAAAGTCCTTGTTGGTTTTGCAGCTTGGCTAGCAAACCATCTGATGCCCATGCCCACTCTGCATCACTCAAGTTGCTGTATTTCTTAGCAATTTCGTTATATAGAGGCGATTCAAATTACATTCTTTAAACTACATGGCAAAATGTTCTCCACAAACTAAGCACACAGCTTTACATCTCACTTCAGTTAATAAAAATTTTGTAGTCCAGATCTTGTTAAAAACTACATTCTGTATCATCACCCTTTCTTTTTTCAGCATGAGCTGACATTTTTTAGCTAACGCAGTATCTTGTGGCTTATTTGATCTTCATCAGACAAACTGAAATGGAAAACAATAATGGTGTAAAATTGGTAGTAGCATACATAATTGTCATCCTAGCCATTATCACAGTAATCCTAATTACAGCAGTAATCATCCAGCAGATAACATTCCCCCATTCCATAATAATTTTTATTTCTATATTCCGCAGCATGCCTGGAACTGATCCACAAATATAACCTTTATTTATAATAATAATCTTTATATAGCGCTAACATATTCCGCAGCGCTTTACAGCTTGCACACATTTTCATCGTTGTCCCCAATGGGGCTCACAATCTAAATTCCCTATCAGTATGTCTTTGGAGTGTGGGAGGAAACCCACACAAACACGGGGAGAACATACAAACTCCTTGCAGATGTTGTCCTTGGTGGGATTCGAACCCAGGACTCCAGCGCTGCAAGGCTGCAGTGCTAACCACTGAGCCACCTATGCAGTTTGCATACATTCAGTCAGGTGCTGACTAGACATGTGATGCCTCACTCAATACAAGTGAATTGAGCGAGGCCGGATACATGTAGTCTAAATGTGGTTGAAAGCATATTGTATACTTGGGGTCATGTGTCCGCTTGGCGCCGGCAACAGAGAATACTCACAGTGCGTAGTGCACGTGCTATGAGGATTCACAAGGTCTTGAAGTCACCTGGAGTTTCTGCAGACTTGTAACCAAAAGACTGTACTGGACAACCCCTTTCATGATGTTTTCCAGTTAGAAGTTTCTAGTATTTAACGGCCAGCACTGGATTAAAATAATAAAATCTTACATTAATTAAACAGATATACACCGGCGCTACCAATAGAAAGGGAGGGCTGCTGGTGCCTAGACAGAAACTGTGCTTGTTCTGCCAAAAAAGGGTCAAATAAGTAAATAGAGAAAGGCACCACGCTCACAGGAGGATTCACAGATGATAACGTAAAAGTGAAAGTGAAAGTCCTGCCTTTCACACATAAGCCTATAGTCAAAGCATGCAGGAGATCAAAATCTACCACAGCAAGATACACTGATGAACGGAAAGGACTTATACAAACTTACCCTAGCTCTGCTGAATGAAGGTGCTGTGCTGATCACAGTGAATGATCCACAGAAATGCAGGATAAGCAGGTGAGAAGCTGGGAGGATGAAGTGAATGAGCTGGCTAACTGGGGTGCAAGTAAAAAAGAGAGCTGGGCAGAGCCAGGATAGCTCCGGCCGGTAGCGTCCTGGATGCACAGCTGAGGGGGGCTTCATCACCCTGAAGAAGCACATTTTGCTTTGAAACGCGTAGGTTTTTGGCCCCAGCTAGGCTCCGTAGCCTTAGCCTGTGACGTCACACGCTGTCAGTGCAGGACAGTGTCGGCGCCCCTCAGCTGTGCATCCAGGACGCTACCGGCCGGAGCTATCCTGGCCCTGCCCAGCTCTCTTCTTTACTTGCACCCCAGTTAGCCAGCTCATTCACTTCATCCTCCCAGCTTCTCACCTGCTTATCCTGCATTTCTGTGGATCATTCACTGTGATCAGCACAACACCTTCATTCAGCAGAGCTAGGGTAAGTTTGTATAAGTCCTTTCTGTTCATCAGTGTATCTTGCTGTGGTAGATTTTTATCTCCTGCATGATTTGAGTATTGGGCTTATGTGTGAAAGGCAGGATTTTCACTTTCACTTTTACGTTATCATCTGTGAATCCTCCTGTGAGCGCGGTGCCTTTCTCTATTTACTTATAAAATCTTACATTACTCACCTCAAACCTAGCTCTACCTTTTCACCACTGCTCTGATCTCTACTTCTTGTTTGCAGCAGTAACATCCCAACTACAGCTCACATCATTGCTGCAGTCACAGAGCTCAACTGCTCATGCTGTCTACCTCGAGCAGAGTCACTGAGCTCACTGGCTATGGAGGTGATGTCTGCTGCACTTCTGACATAGTAAGCAGGTTGCGGGATGCAGTGACAGACAGAAGGCAGAGCAAGGGTTAATAACTTTATTTAACTGGGGGTTAACTCCTTGCAGGGAGATTAATGGTTAAACATGGGAATACACAGTTCAATTGCAAGGATATGCAGAGTTAATGAACAAAGGATCGGGTAATGGCAGTTCCTGTGTACACTTAACGTTTCAGAAGTTTCTCTGCTTGAAAGTCAATAGTGCCAACAACAGTTGGGGCGGTGCTGTCCAAGAAGGTCCTGCTGGTAATAGTGGTCTGTCTTCTGGTTGCAGTGGTCGGTGTCCAGTACATTCCTGTTACGAATGGGTCACAGAGGAGGAAAACTAAACAAGCTAAGTCACAGAAAACCAGAGAGGTTGGTAACTATGCAGATTGCAGACCCCTGATCCTAACCACACAACTAGCAGCAGCCATGGAGCGTTCCTACGATGAATCTAGATGCCTCGTCACAGCCGGAGGACTAAATAAGCCTAAAGCAAGAAAAGGGGAAAACTAACTGCCCCAGAGCAGACCCCAAATGAATAGACAACCCCCACACATGTATTGTTGGTGAAACAAGATGAAAACACAAACACAGGCAGGAAAGTAGACTGAGCAAACGATGGGGCACAAACTAACTAGAAAGGACAGGAAAGGAAAGACACTGTCTGCAATATGCCCAAAAAACCCTACAAAAATAATGTCCAACACTTCTGATAACAAAATTAACCCTGAAGTCACTAGACTTCTCCCACTAAATCAGCACTCTGAAATATTCTGAAACAGAGCAAAAAAGAGGCCAATCTAATAAGGGACAAAAAGCAAATTGGCAAATACAGATAAATAAGAGTGGAAACTCAGCACAGCGCCAGCCGGGGCTGGCTGACCACACAAAAAAACTGAATAGACCAGCAAAATCAAGTGTGAACATTAGCAGAAACACTTAGCTTGAGATGACTGGAACAGAACAGAAAACCAAGACCTGAAAAGCCAGAAGGAATCACCAGCACCAGAATAGGGCGTCGGCTGTCTTAAATCCAGTCTGAGATTCCAGGGATCCAATCGTTATCCTCATCATCAGGTGGCAGATCTCTACTAATTAAATGATCCTCGCTACCTCCTGTTACCACCAGAGGGAGCCCGGAAGGAGAACTCACAACTGGTAGACCAGAAAATGAGTTCACAACACATTCCACTGGGCCCCTAGTCCATATACTGATGTTGCCGGAGGAGCATGAGCCACGACACTGTCTGAGCTTGACCTGGCCCAGCAGATATACCCTGGTGAATTGGGGCACAGATGGCAGTCCTGCACCCGATCTCTTTCTGGCAGCATGCACGCAGTACTCACTAGCCCGGAACATTCAACACCTCGCTCCATGGTGACCAACAGGCACACTGCACGTCTCTCCTCACAGTCTCTGTCAGCAGTGGTGCAGAAGCTCGAGCGCGGGCCTGCGCTATATTGATGCTCGAGGGCCAGAGCACTCATGTCCCCCTGCTGCACTCTGTCTCTTCCTGCCAAGTCTCTCTCTAGGCCACCGGGTCTGTCTCTGTCTGCTGCAGTCCGTCGCAGCACTGGCGGTTCCTGTGCGGAGCGCGCTGCTGGCCCTGCTGCTCGCATGCTGACAGCGGGGGCCTCTCTGCAGCTTCTCGTGCTTTCTGCCTTAGCTTCCGGCTGGGTTCTCTCACTAAATATGCCCCCAGCTTCCGGGTCAGCGCACATGTCCTTTTTGCCTTCCCCCGAGAAAGAAGGGACGCAGCTTCAACAGTTCCGGACCTGGTACCGCACAGGTACCCGCAGCCCGGTCTTCCTCCTTACAACATCACCACTGCAGTCAGTAAACAGAGACCATAGCAAAGGCAGCCATGGAATCGGAAAGGGTGCAAAACATCCCATTTTAATATTTTAACATACAGTACAACTGATTATAAGAGGCCAAAAACTTATGATTGGAAAATATCGTTAAATAATAAAGTACACTTACACTTTCTTCACAGGCACCATTCTTCCACTCTGAGCCCAGTGTACCCATGTCATTGTCACATGAAGGCTGCAGTTATCCGCATCCACAAGAGACACTTGCTTGAGAGCAGCTGAATGACTCCGGTGATTTTTTATTCTTTTATTTTATGTAGCTGTTTACTGACATATAGAGAGGGGTTTACCAGTATTTAGGTTATCCACAATGAGCCAGAACTGTTTGGCTGCAGCCTTTACAGTTTTGTTAGAGCAGACATCCACCCTAATTATTAATCAGCTGCAGCCATGTCACATTACCCTCTGCCAACAGCAGTGCCGATATTGCTGAACAGTGTCACTGCTGGAAGGGGAGTAATGACTGTTTACATTTTAACTAGGATCCTAAAATAATTATGGGAACCGGTCATGTCAGATAATATTATTTACCTGCAGATATCTGGTTAATCTGCAGGTAAATAGCTTCAAGCTATGTGCCCACGATCCGGACGTTGCAACACATTGGACGCTGCATCCAAAGTGCTGCTGTCTATTGAACGCAGGTAAATGTGCATGTGTTTGTAACAAGGTAGCACGGGGTGGTAGTCCTGACCGAGTTCACTTAAAGTGACAGTGCATAAGCACTCCAGCCCCTCGCACATAAAACAGACAGGACAGAAGCAACCCCAGGCGATTCACCTCTTCTCCACTGTCATTGCAGCAAAGGCAATTAGGATCCAGGAACGCAGTTATAATCCAACAGGGAAAACTTTATTTTGGAATAAATGAGGTAGGGAAAAGGTAGAAAAAGTAGTTGAAGCAAATCTGATAAAACTTCCTGCTCTTTCCCTATTACTCTTCACCACCATATCAGTTGCAGCAATGGTGGCAGCAACAGTTACATTTACAGTCCTCAGTGACAGTCCACAGAAACAGTCCCCGGTCTGATTTCTGAACATTTAGTCCTTGGCTGGGCAACCTGCAGTCCTGCACCCACTTCATTGCCCGTAGGTCCAGGGCAGCAGTCTCTGTCCCCTCTAGGATCCGGCGATTTCCCAGTCGTTGCTGAGCACCTACCCTGGGCAAGCATGCTAGGGGCACTGACAGGAAGCAGGAGCTTCCTGACACTTTTTCTGGCTTCTAGTCCAGCCCACACCTTAACTCTTTGCTGTCCCTAAGCTAATGCAAAACATATAAACAATTTAAAGGGAACTTCACACAAGACTACATTACAAACATAGCACATCACAGTAAAACATTAAGACACAGGTACTGTCATGCTCTCACTAAATGAAAGGGATTCAAATAGCTTAGCAAGCAGCTAAACCGCTTTACCGGGTCCAATAAGGGAGACTGTAGTTGGTTCTGTGTTTTATTGAACGTAGGTATATAGATGAGGTGAAACTAGGAACAGAAATACATGGAGACAATCAGTGTCGGGTACATAGAAAATTCATATACACACAACGTACATGACTGCACTAACAGCTGAACAAGGAAACTATCTAAGCTGGCCAGTAAGACAGACAGGGATTTATAAAGGGAGCGTGTCACTTACCAGCAATGCTAACACTGGGCGAGAAGATGGATGAGGTGTTTCCAGTATGCAAGCAGATTGAAAATGGAGGACTGGACAGGGAAATTGGGCTGGGCTAGACCATAAGCCCTTGAAAATTTATCCATGATACAGTGGGAGTTGGAGGGAAAATGAAACGAAAGTAGGAAGAGAATAACACTGCCATTTTATTAGTGGAAATTGGGATTGCTCATAATCCAGGGTAACATGGATGAATTTGTAATTGGTGGCTATTTGGCAAGACAAGGAATTAGATTTAGTGAACCATCTAAGCAGGAATGGAATCCACTCCTGCTCAGGAATGTTCTAGTAGTTTTGTTACATAACTCTTAGCTTGTAGGTATTGAAAAGAAGGGAATATTGTGGTAGACTATTTAGACTGCATCTCCTCTATTGAGCACATACAGCATTCCTCTAAGTGGACCAGGTGTTTAATAAATATTATATCTTGAGAGTGCCACCGATAAAAGACAGGGTGAGAGTGTCCATGTTGAAAATGGGGGCTACCAACGAGTGTGAAAAAGAGAGATGCCTGAAACTGTCGGCGAATTTCTACCATGTCTTCCATATACACACCAGGAGAGGATTTGCTCTTACTTCAGCCAGCATTTCAGTATAAGGAAGGTGTAAGTGGACAGGGAGAGCCAGCCTCAGTGTGAGACAGCACTGCAGGCTGTATTGGATGTAGCCGAATGTCCCTCCCAACCAGTCCACCACCACATGGAATAGGGATGCTAGATTATATTGTCTAATATCAGGGAAGTTTATATCTATCGATAGAAGCCTCCTGAAGGAAAGCTGCATTGAAAAGGTTAGTCAAAATGGGTACTATGTCAGAGGATAGAATCTAATAATATTCAGCAAAGAGACCATCAGGGTCCAGGGTCTTACCTTTGGAGGTATCTTTTATAACTTGTCTCACTTTATCTTTTGTTATCATTGAGTCTAACATCCCTTGTTGTTCAGTGGTTAGGGATGGGAGATTAATCAAGCTCAAAAAGGAGTAAATTGCCGGGAGGTTGGTAGGAGAGGTTCTGTATAGATACTCACAATAACCACTGAAAATTTGCCTGATCTCTTCAAGGTCAGTCGTCTGCAAGACCGTTACAGAGTTCTGCAATTTAATAACTGGATTGTAGGTTTGCTTTTTTTTGGTGAGGGTAACTAATAATTTGCCCGTCTTATTTCCCCAGCGGTAAAATTTATTTTGGGTTAATTGGACCTGCCAGTGTGATTGGGAATGTATAGAAGAGTCTAGGAGATGTCTGGCCATAGAATAAGCTTGTTGTGCATCAGGGTATGAGGTCAGGGTGGGCATTGTCTGAGTCTGAAGATGGAAAACGTTGAATTTCTTTGTGTGTTTTCCTCATACATGACAGATAACCGATGGTAAGATCTCTCATAACGGCATTAGAAGTGGCTCAGAGCAAAAGGATATTGTCAGTGTGTTTGTTTTTGTCATCTAGGAAGTCATTCCAGTGTAATTTAAGAAAGGCTTTGGAATCATCTGATTCTGCCAGGTAGGACAGAAACCTTTAATGTCGCATCCGGGAGTTTGGAACCGTTAAAGTCAGGAATAGTGAAATAGAAGCATGATCTGAGATCAGTATTTTATAGATGCAGAAATCATGATGTTGGGTAAATAATGCGGAAATGAGGAAGTAATACGTCACAAGGACTAATGCGTAAAGGAGTGACATGTGTAATCTCTAGCTGCAGAATCCTTCATTTTCCATGGGTCGCATAGTAAAAGCTGTTCCAAGAAGTGTAGGAGGGAAGCGATGGCTACAGAGGTCTGTGGAGAGGGTAAGGAGCAGTCTAAGGTAGGACATTGTACTAAGTTAAAGTCTCCTCCTTCTATTAGGTGGTTAAGCCCAAGTCCCAACAGAATCTGGAAAATTGATGTGTAGAAATAATGTTGATCATGGTTGGGAGCATAGAGATTGACCAAGAAGTATATTTTTTTTATCATTGGTTCCATGGTGCTGTACATGAGAAGTGGTTACATACAAATTACAGATATCACTTACAGTAAACAAACTAACAATCACAGACTGATATAGAGGGGAGAGAGGACTCTGCCCTTTTGGGCTTACATTCTACAGGATGGTGGGGAAGGAGACAGTAGATTGGGGGCTGCAGCAGCTCCAGTGATGGTGAGGCGGCAGCTCCAGTAGTGTTGAGGGGGCAGCGGGGATCATTGCAGGCTGTAGGCTTTCCTGAAGAGATGAATTTTCAGGTTCCATCTGAAGGATCCGAGTGTGGTTGATAGCCGGATGTGTTGGGGCAAAGAATTCCACCACAGAATGGGGGCTATTTGGGAGAAGTCTTGGAGGCAGTTGGGTGAGGAGCGAATAAATGTGGAGGAGAAAAGGAGGTCTTGAGAGGACTGGAGATGACGTGAGGGAAGATATCGGGAGATTAGTTCAGAGATATATGGAGGAGACAGGTTATAGATGGTCTTGTAGGTCAGTATTAGTAATTTGAATTGGATACGCTGAGGGAGTGGGAGCCAGTGAAGAGATTTGCAGAGGGGAGAAGCGGAGGAGTAGCGAGGAGAGAGATGAATTACATAGTAGAAAAAGACAGCAGGATGGCACTCACCGTTCTCTTGAAATGATTCACTTTATTTCATATTAATAAAGCATAAGCATCGGCACGGGAGAAATGCAAAAAGATGGGCGACAGCCGTTTCGTGCACAATGCACTTCAACAGGTCCCAAGTGCATTGTGCACGAAACGGCTGTCATCTGTCTTTTTGCATTTCTCCCGTGCCGATGCCTATGCTTTATTAATATGAACTAAATTGACTAATTTCAAGAGAACGGTGAGTGCCATCCTGCTGTCTTTTTCTACTATGATATTCATGTTTTTCTTCACATGGATAGAGCACCCGTTCAGCAAGGGTTACAGGTGTCACACTGATAGCGGTTATAAGTGGCTTTGCGGGTATTTCTTTCTCATGGACAGTGCCGGATGATTCTTTTTTCTTTGACTGACTAGAGAGATGAATTAGTCGGGCAGCAGAGTTAAGGATGGACTGGAGAGGTGCGAGAGTGTTAGCAGGGAGGCCACAGAAAAGAATGTTGCAGTAGTCGAGATGGGAGATGATGAGGGCATGCACAAGCATTTTAGTAGAGTGAGGGTTGAGGAAGGGACAGATTCTGGAAATATTTTTGAGCTGGAGGTGGCAGGAAGTGGAGTGAGCTTGGATGTGCAGTTTGAAGGACATGGCAGAGTCAAGGGTTACTTCGAGGCAGCAGACCTCCGGTACGGGGTAAAGCGTGATGTCGTCAATTGTTATAGATAGGTCAGGTAAGGAAGATCTGTGAGATGGGGGAAAGATGATCAGTTCAGATTTGTCCACATTCAGTTTGAGGAAGCGGGAGGAGAAGAAGGAGGATATGGCTGATAGTCAGTCCGGGATTTTGGAGAGCAGAGAGCTGAAATCTGGGCCAGAGAGGTAGATATGAGTTTCACTGGCATAAAGGTGGTACTGGAATCCGTGGGACTTTATGAGTTGCTCCAGGCCAAGTTTATAGATTGAGAAGAGCAGGGGGTCCTAGAACAGAGCCTTGGGTGACTCTAACAGAGAGAGGGTGGGATGAGGAGGTAGTGTGGGAGTGGGAGATGCTGAATGTGTGGATAGGGCAAGGTCTTTGATGCCGAAGGAAGAGAGGATCTGTAGTAGGAGGCAGTGGTCAACTGTGTCGAAGGTAGAGGACAGGTATAGAAGGAGGAGTATAGGGTATTGTCCGTCCACTTTGGCTGTAAGTAGGTCGTTAGTAATTTTGGTCAGGGCTGTCTCAGTGGAGTGATGGGGGCGGAAACCAGATTGTAGATTGTCAAAGAGCAGGTTAGATGAGAGATGAGAGGAAAGTTCAGAGTGGACATGCTGCTCCAGGAGTTTGGAAGAGAATGGAAGCGGCGATAGCTGGACATAGCGGTTGGGTCGAGGGTTTGCTTTTTGAGGATAGGCTTGATTGTAGCATGTTTGAAAGCAGAAGGGAAAGTTCGGGAAATTAGTGATAGGTTGAAGAGGTGGGTTAGAGATGGGATAAGAGTGGTGGCGAGGTTGGGGAGGAGATGGGATGGGATGGGGTCAAGTGCACAGGTGGTGAGGTGTGATTTGGAGAGAAGATGAGCAAGCTCCCCTTCTGTGATGTTGGATAAGGAGGTTATGAAGTTTGGGCATTGGTCTGGTATAAAAAGGGGTTGTGGTGGTTGAATAATAAAGACTTGCCATGTTTGGTCTATCTTGTTTTTGAAGTGCATGGCGAAGTCCTCAGCAGAGATTAGGGAAGTTGGAGGGGGCAGTGGTGGGCAGAGGAGGGAATTAAAAGTATTGAACAACTGTCTAGGGTTGTGGGATAAGGAAGATACAAGGGATGTAAAGTAGGCCTGTTTAGCATAGGTGAGAGCTGAATTGAATGCAAGTGTTGCTTGTTTGAGTGCAGTGAAGTCGTCTTGGGAATGTATTTTCTTCCAGCGCCATTCAGCAATTCTGGATGCTTGCCGAAGCTTTTTAGTGGTGTTATTGTGCCAGGGTTGTCTATTGATTCGTCGCACTCTGTTATGCATGGCAGGGGCGACTGAGTCAATAGCTGATGCAAGAGTTGCATTGTAGAAACTAGTGGCAGTGTTTGTGTCATGGAGTGAGGATTTGGAGGACAGTGGTAGGATAGAGTCAGAGAATGTGTGAATGTCTAGATGTGCAAGGTTTCTGCAGGGGTGTGCGTGTTGCTGGGTCTCTTCATAGGGGTTCAATGGGATTTAGATCCAGACTCATTGCTGTCCACTTGAGAACTCTACAGTGCTTTGTTTCCATCCATTTCTGGGTGCTTCTTGAAGTACATTTTGGGTCATTTTCCTGCTGGACAATGACCTAGGACGCAAAGTCAGCTTTTTGAAACTGGGCACAATATTGTGACCCAAAATCCATTGGTAATCTACATATTTCATGAGGTCTTGCACGCATGCAAGGAACTCAGTACCAGAGGCTGCAATACAACCCCAAAATATCTTTGAACCTCCATTGAGCCTCCACAATATTTGACTGTAGGCACTGTATTCTTTTCTTTCTAGTCCTCATTCCAATTTCATAATATCTTTGGAACTTGATTGGGGCTTATCCACTAGTTGAACTATCCTACATTGCAACCTATCATCATTTTTTCTCTTCCCCCACATAAATTGAGATAAACTACCGTGCTATGGGTTGTAAACATCTTGATTATGTTGCACACTGAGGACAAAATATTATCAAGATCTCTGGATTTGGACCTGTTGATATTTTTCAACAATTTTAGTTCCCAAGACCTCAGACAGTTGTCTTCTCTTTTTGTTCTCCTTGTTTATTGTGGCACACACAGACACAAAATGTAAAGATTGAGTCACCTTCTTCCTTTTTTATTTGGTTCAGGTGTGATTTTCATATTGCCTAGACCTGCTACTTGCCACAGATGAGTTTGACTGAGAATCACATGATTGAAACAAAGTGGTTTACAATTTTGGAAAGGTGCCAACAATTTTATCTGGCCCTTTTTTGTTTTGTGTGAAAATATGTCCAATTTGCCTTTTTTCTGTTTTTTTGTGTTGTTTCATTAAACACAAAATAAATAAACATGTGCATAAATGCAATACTTTATTTTCCTGCACAGTTTCAAGGGTGCTGTCATGCTACTGGGTTTGAACCCTTGAGCCTGTGTTTTGTGGTTGGCTTCTCTGTCCCTTTAGCCACAGCAGACACACCTTTCTCTGGGTGTATAAGTTCTGCTATTCTGGATACAGTCTGCTTAGTGTAACACTGGTGTTTTCATTTGTCTTTCCACTGCTGGCATTTTCTGCTGGAGATATTTTCATTTGGATGTTTAGCCATACTGCTATAGTTTAAAATCAGTCATTGTATTTCCAGCTAGGGTTTCTGTCTTTGCTGATTCTGTTCTTTGCTCTGCATCTAGCTTCTGTTTCTTGTTAGGAAATACATTGCATATTTTTTAACACTACCTGCTTTATTTATTTTGTATTTTGTGGGTTATTATACTCACTCTGGGATCTTTTCTTTTTTTCAGCACACTTTACCTTTTGCAGATAATTCACACTTTACTCTGCCCTCTGGTTCTTGAGGAGGAATGTGATGTGCTCAATATCCTTTTTTGGCAGCATAGGTCCAAGTTGCCATCTTCTAGTCTATAGTTAGGGCAATCTCTGCTCAGTCAGGAACCACTAGGGACTGCGGGGTCAGGATCTCTAGCTTGTACAGGAACTGGAAGGGTCAGTTGGAGTATTTAGATTTACCTTTTATTCTGAGTGAGTTGCTTCTCTATCATAACAGGTGCCAACATTTTCTGCCTTGTCTGTATGTCTGTGTTAGGGTCGGCGGAACGCACCAGATATAAATAATTGGAGGCGCGTTCGCCGCCCGGGGTCCACCGTGCGGTAGGTGACAAGACCGCTGCTGGACAATGGCAGATACGCTAGGAGTGCGATACAGCGCTCGGGTTATCGTCACCCGAGAGCCTGAGGGCGGACTCTGTTGAGTCAAAGAGACGCCTGAATATACAATAGACGTGAAGGCAGAACCTGTTAGCTGCACAGGTCAGCCGACGTGTGGCGTCGCAGCCGCGAACACCAAAAGCTGCTGCTACTGCAGCGCGGCCGTAACTGAAGCCGCTAAGCGACGGTGCCGGAGGAGCCGGGCGCCGACGGACGCTAGTGTAGGTGAGGAAGGCTCAGTGGCGTGTAGCTTGCCACAATCTGGAGCTGACTAACCCAACATACTGTCACCATTCGTAATATCCAAGGGAAGGGGTTTCATAATAAGTCAGTCACCAGTCCATGCATCCATCACCATACACACACAGCATAATATGCTACACTAGCGCATGGCCGAGCCGCCATGCAGGCTTTTTATAGCCATGTGCTTCCGGGACCTTCCAGTACTATAGGAAGGACCAATCAGATCCGACATAGGACCTTCACATGTGACCCCTGCTCTCCACTGAGAGGACAAGTTGCGGGCATGCCCAGTCGCACGGCGCGAGGACTTAGCCTCTAGAGCAGTTCCCTGCAAAGCAGGTTGCGTTATCATTGCTGCACCAGAGGTGGCAGCAACATCCAGGCTCACAGAACAAGTCTGCGCGGAATGCCTGGTTCGCCGAGATTGCTGAGCAGGAGTCTGAGCGGTCGGAGGAGAATGAGAGACCGCAGGATGTCTGGCTCTGGATTCCCGCTGTGCAGTGCCAGGAATCTGACGCCTAACAGTCTGTCTCTGAAACACTGTGGCGTTTCAGAAAAAAACATGCTTTTAATAGCTGCCGGCAGCTTCTCCCCGCCCACTGACAGTGACTGACATTCTCTGCCTTTACGTACACACGGACAGAGACTTGTCAGTCACAGTCCACTGGCGGTTAGAAACCGATGGGAAATCAACTATCCAACTATTGTGCAGCACCGTTCGAGATCCGGCAGCTATAAAACATGTTCTCTGAAATGCTGAAGCGATTCACAGACAAACATATGTTGCTGGGATACTGCAGAAGATATACACTCACTGGCCACTTTATTAGGTACACCATGCTAGTAAGGGGTTGGACCCCCTTTTGCCTTCAGAACTGCCTCAATTCTTCGTGGCAGAGATTCAACAAGGTGCTGGAAGCATTCCTCAGTGATTTTGGACCATATTGACATGATGGCATCACACAGTTGGCGCAGATTTGTCGGCTGCACATCCCTGATGCGAATCTCCCGTTCCACCACATCCCAAAGATGCTCTATTGGATTGAGATCTGGTGACTGAGGAGGCCATTTGAGTACAGTAAACTCATTGTCATGTTCAAGAAACCAATCTGAGATGATTCGAGCTTTATGACATGGCGCATTATCCTGCTGAAAGTAGCCATCAGATGTTGGGTACATTGTGGTCATAAAGGGATGGACATGGTCAGCAACAATACTCAGGTAGGCTGTGGCGTTGCAACGATGCTCAATTGGTACCAAGGGGCCCAAAGAGTGCCCAGAAAAAATTCCCCACACCATGACACCACCACCACCAGCCTGAACCGTTGATACAAGGCAGGATGGATCCATGCTTTCATGTTGTTTACGCCAAATTCTGACCCTACCATCCGAATGTCGCAGCAGAAATCGAGACTCATCAGACCAGGCAACGTTTTTCCAATCTTCTACTGTCCAATTTCGATGAGCTTGTGCAAATTGTAGCCTCAGTTTCCTGTTCTTAGCTGAGAGGAGTGGTACCCAGTGTGGTCTTCTGCTGCTGTAGCCCATCTGCCTCAAAGTTCGACGCACTGTGCGTTCAGAGATGCTCTTCTGCCTACCTTGGTTGTAACGGGTGGCAATTTGAGTCACTGTTGCCTTTCTATCAGCTCGAACCAGTCTGCCCATTCTCCTCTGACCTCTGGCATCAACATGGCATTTCCGGCCACAGAACTGCCGCTCACTGGATTTTTTTTCTTTTTCGGACCATTCTCTGTAAACCCTAGAGATGGTTGTGCGTGAAAATCCCAGTAGATCAGCAGTTTCTGAAATTCTCAGACCAGCCCTTCTGGCACCAACAATCATGCCACGTTCAAAGGCACTCAAATCACCTTTCTTCCCCATACTGATGCTCGGTTTGAACTGCAGGAGATTGTCTTGACCATGTCTACATGCCTAAATGCACTGAGTTGCCGCCATGTGATTGGCTGATTAGAAATTAAGTCTTAACACACAGTTGGACAGGTGTACCTAATAAAGTGGCCAGTGAGTGTATATCAGACCTGATGAGGCTAAAGTCTTGTGACAAATCTGATTTAAATCTCTGATTCCAATGCAAAATCTCTAAGAAGGTCTACAGCTAGCATGTGCCATGTATATAATAGTGGCAGTGCTGAGTTGATCCAGTGGTCATTGATATGGATCAATGACTATGGAATCTTTTGACCCAGGTGAGGTTCTCATTTCGATTTTTGCCATGTGATCATCTCTTTTCCATGAAATACTGCTTATTCATTTCAAAACAATGACAATATTCCTGTTTAATAATATTTTAATATGAGATTTGTTATCATTTGCATTTTTACAATGAACTGTTTATTTTACATGTACAGTAATACCTTTATTTCCCCATCTACTTGTCATTTATTTTATGCACAGTCAGACAACAATTTTTATCACATCAACACTGAACGAGCACCAGTGTCAATGAAGCATTTGGTGAATGCACAGAATTAATCTCAATAAGCTGAACATCCTCACATAAATATTTCAGTGTCAGTTTTTGCATTATTGCATTTTTGCTGCATTTGTAGATTTTTAAATCTTGTGGAACATGGGACATTGTAGGGATGAGCTCTACATTTAGATATAAATACAGAAGATAAAATGCAATGTCCGAAGTTCTCCAAGAAATACAAATGCTACTTTTTATATGTTACTATATCTGTTTATTCACTCAAACACCCCTGAAGCAAATTATTTATATTATAGACAGTGGTCTGATGATTTTCTGTTCATTTGAATAGCTGCCCAGATACTTCTATATGATCCAGTAGCTTGACTGTTGAAATTCATGAGGGTTTCTGCGACTGATATTTTTGACCTTAGGACATCAGACATACAGCATCACCAATCAGCTGATTGTAATGGCTGTGGTGCACTCCTACACGCGACAACTCCCTTTTATTGTTTATCAGGTTCAGAGGCCATACATTTGATAGTAGTTGTGACTGATATTGCATCTAATAACAAAAGACTGACTATCACTTCCAAACAAGCCTGGTGTGTACAAGTGCAAACTAAGAGTAACCATCTCAATATATGAAATTTGAATAGCATTACTGCTCTAGATAATAAGAAAAAATGAAGATGCTTAGCACATAATTTGGCCAATTCATGAGTGCCCGACATCCAACGACAAGGCGATCTCCAGTTGCCGGGAATCTATCTAATGAGAATCCTATCATAGGCTGAAGCTTGTATTTATGGGTAGGTAGGTCTCTGGACAGTTAAAATCATCACAGGCAAGTGGGTGTAGTGCTCAGTCAGAAATCCAGTATACAAATAACAAAAGATTGACGGTCAATTCCAAAGAGAAAAACTGGTGTTTACAGATGCAAACTAAGATTAGCCATGTCTATACATAACAAACAGATAAAGTTGCACTCTGTAGTGCTATAGCATGTAAACATGAAATATTCAAAATTTGAATTACATTACTGTTCCTAGATTATAAGAAAAAATTGAGATGCTTAGCACATAATTTTGCCAATTCATGCATGCCCAGCAGCCAACGACAAGGCAATGCTCATGCATTGCAATACTTTATAAAGTAATCAAACTGCAAAAAGTTAAGGTCCCATAGAGGGACTATATAAAAAAGTAAAAGAAAAAAACTAAAAATATTTTTAAAAAGTTAAAAAAATGCCAAAATAAATGATATATTGTGCCTATAAATAGAAAAATACACATGTTTGGTATCGCCGCAACTGGAATGAGACAACCAATAAAACTGTCCCACTAGTTAACCCCTTCAGTGAACATTGTAAAAAATAAATAAAAAACTAGGCAAAAAACTATGCTTTTACATCAAACCGTTGAACAAAAAGTGGAATAAAATGAGTTCAAAGAGACATATGTAAATAAAAATTGTATCACTTAAAATGTCATCTTGTCCTTCAAAAAAACAAGCAGCCCTACAGCCTTATCCGGGGAAAAATAAAAAAAAGATACAGCTCTCAGAATAAAGCAATTAATACATTTTCTATAAATAGTTTTTATTGTGTAAAAGTGCCAAAACATAAGAAAATTATATAAATGTGGCATTGCTGTAATCATAGTGACTTGAAGAATAAATCTGCTTTATCAATTTTACCACACACAAAACCCCAAAAAACAATTTCTGAATTGCTGTATTTTGTTAAGAATAGAAAGCAATCAAAAAATGTTATGTGCCTGAAAATGGTACCAATCAAAACAACAACTTGTCCAGCAAAAATCAAGCCCTAACATGACTCTGTAGGCATAAATATGGAAAAATTATAGCTCACAAAATATGGCAATGCAAAAACTTGTTTTTGCAAAAAAAAAGCATCTTTTAGTGTCAACAGCAGCCAAACATAAACCTTCTGTTGATTTGTTCATTCTGCCTCCCAAAGATCGTAGGATGGCTTGGCTGACATTTATCCTTCGCTCTGCGCTGAGGATTTACACCGGGGGATTCCATGTAAATCTCTGAAATATGTGATTCAGATGGAACTCCTGGTGGAAGATTCCCTATAGTGAGGCAGATGAAGGCACTGTGGATGCCATCTGGCCTATGATCTGGCGGTGTCCTTCCTTTTAGGCGTGCATAAGGCTATGTGCCCACAATGCGCTTTTGAAGCGTTTTTTTCCTGAGCAGAAATGCATACCCTTGCCAGGAAAGGCGCATGCAGTTTTTTACATGTTTTTTTTCGCGATTTTGATGCGTTTTTCATGCGTTTTTCAATGCGTTTTTTAATGTGTTTTTTTAAGCGTTTTTTGACTCCAAATAAAGTTGTTTATAAAAAAAAAACCTACTATGAGGTCATTTCCTTTTCCAACCCCTTTTCTCCATTTTGATTTCGGGCTGTTTTCAAAATGCCTCACGTGCAGGACCAGTGGAGTCTGAGCGAAGAAAACTTGCGGATTTTGCTGCTGACTTTGTTACTGAATCTGCTACACCTACACCACAACGAACAGGTAACATAATGTCATGCGATTTTTTGATCTGTTTAATATTTTATTAAATATTTTATGTATTTTTGACTAAAGTCTATATTCTCTCATAGGAGCGCTCTAGGAGGAAGAGGAGGAGGAGGAGGAGGAGAAAAAGAATGTGGGTGCACCCGATAGTTCAAGAGCGGGCGGCAAAGGACCACTTCCATCTCCTTTACCAGGATATACGGAGGTAAGATATATAATGGAAAATAGGTCTATTGGTAGCCGTGTGAACCTAATGGATACTTCTGTTTATTTTTTGTTCTTATGTCACATTTTCATCTGTGTGCTTAATCGTAATTTTTTTTTTTTGCAGTCATCCTGAAAAATTCATAAAGTTCTGCAGGATCCCAATTGAAGCATTCGATCGCCTACTCGGCCTTCTTTCTCCAGCTTTAGATTATGAGCACACGGTCATGCGACGAGCCATCTCTGCTGCGGAAAGGCTGCTCATCACCTTGCGGTAAGTTTTTTTTTTGTTTTGGTAACACATTTGGCCCCCAAAAGACTGACACACTGCCCCCAATACTGCTGCCAGCCACTGGCCCCCATACTGCTGTCAGTCACTGCCCTTTCCACTGCCCCCATACTGCTGCCAGCCACTGCCCTTTCCACTGCCCCCATACTGCTGCCAGCCACTGCCCCAATACTGCTGCCAGCCACTGCCCTTTCCACTGCCCCAATACTGCTGCCTGCCACTGCCCTTTCCACTGCCCCAATACTGCTGCCAGCCACTGTCCCCAATACTGCTGCCAACCACTGCCCTTTCCTCTGCCCCCATACTTCTGCCAGCCACTGCCCCTAATACTGCTGCCAGCCACTGCCCTTTCCACTGCCCCAATAGTGCTGCCAGCCACTGCCCCCATACTGCTGCCAGCCACTGCCCTTTCCACTGCCTCCAATACTGCTGCCAGCCACTGCCCCATACAGCTGCCAGCCACTGCCCTTTCCACTGCCCCATACTGCTGCCAGCCACTGCCCTTTCCACTGCTCCATACTGCTGCCAGCCACTGCCCCCAATACTGCTGCCAGCCACTGCCATTTCCACTGCCCCCAATTCTGCTGCCAGCCACTGCCCCCATACTGCTGCCAGCCACTGCCCTTTCCACTGCCCCAATACTGCTGCCAGCCACTGCCCCAATACTGCTGCCAGCCACTGCCCTTTCCACTGCCCCCAATACTGCTGCCAGCCACTGCCCTTTCCACTGCCCCAATATTGCTGCCAGCCACTGCCCCCATACTGCTGCCAGCCACTGCCATTTCCACTGCCCCCAATACTGCTGCCAGCCACTGCCCCAAATACTGCTGCCAGCCACTACCCTTTCTACTGCCACCATACTGCTGCCAGCCACTGCCCCCAATACTGCTGCCAGCCACTGCCCTTTCCACTGCCCCAATACTGCTGCCAGCCACTGCCCATTCCACTGCCCCATACTGCTGCCAGCCACTGCCCTTTCTACTGCCCCCATACTGCTGCCAGCCACTGCCCCCATACTGCTGCCAGGCACAGCCCTTTCCACTGCCCCCATACTGCTGCCAGCAATGTGCTATTTATGCATGGCCTTTTTTTTGCTTATCAAAGTTTTTTTTCAGGTTTTTGGCCACAGGAGAGAGCTACACATCACTGCACCTCCAATTTAGGGTTGGTGAAACCACTATCTCTAGAATTGTGAGGTGCACATGTGCCGTCATCTGGCAGAAGTTGCAGCCCATGGTGATGCCTTCCCCAACCGAGGAGACTTGGCTGCAGGTTGCAGCAGGCTTTCAGTCTGTGGTCAATTTCCCAAACAGCATAGGTGCTGTCGATGGCAAACATGTGAGAGTGCTGAAGCCACCACAATCAGGATCACGCTTTTTTAATTATAAGAACTATTTTTCGGTAGTCCTGATGTCAGGGGCTGATGCACACTGCAAATTTGTTGCCATTGACGTTGCTGCTTATGGCAGTACTGGGGATTCTCGGGTGTTGCAAGCATCACAGTTTGGACTGCAAATTCTTCGAGATGGTGGAACGCTCCCAGCCCCAAGACCTTTGCCAGGTTCCACACATCCAGTACCCTTTGTGATGGTATTGGATGAGGCGTTTCCCTTAAAGACCAACCTGCTGCGCCCATACCCACGAAGGGCACTGGATGACCGGCGGAGAGTTTTTAATTATCGGCTGAGTCGTGCACGCAGATATGTGGAATGCACCTTCGGGATCATGTGTAGTCAGTGGCGGATCTTTCACACAGTCATCCAGTTGGATACGCAGACCGCTGACACAGTCATTAAGGCATGCTGTGTACTCCACAACTACGCTCGAGAATATCCCACCGACGTAGATGAGGAGTCACAGCTGTCTGAATTAAATGCTGTTTCAAATTTGGGTCAAGGAACGGTATTCAACTCAGGTGTGCGTGTGCGAGAAACCTTCACTGACTACTTCATGAGTCCTGAAGGTGCCGTGCACTGGCAATACTCCTGTGCCGGTGTTGAGCAGCCAGGACAGCAGAGAAGATCTGAAGTCTAACTACAAGCAAGCAAGGTCCGTTGTTCTCTAATAAATGTGAAAATACAAAAAAAGTTAATAAAAATTAACTTTGTTTGCAAAATAAAATCTGTTCTCCATTATTATTATTCAATAATAGCGGTTGTTGGTATGGGCAGTTATTGGGGGATGTTGGAAGACATTATGCATAGTGTGGTTAATTTTTGAAATGTCAGCAGCTCCGGTTTGCACTGAGGCACTTGAGCTTTATGCTGTAATGAAGATATATTTAATATATTTATTATACTGATTGCCTACCCACCTTAAGGCCCAGTTTACATACTTGCTTGCTTGTCCGTTCCCCAAATTGATTCTTGTTTTGTCCTTTGTGCTGTTATGGTAATCTGTATTTTATGTTATTTTTTTCATTAAATAAAAATTTATTTTATAACCAATTTTGTTGTTTTTTTTTTTAATATATATCAAAACTCTACCCCTCGGAGGTGAGCTTCCACTTGGAGGTTTGAGCGACTTCATAAAGCGATCTGTTACAGACCTCCATCCTTTCTTTACATCTTCCACTGAAATGAAACAATAAAAAAAAGGTTTTTGAAAATGCAATCATTAAAAAAACTGGACAAAGTCAATGTATGCAATACATACTAATTATTTTTTGTCCAGCTGAAGACAGATGAGGCCACTGAGGATAAAGTTCCTTCACAATAGCCGGCCATACATCCCGTTTGGAACCCTTGTATTCCTCACATGAGCTGTCCCATACGGCCGGATGTTTTTCAATCTACAATAAAGTTAAGGTGTTTTTTTGAAATTATTGTGTAGTCAACAATATGAAGATTATAACAATATCTACTTTTTCACACATCAATTAATATATTAATTATTAATATATCCACACGGCAACACACTTTCAAAACCAATATATAGATATGTATGAATCCATGTACACATGTGCACACACACACAATCACCCCAACACGGCTCTTTCAGTCTACTCTCTGTTACGATGATGATTACCCTAACCCTAATTCCAACCCTAACCCTAATCCCAACCCTAACCCTAATCCCAACCCTAACCTAATATATATATTTATATATATATATATATATATATATATACACACACACACATACACTTATATACCCCATTTTCAACCCCTCCTCCCTTTTAATTTTTCTTTTTCTGGCAGGGGGGGTAAAAATGTGGAATAAATATATATATATATTTTTATTTTTTTTTCCGGGTGGGGGGGTTAAAAATGGGGAATAAATATATATATATATATTTTTTTGGGGGGCGGGGGGGTTAAAAATGGGGAATAAATAATAAATATATATATATTTTATTTTTTTTTCAGGACGGGGGTTAAAAATGGGGAATAAATATATATATATATATTTTAATTTTTTTTCGGGAAGGGGGTTAAAAATGGGGAATAAATATATACTTTTTTATTTATTTTTTTTTCGGACGGGGGGTTAAAAATGGGGAATAATTATATATATTTTTTTTAATTTTTTTTCGTGCAGGGGGATAAAAATGGGGAATAAATATTTATATATTTTTCTTGGGCACGGGGGTTAAAAATGGGGAATAAATATATATATATTTTTTTTTCTTTTCGGGCGGAGTTAAAAATGGGGAATAAATATATATATATATTTTTTTTTTTTTCGGGCGGGGGGGTTGAAAATGGGGAATAAATATTTTTTTTTTCCAGTGGGGGGGTTAAAAATGGGGAATAAATATATATATATTTTTTTTTTTGGGGGGGCGGGGATGGTTAAAAGTGGGGAATAAATATATATATATTTTTTTTATTTTTTTTCGGGTGGGGGGGTTAAAAATGAGGAATAAATATATATATATATATTTCTTAATTTTTTTTCGGGCAGGGGGGTTAAAAATGGGGAATAAATATATATATAATTTTTTTTGTTTTTAATTTTTTATTTAGAGATTTATTTTTTGGGAGGGGGGGTTACAAGAAACCACTCACTTTAACTTTAAAAAAAATTAATGAAATAAACACAACAATTTTGTGGAAAATTTTTTATTTTTTTTAAACAATACAAAAAAAAATGACGTCATGCTGGCAGCCCTGCGCAGGCGCCCTGGCTCACCTGAGATGAACTAATTGGCGTGGGAAAAATTCCCATGCTCATGAATTCACCTCAGGTGAACCTGGGAGTCCGCGCATGCGCACTTCGCACCACCCGAGTTCACCCAAGCAGCGCGAGCTGCCTTCGGGTGAACTCGGTATACAATGAACCGGGGCGCTTTATGGCCCCGTTCATTGTAGTGGCGTCGGTGGTTTAGAGCGGCCACATGTTATGTGGCCGCTCTAAACTTTAGATCTTCGTGGGACACTTGTTTTTATGGGATGCTGTGGAGGGTAGGTATTTTTGTGGTTTGCTTTTTTATAATTTTATTTAGGTGGAACATGGTCTTCGGGGAATTAGCTGTGTAGGTGAGTATGGGTTTTTTATTTTATTTTTTTTTAAGGTGGCGATGTCGGGGACATGTAATTATAATTTTTTTCCACAGGTAACCACTGGCCACCAAGGAAAAAAAAATATTGGACACATTTTATAATTTTGAAAAAAAATTATGAAAAAAATAAATTTAACAGAAGGGGGCCATAATAAATATTACATATATAAGGGGCCATAATAAATATTATTGTATATATAAGGGGCCATAATAAATATTATTATATATATAAGGGGCCATGAAAAATATTATTATTATATATATATTTATTTTGCTATATAAGGGGGGTTATTTTATGGATGGACGGGGGGGCGGGGTAACCGGAAAAAAAAAAGGTTTTTTTTTAACAGCAGGAACAGCTCGATGGGAAATACTGCTCCCATCGTGCCGAGCCTGCTGGCGCTAGTGAAGGGGGAACAGACATAGGCCGATGGGAGTAGTTGTCCTATTGGCCTATGGCAGACAGCACACAGATGCCGCACACACCACATATACACTGCACACACATCACATATACACCGCTCACCCGACACACACACAGAGACACACACCGACACTTACCACACTTATGAGGAGGCCCACATCCTGGTCCATCCTACGGTACCATTCCATGTCGGCAGCCATGATCCAGGAAGACAGGAATTATGGGATTTTTTCTTGCTTTCCTGGATTATGGGATGCTCATGGGGTGGCATTATGGGATGGGCCGATGTCACTTCCTGTAGTGTGCATTTTAAGATGATTGAAAAACCGCAAATGTTTGTTACATTTGCGATTTTCAAGCATTTCAATACATGTCTATGTGGTGCCCCTGAGGCTTCAGTCGCCACAAAGGTACTGCACCTTCTCCTAAGGTGTAGTGCCCCACCATCCAGGTAAGGTGGGAACTCCTGACCACACTCCACACCTGCATTCCACACACAGGATAGTTCAGTGGGGCCACCTAACAGCTTCAGGCTGGGGGTTAGCAGAGCACCCCTCGTGGAACCCTGTTTCGTAACACGAGATGTGCTGGGAGGCAGGTGGAGTTAGATGATACAAAAGGGTGGGAAGAGTGAGAGTTAGTAGACAGTTAGAGAGTTGGAAAGAGAAGATGGATGTCTGAGGGACGTGCTGCAGCAGGTCCCAGTGATCTGGGCTGCTGGCACGAGAAAGACAGAGAAAGAAATTGATAAGATTGATAACCTAACCTTCCATAAGAGAGATAGAACAGATCGAAACGAACGAAAATAGAAGGACGGTGGGAAGCTGGTTGAAGAAAGATAGAGAACCCTTCCAGTCTAGAGAGCGCAAAGGCCGGGGCCCAGTCCCCGAGGTTGATTGGATCTTTATGTCCGGCAACAGACACCGGAGGAGTAGTGAGCCACTAACGCCTTGCTCCCCTCATAGACTTGGGACACAACAGCAACTGAATAGAGAGCCGGGACGCAGAGAGGAGTCCCCGAAGCAGGCTACAGCTGTCTGTCATACAAGTAAAGACTAGGAACACCTAGAGAGAGGCATTCCAGGGTAACTAAGTACTGGAGTGCTTCGCACCTAAAGGCGCATTGGAGGAGTCGTTCAGTAAGGTACACGTTGGCGGAGTGTGGAAGGGAGAATCCTGTCCTGCCTGGAGGTTGGCTAGAGCCCTGACCTGGAGAACACAGTACGGAGGCAGGCAGTTGTGTGAACTGCAAACAGTGAGTAAAGCTTTGGAACCACATACTCTGGTGTCCTCCAGTTATTCCCACACCACTACACCTGGGTACCAGCATCCATACCATTCTGTGCCTCTCCTCATCCATTGCACCTACACTGCCCTGGGACTACAGCTCCACCTGTAGGGAGCTATACCATCTCTGCTGCACCACACCATCAGTCCCAGCGGATCTGTATGCAGCGTTGGCTTACCATCTCCCTTGCCAAACACCACGGGTGGCGTCATGAACTATTCATATAAACTTTAACACCATTAACATCACCGCCATTGTTATTGGGCACCCAGGGCCACAGACCGGGTCACAGCTGCCGTGAAACTTTCCCCCTGACGCTGGCCCGGTACCGAGTACCCCGCTGCCTGGGCGAGCAAGGACGACCCAATTTTGGTATCACAAACAGGATGACGAAACCCGATGACATCGGATTCTGTGTGCCTTGGATTTACAACTTTTGAAAATGTGCAAAAGTCCAAATTTAATAGACTGTAAAATGGACATTCGAAATGGCCGCTGGTGCGGAGAAGAGCGTGAAGAGATGGGAGGTCCTACGAAAAGACCGTGAAGAGTCTTGGGCCTTCCCTGCCTGAATTGCTATGTGACAGATGCATGGCCCACCCCCCGAGGGGTTCGTGTGCTGACTTGGTGTGCAGGCGCTGGAAGAGGACGCCGCCCCCGGAAGGAGGGGCAGAGGAACTCAGTGGCGAGCAGAAGGGCGGAGCAAGAAGAAGAACACCAGAACACCATGATGGAAGGAACGCGGAAGCCAGAAGAAGATGACGGGGGAAAACCACCCTCCCCCAGGCAGCGCTCACAGAGCGTACCACCGCTTCAGTATCCCTCACAACGACCATCGCTGCATCCAGGCCGGTGCTGTCATTGGACGCGTCCTGCTAGACGAAGGTACATGAGAGCCCCAGAGGTTGGGGGGCGGGAGCGGAGTCCTAGTCCGGATCCAGCGCAGCCGCGCAGACTGCTACAGGCCTGTCCGGGCCTTGAACCGGGACGGATGCAGTTACCGGCCGTACCGCAGATGACCCCGGGGGTTGTGACTGCCATCATTCGCCATCCAGTGCCGCCGCAGGAGCCAGAACAGCCCCGGGAGGTAGCAGGTATGATGACTGCCCCTGCTATACACCCGTAGACAGAAACGGCCTGACTTCTGAGGGTGGCCACCGATTAGCCTTGTACCCGCCACCGCCGACTGTGGTCTTATTCACGGTGATACCCTCTGCAATTGCGGAACAACATCTATTGGTACCTGCTGCCGCTCTGTCTGAATCACTGACTGCGGAGATACCGGCTGCCGCCCCCGCAGAACCACCAACAACAGACCCATTAGTTACTTTGGTACCCGAACAAGCCGGAGAAGCCGTTACAGCTGGTGACAGTTCCGGTTCAGCTTCCAGAACCCCAGGAGGGGATCACCAGCACTAAGAAAATACGTTTCCAAATCTCGTTACCCAGGAGGGTTTTGTTTGCACCAGTTGTGCCTTGTTTGCTATCATGCTTTTACGGTAGCACTTTTGTTGCCCTGCTTATGTTTGGCAGCGTTTTTCTACATTTGGAACTGAGGAGCTCATGAACGCTATATGATCCAAAACTTTCTTGTAAATAGTTTGCACCCCTTTGGGTGCTCTCTCTTGGTTTTACATATAAAGACTCTTTGCAAAGAGGATGTTTTTGAATGGACACTTTTCGAAGAATGATGTCTACCTCAAGGGACACTGCAAGAAATCATGACTGGGAGCAGTGTTCAGCACTTTGCAAGAATTTTGAATGTTTTATGATAACGTATTTGATAATGTTGTGTCTTATGAAAAGTAAATGTCTTTTATAGAATGTTTGATACAGAGGATAAGAAAAGTTTTGAGATAGAATGTGAGAATTGAATCAAGAATACAGAATTGAAAGTGACAGGTGACAGGCCAAGTGTAGATGGTCAGTGTCTTGCGTCCAGTAGAAAGAGAGAGAAAGAAAAAAGAGAATAATTGATAGAAAATGTAATAAAGAAAATGTGTTGAGTATAGCACTTTGAATTGAGTATTGCACTTAAATAAATTTTTGATACTAATATAGGAAGTTAGCCTGTTTGTAACGTTTAAGAAATGTGCCTCCTACATTAGGAATATTAGATAAGTATTGTTAAACAGCATTTAAAAATTTTTGTGTGTTCCTGTATTGTACTTTTGTTGTCTTGCAGCCCACGGACATGCTGTGTTTAATGGGGGGGTATGTGGCGCCCCTGAGGCTTCAGTCGCCACAGAGGTACTGCACCTTCTCCTAAGGTGTAGTGCCCCACCATCCAGGTAAGGTGGGAACTCCTGACCACATTCCACACCTGCATTCCACACACAGGATAGTTCAGTGGGGCCACCTAACAGCTTCAGGCTGGGGGTTAGCAGAGCACCCCTCGTGGAACCCTGCTTCGTAACACGAGATGTGCTGGGAGGCGGGTGGAGTTAGATGATACAAAAGGGTGGGAAGAGTGAGAGTTAGTAGACAGTTAGAGAGATGGAGAGAGAAGAGAGAAGATGGATGTCTGAGGGACGTGCTGCAGCACGTGATAGGGGCTGCTGGCACGAGAAAGAGAAAGAGATTGATAAGATTGATAACCTAACCTTCCATAAGAGAGATAGAACAGATCGAAACGAAGGAGAATAGAAGGATGGTGGGAAGCTGGTTGAAGAAAGATAGAGAACCCTTCCAGTCCAGAGAGCGCAAAGGCCGGGGCCCAGTCCCCGAGGTTGATTGGATCTTTATGTCCGGCAACAGACACCGGAGGAGTAGTGAGCCACTAATGCCTTGCTGCCCTCATAGAATTCGGACAAAGCAGCAACTGAATAGAGAGCCGGGACGCAGAGAGGACCTAAAGGCGCATTGGAGGAGTCGTTCAGTAAGGTACACGTTGGCGGAGTGTGGAAGGGAGAATCCTGTCCTGCCTGGAGGTTGGCTGGAGCCCTGACCTGGAGAACACAGTACGGAGGCAGGCAGTTGTGTGAACTGCAAACAGTGAGTAAAGCTTTGGAACCGCATACTCTGGTGTCCTCCAGTTATTCCCACACCACTACACCTGGGTACCAGCATCCATACCATTCTGTGCCTCTCCTCATCCATTGCACCTACACTACCCTGGGACTACAGCTCCACCTGTGGGGAGCTATACCATCTCTGCTGCACCACACCATCAGTCCCAGCGGATCTGTATGCAGCGTTGGCTTACCATCTCCCTTGCCAAACACCACGGATGGCATCACGAACTATTCATATAAACTTTAACACCATTAACATCACCGCCATTGTTATTGGGCACCCAGGGCCACGGACCGGGTCACAGCTGCCGTGAAACTTTCCCCCCTGACGCCGGCCCGGTACCGAGTACCCCGCTGCCCTGGGAGAGCGAGGGCGACCCATCTATGTAGGCGGAATCGTATGCGATTCCGCAAATTAATGAACATGCTGCTACTTTTACCGCTTAGCGATACCGCAGCAGTAAAAATCGCAACATTAGCACAAGGGTATGCGATTTTCATTGATAGTGTATGTGATGCTTTTTTTAAGCGTTTCCGCGGCAGAATCGAGCGTTTAAAATCGCCGCGGAAACGCTTAAAAATCGCTATGTGGGCACACAGCCTAAAAGTGCAGTTAGCCACATTTTTGTGCACTTCTGAAAAGGACAACTGTGAACAGGGGCCACACAGAGCCCAGAGTAACTCTGCTGCCTCCTTATAGTGAATGGATCCCTTGGGGGTTGCATTTAATTCATGTCCCCTATCACGTACAGTCACTGCTTGAAAATGCCTAAACCACATTTTGCGCCCACATGTTTGGCATTTCTGTAGCGATGAAAGCTAGCTTAACTTATGGGTGCCTGTCTCCAGAAGCACAAGCTGGGAATCACATGCTGGGCCACTACAAGAAACTAGGCACTACAATGTATGGCACTACAATAGCAGATTTACAATTTATAATCAATAACATCCATTGCTGCTTGTCTCTGGTAAACACCCATGGAGTCAAAATTATCAGTATACTTGTAAAATAATTCCCAAAGGGTTTTAATTTCCAAAATGGAGTCACTTGAGGGGGGTATTTTGCTCTTTAACCCCTTTCTGACATCAGATGTACTATCCTGTCCATAGGACCTGGGCCCCTATGCCCATGGACGGGATAGTACATCTAGAACGATCAGCGGTGCCCACGTGGTGAGCGCCGCTGATTGCGGCCGGGTGTCAGCTGATTATCACAGCTGACACCCGGCACTATGTGTCAGGGGCGGTCACGGACCGCCCCCGACACGTTAACCCCTTGCACACCGCGATCAAACACGATCGCGGTGTACTGGGGGTTAAAGGGAAGCATCGGCAGGGAGGGGGCTCCCTCTGTACTTCCCTGAGCCCTCCACAGCAGCGAAATGTGCAGCGCTGCTGTGCATGGCTCTTTCCCTGCAGGTCCCCAGATCCAGGCAAGGCGGAAACCTGCACACAGCGATCTGTCACATGACAGTGATGTCCCCCCTGGGACAACCTAATAAAGTTAAAAAAAAGTGTAAAAATAATTTTTAAAAAATCGCTAAATAAATTAAAAAAAAAATATTCCCTAATAAATTCATTTTTTGGAAATAAAAAAACAAAACAATAAAAGTACACATATTTGGTATTGCCGCGTCCATACCGACCGGCCCTATAAAACTGTCCCATTAGTTAACCCCTTTAGCGAACCCCTTGGGGTGTTGGGGTTAGGGTTGGAGTTAGAATTGGGGGGTTTCCACTGTTTGGGCACATCAGGTGCTCTCCAAACGCAACATGGTGTCTGATCTCAATTCCAGCCAATTCTGCGTTGAAAAAGTCAAATGGTGCTCCTTCCCTTCCAAGCTCTGCCATGCGCCCAAACAGTGTTTTACCCCCACATATTGGGTACCAGCCTACTCAGGACAAATTGATAAACAACTTTTGGGGTCATATTTTTCCTGCTGCCCTTAGGAAAATAAAAAATTGGGGGCAAAAATATCATTTTTGTGGGAAAAAAATATGACAAAGGCAACATGACACCCGCAGACCATTCCATCAAAGTCTTCATTCCAAAATGTCACTACTTCCCTTCCGTGTCCCAACGTGTGCCCATACAGTAGTTTTCTCCCACATATGGGGTATCAGTGTACTCAGGACAAATTGGACAACAACCTTTGGGGTCTATTTTCTCCTGGTACACTTGGGGAAAATAAAAAAATGGGGACTAAATGATCATGTTTGTGGAAAAAATACGATTTTTTTATTTTCATGCCCGGGCGTTATTAACGTCTGTGAAGCCCTTGGGAGTTCAAAATTCTCACCACACATCTAGATAAGTTCCTTTGGGGGTCTAGTTTCCAAAATGGTGTAATTTGTGGGGGGGTTCCACTGTTTTGGTACATCAGGGGCTTTCCAAACGCGACATGGTGTCCGATCTCAATTCCAGCCAAAAAAGTCAAATGGCGCTGCATCCCTTCCGAGCTCTGCCATGCACCCAAATAGTCGTTTACACCCACATATGGGGTATCAGCGTACTCAGGACAAATTGCACAATAACTTTTAGGCCCTGTTATCCTTGGGAAAATAAAAATTGGGGGTGAAAAGATCATTTTTGTGGAAACAATATGATTTTTTAATTGTACGGCTGTGCGTTATAAACTTCTGTGAAGCCCTTGTGGGTTCAAAGTTCTCACCACATATCTAGATAAGTTCCTTGGGGGATCTAGTTTCCAAAATGGGGTCACTTGTGGGGGATTTCCACTGATTAGGTACATCAGGGGCTCTCCAAACGTGACATGGCGTCCGATCAGAATTCCAGCCAATTTTGCATTGAAAAAGTCAAACGGCGCTCCTTCCCTTCTGAGCTCTGCCATGCGCCGAAACAGTGGTTCCCCCCCACATATCAGGTTTCAGCGTACTCAGGACAAATTACACAATAACTTTTCCAGTCCAATTTCTCCTTTTACCCTTGGTAAAAAAAAAAAAATGAATCTGTAATATTTTCTTTATGAAAAAAGTTAAATGTTCATTTTTTTAAATATTCAAAAAATTCCTGTGAAGCACCTGAAGGGTTAATAAACTTCATGAATGTGATTTTGAGCACCTTGAGGGGTGCAGTTTTCAGAATGGTGTCACTTTTCGGTATTTTCTATCATATAGACCCCTCAAAGTGGCTTCAAATGTGATGTGGTCCTAAAAATAAAATGGTGTTGTAAAAATGAGAAATCGCTGGTCAACTTTTAACCCTTATAACCTCCTAACAAAAAAAATTTTGGTTCCAAAATTGTGCTGATGTAAAGTAAACAAATGGGAAATGTTACTTATCAAGTTTTTTGTGTGCAGTATCTCTGTGATTTAAGGGCATCAAAGTTGGAAAATTGCGAAATTTTCAAAATTTTCACCAAATTTCCATTTTTTTCACAAATAAACGCAAGCTATGTGAATGAAATTTTACCACTAACATGAAGTACAATATGTCATGAGAAAAGAATGTCAGAATCACCGGGATCCATGGTAGCGTTTCAGAGTTATTACCTCCTAAACGGACAGTGGTCAGAATTGTAAAAATTGGCCCAGTCATGAACGTGCAAACCACCCTTGTGGGTAAAGGGGTTAAACCCATAGGGGCTCTGTATATGGAATCTGCAAACTATTAAATGAAAATCTGAATTCCAGAAGGCAAATAGTGCTCCGTCACACCTGAGTCTCACTATGTTGGTAAGCAGTACTGTACAGACACAAATGGGGTATTTCCATATTCATGTGAACATATAATCCCTTAAAAAGCTATTTTATTCAATGATATTAAAACCAACACCTTCCCAGTGAATAAAGGCAAATGCCTACAAATAGAAAAAATTACCTAACCTGAGATGCTGCATGCCCCTGGATTAGGCCTATCTGATCCCTGCCTGCCTGTGGAGGTTGGCACCCTAAGCAACGGTTTTTTGGCGCCCCCCACTCAACGAGGACTGTCCCTCGCTTCCCAACCAGTCCCTAATATCACAGGTGGGAAACAATATCCAATGCACAAATGAATCATCAGAATGCCCTGGATACAATGTAAACAGTCTCAGAAAAATATGTAAAACAATAAAAACAGATTCCCACATCATGATAATCACAGGCAGGCAGGGATCAGATAGGCCTAATCCAGGGCCATGCAATATCTAAGATTAGGTCATTTTTTCTATTTGTTGGCATTTGCCTTTTTTCACTGGGAAGGTGTTGGTTTTAATATCATTGAATAAAATAGCTTTTTAAGGGATTATATGTTCACATGAATTGACTGGTTATTCCTGCAATATTGTTTTTCTTTTCTATTTCCATATTCAGCAGAAATTGTGGGACAAATTTTCATGCCATTTTTTACCCATTTCCCCTTTTGAAAATGTAAAATTGGAAGCTAAAACAACATTTTTGTGGTAAAAATTTACAGCTCTGGCAAAGATTAAGAAAGCACTTCCAAATGCTCAGTTTGTCTGTTTATTTTCTTTATAGGTATATTTTTGAGTAAAATGTAAATTGTTCTTTTAGCCTACAAAATTCTGACAACATGTCTCAAAATTTCCAAGTAATACATTTTGGGTTTTTTTTACTGAAAAGGAGAAATGGTCAAATTTAAAAAAAACCCAGTGCTTTCAGACTTCACATAATGCAAAGAAAATAAGTTCATAATCATTTAGAGACAACAATACTAATGTTTTAACTCAGAAATAGTTCAGAAACCAATATTTTGTGGAATAACTATGATTTCTAAAAACAGATTTCAAGCGTCTTGGCATGCTTGCCACAAGTCTTTCACACTGCTTCTGGTGCAAAAATGTAAGCAGTTCTTCTTTGTTTGATAGCTTGTGACTATTCATCATCCTCTTGATTACATTCCAGAGGTTTTCAATGGGGTTCAGGTCTGGAGAATGGACTGCCCATGACAGGGTTTTGATGTGGTGGTCTCTTAATTTTTGCCAGAGCTGTATTTATTTTTTCTTCACTGCTCAGTGATATAACACACATTGGCACACAATGTAAGCTGCTTGAGGTCTAGTGTGAAGTTTCCACAATCAGTGATGGTTTGGGGAGCCATGTCATCTGCTGGTGTAGGTCCACGGTGTTTTTTGCAGACCAAAGTCAGCGCAGCCATCTACCAGGAAATTTTAGAGCACTTCATGCCTCCCTTTGCCGACAAGCTTTTTGGAGATGGGAATTTCCTTCTCCAGCAGGACTTGGCACCTGTCCACACTGCCAAAAGTACAAACACGTTGTTTAAAAATAACAGTATCACTGTTCTTGATTGGCCAGCTGTCACAGCCCCAGGTTCCACTTACCTTGTTGCACGCACTTCCCGGCCCGCTCCTGCTCCCCAGCGCATCCCCGCGCCCGGCCTCCGGCTCCCTCAGCATCGGGCGCCTGCGCACTGCCTCCCTCCTGGTTCGCAGCCCCCTGGGTAGTATGATGCGCTGGCCCCGCCTCCAACATGGTGGCGCCCAGCGCTACTTATGTCCGGCGTCTGGACAGGTAAGACGCCTGTTCTACTAATGCGGTGTCGCTGTCTAATAGCAGCGTTCTCTGTGTTACAAGCCCCTTCTACCCTGCCTCTGTCTGCGCAGTGTTCCTGGTCTTAAGAGTACCTCTATTCTTGCCTCTGCCTTTGCAGCCTCCGACAGCTCTCCCTCTGCACTCTTGCTATACGGTACCCTCTGTTGGTCCTTACTCCTTCCCTGTCCTACTCCTTCCATCCTCCCGCTTTGTGTTTTATCAGTACTTCCTCTTTTGCACCCTCCAGCTATTGCCACCCTCTGCGCTCTGGTCCTGCGATCTGCCCGCTCTCCACGGCCTCTGTGTTCCCCTGGGCTCCCTGTATGGATTCGCCTGTGTCTCCTCTCCTGTCTAAGCCCAGTCGTCCCTTTGGTTCCGGCTGTCGCGGTTCTATCCCCTGGGGGTCTGCCCCTAACATTCCCTGTATAGGGGGCGGTTCTCACCTGGGCGCTCGCCCTCGGGGGCTCTGGAGCCGTGACCCAGAGAGTCCACTTCCGGGTTGCCTCTATGTTCCTCTTGCTACAGCAGCCGTAACACCAGCAAACTCATCTCACCTTAACCCCATAGAGAATCTATGGGGTACTGTCAAGAGGAAGATAAGAGACACCAGACCCAACAATGCAGATGAGCTGAAGACTGCTATCCAAGCAACCTGGACTTCCTTAACACCTCAGCAGTGCCACAGGCTGATCGCCTCCATGCCATGCCCCATTGATGCAGTAATTGATGCAAAAGGAGCCCTGACAAAGTATTGAGTGCATTTACTGATCATACATTTCAGTAGGCCAACATTTCGGACTTTAAAACAATTTTACAAGCTGGTATTATAAAGTTTTTTAATTTATTGAGATAATGACTTTTGGGTTTTCATTGGCTGTAAGCCATAATCATCAAAATTAACAGAAATAAACACTTGAATTAGATCACTCTGTTCGCAATGACTATATATAATATATGACTTATTACATGTAGGGTATTGGCGTACTTAGGAGAAACTGCACAACAAACTGAAAAGTCAATTTTTTTCCTATTAGGCCTTAAAAAAATCTTAAATTTTAGGCTAAAACATCATTTTAGCTGTAAAAATGTAAGTAATCACCACCCAATGGCATAAATTTCTATAGGACACATGTGGTGTCAACATGCTCACTGCATCCCTAGGTAAAGTCATTGAGAAATTTGTAGAATGATGCCACATATGGGGGGGATTTGCTGCTGTTCTGGCACCTAAGGGGCTCTGCCAATGTGGCATGGCACCCTTAAAGGGAATCTGTCACCCCATTTTTCGAGTATCAGCTGCCAGCACCGCCATCAGGGGCTTATCTACAGCGCTCTGTAGAAAACTGCAGTGCGCAGGCACCAGACCTCTCCCGGTGCCTGCGCACTGCAGGACTCTGCTCTGCCCTCAACAGGGCAGAGCAGTGTGCCTGTGCAAGAGCCATGACAGGCAGCATAGAAGAGGACGTCACCATTAGAAGATGGGAGGTGCCGGACCACGACACCCATCGGACCAAAACCGGACCCGGACTGCCCCTGGGTAAGTATAATATAACTCATTTTTCTTATCTTTCAGGTTACATCGGGGGCTTATCTACAGCATTACAGAATGCTGTAGATAAGCCCCTGATGGTAGTGCCGGCAGCTGATACTCGAAAAATGGGGTGACAGATTCCCTTTAAACTGTTCCAACAAAATCTGAACTCTAATATGGCACTTCATCACTTCTGAACTTTTCACTGTGCCTGAAAAGTAGTTTTTGACCACATATGCGAATCGGTGTACTGAGGAGAAATTTCACAAGAAATTATATAGTGCAATTTCTCCTGTTACTCTTGGGAAAATAAAAAAAAATTGTGGCTAAAAGAACATTTTTGTGGGAAAAAAATGATTTTTTCTTTTCATAGCTCAACGTTATAAACTTCTGTGAGGCACCTGGTGGTTTAAGGTGCTCACCACACATCTAGTTTCTTAAAGGGGTTTACATTCCAAAATGGTGTCACTTGTCGGGGGTCTCTACTGTTTTGGTACATCAGCGACTCTCCAAACACAGCATGGCGTCCACAAATTATTCCAGCCAATTTTGCATTGAAAAAATCAAACAGTGCTCCTTCCCTTTCAAGCCAACACCTCAAAGAAGTAGTTTTCCCGCACATATGGTATACTGGTGTGCTCATCAAAAATTGCACAAATCTTGAGGTTCATTTTCTCCTGTTACCCTAGTGAAAATAAAAAATGTGGGTCTTAGGCTAGTTTCACACTAGCATTCTCGGGTGCAGTGCAGGGCCGCTGCTTAGCTCCACCCCCGGACGCATGATGCTGCATGCAATCAGCGTACCTTATATTTAGCATTGGGTACGCTGACCGTGCGTTGGTCGTGCACTGAACACGGAGATATATTCCAAAAAGTATGATAAAAATACATTTTATTGTTACAAATACATAGATAATTGTACAAAATACAGACAAATGACAAAAGTGCTCATACAAGGCTCACATGTGGTAACCGCTAGCAACACCCTATATAGCAGATTGGGTGATGTATATATATGAAGCAATGAATCTCAATGCTGCCAATATGTTCATATCATAACGATATTGTATATGCATAGTGCATAGGCCACCATATAGAGAAAACAGAGCTATCACACTCCAAAAGATTGATTAAATAAGACACAGTAAAAAGAGTTAATATCATACCCATATAGTAACTGCAGGTGAGTGCGGCACTAGAAGGAGCAGCCCCGACACGCGTTTCACGTGGGCTTCCTTGGGGGGCTGTGTCTGTGTGTTGGACATATGGGCATTTTATGTAGGGGATCCAGGTGTACATAATTTTCAGCGCCATTATCGGCGCATGCGCAGTGTTAATCAAGACGCCACAAAACAACGCCCACAGCCGCCCATGTGACCGGAAGGCAGAGGGAAAACCCTCATGACGTCAATGGCCTCCCATGTCACCGATAGCCGGAGAGTTGAATCATAGGAGCCGCCACACTGGGCATGTGCACACACTGAAGCCACCATCTTTAATAGGGGCAGAAAAGAGGGCATAGATATCGCAATATCTCATGTTGATAAAAACAATAATGAAGTGAGCAAAAAAGAGGACATAGATATCGCAATGTCTCATGTCAGTAAAAACAATAATAAAGTGAAATCATGTGACTATCTATTGTGATAGTAGGGGCCATGAAAAATCACCCCTACTAAACAGACCCACATAAATACAATTATATAATTAAAAGTATACAAATTTGTGTATGAAAACAAAAGAAATAAATGTGTACATGTGAAATATCTTGAAAATGCCAAGATGCGACCATCCAGGTTGAGAACCACTGGTGACTGAACTGCTGCAAGCGGAGCCTCAGAGACCGGTGGTGATGCCATTGAGGTTACCTCCGGTTAATGAGCCTCCATTCTCAGCCAGGCTGAACTGCCATGACATTTGTGAGATCCCCACTAGCACTGTGAGAAAAACACTAACAGTGATAGTGGGGATGTCTGTTATGATTAGGTAACCGAGGAGGATATCAGGGGAATAGGCTAGGCAACCAGATAACCAGAGAGGTTGGTAACTTAGCGGATTGCAGATCCTTAAACTGACAACACAACTAGAATTAGCCGTGGGACATACCTACGATGCCTTAGATGCCTCGGCACAGCCAAAGAATTAACTAAACCTAAAGAGAGAACGGGGAAAGCTAAACTGCCCCGAAGTAGACCCCCAAAGGAATAGATAGCCCCTGAACATATATTGCCAGTGAGACAAGATGAGGCACAAACACAGGCAGAAAATAGAGCAAGCAAATGATGGGGCCCAAACTGTCTAGATAGAATAGGACAGGAAAGGATACTGTCTGCAATCACGCAAAAAACCCAAAGAAAAATTCCAACACATCTGATATGCAAAAATACTGAGACGACACGACCTCTCCCCCACTAAATCAGAACTCTGGTGTAACTGGACACAAACAAAAGATACTGATATAACAGGGGATTAGAAATACTGCAAAGACTGACATAAGCTGTGGCAAATGAAACAGAGTCTAGCACAGGTCCCAGCAGGGAATCAGGCTGGACTCACACAGCAAGGCAGAAATCAAAGAAAAGCAAAAAATGGATCAAATGCAAAAAGATTCAGGCAGACAAATAACTTATCTGAAAGGTGCAGGACGAAGCAGGAGGCAAGCAGACTTCCAAAAAGCTCAGGGAGAAAACCAAATCACCAGCAAGAGCTGAGGGAAGGTTGCTCACTTAATTCACTCCACTTTTTAGCTTAGGGGAGCCTGAATCTATGGAGTGCACACACTGCACTAATTGTATGTCACTGACATCTATGTATCTGCCTATTCTATGTGTATTTACTGTATGTAATCCATCTCTTCTATCCTGTCAGCTCCTGCAGTGATTTTACACTACACAGCAGATGATCTATATATCTATGTAATATATATATACACATATACAGTATGTGTGTATCACTGACATCTATACATTTATGTATTCTTTGTGTCTATGTGAATATATGTATTCTTTCTATTCTATTCTAACCTGTCAGTGTGATTTTACTGTACGCAGCAGATGAATTGCCGGCTTTTCAAATGTGATCGGTGTTTAAAAATCGGACAGCACTCGCATGGTCTGAGTGCTGTGTGATATTTTTTTTCGCACCCATTGACTTCTATTGCAGGATATAATCCGATTTCATTTACAATCGCAGCATGCTGCGACTTTTTTCCAGTCGGATTGTGATCCGAACCGAGCTGGAAAAAAATGCAGAAGAACACACAATGATAGAATAACATTGGTCCGAATGCATTCCGATATTTTGTCGGATTGCATTCGTCCGATTTCATCGCAAGTGGGAATGAGCCCTTAGACTCCGTGTGCAATGGCTTATCTCCAGGAGAACAAATGGATTAAAATTCAATACACCAAAACCTTCTCTCCCACTACTTCAATTGTCCTGAGAGAGTCAGGAGGCCTTCTTACAAACTGAACTGTTTGCCAGTCCCATTAATATTGATGGATGTGAATGTCTTTAGTCTAATGTTTTACTTTTAAAAAATGTAATATATAATATAATTTTTAAAAAGTTATTTTAGTCAAACTTTCAATTCCTTATTTAATATGAATACAGATCTGCAGGAATGTGAAATGATATGTGTCAGACAGACCTCTCAGAACTAGACCTAGCAAAAGATAAGCAAACTAGATATTTGCCTAAATCTCATTAAAAGTCACTTCTCCAACCACTTTGCTTTGAATAGAATGAAGCCCCAAGTGTTTAGCAAGAAGCGGAGATCATGACCTTTTTTCTGTCATTTGAAATATGTAAATTACATTTTGATTCGAATATACTCACACATGCATATTTATTCTGAGTGGAAATTTAGTGTTATTTGTAACGGTTTTATGTCTTCCTATGTCTTTGTTGTGTACAGTTTAACTTATTGCATTATTTCTTTAGTTTTCTTATGGTTTGTTCAATGCTATGAATCGCTTTACCTTTGCATTCTGCCATCTCTGTCTGGCTCTCTAGATATGCAAATCAGTGAGTAAGTATATCCTTTCAAATAATTATCATATATTATACTCTAGTCATCTCTGTAGAATTTCCTCATATGCATAATCGTATTTGACTTCCTTATGAATGTAAAAACCATCTTACCTTAGGCAAGTTAATCTTCATTGATTGAATATCAAATTCATTTGAATGTGCTAGCAAATTTTCCCTTTAGAACAGAAAATGAAAATGAAGGGCTAACCTCACCATGTTGTGTGGGCAATTGTTTTTTCTAGCTTTTTCATCAACTTGGTATTGGCTTTACTCTGTCAGATAAAATATTTATCGCAAATATAAATTACAAGATGCAAGAAAGTCATTGATTACTTTAGAAAACATGGCATCAAAAACTATATCAACAATGTTCATTTGATTAAAGAAGCACTCCCATCAAAATTTTTGTTCTCTTTACCAGAGATGAGCGACTTTGCCTTTTTTAGGGTCAAGTCGGGTTTCATGAAACCCAACTTTCTCAAAAGTCAAGTCGAACGAAATCGGCCAACTATCGTGAAAAGTCGAAGGTCCGACTGAAACACGAAACCCAATGCAAGTCAATGGGGAGGCAAAGTCGGCAGGGAGTGGAGGACAGTAAACACACCTACATGCCGGACCGCTTCTTTAAAATGCGCAAAAAGTCTCTCTCTCTCCCCGGACGCTGCACATGTCATCTCGTTGCCCACAGTGTACGTTCTTGCTCAGTGGCTGAAAAAAGTCAAGTGCAAGCATTCTGGGAAATCCAACTTTGGCTCTCGTTTTGCCGACCGCATGGCCGACTTCACGCTGTGGTTGGGTTTCGGTCGGCGAAACCTGACTTTGCCATAAATCGGCGACTTATGAATCTGGCCGACCTGTTTCGCTCAACTCTACTCTTTACCCCTTTACAACCTATGTACGTCATAGGCTGCCACTCCCTCTTTGGCGTAGGATTCAGCACTGAGCTCTCACCTTTTCTGGCACATGACAGCTGATCTTATCAGTGCCCCTAACAGCCGCAAGCTGAATTGAGATCCACCCGCTGATGTTAATATGCTAAATGCTGCTGTCAATCTCTGACAGATGCATATAACTCGTGCACATGGGATGCACGTCATCGGTGCCCCTGTCACATGACAGTAAACCCCTGTGGCTGTCATTGCTGAGCTGCTATGAGTGCTGCCCCATGGTCTGCGCTTATAGCAGATGAGCATTTTTGCTACACATAGAAGGGCTAAAGACCTGCTATGTGTAGCACTAGCAATCAGATGATCTCAGCTTCAAGTCACGTAAGAAAATTATTGAAGCATGTAAAACGTAAAAAAGGTTTTCAAAAATGTTTAAAAAATTACAAAAATTTAAAAGTTCAAATCATCCCCTTTTTGCCCCATTGAAAATGAAGCAATAAAAAATAAAAAATAGACATATTTGGCATCGCCGCTTTTAGATGTAAAAAGAATTAATCAGATAAATAAAAGGCGTAAAGAGAAAAAAAATCAAAAGACCAGGATTATGGGTTTTTTTGTCGCCACAACATTAAAATAAAATGCAATAATGGGAGATCAAAATGTCACATCTACCCCAATATTATCAATAAAAATGTCAGCTCGTCTTGCAATAAATAAGGCCTCAATCGGCCCTATATCTCAAAAAATGGAGACGTTACAGGTCTCAGAAAATTGCGTTTTTTTTATTTTTACAATTTTTGGATTTTTCTTTTACCATTAAATAAAAAAGAACCTACACATGTTTGGTATTTTCAAAATTGTAATGACCTGGAGAATCATAATGGCAAGTCAGTTTTAGCATCTAGTAAACGCAAAAAAAAAACAATTGTGGAATTAAACTTTTTATTTGCAATTTCACTGCACTTGGTTTTTTGTTTACTGTTTACCAGTACACTATATGGTAAAATCAATGGTGTTGTTCAAAAATACAACTCATCCTGCAAAAATCAAGTCCTCATATGGCCATATTGACAGAAAAATAAAAGTTATGGCTCTGGGAAGAAAGGGAGGGAAAAGAGAAAACGGAAAATCCCATGGTGGTAAAGGGGTTAATATATTGCAATCATCATATTATATAGCACTGTGTACTTATAAATGCTCATAAGATTAAAAACTGACTAGCTGAATTTTTCTAAGTGCTATGTAGAAACAGGAGGTCAATTTTCTCTGTATGAATCATGAATCACCGCAAGGGGGAGGAGGGAGCAGCTGATTCAGGAGTTGAAGAGGGGAATGCTAAATGCAGGAACAAGATACTTCCTGTTTCTACATGTTTTCTGTTTCAAAATGTTTCAAAATGAACAATTGTAAGTACACAGTGTCATACAGTGGCATGTAAAAGTTTGGGCACCCCTTGTTATAATTACTGTTATTGTGAACAATTAATCAAGTTGAAGATGAAATGATCTTAAAGCAAATGTTAATCATGACACATGCCATCTTTAACTAAGTCTTTCAATTCTTGTTTGAGGGATTTTCATCCATTCTTCCTTTGAAAATACTTACAGTTCTATGAGATTCCTGGGTCATCTTGCATGCACTGCTATTTTGAGGTCTAGCTACAGATTTTCAATGATGTTCAGATCAGCGGACTGAGAGAGCCATTGTAAAACCTTCAGCTTATGACTATTGAGGTAGTCTATTGTGGATTTTGACGTGTGTTTAGGATTATTATTCATTTGTAGAAGCCATCCTTTTTTAGCTTCAGTTTTTTTTTTTACAGATGGTGTTATGTGTTATGGTGTTATGGTGCTATGTTTTGATTGCATCAAGAATTTGTTGAAATTTCATTGAATCCTTTCTTCTCTCTACCGGTGAAATGTTCCCCATGATATTGACTACAACACAACCCCAAGGCATGAATTATCCACCCCCCATGCTTAAGGGTTGGCAAGATGTTCTTTTCCTTAAATTTTATGCCCTTTTTTCTCTACACATACCCATAATTATTGTGGCCAAAGAGTTCTATTTTAACCTCATTTTTTCAACAAACATCATCTTTTAGTCCCCATTTTTTTATTTTTCCCTTGGGTAACAGGAGAAATTGGACCCCAAAAGTTGTTGTCCAATTTGTCCTGAGTATGCTAACACCCCATATGTGGGAGAAAACTACTGTATGGGCACACGTCGGGGCTCGGAAGGGAAGTAGTGACGTTTTGGAATGCAGACTTTGATGGAATGGTCTGCGGGTGTCATGTTGCCTTTGGAGAGCCCCTAATGTACCTAAACAGTGGAAACCCCCCACAAATGACCCCATTTTGGAAACTAGACCCCCTAAGGAACTTATCTAGATGTGTGGTGAGCACTTTGAACCCCAAAGGGCTTCACAGAAGTTTATAATGCCCAGGCATGAAAATAAAAAAATCGTATTTTTTCCACAAACATGATCAATTAGTCTCCAATTTTTTTTATTTTCCCAAGGGTAACAGGAGAAATTGGACCCCGAAAGTTTTTGTTCAATTTGTCCTGAGTACACAGATACCCCAAATGTGGGAGAAAACTACTGTATGGGCACACGTCGGGGCTCGGAAGGGAAGTAGTGACGTTTTGGAATGCAGACTTTGATGGATTGGTCTGCGGGTGTCATGTGCGTTTGGAGAGCCACTGATGTACCTAAACTATTGAAACTCCCCACAAGTGACCCCATTTTGGAAACTAGACCTCCCACGGAACTTATCTAGATGTGTGGTGAGCACTTTGAACCCCCAAGTGCTTCACAGAAGTTTATAACGCCTGGGCGTGAAAATAAAAAAATCATTTTTTTCCACAAAAATGATATTTTTGCCCCCAATTTTTTATTTTCCTAAGTGTAACAGGATAAATGGGACCCCAAAAGTTGTTTTGCAATTTGTCCTGAGTAGGCTGATACCCTATATGTGGGGTTAAAACACTGTTTGGGCGCATGGCAGAGCTTGGAAGGGAAGGAGCACCATATGACTTTTTCAACGCAGAATTGGCTGGAATTGAGATCAGACGCCATGTTGCATTTGGAGAGCACCTGATGTGCCCAAACAGTGGAAACCCCCCAATTATAACCCCAACACACCCCTAACCCCAACACACCCCTAACCCTAATCTGAGCCCTAGCCCTAACCCTAACCCTAGCCCTAACCCTAGCCCTAGCCCTAACCCTAACCCGAGCCCTAACCCTAACCCTAATGGAAAAATGGAAATAAATACTTTTTTTAATTTTATTATTTTTCCCTAACTAAGGGGGTGATAACGGAGGGTTTGATTTACTATTTATGGCGGTTTTTATATTTGGCGGCTGTCGCACGCTAAAAGACGCTTTTTATTGTAAAAATAGTTTTTGCATCACCACATATTGAGAGCTATAATTTTTCCGTATTTTGACCCACCGAGTCATGTGAGGTCTTATTCTTTGCAGGACGAGTTGACGTTTTTATTGATACCATTTTCGGGCACGTGACATTTTTTGATCACTTTTTATTCCGATATTTGGGACGCAGAATGAACAAAAACCAGCGCTTCATGAATTTGTTTTGGGGGGGTGCGTTTACACCGTTCCGCGTGCGGTAAAATTGATAAAGTGGTTTTATTCTTCGGGTCGGTACGGTTACAGCGATATCTTATTTAGGTCGTTTTTTTATGTTTTTTCGTTTTTTTGCAATGAAAACAATTTTATATAAAAAATAATTATTTTTGCATCGCTTTATTCTGCGAGCTATAACTTTTTTATTTTTTTGCAGATGATGCTGTATGGCAGCTCGTTTTTTGCAGGACAAGATGACGTTTTCAGCGGTACCATGGATATTTATATGCGTCTTTTTGATCGCGCGTTATTGCACTTTTTGTTCGGTGGTATGATAATAAATCATTATTTTTTGCTTCGGTTTTTATTTTTATTTGTTAAGGGGTTCGCTAAAGGGGTTAACTAATGGGACAGTTTTATAGGGCGGGTCGCTACGGATGCGGCGATACCAAATATGTGTACTTTTATTGTTTTTTTTTATTTTCAAAAAATGAATTTATTGGGGAATATTTTTTTTTTACTAATTTATTTAGCAATTTTTTTAAAATTATTTTTACACTTTTTTTTTTTTTTTTTACTTTATTACATAGTCCCAGGTGGGACATCACTGTCCTGTGACAGATCGCTGATCTGTCACATCACAGATCACTGTGACAGATCAGCAATCTGTCACAGGCAGTTCTGCAGACTTCCTCATGCCTGCGCTTTGCAGGCAGTGAGGAAGTCAGCTCCCTACAGGCCCCCGAAGGCCCCCATCGCCATCTTGGATCCAGGGTCCTGTAAGGAAGGAGTGCCCCTGCCGTGGGGGGCTCAGGGAAGCTCGGAGGGAGCCCCCTTCCTGCCGATGCTTCCCTTTAACCCCCGGTACACCGCAATCGTGTTTGATCGTGGTGTACAAGGGGTTAACGTGTCGGGGTTGGTCCGTGACCGCCACTGACACATTGTGCCGGGTGTCAGCTGTGATAATCAGCTGACACCCGGCCGCGATCAGCGGCGATCACCACGTGGGCGCCGCTGATTGCATTAGACGTACTATCCCGTCCTTGGGAGTTAAGTCCCAGGGCACATGGACGGGATAGTACGTCTAATGGTAGAAAGGAGTTAAACACAGACTCCGCCGGATTACAGGTCATGTATTTCACAAATTTGCATGGAAACTCCGGTGTAAGTGCTCAGAGCAGAGCGCAAGTTAAATGTGCACCATGCATTACTATGATCTTTGGGAGGTAGAATGAAAAAATCAACAGCATGTGAGGAATTGGTATTGTTTATTTTTTACGCCATTCCTCATGCGATGATTAGGCAACTTTATTCTTCGGGTTGGTGTGATTACAGCGATACCAGATTTATCAGGATTTTATGTTTGGCAGCTGTCACACAATAAAAGATTCTTTTTATGGCAAAAACTATTTTTTTGCATCACCACATTTTGAGAGCTATAATTTTTCCATATTTCAGCCGACAGAGTCATGTGAGGGATTGTTTTTTGTGGGACGAGCTGATGTTTTTATTGGTATCATTTTCGGGCACATGACATATTTTGATCGCTTTCTATTCCGATTTTTGGGAGACAAAATTAACAAAAACTAGCAATTCAGGAATTGCTTCTTGTTTTTTTTATACCGTTCCATGTGTGGTAAAATTGGTAAGACAGCTTTATTCTTCGGGACAGTATGATTACAGCGGTACCCAATTTATATCTTTTTTTACGTTTTGGTGCTTTTGCACAATAAAAACTATTTTATAGCAAAAATAATTATTTTTGCATAGCTTTATTCTGAGAACTATAGCTTTATTATTTTTCTGCTGATGAAGCTGTGTGACAGCTTGTTTTTTATGAGACAAGATGATGTTTTCAGCCATAACATTTTTATTTATATTTGTCTTTTTGATTGCATTTTATTGCACATTTTCTTCAGCTGTAAGAAGATAAAGCATTGTCTCTTTTTTTATCTAGGGATTTAAAAAAAATATTTTTACATTTTTTTATATTTTTTTAAACTTTTTTATGCTGTCCCATGCTGGGACATCACTGTATGGTGTCAGATCACTGATCTGAGGCTATGCAATGCTTCTGCACTGCAGAGTATCAGATCAGTAATCTGACAGGCAGGGGAGGAGGCATGTCAGCACCTGTTCTCAGCAGGCGCGCACAAGCTCCCTTACCTGCAGGACCCTGAAGGACCCCGCGGCCATCTTGCGACTGGGAGTCTCCATGGAGACCATCAGAACAACATGATCACATCGCATTGTCCTGATGGAAGCGCGCAGGGAATGAGTTTCCTGCTCCATGCTCCTTTGTGTCGTTGCCACTACTGACAGCGACATCAGAGGTGTTAAATGCCCATGCTAGCACCAATCCTGGGTATTGCTGCAGGGTGTCAGCTCTCACACAGAGCAGACACCTGCACCCGATCTCTACGGCGCTCAGTGCGAGGCCGCATGATCGTGCTGCCGTACATGTACTGCAGTTTGTGGGAAGGGGTTAAAAGAATGCAGATAACACAGAACTTGGATGTCACTGTACAGAAAAGTGTAATCGGACAACTAACTTGCGAGCAGTTGATGGCTTTTTCAATGTTAAAGTGTAACCGTCATTTTAATTTTTATTTCATATATCAATGGTGCACATAAAATAAGCAAGTTGTAATATATCTTTTTCAACAAACTTTATTGAGATTTTCAAATTTTAATATATAGCTTTGGGCAGGGAGGGGGGAGGAAACAGAGTCCAATTGTTTCCCATTACCTAATTATGGAACAAAACAGGAGGGAAGGAAAGTGAGAGGAAATATGGAAACAATTTGTAATATACTCCATTCAAAAAAATAAAGGGAACACTTAAACAACAGAATATAACTCCAAGTAAATTAAACTTCTGTGAAATCAAGCTGTCCACTTAGGAAGCAACATTGTTTGACAATCAATTTCACATGCTGTTGTGCAAATGGAATAGAGAACAGATGGAAATTATTGCCGATTATCAAGACACACTCAATAAAGGAGTGGTGAGGAACACTGACCACATCTCAGTACCAATGCTTTCTGGCTGATGTTTTGGTCACTTTTGAATGTTGGTTGTGCTTTCACACTCGTGGTAGCATGAGACGGACTCTACAACCCACACAAGTGGCTCAGGTAGTGCAGCTCATAAAGGATGGCACATCAATGTTAGCTGTGGCAAGAAGGTTTGCTGTGTCTGTCAGCGTAGTGTCCAGAGGCTGGAGGTGCTACAAGGAGACAGGCCAGTACACCAGAAGACGTGAAGGGGCCATTGGAGGGCAACAACCCAGCAGCAGGACCGCTACCTCAGGCTTTGTGCAAGGAGAAACAGGAGGAGCACTGCCAGAGCCCTGCAAAATGACCTCCAGCAGGGGACAAATGTGCATGTGCCTGCACAAACGGTTAGAAACCGACTCCATGAGGATGGTCTGAGTGCCTGACGTCCACAGATGGGGGTTGTGCTCACAGCCCAACACCGTGCGTCCCTCCAAAGAAATGCCACCCCACACCATTACTGACCCACTGCCAAACCGGTCATGCTGAACAATGTTGCAGACAGCAGACCGCTCTCCAGGGCGTCTCCAGACTCTATCACATCTGTCACATGTGTTCAATGTGACCCTGCTTTAATCTGTGAAGAGCACAGGGCGCCAGTGGTGATTTTGCCAATCCTGGTGTTCTGTGGCAAATTCCAAGTGTCCTGCACGATGTTGGGCTGTGAGCACAACCCCCATCTGTGGATGTCGGGCCCTCAGACCATCCTTATGGAGTCGGTTTCTAACCGTTTGTGCAGACACATGCACATTTTTGACCTGCTGGAGGTCATTTTGCAGGGCTCTGGCAGTGCTCCTTCTGTTCCTGCTTGCATAAAGGTGGAGGTAGCGATCCTGCTGCTGGGTTGTTGCCCTCCTACGGCCCCCTCCAGTTCTCCTGGTGTACTGGCCTGTCTCCTGGTAGCACCTCCAGCCTCTGGACACTACGCTGACAGACACAGCAAACCTTCTTGTCACAGCTAACATTGACGTGCCATCCTGGATGAGCAGCACTACCTGAGCCACTTGTGTGGGTTGTAGAGTCCGTCTCATGCTACCACGAGTGTGAAAGCACAACCAACATTCAAAAGTGACCAAAACATCAGCCAGAAAGCATTGGTACTGAGATGAGGTCTGTGGTCTCCACCTGCATAACCACTCGTTTATTGAGGGTGTCTTGATAATTGCCAATAATTTCCATCTGTTATCTATTCCATTTGCACAACAGCATGTGAAATTGATTGTCAATCAGTGTTGCTTCCTAAATGGACAGTTTGATTTCACAGAAGTTTGATTTACTTGGAGTTATATTCTGTTGTTTAAGTGTTCCCTTTATTTTTTTGAGCAGTGTATCTCATCAATGAAATCTGCTTCTTTCTCATTCTGAATAGACCTTTCACATTCAATTAATTAGTAAAATTTGAAAATATTCAGTAAAGACAGATTTCCCTATCATTGAGATAGGTGATAACAGTTGGCACTTTAAAAATTCTATGGAGAGGGGAGGGAGGGAGAAGGGAGGAGCTAGAGGCAGATGCAGACATTTTGCTGCAAGTTCCATAAAGCCAACTGCCATCTCTCATCTAAGTAATAGGAAAGTCTGTCTTAACTAAATACAGATTATTATCTGTGAATTGAGAATTTTGAGAATAATCAATCAGTCCTGAAGGAGAAAAAAGCTGATATGAAATATTGCAAAGTTTCTTATTTTTACAAGTACTATTGATTTATGAAAGAAAAAAATTAAAACATTACTCCATTTAACTGAGATAAATATCGAGGAAAAATTATCAAGATGGCATGATATTTGTATAGCTAAATTTGTCTACATCTGTCAGCAACGATTACATTTTTTTCAAGCATTTTTTCACTATTATTTTCAGTATCTCTGTATCTGCGGGACAAGCAAAGCATCAGGCAGTTTTGTTTCCTGATATCAATAGTTAAGTGCTTTCATGTTAGAACAAACAGGGCATGACCAGCGTTTATAACACACTGACTCTATTTCCCATAGGAAGAACCGCAAGATTTATACTGATCACAAGATCAGAAAATCCCTTTGTTGCAGGAGCACTCCGATTGCATTGCTAGGTAATGCAAAATCACAAGCCTCCATGCTGCCGGAGGGATAATCTTTCAGGTTTAATTATCATTTACTAGGTGGCTTCTTTCATAGGAATTAGGCTTAATGGACATTCAGTTTCCGTTTTGAATTTCTCATAAATGTATTTTCTTAATACAAATGACACAAAAACAGCCCACATTATTACTAATTTTATGTGAAGAGTTTTACGGGTTATACATGTGTACATGATTTTAAGATGTGCACATATATCTAAAGGATGGCTGATTAAAAATAAATCTTTCCTTTAATCCTTTTTATTCAAGCTGGAAAAAAATAATTCCCCTTCCTACCATCCCTTCAAAAATAAAAGGGCTCATAAATGAATAATAGATTGAAAAACTACCATATATGAAAATCTACCATTTGTTTTACATGAATTGTCAGATTTACTTACATTCTGTTATTCCGCTAACTTTCCGTTCAAAACCTTGTGCCAAGTGCTTTTGCTTTAATAAAAATAAATTCTGAAAAAAATGTATGCAAGCAGGTTGATATATGTAACCAGAACCTGGTGCAACTATGTAATAAGCAGATACTAGTGCACAAACATACGCAATCATTATTTACTGGTGCACATACATAACCTGATATTAGTACATATATATAATAATTACATAATAGCTCACATGAGGATATATATACATATATAATCATATATGTGCTGGTAAATATGCAAAGCCTCATACTAGGGCATATATATACTGTAGAGGCATACTTGTTGCACATATATAATCACATATGTGTGACCATATGTACAGATTTTGCATTACGACCTGAGAACACTTCAGGTTACACAGCTGAGTGTGATATCATACATTTCATGTGCCAAAGAGATCATACCAATTTTGTATGCCCATAACGTCATTATGCCATACAGTATGTATAATTGCCCATATACAAGTGGACATATATTATGATAAGCGTGACGTGAAATGCACAAACTTATGTGCTGTAAAGTATCACAAGCTATGTTGCAGAAGTGATTCCAACTTCTGTTGAAAATATATAACAGCTTCAGCCAGACTGTAGGGAATGCAAATGGTACTGTGTACATTTTTGGGAGTTTTCTATACTATATTGTGTAACCTCTTTGGTTTGTTTGTATTATTTTCTTCTGTAATGTCCCATGTTATGAAAATAAACATAATAATAGTTGCTGCATGTTATAAGCGCTATTAACATTGCACAAACAGTGACTAAAAGGGACCGCCGACTAGCTACATGATTAATAGCCAGAGAGTGATAATTTTTAAGCAAGCTTAAAAATTATTTTGAAAAATGAACAAGCGTTTTACTTATTTGTCAAATGATTAGCAGCCTGCTTCCCACTGTCCGATAATTGTGTAGCATAAATGCTTCCTAAATAAATCAGTTAATTGTCACATAGTCATTGAATAATTCTTCTGAAAGCAGAAATCATCTATTACCCAAGTGCTAGTAGACACCACTGGAAATTCGGTAAAGAGTGGTACAGAGACGTCGCTGAACCATGCATGATTAGAGTATTGTCTGATATTCTTTATTGCAACAAATTGGAATATAATTCCAATTGTATGTATATGATCAAAACCTTTTATTTTATATTATAATAGGCAAATTTATGTCACATTCAAAATTCCATCCAGCTCCACCAACCCTGTGCTGGGTGCTGATGTCTCTGAATGCAGTTATAAGAAGAAGAGATTCTTCTGATCGAGCATCTGTCTACACATAATTGTTAACCAAATGGTGAATTCATCTTGACCACATCTTGGACAAATATCACTGATCTGTCTTTGGACATAATGTCAAGTCCATAAATACTAATAAAAAAATAACATCTGCATCGCTGGTGAGATCTGCCTGTTTGGCAGCTCACTATCGACCATTTAGTGATGCACCAGTGATCCTGACCGGGTCGTATCGTGGTCGGGATCGCTGGTGCATCGCTAAATGTGATGGTACCTTTAGAATGCTGATGTAAAATTCTGACCAAATACTGAGTGTGTGAACATGACCTAATACTCCTAGTAGACACAAGAAAAAAAAAATATTGTGCTATTTTGCCAATAAGGGTATGTTCCCACAGGCAGAAACCGGCAGCACATGTCCGCTCCGTCCAAAACGCTGCAGGCTTTTGAACTCTGGTGATTCCGCCTGTATTCATTGAGCCATACAGAATCACTGTGTCCTATACATTGGACGGTGATATTTATCTTGCGGAGACTAAAAAGACACGCCGCATGTCCATTTACGCAGGGAAGTCGGAGGCATCCCTGCACGCATAGTGGAGATGGGATTTCATAAAATCCCATCCACTATGCTGTAACATCTGGACACTGCGGATTGGATGCTGTGGCTGTACGCAGCATCCAACCCCCAGTGTTTACTGACCATGGAAACATACCCTAAGAGTATTTTCAGGGGATATCCAGTGAAAGCAACTTTACACCTATACAAAGGAAGTGGTTGGGGATAAAAGTACCTCAGGTCCCAGCTGTCGGATCTCCTCTCATCAACAAGTTATCACCTATCTTTTCTTCTCAACACCACTGTAAAGAATACAGGTGATTTGCTAGGTATGATCCTGGTGTATTTCTGTGGCGTGCCTCCCATGTTTACTCCCACCCTTTAGGGAAGTGATTGACTGTCTGATATACAGTTGCTTCTCACAAAATTACAATATCATCATTAACAGAAATTGAAATAGATTACTGTTTGTAATGACGCTGAATAATAAGTTTCACTTTTTCTATTGAAGAACTGAAATAAATTAACTTTTTGATGATACTCTAATCTTGCGAGAAGCACCTGTATATCACTCACTATTTATCAGTCACAACCCAAAGTTGTGAAGTTAGGTGGGATGATTGTGCTCCACATGAATGCACTGCTCTGGTGTACTCTTTTAGCATTTCTACTAGTCAATTCTGACATTTCAAATTATATTTTATTTTAAAATTGATTGATGATGCAGTGCCTGCGTTTTTGGAGATCAATGATGTGTTGTTTTGTTTTTTTTTCATTTTAAATGGATATGATATTTTTTAATGACCATTCTTTCCTAGGAATTTTTTGTTGGACTTTCAAAACACTAAGAAAAATGCAAGTGCCAAATAATGAAGAAGACATCAACATATATGAAAAGCACCATTACAAATGCTTGAAATGCATGGTGTTTGAAGACGTCCTTATGATACAGCTAATAATCCAGAGTTTAAATGCCTGGCAATGGTTAGCACTACAAATACAAGCTGTTGAGTAATGTTTTAAAATTTACATATATTTTCCTTTCAAATATTTCATAGAAAACATTGGGAAACATAATCCTTTACCAGCTGGATATGGTAAAAGGGGTTAAAACTTTACAGGCTAACAAAAAAGACTTGGCACAAATCAGCAAGCAAAAAAATTCATTAATTCTTCAGCAACCTTGTCATGTCCTCTGGGTTTTAATGTTTCTTTGGCCTCAGCTGGAGCACATAAAATGGGAGGTCCTTCTGAACAAAAGAAAATGAACAAGCTGCAGCACTTCAATAGTTTACAAACCGGCTTCTGATGTGTACAACAGTACTGTGACATTTTACACATGCCTTCAGTTTACATTTGCAGTGATTCAAGTCTTGTAACTTAAGAATTTGTAACACAATACACACATTATTCTAAATGTAATCCTTGGCATAATAATGTAACATTTTTTTTATTATTTTTTTGCATTTAAAAATATGTCTTACAATAAATGGTTTAATTTTTATTATTATTATTATTTTTTATTATTATTATTATTATTATTATTATTATTATTATTATTATTCCCCTCTCTCTCTCTTTCATTTTTCAAGTACATATATATATATATATATATATATATATATATATATATATATACACAGTTGTGGCCAAAAGTATTGACACCCCTGCAATTTTGTCAGATAATACTCAGTTTCTTCCTGAAAATGATTGCAAACACAAATTCTTTGGTATTATTATCTTCATTTAATTTGTCTTAAATGAAAAAACACAAAAAGAATTGTCCTAAAGCCAAATTGGATATAATTCCACACCAAACATAAAAAAGAGGGTGGACAAAAGTATTGGCACTGTTCGAAAAATCAAGTGATGCTTCTCTAAATTGTGTAATTAACAGCACCTGTAACTTACCTGTGGCACCTAACAGGTGTAGGCAATAACTAAATCACACTTGCAGCCAGTTGACATGGATTAAAGTTGACTCAACCTCTGTCCTGTGTCCTTGTGTGTACCACATTGAGCATGGAGAAAAGAAAGAAGACCAAAGAACTGTCTGAGGATTTGAGAAACCAAATTGTGAGGAAGCATGAGCAATCTCAAGGCTACAAGTCCTTCTCCAAAGACCTGAATGTTCCTGTATCTACCGTGTGCAGTGTCATCAAGAAGTTTAAAGCCCATGGCACTGTGGCTAACCTCCCTAGATGTGGATGGAAAAGAAAAATTGACAAGAGATTTCAACGCAAGATTGTGCGGATGTTGGATAAAGAACCTCGACTAACAAGTTCAAGCTGCCCTGCAGTCCGAGGGTACAATATTGTCAACCCGTACTATCCGTCGGCATCTGAATGAAAAGGCACTGTATGGTAGGAGACCCAGGAAGACCCCACTTCTTACCCCGAGACATAAAAAAGCCAGGCTGGAGTTTGCCAAAATTTACCTGAAAAAGCCTAAAATGTTTTGGAAGAATGTTCTCTGGTCAGATGAGACAAAAGTAGAGCTTTTTGGACAAAGGCATCAACATAGAGTTTACAGGACAAAAAAAGAGGCATTCAAAGAAAAAAACACGGTCCCTACAGTCAAACATGGCAGAGGTTCCCTGATGTTTTGGGGTTGCTTTGCTGCCTCTGACACTGGACTGCTTGACCGTGTGCATGGCATTATGAAGTCAGAAGACTACCAACAAATTTTGCAGCATAATGTAGGGCCCAGTGTGAGAAAGCTGGGTCTCCCTCAGAGGTCATGGGTCTTCCAGCAGGACAATGACCCAAAACACACTTCAAAAAGCACTAGAAAATGGTTTGAGAGAAAGCACTGGAGACTTCTAAGGTGGCCAGCAATGAGTCCAGACCCGAATCCCATAGAACACCTGTGGTGAGATCTAAAAATGGCAGTTTGGAGAAGGCACCCTTCTAATATCAGGGACCTGGAGCAGTTTTCCAAAGAAGAATGGTCTAAAATTCCAGCAGAGCATTGTAAGAAACTCATTGATGGTTACCGGAAGCGGTTGGTCGCAGTTATTTTGGCTAAAGGTTGTGCAAACAATTATTAGGCTGAGGGTGACAATACTTTTGTCTGGCCCATTTTTGGAGTTTTGTGTGAAATGATCAATGATTTGCTTTTAGCTTCATTCTCTTTTGTGTTTTTTCATTTAAGACAAATTAAACGAAGATAATAATACCAAAGAATTTGTGTTTGCGATAATTTTCAGGAAGAAACTGAGTATTATCTGACAAAATTGCAGGGGTGTCAATATTTTTGGCCACAACTGTATATATATATTTAGAGAGAGAGAGAGAGAGAGAAATAACTGCTTGATTAAATAACCTCTGTTAAATAATCTGTTGCCTCCCATTTTTTAGAATATCATGCATGGTAAAACCTGTGGGCTTTGTATGTTAGGCCTTCAAAAAATTAAATGTAATATTCGGCGGACGGATCGTCAGACTGATTTATTGAGACTTGAGTCCAGATGGATATATAAACTTAATTCTGTCACCCCAGTGGCAATCAAAGAGGATCTACTATTTAGGCTAGGCACACAAATAGTAAGCCCTCACCCAACCTGAGATCACGAAAAATGGAGACGCTACGGGTATCGGAAAATGGCGTAATTTTTTTTAACAAACTTTGGAATTTTTTTTCACAACTTAAATAAAAAAGAACCTAGACATATTTGGTGTCTATGAAATAGTCATGAAGGGGTTAAAGGAATGAGTCACAACCATTTTTTTTAAAATGACCATTAATACCATATGCAAGGGACAAATAGTCACTCCATGGCCGAACCACATATTACCACCACATAGTGACCGAATAATACCACATACAAGGCACAAATACTGTCTCACCATTTCTCTTTCTTCTACACAGCTGAATACAGATGTTCACCCACCATTAATTTAAAATTAGTTATTATGAATCCCACCATTCCAGATATAAATTGTAAGCCACCACTGTGCCCCCACCAACTATAAATAGCCACTTTCCCCTTCTAATAAATATATCAATTAGTTAGCACATGTACTGTTTCCCCCAATTCCTTACTAGTTACACTTCTGCATCCTCAACGCCCCCACCATTTACCTTCTGCTCTCCCCATCTAATATATAAAGCTCAGTGTGGGTGTGTTTGTATGTATGTATGTCCGGGATTGGCATCCGCACCGTCGTAGCTATAGCCACAAAATTTGGAATAGTCACTCGTCTGGACCCCGAGAGCGTCATAGGCTATGTTGTGAGATGAAATTTTAACCCCACGCGTTCCAATTCAACAAACAATTTTGCCCCTATCTACATAATGGGGAAAAAGTGTATGTATGTATTGGCATCTGCACCGTCGTAGCTACAGCCACAAAATTTTGTACAGTCACAAGTCTGGACCCCAAGAGCATCATAGACTATGTTGTGAGGTGAAATTTTAACCCCTCGCGTTCCATTTCACCAAACAATTTTGCCTCTATCTACATAATGGGGAAAAAGTGTATGTATGTATTGGCATCTGCACCGTCGTAGCTACAGCCACAAAATTTTGCACAGTCACACATCTGGACCCTGAGAGCGTCATAGGCTATGCTGTGAGGCAAAATTTTAACCCCACGCGTTCCAATTCCCCAAACAATTTTGCCCCTATCTACATAATGGGGAAAAAATGAACAGAAAAGTGTTGGAGGCAAATTGACAGCTGCCAGATGTGAACAAGGGGGACTTAAAGAATGAGAGCGATGGTACCAAAGAGTATATACCGTACAGTTGCTAAGGTGGGGCCCTGACATGGGATACTCACCACACACGGGGATATGAACACACACACAAAATGCGCCACACATTACCACGTGCTTCAACACATATACCACCCTCAGCACACATTTCACCACACATGCAACAACCTCGACGCATAAAAGTCAAAACACAAAAGTCACCACTCGAAACTCACCACGCTGTCCCAGAGCTGTTTAAAAGATGAAAAATGAGCTGTGATTGGTTGCTATCAGCAACAGTTTTCTTTGTAGACAGTTGTGGTAATTGAGGCCTATTATTCTTATAATGTCTATGGTGTTATCGTCCTTCTGTAAAGCTGGAAATAACACAATTTATTACCGTGCCAACACAGACCACCCTCTGACACAGACTGCAGGGGGAGCCCAGTATCACACAGGACAGGATTAGATACACAGCTCAGCAGTCAGTATCACAAAGGATAGGATTAGATACACAGCTCAGCAGTCAGTATCACACAGGATATGAATAGATACACGGCTCAGCAGACAGCATCACACAAGATAGGATTAGATTCGCAGCTCAGCACACAGTGTCACACAGAATAGTATTAGATACATGGCTCAATAGACAGTATCACACAGAATAGGATTAGATACACGGCTCAGCAGCCAGTATCACACAGGATAGGATTAGATGCACGGTTTTTATGTGCAATATAATCATTATAATTTGTTATAACTAACCACAGTTTGTTACTATGCCCAGGCAACGCCGGGCTCTTCAGCTAGTTCATTATATTTACATGCCCCTTCTGCCCCAATTCATTATGTCATGTCTTCTTTCTCTTCCACCCCTACCTTCAATTCATTATCAACTGCTCTCCCCCACATTCAATACTTCATTTATTCTCTCCCACCCGTAATTTATTATTATTTACTGCCCCACCCCCCAATTCATCCTCATCTGTTGTCCCCCACCCTCAATTCAACATGATTTACTGTCCCCATCCTCCAGTCTCAATAAATCATCATTTACTCCCCCACCCTAAAAATTCAGCATTATTTGTTCTCTCCCCAGCCCCCAAGTGATCATTTGCTCTCCCCACCCCCCACTTCAATTCATCATTTGCTCTTTCCACCTCCTTTTTCAATTCATCATTTTCTCTCCCCTGTCCCCACCCTCACTTCATCATTTGCAATCTCCCTCCCTCCACATCATCATTTAGTCCCCCTCCCCCACTTCACCATTTACAGTCCGCCTTCACATCATAATTTGCAGTTAACCTCCCCCACTTCATCACTTGCAGTCCCCCCACTTCATCATTTGCAGTCCCCCCTCACTTCATCAATTGCATTCCACCCTCACGTCATTTGCAGTCCCCCACTTCATCATATGCAGTGCCCCCACTTTATCATTTGCAATCCCCCCTCACTTCATTATTTTCATTCCCCCTCCCCTGCTCACTTCATCATTTGAAGTCCTCCACTCACTTCATAATTTGCAGTCCCCTCCAAACACTTCATCATTTGCAGTCACCTTCCACTAATTTCATCATTTTCAGTCCCCCTCCCCCCTCACTTCATCATTTACATTCCCCCTCCCCATTTTATTTTTTGCAGTCCCCCTCATCCATTTAATTCATTTGATTTAAAAAAAAAGGTTTTCACACTTGCGTCACTGACGATTCCCTGCATCGCAGCTCTGCTTCTGGCGTCTTGGCAATGGCCAGTGGTGCTTGTACATGTCGACACGTCATCATTGCATATGCACTGTCATCTGACCAGTCGTCCATAAAAGGTGGAGGGAACTGGAGCTGCACAGCCATCCAGGTTAGATGGCCATGGAGCTCCAGGAAAGCTCCCAGCGCTGATGTGTGCGCCGCGGTGAACAACAATTTATTACACCCTGGGGCCCAGTGAGGAGAAGCACAAGATTTTTCTATCATACTATTTTAACAGAACTTATGTATTTGTACATAGTCACTTCTCAGTGTGAACCAGTACAAAGACATCAGTGCAGTTAAAATATCATGATAGAAAAATTTTAATTCCATTGTTTCAAAAAGCATATATGGATTTTCAATTTTTCTATAATGTTAGTTTAGCTGCACTGATTTCGTTGTACATGTTCACAGTGAGAAGTGACAAAGGGTATGTTTACCATAAACATGTAGTTGGATTTTTAACTTTTCTAATATGATATTTTAACTGCATTGATGTCTTTCTACTAGTTCACACTGAGAATTAAGTATTTACCGTGATCGTGAAGCTGGACTCCTTCTACAGTACTTCCTAGTTTATATGGTCAACATTGATGAGCCGAGCTGTATCCTGCATGAATATGAAAAAATGGCAAGTAAAATATATAATCTGCCTGAGATATTGGTCCATATTTTGGCCAAAATATGCAATTCACAGCTCATGTTAAGAGTCCTCATTGTCTTGCGAGTCCCTACACAAAAATCAAAAGCTTTTGTTAAGTAAAGATCAGAATGAACAAAAGGGTTATAGTTTGACGATATCTCAGAAGCTAAAAAAAAAGGACAGGTCTTGTAGGATTATTATAGTATGAAGTGGACAGTACTTATCAAAATGTTCTAATGAAAAAAAATCAAACAGTGAAAGGGTCACAAGGGCATAAGGCTATTTATCGACACAAATGACTTATAGTGAATAATTTTGGATATGATAAAAATGCATCAGAACACACAGTGCACACATTCTTGCTCCATATGGAGTTGTGTACCTGCAGAACCAATCAAGGAACAATGAATCATGTTTGTTTTATATGAGCATTTATTGCATGTGTGTCCTTTATTTGTGAAGACATGAAAGAGCGTGCATTTTGGAAAGATGGCAAGCTGACAAGGCTAGTGTGATGCTCTGCATAATGTTGTGCTGGAAAACCCTTGACCATTGCATTCCCCCACCTGCATCACTTGTGACTGACAGCATTGGCTAGCTTGTAGTAAACACTGAAGGGAAAGCTCATCCCACATTGTCAACTGCCAGTGAAGGATGCTGGGGCATGCAAAAGCAGTAGATTGAATGCAGGGCCTGTTTTAGACAAAGTGGGGCTCTGGGAAAAGTTTAAAGTGGGGCCCCAAATGCTAACATATTGCACCATCACACAGAAACATTTTGGTTGCATTTGCAGGTGCTGAGTTCAGGCCGTGATCAACAATATTGAAGTTGTTTGACGCTTGTTTTATTTATCTTTTTATTTTACTCATTTATATAGCGCCATTAATTCCACAGCGCTTTACAGACATTATTGCTCCTGTATCGCTTTACATTGACTGAGGAACAATGATGGGGATAGAACAATCAATAGTAGATCAAAATGTCCCCATACATATCATGTTGTCAGCAGCATATGTAAAGTTCTCCCTGGGGGATTTGATGCTGAGGACAATGATTTTTGTTCCAGCATAAACAATTCAATCACTGGATGAATAAGCAGCATTATGCTTGTTTAGTATAAAACACCCCATAGTCCTCCACATAGTATAATGCACCCCATAGTCTTCCATATAGTATAATGTGCACCATAGTCCTCCATATAGAATAATACACTCCCCATAGTCATCCATATAGTATAATGTGCCACACAGTCCTCCATATAGTATAATGTGAACTATAGTCCTAAATATAGTATAATGTGAACCATAGTCCTTCATATAGTATACTGTGCACCATAGTCCTCCATATAGTATAACGTGCACCATAGCCTTCCACATATTATAATGTGCACCATAGTCCTCCATATAGTATAATGTGCATCATAGTCCTAAATATAGTATAGTGTGCACCATAGTCCTCCATATAGTATAATGTGCACTATAGCCCTCCATATAGTATAATATGCATCATAGTCCTCAAAATAATATAATACACTCCTCATAGTCCTCCATATTGCATAATGCACCCCCTTAGTCCTCCATGTAGTACAATGCACTCCCCATAATATAAAGTATGCCATTGATCTTCATATAGTATAATAAATTCCCCATAGTTCTTGATACAGTATAATGCAGATCCCATATAGTACACATAGTATAATGCACTCCCCATAGTCCGATTGAGTACAATGCAGCCTCCATATAGTATTATGCACCCCATAGTCCTCAATAGAGAATAATGCAGCACCCTCAGAGTATAATGCAGCTCCCCTCAGAGTATAATGCTGCCTCTCTCACAGTATAATGCTGCCACCCCATAGAGTATAATGCAGCCACCCCATAGAGTATAATGCAACTCCCTCATAGAGTATAGTGGAGTCTAATCATAGAGTATAATGCGGACCACTCATAGAGCACAATGCAGCCACCCCATAATGCAGCTACCCAATAGAATATAATGCAGTCCTGCAGTATTATGGCCACTAGAGTTGAGCGACTTTGGTCGGATCGGGTTTCATGAAACAAAATTTGAGTCAGCTGAAACTGGTCCGACTAGGTTAAAAAAAGTCGGAGTTTCATCCGAAACCCGACCCCAATGCAAGTCAATGGGGAATAAAAGTCGGTATTGAGTGGATGAACGTCATCTGCTCAATGCCGACTTTTAATTCCCATTGACTTGCATTGGGGTCGGGTTTCGGATGAAACTCCAACTTTTTTTTGCCCTAGTCGGACCAGTTTCATCCGATTCAAATTTTGTTTCATGAAACCCGATCCGACCAAAGTCGCTCAACTCTAATGGCCACCACTTACTGATATAAAAAAATACAATGCTCACCTCTCCTACTCGTCATCCCACCAATCTGATCTTTGCAGGGCATCTCAGCAGCTTCACTGCCCTGCAAAGCATGGTGCGCAGTGAAGTGACAGAGGCAGAGGGGAATGATGGGGGAGGAGCGTCATCTAACGCTCTCTCCTACATTATTGCTTTCAACTGTATGGGCGTTTTTATAGGGTGATAAAATACATGGAACTGACATACAGAACCCATGAGCAGGGGTGAGGGTGTTTTTCAAAATAAAGCAGCCATGCCTTTCTTCTACTGAACATCTTTAGGTAAAGCCAAATTTATTTTTTAAAATTAAATTGCTTTTTTTGGCTTTTCAAAAAGTCTATTTTGATTATATTTGTTTTAGAAAATTTTGCAAAATTGAGCAAACTTCTCAAAAATAAATCAATGCCTCAAACTTAGTTTGAGAAGTTCTTCCAATCTATAGTAGGCCTTTTTGAGATATAAGGCCTGTTGACCTAATTACAGGGTTAACTGACTGGGTGTTTGCATGAGAGGTAAGGCTGGACCATAGAAATCTCTATCAAACATGTGTAAACAATAATATTCCAATGAATCTAAAAGAAAAATGTCGCAGTCTGTAAGAATCCTATACTAAACCTTCAGAAATGTGCTTGTTCTAAATTAAAACAATCTTAGCATAACCTTTAAACACAGTAAGATACATTTACTAAAGGTATATGTTTAATTATTTTCAATTATGTTCTGAGAAGTTCTTTGGCACAACACTTATCTCCAGGCATGTCTGCTGCTATTATTTAAACTGTTAAAAATGACCCAATTATTTAGATGAATGTACTGTAGGTAACCAATTTTCACAGTTAAGATTTTTATTAGGATTAGTTCATTATCTTCAGAATATACCACATACCTGGCAGAAAAGGCGCTAGATGTATTAGCTAATTGGTGCATTTTCACAATGGTAATAGTCGTATAAAAGAAATATTAAAGAAGTCTGTTGTTTATCTGTAAGAAATAGAGAGGCATGTAGGTAGATAGATAGATGGATAGATAGATAGAGCAAAAAGTGTTAGAGAAGACAACAAAAACATGAAAAAATATATATTATTGTCAGTGCTTCAGTAGTATAGTATAGTATAGGACACTTCACAATACTAGACGATAATACAGATGCAGCGTACTCAGTGCCACCTCTTCCTAATGATAAAGTAAGCAGTGTGGGAGAACTCCTGCCTAGGAGGTCACAAATACTGGCACCAAAATCTGTGTTCGATGGACCATTGTCCTGTAGCCTGTTTAGCTACTTAAATTATTTTCTTGACATTCTAATATATTATCTACACTAATGTTTTTCACTACTTTTGCAGTTTATATTGATACTTACATATAGTACTGTTGCTATTCTGTGGGGTTATGTCAAAATGACTGATCAGTTTTGGTCTTTTACTTATGAGGTGCAGGGTATTCGTGTCCTTTTAATGAAGCACATGTAAATATATGTATTTATATTAATTTGATTTGCTGAAAATTGCAAATACTGTAAAAAATCCAATTGTCCATAAAAGAAATGCTCACTGTTAGTGGAATAAGGTTTGTTGACAGTTAAAGGAAAATGCAATAGGTGTTTAACAAGTCTTCCAAAATATATGCAAATTTAGGTAAAATAATAGATTTCACATTGACGTTGGGAGTGAAGAAGCAATAACGTTTTAATAGCCCGTACAAAAATTATCCCTTTTTTGGGAAAGATTACCCTGAAGAATGTAGGATTCATGCAGGATCAAAGTATATCATATAATGTAGAACACTATGGAGAAGGAGATATATAAGACTGTGTATGCAATGGCAGCAGAAGTGGTAGCAGCAGTTTAGAATATTATGGGAAATGCAAGGGGATGTCTGGCTATACAGGGCCATTGCTGGCTATACCAACAGCAGCACTAGTGTAGACCATGTGCCGGGATGGTGTCTCCCATTATACAGTGGGCCAAGGACAAAGAACACGACCAGAGAATTTGTCAAGGAACTGTGTTTTACTAACAATGGAACCTGAGTTACCCCGACATTAAAAGAAAGAAACACAGTTACATTTCACATACACCTAGCCTGGGTCGGCTAAAACCACTGTGCTGCACAACCGATAAGCCCAGGATGTTCTATCGGATACACTATAATTTACCTACCTGTGGTTCTGCTTAATGTGGTAATTGGGAGTTAGCCAAGGAGATGTGTGCAATTAGATGGATGCAAGAGGTGGCAGTGGTGCAACACAGCGGTTCACAAACTTTACAATTCTTTAATGTTACAATTCTGCCATCTGCATACAAGTTCCCCCTAATGAGGTGAATATTTAGCTCTAGTTCATTCAGTCCTAATAGTAAACAATGTCTCTAGCTGAGCCTATGTTTGGCACTAAACCCTCTATAAGTCTGTGTCCACGCTCCTTGTGGTAAGATCTGATCCATCGAATCCCTGTGGTAAGGTCTGAGCTCAGGACTTACCGACCGAAACCTGTTTCTGGAAGATGGCAGATTATCGTTTGTTTTCCATTAGCTGGGAGGCCAAGCTGTGGATCCTGCACTTGTCACCTGAAGCATACTTTTAGCCTGATAGGCTAGAGGGGGGCCATCCACATCACAGCAGATGCCTTGGAGGGAATCCAACACTGCATCCAACCATAGTCATCCCTCCAAAGTAATTCTTCTCTAACATGAGTCACAGGAACAGGTACATGTTTCTCCAGTACTCTGGTCAGTTTCTGGAACACAGACCACTCTGAGCCCCAAGGATGGCAGAAGATTGTTTTCATCCATTCAGGTCTCTCTTCCCACTGAAAAACACCATGAGGTATGCAACAGAGCCTATCCAAGAGGAAGCAGTGACCTCTTGTAGCCAGAGTCAGATACTTTAGGCCTATTCACCTGCATCTCACATTAGCAAATAATATATATAAAATCATGGAAAGGAAGTAGAAAGCCGATGGCTTGGTTCTGATAGTACTATTTTTGGAAAGTTACAATTAATATCAGCTCACAGCTGTGTACTTAGCCTTTCATGGTTATTAAAATGAGGGACCCCTGTTATGATTGGGTCACCGAGGAGGAGAGCAAGCTCAAGCTAAGCCACAGAAAACCAGAGAGGTTGGTAGCTAAGCAGATTGCAGACCCCTGATCCTATCCACACAACTAGCAGTAGCCGTGGAGCGTGCCTACGATGATCCTAGACGCCTTGGCACAGCTGGAGAGCTAACTAAGCCTAAAGCAAGAAAGGGGAAATCTAAACTGCCCCAGAGCAGACCCCAAAGGAATAGATAGCCCCCAATCATATATTGTCGGTGAGACAAGATCAAAACACAAACAGAGGTAGGAAAATAGACTGAGCAAACGATGGGGCCCACACTGACTAGACAGGACAGGAAAGGAAAGACACTGTCTGCAATCATGCAAAAAACCCTGCAAAAAGGACCAACACGTCTGATGCAAAAATACTGAAGTCGCAAGACTTCGCCCAGTATATCAGCACTCTGGTATATTCTGAAAGCAGAGCAAAAAGAGGCCAAAGAGGGACAAAACCAAACTGGCACAAGATGTAACATATGGATGGGGATTCAGCACAGCCCCAGCCGGAGCTGGCAGAGCAACACAAAGCTGAAATAGGCAAAACCAGATCAAATGTGAAAAGAATAGCAAAAGAACACTTAGCTGAGCATGCAGGTGCTGAGCTGGAAACTAAGACCTCAGGAGGCAGGAATAAATCACCATCAGGAATAGAGGGAGTAGGCTGTCTTAAATCCAGTCTGAAACCCCTGATCTCCAATCGTCGTCCTCATTATCAGGTGGCAAGCCTCTGTTAAATCAGATCAGCTCCATTATCTCCAGTAACCACCAGAGGGAGCCCAGAAAGAGAATGCGCAACCCCTCCGTCAACCTGACCAGCTCCACCACCTTCAGCAGTAACCAGAGGTAAGCCATAAAGCGAATTCACAACAGATCCCCCAAGAAAATGACATGGTGTTCTCTTGAATTTTTGATAACAAGCCAGGCAAAACTGACAGCTGCGGGCTGCAACTCTCAGCTGTCAGCTTCAGCAAGGTTGGTTATCAAGAAAAGAAAGTTCCTCATGCCCAATTTTTTAATTATTTAAATAAATAATTAAAAAAAGGCATGGAACCCCCTCCCATTTTGACAAACAGCCAAGCTAAAGCAGACAGCTGTGGGCTGCTATTCTCCGCATGGTAAGGGGCCATGGATATTCCCCCCAGCCTAAAAATAGAAGCCCGCAGCTGCCCTAGAAAAGGCTCATCTACTAGATGTGCCAAATCTAGTGCTTTGCTTGCTCTTCCCACTTACTCTGTGGTGGTGGCAAGTGGGGTTCATATTTATGGGGATGATGTTAGCTTTGTACTGTCCGGTGACATCAAGCCCATGACTTCGTAATGGACAGGCGTCTATAAGACTCCTATCCATTACTAATCCTATAGTTATATTGTAAATAGACACTAACTTGTCATTAGAGGAGGAGGATGTTGGATGATCAGTGTTGATTTTCATTACATAGACAGGGTATGCAGGTTTTAGAGGAATATGGTAAGAGAAAGAGACAGTTCTGTCCATTTTTCTCTCCACATTCCTCTAAAACCTGCATACCCTGTTCATCTCCCGAAGCAAGGAATAAAGGACTCACACTTTTTATCGATTTTATGAGTGCCACATATTCTTTATACTTATGCTATATACTTCAGTCTTTTTTTGTTGAAAACCAGACACCATTCAATTTACCGCTTAAGCTCTTAATAACTGGTCTCATTATCGCTTTAAACTCCCCAAGTTTTTTGCTGCCATTAATTCTCTGCAAGTTTCCTTATTTTCGTTGCTCTTCATTCAACTTATGCCATTGATTAAAGTGGCCATAGTTGTAACAACTGCCTGGTTGTTAATTGTGTTTTATACTATTCGGCTACTTCCAGAGCCAAAGACCCAGCACAGTTGAGCATCTCCTGCCTAAATAACATGATATAACCAGGATCAGACTGGCCCAATGGCCAGCAGCTGCCTAGGGCCCCCACTGCCCTCCTGGTGCCAGTGGAGCAGCAACTGGAGACAGAAGCCTGTCCCCTCTGCTAAAGAGAAATGAATATTTAGGCTTTCACACGCCCCCATGGGCGTGGAGAGGAGTGAAAACTTACATTATTTTACTTTAATAGTGGGCAGTGTTAGCCGCAGGCTGAGGCTAACACTGCCTGCATGTAAAGCTGGTGGGGCTGCATTGGGGTCCCGGAGGTGGGCTCCTGTAGGGCAGCTAACCCTGAGGGCAATCGGCAGGTAGGGAGCCATCCCTGTAGCTTGGCAATGGAACGGAGCTGCAGGGATACAATGCCGTCCTGCTTCTTGCCCAGCGCTTCCTTCCTAACACAGCGCAGCTGAATGATGTCATCATTCAGCGTGCGGCTGTTTCAGAGAGAAAGCTGCAGGCAGCGAAGATGCTGCTGAGATGTGCTGCAGCTTCGGGTAACGTGCGGAGAGGTGAGGGGTGCTGTTGTGAGTTCATTCTCTGGTTCACCATTTGTGAGTTCTCCTTCCAGACTCCCTCTGGTGGTAACAGGAGGTTGTGAGGCTGATTTGATCAGTGGAAATCTGCCACCTGAGAATGAGGATGACGATTGGACCTCAGGAATCTCCGATTGGATTTAAGACAGCTGACGCCATATTCAGTTGATGGTGATTCCTTCTGGCTTGTCAGCTCTTGGTTTTCAGCTCTGTTCCAGTCATCTAAAGCTAAGTTTTTCTGCTAATGTTCACACTTGATTTTGTTGGTCTATTCAGTTTTTTGTGTGGTCAGCCAGCCCCGGCTGGGGGCTGTGCTGAATTTCCACTCTTATTTGTCTGTATTTGCCAATTTGCTTTTTGTCCCTTACTAGTTTGGCCTCTTTTTGCTCTGTCTCAGAATATTTCAGAGTGCTGATATAGTGGGAGAAGTCTAGTGACTTCAGGGTTAATTTTGCTTTCAGAAGTGTTGGACATTATTTTTGTAGGGTTTTTTGCAGGTTGCAGACAGTGTCTTTCCCTTTCCTTTCTAGTTAGTTTGGGCCCCATCATTTGCTCAGCCTATTTTCCTGCCTGTGTTTGTGCTTTCATCTTGTTTCACCGTCAATACATGTGTGGGGGCTGTCTTTCCTTTGGGGTTTGCTCTGGGGCAGTTAGTTTTCCCCTTTTCTTGCTTTAGGCTTATTTAGTCCTCCGGCCTTGACGAGGCGTCTAGGATCATCGTAGATACGCTCCACGGCTGTTGCTAGTTGTGTGGTAGGATTAGGGATCTGCAATCTGCATAGATACCAACCTCTCTGGTTTTCTGTGACTTAGCTTGTTTTGCTTTTTTCTCCTCGGTGACCCATTCATAACAGGGTGCTGTGTGTGTCTGTCTGCCTGCGTGCGTGCATGTGTATGTGGTGCAATGTAGTGTTTTGTGTGTGTGAGTGAGAGAGTGGTGCGGTGCTGTGTGTGGTGCTGCATGTGTGAGAGTGGTGCCATGTGTGTATTGGAGATGGGCAATGATGTGAGTGATGGAGAGAGCAGTGATGAGGTGGTGGGGGAGAAGGAAATTGGGGTGGTGGGGGAGAAGGCAATGGTGGTGGTGGAAAGGGTGATGGGGAGGAGGCAATGATGGAGGTGGTGGAAAGTACGATGGGGGTGGTGGGGAGGAGGCAATGATGGAGGTGGTGGAAATAGGCAATGATGGGGTGGTTGGGGAGAAGGCAATGATGATTGTGGTGGAAAGGACAATTATGGTATTGGGGAGATGCAATGATGGAGGTGTTGGAATGGGCAATGATGGGGTGGTGGGGGAGAATGCAATGATATTGGTGGTGGAAAGGACAGTGATGGTAGTGGTGGAAAGACAATGGTGGGGGGAGGAGGCAATGATGGAGGTGTTGGAATGGGCAATGATGGGGTGGTGGGAGAGAAAGCAATGATGGAGGTGGTGATGAGGACAATGATGGGGGAGGGGAGAACAATGAATGAGGTGGAGTGGGGCTGCATTATACCCTATGAAGGGGCTGCATTATACCCTATGAGGGGGCAGCATTATACCCTATGAGGGGGCTGTCTTTTTTCCTTGCATAATTGATTCTCTTCCTCAAATAATGACCCAGCTCCTCCTCCCCTCTGCCAGGGACTTGTGCAGTGACTTATGACTCATACAGGGAAATTTGATCACCTGTTTCTACATAGAACTTAGGAGGGTTCAGCTAGACAGTTTTAAATCATGTGATGTCATAGATCTAATGGAAAAGAGAAGAATTTGCTTTGTAGAATAGCAAAATTAGCAATTGTAAGTACACAGTGCTATATAATATAATTATTGCAATGTATTAGGGTATGTGCACACGTTGCGGATTTTAATACGTTTCTGCAGCGCTTTTGGACGTGCGGAATTGCCTCAAATCCAGAAAAGTCCAGAAAACCAGAGAATTTGTCAGCTATCGGATTGCAGACACCTGAACCAAACAACAACAACTAGCAGTAGCCGTGGGGGGTTCCTACGGTGCCCTAGACCCCTCGATCACAGCCGGAGAACTAAATAGCCTAAAGACAGAAAGGGAAATCAAAACTGCCCCAGAGCAGACCCCAAAGCAATAGGCAGCCCCCAACATATAATGACGGTGAAGCAAGATGAAAAAACACTCACACAGATAGAAAGATAGGCTGAGCAAATGATGGGGCCCAAGCTAACTAAATAGGACAGGATAGAAAAGCTGCTGTCTGCAATCCGCCAAAACCCTCTCAAAACAAGAGCCAACAGACTGATAGGGAAAAAAGCCCTGAAGATGCTAGGCTTCAAAAAGACTATATCAGTACTCAGGTATTTTCTGAAGACAGAGCAAAAAGGAATTCAGCTCACCCCAGCAGGGAATGGCAGAAATCAGAAAAACAAGGCAAAACAAAACCAAAACACAAATGCAAAAAGCAGAGCAGAAAACTTAGCTTTTGAAGAGCAGGAATCAGACTGGTCTCCTAAAATCCCTCAGAGAAATCACCCGCAAGGCAGAAGGGCGTCGGCTGCCTTATATCCAGTCAGCAATTCCAGTCACCCAGTCATCATCATTCTGCTCAGGTGCTTGGTAATCAGCCTCACTACCTTCCTTCACCAGAAGAGGGAGTTCATCAGACCTCAATGGTGAAGGGGAAAATGATCTCACAACAGTACCTCCCCCTTGAGGAGGGGTCACCGAACCCTCATCCACGCCACCAGGGCAATCAGGGTGAGCCTGATGAAAGGAACGCACCAATCTTTTGGCATGAATATCAGAGGCAGAGACCCAGGAATTATCCTCCTGACCATAACCCTTCCACTTAACCAAATACTGGAGTCTCCGTCTAGCCAGACGGGAATCCAGTATCTTCTCTACCTCATATTCCATGTTACCTTCAACCAATACAGGGTCCGGAGGTGCCACCCCAGGAACAACTGGTTCAAAAAACCTCTTCAACAAGGACTTATGAAACACATTATGGATTTTAAATGTGACAGGAAGAGCCAAACGAAAAGAGACCGGATTAATAATCTCCAAAATCTTGTAAGGTCCAATAAATCTAGGCTTAAACTTAGGAGAAGCCACCTTCATAGCGATATTTTTTGATGATAACCAAACCATATCACCAACCTTAAACTGGGGACCAATGGTCCTATGTCGGTTGGAAAACCGCTGGGCCTTTTCCTGGGAGAGAGACAACTTATCCACCACTTGGTCCCAGATCTGGTGCATTCTCTCCACCCCAGTGTCAACACCTGGGCAGGCAGAAGGCTCCACCTGCCCTGAAGAAAATCGAGGATGAAACCCAAAGTTACAAAAAAAAGTGACATCAAAGTGGCAGAACTAGCTCTATTATTTAAAGCAAATTCGGCCAAGGGCAAAAATGAAACCGAATCATCCTGATGAGCGGAAATAAAACATCTCAAATACGACTCCAAGGTCTGGTTTGTTCTCTCTGTCTGCCCATTGGTCTGAGGGAGAAAAGCAGAGGAGAAGGACAACTGAATTCCCAGCTTGGAACAGAAAGTCCTCCAAAATCTAGACACAAACTGAACACCTCTGTCAGATACAATGTTCTCAGGAATCCCGTGCAAGCGAACCACCTGTTGCAAAAACAGGGGCACCAACTCAGAGGAAGATGGCAACTTAGGGAGTGGTACAAGATGAACCATCTTAGAGAACCTATCACAAATCACCCAAATAACAGTCATTCTCTGAGAGACAGGCATATCAGAGATGAAATCCATTGAAATATGGGTCCATGGCCTCCTGGGGACCGGCAAAGGCATCAACAACCCACTAGAGCGAGCACAAGGTTTAGACCGGGAGCAAGTCCCACAGGACTGCACAAAATTCCTGACATCACGAGACAAGGCAGGCCACCAAAAAGACCGACTCACCAGATCTCTAGTACCAAAAATACCTGGATGACCAGCCAATGCAGAGCAATGAACTTCAGACATCACTCTCTTCTTCCACTGGTCAGGAACATACAACTTTCCACTGGGACAATGCTCAGGTTTGTCCTCCTGGAACTCTTCCAGAGCGTGTCTCAAATCGGGCGAGATGGCAGAAAGAACTACCCCTTCGCCTAAGATGGTAGCAGGCTTGGTCACCACCGGAGAATCAGCAAAGAAGCTCCTAGAGAGGGCGTCTGCCTTGACATTCTTAGTGCCAGGAAGAAAAGAGACCACAAAATCAAAACGTGTAAAAAACAAGGGCCACCTAGCCTGTCTAGGGTTCAAGCGTTTGGCCGACTCCAGGTAAATCAAATTCTTGTGGTCAGTGAGGACCACGACTTGATGTTTAGCTCCCTCCAACCAATGTCTCCACTCCTCAAATGCCCATTTCATGGCCAACAGTTCCCGATTCCCCACATCATAGTTACGTTCAGATAGAGAGAACTTTCGGGAAAAGAAAGCACAGGGATTCATTTTAGATGTTACAGGATCCTTTTGGGACAAAACAGCTCCTGCACCAATCTCAGAAGCGTCCACCTCTACCTGGAACGGGAGTGAGACATCAGGTTGCTATAAATTTCCTATAAAAATTAGCAAAACCCAAAAACTTCTGGAGGGCCTTCAAAGAAGTGGGCTGAACCCAATCATAAATGGCCTGTACCTTGGCCGGGTCCATTTCAATAGTTGACGGAGACAAAATAAATCCCAAAAATGAAATCCTCTGTACCCCAAAAAGGCATTTCGATCCTTTGACATACAGGGAATTCTCCCTCAAGATCCGGAACACAGTCCGAACATGTTCCACATGAGAATCCCAATCCTTGGAGAAGATCAAAATATCATCCAGATAGATTATAAAAAATTTATCCACAAAGTCTCGGAAAATGTCGTTCATGAAGCACTGGAAGACAGAAGAGGCATTAGTGAGCCCAAAAGGCATCACCAGGTACTCAAAATGTCCCTCCGGAGTATTAAACGCCGTCTTCCATTCATCCCCATGCTTAATGCGGATAAGATTATACGCCCCTCTAAGGTCAAGCTTGGTAAACCAGCAAGCACCTTTAACTCTGGAGAATAGATCCGAAATCAGGGGTAAAGCATACTGATATTTAATAGTAATTTTGTTGAGGGCACGATAATCAATACAAGGCCTTAATGAACCATACTTTTTGGCCACGGAAAAAAAAACGGCACCTAAGGGTGAAGAGGATGGTCTAATATGACCCTTCTCCAATGCCTCCTTAATATAGGATCGCATAGCCTCGTGCTCGGGTACAGATAAATTGAAGAGCCGACCATTGGGAAATTTACACCCCGGGCTCAGTTCAATTGCACAGTCATAACTCCTATGAGGAGGCAAAGACGCAGACTCATTCTCACTAAATACATCATAAAAGTCCGCCAAATAGTCAGGAACATCATGCGACTGAGGAGAGGTGGAAAAAACCGGAGCCTCACTAAGGGCACAGTGACAACCCCAACTCACCACAGACACAGATTTCCAATCCAAAACTGGATTATGAATTTGCAACCAGGGAAACCCCAGAACAATGGTATCATGCAAATTATGCAACACCAAAAATCTGCAATTTTCTTGATGGTCTGGGGCGACCCGCATTACCACCTGGGTCCAAAACTGAGGTTTATTTTTCTCCAAAGGAGTAGCATCAATACCCCTCAAAGGTATAGGCATCCGCAGAGGTGTCATCAGAAATCCACAACGTTTTAGCAAAATCCAAGTCCATTAGGTTCAGGGCTGCTCCCGAATCCACAAAAGCCTTGGCGGAAAAAGTGGACAGGGAGCAGATCAGAGTAACTGCCAGAAGAAACTTAGGTTGAACACCACCCACAGAAAACGTGTGTGCAAAACGTTTCTCTCGTTTAGGACAGACAGAAATAATATGCGAGGCATCTCCACAAAAAAACACAGCTTATTACGCCTTCTGAGCTCCTGACGTTGCTCCCTGGACAAAACTCTATCACATTGCATAGGTTCAGACACTTGTTCAACAGGTGGCAACACCTCTCGTGCAGTCCTGCGTTCACGTAAACGCCGATCAGCCTGAATGGCTAATGACATAGAATCGTCAAGACCAGAGAGAACAGGAAATCCCACCATAGCATCTTTTACAGCTTCTGACAAACCCTTCCGAAAGAGAGCTGCCAAGGCATTATCATTCCAGGTAGTAAGGACCGCCCACTTTCGGAATTTTTGACAGTACAATTCTGCAGAATCTCGACCCTGGCTCAATGCCAACAGGGTCTTTTCAGCCTGATCAATAGCATTAGGTTCGTCATACAACAACCCCAAGGCTTGAAAAAATGCATTCACATTAGTCAGAATAGGATCATCTGGTTTCAAAGAAAACGCCCAATCCTGGGGATCGCCACGCAGCAAAGAGATGACAATTTTAACCTGCTGCGCGGAGCTCCCTGACGAGTTAGGCTTCAAGGCAAAAAATAATTTACAATTACTTTTGAAATTCAAAAATTTAGACCGATCCCCAAAAAACACATCAGGAGTAGGGATCTTTGGTTCAGCAGCATGTGAATGAGCAAGGTAGGCGGAAATTCCCAGCACTTCCGCAGCGAGCTGCTCCACACGATCAGACAATAGCTTTATCTCCATTGAGAGAAAAAAAAATTCCCCCTACGGCCTCAGAGATATAGAGGAAAAAATATACACACTTTTTTTTTTTACAATTCTTTCCTGCTATTGAGTACCCTAGGATCTGCGGTATGGCGGGTGATTCGGTTATGAATGAGTCACCGTAGGAGGCAAAAACAGAAATACTAGCTAAGTCCAGAAAACCAGAGAAGTTGGCAGCTATCGGATTGCAGACCCCTGAACCTAACAACAACAACTAGCAGTAGCCATGGGGGGTTCCTACGGTGCCCTAGACCCCTCGATCACAGCCGGGAGAACTAAATAGCCTAAAGACAGAAAGGGAAATCAAAACTGCCCCATAGCAGACCCCAAAGCAATAGGCAGCCCCCAACATATAATGACGGTGAAGCAAGATGAAAAAACACTCACGCAGATAGAAAGATAGGCTGAGCAAATGATGGGGCCAAAGCTAACTAAATAGGACAGGATAGAAAAGCTGCTGTCTGCAATCCGCCAAAACCCTCTCAAAACAAGAGCCAACAGACTGATAGGGAAAAAAGCCCTGAAGACGCTAGGCTTCAAAAAGACTATATCAATACTCAGGTATTTTCTGAAGACAGAGCAAAAAGGAATTCAGCTCACCCCAGCAGGGAATTGCAGAAATCAGAAAAACAAGGCAAAACAAAACCAAAACACAAATGCAAAAAGCAGAGCAGAAAACTTAGCTTTTGAAGAGCAGGAATCAGACTGGTCTCCTAGAATCCCTCAGAGAAATCACCCGCAAGGCAGAAGGGCGTCGGCTGCCTTATATCCAGTCAGCAATTCCAGTCACCCAGTCATCATCATTCTGCTCAGGTGCTTGGTAATCAGCCTCACTACCTTCCTTCACCAGAAGAGGGAGTTCATCAGACCTCAATGGTGAAGGGGAAAATGAACTCACAACAGTTATTCCTATTGAGACTTTTTTGAGAAGCGGTGCTTGGGGGTGCTCTTTAGTGCCATTGAGATCAGTTTTTGCAGAAATTAAGACAAGTGTAACCTGTATGGTTACAAAAGCATGTATACAGTATTTCATCTCGTTTGTACTTAGTTGGTCCATCATTTTTTTTCAACTGGACTATGACCCAAAATCTACCTAATGGCTGTATAAGACCATATTTATAAAAAAGGAGACTAATAGAGTGCTATGTCGGGTGACCTATTCTCTACAGTCTCATGACTAGTGTTGAGCATTCCGATACCGCAAGTATCGGGTATCGGCCGATATTCACTGTATCGGAATTCCAATACTGAGTTCCGATACTTTTAGCATATCGAATACCGGAATCGGAAGTTCCCATAATGCTATGAGCCAGTTTGATTTGATTCAGCCAATGACAATCCTCAGAAATGTGGGCACATCCTGTTAGGCATGTAGGCATGTTAACTAATGGCATGGCTGTGATTGGCTGCTGAAATGATGTCATGATGCACTATAAAAGCCGCCGCTGCCATTTCGGGTTCACTCTGCTGTGAATTCAGTTAGGGACAGGCTGCTGTTCAAGACTGTGAGGGACAGTTAGAGATAGCGATTTTCACAATCATAGTGTGCTTTACCCAGGCTACATAATCTACCACTGTAGCTTTCTTTTGCCTTGCAGCAGTGTTCACAGCTGTCTGCAAGGCCAGTGTGAGTGCAGCTCACGCTGAGTAGTGTGTCCTGCAGCCACGTCTGGTTGTAGGCCGCTCAGCGTGTCACTGCCACATACATATTTTTTTTTTTTGCTGCTCATTTTTCTCCTATTAGTGTGCATCCATCCATATCCATATACGTTGGTTGCAAACACTAAACACTACCAACATACGTTGGTTGCAAACACTAAAATAGTGCAAACACTATAGGAGTAGACAGCAGAGCCTCTCTGCAGCCTTTCAGTACTAGTGCCCAGTTTGCTGCACTGTTCACGGCTAAACAAAATAAAGTTCACCAAACACTCAATTTGATAGTTGTGTAGGCCACATTAGCTCATATTAAAGTGTAGTCCACACACACAACCACACTTCATAAAATTAGTGTTTCTTATACCTGTTACCAGCTGTTCAGAAATAAGCACACTAAGCCCCCCCTTTGTACTTTTCTGCCTATCTTTATCAGTCTACCAAGATGAAGAAGGCAGGGAATAAGGCACGTGGGCGTGGGCGGTGAGTTTCAGCAGGGAGAGGACATGGGGATTCTGCAGGGAGAGGAGGTCGGGATTCTGTGCCTGCTGTGGGCACCAGTGAGTCAGCATCCCCCAGTTTTAGCAGGCAACAGTCCTTTATGTGAAAATAAATACCACTGATACACACTCATTACTCATATAGATAGATAAATCTTCATTGAGGATATATAAGTAACTACGGAAACTCCACTATAATATAGATCCTAAAAAAACCATGGAGATACGAACCGCAAATATAGTAAAAAAGTCACTTTATTGTAACAAACGCTTTAGACAAAATGTGCAAAAATACAGACAACAAACAAGTTGCTCAAACAGGGCTCATATATGGTAACCGCTACTAACACCCTATATATAACAGAATGGGTAATATAAAGTGAAGCAAAGAGTCTCAAAGAGAGCCATTAATTTCATAGTATACAGGCCCTCACTAAGAGAAAACAAAGCTATCACACTCCAAATAGAAAAATTCAAAATGAATGGATAAATATCCATCCAAATTAGTAACAACACAGTCCAAGGAGTCAAAAAACATACCCATAAGTATCTGCAGGTGAACACGGCACTAAAAAGAGCAGCCCCGACGCGCGTTTCGCGTGGGCTTCCTCGGGCTACCCCCACTGCTGCGGGAGGAACAAATTGAAGCCGTTGTCGGATGGATGGCAGCTAACGCATCGACTTCAATGACTTCCACATCCTCTCAGGGCCAGAGCACTGAAGAGCAACCATCTGTCTCTTCACCACCTGCCAAAGTGCCCAGGCAGTCAGAGAGCCCTGGACAGGAGCCATCACAGTCTCTACTTCTGTTCTCTGAATCTGTTGGCTTGGAAAGAGGGGGCCAGCCAAGCAGCATTCAAGAGTGTGAAGAAGAGGGAGTATGCAGTGATGCGCAACTTCTTTGTCCCTCTGAATCTGAAGAGGTGGGTGGGCCAGTGCCTATGGTCAGCACACCTCAGTATGCATCAGATGATGACGAGTCTCAGGTGCCACTTTCTGGTGCGTACGGTGCTGGCGAGACAACCCAGGAGAAGCAGGTGTTTGAAGAGGGGAGTGTAGATCATGAGGTCCTTGACCCATCATGGCATGACGACCAGGAAGGTGGTGGGAGCAGCTCTGAGGAAGAGATTCCCCGAACGGCCAAAACAGGAGGGAGAGGGAGGGGGCAGACTTGGTTGCCTGTAGCCTCCACTTCGGCACCCGTTAGGAGCATTCCTCTTCCAAAAGCCTAAACGGGCGCTCCCAAGACTTGCAGTGCGTGGTCCTTTTTTGACACAGTTGCAGATGACATTTGCTTTGTCAAATGCAAGCTGTGTCATCAGAAAGTCAAAAGAGGGAAAAATGTCAGCAACCTCAATACCACAAATATGTGGAAACATGTGCGGACCAAGCACGAGCTGGAGTTACACAGACACACTGAAGACGTAGGCCAACGTACAGCACCACCTACCACCTCTTCAGCTTGTGTTGGGGCCTCTTCCTCCAGCTCACACACAGCTGGTTCGGCTTCCTCACAGGATCACAAAGGAAGAACCTCTGGCACTGTTGTCCGGAGACCCAGTGACATTCCACCCACAGCACCACGTTCCCAGTCATCCTCACACTCCCAGGCCACTCTACAGCCATCCATAGCACAAGCATTGGAGAAAAGGCGGCCATACTTGGTAAACCATCCCCGAGCACAGGCTCTGAATGCTGGCATTGCCAAATTACTAGCCCTTGAAATGCTCTCTTTCAGGCTGGTGGAGACTGACACCTTCCGGAACTTCATGGCATTGGCAGTCCCACAATACACCGTGCCCAGTCGCTTTTATTTCAGCAGGCAAGCCGTCTCTGCCCTGCAAAAGCATGTGGAGGGAAAAATAAAACATGCGCTACTAAACGCCGTCAGTAGCAAGGTCCACCTGACCACCGATGCGTGGACCAGTAACCATGGACAGGGACGATACCTTTCCCTCACTGCCCATTGGGTCAATGTTGTGGAACCGGGTACACATCTGGAGTGTGGCACTGTACGTGTTCTGCCAACTCCACGGATTGCAGGAATACAGTCTGTACATATTGACTCCTCCTCCTACTCAAGTTCCTCAGAAACAGCGCTGCAGGAGCCTGTTACGACCGATATGAGCACAGCCGTGGCCAAACGTCAACAGGCCGTACTGAAATTAATTTTTTTGGGGAATTCCAAACCACACAGCTCAGGAGCTCTGGAATGCCATCAAGCAGGAGAGCGACGTGTGGTTTTTGCCAGCGAATCTCCAGCCAGGCTTGGTAGTGTGTGACAATGGCCGAAATCTGGTGGCAGCTCTGGGCCTAGGTAACCTCACTCACATCCCATGTCTGGCACATGTGCTTAACTTAGTCGTGCAGAGCTTTCTGAGGGACTATCCGGATCTTCTGCTGCACAAGGTCCGCATAGAGTGCGCTCACTTGCGGCGTTCCAGCACGGCAAGATCGCGCCTTGCTGCTCTGCAGCGCCGATTATCCCTTCCGGAACATCGCATCATATGTGACCTACCCACCAGGTGGAATTCAACGTTACATATGTTGGAGCGGTTGTGTGAGCAGCAGGCAGCAGTAATGGAGTACCAGCTGCATCAGACGCAAACAAGTCGCACTGTGTGCTGGTCACACTTCAGCACCACTGAGTGGGCCTCTGTGAAGGACATCTGCCTCGTTTTGCATGCCTTCGATGATTCCATGTGGATGGCGAGTGCAGATGATGCACTAGTCAGCATGACTGTCCCCCTTATCTGCCTGCTTCAAAAAACACTGCAAGCACTAAGGGAGGAGGTTTTGGAAGAGGTGGAGGATGAGGAGTCACTAATGCCATCTGCTTCTGGACAGTCTGTGCTACGTGGTTCCTCACAAAGGCCTAGGCAGGGGACACTTTGTGAGGAGGATGAGGAGGACTCAATGGAAGAGGAAGACATCTCTCCAGAGGAGGGAGGTACACAATGCTCTAGTCAGTATGTACAGCGAGGGTGGGGTGATGCAGAGCAGGCAGAGATGACTCCTCAAGCAGGGGACAGCGTTTATTTGGCAGTTGGGAGTCTGCAGCACATGGTTGATTTCATGCTGCAGTGCCTGAGAAACGACCGCCGCATCGCCCACATTCTCAACACGGCTGATTATTGGGTGTACACCCTCTTAGATTCTCGCTACCGGGACAACTTACAAAGCCTCATACCACTGTTGACCCGGGAGCATAAAATGCGGGAGTACCAAGACACACTGGTGCAGTCCATCATGTTCTCCATTCCACCCGACAGCAGTGCTGCTAGTGCTTTACAAAGCAGCTCTGTGCGTCGAGGCAGTGGAGGAAGCTCTGCACAAAGAGTGAGCAGAGGCAGCGCCTCAGCACAAGGCAAGACCAGTATGGCCCAAATGTGGCAAAGATTTGTTTATCCGCCACAAATGTCTACACCATCACAGACGGCTCCAGTCAGTTGGAGGCAACGTTTCCGTCAGATGGTGACAGACTACATGTCTTGCCCTGTCAGTGTACTCCCAGACGGCTCTTCACCCTTCAAGTTTTGGGTCTCTAAGCTGGATACATGGCCAGAGCTTAGCCAGTATGCATTGGAGGTGCTGGCTTGCCCTGCTGCCAGTGTATTATCGGAACGTGTCTTTAGTGCCGCAGGTGGTGTACTAACAGACCGTCGTACGCGACTATCCTCCGATAACGTTGACCGGCTTACTTTTCTAAAAATGAACAAGGCTTGGATCTCGCCAGAATTTGCCAGTCCTCTTCCAGAATAAATAATTGGATGGCAACATTATCCAGGTGTCCTGTTGTGTTCATGTTTCTACCACCTGAACTGTAATCCCTGGGCTTCAACACAGCCAGTTGTCGCTCAGAAGTGACATCTGCACAGAGAAAAACACTAGCTCCTGTGTTAGTGAGGTTCAGTAACGCCATCTGCTCCCCTGCTGTGTGGACGGCAAAGTCTCCTGCTCCCTCCACAATCAAACTACTACTGATTTTTAACACTAGGACTACTGGACTCGTGACCCCGCCTAGAACTACTGAAAGGAGTCATTTTGACTCCTTGCTTGTTTTCGTTTATTTTTAGAGTTTCATTTGTGGTTATTTATTAATAATTATATTTTTTGTAATGTATTATTATTGTGAGATCCAACAGTAATGCTTTTGATTGTTTTTTTTCTGCTTTTCTTATTTTTCTACAGAAAATAACAATAATTATAATAGACGTTTTTCAAACATTTTTTTTTATTCAAGTGCACACATATAAACAACAACTGAAGAACAAAAAGCAGAGAAAATGTAGGTGGAGGAGCATAAAAATGAAAATATGGCGCAGAATTCACCTTCTAAACATTTGGTGCTTCGCATTTTAGGCATTGCCTTTGATTTATGGCAGTACATTGCCCACACAAAGACTTACCACAAGTCTTACAATTGCCGACAGATCTATTTTTCTTGCACTTTTCTTTGATCTGGCAAAATTTTGTCTGAACCATCACTTCTGAGCATGTAGAAACTTGGGACGTGGAACCCTTTTCCCTATCTGTGACATAAGGACCACTCAACTCTCTCACAAGCGTTTGCAAAAATGCCTTGCGTGACATTTTTTGGTGGGTAATCTCCTTGAATATTATCCATGCATTTATACCCGCAAAGTCTAAGGCATTTTCAAATGCATGAACAGGCCATCTCCTTGTGCATGTTCGTGTGGTATATTTTCGTGCCATCTGATCCACTACATCTACTCCATATTTTGTTTCATTGTAAAACTTTACCGTTTCTGGAGTTTTTTTTAGCGGAATCAGACGCAACAACAACATCTGGATGGACGGAACTCAAAATGACAACATTTTTGTTGGACTTTCCTTGATATACTGTAAGTGTAAAATTGTCTTCATTTCTAAACACTTTAGTGTTGTACAATTCCTCTTTCATGGATTTTATTTCTTTAGGCACTTCTCGCCTTATCTTGTTCAGTGTTCCCACGATGGTTGTTCCTTTGCTTTTTAGCTGTTTAGCTAATTTTACTGAAGTAAAATAATTATCGGTTGTAACATTGCGACCTTTTTACAAAAACGGGTCCAATAACTTCATTACCACATGGTCAGCTAAACGGTCCTCAGCACGGCGTGTGTCATCTTTTGCCTAGATAAGGGAAGCCATTTGCCAGATATTTGCTCTCCTTATCAACAGCTAGCCAATATTTGTGGCCATATTTATCTGGTTTGGAAGGCATGTACTGCGTGAATGGACACCTAGTTTTGCTTGGGAAAAGTTGCTCATCCACCGTTATGTATGGGCCAGGTTTGTAACACGCAATACAATTTTCAATAAACCTGTCCCACACAGTAGAAAATAGAGCAAACTTGTCCGTTTACAGTCTCTCCGATCGAGTAGATTTCTCATCAAATCTGATAAGATAAGAGCCAAGAGTAAACAAGCTATTTTGTTCAGTATTACACAGTAATACAAGCAGGTAAAACACAAGGAAAATGTGAAAAGTTGACATGTAAATTGAACTACATCTATATGAACATCAGGGTAAATAAGACAGAGTGAAAAAATTATGCACAAAACTTTATAGCAACATTTAGTGACAAAAGGACCTCAAAATATAGTAGGGAGTCAAAATGACTCCCTTCAGTAGTTCTTGGTAAATTTTGAAAAAAACGCGCACATTTTTCACCAAAATTATTTATTCTCACAAAATCTTTTTTCACATCATATTTGAGGAAAAGTCACCGAGTTTCAAGCCGGAATTCTGAAAAATGTAGTCACAGAAGAGAAATAAAAAACGAAAGGAGTCAAAATGACTCCATCAGTAGTTCTAGTGTTAACCGTGCTCCACTTAGGCCTCTGGCTCCACTGTCTCTAGTATTTCCCCTGGCCTCCAACTCCACCAGTTGCGGCTCTGAAGTGGCGTCTGCACAATCCACACTTGTTCCGGTGTTACTGGGGCTCAGTCACATCAGTTGATCCCCTGATGTGTGTCCGGCAATGTCTCCTGCTCTGTCCACATTCCCATTACTAGTAGTGGGAATGTGGACAGAGCAGGAGACATTGCCGGACACACATTAGGGGATCAACTGACATGACTGAGCCCCAGTAACACAGGAACAAGTGTGGATTGTGCAGATGCCACTTCTGAGCAGAAACTGGCGGGGTTGGAGGCCGGGGAAAATACTAGAGACAGTGGAGCAAGAGGCCTAAGTGGAGCACGGTTACAATCAGTAGTAGTCTACAACCTATATAAAACTTGCTGCAAGTAGGCCTCTGCCTGCTGCATGATTGATCCTGGGCTTCAACACAGCCAGTTGTCTCTCGGAAGTGCCGTCCGCACAGAGAAAAACACTAGCTCCTGTGTTTGTGGGGTTCAGTAACATCAGCTGCTGCCCTGCTGTGTGGACGGCAATATCTCCTGCTGCCTCCACATTCAAGCTAGATCATATTTTCAACTTGCTCCAAGTAGGCCTCAGCCTGCTGCATGATTGATCCTGGGCTTCAACACAGCCAGTTGTCACTCGGAAGTGCTGTCCGCACAAAGAAAAACACTAGCTCCTGTGTTAGTGGGGTTCAGTAACGCCAGCTGCTCCCATGCTGTGTGGACGGCAAAGTCTCCTGCTCCCTCCACATTGACACAACATCCGATTTTCTACTTTTTCCAAGTAGGCCTCAGCCTGCTGCATGATTGATCCTGGGCTTCAACACAGCCAGTTATCGCTCAGAAGTGCTGTCCGCACAGAGAAAAACACTAGCTCCTTTGTTAGCGAGGTTCAGTAACGCCAGCTGCTCCCCTGCTGTGTGGACGGCAAAGTCTCCTGCTCCCTCCACATTGACACAACATCCAATTTTCTACTTGTTTCAAGCAGGCCTCAACCTGCTGCATGATTGATCCTGGGCTTCAACACAGCCAGTTGTCGCTCGGAAGTGCTGTCCGCACAGAGAAAAACTCTAGCTCCTGTGTTAGTGGGGTTCAGTAACGCCAGCTGCTCCCCTGCTGTGTGGACGGCAATATCTCCTGCTGCCTCCACATTCAATCTAGATCATATTTTAAACTTGCTCCAAGTATTCCTCAGCCTGCTGCATGATTGATCCTGGGCTTCAACACAGCCAGTTGTCGCTCGGAAGTGCTGTCCGCACAGAGTAAAACACTAGCTCCTGTGTTAGCGGGGTTCAGTAACGCCAGCTGCTCCCCTGCTGTGTGGACGGCAAAGTCTCCTGCTCCCTCCACAATCAAACTACTACTGATTTTTAACCGTGCTCCACTTAGGCCTCTGGCTCCACTGTCTCTAGTATTTCCCCTGGCCTCCAATCCCACCAGTTGCTGCTCTGAAGTGGCGTCTGCACAATCCACACTTGTTCCTGTGTTACTGGGGCTCAGTCACGTCAGTTGATCCCCTGATGTGTGTCCGGCAATGTCTCCTGCTCTGTCCACATTCCCATTACTAGTATATTTTTTTTGGCATCGCTCAACACTACTCATGACCTAAATGCAGTAGTTTGAAATGAATTGAAATAGAAAGTCACAGTAAAGATAGTGACAAGTGCATGACATACAAGTGTATTGGGGACTATAGAAACTCTGAAACCTTAATATTGGTAGGCAGATCCTTTAAGAAACTTTGTGAAAACTAGAAACATCAAGAAAATTCCAGTCCACTTTTAACTTAACCTCTTAATGACAGCCAATACGTCTTTTTACTGACCTGAGATATAAGAAAATATCATCCCCATACAGGTGACAATCCAGCAGCTGTCAACTGTACACTATAGCTGACAACTTGCTGTATCACAAACGATCAGTGTTGTCACTGTCCATATCTGTTTAACCCCTTAGTTGCTGCTGTCAAAAGTGACTAAATCAAATAAATGGTTAATAGATTGTGGGGGCTTTAATCTAATTGATACACCGAGATCATGATTGTGTGGTCCTGATGTTTGCCATAGCAGTTCATTACCAAATAGCGGTCTTAAAGTCTCCCGGCTATAGCGGTCAGTTCAGAAGTTAGCGACATTTAGGTAGTAAACAAACACTTTTTGATTGTTGCTATACCACTTTGCATTAATGCCTGAAAATCACCTGAAGGGTTAATGAACTATCTGACAGCAGTTTTCAATATCTCAGGGGGTGCTGTTTTTAAAATGGTATCACGTTTGGGGTTTTCCAATATATAGGACCCTCAAAGTCACTTCAAACCTGGATAGGTCCCTCAAAAAAATAAATTTTGTAAATTTCCTTGAAAGAATTAAAAATTACTGCTACATTTTTAACCCTCCTAAAAGGCTAACAAAATAAACTAGCATTTTAAAAATGGTGCTGATGTAAGGCAGACCTGTGATACATGTTATTTATTAATGTTTTTGTGTGGTATGACTCTCTGGATTAAAGGGATAATCATTGAAAGTTTGAAAATTGTAATTTTTTTTACATTTTTGTCAAGTTTGTGATATTTTTTATAAATAAACATAAATCATATCAACCTAAATTTACCATTATCATAAAGTATAATGTGCAAGGAAAAAACACCCAAAATCATTGGGATTTGTTGAAGCATTCCAGAGTTATCACAACATAATGTGACATTGGTCACAATTTAAAAAAATTGGCCCTGTCACTAAGGGGTTAAAAATAACAAATTTTGACAAGTATTAACATTCTTTTGTAATGTTTCACTGTTATTTAGACATTATTTTATGAAACTCAATACATTTAAAGTATTGGATAAGATTAACTATAGTTTTACAAGTCAAATTCTGATCTGCTATATATGACACATCATCTCTGGGTAAAATGCAGGAAGAGGTTTTGCTATTTATTTCATGTGATACAAAAAACCTTCCTTGACAAAAGCGCATTTGATGCAGGTGTCAGGTAATTATGGGATTGAATGAATACTGTAATGCTATGTGCTATCACTGATATTTCATACCATACATTACTAGAAATGCTTGTCTTCTATATACACACACGGTCTATTCTACTTCTTGTGCCGGTATCTGAGCAAGATTGCAAAAGCCAACTGCTTCTTTTTCAAGTCTCTTAAAATTCATCAACCCTAGTTTACATTAACTTTGGATGCTTAAATTAATAGTGAAAATGCTTCTGACCTTTATCATAAAATCTGCAGTACTACAGCACTTCAAAGGGCTTTTATGTTCTATGTTCTATTATGATTTTGCTGCTATCATCTTTCATTGGTGTTTTTGAGGTTAATTGAAAAAGAATCCAAAGAATCCATGATTGGCAATCACAATCAAGAGTATTACAGATAGATGGAGTCGCATATAAAGAAATTGCAGAACAAAATAAAATCTAGCGCCATACCATGCTCTATGAAATAAATCTGGCTCTGGAGTAAATACATTTCAAATTGAATGCTAATTTTAATTTTATGTGCAGAATCAGTAACATTAATCTAAGAGAGTGTTTAATAATAATATTCTATTAGGCTTTAGAGTAATAATGGTGAAAGAACGTACCACTAATCAATTAATTTACAAGATATTGAAGACCCGTTCAACTGTTCATAAAACCATTCCACATATTTTAAATGAATGTTTATTTGTCCTGATTATTATATATAGTAGGTTTATGTATAAACTATGATATAAAATATGATATAAAGTATCTTAACACCCATATATACATGATGTGCACAATTTTAAGGCAAGTGAGTATTTTTCCAATATCATCCTTTTTATGCAGATTTCTCAACTCCAAGTTGTATAAACTTAAACGCTTATTGGATGAAGCAATTCATGTGATGCGTATTTGTCTAATGAGGCAGGGTGTGGCCAAAGGATATCAATACACTTTAGCAACGTGTACAAAATCATTAGGTAGCTCGTTTTCCTTGGCAAAATGGGCCAAAAAAGATATTTCACAGATAATGAAAAATCAGGATATTGGGGTGTGATGATCAAAGAACCTACAACAGTGTCAATGATAAATGTCAACAGGCTTGCAAAAAATGTGTTGAGAAAAAAGACACACATTATCTGCCAAAGGCTTGAGAAGAATCAAACGTGAAGCAACCAGGAATCCATTATCCTCCAATGGTGTCATAATCAAGAACTGAAATCTCTTTGGAGTGCCCAGAAGTACAAGGTGTTTAGTGCCCAGAGACATGGCCAAGTTAAAGAAGGCTGAAACTCAACCACTAATGAACAAAGTACATATGTTTGAACAACAAAACTCGGCCAAGAAATAGATTTTTCTTAGGTTTTATGGAGTTATGAGATGAGAGTGACTTTTGATGGACCAGATGGATGGGCACAGACATCTAATTCCACTCAGATGCAAGCAAGATGGAGGTGTGCACTGCTATGGGCAAGTATTATTAAACATGAGATAGTTGGACCTTTTCAGTTTGAAAATGGACTCAAAATCAAGTTTCACTCCTACGGCTAGGTTTTAGAAAACACTTTTTTCAATCATGTTTTTTTACAGGACATTACTCCAATGTATGTATTGTAGTACTCTACTATTTGACAAGCCAGTAAAGGCCTTAAAGATGAAAGAATAATAACAAGGCACCCATCCTCACCTGACCCAAACCCTATTGAGAACTTGTAGACCCTTCTTAAGCTGGAGATTTATGGTAATGGAAAGCAATACACCTCTCTGAGCAGAGTCTGGGGTGCTGTGTATGGTGCCGCCCATAAAGTTAACAGGCCACAGAAAAAGAAACTGACAGACTCCATGGATGGAAGGTTTATAACTAGGAATTAGTGGACTTGTGGAAGCTCTGGTTCTGGTACCTGGCCAGAACTTTATTCCAAAGTTCAGTTAGGGTACCAGAACTGTACCCAAACTTGAACCCGAACTCCATCAAAACAATTAACATGTAGAGATGTGGACTGTCTTACCCTGTTCCTGCCGACAAGAGATGCGCCATGTGAATACTGTCATGCAGTTATATATGTAAAAGTAGTGTGTGTCCAATGTAATGTATTATGGTGATGTACAGTATGTAAAGTGTTAATGCATAATGAAAGTATAGCATAGGATAAGCTTAGGATTGCATAAGATATAGAATACGGATAATAGGTTTAGCATGTAAGATAGAAAATGGTTAAGGCTACTTTCACACATCAGTTTTTTGCCGTCAGGCAGGATCCGGCTATTTTTAGAAAAAACGGATCCGGCATAAATTTTGGAGAACTGTAGAAACGGATCCGTTTTTTTGCTGGATCCGTCTAGCAGGTTATATCTGTTCCTGGGGGCTGGCCAATTGGATCTGAGCATGCGCAGACTTAAAAAAACCGGATCCGGTGGCTGGATCCGTCTTTTTCTGGATCCGGCGCATTCCGGCGCCCATAGACTTTCATTGTAGCAAAAAGCTGGAAGCGCCGGATCCGGCGCTTCCGGCTTTTTCGCCGGAGACAAAAAACGTTACAGTAGCCGTTTTTTCCAGATGCCGGAATGAGACAAGTTGCCGGATCCGGCAAAAAACAGATGAAACGCAATGCCATCCGGCACGATCCGGCGCTAATGCAAGTCAATGGGGAAAAACTGCCTGAAGGCAAAAAACTGATGTGTGAAAGAGGCCTAAGGATAGAACTAGCTCAGTGAGTGGGTACTAGTGTCAATAAAAGGGAGCACTTCCTGGTTAGTTAGAGTTCAGTGTCAGTTAGTGAAGTGCATAATGATGGTCAAGTTTAGGTGCAGTGGGGCAGCATGGGCCAACCTTTTGAGGCAGTGGGAGGCCAAATAGAGTTCCCTGATGGACATTCTAACATCTTCCGGAGCCTAGGGCTTGGGCAGGTACCAAGGAGTGGGCCTGGTCTTCTGACATCATGAGGGAGGAGGCCTTTCCTGGGTGCACTGTCAAAGTGAACAACAAATCCCTGAAGCGGATGGAGCCAGCAGGCTTGGGGTAGTCCAGGAATAACAGGTGGCAGGACTGAAGAGGAGTGTACTAAGGAGAAAGAAGTGCAAATTGCTGTGCCCTATCCTACCTGTACCCACCTGATGAACTTGAACTGTCTATTAAATGTTTGACTGTTAATTTCGGGTTTGCTCATCTCTACTTATGACTGTTATATGACTGTTATACTGTTATGACTGTTAACAATATAAATTGTCTAATAATTGTGCACATACTGTACATGTCTTATTTCTTTATTTGAGGACCATATATTTTTGACCCAAAAATTGAACTAGATTCTCTTTTTAAAAGCCGATAGTAAAATTATTAACAGAACTAAATCACATCAGTAGTGGAGCAAACTGGGCAACATTAACAGCACGTCGCCCATAAAATTAGTCTGGCAGTGTAATCTGGATTACTCCCTATAAAGTCATAAAGTCAGTCTGGCTTTGAAGGCTGATCTAGTCTCTGTAATATCAATCCATCAGCATAACATGTATTACCACCAAGAAAACCAGTCTGTGTAGTGTAATTCATTTCATATTAATTAATGAGTAGCCATCTTTATTTTTCATAAATCAAAAGCACGGATAAAAATAAGAAACTTTTAAATATCTTATCAGAGAAATTTGTTTCTTTCTCCTCCTGGACTTATCAGTCTTTTAGTAATCTTTATTCAGCGAAGACTCATTCCTTTTCCAATAATTTTTATTGGTTTTACAAATTTTTAAAGGGTAAGGATATATAATCGGGAAAGGAAAGTGAAAGGGTGGGAAGAAAAGGGAGAAATATAACTGGGAAAAGAAGGGAAAGGGGAAAGGTGAGCTAAAAATAAAAAAAAAACCCTATAAAGATAGGGGAGAGGAAGACTCATTCCTAAGATAGAAAGTGACAGTAGCTGCTCAAAAGATTCTATGAAGAAGAGAGGTTGGAGGTAGAGTTGAGCGACTTTGGTCGGATCGGGTTTCATGAAACAAAATTTGTTTCAGATGAAACTGGTCCGACTAGGGCAAAAAAAAGTCAGAGTTTCGTCCGAAACCTGACCCCAATGCAAGTCAATGGGGAATAAAAGTCGGCATTGAGTGGATGAATGTCATCCGCTCAATGTCGACTTTTATTTCCCATTGACTTGCTTTGGGTTCGGGTTTCGGTAAAAACTCCCAACTTTTTTTGCCCTAGTCGGACCAGTTTCATCTTAAACAAATTTTGTTTCATGAAACTCGATCCTACCAAAGTCGCTCAACTCTAGTTGGAGGTTCTACTGAACTGACCATTACATTTTACACTATTTTTTAAAGTGTAAGAATATGTGAAAACATTCAGTATTTGCAGAAAAAGATTGTAAAATACGCACATCTTTGCCATGTTTTATATGATTTTTTACATGCGTTTTTTACGCATTCGTCGCCCATTGATTAGAATGAGTGAAAAAACGCGCAAAATCTCTGAAGTTGAATTGTCATGCTGCAGAGTTTAACCCCTTCACCCCCAAGGGTGGTTTGCACGTTCATGACCGGGCCAATTTTTGCAATTCAGACCACTGTACCTTTATGAGGTCATAACTCTGGAACGCTTCCATGGATCCCGGTGATTCTGACATTGTTTTCTCATGACATATTTTACTTCATGTTAGTGGTAAAATTTCATTCAAATAACTTGCGTTTATTTGTGAGAAAAATGGAAATTTGGCGAAAATTTTCCAACTTTGAATTTTTATGCCCTTAAATCACAGAGATATGGCACCCAAAAAACTTGATAACTAACATTTCCCACATGTTTACTTTACATCAGCACAATTTTGGAACCAAAATTTTTTTTTGTTAGGAAGTTATAAGGGTTAAAAGTTGACCAGCGATTTCTCATTTTTACAACACCATTTTATTTTTAGGGACCACATCACATTTGAAGCCACTTTGAGGGGTCTATATGATAGAAAATACCCAAAAGTGACACCATTCTAAAAACTGCACCCCTTAAGGTGCTCAAAACCACATTCAAGAAGTTTATTAACCCTTTAGGTGCGTCACAGGAATTTTTTTTAATATTAAAAAAAAATGAACATCTAACTTTTTTTCACAAAAAAATAATTCAGGTTCAATTTTTTTTATTTTACCAAGGGTAACAGGAGAAATTGGACTGAAAAGTTATTGTGCAATTTGTCCTGAGTACGCTGATACCTGATATGTGGGGGGGAACAACTGTTTCGGCGCATGGCAGAGCTCAGAATGGAAGGAGCGCCGTTTGACTTTTTCAATGCAAAATTGTCTGGAATTCTGATCGGACGCCATGTCACGTTTGGAGAGTCCCTGATGTACCTAAACAGTGGAAACCCCCTACAAGTGACCCCATTTTGGAAACTAGACCCCCTAAGGAACTTATCTAGATATGTGGTGAGAACTTTGAACCCACAAGGGCTTTACAGAAGTTTATAACGTACAGCGGTACAATTAAAAAATCATATTTTTTCCACAAAAATGATCTTTTCACCCAAATATTTATTTTCCCAAGGGTAGCAGGACCATAAAAGTTATTGTGCAATTTGTCCTGAGTACGCTGATACCCCACATGTGGGGGTAAACCACTATTTGGGCGTATGGCAGAGCTCGGAAGGGAAGCAGCGCCATTTGACGTTTTTGGCTGGAATTGAGATCGGACATCATGTCGCGATTGGAAAACCCCTGATGTACCTAAACAGTGGAAACCCCCCACAAATGACCCCATTTTGAAAACTAGACCCCCTAAGGAACTTATCTAGATGTGAGGTGAGCACTTTGAACCCCCAAGAGCTTCACAGAAGTTTGTAATGCCCGGGAATGAAAATAAAAAAATCGTATTTTTTCCACAAACATGATCAATTAGTCCCCAATTTTTTTATTTTCCCAAGGGTAACAGGAGAAATTGAACCCCAAAAGTTGTTGTCCAATTTGTCCTGAGTACGCTGACGCCCCATATGTGGGCGAAAACTACTGTATGGACACACGTCAGGGCTCGGAAGGGAAGTAGTGACGTTTTTGGAATGCAGACTTTGATGGAATGGTCTGCGGGTGTCATGTTGCCTTTGGAGAGCCCCTGATGTACCTAAACAGTGGAAACCCCCCACAAATGACCCCATTTTGAAAACTAGACCCCCTAAGGAACTTATCTAGATGTGTGGTGAGCAATTTGAACCCCCAAGGGCTTCACAGAAGTTTATAATGCCCGGGCATGAAAATAAAAAAATCGTTTTTTTTCCACAAACATGATCAATTAGTCCCCAATTTTTTCATTTTCCCAAGGGTAACAGGAGAAATTGGACCCCAAAAGTTGTTGTCCAATTTGTCCTGAGTACGCTGACACCCCATATGTGGGAGAAAACTACTGTATGGACACACGTCAGAGCTCGGAAGGGAAGCAGTGACGTTTTGGAATGCAGACTTTGATGGAATGGTCTGCGGGTGTCATGTGCATTTGGAGAGCCCCTGATGTACCTAATCTATTGAAACTCCCCACAAGTGACCCCATTTTGGACACTAGACCCCCCACGGAACTTATCTAGATGTGTGGTGAGCACTTTGAACCCCTAAGTGCTTCACAGAAGTTTATAACGCTCGGACGTGAAAATAAAAAAAATCATTTTTTTCCACAAAAATGATATTTTTGCCCCCAATTTTTTATTTTCCTAAGGGTAACAGGAGAAATTGGACCCCAAAAATTGTTTTGCAATTTGTCCTGAGTAGGCTGATACCCTACATGTGGGGGTAAAACACTGTTTGGGCGCATGTCAGAGCTTGGAAGGGAAGGAGCACCATTTGACTTTTTCAACTCAGAATTGGCTGGAATTGAAATCAGACGCCATGTTGCATTTGGAGAGCCCCTGATGTGCCCAAACAGTGGAAACCCCCAATTATAACTCCAACCCGAACCCCAACACACCCCTAACCCTAATCTCAGCCCTATCCCTAACCCTGGACCTAACCCTAGCCCTAACCCTAGCCCTAACCCTAACCCTAACCCTACCCTAACCTAACCCTAACCCTAACCCTAGCCCTAACCCTAACCGTGATGGAAAAATGGAAATAAATACATTTTTTTTATTTTATTATTTTTCCCTAACTAAGGGGGTGATAACGGGGGGTTTGATTTACTATGTATGGCGGTTTTTATGTTTGGCGGCTGTCGCACGCTAAAAGACGCTTTTTATTGTAAAAATAGTTTTTGCATCACCACATATTGAGAGCTATAATTTTTCCGTATTTTGACCCACTGAGTCATGTGAGGTCTTATTTTTTGCGGGACAAGTTGACGTTTTTATTGGTACCATTTTCGGGCACGTGACATTTTTTGATCGCTTTTTATTCCGATTTTTGGGACGCAGAATGAACAAAAACCAGCGTTTCATGAATTTCTTTTGGGGGGGGTGTTTACACCGTTCCGCGTGCAGTAAAATTGATAAAGCGGTTTTATTCTTCGGGTCAGTACGGTTACAGCGATACCTCATTTAGGTCGTTTTTTATGTTTTGTCGGTTTTATGCAATGAAAACTATTTTATATAAAAAATAATTATTTTTGCATCGCTTTATTCTGCGAGCTATAACTTCTTTAATTTTTCGCTGATGATGCTGTGTTGTGGCTCGTTTTTTGCAGTACAAGATGACGTTTTCAGCGGTACCATGGATATTTATATGCGTCTTTTCGATCGCGCGTTATTGCACTTTTTGTTTGGCGGTATGATGATAAATCATTATTTTTTGCTTCGTTTTTTATTTTTATTTTTTAAGGGGTTCACTAAAGGGGTTAACTTATGGGACAGTTTTATAGGGCGGGTCGTTACGGACGCGGTGATACCTAATATGTGTACTTTTATTGTTTTTTTTTTTTTTTCAAAAAATGGATTTATTTGGGGGAATATTTTTCTTTTTTTTGTAATTTATTTGGTGATTTTTTTTAAATTATTTTAACACTTTTTTTAATTTTTTTTTTACTTTATTAAATAGTCCCAGGTGGGACATCACTATCCTATGACAGATCACTGTGACAGATCAGCGATCTGTCGCAGGCAGTGCACAAGGCTTCCTCATGCCTGCGCTTTGCAGGCACTGAGGAAGCCAGCTTCCTGCAGGCCCCCGAAGGCCCCCGTCGCCATCTTGGATTCGGGGGCCTGCAGGAAAGGAGCCCCCGGCAGCGGCGCTGCACATTGCGCTGCCGTGGGGGGCTCAGGGAAGCAAGGAGGGATCCTCCTCCCTGCCGATGCTTCCCTTTAACCCCCATACACCGCGATCATGTTTGATCGCGGTGTGCAAGGGGTTAACGTGTCGGGGTGGTCCGTGACCACCCCTGATACATTGTGCCGGGTGTCAGCTGTGATAATCAGCTGACACCCGGCCGCGATCAGCGGCGCTCACCATGTGGGCGCCGCTGATCACTGTAGACGTACTATCCCGTCCATGGGCATAGGGGCCCGGGTCCCATGGATGGGATAGTACGTCTGATGTCAGGAAGGGGTTAAACTGCTTTAAATCTGCAAGAAAAAATAAGCAACATGTGTATGCGATTTCAGCAATCTCTTTCAGTTTGCTGGTACAGTAAAATACTGCATCTTTTTCTGCAACAAAATTGTGCGGAAAAAAACACAGCAAAAGCGTAATGTGTGCACATACCCTAAGGAGAAGTTGCAGCAGATTACTTTTGTCTATCTCTCGCTGGCACATTTGATGAATTTTTGGGCAGGCGTAACCAGGTCCAGTCTCACCCCAGCTCCTCAGTTCCACCCATTTTGGTGGACCTGATTCACTCCTCATCATGAAAAAAAGCAACTTTTCAAAGCTTTTTACATCAGTTTTCTGACTTAAATTCTGTGATGAATCGGCCCCATAGCCTATAGTAGACATTTTCCTATAACAGGAGTGTATCAATATAATGTGGATGTTATGAACCTTTAATAGCTGTTAGGAGCAAACTATACAACCAGACTACAGTAAAACAACTGGTCATAATTATTGTATAAAGAATAATGATAAAGTTGTTGTCCTCAGCATCACTTCTTGCCAGTGATACATTGGTGCAGGATGGAGAACTCCAAAGCACTGGACTTCATTTGTATAGTAGTCTTTTATGAAGTTATTCTAGCCTACTGTACCATGTGGAAATATTTTCAGCATAAAACAAATTTCAGTGCCTTGGTTTTCTTCTTTAAGATAACACATGTCTTATTAACCACTTTATCCCCAAGGGTGGTTTGCATGTTAGTGACCAGGCCAATTTTTACAATTCTGATCAGTGTCCCTTTATGAGGTAATAACTCTGGAATGTTTCCATGGGTCCCAGTGATTATGACATTGTTTTCTCGTGACATATTGTACTTCATGATAGTGGTAGAATTTCTTTGGTAAGTATTGTATTTATTTGTGAAAAAATGGAAATTTGGCAAAAATTTTTAAATTTTCACAAATTTCCAATTTAGAATTGTCATGCCCTTAAATCACAGAGATATCGCACATAAAATACTTAATATTTAACATTTCCCACATGTTTACTTTAAATCAGCACAACTTTGGAACCAACATTTTTTTTTGTTAGGAAGTAATAAAGGTTAAAATTTAAACAGCAATTTCTCATTTTTACACCATATCACCATATTTTTTTTAGGGACCACATCACATTTGAAGTCACTTTGATGGGTCTATATGATAGAAAATACCCAAAAGTGACACCATTATAAAAACTGCACCCCTCAAGGTGATCAAAACCACATTCAAGAAGTTTATTAACCGTTCGGGTGCTTCACAGAAATTTTTGGAATGTTCAAAAAAAATGAACATTTAACTTTTTTCACAAAAATATTATTCAGATCCATTTTTTTATTTTTACCAAGGGTAACAGGAGAAATTGGACCCCAAAAGTTGTTTTGCAATTTGTCCTTAGTACGCTGATACCCCATATGTGGGGGGAAACTACTGTTTGGGCACATGGAAGAGCTTGGAAGGGAAGGAGCGCCGTTTTACTTTTTCAACACAAAAATGTGTTGTGTCTAAACAGTGGAAACCCTGCACAATTGACATCATTTTGTAAACTAGACCCCCTAAGCAACTTATCTAGATGTGTGGTGAGCACTTTGAATCCCAAAGTGCTTCACAGAAGAACCGTAAAAATAAAAAACATATTTTATTCACAAAAATTATCTTTTTGCCCCCAATTTTTTATTTTCACAAGGGTAACAGAAGAAATTGGACCCTAAAAGGGGTTTTCTAGTTTGTCCTGAGTAGGCCGATACCCCATATGTGGGAGTAAATCACTGTTTGGACGCACAGCAGAGCTTGGAAGGGAAGGAGCACCATTTGACTTTTTCACTGCAGAATTGGCTGGAATTGAGATCGGACGCCTTGCCGCATTTGGAGAGCCCCTGCCTAAACAGTGTAAACCCCCCAATTCTAACTCCAACTCTAACCCCAACACACCCCTAACTCTGATCCCAACCCTAAACATAACCCTAATCACAAACCTAACCCTAACACACCCCTAACCCTAATCCCAACCCTAACCGTAATCCAAACCCTAACCCCAACGCTAGCCCCAACCTTAACCCTAACTTTTGCCCCAACCCTAACCCTATCTTTAGCCCAACTCATTTTAGCCCAACCCTAACCCTAATGGGAAAATGGAAATAAACACTTTCTTTTATTTTATTATTTTTCCTTAACTAAGGCTGGTTTCACATTTTCGTTTTTTTGCGCTGGAAAAAAACGCATACGATTTTCATGCGCTGCGTTTTTTTGGGGTGTGCGTTTGTATTTTCCAGACGCAGCATGTTGCATTTTTTGGCCCTGCAAAAAAGCGCATGCGCACGTATGCGCACGTTTTGCGCTAAAAATGGCCATTATAGCCTATGGATGCGCATACGTGCGCACTGGCATGCTCATGTATGTGTTTTTTTAGCGCTGCGTTTTTTTGGTAGTGTCCACTTGTTGTACTAGTTATAATCTTCTAAAGTCAAAAAAAAAAGTCTATATAAAGGAGGTGCCTGCCAAAACTCTGCCACTACTACACTGACAGATTGGAGAGCAGACAGTCAACAAGGAAACCATCTTCTATCAGCGAAGAATGTGAGTATATTACATTATATGCCTGTCCTTTTAAATTATGTATGTACTAATGATTTTTATTATTTTTACATGCAGTATGTCTTCAGAATCCGAGTATTCCCCATCGCGGCAGGAATTGGCGCAAGCAGACCGTGAGGTGATTATTTTCGTGCATCTGGTAAGTATATCTGCTGCTTCTCCAAATCTCTTACGTTTTTTTCAACTTTTTTAAGACATCGTCATCATCATCTTCTTCTGCGGACGGGACTAGTGAGGGCGAAGAGCAGGAGCAGCGAAGCCAAGTCCCGGTGGTGATACGGAATGTATGTATCAAATGATTTGTAATGTTCTTTATTTTTTATCTTCTATTTTTACTCTTTTTTATGTTTCTTTTTTTGTAACTTTTTATTCAATTTAAATTTGATTATTATAATGAATGTGTTTTGTCTAGGTTCCACAACGGGATGAAGACGTCTACCTGGATAATGAGCAGCTCATCAGCCTGGTCCAGGAGCGTTCGCCGTTGTGGGACAGCCGTGACCGGCTGCACATGGACATTGTGGTGACCCGGCGGCTATGGAATGAGGTGGCCGCAGCGTTGATGGATGGCTGGGACAGCGCCACAGCATCCTCCAAAAAGGCGTTTAGTGAGTATTTCCCTGCTCTGTATTGTGCCGCAGTGGCTGTTGTCCTTGACGGCACTGTTGGGTTTCGTGCTAGGCATATTCTAGCAGGAAACCCAACAGTGTCATCGGGGTCTACAGTGACTGCTTTGAGTATTGTATTGCTACATTGTGCCGCAGTGACTGTTGTCCTTGACGGCACTGTTGGGTTTCGTGCTAGGTGTATTCTAGCAGGAAACCCAACAGTGTCATCGGGGTCTACAGTGACTGCTTTGAGTATTGTATTGCTACATTGTGCCGCAGTGACTGTTGTCCTTGACGGCACTGTTGGGTTTCGTGCTAGGTGTATTCTAGCAGGAAACCCAACAGTGTCATCGGGGTCTACAGTGACTGCTTTTAGTATTGTATTGCTACATTGTGCCGCAGTGACTGTTGTCCTTGACGGCACTGTTGGGTTTCGTGCTAGGTGTATTCTAGCAGGAAACCCAACAGTGTCATCGGGGTCTACAGTGACTGCTTTTAGTATTGTATTGCTACATTGTGCCGCAGTGACTGTTGTCCTTGACGGCACTGTTGGGTTTCGTGCTAGGTGTATTCTAGCAGGAAACCCAACAGTGTCATCGGGGTCTACAGTGACTGCTTTGAGTATTGTATTGCTACATTGTGCCGCAGTGACTGTTGTCCTTGACGGCACTGTTGGGTTTCGTGCTAGGTGTATTCTAGCAGGAAACCCAACAGTGTCATCGGGGTCTACAGTGACTGCTTTTAGTATTGTATTGCTACATTGTGCCGCAGTGACTGTTGTCCTTGACGGCACTGTTGGGTTTCGTGCTAGGTGTATTCTAGCAGGAAACCCAACAGTGTCATCGGGGTCTACAGTGACTGCTTTGAGTATTGTATTGCTACATTGTGCCGCAGTGACTGTTGTCCTTGACGGCACTGTTGGGTTTCGTGCTAGGTGTATTCTAGCAGGAAACCCAACAGTGTCATCGGGGTCTACAGTGACTGCTTTTAGTATTGTATTGCTATATTGTGCCACAGTGACTGTTGTCCTTGACGGCACTGTTGGGTTTCGTGCTAGGTGTATTCTAGCAGGAAACCCAACAGTGTCATCGGGGTCTACAGTGACTGCTTTTAGTATTGTATTGCTACATTGTGCCGCAGTGACTGTTGTCCTTGACGGCACTGTTGGGTTTCGTGCTAGGTGTATTCTAGCAGGAAACCCAACAGTGTCATCGGGGTCTACAGTGACTGCTTTGAGTATTGTATTGCTACATTGTGCCGCAGTGACTGTTGTCCTTGACGGCACTGTTAGGTTTCGTGCTAGGTGTATTCTAGCAGGAAACCCAACAGTGTCATCCGGGTCTACAGTGACTGCTTTTAGTATTGTATTGCTATATTGTGCCGCAGTGACTGTTGTCCTTGACGGCACTGTTTTTTTTTTAACAACAGTGGACAAAGTCCGAACACGTTGGCGTTCGATCAAGGACCGCTTCAACAGTGATGTTCGTGCTGAGGGCCAGGTTCGCAGTGGATCTGCGTCAAGGACCAGAACTCGATACCGTCACTATCACGCGTTGCAGTTCCTAAGACCGGTCCTTGCCACGAGATCGTAAGTATTATAAATTTTGGGTTTTTATTTTTATTAATCTGTGTTTTTCTAATCCACAGCTGATGCTTCTTGTAAAGGCATGGTAGTAATGATTTTCCTTTCTTCCACAGCACCTGGAGCAGCACCCTGCAACCTGGCCCTGGAGCGGTCCTTCCTCGGACGTCCTCTGACCCGTCCCAGCCATCCGACAGCCAGGAAGCACCTTGCAGGTCAACCACACACACAGCTGGTGACCAGGAAGCTGGGCCATCAGGTGTTCCCCTGTCCCAGGTCTCTGCCACTGGTTATGCGGGCACTACCCGCCAGCGGCAGAGGGCCTTGGACAGGAATGTCTTGCCCGAGTTTATGCATTTGAGCGAGGCCTTTAATTCCAGCCTCAAGTCACTGTCCGACAGAGTTGAAAGCGGTTTTGCACTCATGGAACGTGGTTTTAACCACTTTGAACACCGCTTCAATTCTGTAGAACAGCGCCTTGATCGTCTGGAGGCCGACCTCAACAGACCAGCACACCATTTTTTTAGTAAGATTGAAAAGGGCATGGCGGAACACCTTAGTCCTGAGCAACAGCTGAATGTGCTGCAGGCCTGCAACAATGCTTTCTTGCAGGCTATGCAGCATAATCGGTACGGTCAGCAGTCAGTGGTGTCATTTCCACCTGTGCCACCATTGACTCGCTTCACCTCACTACCGACTACCAGGCACACAAGCCTACGGCGACATGCCATTACAACTAATGTACCTGAACAGATTTCCTCTCCTCCAAGTGTTCCTAGTTTAATTCCCTTAACTGGACTACCTTCCCCCACAAGTTTTGTTGCCCCTTCCCCTCAAACACCGTCTTCAACTGCAAGTGTTGCATATTCCCTGCACACCCCCAAATTGAAACCATCTGCCCCCAAACGCCGGAAAAAATAATTTTTTGGTTTTTTTTTGTGATTAAAAATAAATTTACATTTGTGGTTCACCATTACAAAGTTTCATTAATGTTGTTTGCGCCGCTCACACACACTGATGGGTAAATACATGTTAAAAACCAACCCAAGGCCTAGTATAGTCATATGTGAAATAACACGGACTAGTATAGTCATACCAAGGCCTAGTGTAATAACTCGAGTTTTACCAACTTGGATCTGGTTTCATGAAAAACAAACTGTTGAAACTTGTCTTAAAAATAAGTTTCTTTCTAGTTTCACCAGTTTGTTTTTTGTGAAACAAGATGCTAGTTGTTAAAAATCGAGTTATTACAGTAGGCCTTGGTATGACTATACTAGGCCGTGGTATTTCACATATGACTATACTAGTAGGCCCAAGGCCTACTATACTCATATTTGAAATACCACGGCCTAGTGTAGTCATTCCAAGGCCTAGTGTAATAACTTTAGTTTTACCAACTAGAATCTGGTTTCATGAAAAACAAACTGTTGAAACTTGTCAAGTTTCACCAGTTTGTTTTTCGTGAAACAAGATCCTAGTTGGTAAAAATCGAGTAGGCCTTGGTATGACTATACTAGGCCGTGGTATTTCACATATGACTATACTAGTAGGCCCAAGGCCTACTGTACTCATATTTGAAATACCACGGCCTAGTATAGTCATTCCAAGGCCTAGTGTAATAACTTGTAAGTTGGAATGGAGCAGATTACATTCATCCACTCAATGCTGACTTGTATTCCCCATGGACTTTCATTGGGGTTGGGTTTTGAGGGTTGTGTTTTGAGAAAATCACATACTTTTTTTTCAACTAGTTGCACAATTTTCTCTTGAAAAAAATTGGTTTCCTGATTCATGGCCTGCAGCTTTGCTCGTTCCAATATATTTCACGCAGACTATCAATGCTGCATTTTAACTCATATGTGTATTTACCTGCCCAGGTGTGTGAACATCAAAAAATTCAGTTATACATGGGAAGTATTGGAGTTTAAAAAATATAGTGCACTCAGTAATGGTATCAAATAAGGTTTTTTATTACCATAAACAAACAAAAACATTACACCATTTCATCTTGCCAGTGCACCCGTCCTACATCAGAAATAAAGTAGGCCGCAAATTGGTCCCTCATTTGGCCAACTTCAACGGATGACCTGAGAGTGTGCTGAGTGAATTCAGGCAATGGGTTAGGAGCATCATCGTCCAGTTCAAAGGTCGGGTGCTCTTTAGCCATCACAAAGTTATGTAGAACCACACAGGCCTTCACCACCTCATCGACTGTTTCAAGTTTAAGATTAATGGCCGTGCCAAGAATTCGCCATCTGGAGACAAGAATCCCAAAAGCACACTCGACAGTTCTTCTGGCCCTGGTCAGCCTGTAATTAAATATTTTTTTGGAGTGGTCCAAGTCCCGGCTGGAGTAGGGTTTCAGTAAGTTTCCGCACATTTGAAAAGCCTCATCGCCAACCATTACAAAGGGCAGTGGCGGAGCTTCGGTGTGAGGAAGAGGCCGTGGCATAGGGAAATTAAATTGGTTGCCATACAACCTCCGGCCCATGTCTGAGTTTTTAAAAGCCTGTGAGTCATTACCACGGCCAAATGCTCCAATGTCCACTGCTACAAACATACATCCGGCATCCGCAATCGCAATGAGTACTATTGAAAAGTACTTTTTGTAATTATAGTACTCAGATCCCGTTCTTTGGGGTTTGATGATCCATATGTGTTTACCATCAACAGCTCCCAAACAGTTGGGAAAATTGCATACTGTCCAGAATTTGTCAGCAATTTCCATCCACTTTTCAGCGGTGGGCAGGGGCATAAATTCTGGACAAAGAACATTCCAGAGAGCCTGGCAGGTGTCAGCAACAATTCCAGACAAGGTAGAGATTCCAATACGGTACTGGAAGTGTAGTGAAGATAGGGTTTCTCCAGTCGCCAGGAATCTGTGAACAGACAAAGAAGTAAAATTAATATTTATGTATATTATTTTAAAAAACTATAAAATAAAATATTAGTACATTCACGAAAACTAATTACCCAAGGTTTTGAATACTAAATTTAAAAAAAAAACATCAGACCGCACCCCTTGGTTTTTAAAACATACCGTAATGTCACCAGTAGCCGTTCCTCAGGAGGAATCGCATGACGGAGCTGTGTGTCCTGTCTCCGGATGGATTGTTGGACACGAGCAAGCAAATCCATGAAACTTTCGTGGGACATCCGGATATAATCTGTAAATTTCTCCGGGTTTGACTGGAGCTCGCTGTAGAGGGTGTGGTATGCCCCACGGCTCTCCCGGAGTTCAACAATCGGATGTATCCACATACGCCGCCGTCTTCGCTGCCTCTCTCTCTTCCTTTGTTCATGGCAAGCAACTGTATACGCCTGAGCCATCGCGATGTCCAAATCCAAGTTGAAGTGAAAACTCTTCCAGCGCAGATCCATGGTCACGAGAAGAATCAAGCAAATGTGAAGAATACTGTAGACAGGGTCTATATATTAACATACCACACCCACAATGAAGTCCCATTGGTCTTGTGTGTTGTTGAATGGTTGTTTTTTCTTTTTTGTGGGGTTTTTCCAAAATCTGTAAAAAAACGCAAACGCACAAAAAACGCATACAAACGCGCAAAAACGCTGCGTTTTTTTCCTGCATGCGCATAAAAATGCTTGAAAAAAACGCAGCGTTTGTATGCATTTGTATGCGTTTTTTCAATGCGTTTTTTTGCGGGAAAAACGCGCTGCAAAAAAAAGCAAGTGTGAAACTAGCCTAAGGGGGTTATAAAGCAGGTTTGATTTACTATTTTTTATTTTGATCACTGTGATAGGGTCTATCACAGTGGTCAAAATGAACCAATAGGAAAAAATCTCTTATTGTTGCCGGGTGGCGCCTGACAGATCTCGGCAGGCGCACTGCACATGCGCCCTCCATTTTCTCCCAGAAGAAAAAGCCGGTGGCCCAAGGGACTTCAGGGGGCCTGCCTGGACAACAGAGGTACTGGGGGGGTGATTGGGGGACAGGGGACCCTATTTCTCTCTCCTCTGATATGCGATCACATCAGAGGAGAGAGAAATTAAATGGAAAATCAGACTTTTTTTTGCGGTCACCGTTAAACCATTAATAACAGTGATCGCAACACTGGGGACAGTAAAAAACAACCTGAATTATGTTCTCTGTGGTCTCGGCTACCCCCAGCAGCTGAGACCCCGTTGAAATTCTTAAGCTGGGGGGCGCGATAACCTTAAACCTCAGCGCCGTTAAAAAGCGGCCCTGTGGTTTAAGTACCCTTAAATGCTGCTGTTTAAAGGCATATCGGTGATCATTAAGGAGTTAAATGTAACTCTCATCATTCTCCCCTGTTCGCGCCAATCGCTGGCAGAGCAGGGGAGAATGATGAGAGCTGTGTTCAGCACCTGGCGCTGGGGAACAATGCTTATTGCAATGCTTCTTCCCTGGTGCCTGTCTATGTGGTACTGCTGCGGCACACACATGCCACACGTGTGCCACAAGTGTAACACAGGCGGACACTGACATCTCCAGTACCGGACATGTGAAAGAGGCCTTATAGCAGGTTTTTATGTTTAGCAGCTGTCACACTCTAAAAGATGCATTTTATTGTAAAAAATAGTTTTTGCATCACCACATTTTGAGAGCTATAATTTTTCCATATTTTGGCCCACAGAGTCATGTGAGGTCTTGTTTTTTGCAGGACGAGCTGATGTTTTTATTGGTATAGTTTTTGGGCACATGACATTTTTTGATCACTTTCTATTCTGATTTTTGAGAGACAGAATGAGCAAAAACCAACAATTCATGAATTTCTTTTTGTGGGGGCGTTTACATCGTTCCGCATGTGGTAAAATTGATAAGGCAGTTTATTCTTCAGGTCAGTACAATGACAGCAATACCTCATTTACATAATTTTTTTATGTTTTGGTGCTTTTATATAATAAAAGCTATTTTATGGAAAATAAATAATTGTTTTTGCATCACTTTATTCTGCAAGCTATAACTTTTTTGCTGATGATGCTGTATGGTGGCTCGTTTTTTGCGGGACAAGATGATGTTTTCAGCTATGCCATATTTATTTATATCCATCTTTTTGATCGTGTGCTATTCCACTTTTTGTTCGGCGTTATGATGATAAAGCATTGTTTTTTGCCTTTTTATAGTATTCACTAAAGAGGCTAACTAGTGGGACAGGTTTATAGACCGGGTCATTGCGGACGCGGCGATACCAAATATGTGTACTTTTATTGTTTTTTTCATTCAAATATTTATTTAGTGATAGAATAAATATTGCTTTTTTATTATTTTTTATTTTTTAAATATTTTTACAATTATTTAATTTATTTATTTTTTACTTAATTATAATTTTTACACTCTGTCCCACTATGGGACAATTATTTTTTTCAGGCCGATCGCTTCTATAGCATGCAGATAAAGCAGCATCTGCATGCTATAGAAGTTGTCAGTGCTGCACTTACTGCACACTAACCTGAGAGACTTCCTGACATGCACTGCGCATGATAGGAAGTTTCTCAGCTCTTGTAACCCAGATTTCATCATAATGACATCAGGTTACCATGGCAGTGATCGGGACCCCGGGTCACGCCACAGGGTCTCCGATCCAAAGGCAGAGGGGCTGTCAGCCCTCTGCCTGCCCTCAAAATGCTGCGATCATGTTTGATCGCAGCATTTCAGGGGTTAAAGTGCCGGGAGCAGTCCGTGATTGCTCCTGGCACTTAGTGCCGGGTGTCAGCTGTAAGAATCAGCTGACACCTGGCCACGATCGGCCGCACACCATTCGTGTGCGCGGCCGATCGCTTTGACGCACTATACAGTCCATGGTCAAATTGTGCCGGGGCACATGGACGGTATAGTGTGTCAGCTGTCAGAAAGGGGTTAAGATAATTATTACTTATTAAAGTATAGTTCAGCCCTTTGTTTAAAACGTGTCTGTATGAATAATAAACTACGGCATTCAGTCTTAAAATATTACAGTGTATTGTTTCTAATATTAGAATAATAGAGATGAGCGAATAATTTGAAATTCTAATTCACAGGCTTCGCTGAAGTTTCACCCAAAATTAGTGAATACATTTGATCGAATCTCCATACTGGTGTGAAGGAGGCTCTGCTGTCGAAACCCCCCCTTTAAGATCCTATGACAATATAATAGATTGTTATGTCTTGGATGTTGTTTTACTTATGTTGTTGCTTTCAGCACTTAGTTAGCCAGCTGTTAGGGTTAACTATTGGGACCAGCCCATGGTAGAAGGCGTTAAGTGGACATAGGAAATTCAGTTTACTATTTGTCATAGAGTTGGTGGAATGTGTAACAAAGGCAACAGGCGGAGTAGTTATGGCCAAGTTATTTAAAGGCACAGTACATAGACAGAGTTCACTGAGCAAATGGTAAGGGAGTACCCCTCGGGGCCTTGCACATAGATAGATTGCACCTACACAGCTTTTCCTACGAGTTACCTTACTCTTCCTCTGGTCACAGCAGTCCAGGCAAATAAGGGTCTGGAAGGCAGCTGTACTCCAACTAGGAAAAGGAACTTTTATTGAACAAGCAATGAAGGATGGACAATTTCAACACTGTCTTCCTGCTCTCTCACTGACACTTTCTGCAGCCGAACCCACAACAGCCGTAGCAGCCGAAGTTCACAGTAGTCCAATACCTGGCATCTGAGTGCCTAAGACCCCTTCAACAAAGGCCTTTCCCAAGTCCTGGGAGCCTGTGTTGTAGTCCTTCAGTCCATATAGCTAGTTGAACCGGAGCATTAAATTTCTCCCATTCGGGAGTCTGGCAATGCCCCAACTGTAACACACATCTGCCCTGGCCAAGTACCTGGACTTTCTGACCGGGAATTAACAGCTTCCTCTTCCCTTGAGGTTGTAAGTCCAGCCTGCAACATTAACTCTTTCCCTACTCCTAACTATACACATGCAGCAAATACACATAGATGGTTTTAAGGGGAACATCATGTCAGGCGGCAACATTTTCCTGCAGTTGCGTAAAGGTAAAAGCACACACACCTGGCCATGATCGCACTTTAACGTGGTGGGGCACAGATATGACCCTCTGCCGTTACACTAGAAATGAAAGAGTCCTGTGCTTGACTTGAAACTCTGATCTCTGACTGACCACCAATGTGCAAGGTTTGATAACCAATTAGATGTCACAGATGCAGGGCATTATGGGGAAACCATACAAAACAGCATTAGGCTGCCAACTCATGCTTCAGCAGTGTGGAAAATGATACCATTTTTTTTTTTGTTTTCACAATCAGTTACAATTTGCTTGGATGTTATTGACCTGCTCACTCCTGGTATATGAACCAAATGGTATGACCACCTCTGAATGTCATTGTCCAGATTATATAGGAATACATTTCTGTACAAAAAGTAAATTAACTTTGTAATACATTATTTTATATTTGTGGTGGTAATAAGATACGACGTATATTATACACAAAGTACTGCATTTTCCATGAACGTTTAAATGCATAAAATAATGTATTCTAAAGAATAAAGTTAATTGGTATAAAATAATAATAAATAATATCATACGTAAGTCACCATACATTATATAGAGCTGAAATGTGTATTTGAAACAAAGACTCCAATTGAATGTTTGGAAATATTTGTGTGATGAATTATGTACAATTTAGTTATTAAACCTGGCACAGATGAAGCCCGTTTTATCAATGGTACCACTTTACAAATGAAAAGGAAATTGCTTTTTGACAGGAAGTTATATGAACAATTAAATCAAGGCACTATATTTAGATAAAATATATATTTTAAGGCCACTAAAGGTAGATGTGATGGGGTTAGATTTATCACTGACCATTATTAGCTTGCATGTCAATTTGAAGACTGTATTTTTACTGTTGGGCATTAATACACTGAAAACCTAACTATTATTTCCCTAAAGGATGGATTTTTTTTTGGTTCAAGCATCATTCATAAAAGGATGAAAAAAATCAGTACAGCCAGAAAATATAGCTACAAGGAAATATTAATATTATAAAGTAAAAAAAAAATTAAATAGGTGTAGGAAATTTCCAAAGAATGTTCATTAATAAATAAAAAGGCAAATCAAACAAACAAACTTAACCTCTTGTAGGTTTAACTACTTAGTAATAAACTGTATTATTACCTTGACCACATAATGTAAGCCATATAGTGCAAAAATAGTAGCTATGCAAAGACGTATAATGTGTAGATCTGTAGTTGGAGAGGAAGGTGTTTCATCAATATCAATACAGCAATACAGTGGATGCAATAGCGAAATGTAGTCTGTGGTTCAGGAGGAGGTTAATAAATGGGATATTGGGTTTATAAGTTTAGTCTCATGACAGGTCCTTTTAGATTTTTAATGAATCAATCATATACACAATATCAAGGCCAAACCAAGGGTCCTCAAGTCTTTGTTTTTGTTCATAGAACAAAGCAATCATGAATTATCTTTCCACGTCAAATAGAGTACTAGCAATTAGTGTTGAGCATTCCGATACCGCAAGTATCGGGTATCGGCCGATATTAGCGGTATCGGAATTCCGATACTGACTTCCGATACTTTTGTCATATCGGATACCGGAATCGGAATCGGAAGTTCCCATCATGCTATGAGCCTGCTTGCTTTGATTAAGCCAATGGGAATCCTCCGAAGTGTGGGCACATCCTGTTAGGCATGTAGGCATGTTAACTATTGGCATGGCTGTGATTGGCTGCCAAAATGATGTCATGATGCACTATAAAAGCCACCGCAGCCGCCATTTCTGGTTCACTCTGCTGTGAATTCAGTTAGGGACAGGCTGCTGTAGAAGACTGTGAGGGACAGTTAGAAATAGCGATTCCACCAAACATCTAGTGCTTTACCCAGGCTACATAAACCACCACTGTAGCCTTCTTTGCCCTAGCAGCAGTGTTCACAGCTGTCTGCAAGGGCTGTGTGAGTGCAGCTCACGCTGTGGAGTGGGTCCTGCAGCCACGTCAGGTTGTAGGCTGCCCAGCGTGCCTCACTGCTGCCTCATACATCTTTTAATTTTTGAGCTGCATTTTTTACATAATTTCAATCTAGTGTGCTTCCATCCGTATCCATATACGTTGGTTGCAAACACTAGTAGTAGACAGCGGAGCCTTTCTGCAGCCTTTCAGTGCTAGTGTCCACTTTGCTGCACTGTTCACGGCTGTCTGAGAGGTCTCTGACTGTGTGTGAGTGCAGCTCACGCTGAGTAGTGTGTCCTGCAGCTACGTCTGGTTGTAGGACGCTCAGCGTGTCACTGCCTCACACATTTTTCTTTTATTGCAGCTCATTTTTTCTTCTATTAGTGTGCATCCATCCGTCTCCATCTACGGTGGTTGCAAACACTATATAGGAGTACACAGCGGAGCCTTTCTGCAGCCTGTCAGTGCCAGTGCCCACTTAGCTGCACTGTTCACGGCTGTCTGAGAGGTCTCTGACTGTGTGTGAGTGCAGCTCACGCAGAGTAGAGTGTCCTGCAGCTACGTCTGGTTGTAGGACGCTCAACGTGCGTCACTGCCTCACACATATTTGTCTTTGAGTGCAGCTCATTTTTTCTTCTCCTATTAGTGTGCATTCATCCGTATCCATCAACATTGGTTGGTTGCAAACACTATATAGGAGTAGATAGAGGAGCCTCATTAGTAATACCCAATTTTTTTGGAGCCTCATCTTTTACATTGTAGGTTACCTGCCTGCATTGTAATAGCTCCAAAAAGTTGGTGATACTATCAGTTTCAATTCTTTGTTCACATACTTTGAGTTTGTTTCCAACAAAGAAACCACAAAAAAAGTTCACCAAACACTACATTTGGAACTTGTGTAGGCCACATCAGCTCCTATTGAAGTGTAGTCCACACACACACACACTTCATAAAATTAGTGTTTCTTGTACCTGTAACCAGCTGTTCAGGAATAAGCACACTAAGGCCCCCCTTTGTACTTTTCTGCCTATCTTAAGCAGTCTGGCAAGATGAAGAAGGCAGGGAGTAAGGCGCGTGGGCGTGGGCGTGGAGTTTCAGCAGGGAGAGGACGTGGGGATTCTGCAGGGAGAGGACGTGGGGATTCTGCAGGTAGAGGACGTGGGGATTCTGGGCCTCCTGCGGGCACCAGTGGATCAGCATCCCCCAGTTTTAGCAGGCAACAGTCCTTTATGCGCAGCTTTGTAGGACCTCAACGTACCCCACTGCTGCGGGAGGAACAAATTGAAGCCGTTGTCGGATGGATGGCAGCTAACGCATCGACTTCAATTACTTCCACAGCCTCTCAGGACCAGAGCACCGAAGAGCAACCATCTGTCTCTTCACCACCTGCCAAAGTGCCCAGGCAGTCAGAGAGACATGGACAGGAGCCATCACAGTCTCTACTTCTGTTCTTGGAATCTGTTGGCTTGGAAAGAGGGGGCCAGCCAAGCAGCATTCCTGAATGTGAAGAAGAGGGAGTATGCAGTGATGCGCAACTTCTTTGTCCCTCTGAATCTGAAGAGGCGAGTGGGCCAGTGCCTATGGTCAGCACACCTCAGTACGCATCAGATGATGACGAGACTCAGTTGCCACTTTCTGGTGCATACGGTGCTGGCGAGACAACCCCGGAGAAGCAGCTGTTTGAAGAGGGGAGGGAAGATGATGAGGTCCTTGACCCATCATGGCGTGAGGAACAGGAAGGTGGTGGGAGCAGCTCGGAGGAAGAGATTCCCCTACCGGCCAAAACAGGAGGCAGAGGGAGGGGGAAGACTTGGTTGCCTGTACCCTCCACTTCGGCAACCGTTAGGAGCATTCCTCATTCCAAAGGCAAAACGGGCGCTCCCAAGAGTTGCAGTGCGTGGTCCTTTTTTGACACAGTTGCAGATGACATTTGCTTTGTCAAATGCAAGCTGTGTCATCAGATAGTCAAAAGAGGGAGAAATGTCAGCAACCTCAATACCACAAATATGTGGAAACATGTGCGCACCAAGCACGAGTTGGAGTTGTAGAGACACCCTGAAGACGTAGGCCAACGTACAGCACCACCTACCACCTCTTCAGTTCGTGTTGGGGCCTCTTCCTCCAGCTCACACACTGCTGGTTCGGCTTCCTCACAGGATCGCCAAGGAAGAACCTCTGCCACTGTTGTCCGGAGACCCTGTCAGATTCCACCCATAGCAGCACGTTCCCATCCATCACAGCCATCGGTAGCACAGGCATGGGATAAAAGGCGCCCTTACTCGGCAAACCATCCCAGAGCACAGTCTCTGAATGCTGGCATTGCCAAACTTCTGGCAGTTGAAATGCTGTCATTCAGGCTGGTGGACACTGACACCTTCCGGGACTTAATGGCATTGGCAGTCCCCCAATACAACGTGCCCAGCCGCTTTTATTTCAGCAGGCGAGCCGTCCCTGCCCTGCAGAAACATGTTGAGGGCAAAATAAAACATGCGCTACTAAACGCCGTTAGTAGCAAGGTCCACCTGACCACCGATGCGTGGACCAGTAACCATGGACAGGGACGATACCTTTCCCTCACTGCCCACTGGGTCAATGTTGTGGAGCCAGGTACAGATCTGGAGAGTGACGCTGTACGTGTTCTTCCAACGCCAAGGATTGCAGGACTCCAGTCTGTACACATAGACTCCTCCTCCTACTCAAGTTCCTCAGAAACAGCAGAGCAGGAGCCTGTTACGACCGATATGAGCACAGCCGTGGCCAAACGTCAACAGGCTGTACTCAAATTAATTTCTTTGGGGAATCGAAGCCACACAGCGCAGGAGCTCTGGAATGCTAGCAAGCAGGAGAGCGATGTGTGGTTTGGGCCAGCGAATCTCCAGCCGGGCTTGGTAGTGTGTGACAATGGCCGAAATCTGGTGGCAGCTCTTGGCCTAGGCAACCTCACACACATCCCATGTCTGGCACATGTGCTTAACTTGGTCGTGCAGAGCTTTCTGAGGGACTATCCGGATCTTGATGCACTGTTGCACAAGGTCCGCATAGAGTGCGCTCACTTGCGGCGTTCCAGTACGGCAAGATCGCGCCTCGCTACTCTGCAGCGACGATTTGGCCTTCCGGAACATCGCATCATATGTGACCTACCCACCCGGTGGAATTCAACGTTACATATGTTGGAGCGGTTGTGTGAGCAGCAGGCAGCAGTCATGGAGTACCAGCTGCATCAGGCGCAAACAAGTCGCACTGTGCGCCGTTCACACTTCAGCACCATTGAGTGGGCCTCTATGAAGGACATCTGCCTCGTTTTGCGTGCCTTCGATGAATCCACGCGGATGGCGAGTGCAGATGATGCACTAGTCAGCATGACTGTCCCCCTTATCTGCCTGCTTCAACAAACACTGCAAGCACTAAGGGATGAGGTTTCGGAAGAGGTGGAGGATGAGGAGTCCCAAATGCCATCTGCTTCTGGACAGTCTGCGCTACGTGTTTCCTCACAAAGGCCTAGGCAGGGGACACTTTGTGAGGAGGATGAGGAGGAGTCGATGGAGGAGGAAGACATCTCTCCAGAGGAGGGAGGTACACAAACCTCTACTCAGTATGTACAGCGAGGGTGGGGTGATGCAGAGCAGGCCGAGGTCACGCCTCAAACAGGGGACAGCGGTTCTTTGGCAGTTGGGAGTCTGCAGCACATGGTTGATTTCATGCTGCAGTGCCTGAGAAACGACCGCCGCATCACCCACATTCTCGTCTCGGCTGATTATTGGGTGTACACCCTCCTAGATCCTCGCTACCGGGACAGCGCACAAAGGCTCATACCAACGTTGAACCGGGAGCGTAAACTGCGGGAGTACGAAGAGTCACTGGTGCAGTCCATAATGTTTTCCATTCCACCCGACAGCATTGTTGCTAGTGCTGTACAAAGCAGCTCTGTGCGTCGAGGCAGTGGAGGAAACTCTGCACAAAGAGGGAGCAGAGGCAGCGCCGCAGCACAAGGCAAGACCACTATGGCCCAAATGTGGCAAAGTTTTGTGCGTCCACCACAATTGTCTACACCATCAGCGACGCCTCGAGTCAGCAGGAGGCAACGCTTCCATCAGATGGTGTCAGACTACATGTCTTGCCCTGTCACTGTACTCCCAGATGGCTCTTCCCCCTTCAAGTTTTGGGTCTCTAAGCTGGATACATGGCCAGAGCTTAGCCAGTATGCATTGGAGGTGCTGGCTTGCCCTGCTGCCAGTGTATTATCGGAACGTGTCTTTAGTGCCGCAGGTGGTGTACTAACAGACCGTCGCACGCGACTATCTTCCGATAATGTTGACCGGCTGACTTTTCTGAAAATGAACAAGGCCTGGATCTCCAAAGACTTTGCCATTCCTCTTACACACTAAATTAGTGGTTGGCAACTGTATCCAGGTCTGCTGGTGTGTTCATTTTTCTACCACCTGAACTATAATCCCTGTGCTTCAACACAGCCAGTTGTCGCTCAGATGTGTCGTCTGCACAGAGAAACACACTAGCTCCTGTGTTAGTGGGGTTCAGTAACGCCAGCTGATCCCCTGCTGTGTGGACGGCAAAGTCACCAGCTCCATCAACATTCAAACCACTACTGATTTTTAACCGTGCCCAACTAAGGTCTCTGGCTCCACTGTCTCTACTATTTCCCCTGACCTCCAACCCCGCCATCTACATCTCTGAAGTGGCGTCAGCACAATCTACACTTGTTCCTGTGTTCCTGTGGCTCAGTCCCATCAGTTTATCGCCTGATGTGTGTCCGGCAAGGTCTCCTGCTCTGTCCACATTCCCATAACCAGTAGTGGGAATGAGGACAGAGCTGGCGAACTTGCCGGACAAACATCAGGGGATCAACTGACGGGACTGAGCACCAGTAACACAGGAACAAGTGTAGATTGTGCTAACGCCACTTCAGAGATGTAGCTGGCGGGGTTGGAGGCCAGGGTAAATAGTAGAGACAGTGGAGCCAGAGGCCTAAGTGGAGCATGGTTAGAATCAGTAGTAGTCAACAACCTCAATAAAAACCGCTGCCCATTGGCCTCTGCATGCGGCATGCGTAATCCTGGGCTCCAACAGCGTCAGTTGGTGTTCAGAAGTGTCATCTCCACAGAGCCAAACACATTCGTTCAAGTGTTAGTGGGGTTCAGCACTGCCAGCTGTTCCCCTGCTGTGGAGATGGCAAGTCTCCTGCTGCCTACACCTGCCAAAATCCAGTAGGCCCCAGCCTGCTCCACGCCTGATCCTGGGCTCCAACAGCGTCAGTTGGTGTTCAGAAGTGTCGTCTCCACAGAGCCAAACACATTCGTTCAAGTGTTAGTGGGGTTCAGCACTGCCAGCTGTTCCCCTGCTGTGGAGATGGCAAGTCTCCTGGTGCCTACACCTGCCAAAATCCAGTAGGCCCCAGCCTGCTCCACGCCTGATCCTGGGCTCCAACAGCGTCAGTTGGTGTTCAGAAGTGTCATCTCCACAGAGCCAAACACATTCGTTCAAGTGTTAGTGGGGTTCAGCACTGCCAGCTGTTCCCCTGCTGTGGAGATGGCAAGTCTCCTGCTGCCTACACCTGCCAAAATCCAGTAGGCCCCAGCCTGCTCCTCGCCTAATCCTGGGCTCCAACAGCGTCAGTTGGTGTTCAGAAGTGTCGTCTCCACAGAGCCAAACACATTCGTTCAAGTGTTAGTGGGGTTCAGCACTGCCAGCTGTTCCCCTGCTGTGGAGATTGCAGTCTCTCCTGCTGCCTCCGCATTCCAAAGACAGTAGGCCTCTGCCTACACCCTCCTATTTCCTGGGCTTCAACTCAGCCAGTTGTAGCTCGGAAGTGCCGTCCACACGGAAAGAGACACTTGCTCCCGTGTCTCAGTGGGGTTCAGTAACGTCAGCTGATCCCCTGCTGTGTGGATGGCAGTCTCTCCTGCTGTCTCCACATTCCAAATACAGTAGGCCTCTGCCTACACCCTCCTATTTCCTGGGCTTCAACACAGCCAGTTGTAGCTCGGAAGTGCCGTCCACACGGAAAGAGACACTTGCTCCCGTGTCTCAGTGGGGTTCAGTAACGTCAGCTGATCCCCTGCTGTGTGGATGGCAGTCTCTCCTGCTGTCTCCACATTCCAAATACAGTAGGCCTCTGCCTACACCCTCCTATTTCCTGGGCTTCAACACAGCCAGTTGTAGCTCGGAAGTGCCGTCCACACGGAAAGAGACACTTGCTCCCGTGTCTCAGTGGGGTTCAGTAACGTCAGCTGATCCCCTGCTGTGTGGATGGCAGTCTCTCCTGCTGTCTCCACATTCCAAATACAGTAGGCCTCTGCCTACACCCTCCTATTTCCTGGGCTTCAACACAGCCAGTTGTAGCTCGGAAGTACCGTCCACACGGAAAGAGACACTTGCTCCCGTGTCTCAGTGGGGTTCAGTAACGTCAGCTGATCCCCTGCTGTGTGGATGGCAGTCTCTCCTGCTGTCTCCACATTCCAAATACAGTAGGCCTCTGCCTACACCCTCCTATTTCCTGGGCTTCAACACAGCCAGTTGTAGCTCGGAAGTGCCGTCCACACGGAAAGAGACACTTGCTCCCGTGTCTCAGTGGGGTTCAGTAACGTCAGCTGATCCCCTGCTGTGTGGATGGCAGTCTCTCCTGCTGTCTCCACATTCCAAATACAGTAGGCCTCTGCCTACACCCTCCTATTTCCTGGGCTTCAACACAGCCAGTTGTAGCTCGGAAGTGCCGTCCACACGGAAAGAGACACTTGCTCCCGTGTCTCAGTGGGGTTCAGTAACGTCAGCTGATCCCCTGCTGTGTGGATGGCAGTCTCTCCTGCTGTCTCCACATTCCAAATACAGTAGGCCTCTGCCTACACCCTCCTATTTCCTGGGCTTCAACACAGCCAGTTGTAGCTCGGAAGTGCCGTCCACACGGAAAGAGACACTTGCTCCCGTGTCTCAGTGGGGTTCAGTAACGTCAGCTGATCCCCTGCTGTGTGGATGGCAGTCTCTCCTGCTGTCTCCACATTCCAAATACAGTAGGCCTCTGCCTACACCCTCCTATTTCCTGGGCTTCAACACAGCCAGTTGTAGCTCGGAAGTGCCGTCCACACGGAAAGAGACACTTGCTCCCGTGTCTCAGTGGGGTTCAGTAACGTCAGCTGATCCCCTGCTGTGTGGATGGCAGTCTCTCCTGCTGTCTCCACATTCCAAATACAGTAGGCCTCTGCCTACACCCTCCTATTTCCTGGGCTTCAACACAGCCAGTTGTAGCTCGGAAGTGCCGTCCACACGGAAAGAGACACTTGCTCCCGTGTCTCAGTGGGGTTCAGTAACGTCAGCTGATCCCCTGCTGTGTGGATGGCAGTCTCTCCTGCTGTCTCCACATTCCAAATACAGTAGGCCTCTGCCTACACCCTCCTATTTCCTGGGCTTCAACACAGCCAGTTGTAGCTCGGAAGTGCCGTCCACACGGAAAGAGACACTTGCTCCCGTGTCTCAGTGGGGTTCAGTAACGTCAGCTGATCCCCTGCTGTGTGGATGGCAGTCTCTCCTGCTGTCTCCACATTCCAAATACAGTAGGCCTCTGCCTACACCCTCCTATTTCCTGGGCTTCAACACAGCCAGTTGTAGCTCGGAAGTGCCGTCCACACGGAAAGAGACACTTGCTCCCGTGTCTCAGTGGGGTTCAGTAACGTCAGCTGATCCCCTGCTGTGTGGATGGCAGTCTCTCCTGCTGTCTCCACATTCCAAATACAGTAGGCCTCTGCCTACACCCTCCTATTTCCTGGGCTTCAACACAGCCAGTTGTAGCTCGGAAGTGCCGTCCACACGGAAAGAGACACTTGCTCCCGTGTCTCAGTGGGGTTCAGTAACGTCAGCTGATCCCCTGCTGTGTGGATGGTAGTCTCTCCTGCTGTCTCCACATTCCAAATACAGTAGGCCTCTGCCTACACCCTCCTATTTCCTGGGCTTCAACACAGCCAGTTGTAGCTCGGAAGTGCCGTCCACACAGAAAGAGACACTTGCTCCCGTGTCTCAGTGGGGTTCAGTAACATCAGCTGATCCCCTGCTGTGTGGATGGCAGTCTCTCCTGCTGTCTCCACATTCCAAATACAGTAGGCCTCTGCCTACACCCTCCTATTTCCTGGGCTTCAACACAGCCAGTTGTAGCTCGGAAGTACCGTCCACACGGAAAGAGACACTTGCTCCCGTGTCTAAGTGGGGTTCAGTAACGTCAGATGATCCCCTGCTGTGTGGATGGCAGTCTCTCCTGCTGTCTCCACATTCCAAATACAGTAGGCCTCTGCTACACCCTCCTATTTCCTGGGCTTCAACACAGCCAGTTGTAGCTCGGAAGTGCCGTCCACACGGAAAGAGACACTTGCTCCCGTGTCTCAGTGGGGTTCAGTAACGTCAGCTGATCCCCTGCTGTGTGGATGGCAGTCTCTCCTGCTGTCTCCACATTCCAAATACAGTAGGCCTCTGCCTACACCCTCCTATTTCCTGGGCTTCAACACAGCCAGTTGTAGCTCGGAAGTGCCGTCCACACGGAAAGAGACACTTGCTCCCGTGTCTCAGTGGGGTTCAGTAACGTCAGCTGATCCTCTGCTGTGTGGATGGCAGTCTCTCCTGCTGTCTCCACATTCCAAATACAGTAGGCCTCTGCCTATACCCTCCTATTTCCTGGGCTTCAACACAGCCAGTTGTAGCTCGGAAGTGCCGTCCACACGGAAAGAGACACTTGCTCCCGTGTCTCAGTGGGGTTCAGTAACGTCAGCTGATCCCCTGCTGTGTGGATGGCAGTCTCTCCTGCTGTCTCCACATTCCAAATACAGTAGGCCTCTGCCTACACCCTCCTATTTCCTGGGCTTCAACACAGCCAGTTGTAGCTTGGAAGTGCCGTCCACACGGAAAGAGACACTTGCTCCCGTGTCTCAGTGGGGTTCAGTAACGTCAGCTGATCCCCTGCTGTGTGGATGGCAGTCTCTCCTGCTGTCTCCACATTCCAAATACAGTAGGCCTCTGCCTACACCCTCCTATTTCCTGGGCTTCAACACAGCCAGTTGTAGCTCGGAAGTGCCGTCCACACGGAAAGAGACACTTGCTCCCGTGTCTCAGTGGGGTTCAGTAACGTCAGCTGATCCCCTGCTGTGTGGATGGCAGTCTCTCCTGCTGTCTCCACATTCCAAATACAGTAGGCCTCTGCCTATACCCTCCTATTTCCTGGGCTTCAACACAGCCAGTTGTAGCTCGGAAGTGCCGTCCACACGGAAAGAGACACTTGCTCCCGTGTCTCAGTGGGGTTCAGTAACGTCAGCTGATCCCCTGCTGTGTGGATGGCAGTCTCTCCTGCTGTCTCCACATTCCAAATACAGTAGGCCTCTGCCTACACCCTCCTATTTCCTGGGCTTCAACACAGCCAGTTGTAGCTCGGAAGTGCCGTCCACACGGAAAGAGACACTTGCTCCCGTGTCTCAGTGGGGTTCAGTAACGTCAGCTGATCCCCTGCTGTGTGGATGGCAGTCTCTCCTGCTGTCTCCACATTCCAAATACAGTAGGCCTCTGCCTACACCCTCCTATTTCCTGGGCTTCAACACAGCCAGTTGTAGCTTGGAAGTGCCGTCCACACGGAAAGAGACACTTGCTCCCGTGTCTCAGTGGGGTTCAGTAACGTCAGCTGATCCCCTGCTGTGTGGATGGCAGTCTCTCCTGCTGTCTCCACATTCCAAATACAGTAGGCCTCTGCCTACACCCTCCTATTTCCTGGGCTTTAACACAGCCAGTTGTAGCTCGGAAGTGCCGTCCACACGGAAAGAGACACTTGCTCCCGTGTCTCAGTGGGGTTCAGTAACGTCAGCTGATCCCCTGCTGTGTGGATGGCAGTCTCTCCTGCTGTCTCCACATTCCAAATACAGTAGGCCTCTGCCTACACCCTCCTATTTCCTGGGCTTCAACACAGCCAGTTGTAGCTCGGAAGTGCCGTCCATACGGAAAGAGACACTTGCTCCCGTGTCTCAGTGGGGTTCAGTAACGTCAGCTGATCCCCTGCTGTGTGGATGGCAGTCTCTCCTGCTGTCTCCACATTCCAAATACAGTAGGCCTCTGCCTACACCCTCCTATTTCCTGGGCTTGAATACAGCCAGTTGTAGCTCGGAAGTGCCATCCACACGGAAAGAGACACTTGCTCCCGTGTCTCAGTGGGGTTCAGTAACGTCAGCTGATCCCCTGCTGTGTGGATGGCAGTCTCTCCTGCTGTCACCACATTCCAAATACAGTAGGCCTCTGCCTACACCCTCCTATTTCCTGGGCTTTAACACAGCCAGTTGTAGCTCGGAAGTGCCGTCCACATGGAAAGAGACACTTGCTCCCGTGTCTCAGTGGGGTTCAGTAACGTCAGCTGATCCCCTGCTGTGTGGATGGCAGTCTCTCCTGCTGTCACCACATTCCAAATACAGTAGGCCTCTGCCTATACCCTCCTATTTCCTGGGCTTCAACACAGCCAGTTGTAGCTCGGAAGTGCCGTCCACACGGAAAGAGACACTTGCTCCCGTGTCTCAGTGGGGTTCAGTAACGTCAGCTGATCACCTGCTGTGTGGATGGTAGTCTCTCCTGCTGTCACCACATTCCAAATACAGTAGGCCTCTGCCTACACCCTCCTATTTCCTGGGCTTCAACACAGCCAGTTGTAGCTCGGAAGTGCCGTCCACACGGAAAGAGACACTTGCTCCCGTGTCTCAGTGGGGTTCAGTAACGTCAGCTGATCCCCTGCTGTGTGGATGGCAAAGTCTCCTGCTGCCTACACAGTCGTACTACTACTGATTTTTAACCGTGCTCCAATTAGGCCTGTGGCTCCACTGTCTCTCGTATTTCCCCTGTCCTCCAACCCTGCCAGTTACAGCTCCGAAGTGGCGTCTGCACAATCCACACTTGTTCCTGTGTTACAGGTGTTCAGTCCGGTCAGTTAATCCCCTGATGTGTGTCCGGCAATGTCGCCTGCTCTGTCCACATTCCCATAACTTCGGAGCTGTAACTGGCGGGGTTGGAAGACAGGGGAAATACGAATATCAGTGAAGCCACAGGCCTAAGTGGAGCTTGGTTAAAATTAGTAGAAGTCTACAACCGATCTTAAAATTTCTTCAATGCAGCCTCAGCCTGCTCCGTGCTTGTCCCTGGGCTTCAACACAGCCAGTTGTTGCTCGGAAGTGCCGTCTTCACAGAGTAAAACACTAGCTCCTGTGTTTGTGGGGTTCAATAACGTCAGCTGTTCCCCTGCTGTTTTGATGGCAATCTGTCCTGCTGCCTCCCAATTGACAGCACATCAGGCCTCAGCCTGCTAAGTGCTTGTCCCTGGGCTCCAACATCGCCAGTTGCTGCTCATAACTGACTTTGGCACGGGTACTCCCTCCTGCCCAGCTTGGTTCCAGCCCTGCCTGCTGTTTCCGGGAAGTATCAATGTCAGTTTGCCACCCCAAGTTGCCATGTCGTGTTGCGGTTGGGTTAGCCGAGGCTAGGGTGCCAGCAGTTTAGGTGCTTCCTATGTGGACTGCGGGTTCTGGTAAGAAAGGCTTGTTCCGTAGTGCCAGTAGGACAAGCACCCCCTGTAGGACTGTGTGATTCGGTAACTGCGGCCAGCTTGCGGCATGCCAACTTTGCTTTTCAGGGGTAACTTCAGCTGCCCCTCCGGGTTCCAGCACCGTCAGCTGGTTCTTGTCAGAGCCTTTGGCCTAGGTGCCTCCATCTCGGTATCCGAGTTCCGGCAACGTCTGCTGGTCCTTGTTAGTGCTTTGTAGCACAGGTACCTCCTGCTTAGTAACCGGGTTCCAGCACCGTCAGCTGGTCCTCGGTTGTGCCATTGGCTCTTATTCCTTCTGCTGCCCCTCCGGGTGCCAGCACTGTCAGCTGGTCCTCGCTATTTCCATTTGCTCTTGCAGCTTATGCTACCCCTCCGGGTTCCAGCACCGTCAGCTGGTTCTCGTCAGAGCCTTTGTATTTGATGGTCCCCATGGATGACGCTCCAGTGTCTTATGGGCCCAAATAATGCTCCATATATAATGGGCTCAATTTCCAATGCTCCAGTGTATAATGGGCCCTGTAAATGCTGCTCCAGTGTCTGATGTCCCCCATCTGGAATGCTCCAGTATATGCTGGGTCTCATGGATGATGCTCCAGTGTATTATGGGCCCTAATAATGCTCAATATATAATGGGCACCATTTCTAATGTTCCAGTGTATAATGGGCCCCGTAAATGCTTCTCCAGTGTCTGATGTCCCCCATCAAGAAAGCTCCAGTATATGATGGGCCTCATGGATGATGCTCCAGTGTATGATGGGCCCAAATAACGCTCCATATATAATGGGCTCCATTTCTAATGCTCCAGTGTATAATGAGCCCCGTAAATGCTGCTCCAGTGTCTGATGTCCCCCATTTGGAATGCTCCAGTATATGATGGGCCTCATTTTTAATTAACCCAGGCATGGCATGTGAAAAGAGCTCCATGGAGTAATCTGAAGTGTGTACTGCCGCATTCTTCACTTGTGAGTGAAGGACACAAGGAAAGGGGTTGCTCCTGACCAGAAGCCTGCACTGACGACTCAGTGCTTGCATTTTTTTTAAACTTCAGAAGAGGAGGCGATAGAGCTGGAGGCTGTTTCAGCAATGTAAGCCCAAAACAGTTCCTGATGCTCCGGCTTTAAAAGTAGTCTACCTACTCCCAGAAAAGGGATCCTTACAGGCCTTCCAGAGCTACACCATGATGCAGGCTCAACACCTCCTGCCTTAGCTGCTATTGTGTTTTTGGCACTACCAGCAGATGCACCACCACCACCATCAGTACCAGGTGGCCCCCCACGCCCACGTCCGCATCATCTTCCACCATACTTCCTCATGTTTTGGAAAAGGGACCCAAAATACAAGCAGACATATGGTACTGTATCAGAAGTGTACAGCTCTATACAGTCTAGGGATAACAGTAAATCTCCGTATATATTTCATGAGTCATACACAGACGCTCACAGGCTCAGTATGGAGTACACAATAGAATAAAAAGTTGAAAAAGGGTACAGTATCCCCAAATGCAAGGTATATATAGTATAGTGTAAACATTAGGAATCTCCGTATATATTTCAGAAGGCAGACACAAATGCTCTCAGGCCCAGTATGGATTACACAAGAATATGAAAAGCTGTAAATGGGTAATTTAACACAAGCGTACAGCTGTATACAGTGTTGGGGTAATCATAAATCTCTAAATATATTTCTGGAGTAACAGACAGACGTTCACAGGCTCATTATGGATTACACCAGTATCTAAATAGCAAAAAAGGTTACTGTATCAGAAGCGTACAGCTGTATACAGTGTTGGCCAAATTTGAAATCTCGGTATATATTTCCAGAGTCACCCTCAGACGATCACTCAGTCTGAGTTTGACCATAATAAAAAATGTGGTAAAAAAGGTACTGGATAACAAGATAGCAAGTATATATATTATAGGGTGCAATTGAAATCTCCGTATGCATAGTACCACAGTCACTCTAAGACGCCTACTCAGTATGGATTTGACCGTAATACTAAATGTCGAACAAAGGTACTGTATAACAAGATACAAGCTGTATCGAGTATAGGGTAAAAATTGGTATCTCCAATTCACCATATATATAGAAGTCGTAAACCACACACGCTCACTCCCAATGGATGATATCGTAATAAAAAATTTTGAACAAAGGTACTGTATCAGCACATACCAGGTGTATCCAGTCAAGGCGTAACTGTACATTTCCGTCTATACTTCCGGAGTCAAACACAGACACTCACAGGCTCACTATGTATTACACCAGAATTTAAAAAGTAGAAAAAGGGAAAGGTATTCGAAGCGTACAACAGTATACAGTGTTGTGGTACTTTTAAATCTTCATTTATATTTCAATCTCAGTAAGCCAGTCCAGACTCTCGGTTACTGGAAACTACATGGATACAAGTACAGATGGAAAGTTGAGTGTTAGCAGAAATTTGGGAATAAGGCCGGTTTCACACTAGCGCATTTTCAACGCGCGCACGGCCGGGGGTAGCTCCGCCCCCGATCCGGCTCTCTGCCCGGCGTGCCCGCCCCTTCCTTGTAGCGCCGCCTCCTAGCGGACAGCGGCGCCTGCGATCGGCGCACCCTATCTTTAGCATAGGGTGCGCCGATCGTGCGCAGGCCGTGCGCTAGTTGCGCTTTGACCTGCGCTGCGCACTTTTGACGGTGCGCCGTGCGCGCCAAAATCGAACTTTTCGGATTTTGGCGTGCACGGCGCACCGTCATAAGTGCGCAGCGCAGGTCAAAGCGCAACTAGCGCACGACCTGCGCACGATCGGCGCACCCTATGCTAAAGATAGGGTGCGCCGATCGCAGGCGCCGCTGTCCGCTAGGAGGCGGCGCTACAAGGAAGGGGCGGGCACGCCGGGCAGAGAGCCGGATCGGGGGCGGAGCTACCCCCGGCCGTGCGCGCGCTGAAAATGCGCTAGTGTGAAACCGGCCTTACTCATCGTGGGAAAACCTCCCGGTAGATGTTGCAGAGGCGATGCAGACCCTCAATTACTGTGTCTGTGGAGACAGCGAAAACGGTTCTTTGTGAAGAAAGGATTGCTTTATCGCAGTAGCATGATCACATCACCGTTACTCGTCTCCATCAAATTGTGATCACAGGGAGAGATGTAGACATGGTCCACACTGCCTATCATAATGTGTCTGGTCATTTTGGAGTGCAAAAGAGAGAAGCCACAGGCCGTAGGTGATTTTATTGGATTGGCATGAGAGGAGACACTAAAAAATGCTGGCAGGAATGTCACACGTCTGTGACTATCACAACTGTGAAAGGTGATCATAAGGCACCACTGCGTCCGCTTGTAAGTTGACGTCCATTACAAATGGTAGCCATTGATCATCAGAAGGTAGAGGCCAGCAGGACAGGCCATAGCTACATCTTAACTATCATTGATCAATACACCAAATTTCTAGTGGCTGTCCCTGTGAAGGATTTAACTGCCCAGACTACACAGCGGTAGAGCAGGGAGAGGTAAGTATTGCAACTTGCAAGTGCTGTGGCCAGGACCAAGTGGGGGGGCACACTCGTGGTCGACGGTACTGGCACAGGGCCCCTCATAGTACGCTGGTGTGTCTGACGGCGAGTGGGTCCCCCCACCATCAGAGACACTGTATTGTACTAAGAGGGGCCCTATGCCAGTGCCGTCGGCCATCAGTGGGCCCATCCACCTGTTCAGAGCAACGGCACTTGCCCGGGTGCGCCAGGTGTTGACCCTAGCCCTTGGGGGGGCAGCCCAGTTAGGGAGGTTTAAAAAATGGCATATGTTGATGTGTAGGCTGGACATTCAGCTGCTGCAAATGGTGGAATTGGGCAAGTCCGAGGAAGAGGAGGACAAAAGCGAGGCAGTTTTCTGGCAAACTATGTGTCATCAGGGGGACAAAATCCTTTGAAACCCATGCATGGTTCATTTGAAGGTTAGATCATCAACATTTTGGGTCGACAGACGGGTCCTTTTTTCTGTCAGGATTGATCCAGCAGCACTGAAGACTCTTTCAGATAACACTCTAGCAGCAGGGCAAGCAATCTCCTATAAGGCATAGTGTGCCAATTCAGGCCAGGTGTCCAGTTTAGAGGCCCAATAGTCAAAGGGGAATGACCTGTGAGGGAGAACATCGATATGGGAGGAGAAGTAGTTTGTAACCATCGTTGACAACTGCTGTCTCCTGTCACTTTTAATTGATGCAGTATTAGTGTCAGGGACACCGCACTGAACTTGCTCACTGAGCCAGTGTGCGTGTCCTGAGTAAAGCAAAAGTGTGCTCAAAGCTACCTGTGGAGCGGGCAGCAACCGAATAGATGCGTACTTCAGAGCCGCAGGACCTGAAGCACGTGACTGCTAGAGCCGTGGCCTAAACTCCACAGAGCTAGGAGCTGCAAGACAATTCCTAGCAGAGTAACTGCGAGACAAAGTTACCAAGGGGCATAGACAGGGAGAATAGTCAGGACGTAGCCAATGAGTCACACACAGAGATAGCTGCAAGGTACAAGAGGGGTGAGCAGAGAGTAGTCAGGTCACAGGCAATGAGTCATACACAGATAATAACGCAGTACAAAATCAACAGGCAAACTCACAACGGGAAACAGAGCCGGGTCAGAACCATATAAACAAGCTATTGCAACAAACAGGCACACGGGGGTCAGCACACTAGGCCAAAGGCAAAAGTACAACCGGCAGGGACTGAAGCCACCCAGGGGTCCACGAAGCTCCCCCAGAACCAGAAAGAGGCCACAATCAACAACCCCAAGTGTGCAGGACAAAACCTGCACAGAGCCCCTGACATTAACCCCCCGGTGCGCAGCTCAAAAAGCTGCACTGGGATCATGACAATTAGCAGTCATATGAGCGGTACTTGAGAAATCATTCCACAACATGGTCATTAAACCCATATCTCCAACGCCACTTCGGCTGTGTGCACCATGAACACCTCTTCCATTGTGCCCACTACGGCTCGTGGGAGAACCAGCACCGCTGCTGTGTGCTGGGAAAGCCTCAAACAAGCGGTTTACCAGAGTTGCTTGTTTGTTAGTCAATATTATCTCTAGGTTCTCCTGTGGCATGATGTTGTATAATTTGCCTTTGTAGCGTGGATTGAGGATGCTGGCCAGCCAGTAGTCATCATCCTTCATCATTTTGGCAATGTGGGGGGTCCCTTTTTAGCATAATAGCACATGTGGGCCAATGTTCCAGGTGTCAATAATGCACTGCCACTGCTGGGTGGAGGAGCACTTTCTGGCAAATCCACATCCCTACAGTCACGCACAAACACTGTACCTGACCTTGGAATGCCAACATTTTCTCTTGCCCCCTAAGAAGCATCCTCCTGCCCAAAATAATGATCCCGCTCCTCCTCCTCCTCTCATCCCGCTCCTCCTTCTCCTCTTCCTCTTCTTCCTTCACCTCGTCCAGCACAGTTCCCTGACCAGACAATGGCTGACTGTCAGCAAGGCTTCCCTCCTCCTCCTCCTGTTCCTCCTCCTCTGGTGCAGACGCCAGATCCTTAATGTGCGTCAAACTTTGCATAAGCAGACGCATAAGTGGGATGCTCATGCTTATGATGGCGTTGTCTGCGCTTACCAGCCGTGTGCATTCCTCAAAATACTGAAAGACTTTGCAGAGGTCTTGCAGCTTTGACCACTGCACACCCGACAATTCCATGTCTTCCCTCAAACTGCCTGCCCGTTTATCCTCCCACAAATGCATTACAGCCTGCCTCTGTTCGCACAGCCTCTCAACCATGTGCAGGGTGGAGTTCCACCTTGTTGCAACATCTATGATTAGGCGGTGCTTGGGGAGGTGGAGCAATCGCTGCAGCTTCTGCATACGACTGGAGTGTACAGCCGAGCAACGGATGTGCGAGCACAATCTTCGCACCTTATGGAGCAGTGATGTTAACTCTGGATAATAATTAAGGAAGCACTGCACCACCAGGTTCAAAGTGTGAGCCAGGCAAGGTATGTGTGTGTTTTGCACAGGCTATGGCTGCCACAAAATTACGGCCATTATCACTGACTACCTTGCCTGGCTCAAGATGTAGACTGCCCAGCCATGACTCAGTTTGTCGCTGCAAGTAGTCGGCCTGTACCTCCGCAGTGTGTCTGTTGTCGCCCAAAGACATCATCTTTAACACAGCCTTACCACTAGCTGTTCGATAGTGTGACACCTCGTGTGCAACACTGCCAGCTGCGGATGGAGTGCTCGTGCGACTGCGCTCGGTGGATGAGCTTTCGCTTATGGTGGAGGAGGAGGAGGGTCAAAAGCCTAGAGCCAACTGTTTCCTATACCGTGGGCTAGGCAGCACTGTTCCACCACCATTGTCCCCTGTGGAGCCTGCATCCATCAATATTAACCTAGTGCGCATTGATGGACACATAACGGACCTGGCCATGCCTACTGGTCCATGCATCTGTTGTGAGGTGCACCTTTCCACTCACTGACTGTTTTAGTGCATGGACAATGCGGTCTTTCACATGCCGGTGGAGGGCAGGGATGGCTTTTCGAGAAAAGAAGTGCCGACTGGGTAGGTCATAGCGTAGGCCATGGGACAGCATAGGCCATGAGCTCGCGGAAAGCTTCGCTTGCAACCAAACGGTAGGGCATCATCTCTAACGAGATTAGTTTGGCAATGTAGACGTTCAAACACAGTGTACGCGGAGGAGAGGATGAGTACTTTCTTGTCCTACTCAGAGTGTCTGGTAGGGTGAGCTGGACTGGAGAGCTGCATATGGGGGAAGTAGCGGTGGACCGGACGGAGTGAGAGGGGGTTGGTGATGGTATTGGTGGTGGCCTAGATTCAGTGTTGTGTTGCAAAACCATTGTGATTCCCTGAGTGCTTTGGCCTTGCGACGACACCTCCACATTTAGTGCTGGTGGTGTGCTTAACGGTGGCGGTGGTCTTACAGTGGGGGAAGCGATGGAGCATTGTTGGCTACCTTCAGTCGGAGCAGGTGCACGTGTGCTAACTGAGGTTTTGTAGTCCGTCCACGCTTGCAAGTGCATGTTGATTAAATGTCTAAGCATGCAACTGGTATTCAAATTTCTGAGTTGTTTACCTCGACTAAAAGTCCTTCTGCACTTCTTACAGGTAACCTTTGCCTCATCAGTAGGATTTTGGACAAAGAAGTGCCACACTGCACTCTTCCTACTATGGTATACATTTTCTGGCCTTGCACGCTGTGCTAAGTTGACCGTCTGGTCAAACTGTCCTGCAACTCTTTTAGTTTTTGTTCACCGTTTCTACGCAGCTACGGGCCTGCCAGATAACCGCTGCTGCAATGTCAATGCCTGCTGCGGATCCTTCTCCTTATCTGAAATATTGCCAGCACCACCCTCCTCCCCCAATGGATGCCAATCCGGGTCAAGAACTGGGTCATCCATCACCTCCTCTTCAAAGTCATCTGCACCTTTCTCTTTACCTTCCTCTGTGTCACCGTGTAAGGTGGTACAGTATGCGGGAAGGGGCACCTGAGTTTCATCAGGGTCAGATTCTGGCTCAGTAGACTACGAGGGCAATGTAGTGCTCTGGGTCAATCTACCAGAAGAATCATCTAGCAGTGGCAGTGCATCAGTGCACTCCATGTCAGATTCATCTTGGAATGGGGAATTCAGGATTTGACTGGATAACCAAGGCATGGTATGTGAAAAGAGCTCCATAGAGTAATCTGAAGTGTGGGCTGCCGCATCCTTAAATTTTGGTGGGGGTGAAGGACACAAGGAAATGTGTTTTTCCTGACCAGAACCCTGCACTGACGACTCCGTGCTTGCAGGTTTTGAACATTCAGAAGAGGAGGCAATAGAGCTGGTGGCTGTTTCGGCAATGTACGCCAAAACCTGTTCCTGATCCTCTGGCTTTAAAAGCGGTTTTCCTACTCCAAGAAAAGTGAACCTCACAGGCCTTCTGGGGCCAGATGATGACGCAGGCTCAACACCTCCTGCCTTAGCTGCTATTGTACTTTTGCCAGAACCAGTACTGTACTGGTACTGTATGAGGAGCGTCCAGCTGTGTAAGGTGTATTAAAAAAATTAAAGCTATGTATATGTTTTGCTAGTGACAGACGTGCTCCCAGTATGTATTTGACCGTAATCTAACAAGTAGATATACGGAACTGTATCAGAAGTGTACAGCTGTATGCATTTTTTGTGTAACTAACAATCTCCGTATATGTATTTACGGAGTGTCACACACACGCTGACTCTGTATAGATGTGACTGTAATGTGTATGGCAGATATACAATACTGTTTGAGAATCGGACAGCTCTAAACGGTGTCTGTATGGAAAATTGTCAATCTCCGTCTATTTTTATACGGAGTGACATACGCTGTCTCTGTCTAGTTTTTACCGTTATCAAAAAGCAGATATACGAAACTGTTTGAAAAGCGGACAGCTCTCTAAGGTGTTGGTCTGGAAAAATGGAAAATCTCCTTGGCTTGTTTTTCCAGAGTCACACCCAGATAGCTTCTATTTGTGCGTGATACCAGCCGGTACACGGTAGTGTGTGAGGAGCGTACACCGCTATACAGTGTGTGAAAAAATGAATGCTCGGTAACTCACAGTCACCAGAACAAAATAATAAAAGTTGGAGTGCTTTGAAAAAAGCAGTTTGAACAGCTGTGTGCACACAGCAATGCAGCTATCAGGTAGCCTTAAAAGGCAGCCTAATCACCACCAGCGCTGCTGCACACAACAAAAATCCTCCGCTTTCACTGCACACTAGCTGTACAGTGAAAAGCGCTATCAGCAGAAGCAATTTTTTTTTCTTCTTCCCTGCCTAACGCTCTCCCTATTCAGAATCAGCAGCAGCAGCAGCTGCACCTCTCCCTATTCTAAGATTGGCAGAAGTAAGATGGAGGTCGGCAGTCACGGCCTTTTATACCCACTGTGACACCACACAAAGCCAGCCAATCACATCAATGCCCTTCTCTAAGATGGTGGTGGCTGCTGCCCATGTCATCGCATTGCCCACAGTGTGCGTCCTCCATCATTGGCTGAGAAAAGGCGCTGGAAGCATCATTTGAAACGCGACTTTGGCACTCTGATCGGCAACCTCATGGCCGACCTCACGCTATGGTTGGGTTTCGATCGGCGAAACCCGACTTTAGCTTAAGTCGGCCATTTTTTAATTTGACCGACCCGTTTCGCTTAACTCTAGTGTCTATTAATAGTCAGCTAGCAGTAATGGTGTCCATTAGCTTTCCCATGGCAATATCTTGGTGAAACCGTTCACCATGCGCGTCACTGACTGCATCTAGATTTTCAGGGAAGAATAACAAATGTGAATGCAGAAAATTAATTTTCAATGACATGTTGCACTTCACTTTTTAAGCTTCAACAAGGTTGTCAACCAATTCAATGTAATTTGGTGCTCAATAATTCCCAAGGAAATTCTCAGAAACATCCTTGAATGATTTACAAACAATTTTCTTAGGCCCCACCAGCAGTTCTTTGAAGTGCTTGTCATTCATGATGTGTTGGATTTGCGGGTGAACAAAAATGCCTTCCTTAATCTTGGCATCATTTATTCTTGGGTACATTTGTCTCAAATAATGAAAACCTTTTGCTTCCGTGTTCATTTCTTTCACAAAATGTTTCATCAGCCCGAGTTATATGTGTAAAGGAGGCAGAAAAATAATTGCTGGTTCCACAAGTGCTTATGTGTGACATTTTTCTGACTGGGAGTCAACTGGTTACAGATTGGCCACTTCCTTCTACTGTAGTGTGACTGCTTTGCATGGCTATCTCCATTTGCAAATGAACAGTAGTACTTGGTACATCCAAGCTGAAATCCATGCATCAATGCCACTACTTTTACATTTCCACAGATGTTCCAGTTGTACTTGCTGTACTTGATGTGTTTCAATAACAGTTCCATGTTTTCGAATGTTTCTTTCAAGTGTGCAGCATAGCAAACAGGTATTAAAGGATGAACATTTCCATTGTGTAACAAGTTAACACTGATGAGTCACTAAAGATATGCCAATGTTTTGGTCCATGCTCACAACCCAAAGCTATGAGCAACCCATCAATGTTGATGCAGAAAAACAGGTTTTTAATGTTGTCAACCTGTTTAAAGAACTTTGTTAAGTCATCTTGGCAGTTTCAAATAGCAGAAACTTTTGCAACAGGCGACAGCAAATGCCATCTTTGAAGTCTTAAAGCCAGTAACTCTGCATTTGCTATTGACAAATGCAAGCCCTGAACCAAGTCATACAGTTCTGGCTGTGTAATAAGATGAGGCACACCAGACATACATGGTTTAAAGTCTGAATCAGCGCTATTCCCCATCTATGACCCATGAACTGCAACATCTTCATGGGCTGCCTCTTCTAGGCTCCATATTTCTGTTGGCTTTGGTACTGGAAGAGTGTCATCATGCGGTACTAGTCTCTTAGCAGAGAAACCAGAGACATTGGCAAGGCAGAAGTAACAGTCGGTCACATGATGCTTCTGTTCTCGCCATATTTTTGGGACAGCAAAAGGCAATGATTTGTGAGAACCTCTCTGCCAACTTCTAAGATCAACAGCACATCTTGCACTACAGATGACAGGAGCCCAGGATTTGTCTTGATTACCAATCTTTAAATAAAGTACAGCTCATAGGCTTTCATGGTGAGAGCTATCAAGGTGAGTCTTTAAGGCTTAGTCTAGTTTCACACTAGCATTTTGAGGTGCAGCGCACTCTTGCCGTGAAGCTCTGCCCCCTAACGCGCCTCCTCCGGTCAGCTCCGCCTATGGGTGCATGACACTGCATGCGACCTACGTACACTATCTTTAGTACTGGGTATGCAGGCCGTGGGCAGTTATGCTTTTGCCGGCACATGCATCCTTTTTACGGTGCGCCGGCCGCACCAAAATGCAACATGTGGTGTTTGGCGCAGACTGGAGGAGGCACGGCAGGGGGCGGAGATTCACTGCAAGTGTGCACTGCATCTCAAAACGATAGTGTGAAACTAGCCTTTAGCATGTACTGTTCACAAATGTAACAGAAGATATTGTGACTGTTCCAACAATGACAAGACATTTTAGCCATATCAAATCATACTGTAGTTGTTTATAGCTGCTTGGACTTGTAATAACTTGCAGAATATTTGCATTCAGAATTTACAGCCTCTGTAGGCAGCATCCAGACATGTCTAGACATGTCTAGATGTTCCAAGTCTCTAACAATTACACTGAAGTTTTGCATCTTCAATAAAATGCAGGGAATTCATGTATTTGCCTGCCTATAAATTACATAATAGCACATATATTGTGAACAATACATGGACAGTGTGAATATATGAAAAATATCATTCAAACAGAAGATTTCAGAAACACAGTTTGTGACAGGAAATTTTCAAGGTGATTTTCGTGATCAGCAGTTCAAATTACATAACATTCACCCAAAAGTGCTCGGAAAGCAAAATTCTTGTTGTCCAATTTTTTCTCCTTTCTGGAAAACAGCAAGAGGCTAAGAGAACAGCAAACCAAAAGGTATAGCCTTTTAGAAAGCCATCCAAAAAATAACCCTATTTTTTGATTAACAACAGGCTTGTTGTTTGCAAACTGAAGAAAGAGTGGCTTTTTACCAAACTGACCAAAAAATATCTTATTTTTGGGGAGCTTGAACAGGTTTACTGTTTTGAAAGTGATGAAACAATTCTCATGAAGCCATCAAAAATGATCCCTTTTGTGGGTGAACATGAGCTGCTGTCAACTTCTCTCTGAGCTCCAAATTGCATTGCACCATAGACACCTAAAGTAGCAATTATTGACAAGGGACAGTATGTGTTTTTCACAGCCTTTAAACAGCAGCAATGCAACACCTCAACCAGAACAGGTGGTGAAGCCTCCTTGGCTTTGAGCTAAATCTGTCTCCTCCATACTCAACAGCAACAATATACAAGAAAATGTCCTCTCTTTGCTCCTTCACCTGATTCATACATCTAGATTTGTCCTGATACCAATGACACTACCAGTGCCTCTACCATCAGAACCAGCAAAACAGCTAGGCATTTGTATTGTGTCTTTCATCTCGTCCAACCCAATGCCACCATTGTACAAAGGCTGACTGCTCATCTCAGTAAATAAAACAACTGAAAGAAGTTGTTTTTGTGAACTATCTTCCTTATTTCCCAGGGTATTGTAAGTTAGGTAAGTTAGGAAAATAGGGGACTGAAAAATAGAGTTGTCATTGACAGTATTGAAAGTCTGCTATATAAAAAATGAAGTATTATTGTGTTGGAGAAGGTGGACTGTGCAGAAGACTGACAAAATTGATGGTGCTGCTATCTGACGTAGCATTATCCTGCTGCGATTGACAAAAGTAATGTATCATAAATTTTTTTATACTTTCTGCTTTCGCGCAACTAATACATTTTCCAGACGCAAAGAGACCATTTGTGACCTGTGTTTGGTATTATTACTGCCTGGATTGCTTGTATCATTGGTGACCGGTATGGTGCTGCTGCTAGTAGCTCCCACATTCTTATTTGTGGTAGTACCAGTGACAATTTTTCTTTCACCATATTTTATAGAGAATCATAACATTTCCAAAAATGTTTAACCACACTTATACAACCCTTGACAAAAATCAATGAGCAAGAAAAGCTATGTACAGTGACTCTTTAAGAGTATCAGCTGCTGGCACCGCCATCAGGGGCTTATCTACAGCCTTCTGTAATGCTGTAGATAAGCCTCCGATGTAACCTGAAAAATAAGAAAAAAAAATTAGATTATACTCACCCAGCGGCGGTCCGAGTCCGGTTTTGGTCCGAAGGTGTTGTGGTCTAGTCCAGCGCCTCCCATCTTCTAACGGTGACGTCCTCTTTTTTGCTCCCCGTCATGACACCTGCGCAGGCGCACTGCTCTGCCCTGTTGAGGGCAGAGCAGAGTACTGCAGTGCGCAGGTGCCGGGAGAGAGTACTGCAGTGCACCTGCGCAGGAGCCACAACAGGCAGCAAAGAAGAGGACTTCACTGTTAGAAGATGGGAGGCGCCGGACCGCAACACCTATTGGACCAAGACCGGACCGCCCCCGGTGAGTATAATATAACTCATTTTTCTTATCTTTCAGGTTACATTGTGGGCTTATCTACAGCATTACAGAATGCTGTAGATAAACCCCTGATGGCTGTGCCGGCAGCTGATACTCGAAAAATGGGGTGACAGATTCCATTTAATTCAAAAACAGCCTGGCCAAACCTACTCAGATAGTCAAATGTGTAGATTTTATTTAGTTTTTTTTAGAAAAAATTCAATTGCCATGCCCCCCAAAAAAACAGAAAATAAAAGATGCCAGGTAGTTAAATGCCCAGAAAGCAAACTGTAACAATGGTTGTCAAATTTGTATAGTAAAACATGTATGATTATGTAATAAATAATTTTTTTTTATATATATATATGGTATGTTTTTCTATTAAAAAAACGTTTTTTCCTCTTGACAAAAAGCGTAATGAAAATGCTATACTAGTAGATAAAAGTTGAGAAAAAAATGTATCAACAGCCTGTAGTGTTTTGTGGCATGTACAATTGTCTGAACTAGTAAATCAGATATGAAAACCATAGATTTTGTAAAATTTGAATTTCTAGCTTATAAATACTATTCTCCACCATTGACAAAAAGGACCTAGCCATAAAAATGCTACTTTGTTATGTAGGTACATGCCCAGAAAGTAAGATGTGACAACAGCCCACAGTATTGTTGTAATGCATATAGTTATTAAATTGGATTAGTAAATCAGGTGTGCAAAAAATTAAATGTGTAGTTTTTAAAGATTTTTTTTAGTTTTTTAACAAAATTTAACCTCCCCATTTCACAGAGAGAACGTAACTAGATATTCTGTCTAATTACATGTACCAAAAGACAACAACTGCAACAGGACAATGTATTGGTGACGGCTGCATGGATGAAATTTTGACTAGTTAAACAAATGTGCAAAATAAGAATTTGCTGTGACACACGTTCTTTCTTAGGTAGGAAGTCGCAGTTAATGCTCTGGATTTTCTATTATTTTATCTTTTTAAAAAACAATTATTCCGTCTGCTCTTCACAAAACAAATTACTCAAGAAATGCAAAAAGTCAGTAGAGTCTCTTGTGATGAGCTTCACAATTTGTCTGATTGACACTGATTTCTGATTATTTTTCTGTAAAAAATGCTGGCCTAGGTGGATTGCTGCTTTCTAGTGAATGAAGAATGATGAAAAAAATGTGGCTTTCAAGAACAACATGACAGCTATCTACACCATATCGCTTATCAATCATACTGTCAGCTCTTCTGTCTCCCCCTATCCACTGAATCTCCGAATTATTTACAGACTGACTACTATTTTCATCACCTTTAGTGCTGCTGTTGTTCAACACAGTCTGTGTGGAGTACTTGTACATTACTTTAGTGTTTTATATCTCTTTGATGCTGAGATGTATACTCTGAGGTACTCTCTCTAAGTGGTAAATTCCTAAAACGGCTGCTGCTTTCCCTGCCTTAGTTTTTATAGTGGCTTCAATTGTCCCTCCTGACTGGCTGTACTTTATCATGTTATGTAATAACTACAAGGCATTATGGAGAAGGTGCGGCCATGCCAAAGAACATGTGAGCCTTCTCTGGTTCTCTGACTGATGCAATCATCAACAATGTGCAAAATGGCACCATGCCTTTTATTTACAATTCAATAGAATTGAATAGTAAATTGTTCAAAATAACAAAAATTCAAAAATCATTTCACTAGTTCATATTATTGCTGAATGTTATGATATAAAATTAGACATTGAGTTTACAAATGTTTCTTCTAGCTTATCTTTTTTTTTTTTTTTACAAGGGGATCTCAAGCTTTTCGATGAAATCATTGAAGCAAACATAATGGTCTCTGCAGAAGACACAGACTGAGCATTTACTATTGGCTACAATAATATGTTATGGTTCAGTGGAAGGACCTTAAACTTCCAGGCAAGGACAAGGCAGTAAAAGATGAAGCACCTGGACCCCCTATTTTCAGATTACTAGACCCCAGGTGTGTGATAGGGAGCAGTTAAATTTCATCATTACCCTTTCTTATATAGTATTTTTTATAGTCATCTTTACTGCTGCTACTAAAGGTGCTGGGCTCATCTCAGCAGTAAGAGGACATCACTTGTCAAACGGACTGCTCAGTAATATAAAACATGACAAGTCCTAGCATAACCTTTCTGATGACTATTTCCAACGTCTGGTTTTTCTTCATTGTGGTGAAGGGTAAAAGTCTATGGACATAAATATTATCATTTACCATTAAGAATAAAATATCGAACACCCCTTTTAAAAAGGTCTTGACATCTTAAATCAGGTTTTCCATGGGAACTAAATTAAATTCATTTTAAACGTGCCTTCAAATTAGTATGAACACCATAATGCATGTTTGTCCTATATTAAAAAGCCTTTTTATTAAGTGCTTTTTGTAAATTTCATTCAAGTTCATCGTGTACGTTTAGATAATATTAAAACGATATATGCATTTAAAAGAAAGTGTAGACTGTATATGTAAATATCAGTTGGCTATTACAATATTTCTATATGCCTCTATGAAAAATAATATGAAAATGTTTTATGCTAGTTTGTAATATGCCCCTAATAATCAAGTATTCAGAGACAAAGTAACCAAATGTATATATTTGATAAAGGGCAATGCATCAGCTTGTGTCCTTGCTCCTGCGGTCATTCTTTGTGTGGCCTAGTAACCTGTAAACTAGGTTTGAAGCTAAACCTCATTGAAGTGACCCCCATGAGATTTATTTGTATTTCTAGAAAATGTCTTTATATAGTTCAATATCCCATGCAGCAATTTGTTAAAGGGGTTTTCCAATAAAAAAGTACCTTTTAATCAATAGATTAATATCTGACCATGCGCCAGACATTACAGCATGGGATCGCAGATGCTGCTTTCTGTGAGGTAAGCCTTTCCACTCTCTGTTTAAAAACATGTTTTACCTCACAGAAAGAATCAACTGTGATGCTGTGCTGTCCTGTCTGTATACTGTCTTTTGGTTCCTCCCCTGCTAGGAGCTGTGGGATGATCAGATCATGTTCCTGCATGGTCAGACACAGCCATTACACAGTACCTATGCAGGGGCATATTTATAAGCTTATCTCAGCACAGGAACATTTTTTTAATAAATACAATTGTTGAATTTATTTTTATTCCAAGATATATTGATTAAAATTTACTTTTTTAGTTCATTTCAAGTAGTCAAACATTTTTGAGTGCCAGGGGATCAAATACTTATTTCTCACTGAAAAATGCAAATAAAATTATATAATTTATACTATGTGATTTTCTGGATTTTATTTTTGATATTCTATCTCTCAATGTTAAAATTAACCTACGCTTAAAATTATAGACTGTTCATGTCTTTGTCAATGGGCAAACATACAAAATCAGCCAGAGATCAAATAATTATTTCCTAACTGCATAAAGGTGCTTCTCACAAAATTAGAATATTATCAAAAAGTTAATTTAATTCAGTTCTTCAATACAAAAAGTGAAACTCATATATTATACAGAGTCATTACAAACAGAGTGATCCATTTCAAGTGTTTATTTCTGTTAACGTTGATGATTATGGCTTACAGCCAATGAAAACCCAAAAATAATTATCTCAGTAAATTAGACTACTTTATAACACCAGTTTGAAAAATTATTTTAAAGTCCGAAATGGCCTACTGAAATGTATGTTCAGTAAATGCACTCAATACTTGGTCGGGGCTCCTTTTGCATCAATTACTGCATCAATGCACAAAAAAGGTTGCACTCTATCATGCTAAAGCATTTTAATGTGAAATATATGAAATATGAATAGCAATATGGCTTTTGAATATTATAAAAAAAATTTGAGACGCTTAGCCTAACATTTGGCCAAATTATATCTGCCCATCAACCATTGTCAAGGTGGCCTCAAAAACTGATGGGTCCCTACGTGTGTGAATACCTCTCTAAGGCTGATGTCTGAATTCCTGGGTGAATGTGGACACCTCTCTCAGCAATGCCTGCATTTATAGGTAAGCAGGAGCCTGCTGTAATTAAAAGCACCACATGTTGAAGGGCGGAGTGCTCGGTCAGTAAGCTAACATACAAATGACAAAACAAACTGACTGGCACATCCAGACTACTGTAGTGTGAATAGGTGCATACCAGGAGGAGCTACCTCTATATACAATACACAACTCAAATGACATTATCTCAGTAAATTAGAATACTTTATAACACCAGTTTCTTCTGAAATGTATGTTCAGTAAATGCACTCAATACTTGGTCAGGCTGCTTTGGCATCAAATACTGTATCAATGCAACATGGTATGGAGGCGATCAGCCTGTGGCACTGCTGAGGTGTTATGGAAGCCCAGGTTACTTTGATAACAGCCTTCAGCTTGTCTGCGTTGTTGGGTCTGGTGTCTCTCATCTTCCTCTTGACACTACCCCATAGATTCTCTATGAAGTTAAGGTCAGGCTAGTTTGCTGGCAATCAAGAACAGTGATACTGTTGATTTTGAACCAGGTATTGGTACTTTTGGCAGTGTGGCAGGTGCCAAGTCCTGCTGGAGAATGAAATTTCCATCTTCAAAAAGCTTCTCGGAAAAGGGAAGCATGAAGTGCTCTAAAATTTCATGGTAGACAGCTGTGCTGACTTTGGTCTTTATAAAACACAGTGTACCTACACCAGAAGATGACATGACTCACCAAACCATCACTGATTGTAGAAACTTCACACTAGGCCTCAAGCAGCTTGGATTGTGTTCCTCTCCACTCTTCCTCCAGACTCTGGAATCTTGATTTCCAAATGGAATGCAAAATTTCCTTTAATCTGAAAACACCTTGGACCACTGAGAGGCAGTACAGTTTTTTTTCTCCTTGGCCCAGGTAAGACGCTCCTGGTGTTGTCTATTGGTCATGAGTGGCTTGATACAAGGAATGCGATACTTGTAGCCCATGTACTGGATACGTCTGTGTGTGGTGGCTCTGGAAGCAATGACTCCAGTGGCAGTCCACTCCTTTTGAATCTTCCAAAAGTTTTTGAATGGCCTTTTCTTAACAATTCTTTCAAGGCTGCCATTATCTCGGTTGCTTGTGCACCTTTTTCTAACACACTTTTTCCTTCCACTCAACTTTCCATTAATGTGCTTGGATACAGCACTCTGTGAACAGCGAGCTTCTTTAGCAATGACCTTTTGGACATCTGTCAAGTCAGCAGTCTTCCCCATGATTGTGAAGCCTACTGAAACAGACTAAGGGACCTTTATAAACTCTTAGGAAGCCTTTGCAGGTGTTTCTTGTTAATTATTCTAATTTACTGAGACAATTATTTTTGGGTTTTCATTTGCTGTAAGCCATAATCATCAGCATTAATATAAAAAAAGCACTTGAAATAGATCACTTTGTTTATAATGACTCTATATAACATATGACTATTTTTTTTTGTATTGAAGAACTGAAATAAATTAACTCTTTGGTGATGTTCTAATTTTGTGAGAAGCACCTGTATATATATATATATATATATATATATACACACGCATACCGTATATACTCGTGTATAAGCCGACCCGCGTATACGCCGACCCCCCTAATTTTGCCACAAAAATCTCGGAAAACTTATTGACTCATGTATAACCTGAGGGTGGTGCTGCAAAAGAGTTAATGGTGGTCCAAAAAGATGCTCCATAGATAAATACCCCCATAAAATGCTGCAAAAGGGTTAATGGTGACCCAACAAGATGCTCCAAGGATAAATACCCCCATATATTTCTGTACAAGGGTTAATGGTGTCCCAAGTAGATTCTCCATACATAAATACCCCCATATGCTGTACAAGGTTTAATGGTGGCCCAAGTAGAAGCTCCATACATAAATACCCCCCATATATTGCTGCACAAGGGTTAATGGTGTCCCAAGTAGATTTTCCATACATAAATACCCCCCATATGCTGCACAAGGGTTAATGGTGGCCCAAGTAGATGCTCCATACATAAATACGCCCCCATATATTGCTGAACAAGTGTTAGTGGTGGCTCAAGTAGATGCTCTATACATAAATATCCCCCATATGATGCACAAGGGTTAATGGTGGCCCAAGTAGATGCTCCATACATAAATACCCCCCATATGCTGCACAAGGGTTGATCGTGGCCCAAGTAGATGCTCCATACATAAATACCCCCCATATATTGCTGAACAAAGGTTAATGGAGGCCCAAGTAGATGCTCCATACATAAATACCCCCCATATATTGCTGAACAAGTGTTAATGGTGGCTCAAGTAGATGCTCTATACATAAATATTCCCCATATGCTGCACAAGGGTTAATGGTGGCCCAAGTAGATGCTCCATACATAAATACCCCCATATGCTGCACAAGGGTTAATGGTGGCCCAAGTAGATGCTCCATACAAAAATACCCCCGATATACTCCTGCCGCTGCTGCTATATAAAAAAAAGACATACTCACCTCTCCGTCACTGGCTCAGGCCCCCGCCAGTGGCTATATTTACCATTCCCGGTTCCATCGCTGTTTCCCGGGTCCTTTGCAGTGACCTTAGCAGAGGGCACGCACTGACTGCATCATCGTGCCCTCTGCTAAATGTCACAGCCAGAGGACCCGGAGACAGCAATGGAACGGGGAGCAATAAGTATTGCTCTGCTCCCCCGTTATACCACCCCCCTCCTGGCGCCTGGTCTCTTCAGCCCCTGCTTCCAGCATGATGTCGGCATCCCAGGCTGTTCCTGCATTCAGCGGTCACGTGGTATCGCAACCGCTCATTAAATATGCGCATATTCATGAGTTTGATGAGCGGTACCACGTGACCGCTGAATGCAGGAACAGCTGGGACACTGAGATCATAGGGGAAGCAGGGGGGCTGCAGGGACCATGCCAGGAGGGGGGAGTATGGTCTCTGACACCCCCTACTCCCCCTCCCCGCCAACCCCCGTATATGACTTGCGTATAAGCCAAGAGGGGGACTTTCAGCCCCAAAAAATGGGCTGAAAATCTCAGCTTATACACGAGTATATATGGTGTATATATATATATATATATATGTATACACTAGCTGAAGAGCCCATTGTTGCCTGGGCATAGTAACCAACTGATTATATTGCACATAAAAACATTTCACATCATATATTCAACACTACAGATTTGCAACACAAATTAATTAAATGATTACCCAAGTATTAATAGTATTTTATTTTCAACTCATTCAAGATTTTTGGTTTTTCCTTTCTGTGCAAAGATGAACAGATTTTTGGCAGTTCCAACTCTTGAACAGACCACATAAAGTTGACCATGAGAAAAGCATGGAGATTGCAAATCGATCCCTACTACTTTCAAGGACTGTCCCTGAGCATTGTTAATGGACATTGCAAATAACAGTTGAACTGGAAACTGGAGGCGTTTAAAATCAAAAAACAAAACAGATGGAATGAGTGGAATTCTTGGAATGAAAATGTACTCTCCTTTGGCACATCCTGTTTCTGAGCTGTGTATCTAACCCTATCCTGTGTGATAATGTCTGCTGAGCTGTGTACCTAATCCTCTCCTGTGTGATACTTTCTGCTGAGCTGTGTATCTAATCCTATCATGTGTTACTGACTGCTCAGCCATGTATCTAATTCTATCCTGTGTGATACTGACTGCTGAGCAGTGTATCTAATCCTATCTTGTGTGATACTGTCTGCTGAGCTGTGTATCTAACCCTATCCTGTGTGATACTGACTGCTGAGCCGCATACCTAATCCTATCATGTGTGTTACCGACTGCTCAGCCGTGTAGCTAATCCTATCCTGTTTGATACTGACTGCTGAGCTGTGCATCTAATCCTATCCTGTGTGATACTGACTGCTGAGCCATGTGTATCTAATACTATTCTGTGTGATACTGTGTGCTGAGCTGTGTATCTAATCCTATCCTGTGTGATACTGTCTGCTGAGCAGTGTATCTATTCCTATCCTGTGTGATACTGACTGCTGAGCTGTGTATCTAATCCTATCCTGTGTGATACTGACTGCTGAGCTGTGTATCTAATCCTATCCTGTGTGATACTGCCTGCTGAGCCATGTGCCTAATCCTCTTCTTTGTGATACTGACTGCTGAGCTGTGTATCTAATCCTATCCTGGGTGATACTGACTGCTGAGCCGTGTATCTAATCCCATCCTGTGTGATACTGGGCTCCCCCTTCAGTCTGTGTCAGAGGGTGGTCTGTGTTGGCATGGTAATAAATTGTGTAATTTCCAGCTTTACAGAAGGACGATAACACCATAGAAATGATAAGAATAATAGGCCAATTGTTTGGTGAATTGGAATGCACGGGGTTAAATTTCACCTCATAACATAGCCTATGACGCTCTCGGGGTCCAGACGTGTGACTGTCCAAAATTTTGTGGCTGTAGCTGTAACGGTGCAGATGCCAATCCCGGACATACACACATACATACATACAAACATACACACACACACACACATTCAGACGTACTTTTTTGCCCAGCGGATTTTTCCGCACAGAATTGAAGAAATCCGCAGGTCAAATGACCTGCATTTTTCCTGCGAATTTCTTCCTTTTTTCTTGCAGTTTTCTTGCGGTTTTCCCCTGCGGATTTTGAGAATGGAGCAGGTGGAAAACCGCAAAAAAGAAGTGACATGCTGCATATTTTGAACCACAAGAACACCGCGTGTAAAAATCCGCAGCGTCTGCACAGCATTTTTTTTTTCTATTGACTAACATGCTACTGTACATCACAATGCGGATATGCAGCGTTTCTGCGTGGTAAAATTCGCCGCGAATCCGCTGGATATCTGCATCGTGTGCACATGGCCTTATATATTAGATATATATAGTATATATCTTACATGAAATAAGGTATTTCTCTTAAGTATACATTTCCTAAAATACTTTACATTTAAGTATACATATGAAAAGCCTGCACTTAGGACTGATGCAAAACTGTTTTAAGATGATCAAACAAGTTTCCTAAGTATTGATTGAAATTGTCAATTACATCACATCAGCCAAATATGTAATGAGTATGACAATCTCCCAAAGACATGTCAGGTGTAAGAAAGGGATCAAGTATGCGGATTTGAATGATCCTGCAAAGACAAGACTTTGTCAAAAGTGTCCTAATGTGACTTAACGTATATACTCGAGTAAGGCTACTTTCACACATCAGGTTTTCGGCGTCAGGCGCGATCCGGCGTCGTGCCGGAACGCCGGATCCGGCAAATGTTTCGTAAAACCGGATGTGACGGATCCGGTTTTCTGCCGGATCCGTCTTTTTCTTGACAGACAAAACCGGATCCGTCTCATCCGGTTCATCCGTTTTTCTATCCGTTTTTCGACGGATTACGCCGGATCCGGTTTTTAAAATTGACCCTTGTGGCCTTCCGAACGGGATTGGCTACTGGAAAACTATATATAGCATGTTCCTACAGCCCTTCTTTGACAGGTTGTAGAGGAGAAAGTGCAGGTTGGAGAGAAGAGCAAGTTACTGGCGAAGATGGATGTTGTCATTGGAAATATTTTGAAGAATTTGGCGGATTTTACAGCGGAGGCAAATCGTTTGAGGGTGATTGTTCTGGAGAAGGAGAGAGCAAGACAGCAGCGCATCAGGCATCGTAGACGACGTTTGTGGATCCACCCCATCACAGCCAAGAGAATGACGCGTGGGGTCTATTCTACACTATGCATGGACCTTCGACGAAACCCGGATAAATTTTTTGGATATGTTAGGATGAAAATGGAGAATTTTGATTACTTGGTGGAGAGCATTGCACACCTCATAAGAAAAGCGGACACCTATTGCCGCTTCTCCGTTTCACCCGCAGAGCGTCTGATGGTAACTTTAAGGTAAGCCACATTTATTGGATATGATCGCATCAGAGCACACTTTCACTGCAATCTTGTTGGTGGTAATTTGTATCTCCAAGTGTTATAGGTCAGTTTTGGTATGTAATGCTGTGATTTAAAACTAATTTATTGTTTTTTAATTCCCCACAGATTTCTTGCAACTGGAGAATCCCTTTCGTCACTGCATTTCCAGTACAGACTCGGGATTTCCACCATATCTGGAATTGTGAAGTACACATGCCGTGCACTGTGGGACTCCTTAGCTGAAGAGTTTTTACCAGAGCCCACAACAGAGAGGTGGATTGAAATTGCTGACAAGTTTCAACAGATATGTCAGTTTCCAAACTGCTTGGGCGCTGTGGACGGGAAACATATCCGCATTGTAAAGCCAGCTGGATCGGGATCGGAATATTTCAATTACAAGAAATATTTTTCAATTGTCCTCATGGCCATCGCTGACGCGGAATACAAATTTATTGCGGTTGATATTGGGGCCTATGGCCGCTCCAATGACTCTCAAGTTTTCAAACTGTCTGCCATGGGGCGTAAACTGTATGGAAACACCTTCCAGTTCCCACCACCTAGACCGCTGCCACAAACATCTGGTCCACCTATGCCATTTGTCTGTGTAGGGGATGAAGCCTTCCAGCTGTCAGAACACCTTTTGAAACCGTACTCTAGCAGAGGATTGACAAGACCAAAACGCATTTTTAATTACCGCCTCACAAGAGCAAGAAGAATGGTTGAATGTACCTTTGGTATTCTGACAGCCAAATGGCGGGTCCTATTGACTGCGATCAACCTTAAGACAGAAACTGTGGACGAGGTGATCAAAGCGTGCGTGGTACTCCACAATTTTGTTATCTGCAAGGAACCCATTTCCATTGAGGACACCTCTGAAGAAACCACCTTGCAAGATTACCATGACATTATCACTAGAAGTTCTGTGACGGTTTCAGTAATGAGGGACAATTTTGCACTATACTTTATGTCACCTCAAGGCAGAGTACACTGGCAGGATGACAGAGTGTGAAAGATTTGTGCCCTAACCAAACTTGTGTACCTTCTGTACCAACAGTATATACCTTTGCCAACCAAAGTTGGCTATCTTGTCATGGTCTCTATTTTTAGCTTTAGGCCACAGGTGTGTACCTGGTTGTGTTTTATGCAAAGTATTTCACCTTTTAACAAAAGTTGTGTACATTGTTAGGAAATCACCAACAATAAACACAACTTTTTAGGTGAAATACTTTGCTTCAAACACAACCAGGAACACAACTGTGGCAAAAAGCTAAAATTTACCCACAGTTATATACCTAGTTTTGAATACCATTTCACCTTTTAAATACCCTGTATTTAACCTTTTTTGCCGCAGAAAGAAATGACAGACAACCAGTGTAAAATAATTTAACTTTTATTGAAAAATGTTTTTTTTAGTAAACTTTTTTAAAATTTTAATAAACTTGCTTAATAAAACTTTGAAACTATAAAACTGAAACCATAAAACTGGTCATTTTTATTTAAATACACACATTATAATTCTGTGTAGTGTGTGGTGGAAATACTGCTGTAGGGGCTGCGGGACACTTCGACACTGGGAGTGTGGAGAGAGGACTGGGATCGTGGTGGGGAAGGAACAGTTAGAGGTGAAGGTGTGGAAAAAACTACAGAATGGGTGGACATGTGGGAAGCAGAAGAGGTGGTGGGTGGTGGAGTGGAGGGTTGGGCAGGGACTGTAGGAGCAGATGATGTTGATGGCAAGTTGTATGGGGAAGGAGTTTGGTACGGGGCAGGTTGCTGGAAGTGGGGAGATGTCTGGTACGGGGCAGGTTGCTGGAAGTGGGGAGATGTCTGGTACGGGGCAGGTTGCTGGAAGTGGGGAGATGTCTGGTACTGGGAAGGTTGCTGGTACTGGGGAGTTTGCAGGTACTGTGGAGGTTGCTGGTACTGGTGAGGTTGCTGGTGCTGGGGAGGTTGCTGGTGCTGGGGAGGTGGATGGTGCTGGGGAGGTGGATGGTGCTGGGGAGGTGGATGGTGCTGGGGAGGTGGATGGTATGTAATAGGAGGGGGAGGATGGAAAGTGGCAGGAGGTGGATGGTATGTAATAGGAGGGGGAGGATGGAAAGTGGCTGGAGGGGGTGTAGATGTAATAGGAGGGGGAGGATGGAAAGTGGCTGGAGGGGGTGCAGGTGGAGGAACTACTGTGGTGGGAGGAGGAGGAGGTTGGGAGGTAACTTGCTGGAGAGCAGCGTGGCATGAATGCATTACATGCATCTGCTGGGCAGGAGAGAGCGTTTCCATGCGCTCCACAACAGACCTGAAAAAGGTGTGGTTTGGCGAAGATCTTGCTTCTGAATGCATGGTTTGCAGAAGTGTCTTCACCTCCAGAATGCTGGAGTTGATCTGCTGATAGCCTGCGGAGATTTGCTCTGACAAGACTTTTAGACAGTTCTGGAAAGATGCATTCAGATGCAAGAACTCTGGCGCATAAGTCTTTTCCTGACCCCTCTGCCGCTGCCGCCCAGTACCCGCAGGTGTACTAGAGGTGGCAGGGGCAGAAGGGTGGGGTAAAGGGAAAGCGATCTCCTCACCAGCAGCTTCATGTAATGTAGGCGGCCACGATGCTCCTGTGCTGGTGGATGGGACAGATGGGTCGAATGTGTGGGAAGGCTGGGAAGGTGCAGATGTACCGGGGCGGTCGAAGTGTCCCTCGGTGCCGGTCTTCTCAGGGATCGCCTCAGAAGGGTCCAATCGTGCCGGCTCCCGAGTGCTGCTCACCGTGCTGTGGAATAAAGAGAAAAAAAAACAATTAAAATACTGACATGGTATGGCCCTGGCTGAAAAAAAATTTTACATATAACATTTTTTTTCACATGTGGTGTGTAATATTTACCTTCTGGTGACCATTGTTTCCCGGAGGAACGACAGGGCTTCTGCGTACTTGTACTTGCTCCTGCGTCCTCCAGATCCACTCGGGGCCCGCATCTCTTTATTGAACTCCTTCTTGAAACGATCTCTCACAGACCGCCACCGTTCACAATTCTGTTCCCTGAAACGAGAAAGGAGTGGTTAGTATACAACATCAGTGTTTCCCAAACTCCAGTCCTCATGGTCCCCAGGGGTCATGTTTTCAGGATTTCTATAGTAAATAGAAATCCTGAACACATGATCCGTGGGGACCACGAGGACTGGAGTTCGGGAAACACTGGTTTACATCAAGCAACCGGTACTGTATATACTTACGCTCTTTAATCTGGGCCCGAGCTTCGAGGTCCTCCCAGCGGCCAACAAGGAGCGAACAGATTTCCTCCCAGAGTCGTCGGGTAACGATCAGGTCAGCGTGGCGGCGGTCAGCCATATTCCAGAGCGGCTCCCTTTCTCTGACGAGATCGATGAGGCGGTCCACATCAATCCCTCCATCCTCACCGTCAGAGTCGGGAGCACGCTGTGAAGGCTGTTAAAGAAAAAGACAAAAATAACATAATTAGCCTCCACAAAAGAAATGAAATAAAAAGTGCAAAAAAACAAAGCAAAAATATTTATACTTACACGCTGGTGACCGCCGCGTTGCTGTCGCCGACGACCCTGGGAGGCACTGCGAGGACCTCTTGGCCAAGCACCAGATTGGGAAGACTAGAGAAGAAAACAAAAAATGTTATGTCTTTGGATGTAGGCATTTGTTTGCTGTGTGTGGTCTGCAGAACATTGTTTTCTATGTGTTGTGTGTAGTGTGATGTTGTGTTTCTGCGTTTGATGCAAAAAACTTACCAATTGTGAGCCCACTCCAGGTGTCTGTCCACCCCTTCCTTCTTCTTCTGGGAGCTCCTCTTCATCTTGTAATTCCTGTTTTGAAATAAAAGGCAATGAATAGACATATATTACAGAGAAGATGGATTTTGGAAATAAAAACTTACCGTCAAACGCTGACGATGCGAGGGAGGGCTCCCAGAAGATGATGTGCTGTCTTCCTGGTGGCCACACTCCATGCCTGTGGGTGGTGTTCCAGCTGCTGCCATTGCTGCTGCTGCTGCATCTATTGGGCGGCTGTTGAATAAAGAGAAACAAAGGGCCAATGAATATCTTGATCTTCAATAGCCCTAGTTTGGAGGAATGGGTTATTTGATAATTACCGTCTCTCATCTGCTGCTGGCCTCCCCTCCTCAGCATGTTCTATTTGCTGCTCCATTTGGGGTGGTGGTGGTGCGGATGGTGCTGCAGTGGTCTCCTGCCTTCTCCTGCGCCTGGTTGCTGTCTTGGGTGGCATGTTGGGTGTGGCTGTGGGTCCCACTGTCTTGCTTTTATATATGTCTTGTGGGCAGAGCTACTGAGCATGCTCAGACCAAAAAACCGGATCCGGCGCATTGCGGCGCTCATAGGCTTTCATTGTGTGAAAAAGCCGGACGCGCCGGATCCGGCGTGTCCGGCTTTTTCGCCGGAGACAAAAAACGTTACAGTCACCGTTTTTTCCAGACGCCAGATCGCGACACATTGCCGAATCCGGCGAAAACCGGATGAAACGCATGGCCATCTGGTGCGATCCGGCGCAAATGCAAGTCAATGGGGGGGAAACCGGATCCGGCATTGCATTTCGCCGGATCCGGTTTCTGTCAAAAGCGCCGGATCGCGCCTGACGGCGAAAACCTGATGTGTGAAAGAGGCCTTAGCCATGTTTTTCAACACATTTTTTTGTGCTGAAAATGGCCCCCCTCAGCTTATACTCGAGTGAGGGTCCAGAACATGGAGGGGAGTGGCAATGGCGGAGCAGCGGGTCACAAGAGGCAGAAGTCAGCTGTTGTGGCTGACTTCTGAGCCTGTTGCTAAAGAGAAATCAATATTCACTGCACTGGCAGTGAATATTAATTTCTCTTTAATAGCATGCACAGTGTCAGCCACAACCTTCCTGCAGTGGCTGGGTGATTACAAGTGCCCACTACTTAACAGAAATGAATATTCACCTCTCTCCACTCCCACGGGAGTGGAGAAAAGTGATTATACATTTTTCTTAAGTAGCGACCACATGTGACAGCCCGGCGACTGTGACTGACACTGTGCGTCCTACTTAATAGCAATGGATATTCACTGCTCTCCACGTGTATAGTTTCGGCGTGGAGAGCAGTGACTATTCTGGCAACTGTACTCTGCTTGTAAGCAGCACATGGCGTCCCTGCCATGTCCTGTTTGCAATCATAAAGCAGCTGCTGGCACTGGAACAAGATGCTGTGAGAGAGCGCAGGAAGGTAAGTAGAATGGTTTATTTTTACTATGTTTTTTGATGGGGGCCTGGAAATACCAGGATAGGGATGAGGAGCCATGCATACAAGGATGGGGATGGGGGTCAGTTATACAAGGATAGGGATGAGAAGCCATGCATACAAGGATAGTGATGAGGAGCCATGCATACAAAGATAGGGATGAGGAGTCATGCATTCCAGGATAGGGATGAGGGGACAATGCATACCTGGCTTATACTCGAGTCTATAAGTTTTCCCAGTTTTTTGTGGTAAAATTAGGTGTCTTGGCTTATACTCGAGTCAGCTATTATTTCTAAACCCTGTTTTTCAGTGATTACTTTGTGTCTCTATTCATACTGTACCCACACACACAAATGATACACCATTTGAAAGGTAAACTTGCCCCCTTCAGCAAGAAAATAGCCAAACAAACCACACATCCACAATTTGATCACAAAATACAGTTTAAACATAAATTTTCATAAATCTGCAGTAAGGAAAAAGGAACTGCAGGGGGCACCACACTACTCTAAAGCACACTACCACAAAGCTGCTTACAGACATCACAAACAAATCAAACATTTGCCTTGGGGGCATTCTAGCTTGCTGAACTGCTTGCCCAGCCTATTTCAGCCAAATTGGAGGATTGCGCACTTCACTGCTGGTGAGTCACATATGCAACCACTTTTGTAAACATGCACTGCTTTTTCGGTGATTACTTCGCCTCACACACACAAATGATACACCATTTGAAAGGTAAACTTGCCCCCTTCAGCAAGAAAACAGCCAAACAAACCACACATTCACAATTTTATCACTAAATTCAGTTTAAACATTCATTTTCATAAACCTGCAGAAAGAAACAATGACCTGCAGGTGGCACCTCAACCGGAAGACATTATTTGGCCTCTACTTGTTAAACCAATTTATTGTATTACCAATCTACATATATAAATACCTGTCTGTGTTCAATGTCTCATGAAATATATTTACATTTGACCAGCTTGCTTTTTCTGAAATTGCCTGTGCCCCCGACGACCAATGTGCAAAAATTTTGCACGGGCCAAGCTAGTATACAGTATTTCCTTTTCCCTTAAAATTGCAAACATGCCTATTATGTCAAGTCAAGAGTAATCACTGTTCGAATGAGTTTTCTCCTAAGTGGCTTTTACTCTTGCTGAACTGGATATAATGATCAAGTTAATGAAGTATTTTTACGAAACAAGCCCAGGGGGAACTCTGAGTACTTAGTGACTTCAATAGGCAACATTGTAATGGTTCATTTCCACTAGATAGCTGCTATTAGGAAAATACAGAACCGGCAGCAACTGGGATAATCTTGTAGGAAAAGGGAGTATCCAAAACAGACCCATTTATGAATCTTATGAAAAGATAAAATTACATTTAGAATTTTTCCTTTACTTGTTTTGAAATGCCTCTGGCTCAGTTTTTTTTTTACAAGTAATTTTGATTAAATTAACATTTTAACAGGGGAAAGCAAATAATAGCATATCAATTAGATTTTGTCCTTGAGTTAACCATTATTTCCAGAGATGAGTGGATTGATCCACAAAGGATTTAGTTTGAGTCAAATTTCCTGAAATTTGTGGTTTCATACAAATTCGAATAATATTAATAAGAGGTATGGGGCACCATTATGTAGACATTAGTGTTGAGCGATACCATCCGATATAGTGAAATATCGGATCGGAATGGATCGGACCGATACCCAAAAAGTATCGGGTATCACCGATTCCGATACCGGAAACCAATGCAAGTCAATGGGACAGAAATATCGGTATTAAAAAAAACCCTTTCTTTCCTTGTAGGTTCATTCTACATGAAGAAAAACAACTAAGAATAATGTAGAATGTATTGGGGAGGTGGAGGAGACATTAAAGACATTGAGGTTTAGCCCAATCAAATGGAATAGCAGGAATAAATTTTTTTTTAAAGACGTTCGGAGTTACAAAGATATTGACTATGTTAACCTTTTTTATATTTTGTCAGATACTGTATGTATGTTTCACTGCTTCTATGCTCTTCACCTTCTTTTTTACTTCTCCCACACTTTCTCCTTCATGATCCTCAGCAGCAGCATCTTTTTCATCAACTTCACATTATTCATCTTCTTCTTCTTCACCTTCTTCCTATTCTTTTTTTTACATTCTTCATATTCTTCTTATTCAACTATTATTCTTCTTCATATTCTACTTCTTCATCTTCTTCCTATTCTTCTTCATCATCATATTCTGAAAATTACACCTTCCGTTCTGCCTGTCACAAAAGATTTACAACAGGATTTGTCCGCGTTTAGTTTGGCCTGCAGCAGGCATTTTCGAGGGGCACCACGAGGAGGAACGGACTCACCCCCATACACTGCTTAGTCTTCTTCTGCTTATAATTTAGATAATATCTTTTGCTCTGATTTTTAGTCTTATGCTTAATGTTCTTCTGCTTTTTGTTCTAATGCTTTTTGTTCTTCTGCTTCTTGGCCTTCTGTCTCTTGTTGTTCTGTATCTTGGTGGTTGTCTTCATGTTCTTTGTCCTCTTGGTCATCTTCTTCAGGGTCATCTTTTTGGTCTTCTTCGAGGTGGTCTTCCGGGTCGTCATCTTCAGGGTCATCGTTTTCATGGTCGTCGTCTTCTTCGAGGTGGTCTTCAGGGTCGTTGTCTTCAGGGTCGTCGTCAGGGAGATCCAGAGTGATAGCAAAAAAACATTTCCAAAAGCTTGAACTTGGAAATGTAGCAGAAGTAGTGGGAATGTGGACAGAGCAGGAGACATTACCGGACACACATCAGGGGATCAGCTGACGTTACTGAACCCCAGCAGCACAGGAACAAGTGTTGATTGTGCGGACGGCACTTCTGAGCAGCAACTGGCGGTGTTGGAGGCCAGGGTAAATACTAGAGACAGAGTGGAGCCAGAGGCCTAATTGGAGCAAGTTTGAAATCAGTAGTAGTGTGAATGTGGAGGCAGCAGTAGACATTGCCGGACACACAGCAGGGGAGCAGCTGGCATTACTGAACCCCACTAACACTGGAGCATGTGTTTTTCTCTGTGCAGATGGCAGTTCTGAGCAACAACTGGCGATGTTGGAGCCCAGGGTCAATCAGGGTTTAGGCTGAGGCCTAATTGGAGCAAGTGTAAATTCTGATGTAGTTTGAATGTGCAGGCAGCAGGAGACTTTGTCGGACACACAGCAGGGGAGCAGCTGGCGTTACTGAACCCCACTAACACTGGAGCATGTGTTTTCTCTGTGCAGACGGCACTTCTGAGCAACAAATGGTGGTGTTGAAGCCCAGGGTCAATCATGGTGTAGGCTGAGGCCTACTTGGAGCAAGTTTAATATCTGATGTAGTTTGAATGTGGAGGGAGCAGGAGACACTGCCGGACACACAGCAGGGGAGCAGCTGACGCTACTGAACCCCACTAACACAGGAGCTAGTGTTTTTTTCTGTGCAGATGGCACTTCTGAGCAACAACTGGCAGTGTTGGAGCCCAGGATCAATCATGGTGTAGGCTGAGGCCTACTTGGAGCAAGTTTAATATCTGATGTAGTTTGAATGTGGAGGGAGCAGGAGACATTGCCGGACACACAGCAGGGGAGCAGCTGACGCTACTGAACCCCACTAACACAGGAGCTAGTGTTTTTTTCTGTGCAGACGGCACTTCTGAGCAACAACTGGCAGTGTTGGAGCCCAGGATCAATCATGGTGTAGGCTGAGGCCTACTTGGAGCAAGTTTAATATCTGATGTAGTTTGAATGTGGAGGGAGCTGGAGACATTGCCAGACACACAGCAGGGGAGCAGCTGGCATTACTGAACCCCACTAACACAGGAGCTAGTGTTTTTCTCTGTGCAGACAGAAATTCTGAGCAACAACTGGCAGTGTTGGAGCCCAGGATCAATCATGGTGTAGGCTGAGGCCTACTTGGAACAAGTTTAATATCTGATGCGGTGTGAATGTGGAGGGAGCAGCATATATTGTCGTACATACAGCATGGGAGCAGCTGGCGTTACTGAACCCCACTAACACAGGAGCTAGTGTTTTTTTCTGTGCAGACGGCACTTCTGAGCAACAACTGGCGGTGTTGGAGCCCAGGAACAATCATTGTGTAGGCTGAGGCCTACTTGGAGCAAGCATAATGTCTGATGTAGTTTGAATGTGGAGGGTGCAGGAGACATTGCCGTACACACAGCAGGGGAGCAGCTGGCGTTACTGAACCCCACTAACAGAGGAGCTAGAGTTATTTCTGTGCAGACGGCATTTTTGAGCAACAACTGGCAGTGTTGGAGCCCAGGATCAATCATGGTGTAGGCTGAGGCCTACTTGGAGCAAGTTTAATATCTGATGCGGTGTGAATGTGGAGGGAGCAGGAGATATTGTCGTACACATAGCAGGGGAGCAGCTGGCATCACTGAACCCCACTAACACAGGAGCTAGAGTTATTTCTGTGCAGACGACATTTTTGAGCAACAACTGGCAGTGTTGGAGCCCAGGATCAATCATGGTGTAGGCTGAGGCCTACTTGGAGCAAGTTTAATACCTAATGTGGAGTGAATGTGGAGGGAGCAGGAGATATTGCCGTACACACTGCAGGGGAGCAGCTGGCATTACTGAACCCCACTAACACAGGAGCTAGTGTATTTCTCTGTGCAGACAGAAATTCTGAGCAACAACTGGCAGTGTTGGAGCCCAGGATCAATCATGGTGTAGGCTGAGGCCTACTTGGAACAAGTTTAATATCTGATGCGGTGTGAATGTGGAGGGAGCAGCATATATTGTCGTACATACAGCATGGGAGCAGCTGGCGTTACTGAACCCCACTAACACAGGAGCTAGTGTTTTTTTCTGTGCAGACGGCACTTCTGAGCAACAACTGGCAGTGTTGGAGCCCAGGATCAATCATGGTGTAGGCTGAGGCCTACTTGGAGCAAGTTTAATATCTGATGTAGTTTGAATGTGGAGGGAACAGGAGACATTGCCGGACACACAGCAGGGGAGCAGCTGGCGTTACTGAACCCCACTAACACAGGAGCGAGTGTTTTTCTCTGTGCAGACGGCACTTCTGAGCAACAACTGGCGGTGTTGGAGCCCAGGGATTACAGTTCAGGTGGTAGAAACATGAACACAACAGGAGTCCTGGATACTGTTGCCAACCAATTATTTATTTTGAAAGAGGACTGGCAAATTCCGGCGAGATCCAGGCATTGTTCATTTTCTAAAAAGTAAGCCGGTCAACGTTATCGGAGGATAGTCGCATGCGACGGTCTGTTAGTACACCACCTGCGGCACTAAAGACACGTTCCGATAATACACTAGCAGCAGGGCAAGCCAGCACCTCCAATGCATACTGGCTAAGCTCTGGCCATGTATCCAGCTTAGGCTGGTTTCACACTTGCGTTTTTTTAGCGGTATTTTAGCGCTAAATAGCGCATGCGGTTTTTTTCCTATACTTTGCATGGGATGCGCTTATGTGCGCATACACATGCGTTTGTACGCGTTTTTCCGCGCATGCGTTTTTTGCGGTATGCGCTCGGGAGCACAAAATGCAACCTGTTGCATTTTTTGGGCGTCCGACTTGCCTCAAAAAAACGCATGCGCGCGCAATGCGTTTTTTTACAGCAAGACACCCATTATAAGTCTATGGTGAGCATATGTGCGCATTGGCATGCTTATGTATGCGTTTTTTTGCACATGCGTTTTTTTTTTACCATTAGTTTAGACAATGGAATTTAGGGGTTTGGGTTAGAGTTAGGGTAAAGTTAAGGGGGTTTAGGGTTAGGGATAGGGTTAGGGTTAGGGTCAGGGTCAGGGTTAGGGTTAGGATCAGGGTATGGTTTGGTTAAGGGTTAGGGTTAGGGTCAGGGTCAGGGTTAGGATCAGGGTATGGTTTGGTTAAGGGTTAGGGTTAGGGTCAGGGTTAGGGTTAGGATCAGGGTATGGTTTGGTTAAGGGTTAGGGTTAGGGTCAGGGTTAGGGTTAGGGTCAGGGTCAGGGTTAGGGTTAGGGTCAGGGTCAGGGTCAGGGTTAGGGTTAGGGTTAGGGTCAGGGTTAGGGTTAGGGTCAGGGTCAGGGTTAGGGTTAGGATCAGGGTATGGTTTGGTTAAGGGTTAGGGTTAGGGTTAGGGTTAGGGTTAGGATCAGGGTATGGTTTGGTTAAGGATTAGGGTTAGGGTTAGGGTCAGGATTAGGGTTAGGGTTAGTAAAGTCATGGTTTGGGTTAGTGTGAGGGGCCACCTAATGTTTGGAAAAAACGCAAACGCGGTAAAAACGCATACAAACGCATAAAAACGCTGTGTTTTTTTCATGCATGCTCATAAAAATGCTTGAAAAAAACGCAGCAGTTGTATGCTTTTGTATGCGTTTTTTCAATGCGTTTTTTTGCGGGAAAAACGCGCTGCAAAAAAAAGCAAGTGTGAAACTAGCCTTAGAGACCCAAAACTTGAAGGGGGAGGAGCCGTCTGGGAGTACACTGACAGGGCAAGACATGTAGTCTGTCACCATCTGACGGAAACGTTGCCTCCTGCGGACTGGAGCTGTCTGTGATGGTGTAGACATTTGTGGCGGGCACACAAAACTTTGCCACATTTGGGCCATACTGGTCTTGCCTTGTGCTGAAGCGCTGCCTCTGTTCCCGCTTTGTGCAGAGCTTCCTCCACTGCCTCGACGCACAGAGCTGCTTTGTAAAGCACTAGCAGCACTGCTCTCGGGTGGAATAGAGAACATGATGGAATGCACCAGTGTGTCTTGGTACTCCCGCATTTTACGCTCCCGGTTCAACGGTGTTATGAGGCTTTGTAAGTTGTCCCGGTAGCGAGGATCTAGGAGGGTGTACACCCAATAATCAGCCGTGTTGAGAATGTGGGCGATGCGGTGGTCGTTTCTCAGGCACTGCAGCATGAAATCAACCATGTGCTGCAGACTCCCAAATGCCCAAGAAACGCTGTCCCCTGCTTGAGGCGTCATCTCTGCCTGCTCTGCATCGTCCCACCTTCACTGTACATACTGACTACTAAAGCATTGTGTATCTCCCTCCTCTGGAGAGATGTCTTCCTCCTCCATTGACTCCTCCTCATCCTCCTCACAAAGTGTCCCCTGCCTAGGCCTTTGTGAGGAACCACGTTGCGCAGACTGTCCAGAAGCAGATGGCATTTGTGACTCCTCATCCTCCACCTCTTCCAAAACCTCCTCCCCTAGTGCTTGCAGTGTTTTTTGAAGCAGGCAGATAAGGGGGACAGTCATGCTGTCTAGTGCATCATCTGCACTCGCCATCCGCGTGGAATCATCGAAGGCACGCAAAACAAGGCAGATGTCCTTCATAGAGGCCCACTCAGTGGTGCTGAAGTGTGACCGGCGCACAGTGCGACTTGTTTGCGCCTGATGCAGCTTGTACTCCAATACTGCTGCCTGCTGCTCACACAGCCACTCCAACATATGTAACGTTGAATTCCACCTGGTGGGTAGGTCACATATGATGCGATGTTCCGGAAGGCGGAATCGGCGCTGCAGAGCTGCAATGCGCGATCTTGCCATGCTGGAACGCCGCAAGTGAGCGCACTCTATGCGAACCTTGTGCAGCAGTGCATCAAGATCCGGATAGTCCCTCAGAAAGCTCTGCACGACCAAGTTGAGCACATGTGCCAGACATGGGATGTGAGTGAGGTTGCCTAGGCCCAGAGCTGCCATCAGATTTCGGCCATTGTCACACACTACCAAGCCTGGCTGGAGATTCGCTTGCACAAACCACACATCGCTCTCCTGCTTGATGGCATTCCAGAGCTCCTGCGCTGTGTGGCTTCGATTCCCCAAAGAAATTAATTTCAGTACGGCCTGTTGACATTTGGCCACGGCTGTGCTCATATCGGTCGTAACAGGCACCTGCAGCGCTGATTCTGAGGAACTGGAGAATGAGGAGGAGTCAATGTGTACCGACTGGATTCCTGCAATCCTTGGAGTTGGCAGAACACGTACAGCGCCACTCTCAAGATCTGTACCCGGCTCCACAACATTGACCCAATGAGCAGTGAGGGAAAGGTATCGTCCCTGTACATGGTTACTGGTCCACGCATCGGTGGACAGGTGGACCTTGCTACTGACGGCGTTTAGTAGCGCATGTTTAATTTTTCCCTCCACATGCTTTTGCAGGGCAGGGACGGCTTGCCTGCTGAAAAAAAAGCGGCTGGGCATGGTGTATTGTGGGACTGCCAGTGCCATGAAGTTACGGAAGGTGTCAGTCTCCACCAGCCTGAATGAGAGTATTTCAAGGGCCAGTAGTTTGGCAATGCCAGCATTCAGAGCCTGTGCTCGGGGATGGTTTGCCGAGTATGGCCGCCTTTTCTCCCATGCCTGTGCTACCGATGGCTGTAGAGTAGCCTGGGAGAGTGAGGATGACAGGGAACATGGTGCTGTGGGTGGAATGTCACTGGGTCTCTGGACAACAGTGCCAGAGGTTCTTCCATGGCAATCCTGTGAGGAAGCCGAACCAGCTGTGTGTGAGCTGGAGGAAGAGGCTACAACACAAGCTGAAGAGGTGGTAGGTGGTGCTGTAGGTTGGCCTACGTCTTCAGTGTGTCTTTGTAACTCCACCACGTGCTTGGTCCTCACATGTTTCCACATATTTGTGGTATTCAGGTTGCTGACACTTTTCCCTCTTTTGACTTTCTGATGACACAGCTTGCATTTGACAAAGCAAATGTCATCTGCAACTGTGTCAAAAAAGGACCACGCACTGCAAGTCCTTGGGAGCGCTCGTTTTGGGTTTTGGAAAAGGAATGCTCCTAACGGGTGCCAAAGTGGAGGCTACAGGCAACCAAGTCTGCCCCCTCCCTCTCCCTCCTGTTTTGGCCATTCGGGGACTCTCTTCCTCAGAGCTGCTCCCACCACCTGCCTGTTCCTCACGCCATGATGGGTCCAGGACCTCATCATCTACACTCCCCTCTTCAAACACCTGCTTCTCCTGGGTAGTCTCGCCAGCACAGTACGCACCAGAAAGTGGCACCTGAGTCTCATCATCTGATGCGTACTGAGGTGTGCTGACCATAGGCACTGGCCCACCCGCCTCTTCAGATTCAGAGGGACAAAGCAGTTGCGCATGACTGCATACTCCCTCTTCTTCACATTCTAGAACGCTGCTTGGCTGGCCCCCTGTTTCCAAGCCAAGAGATTCAGAGAACAGAAGCAGAGATGGCTCCTGTCCAGGGCTCTCTGACTGCCTGGGCAATTTGGCAGGTGGTGAAGATACAGATGGTTACTCTTCAGTGCTCTGGCCCTGAGAGGATGTGGAAGTCATTGAAGTCGATGCGTTAGCTGCCATCCATCCGACAATGGCTTCAATTTGTTCCCCCCACAGCAGTGGGGTACTGCGAGGTCCTACAAAGCTGCTCATAAAGGACTGTTGCCTGGTAAAACTGGGGGATGCTGACTCACTGGTGCCCGCAGCAGGCACAGAATCCCCACGTCCTCTCCCTGCTGCAACTCCACGCCCACGACCACGTGCCTTACTCCCTGCCTTCTTCATCTTGGTAGACTGATAAAGATAGGCAGAAAAGTACAAAGGGGGGCTTTGTGTGCTTATTCCTGAACAGCTGCTAACAGGTATAAGAAACACTAATTTTATAAAGTGTGTGGACTACACTTTAATATGAGGTAATGTGGCCTACACAACTGTCAAGTGGAGTGTTTGGTGAACTTTATTTACGTGTTTTTTTTCAAAGAAACAAAAAGGATGTGACTAAAGATGTAAAAGCGATAGTATCACAAACTTTTTGGAGTTATTACAATGCAGGAAGGTAACCTACAATGCAATAGATGAGGCTCCAAAAAATAGGCTAATACTAATCTTGCTGTGGCTGCAGGGCACAAGCCAGCAAAAAGGCTCCTCTATCTACTCCTATATAGTGTTTGCAACCAACCAATGTAGATGGATACGGATGGAAGCACACTAATAGGAGAAAAAAATCAGGAAAATTGAGCTGCAATAAAACAAAAAAATGACTATGTATGATGCAGTGACGCACGCTGAGCGGACTACAACCAGAGGTGGCTGCAGAACACACTACAACGTGAGCTGCACTCACACACAGAGACCTCTCAGACAGCCGTGAACAGTGCAGATAACTGGGAACTAGCACTGAAAAGCTGCAGAAAGGCTCCGCTGTCTACTCCTGTTGTGTTTGCAACCAATGTATATGGATACGGATGGATGCACACTAAATAGGAGAATTAATGAAAAATGAGCAGCAATAAAACAAAAATATGTATGAGGCAGTGACGCACGCTGAGCGGCCTACAACCAGAGGTGGCTACAGGACACACTACTCAGCATGAGCTGCACTCACACAGACCTTGCAGACAGCTGTGGACAGCGCTGCAAGGCAAAAGAAAGCTTCAGTGATTGATAATGTAGCCTGGGTAAAGTACAATATTATTTGAAAAATCGCCATCTCTAACTGTCCCTCAGAGTCTTGAACAGCAGCCTGTCCCTAACTGAATTCATAGCAGAGTGAACCCGAAATGGCGGCGGCTTCTATAGTGCATCATGACATCATTTCAGCAGCCAATCACAGCCATGCCATTAGTTAACATGCCTACATGCCTAAAAGGATGTGCCCACACTTCTGAGGATTCCTCATTGGCTGAATCAAGTCAAACTGGCTCATAGCACTATGGGAACTTCCGATTCCGGTATTCGATATGCTAAAAGTATCGGAACTCAGTATCGGAATTCAGATACCGCGAATATCGTCCGATACCCGATATTTGCGGTATAGGAATGCTCAACACTAGCAGACATATAAATGAAGCTATGTGGGTGCTGCATAATGCATAAAAAAACAATAGGCAGTAAGGAAGAAGAGAAAATAACAATGCATATGGAATGCGCACACCTGAGTATGGAAGTGTGAAATGCAATTTTATTAACACCAAAGCACAAAAAGCAATAAAAACATCTAAAAACCAAATGGTCCATTGAGGCTGTTAAGCAGACTATAGACATGAGATACATGTGTGATTTATAATAGCAATCACTCGTGGCACCAAAAGACGCTGTCAATAGTGCAGGAGACAAGAGATAACATGGGTTTATCAAGAAGCATGAACTGTGGTCATACATATGCATAATATCTCTAATCACTTGTATATGTAATGCAAAGCAGTAATGCAGTAATGAATTGTTTTCCATTACTACCCAGGCTTTCCCATAATGCCCTGCATCTATGGCATCTAATGGATTATCATATCTTATATAGTGGTGGTCAGTACCTGGGCTATCTGAGATCAGCTATTCCCAGTGAGGCACAGTTTGTACGTTAGAGTCATTTTCCATCTTCAGAGTCACTGGGTAAGTCTCTCTCTTCTGTAGTGTAAGCTCTTATGGTCAGCAGGGTCCTCCTTCTCCTGTGAATGTAAGCTCTGACAATCAGCGGGGTACTCTCTCTTTCTCCTGTAGAGTGTAAGCTCTTATGGTCAGCAAGGTGTTCTCTTTCTCTTGTACTCCAAATACTTTTCCTGAGCAACTACAAGCTTTCTGGTATTGAGATTTATGCAAATTTATTCACTTCAAATCAAATTTTTAAGAAAAAATCTGGCAGCGAATTTGACTTTTAAAAGATTTGCTAATTTCTAGTTATTTCTAATGATCAGTTAAGTACATGTAGATGTTCATAAGAGAGGTGTTTATTAGTGATAAGCGAGCACTAAAATGCTCGGGTACTAGTTACTCGAGTCGAGCATATCGCAATGCACTGGTTCTCGACCTGAGTAACAAGTATAATGACAGTAAATGGGATACTCAAGCATTTTTCAGGTGCCCCCCTGGAGGTCCAGAGGGGGTCTAAAAATTGCTGAAAACAATGAAAATGGAGCTGAAATGGCATGGGAACAGAATGGGGAAGACCCCTGGAAACATCTCAGAATCCCAGGTGGCTGTTGAGAACAATTTTGTCAGAGTATTACGCCACTTTTACGGAATGACAATAAAACATACAAAACCGCAGTAAAAATGGATTTGACTGTAAAAACGTAAGGAAACATTCTTTACAGGACAATGACTTGTATATAAGCAAAAATAAATAAGAGAAAAAAAATGCACCTCCACAGCTTGGTCAGTGTTCACACGTTGTGTTTTTGCACGTTTGCATTGCTTTAAATGGTGAAAAAAATTCTGCAGGAATTGTTATTTTAGAATTTTATACCTAATGGTAGGCATCAGGATCCTCCTCTCCGCAGGATGGATCCCAAGCATTATCTGGTCCTGCGGTCTCGCACTCAGGTCCGGCTGCTGCAATTGCTGCTCAGCACAGATGTTGGTCTCAGCGTCTTACTCAGGGTCGTAGTGTACGTTTGGTTACTGCTGGCTCTCCAGCCAAGTCTATGGTAATCAGTGATGTACAGATGCAGCCTTGTGCTCTGGAGTCTAAGTCCAGAGATCACCTTACTGAGCATGTCCGTGATGTGGCATCTTCCTATTCGTGGTCGGACGATAGCTGCTCGGGTGATGTGGCACCTCCGGATTGGCCTGCGGGCGATGCATCGATTGACTGGGTGTGAGTGTTTGGGGTGGAACCTAGTGTATAAAAGGCTCTCAGAGGCACACGTGAGTGCCTTAGTGTAATTTAAGCTTTGGTGTATGGGTGGATACTCTACCACTGTGCTCATTTGCATGTCTCTGCTTATGTTCTGAGACAGTGCAAGTTGGCAGGCAGGTTGCACACTTATGTGGTTTCGTACCCATGGCTCAATGCCTGAATCTGTAGTCTGCTACTTGCTTAGGGTGCCGGTTAGGCACAATTTCAGTAGTGTCAGGACTGGGGTAACTTGCCACTTGGCTTAGCATCTGTTTCGTTCCTGTGTGAGGTTAGCATGGTTCAGTTACAGAGCAAGCTCAACCCTTATGCTATACTTTTCCATGAAGACAACAGGGTATTGTACCTAGCGTCATATGAGTACTTTCAATCAGCTCAGCGTCTGCTTCATTCATGTGTGCAGTTAGCACAGTTTAGTCACAGAGCTGGCTCAATCCATGTGCCATTACCCCTGTGACGTTAACAGGGTATAGTACTTAGCATACTTCGTGCAGTACCGCTCTGAGAAGTAACAGAGCTTGGTACTCAGCATTCCGTTCACACTGTGTGGAGTTAACAGAGCGTGTTTAAGGTAACGCTAGCTGTTTTGTTCCATCATTGTTCACACTAGCAGCAGGTAACATCTCTGCGCGGTGGACCCCGGGTTGCGATTGCACTTTATTCTATTATTTTATTTAGTGCAATCCTCCAACCGTAACAGCTTATCTGTCCATGAGGTTTGGGAGACATGACACATCCTGTTTAATTTATGCGGGAGGGACTCTGAAAGTTAATTTTTTTGCAGGGCCATTTGGTGGCCATTACTTTTTGTAGAGGGCCATTAGGTGGCCCTTAATATTGTTTGAGGGCCATCAGGTGTCCCTCAGTTTTGTCAGAGGACCATAATTTTAGAGGGGCAGCAGCCAGCATTCACTAAACATTTTTGGAGAGCCAGCAGATGACTATGCTTTGCAATATAACCAATACAACCAATGTAACCATCTGAGGTGGGCATTTTCTTTTTCATATTAATAATGTAAAGTTTGAAGTTTGGAGGACCAGCAGGTGGCCCTTACAATTTCTAGTGGGACACCAGGTGGCCCCCACTATTTTTATAGGGGCAGCAGGCATCTTGTGAACAGATGAGACCATGATAGAATGTTTTTGTAAAACAAATAATTCTACTGTTTAGTGTAAATGGAATAAGGCCTACAAATAAAAGAAGACAGTAGTTACAGTCAAATATGGTGGAGTTTGAAAGAAATTTAGAGGTTGTTTTGCTGCCTCTGGCACTGGGTGCATTGACTGTATACAGGGCATCATGAAATGTGAAGATTCCCAAAAGATTTTAAACTGCAATGTAGTGCCTGGGGTCTGAAAGCTGGGTTTGTATCCTAGTTCATGGTTCTTCCAGCAGAACAATGACACCAAACATCTATTACACCCAGAATAGATGGAAACAAAGCACTTGAGGGTTCAGAAGTGGTAATTCCAGCTCCAGTAGCTTAAAGCATCCCACCACTACCTCTTACATGCAAGTATTACAGATAAACTTTGAATGGACACATTAAATCAGTTAATTTTGCATGCTTTGATGAATTTCTGAGTACAGAAAACTGTAAAACACATGAAATCGGTCAATGATTCCATGGAATAAAGCAGCAGCAAGGCTTAGATTTTATAAGGCAATAATCCCTGACTAGATGCCTGTCATATGTTATACCTACTCCAACACCTCACTGTAGATGAAATGCAGATAAGAGCAGTATTTTTACACAATATAGAAGGAATTTGAACTGTCCCTGAAAAGATTTTTGCTTGTACGTGACAGCAACAAACTCTGGAAGAACGCAATTAACACTGACATCTTTGATGAATTTCTGAGTACAGATCACTGTAAATAACATGAATCGGTTAATGAGTCCATGGAAAAAAGCAGCAGCGAGGCTTAGAATTTATAAAGCAATAATCCCTGACTAGATGCCTGTCATACGCTATACCTACCTCAACAACTTACCGTACTCAAATTGCAGATAAAAGAGGTATCATTGTAGAATATAGAAGGGATTAAAACCGGCCTTGAAAAGATTTTTGTTGCAAGTGGTGGAAACAAACACTGAAGGAATCCAAGTAGAGAAAAGAGAATGCGGCACCGCCTTTATACACCGTTACAGGGTCACACTTATAAGGCTGAGTAAAACACCTCACTCAATTAAACGGGGTGAACATCAAAAATTCCAAAGTGCTTGCAATGTTCAAATATGAAAAAAGACGAATGGCACTCACCGTTTTAAAATCCATCACTTTATTGGGACATCATAAAATGCAGAGGCAAGAGAGTTCTATGTGGACACTACATCAGGATGACGGCCGTTTCGTGAAGGTGTGCGCTTCTACCGTTCCCTGGGTAAGTGGGAGGTGGCGAGCTCTTTATACAGCATAATACAAAGAACCGCCCCACTTTCCACAACTTTACCCTGCTTTAACATGAACAAACTATGACTTTTAATGCCACATACAATTTAACACAATTAAAATAAAATGAACATCAAAATACTTTTATAAAAATTACAAAAATACAGCCATATCTACTTTATCATTAAAACCACCTGGACCCTGTGCACGGGTCCACAGAATCCATTCCACCTCTCTTCTAAGGCTACTTTCACACATCAGGTTTTCGGCGTCAGGCGCGATCCGGCGTCGTGCCGGAATGCCGGATCCGGCAAATGTTTTGTAAAACCTGAAGTGCCGGATCCGTTTTTCTGCCGGATCCGTCTTGTTCTTGACAGACAAAACTGGATCCGTCTCATCCGGTTCATCCGTTTTTCTATCCGTTTTTCTATCCGTTTTTCGACGGATTACGCCGGATCCGGTTTTTAAAATTGACCCTTGTGGCCTTCCGAACGGGATTGGCTACTGGAAAACTAGATATAGCATGTTCCTACAGCCCTTCTTTGACAGGTTGTAGAGAAGAAAGTGCAGGTTGGAGAGAAGAGCAAGTTACTGGCGAAGATGGATGTTGTCATTGGAAATATTACCACTAGAAGTTCTGTGACGGTTTCAGGGACAATTTTCCACTATACTTTATGTCACCTCAAGGCAGAGTACACTGGGATGACAGAGTGTGAAAGATTTGTGCCCTAAACTTGTGTACCTTCTGGACAAACAGTATATACCTTTGCCAACCAAAGTTGGCTATCTTGTCATGGTCTTACTATTTTTACCTTTAGGCCACAGGTGTGTACCTGGTTGTGTTTTATGCAAAGTATTTCACCTTTTAACAAAAGTTGTGTACATTGGTAGGAAATCACCAACAATAAACACAACTTTTTAGGTGAAATACTTTGCTTCAAACACAACCAGGAACACAACTGTGGCAAAAAGCTAAAATTTACCCACAGTTATATACCTGGTTTTGAATACCTTTTTACCTTTGAAATACCCTGTATTTAACCTTTTTTTAAAACATAGTTCGCCGCAGAAAGAAATGACAGACAACCATTGTGAAACGATAATTTAACTTTTATTTAAATTTTTTTTTTTTTTATGTTTTTAAAGTGCAAAAAACTTTTTTAATAAAGGTTTTAAACCCAATGGGCATTTTTATTACACAAAAAAAAAATTACAAATCTGTGTACTGTGGGGTGGAAATACTGCTGGAGGGGCTGCGGAACACTTCGACACTGGGTGTGTGGAGAGAGGACTGGGATCGTGGTGGGGAAGGAACAGTTAGAGGTGAAGGTGTGGAAAAAGCTACAGAATGGGTGGACATGTGGGAGGCAGAAGAGGTGGTGGGCGGTGGAGTGGAGGGTTGGGCAGGGACTGTAGGAGCAGATGATGTTGATGGAAAGTTGTATGGGGAAGGAGTTTGGTACGGGGAAGGAGTTTGGTACGGGGAAGGAGTTTGGTATGGGGCAGGTTGCTGGAAGTGGGGAGATGTCTGGTACTGGTGAGGTTGCTGGTATGTAATAGGAGGGGGAGGATGGAAAGTGGCTGGAGGGGGTGCAGATGTAATAGGAGGGGGAGGATGGAAAGTGGCTGGAGGGGGTGCAGATGTAATAGGAGGGGGAGGATGGAAAGTGGCTGGAGGGGGTGCAGGTGGAGGAACTACAGTGGTGGGAGGTGGAGGTTGGGAGGTAACCTGCTGTAGAGCACCATGGCACGAATGCATTACATGCATCTGCTGGGTAGGAGATAGTGTTGCCATGCGCTCCACAACAGACCTGAAAAAGGTGTGGTTTGGCGAAGATCTTGCTTCTGAATGCATGGTTTGCAGAAGTGTCTTCACCTCCAGAATGCTGGAGTTGATCTGCTGAAAGCCTGCGGAGATTTGCTCTGACAAGACTTTGAGACAGTTCTGGAAAGATGCATTCAGATGCAAGAACTCTTGCGCATAACTCTTTTCCTGACCCCTCTGCCGCTGCCGCCCAGTACCCGCAGGTGTACTAGAGGTGGCAGGGGCAGAAGGGTGGGGTAAAGGGAAAGCGATCTCCTCACCAGCAGCTTCATGTAATGTAGGCGGCCACGATGCTCCTGTGCTGGTGGATGGGACAGATGGGTCGAATGTGTGGGAAGGCTGGGAAGGTGCAGATGTACCGGGGCGGTTGAAGTGTCCCTCGGTGCCGGTCTCCTCAGGGATCGCCTCAGAAGGGTCCAATCGTGCAGGCTCCCGAGTGCTGCTCACCGTGCTGTGGAATAAAGAGAAAAAAAAACAATTAAAATACTGACATGGTATGGCCCTGGCTGAAAAAAAAAAGTTACATCTAACATTTTTTTCACATGTGGTGTGTAATATTTACCTTCTGGTGAGCATTGTTTCCCGGAGGAACGACAGGGCTTGTGCGTACTTGTACTTGCTCCTGCGTCCTCCAGATCCACTCGGGGCCCGCATCTCTTTATTGAACTCCTTCTTGAAACGATCCCTCACAGACCGCCACCGATTCACAATTCTGTTCCCTGAAACGAGAAAGGAGTGGTTAGTATACAACATCAGTGTTTCACAAACTCCAGTCCTCATGGTCCCCAGGGGTCATGTTTTCAGGATTTCCATAGTAAATAGAAATCCTGAACACATGATCCGTGGGGACCACGAGGACTGGAGTTCGGGAAACACTGGTTTACATCAAGCAACCGGTACTGTATATACTTACGCTCTTTAATCTGGGCCCGAGCTTCGAGGTCCTCCCAGCGGCCCACAAGGAGAGAACAGATTTCCTCCCAGAGTCGTCGGGTAACGATAAGGTCAGCGTGGCGGCGGCCAGCCATATTCCAGAGCGGCTCCCTTTCTCTGACGAGATCGATGAGGTGGTCCACATCGAGTCCTCCATCCTCACCGTCAGAGTCGGGAGCATGCTGTGAAGGCTGTTAAAGAAAAAGACAAAAATAACATAATTAGCCTCCACAAAAGAAATGAAACAAAAAGTGCAAAAAAACAAAGCAAAAATATTTATACTTACACGCTGGTGACCGCCGCGTTGCTGTCGCCGACGACCCTGGGAGGCACTGCGAGGACCTCTTGGCCGAGCACCAGATTGGGAAGACTAGAGAAGAAAACAAAAAATGTTATGTCTTTGGATGTAGGCATTTGTTTGCTGTGTGTGGTCTGCAGAACATTGTTTTCTATGTGTTGTGTGTAGTGTGATGTTGTGTTTCTGCGTTTGATGCAAAAAACTTACCAATTGTGAGCCCACTCCAGGTGTCTGTCCACCCCTTCCTTCTTCTTCTGGGAGCTCCTCTTCATCTTGTGATTCCTGTTTTGAAATAAAAGGCAATGAATAGACATATATTACAGAGATGATGGATTTTGGAAATAAAAACTTACCGTCAAACGCTGACGATGCGAGGGAGGGCTCCCAGAAGAAGATGTGCTGTCCTGTTGATGGCCAGACTCCATGGCTGTGGGTATTGCTGCTGCCAGTGATGCCATTTCTGCTGCTGCTGCTGCATCTCTTTGGCGGCTGTTGAATAAAGAGAAACAAAGGGCCAATGAATATCTTGATATTCCATGGCCCTAGTTTGGAGGAATGGGGGATTTGATAATTACCGTCTCTCATCTGCTGCTGGCCTCCCCTCCTCAGCATGTTCTATTTGCTGCTCCATTTGGGGTGGTGGTGGTGCTGATGGTGCTGCAGTGGTCTCCTGCCTTCTCCTGCTTCGCTTGGTTGCTTTCTTGGGTGGCATGTTGGGTGTGGCTGTGGGTCCCACTGTCTTGCTTTTATATATGTCTTGTGGGCAGAGCTACGCATTGCGGCGCTCATAGGCTTTCATTGTGTGAAAAAGCCGGACGCGCCGGATCCGGCGTGTCCGGCTTTTTCGCCGGAGACAAAAAACGTTACAGTAGACGTTTTTTCCAGACGCCGGATCGCGACACATTGCGACACATTGCCGGATCCGGCGAAAACCGGATGAAACGCATGGCCATCCGGCGCGATCCGGCGCAAATGCAAGTCAATGGGGGGGAAACCGGATCCGGCATTGCATTTCGCCGGATCCGGTTTCTGTCAAAAGCGCCGGATCGCGCCTGACGGCGAAAACCTGATGTGTGAAAGAGGCCTAAGTAACAATCTCTGATGATCGCCTCCCTCAGGCAGCGCATTTAGTCTCTCAATTCCTGCGAATTTTTATACTGCAGTGTCTCCATTGTGACATTCATGGATGTGTTTTATTAATTTAGGTACACCTTTTCTGCTTTGAATAGAATGGAAATGTTTTCTGATGCAAACAAATAGAGGTCTAATGGTTTTCCCAATATAAAACATTTTACAAAGACAAAAAAATCATATAAACTGTGTGACAAGTGCAACAAGAGAAAAAATCCTGTACTAAATGTTTTAGGCCTCCTGTGTTCGACTCTTTATCTAACAAATGAAATTGACAAAAAGGGCAATCTCCACATCTACAATTCACCTTAGGAATCCCGTTCTCCAACCAATTTTTTCCTGACTCGATTCTGTACCAATAGATCCCCAAGATTTTTTGTCCTTCTATTTGTAATTAACGGTCCTCTTGATACCATATCTGCAATACCCTCTTCTTTTTCTAAAACATGCCAATCAATGTTTATTGATAATAGATCCATCGGACTGAAAGTGAAACTAAATACAAAAGCATTTTTTCTCTTGTTATCCTTTCTATTTCGCAGAATATTTTCTGAGGGGTGTGAGGAAAAAATAGAAGGTAATATGGGGAGTTGTGCTTTAACCCAAGCCGCCTTCAATAAAGACAATGGATAGCCTCTTAATGAAAATCTCTGGAACAAGTCCATTGACTACTGAACACAATGATTTGGGTCACTATTTATTCTTTTTATTCTCAAGAACTGGCTAAATGGCAATAATCTTTTCATGTGCATAGGATGTGCACTAAGAAAATGTAAGAAAGAATTTGTAGAAGGTTTTCTAAATACTTCTGTTATTAATTTTCCCTGATATTCCGAAACCAACACATCTGATTATTCTAAATGTGACCCCCCCAAAAAATTACTAGTAAATTTCATATTCATTTTGTTTGGGGCATTAAGATATTCTACAAAATCATTAAAGGAATTTGATGAACCATCCCATATCATAAATATATCATCTCCAAAACGAATATATAGTTTTATATGTCATAAATGGACACGTGGTACTTGCAACAGGTGGGCCCCGCGATGGGACCCCTGTTGCATGTACCTTTGCAAATTTATTTCTTTCCGTGTTTGAGGAAAAATATGTGTATGCCATGGAAAACCCTTTTTTAAGACATAAAATTATATATTCGTTTTGCAGATGTTCAGTGACCCGCGTCGGGGTGAGGGGACGCCAGGAGATTCTTTGCCACAGGTAATAGCTTGTTCATCTCCCATTTGCACTGATAATTGACTCTATTTGTCTTTATGTTTTACTGTTATGGGTCTTTCATCTGTTTAGAGCTTTTTTTGCACATCTATGTTGCATGAGAATTGATTGATTGTATATTTAGAGCTCTGCTCATATTCTCATTGTGTGGTTATTATTTTTATCCTACATTGTGCCTTCCAGGTGACTTTTGTTAATTTAATTGAACTGTATTTACCTTGCGATGGGATTACTCTATTTAGGGCTTTTTGCACATTGACTGTGATATCATGGGGAGTATTGTACTGTGCTATAGCCCATTATTTAATTTAATTTTTTGATCTGGTGTCCCCTATCATGGCAATCTTGCTTCTTTTACTCTGCTTTTAGATATTTCTCAATAAAATGTATGTTTTATATTGACTATTACTGTGGGATCTCCTTCCTCAGATTTTTTCCTGAGGAAGGAGTTCTGTGAAACTTCAAAACGCGTCGAATAAAGACCACTGGAATAATAATTGTTCATAGTGATTCGCAGCGCGGATTGTCTGACCACTTTTTTCCTATCCTGCATCTTAAACAACCAAGTGTGGCTGCATGCTTTTGATGCAGAACTGCTGAAGTTTAAATGTGGTATAATATTTCACTACTGAAACAAATTTTTAGGATTACTATTGCAGGAAAATTTGCATACCTCAGATGGACTTCTTACACTACAGGATAAATATAGCGATGATATTGATAACCAAAAAAGTTTGGCTGTATGCTTTTGATCCACAACTACCTCTGCATACATTGCGTATAATATTTCCCAGCTCAGAACAATTGTCAATTTTAAGAGCAAAAAGAGTAGTATAAGGCTGTGTGCACACGCTGTGGAATCTGCTGCGGATTGATCCGTGCGGATTTTCAAAATCCGCAGATAAATCCGCAGGTCAAAAGACCTGCGGTTTATCTGCGGATTATCCTGCGGTTTTACCATCTCCACAATGGAAGAGATGGTAAACCGCTGCGGAATCCGCAGAAAGAAATGACATGTCAATTCTTTCTGCGGTTTAGAAACAGCAGAAAATCCGCGCAGAAAATTCTGCAGCATCTGCACTGCGGTTCCCATTTCCCATAGGAAATAATGGTACTGTACACCGCAGCAGTTTCTGCAGGATCCGCAGGGCCAAATCTGCTGCGGAACCGCAGCAGAATCCACAGCGTGTGCACACACCCTTTGCCCTGAGAAGGGCTTTTGGTATGAGTTGCAGCAGAAAGAAAGTGAAAACAATAACCCTTGTTCTACACTATCACTTCAGCACAATTTCTCCCTAAGTGCTGGTGATAGCAGTATGAATTTTGATTTTTATTAGCCCTAATAAGAGCTGTTGTTGCAGTTGAAAGAAATATAACTGTTGTGTAATTCCTTCCTATAAACAGCTCAAATTATCTCCCTAATTTACCAACACTTCTCCCTGCTCTGCCTGTGTTCGTTGGTACATTGTACTGTGCATGCCGTCACGGGACTTATGTAGACCTGATTACTTTGACTGTCAGGCAATCCCCGCATGTTTATTGGCTGTTTTAAAAGCGCCAAACATGCAGGGCGGGGACTTGAGCTTGTGCTCGAGCATTCAAAAAGTACTCGCTGGATAACGAGAATCTCAAGCACACTGATGCTTGAGCAAGTAATGAGCAGTGACGAGGATGCTCGCTCATCTCTAAAGGTTACATTATCACCTAAACTATTGACATTCACAACAAGACTCTTGTCTAATTTGTACTTTACTTATTGTTAAGCAAGGAGCCAGATATATAGTTACAGTAACCACATACAGCAAAACAAAACAGCAGCAGCTACGTTTGAGTTCAGATAGAGGACATATCTCTACCGTCTTGTTTGTTAAAATAGTAGAAAATAATACTAAAAGTTCACCAAGTTGGCTGAATAGGTGAATTATATGCTATGAATACATTAAGACATGACAAAGTATGCGCAACTGCACATTTTACAGGGTTGGCCTTGGTTTCTCATACGGACATGATTAAATGTGAAAAAGGACAGGCAATGCAACATTTTAACTAGGCTGATGCATAGCATGAAATAAATAGACATGTTTTGACAGTTTGAGCTGGCTTTGACTATGGCAAAATTTAATTTGCTTTCTCATTGTTGGAGATATTTGTCTTCATATGTGAACTGTCTTTTCAAGGCTGATAACAGATTTTCCCCTTAACACTTGATACTGTAAATAATTACATCTAGAAGTATGAAATTACCTGTAAAATGATGACACAGAAAAGAAGTAAAACCTAAAATATGGAGATAAGGCAGAAAAGAATAGGCAATTATTTTTGTTTCTATTTCCGAGGAAGACAGCATTGGTGCCTTATCCATGCCATCAGTAATGTTAGTGAGCCTTAATATTGCGAGGTGTAGTACTACCTATTGTCCCAGGACCTCTCAAGAGAGGCAAGCATGTTCTCTAGTGCATCTTAGCTTTGAGAGTCAATAGCATAAGCAACCCAGTCTTATCAATGATAATGGTGTATCAATCAATATGATGAGGCTCTGGGCCAGGAAGCAAGAACATAAGAATAATAATAATAAAAAAATATTTCCCTTGTCTGCCCTCCATATAATAATCACAAATCGTGAATCCATAGACCCAGTTCTTAGGGGAGGAAGAGTCATGGAAAACAATAAGCAGTACAATCCCAGCAGAACACGGCATTTTCTCCGCATTATAAAAGCCTGAATACATGTCAGAGTCAAAGTCCTAATGGAACAATAAGACTTGGAACATTACAACACTGCATTATACTTTGTCTTTCACCCAATCACGCTTCCCAGTACCCTCATTGTGATTCTTTGCCAAGTAAAAGAACTGCGGACATATTAATGCCCTGATTCGTATTGTACAACTATAAATAATTGTAGATTAATAGACTAGCTTAATTAGTATTATTCCTACATCCATGAAATGTAACTCTAAATTTAGAAAAGGCCGATAAGCAAAGCTACAATTATTTCAATTAAAAGGATATATTAATGGACAAGCCAATCGAATGAAAGGTAAAATTAGCATTCACACAATGTACACTTTACCAATTGAATGTAATAAATGATAGAACATAAAGTGTTGTAAAGTTAACTTTTCGTTATTTTACTTATAGAATATACTATCATTTTAAAATTGTTATAGATAGAGTTGAGCGACTTTTGGTTTTTTAGGGTCGAGTTTCGTGAAACCCAACTTTTCCAAAAGTCGGGTCGAGCAAGATCGGCCGATTATAGGGAAAAGTCGGGGTCGTCCCGAAACACGAAACCCAATGTAAGTTAATGGGGAATAAAAGTCGGCAGTGATAGGAGGACAGGAAACACACCTACAGTGCTCATTTGAATGCCAAAAGCATCAATTCTTCTTACTTAAGCTTGTCAACCTTAATTAACTTCCTAATACAAGTTACGCACTGAAAAATGGGGGTTATTTGGCTACGGTTGTGGGGGGGTAGGGCTGGCTCCAGGTTTTCATGTGCCCTGGGCGAAAGAGCGCCCCTTTAACACATACCACAACTCATCATGCTCCGATACGGCAGAGAAATAGCGGTATAGTACAATGAAAAATACTTCACTTTTTACATCTCATGACGAGGCCCATCTATTTCTCCATACAGAATCATTGGTCCCATATAATGTTTGAAACAGTATATGATGAGCTCCACATAATGCTACAGTATATGTTGGTCCCCATGGATGAAGCTCCACTGTCTTATGGGCCCAAATAATGCTCCAAACATAATGGGCCCCATTTCTAATGCTCTAGTGTATAATGGGCCCTGTAAATGCTGCTCCAGTGTCTGATGTCCACCTTTGGAATGTTCCAGTGTATGGTGGGCCCCATCTATCATTCTCCAGAGTATAGTGCTCCCCAAAAATTGCTTTCCCAACATTGAAAACAATCAAATAAGTCTCCTCGCTAGGGAATCCCTGTACTAGTCTGGACTCCTCGTCGTCCCCATCTTCCATCTCACTGCACAGTATTTCAACCTTGCAAGTGCTGTGATCCTGAGCAAGCAGGGGGTGCCACTCGTTGGCGACGGCACTGGCACAGGGCACCTGATAGTACGGTGGTGTGTCTGATGGCGGGTGGGCCGAACCTGCACTTTCATCTGCAGCTTCCTCTTTGTCACCGTGTAAGATGGAACTGTATATGGGAAGGGTAACCTGAGTTTCATCAGGGTCAGATTCAGGCCGTGTAGCGTGCGAGGGGAATGTAGTGGTCTGGGTCAATGTACCAGCAGATTCATCGAGCAGTGGCTGGGCATCAGTGCACTTGTGTCGCCCCCAGGAGTACGGTCGCCACAGTGGCATTACCTTCCTCCTAGGGAGTGTGATGTCATGCTTGGGAGCAACGAAGGATCTCTCTAGCAGGTTAACTGATTGGGCGGCGTTATTCCCATGAGTCATGACCCTCCAAACAGCGTTCATGAAGGGAAAGTGTTTGTTTTACGTGGGCAGTATGGTTGCAAAGCTGAACCTTAAAGGAATGTCCAGAAGGGCACCACCAGGAGTGGAGCCTACGGTTAAATTCGACTCCACCTGGGAAACCTCAACCATGCCAGCTACAGAACAGATGCACACATTGCAAGCTTAATTCCGTTAACGAACGAGACTCCGTCATGCCCCGCGGTCCGAGTCCGGCTTACTAGAGGGACACGTGAGGCTCTGGCACATGAAATTGGCCAATAACTGGTGTGTCATGCCCTTACATGTCCGTGGCTGCATGTGCGCTACACTGAAAAGGCCAGCGTTTGTCGCTGACAGGTGCATATAACCCGCTGAACAACGTTAGTGATGGGGATCACTGATTACAATTATTACCCGCGAACGATGATTTCCCAGTAAGTGCAGGTCAACCGCAGTTCCGGAATTAGGCCTAACTGTCATTCCTGAAAAAATGAAAAACTTACGTGTGCAAACCACAGGTGCTGTAGCTTGCTTAACAGCTCGCCAGCCGTTCTCACGCCCAGTATGGATTACATGTGATTGCACAAAGGTGAGAAAGGGTACCGTATCCCCGGATAACATGTATGGATAGCGTACACATTCAAAATATATGTCTATACATCAGGAGGCAGGCTCAGACGGTGTCAGGCCCAGTATGGCTTGCACGTGATTGCACAAAGGTGAGAAAGGGTACCGTATCCCCGGATAACATGTATGGATAGCGTACACATTCAAAATATATGTCTATACATCAGGAGGCAGGCTCAGACGGTGTCAGGCACAGTATGGATTTGACGGCCCAGACTACACAGCGGAGGAGCAGGGAGAGGTAAAGATTGCAAATGCTGGGGCCCTGCCCAAGCAAGGGGGGCCCACTCGTGGGCGTCGGTACTGGCACTGGGCCCCTCATAGTACGGCGGTGTGTCTGACGGCGGGTGTGCACCACCACCGTTACAGACACTTGATTGCACTATGAGGGACCCTGTGCCAGTGCCCGCGCCCAAGAGTCGGTCTACCCACCTGTCCAGGGCAACGGCATTCGCACGGTGTCATGCGCTAGGTGGTGACCCCGGCCATGGGGGGGGAGGCAGCACAGTTAGGGAGTTTTAGAAAGTGGCATATGTTGATGTTGGACATTCAGCTGATGCAAAAGGCGAAATAGGTCAAGTACCAGGAAGAGGTGGACCAAAGCAAGCCATTTTTCTGTCACCCTATGTGTCATCAGGGGAAGGTGGGACAAAATCCTTGGAAACCCATGCATGGTTCATTTTAATGAAGGTTAGATCATCCACATTTTGGGTTGACAGACGGGTCCTTTTTTCTGTCAGGATTGATCCAGCTGCACTGAAGACTCTTTCCGATAGCACACTTGCAGCTGGGCAAGCGAGCTCCTGTAAGGCATATTGTGCCAATTCAGGCCAGGTGTCCAGTTTAGCGGCCCAATAGTCAAAGGGGAATGACCTGTGTGGGAGAACATCGATATGGGAGGAAAAGTAGTTTGTAACCATAGTTGACAACTTCTGTCTCCTGTCACTTTCTATCGATGCTGTATTACCAGTTGTGTGAGTGGTACTTGAAAAATCAGTCCACAACATTGTCATGAAACCCCTGTCTCCAACGCCACTTCTGCTGTGTGCACCATGAACACCCTTGCCAAGCTGCCCCCGGCCAGTACGGCTCGTGTGAGAACCATCACCGCTGCTGTGTGCTGGGAATGCCTCAAGCAACCGATTTACCAGTGTTGCTTGTTTATTAGCCAATATTATGTCAAGGTTCTCCTGTGGCATGATGTTTTGTAATTTGCCTTTATAGCGTGGATCCAGGATGCTGGCCAACCAGTAGTCGTCATCGTTCATCATTTTGGCAATGCGGGGGTCCCTTTTTAGGATCTGCAAGGCATAATCTGACATGTGGGCCAATGTTCCCGGTGTCAATGATGCACTGTGAGTGCTGGGTGGAGGAGCACTTTCTGGCAAATCCACATCCCTCCAGTCACGCACAAACCCTGTACCAGACCTTGCCACGCCAACATTTTCACTTGCCCCTTGAGATGCATCCTCCTCCCCTAAGTAATCATCCCCATCATCATCCTCCTCCTCCAACTCGTCCAGGAGAGGTCCCTGAGCAGACAATGGCTGAATGTCATCAAGGATTCCCTCCACCTCTTCCTCCTGGTCAACATTGGCTGCAGACGCCTGCACCTTAAGGTGCGTCAAAGTTTGCATGAGCAGACGCATAAGTGGGATGCTCATGCTTAGGATGGCGTCGTCTGCGCTTACCAGCCGTGTGCATTCCTCAAAACACTGAAGGACTTTACAGAGGTCTTTCAGCTTCAACCACTGCACACCTGTCAACTCCATGTCTGCTCTCAAAGTGCCTGGCCGTGTATCCTCCCACAAATGCATTATGGCCTGCCTCTGCTCGCACAGCCGCTCCACCATGTGCAGGGTGGAGTTCCACCTTGTTGCAATGTCGATAATGAGGCGGTGGTTGGGAAGGTGGAGCAATCGCTGCAGCTTCTGCATACGAACGGAGTGCACAGGCGACCGGCGAATGTGCGCGCACAGTCTTCGCACCTTCTGGAGCAGGGCTGTTAACTCCGGATAATTTTTGAGGAAGCACTGCACCACCAGGTTCAAGGTGTGAGACAAGCAAGGTATGTGGCTGAGTTTTGAAAGGGCTATGGCTGCCACAAAATTACGGCCGTTATCACTAACTACCTTGCCTGCCTCAAGATGTACACTGCCCAGCCATGACTCAGTTTGTCGCTTCAAGTACTCGGCCAGCACCTCGGCCGTGTGTCTGTCGCCCAAACACATCATCTGCAACACAGCCTGCTGACGCTTTCCACTAGCTGCTCGATAGGGGGACACCTCGTGTGCAACAGTGGCAGCTGCAGAAGGAGTGCTCGTACGACTGCACTCTGTGGATCAGCTTTCGCTTCTGGAGGAGGAGGAGGAGGAGGAGGAGGGTCGAACGCCTACAGCCAACTGTTTCCTATACCGTGGGCTAGGCAGCACTCTCCCACCACCGCTGTCCCCTGTGGACCCTGCATCCACCACATTAACCCAGTGCGCAGTGATGGACACGTAACGGCCCTGGCCATGCCGACTGGACCATGCATCAGTTGTGAGGTGCACCTTTCCACTCACTGACTGCTTGAGTGCATGGACAATGCGGTCTTTTACATGATGGTGGAGGGCTGGGATGGCTTTGCGAGAGAAGAAGTGGCGACTGGGTAGGTCATAGCGTGGTACTGCATAGGCCATGAGTTCGTGGAAAGCTGCGCTTTCCACCAACCGATAGGGCATCATCTCAAACGAGATTAGTTTGGCAATGTGGGCGTTCAAACCCAGTGTATGCGGATGAGAGACTGAGTACTTTCTTGACCTACTCATAGTGTCTGGGAGGGTGACCTGGACTTGAGAGCTGCATATGGTGGAAGTAGCGGTGGACAGGGCGGACTGAGAGAGGGTTGATGATGGTGATGGAGTTGGTGTTCTTTCTGATGGCCTAGATTCAGTATTTCGTTGATATAACAGTGGGATTCCCTGACTGCTGTGGCCTTACAACGACACCTCAACATTTGCTGCTGTGCCAACCGGTGGGCTTACAGTGGGGGAAACAATGTAGCGTTGCTGACTACCTTCTTTGTGATCAGTTGCACATGTGGTACTTGAGGTTTGTTGTTGTGTCCACGCTTGCAAGTGCATGGTGGTTAAATGTCTAAGCATGCAACTGGTATTCAAATTTTTCAGATTTTTCCCTCGGCTAAAGGTCTTTGCGCACTTCTTACAGATAACCTTGGCCTGATCATGAGGATTTTGTTCAAAAAAGTGCCACACTGCACTCTTCCTACTTTGGCAGACATTTTGCGGCCTAGCACGGTGTGATCTTTTGACCCTCTGGGCAAGCTGTCCAGCAACTCTTTTGATTTTTGGAACCTGTCTTTGGAGTGCTCCGGGCCTGCCAGATAACAGCTGTTGCGATGTCGATGTCTGCTGTGGATGCTCCTCATCTGAGCTATTGGAAGCAGCACCCTCTTCCCCCAATGGATGCCAATCTGGGTCAACAACTGGGTCATCCATCACCTCCTCTTCAATGTCATGTGCACCTTCCTCTGTGTCACCGTGTATGGTGGTATAGTGTGCGGGAAGGGGCACCTGAGTCTCATCAGGGTCAGAATCTGGCTCTGTACACTGCGAGGACAATGTAGTGCTCTGAGTGAATGTACCAGCAGAATCATCTATCAGCGGCTGTGCATCAGTGCACTCCATGTCAGATTCATCTTGGCCTGGGTAATTCACCATTTCACTTGATAATCCAGGCATGGTATGTGAAAACAGCTCCATGGAGTAATCAGTAGTGCGGCCTGCTTCATCCTTCAATCTTGGTTGGGGTGAAGGACACAAGGAAAGGTGTGGTTCATGAACATGAGCCTCCAATGATGACTCAGTGCTTTTACTTTTTACAACTTCAGAAGAGGAGGCGATAGAGCTGGAGGCTGAGTCAGCAATGTAAGACAAAACTTTTTCCTGATGCTCTGGCTTTAAAAGCGGTTTGCCAACTCCTAGAAAACTAAGCCTTCGAAGCCTTATGGAGCCAGACGATGACGCAGGCTCAACACCTCCTGCATTCGGTCCTATTTTGCTCTTGCCACTACCATCAGATCCACCACCAACACCATCATTACCAGCTGCCAACCCCCGCCCAATTCCACGGCCTCTTCCACCAGCCTTCCTCATTTTTGGTAGAAATGTAGACAAAATAAAACAAACTATATAGTAATGTAAAACAAGGTACAAGGTGTCTATAGGACAGGGGAGAATTAGATTTTCTGCACACACTAGTGGACACTGGACACTTTTGGATTGTGTGAGGCCCACTGAATATCAGAGCGCTATGTCACAGGCTCGATGGCACAGGTGTGAAAAAAGTGACTACAGGATAAGGGAGATTTTGAATTTCTGCAGACACTTGTGGACACTGGACACTTTTGGATTGTGTGAGGCCCACTGAATATCAGAGCGCTATGTCACAGGCTCGATGGCACAGGTGTGAAAGAAGTGACTACAGGATAAGGGAGATTTTGAATTTCTGCAGACACTTGTGGACACTGGACACTTTTGGATTGTGTGAGGCCCACTGAATATCAGAACACTATGTCACAGGCTCGATGACACAGGTGTGAAAAAAGTGACTACAGGATAAGGGAGATTTTGAATTTCTGCAGACACTTGTGGACACTGGACACTTTTGGATTGTGTGAGGCCCACTGAATATCAGAGCGCTATGTCACAGGCTCGATGGCACAGATGTGAAAAAAGTGACTACAGGATAAGGGAGATTTTGAATTTCTGCAGACACTTGTGGACACTGGACACTTTTGGATTGTGTGAGGCCCACTGAATATCAGAGCGCTATGTCACAGGCAGAAATTGGCTAGTGTATCACAAACTACAAGGTGTATGTAGAATTGGGCAGAATAGGAATCTCCCTAGGATGTAGGTCTGTAAGAACGGAACAAGTCCTCCACTTATCCTTCCACAGTGACACACAGATAGCTTCACTGTGGCTATGATAACAGCCGTTACACGGTACTGTGTGAGGAGCGTACACCACTGTATGGTGTGAAAAAAAAGGAACGCTCAGTACCTCAGCAGGACAAAAAAAAAAATTGGGATTGCTTTTAAAAAAGCAGTTTGCAGAGCAGTGGGGAAACAGCAATGCAGCTGTCAGGAAGCCTTAGAGGGCAGCCTAACAACCAACACCGCTGATCCACCACAATATAGCCTCCCCTTGCACTGCACACACAGTGACTGGTGTGTTGTACAGGCAAAATCGCTAGCAGCAGAAGCAGTTTTTTTTTTCTTCTTCCCTGCCTAACGCTCTCCCTACAGAATCAGCAACCTCTCCCTATGCTAAGATCGGCAGAAGTAAGATGGCGGTCGGCGTGCATGCCCTTTTATAACCCCTGTGACGCCCACCAAAGCAAGCCAATCACTTGCATGCCCTTCTGAAAGATGGTGGTGACCCCTGCCTATGTCATCATGTTGCCCACAGTGTCCGTGGATCCTGATTGGCTGAAAAAGAGCGCAAAACAAACTTTTGAAACGCACTTTGGCGCGTAAGTCGCCGACCTCGTGGCCGACCTCTTCCTAGGGTCGGGTTTCGTTTCATGAAACCCGACTTTGCCAAAAGTCGGCGACTTTTGAAATTTTTCGACCCGTTTCGCTCAACTCTAGTTATAGATCCTATTTGAACTGAATTTGTCACTTGAAAAAGTGCTATTAATCTGCAGGTATGGGGTAAATTTGTGGCTAAATACATCAGTTCTCAGCCGCCCCAAAAAAGATTTATCTATACGATGTGCCAATTCTGGCACTAAGCCTTACTCTTCCCACTTGCCCTGTAGCGGTGGAAAGTGAGGTGATAGTTGGAGGGATTGCTGTCACGTTTGTATTGTCAGGTGACATGAAACCCAGTGGTTAGTAATGGAGAGGCATCTATAAGACACTTATCCATTACTATCCCCATCGTCATTGTATAAAAATGCACACACCCAGAATAAAGTCCTTTAATTGAAAGAATGACACAGACTCCTTTAATAAATCTTAGTTAAACCATACATACTTCTTCACCCATTCCAGTGATGCTATTATCCCCCACAATAGAATTAAAATAACAAACAACAATATTCCCCACCTGTCCGCTGAGAAGATGATAATCCATTTGTCCCAGGATGGGTCTAGCTAAGTGCCAGAATTGACATATCTTATAGTTGCACCTTTTCTGGGGTGGCTGAGAGCTGATGTTTTTAGCCTGGGGGTGGCAATATCCATGGCCCATTCCTAGGCTATTAATATCAGCCCACAGCTGTCTGCCTAGCTTTTGCTGGTTATTAATTATAGAGGCTATACAGCTGTGCGCTGATATTAATAGCCTGGAAGCTCCATGGGTATTACACTCTTCCCAGGCTATAAACATCTGCCCCAAGCTGTTGGTTTTCCTTCTGCTGGGGAGTGGCAATATCCATGGCCATGGCCCATTCCTAGGCTATTAATATCAGCCCGCAGCTGTTTGCCTAGCTTTTGCTGGTTGTTAATTATAGAGGGTATACAGCTGTATGCTGAAATTAATAGCTCCATGCATATTACAACCCTCCCAGGCTGCTGTTGGTTTTCCTTCTGCTGGTTAAAAAAATTACGTGGGAACACATGCCATTTTTTTCAGAAAAATAATTCTTTAATAATTAAATACATGTACAGTGAGCTGGACACACACTGAACTAATTGTACATGCTATGACATCTATATATCTACCTATTCTATGTGTATATACTGTCATAGACACCGCACTGCACTTGCTCATAGAGCCAGTGCGCGTGTCCTGAGTACAGAAGCAGTGCTAAAAGATACCTGTGGAGAAGGCAGCAGAGGTGACCATGCGTGCTTCAGGCTAATAGTGTCAGGGTCCAGTCAGCGCTGGAAAGTAAAGAGGCATAGGACCTGCGGACACTGAAAATGAGTAATCTGGCACGGGACCTATGGTCATGTGACTGCAAGGGGGCGGGGCTTAGCGTCCTGTTTTCAGAAAGGACAGGACACCATACAACAACTCAGAGTCAGGCAAAACAGAGGTCACAGCAGTACGGGCAAACGAGGTACAGGAGGGACAAACAGACGGGTAGTCAGACAAGCCAAAGGTCATACACAAGAGGGCGACGTGGTACCAGGGGACAAGCAGAGAGGAGTCGGGTCACAAGCAGAGAGTCATACACGAGAGGTAGCGCAGTACAAGAGGGTCAGGCAGAACTCGTAACAGGGACAGAACCAGATCACAACCGAACAAGCAAGCAAGATATCAGGCACAAGGCACACGTATACAAGAGGTCACTTAACTCAGCCGAGGGCAGGAGTATAACTGACACCGGACCCAGGTCCAGTGAGCACTAAATAGCCTCCTTCTGCCAGAGAGAGGCAGCACAATTAACCCATAGTCTAACCAGGACGGGTCAAACCGAAATCCCATCCTGGATCATGACATTTACTGTATGTAATCCATCTATAAAATCCTGTTGGGTCCTGCTGTGATTTTACTGTACGCAGCTGCTGAAATGCTGGATTTTGAATTAACATCGGTGTGTAAAAATCAGACAGCACTCGCATGGTCTGTATGCCATGCGATTTTTTTTCTCGCATCCATTGACTTACATTGGCAAGTTTTGTCCGAGATACGCAGCAAGTTGCAGTATGCTGCGATTTTTTTTCTCAGTACAATTTCAGCTGAGAAAAAAAATCACAGATGAGATGTAACCAATTAAATAACATTGCACTAGTCTGTTTTTATTGCAAATGAGTATGAGAACATACATTCGAAATGTCTGTTTTTTTGCAATGAAATAAAAAATTTATTTATCTACCATCTGGAGTGCTGGAATACACCCTTTTTCTATACATGAGTTTGTTGATTATGGGTCTAAGCCTGTTAGTGCTTTCAATATTTTGGATATTTGACTGACTGGCTGCTGTTATTTGGATGGGATTACGTGGTACTGCTTTTTTGCATGCTTACTTTTTACATTCTTCATCATCATAACATGGATAATTACAGAAGAGAAGTGACTCAAAGAAACTAGAGAGGATGTACCTGGATGGCCATACTTGTCCCTGGATGCCCATACATGTCCCTGGATGTCCAAACATTTACTTAGATGGCCATACATGTACCTGGATGTCCAAACATTTACCTAGATGGCCATACATGTACCTGGATGTCCAAACATTTACCTAGATGGCCATACATGTACCTGGATGTCCAAACATTTACCTAGATGGCCATACATGTACCTGGATGTCCAAACATTTATCTAGATGGCCATACATGTACCTGGATGTCCAAACATTTACCTAGATGGACATACATGTACCTGGATGTCCAAACATTGACCTAGATGGCCATACATGTACCTGGATGCCCATACATGTACCTGGATGTCCAAACCTGTACCTGGATGTCCAAACATGTACCTCGATGTCCAAACATGTACCTGGATGGCCATACATGTTCCTAGATAGCCATACATGTAAGTTTATACATATTCTTTTAATTTTCTACATTTCACTGTTTTTGTCACAACATAATCTATTAAGGTTGTGGTAAAAACTTTTTCCTGCCTACTATTCATGATGCACTAATATAAATGATGCTGCATTGTTATTGGCATGCATTATATGAGTATGCCATTAATATTCTACTGATACTATGTTGGGGAAAGACCTAAGTCCTGCTTAATATTTGGGTTGGGGTCATGGTCTTTTTGTCTATTGATGGTTTTATTTATTTTATTAATGTTTTTGCTTCTTGTCATTGTATTACATTTGATAATAAAATACTATTTTTTTTCCTTATTTGTTGAATGTGAGGCCACTTATGTGGGTAGAGTTTCTTTGGATTTTGAAATACAAAGTTAAAGGCATCATACGGATTGTAGTCTACATTATGTGAACCTTTTTCGAGTGGAAAAAGAATTAACCATCAGAGATAACCAAGAAATTCAACATTAACTAAATCAGTTATACACAAAGCATAAACAAAGCCCTCTAAATTACAGCACATATGCTGCACTATGTAAGCTAAAGTGATGATTTGACCTTTTCCTGACTGAGCTATTTTCTTTTTTTTTTCGCTCTCATTTATCCCTCCCCTCCTTCCAAGAGTCAACTTTTTTTATTTTTCTATTCACATAACTAAGCTTGTCTTTTGCGGGACCTCGTCACCTCTTATTGCATTTTACTACAATGTTACGGCAGTAAAAGAAACATAATTCGGACGTTATTTTTTTTTTGCCATTTACTGATCTGATTAATTTATTTTGATGTTTTCATCTTTAATGTTGCAAAAGGGGGGTGGTTTGAACTTTGCTATTTTTTAAAACATTTTGTTTAGTTTTTACTGTATTTAATAGTTCCCTTAAGGGACTTGAAGCTGCGATCATTCTGTCACTTGTGTTGTGTATAGGGAAAATTGTGATATCCTATGAATGCCAACTAGACGCTGGAGTTCATAGGAGAATCATCATGACAAGTACGGAGGTCTTAAGCAGACACCCAGCTGTCATTGCAACCCATAGTCACCTCACGATCATGTGATGGGCTCGTTGAAGGCGCCTGAAGTGATGCCCCCTGCTGGTCCATGTAAAATGCAGCTGTCAGAAACTGACAGCGGCATTTAATATGTTAAGAGCAGCGGGTGGAGTGGCTGTTAGAGGCACAAGATTTGCAGAGGAGGAGATAGCCAAGATTTCTTTTAAATTTATTTATTGTTTTGGAGGGGAAGGCCCCAAAATTAAACAAATCGCAAATAGAGTCTAACCATGTCTGGGTGCTGCTGGAATATATGTCAGTTTACCCACTTTAGCTGTGGACTGGCAGATGCACCTGTCTCTGATGCTGTGCTAAGCACACATTCTGACAGTATATTTACCGCAGGGCTGGCCAGCACCTCCATGGCCTAAAGAGCAAGCTCAGACCATGTGTCCAATTTGGAGACTCCGGTGTACCAGGCCACTGTCGGTACAGAAACCCAGCCTCCAAGTCATGTGTGGATGACAGGCATGATAAAGGTGGGGTTGTTGCTTGGTCCCCCTGCTCCTCTTCCTTCTGTGCAATGACCTCATACATCATCGCCTGAAGGCAGACATAAAAGTGGGATCGTAACGCTAAAGATGGCACCATCAGCGCTGTCCATGTTGGTGGAATAGTCAAAGCATAGCACTCATGTCTTGTGTGGAGGTCCACTAATTCAGGTGAAGTGGTGTTCCGCCTAGCAACTCATGCACGTAGCAGCTGAAACTATTGCCAGCTGCATGCACAGTCTCTCCAGCATATTCAAGCTGGAGTTCCACCTTGTTGGTACGTCACATATGAGGCGGAGAGCTTTAAGGCAGAAGTGATTCTGCAGCACAAATAGCCGAGCAGCGGCAAGGGGAGAATGTTGAGAAAAAATTGGATTACAATAGAAAGAAGACCAGCAAACAAACAGAATTTAAGGTTGGAATTCAGGCAGATGTTAATGGACTCAGAAAGAGGGGTAGGAAAAGTCCAATGGCTGTATGAAATTCTCACCACAGAATCAGTAATAATTCCAAAAAGAAGGATGAATTGGAAGCATTTAAAAAGACAAAGGAGGATGAACACAGAACTTAATCACTTGTTAAAAAAGAAAAAAAAAATGAATATGGAATGGAAGGGGGGGGCAAATCTAAGGAAGAATATAATGCTGTTTGGAGGAATGCAGGGCAAGAGTTAAAAGAGCTAAAGCAAGTAATGAAGTAAGGCTTATAATGGAAACCAAAAGCAGTAAGGATTTTGGGGGTATGTTAAAAGCAAAAGAAAAGTAATCAATGAAATAGGATTTTTACAGGATGAAAAGGGTGAAGTGGTCAAAAATTATGATGAGAAGGCCAAACTTTTAAATTCCTATTTTGCATCTGTGTTTTCTAAGAAAGCAATTATAACATCGAATAATCTTCACGGTGCCATCAAAGGAATAAAAGAATCCACACTATCCATAAACAGGGAGATGGTGAGGCAACAGTTAGCTAATTTAAATTAATTTTAACTTTATATGGCACAGAGCCAGGGCTGGTGTCAGCACCCGGCACACCCGGGCAAGTGCCAGGGCCCTGGCGAGACGGGGGGGCCCACTCACCCTGTCTGGGATACTTACAGTGCGCCACAGGCCCGTATTCATTTTCCCCTGCATCCTAGGGGCGGGCCCATCCTTGTGGCGCTCCTGCCTCACTCATCACTTCTTTGTTGTATGGAGGATGGGGTGGGGGGAGGGCTAGGTGCTAGTAGCAGGATGGGAGCTTGTGAGGAGGGCAGCATCATGGAGAACAGTTTACACTGTCCTCCGTACTCATGGATGGCTACGGGGAAGAAGCGTTACTGTGAGCACTGCTCAAGATGGCTGGTGCTGAATGCGGCTGACATTCTGCTCTCCTGCTCTGCCGGCAACAGCAAGCAGGAGAGCAGAATGAATGAAAACCCGACATGGGGTCCCCCTCAGTTTATGAACCAACCAGACAAAACTTACAGCTGGGGGCTGCAGCCCTCAGCTGTCAGCTTCATCAAGGTTGGTTCTCAAGAATAGAGGGGTCCCCAGGCTGTTTTTTTTAATTATTTAAATAAATAATTATAAAAACGGCGTGGGTCCCCCCTATTTTTGACAATCAACCTGACTAAAGCTGACAGTAGAGGGCTTATATTCTCAGGCTGGTAAGGGGCCACGGATCTTTGCCCCCCCACAGCCTAAAAACAGCAGCCCCCAGCTGCCCAGAAAAGGTGCATCTATTAGATGCACCTATTCTGGAGCTTTGCCCGGTTCTTCCCACTTGCCCTGTAGTGGTGGCAAGTGGGGTAATAAGGGATTAGTGCCACCTTTCTATTTTAAGGTGACATTAAGCCAGGATAAGTACTGGAGAGGTGTCAAAAAGACACCAATCCATTACTAATCCTATAGTAAATAAAGGGTTACATAAACACACACACAATAAGAATCAAGATCAATGGCCCCTTACCATCTGTCAGCTTTAGTCAGGTTGGTTGTCAAAAATAGGGGGGACCCCACGCCGTTTTTTTAAATTATTTATTTAAATAATTTTAAAAAAAACGTGGGGACCCCTCTATTCTTGAGAACCAACCTTGCTGAAGCTGACAGCTGAGGGCTGTTTCGTCTGGTTGGTTCATAAACTGAGAGGGACCCCACGTCGGGTTTTCATTCATTCTGCTCTCCTGCTTGCTGTTGCCCGGCAGAGCAGGAGAGCAGAATGTCAGACGCGGTCAGCACCAGCCGCCGGGAACAACGCTTACAGTAGCGCTACTTCCCGGCTGCCGTCCATATGGTCCTGATGCAGCTCACATGCGGCACACGGTTGCCACACGTGTGCCACACAGAGGTACCACGTGCCCACACAGACACGGATGGCTCCGGTATTGTGTTTATCAGTACCGGCAGGGCCGGCGTCAGCACCCGGCGCACCCAGGCAAGTCCCGGGGCCCTGAATAAGCAGGGGGCCCACTTGCCATTGGGGACCCCGGCACACTATGGGGTCTGTGAGTTAGGGGAACCCAGTGACAGTGCTCGCAAGTGGGCCCCCCACTTGTTGAGGGCCCTGGCACTTGCAATACGGACTTGCCAGCTCCGGTGTCTTTGGCATCTCCTGACTCTGTGACATCTCAGGGCAGATGATGCGATGACATTACTACAGTGTGCCCTTTGCTCTGAGAGGTCACAGTGCAGAGAGCCAGAAGACGGCAACACTGAGGAGTCCGAACCTGCGGCCAGCAAGTAGAGGTGAGTATTTCATTTTTTTATGTATAGAGCAATATATGGGGCCCTTCCTCTATGGGGTATTATATGGAGTCCATTATTCTGTGTACAGCCTTATATGGGATCCATTATTTTATATGGGGTCCATTATTCGGTATAAACAATATATGGTGCTCATTATACTGTATGGAGCAATACATGGGGCTCATTATACTGTATGGAGGACTATGTGGTGCCCTTAAAACTGTATGGAGCATTATACTGGCTGGTCTAAAATGAAAATTTTTGAATCCCCCCACATCAAACACTGTGCGCTTTGAGGATTCGCCGGTTTCTGAGATATTGTAGAATTTACAATAAATATCACTCATGTAATGTAATAAGTAAGTGAAATATTTGCCATTGTACTATACCTATATTTCTCTGCCGTACCTGTGCATCATAAATCATGGTATGTGTTAAGGGGCCCACTGAAACTCTTTTGCCCAGGGCCCGAAAACCTAGAGCTGGCCCTGCACAGAGCAATAGGATTTTTGCCACAGAGAACAAGCTATTTATGCAACAGAGCAGTAGGATTTTTTGCAACAGAGAACAAGCTTTTATGCAACAGAGCAATAAGATTTTTTGACAGAGAAGAAGGTTTTTATGCAACAAAGTATTATGATTTTTTTGCCGGAAAACAAGGTTTATATGCCATTTCAAATCCCAGTATTTTAAAAATGCTGACATGCAGGCACATGGCTCATGGGGGGTTAGGGTAAATAGAGAGCTGAAAACTTCCATGGGATGTTGTAGACATGGTAAGTGTCATTGCGGGTGGTTGTAGTGTTGCTGACACATCCTATTCTTGCGGGAAGGCAGATGGCCTTGTTGAATGAGGAAGAGGCTGAGAGCTCAGCAAAAGAGGGAGCAGGATGAGGCTCAGATTTGTCATGATTTTTAAGATATTTACTCTACTGCACATCATGCTTGGATTTGAGATGCCTGTCATGCAGGTCGTACTCCGGTTTAGAATATTTACCGTTCGCTTGAGGCTATGTTGGCACAACGTAAAAACGATCTACTGCTTGTCTTGAATATATTGGGTGAAGAAGTCCCATGCCTGGGAGGTCCTGTAAGCTGGCTTTTGGGGGATCATTTCCTTGGTGTGGGGGGCAGTAACAGATGATGTACTGGCTATGGGCCGGCCGCTGCGCTTTTCTACCCTGCTCCCTCTTTTGCTCTGCTGATTGGGAAGTGTGATCACTTTCACCCTTCAATCCATGTGGGGTCAAGGACCTCAACATCCCTCTATCATCTTCCACGCAGTACTGACCCCTGCCCTGCTTGACGGTCGGCATACTGCAGAAAGCCACAGCCATTGACACCTGTGTCTCCTCATTCCCAGAAAGGTACTGCAGTGGTATGCTGACCATGTGCATAAGTACTCTTACTCTGACAGAACAAGTGGTTGGGCATCAATGCACATGGTCTCTTCTATTTCTGGGGCAGGGCCTGGTGGATGGGCCACGGAACCCCAGCCAGCAGACTCATCAAACAGCAGAAGAGAATGCTGCATGACTTGGAACTCAGACAGCTTGGATGATTTGCAAGGAGGAGAAGGGGAAGAAAGATGTCTAAAATTCTCAGGTGCCAATTGAATGCTTTCTGAAGGGGCCTGGGTGGAAGAAAATGTGAAGGAACTGGAAGCACTCTCATCCATCCAATGTAACACAGTCTCCACATGTTCTGTTCCGGCCACACCATTTGTTCTGCAATATTGGAGCCTACTAAATAACACCTAACATCCTGTCACCTTTGTTTACCTGAGGAAGGTGTTGCAGTTGGACACATAACAGGTGCAGATAGACCACGTCCTCTCCCTGTAGCAGCTACAACATCACCACGACCACATCCGCGTCCCCTATTTTCTGCTCTCTCATGTCTTCCCCCTTAAAAATACCTTGTAAGCAAGAGTCTAGATTCAGGCACTCTCCTCAAGGCTATTATGCCACAGGACAACAGGCTTTTATGGCACAGAGTACAAGCTTTTTTCCAAAGAGTGCAAGGTTGGGAGTTTTTGCCACAGAGATCAAGGTTTATATGACACAGAGCAATAGGAATGTTTGCCTCAGAGTACAAGGTTTACGAGGCACAGAACAAAATGATTTTTTACCACAGAGAACAAGCTTTTTATGCAACAGAGCATTAGCATTTTCTGCCAGAAAACACGGTATTTATGCAACAGAGCGATAGGATTTTTTGCCTCAGAGAATAAGGTTTATATGGCACAGAGCAATAGGATTTTTTTTTGCCACAGAAAACAATCTTTTTCTGCAATAGAACAATATGATTTTTAGGCTCTGAGTATGGCACAGAACAATAGGATATTTTGCCTCAGAGAACAAGCTTTTTATTCAACAGAGCAAAAGCATTTTTTGCCTCAGAGAACAAGGTTTATATGTCACAAAACAATAGGATATTTTTTCCTCAGAGAACAAGGTTTACATGTAACAGAGCAATAGGATTTTTTTGCAACAGAGAGCAAGCTTTTATGCAACAGAGCAATAGGATTTTTTGCAATAAAAAAAAGATTTTTTTATGAACAGAGCAATAGGATTTTTGCCACAGAGAATAATGTTTATATGCCATGGACCAATAGGATTTTTGCCTCAGAGCACAAGGTTTTTATGGCAAGGACTAAGGCTATGTGCACATGCTGCGGATTCACCAGCGGATTTTTCCATGCGGATCTGCAGGTAAAACCGCAAGTAAATTGACCTGCAGTTTTACTTGCGGATTGGCCTGCAGTTTTCCCCTGCGGTTTGACACTTGGACAATGGAATAGGTGGCAAACTGCAGCGGAATACACAGAAAGAATTGACATTTCATTTCTTTCTGCGGATTCAAAATCGCAGCTTTTCCGCGGTGAAAAAACCGCAGCTTGTGCACAGCAGATTGTAAATCCCATAGACTTACAGTTGTGGCCAAAAGTATTAACACCCCTGCAATTTTGTCAGATAATACTCAGTTTCTTCCTGAAAATGATTGCAATCACAAATTCTTTGGTATTATTATCTTCATTTAATTTGTCTTAAATGAAAAAACACAAAAGAGAATGAAGGAAAAAGCAAAACATTGATCATTTCATACAAAACTCCAAAAATACTTTAGTATTGGCACCCTCAGCCTAATACTTGGTTGCACAAACTTTAGCCAAAATAACTGCTACTAACCGCTTCCGGTAACCATCAATGAGTTTCTTACAATGCTCTGCTGGAATTTTAGACCATTCTTCTTTGGCAAACTGCTCCAGGTCCCTGATATTAGAAGGGTGCCTTCTCCAAACTTCCATTTTTAGATCTCTCCACAGGTGTTCTATGGGATTCAGGTCTGGACTCATTGCTGGCCACCTTAGAAGCCTCCAGTGCTTTCTTTCAAACCATTTTCTAGTGCTTTTTGAAGTGTGTTTTGGGTCATTGTCATGCTGGAAGACCCATGACCTCCGAGGGAGACCCAGCTTTCTCACACTGGGCCCTACATTATGCTGCAAAATTTGTTGGTAGTCTTTAGACTTCATAACGCCATGCACACGGTCAAGCAGTCCAGTGCCAGAGGCAGCAAAGCAACCCCAAAACATCAGGGAACCTCCACCATGTTTGACTGTAGGGACCGTGTTTTTTTCTTGGACTGCCTTTTTTCTTCTCCTGTAAACTCTATGTTGATGCCTTTGCCCAAAAAGCTCTACTTTTGTCTCATCTGACCAGAGAACATTCTTCCAAAATGTTTTAGACTTTTTCAGGTAAGTTTTGGCAAACTCCAGCCTGGCTTTTTTTATGTCTCGGGGTGAGAAGTGGGGTCTTCCTGGGTCTCCTACATTACAGCCCCTTTTCATTCAGACGCCGACGGATAGTACGGGTTGACACTGTTGTACCCTCGGACTGCAGGGCAGCTTGAACTTGTTTGGATGCTAGTTAAGGTTCTTTACCAACATCCGCACAATCTTGCTGTGAAATCTCTTGTCAATTTTTCTTTTCCATCCAAATCTAGGGAGGTTAGCCACAGTGCCATGGGCTTTAAACTTCTTGATGACACTGTGCACGGTAGACACAGGAACATTCAGGTCTTTGGAGATGGACTTACACCTGTTAGGTGCCACAGGTAAGTTACAGGTGCTGTTAATTACACAAATTAGAGAAGCATCACATGATTTTTTGAACAGTGCCAATACTTTTGTCCACCCTCTTTTTTATGTTTGATGTGGAATTATATCCAATTTAGCTTTAGGACAATTCTTTTTGTGTTTTTTCATTTAAGACAAATTAAATGAAGATAATAATAACAAAGAATTTGTGTTTGCAATAATTTTCAGGAAGAAACTGAGTATTATCTGACAAAATTGCAGGGGTGTCAATACTTTTGGCCACAACTTTACATGGTATTGTACACTGTCTGCAGAAATGCTGTGGATCAGCAGAGGCCAAATCTGCAGCGGATCCGCAGCAGAATCCGCAGCGTGTGCACATACGCTAAGGCTTTTATGGCACAGAGCAACAAGCTGTTAGTTCAGCCTGCACCACGCTGGTATGGCACACAAGTACAGGCTCTTAGCACAGTCTACACAAGGCTGTTATGGCACACAGGAACAGGCTTTTAAAGCAGTCTGCACAATACTGCTGTAGCACACAGGAGCAGGCTTTTCACGTACGTAGTACAAGGCTTATATGGAACACAACATGAGGCTGATATTGCACAGAGAACCACACTGACAGCAAACGAGGAACAATATGGCAGCACAAATCGTGATCTGTCCTTTAAAAATGCACAGTGACATGGTGCGCTGGCCAATCACAGCCATGCCAGTACTTGGCATGGCAGTGATGGCTCCGGAAGTGCCCACAGCTTAAATGCTTGTTGATTATCTGAACAGCATTCTTTCTTTTTCTTTTCAATGATCTTTTTATTGATTAATCAAAAGATAACACCACACAAAAATAACCAATTTAAGGTAACATGGATTGTAATGGTGTAAAACATTTAGCAAATGCAAAATATTTTCATTTATGAAAGATTAGAACTAGCAATAGAGATGAGGGGGGAAGAGAGCCGTAACGAAAATGGGGGAAAGAAAGAAGGAAAGAGAGAGGGGGGGAGGGAAAGTAGAGGAGAGCTAGAGAAAGAGGGTTAGTGTTCTGAAACATCACAGACCAAGTTTCGAGTTAATCAAGTATTCATACTTCTAGAGGCTTGAGGGTAGATCTATACTTAATCCAGGAGTCCCAAGTTCTCTTCAAAAGATAACTGTGAATGGTTCACCGAGGCAACAATCTCAGCCATACGATATAGTTGGTCAATTTTTGTCAGCAGTTGATGAGAAGTGGGTATTTGGGTTGTACCCCAGTAAGTCGGGATTAGGAGTTTGGCCGCAGCTATAATATTGTAGACTAAGGTGGGAGCCTTCTTTTGTTTGAAGTATATAGGGAGGTTGAGCAGAGCCGTCTCGGGTGTCAGCGACACTGGGGACTCTGCGATATCTCGGATGAATTTCTCTGTTGCTGCCCAAAAGAGTCGGAGGACAGGGCAAGTCCACCATATGTGAAGGTAGTCACCCCCTCTTCCTCGCAATGCCAACACCTAGCCCGAGCTCCCGACCGCCAGGTACAAGTCTGTGCCGGTGTAATGTACAATCGTGTAACTATTTTAAAAGCGTTTTCTTGGGTTTTCATGCAGCTCGTTGGGCCGTGCGAATGCGTATAGATATGGTCTATTTGTGATTGTGTGAATTTGTATCCTAGGTCTTTTTCCCAGAGGGCAATGCATGCTCTTTTCAGAGATAGGTCTTTAGATCCAGTACAAACTTATTACCCTCACCCACAAAGCTCTTCATTGCTCAGCACCACCCTACATCTCCTCCCTTGTTTCAGTATACCATCCTACCCGCGCCCTCCATTCTGCTGATGACCTGAGGTTAGCATCCTCAATAATCAGAACCTCCCACTCCCGTCTTCAAGACTATAAACGTGCTGCGCCAATTCTTTGGAATGCACTTCCCAGGTCAATGCGATTAGTCCCCAATACCCACAAATTTAAGCGTGCCCTGAAAACTCATTTATTCAGACTTGCCTACTGCCTCAACATATTAACCTAATCTATCCCTATGTGGCACAGCCAAAAGTTTTTTACCATAACCAGGTTCCCCACATCATGTTCCCACATGCTTTATGCATCTATTAGCCCTCTGCATCCGTACTGTTACACACTTAACATTATGGCTGGTCCATACAATCAGGGCAACTGTTACCATCCACCTTTCGTGTCTCCCCTTTTTTGCTCATAGATTGTAAGTTTGCGAACAGGGCCCTCATTCCTCTTGGTATCTGTTATGATCTATGTGATTATTGTTATGCTGTAATGTATATTGTCTGTACAAGTCCCCTCTGAAATGTAAAGTGCTGCGGAATATGTCAGCGCTATAGAAATAAAATGTATTATTTATTATTATAATTAGATAAGAGTGTCTGGTAAATTGTAGAGAGGACCTTGGTTGGTCTTGATACTCTGGAGCAGAGAACTTCATATGGTGTAAGCTTGCATGGATTATCCAGGCAATATTGTATACGCTTCAATAGCTCTTTCAAAGAATTATAGTGGAGAAAAGTGAAGCTCGAGGGGGCCAAGAGATCACTCAATTCAGTCAGCGGAAGGAGAGCCCCATCCGCCATTATCTGATCAATGGAGATTTGTCTCAATTTCAGGGCTAGGTCACCTCCCTCCCTTAATGCGTCCAGAGATGGAGACAAAGCGTCAGATAGTTTCAATAGTTGGGACAAGGGGGGTACCAGGTGGGTGTGGAAGCTCGACCAAATCCTGAGCAAAGCCAGAGAGAGGGTTGTTGGGGGGAAGGGATTCCATCCCCTAGTATATGTCAACAGTAGAGACCTAAGGGGTATAAGAGATAGAATGTTTTCTATGTTGACCCAATGTTTGTCACTAGAATTTCTAATCAGGTCCACTGATTGAGAAAGCACCACTGCATAGTAATAGCTTTTGATGTCGGGGGCTCCCATTCCCCCTCTATGTTTTGGCAATGATAGTGTGCGCAAGTTAATGCAAGGTCTTGCGCCCCTCCAGATGTATTTAAAAAATAAAGAGTTCACTCTAGCGAGGAAATAGTTTGGCACATGGATGGGTAGAGTTGAGAATAGGTATGTGAATTTGGGAAGGATCAAGCTCTTTAGGAGATTCTTCCTTCCCGTCCACCACATGTGTGGACTGACATGAGTAGAATCCTTTAATTGGAATAGCTTGTCCAGTTTGGGGGTGGAAAATTTGATTACCCCTCTGTATGTTATTGCATTGTAAACATGACAGACACGGAAAAGTCTCTTGTTTTTGAGTCTGGAGAAATGTCTGCTTAGAAACCAATGAATTTGAGCCTGCATCTGCTCTAACTAACTTGTCCCTAAGATTCCTGGGTCTACGGTAACATGGAAGAAAATGTTGCTGGAACTCCGGAATGGCAGGGTAGCTACTAGATTATATTCTCCAGTGTCTATTAATGATAGCCTGAATCTTTCTTGAATAAGAATGGTAGAATGGTAGGTATTCACATATGGTATAAGGTTGCCGGGATTTTTAGTTACAGGGCTTTTACTTGATCTAGATTTTGTTAGAAGTCCTATTGGATAACCCCTCTCAGTGAATTTTTCTGCCATTTCTTTCAACCTTAGTTCCTTTGTGTCTTCATTAGTGACAATCCTTTTGACCCTGCAATATTGGGATCTGGGAATTGATCTCCTAATGGCAGGTGGATGATAACTCTCATAATGAAGGATACTATTCCTGTCCGTTGGTTTAACGTATAAATCAACTGATATTTCCCCTTTATCATTTTTACTGACCAACATATCCTGGAAGCTCATTTTCTCTGTACTGTATTGAAGACTAAAATTTAGTTCTGGCCAAATGTTGTTGATATAATTATCAAACTGTAGCAATGTCTCGCTAGGACCATTCCAGACACAGAATATATCATCGATGAATCTGACCCAGACACTAGAGTGTCATATAAATAGTGGGTGGGTATAAACAAACTCATCCTCAAAGGATGCCATATAGGCCATGGCGTACGGGGGCGCTACATGTGACCCCATCGCGGTGCCCTGTCGTTGGATATAAAACGTGTCCTGAAATAGGAAACAATTTTTCTTTAATACCAATCCTAATAGATCAGAACAAAGATTGCAGATTTTGATATCTGTACCTGCTTCCTCCATGAGTTTCTCAGTGGCTCTCATACCCTTGTCATGTGTAATAGACGTGTACAGACTATTTACGTCCCACGTTACGAGAATAGATGTTGGTGAGAGAGGGCCTAGAGTTTTGATAAGTGTTAAAAATTCATTTGTGTCTTTCAGGAATGATCTTGTGGTTTTGTCCAATGGAGTGAGGATCCTCTCTAATAACATGGCAGGTGGTGATAAGATAGATTCCGTAGAGGATACAATCGGCGTCCTGGTGGTTTCTCTAATCTTTTATGAATCTTTGGCAAAACATAAAATACAAGTGTAATGGGATCTGTTTTTAGAAGAAAATCCCCTAGTTTCTTATCTATCGTCCCTTCACTCATATGATGATTTACAATTTGCTGGATCTTGATAATAATAGAATTGAGAGGATTGTTAGAAATGGGCATATATACATCCCTATCATTAAGCTGTCTGTTGATCTCATTAAGATAATCTATCCTGTGCATAACCACTATGGCTTCTCCCTTGTCGGCTGGTTTAATAACTAGTGACTTGTCTGAGGATAATCGGTCTAAAGTCGCTTTCTCTTGTTTGGATAGGTTATTATGATAATGAAGTTTGCCCTGTTTTACTTCCCTATTGAGGTGATGTACGTCCCTCTCTACCAAGGAGATGAAAGATTCCACTGGTGGACTGCTTTTTGGGGGCATAAAACTACTCTGTGTTCGGAGTCCTAGTTCTTTGATCTGTAGTAAGGTTGGATTACTTTGGCCTGTTGTCGTAGTGGGTTGTTGGGAAAAATGTACCTTTATCCTCAGGTTTCTGTAGAATCTGTGTAGGTCCATATTTAATTCAAAGAAAGTAAGATGGACAAAATGATAACCTTTTTGGAGTAAATTTAACTGGTCTGTATCTAGGTTTTTTGATGAGATGTTAAAAACTAATGGCGTGTTACCTGTGATCTGGTCGTTATGTTGGCTCTGGCTTCCCCGGTGGCACTGGCCGCCCCGCCTCGCCTTCCTCTTCGGCAGCCCCAGTTTAGGCCTAAAAAAGAAGTTGAGGTAGCGTTGTTGGTTGTACCAGATCTGCTGTCTGCTGATCCTGATGAACTTTGTGAAGTACGACGTTTGGGGAAGCGTTGGGAATCTCGCCATCCATATACCTGATTTTGCAGGTAATCTTCTGTATCTCACATAAATTTGGATCTCTTCCTCTTTTCTAGGTCTGACCTGTGTGATAACAGACTTTCTTGGTTTTTCTGCTTGATCTCCTGGAATTCTTCCTGTGTCATGGTGCTCGAGAGCTGACTATAGCACATATCTGAGTGTTAACAGTGTCCAAGTTTTTCTGCAAGAAAGATAGAGTCAGGGTCATTAAATCAAATGAGCACTTATTTAAGATGTGTTCGAACTTGGTACAATATTCTTTATCTTCTTTAAAAAACATTGGTTGTAAAGGTACCCTTAAGCCTCGTGGTATACGTTGAACACGTAGATATTCGGCTAATGTGATGGAATGAAGTTCTAAATTCAACGCTCTTCTTGACTCCCGTTCTAGGTCCCTGTTTTTAATTTTTCGTACAGGGGTCTATAGGAAGTCGCTTGATGCAGTTACTTTGGAAACAATCTCCGCTGTCTCTGATGCGTTAAAGGAGAAAGCCACAACAGGCGAAAGGTGCGCTGGAGCTGGAGATTCTTTGGGCCATTTACCACTGGTATTTATTATCTGTTATAATCCTGTTCACACTTGTTATGCACTTTATCTCAGATATTTTCTCACCTACGTTGCACTTTATATTTATTATTAATAGGATTATACAGTATGTTTTATATATTTATGGTCCTTGTATCCACCATGTAAACGCTATTTTTTATGGTAATATATTTTTGTCTATTGTTTGTTGGACTCTTTTCCCCATTTTTTAAAAAAATATAATAAAGCAATTTTTTAAAAAATCTCCATTTATTTGGATTTTTTGCTTTGGTTTATTCACTTTTTTTGAGAAGGTATATATTGTGTAATGTGAATATTCTATATAATCTATTTTAATGAGTGGATAGTCCACTAAAGTTGTTGGTAAGCTTAATTCGGCTGATGAACTTTATTATGATGAACTTCCAGGAAAAAGTCTGTGTTCTTGGTCCATGCCCAGATACTAGGAGTCTGGTACGTACACGAACTTTATAGTTTGGGTTTGCTCATCATTAGTGGTGGATAATCAGACATGTTGCGGTACAATGTTCCATTAGATGAGGGATATTCGGGAAAAGTCTTGGAGGTGATTGTGGGTTGAACGAATAAGTCTGGAGGAGAGAAAGAGGTCTTGGGAGGACCGGAGATTCTGTGAGAGAAGATATAGAGAGATTAGCTCAGTGATGTAGAGAAAAAAGGTTATTGATGGCTTTGTAGGTCAGTGTTAGTAGTTTTTACTGGGTACGATAGGCAAATGGGAGGCAATGAAGAAATTTGCAAAGGGGAGAAGTGGAGTAGTAGTCAGTAGAGAAATGGACTAGTCGAATAGCAAAGTTAAGAACGGACTAGAGAAGTGCAAGAGTGCTAGCAGGTAGGTCACAGAAGAGGATGTTGCAGTAGTCGAGACAGGAGATGATGAGGGCATGCACAAGCATTTTAGTAGATTGAGGAAAGGACAGATTCTGGAAATATTTTTGAGCTGGAGGCAAAATGAGGTGATGAGAGCTTCGATGTGCGGCTTGAAGGACAGGGCAGGGTCAAGAGTTTCGAGGCAGTGGATTTCTGGTACAGGGGAAAGCATGTTGTAATTTGTTATGATAGATAGATAAGGTAGGGAAGATACGTGAGATGGAGGAAAGATAATGAGTTCTTATTTGTATACATTGAGCTTGAGGAAGCAAGAGGAGAAGAAGGAGGATATGGCTGATAGACACTCTGGGATTCTGGACAGCAGAGAAGTGACTTCTGGGCCAGAGAGATAGATCTGAGTGTCATCAGCATATGGATGGTACTGGAAGCCATAGGATTTTATGAGTTGTCCCAGGCCATGGGTATAGATGGAGAACGATAGGAGTCCTAGGACAGATCCGTCTGGGACGCCAACAGAGAGAGGGTGGGATGAGGAGGTAGTGTGGGAGTGAGAGATGCTAAATGTGGGGTTGAAAAGGTATGAGGAGATCCAGGATAGGGCAAGGTCTTTGATGCTAAAGGAAGAGAGGATCTGTAGAAGGAAGCAGCAGTCAACAGGTCTAGAAGGAGGAGTAAAGCAAATTGTTAGCTTTGGCTGTAAGTAAGTCACATGTAATTTTGATCAGTGGAATGGTGGGGGCGAAAGCCAAATTGTAGGTTGTTGAAAAATGAGTTAGATGAGAGGTGGGAGAAAGATAACTGTAAACAAGCTGCTCCAGGAGTTTGAAAGCGAATGGAAGCAGCGATATGGGGTGATAGCTGGATATAGCGGTCTGGTTGTGGGATGGCTTTTTGAGGATAGGTGTGATTGTGGTATGTTTGAAGCAGAAGAGAAGGTACCAAAAGTCAGTCACCAGTTGAAGACGTAGGTTAGGAATAAGACAGGTTTGGTATTGAGGTTGGGGAAGATGTGGGTTGGGGTTAATTGCACAACTGGTGAGGTGTTATTTGGATCAGAGATGAGTAAGGTCTTATTCAATGATGTTGGAGAGGGAAGTTTTGAGGGAAGGGCATTGGTCTGGTATATAAAGCGGTTGTGGTGGTAAAAAAATAAAAACTTGCCTTTCCTGGTTGATCTTTCTTTTTGTGTGTGGCAAAGTCCACAGCAGAGATGTGAAAGGTCGGAGGGGCAGTGGTGGGCAGAAGAGGGATTTAAAAGTGTTGTAAAACTGTATGGGGTTGTAGGAGAAGGAAGATGCAAGGGTTGTGAAGTAGGCCTGTTTAGCAGAGGTGAGGGCTGATTTGAATGTGAGTGTTGCTTATTTGAATGCGGTGAAGTTACCTTGTGAATTTGTTTTCTTTCAATGCCGTTCCATAACCCTGGATACTTGCCGAAACCTTTTAGTGAGGTCATTGTGAAGACATCTGTCTATTAATTCTTTGTACTTTGCTATGCATGAGAAGGACAACAGCGTCAATAGCTGATGTGATAGTGGTATTGTAGAAAACAGTTGCACTGTGTGTGTCATGGAGTGAAGATATTGATACTAGTGGTAGAATAGAGTAGGAGAGTGTGTGAGTGTCTAGATGTGTGAAGTTTCTGTGGGGCTGTGCTAGTTGCTGGACGTGGGTGACAATGATGAGAAAGTGAGTAGATGGTGGTCAGATAGCGGGAGAGGGGAGGTTGTGAGGTTTGATAGGGAGCAGATGAGCAGAGATGGGTGAAAATAAGATGTAATGTATGTCCACCTGTGTGGGTGGCTTAGAAGGATCATTAAGCCCTAAAGATGAATTAAATTTCAGGAGTTTGGAGGCTGCTGACTGGCGAGTGTTAGTGCGGATGTTGATGTCACCCAGGATGATGACGGGAAAGTCAGTGAAGAAGTCAGGTGGGAATTGGTCAATAAAGGCAGTGGCTGAGCCCACAGGTTGGTATATGACGGCCACTTGGAGGTTGGAGGGATAGTAGATGCGGACAGATTGCACTTCAAAAGAAGGGCAGATAAGGATGGGTAGAGATGGGTTTAAAGTGCATTTGGTTGAAAGGAGAATACCCACTCCTTCACCATGTCTGTTGCCAGGACAAGGAGTGTTGGTGAAGTGGAGGCCACGTAACACAGCACAGCAGGGGAGGCCGCGTAGTAGGATGCCAGCCATATTTTGGTGAGGTCCAGGAAGTAAAGAATGCAAGAGGAAAAGAGGTCATGAATCACATGAAACTTATTGTAGACGGAGCGGGCGTTACAGACTGTCCACAGAGAGGAAGCAGGGGGCGTCGTTGGTAGCAATAAGAGGGAGAATTAATGGGAAGTATAAGCTGTGGTGGCCCAGGATTGGGGGATATGTCGTCAGCAGTTAGGAAAAGCTGAGAGAGGGAGAGCAGATGGAAGAAGGAGAGTGGCCAACTTGTTTTAGGTTTTAGTAAAATAGATCTGAAATTGAGGAGCAGATCTCCACATGAGGTGGGTGGGGGGGCAGGGTAAGAGGGAAGGAGAGATAATTGTTTGTTATTTGAATATGGGGTGCATTATACTTTATAGATGACTATGGAGGTGCATTATACTTTATAGATGACAATGGGGTTCATTATACTTTATGGATGACTATTGGAGTGCATTATATTTTTAGATGACTGTGGGGAGCATTATAATCAATGGTTGACTATGGGTTTGCTGTTATGAATGAGTCACCGTAGGAGGCAAAAACAGAAATACTAGCTAAGTCCAGAAAACCAGAGAAGTTGGCAGCTATCGGATTGCAGACCCCTGAACCTATCAACAACAACTAGCAGTAGCCGTGGGGGGTTCCTACGGTGCCCTAGACCCCTCGATCACAGCCGGAGAACTACATAGCCTAAAGACAGAAAGGGAAATCTAAACTGCCCCAGAGCAGACCCCAAAGCAATAGGCAGCCCCCAACATATAATGACGGTGAAGCAAGATGAAAAAACACTCACACAGATAGAAAGATAGGCTGAGCAAATGATGGGGCCCAAGCTAACTAGATAGGACAGGATAGAAAAGCTGCTGTCTGTAATCCGCCAAAACCCTATCAAAACAAGAGCCAAAATGACTATATCAGTACTCAGGTATTTTCTGAAGACAGAGCAAAAAGGAATTCAGCTCACCCCAGCAGGGAATGGTAGAAATCAAGGAAAACAAAGCAAAACAAAACCAAAACACAAATGCAAAAAGTAGAGCAGAAAACTTAGCTTTTGAGGAGCAGGAATCAGACTGGTCTCCTAGAATCCCTCAGAGAGATCACCAGCAAGGCAGAAGGGCGTCGGCTGCCTTATATCCAGTCAGTAATTCCCGTCACCCAGTCATCATCATCCTGCCCAGGTGCTTGGTAATCAGCCTCACTACCTTCCTTCACCAGAAGAGGGAGTTCATCAGACCTCAATGGTGAAGGGAAAAAGGAACTCACAACAGTTTGCATTAGACTTTATGGATGACTATGGGGTTGCATTATATTTTATGAATGAAATGGGGGTGCATTATACTTTATGGATGACTATGGGGGTGCATTATACTTTATTGATTACTATGGGGATGCATTATACTTTATGAGTGACTATAGGGGCACATTATTCTTTATGGATGACTATCGGGTTTATTACCCTTTATGGATGACTATGGGCTGTGCATTATACTTTATAGATGACTCTGGGGTTGCATTTTACTTTATGGATGACTATGGGGGTGCATTATAATTTATGGATGTTATGTGGTGAATTATACTTTATGGATCACTATGGGCTGTTTATTATACTATATAGATGACTATGGGCTGTGTATTATATTATATGGATGATTATGGGCTGTGCATGTTCCTTTATGGTGGACTATGAGCTGTGCATTATATTACATGAAGGTTATGGGCTGTGCATTTTACTAATATGGATGACTACAGGCTGTGCATTATACTACATGGATGACTATGGGCTGTGCAGTGTATTATATTGAGGCGTATGGGATAAAAACCCAAGATAAAAACATAATAAGCAAATACCCTGCAGTAAATAAATAAGCAGAAATCATGCATAAAAAACACAGGGTGCTTAGTTAACATAATTTTGATTTAAAAAAAATGAAAAGCCACCCCACCACATCACGGTGACCCTATTCAGGATGGTCCTAACCTCTAATATTAAAACCTTACCATTTGTCAAGTGATGTGTATGTGGATAAGGGATAAGAAGAACAAACCCAGCAAGTGGACATGCAGAAGAAAAGACTCATTAAGTGGACATGCAGCCATGGGTAACTACATGAATGTAATGTACAGCTAAAAAAAGAAAGCCACACCTTAATATGCATTGGAACTGGAATATAACTTGATGTGAATGCAGCATGAAAGCTCATGTTCACACTGGCCACTGAACAGACAAAAAGCCAAGATAAAAAAATAAGAATCAAATACCCTGCAATAACTAGATAAACAGCAAAAGTACACGAAAATAACATAGGGTGCTTAGCTAGCATAATTTTGATTTAAAAAAATGCAAAAGCCATCTGACCACATCATAGTGACCCTAATTGGGATGGTCCTAACCTATAATATTAAAAGTTGACTGTTTGTCAAATGACTTGCATGTGAGAAGGACAGGCATGACTTGTGGAGACATAGCTATAGAGAACTACATGTATGTAAAGTCCAGCTCAAAAAGGTAGGCCACACCTTGATATGCACTGACTGCAAACAGACTGACACGGAAAACCTAAAGAGATGAACTGGAGTATAAGTTGGTGTGCATGTGGAGTGGCCCGCCTCTGGGCCACGGACCGGGTCGCCGCCGCCGTGACACCGTCCCCCCCATTGAAGTCGACGGGCCCAGTACTTGGGGCGCTCCACATGCAGCATTTCATAATCACATTGACCAATAAACAGACAAAAATCCAAGATAAGAACATAAAAAGCAAATACTCTATCAGTAAATAAATAGCAATAGTGCATGAAAATAATATAGGGTGCTTTGTAACCTAATGTTGATAAAAAAAATGCAAAAGCCTTCCCACAACGTCACAGTGACCCTATTCCAGACAGTCCTAAACTTTAAGATTGAAACCTTACCATTTGTCAAGTGATGTGCTTGTGGATAAGGGCTAAGAAGGACAGACTTGGCTAGTGATAGAGAAAAAACTGAAGGAGAGAGAAGCGCAGATAGGGTTTTATCCGATGGATAAAATATAGCAAATAATCAGATTGCACTCACCATATATGTCTTTAGGTTAGTGTATGCAAACTCATCAGAGTTGACAGCTGCTGCAGCTCCACTGATCAAGCTGGTGACCACGAAGGTATTGTTATCTTGGAGAAGATTTGTGGACAATACCTGTGCTGCTGTAAAAAATCTGATTCAAACAATTTAGAGATAAAAGATGATGGTTTATTCACTCTCAACGCGATACTGGTTCAACATGGCCAGGGTACTGCTATGCAATTTAGAAGTGGAAAGTGTGCTGTAAAAATAATTATTTCAATTTAATACACTGTTCCCTTAAGAGAATGGGAGCCTAATAGTGCAGTAATAGTGCCCTGGCACATCGCCACATATAGCGCTGAAACGTGCATCTCAGGACACTGTGCACCAATGGTTAATATCTTTAACAACAGATACCATGGCATCATTGCATTTTTGTGCTATTAGGCTGTAATTCTCTTAAAGGAACAGTGTATTAAATTAAAGTAATTATTTTTACAGCACACTTTCCACTTCTAAATTGCATAGCAGTACTCTGGCCATGTTGAATCATTAACAGATCAGTATTTTACAGTCATCCTATACCCTGCTACAATTGTGGCTACTTTGTACAGCTATCAGTTCTCTCTTGCAAGCTCCTGTTGCTTTTTCAGTTGTAAATAATTATATAAAAATTCATTGGTTCTGTATGTTTGTTAACAGCGCTGTTATTCAAATTATCCTTTATTTCCAATGTCTGTGTATCTGAACCATCTTTCTTGCCTGTTTTATTGTAAATTTGTATATACCCTATTATTTATACACATTTATTTGTCTTTCAGCGTCATTTGAGAAAGACCATTTACGGTCGAAACGTCACACGCTTCTTGATTCTTTTGCCTTGCACATCGAAATTGAATTCTTTTTTGTGATGTCAATTTATTTTCTCTAATTAAATACTTATCTGCAAACGATTTAAGAGTGCAGCTGTTTTGACTATTTCCAGCCCTGGAATGTGGCTTAAACTTGGCGACAGATTCCCTTTAAAGTATATTTTCTATGAAAATATAGGTGGCTGAAATCATGCAGCCAGGCTCTGATTCATACTGCCGTCGGTTTGGGCAGCATGAATAATGTATCATGTTCCCATTTACAAAAATATATTAAAACAATAAGATATGTGAACACATATTCAACTTTAGTTTAAAGGGAACCGGTCACCAGGAATAATGCTGTTAACCTGCAGATATGGGGTTAATCCGCAGATTAACAGCATTATGATGCTGTCCGGCGCCTGCACACAGCCGAATGTAGCGGGGAGAAAATGGTCTTTATTCTCCCTGCCAGCATTCAGCATTCGGTATTCAGTCATGGGGGTAGTGCAGGCGCTGATTCAGTTACCACTCTGAGTATACAGAGCTGCCACTATAACCGCGCACCGGCCCTGACTGACACTGGCTCTATATTGCGGTTGGCTGTCAGTCAGGGCCAGGGCGTGGTTACAGCGGCAACTCTGTGTACTCAGAGTGGTGACTGAACCAGTGCCAGCGCCGACCCTATGACTGATTACTGAATGCTGACAGGGAGAATAAAGATAATTTTCTCCCCACTGCTTTCGGCTGTGTGCAGGCACCATACAGCATCACAATGCTGTTAACCTGCAGATTATCTCCATATCTGCAGGTTAACAGCATTATTCCTGGTGACAGGTTCTGGGACGCCCTCACACCCAGGGCTGTGGGGTACTCGGTACCGGGCCCGATGAGCTTCATTGGGAGATGTCACGGCAGCTGGGACCCGACTCGTGGCCCTGGGCGCCCATTGTAAAAAGGGGAATGTTCAGCGTGCTGATGATGAATGATTCGTGACGCCACCTGTGGTGTTCAGCAATAGAGATGTAAGCCGACGCTGCAGACAGATCCTCTGGGATAGATGGTGTGGTGCAACAGTGATGTTATAGCCCTCCACAGGCAGGGCTGTAGTCCCAGGGCAGTGTAGGTGAAGTGACACTTAGGTGGTGTAGTGTCAGGCGCAAGGGATGTAGCCGTGCCGGGCAGGTTGGAGCAGGAATAAGTGGAGGACACCAGGGCATGTAGTTCCAAAGCTTTACTCACAGTCTGTTGCAAGTACAGGTGCCCACATCCGAGCCGTGTCCTCTGGGTCAGGAGTTCAGCCAACTTCCAGGCAAGATAAAGCACTCCTTTCCAACACTCCGCCAACATATGTGCCTTTTCTGAACGTCTCCTCTTATAGCGCCTTTGAATGAAGTACTCCTTAGTACTGAGTTACACTGGAGATCCTCCTGTCAGATGTTCCTATGAACTCTACTTGTACCGCAGACAGCTGTAGCCTGCTTCAGGGACTGCTTGCTACTAAGTCCCGGCTCACTAATATGTTGCTGTTGTGCCCCCAAGTCTTGTGTGGGAATAAAGTGGTCACTACTTCTATTCCTCCGGTGCCTACTGCAGGACCATTAGTATCCGTACAACCTTGGGGACCGGACCCCGGCCTTGCGCTTAGAACTTGAAAAGGGTTCTCCTCCAGCCCTGGTCCTTGTTCTCTTATTCTCCTTTCGTTCCATGCTAATCCTTCTTCCCAATGGAGAATCAAGCTTCCTTTCTCTCTCTCTTTCCTGTGCCAGCAGACCCAGATCACTGTGGCCTGCTGCAGCACTTCCTTCTTCCATCCCTTTCCCAGGGATCTTCTCCTTCTCACTCTCTGTCCTTCTACATCCTCACTCACTGACTGAGTGAAAGACTGACTGACTGACTCAACTCTTCCCGCTCCTTTATGTGAACTAAACTCCACCCAACTCCCAGCACGTTTCGTGTTCCAAGCAGTGAGCCACCAAGGGGTGCTATGCTACACTCCAAGCAGGGAGCCGCCGAAGGTGCTTTGCTACACTACTTTGTGGTGTGGGGTGCAGGTGTTGGAGTGTGGTCAGGTGGGGTACCACACCTCAGGGGGAGGTGCAGTACCTCTGTGGCGACTGAACCCTCAGGGGCGCCACATACCCCCGTTAAACACAGCACGTCCGCGGGCTGCAAGAAAACAGAAGTTGACAAATACAGGAACATAAAACATTTTTGTAATGCAAAACAAACAGTTCTTATCTAATCTTCTCAATATGAGAGGCACTGTTTCTTGAACATTGCAAATAATTTCAACTAACTATCTTTAAAGTTATGCTACCTAATTTAAAGTGCTATTCCAAGCATTATCACTTCTCCTTACACATTTTCTACTTTCTTTTATTAACCCTAAGTGACAACCGTGGATACCTGGTTCGTCACCTGCATCTTCCAAATCTTCATTTTTATTCAAATCTCTTTATTAAAACATTCCTATCTGTCATTGATACTAACTAGAGTCTATAGTCTATCAATACTGTCATAAGGCACATTATAAAATACTTCACATCAAAATTTCAATTATTCTTGTAAGTGCTGGACACAGCTCCCAGCCGGGATCTCTTGCAGTGTCCTTAGAATGGAGCCATGCTCCACGATGAGGTAGTTCTTATTTATAAAAGACCTATGTAAAACCAAGAGAGGGCACCCAAAGAGGTGCAAACTATTTACAATAAATTTCTTGAACACTCAGTGTTCATGATCTCCACAGTTCAATAAGAAAAATGCTGCCAATAAAACTGGCAACAACTGGAAAAACAAAAGCATGATAAACAAACTAAACATAGAAAAACAGGCACAAAGGTGCAAATTCCCTCCTGGATAACAAAGTTAGTTATGGCTAGTTGTCCCCTCCTGGGGTTCTGGAAGCTGGTTTTCTTGGCTGCTTCCAGGGGAGATGCTCTGGGTGTCTTCATCGTGTTGCTGGCGGTCTACAAATTGCAGGTACTCCTTTTCTCCTGGTGAGGGATGGGTTGCCACTGGCTCAGGTGGAATGGCAGCAATGGTAATAGCTACCGGACTGAGTGCACATCAGCTGTTGCAGGTGGTATTTCTGCTGCCAACAAGTCAGCAAGGGCTGTAGTCGGTACCGATAGATGCTGCTCTGCGATCCCAAGTGGTACCACAGTGGGTAGTGCTACGGCCAGTTGTTGCGGGCTGGATGCCATTGGAACGTCACCACTCATGGTTTGAGTAATCACCGGACCATTTCTGTCCACAGGCACGGCCCCAAGTACCAGGATCATGGCAGGGGCAGCGACCATACCCGGTGCTTCCCTGTGATGTGCTGACTCCTGCTTAGATACCGGGGGACGAATGATGGCAGCCGCAACCCCGGGAGTGGACTGATGAACGGCCGGTAGTTGCATCCGTGTTGGCACAGGATGGGGGCATGCCGGTTAAAGCCTGCGCGGCCGCGCTAGAGCCAGGCTGGGACTCAGCTCCTGTCCCACAGCCTCTGGAACCCTCATGTACCTTCTTCTGGCAGGCCGCATCCAGTGACAGCACCGGCCTGGAGGTGGTGGCGGCCGCTGTAAAAGGTGTCGCAGCGGCCATATGCTCCGTGGGTGTTGCTTGGGGGAGGATGGCTTCTCCCTGCCATTTTCCTCTGGCCTCCGCTCTCCTTCCATCATGGCGTTCTCTCCTTCTTCCAGTCTGGCCTCTTTTCCCGCCACCGGCTCCCACTCCTCCTTCTTGGGGATGGGGTCTTCTTCCAACTCCTCCATACCAAGCCAGTATACGAACCCCTCAAGGGGTGGGCCATGTTGCTGTCGCATAGAAGTTCAGATAGGGGAGGCCCAGGACAGTTTGCGGTCTTTTCTTAGGACCACCCATGTTGTCACGCCCTTCTTCTCCGCGCTGGCGGCCATTTTTAGCATTCATTTTACAGTCCATCAAATTGGGTCTTTTGCACATTTTCACAAGCTGTTAAGTCCAATAAATCGTAGGCACACAGAACCCGGTGGCACCGGGCTTCGTCATCCTGTTCATGATGCCAAAATGGGACGCCCTCACACCCAGGGCTGTGGGGTACTCGGTATCGGGCCCGATGAGCTTCAATGGGAGATGTCACGGCAGCTGGGACCCGGCCCGTGGCCCTGGGTGCCCATTGTAAAAAGGGGAATGTTCAGCGTGCTGATAATGAATGATTCGTGATGCCACCTGTGGTGTCCAGCAATAGAGATGTAAGCCGATGCTGCAGACAGATCCTCTGGGACAGATATTGTGGTGCAGCAGTGATGTTATAGCCCTCCACAGGCAGGGCTGTAGTCCCAGGGCAGTGTAGGTGAAGTGACACTTAGGTGGTGTAGTGTCAGGCGCAAGGGATGTAGCCGTGCCGGGCAGGTTCCAAAGCTTTACTCACAGTCTGTTGAAGGTACAGGTGCCCGCATCCGTGCCGTGTCCTCCGGGTTAGGAGCTCAGCCAACTTCCAGGCAAGATAAAGTACTCCTTTCCAACACTCCGCCAACATATGTGCCTTTTCTGAACGTCTCCTCTTATAGCGCCTTTGATTGAAGTACTCCTAGTACTGAGATACACTGGAGTTCCTCCTGTCAGATGTTCCTATGAACTCTACTTGTACGACAGACAGCTGTAGCCTGCTTCGGAGACTCTTTGCTACTAAGTCCCAGCTCACTAATATGTTGCTGTTGTGCCCCCAAGTCTTGTGTGGGAATAAAGTGGTCACTACTTCTATTCCTCCGGTGTCTGCTGCAGGACCATTAGTATCCGTGCAACCTCGGGGACGGCACCCCGGCCTTGCGCTTAGAACTTGAAAAGGGTTCTCTTCCAACCCTGGTCCTTGCTCTCTTATTCTCCTTACGTTCCGTGCTAATCCTTCTTCCCAATAAAGAATCAAAGAATCAAGCTTCCTTTCTCTCGCTCTTTCCTGTGCCAGCAGACCCAGATCACTGTGGCCTGCTGCAGCACTTCCTTCTTCCATCCCTCTCCCGGGGATCTTCTCCTTCTCACTCTCTGTCCTTCTACATCCTCACTCACTGACTGAGTGAAAGACTGACTGACTGACTCAACTCTTCCCGCTCCTTTATGTGAGCTAAACTCCACCCACCTCCCAGCACGTTTCGTGTTCCAAGCAGGGAGCCACCAAGGGGTGCTATGCTACACTCCAAGCAGGGAGCCACCGAAGGTGCTTTGCTACACTACTTTGTGGTGTGGGGTGCAGGTGTTGGAGTGTGGTCAGGTGTCTCCACCTTACCTGGATGGTGGGGTACCACACCTCAGGAGGAGGTGCAGTACCTCTGTGGTGACTGAACCCTCAGGGGCGCCACAGTTCCCTTTAAGAAAACATTGGATAAATGCAGAAAATAAGGCATTTAGGGAATTGTACCAACATGAACTTAGAAATATATATTTAAAGGGAACCCCTGTCACCCTCCAGGATGTATATGACCTATTAATATGGTCATACAGGTAATAGAAATCTTACACTAGTCCTACATGTATGTCTCATATTAATGGTTTTGTGGTTGAGAAATCTTATATTCTTTGTGTATGCTAATGATTTCATCCAGGCTTTGAGGCGTGCGGAGCAGAAATCCCTATCTCCTGTCTTCATTGTAATACCAACCCTCTCGCATGCACATCAGTTATCTCGGAATCATACGCCTGCGCCCTGCACTCCCTCACAAATCCATACCTCTTCTTCTATTCTATGGGCACTGCATTGAGGGATCTTCTGCACACCTCCCTGCATAGTCATCACTAGGAACCATGTGTACATAGCGATGACTATGGAAGGAGGAAGTGGGAAGAGTACCTTATTGGCCCGCATGCCAGAGATCACTGGAGCAAAAGTCCCCGGCGCCTGTGTGGAAAATCCCTGAATGCAGTGCCCATAGAAGGGAGGAAGAGAAATGGATTTTTGAAGGAGTGATGGGCGCAGGTGCAGGATTCCGGGGCCGTAACTGACGCTGATTGGAGGAGAGAAATATTACAATGAAGACAGGAGAGAGGGATTTCTTTCAGGCACTGCATGCCCAGGAGCCTGGAAGAAATCAGTAGCATACAGAAAGAATATAGCATTTCTCAGCAACAAGACCAATAATATGAGGCATACAGGTAGGACTAGTATAACATTTCTATTACCTGTATGCAAATATTAATAGGTCACATACGCCCTGGGGGGTGACAGATTCCCTTAAATAGATATATATTAATACATTTTTAGTCAACACCTAAATTAAGGAAAACTAAAAAAAATATCAAAAATAGTATAGCTGGGTAAAACTTCCTGGGCATTCATGTGAGGAAAGGGGAAAATATTGGTCTTGATTGTGCACTTTGCTGTTGAGATACTGGACCTAAGGATACTGAAAAAATGAATTGGGAAGCTAGGTGGGGGAAGGAGAGGGGCTAGGCAAACCAAAAGACAAGGCCTTTGTTTGGGTATCTCATGGCTTTTTTGGCCAGTAAAGCAAGGACACAATAGTAGATCGCAACCCACAGATCCACCGTAAGTGGTTTAGTATGTCACAATTATCAAGGTGGGGATTGACATTCTCTATGATTTTCACCGCAGAATGAAAAAGGCTTAATAGCGACCACAAATGTCTTTTGGCATCTGGCAAGATCAAGCTGCTAAAAAATGTCAAATAAATCATTTTAGTAATTGTCAATAACCTGCTAAAGACAGGACATGGCCTCAGTCAGAAACTGATGCCTATCCTTTTCCTGAAAGACTCTTAATAAGAAGGTGGAAATCTGGTTAGGTGGGCGGAGATGGATGGCTAGCCAGCGGAGCACATCAGAAGACCACAATGAATTTGGGCCCCTGTCTGGCAGGCTGCTGCTAGTGCAGAGTCTATATATCATAGGCGCACTTGAACTGTGAGAGACAGAATCAAAAATTAAAAACAGAAAATCACATTGTATGATAATTAAATGATTAAATTGCATTTTACTGCGTACAATAAGTATTTTATCACCCGCCAGCCAGCAAGAATTCTGGCTCTCAAAGAGCTGTTAGCTTTTCTTTAAGAAGACTTCCTACTCTGCACTCATTACCTGTATAAATGACACCTGTCCACATAGTCAATCAATCACACTCCAGCCTCTCCACTATGGCCAAGACCAAAGAGCTGTCTAAGGACACCAGGGACAAAATTGTAGACCTGCACAAGGCTGGGATGGGCTACAGGACAATAGACAAGCAGCTTGGTAAGAACACAACAACTGTTTACGCAATTATTAGAAAATGGAAGAAATACAATATGACTGTCAATCTTCCTCAGTCTGCGGCTCCATGCAAAATCTCGCCTCATGGGGTAAGGATAATTCTGAGAAAGGTCAGGAATCAAACATGAGGACCTGGTCAAAGATTTGAAGAGGGAAAGAGGCTAGCAAAGAGATCTCATTGTTGAACGGTATCAGTCATGAGAAAGGGACCCAAAAATTTCCCAGGCATTAGTGATCACATATACGATTGTGAGGATGGACATCAAAAAGTGGCTTAAATTGGGCACAACAATAACATTATTAAGAACTGGATGTTTCTCAAAAATTTTTGAAAATACAAGAAAAAAATGGTCTGAGAGGCTACCAAAAGGCCTACAGGAGCATTAAAGGAGCTGTTGGAATTTCTGGGAAATACTGGTTGTGTACTTTTGGTGCAAATCCAACACTGTGCATCAAAAAAAAGAACACCATACCCACAGTGAAGCATGGTGGGCGGCAGCATTAAACTTAGGGGCTGTTTTGGCAGCTAGAATTGGGGCTTTAGTGAAGGTAGAAGAAATTATAAACAGTTCCCAATATCAGTCAGTTATGCAGCAAAATCTTTCCCTTTGTGAAAAAGCTGAAGATGAAGAGAAATTCACATTTTATCGTAATATAAACCCTAAACATACAGTACATCCAAATCAATAAAAGATTTGCAAGATGAAAGTTTTGGAACTGAACAGACAGTTCCCCAGGCCCAGACCTGAATTCAATTGAAAATCTGTGTCTTTCTAGTGTTTTTTTGGGTTGCTTCCTAAGTATTTTTTATGTTTTTAGTGCTTTTTTCCATTAACTAGCCTGTAAGTAATATTTGCACAAACATACTATTCTGATTTCAGAACCTGTCAAATGTACAAAAATTAGAGATGCAACATGAGCACTACTTGTGTTGAAGCAGTTGTTTTCATATTGCTTTTGCAAGATATTCCTTTTACTTTGTGGTTGTCCCTCAATTCTTACCTCTTGAGATCATGCAGTTGTTTTGAAAATAAATAATTTTTTAGAGGTTCTACATCAGCTGTAGGTAATAAAGCTAATAATGCACAACCTGCTATAAATGCAAAAAAATATCAAAAGGCAACTTGGGGTTCTGTGACTTAGCCTGTGGTCTTGTGCTTTTATATGTTCACAGAACTCCTTGGTGACTTCTAATACTCTTATTTACAATAGGAGCAAATGATCCTGTTTATATTGCATAGCTGAGTTACACTGCATTGAATCGTGCTGCTTATAAATTAACTACATTTTTTTCATTGTTTCTTATTTGTTTATATTTTTTTCTGACATTCTAGATTAAGTTGTAATATAATTTTGAGTTTGAAATAATTCACTATTTTACCTCTATAATCTATATTTTAACTATTTAATTATCTGACATGAAATTCTAAATTAATAGTGAATTCTAATTTTATTCAAAGCATCATTTGCTAGTAAGCACAATATAAATAAATATCATTATCTGGTAACCTTGTCTAAAATAATGTGACTGCAATACTTGTGTGGAAATTTTACAGGTCCTTGAAAGATCTAGATGGCAGGCTTCCTAGATGATTGAAATACATTTCTTCGTTTTTTAAACAATCCTTTCTCTGACAGCCTGGTAGATAACAGTCCTCTGCCTGTGATGCATGAAGATGAATAGAATGTTTGGATGTACAGTAGATCAGCTAGCTTCCTGGATAAATACTGGTACTATGTATGAATCTTCACTGGCAAATGTGCCCTGCTCACGATGGATGGGAGACAGAAGGAAATCAATTACTTTTTGAATTGAATCCTTGCAGGGAAAGAGTTTTTCCAAATAATACGTAAATAATAATATCAAACCAGAAGCTATTTTTTATATGCAGGCATGTTCAAGGGCTAGAGATTCTGGGCTTTGCATTTAACAAACTTTTTTTCTCCATTTTAGAAATATTACTGCTGCTGTTGATGTTTGAAGTTGACCTTACCTGAAATATCTGAGTATTTTCTTTTTAGTTTGTTTTTGTTTTTAAATCTACCATATGGTTCTAGAGAGAAGAGCCCTTTAGTGCAATGTAGTGCAAATTCTCATGGTCTTTCACAAGGGGCAAAGGCATATATGAAAAATGTACAACCATGTACCTTGGAATACACATATCCATCAAGGATACATACCGGACTCACATTTTGCACACACGGGCTGTGCGTTTGCGAACGCAGCCGGGTGTCAGCTGATTCTGACAGCTGACACCCAGCACTAAGTGCCAGGAGCGGTCACACACCGCTCCTGGCACTTTAACCCCATAAATGCTGTGCTCAAAAGCAATCGCAGCATTCCAGGAGCCGGCAGAGGGCTGACAGCAAGGTCCCGATTGTTGCCATAGTGACCCGATGTCATCATGACGCTATCCGGTCACCAGAGCTAGAAAACATGCTGATCATGCCCAGTGCATGATGAGCAAGCTTCTCTGTCAGTGCTGAGCAGACAGTTTCTACAGCATGGGGATGCTGCTGCATCCCCATGCTGTACAGATGATCATCCTGCAAAAAATGATAGTCCCATATTGGGACAAAGTAAAAAAAAAAAAAAATACTAATTTTTAAAATAATTGTAAAAATATTTTTTAAAAATATCAAAAATAATAAAAAAAAATCAAAATATATTGTATCTATAAATAAATATTTAAATGAAAAAAAAATATTTAAACAATAAAGTACACATATTTGGTAAGGCCGCTTCCGCAACGACCCGACCTATAAAACTGTCCCACTAGTTAACCCCCTTAGTGAACACCATAAAAAAATAAAAAACAAGGCAAAAAACAATGCTTTATCATACTGCCAGACAAAAAGTGGAATAAAACACGATCAAAAAGACAGAAATAAATAAACATGGTACCGCTGAAAACATCATCTTGTCCCGCAAAAAACAAGTTGCCATATCTCTCCATCAGCGGAAAAATAAAAAGTTATAGCTCTCAGAATAAAGCAATGCAATAATAATTATTTTGTCTATAAAATAGTTTTTATTGTGTAAGAGGGCCAAAACCTAAAAATCTATATAAATGGGGTAATGAGGTAATCGCACTGACCCGAAGAATAAAGCTGCCTTATCAATTTTACCACACACGGAACGGCAAACCCTGTCCAACAGAAAAACTTCCTGAATTGCTGGGTTATGCTCATTCTGCCTCACAAAAATTGGACTAGAAAGTGATAAAAAAAATGTCATGTGCCCGAAAATGGTACCAATAAAAATGTCATCTCGTCCCGCAAAATACAAGACCTCACATGACTCTGTGGGCCAAAATATTGAAAAATTATAGCTCTCAAAATGTGGTGATGCAAAAACTAGTTTTTGCAATAAAAAGCATCTTTTAGTGCTTGACAGCACCCAAACATAAAAACCCGCTATAAATCTGGTATCGCTGTATTCGCACCGACCCAAAGAATAAAGTCACCTACTCACTTATGCCACATGAGGAAGAACGTAAAAAATAAATAAAACCAATTCTTCACCTGGTGTTGATTTTTTCATTCTGCCTCCCAAAGATCACAGTAACTTTCGGCGCACATTTATCCTGCTGTCTGGACAATTACAGCATCATGGGCAACAGTATGGCCCCACACAGGGCAATGTTGGCCACAATGTCCAGCAGCACCCACAGGCTGTTCAGCCACGTTCCCCTTCCCCAACATATGAGGATTTATGATTCTGATGGTTGGAGATGTCCAGTGAGATGTAACTGGTGCTCCTAATCTAAAACAAAAAACAGGTGTTCTCCTTCACCAACATTTAGAACTTAATTTAACACTCACATTTTTAAACAATGTTTTCCAAACATATGAAACAATCCATAATGACAGGCAACGCTACCTCACGCCTTTCACACAGATATTACATGTGTGTAGAAAAGAGAATATTTAAATGAGCTATACTGTAAAATGAAAGGATGAAAATACACTAGTCACTTGCTAACGCCTAGGAAAGGCGTGCTCGCCTTAGTTAAGTAGTCACCTTTTTTGTTATCAATCTCTAGTCAAAAAATTCTAGGCGACCAGCATTGAGAATATCACGCTCTCTCTATGTCTTAACAAGTGAGTTTTGTATTTTCGTCCTTTCCAGTATAGCATGCTTAAATATTGTCTGTTCTACAGACAGGTAATATCTGTGTGAAAGATGTGAGGTAGCCTTGCCTGTCATGGTGGAATCTTTCTATGATTGGATAACATTATGAGGAAATGTGAGTGTTATCTTGTTGCCTTTATTTTGGTGATGGAGCTCACCTTTTGTTGCCAAATCTAGGTTAATCTAGGCATGCAGCAATGTTGTTATTGCCTAATGTTTGTTGCTGTTTTGTTATGTAATGTTAATTTTACACCAAGTTAAAGAAGGCACAAAGGGTCACTTTGGCTATTGCCACATTTGTGTTATGGCAATATTATGTTTGCCTTTAAGCAAACCCAAAAAAAAAGGCAAAACTAAAAATTTGTCTACTCTAGTTAACGTCTCTGTGTGATTTTTCACAATCCCTCACAACATTCTAACAGACACCAACCAATGCAATTAAACACTCATAGAATCATAAGGGCTTGAGTAATATATATTTAGACACAATTAAAGAAACATATTATAACATAGACACAGAATGCTCTTGCCAAGAAGTTGCCCCCTCAGGTGAGATAAAGTAATTCGTGAAAATATCACGCACTTTGAGGCCAGAGAGCGGTCTACGTAGAGGATTGATAGGTGGTCTCACCCTACGCACATTGTCCGGCCTACGCACAACACCATCAGAGGAGGAACAATCATGTATCCTGGTGAAATTATGCAGAACAACACAGGATTTCACAAATTCATTCACATTTTGCTCACTCAACTGAATGGCAGACTGGAGTACCCGCCATTTGGCCAAAGAATCCCAAAGGAACACTCCACCAGTCGCCTAGCACGTGATAGGCGCAAGTTAAAAATTCTGCGCCTGTGGTCAAGGTTGCGCCGGGGATATGGCCTCATGACATTGCGCGATAACTGAAAGGCCTCATCTGCCACAAGGACATAAGGGACTGATTGTTCGGGGGAGCCTGGTAGCTGGCGTGGTGGTGGTAGATCCAACTGGTTGGTGCGTAGCCGCCGAGCCATTATGGAAGTATTGAAGACTCTAGAGTCTCCCGTCCTTCCATAGGCCCCAATGTCAACAATTATAAACTTGTATTGAGGGTCTACCAGAGCCAACAATACAACAGAAAAGTATTGTTTTTAATTGAAGAATTGGGAGCCTGAGTTCGGCGGCTTACGCACCCTGATATGTTTGCCATTCAGGGCCCCAATACAATTTGGAAACTGGCAGTCCTCCTCAAAGTCCCTTGATATCCTTAACCAGTCTTCCATCCTGGGCTTGGGCATGACCACTTGATGGAGTCTTGTCCAGATTTGTGCACATGTAGACCTCACTATGCCTGAAATGGTTGACTTTCCAATGAGAAACTCATGGTGGAGGGCGGCATAAGACAGGCCAGTGGACAGGAAGCTGTAGAACAACAGAAATAGTACAGTTTAGAATGGCTAAAGTAAAAAAAAATCAGTTACATGCCGACTAGAGTTGAGCAAAACGGGTCGAAAAATTTCAAAAGTCGCCGACTTTTGGCAAAGTCGGGTTTGATGAAACGAAACCCGACCCTAGGATGAGGTCGGCCACGAGGTCGGCGACTTACACGCCAAAGTCGCGTTTCAAAAGTTTGTTTTGCGCTCTTTTTCAGTCAATCAGGATCCACGGACACTGTGGGCAACGTGATGACATAGGCAGGGGTCACCACCATCTTTCAGAAGGGCATGCAAGTGATTGGCTTGCTTTGGTGGGCGTCACAGGGGTTATAAAAGGGCGTGCACGCCGACCGCCATCTTACTTCTGCTGATCTTAGCATAGGGAGAGGTTGCTGCTGCTGATTATGTAGGGAGAGCGTTAGGCAGGGAAGAAGAAAAAAAAACTGCTTCTGCTGCTAGCGATTTTGCCTGTACAACACACCAGTCACTGTGTGTGCAGTGCAAGGGGAGGCTATATTGTGGTGGATCAGCGGTGTTGGTTGTTAGGCTGCCTTCTAAGGCTTCCTGACAGCTGCATTGCTGTTTACCCACTGCTCTGCAAACTGCTTTTTTAAAAGCAATCTCAATTTTTTTTTTGTCCTGCTGAGGTACTGAGCGTGCATTTTTTCACACCATACAGCGGTGTACGCTCCTCACACAGTACCGTGTAACGGCTGTTATCACAGCCACAGTGAAGCTATCTGTGTGTCACTCTGTGAGAATAAGTCGAGGACATGTTCCGTTCTTACAGACCTGCACCTACTAGTTTTGTCTAGCTTTCAAACAGTTAAATATATTTGCTGTTGATCACATTCAAAACTATAGAGAGACAGCGTGTGTCAGTCTCTATACTTAAAAAACACGGATCTTGACAATTTTACGTACACCGGACAGCCGTGTACGTGCACGCTCCTCTCAGTACCGTGTAACGGCTGTTAACACGGCCACAGTGAAGCTATCTGTGTGTCACTCTGTGAGAATAAGTCGAGGACATGTTCCGTTCTTACAGACCTGCACCTACTAGTTTTGTCTAGCTTTCAAACAGTTAAATATATTTGCTGTTTGATCACATTCAAAACTATAGAGAGACAGCGTGTGTCAGTCCGTATACTTAAAAAACACAGAGCTTGACAATTTTACGTACACCGGACAGCCGTGTACGTGCACGCTCCTCTCAGTACTGTGTAACAGCTGTTATCACGGCCACAGTGAAGCTATCTGTGTGTCACTGTGGAAGGATAAGTGGAGGACTTGTTCCGTTCTTACAGACCTACACTCTATGGAGATTCCTATTCTGTCCAATTCTACATACACCTTGTAGTTTGTGATACACTAGCCAATTTCTGCCTGTGACATAGCGCTCTGATATTCAGTGGGCCTCACACAATCCAAAAGTGTCCAGTGTCCACAAGTGTGTGCAGAAATTCAAAATCTCTGTGATCCTGTAGTCACTTTTTTCACACCTGTGCCATCGAGCCTGTGACATAGCGCTCTGATATTCAGTGGGCCTCACACAATCCAAAAGTGTCCAGTGTCCACTAGTGTGTGCAGAAATTCAAAATCTCCCTTATCCTGTAGTCACTTTTTTCACACCTGTGCCATCGAGCCTGTGACATAGTGCTCTGATATTCAGTGGGCCTCACACAATACATAAGTGTCCAGTGTCCACAAGTGTGTGCAGAAATTCAAAATCTCCCCTGTCCTATAGACACCTTGTACCTTGTTTTACATTACTATATAGTTTGTTGGATTTTGTCTACATTTCTACAAAAAATGAGGAAGGCTGGTGGAAGAGGCCGTGGAATTGGGCGGGGGTTGGCAGCTGGTAATGATGGTGTTGGTGGTGGATCTGATGGTAGTGGCAAGAGCAAAATAGGACCGAATGCAGGAGGTGTTGAGCCTGCGTCATCGTCTGGCTCCATAAGGCTTCGAAGGCTTAGTTTTCTAGGAGTTGGCAAACCGCTTTTAAAGCCAGAGCATCAGGAAAAAGTTTTGTCTTACATTGCTGACTCAGCCTCCAGCTCTATCGCCTCCTCTTCTGAAGTTGTAAAAAGTAAAAGCACTGAGTCGTCATTGGAGGCTCATGTTCATGAACCACACCTTTCCTTGTGTCCTTCACCCCAACCAAGATTGAAGGATGACGCAGGCCATACTACTGATTACTCCATGGAGCTGTTTTCACATACCATGCCTGGATTATCAAGTGAAATGGTGAATTACCCAGGCCAAGATGAATCTGACATGGAGTGCACTGATGCACAGCCGCTGATAGATGATTCTGCTGGTACATTCACTCAGAGCACTACATTGTCCTCGCAGGGTACAGAGCCAGATTCTGACCCTGATGAGACTCAGGTGCCCCTTCCCGCACACTATACCACCATACACGGTGACACAGAGGAAGGTGCACATGACATTGAAGAGGAGGTGATGGATGACCTAGTTGTTGACCCAGATTGGCATCCATTGGGGGAAGAGGGTGCTGCTTCCAATAGCTCAGATGAGGAGCATCCACAGCAGACATCAACATCGCAACAGCTGTTATCTGGCAGGCCCGAAGCACTCCAAAGACAGGTTCCAAAAATCAAAAGAGTTGCTGGACAGCTTGTCCAGAGGGTCAAAACATCACAGCGTGCTAGGCTGCAAAATGTCTGCCAAAGTAGGAAGAGTGCAGTGTAGCACTTTTTTGAACAAAATCCTCATGATCAGGCCAAGGTTATCTGTAAGAAGTGCACAAAGACCTTTAGCCGAGGGAAAAATCTGAAAAATTTGAATACCAGTTGCATGCTTAGACATTTAACCACCATGCACTTGCAAGCGTGGACACAACACCAAACCTCAAGTGCCACATGTGCAACTGATCACAAAGAAGGTAGTCAGCAACGCTACATTGTTTCCCCCACTGTAAGCCCACCGGTTAGCACAGCAGCAAATGTTGAGGTGTCGTTGCAAGGCCACAGCAGTCAGGGAATCCCACTGTTATATCAATGAAATACTGAATCTAGGCCATCAGAAAGAACACCAACTCCATCACCATCATCAACCCTCTCTCAGTCCGCCCTGTCCACCGCTACTTCCACCATATGCAGCTCTCAAGTCCAGCTCACCCTCCCAGACACTATTAGTAGGTCAAGAAAGTACTCAGTCTCTCATCCGCGTACACTGGGTTTGAACGCCCACATTGCCAAACTAATCTCGTTTGAGATGATGCCCTATCGGTTAGTGGAAAGCGCAGCTTTCCGCGAACTCATGGCCTATGCAGTACCACGCTATGACCTACCCAGTCGCCACTTCTCTCGCAAAGCCATCCCAGCCCTCCACCATCATGTAAAAGACCGCATTGTCCATGCACTCAAGCAGTCAGTGAGTGGAAAGGTGCACCTCACAACTGATGCATGGTCCAGTCGGCATGGCCAGGGCTGTTACGTGTCCATCACTGCGCACTGGGTTAATGTGGTGGATGCAGGGTCCACAGGGGACAGCGGTGGTGGGACAGTGCTGCCTAGCCCACGGTATAGGAAACAGTTGGCTGTAGGCGTTCGACCCTCCTCCTCCTCTTCCAGAAGCAAAAGCTCGTCCACAGAGCGCAGTCGTACCAGCACTCCATCTGCAGCTGCCACTGTTGCACACGAGGTGTCCCCCTATCGAGCAGCTAGTGGAAAGCATCAGCAGGCTGTGTTGCAGATGATGTGTTTGGGCGACAGACACACCGCCGAGGTGCTGGCCGAGTACTTGAAGCGACAAACTGAGTCATGGCTGGGCAGTGTACATCTTGAGGCAGGCAAGGTAGTTAGTGATAACGGCCGTAATTTTGTGGCAGCCATAGCCCTTTCAAAACTCAGCCACATACCTTGCTTGGCTCACACCTTGAACCTGGTGGTGCAGTGCTTCCTCAAAAATTATCCGGAGTTAACAGCCCTGTTCCAGAAGGTGCGAAGACTGTGCGCGCACATCCGCCGGTCGCCTGTGCACTCCGTTCGTATGCAGAAGCTGCAGCGATTGCTCCACCTTCCCAACCACCACCTCATTATCGACATTGCAACAAGGTGGAACTCCACCCTGCACATGGTGGAGCGGCTGTGCGAGCAGAGGCAGGCCATAATGCATTTGTGGGAGGATACACGGCCAGGCACTTTGACAGCAGACATGGAGTTGACAGGTGTGCAGTGGTCGAAGCTGAAAGACCTCTGTAAAGTCCTTCAGTGTTTTGAGGAATGCACACGGCTGGTAAGCGCAGACAACGCCATCCTAAGCATGAGCATCCCACTTATGCGTCTGCTCATGCAAACTTTGACGCACCTTAAGGAGCAGGCGTCTGCAGCCAATGTTGACGAGGAGGAAGAGGTGGAGGGAATCCTTGATGACATTCAGCCATTGTCTGCTCAGGGACCTCTCCTGGATGAGGTGGAGGAAGAAAAGGAGGAGGAGGATGATGATGGGGATGATTACTTAGGGGAGGAGGATGCATCTCGTGGGGCAAGTGAAAATGTTGGCGTGGCAAGGTCTGGTACAGGGTTTGTGCGTGACTGGAGGGATGTGGATTTGCCAGAAAGTGCTCCTCCAACCAGCACTCGCAGTGCATCATTGACACCGGGAACATTGGCCCACATGTTAGATTATGCCTTGCAGATCCTAAAAAGGGACCCCCGCATTGCCAAAATGATGAACGATGACGACTACTGGTTGGCCAGCATCCTGGATCCACACTATAAAGGCAAATTACAAAACATCATGCCACATGAGAACCTTGACCTAATATTGGCTAATAAACAAGCAACTCTGGTAAATCGGTTGCTTGAGGCATTCCCAGCACACAGCAGCGGTGATGGTTCTCACACGAGCCGTACGGGCCGGGGGCAGCTTGGCAGAGGTGTTCATGGTGCACACAGCAGAAGTGGCGTTGGAGACAGGGGTTTCATGACAATGTTGTGGACTGATTTTTCAAGTACCGTTCACACAACTGGAAATACTGCATCGATGGAAAGTGACAGGAGACAGCAGTTGTCAACTAGGGTTACAAACTACTTTTCCTCCCATATCGATGTTCTCCCACACAGGTCATTCCCCTTTGACTATTGGGCCGCTAAACTGGACACCTGGCCTGAATTGGCACAATATGCCTTACAGGAGCTCGCTTGCCCAGCTGCAAGTGTGCTATCGGAAAGAGTCTTCAGTGCAGCTGGATCAATCCTGACAGAAAAAAGGACCCGTCTGTCAACCCAAAATGTGGATGATCTAACCTTCATTAAAATGAACCATGCATGGGTTTCCAAGGATTTTGTCCCACCTTCCCCTGATGACACATAGGGTGACAGAAAAATGGCTTGCTTAGGTCCACCTCTTCCTGGGACTTGACATATTTCGCCTTTTGCATCAGATGAATGTCCAACATCAACATATGCCACTTTCTAAAACTCCCTAACTGTGCTGCCTCCCCCCCCATGGCCGGGGTCACCACCTAGCGCACGACACCGTGCGAGTGCCGTTGCCCTGGACAGGTGGGTAGGCCGACTCTTGGGCGCGGGCACTGGCACAGGGTCCCTCATAGTGCAATCAAGTGTCTCTGACGGTGGCGGTGCACACCCGCCGTCAGACACACCGCTGTACTATGAGGGGCCCAGTGCCAGTACCGACGCCCACGAGTGGGCCCCCCTTGCTTGGGCAGGGCCCCAGCATTTGCAATCTTTACCTCTCCCTGCTCCTCCGCTGTGTAGTCTGGGCCGTCAAATCCATACTGTGCCTGACACCGTCTGAGCCTGCCTCCTGATGTATAGACATATATTTTGAATGTGTACGCTATCCATACATGTTATCCGGGGATATGGTACCCTTTCTCACCTTTGTGCAATCACGTGTAATCCATACTGGGCGTGAGAACGGCTGGCGAGCTGTTAAGCAAGCTACAGCACCTGAGGTTTGCACACGTAAGTTTTTCATTTTTTCAGGAATGACGGTTAGGCCTAATTCCGGAACTGCGGTTGACCTGCACTTACTGGGAAATCATCGTTCACGGGTAATAATTGTAATCGGTGATCCCCATCACTAACGTTGTTCAGCGGGTTATCTGCACCTGTAAGCGACAAACGCTGGCCTTTTCAGTGTAGCGCACATGCAGCCACGGACATGTAAGGGCATGACACACCAGTTATTGGCCAATCTCATGTGCCAGAGCCTCACGTGTCCCTCTAGTAAGCCGGACTCGGACCGCGGGGCATGACGGAGTCTCGTTCGTTAACGGAATTAAGCTTGCAATGTGTGCATCTGTTCTGTAGCTGGCATGGTTGAGGTTTCCCAGGTGGAGTCGAATTTAACCGTAGGCTCCACTCCTGGTGGTGCCCTTCTGGACATTCCTTTAAGGTTCAGCTTTGCAACCATACTGCCCACGTAAAACAAACACTTTGCCTTCATGAACGCTGTTTGGAGGGTCATGACTCGTGGGAATAATGCCGCCCAATCAGTTAACCTGCTAGAGAGATCCTTCGTTGCTCCCAAGCATGACATCACACTCCCTAGGAGGAAGGTAATGCCACTGTGGCGACCGTACTCCTGGGGGGAGACACAAGTGCACTGATGCCCAGCCACTGCTCGATGAATCTGCTGGTACATTGACCCAGACCACTACATTCCCCTCGCACGCTACACGGCCTGAATCTGACCCTGATGAAACTCAGGTTACCCTTCCCATATACAGTTCCATCTTACACGGTGACAAAGAGGAAGCTGCAGATGAAAGTGCAGGTTCGGCCCACCCGCCATCAGAAACACCACCGTACTATCAGGTGCCCTGTGCCGGTGCCGTCGCCAACGAGTGGGCCCCCCCTGCTTGCTCAGGATCACAGCACTTGCAAGGTTGAAATACTGTGCAGTGAGATGGAAGATGGGGACGACGAGGAGTCCAGACTAGTACAGGGATTCCCTAGCGAGGAGACTTATTTGATTGTTTTCAATGTTGGGACAGCAATTTTTGGGGAGCACTATACTCTGGAGAATGATAGATGGGGCCCACCATACACTGGAACATTCCAAAGGTGGACATCAGACACTGGAGCAGCATTTACAGGGCCCATTATACACTAGAGCATTAGAAATGGGGCCCATTATGTTTGGAGCATTATTTGGGCCCATAAGACAGTGGAGCTTCATCCATGGGGACCAACATATACTGTAGCATTATGTGGAGCTCATCATATACTGTTTCAAACATTATATGGGACCAATGATTCTGTATGGAGAAATAGATGGGCCTCGTCATGAGATGTAAAAAGTGAAGTATTTTTCATGTATCGGAGCATGATGAGTTGTGGTATGTGTTAAAGGGGCGCTCTTTCGCCCCGGGCACATGAAAACCTGGAGCCAGCCCTACCCCCCACAACTCTAGCCAAATAACCCCCATTTTTCAGTGCGTAACTTGTATTATGAAGTTAATTAAGGTTGACAAGCTTAAGTAAGAAGAATTGATGCTTTTGGCATTCAAATGGGCACTGTAGGTGTGTTTCCTGTCCTCCTCTCATTGCCGACTTTTATTCCCCATTGACTTACATTGGGTTTCGTGTTTAAGGACGACCCCGACTTTTCCCTATAATCGGCCGATCTTGCTCGACCCGACTTTTGGAAAAGTCGGGTTTCACGAAACGAAACTCGACCCTAAAAAAACAAAAGTCGCTCAACTCTAATGCCGACCAAACTTGGTAGGAAATGAGAGAGAACAACACAAACATATTTGGTGGCACAATTACTACGTGATATGCAGGACATATTAGATGTAACATTCTGGTGTGTCAGGTGAAGCATATTTTGAGTAAGATGAGGGCATTAAACTTAGTCCAAGAAGGCCAAAAAACTTAATTTAACACACACATTATGAACATAGAGAATGTGGTTGTGTAGTACATACCGTATTGTGAGTAGAAGTCGCTCCTCTGCAGATATGGCTGTCACGATCACGTGTGTCGGGACGCAGATGTTACCGCAAGGCGAACCCATAACACACGTGACCCAGGATACAACGCCTCCAGTGGCGAATTTAAATAATAATACGTGCAGATGGATACGCCGCCTCCACCTGGCGAATTTAGGAATTACACGTTATACATACATTCTGGAAACCCCGCCTCCAGTAAGGCGAATTTAAATAAATAATAAGGGGGACCTGGGTCACATTAACAATGGTGGGCCCTGCAATAGGGAATGGGGACATGGAGACCTCCTGCACTCCCCTGAGCCAGTGTCCCTGCACTCCTCACATTCCCTATACAGGCTCCGCACCTGTCGCCGCACGCGAACCTTAAACCCTTGCTCGCCCTGACCCTAAACCCTCACTAGGGAGTAGGCCGGTGCGGAAACTAATCCCACCACTGCACTAATAACACACATGAGGGAAAGAGACAATACAGGGGGACACCACTTAGCTTTATGCTCTGTGCTTATGCTCCTGCAACAGAGCCCTCCACCTGCATGCGTCTTCTCCTCCACCCGGATCCATCACCATAACAGGATCCTTCACCATAGTGCAGCCTTGGAGCAGAGTCCACCACCAGTTGCTGCTGCTTAATAACAGAGTCCCAAAGATGAGTTCAGCTTCTGCCACAACGGCAAGCATGCTTGAGTCCAGCTCAGCAGCCAAGTCCCACATGGTGAGTGCCACTCTCCATAGTCGCCACTCCACCAGTCCATGCAGACACTTCCTGCCGACTCCATCACTGCGACCCCACCATGCCATGCCAGCCCTTCTTCCAGACACCATAGCTGACACACGTCCCCCCTGGCTAAGCTGCGCAGGACTCCTCCTCAGCTCCATCCTTCCACCAGGCTCTCACCAACTCAGAATCAATGAATGAATATCACCAGCAGTGATTACACACCCTGAGACTCATTTAAAGAGCCCCACACCTGATTCATAATTATGTGCGTATTAAACCTAAAGTGCGATACCACTAACCACCACCGGGGACAGTCAAGTCACTTTGGCAACTTGCCAAAAGGAAAAAAGTTCACTCTGTGCTTTTAAAACTGTCAGATCAAATTCACATCATGACAATGGCTTTGCGCATCCTTGTGTCCTGAAAGGTGATCCCAGGGCGCACTGTCTCCAAGAGTCGATCAAATGTGGAAATGCTCATACGACAGTACTGGTAAAATTTCTCCGGATGCTCCCGCAGAGAAGAATAGAGGCGGTGAAAATGACCTCTTGTGAGTCGTTGCCTCAAAAGTGGATGGACCCACATGCGTCTCCTCCTCCGCGGATCCACTATCACAGGATATGGTTGCCCAAAGCGCCGTAACAAAAGCCAGGTAAAGAGAACCTGCTCAGTTGTATTGAATTGCAGACCCTCTGCCATGCTGCACAAAGAACACAAACACACCTCGTGAAAGCAAGGTGACAAATGTACAGAATGTAGGCAGCCACCTGTTTCTGAGTGTCTAAATAGGGTGCAGGCTAATGATTTAAATTGTTTGCAGGCCTCAAAACCGTTAAATGTCCATTTTGCAAGGCTGCGAGAAAATCTCGCCATACGGATTGCATACGGATGCCACACGGATTACATACGGGTGCACACATGCGCAAAATACGCGACCTCACCTTGCTTACGGATGGCCTATGGAGCACTATTTAGGGGTCATTCATCCGTATTACGCATGTAAACTACGGAGCGTATTTTGCGCAGGTTAGTGTGACTCCAGCCTTAGATGTAAACCCCAAAGTAAGTGGTCAGTGTAGAGTGCCAGATAAATGAGATCCCAAACATTATGTAAAATGCTCCCAATAAAAGCTTCAACTCAATCCACAAAAAAAGCAAGCCCCACTCAGGTCTGTCATCTGTTAATGGAAATATAGGGGACTTCCATGTTACTGGTAGTACAAAGGCTCTGGAAAAGCGAAACAGCTCCTCACCCACCAAAATAAATTCAGCAAATTCTGCACTCTCAAATCCAAATGCTCCCTTCCTTCTGAGCCCCACAGTGTAAATAAACCACATAATGTGTCCATGTTTGGCATTTCTGAAGTGATGAGAGCCCGCCTAACTTACTGGTGCATGTCTCCAGAAGCACAGGCTGGGCATAAAGTACTGGTTACTCCCAGGGGGCCATGACACCTTCAAACCATAACATTAAAATCTGGTGCTCCTTGCCTTCTGATCTTTGCACCGTGTCTGAAAAATATTTACCGATTACATGTAGGGTAATGGCGCATTCAGGAAAAAATGCACCTCAGTTTGTTGTAAAAAAAAATCTTATTAGCCCTTAAAAAAATTAAAAACTTGGGGTTAAAACAGCATTTTAGTGGTAAAAATGTAATTTATTCTTTATTCACAACTAGTGTTGAGCATTCCGATACCGCAAGTATCGGGTATCGGCCGATACTTGCTGTATCGGAATTCCGATACCGACTTCCGATATTTTTTCAATATCGGAAGTCGGCATCGGAATCGGAAGTTCAAAGTTGATTGACAGCCTGACGTCATCATGATGCACGGTGTGTGCGCATCATGATGCGCCGTCATTTCGGGCCTTCCGGGGGTCTCTGCCGGCCTGCCGGGGGGCTGTGTGGACTGCCCGGGGTCTGTACCGGCCTGCCGGGGGGCTGTGCCGGCCTGCCGGTGGTCTGTGCACCCTGTGGGGGTCTGTACCGGCCTGCTGGGGGGCTGTGCCGGCCTGCCGGTGGTCTGTGCACCCTGTGGGGGTCTGTACCGGCCTGCCGGGGGGCTGTGCCGGCCTGCCGGGGGGCTGTGCTGATGTCCGGGGGTCTGTGCAAGCATCGTCCGATGGGACTACAAGTCCCATCTGGCGATGCCTGCTACCATGACAGTGATTGACACATTAGCCAATGATGGGACAGTAGTAGTCCCATCATCCGGCTAATGTGTTAAATGTTAAAAAAAAAAAAAAAAATACTACATACATACTACATGCATGCTACATACATACTACATGCTACATACATACTACATACATACTACATACTACATACATACCACATACATACCACATACATACTACATACATACTACATACATACTACATACATAACACATATATACTACATGCATGCTACATACATACTACCTGCTACATATATACTACATACATACTACATACATACATACTACATATATACTACATGCATGCTACATACATACTACATGCTACATACATACTACATATATACTACATGCATACTACATACATACTACATGCATGCTACATACATGCTACATGCTACATACATACCACATACATACTACATACATACTACATACATACTACATGCTACATACATACCACATACATACTACATACATACTACATACATACTACATGCTACATACATACCACATACATACTAGATACATACTACATACATACTACATGCATGCTACATACATACTACATGCTACATACATACTATATATATACTACATGCATGCTACATACATACTACATGCTACATACATACTACATATATACTACATGCATGCTACATACATACTACATGCTACATACATACTACATATATACTACATGCATGCTACATACATACTACATGCTACATACATACTACATATATACTACATGCATGCTACATACATACTACATGCTACATACATACTACATATACTACATGCATGCTACATACATACTACATGCTACATACATACTACATATATACTACATGCATGCTACATACATACTACATGCTACATACATACTACATATATACTACATGCATGCTACATACATACTACATGCTACATACATACTACATATATACTACATACATACTACATGCATGCTACATACATACTACATACATACTACATGCTACATACATACCACATATATACTACATACATACTACATACAATACATTCATACAATACATACATAGACATACAGTACATATAACATAGAGTAACATACTTACCAATACTTGTCACATTGTTCCCCAAAGCCATTGTCTTTTACGGAATAAATATTAACATAACAAACCACAAAAATACTCACCCACGATCCGAAGCAGTCCACGAGTGTGTCCCACGACGATCTTGGGTAGAGAACTGCAGCATCAGCTGTTGCTGCCGTTCTCTACGGGCTGCAGGAATCCAATGGCGGAAGGTAGGTATCCTTCCGCACTGTATTCCTCCGCCACTTAAAAAAAAAAAAGTCCCTAGTCTCACTTTATGCCATTGCTGTGTGGGAAATTCCCACGCAGCAATGGCATAAAGTGAGACTAGGGACTTTTTTTTTTTAAGTGGTGGAGGAATACAGTGCGGAAGGATACCTACCTTCCGTCATTGGATTCCTGCAGCCCGTAGAGAACGGCAGCAACAGCTGATGCTGCAGTTCTCTACCCAAGATCGTCGTGGGACACACTCGTGGACTGCTTTGGATCGTGGGTGAGTATTTTTGTGGTTTGTTATGTTAATATTTATTCCGTAAAAGACAATGGCTTCGGGGAACAATGTGACAAGTATTGGTAAGTATGTTACTCTATGTTATATGTACTGTATGTCTATGTATGTATTGTATGAATGTATTGTATGTAGTATGTATGTAGTATATATGTGGTATGTATGTAGCATGTAGTATGTATGTAGCATGCATGTAGTATGTATGTAGTATGTATGTAGTATATATGTAGTATGTATGTAGCATGTAGTATGTATGTAGCATGCATGTAGTATATATGTAGTATGTATGTAGCATGTAGTATGTATGTAGCATGCATGTAGTATATATGTAGTATGTATGTAGCATGTAGTATGTATGTAGCATGCATGTAGTATATATGTAGTATGTATGTAGCATGTAGTATGTATGTAGCATGCATGTAGTATGTATGTAGTATGTATGTAGTATATATGTAGTATGTATGTAGCATAGCATGTAGTATGTATGTAGTATGTATGTAGCATGTAGTATATATGTAGTATATATGTAGCATGTAGTATGTATGTAGTATGTATGTGGTATGTATGTAGCATGTAGTATGTATGTAGCATGCAGTATGTATGTAGTATATATGTAGTATGTATGTAGCATGTAGTATATATGTAGTATGCATGTTGCATGCATGTAGTATATATGTAGTATGTATGTTGCATGTAGTATATATGTAGTATGTATGTTGCATGTAGTATATATGTAGTATGCATGTTGCATGCATGTAGTATATATGTAGTATGTATGTAGTATGTATGTAGTATGTAGTATGAATGTAGCATGTATGTAGTATGCATGTTGTATGTATGTAGCATGTATGTAGCATGTAATTTTTTTTTTTTTTACATTCAACACATTAGCCAGATGATGGGACTACTACTGTCCCATCATTGGCTAATGTGTCAATCACTGTCATGGTAGCAGGCATCGCCCGATGGGACTTGTAGTCCCATCGGACGATGCCTGCACAGCCCCCCGGCAGGCCGGCACAGCCCCCCGGCAGGCCGGCACAGCCCACCGGAGCCTGCACAGCCCCCCGGCAGGCCGGCACAGCCCCCCGAAAGGCCCGTACAGACCCCAGAGAGGCTGTACAAGGGAAAAACAGGATTTTTCTTATTCCGATACCGGAAGTCCCATAGACTTGAATGGGACTTCCGGTATCGGAATCGGCGATACCGATACTTTTTTTTAAGATCGGCCGATCCATTCCGATCCGATACTTTGAAGTATCGGACGGTATCGCTCAACTCTATTCACAACACATGTGGTATCAACATGACCACTGTACCACTAGATGAATTAATTTGGGAGTGTAGTTTGTAGAATGAGTTCACATATAGGATCCTTCTGTTGTTCTGGCACCTCAGGGGCTCTGCTAATGTGACATGGCACCCTCAAACCATTCCAGCAAAACCTGAACTCCAATACTCTCACCTTTTGAGATTTGCACTGAGCCTCAAATGTAGTATTGCCCAACATATGGGGTATCAGCATACTGAGGAGAAATTGCACAGCAAACTCTATGGTGCAATTTCTCCTGTTACCCTTATGAAAATGCAAACTATTGGTCCAGAATAATATTTTTGTGGGGAAAATTCACATTTGGAAAATTGCAACATTTTCCAAATTTTCACCAAATGTCAACCACTCCCATCATCTGCCACCTGCTGATGCTATTAACAGATAGAGTAGGAGCGGATGATGGGAGTAATCATCATCCACTCCTGTGCTGTAAATAAATAATTTAAAAAAACCTGTGTGGGTTCCCTTGCATTTTTGATAGCCAGCCAAACAAAACTCACAGCTGGGGGCTGCAACCCTCAGCTGTCAGCTTCAGCAAGGCTGGTTAAAAAAGAATATAGGGGACTCCATGCCAAATTTTTTAATTATTTAAATAAATAATTTAAAAAATGGCATGAGCTCCCCCCATTTTTGAAAACCAGCCTTGCTAAAGCAGACAGTTGGGGGCTGGTATTTTCAGGCTGGTAAGGGGTCATGGATATTACCTCCCAAGCCTAAAAATAGCAGCCCACAGCCACTTCTGGTGCTTTGCCTGGCTCTTCAAACTTGCTTGCTCTTGCTGTTATTATCGGCACAAGTGTCAGCTGATGGGATCTGTAGTCCCATCAGCTGATACCAGTGACTGGAGGTAAATTGTATACCTCCAATCAGCTGAGCGCTCACGATGTCTTTTGACAACGTTAGAACCATGGCTCTCTTACCGGCGGGGATGATTTCTCGGCAAATCAGAAGCAGTGTTTGCTGTGCTGTCATGCATACTGTATAACAGTGTGTCTAATACTGTATTGTCGTGCCCCCATTCAAGTCAATGGGGTTCAGATCCTCTCTGCTGGACCCCACGCCATTTTTTTAAAATTATTTATTTACAGCACATTAGCGGCTGGCTGATGAATACTCCCATCCGCTGCTCCTGCTCTCACTGTAATTAGCTGCAGCAGGTGTCGGATGATGTGAGCTGTTGTCCCATCTGCTGACATTAGTAACCGGAGGTAAACTTTTTACCTTCCATCACAGCTGAGCGCTCATGCTGTCTTCTGACAGCACTGGAACCGTGGCTCTCTGACCAGCAGGGATGATTTATCCGCCGATTAGAAGCGCTATGCCAGTGTTTCCTATGCTGTCATACAGATTTTGAAACACTGGCCTTTGTGCTGTGTTCTGCTATATTAGGTGATTTAATCGACGATTAAATTGGCGAATATTGCCATTTCGGCGATTGTGCGCCAAACCAAATATTGAAATATTCACTCATCTCTGCTGTATTAGTGACACAGTTCACTAATCAGAGCTCGTGCCTCCTGTTTTCCACTTTTCTTTTTCACCCCTTTTGCGCCACACTGTGTGCACTCCAGCAGCCGCCAAGCTTTGATTAGTGACACAGTTCACTCATCAGAGCTCGTGCCTGCTGTTTTCCACTTTTCTTTTTCACCACCTTTGCGCCATCCCCGTGTGCACATCCAGCAGCTTCCGAGCTGTGATTAGTGATGCAGTTCACTCATCAGAGCTCATGCCCGCTGTTTTACACTTTTCTTTTTCACCTCCCCTTGTTGCACCACTGTGTGCACGTCCAACAGCCGCCAAGCTTTGATTAGCAATGTAGTTCACTTATGAGAGCTCGTGCCTGCTGTTTTGGACACTTTTCTTTTCATCACCTCTGTGCGCATGTCCAGCAGCTGCCGAGCTTTGAATAGTGATGCAGTTAAGTTATCAGAGCTCAGGCCTGCTGTTTTACACTTTTCTTTTTATTGACATTTTTTTCTTCATGGTTGCTGTTTTTTTTCTTTTAGCTTATCTTTTCAGACAAATAAATTTACACCAAGCACTATCTCTCTCACACACAAACAGTTAAATAAAGTACTGACACAATCACCATATTCATAATAAAATGTTGCCCTGCTCATCCCGTGCACCCCAACAACGCTATTCAGTGGAGGAGGCAAATGCTTTCCTTTCCTCCGACACTGATAGTGAAGGAGAGGATCTTCCATTTCTTTATTTTTCAGATTTGTTCGCCATGTCCTCTTCTTCCTCCTCCTCATCATCCTCCTCAGGTCCTGCTGAACCACCACACAGACATTCCAGGGCAGAAGATGTACCATCACCCCTCATTCCTGACCCTGTGTGGACCTCACCTCCTGAAAATTATGAGCCACTGAATCCTGATTTTGAGGCAAAATCAGGAATCAAGTTTGATACCACCGGCCTCACAGAACTAGACTTTTTCAGTCTTTTTCTCGAGGATTTTGTTAACCTCATGGTGGGCCAAACTAATTTGTATGCTTATCAATTTTTGGCACAAACCCCAGTTCATCATTTTCAAACTGGTCTCCTGTAGACGCAGTTGAAATTATGCAGTTTTGGGGCCTAGTCCTTCACATGGGGATCTTGAAGAAGCCAGAACTTCTGCAATATTGGAGTGTTAATGTTTTATACAACACTCCAGTGTTCAGAATGATCATGGTCCGGATGCATTTTGAGGCCATCCACAAATTCCTGCATTATACAGATAATGCACAGTGTCCCCTGTGAGATGACCCCAACTTTGACTGTCTGTTCAAAGTTCGGCCGGTCATAAAACACTTCAACAAAAAGTTTGGTGAAGTGTACGTGCCCCAAACAGAGATCTGCGTGGATAAGTCCTTAATTCATTTCAAGGGCAGGCTCAAATTCTGTCAGTACCTGCCCAGTAAGAGGGCCAGGTATAGAATTAAACTCTATAAGATGTGTGAGAGTACCTCAGGGTACACCCACAGGTTTAGAGTTTATGAAGGGAAGGACACCCTGAGTGAACCCCCTGAATGCCCCCCTGTCTTGGGAGTGTGTGGGAAAATTGTGTGGAATTTGGTGCACCCACTGCTGGATAAAGGTTATCATCTCTAGGTGGATAACTTTCATACCAGCATTCCACTATTTAATTCCCTCTCTGCACGAGGTACCGCAGCCTGCGGTACTGTCAGCAAAAATCAGAGAGGCCTCCCAAAAACGCTAATTGGGCAGATGCTCAGAAAGGGTGACTGCTGAGCCCAACGTAGCGACAACTTGCTGGTACAAGGACCAGAGGGATGTCTTTTTCTTGACCACAGTACATGGTGATGGCAGCACCCTCGGCACTGTACGAGGTACCTCTGCACAGTTCTGCAAACCGGACTGTGTATTGGGGTGCAACAAAAACAAGGGGGGCATTGATCTTTCTTATCAAGTCCTTCAGCCATACAGTGCTTTGAGAAAGGCCAAGGTGGGATACAAAAAGCTGCACGTGCACATCGTACAAATGGCAATGCTCAACGCTTTCCTGCTGTCACGATGTGCAGGCCAGACAGCTACATCGTACCTTCGGTCCAGGAGATAGTGATCAAGGCCTTAATCTTTGGAAATCAGGAAGGAGCGGGCCCCCAGTACTTCCGGAACTGAAGGTGCTCGTATCGTACCAGGTCAGCATTTTCCGGGGGAGGTCCCTCCAAGTGGAAAAAAAGGAAGGTCACAAAAGAGGTGCCGAGTGTGTTACAAAAGGGGAATACGCAAGGACCCCCTTTATCTATGCGACACCTGCCCCCAAAAACCTGGCCTGTGTATGAAAGATTGCTTCAAACTGTGCCACACCTCCATGCACTACTAAATTCAATTGTTACCTACACAAATGATGTATGACAACCTGTCGAACACTACACAACTCACACATGCCATTACATTATAAAATGCACATATCAGGAAACAGTAGATTAGTTCCAAAAATGGAGCATTTGTTGGGCATTGCCACTGTTTAAGCACATCTAGATAAGTTACTTAGGGGGGTCTTGTTTCCAAAATGGGGTCACTTGAGGGGCATTTCCACTGTTTAGGCACAGGGGCTCTGCAAACGCGACATGACGCCCACAGAACATTCCATCAAAGTCAGCATTACAAAACGTCACTTTTTCAATACCGAGCCTAGCCTAGTATGCCCAAACAGTAGTTTTCACTATCTGCATACTCAGGACAAATTGGATAACAACTTTTGGAGTACAATTTCTCCTGTTACCCTTGGGAAAATTAAAAATTGGGGACTAAAAGATCATTTTTGTGGGAAAAAATATGATTATTTATTTTCACGGCCAGGCGTTATAAACTTTAGTTGTCACACCGTTCTGTCTGTATCTGCTTTTCGGCGTGACAATGCATGTTTTTGCTTTAACCCTTTGCTCCTTTCCCCCTAATTGAGCTGGTATACTGTTGGCTGTTACTTGTATGGAGCCTGTTCAGTTCCCTGCTCTGCTGCGTAGCCGTACATGTGTTGTTAAGTCTTTGCTTTGCTGCATGACCATCCGCATGTGCGGTCCCTGGTTGCCGATGTGAAAGCTGTCCGCGGGTTGCGAGGTCATTTGCAGCTTGTGCATGACTTTCCACATGTGACTTGGCATGCAGCCTCTGCCAGTTGCCCTGAGCCTCACTTCCTGCACTGATTGTGCTGTAATGGTTTCTGTTTGTGCTTAGGGCGTGCATGGCCACACCTCCCCTGCTTTTGTCAAGATTACTGTGAGTACTTGAAATGCTGTTTCCAGGCTATTGCAGAGGGGCAGCTCCTATATAAACTCCCCCTTCCCTGCTGGGTGTTGCCAGAGCTACTCACAAAGCACCTGAAATTTGCCATGTGTATTTTGTGTCAGTGTGCCTGGACCTCTCCTGTCTATGTTTTGGTACCAAAGTCCCTGCCTTGATTCCTGCATTGTCTTGTTGCTGCGCCCTGCCATGGAGGCAGTATATCCAGGCCTGTATCCTTGATCTGTACTGTACCTGACCCTCTCTGAACAGTTTCTGCTGTGTTATGTTCCTGGAATCCCTCTGTGTCTGGAGCCTCAAACCCAGTGACTCTGTCTCTCTTGCAACTGGTGTTTCTGCTGAGCATCTACTACCCGGTGCTCTGACTACCATGCAGTGCTAGCTCCTTGCAGGTCCAGCAATCCCGTGGATTTAGCACCATCACGCTTGAGTTCCTTCCTAGGTCCGATGCCCGGAACCTGACGACCGCATTCTGGAGCCTGATGACCCCTGCCTGGAGCCTGGAGCTTGATGACTGCAGTGGTGCCTGTAGGTCATGTTGGATGTCCGGAACCGAACGACTCCTGTTTGATGTCCAACCTGTGTCCAGATGTCCAGCCTGTGTCCTTGTCCACATGCTCAGCTGCCACAGAATCTGGGTCACTGCCCTTCCCTAGTAGGCTTGGGTCCCCCTCTGTGGTATAGAGGGTCCACATTTTGTACCCGGGGGACGTCGTACCCCATGCTGTCATGGTTGGTCAGCGTGGGGGCGTTTTTGGGCTGGGCCACGTCTGCGACTGCAGTTTCTGTGACATTAGTGAAACACTTGGGGGTTCAAAGTGCTCACAACACATCTAGATAAGCTCCTTGGGGTGTCTAGTTTCCAAAATGGAGTCACTTGTGGGGGGTTTACACTGTTTAGGCACATGAGGGGCCCTCCAAACTCGACATGGCGTCCAATCTCAATTCCAGCCAATTTTGGTTTAAAAAAGTCAAACGGCGTGCCTTCCCTTCTGAGCTCTGCCATGTGCCCAAACAGAGGTCCCCCCCCCTCATATGGGATATAAATGTACTCAGAACAAATTGCACAACAACTTTTTGGGTCCAGTTTCTCTGGTTACCCTTAGGAAAATAAAAATTGGTGACTAAAAGATCATTTTTGTGGAAAAAATATGATTTTTTTATTTTCACGGCTCTACATTATAAACTTTAGTGGGGGTTCAAAGTGCTCAACACACATCTAGATAAGTTCCATGAGGGGTCTGCTTTCCAAAATCGGGTCATTTGTGGGGGATTTCCAATTTTTTAGGCACATCAGGGGCTCTCCAAATGCGACAAGCCGTCCGATCTCAATTCCAGCCAATTTTGGTTTGAAAAAGACAAATGGCGCTCCTTCCCTTCCAAGCTCTGCCATGCACACAAACAGTGGTTCCCTCCACATATGGGGTATCAGTGTACTCAGGACAAATTGCACAACAACTCTTGGGGTCTAATTTCACCTGTTACTATTGGGAAAATAAAAAATTGGGGGCAAAAGATCGTTTTGTGAAAAATATGATTTTTCATTTTCAAGGCACTACATTATAAACTTCTGTGAAGCACTTGGGGGTTCAAAGTGCTCACCACACATCTAGATAAGTTCCTTGGGGTGTCAAGTTTCCAAAATGGTGTCACTTGTGGGAGGTTTCCACTGTTTAGGTACATCAGGGGCTCTCCAAACACGACATGGCGTCTCATCTATATTCCAGCCAATTTTGGTTTGAAAAAGTCAAACGTCGCTCCTTCCCTTCTGAGCTCTGCCATGGACCTTAACAGGGTTTTTCCCCATATATCGGGTATTGACATGCTCAGGAGAAATTGGATTATAAATGTTGGTGTTAATTTTTTCCTGTTACCCTTGTGAAATTTAAAAAAAATTAGTCTAAATTTACATTTAAGTTAAAAAAAATTAAATGTTCATTTTTTCCTTTCACAATCCATTAATTCCTGTGAAGCACCTGAAGGGTTAATAAACTTCTTGAATGTGTTGCTTGAGTTGTGCAGTTTTTAGAATGGTCTTTCCAAAATTGTGCTGATGTAAAGTAGACATGTGGGAAATGTTATGTATTAACTATTTTGTTTGACATATTTCTCTGTTTTAAGGGAATAAAAATTAAAAGTTTGAAAATTGCTAAATTTTCCAAATTTTCGCTAAATTTCCATTTTTTACCCAAATAAACACAAGTTATACCAAATAAATTTTACCATTAATGTGAAGTACAATATGTCACAAAAAACATTATCAGAATCGCCAAGATGTGTTGAAGCATTCCAGAGTTGTTAGCTCAAAAAAGGCCACTGGTCAGAATTGTAAAAATTGGCCCAGTCAGTAACGTGCAAACCACCCTCGGGTGTAAAGGGGTTAATAATGAGCATTGCCCCCTATGAAAAGGGAAAAGGAATTGCAATTGTCAGCACAGGGAACTCAAGCCACATCCACGCAACCACAGATGATACAAATACATGATTGCGACTGCAACATGGTGGTCAGGTGACCTCAAATGCGTTGTTACTACAGTGAATGAAATAATTATTGCATCCCTTGCTGATATAGTAAGTTTGCCCACTGAAAAAGATAGGAACAGTCTATAATTTTAAAGGTAGGTTAATTCTAACATTAAGAGATAGAATATCAAAAATATAATCCAGAAAATCACATTGTATAAATTATATAAATATATTTGCATTTTGCAGTGAGAAATAAGTATTTGATCCCTATGGCAAACAAGACTTAATACATATTAGTGTGCGCTTGGAACACTCAAAGAAGAGGGAAATCTAAATTGGGTGGTTATAGAAAAAAAACAAAAAACAAAAAACCGCTTATAAGTGCTCTTTATGTAGCTGGATAATAGCGAGAAAATAGCAATTAGCAATAGTCAATTGTAAGACCTCAGAAGAAGTGCTTAAGGGAAAAAGAATATATAGATGCTGGTGGCAATCTTAGTTCCAACCTGAACAATCACAAACTAAAAAGGCATGAGTGAGGGTAAAAACCTGAAATCACTGAACAGGTTATATACTGCAGGGTAATTCTCCCTGATAGTAGCTTAAAAAAAAAAAAAATAAGTCAAAGTCAAATTGCAGCCTGTGAACGGCTGTGCAGAGTAGCCGCAATAGTAAATGCACAAGTCAGAGAGCGGTACCTGTAAAGATAATGCGATGCGAAGTCCTCACTCCAGTAAGCGGTGCAGGTTAAAATAGCACTTTTTGCTCCAGCGCTTGGAAAAAGAGGGGGGGTTTGTACACTGGGGTATAGACGAGTTACAGGGCCTGCCCCGGCCGGTGGCAGCCTCCTGTCAGTGTACCTCCAGCTGTGGAGCAGACGTGAGCGGCCTCTCGTGCTCCCGGCGTCTGTGAGCTGCTCCAGGTATACAGGACCTTCGTGATGTGAGTCAACACATGACCACGTCAGTTTCACTTGCTGGTGGTTGCGACGGGGACCAATGGACTTTCCAACATGATTCAAAGACTAACTGTCTTCTTCCTCAGGGATGGTCCCCCGCACCACAGGAGGATTATTTAAGCAGTCCCGCCGCTTAGGCAAGTTTAACCCAATTAACTTAATAGAAGCCAAAAAGTTCGATTTCACTATTTAACCCCTTCGGTATTAGGGTGTCCAATGCAAATATCCAGCGGCTCTCAGTGCGCGACATTAGCTTTATATGGTTGCCTTTACGCACTTGTGGCTTAACATGTTCAATTCCTGTGAAGATAAGGTTATTCACAGAGCCTCCATGACATTCTGAAAAATGTTTAGAGAGGGGATGACCCAGAAATTTTTTCTTTATATTTCTTATATGTTCCTTAATCCTTATCTGCAGGGATCTTTTCGTGCGTCCTACATATACCTTCTGGCATGGACATTTGATGGTATATATGACACTCTCCGTTTTACAAGTAATAAAATCTGATATTTCCAATTTATTAGAATTATTGCTCCCCATAGCCCATTGTTGTTTAGGGCTCATAGTTTATTGGCAAGCCCTGCATTTGTTGCAGGGAAAAAAACCTTTCAAATTGCCTATAAAAGATGGAGTAGGTGCATTAATATGGTTATTTAATACAGTGGGGGCAATCATACTACCAATATTACGGGCTTTTCTGTAAACGAACTTTGGGCCTGGTGGAATTGAGCATCCTATAATTTTATCCTCTTTCAAAATGTCCCAATGTTTTTTGACAATTCTAGTCAAAATATGACAGTTTGAGTTGTATTCAGTTATAATAGGGATAAAATCATCAAAGGGAGTATTTTTCTTATTAATATTGTTTATCCTTCTCAGAGTAGCACTAGGACTATTTCTGGCTGTTATATTTGCTTCCTCCAGAAGTGAGTTGTTGTAGCCTTTCTCCAGAAATTGATGAGTTAGCGCAGATGCTTCGAAATCATAATCCTGAATTTTAGAGCAATTCCTGCGAATTCTGATGTACTGACTCTTAGGTACATTTAATAGCCAATTAGGTAAATGGCAGCTGTCTATTGGGATGTAGCTGTTTGCATCTGTAGGCTTATGGAAGACACGGGTTTGAATGGAGTTATCCTCAATAAAAATATTTAGATTTAAAAAATTAATACTGCTGGTACTGGTGGTAGAGGTAAAGTTTAAAAAATATTCATTTTTATTAATATCCGCTAAAAACAAATCTAATGATTCTCGGCCACCAGACCAAATAAAAACAACGTCGTCAATGAAACGTTTCCAAAGTACCAGGCCCACACGTAGCTCCCCGGAAGGGTAAATTGTGTCCTCCTCCCATTTTCCCACATACAAATTGGCGTAACTTGGCGCGAACCTGGTACCCATCGCGGTCCCCCATTGCTGGGTGTAGTAGTCCGTCAAATTTTCAAAATAGTTGTGGGTTAAAATAAATTGCATACATTCATGTAAAAATTCAGCCTGCATGTCCGGAACTATTCCATGTTTCTTTAAAAAATAGGTTTCCCTCTTCTTTGAGTGTTCCAAGCGCACACTAATATTATTAGTTATTTTACCTTATTTCTTTGACACCCTTGTGACAGGTGTCTTAGTGTTTGCTGCTGGAATTACACTCATACACAAGCGCCACTGAATCTCCATTTGTATTACCTCTGATTAGTCACTTTTTTCATCGAGGGCAACAACAAGCCCCCGCAATTCCAAAACAGGATAGTATTGATAGAATTAAAGAAACTTTAAGGAATTTAGAAAATTTGCTCCTTAAAGAAATGCGGGATTTATGGGAAGTAGCAACATTAGAATGCTACCTGGCCTATGATTGCATTCCAAAAGGCCTGGTGGTGTCCAAGGCTCTTTCAGGTGATATTGGAGATGCTAATACCTTATCTGAATGGAATGATATGTTCAAGAACTTTTCAAAACAAGCAGTAGGATTTATTATTAGCAAACGAAAGAAGCAACTATTAGAAAGCAAACAAAATATCTCTAAATTATTTGATACCATTAAACCCTTTGAGAATCATCCAGAGATTATTTATTTATCCAAAAGCATACGTAACAGGATTGCAAAAAAAGAGAGGGAGATAGTAGAGAAAAAACGGAAAAAATCCGGGAGGGATGCTATTCCAGAGTGTGTAGGATGGAATAACTCACACTCTGAACAGGCATTTGAGACTATCGATGAGGTGAATGAGAGCTACTCAGATATTAGCTCCATGGAGGAAAGATGGACCATCCACCCAACCCCAAATAAATCAACATCTATAAATCTGTCTGTTATAAATGAAGCCATAAATGGCACCTCTGATTCTGAACCAACAAATTCAGGCAGGGAAGACGCCACACCTCTTACCTCCATTATCCCTACTATCAATACCCCTCCCTTAGATTCAGGATCACCTTTAACACTAATGAGTACTCAAAATCGCTTTTCAGTACTGGGATCTATAGAAAACTCTCCTAGTACTTCCACGAATGAACAGAGGAAAACTACTAACAATAAAAGGAGTAAGAAAATAGATCCATCCATTCCTGGACAACAAATAAAGAAAAAACAAATTAATAAAAATTTTTTTCAGGTGGTCCCAAAAAAACATGCAGGAGGGGCTGCCGGGGGGGGGGGAAACTCTCCAAAAAGAAAAAGCGCTTAATCCCCTCGAATCCGAGTACTCAATCGATTTTTAATCTAAGTTCCCATACTTTCAGTCAGAACGAAACTCTATTATTAGCAAAAGGCTTGAAATATGCTCCTGCATGTAAATTCAACAAATTCCAAGCCTTTATAGGAATAAAACTCTTCATGCGCAAATTGGCTATTAAAAAGCATTTCATTAAAAATCCTACTGTTCAGGATTCTACTCCAACAAACAATTTTGTACATACGGAATTAAGGAACAAGTCATACTTTCACCCCTTGAATGAGTATTCTGAATCGATGGAAACATTTCAGAAAAATGTCATATCTGACATACGGAAAATAAGTGAGAAAAGGTGTCTGAATTTTAAATACAACCTCTCTTTTGCTGAAAGAAAAGCCATTGAATCTTTACAAAATAACAATAAAATTGTAATACGTCCAGCTGATAAGGGGGGTGGTATTGTTTTATTGGATCAAGAGAATTATCATAGAGAGACTATGAGATTATTGAGTGATACACAGACATATAAGAAATTAGAGAGAGATCCTACTGATAAATTCATAGGAGAACTAAAACTCCTTACAATGGGGGCATTTCAGCTGGGTATTTTAAACAAAAAAAATTTTTATTTTATTAACACCCCTTTTCCTAGGATCGCTATGTTTTATTACTTAACGAAAGTCCATAAAAGTTTGATTAATCCCCCCGGCCGCCCTATTATCTCGGGTATACAGTGCCTAACGGCTAACCTATCAAAGTATGCTGACTGCCACCTCCAGAAATTAGTTTCCCTACTGCCAGCCTATCTTAGGGATAGCACCCATGTATTGCAACTGCTGGGGGAGGTAGGATGGCAGGATCATTATATTATTCAGACCTAGCTAGGGGGAGCATTTATGCAGGGGTGGCATTTATGCACATGTAATCTAAGTACATGTATCAAAGTACTTCTGGCAGTTATAACATGGCAGTTAGACAGGGTAGGAGACAGGTAAGACATTTATATATATCTACTCCCTGTACATTTGGAGGACAACAAATATATATCATATGCATTTGTGTAATTTATATCCTGGCCGCTGCATTCACACACATCCACCGCCCTGGCATTAACTCACCACACTCCATCCATATTGGCCCCTCGCTCCTTTCCTCTCCTATGTATAGCACTCATGCTCTTTTCACATTGTTAAACTGCACAGATCCAGCCAGTCCCACCATTCAACACCAGAGACGCTCTCACAAATCACTTAACCATCTGCTCACTCTTTCTATCCTCCTTCTCCTAGTCGCAGGAGACATTGCTCCCAACCCTGGTCCCCCATGTTATAGAAAGTCAAACCCCCCCACTGCTACACTCAGAAACCCCTCTAATCTTATTAATATTCCCTGCATGCCATCTGTCTCTCTTAATTGTGCACTTTGGAATTCTCGCTCAGTGTGTAACAAACTCTCCTTCATTCATGACTTCTTCCTTTCTAATTCTCTTAACCTTCTGGCTCTTACTGAAACCTGGATCCAGCAGTCAGATACTACCGCTGCTGCTGCTCTTTCATACGGGGGGCTACACTTCTCTCATACCCCAAGATCAGACAATAGAGCTGGTGGAGGCGTTGGTCTGCTCCTATCACCAAAATGTACCTTTCAGGTTATCCCTCAACTACCCTCACTTGTCTTCCCTTCTTTTGAGGTCCATGCCGTCAGACTCTACACCCCCTTCTCCATGCGAGTGGCGGTGGTATATCGTCCTCCCGGCCCCTCCCATCAGTTCCTGGATCATTTTGCCACTTGGCTTCCACATTTTCTCTCCTGTGACATCCCTACCCTCATCATGGGAGATTTCAACATCCCCATTGCTCTTCCCCTCTCCCCATCTGCTACTCACCTTTTATCTCTAACCTCCTCATTTGGCCTTTCGCAGCTTACTAATTCTCCAACGCATAAGACGGAAACTCCCTCGACTTGGTCTTCTCTCGGCTTTGTGCAGTGGATGATTTTGCAAACTCCCCTCTCCCGCTCTCTGACCACAATCTTCTTTCATTCTCTATAAAGAACTGCCAGGCTGCTCAGGTCACCCCCACTGTCCAGACTTATAGAAACACACAGGCCATTAACACCCAGAAACTTCTGAAGAACTTGCAGTCTTCATTGGCCCCTATCTCCTCCCTCTCATGTCCTGATTCTGCTTTGAAGCATTACAATGAAACACTTCAAACTGCCCTGGATGAATTTGCACCCCCTATAAATAGAACACCACAACGCAGACGGCGACAACCCTGGCACACGGTGCAAACACGTTTCCTGCAGCGGTGCTCCAGGTGCGCCGAACGTCTGTGGAGAAAATCCAATCTACACGAAGATTTCATCCATTTTAAGTTTATGCTTAAAACATACAACACTGCCCTTCACCTCTCCAAACAAACCTATTTCAACACCCTCATCATCTCACTGTCCAATAACCCGAAACGTCTCTTTGACACTTTTCATTCTCTACTCAACCCAAGAGTACAGGCCCCAACCACTGAGCTCCGAGCTGACGATCTGGCCAATTACTTCAAAGAAAAAATTGACCAGATCCGACAGGAAATTATCTCCAAATCCCCTCATACCATGCACTGTCCTCCCTCCCCCACTGCATCTAACTCACTCTCTGATTTTGAACCAGTCACAGAAGAAGAAGTAAGCAGGCTCCTTGCATCTTCTCGCCCAACTACTTGCACCAGTGACCCATTTCCGTCACATCTCCTCCAGTCCCTTTCCCCTGCTGTCACCCCTCACCTAACTAAAATATTTAACCTCTCTCTCTCTTCTGGTATTTTTCCCTCCTCATTTAAGCATGCCATCATACATCCACTACTTAAAAAACCATCCCTCGACCAAAATTGTGCCGCTAACTATAGACCTGTCTCTAATCTTCCCTTCATCTCTAAACTCCTGGAACGCCTGGTCCACTCCCGTCTTATCCGCTATCTCTCGGAAAACTCTGTTCTCGACCCTCTCCAATCCGGTTTCCGCTCTTTACACTCCACTGAAACTGCCCTCACTAAAGTCTCTAATGATCTGCTAACAGCTAAATCAAATGGTCATTACTCCATGCTAATTCTCTTGGATCTCTCTGCAGCATTCGACACTGTGGATCATCAGCTCCTCCTCACTATGCTCCGTTCCATTGGCCTCAAGGACACCGTTCTCTCCTGGTTCTCCTCCTATCTCTCCGACCGCTCCTTTACTGTTTCTTTTGCCGGTTCCTCCTCCTCTCACCTTCCTCTTACTGTTGGGGTTCCTCAAGGATCGGTTCTAGGCCCCCTCCTCTTCTCCTTGTACACTGCCCCTATTGGTCAAACAATCAGTAGATTTGGTTTCCAGTACCATCTCTATGCTGATGACACCCAATTATACGCTTCTTCTCCTGACATCACGCCAGCCTTTCTAGAAAACACTGGCGATTGTCTAAACGCTGTGTCTAATATCATGTCCTCACTATATCTGAAACTGAACCTATCAAAGACTGAACTCCTTGTGTTTCCTCCCGCTACTAATGTACCTACACCCGACATTGCCATTTCCGTCTGTGGTTCCACTATTACTCCCCAGCAACATGCCCGCTGTCTTGGGGTCATACTTGATTCCGAGCTTTCCTTTGCCCCCCACATTCGATCACTGGCTCGCTCTTGTCATCTGCACCTCAAAAACATTTCTAGAATTCGACCTTTTCTTACTTTTGACTCTGCAAAAACTCTTACTGTTTCTCTTATTCATTCTCGTCTCGACTATTGTAACTCTCTTCTAATCGGTCTCCCTCTTACAAAACTCTCCCCTCTCCAATCTGTCTTGAATGCTGCAGCCAGGATCATATTCCTCACCAATCGTTACACCGATGCCTCTACCTTGTGCCAGTCATTACACTGGCTACCCATCCACTCCAGAATTCAGTATAAACTTATTACCCTCACCCACAAAGCCCTCCATGGCTCAGCACCACCCTACATCTCCTCCCTTGTTTCAGTATACCACCCTACCCGCGCCCTCCGTTCTGCTGATGACCTGAGGTTAGTATCCTCAATAGTCAGAACCTCCCACTCCCGTCTCCAAGACTTTACACGTGCCGCGCCAATTCTTTGGAATGCACTTCCCAGGTCAATACGATTAGTCCCCAGTCCCCACAATTTTAAGCGTGTCCTGAAAACGCATTTATTCAGACTGGCCTATCGCCTCAACACATTAACCTAACCTATCCCTGTGTGGCAGAGCCAAAAATTTTACCATAACCAGGTTCCCAGCATCATGTTCCCACATGCTTTATGCATCCATTAGCCCTCTGTGTCTGTACTGTTACACACTTAACATTATGGCTGGTCCATACAATCAGGGCAACTGTTACCACCCACCTTTCGTGTCTACCTCTTTCCTCATAGACTGTAAGCTTGCGAGCAGGGCCCTCACTCCTCTTGGTATTTGTTATAATCTACTGTATGTGATTATTGTTATGCTGTAATGTCTCTTGTCTGTACAAATTCCCCTCTGAAATGTAAAGTGCTGCGGAATATGTCGGCGCTATAAAAATAAAATTTATTATTATTATTATTATTATTATATTTTAGGTTCACTAGACATCACTTCTCTGTATACGGTGATCCAACATGAAAAAGGCTGTTATGCTGCCACCTATTACATGAATGTATGCAATTTATTTTAACCCACAACTATTTTAAATATTTGGCGGACTACTACACCCAGTAATGGGGGACCGCGATGGGTGCCAGGTTCGCGCCAAGTTACGCCAATTTGTATGTGGGAAAATGGGAGGAGGACACAATTTACTCTTCCGGGGAGCTACGTGCGGGCCTGGTACTTTGGAAACGTTTCATTGACGACGTTGTTTTTATTTGGTCTGGTGGCCGAGAATCATTAGATTTGTTTTTAGCGGATATTAATAAAAATGAATATTTTTTAAACTTTACCTCTACCACCAGTACCAGCAGTATTAATTTTTTAGATCTAAGTATTTTATTGAGGATAACTCCATTCAAACCCATGTCTTCCATAAGCCTACAGATGCAAACAGCTATATCCCAATAGACAGCTGCCATTTACCTAATTGGCTATTAAATGTGCCTAAGAGTCAGTACATCAGAATTCGCAGGAATTGCTCTAAAATTCAGGATTATGATTCCGAAGCATCTGCGCTAACTCATCAATTTCTGGAGAAAGGCTACAACAACTCACTTCTGGAGGAAGCAAATATAACAGCCAGAAATAAACCTAGTGCTACTCTGAGAAGGATAAACAATATTAATAAGAAAAATACTCCCTTTGATGATTTTATCCCTATTATAACCGAATACAACTCAAACTGTCATATTTTGACTAGAATTGTCAAAAAACATTGGGACATTTTGAAAGAGGATAAAATTATAGGATGCTGAATTCCACCAGGTCCAAAGTTCGTTTACAGAAAAGCCCGTAATATTGGTAGTATGATTGCCCCCACTGTATTAAATAACCATATTAATGCACCTACTCCATCTTTTATAGGCAATTTGAAAGGTTTTTTTCCCTGCAAAAAATGCAGGGCTTGCCAATAAACTATGAGCCCTAAACAACAATGGGCTATGGGGAGCAATAATTCTAATAAATTGTAAATATCAGATTTTATTACTTGTAAAACGGAGAGTGTCATATATACCACCAAATGTCCATGCCATGCCAGAAGGTATATGTAGGACGCACAAAAAGATCCCTGCAGATAAGGATTAAGGAACATATAAGAAATATAAAGAAAAAATTTCTGGGTCATCCCCTCTCTAAACATTTTTCAGAATGTCATGGAGGCTCTGTGAATAACCTTATCTTCACAGGAATTGAACATGTTAAGCCACAAGTGCGTAAAGGCAACCATATAAAGCTAATGTCGCACGCTGAGAGCCGCTGGATATTTGCATTGGACACCCTAATACCGAAGGGGTTAAATAGTGAAATCGAACTTTTTGGCTTCTATTAAGTTAATTGGGTTAAACTTGCCTAAGTGGCGGGACTGCTTAAATAATCCTCCTGTGGTGGGGGGGACCATCCCTGAGGAAGAAGACAGTTAGTCTTTGAAACATGTTGGAAAGTCCATTGGTCCCCGTCGCAACCACCAGCAAGTGAAACTGACGTGGTCATGTGTTGACTCACATCACGAAGGTCCTGTATACCTGGAGCAGCTCACAGATGCCGGGAGCATGAGAGGCTGCTCACGTCTGCTCCACAGCTGGAGGTACACTGACAGGAGGCTGCCACCGGCCGGGGCAGGCCCTGTAACTCGTCTATACCCCAGTGTACAAACCCCCCCCTCTTTTTCCAAGCGCTGGAGCAAAAAGTGCTATTTTAACCTGCACCGCTTGCTGGAGTGAGGACTTCGCATCGCATTATCTTTACATATACCGCTCTCTGACTTGTGCATTTACTATTGCGGCTACTCTGCACAGCCGTTCACAGGCTGCAATTTGACTTTGACTTATTTTTTTTTTTTTTAAGCTACTATCAGGGAGAATTACCCTGCAGTGTATAACCTGTTCAGTGATTTCAGGTTTTTACCCTCACTCATGCCTTTTTAGTTTGTGATTGTTCAGGTTGGAACTAAGATTGCCACCAGCATCTATATATTCTTTTTCCCTTAAGCACTTCTTCTGAGGTCTTACAATTGACTATTACTAATTGCTATTTTCTCGCTATTATCCAGCTACATAAAGAGCACTTATAAGAGGTTTTTTTTTTTTTTTCTACAACCACCCAATTTAGATTTCCCTCTTCTTTGAGTGTTCCAAGCGCACACTAATATTATTAGTTATTTTACCTTATTTCTTTGACACCCTTGTGACAGGTGTCTTAGTGTTTGCTGCTGGAATTACACTCATACACAAGCGCCACTGAATCTCCTTTTGTAAGACTTAATACATGGTGGCAAAACTCTTGTTGGCAAGCACAGCAGTCAGTCTTTGTAGTTGATGATTAGTTTTGCACACATGTCAGGAGGAATTTTGGTCCACTCCTCTTTGCAGATCATCTCTAAATCGTTAAGATTTTGAGGCTGTCGCTTGGCAACTTGAAGCTTCAACTCCCACCATAAGTTTTTTACGGGATTAAGGTCTGGAGACTGGCTAGGCCACTCCATGACCTTAATGTGCTTCTTTTTTGAGCCACTTCTTTGATGCCTTGGCTGTATGTTTTGGGTCATTGTCTTGCTGGAAAACCCAGCCATGACTCATTTTTAATGTGATGGCGGAGGGAAGGAGGTTGTTTCTCAGGGTTTTATGGTACATGGCTCCATCCATTCTCCCATTGATGCGGTGAAGTAGCCACCCCCAAAACATAATGTTTCCACCTCTATGCTTGACAGTGGGGATGATGTTCTTTTGGTTCATAGACAGCATTTCTCTTCCTCCAAACACGGCAAGTTGAGTTAATGCCAAAGAGCTCAATTTTTGTCTCATCTGACCACAGCACCTTCTCCCAATCATTCACAGAATTATTCAAGTGTCCATTAGCAAGCTTCAGACAGGCCTGCACATGTGCCTTCTTGAGCAGGGGGACCTTTTGGGCACTACAGGATTTTAAACCTTTACGGCATAATTTGTTTCAAATGGATTTCTTGGTGACTGTGGTCCCAGCTGCCTTGAGATCATTAACAAGTTCTCCTCATATAGTTTTAGGTTGATCTCTCACTTTCCTCAGGATCAAGGATACCCCATGAGGTCAGATTTTGCATGGTGCACCAGATCGATGTTGATTGATAGTCTTTTTTCTATTTCTTCCATTGCACTAGAAATATGAAAAATTGGCTTGCAGGTAGACATTATTTGGCCAATTTTTGTGATAAGTATACTAAATTCTTCATATTTCTAATGCAGTAATGCAATTAAATTTTCATATTTCATATTTGCATGCTATGGCGCTACAGAATGCTGCCTTATTTGTTTGAGTGCATATGAATTGGTGACTATAGGCAAGCACCTGATCACACTTAGTTTATGTTTGGATGTGTAGGTTAGATGTTTTTTCATTTGTATTCATTAAACTTCTGACTGAGTACTCTTCCTCTTAGCCTCAGGTGTTTTTAATTACAGCAGGGCCACTACCCTTCCACAGAGATATACAGTAGATTTCAGTCTAAGAGAGGATTGTCATGATCTCAGTGCGGGTTTGACTCGCACACGTGGGGTTAATGTCTGGAACCAGTGCTGATGACTGGCATTTCTGGGGTTAAAGGTTGTGATCCCAGTGCAGGCTTACCTGCACACCTGGGGCTATGATTGTGGCCTCTCCCTGGTTCTGGGAGAGGCTTCTTATAGCCTCAGGACGCTCACATCCCCATCAGTTATACTTTCGCCCACTCACAGATCTTACTTGTAAAGGTGCGGATGTGAGAAACTGGTGCTCGCTCGCAAAAGAGGCCTTTGTAACCCTGAAAAGAAGCTTTATGTCTGCTCCCATGTTAGTACAGCCAGATCCGTCCAAACCATTCGTCGTGGAAGTGGACGCCTCTGAGGTGGGGGTGGGGGCAGTGTTGTCCCAAGGGTCTGCCACTCTAACCAACCTCAGGCCATATGCTTTCTTTTCCAAGAAGTTCACTGCTGCGGAAAGAAATTACGACATAGGCAATAGAGACCTTCTTGCAGTCAAATTGGCGTTTGAAGAATGGAGGCACTTTTTGGAGGGGACCAGTCACCTGGTTACGGTGATCACAGATCACAAAAATTTGTCATACATGGAGTCTGCTAAAAGACTAACGCCCAGACAGGCCCGTTGGTCACTTTTTTTTCCCGTTTTCAGATTACGATTACATTTCGTCCAGGGTCTAAGAAAGTCAAGGCTGACGCCTTATCGCGCAGTTTTCAGCCGGTGTCGCCCCCTGAGCCACCGTCCTCTATTCTTCATCCTGGGGTTGTGATAGCAGAGGTCTTATCTGAATTGGAACGGGAGATTCAGGGGGCCCAGTCGTGGGCCCCGGCAGCCAAGCCAGAGGGGAAGTTGTTTGTCCCAGAGCAACTTTGCCTGAAACTCTTGCAGGAGTTCCATGAATCCAAGCTGAGTGCTCACCCTGGTATTTCAGCCACGCGTCTGGCAGTGGCTAGGATCTTTTGGTGGCCTACCCTTGGTTTGGACATAAAAAAATTCATTGCTGGTTGTGGGGTCTGCGCTCGTTCTAAAAGCTCTCATAGCCGGCTGGCAGGGGAGCTGATGCCCTTGGCAGTGCCCGAAAGACCATGGACTCACTTATCCATGGATTTTGTTACCAATCTCCCTGCATCTAAGGGTAATACAGTGGTATGGGTAGTGGTGGACAGGTTTTCTAAGCAGGCTCATATTGTACCCCTGTCCGCACTACCGTCAGCTGAGACGTTGTCCAGGTTGTTTATGCAGCATGTGATCCGGTTGCATGGGGTACCTGAATGTGGTGTCTGATCGTGGTGTGCAGTTTGTGGCTAAGTTTTGGTGTGCTTCCTGCAAAAAATTTGGGATGTCTCTGTCCTTTTCGTCTGCATACCATCCTGAGAGCAATGGTCAGACGGAGCACACTAACCAGTCCCTGGAACAGATCCTCAGGTGTCTAACCTCTGCTAGACAGAATGACTGGTGCGATGCACTGCCGTTGGCTGAATTTGCCTTCAATAGTCGGGTGAGTCAATCCACGGGTATGACTCCTTTTTTGATCAATTATGGGTTTAGTCCTCATTTTGGTGAGTTTTCTCGTCTGGACTCGGGGTGTCCCGGGGCTGAGGGCTCTGTTCAGCGATTACAGAATACGTTCAGCGCAGTATATCTAGGTCTCAGGGCAGGTATAAGTTTTTTGCGGACAGGAAATGAACCCCAGGGCCCACGTTTCAGGTTGGAGACAAGGTTTGGCTCTCCACGCGAAACATTAAGTTGAAGGTTCCTTCAGCCAAGTTGGGGCCCAAATTCATTGGCCCATACAAGATTGCAGCCGGAGGACTAAATAAGCCTAAAGCAAGAAAAGGGGAAAACTAACTGCCCCAGAGCAGACCCCAAAGGAAAGACAGCCCCCACACATGTATTGATGGCGAAACCAGATGAAAACACAAACACAGGCAGGAAAGTAGGCTGAGCAAACGATGGGGCTCAAACTAACTAGAAAGGATAGCATAGGAAAGACACTGTTTGCAATCTGCCAAAAACCCTACATAAATAAAGTCCAACACTTCTGATAACAAAATTAACCCTGAAGTCACTAGACTTCTCCCACTATATCAGCACTCTGAAATATTCTGAGACAGAGCAAAAAGAGGCCAATCTAATAAGGGAAAAAAAGGAAATCGGCAAATACAGATAAATAAGAGTGGAAATTCAGCACAGCCCCCAGCCGGGGCTGGCTGACCACACAAAAAAACTGAATAGACCAACAAAATCAAATGTGAACATTAGCAGAAAAACTTAGCTTGAGCTGACTGGAACAGAGCTGAGAACCTAGACCTGACAAGCCAGAAGGAATCACCAGCACCAGAATAGGGCGTCGGCTGTCTTAAATCCAGTCTGAGATTCCTGAGGTCCAATCGTCATCCTCCTTATCAGGTGGCAGATCTCCACTGATTAAATTAGCCTCACCACCTCCTGTTACCACCAGAGGGAGCCTGGAAGGAGAACTCACAACTGGTAGACCAGAAAATGAACTCACAACAGTACCCCCCCCTTGAGGAGGGGTCACCGAACCCTCATCCACGCCACCAGGCCGATCAGGATTGGCCCGGTGAAAAGCACGGACCAATCTATTGGAATGAATATCAGAGGCAGAGACCCAAGAATTATCATCCTGGCCATAACCCTTCCATATGACCAAATACTGGAGTCTCCGTCTAACCAAACGAGAATCCAATATTTTCTCTACCTCATTTTCCACATTGCCTTCAACCAACACAGGGTCAGGAGGTGCTGGCATAGGAACCACTGGCTCAACAAACCTCTTCAACAGAGATTTGTGAACTACGTTATGGATCTTGAACGTAACTGGAAGAGCCAATCGAAAAGAAACAGGATTAAGAATCTCCAAAATTTTATAAGGTCCAATAAATCTTGGCTTAAATTTTGGAGATGCAACCTTCATAGGAATATTCTTAGACAACAACCAAACCATATCACCCACTTTAAACCGGGGACCAATGGTCCTATGCCGGTTGGAAAATCGCTAGGCCTTTTCCTGAGAGAGTGACAACTTATCCACCACTTGGTCCCTTATCTGCTGCATTCTCTCAACCACAGTGTCCACACCTGGGCAGGACGAAGATTCCACTTGCCCTGAAGAGAATCGAGGATGAAACCCAAAATTACAGAAAAAGGGTGACATCAAAGTGGCAGAATTAGCTCTATTGTTCAGCGCGAATTCGGCCAAGGGCAAAAATGAGACCCAATCATCCTGATCAGCAGATATAAAACATCTTAAATAAGACTCCAAGGTCTGGTTTGTTCTCTCAGTCTGTCCATTGGTCTGGGGATGAAACGCAGAGGAGAAGGATAACTGAATTCCCAGATTGGAACAAAAGGCTTTCCAGAATCTGTTAACAAATTGGACTCCTCTGTCGGACACAATGTTCTCAGGAATTCCATGTAACCGAACCACCTGTTGTAAAAACAAGGGTACCAACTCAGCGGAAGATGGCAACTTTGGGAGTGGTACAAGATGGACCATCTTCGAAAATCTCTCACAAATCACCCCTATAACAGTCATTCTCTCAGAGACAGGAAGATCAGAAAAAAAATCCATTGAGATATGGGTCCATGGCCTCTTGGGCACCGGCAGGGGCATCAGCAACCCACTAGAACGAGAACAGGGTTTAGACCGAAAACAAGTCCCGCAGGACTGTACAAAATTTCTGACATCACGAGATAAGGCGGGCCACCAAAAAGACCGACTCACCAAATCTCTGGTACCAAAAATACCTGGATGACCAGCCAATGCGGAGCAATGAATTTCAGACATCAATCTCTTTCTCCACTGGTCAGGAACATACAATTTTCCCATAGGGCAACGCTCAGGTTTATCCTCTTGAAATTCCTCCAGGGTGCGTCTCAAATCGGGCGAAGTGGCAGAAAGAACTACCCCCTTACCTAGGATGGTTGTTATGATTGAGTCACCGTAGGAGGCAAAAATAGAAATGCTAGCTAAGTCCAAAAAACCAGAGAAGTTGGCAGCTATCGGATTGCAGACCCCATAACCTATGAACACAACTAGCAGTAGCCGTGGGGGGCTCCTACGATGCCCTAGGCCCCTCGATCACAGCCGGAGGACTACATAGCCTAAAGACAGAAAGGGATATCTAAACTGCCCCAGAGCAGACCCCAAAGCAAAAGGCAGCCCCCCACATATAATGACGGTGAAGCAAGAAGAAAGAACAAAACACAGACAGAAAGACAGACTGAGCAAAGATGGGGCCCACGCTAGCTTAGATAGGAAAGGACAGGAAGGCTGCTGTCTTCAATCCATGAAAAAACCTATGAAAATAAGAGCCAACAAACTGACAGTAAAAAAAGCCCTGAAGACGCTAGGCTTCAAAAAGCTATGTCAGTACTCAGGAATATTCTGAAGACAGAGCAACAGGCAAAAGGAGATTCAGCTCACCCCAGCAGGGAATGGCAAAATCCAGAAAAGCAAGGAAAACAAAACACTAATGCAAAAAGGCAAAGCAGAAATCTTAGCTTTAAATGAGCAGGAATCAGACTGGTTTCCTAGAAGTCCACAGAGAAATCACCCGCAGGCCAGAAGTGCGTTGGCAGCCTTATATCCAGTCATTAACTCCACTCAGCCAGTCATCATCATCAGCCCCAGGTGTTTGACAATCAGGCTCACTACCTTTCTTCACCAGAAGAGGGAGTTCCTCGGGCCTCAGTAGTGAAGGGGAAAATGAACTCACAACAGTACCTCCCCCTTGAGGAGGGGTCACCGAACCCTCAACTACGCCAACAGGGCGATCAGGGTGAGCCCGATGAAAGGCACGCACCAATCTTTTGGCATGAATATCAGAGGCAGAGACCCAGGAATTATCCTCCTGACCATGACCCTTCCACTTAACCAAATACTGGAGTCTCCGTCTAGCCAGACGGGAATCCAGTACTTTCTCTACCTCATATTCCATGTTACCTTCAACCAATATAGGGTCTGGAGGTGCAACCCCCGGAACAACAGGTTCAACAAACCTCTTCAACAAAGATTTATGGAACACATTATGGATTTTAAATGTGACAGGAAGAGCCAAACGAAAAGAGACCGGATTAATAATCTCCAAAATCTTGTAAGGTACAATAAATCTAGGCTTAAACTTAGGAGAAGCCACCTTCATAGCAATATTTTTTGATGATAACCACACCATATCAATAAACCTTAAATTGGGGACCAATGGTCCTATGTCGGTTGGAAAACCGCTGGGCCTTTTCCTGGGAGAGACATAACTTATCCACCACTTGATCCCAGATCTGGTGCATTCTCTCCACCACAGTGTCAACCCCTGGGCAGGCAGAGGGCTCCACCTGCCCTGAAGAAAATCGAGGATGAAACCCAAAGTTACAAAAAAAAGGAGACATCAAAGTGGCAGAACTAGCTCTATTATTTAAAGCAAATTCGGCCAAGGGCAAAAATGAAACCCAATCATCCTGATCAGCAGAACTAAAACATCTCAAATATGACTCCAAGGTCTGGTTTGTTCTCTCTGTCTGCCCATTGGTCTGAGGGTGAAAAGCAGAGGAGAAGGACAACTGAATTCCCAGCTTGGAACAGAAAGTTCTCCAAAATCTGGACACAAACTGGACTCATCTGTCAGATACAATGTTCTCAGGAATCCCGTGCAAGCGAACCACCTGTTGTAAAAACAGGGGCACCAATTCAGAGGAAGACGGTAACTTAGGGAGTGGTACAAGATGAACCATCTTAGAGAACCTATCACAAATCACCCAAATAACAGTCATCCTCTGAGAGACTGGCATATCAGAGATGAAATCCATTGAAATATGGGTCCATGGCCTCTTGGGGACAGGCAAAGGCATCAACAACCCACTAGAGCGAGAACACGATTTAGACCGGGAGCACGTCCCACAGGACTGCACAAAATTCCTGACGTCACGAGACAAGGAGGGCCACCAAAAAGACCGACTCACCAGATCTCTAGTACCAAAAATACCTGGATGACCAGCCAAAGCAGAGCAATGAACTTCAGACATCACTCTCTTCTTCCACTGGTCAGGAACATACTACTTTCCACTGGGACAACGCTCAGGTTTGTCCTCCTGGAACTCTTCCAGAGCACGTCTCAAATCGGGCGAGATGGCAGAAAGAACTACCCCTTCGCCTAAGATGGTAGCAGGCTTGGTCACCACAGGAGAATCAGCAAAGAAGCTCCTAGAGAGGGCGTCAGCCTTGACATTCTTAGTTCCAGGAAGAAAAGAAACCACAAAATCAAAATGTGTAAAAAACAAGGCCCACCTAGCCTGTCTAGGGTTCAAGCGCTTAGCCGACTCTAGGTAAATCAAATTCTTGTGGTCAGTGAGGACCACGACTTGATGCTTAGCTCCCTCCAACCAATGTCTCCACTCCTCAAATGCTCATTTCATGGCTAACAGTTCCCGATTCCCCACATCATAGTTACGTTCAGATGGAGAGAACTTTCGGGAAAAGAAAGCACAGGGATTCATTTTAGATGTTACAGGATCCTTTTGGGACAAAACAGCTCCGGCACCAATCTCTGAAGCATCCACCTCTACCTGGAACGGAAGTGAGACATCAGGTTGCCGCAAAACCGGGGCGGAGGTGAATCTTCGCTTCAGCTCCTGAAAGGAAGAAACAGCCTCCGGAGACCAATTTAACACATCAGCACCCTTCTTAGTCAAATACTAGAAAATTTTGCTATAAATTTCCGATAAAAATTAGCAAAACCCAAAAACTTCTGGAGGGCCTTCAAAGAAGTGGGCTGAACCAAATCGTAAATGGCCTGTACCTTGGCCGGGTCCATTTCAATAGTTGACGGGGACAAAATAAATCCCAAAAAAGAAATCCTCTGTACTCCAAAAAGGCATTTAGATCCTTTGACATACAGGGAATTCTCCCTCAAGATCCAGAACACAGTCCGAATATGTTCTACATGAGAATCCCAATCCTTGGAGAAGATCAAAATATCATCCAGATAGATAATCAAAAATTTATCGACAAAATCTCGGAAAATATCGTTCATGAAGCACTGGAAGACAGAAGGGGCATTAGTGAGCCCAAAAAGCATCACCAGGTACTCAAAATGTCCCTCCGGAGTATTAAACGACGTCTTCCATTCATCCCCATGCTTAATGCGAATAAGATTATACGCCCCCCTGAGGTCAAGCTTGGTAAACCAGCAAGCACCTTTAACTCTGGAGAATAGATCAGAAATCAGGGGTAACGGATACTGATATTTAACAGTAATTTTGTTGAGAGCACGATAATCAATACAAGGTCTTAATGATCCATCCTTTTTGGCTACAAAAAAAAACCCGGCACCTAAGGGTGACGAGGATGGTCTAATATGACCCTTCTCCAACGCCTCCTTAATATAGGATCGCATAGCCTCGTGCTCGGGTACAGATAAATTGAAGAGCCGACCCTTGGGAAATTTACACCCCGGGCTCAGTTCGATAGCACAGTCATAACTCCTATGAGGAGGCAGAGACGCAGACTCATTCTCACTAAATACATCATAAAAGTCCGCCAAATAATCAGGAACATCATGCGACTGAGGAGAGGTGGAAAATACCGGAGCCTCACTAAAGGCACACCGACAACCCCAACTCACCACAGACACAGATTTCCAATCCAAAACTGGATTATGAATTTGTAACCAAGGAAACCCCAGAACAATAGTATCATGCAGATTATGTAACACCAAAAACCTGAAATTTTCTTGATGGTCTGGGGCGACCCGCATTACCACCTGGGTCCAAAACTGAGGTTTATTTTTAGCCAAAGGAGTAGCATCAATCCCCCTCAAAGGGATAGGCGTTTGCAGAGGTGTCATCGGAAATCCACAACGTTTAGCAAAATCCAAGTCCATTAGGTTTAGAGCCAGAAGAAACTTAGGTTGAACACCACCAACAGAAAACGTGTGTGCAAAGCGTTCTCGCGTTTAGGACAGACAGAAATAATATGCGAGGCATCGCCACAGAAAAAACACAACTTATTACGCCTTCTGAACTCCTGACGCTGCTCTCTGGAAAAAACTCTATCACATTGCATAGGTTCAGACATCTTTTCAACAGGTGGCAACACCTCTTGTGCAGCTCTGCGTTCGCGTAAACGCCGATCAACCTGAATGGCTAAAGACATAGAATTGTCAAGACCAGAGGGAACAGGAAATCCCACCATAGTATCTTTTATGGCTTCTGACAACCCCTTCCGAAAGAGAGCAGCCAAGGCATTATCATTCCAGGTAGTAAGTACTGCCCACTTTCGGAATTTTTGACAGTACAATTCTGCAGAGTCACGACCCTGGTTCAATGCCAGCAGGGTCTTTTCAGCCTGATCAATGGCATTAGGTTCGTCATACAACAACCCCAAGGCCTGAAAAAATGCGTTCACATTAGTCAGAATAGGATCATCTGGTTTCAAAGAAAACGCCCAATCCTGGGGATCGCCACGCAGCAAAGAGATGACAATTTTAACCTGCTGCGCCGAGCTCCCTGACGAGTTAGGCTTCAAGGCAAAAAATAATTTACAATTATTTTTGAAATTCAAAAATTTAGACCGATCCCCAAAAAATACATCAGGTGTAGGAATCTTTGGTTCAGCAGCATGTGAATGAGCAAGGTAGGCGGAAATTCCCCGCACTTCCGCAGCGAGCTGCTCCACACGATCAGACAATTGCTTTATCTCCATTGAGAGAAAAAAAAAATTCCCCCTACGGCCTCAGAGATATAGAGGAAAAAATATACACTTTTTTTTTTTTATATACAATTCTTTCCTGCTATAGAGTACCCTAGAATCTGCAGTATGGCGGGTGATTCTGTTATGATTGAGTCACTGTAGGAGGCAAAAATAGAAATGCTAGCTAAGTCCAGAAAACCAGAGAAGTTGGCAGCTATCGGATTGCAGACCCCTGAACCTATCAACACAACTAGCAGTAGCCGTGGGGGGCTCCTACGATGCCCTAGGCCCCTCGATCACAGCCGGAGGACTACATAGCCTAAAGACAGAATGGGAAATCTAAACTGCCCCAGAGCAGACCCCAAAGCAAAAGGCAGCCCCCCACATATAATGACGGGAGAATAGAAAGGGAGTCTGCCTTAACATTTTTAGTGCCCGGAAGAAAAGAGACCACAAAATTAAAATGCGTGAAAAACAAGGCCGATCTAGCCTGTCTAGGATTCAAGCGTTTGGCCGACTCCAGATAAATCAAATTCTTGTGATCGGTGAGGACCACAACTTGATGTCTAGCTCCCTCCAACCAATGTCTCCACTCCTCAAATGCCCACTTCATGGCCAACAATTCCCGATTCCCCACGTCATAGTTGCATTCAGATGGGGAGAACTTTCGAGAAAAGAAGGCACAGGGATTCATCTTAGAAGTCACAGGGTCTTTTTGGGACAAAACAGCTCCTGCACCAATCTCAGAAGCATCTACCTCCACCTGAAATGGAAGTGAGACATCAGGTTGCCGTAAAACCGGAGCTGACGTAAATCTCCGCTTAAGCTACTGAAATGCTAAGACAGCATCAGGAGACCAATTCAGCACATCAGCACCCTTCTTGGTCTGATCAGTCAGTGGTTTGACAATACTAGAAAAACTACCTATAAATTTATGATAGAAATTAGCAAAACCCAAAAACTTCTGGAGGGCCTTCAAAGAAGTAGGCTGAACTCAATCATAAATGGCCTGTACCTTGGCCGGGTCCATTTCAATAGTCGACGGAGATAAGATAAATCCCAAAAATGAAATCCTCTGTACACCAAAGAGGCATTTCGATCCCTTAACAAACAGGGAATTCTCCCTCAAAATCCGGAACACAGTCCGGACGTGTTCCACATGAGAATCCCAATCACTAGAAAAGATCAAAATATCATCCAGATAGATGATCAAAAGCTTACCCACAAAGTCACAGAAAATATCATTCATAAAGGACTGGAAGACAGAAGGGGCATTAGTGAGCCCAATAGGCATCACCAAGTACTCAAAATGTCCCTCCGGAGTATTAAACGCCGTCTTCCATTCATCCCCATGCTTGATGCGAATAAGATTATACGCCCCCCTGAGGTCAAGCTTAGTAAACCAGCAGGCACTCTTAACTCTGGAGAATAAATCAGACATCAGAGGTAACGGGTACTGATATTTAACCGTCATCTTGTTAAGGGAACGATAATCAATACACGGTCTTAATGAACCATCGTTCTTGGCCACAAAAAAACCCAGCACCTAAAGGTGACGAGGATGGTCTAATATGACCCTTCTCCAATGACTCCTTAATATAGGATCGCATAGCATCATGTTCGGGTACTGATAAGTTGAAAAGCCGACCCTTGGGAAATTTACACCCAGGGATCAACTCAATTGCACAGTCATAACTCATATGAGGAGGCAAAGACGCAGACTTACTCTCACTTAATACATCAGAAAAATCGGCCAGATAATCAGGAATATCATGAGACTGAGGAGAGGTGGAGAAAACAGGAGCATCCCTAAGAACACACTGACAACCCCAACTCACCACAGTCCCAGATTTCCAATCCAAAACTGGATTATGAGTTTGCAACCAGGGAAAACCCAGAACAATAGCATCATGCAAATTATGCAGCACCAAAAATTTACAATTTTCTTGGTGGTCTGGGGCAACTCGCTTTATCACCTGGGTCCAAAACTGAGGTTTATTCTCCGCCAAAGGAGTAGCATCAATACCCCTCAAAGGAATAGGCATCCGCAGAGGCGTCATGGAAAAATCACAACGTTTAGCAAAGTCCATATCCATCAGATTCAATGCTGCTCCTGAATCCACGAAAGCCTTAGTGGAAAACGTGGATAAGGAGCAGATCAGAGTAATTGCCAAAAGGAACTTAGTTTGTACACTGCCCACAGCAAATATGTGTGCAAAACGTTTCTCTCATTTAGGGCAGACAGAAATAGTATGAGAGGCGTCTCCACAGAAAAAACACAGCTTATTACGCCTTCTAAACTCCTGATGTTGCGCCCTAGACAAAACCCCATCACATTGCATAGGTTCAGACGTTTGTTCATAAGGTGGCAGCGCCTCCAGTGCAGTTTTACGTTCACGTAAACGCCGATCAACTTGAATGGCTAATGACATAGAATCATCCAGACCAGAGGGAACAGGAAATCCCACCATAACATCTTTTACGGTCTCTGATAAACCCTTCCGAAAGAGAGCTGCCAATGCACTATCATTCCATGTAGTAAGGACCGCCCACTTTCAGAACTTTTGACAGTATAACTCTGCAGAATCCTGACCCTGGTTTAATGCCAACAGGGTTCTCTCAGCTTGATCAACAGCATTAGGTTCATCATACAACAACCCCAAGGCTTGAAAAAATGCATCTACATTAGTCAGAATAGGATTTTCAGGTGTCAGAGAAAAAGCCCAATCCTGGGGATCGCCGCACAGCAAGGAGATGACAATTTTAAGCTGCTGCACAAAGCTCCCCGATGAGTTAGGCTTCAAGGCAAGAAATAATTTAGAATTATCCTTAAAATTCAGAAATTTAGACCGATCCCCAGAAAACACATCAGGAGTAGGGATCTTAGGTTCAGCAGCATGTGACTGAAAGTGGTAGGTGGAAATTCCCTGCACTTCAGCAGCAAGTTGCTCCACACGATCAGACAATTGCTTCATCTCCATTAGAAAAAAAAAAATCCTCCTACGGCCCCAGAAAAAAAAAAGGAAAAAATACATTAAAAAAAAATTCTGGCACTTTTTTTTTTTTTAACAACTTTTTCCTGCTTTTGAGTACCCTAGAATCTGCGGTATGGCTGGTGATTCTGTTATGAATGGGTCACCGAGGAGGAAAAAACAAAAACAGCTAAGTCACAGAAAACCAGAGAGGTTGGTAACTATGCAGATTGCAGATCCCTGATCCTAACCACACAACTAGCAGCAGCCGTGGAGCGCTCCTACGATGAACCTAGACGCTTCGTCACAGCCGGAGGACTAAATAAGCCTAAAGCAAGAAAAGGGGAAAACTAACTGCCCCAGAGCAGACCCCAAAGGAAAGACAGCCCCCACACATGTATTGATGGCGAAACCAGATGAAAACACAAACACAGGCAGGAAAATAGGCTGAGCAAATGATGGGGCTCAAACTAACAAGAAAGGATAGCATAGGTAAGACACTGTCTGCAATCTGCCAAAAACCCTACAAAAAAGTCCAACACTTCTGATAACAAAATTAACCCTGAAGTCACTAGACTTCTCCCACTATATCAGCACTCTGAAATATTTTGAGACAGAGCAAAAAGAGGCAAATCTAATAAGGGACAAAAAGCAAATTGGCAAATACAGATAAATAAGAGTGGAAATTCAGCACAGCCCCAGGCGGGGCTGGCCGACCACACAAAAAACTGAATAGACCAACAAAATCAAGTAGCAGAAAAATTAGCAGAAAAACTTAGCTTGAGCTGACTGGAACAGAGCTGAGAACCTAGACCTGACAAGCCAGAAGGAATCACCAGCACCAGAATTGGGCATCGGCTGTCTTAAATCCAGTCTGAGATTCCTGAGGTCCAATCGTCATCCTCCTTATCAGGTGGCAGATCTCCACTGATTAAATTAGCCTCACTACCTCCTGTTACCACCAGAGGGAGCCTGGAAGGAAAACTCACAACTGGTAGACCAGAAAATGAACTCACAACACCCCCCATTGAGTGGGGGGTACTGTCATGATCTCAGTGCGGGTTTGACTGGCACACGTGGGGTTAATGTCTGGAACCAGCGCTGATGACTGGCATTTCTGGGGTTAAAGGTTGTGATCCCAGTGCAGGCTTATCTGCACACCTGGGGCTATGATTGTGGCCTCTCCCTGATTCTGGGAGAGGCTTCTTATAGCCTCAGGACGCTCCCATCCCCATCAGTTATACTTTCGCCCTTGGCATTTTGTGGTGACCCCTGAGTGTGTTTGTGCTGTGTTCTGGTTGCTTGATTCTCTGTGTACGATTCGGTCTGTTCTCTGGATATTGCTTTGGATTCTGCTTGGTACCTTCTATGTCTGTTTGGTTTTGACTTCTGCTTGGCCCTGACTATCCGTTCTGTCTCATCCCTGGTACTTTACTGATATCTCTGTGTATGACCTCCGTTTTGCCTGACTCTGAGTATTTCTGTATAGTGTCCTGCCATCTCTGAAAGCAGGATGCTAAGCCCCATCCCTGCTTGCTAAACTTCAGCATCCACAGGTCCTGTGTATCTGTACTTTCCGGCTGTACCTGACCCCGGGCCCCCCTACAGTGCGGGTGAGTCCCTGCTCAGCGGAGGCTGCACGCCGGCGCTGACAGGATCCTGACAAGGATTCATATTAGGTTCCCATAGAGATGAAGACTTTAGTCTAAGGCTAAGTTAACACTTGCCTTTGGCTGGATTGCGTATGGCTGCATACATCCTCCCTTAAGCTCCTCCTATGCTCTGCCTTCCTCTGCATGCGTCATCCTGCGCACCTATCTTTAACATTGGGTATGCAGGGGCATGCATTTTATGTGGATGCTTCCGCATGCGGCATTTTGACATGCCCACCGACCACATGGGAAAGGAACATGTTGCGGTTCTGTGCGTTCGTTGGGCACGTAAAAACGATGCATCCGAACACATTCGCATACAACGCATGGCCCTGTGTACCCAATGTTAAAGATAGATACGTAAGATGCATGTGAAAGTAGGTGGATAGAGCTTAACCCCTTAACCCCCAAGGATGGTTTGCACGTTGATGGCCAACTTTTACAATTCGGACCACTGTTACTTTATGAGGTAATAACTCTGGAACGCTTCCATGGATCCTGATGATTCTGACTTTTTTTGTGACATATTGTACTTCATAATAGAGGTAAAATTTCATTGATACAACTTGTGTTTATTTGTGAAAAAAAAAATGGAAATTTGGTGAAAATTTTGAACATTTCGCAATTTTCCATCTTTGAATTTTCAGGCCCTTAAATCACAGAGATATGGCACACAAAATAATAAATGACATTTCCCACATGTCTACTTTACAACAGCACAATTTTGGAACCAAATTTTTTTTTGTTAGTATGTTATAAGGGTTAAAAGTAGACCAGCGATTTCTCATTTTTACATCACCATTTTTTTTTAGGGACCACATCACATTTGAAGTCATTTTGAGGGGTCTATATGAACATTTAACTTTTCTTCACAAAAATATTACTTCAGGTCCAATTGTTTTTTATTTTACTAAGGGTAAGAGGAGAAACTGGACCATAAAAGTTATTGTGCAATTTGTCCTGAGTACGCTGATACCTGATATGTGGAGGGAACCACTGTTTCGGCGCATGGCAGAGCTCAGAAGGTAAGGTGCACCGTTTGACTTTTTCAATGCAAAATTGGCTGGAATTGAGATCGGACACCATGTCACGTTTGGAGAGCCTCTGATGTGCCTAAACAGTGGAAACTCCCCACAAGTGACCCCATCTTGGAAACTATACCCCCAAGGAACTTATCTAGATGTGTGGTGAGCACTTTTTTTTCCACAAAAATGATTTTTTTGCCCCCCATTTTTTATTTTCCCAAGAGTAACAGGAGATATTGGACGACCCCAAAAGTTGTTGTGCAATTTGTCCTGAGTAGTCTGATACCCCATATGTGGGGGTAAACCACTGTTTGGGCACATGGCAGAGCTTGGAAGGGAAGGATACTTTTTCAATGCAGAATTGGCTGGAATTGAGATCAGATGCCATGTCGCGTTTGGAGAGCCCCTGATGTACCTGAGCAGTGGAAACACCCCAATTCTAACTCCAACTCTAATCCCAAGCGTAACCCTAGCCCTAACCCTAGCCCTAACCCTAGCCCTAAACCTAACCCTAATGGGAAAATGGAAATAAATACAATTTTAAATTTTATTATTTTTCCCAAACTAAAGGGGTGATAAAGGGGGGCTTGATTTACTATTTATGGCGGGTTTTTATGTTTGGCAGCTGTCGCACGCTAAAAGATGCTTTTTATTGCAAAAAATAGTTTTTGCATCCCCACATTTTGAGAGCTATAATTTTTCCATATTTTGGCCCACAGGGTCATGTGAGGTCTTATATTTTGCAGGATGAGTTCACATTTTTGGTACCATTTTCGGGCACGTGACATTTTTTGATCACCTTTTATTATGATATTTGTGAGGCAGAATGAACAAAAACTAGCAATTCATGAATTTCTTTTTTTTTGGGGGGTGGGTGTTCACACCGTTCCGCATGTGGCAAAATTGCTAAAACAGTTTTATTCCTTGGGTTAGTACGATTACAGTGATACCTCATTTATACTATTTTTTAAATGTTTTGGCGCTTTTATACAATAAGAACAATTTTATATAAAAAAATAATTATTTTTGCATCACTTTATTCTGCGAGCTATAACTTTTATATTTTTTTACTGATGACACTGTATGGCAGCTCATTTTTTGCGGGACAAGATGACGTTTTCAGCGGTACCATGTTTATTTATATCTGTCTTTTTGATCGCGCGTTATTGCACTTTTTGTTCAGCAGTATGATGATAGAGCATTGTCTTTTGCCTTGTTTTCTTGTTGAAGGTGTTAACTAAAGGAGTTAACTAGTGGGACAGATTTATAGGGTGGGTCATTAAAGATGCGGTGATGCTAAATGTGTATACTTTGATTGGCTTTTTATTTGCAAAAAAAAAGAATTTATTAGGGAATATTTTTTTTATTTATTTATGCAGGACCCGGAAGGCCCCCGCGGCTATTTTGGATCCAGGGGCCTGCAGGGAGGAGGCCCTCGGAGCAACACGTGTTATGAATGAGTCACCGTAGGAGGCAAAAGCAGAAATACAAGCTAAGTCCAGAAAACCAGAGAAGTTGGCAACTATCAGATTGCAGACCCCTGAACCTATCAACACAACTAGCAGTAGCCGTGGGGGGTTCCTACGATGCCCTAGACCCCTCGATCACAGCTGGAGAAATACATAGGCCTAAAGAAAGAAAGGGGAAATCTAAACTGCCCCAGAGAAGACCCCAAAGCAATAGGCAGCCCCCAACATATAATGACGGTGAAGCAAGATGAAAATACTAACACAGACAGAAAGATAGACTGAGCAAAGACGGGGCCCCAAAACTACCTAGATAGGAAAGGACAGGAAGGCTGCTGTCTGCAATCTGCCAAAACCCTATCAAAGACATAAGCCAACCAGCTGATATGAAAAAGGCCCTGAAGCAGCTAGGCTTCAAAAACTGAATCAGCACTCAGGTATTTTCAGAAGACAGAGCTAAATGAATTCAGCACACCCCAGCAGGGAATGGCAGAAATCCAGAAAAACCAAGCAAAAACAAAGTCAAAGCACAAAAGCAAAAGGCCGAGCAGCAAACTTAGCTTTGGTGGAGCAGGAATTCAGACTGGTCTCCAAGGATCCCACAGAGAAATCACCCGCAGGGCAGAAGGGCGTCGGCAGCATTATATCCAGTCCGTAACTCCACTCAGCCAGTCATAATCATCAGCCTCAGGTGTTTGACAATCAGGCTCACTACCTTTCTTCACCAGAAGAGGGAGTTCCTCGGGCCTCAGTAATGAAGGGGAAAATGAACTCACAACAGTACCTCCCCCTTGAGGAGGGGTCACCGAACCCACAACTACGCCACCAGGGCGATCAGGGTGAGCCCGATGAAAGGCACGCACCAATCGTTTGGCATGAATATCAGAGGCGGAGACCCAGGAATTATCCTCCTGACCATAACCCTTCCACTTAACCAAATACTGGAGTCTCCGTCTAACCAGATGGGAATCCAGTACTTTCTCTACCTCATACTCCATGTTACCTTCAACCAATACAGGGTCTGGAGGTGCCACCCCCAGAACAACAGGTTCAACAAACCTCTTCAACAAAGATTTATGGAACACATTATGGATTTTAAATGTGACAGGAAGAGCCAAACAAAAAGAGACCGGATTAATAATCTCCACAATCTTGTAAGGTCCAATAAATCTAGGCTTAAACTTAGGAGAAGCCACCTTCATAGCAATAATTTTTGATGATAACCTCACCATATCACCAACCTTAAACTGGGGACCAATGGTCCTATGTCGGTTGGAAAACCGCTGGGCCTTCTCCTGGGAGAGAGATAACTTATCCACCACTTGGTCCCAGATCTGGTGCATTCTCTCCACCACAGTGTCAACACCTGGGCAGGAAGAGGGCTCCACCTGCCCTGAAGAAAATCGAGGATGAAACCCAAAGTTACAAAAAAAAGGTGACATCAAAGTGGCAGAACTAGCTCTATTATTCAAAGCAAATTCGGCCAAGGGCAAAAATGAAACCCAATCATCCTGATCAGCAGAAATAAAACATCTCAAATATGACTCCAAGGTCTGGTTTGTTCTCTCTGTCTGCCCATTGGTCTGAGGGTGAAAAGCAGAGGAGAAGGACAACTGAATTCCCAGCCTGGAACAGAAAGTTCTCCAAAATCTAGACACAAACTGCACTCCTCTGTCAGATACAATGTTCTCAGGAATCCCGTGCAAACGAACCACCTGTTGTAAAAACAGGGGCACCAACTCAGAGGAAGACGGCAACTTAGGGAGTGGTACAAGATGAACCATCTTAGAGAACCTATCACAAATCACCCAAATAACAGTCATCCTCTGAGAGACAGGCATATCAGAGATGAAATCCATTGAAATATGGGTCCATGGCCTCTTGGGGACAGGCAAAGGCATCAACAACCCACTAGAGCGAGAACAAGATTTAGACCGGGAGCAAGTCCCACAGGACTGCACAAAATTCCTGACATCACTAGACAAGGAGGGCCACCAAAAAGACCGACTCACCAGATCTCTAGTACCAAAAATACCTGGATGACCAGCCAAAGCAGAGCAATGAACTTCAGACATCACTCTCTTCTTCCACTGGTCAGGAACATACAACTTTTCACTGGGACAATGCTTAGGTTTGTCCTCCTGGAACTCTTCCAGAGCACGTCTCAAATCGGGCGAGATGGCAGAAAGAATTACCCCTTCGCCTAAGATGATAGCAGGCTTGGTCACCACAGGAGAATCAACAAGGAAGCTCCTAGAGAGGGCGTCTGCCTTGACATTCTTTGTTCCAGGAAGAAAAGAAACCACAAAATCAAAACGTGTAAAAAACAAGGCCCACCTAGCCTGTCTAGGGTTCAAGCGCTTAGCCAACTCTAGGTAAATCAAATTCTTGTGGTCAGTGAGGACCACGACTTGATGCTTAGCTCCCTCCAACCAATGTCTCCACTCCTCAAATGCCCATTTCATGGCCAACAGTTCCCTATTCCCCACATCATAGTTACGTTCAGATGGAGAGAACTTTCGGGAAAAGAAAGCACAGGGATTCATTTTAGATGTTACAGGATCCTTTTTGGGACAAAACAGCTCCTGCACCAATCTCAGAAGCATCCACCTCTACCTGGAATGGAAGTGAGACATCAGGTTGCCGCAAAACCGGGGCGGAGGTGAATCTTCGCTTCAACTCCTGAAAGGAAGAAACAGCCTCCGGAGACCAATTTAACACATCAGCACCCTTTTTAGTCAAATCAGTCAATGGCTTGGCAATACTAGAAAATTTTGCTATAAATTTCCGATAAAAATTAGCAAAACCCAAAAACTTCTGGAGGGCCTTCAAAGAAGTGGGCTGAACCCAATCGTGAATGGCCTGTACCTTGGCCGGGTCCATTTCAATAGTTGACGGGGACAAAATAAATCCCAAAAAAGAAATCCTCTGTACTCCAAAAAGGCATTTCGATCCTTTGACATACAGGGAATTCTCCCTCAAGATCCGGAACACAGTCCGAATATGTTCTACATGAGAATCCCAATCCTTGGAGAAGATCAAAATATCATCCAGATAGATAATCAAAAATTTATCGACAAAATCTCGGAAAATATCGTTCATGAAGCACTGGAAGACAGAAGGGGCATTAGTGAGCCCAAAAGGCATCACCAGGTACTCAAAATGTCCCACCGGAGTATTAAACGCCGTCTTCCATTCATCCCCATGCTTAATGCGAATAAGATTATACGCCCCCCTGAGGTCAAGCTTGGTAAACCAGCAAGCACCTTTAATTCTGGAGAATAGATCAGAAATCAGGGGTAACGGATACTGATATTTAACAGTAATTTTGTTGAGGGCACGATAATCAATACAAGGTCTTAATGATCCATCCTTTTTGGCTACAAAAAAAAAAACCGGCACCCAAGGGTGACGAGGATGGTCTAATATGACCCTTCTCAAACGCCTCCTTAATATAGGATTGCATAGCCTCGTGCTCGGGTACAGATAAATTGAAGAGCTGACCCTTGGGAAATTTACACCCCGGGCTCAGTTCAATTGCACAGTCATAACTCCTATGAGGAGGCAGAGACGCAGACTCATTCTCACTAAATACATCATAAAAGTCCGCCAAATAATCAGGAACATCATGCGACTGAGGAGAGGTGGAAAACACCGGAGCCTCACTAAAGGCACACCGAGAACCCCAACTCACCACAGACACAGATTTCCAATCCAAAACTGGATTATGAATCTGTAACCAGGGAAACCCCAGAACAACAGTATCATGCAGATTATGCAACACCAGAAATCTGCAATTTTCTTGATGGTCTGGGGCGACCCGCATTACCACCTGGGTCCAAAACTGGGGTTTATTTTTAGCCAAAGGAGTAGCATCAATTCCCCTCAAAGGGATAGGCGTCTGCAGAGGTGTCATCGGAAATCCACAACGTTTAGCAAAATCCAAGTCCATTAGGTTTAGGGCTGCTCCCGAATCCACAAACGCTTTGGCGGAAAATGTGGACAGGGAGCAGATCAGAGTAATAGCCAGAAGAAACTTAGGTTGAACACCCCCAACAGAAAACGTGTGTGCAAAGCGTTTCTCTCGTTTGGGACAGACAGAAATAATAGGCGAGGCATCTCCACAGAAAAAACACAATTTATTACGCCTTCTGAACTCCTGACGCTGCTCTCTGGAAAAAACTCTATCACATTGCATAGGTTCAGACATTTGTTCAACAGGTGGCAACACCTCTCGTGCAGCTTTGCGTTCGCGCAAACGCCGATCAACCTGAATGGCTAATGACATAGAATCGTCAAGACCAGAGGGAACAGGAAATCCCACCATAGTATCTTTTACGGCTTCTGACAACCCCTTCCAAAAGAGAGCAGCCAAGGCATTATCATTCCAGGTAGTAAGTACTGCCCACTTTCGGAATTTTTGACAGTACAATTCTGCAGAATCATGACCCTGGCTCAATGCCAGCAGGGTCTTTTCAGCCTGATCAATGGCATTAGGTTCGTCATACAACAACCCCAAAGCTTGAAAGAATGCGTTCACATTAGTCAGAATAGGATCATCTGGTTTCAAAGAAAACGCCCAATCCTGGGGATCGCCACGCAGCAAAGAGATGACAATTTTAACCTGCTGCGCGGAGCTCCCTGACGAGTTAGGCTTCAAGGCAAAAAATAATTTACAATTTTTTTTGAAATTCAAAAATTTAGACCGATCCCCAAAAAATACATCAGGTGTAGGAATCTTTGGTTCAGCAGCATGTGAATGAGCAAGGTAGGCGGAAATTCCCCGCACTTCCGCAGCGATCAGACAATTGCTTTATCTCCATTGAGAGAAAATAAAATTCCCCCTACGGCCTCAGAGATATAGAGGAAAAAATATACACACTTTTTTTTTTTTTTTTACAATTCTTTACTGCTATTGAGTACCCTAGAATCTGCGGTATGGCGGGTGATTCTGTTATGAATGAGTCACCGTAGGAGGCAAAAGCAGAAATACAAGCTAAGTCCAGAAAACCAGAGAAGTTGGCAACTTTCAGATTGCAGACCCCTGAACCTATCAACACAACTAGCAGTAGCCGTGGGGGGTTCCTACGATGCCCTAGACCCCTCGATCACAGCTGGAGAAATACATAGGCCTAAAGAAAGAAAGGGGAAATCTAAACTGCCCCAGAGCAGACCCCAAAGCAATAGGCAGCCCCCAACATATAATGACGGTGAAGCAAGATGAAAATACTAACACAGACAGAAAGATAGACTAAGCAAAGACGGGGCCCCAAAACTACCTAGATAGGAAAGGACTGGAAGGCTGCTGTCTGCAATCTGCCAAAACCCTATCAAAGACATAAGCCAACCAGCTGATATGAAAAAGGCCCTGAAGCAGCTAGGCTTCAAAAACTGAATCAGCACTCAGGTATTTTCAGAAGACAGAGCTAAATGAATTCAGCACACCCCAGCAGGGAATGTCAGAAATCCAGAAAAACCAAGCAAAAACAAAGTCAAAGCACAAAAGCAAAAGGCCGAGCAGCAAACTTAGCTTTGGAGGAGCAGGAATTCAGACTGGTCTCCAAGGATCCCACAGAGAAATCACCTGCAGGGCAGAAGGGCGTCGGCAGCATTATATCCAGTCCGTAACTCCACTCAGCCAGTCATAATCATCAGCCTCAGGTGTTTGACAATCAGGCTCACTACCTTTCTTTACCAGAAGAGGGAGTTCCTCGGGCCTCAGTAATGAAGGGGAAAATGAACTCACAACAAACACGAGCACATCGTGTTGTTTTGTGGGTCTCAGGGAAGCACGCAGGGAGCCCCCTCCCTGCATGATTCTTCGCTGTGCCCCCGGTACACTGCGATCATGTTTGATCGCAGTGTCCAGGGGTTAATGTGCCAGGGGCAGTCCGTGACCTCTCCTGGTGCATAGTGCCGGGTTTCAGCTGTGATATTCAGATGACACTTGGCCGTGATCAGCAGTGCTGATCCCTGTGAGCGCCCCTGATCTATGATGACGTACAATCCAGTCCTTGGGAATTAAGTCTCAGGGCACATGGACGGGATAGTATGTCATCTGTCAGAAAGGGGCCGTATGCAGACAAGCCAAACGCAAGTGTGAACTTATCCTTGGAAAGGATTCACATTAGGATAGGTCCTGGAACACAAAAATCACCTTAATGTGACTTCCAGGTACATATGAATTGGCCAATTTATGCGCTAAGCATTCTCAATTTTTCATATTTCTAATGCTGTAATGCAATTCAATTTCCATATTTCATATTTGCATGCTGTGGCACTACAGAATGCTGCCTTATTTGTTTGAGTGTATATGAGTTGGTGACTCTAGGTAGACACCTGTTCACACCTAGTTTATGTTTGGATGTGACGGTCAGTTTTTGAAATCTCTATTCATTACCCTTCTGACTGAGCACTCTGCCTCTTAGCCTCAGGTGTTTTAATCACAGCAGGGCCACGACCCCTCCACAGAAATACAGATTTCAGTGTAAGAGAGGATTCACATTAGGTTCCCATACAGATGAAAACTTTAGTCTAAGAGAGGATTGGCATTAGGATAGGTCCTGGAAAACAAGAATCGCCTTAACGTGGCTTCCAGGTACACATGAATTGGCCAATTTATGCGTTAAGCATTCTCAATTTTTCATGTTTCTAATGCAGTAATGCAATTCTATTTTCATATTTCATATTTGCATGCTATGGCGCTACAGTGTGCTGCCTTATTTGTTTGAGTGTATATGAGTTGGTGACTCTAGGTAAGCACCTGTTCACACTTAGTTTATGCTTGGATGTGACGGTCAGTCTTTTGAAATTTGTCAGTGGGCAAACTTACAAGATCAGCAAGGGATCAAATACTTATTTCCCCCACTGTACATATTTATTGTGAGAATGTGATGGGTCAACATTCAGCTGAATATAATATTGAAAAAATGTGGGGTTAGAATCACAGGTTTTGTTTTCCTATGTATAACTAATCAAATATGCTATTATAACAAAGCTACTACATGGATATATAGAAAGGTAGATAGATAGATAGATAGATAGATAGATACTAGACTAGACAGACCTAATGTATGAAAACCTGCTCATATGAAATAGTACTGCATGACATTTTTGTGTTTTCCCTCTTTTTAATACAAATGTAGAATTTCTGCTTATAAACATATATAACTAAAATTGTTTTCACTTTACACGTTTGTCATAAACATAAATAAGGAAGGATTCCACTCACATCCATATTCAAAGCATGCATTCTCTAGAGAAAAACTATATTGCAGAATATGGCTTAATCAATTCAAATCAATATTTAGGAGGTATGGGGCCCATAAATACTTCTTCTTTATTAATATAATTAAATAGAAAAACATGGGACAAAAAATCGGAAAGAATTGGATAAAATCTATTCTCCTGTTGGAGTGCCTAATTCTCCCTAATAAATATTGTGTAGATGAAAGGAGACTTTCAGCTTGAAATATTCTAAATAGTGATTTGTGCACACTGAGAATGTTACTGCTCTCTTAGGATTTGCTTTGACACTCATTAAGTTTTTCTCTGGCAGGTTTCTAGTAGTGGGAGCAATAAGGCTTTATAAACTGACTTACAGCACAATATACTAGCTGAAATATGAGATCAACATTGCTAGCTCTACAAAAGTGACAACACAATAAGTTAACTCGCCTGGCAAACTATGTGATAAAATATGTAAATATGTACATAAAGATGTTTGGCTAGAAAGAATTGCCACTATGATTTCATGAAGGTGCATCTGTTGTATGGTGAAATCTATTTTAACCCATTATTTGATACTGATTGAAGGTTAGACCCATATAAATTATGCATATTACTTTTGAGCAAGCATCTATTAAAAACAGAAATGTATGCATAAATTTAGTTGAATTGTTAAACATCTAAAATAACAAGTGTAGTCAAAAATTGAGTCCGCATCCAAGGGCTTTACATGTATTGGACAAAAACTATCACTTTTACCATATGTAGATATGTTCAGAGAGTAATGGCATCCATATCAATAAGCCGCTGACGACTTAAAACCTTTATGGCGTGAATGATAACTCTATTCAAAACAATTACTCTTAATATATTATATAACCAATAATCAAAAATGTATCTAAAGTTAGCCCCTTTACGTTGAAGCCTGTTTTTACGTTCCTGAACAGTCAATTCTCACCAGTGTCACTTCATGTGGTAATAACAATCTATATATATAAAAATGAATGTATACGTGTATGTATGTGTGTATCAGCCATGCCCACTCCACATAGCCCCACCCAATCACTAAGCATCTTTCATTTCACCAGAGCTGTTTAAAAGAAGCTGAGCTGTGATTGGTTGCTATGAGCAACAGTTTTCCCACTCCACAACACCTCAGCAGACACTTACCGGGTGGGAGAAATCCAGCATCCCCGGGAACATAAGCTCCCAGCCATTGTCTGCCCCCCAGAAAGGAGCAGATAGAACATGCCAGGAATAAATTACCCCCTCCCGTGCCCATATACCCATCACACATCCTCCATCCCATAGTCCCATAGGCACATCTTCCCTCTTAAAGGGATCTCTGGTATGGAAGTGAGGGCAAATCCCTCAGCACTCTGATTCTGACCGCAGGATTCTATTAAAGGGATCATTGGTATGGAAGCCAGGGCAAATCCATCCAGCGCTTTGGTTCTGACCTCAGGCCTTTCTTAAAGGGATCCCCGGTATGGTAATTAGGACAGTTCCACTCAGCGCTCTGGTTCTGACCCCAGGCTCTCTTAAAGGGATCATTCGTATCGAAGTTAGGGAAATTCCACTCAGCACTCTGGTTCTGACCCCAGGCCCCTCTTAAAGGGATCCCCTGTATGGAAGTGAGGGCAAATCCACTATGCGCTCTGATTCTGATCCCAGGCCTCTCTTAAAGGGATATCTGGTATGGAAGTGAGGGCTAATCCACTCTGCACTCTGGTTCTGACCCCAGGCCTCTCTTAAAAGGATCTCTGGTATGGAAGTTAGGGCAAATCCCTCAGCGCTCTGATTCTGACCCCAGGCTTTTATTAAAGGGATCAATGGTATGGAAGTCAGGGCAAATCCACTCAGCGCTCTGGTTCTGATGCCAGGCTGACAGGATGATGTGGGATATTAGGGCTAGTAGTCCGGTGGCTCTGGCTGACGGGATGATGTGGGATATTAGGGGTAGTAGTCTGGTATCTCTGGCTGACAGGATGATGTGGGATATTAGGGGTTGTAGTGCGGTGGCTCTGGCTGATGGGATGATGTGGGATATTAGGGGTTGTAGTAGGGTAGCTCTGGCTGACAGGATGAGGTAGAATATTAGGGGTAGTAGTCCGGTGGCTCTAGCTGACAGGATGATGTGGGATATTATAGTAAATCTGGCTATGTGGAGTGAGCAGGGCTATACACTCAGCTTTATATATATATGGATATAATCATTATAATTTGTTATAACTAACCACAGTTAGTTACTATGCCGCTGGGCTCTTCAGCTAGTAATAATAATAATAACTCTGGAACGCTTTAAAATGCTTTATCCTGATGATTCTGAGATTGATTTTTCATGACATATTGTCTTTCATTATAGTAGTAAATTTAGATTGATATAATATGCGTTTTTCAGGAAAAAAAAATAAAAAATTTGCCAAAAATTTAGAAAAATTTTCAATTTTTAAACTTAGACTTTTTTTTGCCCTAAAAAAAATAGTCATACTACACAAAATAATTAATAGATAAGATCTACCACATGTCTACTTTATGTCAACATCATTTTTTAAACATTTTTTTGTAAGGTCTTTAGAAGGGTTAAAAATTAGCAGAGTGTTTTCATTTTTCCTAAGAAATTTACAAATTCTATTTTTTTATGACCACTTCACGTTTAAAGTGACCTTGAGAGTCTTATACATCAGAAAACTTCCAAACATTATGAAAATGGCACCCCTCAAAGTATTCAAAGCAATATTCACTAAGTTTGTTAAGCCTTCAGGTGCTTCACTAGAACAATAGCAAAGTGGAAGAATGTAATGAAAAATACATTTTTTCACTAAAATGTTGTTATAGTCCCAACTTTTTTAATTTTCTCAAGAGTAACAGGAAAAAATGGAGTACCCAATTTGTTGTGCAATATCTATTGAGTCTGCTGATGCCCCATGTGTAGGGGAATACTCCTGTTTGGGCACACAGTTAGGCTCAGAAGGGAAGGGCGCTATTTCACTTTTCGTGCACATATTTGGCAAGAAAAGACTGCAGACGCCATGTCAAGTTTTGAAGAGCCCCAAAGGTGCAAAAGCAGCAGAAACTCCCCATAAGTGACCTCATTTTGAAACTTACACCCCTCAAAAAGTTTATTTAGGCATGTGGTTAGCATCTTGAACCCACAGGTACTTCACAGAATTTTAAAACATTGGACTATGAAAACTAAACATTTTTTCATTTTCACAAGGTTAACAGGAGAAAATGGACTATCCTATTTGTTGTTCAATTTGTCCTGAGTACACTAGTGTCCCATATGTGGGGGAAAACTACTGTTTGGGCACACAGTAGAGCTCCAAAAGGAAGGAGTGCCATCCTTGAAAGCAGACTTTGCTTATCTGGCTTGGGGGCACTGCGCATTTGTAGAGCCCTTGTACTGCCAGAAGAACAGTGACCCCATTTTAAAAACCATATCACAGAAGAAATTCATCTAGGGGTTGGATGAGCATACTCAAACAACAGGTGCTTAACAGAATTTTTTAACATTGAGACGTGAATATGAAAAATTACATTTATTACACGAAAATGTTCTTTTAGCCCTACATTTTTCATTTCCAGAAGGAATTAGCAAGTTGACCCAGACATTTATAAATCAATTTCTTCCTACTGCCGCAATACATAATATGTGGTTGGGAACTACTATTTGTGCACATGGCAGGGCTCAGAAGGGAAGTCTTGCTATTTGGCTTTTGGACCACAAATTTGGCAGTAATAGTTTTTGGGCAACACTTGCCGAGTCCTTGTGGTGACAAAACATGAGAAACCCCAACATCTGACCTCAGTTTGGAAATTACACCCCTCATGGAGGTTATCAGAGGGTGTAATAAATATTTTTATCCCATGTATTACCAATTTCTTTGCCATTGGGATTTGAGAAAATTAACAATTACATTTGTTACAATAATAAGTAGATTTGGATCAAAATGTTTCATCTTTCCAATGGCTTTAAAAAAAAATCTGTACTCCATAAATTATTACACTATTTCTACCAATTATGGCAGTACTCTATACTCTGGGAATACGGCAAGGCTCAGGAGAGATGGCATACAAATTGACTTTTTGGCACAGTTTCCTGGAGCAGTTTGTGGGCACCATTTACAGAGCCCCTAAACTTCCAAAACAGCAGAGATCCACTCAGAAAGTATTCACCCATTAGTGTGAACTGTCAGGATGGATCAATCAGTGTACATTGTCAGGATGGATCCATCAGGGTGCACTATGACTATCAGAGAAAAGATTGAACCCCTTCCCTCTACTAAACAGCTCATTGTGCTGTCACTATTGACAGCGGCATCAGAGGGGTTAAACGCCTGCGATTGGCTCTACCACTGATTGAGGGCATTAGTGCAGGTGTCAGCTATGATGCATACTGCATCTAACACATGCCGATGATGTCGCTGGCTCTCTTTGTGAGCAGGCGCAATTGTCACAAAGTACATGTACTCTGGTTTGCGGGAATGCACTTCCAGCTGCACTGTACATGTATGGTGGATGTCGTGAAAGGGTTAAATGACATTTATTATTTTAGCACAATATGTAATTACAAAAGGATATGCCATTACAAGTCAATATGTTCTCAGAAAAAAAGATGGATATTTTTACTCTGCTGATGAGTTGATTGAAGATCAAAAGTCAGGAGTATGTGTAAATGGGTTTTTCAATCTTTGCATCTCGAAGTGCACATACTTCTTGTTAGGCGTCGGGATTCTCCCGCTACACGGGATGGATCCCAAGCCTTGTCTGCCTCTGCAGGTGCTGCTCAGCATAGGCGTCGGTCTTGGCGTCTAGCTCAGGCTCGTGCTATGCAGTTGGTTACTGTGGGCTCTCCAGCCAAGTCCTTAGTAATCAGTGATATACAGGTACAACCTGACACTCTGGAGTCTAAGTTCAGTGATCACCTTACTGATCATGCCTGTGATGTGGCGTCTTCCTATTAGTGGTCGGACGTCACTTGCTCTGGTAATGTGGCAGCTCCAGATTGGCCCGTGGGCAACGTCTTGGACTACTGGGCGTGTTTGGGGAGGAGCCTGTTGCATAACAGGCTCCCAGGGGCACCCGCAGGCGTGCTAGTAATATTTTGCGATGTGTGTGTGCATGGATAAGCTACCACTCTGTTTGCACGTGTGTGTGCCGCTCTTATACTAGTGACTGTGTGTTTAGGCAGGTAGTGTAGGGTGGGAAACCCCCCACTTGGATTAGCATCTGTTTCTGTCTTGTGTGCAGTTAGCACAGCTGAGTTACAAAGCAAGTCCAACCCTTAGCCTAGACTTCCCTGGGATAGCGATAGGGTTCCACACCTAGTGTCTTATTTGCTTTTACCCCTGTGACGTTTAAAAGGGTTTACTACTTTGCTTTCTGTCTGCAGTTCCTCTCCGTGAAGTAACTGAACTAGGAACTCTGAGTACAGTTCGCACTGTGTGGTGTATAACACATCGAGTTTAAAGCCTTTTCCACCATTATACACTAGCAGAAGCTTTACATCTCTGCACAGTGGACTCCGGGATATGATTGCACTTTATCATTTATTTTATTCAGTGCAATCCGCCAACCCTAACACTTCTTTTTCAGGATATCACCACAGACAGAGAACGACTGTGAGAGTTTTCAAGTGTCTCTGTCTCTCTTCCAGAAGTCCATATTCGGAGTTCAGCACCAGACACTAAGTGTTTGGTACGGGCCCCGAACTTTACAATTTGGCTTTGCTCATCTCTACTCATGGCTATTAAAACCATTGACAAGCTCCACATTTACATCCAGTGTATCATGTTAACCAGTTTCACAAACTAAAGATAAAAGAAGAAAAAAACCATTAGACATGAGTTACGAGTTGAGTGGATGCTTGGCATTTGACACCCCCTCAAACAGCTGTTAACAGCTCCTCCTTTGGCTGACTTTAAACTCATGGAACAAAGCTGCAGAGCACAGCTCCATTCAGTGTGTAGTGAATACAGCTAGATAATACAGAACAGCTATTTGAAGCAATGAAAAAAAACAGTTTTGCCAATTCTCACCTTGAAAATCTTTGTAGTTTTCTTAGAGAATCCATTCATTTCAAATATTTGTGTCTTATAGAATTGTATTTTTAGTTTTAAACATTGAATGACAAACCATAAGCTTGGGAAGAGATTCTATACATAAACTTGAAAAGAGGTGTAGTAGCACTTGGAACTTGAATCATGCGCTTAATTTATTGAACCATATATAAATCCCGCCAGGCAAGTGACACTCCTATTGGCCAACTCTGTTTCATGTCAACACTTGCTTTCTCAAGGCTCCTTGTTGCCACAGCTGTCCGGATTTGCTGGGTCATTTGCCCCGCAGAGCTAGTGGGAACTCTAATGTTTACCTATGAGGAAGAGATTCTGCTGATACTTCTCTTTCTGTTTAATACATTTCCACAAACTACTTGATTTGCGCAAAAAATTATTATGCTCCCATCCTACCGCACCTCTGCTTATTTTGGTGGAGCGCCTGAAACTAGTTTGAAATGTCAAAAGTCACAATTTGTTTGTGTAGCCTCTTATTGTTTTAAAACTTCAGACTTTTCAAAGTTGCTTCTGTAAAAAAAATATAGGAGTGTATAGATAATTGAAATTATATAGCATGATGCAATAGCATTTAGAATAGAAAATAATCTTTTTTATTAATTTGATTGCCAATGTAAACTATACGACTGGAACTATAATTGACAACTGGAAAAAAATTGATACATTTCTGATGTGTCTTCATCTGTCATTGATCAGCTCTATGTACATGTGTATATTGCCCAGGTTTGAAACACTTCTCTAATTAAGGTTCGGAGAACGTGGTAATGATAGCATTGTCGCTAGGATTACCTTTGGAAACTTAATACAGTACTTCACCTGCAGTTATATGGAACTTGCTAATGAAACTCCCTCGCTGCTTTAGCCTTACTGCCAATGCCAGTTTCTACCAAAGTTGAGTTTGGGCATGCTGCCATCTTAACAGAAGGGGATGATTATGTGAAGCTAAAAGGCTGTGTATATTCAAGTGCATTTGTTTATTGTGTGCCTTCCAGCTGGGAACTTCTAAACAGCTGTCTGTTCTCGATGCGTGAACCATGGGCTCACTAGATGTTAAGAAGCAAAAACACTTCAGTCTATATTCACTTAAAGTAAAAAAAAATGCATCAACGATACAGTATATATATATACTTTACATGGAATCTTAGATAATAACACAGAAGTTCTACAGTAAACAAAATTTAGAGAGATTTTCTCTAAAGCTACTTTTTTATTTTCACATTAATGTGTCTACTTGTAGTAAAATATTGCATTGAATTGTCTGTGTATGTTCCTTATGATAAGGTCTCATTAAATCCCTTAGTTCTTTTAAAAGTAAATTCTAAGTAACATGAAAATCCTATTTTAAGAAAAAATGCATTTCCAACATCCAGATATGCATCATTAACATATGTTTCCATGTTGATTGTATTTTCCTATTTTTCATGTTATGTAGAACTAGATGGAGGCCCAATGCTATCACATCGGGAGGGTGGTATTGTCACGATGGGGGCAGGCTTTGCAGCATTGACAATCTCACCCCCCATGTGCTCACCCACCTATCCACTCTCTCTTTCCTCATGTGCTGACTGCTTCCATCTGTGCTCTCTTCTTTGACCTGTCCACCCCATGTGCTATCCCCCTTCTCTGTGGTCTCTCTCCTCCCTGTGCTGTGTTCTCCCCTAATGTGCTGTCCCGTTTGAGCTGTCTCCCCCCTGTGCTCTGTCTCTCTCACCCCTGTGTCTGACCGTGTACAGAACATACCACAGATCCTGGGCAGTGGAGCAAGCAAAAGACAATACTGACATTACAGCAGGAGATTGCAGAGGATACATTTTGTGAGGTAAAATATTGTTTAAAAGCAGTCAGTGAAATATTTTACCTAACAAAATGAATTCTCTGTGATCTCCTGCTGTATTGTCAGTATTGTCTTTTGCTTCCTCCCCTGCCCAGGAGATGTGGTATGCTCCGTACACGGTCAGACACAGAGAATTTTTAAAATGTACTTTTGTTCATGGGAAAACCCCTTTAATGTGACCGGCTTCCTCTGCCTGTAGACAAATCACGCATCTGCCTCCGGGATCAGCCGAATGATTCGCTGCACCTACGCAGAATTCACGCAGGCACAGTGCGACGGTGTTCTGCTGGTGGTTCCGTGCAAGAGGCTGGGTGTGTGAGTGAGAGTGAGAGTGTGAGTGTGTGTGAGAGTGAGTGTGAGTGTGTGAGTGTGAGTATTCATGTGTGTGAGCGTGAGTGTGAGTCTGGGTATGTGAGTGTGTGTGTGTGTGTGAGTGTGTGTGTGAGAGTGAATGAGTGTGAGTGTGAGTGTGTGTGTGCATGAGTGTGAGAGAGTGAGTGTGAGTGAGTGTGAGTGAGTGTGAGTGTGTGTGAGTGAGAGTGAGTGTGAGTGAGTGTGTGAGTGTGTGTACGGCATATAGAGTGTATGTGTGTGTGATGGGACGGTGTTCCGCTGGTGGTACCGTGCGATAGGTTGGTGCCAGCAGCAATTTCCATATTGAGACACCCATCACTTGGGTGTCTCAAAATGGCAGTCGGTGAACTTCCTCCGCTTGGAATTCTGGGATACGGTGACATCTGGACAGAACAGGAAATGAAAACATTACAAGGCAATTATATAAATAGAAATGAAAAACATTGACATATAATACCATGTTTTCCATTGCCCACTGAGCCTTTACAATAACCTGACACGTCATGTTCTTGTAAAGATAATTTTGCTTCTGCTGTATACACTGAGGACAGTATACAGCACAACTGACTGTGAAAGGTTTCCCATACTGTATGGCCATGTTCAAATTTTCAGTATTTTGGTCAGTATTTTACATTAGTATTTGTAAGCAGAAATCAGGGGTGGAGCAACAAGTAAAAGAAACATGTCACCCCTTCTGCATTTTTACCCACTCCTGGTTTTGGCTTACAACTACTGATTACTGAATTTATGAACATGGCCTAAAGCTGGCAATAACACAGATTACAAGATTACACTCAGGGCCGCCATCAGGGCATTACTGCCCTTAATGGTGTAATGGGCCTGGTGAGCAGAAGCAAAGAGGTGGGGCCCAGACTGGCTGAGACAGGCTGTCCCCCTTTTTGTACCTCTGCTCACTGGGCAGTTTTTTTAAAAAAAATTCATTTGTGAACAGGAATGGAATTCAGTCACTCCTGCAGAACCAGTTGCAGAATCGGCAAGAAAAAGTACTCTGGAGCAGTTCTAATGTCGGCATCTGCTCTCCCATGTGTCTCTCAAGGGGCGGCAAAATCCTGCAGCAGGAGCACTGTACCACCCCCTGAGAGATAGCTGCAGTATAGGCTGGGCAGGACCAATCTTGACATAGGTTATAATCACTCACGTCAGTCTGCAGTCAGCAGCAGAGCCAGGAGCCAGCAGCCCTACCCTCCAGCAGCATCATCAGACTATGGAACAACATGGAGGGGCGGGGCTTAATGAAGGGGGTGGATCCAAAGACAATCAGGGAAAAGGAGGAAGAAGGAAATAAGGAAAAGAGCGGGAGATAGAATAGATGGAAGAAGCAGCAAGAGAGAGAGGCAGAGGCAGGAGACAGCAAAGATAGAGGCAGAATGCAAGAGAGAGGCATGAGACACAAGAGAGACAGGTGAGGGGGCTTTATATGAGACACTAGCTGTCTTCTCCTTGACTTACACCTTTTTCCGGCACTGTCCTCCCTCTTGTCTGGCTGCAGTATACTGGCAATGCATTCCTGTGCTACTTGTGATTTATGATAAATTCAATGTATTATTGTGTGTCCCTTTTCTATTGGCTGCAGCCTATGATGTTATAAGCTGTCAGAAAAGGACATAACCAGGGTTGTGATTCGTCTGGTTTGGGGGAACCGATTGTTCAGATTGCATGCAGTTCCCAGCTCTGGTTCTGTGTGCCGGCTATTTGAGCTGAATGTACATCCTCAGTCTAGGCCCCTCTCATCACTGGACCCTAGTGGCAGGATTCAGCAGTTTGCTCATTAACTGAACGTGCATCCTCGGTCTGGACCCCTCTCCTCCCCGACCCCAGGAGCAGGATTCACCCGCTCGCTCAGTAACTGAATGTGCGTCCTTGAACGCACATTCAGTTTAAATCTATTGTCATGCAGGACAGCTTCCTGCACGACAATACAACCCACTAACCATATAGGCTAAGTTCCCACGATCAGGAAGTAGCAGCGCTTTTTTATGCAGTGTATTTTAGCTGTGTCCAAAGTGCTGCAGTCTAATCACGTAGGTGAATCCGCATGTGTTCATTGAACCATGTGGATTTACTGCACCCAAATAAATTTCTATTGTTGACATTCCTGTTGCAGAGACGAGCATCTCCATAAGAGAAATTGACATGCTGCGGCTCATAAACCCGCTCCGTGCTATCCATCCCCACAGGTGATCTGCATGTGCACACACACGCATAGTGGACATGGGATTTTAGAAATCCCATCCACTATGCTGTATCATCTGGCCACTGCAATGTTGATTCTGCATAAGTACGCAGCGTCAAAACCGCAGCATTTCCTGAACGTAGGCACATACCCTTAGAGGCCGGCAACTCACGTCACCAGCATGCATTGTCACTGTCATGTGCCAGTTCCTCAACTCAAATGTTGAGGAAAAGTATACCTCTGGGCTGTGGCCAAGTAAGGATAAACTTTATTCCACTAAAATCCGCAATATGGAGAGACATATGGGGGAAGGGTGAGAGGACATACATGTGGGTAGGATGGAGATATATGGGGGGACACGATGAGGGGACATATGTGGAGGCAGAATGTAGACATGTGGGGGGACAGGATGAGGGGCATATGTGGGGGCAGGATGGAGACATGTGAAGGGACATGATGAGGGGACATATATTGGGGCAGGATGGAGACATATGGGGCCAGGATGGGAGGACATATAGGGGACATTATGGATACATATGGGACTAGGATGGGAGGACATATGGGAGCAGGATGGAGACACGTAGGGGCCAGGATGGGGATCGTTATTACAAGAAGGTGCCAGGATATAGGACATTATTACTGTTTGGGCTAATTAAGGGATATAATTACTGTGGTGGTATATTTTATTTTGAGAATACTGTTTTCAATGGGGGGTCCTGTTATTGTGCAGGGTGACACTGTCACTCTTTTTCTTCATCTGGTATAGTATAAAAGTTGGGGACACATTGGGGAATGCGTTTTGGAAGCGGTGTTCTGGATAACTGTTATTTTCTGCAGAGACGAGTCCTGGCTGGAAGAAGTGATGGCGGTTTGTGCTGGATGAAGATGAAAAGCGAAGATAAATATCTTCAACTGCAGACATCATTGGTTAGTCAATATGTGTGCTGTGCACTTATGCTATATACTGATGCTATATACAGAGCTCCTGTGTATAATGTCATTGGTGATCCATGTTTTACCTGTACACTGACACTATATACAGAGCTCCTATGTATAATGTCACTGGTGATCTCTGTAGTACCTGTACACTATATACAGAGCTCCTGTGTATAATGTCACTGGTGATCCCTGTATTACCTGCACACTCACAATGTATACAGAGCTTCTGTGTATAATGTCAATTATGGCAATATTAGTGTGTTTTTTTTATTAATGATCAGTATTGTAGTATTCAGTCACTATGTGGTGCTAATATGTGGTCCAGTCATGGTGTGGTGGTATTTGTCCCTTTTATTTGATATTATTCTGTCACACTCACTATGTAATGGTAGTATGTGGTCTGGTCATGGTGTGGCAATATTTATCCCTTGTATATGGTATTATTTTGTCACTATTAGTGATGAGCAAACGTGCTCGCCAATACTAGTCACTCGCCCGAGTATCACGGTACTCCGTGTACTCGGCGAGCACCGAGCATTTCCAGGATAGCTCTGCGGCAACTCAGGTCTCCACCCATATTTTTTGACGGACTTTACAGAACCAATCACGATGCAGGGATTGTCTGCCAGGCAATGAAACGCCGCAGCCATCTTTGTTGTGGTCGTGCAGTGATTGGTTGGCCGCACAGCATCATTAGGGGTATAAGAGACCAGACACCGCCCTGCCCGCCGCATTCAGCTCTGGATTGAGATAGTGTAGGGAGAGCTGCTGCCGAGATAGGGTTAGAATTGGGGATTTATTAGTTAGTGTGGGGTCTACCATCCTAAACTACTCAAATCCAGCTAAGCGAACAGTCCTTCTAAGGACTAATTCCGGAGTATATAGGTTCCAGTGTTAGGTAGGCAGGGTAGTGTACGTCGCTCTATACACATCAGTGCAATGCCTGCAGGCACTGTATGTGTGTATATATATCATTGCATACATCAAGAGGGTCCATTCCCTTCCTGTGTTCTGGTGCTGCTGCTGCTACCTGTAGGATATATTGGCCATATATAGCTAGCCCCAGGTGTAATTGGAATACAGGCCACACATTTTTTGGTGTGGTATCTTCGTCCCAGCTCATATCTGTGCATGCTCAAATTTTGGCCAGTTTATGGCAGTTTTCTTTTTTTGTCTTGGGTATCACTGTACTTTCATACAGCAGTATTTAGCAAAAAAAAAATACAGGCCACATATTTTTCAGTGTGGCATCTCCGTGTTGGCTCATATCTGTGTGTGCTCAAAGTCTGACCAGTTTATGGTGGTTTTCTTTTTTTTGTCTTGGGTGAAACTGTACTTATATATAGCACTATTTAGCCAAAAAATAGAAAGAAACAAAAAAACACATTTGTTGTAGTGGTATGTCCGTGCCAGCTCATATCTGTGCATGCTCAAAGATTGGCCAGTTTACGGTGGTTTTCTTTTTTGTCCTGGCTGTCACTGTAGTTATATACAGCAGTATTTAGCAAAAAAAATACAGGCCACACATTTGTCGTAGTGGTATCTACGTGCCAGCTCATATCTGTGTGTGCTCAAAGTTTGGCCAGTTTATGGTGTTTTTCTTTTTTTATCCTGGGTGAAACTGTACTTATATACAGCACTATTTAGCCAAAAAAAACAAAGCAGAAAAAACATTTGTCGTAGTGGTATCTCCGTGTCGGCTCATATCTGTGCATGCTCAAAGTTTGGCCAGTTTTCATTTTTTTGTCCTGGGTGTCACAGTACTAAACAGGGCACACATTTGTCATAGTGATATCGCCGTGCCAGCTGATATCTGTGCGAGCTCAAAGTTTGGCCTGTTCAGGCCAAAGCATTGTATCTTTTTTGCAGTATGTTAACGTAATTATTAAATCTGATAAGGCCAAAAACATTTTTACCTAAAGTCCAGATAGGTAAAAGTGTGGTTTTCAAGCACACGTATCACATACAAGTTGCCCCCCAAATCACCCTTTTGTAGTGAATGTGCTTAACATTTTAATCGATTTACAATGGGCAAGGCACGTGGCAAGGGACAAGGAAGTGGACGTGGTGGTGATGGTGCAGGCCGAGGCCGTAGGCAAGCTGAAATTGGCCCATCAAAAACACCCACATCTTCTCGCTGGACCTTATTATCCGAAGTCCTAGGGGACCGCGGCAAGACAGCACTATTGAAGCCCGAGCAGTGTGAAAAGGTTGTTGGTTGGATAGTGGATAATACTTCCAGTTACTTATCCACCACCATCAGCACCCTGTCTTCAACACAGTCAAGTTACAGTAGCAGTGAATCTGGACCGTATATTCCTTACCCTGATTCTCCTTCCTCCTACCATGCTGAGTGCCCTGAGACAATTTATCCCACACTCAGACACTCTGAAGAGCTGTTCAGTTTTCCATTTGGAGATTCGTGCCTCTCGCCCGGTCCACTTGAAGCGGGGCAAAATTATATTCCATGTAGTGATGCACAAATTTTTGAGCAGCCACGGTCACAAAAGGTGGACGATGAGGAGACACAATTGCAGAAAAGTAAGGAGGAGGACCAGGCTCGGGAAGTGGAAGATGAGGTGATGGATGATGTAGTAACCAACCTGGCAGGAGGACATGCAGAGCGAGGACAGCAGCACACGGGGTGAGGTAGGCGTCGCACCACTTCAGGCAGGAAGAAGTAGAGTGGTGGTTGCAGACAGAAGACATGCAACCCTTCCCCATGTCATCAACCTGATGGAAGTTGCCAGTCCAACTGTTAGGTCTTCCCGAGTCTGGTTATTTTTTAAAGACTCTGCCGATAACCCCAAACAAGCCATTTGCAACACCTGTCATGCCAGCCTCAGCAGGGGTAGCAAAACTACCAGCCTTACCACCACCAGCATGATCAGGCACATGGCAGCAAATCACCCGACTTTGTGGGCCCAACCACAGGCTGCAGGAACAGTGTCTGCGGGTGACACCACTGCTTCTTCCACTGTTGTGCATGCAAGCCAATCCTCTGTCCATGGTGCATACATCCTCCTCCTCCTCTTTAGCCTCCATGTCAGAAATGAGCACATCAGTCACAAGCTGGAAGTACTGCAGCACTGCCATAGCAAACCGGCAACAGGCTGTGCTGAAGCTAATTTGCTTAGGTGGCAAACCTCACAATGCTGAAAAGTTGTTGACAGCTCTGAAAGAGCAGGCAGACGTGTGGCTGACACCGCTGAATCTCCAGCCAGGCATGGTTGTGTGTGACAATGGCAGGAACCTGGTGGCGGCTTTGAGGCGAGGCGAACTGACACACGTACCATGCCTGGCCCATGTGCTGAACCTCGTTGCTCAACATTTTCTAAAAAGCTATCCAGAGCTGCCAGATCTGCTGGTTCAACTATGCCGTCTGTGTGCAAATTTTAGAAAGTCAGCTACAGCTTCAGCTGCCTTTGCCATGCTTCAGCAGCGAATGCAGATTCCGGCTCACTGACTGGTGTGTGATGTCCCCACAGGTTGGAACTCTAAACTGCATATGTTAGAAAGGATTTGTGAACAGAAGCGGGCAGTTGTTGAATACCAGCATCAACAAGGCCGTCGCTTTTCAGGTTTGACTCCACACATAAGACCTCAGGAGAGGACATGGATGTCAGACATATGTAGCATCCTCCAAAACTTTGAGGAGTCCACCAAGATGGTGAGCGGCCATGATGCCATAATTAGTGTCACCATCCCATTCATCTGCATTCTGAAAAGCTCTCTGCTCACAATGAAAGAGGAGGCATTGCAGGCAGAGCATGAGGACATGGATCAAAGAACCATACAGCATGATTACACACAGCCCAGCCTCATGTCATCCCAATGTGAATTGGTTGACAATGAGGAAGAGGAGGAGGAGGAGGAAGAACAAGAGCTACTTTCATGCGCTATAGATGGGACTACAGCCACAACTGTCATGCTGTCTGCTCAGCGTGGATGGCCTGAGGACAGGGAAGAAGATGAAGAGGAGAAGGAGGAGGACACCTTGGTCAGTCGTCCTGTTGGTGAGAACACTGAGGGCTTGCCTGTGACCAGTCTTTCACGCATGGCTGACTTTATGATGCGCTGCCTTTCCTGTGACCCTCGTATTGTCAATATATTGGGTACCAGTCATTACTGGCTAGTGACAGTTTTAGACCCATGGTACATGGATAACTTTCAATCTCTTGTTCCAGAGGCAGACAGGTGTACCAAAATGTTGCAGTACCATAGGGCCATTGTTGCTGAATTATTTAAAAAATTTCCATCTCAAAATGTTGGCGGCAGAGATAACAGTTTGCTGGCCAACCAAGCAAGACAGGCGAGACAGACACAAGTCCACTCCAGCAGAGGCAGGGGAACACTGGCAAAGTTATGGGACAGTTTTCTAAGACCATCCCATTGCCCATGCACTGAGGCGCGAGGTAATCTCACAAGGAATGCAATCTTCACTAAGATGCTGAGGGAGTACCTTGCTGACCGTACCAGTGTCCTCAGTGATTTCTCTGTGCCTTTTAATTATTGGGTATCCAAGCTGGACACGTGGCATGAGCTGGCTTTTTATACCTTGGAGGTTCTGGCCTGCATTGACACTAGCGTTTTGTCCGGGTGGGTTTTTAGTGCTGCTGGTGGCATTATCACAGATAAGCGCAGTTGCCTGTCTTTGCAAAATGCAGACAGGCTGACTCTTATAAAAATGAACAAAGGATGGATTGGGCCTGACTTCTGGACTCCACCAAATGATGACAGCGAAGCATAAACTCCAATGTAGTATTTTTTTGGGAGGTGTATTCTCATGCACCTCTTCACAACCAAACATGGATATATGCTTCCTGATTTTGGCTATTTGGTGCCCTCCACCTCCTTCTCCTCATCCTCACCGTCCATCACCACTTCAACACCAGCGTGAACGTATTCAGTCATGCTCCGGCCACTCTATGTTTTGTAAAGGGTGTTATGATGCCTGTCACCAAATTACAAAAAATATGGGAAATGTTTGCCAGGCCATACACTAAGTGTATGGGCATTCCAAGTCTAGGAGACCCGCTCCTAGAAACTGGGCCTATTAGTGAATCGGGCGTTCCTCCTAGTCTCATCATCCACCGCCACTAGTTCAAAAGGGTTTACGTGTTCCGTGCAGCTACAGCCAGTGTTGTCACATTATTAACAAGGGTGGGTGGTTAGGGTGTGCGTAAAAGACTTGTTCTGAAAAAGGTTGAGGTGTACCCCACAGGGGAAATGTTTGCTAGCCCATACAAAAAGTGAAAAGTGTATGGGAATTCCAAGTCTAGGAGACCAGTTCCTAGAAATTGGGCCTATTTTTTAATCTGGCCTTCCTCCACATCTGATCATCCACCGCCACTAGATTAAAAGGGTTTACGTGTTCCATGCAGCTACAGCTAGTGTCGCATTATTAGCAAAGGTGGGTGGTGAGGCTGTGCGTAAAAGACTTGTTCTGAAAAAGGTTGAGGTGTACCCCTCAGGGGAAATGTTTGCCAGCCCATACACTAAGTGTATGGGCATTCCAAGTCTAGGAGACCCCCTCCAAGAAATTGGGCCTATTTTTTAATCAGGCCTTCCTCCATGTCTGATCATCCACCGCCACTAGATCAAAAGGGTTTACGTGTTCCATGCAGCTACAGCCAGTGTTGCATTATTAACAAGGGTGGGTGGTTAGACTGCACGTAAAAGACTTGTTCTGAAAAAGCTTGAGGTGTACCCCACAAGGAAAATGTTTGCCAGCCCATACACTAAGTGTATGGGCATTCCAAGTCTAGGAGACTATATATATCACAAGTGCAGGTAAAGTTAAAAACTGTTGTGCAGCTAGGGGGCCATTGACTCCATTCCAAGCAGCATAACTATACCCCCTCTTTTCCTACTGTACTGACAGAATGAGCATACACTTAGGTAGGAAGGAAGGATCATCCCCACGCTGCCGCAAGAAGAATTCCAAATATTGTAGAGGTTTCAACGTGGTTTATTCTACACGTTTCAGGGTTCAGGTGACCCCTTCATCAGGACATACCACAAATATTGTACAAGAGTCATAGGCATACAGGATTTAAGTACACATCAGCATTTGAAAACGAGGCCCAATGGATCAGATGACACCCAGTGTCAAAGTTCAGGCTCATCAGGAAGTTCACATGACAAGATTAAAAGTCATCAGACTTTTTCATATTTTGGACCAGATACTCATTTGGTGTATGCTTCAGCGTTTTAACTCCCCGTTTCTTAATTATTAGTTTGTTTCAATTATATTCCCTCCCCTTTTCATTTAAGAAATGCGTAGAATAAACCACGTTGAAACCTCTACAATATTTGGAATTCTTCTTGCGGCAGCGCGGGGATGATCCTTCCTACCTAAGTGTATGCTTCAACCACGTCCTGCACTGACCTGTGGATCTGCAGCAGCCGCCATTAATATATGTCTTTCCTTCACTCTCACCAGGTGAGTACTTCTCTTGGTGGGCAACTCTGTGTAACGTTTGATAAGACCCTATTTGCGCTTTTGTGTCTCCCTCTTTTCTCTGACAGAATGAGCATGTGACATTGTACAATATATGTTCCCAGCTGCTTGATGCCATTTGTAGCGCTGTACTGAGAGATTGCATTTTGCACTGGCTTGCTGGAGGAGGAAGGGTAAGATTAGATGTGCTTATTTGGATATTGGACATTGTTAGAGGTGTGTCTAAAAAAATAAAAATTGTCAAGCAAATTCCTCTTTCCATTCATTAAAACTCTGGCGCTATGACTACAGGGCTATTCTGATTCAAACACTTATTTTTTTTGACCTTACGGGTCACTATATATACTTGTGTTGTGTCTAGAAAAAGTGCTCATTGTGGTCTGCTCAGAATGGAGAAAGTAACTGTATAGAATATCCTGATTTAAATATTGCCAAGTTATAGTGCAAAAAGTCACATGTTTCTCAACATGTCACAAATATTTCTCAATTTTCAAAAAGAAAATTTTCAAAAATATATCTGGACAACCTAAACTTCACCAAGAATTGCAAACTAAAAAAAAGCAAAATAGGCAAACTTATATCAAACTAACCTTATAGAAGATGTAAATTAAAAAGAAAGAATTAGGCACAAGCAAAGAAAACAGGTAAAAAACATCAAAAATAAGTAAAAAAAGGCGGAAAAGCAATATTGCCAAATGTCCACAATCAGAGATTTCACCATAGATCTTTTAGTTTTGTATTGCTATATTCTCCTTTATGTTTTGATGAGTTAAACGTGTCTTTTAAGGCCAAAGCAATTGTCTCATAACTTATACACCATTTCACCCTTTGGACCTGTAACAACTTTATATTAAGTAGATGTCAAAACCCTCCCAGGGCACAATTGTAAATGTACTGCATAAAATTTTAATAAGTAAAATTGAATGTCATACATTTCCTTAAAGCAGGGATGCACAACCTTTTTGCAGGCCACATTATCCTATTAAACCTTTTCCAAAAGCTACAGTAAAAAAAGTGATACACTGGAGACATGTTTGATGTCTAGAAAATGGGTAACATTCTCCTTCATTTGGCCCTTCAAAGAGGAGGAGACCATGAACAAGGGTGTGTGCACACGCTGCGGATTCTGCTGCGGTTCCGCAGCGGATTTGGCTGCTGCGGATCCGCAGCAGTTTCTGCTGCACTGTACAGTACCATAATATCCTATGGATATTAAAAACCACATTGCAGATGGTGCGGATTTTTCCGCGCGGTTTTCCTGCGGTTTCTAAACCGCAGAAAGAATTGACATGTTAATTCTTTCTGCGGATTCCGCAGCAGTTTACCATCTCCTCCATTGTGGAGATGAAAAACCACAGGGCAAAACCGCAGGCTAATCTGCAAATAAAACCGCAGGTCTTTTGACCTGCAGATTTACCTGCGGATTTTACCAAATCCGCGCGGCCAAATCCGCACCCCAATCCGCAGCGTGTGCACGTACCCTAAAAGTTTTCTTCAACATAGAATATAGGATTTGCAAGAACAGTCTAGTTGTGACACTGAGCCACTTCTCACGGACAATGCAAAAGACTAGTCAAAAGGCCAAGTCAGAATTCAGGCAGCAAAGGTCAGAGGTAAGTGGGCAATACAGAAAAATGGTCAAAAGGCACAGTTTGGGGTCAGGAAATAAAGATCTGAATAGCAGAGCACAGAGCACAAGGCACGCATACCGCCGAGCAAAGAAAAGACTGACAATGGTCTGAAAATTGCCAGCCAGCTAAATAGCCAGGTAATCACCCAGAATGGGTGACAACTGGAGAAAACCCAGAAAGCCCAGTCAGATTGGACAACGTAGCAGTCACACATAATACTGACAGCCCAGCACACCATCTTTTAACCCTTTTATATTCCTAACAAAAATTTGGTTCCAAAATTGTTCTTATGGAAAGTAGACATGTGGAAATGTTATTTATTGACTATTTTGTGTGACATATCTCTGTGATTTAAGGGCATGAAATTTCAAAGTTTGAAAATTGCTAAATTTTCCAAATTTTTGCGAAATTTCCGTGTTTTTCAAAATAAACACAAGTCATATCAAAGAAATTTTACCACTATAATAAAGTATAATATGTCATGAAAAAACATTCTCAGAATTATCAGGATCCATTGAAGCATTCCAGAGTTATCTATATATATAAGAGGCATCATGATTACTCGCTAATCCCACCCCCCTGCACAGTAGCTCTGCCCCCAACCCCATTACCACACACAATCCCGCCCCCAGCACATTACCACACACAATCCCGCCCCCCACCACATTACCACACACAATCCCGCCCCCATCACATCACCACACATAATCCCGCCCCCCACAACATCACCACACATAATTCCACCCCCCCAACACATCACCACACATAATCCCGCCCCCCACCACATCACCACACATAATCCTGCCCCCCACCACATCACCACACATAATCCCGCCCCCCCACCAGCTAATTGGTGCATTTGGTTCATTGTTGATAACCAATCCTACGATTTTGTCGATATTGTTGTTGTCGATGAGCTACTGCTTCATTGTCCGGATTTTCCTGCGGCCTGTGAGATGGACCTGGTGACTCTTCTTGGCTCATTCTGTTTGGGAGAATGCGGATGCAATTAAATGTATGTTTACCTTGGCTGAAGTGGTTGAATTACATAGAAAGGAAGTGCGGCGTGTGGTAATGTTGGGGGCGGAGCCTCGTGTGGTAATGTGTGGGGACGGAGCCTCATGTGGTAATGTGTGGGGACGGAGCCTCGTGTGGTAATGTGGGGGGACAGAGCCTCGTGTGGTAATGTGTGGGGATGCAGCCTCGTGTGGTAATGTGTGAGGATGGAGCCTCGTGTGATAATGTGTTGGGACGGAGCCTCGTGTCGTAATGTGTGGGGACGGAGCCTTGTGTGGTAATGTGTGGGGACGGAGCCTCATGTGGTAATGTGTGGGGACGGAGCCTCGTGTGGTAATGTGTGGGGACGGAGCCTCGTGTGGTAATGTGGGGGGACGGAGCCTCGTGTGGTTGTGGTAATGTGCGGGGAGGCAGATCTCACCAGCGACATAGCAGCAGTCGGGGGTTGCTACTTACGTGTCAGACGCGGCGATCCTGATGTCTTCCCGCCCGCATCCACGTGTCGCTTGTCATCACAGCAGGAAGCTGACGACGAGAAACGGTCCAGGACGTTCTTGCGCGATCAGCGATAACCAGCGGGGGGAGCGGTCAGAGGTAAGTATCAGACATAGCGATATCGCTAGAAATATCGCTATAACGTCACAAAAACTAGTGTCGTTATAGCGATATTGCTAGCGATATTGCTAGCGATATCGCTTAGTGTGACAGGTCCTTTAGTTTTGAGAATCAATCTAGGGATCTATGTGATAGATTTTTAAACAGAGGCTATTGTGAGAAAATTATTTATAGAGGCCACAGAAGGGCTAAATTCTCCAAAAGATTAGATTTTCTCTACCAACGCAAAGAACAAAAACAGAATGATACAGTTACAGTCATGGCCAAAAGTATTGACACCCCTGCAATTCTGTCAGATAATATTCAGTTTCTTCCTGAAAATGATTGCAAACACAAATTCTTTGGTGTTATTATCTTCATTTAATTTGTCTTAAATGAAAAAGCACAAAAGAGAATGAAGCAAAAAGCAAAACATTGATCATTTCACACAAAACTCCAAAAATGGGCCGGACAAAAGTATTGGCACCCTCAGCCTAATACTTGGTTGCACAACCTTTAGCCAAAATAACTGCGACCAACCGCTACCGGTAACCATCAATGAGTTTCTTACAATGCTCTGCTGGAATTTTAGACCATTCTTCTTTGGCAAACTACTCCAGGTCCCTGATATATGAAGGGTGCCTTCTCCAAACTGCCATTTTTAGATCTCTCCACAGGTGTTCTATGGGATTCAGGTCTGGACTCATTGCTGGCCACCTTAGAAGTCTCCAGTGCTTTCTCTCAAACCATTTTCTAGTGCTTTTTGAAGTGTGTTTTGGGTTATTGTCCTGCTGGAAGACCCATGACCTCTGAGGTAGACCCAGCTTTCTCACACTGGGTCCTTAATTATGCTGCAAAATTTGTTGGTAGTCTTCTGACTTCATAATGCCATGCACACGGTCAAGCAGTCCAGTGCCAGAGGCAGCAAAGCAACCCCAAAACATCAGGGAACCTCCGCCATGTTTGACTGTAGGGACCGTGTACTTTTCTTTGAATGCCTCTTTTTTCTCCTGTAAACTCTATGTTGATGCTTTTGCCCTAAAAGCTCTACTTTTGTCTCATCTGACCAGAGAACATTCTTCCAAAATGTTTTAGGCTTTTTCAGGTAAGTTTTGGCAAACTCCAGCCTGGCTTTTTTATGTCTCGGGGTAAGAAGTGGAGTCTTCCTGGGTCTCCTACCATACAGTCCCTTTTCATTCAGATGCCGACGGATAGTACGGGTTGACACCATTGTACCCTTGGACTGCAGGACAGCTTTAACTTGTTTGGATGTTAGTGGAGGTTCTTTATCCAACATCCGCACAATCTTGCGTTGAAATCTCTTGTCAATTTTTCTTTTCCGGCCACATCTAGGGAGGTTAGCCACAGTGCCATGGGCTTTAAACTTCTTGATGACACTGCGCACGGTAGACACAGGAACATTCAGATCTTTGGAGATGGACTTGTAGCCTTGAGATTGCTCATGCTTCCTCACAATTTGGTTTCTCAAGTCCTCACACAGTTCTTTGGTCTTCTTTCTTTTCTCCGTGCTCAATGTGGTACACACAAGGACACAGGACAGAGGTTGAGTCAACTTTAATCCATGTCAACTGGCTGCAAGTGTGATTTAGTTATTGCCAACACCTGTTAGGTGCCACAGGTAAGTTATAGGTGCTGTTAATTACACAAATTAGAGAAGCATCACATGATTTATTGGAACAGTGCCAATACTTTTGTCCACCCTCTTTGTTATGTTTGGTGTGGAATTATATCCAATTTGGCTTTAGGACAATTCTTTTTGTGTTTTTTCATTTAAGACAAATTAAATGAAGGTAATAATACCAAAGAATTTGTGTTTGCAATCATTTTCAGGAAGAAACTGAGTATTATCTGACAGAATTGCAGGGGTGTCAATACTTTTGGCCATGACTGTAAATTTATTTCCACCTTCAATGCCAGGAATGGATAAATGTGAAAAGGTTTAAAACAGTACTGGAATTTTTTACCGTTAGGCCAAATCCTAGATTCCACAAAATCCAATGAAAACTTATCAACGATGATGTAATTTAAAGATGTCTTGGAAAAAAGCCACTATGAAGTACCACAAACAATATTTAGTTCTAAAGGCACTACTTGGGGATGCTGCCCATGTGGATCCTGTGTTTGGTGCCCAAATATTGAAACCACAAACACTTTCACTGACTCTTCTAACACTAAAATCTACAAGATTACCCATAATATCAGTTGTAATATCAGAGGGGTAATCTACAGTGCGCATTGTCCCTGCAACAAAATCTATGTGGGCCTCACAGCAAGAGAACTCAAACGGCGAACCAGAGAGCACGTGTTGGATATAAGAGCAGCAGAGGAAACAAAAGATTACGGAATTGAAGACACTTCTATGTCATTTCAAATTGTTCCATAATTGTCATGCTTCTAAATTAAAGGTAAGTGGAATAGACAAAAATAGACAAAATCAAGGTAATCATAAGGGGAGGAGAGTGGAAACAAATCCTGGCCCAAAGAGAAGTGAGATGGATTATCATTCTCAATACCATGGCTCCACAAGGTATAAACGAAACAGTCAGTTTTGCACCCTATTTATAAATATTAATATAAAATATTGTGACTCATACACCCTTTGTCTTTTGATCATTGTTTTATTGTAATCCTGTTTTAGTTTTTATTGGTTTTAATACATGTTTTCTAATTTTTTTCTCTTACGCTGTCTAAATGATGGACACTGGCACTTTTTGTATTTATGTCCTTGTCATGTCGGACGCTGTTCACACCACAGCATCCGGCAGGCAGAGGTAGTTCCACCTCCAGCCACTATAGCCTCAGTGGCGCCGGTTTGATCTTCAGGCTCTCGGGGGTTAATCCTGCTGGAGACCAGGTTGGAAGGTTAGTCACGCCCACGGTCTTTAAATAGTCATACTGGCATATGGGCGTCGCCGATTATAGCTTGTGTTTCATACCAAGTGGTTCCGGTCTGGAGTGGAGGTGTTCAAGAGAGAGAGATTCATATCTGGTGTTGTATGATCCGTCGTTATCCTTTCTCCTTCCCATATTTGTGTTTAGTTGTGCCCTGTTCACATTACTGTTTATTCCTGTGTGTGTGCGGCGCAGTGCAGTTTAAGTTCTCCCTGTCTGTCATTATTTGTGTGGGAGCTTTGGTGGTGTGACTCCTCACTGGGTGGAGGGTGGAGGGTTAAGTGCAGGGCTGAGCAGGAGATAAGGAAAGGTCGGAGGCTCAGGCATTTGCACCTTCAGCAAAAACCCTGGGTTGAGGGTCAGACAGGGTTTCCCCTAGTAAAAGGGACACCACAGGGGCCCCGGGTATTTCAGCCTTAGTTGAACTAAGCCCCCATGACATTATAATCGGCCCACATTTTTTCAGGAGTCCATGGATCCATTAGATTCCATAACCCGCCAGTTGGCGGCGCTGTCCATACAGGTCTCCGAGTTGAAAGGGGCAGTTCAGCAGCAGGGCCTGGTAGTAGCAAAGGTGCAAACGGCATCTGCAGGTATCGGTGCAGAGCCGAAGTTTCCGCTGCCAGAACGATTTTCAGGCGATCGCAGCAAATTTGTCGTATTTCGGGAGGCCTGCAAATTATACTTCCGCATGCGGCCAATATCCTCAGGTAATGAGGCCCAGCGAGTAGGGCTGGTGTTGTCATTACTGAGTGGTGACCCCCAAGCATGGGCATTTTCCTTACCAGCTGACTCTGCTACATTTCATTCGGTCGATAATGTTTTTTCTGCCCTCGGGCTCATTTACGATGACCCTGACCGACTGGCTCTAGCGGAATCTAAAATCCGCGCCCTCCGCCAGGGGGAGCGCTTGGCAGAAGACTATTGTTCGGAATTTCGCCGCTGGGCTGTAGACACACAGTGGAATGACCCAGCACTGCGGAGCCAGTTTATTCATGGGGTATCAGGGAGGGTGAAACAAGCCCTCCTGATGTATGAGACTCCGGCATCATTGGAGTCTGCCATGAGTTTGGTGATACGTATTGATCGCCGTTTTCGTCAGGGGGCACAGGAGACGCTACCTCTGGGGGAAAACAGAGGTGCAGGTGTGGTTGAAGTAGATGAGTCCCCTGAACCTATGCAGATTGCTGGCGTGGCACAGGTTCAGCCTCGCGCTCCGGGATTCCGGAAGCCCGGAGCATGTTTCTACTGTGGTAAAGGAGGTCATTATGTTAACGTTTGCCCGGTACTACCTAAGAGGGTCACACCGGCGGAAAACTGTTAAGCTCAGAGGGTATGGAGGAGACCCAACTGAGCGTATGCATATCCTCCATGATGGTATCTCAATGTATGCTCCCTGCCAAGGTTATTATCGCCGGCAGAGAGCTACCTATATCAGTGTTTGTGGATAGCGGTTCCGCCACCAATCTCATAGATGAGGAGTTTGCACACACCGCCGGGTTTAAGATCGAAAAACTTCCTCACCCCATACAGGTGGTGACCATTAATGCTGTTCCCCTCCCTCAAGGGGAGATTACTGAGTTTGTGGCAGAGGTGAAACTCCACATTGGGGTCCTACATTCTGAGTCGGTTACATGTAGGGTCCTCCGTAATCTCCCAGCTCAAATGGTCCTGGGTTTTCCATGGCTGTCCAGGCACAACCCGGTAATTGATTGGAAAACTCAGGACATAGTACAATGGAGTGGTTTCTGCCAAGACAATTGCTTGGCCACATGTGTGTCCGCCGTGACGCCCAGCCTGCCGGAGGCTTTGCAGGATTTCGCGGATGTTTTCTCTGAGAAGGGTTGCTCAGAACTGCCTCCACATAGAGCCTATGACTGTGCTATTAGGTTAAAACCCGGGGCCAAATTACCTAAGGCCAGGATGTTTAATATTTCTGGTCCTGAGAGACAAGCTCTGAAAGACTACATCGCGGAGAGTCTGAGCAAAGGTCACATCCGGCCTTCGTCCTCGCCTGTAGCCGCGGGGTTTTTCTTCATTAAGAAGAAAGATGGGGGGTTACGCCCGTGTCTGGATTTCCGAGAGTTAAACCAGATTACTATCCGTGATCCCTACCCAATGCCGTTGATCCCGGATTTGTTCAACCAGGTAGCGGGGGCGAAATGGTTTTCCAAGCTGGACCTCAGGGGGGCGTATAACCTCATAAGGGTCCGTCAGGGGGATGAGTGGAAGATGGCGTTTAACACTCCTGAGGGTCATTTTGAGAGTCTGGTTATGCCGTTTGGGTTGACCACCGCGCCTGCCGTTTTCCAACATTTTATTAATGATGTATTTGCTCATGTCCTGGGGAGATTTGTGATTGTATACCTGGATGATATCCTCATTTATTCTAGCGATCGGGACACTCATTTGGAGCATGTTAGGCAGGTGTTACAGTTGCTCCGGGAGAACCAGCTCTATGCTAAGCTGGAAAAATGTTTATTTTTTGTCCAGGAGTTGCCCTTTTTGGGATATATTGTGTCCGCAGCCGGTTTTAAAATGGACACCGCTAAGGTGCAAGCGGTGTTGCAATGGGAGAGGCCGGAGAGTCTGAAAGCACTCCAGCGGTTCCTTGGGTTTGCGAATTATTATAGGAAATTTATAAAACACTTTTCGACTGTCGCCAAACCGCTCACGGACATGACAAAGAAGGGTGCCGATCTGGCGAACTGGCCTGAGGTGGCTATACGTGCATTTGAGCGTCTGAAGAATAGTTTTGCTTCAGCCCCCATTCTGGTGCAACCAGACGTGTCTAAACCTTTTGTGGTAGAGGTTGATGCGTCGGAGGTGGGAGTGGGGGCAGTACTGTCTCAAGGCTCGTCCTTGAGCGAGATGCATCCATGCGCCTACTTCTCCAAGAAGCTGTCGCCGCCCGAACGGAATTATGATATCAGCAACAGGGAGTTGTTGGCCATCAAACTGGCTTTTGAGGAATGGCGACACTTCTTGGAGGGGGCGGCTCACCAGGTCACAGTTATCACCGACCATAAGAATCTGCTCTACCTGGAGTCGGCCAAGCGTCTGTCTCCTAGGCAGGCTCGCTGGGCATTGTTTTTTACTCGTTTCAATTTTCTTGTGACGTACCGTCCCGGGGCTAAAAACACCAAGGCGGATGCTTTGTCTAGGTGTTTTCCGGGGGGAGAACCTCGGGAAGAGCCGGTACCCATCCTCCAGAAAGGGGTAGTGGTCTCGGCTCTCACGACTGAGGTAGAGGCGGAGATTGTCGAGGCCCAAGAGGAGGTACCACCAGGACTTCCCGCCAACAAATCATTTGTACCCCTGCATCTTCGGCCTAAGGTGTTGAAGGAACACCACGATTCGGTACTGGCTGGTCACCCAGGGGTGAAGGGCACCTTAGAGCTGGTATCGCGTCGTTTCTGGTGGCCCAAAATCCGGCAGGACGTGGTCTCGTACGTGGCAGCTTGCATCACGTGCGCTAGGGCAAAGTCACCCCGAACCCGTCCTGCTGGCACGCTACAGCCTCTGGGGGTACCCAATAGGCCATGGACAGAAATCTCCATGGATTTTATCACTGACTTGCCAGCCTCGGCAGGGAACACGGTCATCCTGGTGGTGGTTGACCGTTTTTCAAAGATGGCGCATTTTGTGGCGTTGTCCTCTTTGCCCAATGCTAAGACGTTGGCTCAGGTATTTGTGAAGGAGGTGGTCAGACTCCACGGAGTACCGTCTGACATAGTATCTGATAGGGGTACGCAATTTGTGGCGAGGTTTTGGAAAGCTTTTTGCTCTAGGTTGGGGATCAAGTTGTCACATTCATCGGCGTTTCATCCACAGTCTAATGGACAAACTGAGCGCATGAACCAAAATCTAGAACAGTATTTACGATGCTTTGTGTCCGACAACCAGGAGGAGTGGTCTACTTTCCTTCCTCTGGCCGAATTCGCATTAAATAATCACCGCCAAGAGTCATCAGGAGAGTCTCCATTCTTTTGTGTGTACGGTCAACATCCTCAGTTTTGTACCTTACGTCAGGGTGACTCCGGGGGTGTCCCGGAGGAGGATCAGCTAGGAGCCCAATTGTCATCAGTCTGGAGGCGGGTGAAACAGCGTTTGTTGAGCATGAGTGCCAGGTACAAACGGGTGGCTGACAGTAGACGCGTGCCAGGTCCGGACCTGTGTGTGGGTGAATGGGTGTGGTTAGCTACGAAGAACATAAAACTCAAAATCCCATCTTTAAAACTGGGTCCAAGGTTTATTGGGCCTTTTAGGATTTCTGCCATCATTAACCCAGTGGCTTATCGGTTGGAACTTCCTGCGGTGTACAGAATACATAACGTTTTTCACAGGGCTTTATTGAAAAAGGTGGTAGGCTTGGTGGACACGACGCCGATGCCACCTCCAGTCATGGTGGATGGCGAGTTAGAGTTCGAGGTCGCCAAGGTGGTGGACTCTCGAGTAGTACGCCGTACTCTTCAGTATTTGGTGCACTGTCGGGGGTATGGTCCAGAGGAGAGGTCTTGGGTTCCAGCCTCAGACATACATGCGGATCGGCTGGTCAGTTCTTTTCACTGTCGTCATCCGGACAAGCCGGGTCCTATGAGTCTTGAGGGCCCTGGGGTCCCTCGTAGAAGACGGGGTACTGTCATGTCGGACGCTGTTCACACCACAGCATCCGGCAGGCAGAGGTAGTTCCACCTCCAGCCACTATAGCCTCAGTGGCGCCGGTTTGATCTTCAGGCTCTCGGGGGTTAATCCTGCTGGAGACCAGGTTGGAAGGTTAGTCACGCCCACGGTCTTTAAATAGTCATACTGGCATATGGGCGTCGCCGATTATAGCTTGTGTTTCATACCAAGTGGTTCCGGTCTGGAGTGGAGGTGTTCAAGAGAGAGAGATTCATATCTGGTGTCGTATGATCCGTCGTTATCCTTTCTCCTTCCCATATTTGTGTTTAGTTGTGCCCTGTTCACATTACTGTTTATTCCTGTGTGTGTGCGGCGCAGTGCAGTTTAAGTTCTCCCTGTCTGTCATTATTTGTGTGGGAGCTTTGGTGGTGTGACTCCTCACTGGGTGGAGGGTGGAGGGTTAAGTGCAGGGCTGAGCAGGAGATAAGGAAAGGTCGGAGGCTCAGGCATTTGCACCTTCAGCAAAAACCCTGGGTTGAGGGTCAGACAGGGTTTCCCCTAGTAAAAGGGACACCACAGGGGCCCCGTTTATTTCAGCCTTAGTTGAACTAAGCCCCCGTGACAGTCCTGTAAATATTTAGTTTTTATTTCACATTATAACCTTATAATAAGATTTAAGATCACACTGTTGTTCTTTCATCCATCATCATCTTATCATTATATTTTACTTGTTATTTTCGTTCACACAAAGCAATAATTTTATTAATATATTTTTGTTATAATATTATCCAATAATTAGTTACCTATATACACTCTGGATACATAGATTATGTCAATACACAATTAATATTATTTTTCTCACCTTTTTAATTTTTAGTTACGGTATTAATTATTTCTTAGTATCTTTGCTAATCTTTTATTTCTTGTCAGTGGTATTTCAGTGCTATATGGATTTCCCTAACATTCACATTAGCACAATGTCACTCCTTATTATAATTTTATATTTCTTTATTTCACTCTACTTCAATCCAATTGAGTTCCACATAATCCACACGCTTCTTTCTTTCTAATTCCAACATGGGGGGTTTTGAACATGATTTTCATGTATTCCTTGCTTTACTCAGTGGAACACATACTTAACTCATGTTCACCTGCCACTGCGTTCCAACATGATGCTTCCTGTGGTCCTCGATACATCTGGCTTCCACTGCGAAACGCATACCTAGATCACTTCTGTCCTGGGTGACAAACTTCTAGGCGACGTGTCTCTCGGTCGGAAGTAATTAGGGCGGTAACCATGCAGGGTCAGACAACTCGCGCCCCCACAACAGCGGATGCAGCTCAGGCTAATAAGCCACTGTCCATTCGATTGGTTAGCTTTAATTCAAAAAGCCCACTCCTCTGTTTCCTTTTGTCCCTGGTCAAAGCTTTGGTGAAACGCATGTTGAGCACATCACTGAGAACAAGTATGCATCATCCAACTTGCCAATAACATTTTACACCTACTTCCAACATTCCTAAAGCACCAGCCACTTTATAGCACTTTTTACTTTGTAGCAGACATGTACAGCTCAGTGTGCACTTTAACTACTATGTGCCACATATTAACTTGAACTAAATAGTTACAATGTTATGGCTACAATCTATTAAATGTGCATTAATAGTCACTTATGGTTTAATCTACCTAATTGTGCATTTATATCCTGGCTGGTATTTGCCTTTAAATGATTTAACTTAATATTCATATTGCCTGAGTGATTCTTTTCTTTGGTGCCGCTATACATTCCTTTTCATCAGTATTTATTTAATTATCAATTATTATTGTATTATTTATTCAATTTATTACAATTTTCAGACTTGATATTTAAATTCTGATGAAATATGGATACCTGGAAAATTGACTTTTATGCTTCACTGATGTTGGAGTATACACTCACTGGCCACTTTATTAGGTACACCTGTCCAACTGTGTGTTAAGACTTAATTTCTAATCAGCCAATCACATGGCGGCAACTCAGTGCATTTAGGCATGTAGACATGGTCAAGACAATCTCCTGCAGTTCAAACCGAGCATCAGTATGGGGAAGAAAGGTGATTTGAGTGCCTTTGAACGTGGCATGATTGTTGGTGCCAGAAGGGTTGGTCTGAGAATTTCAGAAACTGCTGATCTACTGGGATTTTCACGCACAACCATCTCTAGGGTTTACAGAGAATGGTCCGAAAAAGAAAAAAAATCCAGGGAGCGGCAGTTCTGTGGCCGGAAATGCCATGTTGATGCCAGAGGTCAGAGGAGAATGGGCAGACTGGTTCGAGCTGATAGAAAGGCAACAGTGACTCAAATTGCCACCCGTTACAACCAAGGTGGCCAGAAGAGCATCTCTGAACGCACAGTGCGTCGAACTTTGAGGCAGATGGGCTACAGCAGCAGAAGACCACACTGGGTACCACTCCTCTCAGCTAAGAACAGGAAACTGAGGCTACAATTTGCACAAGCTCATCGAAATTGGACAGTAGAAGATTGGAAAAACGTTGCCTGGTCTGATGAGTCTCGATTTCTGCTGCGACATTCGGATGGTAGGGTCAGAATTTGGCGTAAACAACTTGAAAGCATGGATCCATCCTGCCTTGTATCAACGGTTCAGGCTGGTGGTGGTGGTGTCATGGTGTGGGGAATTTTTTCTGGGCACTCTTTGGGCCCCTTGGTACCAATTGAGCATCGTTGCAACGCCACAGCCTACCTGAGTATTGTTCCTGACCATGTCCATCCCTTTATGACCACAATGTACCCAACATCTGATGGCTACTTTCAGCAGGATAATGCGCCATGTCCTAAAGCTCGAATCATCTCAGATTGGTTTCTTGAACATGACAATGAGTTTACTGTACTCAAATGGCCTCCTCAGTCACCAGATCTCAATCCAATAGAGCATCTTTGGGATGTGGTGGAACGGGAGATTCGCATCAGGGATGTGCAGCCGACAAATCTGCGCCAACTGTGTGATGCCATCATGTCAATATGGTCCAAAATCTCTGAGGAATGCTTCCAGCACCTTGTTGAATCTCTGCCACGAAGAATTGAGGCAGTTCTGAAGGCAAAAGGGGGTCCAACCCCTTACTAGCATGGTGTACCTAATAAAGTGGCCAGTGAGTGTATATACTATAATGATAAATTTGTCACTTGCACCTCTCGTGCCATTATTCCTCTTCCTGTTGAGTTTTTGTTTAGTCATTATTTTCCAATGATTTTAAAAAATTGAAAATAAATATTTAAATTTTATTTATTTGTTGTCGAGTTTCATACTTATAGGTTGTATATTCATGAATGGTCACACAACACTAACCTATTTCTTGTTTAAGTGTTAGTAAAACATTCACATTTTATTTCTATTTTTTTTTGTTTAAATTACCCTTGACTAAAAAGGCAACCTATCCTTAACATGCAACATTGCTAAGTATACATTGGTTCACATCCTGAAAGAAGCATGCAGCAACTGCATGCAGTATGTTTGTGGGGTGTATGGTTGCTTAGTTGGGCTATTAAAACAAGTATTCAGAATTTTAAAGGTTAAAAGAAAAATGTTGCCAAATTGCACTGCCTTGTTTAACCCCTTAGTGACAACCAATACGTCTTTTTACTGTCCTGAGATATAAAAGATGTTAGGCGTCGGGTTCCTGCCACTGCACAGCAGGAATCCACAGCCTTGCACCCAGCGGTCTCGCATTCTTCTTCAGCCGCAGAGGAGCCTGCTCAGCAGATTCGTCGGTCCCGGCGCTCTGCCCAGGCCAACTCCGTGGGTTTGCTTGCTACTGCCCCCTCAGGCACAGCTATGACAATGCATGCTGCTCAGCATCGAGATTCTCCAGGGACTAAGTCCTCATGTCGGGCCACTGAGCATGCCCGTGGAGTGATCTCCCATTGGAGATCGAGGGTCACGTGCTCAGGTCCTGCTCGTGTTCGGATTGGCCCATCCGAGAAGCCAGGAAGGTCCCGGACGCCCGTGGCTATAAAAGGTTCGCATGGCCGCTCGCCCATGCACTAGGATAGACTGTATTTACAGACTATGAGGTGTGAAAGATGTATGCACGTATGAATGTATCTGGTGATTGACTCATTATGAAACCCCTACCCTTGGTACGCATGTATTGTGCAGCCTAGCCTGCTAGCGCCCAGGCTTAGGTGTAGGTAGGTCAGGGTTTGAGTCAAACATTGGTCCTCACCAGTGATCCAGCACGCCTCAGTGCACGTGCTCCACACTCCTCTGCCAGCGTCTTTAGCGGCGCTTGTGGCAGCGACGCCGTGCGCTCAGTGGGCCTAGAGGGACTCTAACCCCGTGTCCTTGGGTTAGCATTCTGTGGCCGTAGACTGTGCGCTCTTTTAGCCGAGCTCTGTGAGCACAAACAGGCTCCGGCGTTTATGTTCAGCGGTAGTGCGGCTCTGTGAAGCAACTGAGTCCGCCTCTGTGCACACCGTGTGTGTTCTAATAGTATACCGCCATATAGCATCCGCCATTACTGAGCAGCAGGTTACCACCCCTGCACGGTGGACCCCGGGCTGCAAACGCACCTTATTACCATCTTTATTATTTGGTGCGTTCCGCCAGCCCTAACATTATCCTAACGCCAGGGTCTGGCTAGTAATGGCAGATGAACAGCGACTGCTGTAGTACATCCGGCAGCTGCAGGGCAGGTTGGCGGCTCTCAAGCGTTCAGCCTCAGCTGCGGATGTTACTGCGGTCGCTGTTCAGGCAGCCACAGAGGCTGTCTCCCGTGTGACCACAGCCATCCCTGCTCGGACTTTGTCCCGCCTCCCGCTGCCCGAGAAGTTCTCGGGTGATAGTGCTTCTTGTAGGGGTTTCATAAGCCAGTGCTCTATACACCTGGAGCTGCTTGCCGCATGATTCCCCTCTAAGCTGGCTAAAGTGGGATTTATTATTTCCATCTTGTCGGGCAGGGCTTTGGAGTGGGCCACACCGCTGTGGAAGTGTGGTGATCATGTGGTGCAGAGTGTCTTGCGGTTTTTGGACACTCTGAAGCAGGTCTTCCTGGGACCACGAGTCACCCATGACACCACGCTCCGGCTGCTGGCATTGCCACAGGGCTCGTCCATGGTCAGCCACTTTGCCATCCAGTTCTGGACTCTGGCCTCAGAGTTAGAGTGGTCAGATAAGGTCCTCATTCTGGCATTCTGGAGAGGTTTGGCTGGCCATGTGAAGGACGCTCTGGCCACCAGGGAGATTCCCGCTACACTGGAGGAGCTTATCACTGTCTCCACCTGTATAGATCTTCGCTTCGCCGAGCGAAGGTTGGAGCGGGACCAGTGTAGGCAGGTTTTCACCCAGTTTTGCTAAACTCTGGAATCTTCCGATCGGGCGTCCGAGCATCAGGGGGCTTCCCGTGAGGGATTCAGGCCTCGGTCCGCTCGAGCTCCTGTGAGCTGTCATGTTTGCCAGCAGTCCGGTCACCTTGCCAACCGGTGCCCACAGCAGCTGGGAGAACACTCACGCGTAGTGGCCGTAGGAGGCGGTGCACTAGAATCAGCAACATTTTCCTCCAAGCTGTCCTTTAAGGGGACACTTGAGTTTGATTCTTCCTCTCTGGTGGTGGAGGTTTGCATGGAATCCGGGGCAGAGGGCAATTTTATGTCATCAGCCTTCGCTCAATGGCACGCTATAGCCCTGGTTATGATATCTACACCAGTCACCGTCAGAGTGGTGAACGGCGCCACTCTACCCTCACAGATAACCCACCAGACCGTCCCCTTGTTACTCTCAGTGGATCCATCTCATCAGGAGACGATATCCCTCCTCGTCATGCCCGAGGGTATTGACCAGGTACTTCTAGGGGTCCCCTGGCTGCGGCACCACTCCCCCCATATAGAGTGGTCCTCAGGGAGGATTATTGGGTGGAGTGTTATGAATGGGTCACTGAGGAAAAAAAGGCAAAACAAGCTAAGTCACAGAAAACCAGAGAGGTTGGCATCTATGCAGATTGCAGATCCCTGATCTTACTGCACAACTAGCAGCAGCCGTGGAGCGTACCTACAATGATACTAGACGCCTCCGCATGGCCGGAGGGCTAAATAAGCCTAAAGCAAGAAAAGGGGAAAACTAACTGCCCCAGAGCAGACCCCAAAGGAAAGACAGCCCCCACACATGTATTGACGGTGAAACAAGATGAAAGTACAAACACAGGCAGGAAAATAGGCTGAGCAAACAATGGGGCCCAAACTAACTAGAAAGGAAAGGAAAGGGAAAGACACTGTCTGCAACCTGCAAAAAACCCTACAAAAATAATGTCCAACACTTCTGATAGCAAAATTAACCCTGAAGTCACTAGACTTCTCCCACTATATCAGCACTCTGAAATATTCTGAGACAGAGCAAAAAGATGCCAAACTAGTAAGGGACAAAAAGCAAATTGGCAAAATAAGAGTGGAAATTCAGCACAGCCCCCAGCCGGGGCTGGCTGACCACACAAAAACTGAATAGACCAACAAAATCAAGTGTGAACATTAGCAGAAAAACTTAGCTTTAGATGACTGGAACAGAGCTGAAAACCAAGAGCTGACAAGCCAGAAGGAATCACCAGAAACTGAATAGGGCATCGGCTGTCTTAAATCCAATCTGAGATTCCTGAGGTCCAATCGTCATCCTCATTCTCAGGTGGCAGATCTCCACCGATCAAATCAGCCTCACTACCTCCTGTTACCACCAGAGGGAGTCCGGAAGGAGAACTCACAACTGGTGAACCAGAGAATGAACTCACAACAGTGCCCCCCCTTGAGGACGGGTCACCGAATCCTCATCCACGCCACCAGACCGACCAGGATGGGCCCGGTGAAAAGCACGAACCAATCTATTGGCATGAATATCAGAGGCAGAGACCCAAGAATTATCCTCCTGACCATAACCCTTCCATTTGACCAAATACTGGAGTCTCCGTCTAACCAAACGAGAATCCAATATTTTCTCTACCTCATATTCCACATTGCCTTCAACCAACACAGGGTCAGGAGGTGCTGCCATAGGCACCACTGGCTCAACAAACCTCTTCAACAGAGATTTGTGAACTACATTATGGATCTTGAACGTAACTGGAAGAGCCAATCGAAACGAAACAGGATTAAGAATTTCCAAAATCTTATAAGGACAAATAAATCTTGGCTTAAATTTAGGAGATGCAACCTTCATAGGAATATTCTTAGACGACAACCAAACCATATCACCCACTTTAAACCGGGGACCAATGGTCCTATGCCGGTTGGAAAATCGCTGGGCCTTTTCCTGAGAGAGTGACAACTTATCCACCACTTGGTCCCTTATCTGCTGCATTCTCTTAACCACAGTGTCCACACCTGGGCAGGACGAAGATTCCACTTGCCCTGAAGAGAATCAAGGATGAAACCCAAAATTACAAAAAAAGGGTGACATCAAAGAGGCAGAACTAGCTTTATTGTTCAGTGCGAATTCGGCCAAGGGCAAAAATGAGACCCAATCATCCTGATCAGCAGATATAAAACATCTCAAATTAAGACTCCAAGGTCTGGTTTGTTCTCTCAGTCTGTCTATTGGTCTGGGAATGAAACGCGGAGGAGAAGGATAACGGAATTCCCAGATTGGAACAAAAGGCTTTCCAGAATCTGGAAGCAAACTTGACTCCTCTGTCGGACACAATGTTCTCAGGAATCCCATGTAACCGAAGCACCTGTTGTAAAAACAAGGGCACCAACTCAGCGGAAGATGGCAACTTTGGGAGAGGTACAAGATGGACCATCTTCGAAAATCTATCACAAATCACCCAGATAACAGTCATTCTCTGAGAGACAGGAAGATCAGAAATAAAATCCATTGAGATATGGGTCCATGGCCTCTTGGGCACCGGCAAGGGCATCAGCAACCCACTAGAATGAGAACAGGGTTTAGACCGAGAACAAGTCCGACAGGACTGTACAAAATTCCTGACATCACGAGATAAGGCAGGCCACCAAAAGGACCGACTCACCAAATCTCTGGTACCAAAAATACCTGGATGACCAGCCAATGCGGAGCAATGAATTTCAGACATCACTCTCTTTCTCCACTGGTCAGGAACATACAATTTTCCCATAGGGCAACGCTTAGGTTTATCCTCCTGAAAATCCTCCAGGGCGCGTCTCAAATTGGGTGAAATGGCAGAAAGAACTACCCCTTCACCTAGGATGGTAGTAGGCTCGGTCACACTAAGAATCGGCAAAGAAACTCCTAGAAAGGGCGTCTGCCTTAACATTCTTAGCGCCCGGAAGAAAAGAGACCACAAAATTAAAACGTGTGAAAAATAAGGCCCATCTAGCCTGTCTAGGATTCAAGCGTTTGGCCGACTCCAGATAAATCAAATTCTTGTGATCGGTGAGGACCACAACTTGATGTCTAGCTCCCTCCAACCAATGTCTCCACTCCTCAAATGCCCACTTCATGGCCAACAATTCCCGATTCCCCACGTCATAGTTGCATTCAGATGGGGAGAACTTTCGAGAAAAGAAGGCACAGGGATTCATCTTAGAAGTCACAGGGTCTTTTTGGGACAAAACAGCTCCTGCACCAATCTCAGAAGCATCTACCTCCACCTGAAATGGAAGTGAGACATCAGGTTGCCGTAAAACTGGAGCTGAAGTAAATCTCTGCTTAAGCTCCTGAAATGCTGAGATAGCCTCAGGAGACCAATTCAGCACATCAGCGCCCTTCTTCGTCAGATCAGTCAGTGGTTTGACAATACCAGAAAAATTACCTATAAATTTACGATAGAAATTAGCAAAACCCAAAAACTTCTGGAGGGCCTTCAAAGAAGTAGGCTGAACCCAATCATAAATGGCCTGTACCTTGGCCGGGTCCATTTCAATAGTCGACGGAGATAAGATAAATCCCAAAAATGAAATCCTCTGTACACCAAAGAGGCATTTCGATCCCTTAACAAACAGGGAATTCTCCCTCAAAATCCAGAACACAGTCCGGACGTGTTCCACATGAGAATCCCAATCACTAGAAAAGATCAAAATATCATCCAGATAGATGATCAAAAACTTATCCACAAAGTCACGGAAAATATCATTCATAAAGGACTGGAAGACAGAAGGGGCATTAGTGAGCCCAAAAGGCATCACCAGGTACTCAAAATGTCCCTCCGGAGTATTAAACGCCGTCTTCCATTCATCCCCGTGCTTGATGCGAATAAGATTATACGCCCCCCTGAGGTCAAGCTTAGTAAGCCAGCAGGCACTCTTAACTCTGGAGAATAAATCAGACATCAGAGGTAACGGGTACTGATATTTAACCGTCATCTTGTTAAGGGAATGATAATCAATACACGGTCTTAATGAACCATCTTTCTTGGCCACAAAAAAAAACCCAGCACCTAAAGGTGACGAGGATGGTCTAATATGACCCTTCACCAATGACTCCTTAATATAGGATCGCATAGCATCATGTTCGAGTACTGATAAGTTGAAAAGCCGACCCTTGGGAAATTTACACCCAGGCATCAACTCAATTGCACAGTCATAACTCCTATGAGGAGGCAAAGACGCAGACTTGCTCTCACTAAATACATCAGAAAAATCGGCTAGATAATCAGGAATATCATGAGACTGAGGAGAGGTGGAGAAAACAGGAGCATCCCTAAGAACACACTGACAACCCCAACTCACCACAGACCCAGATTTCCAATCCAAAACTGGATTATGAGTTTGCAAGCAAGGAAAACCCAGAACAATAGTATCATGCAAATTATGCAGCACCAAAAATTTACAATTTTCTTGGTGGTCTGGGGCAACTCGCATTGTCACCTGGGTCAAAAACTGAGGTTTATTCTCCGCCAAAGGAGTAGCATCAATACCCCTCAAAGGGATAGGCGTCCGCAGAGGCGTCATGGAAAAACCACAACGTTTAGCAAAGTCCAAATCCATCAGATTCAACGCTGCTCCTGAATCCACAAAAGCCTTCGTGGAAAACGTGGATAAGGAGCAGATCAGAGTAATTGCCAAAAGAAACTTAGTTTGTACACTGCCCACAGCAAATGTGTGTGCAAAACGTTTCTCTCGTTTAGGGCAGACAGAAATAGTATGAGAGACGTCTCCACAGAAAAAACACAGCTTATTACGCCTTCTAAACTCCTGACGTTGCGCCCTAGACAAAACCCCATCACATTGCATAGGTTCAGACGTTTGTTCAAAAGGTGGCAACGCCTCCCGTGTAGTTTTACTTTCACGTAAACGCCGATCAACTTGAATGGCTAATGACATATAATCATCCAGACCAGAGGGAACAGGAAATCCCACCATAACATCCTTTACGGTTTCTGATAAACCCTTGGGAAAGAGAGCTGCCTAGGCACCATCATTCCATGTAGTAAGGACCGCCCACTTTCGGAATTTTTGACAGTATAACTCTGCAGAATCCTGACCCTGGTTTAATGCCAACAGGGTTCTCTCAGCTTGATCAACAGCATTAGGTTCATCATACAACAACTCCAAGTCTTGAAAAAATGCATCCACATTAGTCAGAATAGGATTTTCAGGTGTCAGAGAAAAAGCCCAATCCTGAGGATCGCCGCGCAGCAAGGAGATGACAATTTTAACCTCCTGCACAGAGCTCCTCGATGAGTTAGGCGTCAAGGCCAGAAATAATTTACAATTATTCTTAAAATTCAGAAATTTAGACGAATTCCCAAAAAACACATCAGGAGTAGGGATCTTAGGTTCAGCAGCATGTGACTGAATTAGGTAGGTGGAAATTCCCTGCACTTCAGCAGCAAGCTGCTCCACACAATCAGACAATTGCTTAATCTCCATTAGGAAAAAGAAAAAAAAAATTCTCCTATGGCCCCAGAGAAAAAAGAGGGAAAAAATATAAAATAAAAAAATAAAAATTCTGACACTTTTTTTTTTTAAACAACTTTTTCCTGCTTTTGAGTACCCTAGAATCTGTGGTATGGCTGGTGATTCTGTTATAAATGGGTCACCGAGGAGAAAAAGGGAAAACAAGCTAAGTCACAGAAAACCAGAGAGGTTGGCATCTATGCAGATTGCAGATCCCTGATCCTACCGCACAACTAGCAGCAGCCGTGGAGCGTACCTACAATGATCCTTGACGCCTCGGCACAGCCGGAGGGCTAAATAAGCCTAAAGCAAGAAAAGGGGAAAACTAACTGCCCCAGAGCAGACCCCAAAGGAAAGACAGCCCCCACACATGTATTGACGGTGAAACAAGATGAAAGTACAAACACAGGCAGGAAAATAGGCTGAGCAAACAATGGGGCCCAAACTAACTAGAAAGGAAAGGACAGGGAAAGACACTGTCTGCAACCTGCAAAAAACCCTACAAAAATAATGTCCAACACTTCTGATAGCAAAATTAACCCTGAAGTCACTAGACTTCTCCCACTATATCAGCACTCTGAAATATTCTGAGACAGAGCAAAAAGAGGCCAAACTAGTAAGGGACAAAAAGCAAATTGGCAAAATAAGAGTGGAAATTCAGCACAGCCCCCAGCCGGGGCTGGCTGACCACACAAAAACTGAATAGACCAACAAAATCAAGTGTGAACATTAGCAGAAAAACTTAGCTTTAGATGACTGGAACAGAGCTGAAAACCAAGAGCTGACAAGCCAGAAGGAATCACCAGAAACTGAATAGGGCATCGGCTGTCTTAAATCCAATCTGAGATTCCTGAGGTCCAATCGTCATCCTCATTCTCAGGTGGCAGATCTCCACCGATCAAATCAGCCTCTCTACCTCCTGTTACCACCAGAGGGAGTCTGGAAGGAGAACTCACAACTGGTGAACCAGAGAATGAACTCATAACAGTGGAGTAAATCATGTGAGGGTAGATGTCTGAGGGAGTGCGTTCAGGTTGCCTCCACCGAGGTTCCTGCTAATCTCTCCTCGCTCCCCAAACACTATCGACAGTATGCGGACGTGTTCTCAAAAAAGGCGGAGGAGACCCTTCCACCGCATTGCCCCTATGACTGTCCTATTGACCTCTTGCCTGGTGCTGATCCTCCCCGGGGTCGAGTCTATCCCCTATCTCTCCCGGAGACAGAGTCCATGTCTCAAAACATCAGAGAGAATCTGGCAAGAGGATTCATTAGGAAGTCAGTGTCACCTGCGGGGGCGGTATTCTTCTTCGTCCAGAAGAAGAGTGGGGAACTAAGTCCTTCAATAGATTACAGGTGTCTTAACACCATCACCGTTAAGAATAAGTATCCTCTGCCCCTGATATCAGAGCTGTTTGATAGGCTACGGGGAGCGAGGGTGTTTTCCAAACTTGATCTGCGGGGGGCTTACAACCTGATTCGCATCCGTGATGGGGACGAATGGAAGACGGCATTTAACACTAGGGATGGGCACTATGAATACCTGGTGTTGCCCTTTGGCCTCTGTAATGCCCCGGCCATCTTCCAAGACATTGTGAATGATATTTTCCGGGATATGCTTACCACCTCAGTTGTAGTCTATCTGGATGATATTCTCATCTACTCTCCAGATATTGACTCCCACAGGAGAGATGTTTGCAAGGTTTTCGATTGCCTGTGGGCAAACTCCCTCTATGCCAAGTTGGAGGAGTGTGTGTTTGAGAAGGAGTCCTTGCCTTTCCTGGGCTATATCATCTCCGCCCAGGGATTGGCCATGGATCCTGCCAAGCTACAGGCGGTGATAGATTGGCAGGAACCTCATTCTCTCAAAGCGGTGCAGCGCTTTATGGGGTTCATAAATTACTATCGCCAATTCATCACCCACTTCTCGACTTTGGTAGCACCGTTGGTAGCCCTCACCAAGAAGGGTGCAAATCCCAAGTTGTGGTCGGAACCGGTCTCCAAGGCCTTCTCCTCCATTAAGTCCCATTTCGCTAGTGCTCCCATTCTACATTGCCCCGATGTAGATAAGCCCTTCATTCTGGAAGTGGATGCCTCTTCCGTCGGTGCTGGAGCGGTCCTGTTTCAGAAGGACATGCAAGGTCGGAAGCACCCATGCTTCTTTTTCTCCAAGACCTTCTCACCGGAGGAGAGGAATTATGCCATTGGGGACAGGGAGTTGCTAGCGATGAAGTTGGCCTTCTCGGAGTGGAGACACCTCCTGGAGGGGGCTCGCCACCCTTTCCAGGTGTTCACCAACCACAAAAACTTGGTGTATTTGCAAACAGCCCAGCGGCTAAACTCTCGCCAGGCCAGATGGTCTTTGTTCTTTTCCCAGTTCCACTTCACCCTCCATTTTCTCTCCGGGGAGAAGAACGTCCGGGCCGATGCCCTCTCCCGCTCCATGGTGTCATCGGAGGAAGAGGATGAGGAGCCTCGGCTGATCGTCCCATCTGAGAGCCTGAGGACTGTGGCTCTGGTTGCCCTTGAGTCAGTACCTCCGGGGAAGACATTTGTCCCTGCCGGTCTGCGACCGGAGGTCCTCTCTTGGGCTCATTTGTCCAGGGTGGGTGGACATTTTGGGACAAATCGGACCTCTGAGCTTTTGGCGAGGACGTACTGGTGGCCGCATATGGCCCGTGACGTCAGGGACTATATTCAGGCGTGCGTCTCTTGCGCCCAGAATAGGTCCTCTTGGCAGTGGCCCACTGGGCGTCTTTTTCCTCTGCCGGTAGCGGACAGGCCCTGGGAGATGGTCGGTATGGACTTTGTGGTGGGGCTATCCAAGTCCAGTGGCAGCACGGTCATTTGGGTTGTCACCGACCATTTCTCTAAGATGGTGCACTTGGTACCTCTCTCCCAGTTACCTTCTGCATGGGGCCTGGCAGTGTTGTTCATTAAGCACGTTTTCCGCCTGCATGGCATGCCGGACAAAATTGTCAGTGACCGGGGTCCTCAGTTTGCGTCCCGGTTTTGGAGAGAGCTTTGTTCCCTGCTCAGCATTGAGCTGAATCTCTCCTCGGCCTATCATTCCGAGATGAACGGGTTGGTAGAGAGAGCCAACCAGACCCTGATCACATATCTTCGACATTTTGTCTCGGCCAGGCAGGACGACTGGGCATCCTTGCTGCCGTGGGCAGAGTTCGCTTTGAACAATGCTGTGGCCGACTCCACTGGTCAGACCCCATTCCTCCTAAATTACGGTCAGCATCCGCGCGTCCCTGTGCCCATGCCTGTGTCATCCACCGACTCCAGGGTGGCAGACTGGGCGGTGGAGGCACGCGACATTTGGGATTGCACCCAGGATGCTATCCGGGCTTCCAAGGAGAGAATGAGGACCTCCGCTGACGCACACCGGCGCCCTGCTCTGACTTTTGCCCCTGGCAACTTGGTGTGGCTCTCTGCCCAAAACATCAGGCTGCGGGTAGAGTCCACTAAGTTCACATCATGCTACATTGGCCCCTTCAAGGTCCTCAAGCAGATCAGCTTTGTGGTCTACCGTCTGGCCCTTCCACCACACTTGGCTATCTCTGATACACTCCATGTGTCCCTCCTTAAGCCTGTTCACTTGTCCCGGTTCTCCGAGTCATCTGTCGGGATATCAGACTTGTCTTCGGATGAGTTTCAGGTCAATTCATCGTGGGATGCAAGGTGATGCGGGGCAAAAAGTTTTATTTGGTGGATTGGAAGGGTCATGGTCCAGAGGCTCAGACCTGGGAGCCAGTGGAGAACATCCACGCTCTGCTCCTCATTGTGGCGTTTGAGTGTAGCGAGGCTCAGAGGGGAGGGGGCCCTAGGAGGGGGGGTAATGTTAGGCGTCGGGTTCCTGCCACTGCACAGCAGGAATCCAGAGCCTTGCACCCAGCGGTCTCCCATTCTTCTTCAGCCGCAGTGGAGCCTGCTCAGCAGATTTGTCGGTCCCGGCGCTTTACCCAGGCCAACTCCATGGGTTTGCTTGCTGCTGCCACCTCTGTCACAGCTATGACAATGCATGCTGCTCAGAAGCGAGATTCTCCAGGGACTAAGTCCTCATGTTGGGCCACTGAGCATGCCCATGGAGTGATCTCCCATTGGAGATCGAGGGTCATGTGCTCAGGTCCTCCTCGTGTTTGGATTGGCCCAACCAAGAAGCCAGGAAGGTCCCGGACACCTGTGGCTATAAAAGGTTTGCATGGTCGCTCGCCCATGTGCTAGGATAGACTGTATTTACAGACTATGAGGTGTGAGAGATGTATGCACGTATGAATGTATCTGGTGATTGACTCATTATGAAACCCCTACCCTTGGTACGCATGTATTGTGCAGCCTAGCCTGCTAGCGCCCAGGCTTAGGTGTAGGTAGGTCAGGGTTTGAGTCAGACATTGGTCCTCACCAGTGATCCAGCACGCCTCAGTGCATGTGCTCCACACTCCTCTGCCAGCGTCTTTAGCGGCGCTCGTGGCAGCGACACCGCACGCTCAGTGGGCCTAGAGGGACTCTAACCCTGTGTGCTTGGGGTAGCGTTCTGTGGCCGTACACTGTGCGCTCTTTTAGCCGAGCTCTGTGAGCACTAACAGGCTCCCGCATTTATGTTCAGCGGTAGTGCGGCTCTGTGAAGCAACTGAGTCCGCCTCTGTGCACACCGGGTGACGATAACCCGCATATGTTCATATAGTATACCGCCATATAACATCCGCCATTACTGAGCAGCAGGTTACCACCACTGCACGGTGGACCCCGGGCTGCAAACGCACCTTATTACCATCTTTATTATTTGGTGCGTTCCGCCAACCCTAACAAAAGAATAGCATCCCCATACAGGTGACAATCCAGCAGCTGTCGGCTGTACACTATAGCTGACAACTTGCTGTATCACAAATGATTAGTGTTGGCACCATCCAGATCTGTTTAACCCCTTAGATGCTGCTGTAAAAAGTGACTACATCTAATAAATAGTTAATTGATTGTGGGGGCTTCTGCTTTAATCTAATTGACACACCGAGATCATGATTGTGTGGTCCTGATGTTTACCATAGCAGTTCATGGCCAAATTGCGGCCTTAGAGTCTCCCGGCTATAGTGATCAGTTCAGAAGTCAGCGACATTTAGGTGGTAAACTAACACTTTTTCATTCCTGCTATACCACTTTGCATTAATTCCTGAAAATCACCTGAAGGGTTAATAAACTATTTGACAGAAGTTTTCAATATGGCAGGGGGTGCTGTTTTTAAAATGTTATCACATTTTGGGTCTTCCAATATATAGGACCCCCAAAGTCACTTCAAACCTCAAAAAAATAAATTTTGTAAATTTCCTTGAAAAAATTAAATATTGCTGCTACATTATTAAACCTCCTAAAAGGCTAATGAACTAAATTAAACTAAACTAGCATTTTAAAAATGGTGCTGATGTAAAGCAGACATGTGGGAAATGTTATTTATTAATGTTTTTGTGTGATATGACTGGGTGAAACGGATAATCATTCAACTTTTGAAAATTGCAATTTTTTTACATTTTTGTCAAGTTTCTGAAACTTTTTATAAATAAACACAAAACTTATCGACCTAAATTTACCATTATCATAAATTATAATGTGCCACGAAAAAAAATTCTCAAAATCAATGGGATTTGTTGAAACGTTCCAGAGTTATCACCACATAAAGTGACATTGGCCAGAATTTTAAAAATTGGCTCTGTCATTAAGGGGTTAAAAAGTATGAGCCAAGAAAAACTAGGTAAGTTAAAATCCCAAAGGCCAGCATCCACTGTATTCAGTTGGAGTGTATGGGTCAAATATTGAACTATTACAAGGAAGTGTGTAAGTGTGTATTGTATTTACAACACACTTTGTAAATTAGAAAGTTGTGTAGTTTTGAAAACGTGGAGATGTTTCTTTTTATTTTTCTAAAAGAAAAAAATACAAAAAAGGCAAATGAAATGCAAAAACATATAGCTTATGGCTTTTCTATCACATAAGCTATTAAGCAGAGGTGTAAGAGTATGTGCACACGTTGCGGATTGCTGTACGGATTTTTCAGTGCGGAATCTGCATCTTTTGGCAGAATCTGCAGGTCAAAATCTGCATGTTTTTTATGCGGATTTATTGCGGATTTTGTGTGGATTTGGCCTACATTTTTACACCTTTGGATTCGTATAATGTAGTGGGTGTAAAGACGCTGCGGAATCCGCACAAAGAATTGACATGCTGCGGAAAGTAAACCGCTGCATTTCTACTTTGATTTTTCCGCAGCATCTGCACAGCGTTTTTTCCCCATAGAATAACATTGTACTGTAAATCACTAGTCAATCTGCAGCGGATCCGCAGCAGCAAATCCGCAACTTGTGCACATATCCTAAAGATTGTGGTCCGAAAGGACCTGGTCATGGAGAAAAGGGGTCCAACGGGACATCAGGCAGCTGATTTTAAATGTTTCTGTTTCTTCATGAAAACTGATGCAGTTAAATATTGTGGTAGAGCAATGAGCCCTTGGTTCCCTGCTTCATCAACAGCTTTTAGAAGTGACAGGCTACTGAACCCCTTTCTGACATCGGACGTAATAATTCAGCCATGTGACCTGGGCCTACTTGACCATGGACGGATTATTACATCCGCGCGATCGCCCGCGCACACGAGCGGTGTGCGGGCGATCGCCGCCGGGTGTCAGCTGATTCTTACTGCTGACATCTGTCATTAAGTGCCAGGAGTGGTCATGCATGGCTCCTCGCACTTTAAACCATGAAATGCTGTGATCAAATGAGATTGCAGCATTTTGGGAGCCGGCAGAGGGCTGACAGCCCCTTTGCCTTTAGATCAGAGACCTCACGGCGTGACATTTTTTTTAAATAATTGTAAAAAAATAAAACGATATTGTGTTAGGCATCGGGATTCTTCCGATGTGCGGGATAGATCCCAAGCATTATCTGTTACTGTGGTCTCCCATTCAAGTCCGGCCGCTGCGATGGCTACTCAGCACAGTTGTTGGTAGTATACATTTGGTTACTGCTGGCTTTTCAGCCAAGTGTATAGTAACCAGTGATATACAGGTGCAGCCTTGCACCCTGGAGTCTAAGTCCAGAGATCACCTTACGGAGCACGTCCGTGATGAGCTGTCTTCTTATTGGTGGTCAGACATTAACTGCTCTGGTGATGGGGCAGCTCCGGAGTGGCCCACGTGCGATGCCTCAACCGACTGGACATGAGTATTTGGGGTGAAGCCTAGCGTATAAAAAGCTCTCAGCTCATCCTTATGTGTTTTGAGGTTTTTGATGTACGTTGGGGTATGTACACCATGAGTTGTTTTTAAATGCTTGGTGTTGTGTTCACTCTAATAAAATTTGATTTGTTATATTCAGCTCATGGTCCCTGATGGTAGCATGTTTCTTTTCCCCTTCTTTTCTCACTAGCAGCAGGTTACATCCCTGCACGGTGGACCCCGGGTTGCGATTGCACTTTATTTTATATTTTATTTAGTGCAATCTGCCAAACCTAACATATTGTATCTGTAAATAAATATTTGAATAAAAAAATATAAACAATAAAAAAAGGCAAAATATAATGCTTTATCAACATACCGCCAAACAAAAAGTGAAATAAAATGAGATCAAAAAGATTTAAATAAACATAGTACCACTAAAAAGGTCATCTTATCTTGCAAAACAAGCTGCCATACAGCTCAATCAGCAGAAAAGTAAAAAAGTTACAGCTCTCAGAATAAAGAGACGTACAAATAATTATTTGGTCTATAAAATAGTTTTTATTGTGTAAAAGGGCCAAAACATAAAAAAGATATAAATGAGCTCTCAATTTTACCACACACGGAACAGCATAATCCCCCTAAAAAAAAATCCTGAATTGCTGGTTTTTGTTCATTCTGCCTCCCAAAATTTGGAATAGAAAGCGACCAAAAAATGTCATGTGCCCGAAAATAATACCAATAAAAACATCAACTCGTCCCGCAAAAAACAAGCCCTCATATGACTCTGTGGACCAAAATATGGAAAGATTATCGCTCTCAAAATATAGTGATGCAAAAAGCAAAAACTATTTTTTGCAATGAAAAGCATATAGTGTGTGACAGCTGCCAAACATAAAAACCTGATATGAATCTGGTATCGCTGTAATCGCACCGACCAAAAGAATGACGCTGCCTAATCACTTACACCCCACGAGGAACGGCGTAAAAAATTATTAAAACTAATTCTTAACCTGCTGTTGATTTTTTTCATTCTGCGTTCCAAAGATCGCAGTAAGGCTTTGCACACATTTACCCTGCACCCTGCGCTAAGCACTTGCATTGGGGTTTCAGAGTAAATCTCTGAAATACGTGATTCAGACAGAACCTCTGGTGGAAGAATCCCTATAATGAGGCAGATGGAGGCACTGTGGACACCATCTGACCTGCGATCCGGCAGTGTCCGTCTTTTTAGGATTGCATAAAATGCCGTCAGCCACAGTTTTGTGCACTTCTAAAAAGAAGGACACAGCTGAACAGAGGCCAGATGGAGTTCAGAGTAACTCTGCTACCTCATTATAGTGAATGGATCCCTTGGGGATTTCATCTGAATTATGTCACTCAGAGATTTAGATAGAAACCCCAAAGTAAGTGGTCAGGGTAGAGCATCGTATAAACATTATGTAATATGTCCCCAATAAAAGCTTCAAGTCAATCCACAAAAAAACAATCCCAACTCAGGTCCGCCATCTGTTAACGGCAATAAATATAGGGGCTTCCACGTTACTGGTAGCACAAAGGCACTAGAAGAACAAAATGACTCCTCAACCGCCAAAATAAATTCAGAAAATTCTCCTCTTTCAAATTCAAATACTCCACTCCCTTATGAGCCCCACAGTGTACCTAATCCACATATTGCCTCCACGTTTGGCATTTCTGAAGTGATGAGAGCCCGCCTAACTTATGGGTGCATGACTTCAGAAGCACGAGCTGGGCAAAACGTACTGGTGACTACAACAAACTGGTCACTACAGTGTACTGGTCACTACAATGTCAGTTTGCAATTTTTACAGGCAACATTCATTGCTGCTTCCTTCTGGAAAATACCTGTCAGGAACACCGCACTACAGTCGCTCACTGAGCCAGTGCGCATGTCCTGAGTACAAAAAACCGTGCTCAAAGATACCTGTGGAGCAGGGCAGCAGCGGTGACAATGTGTGCTTCAAACTATCAGGACCTGAAGCATGTTACTGCTGGGGGTGTGGCCTAAGCTCCACAGAGCTAGGCGCTGCAGGGAAACTCCTAGAAAGGTAACTACGGGACAAGTTACCAAGGGGCATAGACAGGGGCGGAAACCAGATCAAGCCAGGGTCAATGCACGAGATAGCAGGACAGTACCAAAGGGTTAGACAGAGAGGATAGTCAGGACGTAGCAATAGATCAGAAAACCAGATCGGGCAATAGACTGTACAATAGGAGCAAATGGTAGCGGAGTAACAATAGCCAAGCCAGGAGGTCAGAACCAGAGAAGACAATAGTACCTAAAACGTGAGACGGAGTTCAGAGTGAGGGGACAGGCCGGGTCATACACGGGAATCAAACAAGCAATGCAGTACATGCACACCAGTGGGGTCGGTCAGACACACAGCCAGAATAACAGTATAGCTGACAGAGAATGCTAGTCTGGAGTGAGTATAAATACCCCTCCCAGATCCAAAGAGAGGCCGGCAAAAGTTAACCCTGTGAGAATAGGACATTAACCATGTCCTAACCATGATAGTACCCCCCCTCTTAATGGGGGGCCACTGGACCCCCAGGTTTCTCAAGGTATCTGACATGAAAAACCTGCACCAGTCGATCAGCATGCACGGAACTGTCCGGAACCCATGACCGATCCTCAACGGAATATCCCTTCCAATGGATAAGGTACTGAAGTCTCCGGCACACCCACCACGAATCAACGATGCACCCTACCTCGTACTCCAGTTGACCCTCTACCAACACTGGTGGAGCCACAGATGAGGGATCTTCTCTAACTGTCCCCACAGGTCTCAATAGGGACCTGTGGAAGACGTTAGAGATTTTGAAGGAGGTGGGCAACTGTAATCTGTATGCCACCGGGTTGATCACCTCTACAATCTTGTATGGGCCAATAAATTTGGGGCCCAACTTCATAGAGGGTATTTTAAGTTTGATGTTACGGGTGGACAACCAGACTTATTCCCCCACTGTCAACGCAGGAACCACCCCCCTCCTCCTGTCTGCAAAAGGTTTGAACTTCTTCTGGGCTTTGGAGATGTTCCCCTGCATCTCCTTCCAGAGGGTTTTTAATTGTTGTACCATCCCCTCGGCACCAGGGCAATCCGAATCCATACGGGAAAATTCCTCAAACTGCGGAACAAACCCATAATTCACCTGAAAGGGAGACTTTCCGGTAGACTGATTAATCAGACAGTTGAATGCAAATTCTGCCATGGGTAATACCTCACACCAGTCTTCCTGTCTGGAAGAGGCCAGGCATCTCAGAATCTGCTCCAATGACTGGTTGGTGCGTTCAGTTTGTCCATTGGATTCCGGGTGACAGGCAGAGGAGAATGACAACGTGACCCCCAACTTCATACAAAACGCTCTCCAAAACCTGACCACAAATTGCACACCCCTGTCCGACACCACGTTCACAGGCACTCCATGCAGTCGAACAATGTGCTGTATAAACAAGCGGGCCAAGGTTTCAGCAGATGGTAATGCAGGTAATGGCACAAAGTGGGCTTGCTTAGAAAATCTATCAACCACTACCCATACCACAGAGTTGCCTTTGGAAAGTGGAAGATTAGTGATAAGGTCCATGGACAGGTGTGTCCATGGTTTATCCGGAATTGGCAAAGGCACCAATTCCCCGGCCGGCCGGACCTGAGAGCTTTTAGAGCGCGCGCACACCCCACAAGTATTCACAAACCATTTTATATCAGTACCCATAGAGGGCTACCAAAAACCCCTAGCTACTGCTCCTCGGGTAGCTGCAATACCAGGGTGTGCACTTAACACAGAATCATGAAATTCTTGAAGGAGTGTGGGACGGAATTGTTTGGGTACAAACAATTTACCTGGGGGTTTATTCCTGGGAGCTTGTGCTTCCAGAATCTCTCTCTGTAACTCAGAGGAGATCTCGGCTACAACCACTTCCGGTTGAAGAATGGAGGAAGGAGGTTCTGGAGGGAACACAGAATCAAAACTTCGGGATAAGGCATCCGCCTTTACATTTTTAGACCCTGGTCGGAACGTGATGGTAAAATGAAATCAAGAAAAAAAAAAAGACCACCGAGCCTGTCTGGGGGTCAATCTCTTAGCAGACTCGATATAGGCCAGGTTTTTATGATCAGTGATGACCGCAATGGGATGAGCGGCCCCCTCCAAAAAATGCCTCCATTCTTCGAAGGCCAATTTAACTGCTAACAATTCCCTGTTACCGACATCATAGTTTCTCTCGGCCGAAGAGAACTTCTTAGAGAAAAAGGCACAGGGTTTGAGGTTAGTCAGGGTAGAGGGGCCCTGTGACAATACTGCCCCCACCCCCACCTCCGAAGCGTCGACCTCAACGATAAAAGGTCTTGACGAATCGGGTTGTACCAACACAGGGGCTGTAGTAAAACACTTCTTTAATGCCAGGAAGGAATTTTTTGCGGCCACGGACCAATTTTTTACATCTGCCCCTTTAAGAGTGAGGTCCATCAAGGGTTTCACCACCTGCGAGAACCCTTTAATGAACTTCCTATAATAATTAGCGAAGCCCAGAAATCGCTGCAACCCCTTCAGGTCATGAGGCTGCACCCAATCTGTAATGGCCTGAACCTTCCCTGGATCCATGCGGAATCCCTCCCCGGATACAATTACACCCAGAAAAGATAGTTCTTGCATAAAAAATGAGCACTTCTACAGCTTAGCATACAAATGGTTCTCCCGGAGTCTCATAAGAACCATACTCAGATGGTGCAAGTGTGACTGACTGTTCTAAGAGTCACAACTTGGGCATCAATCAGATTAATGGAGGAACCACAGTCGACAAAGGCGGTGGTCATAACAGGACCGCAAGCAAGTTCCAATTCAACCTGGAGCACCATTTTTATACGTGAGAAAAAATGTACCTGGGAGTCTGGACAACCTCCTCGATTGTTGCCCAGACTCAGTCGTTTCTCTGATGGTTTCTCTGAAGAAGGGCAGGAGGAGCAATTCCTTTTCCAATGTCCAGAGGCTCCACAGTAAAAGCATAGTAGGTTGTCTCTACGGTGCCTTCTCTCTTTCTCCTTAACCGAGACTGACCCAACCTCCATGGGCTCAGATTCAGGTGCAGTGTCACACAATTTGGGGTACAAGGGAGACTCTTGTTGCATCATTCCTCTAGCACGGAATCTCCGGTCCATACGGACCACCTGCATCATGGCATCCTCCAGGGTATCAGGAGGCGGATGTAATGCCAGAGCATCCTGCAGACGGTCAGACAGGCCCCTGCGAAACAACCCTCTCAGGATGGCGTCGTTCCAGGATACTTCGGACGTCCAACGTCTAAACTCTGAGCAGAACCATTCAGCAGAGTGCCTCCCCTGTGTCACACTCATCACCATATCCTCTGCCAGACGCACTCTATCAGGCTCATCATATATGAGCCCCAAAGCCTCAAAGAACAAATTCACAGACATATGTTCAGGAGCAGAGGAAGAGAGAGAGAAAGCCCATGCCTGTGGCCCCCCCCTGAAGTAGGGAAATAATGACCCCCACCCTCTGGAACTCATCCACGGAGGAGCTGGGCCTTAGAGAAAAAAAAAGCTTGCATCCTTCTCTGAAAGACCTGAACTCCTTTTTATCCCCTGAGAAAGGGTCTGGCAATTTGACCGGAGATTTGGGGGATGCTAATGACACATCTCTACCCCCAGAACTAGAAGCCCCTGGATCGACAGCCCCTGCACAGTAACCACCAACTGTTGCTGGGTATGGGCCATCGTGCGCTGTTCCACATTGAATTTATGGAACATTTGGGTCAGGTGTTTGACCTGATAAGCAAAAGCTTGTATGGGATCCAAGAAGATAACACACTTTTTTTTCCCCTTCAGAGAAAAAAAAAAAAAAGAACTGAAACGGTCAGCTATAATGTCAGGAACACCGCACTACACTTGCTCACTGAGCCAGTGCGCATGTCCTGAGTACAAAAAACCTTGCTCAAAGATACCTGTGGAGCAGGGCAGCAGCGGTGACAATGCGTGCTTCAAACTATCAGGACCTGAAGCATGTGACTGCTGGGGGCGTGGCCTAAGCTCCACAGAGCTAGGAGCTGCAGGGAAACTCCTAGAAAGATAACTGCGGGACAAGTTACCAAGGGGCATAGACAGGGGCGGAAACCAGATCAAGCCGGGGTCAATGCACGAGATAGCAGGACAGTACCAAAAGTTTAGACAGAGAGGATAGTCAGGACGTAGCAATAGATCAGAAAACCAGAACGGGCAATAGACTGTACAATAGGAGCAAACGGTAGCGGAGTAACAATAGCCAAGCCAGGAGGTCAGAACCAGAGAAGACAATAGTACCTAAAACGTGAGACGGAGTTCAGAGTGAGGGGACAGGCCGGGTCATACACGGAAATCAAACAAGCAATGCAGTACACGCACACCAGGGGGGTCGGTCAGGCACACAGCCAGAATAACAGTATAGCTGACAGAGAATGCTAGTCTGGAGTGAGTATAAATACCCCTCCCAGATCCAAAGAGAGGCCGGCAAAAGTTAACCCTGTGAGAACAGGACATTAACCATTTCCTAACCATGACAATACCCATGGACAAAATCGTCACTACACCTGTAGATAAATTCCCCAAGGGGTATACTTTCCGAAATGGTGTCACTTGAGGGGGGATTCTGCTCTTCTAGCAATTAGGTATTCTGCACATGGAGTCTGCAAACTGTTCAAGGAAAATCTGCACTCCAGGAGACAAATAGTGCTGTGTTCCTCCCGTGTCTCCCTGTATGGCTAAGTATTAAAAATGGACCTCAGTTTGTTGTAAAAAAATTTCCTATATGCCCTTATTAAAAATTAAAAAGTTGGGGCTAAAGCAACATTTTAGTGTCAAAATGTAATTTATTCTTTATGTAGTATTCCCCCACATATGGGGTATCGGCATACTCAGGAGAAATTGCACAGCAAACTCTATCGTGCAATTTCTTCTGTTACCCTTATGAAAATGCAAAATGTGAGGCTAAAATATAATTTTTATGAAAAATATGTGATTTTATTATTTTCACGGCTCAACGTTATAAACATCTGTGAAGCACCTGGGGGCAAAAAAAGCACAGGACAATTTCAGTCAAAAATTGACACGAGTAGGATCTCACCAAATATTAAGTATAAAGCAATAGGTGGAATTAAAACATAGCTCTTAATCCGTCAATTAAAGGAATTAAAGTGAGTCACCCAAATGTGAATAAGACATATAAAAAATGCCAATCTAATGGACGGCCCCTAAGGACATAGGCGACCACCTAGATGCATTATGAAGAATATAGTTTGCCACCTGATAATCTGTCGCATGGGTGACAAAGTATATAAAGGATACAGCAATGACTAACATTTCAACACATTAATGCCATAACCTAATTGCACATATATATTGAAAATACAAGGTGCCAAAATGATTTTTATGGCCAGCTATATTAGCCAAAAAAGTGAGACAATAAAACAAGGAACAATCTCACCAAACAAGATGATGGGCCGGGAGTCTCCAGACAGTCCTCTGTACAGACAATGGAAGGCAGCGATGGGAAGACAATACCCTGTCAATTCCCTATGGGGCTAACCGTCATCTAATCCCCAAACTTCCGCCCTGACAAGGGCAGTCCACAGCTCACCCTATATGGCACATGCCCTGCACTTTCCCTAGAAAGGTGTCCCAACGTGTTTCATCCAAGTAAACTCTTCAGGGGACTAACTTATTATAAAGTGCCATAGTGCTATAACTAAAGAGACATGAGTCCTTCTGCTCTCAATGCTGTCTGCAGAGAATAGAGGAAAGAGGGCATTCTTTTAGATATCATGTGGAGTAACTCATAATGGTTATCATCTGTTGCCACAACCATATGCCGCACAAATGCTCAATCCCCATATACAGGCCACATGTTGCTAGCGTCCTGGGCAAGCGCCATTACTCACATTTACTTCCGGCCTGTGGAACGCACGCCGGCAAATGCGGAACTAATCGCTAAACCAGTCGCCCCACTTCCGGTGGCGCCAATCCATGGAGCGCACCCGAGAAGTGTGACTGGCTTCCGGTCGGCGGAAAAAGTACTGGCAGCCGAACACATCCTGAAATTGGACATACACTGACATCCCGGTGACGTCAGATCACAGAGCGCACCTGAGAAATGTGACCGACTTCCGGTCAACGGGAAGCGCGCTGGCAAATACAGCACAACGTGACTTCCGATACCGTCACCACATAAAGTGCAGCAGCCCAAAGAGTCCAGATTCCAATATAGGAACATAGATCAGCAGACAATGGTCCGCCTAACACAGTGTGTTATATCACTTGCGGAGAATCTTTTACCGCCACCTGTTGATTCTGTACGATGCAACAATAAAGGGGGACCAAACTCCGGTATATAAAAAGAAGACAAAAACATAGTCTGCTCCACATAGGATCAATTGCGGGACTTACCCTCCCATTCACCGCTCCCCAAGAGCACACAACTTATCTTAATCATATATACCGGATTATCCATCCATCATACAGATAGATCATACAACAACAGAATGATTAGCATAATAGCATGGTGTATAATACGGGGTAGAGATAACAACAAGTAGATATATCTCCATATAGATACATATATACATATGCAAATCCATAATGCAAGGTGACAAAAAAGAGATTAAGGCATAATGAAGTAATGATTCTGTACTGTAGATAAAAGGCAAAAGACTAAAAAGGAATTAAAATGAAACAGCCATAATTAATTTGATCATTGAGGCCCTTTGGTGTAACTGTGTCCAGATAGAAAATCCATTTGGCCTCTCGTTGTAAAAGCAACTGATCCCAGTTGCCCCCCCCTCTGAGGTTTGAATACCTTGTCGATGGCAGTAAATTTGAGGTGTCCGATTTGACCATCATGTACACTATGGATGTGTCTAGAAATTGGGGTGTCCCTCTTATGTGTTACATCACCAATATGCTCCCCAATCCTCCTCCTAAATTCACAAATCGTTTTCCCCACATATTCAAGTCCGCAGGTGCAGGTAGCTTTATAAATGACACCTTTTGAACTGCAATTCACAAAATTGGTGCTCACCACGCATCAAAATACATTCCTTGATGGGTATAGTTTTCAAAATGGGGTCACTTGTGGGGGTTTCCACTGTCGATGCACAGCAGAGGCTCTCCAAATTGGACATGACATCCTCTAATGATTCCAGGAAATTTTACATTCAAAAAGTCAACTGACGCTCCTTCCCTTTGGAGCCCTGCTGTGTGCCCAAACAGTAGTTTTCTCCCTCTTATTGGGTATTGGGGTACTCAAGAGAAATTGCACAATAAACTGTATGGTGCAATATCTCCTGTTACCCTTATGAAAATGCAATTATTTTGTGCTAAAAACATACTTGTGTGGAAAATTTAATTTTTTTTTATTTTTACAGCTCAACGTTATAAACTTCTGTGAAGCACCTGAGGGGTTAATGTGCTCACGACACATTTAGATCAGTTCCCTGAGGGTCTGACTTCCAAATGGTGTCACTTGTGGGGGATTTTCATTGTTTAGGCACATCAGAGGCTCTCCAAATGCGACATGGTGTCCGCCAATTTTTCCAGCAAATTTTGCATTAAAAAAATCAAATGGCGTTTCTTCCTTTCTGAGCTGTGCCATGTGCTCAAATGGTGATTTTCTCCCTCATATGGGGTGTTGGTATAAGGAGAAATTGAAAAAGAAATTGAATGATGCAATTTCTCCTTTTACCCTTATGGAAATGCAATATTTTGCACTAAAAACATATTTGGGCGGGAAAATTAGATTTTTTTATATTTTTATGCTTCAACGTTATAAACTTCTGTGAAGCATCTGTGGGTTCAATGTGGTCATCACACATCTAGATCAGTTCCCTTAGGTGTATAGTTTCAAAAATGGTGTCACTTGTGAAGGATTTTCACTATTTAGGCACATCAGAGGCTCTCCAAACGAGACATGGCTTCGGCCAATTGTTCCAGCAAAGACTGCAGCCTACCAGAGCCAGGGAGGACTCTGAGGATGTCAGGTAGTCACTTTATTTCACATCATTGAGTCACATGTGTGTGGCCATGGGATGAAAGGATAAGGAGGAAATTCGCCACTCATTGTGGGAAAGTGGTGAGGTGAGTTAGAATTTTTTTTTAATTGAAAATTTGGTACATAGGAGAGCTTATTAGATATGTATGTGAAGGCAGACAAATAGAAATTACTTCTGTATGGGGACAAAAGGGATATCATAATGATTATATGTGACAAATAGGGCATTGTTATATGAGACAAAGGGGGCATTATTTTAATTTTATAATGCAAATGGGCATTATTATTATTTGATGGAGGTATAAAGGAGTATAATTATTATATGGGGCACAGAGCAGGCTATTGCATATTAAGCATTTAGAGGGCACTAACTGTTGGACATAGAAGGAGTGCACTTTTAGTTGTAGGGAACACAAAACTGGCGTTAGACATTAGGAGACAGAAATATTGCTGTGAAGGACGCTATTTTGCTTATTTAACACTGGGTAAAGATGGTGAGCCAAAAATTTCCGCGTGTTACATTCTTCAGAAACAAGACACAGCAGGTACAAAGTTACCATGACGTTCTTGGCTGGATATATATAAATAAATAATAATAATAATATAGAAGAACAGGGTATACTAACAACTTTGATCACAGAGAATGTCATTGGTGAGTTATCTGATTTACCTTAACATAGTCCATGTATACTCTATATAGAGCACCTATGTACAGTGGGGCAAAAAAGTATTTAGTCAGTCAGCAATAGTGCAAGTTCCACCACTTAAAAAGATGAGAGGCGTCTGTAATTTACATCATAGGTAGACCTCAACTATGGGAGACAAACTGAGAAAAAAAAATCCAGAAAATCACATTGTTTGTTTTTTTTTCATTTTATTTGCATATTATGGTGGAAAATAAGTATTTGGTCAGAAACAAAATTTCATCTCAATACTTTGTGATATATCCTTTGTTGGCAATGACAGAGGTCAAACGTTTTCTGTAAGTCTTCACAAGGTTGCCACACACTGTTGTTGGTATGTTGGCCCATTCCTCCATGCAGATCTCCTCTAGAGCAGTGATGTTTTTGGCTTTTCGCTTGGCAACACGGACTTTCAACTCCCTCCAAAGGATTTCTATAGGGTTGAGATCTGGAGACTGGCTAGGCCACTCCAGGACCTTGAAATGCTTCTTACGAAGCCACTCCTTCGTTGCCCTGGCGGTGTGCTTTGGATCATTGTCATGTTGAAAGACCCAGCCACGTTTCATATTCAATGCCCTTGCTGATGGAAGGAGGTTTGCACTCAAAATCTCACAATACATGGCCCCATTCATTCTTTCATGTACCCGGATCAGTCGTCCTGGCCCCTTTGCAGAGAAACAGCCCCAAAGCATGATGTTTCCACCACCATGCTTTACAGTAGGTATGGTGTTTGATGGATGCAACTCAGTATTCTTTTTCCTCCAAACATGACAAGTTGTGTTTCTACCAAACAGTTCCAGTTTGGTTTCATCAGACCATAGGACATTCTCCCAAAACTCCTCTGGATCATCCAAATGCTCTCTAGCAAACTTCAGATGGGCCCGGACATGTACAGGCTTAAGCAGTGGGACACGTCTGGCACTGCAGGATCTGAGTCCATGGTGGCGTAGTGTGTTACTTATGGTAGGCCTTGTTACCCAGCTCTTTGCAGTTCATTCACTAGGTCCCCCCGCGTGGTTCTGGGATTTTTGCTCACCGTTCTTGTGATCATTCTGACCCCACGGGGTGGGATTTTGCGTGGAGCACCAGATCGAGGGAGATTATCAGTGGTCTTGTATGTCTTCCATTTTCTAATTATTGCTCCCACAGTTGATTTCTTCACTCCAAGCTGGTTGGCTATTGCAGATTCAGTCTTCCCAGCCTGGTGCAGGGCTACAATTTTGTTTCTGGTGTCCTTTGACAGCTCTTTGGTCTTCACCATAGTGGAGTTTGGAGTCAGACTGTTTGAGGGTGTGCACAGGTGTCTTTTTATACTGAAACAAGTTTAAACAGGTGCCATTACTACAGGTAATGAGTGGAGGAAAGAGGAGACTCTTAAAGAAGAAGTTACAGGTCTGTGAGAGCCAGAAATCTTGATTGCTTGTTTCTGACCAAATACTTATTTTCCACCATAATATGCAAATAAAATGAAAAAAAAACAGACAATGTGATTTTCTGGATTTTTTTTTCTCAGTTTGTCTCCCATAGTTGAGGTCTACCTATGATGTAAATTACAGACGCCTCTCATCTTTTTAAGTGGTGGAACTTGCACTATTGCTGACTGACTAAATACTTTTTTGCCCCACTGTATATCTAGTATCTACTATTATATGCTCACTGTATTTTGCTATAATTATTGATAGAATTGCAGTTTGGGTTAATGATCAGTATGGTAGTATTATTCGAGCACTATGTTGTGGTGGGAGCCCTGATCCAAAAGTTGTCCCGGGACCCATGCGACTCTAGATAAGCCCCTGCAAGGAAAAACTTTCTCTGACACACAAACATGGCTTGAAGAATTTTCATTCAGTACCTAAATTAGGATGGAGTGGTATTTATACTGCCCTCCTTATTTGAAGTGTGTTAATGATGAAAAAAATGTTGTTATTAAGGTGCTGTATTACGGTATGTTACACATAAATCAATTCACAATCACACTGACTCTGTAGGTCCAGCACCTCTCTATGGCCGGAGTCACACTACAGCGAGATACGGCCGAGTCTCGCAGGTTAAAACCAAGCTCTGGCACCGGCACTCCGGAGCGCAGCGTGCAGCTCCATGTATTGCTGTGCGGCTGCACGCTCCGCTCCGGAGTGCCAGCGCCAGAGCTTGGTTTTAACCTGCAAGACTCGGCCGTATCTCGCTGTGTGTGATCCCGGCCTTTCACTGGAATCTTTTTATTATTATTATTCACTGATTGAAACCAACACTCCTATTTTCAGTGTTTTCCAGTGCTTCAGTAGTACAACTGAAATGCTGAAATGGCCACTAATTTTCCTGCACCATATTTTATAATCCCTGTGATATTACCTCCTTTCCTGGCTGTGCTAGACCTTGTGGTGTAATAGCCGCAATAGATTTTGGGTCAATCCCATGGCTTACACATGATATCATGAGTTTATTCTCTGGCTGATGCAATCTTATGCAATGTGTTAAATGGCGTAGGCCTTTTTTTTTTTTTTGCAAATTGCGAATTGTAATGTGAATTTAGGGAAATTTGACAAAATCAATTCATAGTGGATTAATCATCTCATCTCTAATAATTGGACTCTGGAAATTAGAATCATATTTTCAATATTTAAAATATTTTTTGTAACTGAGGTGAAATAATTCCTGATTATATTTGATACAAACCAGATTTGAATTAAGTAAATGAATCAAACACAAAAATGAACAGATTGTGTGAGTAAAATGATCAATCCAGGGCATACTGTTCTAATAATACAATTACTGCAGTAAGCTCAAAAATATAAACATAAATTTGACTTGATATTTTTACTGTGTATTTTATGACTATACAGTATTTCGTATTAATTAAGATGAACAAAACAAAAGCCCTCTTGTTCTGTCTTAATACTAAATTTTATTATTTACATTTTTTACCAGGTTGAACATCCTTCTTCACGTCATCTAGCAACACTTTTTCCTTTTTTATTTTTATTATTCCTTTGTACACGATTCATTAATATTCTGATCTTTTTTATTAAAACAATAAAACAGCAAAAGGAAAATCAATGCACATACCAAAACAATGCAGATTTTTTTTTACCTCTCATTAGTACACTTCTCCTTAAAGCTTAAGTAAGGAATAAAAAGCACTGAAGAAAATTAGTACAAACATGGAAAATTGGGCAACATTTTAATAAAAGGTCCCTTCTTTACCGTGCCATTTTTTATCTCTCAGTCTATCACAACTTGTCTTGGCAATGATTGATAATATTTTTGTGCCAAAAATTTTTATTAAAAATTCCTGAAAGAAAAAAATAGATTGGCCAGAATAAAACATTACTCACCATGCAGGGCTTGGTCAGTAAAATAACAAGTTAACAAAGTGAATATAAAAGCTTTAATGGAACAAGCAGTTAGTCATTATTTAATGTATTACCAAGACAGTAACAATATAGTAGGAGTAGCCCTGGAATTCAGGGAGTCAATGCGTTTTGAATACCAAGCTGATCGATGGTTGCCAGAGTGTTAGACCATTGGCATGTATTTTTGCATATGTCAAGATTTTCATGACTTTAGTCTTTATCAGATCCAGCTACATTTTGAGTGAATATGAATATGTATTGCCATGTATATGTACTAGGATACTTTTTTCACTACACCATAGGAATTAATCTGCCAACTGTAACATAATGGACAGCACGGTGGCTCAGTGGTTAGCACTGTTACTTTGCAGCGCTTGGGTCCTGGGTTCATAGCACTCCAAGGACAACATCTACAAGGAGTTTATATTTTTTCCACATGTTTGCATGGGTTTCCTCTCATACTCCAAAAATAGAGAATTTAGATTGTGAGCCCCACTGAGGACAGTAAAAGTGGTGGAAAATGATGGTGCTATATAAATAAGCATCTTATGTAATTGCCTTAAATTGTCTGTCATCCACTTCCGTCTGGATGTTCCCGAATCCCACAATCCACTGCACCGCACCGGAAGTACGCCGACCGCCATTTTGGTACACCCAAGTGATGCCGCTCGGATCCAGGCCACCGCTGGGATCCCAACTGCCGCTGGCATCCCAGCTGCTGCTCGGATCCAGGCCACCGCTGCGATCCCAACCGCCCCTGGGATCCAAGCTGCCGCTCGGATCCAGGCCACTGCTGCGATCCCAACCGCCCCTAGGATTCCAGCTGCCCCTCTGATCCAGGCTGCTGCTGTGACCCTGACCGCTGCTGCCATCCCGACCGCCGCTGGGATCCTGGCCGATGCTTGGACCCCAGCTGTCGCTTGGATCCCAGTCGCTGCTCGGATCCAGGCCGCCGCTGCGATCATGAGGCTGTGAAAGGGGTGTAACGAGGGGGTATAATGAGAGGGTTGTAATAAAGGGGATATAATGAGAGGGTGTAATGAGGGGGAAGTAATGAGAGGGATGCCGCCGCCGGACCCCCACCAGGACCCACTGCCTTACTACATGCGCTGGATCCCACCGCTGCCTGCCCACCCACCTCCGTGCAGTCACAGCCGACTGGAAAGACTACGGCTTGAGGCCTGTGCTGGAGATTGGGTGCTGCCACCCTCTGGTGGCGCCACACACCATCTCCAGCACAGACCGCAAAACACTATCTTTCCTGTCGGTTGTGACTGCACGGGAGTGGGTGGGCCACCACCCCCAGCGCCACAAAGCTGTCCCCATCGTGATGTTACTGCTCTCCAGATGCAATAGCATCGGGCACACATCTAGTGATAAATGCTTTCCTGGGGAAGTAAATGTAGGTCACCCTAGTAAGCAGGAATTAAATTTGTGACCAGAAGAAGGTCACCTTTGTTCATTGCTTAATATTATTTTGGAATTTATAAGCTCAGAGGGGTGTATAGAAATCTCAAGGTGTTATATCAACACTCCTAATTGCCCCATTCCCTCCTTTTCTACAGGACCAAAAATTCTTACAGGGCCAAAAAATATTCATCATAGTAGATGAGATCATACCGACAAATTTTATAAATAGGGAAGGCATTCATTGTAGCATGTCCAATAATAAAGCCAATTAGTTTTTTCACCAACTACTCTAAAAATATATAAATACTACTCACCTAGCTGCATTCACTTGGTGTACTTCTTCATTCTGTGCTGGGTTAGGCTCCACACATCAGGCATGATCTAGTGATGAGCCTCAGATGCACAGGCTGAATAATGCAACAGACAGCTTTTACATCTTGAGAATGTTAATACCCTTGAAATTGTGATAATGGCTGGAGGGAATGGAGGGTTGTCACTGGGTCCCCCAAGCTCATGTGGGGGGCTGTGTGGTCTGCCACTATTGATGGTAATGCGACTGTACATATTACATAGAGTTTTTGCTAAGTGTATCCACGAAGCTTTCAATAATGATCTTCATTCATTTAACAATATCCCAAAAGCATTATTTTTTGGAAGCCACATTTAAACTGTAAAACTAAATTAAATGGATATGCAATTAAAGCCTAATACTTACTGGTCCCACTTGCATTTACATTTAGTTTACAGTTTTATCTAGAAACTCCACGATGAAATGTTACCACAAAAGTGTTGAGAGTTTTTAGGAAAATAGCCGCATCATTTTTCATCACCTAATATGTTATAAAGGAATTGTCCTATAGAAGCATTATGGGCATGATTTATCAAAGTTTTCACACCAGAATTGTGTTGTAAAAGCATTTGAAAGTTGCAAAATTTAGGCACAATTCAGAGTTGCTCCTACACACTTTCACTTTTGGTATCTTCACAAAAGTTTCTAACAGGTATCACAAAATGGGTGGAGCTGGATTGGGATGGGTGTGGCGAGGATTAGATGCCACAGCTCATTTAATTCATGAGGAGCTGTGGCATACTGAACACTGGAAATCTAACTCCAGTCAGGTACGCAGAAGTGTACACCACTCTGCAGAATCATGAAGGGATGTGCCCTCTTTCATGAATCAGACACCTCTGTCTCCAACAATCCCCTTACCAAGACCAGCGTGAAAATGAAACAGTGGTGGGAGCTGATGGATTGCTCACTGATAGTCAAGGGTTAAATGCATTTGATGTTCATGTATGTGATAAAAGTATCATACCCACTGGGGCTGCAGTTAGCTGAGACAGGGTTAACTGTAGTGGTCGACCCTGTTTGGGAGGAGGAACTGACTGTTAGTGGCAAGTCCAGGAAGTTACAGGGCCTGTCAGTGTGTGGACAACAGTGAAAGAAGTAGCAGGCCTGGGCATGTGAGGGACAGCGTGGGCCTAATACCCGGGGCAGTGGATTGCCAAAATACCCTTCCATATTCCATCTAAATGGCCTGGGCCAACCTCGAGATGGACGTTGGGGACCTCAGGCATGCTCAGCTTGTAAAGTTACAGAGGTAGATAGACTCAGACCACATGAGGTGGAAGGTATTGCAATCTGGATATACTGCTAGTGGTGAAGAAGACTCCCTAGGGCTAGGAAAGCCAGTGAGAGGGGAAAGCCAACTATACCAAAAGCCAGGGCTGAAGCTGTATCTGGTTCCTGTGGGAAAGATGACAACCCATTGGGTCTTATTCTTTATATCAACCTGTACATACTGTACATACTGCTAATCACCAAGTAAACATTTAGTTATTTTATGAACTTCATGTCTCCTTGATTAATTGCAACCATGGTTCCAGAAGAGAAATGCCTAGACTTAGAAGACGAAGAGGCCTGCAGCCCCAAAGTATTCGTGATGCCCCTCACACATAGAAGCACATTGGGACTGGGACACAAGATGTCTATTGGATGCCAAAGCGAGTGGGAACAGAAGCTCACCCACCACTACCTCGTTTGAGCATCTTACATTTGGCATAGTTGGCAGGATGCAAGTGCCTGGCACAAAGAAAGCAGGGAAGATATGACACATGGCACAGATGGGAGAGCGCCGAAATACATGCGGCCCAAGATGGCATCCCAAAGCATGGATTCCAAGATGGTGACGGTGGCAGTGAAGAGGAGAAATGCCACCTATAGTGGGCATGGATGGAGCTCAAGACCGTGAAAAGATGTTCAGCACCCATGAGTGACTGGGTCCCGTGGCCAGAGGTCAGTCCAGAATAGGAGGTACATTCCAAACGAAGGCATGGTGTAGTCTGAGGCGTGGCCCACTGCTTGAAAGATTGCAATGGAAGGGGGTGCGGCTGAAGGCAAAGCTGCGAAGAGTGAATAATGATGCAGCTGTCACATCAAGAGTATGGCCCTGGAAGAGACTGAGTGAGATACGCAGGAAGCACACAATCGGAAGGTGACTGGCACCAGTTACTCTGCTACATGTGAAGAGTGGAGAGTGCAGCAGTGGGCTCTCTAAAATGCTGGTCCTATGGACAGTGGTGCTGCAAACAGATGTGGGCCTTTTGGCTCACATGCTGCGGATAATCTGCTGGAGTTGGATGCCAGCTGGTGAGGTTCCCTCAGCTGAGGAAGAAAAAACCCTGGTGGGTGTGAGAGTGGAGCACCCTGAGAAGAGAGATGAGTGAGCCTCATCATGGTTGGTCCAATCTCCATTCTCGATGAAGAGGGTCTGGTTGGAGAAGTGGCAGCTGGTGAATCTGAAGTGAAGTCAGACCCGAGGGATGCCCCGTATATCAAATGGAGGGGTATAGAGCAGGACATCATGAACACCTCACCAGTCAAGAGCCACTCTCACTATAAGCTGTGGTGGGTGACTGAGCATGCTCCACCCATGAGCCTAGTGGAGCAATGCAGATGAACTGATTTATTCCTGCAGGGGTGGCTCGAAGGATCTCATGCCTGCCGATGGGTATTGGTGGAGGAATCCCAGACCCAAGGGTGGGTCATGGAATTTGATATTAAACAAAGATATAGGTTCCTGGAAGGAGAATGAACTGAGAATGAAGTCTATGTAAACCACAAGTTGAACTACTTGCTCTCCTGACTGCACAGTCAGTACTTTGATTGACAGTTCAGTTGTCTAGTCTGGTGCAGGGACGTGCTGAGCTGTCAGTGTTTTTATTGACAGCTCGACCAACCAATCTGAGGCTGGGAGATGCTGGGCAGACTTCAGTTATTCCCTGTTCCAGGTGATTGCTCAGCTAATTAACTATGCTGTCAGTCTCAGATCTTTGCCAAAAGATTCAGCTGTATGTGCTTTGTTTCCCTCTGCCTGCTTGTGGATCTTTTAACTGCCTGACCTTGGACCTTATTCTAACCACCTGTTTTGCCCCTTTGCGCTGATCCATAATCCTTCCAGTATTGAGACCATTACTTGACAACTTCTTTGCCTCTTCCATCTGTTTATGATTTACCCTACTGGCTCTTGACCTCACATTCCTTGACTACCCTGACTCATGGCTTGTCAGAGAGAAGTGATTCAGAGCCAGAGTAGCTTCCTATAATCATATTTAGCACTGGTGTGGTGTTGTCTTTGTACGGGTCGATTAAGGGAGGTATCAGATAAAGCATGCATTAAGTGGACTGGATAAAATTTCGAATTTGCTGGAAAAGAATCCTAGTGGGAAAACTATATTGTCTGAGACTGGCATTAAATGACCATTGGACCACTTAGTCAATTAAGGGATCTTTCCTTTTTCATATTTTACAGCTAAAATATGGTGATACAGTATGTGTTAAATAATATGTGCTGGGAAGAAAAAGAAGCATGCAAAGACCATGAAAGAATAAAGAGAGATAGCACAAGTATACATCTTGTGCTATCTCCACCCAGAGCTTGCCTTGAGAGTAATGAATAAAGTTCAGTACTCTATCAGGTACATCTGCAATGTGATATATCCTGAAATCTAACCAGCCTTTGTGTTTTGGTCTTATTAGAATGTCTCACATGTCCCAATGAATATGTGGAAGTTAAACTGACTATATGAATTTTTAGCAGCTGTGGAGTAGTGCAAGAAGGCACTTAGTATAGCAATGGATTTGGTTTGAAAGAGGTACAAAATAATGGACTAAATGTTCATCTTCCATATATTTACTCCTTCCGCATCAATCAAAGTGTTTTTCATTCCAGAAGTCTAGAGATTGTGGATTTGTGTTAACAAGGGATTCAAATTCAGGTCAAGTAGAAGGGTAGGATCCCTATGCCCTATGAAAATTTGGATGATATAGAAGTTTTTTGAACTTGGGATATGGTCACCAGTAATGAGCAAGCTTGCTCGTCACTGCTTGACACTCGATCAAGCATCAGGGTGCTTGGGTACACTTGTTTCTCAATCAAGTTTCGTGGGTGCTTGAGCACCATGCTCGAGTTCCAAACCGGCATGTTTTGTGCCTGTTAGAAAGTCAATGAATATGTGAGGATTGCCTGCCATACCCGTAATGCCATAGCCATGTTTGTTACTGACATCATTGTGATTGGTCAGCCGCATTGTGTAATCAGGTCTTATATAAGGCACTCTCTCCTCAGGAAGCAATTCAGAGAGAGTTGTTATAGGAGGGAGAGCTCATTTTAGAGAAGTCATATAGGCAGTGTTTATTATTGCTGTTTCAGTATTTGTGTAATGTATTACGCTCCTAGATGGCGCATGTGGTTCGTCGACCCACTGTCACAGACTGGACTTATCCTGGAGGGAAAGAGAAAAAACTAGCACCAGGTGATTTCCTTAAAGTTCAAATTTTGTCTTTTTATTTAATCCATAGCTTGTAAAATATTAAAAACATACGTGTCATTAAATGTCAAGGGGCAAACATCCCTCGCATGCCTGACGCGATCCGGACTTTATGTCCTTACTCATAGGTGATGCCTGTTTACAAGCTATGGATTAAATAAAAAAATCAAAACTTTAATTTTTATGGATATCACCTGGTGCTGTTTTTTTTCGCTTTGTCTGAATTTATAAGTGGATTCCTGCCACAAGCGGATTCCAGCCACATTGAAACTGACACCCGTGGTCCTGTGATAATTTGGTGAGCACTGAGTTAATTTATTTCCCCCTTTCCTCTGTTGATTTATCCTGGAGGGGCATGATTAAGCAGATACCTTGGTGTTTGCTGGAGCCTCTAGTGGTGAGGTCAGACTTGTACGGCAGGTAGCTGCCAGGTGCCACTAAAGGGAAATGTCCGGCAGTAGCTGCTAACTCCAAAAGGCAGAGACGTTACTTCAGATTCTCACACAAAGCAGGACAGCCACTTAGGACAAATTCAGACAGGATGGCCACTTGGGACAATTTCTGACAGGACAGATGCTTGGGACAAGTTCTCCCTGTGCGGACAGGATGGCCACTGGTACAGGTTCTTCCTGTGCAGACAGGGCGACCACTGGGACAGGTTCACCTGGTGCAGACTGGACAGGGTAAGCTCACAGTTCTGGTCTTGGTATTCAGCCCCTATGGTGGCAGACAGGTACTTCTGATGTGGCCACGGGGTACAGGTATCGCAGACGTGGTTTCCAGATTTGGACACCGCCTGAGCAGTTGCAGGAAACAAGGACTACCTATGGCGGACTATCGGGACTACAGGATACAGTATAAGGGACACTAACAAACTATGAAGTTGGACCTGGCAAAATACAGTTGCACAACAAACAATCTCACAGAACTATGGGGTTTGCTCAGGCATCTCCTAGTAGGGGAGGATACCCTTTATACAAGATGTCTCCCAGCTATTGGCTGGGAGACACTTTGCAGGCAAAAACACATTTAACTAAATGCTTCCCAGCAGATGGTGGGAGCATTTACCATGTGTGTGCGCTGCCTCTTGAAGAATAGGAGAGCATACGCATGCTGGGACACAGTGCAGCATGCACAGAGGATGATGGAAGCAGGAGCATGACGGGGATGGCGCCGTGGGCCGAGGCGGTGAGTAATGTTTACAGGGTGTGTTTGATGTGTTTCTTCATAATTTTTACAGGTTGTGTATAAGGCCTACATCTACAATTCTTTTACATTTTTTATATGTATATCCCCTAGGAATAAATGTTTTTCAGCTCTTGCACTTAGTGCATAGGCTTTACCAGTCTAGGAGTCCCACTCCTTAAAAATGGAAAAAAATGCTTTCTGAGGCACTCCCCAACATGTCTTTCAGAGTGTATTGCAGTCTATCATTCTAATTGTTGGCAGCCCTTTCAGTTATTGTATAGGCTTTAACATTTTAGGAGTCCGACTCCATGAAAATTAGAAAAAAGGTTTTCTGAGGCACCCTCCTCTACGTTCCAGGGTGTATCGTAGTCCCTCCTAATTTTTGGCAGCCCTTGCACTTAGTTCATAGGCTTCATGGGTCTAGGAGTCCCACTACCTGACAAATTTAACGGAATGTGTATTAGGCTCTCCTTCATATCTAATACAGGGTGTATCGGAGTCCCTCTTCCTTCTAATTTTTGGCAGCCCTTGCTCTGTCCACATTGGCTTTGTGAGGTTCAGAGTCCATCTTTCAGAAATTAAACAGGATGTGTCAGACCATGATTCACACATGGTATGCTCAGGTGAGGTAGTAAAATTACATTTACCGGTGTGGGGTCAGGTCGCACCTCACAACTTAGCCATAGACATAGGAAGAAGGAAGTTACAAAGCACTAACAAAACTATATGAATAGTATGTTACAATATAGCAGTAGAGTGTAAGCTGTAGCTGGGTGGGCTTCACAGGATACAGCAAAGCCATATACAAGGAAAGCAGTAAACACTAAATTTGTCAAATGAACTTTTACTGGAATTATATACCATTGAGTTCACTTTAAGGATCACATGAGTGCAACAGGGCGCTAATTAGATCACCTCTGTATACTTTGATAGATCTCCTTTAATTCTGCAGTCTCTGTAAGTCTCTAGTGGTTCAGCAAGCTGAGCCTGATGGGCACTGATGCATTCAAGTGCCTGTATCTGCCTGTCTGAGTTTGGGGCCAGACAGGCCAAGGTCACATTTGCGTATATGTGCACAGCGTATCATCTGCATGCCAAAACGCATGCTAATGCAGCATTTTTTATCCGCTTACGCATGACGCCAAAAAAATGCTGCTGCATTTTGGCATGCATTTGTGTTATTTATGTGCATGCATTTGATAGGACAATACTTTTCCAGGAGAATTTCCTTGACACAAGCACGCCAATGGGCATGTCTCATGGAAATTCTGTATATAGACCATTATACAGATGAAATCCTCAACTTTTCCTTCTGTATCCATCTGCAAGATGGATCTTGGCATGGAGAGCTTCTATTGTAATCTGGATTTGGACTTGAAATTGGCTGTTGCCTTTGCTGTGGCTTGTGAAGAAGAAAGAAGAGGAGAAAGACGGAGAAGACGTCGTCGTCGCTACTGGCAACACCTTATCATTGAAGTCCGAGAGAGCCGTGGAGCCTATCACTCGTTGTACACCGAGCTGCATGCAAAACCCTGAGAAGTTTTTTGACTACACAAGGATGTTGAAACAGAACAGAGCTTCAATGACTTGCTGCTATGTGTCCGAGGATCCATCACCAGGCAGGAGGACATACTACTACGTCGAGCAATTCCTGCTGAGGAACGTCTATTGGAGACCCTAAGGTACGAAATTTTGAAAAAGAAACACCTGTAATTAATATTATTGTTATAAAAACCATGTACTGTTTTTTTTTCCCCATTTTCTGTTCTGCAGATTCCTGGCTACCGGAGAGACCTTATCATCTCTACATTTTCAATTCCACATTGGAGTGTCCACCCTTTCTGGGATTGTTGGAGACACTTCCCCCAGTTCACAAAGGATCCCTGGCTGGAAATGCTGCAAAATTCCAGGACATTTGTAATTTTCCTAACTGTTTGGGGGCTGTGGACGGCAAACACATTCGGATTAGGAAACCTGCTGGAAGTGGATCCGAGTATTTCAATTATAAAAAATACTTTTCTGTTGTTCTCTTGGCAATTGCAGATGCTGACTGTCAATTTGTCACCGTGGACGTTGGCTCATTTGGATGAGGAAATGACTCACAGACTTTCAGAAACTCTGACTTGAGCCAACGTTTGTATGTTCAGCCACGACCTGAACACTGAAGGACCGCCAATGCTGTTTGTTGTGGTTGGGCAAAAGGCGTTTCAAATGTGTGCCAACCTCATAAAACTGTACTCAAGTCAGGACTTGAATCACATCAAACGGATTTACAACTACCGGCTGACAAGGGTACGAAGAACTATGAAGTGTGCCTTTGGTTTGCTGGTATCTAAATGGCACATTTTGGGAACACTCATCAATCTAAAAACTGAGACAATTAACGAGTTTGTGAAAGTGTGTGTTGTTATGCACAATTACATCCTGTCGAAAGAGCGAGTTAACTCAGGCTAGCTTCAGACTAGCGCATTTTACATGCAGCGCATGCACCGCTAAGCCCCGCCCCCTGCCCGCCCATCCGGTCACTTCCTCCTACTATCGCACACGGCTGCATGCGATCTGCGCACCCTATCTTTAGCATAGGGTGCGCAGACCGTGCACTGGCCGTGCGCTAGTAGGATTTTTGCGTGCGCTGCGCACTTTTGAAGGTGCGTCGGTGTGCGCCGAACACACCATGTTGCAGCAGCGCATGCAAAAATCCTACTAGCGCACGGCCAGCGCACGGTCTGCGCACCCTATGCTAAAGATAGGGTGCACAGATCGCATGCAGCCTAGTGCGATAGTAGGATGAAATGACCGGATGGGGCAGGCAGGGGGCGGGGCTCAGAACTTGAGGAACCTGTTAATACCACATTGCAGGATTACCAAGATCACCCTCTGAGGACTACAGTGCAAGTTGCCCAAAGGAGGGATAAATTTACGGCCTACGTTGTTTCAGATATTGGACGTGTGGCATGGCAAGACAAAATGGTTTAAGCCGCTAAAATGTACCTGTAATGTTATGTACCTGTAATGTTTGCGGACTTTAATATTAAAACACCTCTAGTGAAACACCCCTTACAAGTTATCTCAACAATATATACACATCTGTGTGTTTGTGGCGCATAAAGAGACAAAGAAAATAGTGATTGTGGAAACAAAGGCAAATTTTTATTGAGCAATAAAGTCAGTAATTAGCTTTGGGGTATGTCGGGGGGTGAGATATTGTGGATGTGGGGGGTGTGGAGCTGGAATGAGTGGCTACCATGAGTGGATGACAAATGGGTTCCAGGGGAAGGGCCTATAAAATGCATGGGGTCTGGGAGGTCATGGATGGGAGTAGACTAATTAGGAGTGGAATCATGGGAATCGAGAGACACATTGGAAGGGCGAGACACATTGGAAGGGAGAGACAAATTTGAAAACAGACACATTGGTAGGTGAGGATGGCATTGGTTGGACAGTTTTGGGGTGACGGTTGGTGCTCCAATTCTTCCTCTTCTGGTGGTGCTGAGCCGAGCTGGTATAGGGCATCTGTTTCCTGCTTTTTTCCTTGGGTGTGTGGTAGTGGTGGCTTCAGGCTGGCGTGCTGAAGGACTTGGCATGGTGGTGGCTTGAGGCTGGCATGCTGCAGGGCTCGGCATGGTGGTTGCTTGAGGCTGGCATGCTGCAGGACTCGGCATGATGGTGGCTTGAGGCTGACGTGCTGCAGGACTTGGCATGGCACCCTCGCTTTATATAGCTTTGTTTTGGGGGTGGCTAAAACCAGTTCCTGGATCTGCTCACTCTGAAGTACGCATGTATATTGAACGCATATGTATGCATGTCCTTGTGTACCAATGCGTTCCCATAGACAGTAATGCGTTGTTTTGGTGCACTTCAGCTGCATGCGTATGGCTGCACATATTTGATGCCTCAAAAAATGCAACATGTTGCATTCGCCACACACTGTAAAATGATGCATGCGTACGCATCCGCAAGCGAACGCATGCAAATGCATGTTCCTGCAAGCACCATATTAAAGATATGTACGCATGACGCATGCAGATCTATACAAATCAAACGCTATGCACAGATACGCAAATGTGAAACCAGCCTGTGTGTGCGATAATGCTCCCACTGAAATCCTTGAGGTGGGCCTGAACTCAGGACTTACTGATCTGTATATTGTAGCTCTGTCATTACAGAAATGAGCCCGCCTAGGCAATGGCTGTTTGGAAGAAGGATTGACGTGTTTCTGACCAGTGCATGGTACCACAGCTGACTTGCTGGAAGATCCGCTGGGTGTATTACAGATGTCGGATCCTGGGAATTTTGGCTCTGCGAATAGCGCTCATTAGAGATGTGACACGTCCTCCTTCTTCCAAATCGCACTTAGCTTTTTCATGATGGCCACCGAACCAACCCATTTCCTGTCAGGCACTTCTTCCCCATTGCTTATACTGCCCCCTGGCCTGGGGCTTTGTCTGGTTCTGTCCAAACTGCAATTAAAACAAGCACAGAGTCCATTTAGCAGAACATCAGCATCTGCCAATAGAATCGCTGCTTTTATTTCTCCTCACAGAAGTGGGGTAACGCCTCTGAGTAAAAAATCCTGCACAAACCAGTTTAAACCAGAGTCATCAAGAAGTTGCAGGGGAAACAGTGGCATCCTGTGGCTGGTGATAAGTATTGCAGGCAATAATATTGTCAATTTTACATTAATAACAAAATAGAACAGCAGCTGGAAATTACATACAAACAGTTAATGGTAGGTGATGGTAAACAGCATATTCCCCAACACCTCACAAAAATAAAGTTACTATCTGTTCACTTTAACATTATTAAGGCTGTGTTTGCATTAAAGAGCCTGAAAAGGGTTGGATGCAGTCCTAGTGAACCTCAAAGTGTTACCCACATTTCTTTCCTGCCAATTGGATACTTTGCAGTACTATAATTCACCGCAAATCAATATTTTTAAGAAAATTTATTACAGTTAGCGAATTCATATTTCAAAACCTTCTCTCATCTCTAGTGTCAATGTCATAAGTTTTATGTTACCAAAAGGCAAGTCTCTGAATTAAAATATGTTTTGATATAGTATCTTATTGTGTTTCTTTAAAACATAAGAAAAAAATGAGAAATATGAATCAGATCTAGCTATTTTTATTAGATTAGAGAAGTGTAATATGTCTTTAATTTTTGCATCATTTCTTGAATACGTAACTCTTTGCGAATATCCTTGGTGTTGTTTTACCTTTGCTGCATTTCATTTTATTCTAAATTGAACTATCAATAGACTCATGGGATCTGTAATCTATAAATTAAGAAATAAAAATGATTAATGCTTACAGATGGACTGTAACCGGAATCAATGGACATCTACAGTAAAGAAGGCAGCGCACATAATCTTAGGTAGAAGCTGTTTTCCTTTGTCCGGTATTCATGATTATAAATGAATAGAACCTGAGGATAGATGGATTTCCCATCTACACGTAACAAACATAAAAATGAAATTATTTTCACATTCTGCTAAAATAAAAGGTTGGCTTGATGGATGGATTAGCCTGTAAAGCACAGTAAATAATTACAGACATAATGGTTAATAATCTGTATGGTAGCCCTTACTGTAAATCCAGCTCTGGCCAAATATGGTCAGCAGTGATAGGTGCGCTCCCCTTTTTCCATTGTTTTCTATCTCACTGCTTTTGTATTTACCTCTTTTCATGATGGATGAAATGAGTGTAGTCTGTGAACCCTGAATGCACTTCCAGCCACAATTAAATGCAGCTTATCAGCAGCTCTCTGTTGGTAAACTGAAATTTATGGCTCTTGGTAATTAATGTAGGAAGCCGGTGAGCAGTGCATTCAATTCAAGCTATCAGCTTGTGCTGTTGTTTCTCTAAAATAAAACCCTGGGTCCATTAATAAATAAATCTTTTGCCTTCATATATGGTGATTAGTCAAATCTAAGGAGTACGTGTCTTAAAGTAAGCATATGCTGCAAATCTTTAGCGTTTAATACAATATGGGTAATTCACTCATTTATTAACTGCTGGAAAGGGCAACTCAAGGCTGTGAAATGTGGTATATTTTCAGATGCACGCGCATATCATGAAAGGCAAAAATAACCTGTGGCTGGCGTTCATGGGAGGCTGTGATTTCTGCTTTATACAGCAAATAAAAAAATATATATGAAAGTTCAAATCGTCACCTTTTCTCCCATTAAAAAGTAACCGATATAGAATACACATATTTGGTATCACTGTGTTTGAAAAAGTCTGATCTATCTAATGCCTGATCAATCCAAAGATAAGAAATTAATCCAAATGATAAATGGTGCAACGAGGAAAAAAAAAAAAAAAATCAAAATGCCAGAATTGCAGTTTTTTTGGCCAATGCAACAACAGAAAAAAATTGAAATAACAGGCGATTAAAAATTGTATCTACCCCAAATTTACATCAATAAAAACATTAGCTCGAGGTGCAAAAAACAACCCTCACACAGCCTTATACCTCCGAAATTGAAAACGTTATGGCTCTCAGAATGTTAAAACAAAAACTACACATGTTTAGTATTTGCGTACGGTAAAAACATGAAAAATTGCCTTGTCCTTAAGGGGTAAATTGGCATGTATTCTTCTTTCTTTATTGTATATATTGTATCTTATCAACTCAATACAACCAGCAGTACTGATCTGCCCTTAATAATAGAATTGCACTTCCTAACTGCAGTATTTGGGACCAAGGGCAGTTCCACATTGGACGCTGATATATTTAAATAAGAACATCTATGTGATGGGGAGAAAAATATATAAATCCTGCAGTGAAAAAAAAGAGTAAGATTACCTATCTGCTTGCATTGTAAAATAATTACAGATTTTTTGTCTATGAGAAATTTTTTGTCCTTAAAGAGAAACTGTCACAAGTGCAGACCTGCTTGTGTTAGAAAATAATTGTATTCTCCATAACCTATACTTGTATATATTCTGGATAACCTTTTTCCATAACTCTTCTGCTGCTAACTGTTTCTCTATGTCTCTGTACTCTGATTCTGTCTGATCAGTGTCACAATGTGTACAAATTGGGGGACACAGTTCAGTGGCATAACTTTTTTTTTTATCAATTAGCATAGTTGTAGGAGGGCTTATAATGGGGGTAGAGTTGCAGGGTTGCCAGACAATATTTTACACAGACGCATTGGAATACCATAATACATCATTATGATTATAAGTCATACATGTCCACAATCCAAAATTCTGATAATTACAGTAAAAATATTCTGGATGTGTTTCTTCAGCTTTGAAAAAATCACGGACTCCTTACATTTTTTTACGGACAGAGCAAAAAAGTGCCCTATGATTATGGGCATTTTAGATGGTTAGCCACCCTGGTGAGTTGTATTTTTGAACATTATTATTTTTGTGTACCATATAAGATTTTAGTAACATGTCAACAATTTCTGTTGATTTTGCATTTCACATTTATGCCCATCATTATACAACACTTATAACATGTCACTTTTAACTTATGAATCATTAAGATTGTGGCAATATCAAAATTTTGTACTACTTTTGCTCAATAGTCACTGCTTTTAAAGTGCAATCATTTTTTTTTTACTGCAGACCTGTGAATCCCCCAAGCACACACACTGTGCGCAGTGATGATCTCGGTGCTGATATCTTGTCTCTTGAAAATCTCCATCTGCACATGCGCCTCCCCAGCAGCCATTTTCCTGGAGTTCACCACAATGTAAACCATGGAAGAGTGGTTTTGAGGCTGTCGCTTGGCAACTCAGAGCTTCAACAACCTCCATAAGTTTTCTATGGGATTAAGATCTGGAAACTGGCTAGGCCACTCCATGACCTTAATGTGCTTCTTTTAAAGCCACTCCTTTGTTGCCTTGGCTGTATGTTTTGGGCCATTGTCTTGCTGGAAGACCCAGCCATGGCCCATTTTTAATGTCCTGGCGGAGGGAAGGAGGCTGTCACTCATTTACGGTACATGGCTCCATCCATTCTACCATTGATGCGGTGAAGTAGTCCTTTGCCCTTAGCAGAGAGACATCCCCAAAACATAATGTTTCCACCTCCATGCTTAACAGTGGGGATGGTGTTCTTTGGGTTATAGGCAGCATTTCTCTTCCTCCAAACATAGCGATCTGAGTTAATGCCAAAGAGCTCAATTTTTGTCTCATCTGACCACAGCACCTTCTCCCAATCACTCACAGAATCATCCAGGTGTTCATTGGCAAACTTCAGACGGGGCTGCACATGTGCCTTCTTGAGCAGGGGGATCTTGCGGGCACTGCAGGATTTTAAACCTTTCCGGCATAATGTGTAGCCAATGGTTTTCTTGGTGACTGTGGTCTCATCTGCCTTGAGATCACTAATAAGTTTCCCCCAGTGTAGTTTTAGGCTGATCTCTCACCTTCCTCATGATCAGCGATACTCCATGAGGTTAAATTTTGCATGGTGCCCCCAGATCGATGTCGACTGACAGTCATTTTGTATTTCTTCCATTTTCTTACTATTGCACCAACAGTTGCCTCCGTCTCACCCAGCATCTTACTTATGGTTTCGTAGCCCATTCCAGCTTTGTGCAGGTTTATGATCTTGTCTCTAACAGTTTTAGAAAGCTCTTTGGTCTTGGCCATGTTGTAGAGGATAGAGTCTGACTGATTAATTGAGTCTGTGGACAGGAGTCTTTTATAAAGGTTACTATGTAAGACAGCTGTCTTTAGTGCAGGTAGCAAGTTGATTAGGAGAGTCTAACTGGTCTGTAGGAGCCAGAACTCTTAACGGTTGGTAAGGGATCAAATACTTATATCTCACTGCAAAATGAAAATAAATTTATATAATTTATACAATGTGATTTTCTGGATTTTATTTTTGATATTCTATCTCTCAATGTTAAAATTAACCTACCCTATAAATTATAGACTATTCATGTATTTGTCAGTGGGCAAACTTACAAAATCAGCAAGGGATCAAATAATTATTCCCCACTGCATATAATAGTCAGATATTAAAATACAAATAGTAGTAGTAAAAAAGCATGCAAATATTAAAAGTTAGTTACCAGTTAGATGAAAGGCCTGACTTGTGGGGGAGGGGCTACCACAGGGAGGCTTGTGTTCCCCTTTGTATGTGACTTCTACTCTCATGATGTGTCATAGTGACCTCCCAGGGCAAACAGCCCCGGGATATGTTTTACACAAGCATTTAGCCGTCTGGCTCACTCCCCTCCTGTCATTTGGGCAGAAGCTAAATCCCCTACCCTGGAGGCTTGTAGCTAAATATCCCAAAACCTATGAAAGATCATAACTCCTTTCTGGAAGGAGTGGGTCTGGCACCATTGGATCTGGCCGGGCACCTGCTACTCATAGAGACTAAGCACAGTTTTCCTACCTAGCTGCTACTGGCTGTTTTATGTATTTCCATTACCCTGAGTGTTAGAATGGGTCGAGACTCAGTTTGTCACTTGCCATGTTCTGGGGATCTCAGAAATATTCACAGGGTACGTGCACACGCTGCGGATTCCGCTGCGGATTCATCCGCGCGGATTTTGCAAAAACCGCAGATAATCCGCAGGTCAAAAGACCTGCGGTTTATCTGCGGTTTTACCTGCGGTTTTGCCCTGTGGTTTCACTATCTCTACAATGGTGGAGATAGGAAACCGCAGCGGAATCCGCAGAAAGAATTGACATGCAATTCTTTCTGCGGTTTCAAAACCGCAGAAAAACCGCGCGGAAAAATCCGCACCGTCGGCACTGCGGTTTTTGATTCCCATAGGGAATAATGGTACTGTACACCGCAGCTAAAACTGCTGTGTTTCCGCAGCGGCCAAAACCGCTGCGGAAACGCAGCAGAATCCGCAGCGTGTGCACACACCCACAATGTACAGCTAGGATGTAGAGTATTCCCATAACTCCTTTATGAAATCCTAGCTGGCTGAACAAACTACTAAGACCACATGACTAGGACCCACAGCGGGTTTTTCTGTAGAAGGTTGCATTCTAGCTGCTGGTGGTGGTGTGTGTTCTGACTTTGCAGCTGAATGGTGGGACCACCTTGGGAAGCAAGTGTCTTTTTACAGCTACACCAGGTTTCAAGGTGATTTAAAGCTGCCATTACACCCCCCTCCTTCACATGGACAAATTAGCTTTACCATAAATAAAATGTTAATTTTTAATACTTTGTAGAGAATCCTCTGCAGGCATTGACAGCCTGAAGTCTGGAAGCCATTGATATCACCAAACACTTGGTTTTCTCCTTTATGATGCTTTGCCAGGCCTTTACTTCACTTGACTTTAGTTAGTTGTTTGTGGGTCTTTCTGACTTATGTTTTGACATAAGCTGGTGAAATGCATGCTCAATGGGGTTAAATTCTGGTCATTGACTCAGCTATGACAGAATATTCCACGTCTTTGCCTTAAAAAAGCCAGGGTTGCCTTGGCAGTGTGTTGTCTCTCTGTACCGTGGAGCACCATTCAATATAATTGCTGCATTTAGTTGAATCTGAGCAGAAAGTATAGCCTTGTAGACTTCAGAATTAATCCAACTGCTTCTGTCTACAGTCACAGCTAGTGACCCAGTGCTATTGGAAGCCATTCATGCCCATGCCATCACACTACCTCCACCATGTTTTATAGAGGATATGGTGTGCTTTTGATCATGAGCCGTTCTAAGCCTTCTCTATAGTTAGTTCTCTAATCATTCTCCCACAGATTGATCATAGTTTCATCTGTCCAAAGAATGCCTTTCCAGAACCGGGCTTGCTTCTTTAGATTTTTTTGGCAAAGTCTAATATGGCCTTTCTATTTTTAAGGCTGATTAATGGTTTGCACCATGTGGTGATACCTCTGTATTTGCTCTCATGAAATCTTCTATGAATGGCAGACTTACATAGATACTGAAACATCTACTTCCTGGAGCTTGTACCTTACTTGGGTGGATGTTGTGAAGGGATTTTTCTTCTCCATGGAAAGGATTCTGCGAACATCCACCACTGTTGTTTTCCATAGATGTCAAGGTCTTTTTAAATTCCCAAGCTCACCAGTGCTCTCTCTTTTTGAAGAATGTTTCAAACTGTTTATTTTGGCTACTGCTAACATTTCTGATATGTCTCTGATGAATTTCTTCTTTTTTTCAGCCAAATGATAGTTTGTTTCTCTTCCATTGAGAGCTCCTTTAACCGCATTTTGTGGGTTCACAGCATCAGCTTCCAAATGCAAATGCCATACCTGTAATCAGCTCAAACCTTTTACCTGCTTAATTGATGATGTATTAACGAGAGAATAGCTCATACATTTCATGAAAGAGCTTTTAAGATAATTGTCCCTTTAAAAAGCGGCATTTACATATTACAGTCATATGTTAAAGTTTGGGCACCCCTATTAATGTTAACCTTTTTTCTTTATAACAATTTTGGTTTATGCAACAGCTATTTCAGTTTCATATATCTAATAACTGATGGACTCAGTTATATTTCTGGATTCAAATGAGGTTTATTGTACTAACAGAAAATGTGCAATCTGCATTTAAACAAAATTTGACCATTGCAAAAGTATGGGCACCTCAACATAAAAGTGACATTAATATTTCGTAGATTCTCCTTTTGCAAAAATAACAGCCTCTAGTCACTTCCTGTAGCTATTAATGAGTTCCTGGATCCAGGACGAAGGTATTTGTGACCATTCCTGTTTACAAAACAATTCCAGTTCAGTTAAGTTTGATGGTCGCCGAGCATGGACAGCCCGCTTCAAATCATCCCACAGATGTTCAATGATATTCAGGTTTGGGGACTGGGATGGCCATTCCAGAACATTGCAATTGTTCCTCTGCATGAATGCCTGAGTAGATTTGGAGAAGTGTTTTGGATCACTATCTTGCTGAAATATCCATCCCCTGCGTAACTTCAACTTCGTCACTGATTCTTGCACATTATTGTCAAGAATCTGCTGATACTGATTTGAATCCATGCGACCTTCAACTTTAACAAGATTCCCGGTGCCAGCATTGGCCACACAGCCCCAAAGCATGATGGAACCTCCACCAAATTTTACTGTGGGTAGCAAGTGTTTTTCTTGGAATGCTGTGTTTTTTAGCCTCCATGCATAACGCCTTTTTGTATGACCAAACAACTCAATCTTTGTTTCATCAGTCCACAGGACCTTCTTCCAAAATGCTTGTCCAAATGTGCTTTTGCATACCTCAGGCGACTCTGTTTGTGGCGTGCTTGCAGAAACGGCTTCTTTCGCATCACTCTCCCATACAGCTTCTCCTTGTGCAAAGTGCGCTGTATTGTTGACCGATGCACAGTGACACCATCTGCAGCAAGAAGATGCTGCCGGTCTTTGGAGGTGGTCTGTGGATTGTCCTTGACTGTTCTCACCATTCTTCTTCTCTGCCTTTCTGATATTTTTCTTGGCCTGCCACTTCTGGGCTTAACAAGAACTGTACCTGTGTTCTTCCATTTCCTTACTATGTTCCTCACAGTGGAAACTGACAGGTTAAATCTCTGAGACAACTTTTTGTATCCTTCCCCTGAAAAGCTATGTTGAATAATCTTTGTTTTCAGATCATTTGAGAGTTGTTTTGAGGAGCCCATGATGCCACTCTTCATAGGAGAATCAAATAGGAGAACTACTTGCAAGTGGCCACCTTAAATACCTTTTCTCATGATTTGATACACCTGGCTATGAAGTTCAAAGCTCAATGAGGTTACAAAACCAATTTAGTGCTTCAGGAAGTCAGTAAAAAGTAGTTAGGAGTGTTCAAATCAAGAAAATGATAAGGGTGCCCATACTTTTGCACCGGTCAAATTTTGTTTAAATGCAGAGTGCACATTTTCTGTTAGTACAATAAACCTCATTTGAATCCAGAAATATAGCTGAGTCCATCAGTTATTAGATATATATAACTGAAATAGCTGTTGCAAAAACCAAAATTCTTATAAAGAAAAAAGGTTAACATTAATAGGGGTGCCCAAACTTTAACATATGACTGTACAAAAGAACCTGTCACTTGAATAAGAGCTATTAACCTGGAGATATGGAGTTAATCTAAATGTTAATAGAGTTTGAACCTGCCCCGCACCTGCTCTAAGAGCCCTGCTGCCAGGAGGAAAATAACTTTATTCCTCCTTGCATCATTCGGGTTTCTGTCATGGGGATGGCAACGGGCAGGTTCAGAACACTATTGATCTGCAGATTAATTACATACCTGCAAGTTAATAGTGTATTTTTCAGATGACAGGTCCGTTTAACCACTTCACGACCGTTGATGTACCCATATTCCATGCTCTGGTAGGGGTTCCCGACCTTTGACGTATGGGTATTTTATGGCGATCGTTCGTGGCGTAAGAGCTGTACCCACGTAACTGTCGTCAAGAGCATAGCTTGAATGACAGTAAAGAACCAGTTGTCACTGCCAGCAGTGGTTCCTGCACTGCCACCAGCTGTTTAACCACGTAAGTGCTGAGATCAATATTGATCTCAGAATTTGGGAAGCCAGTAGAGGGAGAGGGCTCCCTCTCACTTTCGATTGGTGCCCTTACAATGTCATTTTTATCTGCGACAAATGAGAATAAAAATAAAAATACAGCTCCATCAGTGCAGAAATAGAAATATTACAGATTTCAGAATATAGAAATACAAAAACAAATATTTTTTTCTATAAATTAGTTTGTATTGTGTAAACATAAAAAGTTATACAAATTTGGAACTGGTGTAATCGTACTGATGCAAAGAATAAAGTTGCCTTATCACTTTTACCATACCATGAACAGAATAAGAAAAAAACAATTGCTGAATTGCAAGTTTTTGTTTATTGTGCCTCACAAAAATTAGAGTAGAAAGTGATCAATCAATTTTTGATAGCTTTCTATTCTAATTTTTGTGAGGCAATATAAACAAATAAGGCCAATAAAAACATCAACTCATTTTGCAAAAAACAAGCTGTAAAATGACTCTGTAAGCAGAAATATGGAAAGATTATAGCTCTCGGAATAAGGCCATGCAAAAACTTGTTGTTGTAAAAGAAAGCAGTTTTCAGTGTGTGAAAGTAGTAAAACATAAAAAAATATACATTTGGTATAGCACAGGCAAAAGGCAATAAAATAAATATAACCCATGCTAGACTTGCTGTTGATTTGTTTATTCTACCTTGCAGTAAGGCTTAGCTCACATTTATCCTGTGCTCTATGCTGAGGGCTTACACTTGGGTTTCTGTGTAAATCTCTATAATACGTGATTCAGATGAAATCCCTGGTGGAAGATTCCCTATAATGAGGCAGATGGAGACACTGTTTTGTGCTTTTCTGAAAAGAAGAGCACTGCTTATCAGAGGCCAGTCTGAGTCCGGAGTAACTGATTCATTATCCAGAACTGAGCTGGCTTCTTTAGATTTTTTTTGACAAAGTCTAATCTGGAATGAATCCCTCAGAGGTTTCATATGAATCACATCATTCAGAGATTTAGATATTAAAGCCCGAACTCAGGTCTAGAATCTGTCAATGGAAATAAAAGAGGCATCCACGTTACTAGTAGCACAAAGGCTCTAGTAAAGCATTGTAACTCCTCGCCGCCCAAAAGAAATCCATCAAATTCTGCCCTCCAAAATCCAAATGCCTCCATCCGTTCTGAGCCCCAGTAAACTTTTACAACTCAATAACAAATAAGTCAACAGGTTCTGTTTATTTGTTATTGAGTTGTAAAAGGCTTTTTATCCAGTAAATGAATTCTGCATGCTTTTTTTTTTTACTGGTAAATGGTTTAACTGACTGGTCTGACCTGGAAGAAGGGGGGATAGGAATCTTTCTTCCCCCTACAAAGTAAGTGGAGCTCAATTTTTCTACTCACCATCTTCCTGTGTGAACTCGCTGTGCTCTTCGTCTACCATTCCATTTTTGTTTCTTTTTTCAGCTGTTTTTCAATATGGCACCTGATTAGGATGTCTGGACCTGGTAGCAGCAGGCTGATTGAGCTATAACAAAGTTGCACACATTCAAGATATGTATTTAGTGCCAGTGTTTTGTTGTTTTTTTCTTTTCCTGCTCCCTCTTCAGTAGTGCTCATTTTCAGCCTTCTTTCTTGTTTTTTTCTTGGCTGTGGAGAGCAGTCAAAGGAGTGTGAAGCCACCTTACCGGCATTCTCAAAAGAAGAGGCCCAAATCTTTGATGGTGGGCCAAACAAAAACACATGAGGGGTCAGAGCCAGTTCCAAGGAATTCCTCTTGTGCCGTGATCTGTTGGAAATGTTATTCCTGGGACATATGGATGCTGTCATGTTGTCATTGTGAGGAGATGCCTGGACTCAGGGAGTTTAGTAACTTTGATAAGGATCATACATCCACTTGTGTTTCAGTTCCTGGGAAATGGCTAAGAATAAAAGTAATAATAATAATAATAATAATAGAGCAGTTGCTGGTGCTAGAACCCTATAGTTGCAGAGTGTTGGATATGGCTCACTCCCATAGTGTTGTTGTCAAAGCTAAATGAAGTGTGGCAGTTCTGTAATGACTACAGGAAGCTAAATGAGATCTTTTCGTTGGAGGCCTACCCAATGCGCTCATCGAAAGGCTAGGATCGGCTAGGTACATCTTCATCCTTGACCTCATAAAGTGCTTTTGGCAGATTCCGCTATCCAAGAGGCCAGGGAAAAGATGGCATTCTATAAATCAGATGTATGCTATCAATACGCTAGGATGCTGTTTTGATTTCATGGAGCTCTAGCAACCTTTCAGAAAGTCATGAATCAGAACCTAGCCCCTCACAAATGGTATTCCTTCAGGGGCCATAAAATAAGTATCTTGAGAGAACACAAAGTGGTTTCAATATAGGAAAAATTACTCGGAAAGAGGTACAACACATATCCCCATTTCCCTTTTGGACTGCACATATGACTGTTAACCAACCTACTCCACCCAATATTTATTTGTGGGGAGGCATCTTTGGTTTTTAATGGAGCGCTTGGGGCATTATTACTTTTTTCAGATGTTGTTACTTTAAGGAGATAGTGAAGACTAATTATTACTTGAAGAGGGCCTGTGGAGAATTATAAGATTGAAAGGAGCATATGGGGTATTATAATCCTAAAAGGGGCAACATAGTGTTCTATTTGGGTCACTATAATCCATTGTATACCCTCAATTGAATTCAAATAAATAGATTTGCTCCTAGGTAGTCGTGATCAAATCTTTTGAAATTCAAATTTGCCATGCTCAAAAAATTTCCTCAATAAATTTACTTTCAGTGAATTGATTTGTTGTGAATCTCAATATTGCAGAGCCTCTAAGTGGCTGGAACAATGTGTATAATATTCAGTTCTCCTAGGACTGTATTCAACCTCATTTCATCTCTCTAATAAAAACTCTGACAGCCATAGGTAAACCATTGGTAAGCAGTAGTAACCAAAAGACTGATAACGCACTGCACTGACAGACTTTTTATACTTTTATTATTCTTCTTAAATTGCAAAACTAGCCAAAAAAAAAATGTGTTCTGGGGGAGCAGATGCCTGGCTTGCTGTTGTTTATACATGCAATCGGCAGAAGCAGTATGTTTTTCACAAGGGGTGGTAGACAAATTTTTCCTCTATGGGGAGTAGTAACAGCTTTGCTCACTGTTAAATGAAGAAGTGATAGCTTTTTGCCAATCCTTCAAAAAGTATTATTTTAAATGGCAAGCAGAAACAGGTCTGTTGTTTTGAAAGTGTGGAAGCATTTGCTTCTCAACTAGGACTGAAAAAAATGTTACTTTTGGGGATCAGCAACATCTTTGGTATTCTCAAAATAATATAACAATTACAATGGTCTTTTCTCAAGTTATCTAAAAATTGTGACTTTTTTTAGGGTGAAGGTTGGCTCTTAGTAAAGTGAAGAAACAAAGGCTTGAGAACAAGCCATGAAAATATTATCCTTTTTTTGGATGAAGTTTCATAATAGGTAAGTCAAGGAGATGTCTAACAGTATAGTGTCAGCCACAACAGCATCTCTTGCTTCAATCAGTGCAGTATAGATGACATGGTATACAAAAGTAAGTGCCCAGTGAGACATGGACAATTGGCACATGTGGCTTCAGAACACTGTAAAACACAAAGGACATATATTATGGATGATCTCATCATTCACATTAGGCATAGATGAATGAAAGTTAGCACTGATTAATGCCTGATCAATTGTGAAATGTAAGAATTTCCACTCTTGCAGAGGATAACCTGGTTCGATTGGCTGTGACAAAGCCACCGGCTGCACTGAATAATCACTCAGTCAGTACACTGCAGGTTGGATATTAGGGGGTTGATTAGGGAATTGGAAAAGGATTTATTGAAATTGATTTTGAACTTTGGTTCTTCTTTCACTGACAAGACAGCACTTTTGACATAATGTATGTCTCTTCTCTCCGAGAACAATGACAAAGGCAGAAGAGAATACTGTCTTTTTTTAAAATCATTTTTAGGTTTTGATCACTGTATTAAGATCTATCACAGTGATCAAACATCAGGATCCAGTGATCTTGGTTCCTAATGCTGTCAGATGCTAGCCAGCAGACATCAGAGGGTGCACAGCACATGCGTCCGTCATTTTGCTTTATGAAAAGGAGGGTGTAGGCCGGGGGGATGGCATCACTGGTACAAAGGCACAGAGGGGCACTTGGGGCCACTATTCCTTTCTCCTCAGACATACTAGATCATGTCAGAGTAGAGAGAAATTATTTTTAAGCCAGGTTTAATTTTTTTTTACATGATCACAGTTATTCATTGAATAGCTGTATTCACGTGACAGATGACAGCAGAAACCAGTCCTGATTATGTTCTCCAATATCTCAGCTACCACTAGTACCTCAAACCACAGAAATTTTTTTTGACTCTGTGGGGTGCTCATGCCTTGCTTCTCATTGCCTTTAAAAAGTGGTGGTGAGGAATAAGGTCCCATAATGATCTTTTGATCACCTATAATTGCATTTTAATGCAAAGTTGTGGCATTTTGATTATTTTCTCGTTACACCATTTAACGATCGGATTATTTATTTTTATACGTTGATAGATTGAGTGATTCTGAACACGGTGATACCAAATATGCGCATTTTTATTTCTAATGGGGCAAATGGGGGGTAATTTAAATTTTTACATTTTGATAATTTTTTAAATATTTTTTAAAACTTTTTTTTTACTTTTTACTGGCTTCAATAGCCTCCATAGGAGACTAGAAGCTGCTCCAGCACTGCTATGTGTAGCTAAAATGCTCATCTGCTATAAGCGCCAACCACAGGGCGGTGCTCATAGCAATCTGGCAATGATAACCACAGGGGTCTCCTGCAAACACTGGGTTTCTATGCCAACACATAAGCGAACTGCAGACATGTGACAAGGGTGCCGATGGGCGCGGTTTGTGACTCGCCTCCGGCTCGAGCATGCAAAAAGCCACTGTCAGAGAGTCATTTAACATGTTAACAGCAGTAGCTGGATTGAGATTCCACCCGGGGCTGTTAGCTAATCAAATAAGATGACATTTTCCTGGAAAGTAGGGGTCTTATCGCCGAAGCCCGCATCAAACAGGGGGAGGCAACCTATGACATACCTATGCATCGTAGGTTGTAAAATGGTTAGCTTGTTGATTTGCTTGCCATTGAACTCTATTTCTCTAAATGTTAATACGTTTTTGAGTTCATATTCACCACCACAAATATTTATGTCAGTACTATTGAAAATTTATTATTGTTCATTGATTATATTAATACAGAGTATGAAATAAACATTGAACACATCACCAATTTTCTAAGTAAATATAATTGTAAAGGTGCTATTGACATGAAATTCTCTCTAAGGAGAAAGTATTAAACATATGAAGAAAGAGGTGCAAAAGTCATGGAAAGACATGATACCAGATGAAATCTATCTGTGAGTAAAAAGCAATCCTGCCAGTTAGTGAAAAATAATATCAGCTGGTTGAACTGATAGCCTAAAATAAGGTATCTCAGGACCAATGTGCCACACAGGAAACATCTCATAACGGGTAAAACCTTTAAGTTGTCTAAAGACCTTTGCATCCTTATTGTTGCAAAACATACTGATGAGATTGGTTACAGAAAGATTTTTAAATTCCTTTAAACTTCTGGATTATGGCCCTGTTAGGGCCATAATCCAGAAGTAGAAAGAAGATCACCATAAACTGACCATGACATGGTGCTTCTTGCAAGACTTTAGACAGAGTAGCTAAAAAAATTATCAGAAGAGTTGTCCATGAGCGAAGGACCACATGTGGAGAGCTACAGAAATACTTGGACTCAGCAGGTACTATTATTTAAAATAAAACACAAAGTAATGCAGTGGACCTCCATGGCCTGTATACACACTTACAACAAAAGAATCCATTGCTGAACAAAAAGCATGTTCAAGTGCGTTTAAAGTTTTTTCAGCATTTAGACAAGCCTGTCAAATACTGTGAGAATATAGTCTGGTCAGATGAGACCAAAAATTGAACTCTTTGGACGCCATAGCACACACTATGCTTGGAGGCCAAAAGGCACTGCATATCACCCCAAAAACACCATAGCAACACAGAAGTATGGAGGTTAGGAACATCATGGTGCGGGTCTGTTTTTCAGCATACAACACTGGCAAACTTCATGTTACTGAATAAAGGATAAATGGACAAATATACCAAGAAATTCTTGGAAAAAGTCTACTTCCATTTACCATTATGATGAAGATGAAATGAGGGTGGATATTTCTGCAAGACAATGATCCCAAACACAAAGCCAAGGAATCTCTCAGTTGGTTTCAGAGAAAGAAAATTAAGCTACTAGAATGGCCCAGCTAATCATCTTACCTGAATCCAAAATTTATTGGCAGAACTAAAGCTCAGAGTTCATAGAAGGAGCCCACAGAACCTTCAGGATTTGAAGAGTGTTTGTGTGGGAGAATGGGTCAAAATAATACCTGAGCAATGTATGTGCTAGCTTCTCCGTACAAGAGGCATCTTGAAACTGTCATTGCAGAAACGTGTGCTGACTGGGTATGGTGGTCCTTTTTGCACACTCCGCACCTCTGCGATGGCCGAAGTGTGCTTCCAAAGACTGGAGACCGGAGCCCATAGACGTTAAAACAGTTTCTTTTATTAGTTTTCTTTTCCTGCACCAGCATTTTCAGACAACGCCTCACACCCGTCGGGGTACCCGTAAACACGTCTCCTCTTTCCTTCCTCCTCTTTCCCGGTGCGACGGCTCTTTGGTCTCTTTCACTGCGCCTGCCTGTCTACCGGCCTCAGCGATCAACTTGTCAAGTCTGTCCACCCGCTACCACACCCGCTTCCTCTTCAGTGTCCAGCTCTCCAACTGTCTGGTACCCCAGGCTCTTCCTGTCTGCTGCTGTCCTTCCAGGGCCACCCCCATGTGCTGTCTTTCTAATCTGGGGATCCTCTCCTTTTTATCCTTTCAACCTGGAAATCCCCTTCTTGTTATTCCTGTAACTCCGCCCACCATCTAGACTGTTCTTAGACTTAGCTGTTCTTAGACCTTGCCTTTCCCTGTACTATATCTTCCTCTAGTGGCCAGTTTCCAAACTCCACTTTCCCTAGCTGACACATTCTACACCAACTATAAATATATACATGCGATAGATATGTGACACATAGAATATATACATTTTACACCCAGACTGGTCCACGCATTAGTCCACCCTCCTACATCATCACTAGAGATGATCGAATATATCAATATATGGTTCAGATCATGATCGTTAAATTTGCAATATTTGCCGATTTAATCATCTATTTAATGGCAAAATATAGCCGAATGCCATACACAGCACAAAAGCCAGTGTTTCTCAAGCTGTGTGACAGCGTGGTAAACACTGGGGTAGTGGTTCTGAATGGTGGTAATGCTACTGCCGGTAGATCGTTACAGCCGTTAGAGCCCTTTGGGGTCATGCTCTGAAATGTCGGCGTGTCCCTGCAGAGATGCCGTGACCCGCGGTAAAAAAGTACTGCAAGGAGCAGCGCACCTGCCGAGAGTAAACAATATGTCCGACCTCATACTCCAAGTGACCCTCCACCAACACTGGAGGAACAACTGACTCAGAGTCCTCTTTTACAGACCCTACGGGTTTCAACAGAGATTTATGGAACACATTGGATATTTTTAAGGAGGCGGGGAGATGCAACCTATATGCCACTGGGTTGACTATCTCCATAATCTCGTACAGACCAATGAACTTTGGTCCCAATTTAGCTGATGGTACCTTCAAGTTGATGTTACGTGTGGAAAAGCCAAACCTTCTCCCCCACCTGAAACATGTGTCCCGGGGCTCTCTTTTTGTCAGCAAAATATTTGTACCTCCCCTGGGCCCGAGAGATATTATGATATTATGCTGGACTTCAGCCCAGAGGTTTTTTAACCGTTGAACGACCCCTCTGCCCCTGGACAACCAGAATCCACCCGTGAAAAATCCCCAAAATGAGGATTAAAACCATAATTAATCAGGAATGGAGACAGGTTGGTGGACTGACTCACCCAGTTGTTAAAAGCGAATTCCGCTAACGGTAATGCATCACACTAATCCTCCTGTCTGGCGGAGGTCAGACACCTGAGAATTTGTTCCAGGGATTGATTGGTGCGTTCCGTCTGACCATTACTCTCCGGGTGATATGCTGACGAGAAGGAGAGTGAGATGCCCAATTTCCTACAGAATGCCCTCCAAAATTTGGCGACAAACTGCACACCTCTGTCAGACACCACATTAAGGGGTACCCCATGCAATCGGACCACATGCTGCACAAACAACCTTGACAATGTTTCTGCTGAGGGTATTGCTGCCAAGAGGATGAAATGGGCCTGTTTTGAAAACCTATCCACCACCACCCAGATCATGGTATTGCCCCTGGAAGGTGGAAGACCGGTAATAGTTTGCAAATCCTAAGAAGCGCTGGAGCCCCTTGAGACCTCGAGGCTGAACGATCGCCAGCACCTTCTTAGGATCCATACGAAACCCCTCACAGGACACAATCAGCCCCCAAAAAAACAGTTCCTGTAAGAAAAACGAACACTTGTCCAATTTAACAAACAATTGGCTCTCCCTGAGTCTCTGGAGAACTGTCCGTAGGTGTTGCAAGTGAGACTGACTGTCCGGGGAATACACCAAAATGTCATCCAAATAAATGATAACAAAACGACCTATCAGGTCAGAAAACAAAACATTGATAAAGTTCTGGAAAATAGCGGGTGCATTAGTTAACCCAAACGGCATTACCAGGTTTTCAAAGAGTCCTTCTGATGAGAGGAAGGCAGTTTTCCACTCGTCCCCTTCCCAAACCCTTATTATATTGTAGGCCCCCAGAGATCTAACTTGGAGAACCATTGGGCCCCAGATAACTGGTTACATAAGTCTGGGATGAGGGGAAGTGGGTAGGTGTTCCTAACCGTTAACTTGTTAAGTTCCCGAAAGTTGAGGCACGGCCGCAAACCACCATCTTTCTTCTTCACAAAGAAGAATCCTGCTGCCACAGGTGACACAGAAGGCCTGAAATGCCCTTTGCGGAGACTCTCAGCTATGTACTCCTTCATGGCTTTGCGCTCAGGCCCGGACAAATTGAACAACCGAACCTTAGGTAAATTGGCTCTGGGTACTAACTCAATGGTATAATCGTAGGGTCTATGTGGTGGCAGAGTCTCAGCCTCACTTTAGGAAAAAACATCTTCGAAATCCTTCAGGTACTCCGGAATACCTTCCAGACCGACAGCCGACACAGACATGGATTTAACAGAGTTAACCAGAGGTCCCAGGTTACAACATTTATCCTGGCATCTCCAGTACCAGTCCTGCAGGCAAGTTATCTAACACAAGACAGCTTAGTTTTTCCACATGAGTGGGACCCACTTTTAGTGAAAAAAGTTCAGACCTGAAACAGATATCGTCCTGGGTAAGAGGGGACAAGTCAATTGCCACAAGTTTAACAGGATCCTGAAGCCTGACTGTCCCTATCTTATTAAGAGTCATTATTCGGGTATCAATCAGGCTCACAGCAGAACCACAGTCAACAAAAGCAGTAGTCTGAACAGGACCATAAGCAAGTTCCAGTTCCACCTGAAGCACAATTTTTGCAAGTGAGGAAAATTGTACCTGAAGGTCTGGGTAGCCTCCTCGACTACTACCCAGACCTAGTAGTTTCCCGCCATCTTGGATGATGCCGGACAGGAGGGGCAGTCCTTCTTCCAATGCCCAGATTTCCCACAATAGAAGCACAACTGCTTCTCTCGGCGGCATCTTCTTTCCTTCTCCTCACAGGTGACAGCACTCACCTCCATAGCCACCGGAAGAGTCCGGTTCTCACCTTCACTGGAGAATAATGGTGTTTCAAGTTGCATAGCTCCTCTTGCCCGCAGTATGCGATCAATGAGAACCGCTTGGGTCATGGCATCCTCCAGGGAGTCAGGTGGAGGATGGAGTGCCAGGGCATCCTTCAGACGTTCACACAGGCCTCTACGGAATAGCCCCCGAAGGGCGGCATCACTCCAAGAAATCTCGGCTCCCCAACATCTAAATTCAGAACTGAACCACTCGGCCGAGTGCTCCCCCTGACAGACACTCATGACCTTGTCCTCAGTCAAACGCACTCTATCAGGCTCATCATAAATAAGCCCTAAGGCCTCAAAAAATGCATCCACAGTCATTCTCTCAGGGGCAGAAGAGGAAAGAGAAAATTCTCAGGCTTGTGGGGACCCCCTAAGCAGGGACATAACTACCCCCATCCTCTGTTTCTTATCCCCAGAGGAACAGGGTCTCAAGGAGAAAAAGAGCTTACAGCCCTCCTTAAACGCTCTAAACTCATTTTTGTTACCAGCAAATGTATCTGGTAACTTAACCGAGGATTCGGGTGGCACTAAAATGACATCTCTACTCCCCACCTGCTGAAAGCCCCTTGTAAAGTGCGCCCTGAACCGAGTCTGCAACCTGCCGTTGGGACTGGGCCAGAGTTTGGTGTTCCAATTCCAAACTTAGCTTCTGCAGCAACCGAGTCAAGTATTTCACCTGCTCAGATAAAGCATGCATTGGGTCCATGTTGCAGAAGTGAGGAAAGAAAAAAAAAGTTCACGGTCAGTTATAATGTCAGGAACACCGCACTGCACTTGCTCACTGAGCCAGTGCGTGTGTCCAGAGTAAGACAAACTGTGCTCAAAGATACCTGAGGAGCTGGCAGCAGCAGTGAAGATGTGTGCTTCAGACGAGCAGGACCTAAAGCACATGACTGCTGGGGCGTGGACTAAACTCCAGAGAGCTAGGAACTGCAGGAAAACTCCTAGAATGGTAACTATGGGACAAAGTTACCAAGGGGCATAGACAGGGACATAAACAGATCAGGCCGGGGTCAAAGCACAAGATAGCACGACAATACCAAAGGATTTGACAGAACAGATAGTCAGGACGTAGCCAAGAAGTCAGAAAACAGAGAACCAGATATACAGTACAGAATCAACAGGCAAACTCACAACAGGGGACAGAACCGGGTCAGAACCATATAAGCAAGCAAGAAGACAATGAACAGGCACAGGCAAACAGAGGTCACCACACTCGGCCAAAGGCAAAAGTATAACTGACAGGGATGGGAGTTTCCCAGGGCTATAAAAAGCTCTCGCTGAACCGAAGAGAGGCCACAATAATTAACCCCAGGCGTGCAGGTCAAAGCCTGCACTTGGCTCAATATATTAACCCCTGATGTGCAGGTCAAAACCTGCACTGGGATCATGACAGTTACACTGCAGTAGCAATATAGCTATGCTATTTCTAACCAATCAAAGTCAGGCTGCATGCTTTTGATGCATTAGTGCAGTATATTACTATATTAATGCTGTCTAATCCTTGCCTATATGCAGCTAAAACTCTGTCCATAGCTCAGCAGTGCAGCACCTCTGCCTGTGTCTGTTGGTACACTGTGCTGAGCATGGCATCATAGCTCTTATATAGACCCAATGACGCTATGCAGCCAGCCAATCACAGTAATGTCCCACAACCAAGATGGCTCTTGCATTACAGTGACTGGCAGGCGATCCCTGCATTTTTTTTTGCCTTATAACAAGTGCCAAACATGTGGGGTGGAGACTCGAGCTTGCGTACGAGCATTCAAAAATACTCGCCAAGTAATGAACATTTTGAGCACACTGATGCTCGGGTGAGTAATAAGCAGTGACGAGCACACTCGCTCATCACTACTTATCAGTAAAATAGTATTGCCACATCTTTCTTATAAAGAGACGTTTCTAAATTACCTTTGACTAGAGTTGAGCGACTTTTGGTTTTTTAGGGTCGCGTTTCGTTTCGTGAAACCCGACTTTTCCAAAAGTCGGGTCGAGCAAGATCGTCCGATTATAGGGAAAAGTCGGGGTCGTCCCGAAACACGAAACCCAATGTAAGTCAATGGGGAATAAAAGTCGGCAGTGAGAGGAGGACAGGAAACACACCTACAGTGCCCATTTGAATGCCAAAAGCATCAATTCTTCTTACTTAAGCTTGTCAACCTTAATTAACTTCATAATACAAGTTACGCACTGAAAAATGGGGGTTATTTGGCTAAAGTTGTGGGGGGGGAGGGCTGGCTGCAGGTTTTCATGTGCCCGGGGCGAAAGAGCGCCCCTTTAACACATACCACAACTCATCATGCTCCGATACGGCAGAGAAATAGCGGTATAGTACAATGAAAAATACCTCACTTTTTACATCTCATAACGAGGCCCATCTATTTCTCCATACAGAATCATTGGTCCCATATAATGTTTGAAACAGAATATGATGAGCTCCACATAATGCTACAGTATATGTTGGTCCCCATGGATGAAGCTCCACTGTCTTATGGGCCCAAATAATGCTCCAAACATAATGGGCCCCATTTCTAATGCTCTAGTGTATAATGGGCCCTGTAAATGCTGCTCCAGTGTCTGATGTCCACCTTTGGAATGTTCCAGTGTATGGTGGGCCCCATCTATCATTCTCCAGAGTATAGTGCTCCCCAAAAATTGCTGTCCCAACATTGAAAACAATCAAATAAGTCTCCTCGCTAGGGAATCCCTGTACTTGTCTGGACTCCTCGTCGTCCCCATCTTCCATCTCACTGCACAGTATTTCAACTTTGCAAGTGCTGTGATCCTGAGCAAGCAGGGGGGGACCACTCGTTGGCGATGGCACTGGCACAGGGCCCCTGATAGTACGGTGGTGTGTCTGATGGCGGGTGGGCCGAACCTGCACTTTCATCTGCAGCTTCCTCTTTGTCACCGTGTAAGATGGAACTGTATATGGGAAGGGTAACCTGAGTTTCATCAGGGTCAGATTCAGGTCGTGTAGCGTGCGAGGGGAATGTAGTGGTCTGGGTCAATGTACCAGCAGATTCATCGAGCAGTGGCTGGGCATCAGTGCACTTGTGTCGCCCCCAGGAGTACGGTCGCCACAGTGGCATTACCTTCTTCCTAGGGAGTGTGATGTCATGCTTGGGAGCAACGAAGGATCTCTCTAGCAGGTTAACTGATTGGGCGGTGTTATTCCCACGAGTCATGACCCTCCAAACAGCGTTCATGAAGGCAAAGTGTTTGTTTTACGTGGGCAGTATGGTTGCAAAGCTGAACCTTAAAGGAATGTCCAGAAGGGCACCACCAGGAGTGGAGCCTACGGTTAAATTCGACTCCACCTGGGAAACCTCAACCATGCCAGCTACAGAACAGATGCACACATTGCAAGCTTAATTCCGTTAACGAACGAGACTCCGTCATGCCCCGCGGTCCGAGTCCGGCTTACTAGAGGGACACGTGAGGCTCTGGCACATGAGATTGGCCAATAACTAGTGTGTCATGCCCTTACATGTCCGTGGCTGCATGTGCGCTACACTGAAAAGGCCAGCGTTTGTCGCTTACAGGTGCAGATAACCCGCTGAACAACGTTAGTGATGGGGATCACTGATTACAATTATTACCCGCGAACAATGATTTCCCAGTAAGTGCAGGTCAACCGCAGTTCCGGAATTAGGCCTAACCGTCATTCCTGAAAAAATGAAAAACTTACGTGTGCAAACCACAGGTGCTGTAGCTTGCTTAACAGCTCGCCAGCCGTTCTCACGCCCAGTATGGATTACACGTGATTGCACAAAGGTGAGAAAGGGTACCGTATCCCCAGATAACATGTATGGATAGCGTACACATTCAAAATATATGTCTATACATCAGGAGGCAGGCTCAAACAGTGTTAGGCCCAGTATGGATTGCACGTGATTGCACAAAGGTTAGAAAGGGTACCGTTTCCCCGGATAACATGTATGGATAGCGTACACATTCAAAATATATGTCTATACATCAGGAGGCAGGCTCAGACGGTGTTAGGCCCAGTATGGATTGCACGTGATTGCACAAAGGTTAGAAAGGGTACCGTTTCCCCGGATAACATGTATGGATAGCGTACACATTCAAAATATATGTCTATACATCAGGAGGCAGGCTCAGACGGTGTTAGGCCCAGTATGGATTGCACGTGATTGCACAAAGGTTAGAAAGGGTACCGTATCCCCAGATAACATGTATGGATAGCGTACACATTCAAAAAATATGTCTCAGGAGGCAGGCTCAGACGGTGTTAGGCCCAGTATGGATTGCACGTGATTGCACAAAGGTTAGAAAGTGTACCGTTTCCCCGGATAACATGTATGGATAGCGTACACATTCAAAATATATGTCTATACATCAGGAGGCAGGCTCAGACGGTGCTAGGCCCAGTATGGATTGCACGTGATTGCACAAAGGTTAGAAAGGGTACCGTATCCCCAGATAACATGTATGGATAGTGTACACATTCAAAATATATGTCTCAGGAGGCAGGCTCAGACGGTGTTAGGCCCAGTATGGATTGCACTTGATTGCACAAAGGTTAGAAAGGGTACCGTATCCCCAGATAACATGTATGGATAGCGTACACATTCAAAATATATGTCTCAGGAGGCAGGCTCAGACGGTGTTAGGCCCAGTATGGATTGCACGTGATTGCACAAAGGTTAGAAAGGGTACCGTTTCCCCGGATAACATGTATGGATAGCGTACACATTCAAAATATATGTCTCAGGAGGCAGGCTCAGACGGTGTTAGGCCCAGTATGGATTGCACGTGATTGCACAAAGGTTAGAAAGGGTACCGTTTCCCCGGATAACATGTATGGATAGCGTACACATTCAAAATATATGTCTCAGGAGGCAGGCTCAGACGGTGTTAGGCCCAGTATGGATTGCACGTGATTGCACAAAGGTTAGAAAGGGTACCGTATCCCCAGATAACATGTATGGATAGCGTACACATTCAAAATATATGTCTATACATCAGGAGGCAGGCTCAGACGGTGTTAGGCCCAGTATGGATTGCACGTGATTGCACAAAGGTTAGAAAGGGTACCGTTTCCCCGGATAACATGTATGGATAGCGTACACATTCAAAATATATGTCTCAGGAGGCAGGCTCAGACGGTGTTAGGCCCAGTATGGATTGCACGTGATTGCACAAAGGTTAGAAAGGGTACCGTTTCCCCGGATAACATGTATGGATAGCGTACACATTCAAAATATATGTCTCAGGAGGCAGGCTCAGACAGTGTTAGGCCCAGTATGGATTGCACGTGATTGCACAAAGGTTAGAAAGGGTACCGTTTCCCCGGATAACATGTATGGATAGCGTACACATTCAAAATATATGTCTATACATCAGGAGGCAGGCTCAGACGGTGTTAGGATCAGTATGGATTGCACGTGATTGCACAAAGGTTAGAAAGGGTACCGTTTCCCCGGATAACATGTATGGATAGCGTACACATTCAAAATATATGTCTCAGGAGGCAGGCTCAGACGGTGTTAGGCCCAGTATGGATTGCACGTGATTGCACAAAGGTTAGAAAGGGTACCGTATCCCCGGATAACATGTATGGATAGCGTACACATTCAAAATATATGTCTATACATCAGGAGGCAGGCTCAGACGGTGTCAGGCACAGTATGGATTTGACGGCCCAGATTACACAGCGGAGGAGCAGGGAGAGGTAAAGATTGCAAATGCTGGGGCCCTGCCCAAGCAAGGGGGGCCCACTCGTGGGCGTCGGTACTGGCACTGGGCCCCTCATAGTACAGCGGTGTGTCTGACGGCGGGTGTGCACCACCACCGTCAGAGACACTTGATTGCACTATGAGGGACCCTGTGCCAGTGCCCGCGCCCAAGAGTCGGCCTACCCACCTGTCCAGGGCAACGGCACTCGCACGGTGTCGTGCGCTAGGTGGTGACCCCGGCCATGGGGGGGGAGGCAGCACAGTTAGGGAGTTTTAGAAAGTGGCATATGTTGATGTTGGACATTCAGCTGATGCAAAAGGCGAAATAGGTGAAGTCCCAGGAAGAGGTGGACCAAAGCAAGCCATTTTTCTGTCACCCTATGTGTCATCAGGGGAAGGTGGGACAAAATCCTTGGAAACCCATGCATGGTTCATTTTAATGAAGGTTAGATCATCCACATTTTGGGTTGACAGACGGGTCCTTTTTTCTGTCAGGATTGATCCAGCTGCACTGAAGACTCTTTCCGATAGCACACTTGCAGCTGGGCAAGCGAGCTCCTGTAAAGCATATTGTGCCAATTCAGGCCAGGTGTCCAGTTTAGCGGCCCAATAGTCAAAGGGGAATGACCTGTGTGGGAGAACATCGATATGGGAGGAAAAGTAGTTTGTAACCATAGTTGACAACTGCTGTCTCCTGTCACTTTCCATCGATGCAGTATTACCAGTTGTGTGAGCGGTATTTGAAAAATCAGTCCACAACATTGTCATGAAACCCCTGTCTCCAACGCCACTTCTGCTGTGTGCACCACAAACATCTCTGCAAAGCTGCCCCCGGCCCGTACGGCTCGTGTGAGAACCATCACCGCTGCTGTGTGCTGGGAATGCCTCAAGTAACCGATTTACCAGAGTTGCTTGTTTATTAGCCAATATTAGGTCAAGGTTCTCCTGTGGCATGATGTTTTGTAATTTGCCTTTATAGCTTGGATCCAGGATGCTGGCCAACCAGTAGTCATCATCTTTGATCATTTTGGCAATGCGGGGGTCCCTTTTTAGGATCTGCAAGGCATAGTCTGACATGTGGGCCAATGTTCCCGGTGTCAATGATGCACTACGAGTGCTGGGTGGAGGAGCACTTTCTGGCAAATCCACATCCCTCCAGTCACGCACAAACCCTGTACCAGACCTTGCCACGCCAACATTTTCACTTGCCCCACGAGATGCATCCTCCTCCCCTAAGTAATCATCCCCATCATCATCCTCCTCCTCCTCTTCTTCCTCCACCTCGTCCAGGAGAGGTCCCTGAGCAGACAATGGCTGAATGTCATCAAGGATTCCCTCCTCCTCTTCCTCCTCATCAACATTGGCTGCAGACGCCTGCTCCTTAAGGTGCGTCAAAGTTTGCATGAGCAGACGCATAAGTGGGATGCTCATGCTTAGGATGGCGTCGTCTGCGCTTACCAGCCGTGTGCATTCCTCAAAACACTGAAGGACTTTCCAGAGGTCTTTCAGCTTCGACCACTGCACACCTGTCAACTCCATGTCTGCTCTCAAAGTGCCTGGCCGTGTATCCTCCCACAAATGCATTATGGCCTGCCTCTGCTTGCACAGCCGCTCCACCATGTGCAGGGTGGAGTTCCACCTTGTTGCAATGTCGATAATGAGGCGGTGGTTGGGAAGGTGGAGCAATCGCTGCAGCTTCTGCATACGAACGGAGTGTACAGGCGACCGGCGGATGTGCGCGCACAGTCTTCGCACCTTCTGGAGCAGGGCTGTTAACTCCGGATAATTTTTGAGGAAGCACTGCACCACCAGGTTCAAGGTGTGAGCCAAGCAAGGTATGTGGCTGAGTTTTGAAAGGGCTATGGCTGCCACAAAATTACGGCCATTATCACTAACTACCTTGCCTGCCTCAAGATGTACACTGCCCAGCTATGACTCAGTTTGTCGCTTCAAGTACTCGGCCAGCACCTCGGCGGTGTGTCTGTCGCCCAAACACATCATCTGCAACACAGCCTGCTGACGCTTTCCACTAGCTGTAGCTGCTCGATAGGGGGACACCTCGTGTGCAACAGTGGCAGCTGCAGATGGAGTGCTCGTACGACTGCGCTCTGTGGACGAGCTTTCGCTTCTGGAGGAGGAGGAGGAGGAGGAGGGTCGAACGCCTACAGCCAACTGTTTCCTATACCGTGGGCTAGGCAGCACTGTCCCACCACCGCTGTCCCCTGTGGACCCTGCATCCACCACATTAACCCAGTGCGCAGTGATGGACACGTAACGGCCCTGGCCATGCCGACTGGACCATGCATCAGTTGTGAGGTGCACCTTTCCGCTCACTGACTGCTTGAGTGCATGGACAATGCGGTCTTTCACATGATGGTGGAGGGCTGGGATGGCTTTGCGAGAGAAGAAGTGGCGACTGGGTAGGTCATAGCGTGGTACTGCATAGGCCATGAGTTCGCGGAAAGCTGTTCTTTCCACCAACCGAAAGGGCATCATCTCAAACGAGATTAGTTTGGCAATGTGGGTGTTCAAACCCAGTGTACGCGGATGAGAGACTGAGTACTTTCTTGACCTACTCATAGTGTCTGGGAGGGTGAGCTGGACTTGAGAGCTGCATATGGTGGAAGTAGCGGTGGACAGGGCGGACTGAGAGAGGGTTGATGATGGTGATGGAGTTGGTGTTCTTTCTGATGGCCTAGAATCAGTCTTTCGTTGATATAACAGTGGGATTCCCTGACTGCTGTGGCCTTGCAACGACACCTCAACATTTGCTGCTGTGCTAACCGGTGGGCTTACAGTGGGGGAAACAATGTAGCGTTGCTGACTACCTTCGTTGTGATCAGTTGCACATGTGGCACTTGAGGTTTGGTGTTGTGTCCACGCTTGCAAGTGCATGCTGGTTAAATGTCTAAGCATGCAACTGGTATTCAAATTTTTCAGATTTTTCCCTCGGCTAAAGGTCTTTGCGCACTTCTTACAGATAACCTTGGCCTGATCATGAGGATTTTGTTCAAAAAAGTGCCACACTGCACTCTTCCTACTTTGGCAGACATTTTGCGGCTTAGCACGCTGTGATCTTTTGACCCTCTGGACAAGCTGTCCAGCAACTCTTTTGATGTTTGGAACCTGTCTTTGGAGTGCTCCGGGCCTGCCAGATAACAGCTGTTGCGATGTCGATGTCTGCTGTGGATGCTCCTCATCTGAGCTATTGGAAGCAGCACCCTCTTCCCCCAATGGATGCCAATCTGGGTCAACAACTGGGTCATCCACCACCTCCTCTTCTATGTCATGTGCACCTTCCTCTGTGTCACCGTGTATGGTGGTATAGTGTGCGGGACGGGGCACCTGAGTCTCATCAGGGTCAGAATCTGGCTCTGTACACTGCGAGGACAATGTAGTGCTCTGAGTGAATGTACCAGCAGAATAATCCATCAGCGGCTGTGCATCAGTGCACTCCATGTCAGATTCATCTTGGCCTGGGTAATTCACCATTTCACTTGATAATCCAGGCATGGTATGTGAAAACAGCTCCATGGAGTAATCAGTAGTATGGCCTGCGTCATCCTTCAATCTTGGTTGGGGTGAAGGACACAAGGAAAGGTGTGGTTCATGAACATGAGCCTCCAATGACGACTCAGTGCTTTTACTTTTTACAACTGAAGAAGAGGAGGCGATAGAGCTGGAGGCTGAGTCAGCAATGTAAGACAAAACTTTTTCCTGATGCTCTGGCTTTAAAAGCGGTTTGCCAACTCCTAGAAAACTAAGCGTTCGAGGCCTTATGTAGCCAGACGATGACGCAGGCTCAACACCTCCTGCATTCGGTCCTATTTTGCTCTTGCCACTACCATCAGATCCACCACCAACACCATCATTACCAGCTGCCAACCCCCGCCCAATTCCACGGCCTCTTCCACCAGCCTTCCTCATTTTTGGTAGAAATGTAGACAAAATCCAACAAACTATATAGTAATGTAAAACAAGGTACAAGGTGTCTATAGGACAGGGGAGATTTTGAATTTCTGCAGACACTTGTGGACACTGGACACTTTTGGATTGTGTGAGGCCCACTGATATCTGAGCGCTATGTCACAGGCTCGATGGCACAGCTGTGACCAAAGTGACTAGAGGATAAGGGAGATTTTGAATCTCTGCACACACTTTTGGACACTGGACACTTTTGGATTGTGTGAGGCCCACTGATATCTGAGCGCTATGTGACAGGCTCGATGGCACAGCTGTGACCAAAGTGACTAGAGGATAAGGGAGATTTTGAATCTCTGCACACACTTTTGGACACTGGACACTTTTGGATTGTGTGAGGCCCAATGAATATCTGAGCGCTATATGACAGGCTCGATGGCACAGCTGTGACCAAAGTGACTAGAGGATAAGGGAGATTTTAAATCTCTGCACACACTTTTGGACACTGGACACTTTTGGATTGTGTGAGGCCCAATGAATATCTGAGCGCTATGTGACAGGCTCGATGGCACAGCTGCTGTGACCAAAGTGACTAGAGGATAAGGGAGATTTTGAATCTCTGCACACACTTTTGGACACTGGACACTTTTGGATTGTGTGAGGCCCACTGATATCTGAGCGCTATGTCACAGGCTCGATGGCACAGCTGTGACCAAAGTGACTAGAGGATAAGGGAGATTTTGAATCTCTGCACACACTTTTGGACACTGGACACTTTTGGATTGTGTGAGGCCCAATGAATATCTGAGCGCTATGTGACAGGCTCGATGGCACAGCTGTGACCAAAGTGACTAGAGGATAAGGGAGATTTTGAATCTCTGCACACACTTTTAGACACTGGACACTTTTGGATTGTGTGAGGCCCAATGAATATCTGAGCGCTATGTGACAGGCTCGATGGCACAGCTGTGACCAAAGTGACTAGAGGATAAGGGAGATTTTGAATCTCTGCACACACTTTTGGACACTGGACACTTTTGGATTGTGTGAGGCCCAATGAATATCTGAGCGCTATGTGACAGGCTCGATGGCACAGCTGTGACAAAAGTGACTAGAGGATAAGGGAGGTTGGATTGCTTTTAAAAAAGCAGTTTGCGGAGCAGTGGGTAAACAGCAATGCCAGCCTGTCAGGAAGCCTTAAAAGGCAGCCCAACAACCAACACCACTGATACACCACAATATAGCCTCCCCTTGCACTGCACACACAGTGACTGGTGTGTTGTGCAGGCCAAATTGCTAGCAGCAGAAGCAGTTTTTTTTTCTTCTCAGCAGGACAAAAAAAAAAAATTGGGATTGCTTTTAAAAAAGCATTTTGCGGAGCAGTGGGTAAACAGCAATGCAGGAATGTCAGGAAGCCTTAAAAGGCAGCCCAACAACCAACACCACTGATACACCACTATATAGCCTCCCCTTGCACTGCACACACAGTGACTGGTGTGTTGTGCAGGCCAAATCGCTAGCAGCAGAAGCAGTTTTTTTGTCTTCTTCCCTGCCTAACGCTCTCCTTACAGAATCAGCAGCAACCTCTCCCTATACTGAGATCGGCAGAAGTAAGATGGCGGTCAGCGTGCACGCCCTTTTATACCCCCTGTGACGCCCACCAAAGCAAGCCAATCACTTGCATGCCCTTCTGAAAGATGGTGGTGACCCCTGCCTATGTCATCACGTTGCCCACAGTGTCCGTGGATCCTGATTGGCTGAAAAAGAGCGACTTTTGAAATTTTTCGACCCGTTTCGCTCAACTCTACCTTTGACAGTATTTCCCTTCAGCAAATATCTAAATGGGTACCTGACTAGGGGTAGAATCGGGAGTAAAATGCAAGTTATGATTATTGTCATTCAATTATGCAATGAAATCTGGGACAGCCGATATGCCGGCATACCAATCCATTGGAAGGTCATTCACATATTGGCCATATCAGGCTACATATGAAAGGAAAGAATTGAAGATAAATTAATCCTCCAATGAAACCATGAATAAAATAGCTAAGAATGTGGACAATTTCAAGCTCATTGGAAAGCCCCAAATTTGTAAGAAAAACTCTAAGTTGAACATCATATCATTTTGACCTAACAAGTAATGCAAAATAAAAAGAATACATTTCGTAAGTTCATATGTATAATAATTATAACATTCTAGATTATGTTGAATTGTTTTCATAGCTAAGGGATAAGGAAGAGCAAAATAAAAGTTAGCGACATCTCAAGTGAGGAATAAAAAATGATATTTCCAATGGAATGTATCAAAAACCTTGAGAACACTATAACTTTACTTTAAGCAGCCTGATAGCTAACTGCTGCAAATGTTTATCCAGCCACTCACTGAAATTCTCTTTTAGTGAACCCATGCCAGGACATAATGAATAAAATAACATATAGGATATGCAAACTCATTATCATTAAATTCAAAGTACTGTATATACTCGTGTATAAGCCGACCCGAGTATAAGCCGACCCCCCTAATTTTGCCACAAAAAACTGGGAAAACTTATTGAATCGCATATAAGCTTAGGGTGGAAAAAGCAGCAGCTAATGGTAAATTTCAAAAATAAAATAGATACCAATAAAAGTAAAATTAATTGAGACATCAGTAGGTTAAATGGTTTTGAATATCCATATAGAATCAGGAGCCCCATATAATGCTCCATACAGTTCATGATGGCCCCATAAGATGCTTCATACAAAATACACCCATATAATGCTGCACAAAGGTTAATAATAGCCCCATAAGATGCTCCATAGAATAATATGCCCCATATACTGCTCCATAAAGGTTATGGCCCCATAAGATGTTCCATAGATTATGCCCCATATGCTGCCCCATAAAATGCTCCATGGATTATGCCTCATAAGATGCTCCATAGATTATGCCCCCATAAGTTGCTCCATAGATTATGCCCCCATAAGATGCTCCATAGATTATGCCCCCATATGCTGCCCCATAAGATGCTCCATAGACTATGCCCCATATGCTGCCCCATAAATTGCTCCATAGATTATGCCCCATAAGATGCTCCATAAGATGCTCCATAGATTATGCCCCATAAGATGCTCCATAGATTATACCCCCAGAAGATGCACCATATATTATGCCCCATAAAATGCTCCATAGATTATGCCCCATAAGATGCTCCATAGATTATGCCCCCATAAGATGCCCCATAAAATGCCCCCATAGATTATGCCCCATAAGATGCTCCATAGATTATGCACCCATATGCTGCCCCATAAGATGCTCCATAGAATAGGCCCCATATGCTGCCGCTGCTGCAAATAAAAAAATTGACATACTCATCTCTCGTCATTGGGGGCCAGGTGCTGGTGTCCTGAGGAGGTGGGGACACCAGCACTCTATGGGGGACAGGTGCTGGTGTCACCGCTGGCTCAGGGCCCCGGCACCTGAGATATTCACCTGTCCCTGGTCCATCGCAGGGCGCCGCTCTGTCATCCAGGTCCCTCTGTCAGTGACTGTTCAGGCAGAGTGCGTGGCATGCACTAACTAAGTCACCGCGCCCTCTGACCTGAACGTCACAAACAGAGGATGCAGAGGACAGAGTGGCGTGCAGCAGTGGACCGGGGACAGGTGAATATCGCATATACTTACCCCCTCCTGGCTCGGTCTCTGCAGCCCCGCTTCTCTGGTAGCTATTCCTTCCTTCAGCGGTCACGTGGTACCGCTCATTAAAGTCATGAATATGTGCATATTTATGACTTTAATGAGCGGTACCATGTGACCGCTGAAGGAAGGAGCACAAGATCGTGGGAGAAGCTGGGGGGCTGCAGAGACGCACCAGGGGGGCAAGTATGATCTGACACCCCCGCTCCCCCTCCCCCGCCGACCCCCTGGCGTATATGACTCACGTATAAGCTGAGAGGGGGACTTTCAGCCCCAAAAATGGACTGAAAATCTCGGCTTATACGCGAGTATATATGGTATATCTATATGGAGGAACCCAAATGCTAAATCTTATTCAGACTATTGCCACCATTTTTTTTAAATAAACAGGTATATAAGTATAATACGTTATAGTTATAACAATGATTTTGATTATTATTTATTAATACATTACACAGACGAACAATGTGTATAAACCTGTTTAGGGCAGTGTGGTTCTTAGATCAAAACGAATGGGCAATTACATGACGTTGGACATCACAAATTGAAATAATGGGCAAAAGTATAACATTTTTGTAACATTTTGCAACAACTGACATTATATAACCATAAATATACAAATATAGTCAGGGTGCCACTAGTAGGTCTCTAACATACGTAAAGAAGTCAAAATTATATCACAGTAGGCAGAATCTTTCTTACAAAGCCTCAATAATTGTAATCCCCCTGAACACATTGAACAGCCATATATAAATCAATTTAATACACTTGAAATTAGTGACCATACAGACCATGTGACATGATAACTTGAACCACACTGCTCTGTACCCCAACATGATTTTCGCATGTAGCTACATCAGGCAGCTGGTTTATACTCATTGTTTGTCTGGCTGTGTAATGCATTAATAAATAATAAGAAACAACATTGTTACCGAAACGTATTTATGCATATATTTTTGTTTATTTAAAAAAAATGGTGGTAATGGTCTTAATATGATATAATAGAACGGACAAACACATTTTTATATGTGTTTGGTTAACCGTGGAAAATGGAAATAGTAGGATGATCAGGTACAAAAGCATTGTTTTATCTTTGATATTAAAAATTCATGAAGCCACTCCCTTGTCAAAGCATTTGGAAAAAAAATATAAGGGTGTGATCAGGTATTAAATTAAATGTGTTATTGTGAAGAGTGGACAACACTTGCTTAAGATATAAGGAGGACCTATCCATAGCCACAAAACAGCTAGATTTATCTGACCGGTGAATGATAAGGTTGCAATTTTGTTGTAAATCCTCAATAGCTTTAAATGCTCTCTATTGAGTTTTTGCTTGATCATGGAGAACTTTAAGATCTTGCTATACCAATGTTTGAAATAAATCAAGAGCTGGAATGCTAGATAGTACGTAGGATTTCTTGATTAAAAACTGACATCATCATCTGTCAGTTCAAATATATTTTCACTCGACATTTGTAACTGCTGCAAAGATAACAAGAAGAATAAACATTTGATTCATGTTGAATTTTATCTGACTAAGTTGCAACAGATAATGATCCAGGGAAAAAATGCCTCTTGACCGTAAGGAGATGAGCAAATTTATTAACGTCCCTGATAATATGAAAAAGATAGAATAGTTGGCTAGGGACAAAGTTAAGTCCTTTTGCCAGCACTTTGATCTGGAAGATAGACAGAATCATTAATTGTGATTCACAAAATGTGATATCATGGGGAAAATAAGTATTTGATACACTGTCGATTTTCAAGTATTCCCACCTACAAAGAATGGCGAAGTCTGTAATTTTTATCGCAGGTACACTTCAACTGTAAGAGACAGAATCTTAAAAAAATACAGAAAATCACATTGTATGATTTCTACATAATTAATTTGCATTTTATTTCATGAAATAGGTATTTGATACAATAGAAAAACAGAACTTAATATTTGGTACAGAAAACTTTGTTTGCAATTACAAAGGTCAAACGTTTCTTGCAGTTCTTGACCAAGTTTGCACACACTATTGTAGTCATTTTGACCCACTCCTCCAAACAGATCTTCTCCAGATCTTTCAGGTTTCAGGGCTGTTGCTGGGCAACATTGAGTTTCAGCTCCCTCCAAAGATTTTCTATCTGGTTCAGGTCAGGAGACTTGTTAGGCCCCTCAAGGACCTTGAAATGCTTCTTACACAGCCACTGCTTAGTTGTCCTGGCTGTGTGTTTTGTGTCAATGTCATGCTGAAAGACCCAGCCAAGACCCATCTTCAGTGCTTTTGCTGAGAGGAGGAGGTTGGCCAAAATTTGACAATACATGATCCCATTGATCCTCCCTTCAATACGGTGCAGTCTTCCTGTCTCCTTTGCAGAAAAGCACCCCCAAAGTATGTTTCTCCCACTTTGCTGCATGGTTGGAATGTTGTTGTTGTTGGGGTTGTACTCATCCTTCTTCTTTCTCCAAACACGGCAAGTGGAGTTGATACAAAAAAGTTCTATTTTTGTCTTATCTGACCACATGACCTTCTCCCATACCTCCTCAAGATCATACAGATGGTCATTGGCAAACTTCAAATGGGCCTGAACATGTGCTGGCATGAGCAGGGGAACCACAGACTGAGGTAGATTGACAGTCGTCTTGTGTTTCTTCCAGTTTTTAATAATTGTGTCAACAGTTATTGCCCTCTCACCAAGCTGCTTGCTTATTGTCCTGTAGCCCATCCCAGCATTGTACATGCCTACAATTATGTCCCTGATGTCCTTAGACAGCTCTTTGGTCTTGATTGTAATTGATTGAGTGTGTGGACAGATGTCTTTTGTACAGGTAGTGAGTTGAAAAATTTGCAATAAATACAGGTAATGAGTAGAGATGGATGAACCCAAACAGTAAAGTTCAGTGTCCTTACCGAACACTTACTGTTCGGGCATGAACACCGAACACAGACATCCCTGGAAGTCTGTGCTACTGTTTGGGTTTGGCCCCCTTTTCCTCACTCTATTAGCGGTGAACTCACTGAGGTCATTGCAGTTTAAAGGCCCAGCTGGGAATGCAGCCTCAGTAACCAGTGGTAACCTCAATGACATCATCGCTAGTCACTGAGCTCACAGCAGCTCATTTCTAAGAGGTTCTCAGCCTGGAAAGTCACAATTTGCCACCATCCAGGTTGAAAACTGTTTATCCCCAGACAAAGATTACGGCATGGACAGAATGATGGATAGGTGAGGGATGTGGTTGTTTTTTATTTTTGTTTTATTACAAGAGACCATGGCTTCAGTGGAATGGACATTAAGTGAGTATAACTGTGTTTATTATTTTTAAATAAAAAAGGAAAAGTGCTTTTTTATTTTAAACAAAGCACTTTATTTTGGCTGTGTGTTTATTTACAATACAACTATTGGATTAGTAATAGAGAGGCGTCTTATAGATGCCTCTCCACTACTAATCTGTGAGCTCGATGACACCGGACAATACAAAAGTGACATCAACCCCACAAATATGAACCCCACTTGCCAAATCCACAGGTCAAGTGGGAAGAGCTGAGCAAAGCACCAAAATTTGCGCAACTAATATATGCGCCTGTTCTGGGAGGCTGCAATTTTTGGGCTGGGGACAATATTCATGGCCCCTTACAAGCTTGAGAATTCCAGTCCCCAGCTATCTGTTTTAGCTTGGCTGGTTGTCAAAAATGGGGGAGAACCTCTCCGTTTTTTTTTAATTATTTACTCAAATAACCTTGTGGGGTGGGAACCCTTCTATTCTTGATTACTAAGCTTGCAAAAGCTGACAGCTGAGCCCGCAGGTGTCAGTTTTCCCTGGCTGGTTATCAAAAATACAGAGGAACCCACGGCTTTTTTGTTTTAAATAATTTATTTAGAGAGCAGGGGGCGGCTGATGAATACTCTCATCAGCTGCTGCCTGCTCTCACTGTTATTAGCAGCAGCAAGCATCAACTGAAGGGAGCAGTAAACCCTACATGATAGCTGATAACTGTCTGATCATTGGTCATTTGCATCTGCAGATCGGAGAATTTTTATCCCTAATGAAGAACTTTTATCCTTTTTTCAAAATGTGAAAAGCTACAAAAGCAAATCATATGCACAACCACTACCCTATTCATTCCCCATAGATATGCCAGAGAAAGCCAAATCCAATGGCTAACAGCCTTATACTGAATCATTGGAGCAGCAGTCAAGCATGCTCATTATTACTCCATTCTAACAGGGATACATTTTTCCTATTTTCACAATCATTGTGGGTCCCAGCATTCAGGCCTTCACTGGTTAGCAAGTTATCATCTATGCAATGATATGTGGAAATTTGTTTTCACCGGATAACCTCGTTAAAGCTTCATACATGATTGCATGAAGCTGTCATAGAACACCCGTGCATTAGCTCAGACTTTATTTTGTTAATGCTTTAGTATATAGCAGGATACAGAGAATTTTGTTATACAGTATGTTCCAGTGCATGCTGTATTGTAGCTCTGTTCGGACATGTGACAAAAGTGCATATGCATAGAGGAACATTATTTTTGTCTTAGCATCTTAGCACTGTTTTTAGAATGGAGAGGATTCTAGCCTTAAAGTATTTTTCCATTTTTTTATCAGAAAGGCCAAAATCTTTTGTTCTGTATGGTGTTAAAACTAGGTTATCATCAATTCTATATTACAAATCAATTATCGATCTAAATAAATAACTCTCGGAAATCTTAAAATTCACAGTAATAGAAAGGGAGTCACAGCATTAACTTTTAATGTTGACTGTGTCTGTCCAGCAGTATATCAGTGTAATTTATTACTTTTCAAGAACTGTGTTGTTGAGGAAATGCCTCAGTGCTTCCCCTCTTTGGGTCAGTGCCCAGTGAAAGTACATGTCAAAATACTGATCTTGAACCAGTTTCTACAAAGCTTTCCCAGGAAGAATATTGTTTGCCAGCATGAGAAGCGCTGTCCCATCAATGGATGAGTGTTTCACACTGCAACATTGAATATTCAATTATACCAATATTGTACAAAGCAATTTCACAAAAATATATTTTAAAGGGATGGCACTTATTCATCAGTTACTTTATGATTGCTAACTAACATATGTACTTTATTTGAGGAAACAATAATGCCTTGTGCACCTCGAGAGGTATCAGAACAGTTGATTTATCACACTTAAATTACAGCAAAAATGCACAAGATTAATGCATCTAATGTATATTTCCATTTTACTACTATTTTCTATTTACTCGCAGCTACTATTTGGATGCTGCACTTTTGGAATTGAAAATACTCAATTTTTTAGAGGAAAAGAAGAAGAAAAATAATGTAAAACGAACACTGCCACATGTATGAACCTGACTAGATTTTTTCCTCTATCTAGGGATAACATCAGCAATGCGTCCAACACATTCAAATGAATATTTTTATGGGGCACACATCGTGCTATTGACTCCACACAAATTATATATATATATATATATATATATATATACAGAGCTGTGCAAATCAATTGGAACAAAGCATTTTTAAGTAAAATCGTAAGTTGGTTACCAGTCAGTGATTGAAACCAGTTTTAACTGCTTTGAACATGTTTGAGTGCCTGCTCATATATATACAGCTCTGGCAAAAATTAAGAGACCACTGCTGAGTTTTATAAAAATCAGCTTCTCTACATGTCTGACAGCCATTCCATTCCAGCGTGAGTTGAATTCCAACCAGAGTACACCTCATTCTACTTAATGTGCTTCTGATTAGGTGCAGGAAAGATGTATATCTTTGTACCGTGTTAGCCAGACTCTCATTTCTGAATATTCTTCTGATTAGGTGATCACCTGAACCAAATCTTATTTAACAAAGGAAAGTATAAAAAAACCCTGCTGTAGTGTTCACAATTCTCTTGGAATAGGAAATGTTGGATGGTAAAACAAGTGCTATTAATATCCCAAAAGTAATAGGAATGAAAGCATAACTTTTAACCATTCCAAAGGAGTTAAAAAGTCTTGAGTGAGGAAAAGAAGGGCTCAATTCTGGCTTTACTAGTAGAGGGATACAGTGAGCGTCATGTTGCCTCCATCCTTAAGATTTCTAAAACGGCAGTCAATTACAACAAGGTTTTATTTTCTTGCTTGTAGTTATTTACCCGCTCTCGCGACTGCCTGCTGTGTCATCATCTCTCCTTTTGGATCTGGAGTATTCCTTGGAGGTCATTTTATGCATATATGGCGGAATATTTGGCTATTTCCTGGACTTTTTTGTCTCCAAGAATTTGGAACATTGTGATATGGTGAAGGAAGATAAAAAGATAGAAAAAAATCTTCATTAATATGCATCCTCTTTTTGTAACTTTGAGTTGACGCAATACTGTGTCTGGCATATAATAATCTAATGCCGGATATTTGCATGAATTGTGATGTGCATTTTTGTATATACACATATTTTTGTGTTTCATGAAGGGTAGTATGTGCATATTTATTATGTACAATTTATACAATAATTATTATCATTTGGTTATTTTTCAGTGAATATTGTATATTTATTTATCCCTTTACTATTATTGTATGGGTTATACGCACACCTTATTGTAAATATTTCTTCTCATTGCTATTGCACGCAAATATTATTATTTTTTCATTGGTTACTGGAATTATGATTATGATATATGATTCAAAAAGACCCTGGCGGTTTACATCAGCGCCGTTTATAGAAAAATATATTTTCTTTACTTCAGCTGAATGCTGTGGAACTATGATTATGATATATGATCCAAAAAGACCCTGGCGGTTTACATCAGCGCCGTTTATAGAAAAATATATTTTCTTTACTTCAGCTGAATGCTGTGGAACATAGTTCCTCCTCCCCTTGTTGCCACCTCCTCTGGCGTGCTCCGTTGCTGGGTGACGACTAGGCGCCAGCCGTCCCCTTCACGGTGTCACTTCCGGTTGGGGCAGTGATAGTGGAGTTAAGGACTCCTTTTCCACCGCACAGGCGCGAGTTACTTCTTTTGTGATTGGACTATTATGTCCATGTGATGTCTACGACCGGGTACTTAATGTCAGACTAATTTAATTTCCTTCTATGATGGTATTACTGATTGGGTGGATCAAGGAAATGCTGTAGATATAGTATATCTTGACTTCAGCAAAGCATTTGACAAAGTCTCTCATACAATCCTTATTGAAAAAATGACTAAGTATGGAATGGACAAGGCAACTGTTAGGTGGATTCATAACTGGCTTAGTGATCGGACCCAAAGAGTGGTCGTAAATGGCTGCACATCCAGTTGGAAGAATGTCTCAAGTGGGGTACCACAGGGCTCTGTCCTGGGACCTGTATTATTCAACAACTTTATCAACGATTTAGATGAAGGAATTGAGGGTAAACTGATTAAATTTGCTGATGACACAAAGCTAGGAGGGATAGCTAATACTAGAGAAGAGAGAGAGAGGATTCAAAAAGATTTAAATAAACTGGAGAAGTGGGCAGCAACTAACAGATTGGTTTTTAACAGGGAGAAATGCAAAGTACTACATCTGGGCAATAAAAATGAAAAAAGCATATATAGAATGGGAGGAATAGGGCTAAGTGACAGCACATGTGAAAAAGACTTGGGTATACTAATAGATCACAGACTGAATATGAGTCAACAGTGTGATGCAGCAGCAAAAAAGGCAAATGCAATTCTAGGATGTATTAACAGAAGCATACAGTCTAGATCACGTGAAGTAATTATTTCCCTCTACTCCTCTTTGGTCAGACCTCATCTGGAATATTGTGTCCAATTTTGGGCACCACATTTTAAAAAAGACATCAACAAACTGGAGCAAGTTCAGAAAAGAGCGACCAGAATGGTGACCGGTCTGCAAACCCTGTCTTATGAGGAAAGGTTGCAGGATTTGGGAATGTTTAGTTTGCAAAAGAGAAGACTGAGAGGAGACTTAATAGCTGTCTACAAATATCTAAAGGGCTGTCACATTGTAGAAGGATCAACTTTATTCTCATTTGCACAAGGAAAGACTAGAAGCAATGGGATGAAGCTGAATGGGAGGAGACACAGATTAGATATTAGAAAAAACTTTTTGACAGTTAGAGTGATTAATGAGTGGAACAGGCTGCCACGAGAAGTGGTGAGTTCTACTTCAATGGAAGTCTTCAAACAGAGGCTGGACAGACATCTAACTGGGATGATTTAGCGAATCCTGCTTTGAGCAGGGGGTTGGACCAGATGGCCCAGGAGGTCCCTTCCAACTCTACGATTCTATGATTCTATGATTCTATGATTCTTAACAGGGCATGTGTCACTGTGTAAGCCACGCCCCCCAAGGAAGCGGTTGTACCGCGAAACGCGAGTTGGGGTCTCCCTGGACAGCGGTATCCCCTCTGGCTGACATGATGGGTATGTTATAACCTCTCTTATGATTGTTATATTGGGCAAATGTGCAATATGAGACTAGTTTTTGTCTCTCTCCTCTATTCACCTCCTTACTATTCAGGAGTGACTTTCTCTCCAGATGATTATATTTTTTGAATGTGGGAGAGATTTTCCTCTTCTCAGCACATACTTTTTCTTGCCAATATTACCAATGAGATATTTATGTGAAAATTTACCCTGTTGTGCCATTGGCCATACCGCCTGAAAGGGTCTTTTCTTTTGTATCCAGCTATCAATGACACTGGTTATTGTATACCTGATTTTAATCAAGTACCTTTACTGCTGTTGCTCCCCATATTTCTGCCTTTTTATAACAATAAAGATGTCAATTTGCATGTAGCTTTGGACTCTTTTTTCAACAAGGTCAAGCAGCAGACATTGGGGACAATAAAGCTGCAGACCAGCAGAGGGCAAAAACAACTCTCCATTGACCGGGATGTCCATCACCTTATTCAAATGTCACTCAGCAACCACAGGATGACATCAAGTGACCTACGAAAGGAATGGCAAATGGCAGCTGGGGTGAAGTGCATGGCAAGAACAGTTCGTAACAGGCTCCTAGAGGCAAGGCTCAAGTTATGTAAAGCAAAGGAGAGCTAGGTTGAAGTTTGCCAAAGACCATATGGATTGGACCATAGAGGACTGGATTAAGGTAATCTTCTCTGATGAGTCTAATTTTCAGCTTTGCCCAACACCTGGTACAAAAATTTAAGAAGTTATTCTTTGTTCGATATCTTGTGACTATCCATCTTCCTCTTGATTACATTCCAGGGGTTTTCAATGGGGTTCAGGTCTGAAGATGGGCTGGCCATGACAGGGATTTGATGTGTTGGTCCTTCATCCACACATTGATTGACCTAGCTGTGTGGCATGGCGTATTGTCTTGCTGGAAAAAGTTCAGAGTTGGGGAACATTGCCTGAGCAGAAGAAATCAACTGTTTTTCCAGGATAGCCTTGTATCAAGGTTGATTCATACATCCTTCGCAAAGATTAACCTGCCAAATTCCAGCCTTGCTGAAGCATCCCCAGATCATCACCAATCCTCCACAAAATTTCACAGTTGGTGCAAGACACTGTGGCTTGTACGCCTCTCCAGGTTTCCATCTAACCATTAGACGACCAGGTGTTGGACAAAGCTGAAAATTAGACTCATCAGAGAAGGTTACATTATTCCAATCTTCTATGGTCCAATCCTCATGGTATTCAATATGCCTCTCCTTTGCTTCTTATTGATAAAAGGCTTTTTTCTATATTTACTTGATTTGAGCCCTGCCTCTAGGAGCCTGCTATGAACTGTTCTTGCTGTGCAACTCACCCCAGCTGTCATTTGCCATTCCTTTTGATGTCATCCTGCGGTTCCTGAGTAATTTTCAAATAAGATGACGGTCATCCCGGTCAGTGGAGATTCGTTTTCGCCCTCTGCCGGTCTGTAGCTTTGTTGTCCCCAATGTCTGCTGCTTGACCTTTTTGCAATGGACTGCCATCTTAGAAATTTTAAGGATGAAGGCAACATGACGCTCACTGTATCCCTCTGCTAGTAATGCCAGAATTAAGCCCTTTTTTCCTCACTCAAGACTTTTTTTGGCATGGTTAACCTGTTTCTGACATTGAACGTACTATTCCATCCATGTGCCCTGGGACTTAATGCCAGTGGATGAAATAGTACATCATACGTGATTAGCTGCTCTTACGGAGGGGGTGCGGCTGATCGCAGCCGGGTGTCAGCTGATTCTCACAACTGACACCCAGCACTATGTGTCAGGAGTGGTCATGGATTGCTCCCAGCACTTTAGCCCCTGGCACACTGCGGTCAAACATGATCGCAGCGTTCAGGGAGCAGGCAGAGGGGCTGTCATCTGTGACAGCCCCTCTGCCTTTGGATTGGAGACCCCGCGGTATGACATGGGGTCCCGATCACTCCCAAGGTAACCTGATGTCGTCATGATGACATCCAGGTTACCAGAGCTTTGAGACTTCCAGTCATGCGCAGAGCATGTAAGGAAGTCTCTGAGGTTAGTGAGAAATTACATGCAGTGCTGACAGCTTATATGGCATGCAGATCTGCATGCCATATAAGCGATCAACCTGCACAGTGGGTCACAGTGTAAAACATAGAATGAAATTTAAAAAAAATTAAATAATTGTTAAAATTTTTTAAAAAATAATTAAAAAAAATCAATATTTACTCTGTCATTGAATCAATATTTGAAATAAATTCTAGACAATAAAAGTACACATATTTAGTATCGCCAGATCTGTAATGACCCGACCTTTAAAACTGTCCCACTAGTTAACCCCTTTAGTAAACACCATTAAAAAAACAAGGCAAAAAAACAATGCTTTATCATCATAGCGCCAAACAAAAAGAGGAATAACGTGATCAAAAGGACGGTATAAATAAACATGGTACCACTGAAAACGTCATCTTGTCCCGCAAAAAAACAAGCCGCCATATAGCTCCATCACAGGAAAAATAAAAAAGTTATAGCTCTTAGAATAAAGCGGGGCAGAAATAATTATTTTTTCTATAATAGTTTTTATTGTACAAAAGTGTCAAAACATAAAAAAAAATGAGGTATCGCTGTCATCATACTGACCCGAATAATAAAACTGCCTTATCAATTTTACCTCATGCAGAATGGTATAAACGCCCCCAAAAGAAATTCTTGAATTGCTGGTTTTTGTTAATTCTGCCTCCCAAAATCGGAATTAAAAGCGATCAAATAATGTATTGTACTCGAAAATGGACCAATAGAAACGTCAACTCGTTCTGTAAAAAACATGACCTCACATGTCTCTGTGAGCCAAAATATGGAAAAATTATAGCTCTCAAAATGTGGTGATACAAAAACTATTTTTTGCAATAAAAAGCATCTTTTTGTGTGTGACAGCTGCCAAATATAAAAACCCACTATAAAAGGTAAATCAAACCCCCCTTTATCACCCCCTTAGTTAGGGAAAAATAATAAAATTTTAAAAAATGTATTTATATCCATTTTCCCATTAGGGTTAGGGTTGGGGCTAAAGTTAGGGCTAGGGTTGGGGCTAAAGTTAGGGTTAGGGTTGGGACTAAAGTTAGGGTTAGGGCTGGGGCTAAAGTTAGGGGTAGGGTTGGGATTAGGGTTAAGGTTGGGATTAGGGTTAGGAGTATGTTAGGGTTAGGTTTGTGGTTAAGGTTATGGTTATTGTTGGGATTAGGGATAGGGGTGTGTTGAGGTTAGGGATGGAGTTAGAATTGGGGGGTTTCCACTGTTTAGGCACATCAGGGGATCTCCAGATGCGACATGCATCTGATCTCAATTCCAAATTACAGAAAACTGACAGCACATCTAGAACTAGTCTGAACAGGTGCATACCAAAAAACAGCTTACATATCAAAATGAGGAAATGGTTGCATTCAATTGCATTAAGGTATATCAATGTGAAATACAAGAAGTGTGAATAGCGTAATGGCTTTTGAAATTTAGGAAAACACATGAGATACTTAGCACAATATTTGGCCAAAAAATGTGAGCCCATTCACCAACGTCAAAGTGATCTCATTGACTGCCTAATGTGAACACTTAACTCTGGCTAATAATTTGGTAAAGCCTGTATTTATAGGAAGGTCGGACCCAAATGTGATTGGCCAAATTTTGTGCTAAGCATCTCATGTGTTTTCCTAAATTTCAAAAGCCATTACGTTATTCACACTTCTTGTATTTCACATTGATATACCTTAATGCAATTGAGTGCAACCATTACCTCATTTTGATATGATCTCAATTCCAGCTAATTCTGAGTTGAAAAAGTCAAATGGTGCTTCTTCCCTTCCAAACTCTGCCTTGCGCCTAAACAGTAGTTTACCCCTACATATGGGGTATCAGCATACTCAGGACAAATTGCACAAAATCTTTTGGGGTCTAATTTCTTCTGTTACCCTTGGAAAAATAAAAAATTTAGGGCAAAAAGATCATCTTTGTGAGAAAAATAAGATTTTTTATTTTTACGCATCTCTACATTATAAACTTCTGTGAAGCACTTGGGGGTTCAAAGTGCTCACCACACAACTAGATAAGTTCCTTAGCGTGTCTACTTTCCAAAATTCTAGCCAATCGCATTGAAAAGTCAAACGGCGCTCCTTACCTTTTGAGCTCTGCCATGCGCCCAAACAGAGGTTTACCTGCATTTATTGGGTATTAGCGTACTCAGGACAAATTGTACAACTTTTGGGGTCCAATTTCTCCTGTTATCCTTGGTAAAATAAAAAAAAATTGGATCTGAAGTAAATTTTTTGTGAAAAAAAATGTAAATGTTAATTTTTTTAAACATTCCCAAAATTCCTGTGAAGAAATTTAGTTACTAAAGGGTTAATAAACTTCTTGAATGTGGTTTTGAGCACCTTCAGGGGTGTAGTTTTTAGAATGGTGTCACTTTTGGTTATTTTCCATCATATAGACCCCTCAAAGTGCCTGCTGCAGCATACCCTGGAAGTGTTAATTTCACATCAGGCATTCAAGGGGAGCGCACGCTGTGGAGAAATCTCTGAATGACATCATGGACATGTGCGCTCCTTTGATTGAAACAATCAAGGAAAACAACTCATGGAAGTTACAGGACACATGCTTACTGTATATCAGTGGCCATTGTATGGAAGCCAAATGCAAAATGCTAGAAAATATTGGAGGCCATATTTAAAAAGTCCACTAGCCAATGTGCTTATGCACTATTGGGGCTAACACAATAGTGTGTCAGTATTTAAAATACCATATTAAATATATAAAGGAATGATATGGAAAAGCCAAATGGATAGAGAGAGATAAAAAATGAAAAAAAAGATATCATTATTATTATTATTATTTATTTATATAGCACCATTGATTCCATGGTGCTGTACATAAGAAGGGGTTACATACAAATTACAGATATCCCTTACAGTAAACAAACTTACAATGACAGACTGATACAGAGGGGAGAGGACCCTGCCTTTTCGGGCTTACATGCTACAGGATGGTGGGGAGGGAGACAGTAGGTTGGGGGTTGCAGCAGTTCAGGTGTTGGTTGAGGTGATATCACCAGTAGTGGTGAGGAGGTAGCGGGGTCATTGCCGGTTGTAGGCTTTCTTGAAGAGGTGGGTTTTCAGGTTTCGTCTGAAGGATCCAAATGTGGTTGATAGTCTGACATGTTGGGGCAAAGAATTCCAGAGGATGGGGGCTATTCGGGAGAAGTATTGGAGTGAGGAGCGAATAAGTGTGGAGGAGAGAAGGAGGTCTTGGGAGGATTGGAAATTACGTGAGGGAAGGTATTGGGAGATTAGTTCAGAGACATATGGGGGAGACAGGTTATAGATGGCCTTGTAGGTCAGTATTAGTAGTTTGAACTGGATACGCTGAGGTAATGGAAGCCAGTGAAGAGATTTGCAGAGGGGAGAAGTGGAGGAGTAGCGAGGAGAGAGATGAATTAGTCAGGCAGCAGAGTTAAGGATGGACTGGAGAGGTGCAAGGGTGTTATCAGGGAGACCACAGAAAAGGATGTTGCAGTAGTCGAGGCAGGAGATGATGAGGGCGTGCACAAGCATTTTAGTAGACTGAGGGTTGAGGAAAGGATGGACTCTGGAAATATTTTTGAGCTGGAGGCAACAGGAGGTAGAAAGAGCTTGGATATGTGGTTTGAAGGACAGGGCAGAGTCAAGGGTTACTCCGAGGCAGCAGATTTCTGGTACTGGGGAAAGCGTGATGTCATTAATTGTGATAGATAGGTCAGGTAAGGAAGATTTGTGAGATGGAGGAAAGATGATGAGTTCAGATTTTTCCACATTGAGCTTGAGGAAACGAGAGGAGAAGAAGGAGGATATGGCTGATAGACACTCCGGGATTCTGGACAGCAGAGAGGTGACGTCTGGGCCAGAGAGTTAGATCTGAGTGTCGTCAGCATAGAGGTGCTACTGGAATCCATGGGACTTTATGAGTTGACCCAGGCCAAGGGTATAAATTGAGAAGAGTAGGGGTCCTAGAACAGAGCCTTGGGGGACTCCAACAGAGAGAGGGTGGGATGAGGAGGTAGTGTGGGAGAAGCTGAATGTGCGGTTTGAGAGGTATGAGAAGATCAAGGATAGGGCGAGGTCATTGAATAAAAAAAGGAGGAGAGGATCTGTAGTAGGAGGCAGTGGTCAACTGTGTCAAGTGCAGAGGACAGGTCTAGAAGCAAGAGCATAGAGTATTGTCCATTTGCTTTGGCTGTAAGTAGGTTGTTAGTAATTTTGGTCAGGGCTGTCTCAGTGGAGTGATTGGGCTGAAACCAGATTGTAGATTGTCAAAGAGCAAGTTAGATGAGAGGTGGGAGGAAAGCTCAGAGTGGAGGTGCAGCTCCAGGAGTTTGGAAGCGAATGGGAGCAGTGATATTGGGCGATAGCTGGACATAGCGGTTGGGTTGAGGGTTTGCTTTTTAAGGATAGGCGTGATTGTGGCATGTTTAAAAGCAGAAGGGAAGGTGCCAGACATTAGCAATAGGTTGAAGAGGTGAGTTAGGGATGGGATAAGTGTGGTGGTGAGGTTGGGGAGGAGGTGGGATGGGATGGGGTCAAGTGCACAGGTTGTGAGGTGCGATTTGGAGAAGAAGCGATTAAGCTCCCCTTCCGTGATGTTGAAGAGGGAGGTTATGGGGTTTGGGCATGGGTCATTAGTGTGTTGGATATTGTTAGTATCATTATTGTGTACTTTTGGGGTCCCTTAGCATTCTTGAGACGGTATAAAATGTTTTGACTTGGGCATTGTAAATGTCCAGAAAAGCGCAATGCTGGGAGCAACTAAGATCCTGCGCAGAGCCCTCAAACTCCCTGGCCTGTGGCAGATAACCCAAGAATCAGGAGGGACAAAAAAGACCACCCCATTGGGGGGAGAGAAGGAGGGTTTTTTTTATATAATGTAGAAAAGATGTGCATATGTATAATAATATATGTATGTATATGAACACACACACATATATATATATATATACTCATATATATATACATATACACTCACTGGCCACTTTATTAGGTACACCATGCTAGTAAGGGGTTGGACCCCCTTTTGCCTTCAGAACTGCCTCAATTCTTCGTGGCAGAGATTCAACAAGGTGCTGGAAGCATTCCTCAGAGATTTTGGACCATATTGACATGATGGCATCACACAGTTGGCGCAGATTTGTCGGCTGCACATCCCTGATGCGAATCTCCCGTTCCACCACATCCCAAAGATGCTCTATTGGATTGAGATCTGGTGACTGAGGAGGCCATTTGAGTACAGTAAACTCATTGTCATGTTCAAGAAACCAATCTGAGATGATTCGAGCTTTATGACATGGCGCATTATCCTGCTGAAAGTAGCCATCAGATGTTGGGTACATTGTGGTCATAAAGGGATGGACATGGTCAGCAACAATACTCAGGTAGGCTGTGGCGTTGCAACGATGCTCAATTGGTACCAAGGGGCCCAAAGAGTGCCCAGAAAAAATTCCCCACACCATGACACCACCACCACCAGCCTGAACCGTTGATACAAGGCAGGATGGATCCATGCTTTCATGTTGATTACGCCAAATTCTGACCCTACCATCCAAATGTCGCAGCAGAAATCGAGACTCATCAGACCAGGCAACGTTTTTCCAATCTTCTACTGTCCAATTTCGATGAGCTTGTGCAAATTGTAGCCTCAGTTTCCTGTTCTTAGCTGAGAGGAGTGGTACCCAGTGTGGTCTTCTGCTGCTGTAGCCCATCTGCCTCAAAGTTCGACGCACTGTGCGTTCAGAGATGCTCTTCTGCCTACCTTGGTTGTAACGGGTGGCAATTTGAGTCACTGTTGCCTTTCTATCAGCTCGAACCAGTCTGCCCATTCTCCTCTGACCTCTGGCATCAACATGGCATTTCCGGCCACAGAACTGCCGCTCACTGGATTTTTTTTCTTTTTCGGACCATTCTCTGTAAACCCTAGAGATGGTTGTGCGTGAAAATCCCAGTAGATCAGCAGTTTCTGAAATTCTCAGACCAGCCCTTCTGGCACCAACAATCATGCCACGTTCAAAGGCACTCAAATCACCTTTCTTCCCCATACTGATGCTCGGTTTGAACTGCAGGAGATTGTCTTGACCATGTCTACATGCCTAAATGCACTGAGTTGCCGCCATGTGATTGGCTGATTAGAAATTAAGTCTTAACACACAGTTGGACAGGTGTACCTAATAAAGTGGCCAGTGAGTGTATATATGTATTTATACTTATACTGTACATAAGTATAGACATACCTATTTCCCTATAAATAAAATATCAATTATAGTATACTGTCTTATAAAAAATAATACTAAAATAGCTGTCCTAAGTTTTTATTCTAGACTCATGCTTCTTTGAATTACAAGGAAAGGTTTAAGTGAGTGACTGGGATAATAAGTATATCTGTTCACCTGAGCATGCAGGCATGAAGTGATTAAAATGAAAAGCTTCTTCACATGGCAAGGGATTTCAAAGGCTATTGCTGCTGTAATGAAAACCTTACATACACTGTTCAGTGGTGTTTTCACTGACATTCTAATTTATATTTAGGATAACAAATGAAAAATATTAATTTTTTTGTGGAGTTAAATTAGTTAAAGAAGCCCTCACATGAAGATTTTTTTTCACTAAATGTGTGTATACATGCATGCAGTGTAGCGTGAGTGATGTAATGTAATCTCCTACCGTCACCATCGTCAGTATCCAGCACCACTCTGCTCCTCTTCTCAGTGACGTCACTGCTCTGCAGACTACCAGTTAAGTCCATGGTAGCTCAGTATATTAATACACTCACACTACATTGCATGAACATATACAAATATTTAGTTGAACAAACTTCATGGGATGCTTCTTTGTGCTAAACTCCTCCCTTCTTCTAGACTATGTTCACACATTGACAAAAATTTCTACACCATTTCTCTTCCGGCGCCTGCGCACTGCAGTAATCTACTCTGCCCTCAACAGGGCAGAGCAGTGCGCCTGCGCCAGAGCCGCGATGGGCATGAATGAAGAGGATGTCATAGCTGCAAGATGGGAGGCGGCAGACCGGACCGCGACTCCCTCCGGACCTTAACCTGACCAGGACCTCCCCTGGGTGAGTATAATCTAACTCATTTTTCCTCTCTTTCAGGGTACATCGGGGGCTTATGGCTTATCTACAGAATTACAGAATGCTGTAGATAAGCCCCTGATGGCGGTGGCCGCAGTTGATAGGCGAAAAATAGGGTGACAGATTCCCTTTAAGTCAAACAAATAAAATACATTTAAGTTTGTGGGTGCAACGTGAAAAAATGTGGAAAAGTTCACAGGATATGTATCCTTTTTCAATGCTCTGTAAGTTACAAAGGATTAGGAATGCTGAAATCCTGTTGGTCTGTACATATAACATTTAAAGAGTACCGTATATACTCGAGTATAAGCTGACCCGAGTATAAGCCGACCCCCCTAATTTTGCCACGAAAAACTGGGAGAACTTATTGACTCGAGTATAAGCCTAGGGTGGGAAATGCTCCATAGATTATTCCCCCATATGGTGTCCCCATAAGAAGCTCCATAGATTGTTCCCCCATAATTAGCTCCATAGATTGTTCCCCCATATGCTGCCCCCATAATTAGCTCCATAGATTGTTCCCCCATATGCTGCCCCCATAATTAGCTCCATAGATTGTTCCCCCATATGCTGCCCCCATGCTGCTGCTGCTGCATGTAAAAATAAAAAAAATGACATACTCACCTCTCCGTCGCTGGGTGTCAGGTGCCGGTGTCACTGCTGGCACCTGAGATACTCACGTGTCCTGCGTCCATGGCTGCTCACCGCTATCTGCCACATCATCGGTCAGTGACGTTCAGACTGCAGGGGGCGCGGTGCGCACTAACTACGTCACCGCGCCCTCTGCTGTCTGAAGTCACTGACCGACAGACAGCAGCAAGCAGCCATGGACGCAGGACAGGTGAGTATCGCTATTCTTACCCATCCTGACGCTGTGTCTTGAGCCCCCAGCTTCTCCACGCTCTCTCTTCCTGCCTTCAGCGGTCACGTGGTGCCGCACATTAAAACTCATGAATATGTGCATATTCATGAGTTTTAATGAGCGGCACCACGTGATCGCTGAAGGCAGGAAGAGAGAGCACGGGGAGAAGCTGGGGGCTCAAGACACAGCGTCAGGACGGGTAAGTATGACCTGACACCCCCGCCCCCCCTCCCCCTCTGGTCCCTTTGGATATGACTCGAATATAAGACGAGAGGGGGACTTTCAGCCCTATTTTTTGGGCTGAAAATCTCGGCTTATATTCGAGTATATACGGAATTTCTCACATTTTTAAGGCACTTTCCATGAGACCTGATGAAAGTGAGTCCAGTTCTTGAGACCCCCACCATTCACTCAAAAGATGGCTGACCCTACCCTAGTGCACGCACAGAGTGAAGTACTGAGCTTTCTATTGTATCCATGCTCTACTCTGTGGGTGCTGTTGCCTTACGAGCTACACACTTTTTTGCCATCTTTTGAGCAATCGATGGGACTTCAGGACTCAAATCCCCAACTATCTTCAGACCTGGAAAGCATTATAAAACATTTAGCATACATATATACCGATTTACAAATAAACAAAATGCATCAATAATTTTCTTTTTAATTCATTGATAATTATATCATTTTACTTTTATATTTAATAACATGAACACAAAAGTAAATGCTAACTTTTCAGCCCTGAATACCCTACATAGATCACAAAGTACCCTTTTGGCTCATGTTTACTAATAACAATCTAGATCTTTACTGCAAAAACGGTCTTTACAATAATGAATTCTTTTATAAGTAAACCCATGCTTCATCGTCAGGAACGTGTACCTAATCTTCATTCACGTCTTCAGTATCTCATAATGCAGATTATCTATAGTATAAAACAAGATCAATATTTTCATTAATCAGCAGCTACGACACTGCTTACAGGTCATCGAAATGTGTTTCACCTGTTATAAGATTGGAAAAGTCCTTTCCTGAATTACAAAGTAATGTCTTGGCTGCTATGTAGAATGGAATAGAGTTAGAATGAACGCTCCACAAACCCTGACAGCACGTTTAACAAGGTGTCTAACATCCCATTTCCCCTGCACTTCCTCTTGCCTTAATCCCTTTATTTGAAACTCACTCAGAAGTAAGCATGTGTGAAATTGAGGAATCTAACATACAGACTCATTGAAACAGAGTATCTCAGCCTTGTTCCATCAAACAGTGCCAAAGGAAGCCTGTTTAATCGATAAATCTTTTCCTCAAGTCTGAAGCTCTAGTCACAAGTAAAATAACACATTAATTTATTTGGGAGCCCCCAAAAAGGACCTTTTGCTGAAAAATTCAAACTATTGCTGAGCCATATTGCTACATTAATAGTGCATGCATTGTTAATGGTACTTTCCATAAATTGTATATGTATTTTTAGTAGTCCTGGGCTAAAAGTTTTTTCTAAAATACAACATTTTTTTTGTTTCTGGATGTTAAAAATTTGCAATAACATCAAATACAGAAAGGTATAAGCATCAATATGGTTAGTTCATATATTAGCAATGACAAATATCTATGTCTGTCAAGACTAGAGAAACCTCCATAAAAGGTGACAGAATTATTCTGAGGCAACACATGTCATAGCGAACAATTGATTGATCTGTGTCACCAACATCCCTAGTGAAACTTTGGTGCACATTATTGACGCAACCCTAGCATTTCAGCTCTAGATAGGATTGACACGGTCCTCTGCATGGAAGAAAAGTTTTTTTTCCTGAAGGACCTCTTTATCTGTACATGTTTTTACAATATTATACAAACTACAATATATGGGACATTTGCTAAGTGATTTGATGAAACACTGTATCAATATAAAGACTACAAAGATTTGTTTGCAGCACTGAATTCAATAAAACAATATACTTTTTATTAAAGACAATACATTACATGAAACAGCAGTGAAAATATACAATAGAAGAAGGCTGATTCAAAGAAGACCATAAGTATTATGCAGGCTTATATAGTATGTGTAAATAATATGAGTACACAGGTAAGTAGAAGGTAAGTATTAAGGTACTGTCACACTAAGTGATATCTCTAGCAATATCGCTATAACTTGTGACGTTATAGTGATATTGCTAGCGATATCGCTGTGTCTGATACTTACGTCCGACCGCTCCCCCCGCTGGTTATCGCTGATCGCGCGAGAACGTCCTGGACTGTTTCTCGTCGTCAGCTTCCTGTGGACAGATGAGCGATGAGCGTGGAACCGGGCGGGAGGAAGCAGGATCACCTAGTGTGACAGGTAAGTAGCGACCCCCATCCCCAGCGATGTCGCTGGTGAGATCTGCCTGTGTGGCAGCTCACTAGCGACCACTTAGCGATGCACCAGCGATCCTGACCACGTCATATCGCTTGTCGGGATCGCTGGTGCATCGCTAAGTGTGACAGTACCTTTAGTCTATATACAATGCTGTGTAAAAGTGTAGAGATTTACTACAAGTATGAGTCACAATAGGACTTATTATTATTAGGTGCTAGTGAGATATCCACCACGCTAATGCTCTAAACATACAATGCAAATCAAAACATCAATTGTATGGAATGCTTACCCATGAAGAGATGGTGTTAGGGCTGGCGGAATGCACCAAATTATAAAATAATAGTAGGTACGTTCGCAGCCCGGGGTCCACCGTGCAGGCGTGGTACACTGCTGCTAAGTAATGGTAGAAGAATTAAGCAGTGTGAAACCAGTCACACGTGGGTTACGTCACCCAATGTGAACAGGGCGAACTCAGTTACTGCACAGAGCCGCACCACCGCTGAAAGTTGATGCCGGAGCCTGTTTAGCTCACAGAGCCCGGCCAGAAGAGCGCACAGTGTACGGCCACAGAACTCTACCCCAAGGACATGGGGTTAGAGTCCTTCTAGGCCCACTGAACGTGCGGCGTCACTGCCGCGAGCACCGCTATAGACGCTGGCTATGGAGCACGTGCACTGAGGTGTACCGAGTCCCTGGTGAGGCCTGATGCCTGACTCAACCTCAGACCTACCTACGCCTAAGCCTGGACGCTAGCAGGCTAGGCTACACAACACATGTGTACCAAGGGTAGGGGTTTCTTAATGAGTCATTCACCAGAGACATTCATACGTGCATACATCACTCACTCCACATAGTCTGTAAATACAGTCTATCCTAGCGCATGGGCGAGCGACCATGCGAACCTTTTATAGCCACGGGCGTCCGGGACCTTCCTGGCTTCTCGGATGGGCCAATCCGAACACGAGCAGGACCTGAGCACGTGACCCTCGATCTCCAATGGGAGATCACTCCACGGGCATGCTCAGTGGCCAGATATGAGGACTTAGGCCCTGGAGAATCTCACTGCTGAGCAGCATGCATTGTCATAGCTGTGCCAGAGGTGGCAGCAGCAAGCAAACCCACGGAGTTGGCCTGGGCAGAGCGCCGGGACCGACGAATCTGCTGAGCAGGCTCCACTGCGGCTGAAGAAGAATGGGAGACCGCTGGGTGCAAGGCTCTGTATTCCTGCTGTGCAGTGGCAGGAACCTGACGCCTAACAGGTGGTGCTGGATAGGCCAGTAAGAAGACCCCTGATGCGCCTTTCATAATAGCTTTTTTGAGGGAAGTGCCGACCTTACTCACTACCCATCTTTAAATAGGATAACTAATTGCAGTCACTGATTCAGGTGCACATTCATGCTGCGGCATACCCTTGAAGTGTTAATTTCGCATCCGGCATTCAAGCGGAGCGCACGTCGTGGAGAAATCTCTGAATGACATCAGGGAAATGTAATCTCCTTTCGTTGAAACTATCAAAGAAAATACCTCATGGAAGTTACAGGACACATGCTTACATTGAGGGAAATAAGTATTTGATCCCCCCATATTTCCTCCACTGTATATCAGTGGCCATTGTATGGAAGCCAAATGCAAAATGCTAGAAAATATTGGAGGCCATATTTAAAAAGTCCACTAGCAAATGTGCTTATGCACTATTGGGGCTAACACAATAGTGTGCCGGTATATAAAATACAATATTAAATATATAAAGGAATGATATGGAGAAGCCAAATGGATAGAGAAAGATAAAAAAAGAAAATTAGTTAGATATCGTTATTGGGTTGGATATCGATAGTATCATTATTGTGTACTTTTGGGGTCCCTAAGTATTCATGTGAAGGTATAAAATGTTTTGACTTGGGCATTGTAAATGTTGATAAGTATCAGTGATTTATTGAGATGAGGAAAATTGTGGCAGGGTGCTTGTCCAGTGGCCACACCTGTAGTCAATGGCTACCAAACCCATCTTCTACTGGCATCCTCAGCACCTCTTCTCACTATAAGTCCCAACTTGACATTCTGCAAGTATAATGCAGGGTTTTCACCACAATGTTGATGTCAAACCAGACCTCCTCATCAGGAGAGGAGCAGGAAATTCTGGTAGGTAGGAGGAGATTCACAAGAGTCTTTTCTGGCAGCCATGTACTACAGACATGACAGCTGTACCATATCTCTGCCAATCTTTTCATCTCTAGTCATTAAGATATTATGTATTAAGGCCACATATCCAGCTTTTTTTTTTATCTCCCAGCATGGCAGTGAAAAGTCAGAATGAAGCTGGTGCAAGAATAGAATTCCAGAATTTGATATAGGAATGTTTACATTTATTTGTTGTTGCATTGAACACTTCAAGGAGCCTTATGAGAAAATGATAAATGTTACCTTTTTCAATCTGGCTCACTAGTTTTGCAGTAGAATCTTGCCAAACCTTGACGACAAATAATGATGTTCTTTGAAGAAATCTGGCCCAAATGGCATAAATATATGGTGACCCAGCCTACTATGGTTGTATAAACCATAACAATTCCATTGTGGAGCAAAAATGTTTTACTCTTTTCATAAAAATTTACTATTTTTTAAAATCATAAAATGTAAAATGAGGATAAGGTATATTGATAGCTAAGTAGACTGATAGATCAATAGATAGATATAGATGTGATTAATAGACAGAGAGATATAGATTAGGAAGAAATAGTATAGATAGACAGATATGTGATAGATAGATAGATAGATAGATAGATAGATAGATAGATAGATAGATAGATAGATAGATAGATTAGAAAGATAGATAGGCAGATAGATATGTGATAGATAGATAGATAGATAGATAGATAGATAGATAGATAGATAGATAGATAGATAGAAGATAAATACAGAAAGATATATGGACAGAAGATAGATAGATAGATAGATAGATAGATAGATAGATAGATAGATTAGAAAGATAGATTCTAGATAGGCAGAGAGATATATGATAGATAGATAGATAGATAGATACAATAAAGATAGATACAGTTGTGTGAAAAAATATTTGCCCCATCCTGATTTCCTATTCTTCTGCATGTTTGTCACACTTAAATGTTTCAGATCACCAAGCAAATTTGAATATTACACAAAGATAACACAAGTAAACACAAAATGCAGTTTTTTAAATTACAGTCTTTATTATTAAGGGAAAAAGAAATCTAAAACCACAGGATCCTGTGTGAAAAAGTGATTACCCCACCCTTAAAACATATATGAACTGTGGTTTATCCCATCTTTGAGAAGCTGAGTTCAAATTCCCTAGCCACACCTAAGCCTGATTACGGTCATACCTATTCTGAATAAAAAAAAATCACTTAAATAATACCAGCCTGACAAAGTGAATTAGACCAAAAGTTCCTCAAAAGCTAGACATTATGCCATGATCCAAATAAATTCTGGAACAAATGAGAAGTAAAGTAATTGAGATCTGTCTAGAAAAAGGTTATAAAGCCATTTTTAATGCTTTGGCATTCCAGCGAATCACAGTGAGAGCCATTATTCACAAATGGCAAAAACATGGAACAGTAGTAAAACTTCCTAGGAATGACCAGCCGACCAAAATTACCCCAAAAGGGCAGCGACGACTCATCCAAGAGCTCACAAAAGACCCCACAACAGTTAAGGTCAGTGTTCATCACTCCACCACAAGAAAAAGACTAGGCAAAAGATGTCCTGCATCACAGAGTACCAAGATAAAAATCACTGCTGAGTAGAGTTGAGCGAAACAGGTCGGTCAATTTCAAAAATCGCCGACTTTCGCCAAAGTCGGGTTTCATGATGTCGGCGACCCAAGTGCCAAAGTTGCGTTTCAAATGATGCTTCCAGCGCCTTTTTTCAGCCAATAATGGAGGACGTACACTGTGGGCAACGCGATGACATAGGCAGCGGCCAGCACCATCTTAGAGAAGGGCATTGAAGTGATTGGCTGGCTTTGTGTGGCGTCACAGGGAGTATAAAAGGCTGTGAACGCCGACCGCCATCTTATTTCTGCCGATCTTACAATAGGGAGAGGTGCTGCTGCTGATTCTGAACAGGGAGAGTGTTAGGCAGGGAAGAAAAAAAAAACTGCTTCTGCTGATAGCGCTTTTCACTGTACAGTTAGTGTGCAGTGAAAGGGGAGGATTTTTGTTGTGTGCAGCAGTGCTGGTGGTGATTAGGCTGCCCATTAAGGCTAACTGCTAGCTGCATTGCTGTGTGAACACTGCTGTTCAAACTGCTTTTTTCAAAGCACTCCAAATGTTATTATTTTGTCCTGGTGAGTTACTGAGCGTTCATTTTTTCACACATCGTCTAGCGGTGTACGCTCCTCACACACTACCGTGTATTCCGGCTGGTATCACGGACAAATAGAAGCTATCTGGGTGTGACTATGGAAGAAAAAGCTGAGGAGTTTGTCCGTTTTTCCAGACCTACACCTTAGAGTTGTGTCTGTTTTTCAAACTGTTTTGTATATCTGCTGTTTGATTACAGTCAAAACTAGACAGAGACAGCGTGTGTCAGTCCGTATACAAATACATGGAGCTTGACAATTTTCCATACAGACACCGTGTAGCAGTGTACGCTCCTCACACACTACTGTGTATTCCGGCTGGTATCATGGACAAATAGAAGCTATCTGGGTGTGACTCTGGAAGAAAAAGTCAAGGAGTTTGTCCTTTTTTCCAGACCTACACCTTAGAGTTGTGTCCGTTTTTCAAACAGTTTCGCATATCTGCTGTTTGATTAAGGTCAAAACTAGACAGAGACAGCGTGTGTCAGTCCGTATACAAATACACGGAGGTTGACAATTTTCCATACAGACACCGTCTAGCGGTGTACGCTCCTCACACACTACCGTGTATTCCAGCTGGTATCACGGACAAATAGAAGCTACCTGTGTGTGACTCTGGAAAAAAAAAAAGAGGAGTTTTTCCATTTTTCCACACCTACATTTTAGAGTCATGTCCGTTTTTCAAACAGTTTCGTATATCTGCTGTTTGATTACGGTAAAAACTAGACAGAGACAGCGTGCGTCAGTCTATATACAAATACATGGAGCTTGACAATTTTACATACACACCGTACAGCGGTGTACGCTCCTCACACACTACCATGTACCGCCTTCTTGCACGGACAAATAGAAGCTACCTGTGTGTGACTCTGGAAAAAAACCCGAGAAGTTTGTCTGTTTTTTCAGACCTACACCTTAGAGTCGTGTCCGTTTTTCAAACAGTTTCGTATATCTGCTGTTTGATTACGGTAAAAACTAGACAGAGACAGCATGTCAGTCCATATAAAAATAGACGGAGATTGACAATTTTACATACACACTCCATACAGTGGTGTACGCTTCTCACACACTACCGTATACCGCCTTCTAGCACGGACAAATAGAAGCTACCTGTGTGTGACTCTGGAAAAAAAAACGAAGAGTTTGTCCGTTTTAACACACCTACACTTTAGAGTCGTCTCCGTTTTTCAAACAGTTCCGTATATTTGCCTGTTGGATTACGGTCCAATACATACTGTGAGAGCGTCTGTGACTAACATAATATATACGTTGATTTAATTTGTTTAATACACCTTACACAGCTGGACGCTCCTCATACAGTACCATCTCTGCTGGTATTTTGGTTACATTTTCCAAAACATGAGGAAGTATGGTGGAAGAGACCGCAGACGTGGGCAGGGGGGCGCGGCTGGTACTGATGGTGGTGGTGCATCGGCTGGTTCTGGCAAAAGCACAATAGCAGCTAAGGCAGGAGGTGTTGAGCCTGCGTCATCCTCTGGCCCAAGAAAGCCTGTAAGGTTGCCTTTTCTTGGAGTAGGAAAACCGCTTTTAAAGCTGGAGCATTAGGAACAGGTTTTGGCGTACATTGCCGAAACAGCCACCAGCTCTATTGCCTCCTCTTCTGAACGGTGGAAACCTGCAAGCACGGAGTCGTCAGTGCAAGGTTCAGGTCATAAAACCCCCTTTCTTTGTGTCCTTCACCCCCACCAAAAGTTAAGGATGCGGCAGCCCAAACTTCAGATTACTCTATGGAGCTCTTTTCACATACCATGCCTGGGTTATCCAGTCAAATCCTGAATTCCCCAGTCCAAGATGAATCTTACATGGACTGCACTAATGCACAGCCACTGCTAGATGATTCTGCTGGTACATTGACCCACAGCACTACATTGCCCTCGCAGTCTATTGAGCCATAATCTGACCCTGATGAAACCCAGGTGCCCCTTCCCGCATACCATACCACCTTACACGGTGACACAGAGGAAGGTAAAGAGGAAGGTGCAGATGACTTTGAAGAGGACATGATGGATGACCCATTTCTGGTCCCGGATTGGCATCCATTGGGAGAGGAGTGTGACACTGGCAATAGTTCAGATAAGGAGAAGGATCCGCAGCAGGCCTTGACATCGCAGCAGCGGTTATCTAGCAGGCCAGTAGCTGTCCTAAAACATGGAACAAAAACTAAAAGAGTTGCAGGACAGCTTGACCAGACGGTCAACTTAGCACAGCGTGCAAGGCCAGAAAATGTTTACCATAGTAGGAAGAGTGCAGTGTGGCACTTCTTTGTCCAAAATCCTACTGATGAGGCAAAGGTTACCTGTAAGAAGTGCAGAAGGACCTTTAGCCGAGGTAAACAACTCCGAAATTTGAATACCAGTTGCATGCTTAGGCATTTAATCAACATGCACTTGCAAGCGTGGACGCACTACAAAACCTCAGGTAGCACATGTGCACCTGCTCAGACTAAAGGTAGCCAACAACACTCCATCGTTACCCCCACTGTAAGACCACTGCCACCATTAAGCACACCTCCTCTTCCTCTTCCTCCTCTTCCTCGGACTTGCCCAATTACGCCCTTTGCAGCAGCTGAATGTCCAGCCATCACATCTACATGTGGCAATTTTTAAACCTCCCTAACTGGGCTTCCCACCCCTCCCCCAATGGCTGGGGTCAAGACCTGGTGCACCCCGGCAAGTGCCGTTGCTCTGAACAGGTGGATGGGCCCGCTGATGGCCGCCGGCAATGGCACAGGGCCCTCATTGTACAATACAGTGTCTCAGATGGTGGGAGGGCCCACTCACCGTCAGACACACCAGCATACTATGAGGGGCCCTGTGCCAGTACCGTCGACCACGATTGTGCCCCCCCTGCTTGGTCATGGCCACAGTACTTGCAAGTTGCAATACTTACCTCTCCCTGTTCCTCCGCTGTGTACTCTGGGCAGTTAAATCCTTCACAGGGACGGCCACTCGAAATTTGGTGTATTGATCAATGATGGTTAAGATGTAGCTATGGCCTGTCCTGCTGGCCTCCACCTTCAGATGATCAATGGCTACCATTTGAAATGGACGTCAACTTACAAGCGGATGCAGTGGTGGTTTATGATAACCTTTCACAGTTGTGATAGTCACAGATGTGTGACATTCCTGCCACCATTTTTCAATGTCTACTCTCATGCCAATCCAATAGAATCGCCTACGGCCTGTGGCTTCTGTCTTTTGCACTCCAAAATGACCAGACACATCATGATAGGCAGTGAGGACCATGGGTACATCTCTCCCTGTAATCACAATTTGATGGAGACGAGTAACAGTGATGTGATCCACGCTACTGCGATAAAGCAATCCTTTCTTCACAAAGAACCTTTTGTCGCTTTCCCCACAGACACAGTAATTGAGGGTCTGCATCGCCTCTGCAACATATACTGGGAGGTTTCCCCGTGATGAGTAATTCCAAAATTTCTGCTAACACTCGACTTTGCATCTATACTTGTATCCATGTAGTTTCCAGTAGCGGAGATTCTTGACTGGCCTTCTGAGATTGAAATGTATACGAAGATTTAAAAGTACCACAACACTGTATACTGATGTATGCTATGAATACCTTTCCCTTTTTCTACTTTTTTAATTCTGGTGTAATGCATAGTGAGCCTGTGAGTGTCTGTGTCTGACTCCGGAAGTATAGACGGAAATTTAACCCTAGACTGGACACACCTGGTATGTGCTGATACAGTACCTAGTTTCAAAAATTTGTATTAAGGTATCATCTGTAGGATAACCAACTGTGGGGGGAACCCTCTTCTTGCCGCAGACAAACGCGAGACTGAGACAGAGTTTGTATTGAACAGGTCAGTTTTTAGTGCCCATCCTTCTGTCAAAAACAGCAATTCACCACAGCCGTTTCACGTTTCTCTGTACACAGGCCCCGGTACCTTCACTTCCTTTGTAGCTATAATTGTGGTGTCCTCTGTGGCTCTTCCACTGTGGCTGGCCTAGGCCCAACCACCACAGCCCTGCACCAGTCTGAGCACACCGTCCGTATGATAGCCCCAGGCCGTCTTCGTCTGCGGCTACCGTCCTCTGGCCCACCCCCCCGTGACCGCCTCAACTGTCAGTCCTCTCTGGGGCCTTTCCACTGTCTCTATTTCCTCAGCAGAACTTCCTCTTTACTGTGCTCCCTTCGCTGACTGACTCTTCCAGAACCTTCCCTCAGCCTTTTATACTTCCAGTTCTGGTAACTTTGCTCACCATCACCTAACAGTTTCTCTTACCAATGGCAGTTATTCAGTCCCACTCCTACACTCTCCACTGTCCTCCAATGGGCAAGCTAAAACACTGCACCCTTTCTCTTTATCTTAGCGGTTTCACACCTATACTGCGCTACACCTCTGCTTCTCACGCCAGGCTGGTTTGTTTGTCAGTCCACCTTCCCTACATCATCCATAGTGAGTGAGCGTGTGTGGGTTACGCCTTCTATATATACGGTGAATGGGAGAAACAAATTTTTACACTATACTCGATACAGCTTGTATCTTGTTATACAGTACTTTTGTTCGACATTTAGCATTACAGTTCAATCCATACTGTGTAAGCGTCTGAGAGTGACTATGGGACTATTTATACGGAGATTTCAAATGTCCCCTAAAAAAATATATACTTGCTATCTTGTTATCCAGGAACTTTTTTACAACATTTTTTATTATGATCAAAACCAAACTGAGTGAGCGTCTGAGGGTGACTACTAGTGTTGCGCAATACCTTCTGATATCGTGAAATATCGGATCGGATTGGATCGGACCGATACCCAAAAAGTATCGGATATCGCCGATTCCGATACCGAAAACCAATGCAAGTCAATGGGACAGAAATATCGGAATTAAAATAAACCCTTTCTTTCCTTGTAGGTTAATTCTACATGAAGAAAAACAGCTAATAATAATGTAGAATGTATTGGGGGAGGTGGAGGAGACATTAACGGTATAGAGGTTTAGCCCAATCAAATGGAATAGCAGGAATAAATTATTTTTTTTAAGATGTTCGGAGTTACAAAGATATTGACTATGTTAACCTTTGTTATATTTTGTCAGATACTGTATGTATGTTTCACTACTTCCATGCTCTTCACCTTCTTTTTTACTTCTCCCACACTTTCTCCTTCATGATCCGCAGCAGTAGCAGCAGCAGCATCTTTTTCACTAACTTCTTCACCTTATTCATCTTCTTCTTCTTCACTTTCTTCCTATTATTCTTTTTTTTACATTCTTCATATTCTTCTTATTCAACTATTCTTCTTCATATTCTACTTCTTCATCTTCTTCCTATTCTTCTTCTTCATCATATTCTTATTTGTGACAGGCATTCCTGTTGTTGTTATCTAAAAAAGTTTGAAGATTACACCAGCCGTTCTGCCTGTCACAAAAGATTTACAACAGGATATGTCCGCATTCAGTTTGGCCTGCAGCAGCAGGCATTTTCCAGGGGTACCACGAGGAGGAACGGACTCACCCCCATACACTGCTTAGTCTTCTTCTGCTTATAATTTAGATAATATCTTTTGCTCTGATTTTTAGTCTTATGCTTAATGTTCTTCTGCTTTTTGTTCTTCTGCTTCTTGGTCTTTTGTCTCTTGTTGTTCTGTATCTTGGTGGTTGTCTTCATGTTCTTTGTCCTCTTGGTCATCTTCTTCAGGGTCATCTTTTTGGTCTTCTTTGGGGTGGTCTTCCGGGTCGTCATCAGGGAGATCCAGAGTGATTACCAAAAACCATTTCAAAAAGTTTGAACTTGGAAATGTAGCAGAAGGTACAAGAAGGCTGAGGAACTGCCATGATCCAGCTGACGGTACTGGAACCCGGATGGGTAGCAGAAGGAACAAGAGCCAATGGAACTACCAAGGACCAGCTGATGGTACTGTAACCCGGTTACTAAGCAGGAGGTACCTGTGCTAGAAAGCACTACCAAGGACCAGCAGACTGTTATGAATGAGTCACCAAGGAGGAAAAAACAAAAAGCAAGCTAAGCCAAGAAAACCGGAGAGGTTGGTAACTAGCGGATTGCAGACCCCTGATCCTATCCACAACAACTAGCAGTAGCCGTGGAGCATGCCTATGGTGGTCCTAGATGCCTCATCACGTCCGGAGAACTAAATAAGCCTAAAGAAAGAAAGGGAAAATCTAAACTGCCCCAGAGCAGACCCCAAAGCAATAGACAGCCCCCAACATGTATTGTTGGTGAAACAAGATGAAAACACAGACACAGGTAGAAAGATAGGCTGAGCAAACGATGGGGCCCTCGCTAACTAGAAAGGACAGGAAAGAAAAGCTGCTGTCTGCAAAAAACCCTGCCAAGAAGAATATCCAACACGTCTGATAGAAAAAGGCCCTGAAGTCGCTAGACTTCAAATCACTATATCAGCACTCAGGTATATTCTGAAGACAGAGCAAAAGAGATCAACTGATCAGAGACAAAATGGGGATTCAGCCAAGTCCCAGCCAGGGCTGGCTGAGCACAAAAACTAAGTAAACCAGACAAAAACTCATATGAACAATAGCAGAGAAAACTTATCTTTAGGAAGGCAGGAACCAAACTGGAAACCAGGAGCCACAGTCAGGAAAAATCACCAGCAAGAAACTAGGGAGTCGGCTGCCTTAAATCCAATCAGAAACTCCTGATGTCCAATCGCAGTCCTCCTCCTCAGGTGGCCGGTCTCTGCCATTTAGATCAGCTTCATTACCTCCCTTCACCAACAGAGGGAGTCCAGATAGAGACCTCACTACTCCTCTGTCAGCACAGCCAGCTCCATAACCCTCACCAGAAGCCAGAGGCAAACCCGAAAATGAGCTCACAACAGTACCCCCCCTTGAGGAGTGGTCACCGAACCCTCATCCACGCCACCGGGCCGATCAGGATGGGCCCGATGAAAAGCACGAACCAATCTATCGGCATGAATATCAGAGGCAGAGACCCAAGAATTGTCCTCCTGGCCATAACCCTTCCACTTGACCAAATACTGGAGTCTCCGTCTAGCCAGACCAGAATCCAGTATTTTCTCTACCTCATATTCCACATTACCTTCAACCAATACAGGGTCAGGAGGTGCAGCCATAGGAACTACTGGCTCAACATATCTCTTCAACAGCGACTTATGAAACATGTTATGGATCTTAAACGTAACAGGAAGAGCCAATTGAAAAGAAACCGGATTAAGAATCTCCAAAATCTTGTAAGGTCCAATAAATCTTGACTTGAACTTTGGAGAAGCCACCTTCAAAGAGATATTCTTTGATGACAACCAAACCATATCACCCACTTTAAACGGGGACCAATGGTCCTATGCCGGTTAGAAAACCACTGGGCCTTTTCCTGGGAGAGAGACAACTTATCCACTACTTGGTCCCAAATATGCTGCATTCTCTCTACCACAGTGTCAACACCTGGGCAGGCTGAAGATTCCACATGCCCTGAAGAAAATCGAGGATGAAACCCAAAGTTACAGAAAAAGGGCAACATCAAGGTGGCAGAACTAGCTCTATTATTTAAAGCGAATTCGGCCAAGGGAAAAAATGAAACCCAATCATCCTGATCAGCAGATATAAAACATCTCAAATAGGACTCCAAAGTCTGGATTGTTCTCTCCGTCTGCCCATTGGTCTGAGGGTGAAACGCAGAGGAGAAGGATAACTGAATTCCCAGCTTGGAACAAAAGGCTTTCCAGAATCTGGAAACAAACTGAACTCCTCTGTCCGATACAATGTTCTCAGGAATCCAATGCAACTGAACCACCTGTTGTAAAAACAAGGGTACCAACTCTGAGGAGGATGGCAACTTTGGGAGTGGTACAAGATGGACCATCTTAGAGAATCTATCACAAATCACCCAGATAACAGTCATTCTCTGAGAGACAGGAAGATCTGAAATAAAATCCATTGAAATATGGGTCCATGGCCTCTTAGGCACCGGCAAGGGCATCAACAACCCACTAGAGCGAGAGCAGGGTTTAGACCGGGAACAAGTCCCACAGGACTGCACAAAATTCCTGACATCACGAGATAAGGCGGGCCACCAAAAAGACCGACTCACCAAATCTCTGGTACCAAAAATACCTGGATAACCAGCCAATGCGGAGCAATGAACTTCAGACATCACTCTCTTCCTCCACTGGTCAGGAACATACAATTATCCCATAGGACAATGCTCAGGTTTGTCCTCCTGGAATTCTTCCAGAGCACGTCTCAAATCGGGCGAGATGGCAGAAAGAACTACCCCCTCACCTAGGATTGTAGTAGGCTTGGTCACAATAGGAGAATCAGCAAAGAAACTCCTAGAAAGGGCGTCTGCCTTAACATTCTTAGTGCCTGGAAGAAAGGAGACCACAAAATCAAAACGCGTAAAAAACAAGGCCCACCTAGCCTGTCTAGGATTCAAGCATTTGGGCGACTCAAGGTAAATCAAATTCTTGTGGTCAGTGAGGACCACAACTTGATGTCTAGCTCCCTCCAACCAATGTCTCCACTCCTCAAATGCCCATTTCATGGCTAACAATTCCCAATTCCCCACATCATAGTTGCGTTCAGATGGGGAGAACTTTCTGGAAAAGAAGGCACAAGGATTCATTTTAGACGTCACCGGATCTTTTTGGGAAAAAACAGCTCCTGCACCAATCTCTGAAGTGTCTACCTCCACCTGAAAAGGAAGTGAGACATCAGGTTGCCGCAAAACCGGAGCAGAAGTGAACCTCTACTTCAGCTCCTGAAAGGCCGAAACAGACACTGAAGACCAATTCAGCACATCATCACCCTTCTTAGTTAAATCAGTCAGTGGTTTAGCAATACCAGAAAAATTAGCTATAAATTTACGATAAAAATTAGCAAAACCCCAAAACTTCTGGAGAGCCTTCAAAGAAGTGGGTTGAACCCAATCATAAATGGCCTGTACCTTGGCCGGGTCCATTTCAATAGTTGATGGAGACAAAATAAATCCCAAAAATGAAATCCTCTGTACACCAAAAAGGCACTTTGATCCCTTAACATACAAGGAATTCTCCCTCAAAATCCGGAACACAGTCCGAACATGTTCCACATGAGAATCCCAATCCCTGGAAAAGATCAAAATATCATCCAGATAGATGATCAAAAACTTTTCCACAAAGTCCTGGAAAATATCATTCATGAAGGATTGGAAGACAGAAGGGGCATTAGTGAGCCCAAAAGGCATCACCAGGTACTCAAAATGTCCCTCCGGAGTATTAAACACCATCTTCTATTCATCCCCATGCTTGATGCGAATAAGATTATACGCCCCCCTGAGGTCAAGCTTAGTAAACCAGCAAGCACCTTTAACTCTGGAAAATAAATCAGAAATCAGGGGTAACGGATACTGAAATTTAACCGTAATTTTGTTGAGGGAACGATAGTCAATAGATGGCCTTAATGAACCATCCTTCTTGGCCACAAAAAAAACCCCAGCACCTAAGGGCGTAGAGGATGGTCTAATATGACCCTTCTCCAACGACTCCTTAATATAAGATCGCATAGCCTCGTGTTCGGGTACAGATAAATTGAAAAGTCAACCCTTGGGAAATTTACACCCAGGTCTCAACTCAATTGCACAGTCATAACTCCTATGAGGAGGCAAAGACGCAGACTTGCTCTCACTAAATACATCATAAAAATCAGCCAAATAGTCAGGAACATCATGCGACTGGGGAGAGGTGGAGAAAACAGGAGTGACACCAAGAGCACACCGACAACCCCAACTCACCACAGACACAGATTTCCAATCCAAAACCGGATTATGGATTTGCAACCAGGGAAACCCAGAACAATGGTATCATGTAAATTATGCAACACCAAAAATATGCAATTTTCTTGGTGGTCTGGGGTGACCCGCATTATGAACTGGGTCCAAAACTGAGGTTTATTCTTCGCCAAAGAAGTAGCATCAATACCCCTCAAAGGAATAGGCGTCCGCAGAGGTGTAATAGGAAAACCACAAGGTTTAGCAAAATCCAAGTCCATTAGATTCAAGGCCGATCATGAATCCACAAAAGCCTTCGCGGAAAATGTGGATAAGAAGCAGATCAGAGTAATTGCCAAAAAGAAACTTAGGTTGTACACCACCCACAGCAAATGTGTGTGCAAAATGTTTCTCTCGTTTAGGGCTGACAGAAATAACATGAGAGGCACCTCCACAGAAAAAACACAGCTTGTTATGCCTTCTAAACTACTGACATTGCGCCCTAGGCAAAACTCCATCACATTGCATAGGTTCAGACATTTGTTCAAAATGTGGCAGCACCTCCCGTGTAGTCTTGCATTCACGTAAACGCCAATCAACTTGAATGGCTAATGACATAGAATCGTCAAGACAAGAGGGAGCAGGAAATCTCACCATAGTATCTTTTAAAGTCTCAGACAAACCCTTCCGAAAGAGAGCTGCCAATGCACTATCATTCCATGTAGTAAGGACCGCCCACTTTCGGAATTTCTGACAGTATAACTCTGCAGGATCCTGACCCTGGTTCAATGCCAATAGGGCTCTCTCAGCTTGATCAATAGCATTAGGTTCATCATATAACAACCCCAAGGCTTGAAAAAATGCATCCACATTAGTCAAAACAGAATCTTCAGGTGTCAAAGAAAACGCCCAATCCTGGGGATCGTCGCGCAGCAAGGAGATGATAATTTTAACCTGCTCGCGCAGAGCTCCCCGATGAGTTAGGCTTCAGGGCAAGAAATAATTTACAATTATTCTTAAAATTCAAAAATTTAGACCGATCCCCAGAAAACACATCAGGAGCAGGGATCCTTGGTTCAACAGCATGTGAATGAGTGAGATAGGCGGAAATTCCCCGCACTTCAGCAGTGAGCTGCTCCACACGATATGAAAATTGCTTAATCTACATCAAGGAGAAAAAGAAAAAAAAAAAGAATGCTCCTACGGCCACAGAGATAAAGAGGAGAAATTATACATATAAGAAAAAAAAATTCTGACACTTTTTTTTTCTTTTACAATTCTCTCCTGCTTTTGAGTACCCTGGAATCTGCGGTATGGCTGGTGATTCTGTTATGAATGAGTCACCGAGGAGGAAAAAACAAAAAGCAAGCTAAGCCCAGAAAACCGGAGAGGTTGGTAGCTAGCGGATTGCAGACCCCTGATCCTATCCACAACAACTAGCAATGGCCGTGGAGCGTGCCTACGGTGGTCCTAGTCCTCATATGAACAATAGCAGAGAAAACTTATCTTTAGGAAGGCAGGAACCAAACTGGAAACCAGAAGCCACAGTCAGGAAAAATCACCAGCAAGAAACTAGGGAGTCGGCTGCCTTAAATCCAATCAGAAACTCCTGATGTCCAATCGCAGTCCTCCTCCTCAGGTGGCCGGTCTCTGCCATTTAGATCAGCTTCATTACCTTCCTTCACCAACAGAGGGAGTCCACATAGAGAACTCACTACTCCTCTGTCAGCACAGCCAGCTCCATAACCCTCACCAGAAGCCAGAGGCAAACCCAAAAATGAGCTCACTACAGCAGACGTTGCTGGATCTCGGATACCGAGAAGGAGACACCTAAGCCAAAGGCACTGCCGAGAACCAGCTGACGGTGCTGGAACCCGGAGGGGTAGCAGAAGGTACCCATGAAAAGCAAAGTTGCAAGGCCGCGAGCCGGCCGCAGTTACCGAAACCCACAGTCCTACAGGAGATGCTTGTCCTATTGGCACTACGGAGCAAGCCTTTATTGCCAGAACCAGTAGCCCACATAGGAAGCATCTAAACTGCAGGCACCATAGAGTCGGCTAACCCGACCGCAACATGACAGGACAATGTATTGGTGCCAAAGTGACGTTGACACTTCCCTAAAACAGCTGATGGTGCTGGAACCTGGAGGGGCAGCAGAAGGAACAAGAGCCAATGGCATTACCGAGGACCAGCTAACGGTACTGGAACCTGGTGACTAAGCAGGAGGTACCTGTGCTAGAAAGCACTACCAAGGACCAGCAGACGTTGCTGGAACTCGGATACCGAGATGGAGGCACCTAACCCAAAGGCACTGCCGAGAACCAGCTGACGGTGCTGGAACCCAGAGGGGCAGCAGAAGGAACAAGAGGCAATGGAACTACCGAGGACCAGCTGACGGTGCTGGAACCCGGATGGGTAGCAGAAGGAACAAGAGCCAATGGCACTACCGAGGACCAGCTGACATTACTGGAACCTGGTTACTAAGCGGGAGGTACCTGTGCTAGAAAGCACTACCAAGGACCAGCAGACATTGCTGGAACTCTGATACCGAGATGGAGGCACCTAAGCCAAAGGCACTGCCGAGAACCAGCTGATGGTGCTGTAACCCAGAGGGGCAGCAGAAGGAACAAGAGCCAATGGCACTACCGAGGACCAGCTGACGGTACTGGAACCCGGTGACTAAGGAGGTACCTGTGCTAGAAAGCACTACCAAGGACCAGCAGACGTTGCTGGAAATCAGAAAACCCAGATGGAGGCACCTAAGCCAAAGGCACTGCTGAGAACCAGCTGACGGTGCTGGAACCCGGATGGGTAGCAGAAGCTACAAGAGCCAATGGAACTACCAAGGACAAGCTGACGGTGCTGGAACCCAGGGTAAATACTACAAACAGAGTGGAGACAGAGGCCTAATTGGAGCAAGTTTAAAATCTGTAGTTGTGTGAGTGTGGACAGAGCAGGAGAAATTGCTGGACACACAGCTGGGGATCAACTGACATTACTGAACCCCAATAACACTGGAGCATATGTTGAATGTGCAGACGGCACTTCTGAGCAGCAACTGGCGGTGTTGGAGCTCAGGGTCAATAGTACAAACATAGTGGAGGCAGAGGCCTAATTGGAGCAAGTTTAAAATCTGTAGTTGTATGAGTGTGGATAGAGCAGGAGAAAATGCCGGACACACAGCTGGGGATCAGCTGACATTACTGAACCCCAGATTCACTAATAGGACTTTTATGGATCAAAACGTGCGCTGCCAGACCATCAATCCTCACAGGTGGTATATTTAATATATTTATTTCCCAACGCGTTTCGAGGTCATAAAACCTCTTCCTCAGGGGATGACATTCTAGTGGGAATGTGGACAGAGCATGAGAAATTTCCGGACACACAGCAGGGGATCAGCTGATGTTACTGAACCCCAATAACACAGGAGCAAGTGTTGACTGTGCAGACGGCACTTCTGAGCAGCAACTGGCGGTGTTGGAGCCAAGGTAAATACTAGAAACAGAGTGGAGCCAGAGGCCTAATTGGAGCAAGTTTAAAATCAGTAGTAGTGTGAATGTGGACAGAGCAGGAGACATTGCTGGACACACAGCAGGGGAGCAGCTGACGTTTCTGAACCCCACTAACACAGGAGCTAGTGTTTTTCTCTGTGCAGACGGCACTTCTGAGCAACAACTGGCGGTGTTGGAGCCCAGGATCAATCATGGTGTAGGCTGAGACTCACTTGGAGCAAGTTTAAAATCTGATGTAGTTTGAATGTGGAGGGAGCAGGAGACATTGCCGGACACACAGCAGGGGAGCAGCTGGCATTACTGAACGCCACTAACACAGGAGCTAGTGTTTTTTTCTGTGCAGACGGCACTTCTGAGAAACAACTGGCGGTGTTGGAGCCCAGGGTCAATCAAGGAGTAGGCTGAGGCATAATTGGAGGAGGTTTAATATCTGATGCGGGGTGAATGTGGAGGGAGCAGGGGATATTGCCGCACACACAGCAGGGGAGCAGCTGGCGTTACTGAACTCCACTAACACAGGAGCTAGTGTTTTTCTCTGTGCAGATGGCACTTCTGAGCAACAACTGGTGGTGTTGGAGCCCTGGATCAATCATGGTGTAGGCTGAGGCCTAATTGGAGCAAGTTTAATATCTGATGCGGGGTGAATGTGGAGGGAGCAGGAGATATTGCCGTCCACACAGCAGGGGAGCAGCTGGCGTCACTGAACCCCACTAACACAGGAGCTAGTGTTTTTCACTGTGGAGACGGCACTTCTTAGCAACAACTGGCAGTGTTGGAGCCCAGGGTCAATCATGGAGTAGGCTGAGGCCTACTTGGAGCAAGTTTAAAATCAGATGTAGTTTGAATGTGGAGGGAGCAGGAGATATTTCCGGACACACAGCAGGGGAGCAGCTGGCGTTACTGAACCCCACTAACACAGGAGCTAGTGTTTTTCTCTGTGCAGAGGGCACTTCTGAGCAACAACTGGTGGTGTTGGAGCCTAGGATCAATCATGGTGTAGGCTGAGGCCTACTTGGAGCAAGTTTAAAATCTGATGTAGTTTGAATGTGGAGGGAGCAGGAGATATTTCCGGACACACAGCAGGGGAGCAGCTGGCGTTACTGAACCCCACTAACACAGGAGCTAGTGTTTTTCTCTGTGCAGAGGGCACTTCTGAGCAACAACTGGTGGTGTTGGAGCCTAGGATCAATCATGGTGTAGGCTGAGGCCTACTTGGAGCAAGTTTAAAATCTGATGTAGTTTGAATGTGGAGGGAGCAGGAGATATTTCCGGACACACAGCAGGGGAGCAGCTGGCGTTACAGAACCCCACTAACACAGGAGCTAGTATTTTTCTCTGTGCAGATGGCACTTCCGAGCAGCAACTGGCGGTGTTGGAGCTCAGAGTCAATCATGGAGTAGGCTGAGGCCTACTTGGAGCAAGTTTAAAATCTAATGTAGTTTGAATGTGGAGAGAGCAGGAGATATTGCCGGACACACAGCAGGGGAGCAGCTGGCGTTACTGAACCCCACTAACACAGGAGCTAGTGTTTTTCTCTGTGCAGACAGCATTTCTGAGCAGCCACTGGCGGTGTTGGAGCCCAGGGTCAATCATGGAGTAGGCTGAGGCCTACTTGGAGCAAGTTTAAAATCTAATGTAGTTTGAATGTGGAGAGAGCAGGAGATATTGCCGGACACACAGCAGGGGAGCAGATGGCGTTACTGAACCCCACTAACACAGGAGCTAGTGTTTTTCTCTGTGAGGACGGCACTTCTGAGCAACAACTGGCGGTGTTGGAGCCCAGGATCAATCATGTTGTAGGCTGAGGCCTACTTGGAGCAAGTTTAAAATCTGATGTAGTTTGAATGTGGAGGGAGCAGGAGATATTGCCGGACACACAGCAGGGGAGCAGCTGGCGTTACTGAATCCCACTAACACAGGAGCTAGTGTTTTTCTCTGTGCAGACGGCACTTCCGAGCAGCAACTGGTCGTGTTGGAGCCCAGGGTCAATCATGGAGTAGGCTGAGGTCTACTTGGAGCAAGTTTAAAATCTGATGTAGTTTGAATGTGGAGGGAGCAGGACATATTGCCGTACACACAGCAGGGGAACAGCTGGCGTTTCTGAACCCCAATAGCACAGGAACTAGTGTTTTTCTCCGTGCAGACGGCACTTCCGAGCAGCAACTGGCGGTGTTGGAGCCCAGGATCAATCATGGAGTAGGCTGAGGCCTACTTGGAGCAAGTTTAAAATCTGATGTAGTTTGAATGTGGAGAGAGCAGGAGATATTTCCGGACACACAGCAGGGGAGCAGCTGGCGTTACTGAACCCCACTAACACAGGAGCTAGTGTTTTTCTCTGTGCAGATGGCACTTCCGAGCACCAACTGGCGGTGTTGGAGCTCAGAGTCAATCATGGAGTAGGCTGAGGCCTACTTGGAGCAAGTTTAAAATCTAATGTAGTTTGAATGTGGAGAGAGCAGGAGATATTGCCGGACACACAGCAGGGGAGCAGATGGCGTTACTGAACCCCACTAACACAGGAGCTAGTGTTTTTCTCTGTGCAGATGGCACTTCCGAGCAGCAACTGGCGGTGTTGGAGCCCAGGGTCAATCATGGAGTAGGCTGAGGCCTACTTGGAGCAAGTTTAAAATCTGATGTAGTTTGAATGTGGAGGGAGCAGGAGATATTGCCGTACACACAGCAGGGGAGCAGCTGGCGTTACTGAACCCCCCTAACACAGGAGCTAGTGTTTTTCTCTGTGCAGACGGCACTTTCGAGCAGCAACTGGCGGTGTTGGAGCCCAGGGTCCATCATGGAGTAGGCTGAGGTATTTAAGCATGCCATCATACATCCACTACTTAAAAAACCATCCCTCGACCAAAACTGTGCCGCTAACTATAGACCTGTCTCTAATCTTCCCTTCATCTCTAAACTCCTGGAACGCCTGGTCCACTCCCGTCTGATCCGCTATCTCTCCGATTACTCTCTTCTCGACCCTCTCCAATCCGGTTTCCGCTCTTTACATTCTACTGAAACTGCCCTCACTAAAGTCTCTAATGATCTACTAACAGCTAAATCAAATGGTCATTATTCCATGCTAATTCTCTGGGATCTCTCTGCAGCATTCGACACTGTGGATCATCAGCTCCTCCTCACAATGCTCCATTCCATTGGTCTCAAGGACACCGTTCTCTCCTGGTTCTCCTCCTATCTCTCTGACCGCTCCTTTACTGAATCTTTTGCTGGCTCCTCCTCCTCTCACCTTCCCCTTACTGTTGGGGTTCCTCAAGGATCGGTTCTAGGCCCCCTCCTCTTCTCCTTGTACACTGCCCCTATTGGTCAAACAATCAGTAGATTTGGTTTCCAGCACCATCTCTATGCTGATGACACCCAATTATACTCTTCTTCTCCTGACATCACGCCAGCCTTTCTAGAAAATACCGGCGATTGTCTAAACACTGTGTCTAACATCATGTTCTCACTATATCTGAAACTGAACCTGTTAAAGACTGAACTCCTTGTATTTCCTCCCTCTACTAATGTACCTATACCCGACATTGCCATTTCTGTGTGTGATTCCACTATTACTCCCCAGCAACATGCCCGCTGTCTTGGGGTCATACTTGACTCTGAGCTTTCCTTCGCCCCCCACATTCGATCACTGGCTCGCTCTTGTCATCTGCACCTCAAAAACATCTCTAGAATTTGACCTTTTCTTACTTTTGACTCTGCAAAAACTCTTACTGTTTCTCTTATTTATTCTCGTCTCGACTATTGTAATTTTCTTCTAATCGGTCTCCCTCTTACCATACTCTCCCCTCTCCAATCTGTCTTGAATGCTGCAGCCAGGATCATATTCCTCACCAATCGTTACACCGATGCCTCTACCTTGTGCCAGTCATTACACTGGCTACCCATCCACTCCAGAATTCAGTATTAACTTATTACCCTCACCCACAAAGCCCTACATGGCTCAGCACCACCCTACATCTCCTCTCTTGTTTCAGTATACCACCCTACCCGCGCCCTCCGCTCTGCTGATGACCTGAGGTTAGCATCCTCAAAAATTAGAACCTCCCACTCCCATCTCCAAGACTTTACACGTGCTGTGCCATTTCTTTGGAATGCACTTGCCAGGTCAATACGATTAGTCCCCAGTCCCCAAAATTTTAAGCGTGCCCTGAAAACGCATTTATTCAGACTGGCCTATTGCCTCAATACATTAACCTAATCTATCCCTGTGTGGCGCAGTCAAAAGTTTTACCATAACCAGGTTCCCCGCATCATGTTCCCACATGCTTTATGCATCCATTAGCCCTCTGTGTCTGTACTGTTACACACTTAACATTATGGCTGGTCCATACAATCAGGGCAACTGTTACCACCCACCTTTCGTGTCTACCTCTTTCCTCATAGACTGTAAGCTTGCGAGCAGGGCCTTCATTCCTCTTGGTGTTTGCTATAATCTATGTGATTATTGTTATGCTGTAATGTCTATTGTCTGTACAAATCCCCTCTGAAATGTAAAGTGCTGTGGAATATGTCGGCGCTATAGAAATAAAATTTATTATTATTATTATTACTTGGAGCAAGTTTAAAATCTGATGTAGTTTGAATGTGGAGGGAGCAGGAAATATTGCCGGACACACAGCAGGCGAGCAGCTGGAATTACTGAACCCCACTAACACCGGAGCTAGTGTTTTTCTCTGTGAAGATGGCACTTCCAAGCAGCAACTGACAGTGTTGGAGCCCAAGGTCAATCATGGAGTAGGCTGAGGCCTACTTGGAGCAAGTTTAATATCTGATGTAGTTTGAATGTGGAGGGAGCAGGAGATATTTCCGGACACACAGCAGGGGAGCAGCTGGCATTACTGAACCCCCCTAACACAGGAGCTTGTGTTTTTCTCTGTGCAGATGGCACTTTCGAGCAGCAACTGGCAGTGTTGGAGCCCAGGGTCCATCATGGAGTAGGCTGAGGTATTTAAGCATGCCATCATACATCCACTACTTAAAAAACCATCCTTCGACCAAAACTGTGCCGCTAACTATAGACCTGTCTCTAATCTTCCCTTCATCTCTAAACTCCTGGAATGCCTGGTCCACTCCCGTCTGATCCGCTATCTCTCAGATTACTCTCTTCTCGACCCTCTCCAATCCGGTTTCCGCTCTTTACACTCTACTGAAACTGCCCTCACTAAAGTCTCTAATGATCTACTAACAGCTAAATCAAATGGTCATTATTCCATGCTAATTCTCTGGGATCTCTCTACAGCATTCGACACTGTGGATCATCAGCTCCTCCTCACAATGCTCCGTTCCATTGGTCTCAAGGACACCGTTCTCTCCTGGTTCTCCTCCTATCTCTCTGACCGCTCCTTTACTGAATCTTTTGCTGGCTCCTCCTCCTCTCACCTTCCCCTTACTGTTGGGGTTCCTCAAGGATCGGTTCTAGGCCCCCTCCTCTTCTCCTTGTACACTGCCCCTATTGGTCAAACAATCAGTAGATTTGGTTTCCAGCACCATCTCTATGCTGAAGACACCCAATTATACGCTTCTTCTCCTGACATCACGCCAGTCTTTCTAGAAAATACCGGCGATTGTCTAAACACTGTGTCTAACATCATGTTCTCACTATATCTGAAACTGAACCTGTTAAAGACTGAACTCCTTGTATTTCCTCCATCTACTAATGTACCTATACCCGACATTGCCATTTCTGTGTGTGATTCCACTATTACTCCCCAGCAACATGGCCGCTGTCTTGGGGTCATACTTGACTCCGAGCTTTCCTTCGCCCCCCACATTCGATCACTGGCTCGCTCTTGTCATCTGCACCTCAAAAACATCTCTAGAATTTGACCTTTTCTTACTTTTGACTCTGCAAAAACTCTTACTGTTTCTCTTATTTATTCTCGTCTCGACTATTGTAATTCTCTTCTAATTGGTCTCCCTCTTACCATACTCTCCCCTCTCCAATCTGTCTTGAATGCTGCAGCCAGGATCATATTCCTCACCAATCGTTACACCGATGCCTCTACCTTGTGCCAGTCATTACACTGGCTACCCATCCACTCCAGAATTTAGTATTAACTTATTACCCTCACCCACAAAGCCCTACATGGCTCAGCACCACCCTACAGCTCCTCCCTTGTTTCAGTATACCACCCTACCCGCGCCCTCCGCTCTGCTGATGACCTGAGGTTAGCATCCTCAAAAATAAGAACCTCCCACTCCCATCACCAAGACTTTACACGTGCTGTGCCATTTCTTTGGAATGCACTTGCCAGGTCAATACGATTAGTCCCCAGTCCCCAAAATTTTAAGCGTGCCCTGAAAACGCATTTATTCAGACTGGCCTATCGCCTCAACACATTAACCTAATCTATCCCTGTGTGGCGCAGCCAAAAGTTTTACCATAACCAGGTTCCCCGCATCATGTTCCCACATGCTTTATGCATCCATTAGCTCTCTGTGTCTGTACTGTTACACACTTAACATTATGGCTGGTCCATACAATCAGGGCAACTGTTACCACCCACCTTTCGTGTCTACCTCTTTCCTCATAGACTGTAAGCTTGCGAGCAGGGCCTTCATTCCTCTTGGTGTTTGTTATAATCTATGTGATTATTGTTATGCTGTAATGTCTATTGTCTGTACAAATCCCCTCTGAAATGTAAAGTGCTGTGGAATATGTCGGCGCTATAGAAATAAAATTTATTACTATTATTATTACTTGGAGCAAGTTTAAAATCTGATGTAGTTTGAATGTGGAGGGAGCAGGAGATATTGCCAGACACACAGCAGGGGAGCAGCTGGCATTACTGAACCCCACTAACACAGGAGCTAGTGTTTTTCTCTGTGAAGATGGCACTTCCAAGCAGCAACTGACAGTGTTGGAGCCCAAGGTCAATCATGGAGTAGGCTGAGGCCTACTTGGAGCAAGTTTAATATCTGATGTAGTTTGAATGTGGAGGGAGCAGGAGATATTGCCGGACACACAGCAGGGGAGCAGCTGGCGTTACTGAACCCCACTAACACAGGAGCTAGTGTTTTTCTCTGTGCAGACGGCACTTCTGAGCAACAACTGGTGGTGTTGGAGCCCAGGGTCAATCAAGGAGTAGGCTGAGGCCTACTTGGAGCAAGTTTAATATCTGATGTAGTTTGAATGTGGAGGGAGCAGGAGATATTGCCGGACACACAGCAGGGGAGCAGCTGGCGTTACTGAACCCCACTAACACAGGAGCTAGTGTTTTTCTCTGTGCAGACGGCACTTCTGAGCAACAACTGGTCGTGTTGGAGCCCAGGGAATACAGTTCATGTGGTAGAAACATGAACACAACAGGAGACCTGAATACTGTTGCCAACCAATTATTTAATCTGGAAGAGGACTGTCAAATTCAGGCGAGATCCAGGCCTTGTTCATTTTCAGAAAAGTAAGCCGGTCAACGTTATCGGAGGATAGTTGCATGCGACGGTCTGTTAGTACACCACCTGCGGCACTAAAGACGCGTTCCGATAATACACTAGCAGCAGGGCAAGCCAGCACCTCCAATGCATACTGGCTAAGCTCTGGCCAGGTATCCAGCTTAGAGACCCAAAACTTGAAGGGGGAAGAGCCATCTGGGAGCACATTGAGACGGCAAGACATGTAGTCTGTCACCATCTGATGGAAACGTTGCCTCCTGCTGACTGGAGCCATCTGTGATGGTGTAGACTTTTGTGGCGGGCACACAAAACTTTGCCACATTTTGGCCATACTGGTCTTGCCTTGTGCTGAGGCGCTGCTTCTGCTCCCTCTTTGTGCAGAGCTTCCTCCACTGCCTCGACGCACAGCGCTGCTTTGTAAAGCACTAGCAGCACTGCTCTCGGGTGGAATGGAGAACATGATGGAATGCACCAGTGTGTCTTGGTACTCCCGCATTTTACGCTCCCGGTTCAACGGTGTTATGAGGCTTTGTAAATTGTCCTGGTAGCGAGGATCTAGGAGGGTATACACACAATAATCAGCCGTGTTGAGAATGTGGGCGATGCGGTGGTCGTTTCTCAGGCACTGCAGCGTGAAATCAACCATGTGCTGCAGACTCCCAACTGGCCAAGAAACGATGTCCCCTGCTTGAGGCGTCATCTCTGCCTGCTCTGCATCACCCCACCCTCGCTCTACATACTGACTACTAGAGCATTATGTGCCTCCCTCCTCTGGAGAGATGTCTTCCTCCTCCATTGACTCCTCCTCATCTTCCTCACAAAGTGTCCCCTGCCTAGGCTTTTGTGAGGAAGCACGTTGCGCAGACTGTCCAGAAGCAGATGGCATTTGTGACTCCTCATCCTCCACCTCTTCCAAAACCTCCTCCGTTAGTGCTTGCAGTGTTTTTTGAAGCAGGCAGATAACGGGGACAGTCATGCTGACTAGTTCATCATCTGCACTCGCCATCCGCGTGGAATCATCGAAGGCATGCAAAACGTGGCAGATGTCCTTCATAGAGGCCCACTCAGTGGTGGTGAAGTGTGACTGGAGCGCAGTGAGACTTGTTTGCACCTGATGCAGCTGGTACTCCATTACTGCTGCCTGCTGCTCACACATCCGCTCCAACATATGTAACGTTGAATTCCACCTGGTGGGTAGGTCACATATGATGCTATGTTCCGGAAGGCAGAATCGTCGCTGCAGAGCTGCAATGTGCGATCTTGCCATGCTGGAACGCCGCAAGTGAACGCACTCTATGCGGACCTTGTGCAGCAGTGCATCAATATCCGGATAGTCCCTCAGAAAGCTCTGCATGACCAAGTTGAGCACATGTGCCAGACATGGGATGTGAGTGAGGTTGCCTAGGCCCAGAGCTGCCACCAGATTTTGGCCATTGTCACACACTACCAAGCCTGGCTGGAGATTCGCTGGCACAAACCACACGTCGCTCTCCTGCTTGATGGCATTCCAGAGCTCCTGCGCTGTGTGGCTTCGATTCCCCAAAGAAATTAATTTCAGTATGGCCTGTTGACGTTTGGCCACGGCTGTGCTCATATCGGTCGTAACAGGTAAGCGTTCATGGGTCCATGTGGAGGTAGACCAAGACGGCTCCTGCAGCGCTGATTCTGAGGAACTGGAGTATAAGGAGCAGTCAATGTGTACAGACTGGATTCCTGAAATCCTTGGAGTTGGCAGAACACGTACAGTGCCACTCTCAAGATCTGTACCCGGCTTCACAACATTGACCCAATGGGCAGTGAAGGAAAGGTATCGTCCCTGTCCATGGTTACTGGTCCATGTATCGGTGGTCAGGTGGACCTTGCTACTGATGGCGTTTAGTAGCGCATGTTTAATTTTTCCCTCCACATGCTTTAGCAGGGCAGGGACGGCTTGCCTGCTGAAATAAAAGCGGCTGAGCACATTGTATTGTGGGACTGCCAATGCCATGAAGTTACGGAAGGTGTCAGTCTCCACCAGCCTGAATGAGAGCATTTCAAGGGCCAGTAGTTTTGCAATGCCAGCATTCAGAGCCTGTGCTCGGGGATGGTTTGCCGAGTATGACCCACTTTTCTCCCATGCCTGTGCTACCGATGGCTCCAGAGTGGCCTGGGAGTGTGAGGATGACAGGGAACGTGGTGCTGTGGGTGGAATGTCACTGGGTCTCTAGACAACAGTGCCAGAGGTTCTTCCATGGCGATCCTGTGAGGAAGCCGAACCAGCTGTGTGTGAGCTGGAGGAAGAGGCTACAACACGAGCTGAAGAGGTGGTAGGTGGTGCTGTAGGTTGGCCTACGTCTTCAGTATGTCTTTGTAACTCCACCACGTGCTTGGTCCGCACATGTTTCCACATATTTGTGGTATTGATGTTGCTGACAATTTTCCCTCTGTTGACTTTCTGATTACACAACATGCATTTGACAAAGCAAATGTCATCTGCAACTGTGTCAAAAAAGGACCACGCACTGCAAGTCCTGGGCGTGCCCGTTTTGGGTTTTGGAAGAGGAATGCTCCTAATGGGTGCCGAAGTGGAGGCTACAGGCAACCAAGTCTGCCCCCTCCCTCTCCCTCCTGTTTTGGCCATTCAGGGAATCTCTTCCTCAGAGCTGCTCCCACCACCTTCCTGTTCCTCACGCCATGATGGGTCAAGGACCTCATCATCTACACTCCCCTCTTCAAACACCTGCTTCTCCTGGGTAGTCTCACCAGCACAGTACGCACCAGAAAGTGGCACCTGAGTCTCATCATCTGATGCATACTGAGGTGTGCTGACCATAGGCACTGGCCCACCTGCTTCTTCAGATTCAGAGGGACAAAGCAGTTGCACATCACTGCATACTCCCTCTTCTTCACATTCTAGAATGCTGCTTGGCTGGCCCCCTGTTTCCAAGCCAAGAGATTCAGAGAACAGAAGTAGAGATGGCTCCTGTCCAGGGCTCTCTGACTGCCTGGGCAATTTGGCAGGTGGTGAAGAGACAGATGGTTGCTCTTCAGTGCTCTGGCCCTGAGAGGATGTGGAAGTCATTGAAGTTGATGCGTTAGCTGCCATCCATCCGACAACGGCTTCAATTTTTTCGTCCCGCAGCAGTGGGGTGCGGCGAGGTCCTACAAAGCTGCGCATAAAGGACTGTTCCCTGGTAAAACTGGGGGATGCTGAGTCACTGGTGCCCTCAGCAGGCACAGAATCCCCACGTCCTCTCCCTGCTGAAACTCCACGCCCACGACCACGTGCCTTACTCCCTGCCTTCTTCATCTTGGTAGACTGATAAAGATGGGCAGAAAAGTACAAAGGGGGGCTTAGTGTGCATATTCCTGAACAGCTGCTAACAGGTATAAGAAACACTAATTTTATAAAGTGTGTGGACTACACTTTAATATGAGCTAATGTGGCCTACACAACTGTCAAGTGGAGTGTTTGGTGAACTTTATTTACGTGTTTTTTTTTCAAAAAATCAAAAAGGATGTGACCAAAGATGTGAAAGCGATAGTGTCACAAACTTTTTGGAGCTATTACAATGCAGCAAGGTAACCTACAATGCAATAGATGAAGCTCCAAAAAATAGGCTAATACTAATCTGGCTGGGGCTGCAGGGCACAAGCCAGAAAAAAGGCTCCTCTATCTACTCCTATATAGTGTTTGCAACCAATCTAGCTGGATACAGATGGAAGCACACTAATAGGAGTAATTCATGAAAAATAAGCAGCACTACAGCAAAAAAGAACAATGTATGAGGCAGTGATGCACGCTGAGCGGACTACAACCAGAGGTGGCTGCAGAACACACTACAGCGTGAGCTGCACTCACACACAGAGACCTCACAGACAGCCGTGAACAGTGCAGAGAACTGTGCACTAGCACTGAAAGGCTGCAGAAAGGCTCCTCTGTCTACTCCTATATAGTGTTTGCAACCAATGTAGATGGATACGGATGGATGCACACTAATTGGAGAATTAATGAAAAATTAGCAGCAATAAAACAAAAATAAATATGTATGAGGCAGTGACGCACGCTGAGCGGCCTACAACCAGAGGTGGCTGCAGGACACGCTACAGCGTGAGCTGCACTCACACAGACCTTGCAGACAGCTGTGAACAGCGCTGCAAGGCAAAATAAATCTTCTCACAGGGGTTGCTAAACTAGCTTGGGTAAAGCACAATCTAGCAAATCGATATTTTTAACTGTCCCTCAGAGTCACAAGAGCAGCGTCCTGTCCCTAACTGAATTCACAGCAGAGTGAACCCAAAATGGCGGCGGCGGCTTTTATAGTGCATCATGACATAATTTCAGCAGCCAATCACAGCCATGCCATTAGTTAACATGCCTACATGCCTAACAGGATGTGCCCACACTTCTTAGGATTCCTCATTGGCTGAATCAAATCAAACTGGCTCATAGCATTATGGGAACAACCGATTCCGGTATTTGATATGCTAAAAGTATCGGAACTCAGTATCGGAATTCTGATACTGCGAATATCGACCGATACCCGATATTTGCGGTATTGGAATGCTCAACACTAGTTGCTATGGAAATATATACCGATATTTTCAATTTGGCCAACACTGTATATAGCAGAACGCTTCTGATACAGCAACCTTTTTAGCTATTTAGATTCTGGTGTAATCCATAATGAGCCTGTAAACGTCTGTCTGTTACTCCGGCAATATATTTGGAACTTTAAGATTACCCCAACACTGTACACAGCTGTACGCTTGTGTTACATAACCCATTTACAGCTTTTCATATTCTTGTGTAATCCATACTGGGCCTGAGAGCGTTTGTGTCTGCCTCCTGAAATGTATACGGAAAATCAGAATGTTTACACTATACTATATATACCTTTTATCTGGTGATACTGTACCCTTTTTCAACTTGTTATTTTATTGGATAATCCATACTGAGCCTGTGAGCGTCTGTGTATGCCTCAGGATATATATACGGAGATTTACTGTTATCCATAGACTATATAGAGCTGTACGCTTATGATACAGTACCATATATCTGCTGCTATTTCGGGTCCATTTTCAAATACATGAGGAAGTATGGTGGAAGAGGATGCGGATGTGGGCGTGGAGGGCCACCTGGTACTGATGGTGGTGGTGGTGCATCTGCTGATGGTGCCAAAAACACAATAGCAGCTAAAGCAGGAGGTGTTGAGCCAGTGTCATGGTGTAGCTCTGCAAGGCCTGTAAGGCTCCCTTTTCCGGGAGTAGGTGGACTTCTTTTAAAGACGGAGTATCAGGAACTGTTTGTGGCTTACATTGCTGAAACAGCCTCCAGCTCTATCGCCTCCTATTCTGAAGTCATAAAAAATGCAAGCACTGAGTCGTAACTGCAGGCTTCTGGTCAGGAGTAACCCCTTTCCTTGTGTCCTTCACCCACACCAAAAGTGAAGTGTTATGATGAGTCACCGAAGGAGGAAAAAACAAAATACAAGCTAAGTCCAGAAAAACCAGAGAGGTTGGCAGCTATCGGATTGCAGACCCCTGAACCTATCCACAACAACTAGCAGTAGTCGTGGGGGGTTCCTACGGTGCCCTAGACCCCTCGATCACAGCCGGAGAACTATATAGCCTAAAAACAGAAAGGGGAAAAACTAAACTGCTCCAGAGCAGACCCCAAAGCAATAGGCAGCCCCCAACATATAATGACGGTGAAGCAAGATGAAAACACTAACACAGATAGAAAGATAGGTTGAGCAAATGATGGGGCCCAAGCTAACTACATAGGACTGGATAGGAAAGCTGCTGTCTGCCATCCACAAAAACCCTATCAAAATGAGCCAACCGACTGATAGGAAAAACAGGCCCTGAAGTCGCTAGGCTTCAAAAGACTATATCAGCACTCAGGTATATTCTGAAGACAGAGCATAATATCAACAGATCAGAGACAAAATTGGAGTTCAGCTCACCCCCGGGCGGGGATGGCAGAACTCCCAAAAAACAAGGCAAAACAAAAACAAAACTGAAGAGTACAAAGCTGAGCAGAAAAACTTAGCTTTGAGATGCAGGAATAAGACTGGTCTCCAAGAATCCAGCAGGAAAATCACCAGCCAGGAAGAAGGGCGTCGGCAGCCTTATATCCAGTCCTCAATTCCAGCCACCCAGTCATCATCTAGCTGCCCATGTGTTTGGTAATCAGCCTCACTACCTTCCTTCACCAGAGGAGGGAGTTCATCAGACCTCAATGGTGAAGGGAAAAATGAACTCACAACAGTACCTCCCCCTTGAGGAGGGGTCACCGAACCCTCATCCATGCCACCAGGGCGATCCGGGTGAGCCCAATGAAAGGCACGCACCAATCTTTTGGCATGAATATCAGAGGCAGAGACCCAGGAATTATCCTCCTGACCATAACCCTTCCACTTAACCAAATACTGGAGTCTCCGTCTAGCCAGACGGGAATCCAGTATCTTCTCTACCTCATAGTCCATGTTACCTTCAACCAATATAGGGTCAGGAGGTGCCACCACAGGAACTACTGGTTCAACAAACCTCTTCAACAAGGACTTATGAAACACATTTTGAATTTTAAATGTGACAGGAAGAGCCAACCGAAAAGAGACCGGATTAATAATCTCCAAAATCTTGTAAGGTCCAATAAATCTAGGCTTAAATTTAGGAGAAGCCACATTCATAGCAATATTTTTTGATGACAACCAAACCATATCACCCACCTTAAACTGGGGACCAACGGTCCTACGCCGGTTGGAAAACCGCTGGGCCTTTTCCTGGGAGAGAGACAACTTATCCACTACTTGGTCCCAGATCTGGTGCATTCTCTCCACCACAGTGTCAACACCTGGGCAGGCAGAAGGCTCCACCTGCCCTGAAGAAAATCGAGGGTGAAAACCAAAGTTACAAAAAAAAGGTGACATCAAAGTGGCAGAACTAGCTCTATTATTTAAAGCAAATTCGGCCAAGGGCAAAAATGAAACCCAATCATCCTGATAGGCAGAAATAACACATCTCAAATACGACTCCAAAGTCTGGTTTGTTCTCTCCGTCTGCCCATTGGTCTGAGGGTGAAACCCAGAGGAGAAGGACAACTGAATTCCCAGCTTGGAACAGAAAGTCCTCCAAAATCTAGACACAAACTGAACTCCTCTGTCAGATACAATGTTCTCAGGAATCCCGTGCAAGTGAACCACCTGTTGCAAAAACAAGGGCACCAACTCAGAGGAAGATGGCAACTTAGGGAGTGGTACAAGATGGACCATCTTAGAGAATCTATCACAAATCACCCAAATAACAGTCCTTCTCTGAGAGACAGGCATATCAGAGATAAAATCCATTGAAATATGGGTCCATGGCCTCCTGGGCACCGGCAAAGGCATCAACAAGCCACTAGAGCGAGAACAAGGTTTAGACCGGGAGCAAGTCCCACAGGACTGCACAAAATTCCTGACATCCTGAGACAAGGCGGGCCACCAAAAAGACTGACTCACCAGATCTCTAGTACCAAAAATACCTGGATGACCAGCCAATGCAGAGCAATGAACTTCAGACATCACTCTCTTCCTCCACTGGTCAGGAGCATACAACTTTCCACTGGGACAACGTTCAGGTTTGTCCTCCTGAAACTCTTCCAGAGCACGTCTCAAATCGGCCGAAATGGCAGAAAGAACTACCCCCTCGCCTAAGATGGTAGCAGGCTTAGTCACAACAGGAGAATCAGCAAGGAAACTCCTAGAGAGGGCGTCTGCCTTGACATTCTTAGTGCCCGGAAGAAAAGAGACCACAAAATCAAAACGTGTGAAAAACAAGGCCCACCTAGCCTGTCTAGGATTTAAGCGCTTGGCCGACTCCAGGTAAATCAAATTCTTGTGGTCAGTAAGGACCACGACTTGGTGTTTGGCTCCCTCCAACCAATGTCTCCACTCTTCAAATGCCCATTTCATGGCCAACAGTTCCCGATTCCCCACATCATAGTTACGTTCGGATGGGGAGAACTTTCGGGAAAAGAAAGCACAAGGATTCATTTTAGATGTCACAGGATCTTTTTGGGACAACACCGCTCCTGCACCAATCTCAGAAGCGTCCACCTCCACCTGAAACGGGAGTGAGACATCAGGTTGCCGCAAAACCGGAGCAGAAGTGAATCTTCGCTTCAGCTCCTGAAAGGAAGAAACAGCCTCCGGAGACCAATTCAGCACATCAGCACCCTTCCTAGTCAAATCAGTCAATGGCTTGGCAATAGCAGAAAAATTAGCTATAAATTTCCGATAAAAATTAGCAAAACCCAAAAACTTCTGGAGGGCCTTCAAAGAAGTGGGCTGTACCCAATCATAAATGGCCTGTACCTTGGCCGGGTCCATTTCAATAGTTGACGGAGACAAAATAAATCCCAAAAATGAAATCCTCTGTACCCCAAAAAGGCATTTCGATCCCTTGACATACAGGGAATTCTCCCTCAAAATCCGGAACACAGTCCGAACATGTTCCACATGAGAGTCCCAATTCTTGGAGAAGATCAAAATATCATCCAGATAGATAATCAAAAATTTAGCCACAAAGTCTCGGAATATATCGTTCATGAAGCACTGGAAGACAGAAGGGGCATTAGTGAGCCCAAAAGGCATCACCAGGTACTCAAAATGTCCCTCCGGAGTATTAAACGCCGTCTTCCATTCATCCCCATGCTTAATGCGAATAAGATTATACGCCCCCTGAGGTCAAGCTTGGTAAACCAGCAAGCACCTTTAACTCTGGAGAATAGATCAGAAATCAGGGGTAACGGATACTGATATTTAACAGTAATTTTGTTGAGGGCACGATAGTCAATACAAGGCCTTAATGAACCATCCTTTTTAGCCACGAAAAAAAACCCAGCACCTAAGGGTGAAGAGGATGGTCTAATATGACCCTTCTCCAATGCCTCCTTAATATAGGATCGCATAGCCTCGTGCTCGGGTACAGACAAATTAAAAAGCCGACCCTTGGGGAATTTACACCCAGGGCTCAGCTCAATTGCACAGTCATAACTCCTATGAGGAGGCAAAGACGCAGACTCATTCTCACCAAATACATCATAAAAGTCAGCCAAATAGTCAGGAACATCATGCGACTGGGGAGAGGTGGAGAAAACAGGAGCATCACTAAGGGCACACCGACAACCCCAACTCACCACAGACACAGATTTCCAGTCCAAAACTGGATTATGAATTTGCAACCAGGGAAACCCCAGAACAATGGTATCATGCAAATTATGCAACACCAAAAATCTGCAATTTTCTTGATGGTCTGGGGCGACCCGCATTACCACCTGGGTCCAAAACTGAGGTTTATTCTTCGCCAAAGGAGTAGCATCAATACCCCTCAAAGGGATAGGCGTCCGCAGAGGTGTCATAGGAAATCCACAACGTTTAGCAAAATCCAAGTCCATCAGGTTCAGAGCTGCTCCTGAATCCACAAAAGCTTTGGCAGAAAATGTGGACAGGGAGCAGATCAGAGTAATTGCCAGAAGAAACTTAGGTTGAACACCACCCACAGAAAACATGTGTGCACAACGTTTCTCTCGTTTAGGGCAGACAGAAATAATATGCGAGGCATCTCCACAAAAAAAGCACAGCTTATTACGCCTTCTGAACTCCTGATGTTGCGCCCTAGACAAAACTCTATCATATTGCATAGGTTCAGACATTTGTTCAACAGGTGGCAACATCTCTCGTGTAGTTTTGCGTTCACGTAAATGCCGATCCACCTGAATAGCTAATGACATAGAATTGTCAAGACCAGAGGGAACAGGAAATCCCACCATAGTATCTTTTACAGTTTCTGACAAACCCTTCCGAAAGAGGGCTGCCAAGGCACCATCATTCCAGGTAGTAAGGACCGCCCACTTTCGGAATTTTTGACAGTACAACTCTGCCGAATCCCGACCCTGACTTAATGCCAACAGGGTCTTTTCAACCTGATCAATAGCATTAGGTTCATCATACAACAACCCCAAGGCTTGAAAAAATGCGTTCACATTATTCAGAATAGGAACATCAGGTTTCCAAGAAAACGCCCAATCCTGGGGATCGCCGCGCAGCAAAGAGATGACAATTTTAACCTGCTGCATGGAGTTCCCCGACGAGTTAGGCTTCAAGGCAAAAAATAATTTACAATTATTCTTGAAATGCAAGAATTTAGACCGATCCCCCAAAAATACATCAGGATTAGGAATCTTTGGTTCAGCAGCATGTGAATGAGCAAGATAGGCGGAAATTCCCCGCACTTCAGCAGCGAGCTGCTGCACACGATCAGACAATTGCTTCATCTCCATTGAAAGAAAAATTTCCCCTACGGCCTCAGAGATATAGAGGAAAAAATATGCACACAAAAAAAATAAATAAATAATTCTGACACTTTTTTTTTTTTTACAATTCTCTCCTGCTATTGAGTACCCTAGGATCTGCGGTATGGCTGGTGATTCTGTTATGATGAGTCACCGAAGGAGGAAAAAACAAAATACAAGCTAAGTCCAGAAAAAACAGAGAGGTTGGCAGCTATCGGATTGCAGACCCCTGAACCTATCCACAACAACTAGCAGTAGCCGTGGGGGGTTCCTACGGTGCCCTAGACCCCTCAATCACAGCCGAAGAACTATATAGCCTAAAGACAGAAAGGGGAAAAACTAAACTGCCCCAGAGCAGACCCCAAAGCAATAGGCAGCCCCCAACATATAATGACGGTGAAGCAAGATGAAAACACTAACACAGATAGAAAGATAGGTTGAGCAAATGATGTGGCCCAAGCTAACTACATAGGACAGGATAGGAAAGCTGCTGTCTGCCATCTGCAAAAACCCTATCAAAATGAGCCAACCGACTGATAGGAAAAACAGGCCCTGAAGTCGCTAGGCTTCAAAAGACTATATCAGCACTCAGGTATATTCTGAAGACAGAGCAAAATATCAACAGATCAGAGACAAAATTGGAGTTCAGCTCACCCCCGGCCGGGGATGGCAGAACTCCCAAAAAACAAGGCAAAACAAAAACAAAACTGAAGAGTACAAAGCAGAGCAGAAAAACTTAGCTTTGAGATGCAGGAATCAGACTGGTCTCAAAGAATCCAGCAGGAAAATCACCAGCCAGGAAGAAGGGCGTCGGCAGCCTTATATCCAGTCCTCAATTCCAGCCACCCAGTCATCATCTAGCTGCCCATGTGTTTGGTAATCAGCCTCACTACCTTCCTTCACCAGAGGAGGGAGTTCATCAGACCTCAATGGTGAAGGGAAAAATTAACTCACAACAGTGAAGGATGTGAAAGGACACACCTCAGATTACTCCATGGAGCTCTTTTCACATACCATGCCTGGGTTAATTAAAAATAGAGCCCATCATGTACTGGAGCAATGTAAATGGGGCAAATCACACACTGGAGCAGCATCTAAGGGGCACATTATACACTGGAGCATAACAAATGTGGCCCATTATATATGGAGCATTATTAGAGCCCATCATACACTGGAGCATCATCCATGAATCCATGAGGCCCATGATGTACTGGAGCAATGTAAATGGGGCAGATCAGACACTGGAGCAGCATCTAAGGGGCACATTATACACTGGAGCATTACAAATGGGGCCCATTATATATGGAGCATTATTAGAGCCCATCATACACTGGAGCATCATCCATGAGGCCCAAAATGTACTGGAGCAATGTAAATGGGGCAGATCAGACACTGGAGCAGCATCTAAGGGGCACATTATACACTGGAGCATTACAAATGGGGTCCATTATATATGGAGCATTATTGGAGACCATCAGACACTGGAGCATCATCCATGAATCCATGAGGCCCATCATGTACTGGAGCAATGTAAATGGGGCAGATCAGACACTGGAGCAGCATCTAAGGGGCACATTATACACTGGAGCATTACAAATGGGGCCCATTATATATGGAGCTTTATTGGAGCCCATCAGACACTGGAGCATCATTCATGAATCCATGAGGCCCATGATATACTGGAGCAATGTAAATGGGGCAGATCAAACACTGGAGCAGCATCTAAGGGGCACATTGTACACTGGAGCATTACAAATGGGGCCCATTATATATGGAGCATTATTAGAGCCCATGATACACTGAAGCATCATCCATGAGGTCCATGATGTGCTGGAGCAATGTAAATGGGGCAGATCAGACACTGGAGCAGCATCTAAGGGGCACATTATACACTGGAGCATTACAAATGGGGCCATTATATATAGAGCATTATGTGGAGCTCATCCGATACTGTATGGAACATTATATGTAACTAATTATTTGGTATGGAGAAATATATGGGGCTCATTATTCTGTATGGCGCACAATGTGGTGGCCATAACACTGTATGGAGTAATATACTGTCCTGTTTTGAGCTATTGTACAATTGAAAATAGATCAGTCATGTCATGTAAGCAGTGAAGTATGTGTCATTGTACTATACCTATATTTCTGTGGCGTATCGGAGCATCATGAGTTGTGGTATGTGTTAAAGGGGTGCACTGACACTCTTTTGCCCAGGGCACACGAAAACCTGGAGCCAGCCCTACCCCCCCACAACTTTAGCCAAATAACCCCCAGTTTTCAATGCGTAACTATTATTAGGAAGTAAATTAAGGTTGACAAGCTTCAGTTATAAGAATTGATGTTTTTGGCATTGAAATGGGCACTGTAGGTGTGTTTACTGTCCTCCACTCCCTGCCGACTTTGCTTCCCCATTGACTTGCATTGGGTTTCGTGTTTCAGTCGGCCTCCGACATTTCCCTATAGTCGGCCGTTTTCGTTCGACCCGACTTTTGCGAAAGTCGTGTTTCATGAAACCCGACTCGACCAGAAAAAAGGCAAAGTCGCTCATCTCTACTGCTGAGCAATAAGAACATAAACATTTTGATGATCTCCAAGACTTTTGGGAGAAAACTTGTGAACTGACTAGACAAAATTTGAAATTTGGAGGGTCTATGGCCCATTACGTCTGGCATAAAATTAATAAGGCATTTCAGGAAAAGGAACATCATACTAACAGTAAAATATGGTGGTGGTAGTGTGATGGTTGATACATATAAGATAGACAGACAGATAGATATATGGATAGATATACCGATATATGATAGACAGATATTAGATAAACAGATATATGGATAGATATTAAATAAATATAAGATAGATAGATATTACATAGATATAAGATAGATAGACAGACATATAGATTTTAGATAGATATGTAAAGTGCCATGGAATAAAGGGTGCTATAATAATAAATAATAATATATAACAATATAAGATAGATAGATGCTAGCTAGATATAAGATAGATAGATAGATAGATAGATAGATATGAGATAGATATAAGATAGATAGACACAGCTCTTGCAAAAATTAAGAGACCACTTTCAAATGTTCAGTTTGTCTGATTTTTCTCTTTATAGGTATATTTTTGAGTAAAATGTAATTTGTTCTTTTAGTCTATAAACTTCTGTCAACATGTCTCTGAATTTCCAAGCAATAAATTTTGTATTTTTTTTCTGACAAAGAAAAATGGTCAAAATAAAAAAGCAGTGCTTTCAGTCCTCAAATATTGCAAAGAAAACAAGTTCAAATTAAGGGAAAAATTAAGACCCCACCACATCAAAACCCTGTCATGGACATCCCATTCTCCAGACCTGAACCCCATTGAAAACCTCTGGAATGTAATCAAGAGGATGATGGATAGTCACAAGCCATCAAAGAAGAACTTCTTAAATTTTTGCACCACAAGCAATGTGAAAGGCTGGTGGCAAGCATGCCAAGACGCATGAAAGCAGTGATTAAAAATCATGGTTATTCCACAAAATATTGATTTCTGAACTCTTCCTGAGTTAAAACATTAGTGTTGTTGTTTCTAAATGATTATGAATTTGTTTTGTTTGCATTATTTGAGGACTGAAAGCACTGTTGTTGTTTTTTTTTTAAATTTTGATCATTTTTTTTTGTCAGAAAAAAAATACAAAATTTATTGCCTAGAAATTCGGAGACATGTTGTCAAAAGTATATAAACTAAAAGAACAATTTACATTTCTCTCAAAAATATACCTATAAAGAGAAAAAACAGACAAACTGAATATTTGAAAGTGGTCTCTTCATTTTTGCCAGAGCTGTATATGAGATAGAATGATAGATAGATAGATAGATAGATAGATAAATAGATATTAGATAGATATAAGATAGATAGATAGATATTAGATACATATAAGATAGAGATATAGATAGATAGATAGATAGATAGATAGATAGATATTGGATAGATATAAGAAAGATAATAGCTATTAGATAGATAGATAGATAGATAGATATGGGATAGATAGATAGATACGGGATAGATAGATATGGGATAGATATATATATAGATAGATAGATAGATAGATAGATAGATAGATAGATAGATAGATAGATAGAAGAAAAGCTTTCCAAAAATATTAAATGTTCTATTTTGAAGTACAATTTGTGATCCCGGGATGAACCATACACGTCCTTTCTCATTACCTCTGGCTTGTCTGGTTGTGCAGACAGTAAGTGCACTAACAACAAAACTGTAACATAAGAACAGTAAATCACTTTGTGGGAGAAATAAATAATAGCTGTCACTTTATTCAGTACTGTACCTGGTTCCCATGCATCTAAGCGTGACATTGTGTGGGAGAAGTGATAGGTTTGGGAAACTGGATGAATGATAGGACGACTCATCTCAACATAAAGAGAAGTCTTGTTTTTTCATGTTAAATGAGCCTCTTTTAATAATGGCTGATTAGCTTTTACCAAGCTACAGTAATTGGGATAACATGCCATTTTTTTTTCTTTTTAAATAATTTTATTGATTTTATATTTAAACAGGGGAAAGTAAACAGTAGGGAGGGAAGGTAAGGAGGATATACCTTATATACTTTGCGGGCAGGCTCCCCTCTCCTTATGTACTTGTGTGTCCCTTGTCTTACACATGTTTATTATACTTGTCTATATTTCCCCTTTTCACAAGTAAAGCGCCATGGAATAAATGGCGCTATATAAATGCATAATAATAATAATATAGGTAAAGGGAACAATAGAGAACCCTCAAAAAGTCTCTGAAGAATAAGCATGCCATTTTTTAACAGTGCCGAGTGTATAGGCATATTGACTTAATAAGTACTGATAGAAATTTAAGAAAAAGATGTACATTTAGCATGATGATAATATTGTTAAATATGTGGATACATATATTTCAGGTAGAACTATATTAATAAATAGCCTGATCAATAGCATATAGTGAGTCACATACTTAGCTATTAAATACACTGATATTCACAGTATCAAATGGAATAAATATGTAAGAGTGTAAATAAACTGTTTCACTGAAAAAGCTCTCTACCATTAACAATTAAAATATAACTCTTAAATTCTCATCAATATAAGAACAATTGTAAACAAAATGTGCAAGAACACACCATTACCAGGAAAAAAAAAATCCCAGGGAGGTGCCTATCCATGATACTCACTGAACCCCCCTACCTGCCAGCACAGGTTGACACCCCCACGAACCTGCACAACCTGTTAAACCCTAAAAAGGGAATTTAGAGAGTGAGTAGGAATGTAGAAGATATAAATTAAGGATATGTATTGATTATCTTAAAGCACAAAGAGCCTTTAATTAGATTTGAAGGAGATAATCTTACTGTCATGGTCTGTCAAAACATATACTTATGATCTGTCCCTGATTTTTCCATTGGCTGCTTACCTGTGGGGGTTGGCACCCTATATATACGAGACTGGCGCCCCTGCTCCTCAGCGGCTGTCCCTGCTAACCCTTCCATAATGAAAAAGGGAAAGGCTAAAGTGCTCAGTGCTTAGGATTAACCCCTTTCTGACATCAGACGTACTATCCTGTCCATGGGACCAGGGCCCCTATGCCCATGGAAGGGATAGTACGTCTAGCGCTATCATTGGCGCCCACGTGGTGAGCACTGCTGATCGCGGCCGGGTGTCAGCTGATTATCACAGCTGACACCCGGCACAATGTGTCAGGGGCAGTCACGGACCGCCCCCGACACGCTAACCCCTTGAACACCGCGATCAAACATGATCGCGGTGTACAGGGGGTTAAAGGGAAGCATCAGCAGGATGGGGGCTCCCTCCGTGCTTCCCTGAGCCCCCCACAGCAGTGCAATGTGCAGCGCTGCTGCGGGGGGCTCCTTCCCTGCAGGCCCCCAAATCCAACATGGCGACGGAGGTCTTCGGGGGCCTGCAGGGAGCTGACTTTCTCAGTGCCTGGAAAGCGCAGGCATGAGGAAGTCTGCAGCAGTGCCTGTGACAGATCGCTGATCTGTCACAGTGATCTGTGATGTGACAGATCAGCGATCTGTCACAGGACAGTGATGTCCCCCCTGGGACTATGTAATAAAGATAAAAAAAAAGTGTTAAAATAATTGAAAAATAATCACCAAATAAATTAGAAAAAAAAAATATTCCCCCAATAAAACCATTTTTTGGAAATGAAAGAAAAAAAACAATAAAAGTACACATATTAGGTATCGCCGTGTCCGTAACAACCTGCCCTATATAACAGTCCCATTAGTTAACCCCTTTAGCGAACCCCTTAAAAACTAAAAATAAAAAACGAAGCAAAAAATAATGATTTATTATTATACCGCCAAACAAAAAGTGCAATAACGCGCGATCAAAAAGACACATATAAATATCCATGGCACCGCTGAAAACGTCATCTTGTCCCGCAAAAAACGAGCTGCCACACAGCATCATCAACGAAAAAATAAAAAAGTTATAGCTCGCAGAATAAAGCGATGCAAAAATAATTATTTTTTATATAAAATTGTTTTCATTGCATAAAACTGACAAAACATCAAAAAAAGACCTAAATGAGGTATCGCTGTAACCGTACTGACCCGAAGAATGAAACTGCTTTATCAATTTTACTGCACGTGGAATGGTGTAAACGCACCCCCCAAAAGAAACTCATGAAACGCTGGTTTTTGCTCATTCTGCGTCCCAAAAATTGGAATGAAAAGCGATCAAAAAAGTCACGTGCCCGAACATGGTACCAATAAAAACGTCAACTCGTCCCTCAAAAAATAAGACCTCACATGACTCGGTGGGTCAAAATACAGAAAAATTATAGCTCTCAGTATGTGGTGATGCAAAAACTATTTTTACAATAAAAAGCGTCTTTTAGCGTATGACAGTTGCCAAACATAAAAACCCGCTATAAATAGTAAATCAAAAATTAGAAGAAAATGTAATTATTTCCATTTTCCCATTAGGGTTAGGGTTAGGGCTAGGGTTAGGGCCAGGGCTAGGGTTAGGGCCAGGGCTAGGGTTAGGGCCAGGGATAGGGCTAGGGGTAGGGCTAGGGTTAGGGCTAGGGTTAGGGTTAGGGCTAGGGTTAGGGCTGAGATTAGGGTTAGGGGTATGTTGGGGTTAGGGTTGGAGCTAGAATTGGGGGTTTCCACTGTTTGGGCACATCAAGTGCTCTCCAAATGCAACATGGCGTCTGATCTCAATTCCAGCCAATTCTGAGTAGAAAAAGTCAAATGGTGCTCTTTCCCTTCCAAGCTCTGCCATGCTCCCAAACAGTGTTTTACCCCCACATGTAGGGTATCAGCCTACTCAGGACAAATTGCAAAACAACTTTTGGTGTCCAATTTCTCCTGTTACCCTTAGGAAAATAAAAATTGGGGGCAAAAATATCATTTTTGTGGAAAAAATGATTTTTTTATTTTCACGCCCAGGCGTTATAAACTTCTGTGAAGCACTTGGGGGTTCAAAGTGCTCACCACACATCTAGATAAGTTCCGTGGGGGGTCTAGTGTCCAAAATGGGGTCATTTGTGTGGAGTTTCAATAGTTTAGGTACATCAGGGGCTCTCCAAATGCACATGACACCCACAGACCATTCCATCAAAGTCTGAATTCCAAAACGTCACTACTTCCCTTCCGAGCCCCGACGTGTGCCCATATAATAGTTATCCGTCACATATGGGGTATCAGTGTACTCAGGACAAATTGGACAACAACTTTTGGGGTCCAATTTCTCCTGCTACCTTTGGGAAAATAAAAATATTGGGGACTAATTGATCATGTTTGTGGAAAAAATACGATTTTTTTATTTTCATGCCCGGGCATTATAAACTTCTGTGAAGCCCTTGGGGGTTCAAAGTGCTCACCACACATCTAGATAAGTTCCGTGGGGGGGTCTTGTGTCCAAAATGGGGTCATTTGTGGGGAGTTTCAATAGTTTAGGTACATTAGGGGCTCTCCAAAGGCAACATGACACCCACAGACCATTCCATCAAAGTCTGCATTCCAAAACGTCACTACTTCCCTTCCAAGCCCCGACATGTGCCCATACAGTAGTTTTCTGCCACATATGGGGTATCAGCGTACTCAGGACAAATTGGACAACAACTTTTGGGGTCCAATTTCTCCTGGTACCCTTGGGAAAATAAAAAAAATTGGTGACTAAAAGATCATGTTTGTGGAAAAAATTCGAATTTTTTATTTTCACGCCCGGGCGTTATAAACTTCTGTGAAGCACTGGGGGGTTCAAGTGCTCAGCACACATCTAGATAAGTTCCTTGGGGGTCCACTTTCCAAAATGGGGTCATTTGTTGGGGGTTTCCACTGTTTTGGTACATCAGGGGTTTTCTAATTGCGACATGGTGTCCGATCTCAATTCCAGCCAAAAATGTTAAATGGCGCTGCTTCCCTTCCGAGCTCTGCCATGCGCCCAAATAGTGGTTTACCCCCACATATGGGGTATCAGCATACTCAGGACAAATTGCACAATAACTTTTAGGGTCCTGTTACACTTGGAAAAAATAAGAATTGAGGGTGAAAAGATCATTTTTGTTGAAAAAATATGATTTTTAAATGTACGGCTGTATGTTATAAACTTCTGTGAAGCCCTTTGGGGTTTAAAGTTCTCACCACACATCTAGATCAGTTCCTTGGGAGGTCTAGTTTCCAAAATGGTGTCATTTGTAGGGGGTTTCCACTGTTTTGGTACATCAGGGGTTTTCCAATCGCGACATGGTGTCCGATCTCAATTCCAGCCAAAAATGTCAAATGGCACTGCTTCCCTTCCGAGCTCTGCCATGCGCCCAAATAGTGGTTTACCCCCACATGTGGGGTATCAGCATACTCAGGACAAATTGCACAATAACTTTTAGGGTCCTGTTACCCTTGGGAAAATAAAAATTGGGGGTGAAAAGATCATTTTTGTGGAAAAAATATGATTTTTTAATTGTACCGCTGTACGTTATAAACTTCTGTGAAGCCCTTGTGGGTTCAAAGTTCTCACCACATATCTAGATAAGTTCCTTAGGGGGTCTAGTTTCCAAAATGGTGTCATTCGTGGGGGGTTTCCACTGTTTTTGTACATCAGGGGTTTTCCAATCGCGACATGGTGTCCGATCTCAATTCCAGCCCAAAACGTCAAATGGCGCTGCTTCCCTTCCGAGCTCTGCCATGCGCCCAAATAGTGGTTTACCCCCACATGTGGGGTATCAGCGTGCTCAGGACAAATTGCACAATAACTTTTAGGGTCCTGTTACCCTTGGGAAAATAAAAATTGGGGGTGAAAAGATCATTTTTGTGGAAAAAATATGATTTTTTAATTTTACCGCTGTACGTTATAAACTTCTGTGAAGCCCTTGTGGGTTCAAAGTTCTCACCACATATCTAGATAACTTCCTTGGGGGGTCTTGTTTCCAAAATGGGGTCACTTGTGGGGGGTTACATCAGGGGCTCTCCAAACGTGACATTGCGTCCAATCTGAATTCCAGCCAATTTTGCATTGTTAAAGTCAAACGGCACTCCTTCCCTTCTGAGCTCTGCCATGCGCCGAAACAGTGGTTCCCCCTCACATATCAGGTATCAGCGTACACAGGATCAATTGCACAATAACTTTTGCAGTCCAATTTCTTCTGTAACTCTTGGTAAAATAAAAAAAATTGAACCTGAATTATTTTTTTTGTGAAAAAAAGTAAGATGTTCATTTTTTTTAAACGTTCAAAAAAATCCTGTGACGCACCTAAAGGGTTAATAAACTTCTTGAATGTGGTTTTGAGCACCTTAAGGGGTGCAGTTTTTAGAATGGTGTCACTTTTGGGTATTTTCTATCATATAGACCCCTCAAAGTGGCTTCAAATGTGATGTGGTCCGTAAAAATAAAATGGTGTTGCAAAAATGAGAAATCGCTGGTCAATTTTTAACCCTTATAACTTCCTAATAAAAAAAATTTTGGCTCCAAAATTGTGCTGATGTAAAGTAAACATGTGGGAAATGTTACTTATCAAGTTTTTTGTGTGCCGTATCTCTGTGATTTAAGGGCATACAAATTCAAAGTTGGAAAATTGCGAAATTTTCAAAATTTTCGCCAAATTTCCGTTTTTTTCACAAATAAACGCAAGTTATTTGAATGAAATTTTACCACTATCATGAAGTACAAAATGTCACGAGAAAACATTGTCAGAATCACCGGGATCCATGGAAGCGTTCCAGAGTTATGACCTCATAAAATGGACAGTGGTCAGATTTGCAAAAATTGGCCCGGTCATGAACGTGCAAACCATCCTTGGGGGTGAAGGGGTTAATATGTAATTAATAGCGCTATAGTGGCTCAGTTATGAATAGAGGTAAATATATAGCATAAAATTTCTTACTCCAGATTTTTGGATTAAGTGGTTACTCATGGGCAAAGAAACAGAATGGTTATAGACAAAAATAGGGTAGTAATAGGTAAAGCAAATAAATACATATGGTGAGTGCCCAAATAACAACAGCATTTATCACCCTGTACATCATATGATTACCCTCCTTATTGGTACATTACCAGAAGGACGATATACAACCATCATGGTAAAACACACACCAAAAGATAATTAGACTCAAATCAGATAGAAAATACACAGTAGCCACTTGTTAAGATACTGTAGATCAGCCCAAAAATTAATCAACTCAGCGCGTTTCTCCTCTTCTGAGGTTCATCAGGAGTAAGATAAAGGAGTACTTAGCTCATAGATGTCCATATTCTGAATATGGCCCAATGGCCAGTTGATAAGAGATATATTGGGCAAATTCCCTCTGATGAAATGCTTGATGTTCAGGTCACAACCCCAGCTATTTATAGAGAAAATTTACAGGTGTTGTTAGTGGAACCCTCCATCCAGAGTGCTTGTCACTGTAGCGTTCCAGACATCGGAACAGGATATGATGTAATACCTATCCAGAACTGCCAAATGCGCAGGCCTGGAAATGCAGTGTCCCACTATATTATGTGACTGTGCGCTGATCCGGAGCAATAATGTGGACCACTAAAACCAAATGATACATCCGGATTTTGCCATGTGATCACGGAAGTTTAATGACAAGTGCGCAGGTCCAGAACCACATTGCGATCCACAAAAAAGTACAGGTGTTACTGCGCAATACTGTAAATTATATGCGTTTCACCAAATACGCAATCAACAAACACTGTGCTTTCCACTGCATTCCAGCAGAGCATCCAAATATTCCTGCACAATGCTGGAACTCCATGCATTCCACCATATTGTAGTTGGAGTGCAAGAGAAGAAGCGGAGACGAACAGCTATATCCAAGATAGCAGAACTGACAGCTATCGGTTCTGCATGGTAAAAAATGGTGCACTAACACCCTATTAGAATATCTTTAGTAACAGAGAAGTTAACACTCTATTGAGACATAAAAAAGATGCTATTCCAGAGGCTATTCTACAAGAGCTCAGTAATCTTATAGAGAACAAAATATACATAACCAATAAGAGAAAAGTTGAGCGAAACGGGTCGGTCAGATTCAAAAGTCGCCGACTTTCGCCAAAGTCGGGTTTCGCCAAGCGAAACCTGACCATAGCATGAAGTCGGCCATGCGGTCACTGACCCGAGCGCCAAAGTCGCGTTTCCCATGATGCTTTCGGGCGCCTTTTCTCTGCTAATGAGCAAGGACGCACACTGTGGGCAACGCAATGACATGGGCAGCGGCCATCACCATCTTAGAGAAGGGCATTGCAGTGATTGGCTTGCTTTGTGTGGCGTCACAGTGGCTATAAAAGTTCTGATCGCCGGCTGCCATTTTACTTCTGTCGATCTTAGCATAGGGAGAGGTTGCTGCCGCTGCTTCTCAATAGGGAGAGTGTTAGGCAGGAAAGAAAACAGATAGGCAGGAAAGAAAAACATTCTGCGCTTCTGCTGATAGCAATTGTGCTGCACTGTTAGTGTGCAGTGACAGGGGAGGATTTTTTTGTGTGCAGCAGCGCTGGTTATTAGGCTGCCGGATAGCTGCATTGCTGTGTGCACACTGCTGTGCAGACTGCTTTTTACACAGCACTCATAATTTTATTCTTTTTTTCTGCTGTTACTGAGCGTTCATTTTTCCCACACCGTCTAGAGCTGTACGCTCCTCACACACTGCTGTGTACCGGCTGGTATCACGGACAAATACATGCTATCTGTGTGTGACTCCGGAAATAAATATACAGGGATTTAGGCTGAGTTCACACGTGGCGTTTTTTTCGCGTTTCCGCGGCGGTTTTAACCGCGCGATTTTGCCGTGAAAACGCGAGAAATAAGCATCCCATGCATTCCTATGGGATTCCGCAATGCTGTGCTAATGCTGCGGTTTTTACCGCGGCGGAATCGCTTCGCAGTAAAAACCGCAGCATGCTCATTAATTTGCGGAATCGCGGCGATCCCGCACCCATAGGAATGCATTGTTCCGCTTACTTCCCGCATGTGGCTGTGCACACCATGCGGAAAGTAAGCAGAACAATTGCGGATGGTACCCACGGTCCGGAGGAGAGGAGACTGTCCTCCGGGCTTTGGGTACCATATCCCTGTAAAAAATAGAATTTAAAAATAAAAAATATTGTTATTCTCACCCTCCGGCGTCCCACGCAGCCTTCCCGCTTCTCTTCACGCTCTCGTTCCCTGTAGTCCTTTGCGAAAATGCTCGCGATGACGTCCCTTCTCGCGGGATCGCGAAGTCTCGCGGTCATTCGCGCAACGTCATCGCGAATTACCGCGAGACGTCGCGATCCCGCGAGAACTGACGTCATCGCGGGCATTTTTGCAAAGGATTACTGGGAATGGATGCGCGGGACGTCGGAGGGTGAGAATAACACCATTTTTTATTTTTTTTTTACATTCTATCTTTTACTACTGATGCTGCATAGGCGGCCTCAGTAGTAAAAAGTTGGTCACACTCGTCAAACACTATGTTTGACGAGTGTGACCAACCTGTCAATCAGTTCTCCAAGCGATGCTCCAGATCGCTTGGAAAACGCTAGCATTTTGCAAGCTAAATACGCTTGCAAAATGCTAGTTTTTCCACGGGAAAATCGCGGGAATTTAAAATGCGATTTTCCCGCGGACTGGAATTCTGAATTCTCGCTGTAATTTCCGCGAGAGTTCCGGTACGTGTGCACTTAGCCTTACATTTTTCCATACACCGTATAAAGCTGTCCGCTTCTGATACAGTACCATATATCTGCTGTTTAGATTACGGTCAAATCCATACTGAGTCAGCGTGTGTGTGACTCCGGAAATAAATATACAGAGATTTACATTTCCCCCTACACCGTATTCAGCTGTCCGCTTCTGATACAGTACCGTATATCTGATGTTTGGATTACGGTCAAATCCATACTGAGACATCGTGTGTGTGTGACTCCGGAAATAAATATATGGAGATTTTCATTTTTCCATACACCGTATAGTGCTGTAAGCTCCTCGCACTCTACCGTGTACCGGCTGGTATCACAGACAAATACATGCTATCTGTGTGTGAAGTTTCAAAAACTGCAAGCACTGAGTCGTCAGCGCAGGCTGCTGGTCAGGAACAACACCTTTCCATGCGTCCTTCACCCCCACCAAAAGTGAAGGATGCGGCAGCCCACACTTCAGATTACTCCATGGAGCTCTTTTCACATACCATGCATGGGTTATCAAGTCAAATCCTGAATTCCCCAGTCCAAGATGAATCTGACATGGAGTGCACTGATGCACAGCCACTGCTAGATGATTCTGCTGGTACATTGACCCAGAGCACTACATTGCCCTCGCAGTCTACTGAGCCAGAATCTGACCCTGAGGAAACTCAGGTGCCCCTTCCCGCATACTATACCACCCTACATGGTGACACAGAGGAAGATGCAGATGAAATTGAAGAGGAGGTGATGGATGACCCAGTTGTTGACCCGGATTGGCATCCTTTGGGGGAAGAGGGTGCCGCTGGCAATAGCTCAGAAGAGGAGAAGGATCCGCAGCAGGCATTGTCATCGCAGCAGCGGTTATCTGGCAGACCCGCAGCTGTCCAAAAGCGTGGTAAAAAAACAAAAAGAGTTGAAGGACAGCTTGGCCAGACGGTCAAATTAGCATAGCGTGCAAGCCCTGAAAATTTATACCATAGTAGGAAGAGTGCAGTGTGTCACTTTTTTGACCAAAATCCTATTGATGAGGAAAAGGTTATCTGTAAGAAGTGCGGAAGGACCTTTAGCCGAGGGAAAAATTTCTGAAATTTGAATACCAGTTGCATGCTTAGACATTTAACCACCATGCACTTGCAAGCGTGGATGAACTGCAAAATCTCAGGTAGCATATGTGCACCTGCTCCAACTGAAGGTAGCCGGCAACGCTCCATCGGTTCCCCCACTGAAAGCCCACCGGTAAACACACCACCAGCAAGAAATGTTGAGGTGTCGTCGCAAGGCCAAAGCAGTCAGGAAATCACAATGTTTTTGCAACGAAAAACTGAATCTAGGCCAACACCACGACCACCATCACCAACCCCGTCAGTCCGTCAGGTCCACCGCTAGTTCCCCCATATGCAGCTCTGAAGTCCAGCTCACCCTACCATACACTCTGAGTAGGACAAGAAAGTACTCATCCTCTCATCCGTGTACACTGGCTTTGAATGCCTACATTGCCAAACTGATCTCCTTAGAGATGATGCCCTTCCGTTTGGTTGAAAGCGAAGCGTTCCGAGAGCTCATGGCTTACGCTGTCCCACGCTATGACCTACCCAGTCGGCACTTCTTTTCTAGAAAAGCCATCCCTGCCCTCCACCTGCATGTGAAAGACCACATTGTCCATACACTCAAAGAATCAGTGAGTGGAAAGGTGCACCTCACAACCGATGCAAGGGCCAGTAGGCATGGCAAGGGCCGTTATGTGTCTATCACTGCGCACTGGGTTAATGTGGTGGATGCAGGGTCCACAGGGGACAGCAACTGTGGGACAGTGCTGTCTAGCCCACGGTATAAGAAACAGTTGGCTGTAGGCGTTCGACCCTCCTCCAAAAGCAAAAGCTCGTCGACAGAGCGCAGTCGCACGAGCACTCCATCCGCAGCTGCCAGTGTTGCACATGAGGTGTCCCACTATCGAAAAGCTAGTGGTAAGCATCCGCAGGCTGTTTTAAAGATGATGTCTTTGGTGGACAACAGACACACCACGGCGGTACTGGCCGACTACTTGCAGCGAGAAACTGAGTCATGGCTGGGCAGTCTACATCTTGAGCCAGGCAAGGTAGTCAGTGATAATGGCCATAATTTTGTGGCGGCCATAGCCCTTTCAAAACTCAGACACATACCTTGCCTGGCTCACACCTTGAACCTGGTGGTGCAGTGCTTCCTAAATAATTATCTGGAGTTAACAGCCCTGCTCCATAAGGTACAAAGACTGTGCTCGCACATCCGTCGCTCGTCCGTAGACTCCAGTCATATGCAGAGGCTGCAGCGATCGCTCCACCTCCCCAAGCACCGCCTAATCATAGACGTTGCAACAAGGTGGAACTCCACCATGCACATGGTTGAGAGGCTGTGTGAACAGAGGCAGGCTGTAATGCATTTGTGGTAGGATACACGGGCAGGCAGTTTGAGGGCAGACATGGAGTTGTCGGTTGTGAAGCGGTCAAAGCTGAAAGACCTCTGTAAAGTCCTTCAGTGTTTTGAGGAATTCACACGGCTGGTAAGCGCAGACGACGCCATCATAAGCATGAGCATCCCACTTGTGCGTCTGTTCATGCAAACTTTGACGCACATTAAGGATCAGGCATCTGTAGCGGAGGAGGACGAGGAGGAGGAGGAGGGAAGCCTTGATGACAGTCAGCTATTGTCTGCTCAGCGAACTGTCCTAGACGAGGTGGAGGAAGAAGTGGAAGAGGAGAAGGAGGAGGATGAAGGGGATGATTATTTTGGGGAGGAGGATGCTTCTCGGGGGGCAAGAGAAAATGTTGGCTTGCCAATGTCAGGTACAGGGTTTGTGCGTGACTGGAGGGATGTGGATTTGGCAGAAAGTGCTCCTCCACCCACCACTGTCAGTGCATCATTGACACCTGGAACATTGGCCCACATGTGTGATTATCTCTTGTGGATCCTAAAAAGGGACCCCCGCATTGTCAAAATTATGAAGGATGACGACTACTGGTTGGCCAGCATCCTTAATCCACACTATAAAGGCAAATTACAGAACATCATGCCACAGGAGAACCTAGAGCTAATATTGGCGAACAAACAAGCAACTCTGGTAAACCGTTTGTTAGAGGCATTCCCAGCACACAGCAGCGGTGCAGGTTCTACCACAAGCTGTACTGGGCCAAATGGAAGAGGTGTTCGCGGTGCACACAGCCGAACTGGCGTTGGAGACAGGGGTTTCATGACCATGATGTGGACTGATTTCTCGAGGACCGCTCACTTGACTGTTAATACTGAATCGATTGCAACAGACATGAGACAGCAGTTGTCAACTATGGTTCAAAATTACCTCTCCTCCCCTATCGATGTTCTCCCGCACAGTTCATTCGCCTTTGACTACTGGGCCTCTAAACTGGACACCTGGCCTGAATTGGCATAATATGCCTTACAGGAGCTCGCTTGCCCTGATGGTAGTGTGCTATCAGATAGAGTCTTCAGTGCTGCTGGATCAATCCTGACAGAAAGTAGGACCCGGCTGTCGACCCAAAATGTTGGTGATCTCACCTTCATTAAAATGAACCATGCCTGGGTTTCAAAGGATTTTGTACCACCTTCCCCTGATGACACATAGGTTGCCAGAAAAATGGCTCGCTTTGTCCTCCTCTTCCTCCGACTTCTGCAATTCCTCCATTTGCAGCAGCTGGATGTCCAGCCAACACATCAACATATGCCATTTTTAAACCTCCCTAAGTGGCTGGGGTCAGCACCAGGTGCACCCGGGCAAGTGCCGGGGCCCTGAGCAGGTGGGGGGCCACTCATGGGTGACGGCACTTGCACAGGGCCCCTCACAGTACACAAAAGTCTCTGACGGTGGGGGGCCAACTCACCGTCACAGACAATGTTGTACTATGAGGGGCCCTGTGCCACTGCCGTCGCCTGTGAGTGGGCCCCCCCTGCTTGCTCAGGGCACAGCACTTGCAATACTTACCTCTCCCTGCTCCACTGCTGTGACCTCTTCTGCATTTCCTGACAGTGACATTCATATCAGAGAGCGTGATGACATCACGTCTGTACGCCCTCTGCCTGAACAGTCCAAGTGCAGAGAGCTTGAAGATGGTGAAGCTGAGGAGTCTAGAGTAGAGCAGTGCCCAGTGAGGATAGGTATTTCATTTTTTAATGCTTGTAGCAATATATGGGGAGCATTATACACTGGAGTATTATATATGGAGCCCATCATACACTTGAGCATCATAGATAGGGCCCATTATACACTGGAGCACCATATGGGGCCCATTATATATGGAGCATTATAAATGGGGCCCATCATACACTTGAGCATCATAGATAGGGCCCATTATACACTGGAGCATCATATGGGGCCCATTATATATGGAGCATTATATGGGCCCATCATACACTGGAGCATTATAAATGGGGCCCATCATACACTGGAGCATCATCCATGGGGCCCATCATACACTGGAGCATCATCCATGGGGCCCATCATACACTGGAGCATTATAAATGGGGCCCATCATACACTGGAGCATTATAAATGGGGCCCATCATACACTCGAGCATCATATATGGGGCCTGTTGTCAATTCTCTCTCTGGCTTCCCTTTGGTGATTACTGAAGGTAGTGGAGCTGGTCAGATTGACAGAGGGGTTGCAAGTTCTCTTTCTGGTCTCCCTCTGGTGGTTACTGGAGGTAGTGGAGCTGATCTGATTGACAGAGGCTTGCCACCTGATAATGAGGAAGATGATTGGGGTTTCTGATTGGGATTTAAGACAGACGACTTCCTCTATCCCTGCTGGTGATTTTCTTCCTGTGCCTTCTGAGGTCTGATGTACCCTGCTCTTTCCCTGCATGGTTCAGCTAAGTGGTTCATTTGCTATTCTGTTTGCATTTGATCTGGTTTTGTCTATCTCTCCTTTGTGTGGGTCAGCCAGCTCCGGCTGGGGCTGTGCTGTATCACAGCCCATATGTTACTGCTTGTGCCAGTTTGTTTTGTCCCCTGTTATTTTGGTTTCTTTTTGCTTTGCTTTCAGAATATACCCGAGTGCTGATATAGTGGGGGCGAAGTCGTGCGACTTCAGTGTTTTTTTTTTGCATCAGACGTGTTGGACTTTTTGCAGGGTTTTTTTTGTGATTGCAGACAGTGTCTTTCCTTTCCTGTCCTGTCTAGTCAGTGTGGGCCCTATCGTTTGCTCAGTCTATTTTTCTGCCTGCGTTTGTATTTTCATCTTGTCTCACCGACAATATATGTTTGGGGGCTATCTATTCCTTTGGGGTCTGCACAGGGGCAGTTTAGATTTCCCCTTTCTTGCTTTAGGCTTAGTTAGCTCTCCGGCTGTGCCAAGGCATCTAGGATCATTGTAGGTACGCTCCACGGCTACTGCTAGTTGTGTGGACAGGATCAGGGGTCTGCAATCCACTTAGTTACCAACCTGTCTGGTTTTCTGTGGCTTTGTTCTGGACCTGCTATCCTCCTCGGTAACCCATTCATAACAGGGGCCCATAATACACTGGAGCATTATTAATGGGGCCCATTATATATGGAGCATTATACACTATTTGCATAATTATTATTAGGCAAGTTGTATTTGAGAGGATTCTTTTTATTATTGAACAACAACTATGTTCTCAATCAACCGAAAAGACTCATAAATATCAAAGCTTAATATTTTTGGAAGTTGGAGTGGGTTTTTTTTAGATTTGGCTATCTTAGGAGGATATCTGTTTGTGCAGGTAACTATTGCTGTGCAGAATTATTAGGCAACTTAATAAAAACAATAAATATAAAATACCTAACGGCGCTAAGCTCAAGACCTTGGAGTGCACAGCAGCAAGTAATAGGACTAAAAACCACTCATTTTGTCCAGAAACATATAAAATAAAAATATATAGGGTTAACTTGCACTAAAGTGTACACAGGTTATATGCAAAATATCCAGCTAAAACAAGTACAATGACCCCATGAGAGGGCGAATTACCTTGAATAAACTTTAGTTGGCAAGGGAGGAATTATACCGAGGAAGAGAATCTTCAGGAGTGAATCCAAGGAAAAAGGTCCTTTCCACTGATAATCAGTCGCTCTGAGATAACAGTTGTCTCTGTTGCAAACAAGGGGGTCTAATCTCCCTGCACGCCGCTGTCCCGGCCGGAAACTAGCGTGCGGCTGGAGATATGAAGCGCCGACCTATGCAGCTTACAGACGCTGCATAAGGGGCAAGCCTAGAAGGTCCAAAAACACTGCAGGGATGGGATGCCTGAAGAAGAAGATCCCTGAAGAAGGAATCCGAGAATTCCGTAACGCGTAGGATTTCTGCCTGTTTTTGGCTCTCACAGCGCTCCTTAGCTATTCTCTGCCTGTCACATGACACATCACGTGACTGTGACATCACGCAAGGTCCTGCAGTGTTTTTGGACCTTGTAGGCTTGCCCCTTATGCAACGTCTGTAAACTGCATAGGTCGGCGCTTCATATCTCCAGCCGCACGCTAGGTTCCGGCCGGGACAGCGGCGTGCAGGGAGATTAGACCCCCTTGTTTGCAACAGAGACAACTGTTATCTCAGAGCGACTGATTATCAGTGGAAAGGACCTTTTTCCTTGGATTCACTCCTGAAGATTCTCTTCCTCGGTATAATTCCTCCCTTGCCAACTAAAGTTTATTCAAGGTAATTCGCCCTCTCATGGGGTCATTGTACTTGTTTAAGCTGGATATTTTGCATATAACCTGTGTACACATTAGCGCAAGTTAACCCTATATATTTTTAACTTAATAAAAACCAAATATATACCCATCTCACTTGTTTATTTTCACCAGGTAAACCAATAAAGCAACACAAAATGTAGAAATGCACATTTCTGACATTCAAAACCAAAAAAAAGGGACCAACATAGCCACCTTTCTTTATGATGACACTCAAAAGCCTTCCATACATACATTCTGTCAATTGCTTGACCTGTTTACGATCAACATTGCATGCAGCAGCCACCACAGCCTCCCTGACACTGTTCCCAGAGATGTACTGTTTTGACTCCCTGTAGATCTCACATTTTATGAGAGATCACAGGTTCCCTATGGGGTTCAGATCAAGTGATCAAGGGGGCCATGTCATTATTTTTTCTTCTTTTAGACCTTTACTGGCCAGCCACGCTGTGGAGAATTTGGATGCATGTGATGGAGCATTGTCCTGCATGAAAATCATGTTTTTCTTGAAAGATACTGACTTCTTCCTGTTCCACTGGTTGAAGAAGGTGTCTTCCAGAAACTGCAAGTAGGTCTGGGAGTTGAGCTTCACTTCGTCCTCAACCCGAAAAGGTCACATAAGTTCATCTTTGATGATACGAGCTCATACCAGCACCCCACCTCCACCTTGCTAGCATCTGAGTCAGAGTGGAGCTCTCTGGCCTTTACTGATCCAGCCGAGGGCCCATCCATCTGGCCCATCAAGAGTCACTCTCATTTCATCAGTCCATAAAATCTTACAAAAATCTGTCTTAACATATTTCTTGGCCCAGTCTTGACATTTTATCTTATGTTTCTTGTTCAAAAGTAGTCGCTTTCCAGACTTCCTTACCTTGGCCATGTCCCTGAGTATGCCACACCTTGTGCTTTTTGATACTCCAGTAACGTTGCAGCTCTGAAATATGGCAAAACTGGTGTCAAATGGCATCTTGGTAGCTTCACGCTTGATTTACCTCAATTCATGGGCAGTTATTTTGAGCCTTTTTTTATCAACACGCTTCTTGCGACCATGTTGGCTATTTGCCATGAAATGCTTGATTGTTCAGTGATCACGCTTCAAAAGTTTGGCAATTTCAAGACTGCTGCATCCTTCTGCAAGAGATCTCACAATTTTTGACTTTTCAGAGTCCGTCAAATCTCTCTTCTGACCCATTTTGCCAAAGGAAAGGAAGCTACCTAATAATTAAGCACACCTTATATAGGGTGTTGATGTCATTAGACCACACCCCTCCTCATTACAGAGATGCAAATCACCTGATTTACATAATTGGCAGTTGGCTTTGAAGCCTATACAGCTTGGAGTAAGACAACATGTATGAAAAGGATGATGTGATCAAAATACTCATTTGCCTTATAATTCTGCATACAGTGTATAGGCCCATCATACACTGGAGCATCATCCATGGGGCCCATCATATACTGCAGCATCATATGGAGCCCATTGTATATGGAGCATTATATAGACCATCATACAATGGAGCATCATCCATGGGGCCCATCATATACTGGAGCATCATATGGGGTTCATTATTTATGGGGCATCATATAGGGTATGGAGCATTATATTGAGCACATATGGGGCCTATTCTGTATGGAGCATTATATGGAGCCCATGCTGTATGGAGCAATATATCAGGCCCAAAATATACTGTATGGAGCTTTATATGCGACTCATTATACTGTATGGAGCAATATGTGGGGCTCATTCTACTCTATGGGGACCGTCTTATACTGTATGGTACATTATATGGGGACCATCATATACTGTAGCATTATGTGGAGCTCATCATATACTGTATGGAACATTATATGGGAACAATTATTCTGTATGGAGCAATATATGGGGCTCATTATTCTATATGGCGCACAATATGGTGGCCATAATACTGTATGGAGGAATATACTGTCCGATTTTTGAGCTATTGTAGAATTTAAAATAGATATCAGTCATGTAATGTAAGAAGTGAAGTATTTGTCATTGCACTATACCAATATTTCTCTGCCATATCGGAGCATCATGAATTGTGGTATGTGTTAAAGGGGCCCACTGACACTCTTTCACCCGGGTCACACGAAAACCTGGAGCCAGCCCTCCCCCCCACAACTTTAGCCAAATAACCCCCAGTTTTCAATGCGTAACTATTATTATAAAGTAAGTTAAGGTTGACAAGCTTAAGTAATAAGAATTGATGTCGTTGGCATTGAAATGGGCACTGCAGGTGTGTTTACTATACTCCACTCCCTGCCGACTTTGCTTCCCCATTGACTTGCATTGGGTTTCGTGTTTCAGTTGGACCTCTGACTGTTCCCGATTAGAGTTGAGTGACTTTTGGTTTTTTAGGGTCGCGTTTCGTTTCGTGAAACCCGACTTTTCCAAAAGTCAGGTCGAGCAAGATCGTCCGATTATAGGGAAAAGTCGGGGTCGTCCCGAAACACGAAACCCAATGTAAGTCAATGGGGAATAAAAGTCGGCAGTGAGAGGAGGACAGGAAACACACCTACAGTGCCCATTTGAATGCCAAAAGCATCAATTCTTCTTACTTAAGCTTGTCAACCTTAATTAACTTCATAATACAAGTTACGCACTGAAAAATGGGGGTTATTTGGCTACAGACTGTGGGGGGGGAGGGCTGGCTCCAGGTTTTCATGTGCCCTGGGCGAAAGAGCGCCCCTTTAACACATACCACAACTCATCATGCTCCAATACGGCAGAGAAATAGCGGTATAGTACAATGAAAAATACCTCACTTTTTACATCTCATGACGAGGCCCATCTATTTCTCCATACAGAATCATTGGTCCCATATAATGTTTGAAACAGTATATGATGAGCTCCACATAATGCTACAGTATATGTTGGTCCCCATGGATGAAGCTCTACTGTCTTATGGGCCCAAATAATGCTCCAAACATAATGGGCCCCATTTCTAATGCTCTAGTGTATAATGGGCCCTGTAAATGCTGCTCCAGTGTCTGATGTCCACCTTTGGAATGTTCCAGTGTATGGTGGGCCCCATCTATCATTCTCAGACGGTGCTAGGCCCAGTATGGATTGCACGTGATTGCACAAAGGTTAGAAAGGGTACCGTATCCCCAGATAACATGTATGGATAGCGTACACATTCAAAATATATGTCTCAGGAGGCAGGCTCAGACAGTGTTAGGCCCAGTATGGATTGCACGTGATTGCACAAAGGTTAGAAAGGGTACCGTATCCCCGGATAACATGTATGGATAGCGTACACATTCAAAATATATGTCTCAGGAGGCAGGCTCAGACGGTGTTAGGCCCAGTATGGATTGCACGTGATTGCACAAAGGTTAGAAAGGGTACCGTATCCCCGGATAACATGTATGGATAGCGTACACATTCAAAATATATGTCTCAGGAGGCAGGCTCAGACGGTGTTAGGCCCAGTATGGATTGCACGTGATTGCACAAAGGTTAGAAAGGGTACCGTATCCCCGGATAACATGTATGGATAGCGTACACATTCAAAATATATGTCTCAGGAGGCAGGCTCAGACGGTGTTAGGCCCAGTATGGATTGCACGTGATTGCACAAAGGTTAGAAAGGGTACCGTATCCCCGGATAACATGTATGGATAGCGTACACATTCAAAATATATGTCTCAGGAGGCAGGCTCAGACGGTGTTAGGCCCAGTACGGATTGCACGTGATTGCACAATGGTTAGAAAGGGTACCGTATCCCCGGATAACATGTATGGATAGCATACACATTCAAAATATATGTCTCAGGAGGCAGGCTCAGACGGTGTTAGGCCCAGTATGGATTGCACGTGATTGCACAAAGGTTAGAAAGGGTACCGTATCCCCGGATAACATGTATGGATAGCGTACACATTCAAAATATATGTCTCAGGAGGCACGCTCAGACGGTGTTAGGCCCAGTATGGATTGCACGTGATTGCACAAAGGTTAGAAAGGGTACCGTATCCCCGGATAACATGTATGGATAGCGTACACATTCAAAATATATGTCTCAGGAGGCAGGCTCAGACGGTGTTAGGCCCAGTATGGATTGCACGTGATTGCACAAAGGTTAGAAAGGGTACCGTTTCCCCGGATAACATGTATGGATAGCGTACACATTCAAAATATATGTCTATACATCAGGAGGCAGGCTCAGACGGTGTCAGGCACAGTATGGATTTGATGGCCCAGATTACACAGCGGAGGAGCAGGGAGAGGTAAAGATTGCAAATGCTGGGGCCCTGCCCAAGCAAGGGGGGCCCACTCGTGGGCGTCGGTACTGGCACTGGGCCCCTCATAGTACAGCGGTGTGTCTGACGGCGGGTGTGCACCACCACCGTCAGAGACACTTGATTGCACTATGAGGGACCCTGTGCCAGTGCCCGCGCCCAAGAGTTGGCCTACCCACCTGTCCAGGGCAACGGTACTCGCACGGTGTCGTGCGCTAGGTGGTGACCCCGGCCATGGGGGGGGAGGCAGCACAGTTAGGGAGTTTTAGAAAGTGGCATATGTTGATGTTGGACATTCAGCTGATGCAAAAGGCGAAATATGTGAAGTACCAGGAAGAGGTGGACCAAAGCAAGCCATTTTTCTGTCACCCTATGTGTCATCAGGGGAAGGTGGGACAAAATCCTTGGAAACCCATGCATGGTTCATTTTAATGAAGGTTAGATCATCCACATTTTGGGTTGACAGACGGGTCCTTTTTTCTGTCAGGATTGATCCAGCTGCACTGAAGACTCTTTCCGATAGCACACTTGCAGCTGGGCAAGCGAGCTCCTGTAAGGCATATTGTGCCAATTCAGGCCAGGTGTCCAGTTTAGCGGCCCAATAGTCAAAGGGGAATGACCTGTGTGGGAGAATATCGATATGGGAGGAAAAGTAGTTTGTAACCATAGTTGACAACTGCTGTCTCCTGTCACTTTCCATCGATGCAGTATTACCAGTTGTGTGAGCGGTATTTGAAAAATCAGTCCACAACATTGTCATGAAACCCCTGTCTCCAACGCCACTTCTGCTGTGTGCACCACGAACACCTCTGCCAAGCTGCCCCCGGCCCGTACGGCTCATGTGAGAACCATCACCGCTGCTGTGTGCTGGGAATGCCTCAAGCAACCGATTTACCAGAGTTGCTTGTTTATTAGCCAATATTAGGTCAAGGTTCTCCTGTGGCATGATGTTTTGTAATTTGCCTTTATAGCGTGGATCCAGGATGCTGGCCAACCAGTAGTCGTCATCGTTCATCATTTTGGCAATGCGGGGGTCCCTTTTTAGGATCCGCAAGGCATAATCTGACATGTGGGCCAATGTTCCCGGTGTCAAAGATGCACTGCGAGTGCTGGGTGGAGGAGCACTTTCTGGCAAATCCACATCCCTCCAGACACGCACAAACCCTGTACCAGACCTTGCCACGCCAACATTTTCACTTGCCCCATGAGATGCATCCTCCTCCCCTAAGTAATCATCCCCATCATCATCCTCCTCCTCCTCTTCTTCCTCCACCTCGTCCAGGAGAGGTCCCTGAGCAGACAATGGCTGAATGTCATCAAGGATTCCCTCCTCCTCTTCCTCCTCATCAACATTGGCTGCAGACGCCTGCTCCTTAAGGTGCGTCAAAGTTTGCATGAGCAGACGCATAAGTGGGATGCTCATGCTTAGGATGGCGTCGTCTGCGCTTACCAGCCGTGTGCATTCCTCAAAACACTGAAGGACTTTACAAAGGTCTTTCAGCTGCGACCACTGCACACCTGTCAACTCCATGTCTGCTCTCAAAGTGCTGGCCGTGTATCCTACCACAAATGCATTATGGCCTGCCTCTGCTCGCACAGTCACTCCACCATGTGCAGGGTGGAGTTCCACCTTGTTGCAATGTCGATAATGAGGCGGTGGTTGGGAAGGTGGAGCAATCGCTGCAGCTTCTGCATACGAACGGAGTGTACAGGCGACCGGCGGATGTGCGCGCACAGTCTTCGCACCTTCTGGAGCAGGGCTGTTAACTCCGGATAATTTTTGAGGAAGCACTGCACCACCAGGTTCAAGGTGTGAGCCAAGCAAGGTATGTGGCTGAGTTTTGAAATGGCTATGGCTGCCACAAAATTACGGCCGTTATCACTAACTACCTTGCCTGCCTCAAGATGTACACTGCCCAGCTATGACTCAGTTTGTCGCTTCAAGTACTCGGCCAGCACCTCGGCGGTGTGTCTGTCGCCCAAACACATCATCTGCAACACAGCCTGCTGACGCTTTCCACTAGCTGCTCGATAGGGGGACACATCGTGTGCAACAGTGGCAGCTGCAGATGGAGTGCTCGTACGACTGCGCTCTGTGGACAAGCTTTCGCTTCTGGAGGAGGAGGAGGAGGGTCGAACGCCTACAGCCAACTGTTTCCTATACCGTGGGCTAGGCAGCACTGTCCCACCACCGCTGTCCCCTGTGGACCCTGCATCCACCACATTAACCCAGTGCGCAGTGATGGACACGTAACGGCCCTGGCCATGCCGACTGGACCATGCATCGGTTGTGAGGTGCACCTTTCCGCTTACTGACTGCTTGAGTGCATGGACAATGCGGTCTTTCACATGATGGTGGAGGGCTGGGATGGCTTTGCGAGAGAAGAAGTGGTGACTGGGTAGGTCATAGCGTGGTACTGCATAGGCCAGGAGTTCGCAGAAAGCTGTTCTTTCCACCAACCGAAAGGGCATCATCTCAAACGAGATTAGTTTGGCAATGTGGGCGTTCAAACCCAGTGTACGCGGATGAGAGACTGAGTACTTTCTTGACCTACTCATAGTGTCTGGGAGGGTGAGCTGGACTTCAGAGCTGCATATGGTGGAAGTAGCGGTGGACAGGGCGGACTGAGAGAGGGTTGATGATGGTGATGGAGTTGGTGTTCTTTCTGATGGCCTAGAATCAGTCTTTCGTTGATATAACAGTGGGATTCCCTGACTGCTGTGGCCTTGCAACGACACCTCAACATTTGCTGCTGTGCTAACCGGTGGGCTTACAGTGGGGGAAACAATGTAGCGTTGCTGACTACCTTCGTTGTGATCAGTTGCACATGTGGCACTTGAGGTTTGGTGTTGTGTCCACGCTTGCAAGTGCATGCTGGTTAAATGTCTAAGCATGCAACTGGTATTCAAATTTTTCAGATTTTTCCCTCGGCTAAAGGTCTTTGCGCACTTCTTACAGATAACCTTGGCCTGATCATGAGGATTTTGTTCAAAAAAGTGCCACACTGCACTCTTCCTACTTTGGCAGACATTTTGCGGCCTAGCACGCTGTGATCTTTTGACCCTCTGGACAAGCTGTCCAGCAACTCTTTTGATGTTTGGAACCTGTCTTTAGAGTGCTCCGGGCCTGCCAGATAACAGCTGTTGCGATGTCGATGTCTGCTGTGGATGCTCCTCATCTGAGCTATTGGAAGCAGCACCCTCTTCCCCCAATGGATGCCAATCTGGGTCAACAACTGGGTCATCCATCACCTCCTCTTCTATGTCATGTGCACCTTCCTCTGTGTCACCGTGTATGGTGGTATAGTGTGTGGGAAGGGGCACCTGAGTCTCATCAGGGTCAGAATCTGGCTCTGTACACTGCGAGGACAATGTAGTGCTCTGAGTGAATGTACCAGCAGAATCATCCATCAGCGGCTGTGCATCAGTGCACTCCATGTCAGATTCATCTTGGCCTGGGTAATTCACCATTTGACTTGATAATCCAGGCATGGTATGTGAAAACTGCTCCATGGAGTAATCAGTAGTATGGCCTGCGTCATCCTTCAATCTTGTTTGGGGTGAAGGACACAAGGAAAGGTGTGGTTCATGAACATGAGCCTCCAATGACGACTCAGTGCTTTTACTTTTTACAACTGAAGAAGAGGAGGCGATAGAGCTGGAGGCTGAGTCAGCAATGTAAGACAAAACTTTTTCCTGATGCTCTGGCTTTAAAAGCGGTTTGCCAACTCCTAGAAAACTAAGCGTTCGAGGCCTTATGTAGCCAGACGATGACGCAGGGTCAGCACCTCCTGCATTCGGTCCTATTTTGCTCTTGCCACTACCATCAGATCCACCACCAACACCATCATTACCAGCTGCCAACCCCCGCCGAATTCCACGGCCTCTTCCACCAGCCTTCCTCATTTTTGGTAGAAATGTAGACAAAATCCAACAAACTATATAGTAATGTAAAACAAGGTACAAGGTGTCTATAGGACAGGGGAGATTTTGAATTTCTGCAGACACTTGTGGACACTGGACACTTTTGGATTGTGTGAGGCCCACTGATATCTGAGCGCTATGTGACAGGCTCGATGGCACAGCTGTGACCAAAGTGACTAGAGGATAAGGGAGATTTTGAATCTCTGCACACACTTTTGGACACTGGATGGATACTTTTGGATTGTGTGAGGCCCACTGATATCTGAGCGCTATGTGACAGGCTCGATGGCACAGCTGTGACCAAAGTGACTAGAGGATAAGGGAGATTTTGAATCTCTGCACACACTTTTGGACACTGGATGGACACTTTTGGATTGTGTGAGGCCCACTGATATCTGAGCGCTATGTGACAGGCTCGATGGCACAGCTGTGACCAAAGTGACTAGAGGATAAGGGAGATTTTGAATCTCTGCACACACTTTTGGACACTGGACACTTTTGGATTGTGTGAGGCCCACTGATATCTGAGCGCTATGTGACAGGCTCGATGGCACAGCTGTGACCAAAGTGACTAGAGGATAAGGGAGATTTTGAATCTCTGCACACACTTTTGGACACTGGACACTTTTGGATTGTGTGAGGCCCACTGATATCTGAGCGCTATGTGACAGGCTCGATGGCACAGCTGTGACCAAAGTGACTAGAGGATAAGGGAGATTTTGAATCTCTGCACACACTTTTGGACACTGGATGGACACTTTTAGATTGTGTGAGGCCCACTGATATCTGAGCGCTATGTGACAGGCTCGATGGCACAGCTGTGACCAAAGTGACTAGAGGATAAGGGAGATATTGAATCTCTGCACACACTTTTGGACACTGGATGGACACTTTTGGATTGTGTGAGGCCCAATGAATATCTGAGCGCCATGTGACAGGCTCGATGGCACAGCTGTGACAAAAGTGACTAGAGGATAAGGGAGATTGGATTGCTTTTAAAAAAGCAGTTTGCGGAGCAGTGGGTAAACAGCAATGCAGGAATGTCTGGAAGCCTTAGAAGGCAGCCCAACAACCAACACCACTGATACACCACTATATAGCCTCCCCTTGCACTGCACACACAGTGACTGGTGTGTTGTGCAGGCCAAATCGCTAGCAGCAGAAGCAGTTTTTTTGTCTTCTTCCCTGCCTAACGCTCTCCCTACAGAATCAGCAGCAACCTCTCCCTATACTAAGATCGGCAGAAGTAAGATGGCGGTCGGCGTGCACGCCCTTTTATACCCCCTGTGACGCCCACCAAAGCAAGCCAATCACTTGCATGCCCTTCTGAAAGATGGTGGTGACCCGTGCCTATGTCATCACGTTGCCCACAGTGTCCGTGGATCCTGATTTGCTGAAAAAGAGCGCAAAACAAACTTTTGAAACGCGACTTTGGCGCGTAAGTCGACGACCTCGTGGCCGACCTCATCCTAGGGTCGGGTTTCGTTTCATGAAACCCGACTTTGCCAAAAGTCGGCAACTTTTGAAATTTTTCGACCCGTTTCGCTCAACTCTATTCCCGATAGTTGGCTGATTAAGTTCGACTCGACTTTTGAGAAAGTCGTGTTTCATGAAACCCGACTCGACCCGAAAAAAGGCAAAGTCGCTCATCTCTAGAGAAAACCAAATGCGTAGATGTAATAAACAGCATTCAGTGAGAACTGCAAATAATACAAACATAAACAATGCATTTGCCAAATTCGGTGGACTCAGATAAGATCATCAAGATCCATTAGGACTGATAGTGGTGATAAGGTTACCCATATTTTGCAGGTCAGAAAAAATGATGAAATAACAAGGGCCAAAGGATCAAAGATAGCAGCCAAACTGCATCTCCTCATTTAGGCCTCTTGGAGAGACGGATTCCAGTCTACGGTATGTATCCACCTTAGTTTTTTCTGGAGTGTTTTCTTATTCCAGAAGCCTCATCTAGTTGATGGGGTAATTACCTCGATGACACTAAATTAAAAAAATGCCAAGTTGCCCGAAGTACCTCTCTGACATGTCTTGATATTGGTGTATCCCTGACATGTCTAATATCTCCCAGGTGGTCACTGATACATCTTCTAAATTCCCTCTTTGTTTTCCCCACACAATTCAGGGGTCAGGAGCAATTGAAAATATAGATCCCCCAGCTGTTTTGCAATTGGTGAAATGCCTACATTGATACACTCTTTGTTAGGAATCTGGTTTCTGACACATCTATACAGAAACCCACATTCTCACATGCTGCAATCTCTTGCCCATCTGCTGCAGCAGAAGGGATTGCTGAGGAGATTGTCTCACAACAACTGTCTCCAGAGGCAAAGTCCTTTATTCCATCTATTGGGCATGCTCTCGGGACGAGATCCTATTGGACTTCGGGAGTCAGGTGCTCAGGTCCCGCTCCGGATCCTATTGGCTCTTCCTGGACTCCTGGAGATTTCCGGAAGGTCCCGTGCGCTATAAAAAGTGCGCATGGCCGTTCCGCCATGCGCTAGTGTAGCATATTACGCTGTGTGTGTATGGTGATGGATGCATGGACTGGTGACTGACTCATTATGAAACCCCTTTTCTTTGGTTAATACGAATGGTGACAGAGTGTCGGTCTAGTCAGGTACAGCGCCAGCGCGCCATTGCATCCCTGCCACAGCAGCCTAGCGTCAATATTGCGCTTGCCTGATAGTAGCGTCCTATTTGCGGCTGCGTTCCTGCCGCGCTGCGTTTGCAGCACAGTGTACGTCCGCAGTTGCGACGTCTCTGCCACAGGCGTATACGGTAGGTCTAGACGGAGTTGGTGCCGTCAGCCTTCACCTCTCCTGTGGCCATTTACCGCGTCTGTGTCGCTGAGTCCCTGTGACTTAAACAGACTCAGTGCTTTTCTATTTCTGTTTTTGTTGGCAGCTCTGTGAGTTTAACTGAGCTTGCCCACTGCACCAGGGTGACGTAATAACCCCGTGCATTCTATCGCCTTATATTCTGCCATCTCCCAGCAGCGGTCTTACCATCTGCAGCACGGTGGACCCCGGGTGGCGAAGGCACTTTATTTATCATTTTTATTTAGTGCCTTCCGCCACTCCTAACATTACACTAGCGCCAGGGTCTGGCTAGGGATGGCAGATCAGCAGCAATTGTTGCAATGCGTTAGCAGCTCGGCAACCGGGTGGCCGCTCTTGAGAAGACTCTCTTAGCTGCACAAGCCACTGATGCTGCCGTACAGGCGATAACGGATGCAGTAGCGCGTTTGTCCATGTCCACCCTTGCGCCGACAGTAACCCGCCTCCCGTTGCCCGATAAGTTTTCTGGGGATGGCGCCTCCTGTAGGGGTTTTATCAGCCAGTGCTCGATCCATCTGGAGCTGCTGGCTGCACAATTCCCTACAGAACGGGCCAAGGTGGCATTCTTTATAGCCCTACTGTCGGACAAGGCTCTGGAATGGGCTACGCCGTTATGGGAGCGTGGTGATCCTGATATACGAACCGCAGCGCACCTGCTGATGGCCATCAAGCAGGTTTTTCTCTGCTCACGGGTCATGCACGACACCTCCCTGCAGCTACTTGCACTCTCTCAGGGATCCCTCTCGGTGAGCCAGTATACCGTACGTTTTCGGACACTGGCGTCCGAGTTGGAGTGGGCTGATAGGGCCCTTATCCCTGTCTTTTGGAAAGGGTTAGCGGAGCATGTTAAAGACACTCTTTCTACCAGAGAGATTCCTACGACCTTGGAAGAGTTGATTTCCATCTCCACGCGCATTGACCTCCGTTTTTCGGAGCGCGGCCTAGAGCGTGCTCACTCAAAACGGAAGGGTACTCCGCTTCCCAAATTTTTCTAGCCACTGGAGCCACCTGAGCCAGAGGTCCTACCTCCTGAGCCCATGGAGGTGTCTCGTACCGATCTTAACACGGACTCAGACCAGGAATCTGTTTGCGGTTGTCACCACGTATGTGCAGTTTCTTCGGAAGCCAGCTCCCCGCAATGGTCTGAGTCTGAACCAGTTGTCGAGACCTTTGTCCCTCCTCATCTTAGGGCTCAGGTTCTCACTTGGGCGCATGCATCCAATGCGTCTCACCACCGAGTCTACATGCAGGTCTCGAAGCTCTTAGCCGGAGCATATTGGTGGCCTCATAGAGCTCGGGATGTTAAGAGGTTCATTCAGGCATGTACCTCTTGTACTCAGCATAGCCTCTTTAGGCGGAGTGGGGCGACGGCCGTCGATACACGGCGGCGTGCCACGGCCACTCCCGCTCCTGCCATTTCCCAGATTTCCCTCCTGAAACCGGGCGACCTTGCCTCCGCTGGTACCTTCCATGTGTCCCGGGATACCATGTCACCTACCAGAACACCAAGATCGTCTATAGGCGAGTTTGAGCCCTGTGCCACCGCTAGGCACAGGGTGATGGATTGGAAGGTTCAGGGAGGAGGGGGCCCTAGGAGGGGGGGTAATGTTAGGAATCTGGTTTCTGACACTTCTATACAGAAACCCACATTCTCACATGCTGCAGTCTCTTGCCCATCTGCTGCAGCAGAAGGGATTGCTGAGGAGATTGTCTCACAACAACTGTCTCCAGAGGCTAAGCCCTTTATTCCATCTATTGGGCATGCTCACGGGACGAGCTCCTACTGGACTTCGGGAGTCAGGTGCTCAGGTCCCGCTCCGGATCCTATTGGCTCTTCCTGGACTCCTGGAGATTTCCGGAAGGTCCCGTGCGCTATAAAAAGTGCGCATGGCCGTTCCGCCATGCGCTAGTGTAGCATATTATACTGTGTGTGTATGGTGATGGATGCATGGACTGGTGACTGACTCATTATGAAACCCCTTTCCTTGGTTAATACGAATGGTGACAGAGTGTCGGTCTAGTCAGTTACAGCGCCAGCGCGCCATTGCATCCCTGCCACAGCAGCCTTGCGTCAATATTGCGCTTGCCTGATAGCAGCGTCCTCTTTGCGGCTGCGTTCCTGCCGCGCTGCGTTTGCAGCACAGTGTACGTCCGCAGTTGCGACGTCTCTGCCACAGGTGTATACGGTAGGTCTAGACGGAGTTGGTGCCGTCAGCCTTCACCTCTCCTGTGACCATTTACTGCGTCTGTGTCGCTGAGTCCCTGTGACTTAAACAGCGCTTTTCTATTTCTGTTTTTGCTGGCAGCTCTGTGAGTTTAACTGAGCTTGCCCACTGCACCAGGGTGACGTAATAACCCCGTGCATTCTACCGCCTTATATTCTTCCATCTCCTAGCAGCAGTCTTACTATCTGCCGGTGGACCCCGGGTGGCGAAGGCACTTTATAATTTCCCATGGCTTCACTGCGCAATTGTCTGCCAACCTCCACATATCTGCAAAAGGAGCACCCACCATATTTGAAAATGCCAACCTCCCTCTTATCAAACCAGGTGCCCATTTTTGGGGGTCGAGTGTAGTTCCTGTGGACAAGTTGGTCCCTAATTCATCTACCTTGTCTAAAAGTTATAGCGTGTAGGTTGGGTAAAAAAATCACAAATCTCGCTGTCAGCTTTGTATATTTTACACCATTTTTTGATGATTTCCCTAACTTCCCTGGAACAGCTGTCAAAATTGCCTATTATGCATACATAGTCATCATCCCCCTTTCCTTTTGGGTGCATGAGACTGGTTCTTGTACAAGTTTCCTCTTGTTGGAAGGCCTCCTGAAGGACTCCTATGGGATAGCCCCTATCTAGGAATCTATCCCTCAGTTCTCTGGATTGTGTATAGAATACAGATGTTTTTAATCCTGAAATATTGCCCCTTTAAGATGCCCCTACGGAGACTGAGGGGATGGGCTACCCCAACTGAGTAAATTATTTGTTGAGGTTGGTTTTCTGTAAACCTTTGTTTCCTAATGTCCCTCACCATTTTTCCGGATGTTAATATCCAAAAAATGGAGTCAACCTCTGTTGAAAACCTCAGACGGATCATGTTGTTATTTAACTCCTGGACAAAACTATTGAAAGAGGGGACACCCCCTGCCCAGAAAATCAAGATGTCATCAATGTAGCGCCCACAGAAAATAATCTGTGGGCACCACCAAGCCGATTTGTCATCGACAAAAACAATGGTGTCCTCCCACCAGCCCAGGAGCAGGTTGGCATAGGTGGGTGCACAGGGGCTGCTCATGGCTGTGCCCCTGAGCTGGTGGTGGTAGACACCGTCAAAAAGAAAATAGTTGTGTGTTAATATGAAATCCAGAAGTTGGCAGATGAACTTATGCGGACCAAAATGTGAGAAAAAATTCAGTGGCCTGTATGACCACATGATGGGGAATGCTGCTGTACAGTGCCTCAACATCAATGGAGGCCAGCAGGGTGTCCTTATCAAGAATGATGTCCTCCAACTTCAACAGTAAAGGGTCTATTACACATAGTGATATCGCTAGCAATATCGCTGTAACGTCACCGATTTTGTGACGCAGCAGCGATATTGCTAGAGATATCGCTACATGTCATACTTACCTCTGACCGGCTCCCCCGCTGATTATCGCTGATTGCACGAGAATGTCCTGGACCATTTCTCGTCAGGCGCTTCCTGCTGGGCTTGCTGTGGCGCCGACGAGCGACGCGTGGATGCGGGTGGGAGGACGTCAGGATCACTGTGTCTGACAGGTAAGTAGTGACCTCTGACTGCTTCTATGTCACTGGTGAGATCTGCCTGTTTGGCAGCTCACTAGCGACCACTTAGCGATGCACCAGCGATCCATATCGTTGTGTGAGGAGTCCCTTAAATAGGATGGAAGGGACTTGACAAATTGTCTCAAGACTCTGTCTATAAAGACTCCACAATTCTGTGAAACTGAATCATTGCCAGATACGATCGGGCGTCCATGGAGAGGGGACAAACCCTCATGAACTTTTGATAGGGCATAAAAACAGGCACAGTGGGCATCTTTTGCAGCATAAATTCCTTCTCATTTTTAAAAATAATACATAAGTCTAGGGCTGAAGTGAGTATTGACTTGAGCTCCATATTGTACTCATCAGTAGGGTCTTTCCACAGCGTGCCATATGTGGATCTATCCATAAGGATCTTTATGCACATATCTCTGTAGATAGTGTGGTCCATCACTACTATATTGCCCTCCTTGTCGGATGAATTAAAGACTAGTTCTTTATTAAGGAACAAATTTTTTCCGTCAGGAGGATTTGCATAAAACTGATGGAGATATCTATAAGCTCTTTACACCACAACTGGAGAAGTTCAGGGGACCTACTCCTTCGAGCCAGTGCAATATTAATGCATAGTCCCCTAGGAACAATTTTATTTTTTAGATAATTTTCAAAAGACTGAACCTCCCACCATGATTTTATATGATCTCTATAGCAACTAGTCAGCTCATGGAATAATTCTCTCAGATTTTGTAGGACAACTTGTGGTGGTTTGCTCATTAAATACATCCCTGGCATCCAAGGCCCATGTCTCTCTATTGATCGAACCCACAAGGAAATCTGCCATAAATGAATATCTTTTCAAAGGAGTTCACAGTATCAAATGGAATAAATATGTAAGAGTACAAATAAACTGTTTCACCGAAAAAACTCTATACCATTAATGATTAAAATATACATTTTAATTCTCATCAATATAAGAACAACAATTGTATACAAAATGTGCAAGCACTCACCATTACCAGGATGATGGTGTGTGCTTGCATGTTTTGTATACAATTGTTCTTATAGTGATGAGACTTAAAAGTCATATTTTAATCATTAATGGTATAGAGCTTTTTCAGTAAATACATTGGTAAATGTTTCCATTGTCACATCCTGACAATCCCTTATCTCATGGCCTGTTAGAGTATGAATATTCTAGTGCTGGAATCATAAGCCAGAGCAGAGAGTAGATCCATTCTGCTAGATATCGTCTGTTCCTGTATTACATGGATAGCCATTAATTTCACTGGCCACATATTTCTCTGCAGGGGAAATAAGCAGCAGCTAATAACTTCTCCTGAAAAAGTAAGATGTATCAGGCCTTCTAGGAGTGGGACAAGTTGATTACTATTGTTTGTCTCGTATTAAAAAGGTTGTCCATAAAGAATGCAAAATTGTCCAGTTCACAATGAATATGTAATTTTCTTATTATTTTTTTCACAATGTAAAATTTTACCTGGTTATTCAGAATATATAGAAAAGCGTGTTCTAAAGAAGAGAAATGAATGGAAAAACCTTGGCGCCGTCCTTTTGATTTTTTTGATTGAACTTGCCATTGTTGTTGCTTAAAAATCTGAACACTTTTCACACCAAAAGTCTAAATAAAAACACGTTCTGCAATTTATGCATTAACACATTTTAAAAATCAATTTATCAATATTTGTTTAGGCAAAAAGTAAAAAGGAAAATCTCGATTGCATTACTACATTACTAACATTTACTCATTTATTTTCTTCTTCGTCTGTTATAGATCCTTTAAATCAATGGGGCTTTTGAGCTTGTTTATATTGATTCATTTGCAAAATATTCACTATGTATTGTTTGGATCCTATACGGAAAATCACAATTCCAGAGAAACAAAGAATTTTATACATGTGCTCCCATTAAGAAACATTAACGGTGAGCATTTCAAGTATTGTCACTTGTTTGTCTCTTTATGAGTACCAGGGATAATCATGGAGGCTGCAATTCTGACCATTCTAGTCTAAAGAAAGAGTTTATTAAATCCCCTGTAGCTCATTCAATCCTTCTTCACAGCATCCATGAAAGAGCTTTCAGTTGCATGTTGCTTACTTGACCAAAAGTTAGTTATACAATATATATTGTATTTTGCGGACTATAAGACGCCTGGACCTTAAGATGCACCACAAATTTTGGGGTGGAAATTTAAAAGAAAAATAAAATGTTGGTGCGTCTTATAGTCTGTTTTAACAGTAGCTTACTGTGCTCTCATAAGATGAGCTGTCATAAGATGTAGGTGCTGTCGAGCAGAGTCCCATTTCCTATTGATTTTCCAGCAGTGGTCTACTGGAAAATGGCCACCAGAGGTTATTTTCCCAAAGCCCATCTAAGGAACTTCAATGGGAAAGGGGACTCTGCTCACTGGCACCAAATCTTATGAGAGCCAAGGGCCCACAGCATTGCCCCATTCCTGCCATCACCAGCCTCCTGAAGCAGCAACCCTACCTCCTCTTACCCCTCTCCACCGCAGCTGCCCTCTTTCCTGGTAAGCTACCTTCGGATTATAAGACGCATCTCCATATTCCTCCCAAATTTGGGCAGAAAAAGTGTGTCTTATAATCCGAAAAATAAATTAAGTTCTTTTTATTCCTCTCCTTTCAATCCCTCTATTGATTACATTGCACACTAATACAATCACTGTAACAATGTTTTATTCAACTAATGTTAATATACATTTTCAATATCTAGCAAAAAAACATTATATTGCTATACTGTAATATCAAGACAAAAGTAATAGTACTGCAGCCAATAAGGGGCTCAGCAGCTCTAAGTGGTTTGTGCTGTCAACTCAAGCAGACCCCCTGATCAGTTATTGGCTGCTACAAAAAAATAACTGAGCAGCACCTCTGAACAGAGGAAAGGAGGTGTGAACAGGTGCAAGTTACCAGCACTGCATAATATACAAACAAGAGAATACAACAACACTGTATAAGCTCCAAGATGTATGCAAGCAATGAATATGTGAAATTTAGACTGCATTACATTAAATAGAATATACTAATAATATGAAGGTACTTAGCGCACAAATTTGAAAATTCAAGGGATAGTTTCTTTGATGGAACTCTAAACCAAATATTTATCAAACATGCATCTCCTGAGTTATAAGCTATGAATTTAAAGGGCAGGTAGGATTCAACACTAATTAAAACCATTCTTAAATTGATGAGGAGTGAAAAGTTAGAAATGGAGGCAGTCATCATTTCCCATAGTATACTGATACTTGATACTAATATTGAACAATAAAGTAATAAGACAGAAAAAAAAAATCAATGCCTTCAAAATTTGGTGCTGGAGAAGGATGTTATGAATACTATGGATGGCAAGAAGAACAAACAAAACAAGCTACAACTTGCCGTTTTTATACACATCTTACGAAAAAAGCAATCTTTGGAGAAGGACAACATGGTCAGAAGAATAGAAGGAACAAGGAGAAGAGGAACACAAGCAACTCTTGTGTTCCTCTTCTCTGGCTTGATACTGTCAAGATAGTGGAGAAGACCCTGGTGGACCTATCAAGGCATGTACAAGTTCGATCTTCCTACAGAGCGTTCATCCATGAAGTCACCATGGCTCAAGGTCAAGCCAAAGGCCATTAAATAAATAAATAAACTGGTACATGATCTTTGGATCAGTAAGTATACTATGGATGATGATGACATTTTATTGTGAGCTATTTAACAAAAGATTAAAAATAATGCTTTTCTCTTTCTTTTTCTGTTTCTTTTTTTGCTTTAACTTAAAAGGATGCAGATTGTTTTCAAATTAATCTTTATACTTATTTTTACTTCCCTCTCCCAGGGAACTAGAATCAATGATTGTTAAACCAATGCTATGATGCTATTTAAGGGATCCTGTCACCAGGTTTTTCCAATATAAAGTAGGGCGAGTACCTGTAAGCCCTCATATACAGCATTCCAGAATGCTGTATGTACAGTATGTCTCCATAAATTGAAAAAATAGTTTTTATTATACTCACCTTCCAGGTGGTCCGGTCAGATGTGCGTCACTGTTTTTGATCTGGCGCTTCCTCTCTTCTTCCTTCATGTGGATGAAGAGTTCTGTGTCATACACACAGTGTCCTGGGAAGGGGAAGAGCAGTAGAGCAAAGTACTGTAATCCGCATGTGCTGGGAAAGGCATATTGTAGTTCACATGAGCTGGCACTCTTTGGCCTTTCCCTGCCATGCACATTATGGTACTATGCTCTGCTGTCACTAGAATATGAGCTCTCTAAATCATTGCATTCTTTGTTTTGTTAATTTTGCCCAGTGTCCAAAATGTTTCAGAATTGGGGTTGTAGAAATCACCTTACGCTTTAGTGCTCTCTCTGTTCTTGTACAGTACGCTGCCTATTTGATTATATATTCTGAAATACACTGCTCAAAAAAATAAAGGGAACACTTAACTTCATGCTCTTCACGGCGTCTCTAGACTCTGTCATGTCTGTCACATGTGCTCAGTGTGAGCTTGCTTTCATCTGTGAAGAGCACAGGGTGCCAGTGGCGAATTTGCCAATCCTGGTGTTCTGTGGCAAATGGCAAGCGTCCTGCACGGTGTTGGGTTGTGAGCACAACCCACGTCTGTGGACGTCGGGCACTCAGACCATCCTCATGGAGTCGGTTTCTAAATGTTCGTGCAGACACATGCACATTTGTGGCCTGCTGGAGGTCATTTTGCAGGGCTCTGGCAGTGCTCCTCCTGTTCCTCCTTGCACAAAGGCTGAGGTAGTGGTCCAGCTGCTGGGTTGTTGCCCTCCTATGGCCCCCTCCGCATCTCCTGGTGTACTGGCCTGTCTCCTGGTAGTGCCTCCAGCCTCTGGACACTACGCTGACAGACACAGCAAACCTTCTTGCCACAGCTTGCATTGATGTGTCATACTGGATGAGCTGCACTACCTGAGCCACTTGTGTGGGTTGTAGAGTCCGTCTCATGCTACCACGAGTATGAAAGCACAACCAACATTCAAAATGACCAAAACATCAGCCAGAAAGCATTGGTACTGAGATGTGGTCTGTGGTCCCCACCTGCAGAACCACTCCTTTATTGAGGGTGTCTTGAAAATTGCCAATAATTTCCATCTCTGTCTATTCCATTTGCACAAGAGCATGTGAAATTGATTGTCAATCAGTGTTGCTTCCTAAGTGGACAGTTTGATTTCACAGAAGTTCGATTTACTTGGAGTTATATTCTGTTGTTTAAGTGTTCCCTTTATTTTTTTGAGCAGTGTAGTAATCCTAATTTACCTAAAATGGGGAAGGTTTTTTCTGATTTAATGTCAGATATTGAGAAAAACAGTGAACTAAAATCAAACAAATGAGTCAAAATATTACACTTTTTTTTTTTAGGAAAATGATTCAGCCTTTGCTGGTGTACAGCAGTAACTGCATCAAAACATTTCCTGCAGTTGTTGATTATTTGTCACAGGTGTGTCAGGGATAGTCATCCTGGATCTGGCTGTAGAAGGTCTTTGCGTTTAGCTCAAGCACCTTCTTGATTTTTGCATCACACTTATGGAGCGATATCCTTCTCCCTCTAGGACCCAATAACTACCTCCACCTTCTGCTGCTAATCGCACAACTGGGCTGAAGGTTAAAATGCATTCAATTGCTGCAGCATGGTGGGGGTGTTAGCTCATACTTGACTCAGTCTTTTTGGAAGTTCTAGCAGTCAGATAGTGCCTTTCCCTGAGGACCCTTAGAGGATTGCTGTCATGACAGATTGATTGTCATCTCAAGTGTTTTCCGCCCATCTGTCTTCACTCTCTGTCTTTAGTTTTGTTGGGAATGGACTAGCATTACCACATCCCCTCCGTATGTATGGCCTATCGCTGGGTCAGGCAGGAATTAGGTTCCTGCTCGGCGATAGGTGTAGAACCTATATAGTTATGTTTAGGGCAGATCAGGGTGATTTTAAATCTGCCTAGGGGTCTCCACACCTCCGTTTCCTAGTGTTTTGGTTCCCTCTTTCCTATTCCTGTAATTGAGCACTTACTTATCCTTCACCCAGAGTGACAACATTCCTGCATAAAGCCTTGAAGAATTTTAGCTGATTCCATCTTACAAAATAGCTTACATTCTGTTCTGTTGATGAGTTTTTTTCTCATGAAATTTCTGTTTCATGTCATTTCATGACATTCCTATAGGATTAAAGGGGTTGACCCATGAACAAAGTACATTTTATTTAATAGATCTTAAAATAAATTTTAAAAAAGAATGTTCCCTGCTGAGATAATCTTATAAATGTGCCCTTACTATATGCTGTGAAATCTCTGTGTCTATACAAGACCATGGTCTGATCATACCACAGCTTTTCACCAGGGGAGAAAGCAAAAGAGAATATACAGACATGACAACATGAGATCACAGTTGATTTTTTCTGCTCGATAAAACAAGTTTTTAAACAGGCAGGGAAATGTTTTTCCTCACAGAAACCAGCACTTATGATGCCATAGTGCCCTGTTTGTATACTCTCTTTTGCATGACCCACATTCTTTTGGGATTTAGCCCAATGAGGCATGTCCTGATATTTTCCTTTGCAATTTGATGATAGAATGCAGAATTCATTGTTCCATTACTGATGTCAAATTGACTAGGCCAAAGATGCAGAAAAACAGGCCCAAACCATGACACTATCTATTACCATGTTTTACAAATAGTATAAGATTTTTATGTTGCAATGCAATTTTTTCTTGGTTCAAACATAACTCTTCTCATTTAAATGAAAAAGCTCAAATTTGTTCTCATCCGTCCATAAAACATTGTTCCAATTGGCTTCTAGATTGTCTAGGGGATTTTTAACAAACTTAGATGATTAGCAATGCTCCTTTCAGAGAACATTGGCTTTCTCCTTGCAATCTTGTCATGCTCACTATTGTTGTTCAGTGTCCCCCGGATGGTGGACTTACGAATAGGGATGAGCGATATTGCCCGATATCGTATCGAAATTCCGATTTCCGATATTGAAAAAATTTCGGATATCGGAATTTCCGATTTCCGATATCAATGCAAGTCAATGGAAGAAAAAAATCGGAATTGCAAAATGACCAAAATGACCACTACAGTGCTATTTAATGGATAAAATGGAGGGGAAACACCTCAGGATAATGGGGAAGGAGTTTGCAGAGGCAGAGGAGCAAAAAAATCGCTAGAAAAATGCACAGAGCGAAAGCTGTAGCAGGAAAACATCTTCTTAACAGCAGTGTTTTTTCTTTAGGTTAGGATTAGTTGGGGTAGGGTTAGGGTTTATGGTTAGTAGGGCAAGGGTTAGGGTAAGGGTTAGGGGTTAGGGATAGTTAGGGTTAGTGATTTTACATTATTAAATTAAAACTGCCGGTGGTGGTGTCAACATGCCCTTTGACTGACATGTGTCCGCGTTCAACTCACCTTGCTTTGCAGGGAGTTTCCAGGAGCACCACGTGGAGGAACGGATACACTCCCTTTAAACCATGCTTAGTCTTCTTCTGCTGATTATATTACTGTTATTCAGTAATTCTGCATATTGATATTCGGCTTTTGGTTCATGTACATCTGCTCCTACTGCTTCCTAAACCTCTGTCTATGGTTATCCTGCTATTGGCTGGTTGCAGAATTTCCCAAACCCAGAGGAAATACGCAGAAGTAACAGTAGGCACAGGAACTTGAGAGAACCAACTGGTGAGTCTGGAACCCGTATAGGCAGCAGAAATCAGCATAAGAGCCAATGGAACTAACGGGCACCAGCTGACGATACCGGAGGCCGATAACTAAGCAGGAGGTAACCTGTGCCAGAATGCACTACCAAGGACCAGCAGGCGTTACTGGAACTCGGATACCACAAAGGAGGGACCTAAGCCATTGACTCTACTGAGAACCAGCTGACGTTACTGGAACCCAGATAAGCAGCAGAAGGTAAAAGTGCCAGTGGCTGTACTGGGCAACAGCTGACATTACTGTAGCCCGGATACCACAATGTACTAGTGACATAAGCCAAAAGCACTGCCGAGCAGCCCAAAAAAACCACACAAAGATGCAAGTTCAAGAACAAAAAGACAGGAGTCTGGGGACATCTCCATCTGTCTTCTTGTCTTGGGTCTTCTGCATCTGTCTTCCTGTCTTGGGTCTTCTACCCGAGTAATGTCTTCTCAGCCGAAGGTGCAAGATCCACATTTTCCCTCACAACCCGGACACAGTCTTCTTTACTCATCAGTCACAGCAGGGGAGGAGGAGGGCCTACTGGCACTGTCGAGACCAGCCTTGAGCGCCAGGTCCCGGAGTCCACATACGGGGCTCCTACACTGCCGACACCATGGATAACAGCAAACTGAGCCGGAATGATGTACGGCGGGGGCGTGGAACAGTGCGGCGGACACAACCGTGTAACGGTGAGCGTTGTCGAAAACACGGTTTGGAGCAGGAGAGACCCGTGCCCTTGGACACTCCCGAGAACCAGCTGGCGATGCTGGAACTCAGTTTACCCCTCTGGGGAGGCACCTGTGTCCACACTTCACTGCCAGGAAACAGGCAGCGTGGCTGGATCCCGCTTCTTGTGCTTCTGCCTATAGGTGTTTTGCATCTGTCGTCCTTTTTTTCCACTTTGGTCTAACGAGGTACAGCTGGCGTTACTGTTACCCAGAAACACAGCATGCTCTGAAAGTGGCAGTCACGGAAATGGGCACTAGCTGGCGGTACTAGAGCCCAGAAACACGGCATGCTGTGAAATCAGCAGTCACGGAAATGGGCACTTGCTGGCGGTACTAGAGCCCAGAAACACGGCATGCTGTGAAATCAGCAGTCATGGAAATGGGCACTAGCTGGCGGTACTAGAGCCCATGGAAAGCAGTATGAGGTGAAAGAGTCAGTCACAGAACCAGGAGCTAGATGTTGGTAGTAGAGGCCAGAGCACTGGCATAACATATGACGCTGTGTGCAACATAGGCACATGACAGAGCATGCATACTGCTACCAACCATGCATGTAACCTGTCTACTCGGGCCCAGGGCAGCAAAAGTCACCAGAAATCCAGGCCTGGTTCATTTTTAGGAATGTAAGCCGGTCCACATTTGCAGCGGATAATCTAGTACTGTGGTCTGTTAGTACATTGCCAGCTGCACTAAAGACACGTTCAGAAATCACACTGGCACCAGGACAAGTCAGGACCTCCAAGGCATACTGGCTAAGCTCGGGCCATGTATCCAACTTGGAGACCCAAAACTTGAAGGGGGCAGATCCATCCTGAAGCACACTGACAGGGGTGGAGAGGTATTGTGCCACCATGTCACGGTAACGTTGCCTCCTAGTGCATTGCACTGTCTGTGCTGATGGTGCCCGAACTGTTTGCGAGTTCAGAAACCGTTGGAACAGGTTGGGTATACTGAACCTGTTAGTAGCAGATGTACAGCTTCTGCTACCGGCTTCTGAATGGATTCCGCTGGGCCCAGGACGCACTGAGGTGCCTGCTAGTGCACGCGCATCACTGCTATGCGGTGGAAAAGAGTACATGAGTGAGTTAACAAGTGCATCTTGGTACTCCTGCATTTTACGCACCCGGATCAACGGTGTAGTTAGGCTTTCAAGGCTGTCCCGGTAACGTGGATCTAAGAGGGTGGCCACCCAGTAGTCATTTGTGTGGAGAATACGAGCCACGCGTGGGTCGTTTCTCAGGCACTGCAGCATGAAGTCACTCATGTGCTGAAGACTGCCAACTGGCCATGCATCGCTGTCACCAGCTGGAGGAATGTGCTCTGGCTGCTCTGCATCACCCCATCCACGCTCTATCTGGTGACTACTAGTAGAGCGCTGTGTACTTTCCTCCTCTGGCTCATTCTCATAGTCCTCCTAATCCTCCTCGCTTGCTGTGTCCTGCCTGGACCTTTGTGAGGCACCCACAGAGCTTTGTACCAACCGGGCCGATGAAGATTGCCTGGTTGGTCCAAGTGTCTCATCATACTCCTCCTCCTATAGAGAAGCCTCATCCCTTAGTCCTTTAAGTGATGATTCTATAAGGCATATAAGGGGAATAGTCAGGCTGAGTAGGGCAGCATCCGTGCTCACCATCAGAGTGGAGTCCTCGAAGCACTTCAAAATGGTGCATATATCCTTCATGGATGCCCACTCTGTGGTTGTAAAGTGGGAGGGCTGAGATGTGTGTCGCCTACTTTGCGCCTGCTGCAGCTGCAACTCCATAATTGCAGGTTGCTGCTCACACAACCTCCGCAGCATATGCAAAGTCAAATTCCACCTGGTGGGGAGGTCAACAATGATGCGGTGCTCAGGCAGGCCCAATCTGCACTGCATGGCTGAAAGGCGCGATGCAGCCATGCTTGAACGCCGCAAATGAGAGCACTCGTATCTGACTTTGTGCAGCAGCTCCTCAAGGTCAGGATAGTTCCTAAGAAAACTCTGCACCACCAAGTTTAGGACATGGGCAAGGCATGGAATGTGAGTCAGACCACCTAGGCCCAGAGCCGCGACCAGGTTTCGGCTGTTTTCACACACCACCATACCTGGCTGGAGGTTGAGCGGCGCAAGCCACATGTGGCTCTGCTCCTTGAGCGTGTTCCACAGCTCGGTTGCGGTGTGGCTAACATCACCCAGATAAACCAATTTCAACACGGCCTGTTGATGTTTGGCCGATGCAGTGCCGAAATCGGTTGTTGTGGTACGTCTGGGTGCAGGCGAGTCTGACGAGGAGTATGAGGAGGAGTCAATTTGTACAGAGGAGAGGCCTGCAATCCGTGGAGTTGGCAGGACCTGCGCACTTGCACTGTCTACTTCAGTTCCTGGCTCAACTACATTTACCCAATGGGCGGTGATGGAAATGTAGCGTCCCTGGCCATGCTGACTGGTCCACGCGTCGGTGGTCAGGTGGACCTTACTACTAACTGCATTTTGTAGCGCATGCTTAATTTTACACTCCACATGCTGTTTCAGGGCGGGGACGGCTTGCCTGCTGAAGTAGAAGTAGCTGGGAATGCTGTATTGTGGGATTGCAAACCCTAACATATCGATAAAGGCTTGCTTGTTCACCAGCCAGAATGGTAGCATTTCCACTGCAAGCAGTTCCGCAATGCGAGAATTCATGCCCTGTGCTCGTGGGTGGTTTGCCGAGTACGGGCGCCTTTTCTCCCACACCTATGTGACAGATGGATGCACACTGGATTGAGAGTGTGAGGATGCCAGTGATTGGGATGCTGATGCTGACGAAGTACAGACAGTGTGCCGCCGCACAAAACTGCCTGCAGATGCACCCTGGCATTCTGGCGAGGAAGCAGGAGCAGCTGTTTGCGAGCTGGAGTAAGAGATGGCCGCTGTGGCTGAAGAGGTGGAAGGTAGGGAACCAGCTGCAGGTGGCAAATCATCTTGGGTGTGATGCTGCCACTCCACAGAGGGTGCCTCTTCCTGACATGCGTCAACATATTGGTGGTATTAAGGTTGCTGACGTTCTTCCCTCTCCACACAGTTTATCAACAAAGCTTGCATCTGACTACTGTAACGTCATCTGCAACTTGGATGAAAAAGGCCCATGCACCACAACTCTTGGGCGCACCCCTTGTGTTCTTTAAAAGAGCCCTGTTCCTAACGGGTGCTGAAGTTGAGGGAGCCGACAACCAATTTTTCCCTCTTCCTCTCCTACGTGGATGGCCATGCTGCGCCACACCTGCAAGCTCTTCCTCTGAGCAATCCCCACTTGCTTGCTGCCCCTCAGCATGCCATGATGGGTCAAGGACCTCGTCATCCAGTACACTTTCGTCAGCAGAAACTGGCAGCTGAGTTTCATCATCATCTGCTGACTGGGGTCTGGTCACTGTGGGCACTGCCCCACCCTCCACTTCTTCCTCAGACGGACACAGTGGTTGCGCATCTGTGCACACTACCTCTTCTACAGCTGCAGGAGTGCTGTCTGGATGGCACACAGATTCCAAGCCATCAGATTCTGAGAAGAGGATTAAGGTTGGCTCCTGGCCCTCTGAATGTCTGTGCAATTTAGTGGGCGGTGAAGAAGCAGATGGGTGCTGCTCTTCAGTGGCCTGACCCGATGTGGTGGAGAGGTCCTGGGAGGATGCTGTGCTCATTGAGGTGGATTCCTCAGCTGCCATCCAACCAACAACGGTTTCTACTTGATCCTCTCTTATCAGCCTATGGCCCTGCGCTCCTAACAAGCTGCGAAAAAATGACTGCTGCCAGGTGAAAGTAGGTGCTGAGTGACTTGGGCCTGCTGCTTGCTCTGGATGTGCACCATGTCTAGCTGCTGATGCACCTCTTCCGCGGAAGCCGCTGGGGACGTCCCTTACTCCCTGCCTTCTTCATCACTATCGATGGATTCAGAATGGCAAGAAAGTAATTATTAGGAATTAGTGTGCTTATTCCTGTAGGACTACAAACAGGTATAAGAAACACTAATGGCACTGTATTATGATAGTGTGTCTGCTACACTTTATTTGAATCTAGTGTGGCCTACACAATGAGTAACGTGTGTTTGTGGTATTGGTTACACGTTACGGTCGGATGTCACAGCGCAGAAAATGACACTGCTGTGATACCAAAAAAAAGGATTCTCCGGGACTGGGCCAGGTGCTGTGTGGCACCAGCCTCAGAGGTTGTTTGGGTCCCTCACAGCACAATCCCTATATAGTGTTTAACTTTTAGGAAAAAATAGGGGAATGGGATTTAAGGGATGAAAAGAAAAGGCAGTGAGACACACACCACACAGTGCTGCAGCAAGAGGAGCTGCAGCAGCTGCAGTGAATGTGCTCTGCACTGTCTCACTAAGCACCTCACTGAGAGCCTGCACAGCACAAAAAATGAAACTGAGCGGGGTCAGTGAGGAAAAAGACTGCTTCTGTAACACACAGGGGCTGCTACAGTCGCTGAAAAACAATTTGTATCGCTATAAGATCCGAGATCTCTCCCTATCTCCAACAGCAACCTATTCCTATCTGCTTTCACAGTAGAGTGAGGCTAAAATAGCAGGCGCAGCCTTTTATACTATATAATTTAGAAGAAAAATTTTTGAGTAACCATAAACCACATTAGAATATAAGAAAAAGTACATAAATATTAGTTCAAATATAAAAAAACACATATCAGACATATATAAACACATAATAGAGGTAGATACAAAAGGAATAATCCCGGTGCAGCGCAAGGTAAAAAACTCCCTACATATCAAGCGAGCAAAAGAGCCATATACTATCGATATGTGACATAGAGTAGAAAATAGGCATGCTATGCTAAATATCTAAGGACACTATCTATATCTAAGACATCCAAATATGATATAAAGCATAGAGCCCAAAATATTATGAGTAAACTCTAACTCAAAGGGATATTGAATCAATCACTCCTGGGATAATACCCAGTATCTGTGAGGCTCATGCTACTTACCCATAAGGGTTACCAAATGCAGGGAGGATACCGCGGGTTGAGCGCGGTATCCTCCCTGCATTTGGTAACCCTTATGGGTAAGTAGCATGAGCCTCACAGATACTGGGTATTATCCCAGGAGTGATTGATTTAATATCCCTTTGAGTTAGAATCTACTCATAATATTTTGGGCTCTATGCTTTATATCATATTTGGATGTCTTAGATATAGATAGTGTCCTTAGATATTTAGCATAGCATGCCTATTTTCTACTCTATGTCACATATCGATAGTATATGGCTCTTTTGCTCGCTTGATATGTAGGGAGTTTTTTACCTTGCGCTGCACCGGGATTATTCCTTTTGTATCTACCTCTATTATGTGTTTATATATGTCTGATATGTGTTTTTTTATATTTGAACTAATAAAGATTTATATACTTTTTCTTATATTCTAATGTGGTTTATGGTTACTCAAAAATTTTTCTTCTAAATTATATGGTATTTGGAGTACTCCACTATTATTTAATCCGTCCTTATTATTAGGTGGGGGAACTATGATGGTTATCTAACTAGTTCCCGATCACAGTTATTAAGTTATGAAGGTTTTGGATTGTTTTTCAATGCAGCCTTTTATACTGCCTGATCACACCATCCAGCCAGCCAATCGCAGCGCAGCCCCTAGCTAGCAAGTTTGGACGCCTCCTACCAAGCTTAGGCGAGTTACACAATGTTGTCAGCAATTCTTCAGCTCCTGATTGGCTCCACGGAGCGCTCAGAGGCTGAAGGATTATGGGATTTCCGATTTCTGATATGAAAAAAATATCGGAATCGGAATTCCGATATCGCAAATATCGGTCCGATTTCCGATATTTCAATATCGGAAAGCTCATCCCTACTTACGAACATTAACAGTAGCTATTGTGAGAGCGACTTTTAGTTAGAGGTTACCTTGGTTTTCTTTGTGACTGTATGAATTATTATTCACTTTGAGATTTCAGTGATCTTTGTTGCTTGATCACTCCTGAGGAGGTTAATATTAGTCTTGAATTCCATCCATTTGTACACAATCTATCTGATTGAATTGGTGAAGTTAGTTTTGCAACCTTTTTCAGCCTACTGAAAATCATGAACTCTTATGAGGTCCTCAGAATTTTTTTTGCTTTACGCTATGATACACTTCTATGAAATGTGTTGTAAAGATCAGATGTTCATAGATTTCTATTTTCTTTAAAAAAAGAGGTCACTTAGTCATAAATGGTTGCCACCCCATTGACTGAAAACACAACTGTAATTTCACCTTCAAATTATCCGCTAATCCTAAAAGTTCATAAACTTTTGACACCAAAAAAGTAATATTGGACCATTTTAATCAAGAAAAAAATTAAACAAGTTTAACCCCTTTCTGCCATCAGACATACTATACCGTCCATGTGACCCGGCACAATTTGAATGTGGACGGTATAATACATCATAGCAATCGGCTGCGCACACGGGTGGTACGCGGCCGATCACGGCTGGGTGTCAGCTGATTATCACAGCTGACAACCGGCACTAAGTGCCAGGAGCTGTTACAGACCACTCCAGGCACTTTAACCCCCGGAATACTGCGATTGAACATGATTGCAGCATTCCGAGAGTAGGCAGAGGGCTGACAGACCCTCTGCCTTTGGATTGGAGACCCCGCAGTATGATGCAGGGTCCCGATCGCTGCCATGGTAACCCATTGTCGTCAAGATGACATCTGGGTTACCGGGGCTGAGAAACTTCCTGTCATGCACAGTGCATGTCAGGAAGTCTCTCAGGTCTGTGTGCACAGAGTACTGTGCTGACAGCTTCTGTAGCATACAGATGCTGCTTCATCTGCATGCTATAGAAGCGATTAGCCTGCAAAAAATGATTGTCTCATAGTGGGACTAAATGTAAAAGTTAGAATGAAGTAAAAAAAAAGTTTATAATAATTGTAAAAATATTTTAAAAAAATAAAAATAAAAAAATCAATATTTATTCTATCACTAAATAAATATTTGAATGAAAAAAAATCTAAATTAAAGTACACATATTTGGTGTCGCCGTGTCCGCAATGGCCCGACCTATAAAACTGTCCCACTGGTTAACTCTTTTAGCGAACACCATAAAAAAAGGCAAAAAACAATGCTTTATCAGCATACCACCAAACAAAAAGTGGAATAACACGTGATCAAAAAGACGAATATAAATAAACATGGTACCGCTAAAAATGTCATCTTGTCACGCAAAAAATGAGCTGCCATACAGCGTCATCAGCTAAAAAATAGAAAAGTTGTAGCTGTCAGAATAAAGTAATGCAATAATAATTATTTTTTCTATAAAATAGTTTTCATTATATAAAACAGCAAAAACATGAATAAAATCTAATTGAAGTATCGCTGTAATTGTACTGACCCAAAGAATACAACTACCTTATCAAATTTCCAACACAAGGAACAGTATAAAACACCCCCCGAAAAGGAAATTCATGAATTGCTGGTTTTTGTCCATTCTGTCTCCCAAAAATCAGAATATAAAGTGATCAAAAAATGTCATGTTTCCGAAAATTATATAAATTAAAACGTCATCTCGTCCCACAAAAAACAAGATCTGACATGACTCTGTGGACCAAAATATGGAAAAATTATAAATCTCAAAATGTGGTGATGCAAAAACTATTTTTTGCAATAAAAATGGGTCTTTTAGAGTGTGACAGCTGCCAAACATAAAAACCCGCTACAAGTCCTCTTTCACACATTCTGATATTTTCGGTACTGGAGATGTCAGTGTCCATGTGTGTAACACTTGCAGTGCACGTGTGGCATGTGTGTGCCGCATTAGTACCACACGGATGGGCATCAGGGAAGAAGCGCTGCATACGGCTCTCATCATTCTCCCCTGCTCTTCCGGCAATCGGCACAAGCAGGGGAGAATGATGAGAGTTATATTTAACCCATTAACACCTGCCGATATGCCTTTTAATAGCAGCAGTTAAGGGTACCTAAATCACAGCGCACCATTTTTTAACGGTGCTGAGTAGAGTTGAGCGAAACAGGTCGGTCATATTCAAAAGTCGGCGACTTTCGCTGAAGTCGGGTTTCATGAAACGAAACCCGACCATAGCGTGAGGTCGGCCACGAGGTCGGCGACCAGAGTGCCAAAGTCACGTTTCAAAAGATGCTTCCAGTGCCCCTTTTCAGCCAATGATGGAGGACGCACACTGTGGGCAATGCGATGACCTAGGCATCGGTCACCACCATCTTTGAGAAGGGCATGCAAGTGATTGGCTGGCTTTGTGTGGCATCACAGGGGCTATAGAAGGGCGTGCACACCGACCGCCATCTTACTTCTGCCGATCTTAGCATTAGGGAGAGGTTGCAGCTGCTGATTCAGAATAAGGGAGAGCATTAGGCAGGGAAGAAGATCCAAAAAACTGCTTCTGCTGTTAGCGATTTCCACTTACAACACAACAGTTTGTGTGCAGTGACAGTGGAGGCCATATTTTTCTGCATCAGCTCTATTGGTTATTAGGCTGCCTTATAAGGCTCCCTGATAGCTGCATTGCTGTTTGCACACTGCTGTGCAAACTGCTTTTTTAAAAGCAAAAATACTTTTCTTCCTCTTTTCTGCACAGTTACCAAGCATTCATTTTTCCACCCTTTTGTGTGTGCAGCAGTCCTGCTTATTTGGCTGCCTGCGTCTATACTTGAACAAAGAGCATCATTGTCAGTGTCCTCAAATCTCTAGTGAGATTCAAATTCTCACCAATACTACATACACCCTCCACCTTGTCATACACCATCCAGCATGTAAGCCCGAAATGGCAGGGTTCTCTCTCCCCTCTGTATCAGTCTGTCAATGTTAGTTTGTTTACTGTAAGTGATATCTGTAATTTGTATGTAACCCCTTCTCATGTACAGCACCATGGAATCAATGGTACTATATAAATAAATAATAATAATATTAATTTCAGCCTGTTACATTGAGGTGTAATCTCTCCTGGGCCTGAGACAATAGTTCAGCGTCCTCAAATCTCTAGTGAGATTCAAATTCTCACCAATACTACATACACCCTCCACCTTGTCATACACCATCCAATTTCAGCCTGTTACATTGAGGTGTAATCTCTACTGAGCCTGAGACAATAGTTCAGCATCCTCAAATCTCTAGTGAGATTCAAATTCTCACCAATACTACATACACCCTCCAGCTTGTCATACACCATCCAATTTCGGCCTGTTACACTGAGGTGTAATCTCTACTGGGCCTGAGACAATAGTTCAGCGTCCTCAAATCTCTAGTGAGATTCAAATTCTCACCAATACTACATACACCCTCCACCTTGTCATACACCATCCAATTTCAGCCTGTTACATTGAGGTGTAATCTCTACTGGGCCTGAGACAAAAGTTTTGCGTCCTCAAATCTATAGTGAGATTCAAATTCTCACCAATACTACATACACCCTCCACCTTGTCATACACCATCCAATTTCAGCCTGTTACATTGAGGTGTAATCTCTCCTGGGCCTGAGACAATAGTTCAGCGTCATCAAATCTCTAGTGAGATTCAAATTCTCACCAATACTACATTCACCCTCCACCTTGTCATACACCATCCAATTTCAGCCTGTTACATTGAGGTGTAATCTCTACTCGGCCTGAGACAATAGTTGTGCGTCCTCAAATCTATAGTGAGATTCAAATTCTCACCAATCCTATAGACACCCTCCACCTTGTCATACACCATCCAATTTCAGCCTGTTACATTGAGGTGTAATCTCTACTGGGCCTGAGACAATAGTTCAGTGTCCTCAAATTTCTAGTGAGATTCAAATTCTCACCAATACTACATACACCCTCCACCTTGTCATACACCATCCAATTTCAGCCTGTTTCATTGAGGTGTAATCTCTACTCGGCCTGAGGCAATAGTTCAGCGTCTTCAAATCTCTAGTGAGATTCAAATTCTCACCAATACTATATACACCCTCCACCTTGTTATGCACCATCCAATTTCAGCCTGTTACATTGAGGTGTAATCTCTACTGGGCCTGAGATAATAGTTCAGCGTCCTCAAATCTCTAGTGAGATTCAAATTCTCACCAATACTATATACACCCTCCACCTTGTCATACACCATCCAATTTCAGCCTGTTACATTGAGGTGTAATCTCTACTGGGCCTGAGACAATAGTTCAGCGTCCTCAAATCTCTAGTGAGATTCAAATTCTCACCAATACTACATTCACCCTCCACCTTGTCATACACCATCCAATCTCAGCCTGTTACATTGAGGTGTAATCTCTACTGGGCCTGAGACAATAGTTCAGCGCCCTCAAATCTCTAGTGAGATTCAAATTCTCACCAATACTATATACACCCTCCACCTTGTCATATACCATCCAATTTCAGCCTGTTACATTGAGGTGTAATCTCTACTGGGCCTGAGACAATAGTTGTGCATCCTCAAATCTATAGTGAGATTCAAATTCTCACCAATAGTAGATACACCTTCTACCTTGTTTTACAGTACCACATAGCTGGTGTTATTTTGGGTACATTTTCACAAAAATGAGGAATTATGGTGGAAGACACCATGGAAGTGGGCGGGGGTTGCCAACTGGTCCCGATAGTGGTGGTGGTGGTGTTGCATCTGTTGGTAGTGGCAAAAGCACAATAGCACCTAAGGCAGGAGGTGTTGAGCCTACGTCATCATCTGGCTCCACAAGGCCTCGAACGTTCACTTTTCTGGGAGTAGGTAAACCACTTTTAAAGCCGGAGCTTCAGGAACAAGTTTTGGCTTACCTTGCTGACACAGCCTCCATCTCTCTCGCCTCCTCTTATGAAATTTCAAAAAATAAAAGCACTGAGTCATCAGTGGAGGCTCCTGGTAAGGAACAACACCTTTCCTTGTGTCCTTCACCCCTACCAAAAGTGAAGGAAGTGGCAGGCCACAATACCGATTACTCCATGGAGCTCTTTTCACATACCATGCCTGGGTTAGCAAGTCAAATCATGAATTCCCCAGTCCAAGATGAATCTGACATGGAGTGCACTGATGCACAACCACTGCTAGATTTTTCTGCTGGTACATTCACTCAGAGCACTACATTGTCCTCGCAGTGTACTGAGGCAGAATCAGACCCCGATGAAACTCAGGTGCCCCTTCCCGCATACTATACCACCTTACTCGGTGACACAGAGGAAGGTGCACATGAAATTGAAGAGGAGGTGATGGATGACCCAGTTGTTGACCCAGATTGGCATCCATTGGGGGAAGAGGGTGCCGCTGTCAATAGCTCAGAAGAGGAGGAGGAGGATCCGCCGCAGGCAATGACATTGCAACAGCTGTTATCTGGCAGGACCGTAGCAGTCCAAAAACGTGTTACAAAAACCAAAAGAGTTGCATGACAGCTTGGCCTGACGGTCAAATTAGCACAGCGTGCAAGGTCTCAAAATGTCTTCCGTAGTAGGAAGAGTGCAGTGTGGCACTTTTTTGAACAAAATCCTAATGATCAGGCAAAAGTTCTGTAAGAAGTACGCAAAGACCTTTAGCTGAGGGAAAAATCTGAGAAATTTGAATACCAGTTGCTTGCTTAGACATTTAACCACCATGCACTTGCAAGCGTGGACGGACTACCAAACCTCCCGCACCACATGTGCACCTGCTCCGAATGAAGGTAGTCAGCAACGCTACATCGCTTCCCCCACTGTAAGCCCACCGATTAGCACACGACCAGCAGCAAATGTCGAGGTGTCGTCGCAAGGGCAAAGCAGTCATGGAATCACAATGTTATTACTACAAAAGACTGAATCTAGGCCATCAGCAACACCACCAACACCATCACCGTCACCAACCCTCTCTCAGTCCGCCATATCCACCGCTAGTTCCACCATATGCAGCTCTACAGTCTAGCTCACCCTACCAGAGAGGACAAGAAAGTACTCATCCTCTCATCCGCGTACACTGGTTTTGAACGCCCACATTGCCAAACTAATCTCATTAGAGATGATGCCCTACCGGTTGGTTGAAAGCAAAGCTTTCCGTGAGCTCATGGCCTACGCAGTACCACGCTATGACCTACCCAGTCGGCACTTCTTTTCTCGAAAAGCCATCCCAGCCCTCCACCTGCATGTGAAAGACTGCATTGTCCATGCACTCAAGCAATCAATGAGTGGAAAGGTGCACCTCTCAACAGATGCATGGTCCAATAGGCATGGCCAGGGCCGTTACGTGTCCACCACTGCGCACTGAGTTAATGTGGTGGATGCAGGGTCCACAGGGGACAGCGGCGGTGGGACAGTGCTGCCTAGCCCACGGTATAGGAAACAGTTGGCTGTAAGCGTTCGACCCTCCTCCTCCTCCTCCAGAAGCGAAAGCTCGTCCAGAGAGTGCAGTCGCACGAGCACTCCATCCGCAGCTGCCAGTGTTGCACACGAGTTGTCCCACTATCGAACAGCTAGTGGTAAGCATCAGCAGGCTGTGTTGAAGATGATGTCTTTGGGTGACAACAGACACACGGCGGAGGTACTGGCGGACTACTTGCAGTGACAAACTGAGTCATGGCTGGGCAGTTTACATCTTGAGGCAGGCAAGGTAGTTAGTGATAACGGCCGGAATTTTGTGGCAGCCATAGGCCTTTCAAAACTCAGACACATACCTTGCCTGACTCACACCTTGAACCTGGTGGTGCAGTGCTTCCTCAATAATTATGCGGAGTTAACACCCCTGCTCCATAAGGTGCGAAGGCTGTGCTCGCACATCCGCCGGTCGCCCGTACACTCCAGTCGTATGCAGAAGCAGCAGCGATTGCTCCACCTTCCCAAGCACCGCCTAATTATCGACATTGCAACAAGGTGGAACTCCACCATGCACATGGTTCAGAGGCTGTGTGAACAGAGGTAGGCTGTAATTCATTTGTGGGAGGATACACGGGCACTTTGCAGGCAGACATGGAGTTGTCTGGTGTGCAGTGGTCGAAGCTGAAAGACCTCTGTAAAGTCCTTCTGTGTTTTGAGGAATGCACATGGCTGGTAAGCGCAGACGACGCCATCATAAGCATGAGCATCCCACTTATGTGTCTGCTCATGCAAACTTTGATGCACATTAAGGAGCAGGCGTCTGCAGCCGCGGAGGAAGAGGAGAAGGGAAGCCTTGATGACAGTCAGCCATTGTCTGCTCAGGGAAGTCTCGTGGACGAGGTGGAGGAAGAAGAAGAAGAGGAGGAGGCGGATGATGGGGATGATTATTTTGGGGAGGAGGATGCTTCTCAGGGGGCAAGAAAAAATGTTGGCGTGGCAAGGTCAGGTACAGGGTTTGTGCGTGACTGGAGGGATGTTGACTTGCCAGAAAGTGCTCCTCCACCCAGCACTCGCAGTGCATCATTGACACCTGGAACATTGACCCACATGTCTGATTATGCCTTGCAGATCCTAAAAAGGGACCCCCGCATTGCCAAAATGATGAACGATGATGATTACTGGTTGGCCAGCATCCTTGATCCACGCTATAAAGGCAAATTCCAAAACATCATGCCACAGGAGAACCTAGGGCTAATATTTGCTAACAAACAAGCAACTCTGGTAAACCGTTTGTTTGAGGCATTCCCAGCACACAGCGGCGGTGATGTTTTTCCAACGAGCCGTAGGGGGCAACATGGAAGAGGTGTTCGTGGTGCACACAGCCGAAGTGGCGGACACAGGGGTTTCATTACCATGTTGTGGACTGATTTTTCAAGTACCGCTCACACGACTGGTAATACTGCATTGATCGAAAGTGACAGGAGACAGCAGTTGTCAACTATGGTAACAAACTACTTCTCCCATATCAATGTTCTCCCTCACCGGACATTCCCCTTTGACTATTAGGCCAAAAAACTTGACACCTGGCCTGAATTGGCACAATATGCCTTACAGGATCTCGCTTGCCCTGCTGCTAGTGTGTTATCTGAACGAGTCTTCTGTGCTGCTGGATCAATCCTGACAGAAAAAAGGACCCATCTGTCGACCCAAAATGTTGATGATCTAACCTTCATTAAAATGAACCATGCATGGGTTGCAAAGGATATTGTCCCTCCCTCCCCTGCTGACATGTAGGTTGCCAGAAAAATGGCTTGCTTTTTTCCTCATCTTCCGCGGACTTCTCCAATTAATCCATTTGCAGCTGATGAATGTCCAACATCAACATATGCTATTTTTTCCAGCTCCCTAACTGGGCTGCCTCCCCCCACAGGGCCAGGGTCACCACCTGGCGCATGCACCCGTGCGAGTGCCATTGCCCTGGACAGGTGGGTGGGCACAATGTCCCTCATAGTAGAATCAAGTGTCTCTGATGGTGGGGGTGCACACCCACCATCAGACACACGGGTGTACTATGAGGGGCCTTGTGCCAGTACCGCTGCCCACGAGTGGGCCCCCCTGCTTGCTCAGGGCATCAGCACTTGCAATACTTACCTCTCCCTGCTCCACCACTGTGTAGTCTGGGCTGTTAAATACTTCACTGGGACTGCCAATACAAATTTGGTGAAATGATAAATGATGGGTAAGACGTAGCTATGCCCTGTCCTGCTGGGCTCTAGCTTCAGATGATCAATGGCTTCCATTTGTTATGGACGTCGACTCACAATGAGATGCAGTGATGCTTTATCATCAGCTTTCACGGTTTTCCAACTCACAGATGTGTGACATTCCTGCCCACATTTTTAAATGTGTCCTCTCATGCCAATCCAATAGAATCGCCTACGGCCTGTGGCTTGGGTCTTTTGCTCTCCAAAGTTACCTGACAGATCATGATAGGCAGTGAGGACAATGTCTACATCTGTCCCTGTGATCACAATTTGATGAAGATGAGTAACGGTGATAGGTTCCATGGTACTGCGATACCGCAAACCTTTCTTCACAAGAACTGTTTTCGCTGTCTCCACAGACAAAGTAATTGAGGGTCAGCATCGCCTCTGAGAATTCTCCCGGGAGTTTTTACCGTGATTAGTAATTCTAAAATTTCTGCAATCAGTCGACTTTCCGTCTGTACTTGTATCCATCTCGTTTCCTCTTGTGGAGAGTCTGGACTGTCTTACTGAGACTGAAATATTTATGAAGATTGAAAAATACCCCAACAGTGTATACTGGTGTACGTTTCGAATACAATAACCCTTTTTCTCCTTTTTGGATTCTTGTCTAATCCATACTGAGGCTGTGAGTGTCTTTGTCGGACTCCGGAAATATACACGCAGATTTTTAATGTTTAAACTATGCTATATATACCTGCTATAAAGTGATACTGTACCCTTTCTCAACTTTCTACAATCACGTTGAATCCATACTGGGCCTGAGACCGTCTGAGTCTGCCTCCTGATATATAGACATAGGTTTTTAATGTTTAATCTATGCTATATATACCTGTTATCCGGTGATACTGTACCCTTTCTCAACTTTGTACAATCACGTCAAATCCATACTGGGCCTGAGACCCTCTGAGTCTGCCTCCTGATATATAGACATAGGTTTTTAATGTTTAAACTATGCTATATATACCTGTTATCCGGTGATACTGTACCCTTTCTCAACTTTGTACAATCACGTCAAATCCATACTGGGCCTGAGACCCTCTGAGTCTGCCTCCTGATATATAGGCATAGGTTTTTCATGTGTAAACTATGCTACATATATTCCTGTTATCGGGTGATACTGTACCCTTTCTCAACTTTCTACAATCTTGTCGAATCCATACGGGGCCTGAGAACGTCTGAGTGTGCCTCCTGATTAGAGATGAGCGGTGTTCGAGTGGACCTGTTCGCCAAGTTAAAATTCCAGCTGTTTTGGGCGGTGTTCGAGCCGTTCGTCAAACTAGAACACTTTGCTTAAAATTCGGCTGCTCGAGGTTCCATTCGAGAATGGTTCGTTCATCAAAAGTGTAACTTAATTTTCACATTAATTATGGTTTTCAATGTTAATAGACTGTTTCATGGCGGTGTGTGGTAGCAAGCGGTGTAGTACACCTGTCAAGGAGCTACACCGTGTGTGTTTCTAATTATTTTTTACCGCATCTTGTCCAGAAAATCCTTTTGGACCTTGTAGCACTGTCTGCTACTCAGCAGAGGAGCCCACCAGTGAACCAAGCTATGCCGCCTGTTTACGTAAGAACTGCGCGCTACTCAGCATAGGAGCCCAGCTGTTAAGCAAGCTACAGCACCTGTGGTTTGGACACTTAATTTTTTCAATTCTTCTGGAATGCCGGTTAGGCCTAATTCCGGAATTGATGTTTTTGGCATTAAAATGGACACTGTAGGTGTGTTTCCTGTCCTCCACTCACTACTGACCATGGTCCCCCATTGACTTACATTGGGTTTTGTGTTTCAGTCGGCCTTTGACTTTTCACGATAATAGGCCGATTTCGTTCGACCCGTCTTTTGAGAAAGTCGGGTTTCATGAAACCCGACTCGACCCGAAAAAAGGCAAAGTCGCTCATCTCTAGTGCTGAGGTTTAAGGTTATAGCACCCTCAGCGGAATATCTCTGGGGTCTCAGCTGCTAGCTCCGGTGTTGCGATCGCCATTATTAATGGTATAATAACGGTGGCCGCAAAAAAAAGTCTGATTTTGTCATGATCCAGGCTGGATCTGACAGTTTAAATGGACAAAGTTGAACTTTTTTTCCTTTGGCTAGGTGCCAAAGTGATGTGATTGCCCCCGGTGGCCATTAGAATTATTTCATGTGGTGTTTCATTCTAATTTGCCCAGTGGTGGTGAGTGGTATCGCACCTTAGTTTTAGGGTTAATGTGCACGCAATTACAAATCAGGTGTTAGGCTCTATAAAAGGGAGCCAGGTGAGTTCAATCACGGTTGGTGATATTGTGTGTTAGTCATTCACAAGGAAGCCTGGGTGAATGAAGTAGCTGAACATGAGTCCTGCAGTCCTGCTCAGCCCAGCCAGAGGGGACAAGTGGCAGCTAGGTGGTCTACAAGAAGGGCTGGCATGGCGTGGTGGAGTCACAGTTTATGGTGTTGGCAGGAAGTGCTTGCATGGCTTGGTGGAGTGACGACTATGGAGAGAGTTGCACTCAGCATGTGGGACTTGGTTGCTGAGAGCTGGACTCAAGCATGCTGGATGTTTTGGCAGAAGCTGAACTCATCTTTGGGACTCTGTTACTGGACAGCTGCAGTTGGTGGTGGACTCTGTTCCAAGGCTGCACTATGGTGAAGTATCCAGTTATGGTGATGGATCCGGGTGGAGGAGAAGATGCACTCAGGTGGTGGGCTCTGTTGCTAGGAGCGTACGCAACAGAGCAAAGCTAAGTGGTGTTTCCCCTGTTTTGTCGTCTTTCCTCATGTGTGTTTTAGTGCAGTGGTTGGATTAGTTTCCACACCGACCAATTCCCTAGTGAGGGTTTTGGTCAGGGCGAGCTAGGGTTTTTAGGTTCCTGTTGCGCGCCCAGTGCGGAACCGGCATATGGAACGTTAGGAGTGCAGGGACACTGGCTCAGGGGAGCTCAGGAGGTCTCCATTTCCCTATTCCGTATTGCAGGGCCCACCGTTGTTAATGTTTCCCAGGTTTCCCTTATTGTTGAAATTCGCCTTACTGGAGGCGGGGTTTCCAGACTTGTATATATGTGCAATGTCTAAATTCGCCAGTTGTAGGCGGTGTATCCAGCTGCACGTGTTTATTATTTAAATTCGCCACACTGGAGGCGGTGTATCCAGGGTCACGTGTGTCATATGGGTTCGCCTTGCGGTACTCGCTGCATCCAGACACACGTGACAGATTTCCCATTTAATTTTTCTCTCCTGTGATGTGATCACACATCAGAGAGAGAGAAATAGGGTCCCCCAATCACCCCTGGTACCTCCATTGTCTCTGCAGGCCCCGCTGAAGTCCCTCGGATAACAGTCTTCTTCCGGGAGAAAATGGCGGGCGCATGCGCAGTGTGTCCGCCGAGATCTGCCGGCCGGTACCTGACAACATTAGAAGATTTTTTCCTATTGGTTCATTTTGATCACTATGATAGACCTTATCACTGTGATCAAAATAAAAATAAAGTAAATCAAACCCCACTTTATCACCCCCTTAGTTAGGGAAAAAAGTAAAATAAATGTATTTATTTCCATTTTCCCATTAGGGTTAGAGTTGGGCTAAAGTTAGGGTTAGGGTTGGGGCTAAAGTTAGGGTTAGGGTTGGGGCTAAAGTTAGGGATAGGGTTAGGGGTGTGTTGGGGTTAGGGTTGGAGTTAGAATTGGAGAGTTCCCACTGATTAGGCACAACAGGGGCTCTCCAAACATGTCATGGCGTCCGATCTCAATTCCAGTCAAAGTCAAATGGTGCTCCTTCCATTCCGAGCTCTGCTGAGCGCTCAAACAGTGGTTTACCCACACATATGGAGTATCAGCATACTCAGGACAAATTGCACAACAACTTTTGGGGTCCAATTTCTCCTGTTACCCTTGGGAAAATAAAAAATTGGGGGTGAAAAGATCATTTTTGTGAAAAAAATATGATTTTTTATTTTTATGGCTCTACGTTATAAACTTTTGTGAAGCACTTGGGGTTCAAAATGCTCAACACATCTAGATAAGTTCGTTAGGGTGTCTAGTTTCCAAAAGGGTGTCACTTTTAGGGGGTTTCTGCTGTTTAGGCACATCAAGGGCTCTCCAAACACAGCATGGCATCCGATCTCAATTCCAGCCAATTTTGCATTGAAAAGTCAAACAGCACTCCTTCCCCTCTGAGCTCTGACATGCGCCCAAACAGTTGTTTACCTGCATTTTTGGGGTATCAGCATATTCAGGACAAATTGTACAACAATTTTTTGGGTCCAATTTCTCCTGTTACCCTTGGTAAAATTTAAAAAAATGGATCTGAAGTAAATTTTTTGTGAAAAAAAGTTAAACGTTCATTTTTTTAAACATTCAAAAAATTCCTGCGAAGTACCTGAAGGGTTAATAAACTTCTTGAATGTGGTTTTGATTACCTTCAGGGGTGCAGTTTTTAGAATGGTGTCACATTTGGGTATTTTCTATCATATAGACCACACAAAGTGACTTCAAATGTGATGTGGTCCCTAAAAAAATGATAATGCACAGTTTTAGGAATCAGAGTCATCTAGTGGTGATACTTTGCTGAACCATCATGCTAAAAGTCCTTCTGAGGGCTAATCTTGTACCTTGCTGTTTCTATGCAATGTATTCTGCATTTAGCCTAGGTAAAGCTGCTGGAGCAGGGAGAGTGGCTGCATACTGCCTCTAGCAGGGCTTAGGGCTTTGCAGTCCTTTGCTAAATATATAGCTGCTGCACGTCACCATGTGGGTGAAAAACAATTATAATGTCATCCATACAATTTAGCCTGCTTTGTGTTACATTATGGTGTTATTAAACTCAAAAAAATGTTAAAAAAATGTTCTGGATTGAATTTGTCATCCATGCAGTTTAATATGAATTGTGTTAAATTGCGATGGTATTTAAAGCCAAAAAAAGTTCCAAAAAGTTCCAGATTGTCTTCCACAAATGTAGAAAACCTTACATTTAGATTTTGATCATCCCTCTATTGTGCTTGTCTTTTTTCAGCACTCAATGTATTGTTAATAAGTTTGACCACTTTGGTACTATCAACCTTTGTTGCAACCACTGCTGCACCTCACTTATTTATGTGATGTACTAGCATTTGCCCTCGTACCCATAATGGTATCACATTATATTTTTAACGTTATATATAACATTATATTTGGTCATTTGAACTGAGCAGCTTTTTGCACTGCCCTTTATTGATGTGATCAATTGATTCACTTTCCTTCATTTGGCACTTTTCCATTTTCCATTTTTTCCACTTTTCATTGTGTGCATTTTAACAACATGGCTTATAAACTGTATATATACATTTTTTTTTCTGCAAACATAATTATGTCTACAAGTATTGCATAATGGCATGAGTTAGAACTATCTATATCTCATGTATTGATCAGTTGGTTGCATGAATTAATTATGTGCCTAATTATTTTCTGCATTGCACTCAATTGATGGGTCCATGATTTGTGTAGTCAGCTATAGTGTACAATTTTTATACAGGACTGTGTTCTTTTTCATTCTTTTTTATATTAGCTATATTTGACCTTATGTGTTATTTTTCAGGCACTCCCTTAGTTGGAGTCCATGTGGGAAAGATTGTTACAATTATTTTTATGAGTACCATAATTTAGCATACTTTGCATTTGTTTTTCATTTTATATACAGTACATGTGTGTTTATTGTCTTTTGCTTGCATTAATAACATTTTTTTGTTTTTTTGCAATTATATGGAAATGCCTACAATACTATTTTGGGTCAATATTGGGATGTCCTCCAGAAATGTAGAAAACCTTGACATTTATGAAAATGAATCAGGCATGGATGAGTGCCGATTTTCCTGCACCTATGGCTGTTGCATATGATTTAATTGGAAATCACTTCTTTCTTCCTTTATATTGCGTTCTTTAATGCTCTGCTGCTGCCAGTGTTGATGCTCTAAAACAGCCAAACATTTTCTCCTTGTCCATCATGGTTTATCTTTATTGTAATGTTGCTGGGGCTGCCAAAGTTGGTGCTAAAACAGTAGAGAAGAGAAAAGCCGGGGTTCGTCCGCGCTAGACCACAAGGAACCAACCGAAGATGCAAGCAAACCTTTATTCACATTCAAGCCAACACATTTCATGGCCTCCTGGCCACTTCATCAGGGCAGCAATGCATCCCGAGATCTGCAGCAGCCAAAACTTCCTTAGGTGGTTGTGACCCTTCACAACCACATCAGGTGAGTGGATTACCTTTGTAAAACACGCTGGTGTCCCTCATTTACCACCTTAGTACGAGCCCCCTCTTTTTATTTTTTAAAGTTGGTGCTACAAAAGCGGACAGCTCTCCGATGGTCCTATCATATTCTATAAAGTTCGGTTGATGCCAGCGCCAGTGTCTTCTGTCCATTCACTGTGTTCAAATCTTTATACTGTCCTACTGCTGCTGTTAGTGCCGTTGATACCTACGTGCTTGTTCCACCTATTTTACATTGTGCACTTGCTGCTACAAATCATACTTATCCTTACTGTTCTATGTCTATACTGTACTGCTGCTGAGAATCCTAACCTACACAAGGTAAATAACCCTTAAACTGCACCCAAAAAAAGAAATATTTTGGCAGCCATTGTTTTTATAATTTTCAAACTGCAAATTTGTTGCTGTTCCCAAAAAAGGAATAAGTTTTGCTAAAAGTTTTGAAAAAAAAATGCTTCTTTATTTTTGTAACATTAAACCTGTTGCTGACCCCCCAAAAAATTACTAATGTTTTTTTCTTCGTTTTCCAAAAAAACAATTCTGTTGCTACTCCTCAAAAAGGGATAATAACTGAGCACCTAAAAGGTCATGGCTTCTTCTGTGTACACCACTTGTATATAAACAATTTCAATGCAGGCATTTACTCAAAAAGGAATAATTTTTAGACCATTTTTGCATTTTAAATTGCATAAAACGTCTGCCGGTGTTATTAAACAGGCTTTTGGTTAACACGTGTCACATCTGTTTTCAGATACTTGCATAGGTCATTTTTACATCACTAAGACTTTGTGTTAAAAAGCTTGCAATATGTTAAATACAGTCCAAGGAGACCCCAAAGTGTTCTACACATCCTTTTAGTGCAATTGGAGGCTTTATAGTTCTTGCGATGCACAGTAAACCAATTTGTGGAGAATAAATAAAATCAGTGAAAAAGCTGAAGAATTTAAATTTCAGAACATTTTCTCACCTATAATACAAATTAATCTTTATTCACTAAATTCCCTTTAAACAGAAAGCTGCAAATTTCTAATATAAAAAGCATATTATAAACCTGTTCTTTCATGATTAAGCCAATACTTTATATACTACACTTGTTTCCAAGTCATCAACATCAAAGGAGATAAAATAATTGAAATGTCATTCTCCTACATGATATTGTCAGTTGCAGTTTGTTTATGTTGGTCAGTAATCAACAATTCTCCCCCTTCTTTTCCCACTTCATTTCATGCTTCTCTGAAACAAGATAATCAGTGGATTTTAGCCTCTTCCCATTTACTGTGTGCTAATTAGTCTCCTTGCTACTCTGTCTCGGGGTTACCTGAGATCTAAGGGAGCTCTAACTCAGCATCCTTTTGGATTGGTTTTATGGAGGAAATGAATTTAACCACTGTATCTGGACAATTTAGAGATACAGTAAGAGGAAATGAAGGTTTTCCCTACTGAGATTTAATCAATTTCTTTCCCTGCATGTTGGTTAAAAAGGTATACCTATTTCCTCTAAAGCTTTATGTCTCTGCCCTATTTAAAGTAAATTCACTGCTACAGAAATATATGTTAAATTGCTTTTACAGGTTCTTTTGATCCTTGTGAACTTTCCTATTTAAAAAAAACATGTAATAACTTTTTGGTGAATTATTCATCAAAATCAATTTTTGTGGTCTTCATACATACTTGAAGTGATGAGACTGTCATTTTCCTCTCTATAGAGCACAGTATCTGCAGACTGCGTTTTACACATGTCACAATCTAATATGATAATTTACCGCTTGGCACATACATTTTTAGCATTTAATTACGGTATGCCAAGTAAGAAATCTCCTATGACATTTAAAAGTCAAATAAAAAAATCACAAAAATGTGTTGTTCAATTAATAAATATGATTGTGTGGCAACTTTGTAATTTGTGTGACCAAAGCTGAAAACATTTCATAAGAGGCTGCATACATTGGATCCATAACCAGAATGCTTCTATGATAGGTCTAATCCAGCAGTGAGCAATTGATTTTCTCAAGAGCCAACATGAGAGACCACTTTTGTTGCAAAGGGACAAACCAGTTGGCAAAACTAAATTCAGTCATTATTATTGTTTTATATGAGTGTTGTATCACTTAATATTGAGCAGAATTAAGTCTGGTGACTCTCTGCTACCTTTAACCCCTTTCTGACATCGGGCGTATATTTACGCCAATGTCAGACCCCCCTCCCTTTGATGTGGGCCCCTGAGGTGAGCCCACATATTTCCTGGGACATCCACCCACGGCTATTGACTAGATAAATGTCGCTGTCAAACGCTGACAGTGGCATTTAAATGGCGCTTTCGGCCATCAGGTCTGAAATACATACACCGTTGACCATGTGATCGTGGGTCACCGCTGTGTCGGCATGACAACCCGAGGTCTCCTGGAGACCTCTATGGTTGTCAGTGCGGGATTGCTGTGAGCTCCACCCATCGCCTCTATGTAGCAGAGACAATCGGGTAGTGGCAGCTTATAGTCTCCTATGGAGACTATTGAAGCATGCCAAAAGTAAAATAAAGTGTTTAACCCCTTAACCCCCAAGGGTGGTTTGAACGTTCATGACCGGGCCAATTTTTACAATTCTGACCACTGTACCTTTATGAGGTAATAACTCTGAAATGCTTCCATGGATCCTGATGATTCTGACATTGTTTTCTCATGACATATTGTACTTCATGTTAGTGGTAAAATTTCATTCAAATAACTTGCATTTATTTGTGAAAAAAAAAAAAGATTTGGCGAAAATTTTAAAAATTTCGCAATTTTCCAACTTTGAATTTTTATGCCCTTAAATCACAGAGATACGGCACACATAAAAACTTAATAAGTAACATTTCCCACATGTTTACTTTACATCAGCACAATTTTGGAACCAAAATGTTTTTTGTTAGGAAGTTATAAGGGTTAAAAGTTGACCAGCGATTTCTCATTTTATTTTTACGGACCACATCACATTTGAAGCCACTTTGAGGGGTCTATATGACAGAAAATACCCAAAAGTGACACCATTCTAAAAACTGCACCCCTTAAGGTGCCCAAAACCACATTCAAGAAGTTTATTAACCCTTCAGGTGTGTCACAGGAATTTTTTGAATATTTAAAAAAAAAAATGAACATTTAACTTTTTTTCACAAAAAAAATACTTCAGGATCAATTTTTTTTATTTTACCAAGGGTAACAGGAGAAATTGGACGCAAAAGTTATTGTGCAGTTTGTCCTGAGTACGCTGATATCTGATATGTGGGGGGGAAATCACTGTTTCGGCAGATGGCAGAGCTCAGAAGGGAAGTGTTAGGGATGGCGGAACGCACCAAATATAAATAATAGGAGGTGCGTTCGCCACCCGGGGTCCACCGTGCGGTAGGTGACTAGACCGCTGCTGGACAATGGCAGATGCACCAGAAGGTGCCATAGTGCGCACGGGTTAACGTCACCCGAACGCTAGGAGCGGCTCTGTTCAGACACAGAGCCGCTTGGCAAAAATATGTGCTAAGACGCTGGCCCTGTTAATGTCACAGGAGCCGGCGTGTGTCGTCGCAGCCGCGAACACCAATAGCTGCTGGTATTGCAGCGCAGCAGCACCTAAGGCCGCAAGCGTCGGCGCCGAGGACCGGGCGCCGACGGACGCTAGTGTAGGCGTGGAGCAAGTGGCGTGTAGCTTGCCACAACCCTGGAGCTGACTATGCACACTCAGTCACCACTCGTAATATCAGAAGGTAGGGGTTTCATAATGAGTCAGACACCAGTCCATGCATCCATCACCATACACACACAGAATAATATGCTACACTAGCGCATGGCCGAGCCGCCATGTGGGGCTTTTATAGCTATGCGCTTCCAGGACCTTCCAATACTTTAGGAAGGACCAATCAGATCCGACACAGGACCTGCACATGTGACCCCTGCTCTCCAGTGAGAGGGCACGTTGCGGGCATGCCCAATAGCACGGCACGAGGACTTAGCCTCTGGAGCGGTTCCCTGCAAAGCAGGTTGCGCTACCATTGCTGCACCAGAGGTGGTAGCAACATCCAGGCTCACAGAAAGAGTCTGAGGAGAATGCCTGGTTCACCGTGATTGCTGAGCAGGAGTCCGAGCGGTCAGAGGAGAATGGGAGACCGCAGGATGTCTGTCTCTGGATTTCCACTGTGCAGTGCCAGGAATCTGACGCCTAACAGGAAGGAGCGCCGTTTGACTTTTTCAATGCAAAATTGGCTGGAATTCAGATCGGACGCCATGTCACGTTTTGAGAGCCCCTGATGTACCTAAACAGTGGAAACCCCCACAAGTGACCCCATTTTGGAAACTAGACCCCACAAGGAAATTATCTAGATGTGTGGTGAGAACTTTGAACCCCCAAGGACTTCACAGAAATTTATAACGTACAGCCGTACAATTAAAAAATCATATTTTTTCCACAAAAATGATCTTTTCACCCTCAATTCTTATTTTTCCAAGGGTAACAGGACCCTAAAAGTTATTGTACAATTTGTCCTGAGTACGCTGATACCCCACATGTGGGGGTAAACCACTATTTGGGCGCATAGCAGAGCTCGGAAGGGAAGCAGCATCATTTGACTTTTTTGGCTGGAATTGTGATCGGACACCATGTCGCGTTTGGAAAGCCCCTGATGTACCAAAACAGTGAAAACCCCCAACAAATGACACCATTTTGGAAATTAGACCCCCTACGGAACTTATCTAGATGTGTGGTGAGCACTTTGAATCCCCCCGTGCTTCACAGAAGTTTATAACGCCCGGGCGTGAAAATAAAAAAATCATATTTTTTCCACAAACATGATCTTTTAGTCACCAATTTTTTTATTTTCCCAAGGGTACCAGGAGAAATTGGACCACAAAAGTTGTAGTCCAATTTGTCCTGAGTACGCTGATACCCCATATGTGGGAGAAAACTACTGTATGGGCACACGTCAGGGCTTGGAAGGGAAGTAGTGACGTTTTGGAATGCAGACTTTGATGGACTGCTCTGCGGGTGTCATGTTGCTTTCGGAGAGCCCCTGATGTACCTAAACAGTGGAAACCCCCCACAAGTGACACCATTTTGGAAACTAGACCACCTAAGGAACTTATCTAGATGTGTGGTGAGCACTTTGAGCCCCCAGTGCTTCACAGAAGTTTATAACGACCAGGCGTGAAAATAAAAAATCGTATTTTTTCAATAAACATGAACTTTTAGTCTCCATTTTTTTATTTTCCCAAGGGTAACAGGAGAAATTGGACCCCAAAAGTTGTTTGCCAATTTGTCCTGAGTATGCTGATACCCCATACAGTGGGGCAAAAAAGTATTTAGTCAGTTAGCAATAGTGCAAGTTCCACCACTTAAAAAGATGAGAGGCGTCTGTAATTTACATCATAGGTAGACCTCAACTATGGGAGACAAACTGAGAAAAAAAAATCCAGAAAATCACATTGTCTGTTTTTTTTTCATTTTATCTGCATATTATGGTGGAAAATAAGTATTTGGTCAGAAACAAGCAATCAAGATTTCTGGCTCTCACAGACCTGTAACTTCTTCTTTAAGAGTCTCCTCTTTCCTCCACTCATTACCTGTAGTAATGGCACCTGTTTAAACTTGTTATCAGTAAAAAAAGACACCTGTGCACACCCTCAAACAGTCTGACTCCAAACTCCACTATGGTGAAGACCAAAGAGCTGTCAAAGGACACCAGAAACAAAATTGTAGCCCTGCACCAGGCTGGGAAGACTGAATCTGCAATAGCCAACCAGCTTGGAGTGAAGAAATCAACTGTGGGAGCAATAATTAGAAAATGGAAGACATTTTCACAAGACCACTGATAATCTCCCTCGATCTGCTTCTCCACGCAAAATCCCACCCCGTGGGGTCAGAATGATCACAAGAACAGTGAGCAAAAATTCCAGAACCACGCGGGGGGACCTAGTAAATGAACTGCAGAGAGCTGGGACCAATGTAACAAGGCCTACCATAAGTAACACACTATGCCACCATGGACTCAGATCCTGCAGTGCCAGACGTGTCCCACTGCTTAAGCCTGTACATGTCCGGGCCCGTCTGAAGTTTGCTAGAGAGCATTTGGATGATCCAGAGGAGTTTTGGGAGAATGTCCTATGGTCTGATGAAACCAAACTGGAACTGTTTGGTAGAAACACAACTTGTCGTGTTTGGAGGAAAAAGAATACTGAGTTGCATCCATCAAACACCATACCTACTGTAAAGCATGGTGGTGGAAACATCATGCCTTGGGGCTGTTTCTCTGCAAAGGGGCCAGGACGACTGATCCGGGTACATGAAAGAATGAATGGGGCCATGCATCGTGAGATTTTGAGTGCAAACCTCCTTCCATCAGCAAGGGCATTGAAGATGAAACGTGGCTGGGTCTTTCAACATGACAATGATCCAAATCACACCGCCAGGGCAACGAAGGAGTGGCTTCGTAAGAAGCATTTCAAGGTCCTGGAGTGGCCTAGCCAGTCTCCAGATCTCAACCCTATAGAAAACCTTTGGAGGGAGTTGAAAGTCCGTGTTGCCAAGCGAAAAGCCAAAAACATCACTGCTCTAGAGGAGATCTGCATGGAGGAATGGGCCAACATACCAACAACAGTGTGTGGCAACCTTGTGAAGACTTACAGAAAACGTTTGACCTCTGTCATTGCCAACAAAGGATATATCACAAAGTATTGAGATGAAATTTTGTTTCTGACCAAATACTTATTTTCCACCATAATATGCAAATAAAGTGAAAAAAAAAAACAGACAATGTGATTTTCTGGATTTTTTTTTCTCAGTTTGTCTTCCATAGTTGAGGTCTACCTATGATGTAAATTACAGACGCCTCTCATCTTTTAAGTGGTGGAACTTGCACTATTGCTGACTGACTAAATACTTTTTTGCCCCACTGTATGTGTTAGAAAACTACTGTATGGGCACACGTCGGGGCCCGAAAGGGAAGTAGTGACGTTTTGGAATGCAGACTTTGATGGAATGCTCTGTGGGTGTCATGTGCATTTGGAGAGCCCCTGATGTACATAAACTATTGAAACTCCCCACAAGTGACCCCATTTTGGAAACTAGACCCCCCACGGAACTTATCTAGATGTGTGGTGAGCACTTTGAACCCCCAAGTGCTTCACAGAAGTTTATAATGCCCGGGCGTGAAAATAAAAAAATCATTTTTTTCCACAAAGATGATATTTTTGCCCCCAATTTTTTACTTTCCTAAGGGTAACAGGATAAATTGGACCCCAAAAGTTGTTTTGCAATTTGTCCTAAGTAGGCTGATATCCATATGTGGGGGTAAAACACTGTTTGGGCGCATGGCAGAGCTTGGAAGGGAAGGAGCACCATTTGACTTTTTCAACGCAGAATTGGCTGGAATTGAGATCAGACGCCATGTTGCATTTGGAGAGCACCTGATGTGCCCAAACAGTGGAAACCCCCCAATTATAACTCCAACTCTAACCCCAACACACCCCTAACCCTAATCTCAGCCCTAACCCTAACCCTAACCCTAGCCCTAGCCCTAACACTAATGGGAAAATGGAAATAAATACATTTTCTTTTAATTTTATTATTTTTCTCTAACTAAGGGGGTGATAACGGGGGGGTTGATTTACTATTTATGGCGGGTTTTTATTTTTGTCAGGTGTCATACGCTAAAAGACGCTTTTGATTGTAAAAATAGTTTTTGCATCACCACATATTGAGAGCTATAATTTTTCCATATTTTGACCCACCGAGTCATTTGAGGTCTTATTTTTTGCGGGATGAGTTGACGTATTTATTGGTATCATATTTGGGCATGTGACATTTTTTGATCGCTTTTTATTCCGATTTTTGGGACGCAGAATGAACAAAAACCAGCATTTCATGAATTTCTTTTGGGGGGTGCGTTTACACCGTTCCGCCTGCAGTAAAATTGATAAATCCCTTTTATTCTTTGGGTCAGTACGATTACAGCGATACATCATTTATGTCTTTTTTATGTTTTGGCACTTTTATGCATTGAAAACAATTTTATATAAAAAATAATTATTTTTGCATCTCTTTATTCTTCGAGCTATAACTTTTTTATTTTTTGCTGATGATGCTGTATGGCAGCTTGTTTTTTGCGGGACAAGCTGACGTTTTCAGCGGTACCATGTATATTTATATGCGTCTTTTTGATTGCGCGTTATTGCACTTTTTGTTTGGCAGTATGATAATAAATCATTATTTTTTGCTTAGTTTTTTATTTTTATCTTTTAAGGGGTTTGCTAAAGGGGTTAACTAGTCTGATAGTTTTATAGGGCGGGTCGTTACGGACGCGGCGATACCAAATATGTGTACTTTTATTGGGTTTTTTTTTATTTCCAAAAAATGAATTTATTAGGGAATATTTTTTTTTTAAATTTATTTAGCGATTTTTTTAAAATTATTTTTACACTTTTTCTTTTTTTAACTTTATTACATTGTCCCAGGGGCGACATACCTGTCATGTGACAGATCGCTGATCTGTGACAGATCAGCGATCTGTCACAGGCACTGCACAAGGCTTCCTCGTGCCTGCTCTTTGCAGGCACTGAGGAAGCCAGCTCCCTGCAGGTCCCTGAAGGTCCCCGTCGCCATCTTGGATTCGGGGACCTGCAGGGATGGAGCCTCCAGCAGCAGCGCTGCTGTGGGGGGCTCAGGGAAGCACGGAAGGAGCCCCCTCCATGCCGATGCTTCCCTTTAGCCCCCCGGTACACCGCGATCGTGTTTGATCACGGTGTGCAAGGGGTTAACGTGTTGGGGGCTGTCCGTGACTGCCCCTGACACATTGTGCCGGGTGTCAGCTGTGATAATCAGCTGACACCCGGCTGCGATCAGCGGTGCTCACCACGTGGGCGCCGCTGATCGCTGTGACATACTATCCTGTCCCTGGGAATCAAGTCCCAGGGCACATGGACAGGATAGTACGTCACATGACAGAAAGGGGTTAAAAATATAAATAAATGCATAAAAGGTCAAATCACTCTCCTTTGACCCCATTCAAAATAAACCAAAAAAAAAAATAATATTTGGTATCGTCGCGTTCAGAATCATCCGATCTATCAATAAAAAAAGTCAAAATGCCAGAAATAAGTTTTTTGGTCGCCGCAACATTGCATTAAAATGCAATAACGGCCGATCAAAAGATCACACCTATACCAAAAGGATATCATTAAAAACGTCAGCCCCGCACACAAAAATAAGCCCTAACCCAGCCCCATATCACAAAAAATGGAGACACTATGGGTCTCGGAAGATGGCACAATTTTTTTTAAGCAAATTTTGGAATTTTTTTTCACCACTTAGATAAAGAAGAATCTAGACATGTCTGGTGTCTATAAACTCGTAATGACTTGGAGAATCAGAATGGCAGGTCAGTTTTGGCATTTAGTGAGCAAGGTAAAAAAAAAACAAACAAAAAAAACAGTGTGGGATTGCACTTTTTTTACAATTTCACCACTAGGAATTTTTTCTTGCTCTCTAGTATACGACATGGTAAAACCAATGGTGTTGTTCAAAATTACAACTCATCCTGGAAAAATAAGCCCTCATATTGCCATATTGACAGAAGAATAAAAAGTTATGGCTCTGGAAAGGAAGGGAGCGAAAAACAAAAACGCAAAACTGAAAAAAAGCTCGGGGGTTAAGGGGTTAATACATGTTATAATAGGGCTTCTTATAGCATGTATTCTTACCTATAGCAGCTAACAAAAACGATATAATTTACTGTTTTTTTATAAAGTTTAGAAATATTCCTGCTCTTCTTATTCAACCATTTAAGCTTCTAACACAATATGATGTCACAACATGTACCCACACAGAGTATGATGTCCCCACACAGCCCCTTAAGCAATTTGTTGGCCTCTCAAACAGTATGATGTCCCCACAAAGACCCCCACATACTATGATGTCCACACAAAGCACCCCTCACAGTATAATGTTCTCACATAGAAGGATATCATCACAAATCCGCTCACACAGTATGTTGTCCCAACAAAACCCACCACACAGTACACCCGCACAAGGCCCCCCACACTTTTTGATGTCATCACAAAGCTCCTCATGCAGTAGAATTTCGCCTCACACAGTATGTCACCACAAAGATACCAACACAGTATGATGTCACTACACAGTCTCCTTACACAGTATGACATTCTCACACAGTGCCATGCACCGTATAATGTCCCCACAAAGCACCACTACACAGTATGAAGTCCCTAAACAGCTCCTCACACAGTTTGAGATCTTCACACATAGCATTATACAGTGGGGGAAATAAGTATTTGATCCCTTGATGATTTTGTAAGTTTGCCCACTGACAAAGACATGAACAGTCTATAATTTTAAGGGTAGTTTAATTGTAACATTGAAAGTTAGAATATCAAAAAGAAAATCCAGAAAATCACATTGTATAAATTATATACATTTATTTACATTTTGCAGAGAGAAATAAGTATTTGGCAAGCAAGAATTAATACTTGAGTGAGACTATGGAACTCCTCTCCAGACTCTCTGTTCCTCATTGTCAACCATCAGGTCCTCTTCAGATCGCTGCTACTTTCATTGGATTCATGGGAGGGTTCTGCACATGTGCCATGACCTTTGGCGTGAGTTTGCGCAAAACACTCTTCACAGTTCGGGCCCAGAGGGAGAAGCCTGGAGAATTAAACACAAAGTGGCAGCAATCTGAAGATGCAGTGAGGACAACACAGGTGATGATGAAGACAATTGGACTGGAGATATGAGCAGTAAAGTGAGTAGGTGTTTTTAACCAGTACACTGCCTTTATCGTACTTGTACATCAAGAGTTGTGTCCCTGCCTTTGATGCAGGCTCACATGCCCAGTCTGCATCTTTCTCCATGGCTGTTAATCTTTTAAATCCTGCTGTCAATTCCTGACACCGGCATTTGACACATGCTAGCAGGGGTGCGTGTCATTTCACAATCCCTTCAGCCAGCGCTCCAGTGATGTGACTGCGGGGTGTCGATGGGTTTTCATGGCATTTGGGGTTTGCGGAAGACCCCTGTGCCTGTCATTATGATCTTCCTGTGAAAGACAGGTGCTGGAGTTTATAGGAGATTGTGATTTTCTCTATACACTGCTATGTAAAGCACAAGCGATCGGATGATCACACCTTCAAGTCCACTAAGGGGACTATAAAATCCAGTAAAAAGGGAAATTAAAAAAAAATAAATAAAAACCCACAAATATTTAAATCACCCCCTTTTGGCTAAGTGCAGACGTACTTTTTTGCCCTTCGGATTTTTCCGCGCAGAATTGAAGAAATCCGCAGATCAAATGACCTGCATTTTTCCTGCGGATTTCTTCCTTTTTTCTTGCGGTTTTCTTGCGGTTTGTGTGCAGTTATCCCCTGCGGATTTCCCCCTGCGGATTTGGAGAATGGAGCAGGTGGAAAGCGACACAAAAGAAGTGACATGCTGCATATTTTGAACCACAAGAAAACCGCGCGGAAAAATCCGCAGCGTCTACACAGCGGTTTTTTTTTCCAATTGACTAACATGCTACTGTACATCACAATGCGGATATGCAGCGTTTCTGCGCGGTAAAATCCGCTGCGGATCTGCTGGATATCTGCATCGTGTGCACATGGCCTTAAAAATAAAACAATAAAAACAAGATAAAAAATACTCATATTTGAGATCGCTAGTTCATAAAAGTCTGATCTATCAAAATATAGAAGAAATTGATCTGATTTATAACTGACATATAGAAAAAAAAGATAAAAAATAAAACATTGTATCTACCCCATAGTGGTATCAATAAAAACATCAGCTCAGGACACAAAAAATAAGCCATCACACAACCTGATATTCCAAAAAAAATGTTATATGTCTCTGAAAATAGCGGTAAGCGGTACAAGCAAAAAAAAATGTTATTACAAATTTCAAATTAAATATATATAAAAGAAACTATATATATTTGGTATCTGCATACCTGTATGGCCCGGAGAATCTTATTGTCTGCTTAGTTTTACCATATACAGTGGGGAAAAAAAGTATTTAGTCAGTCATCAATAGTGCAAGTTCCACCACTTAAAAAGATGAGAGGCGTCTGTAATTTACATCATAGGTAGACCTCAACTATGGGAGACAAACTGAGAAAAAAAAATCCAGAAAATCACATTGTCTGTTTTTTTTTTCATTTTATTTGCATATTATGGTGGAAAATAAGTATTTGGTCAGAAACAAAATTTCATCTCAATACTTTGTGATATATCCTTTGTTGGCAATGACAGAGGTCAAACGTTTTCTGTAAGTCTTCACAAGGTTGCCACACACTGTTGTTGGTATGTTGGCCCATTCCTCCATGCAGATCTCCTCTAGAGCAGTGATGTTTTTGGCTTTTCGCTTGGCAACACGGACTTTCAACTCCCTCCAAAGGTTTTCTATAGGGTTGTGATCTGGAGACTGGCTAGGCCACTCCAGGACCTTGAAATGCTTCTTACGAAGCCACTCCTTCGTTGCCCTGGCGGTGTGCTTTGGATCATTGTCATGTTGAAAGACCCAGCCACGTTTCATCTTCAATGCCCTTGCTGATGGAAGGAGGTTTGCACTCAAAATCTCACGATACATGGCCCCATTCATTCTTTCATGTACCCGGATCAGTCGTCCTGGCCCCTTTGCAGAGAAACAGCCCCAAAGCATGATGTTTCCACCACCATGCTTTACAGTAGGTATGGTGTTTGATGGATGCAACTCAGTATTCTTTTTCCTCCAAACACGACAAGTTGTGTTTCTACCAAACAGTTCCAGTTTGGTTTCATCAGACCATAGGACATTCTCCCAAAACTCCTCTGGATCATCCAAATGCTCTCTAGCAAACTTCAGACGGGCCCGGACATGTACAGGCTTAAGCAGTGGGACACGTCTGGCACTGCAGGATCTGAGTCCATGGTGGCGTAGTGTGTTACTTATGGTAGGCCTTGTTACATTGGTCCCAGCTCTCTGCAGTTCATTCACTAGGTCCCCCCGCGTGGTTCTGGGATTTTTGCTCACCGTTCTTGTGATCATTCTGACCCCACGGGGTGGGATTTTGCGTGGAGCACCAGATCGAGGGAGATTATCAGTGGTCTTGTATGTCTTCCATTTTCTAATTATTGCTCCCACAGTTGATTTCTTCACTCCAAGCTGGTTGGCTATTGCAGATTCAGTCTTCCCAGCCTGGTGCAGGGCTACAATTTTGTTTCTGGTGTCCTTTGACAGCTCTTTGGTCTTCACCATAGTGGAGTTTGGAGTCAGACTGTTTGAGGGTGTGCACAGGTGTCTTTTTATACTGATAACAAGTTTAAACAGGTGCCATTACTACAGGTAATGAGTGGAGGAAAGAGGAGACTCTTAAAGAAGAAGTTACAGGTCTGTGAGAGCCAGAAATCTTGATTGCTTGTTTCTGACCATATACTTATTTTCCACCATAATATGCAAATAAAATGAAAAAAAAACAGACAATGTGATTTTCAGGATTTTTTTTTCTCAGTTTGTCTCCCATAGTTGAGGTCTACCTATGATGTAAATTACAGATGCCTCTCATCTTTTTAAGTGGTGGAACTTGCACTATTGCTGACTGACTAAATACTTTTTTTCCCCACTGTAGTAAACATGGTAAATATAAAAACCTCTCCAAAAATTGTGGAATTCCACCTTTTTTGCAATTTCCACGCACTTGGGATTTATTTCCACTTTTCCAATGCATCATATGATACAATTAATGATCTCATTCAAAAGTACAACTCGTCCTGCAAAAAAGAAGCCCTCATATGGCTATTTTGATGGAACAATAAAAAAAAGTCATGGCTCTTGGAAGAAGGGTAGGAAAAAACGAAAACGAAATATAGAAAGCTGCAAGACTGTGAAGGGGTTAAACCCCAGGGCATAATAAGGGACATTAAATTAGTGGAAAATAGCTTCTTCATTAATCGAATTTCCTGTGGAAATTGAGCAGACAACTTGAAATTTTGCCTTATGTGCTCACTTCTTATAATCACAAATGCACTTTGCTATATTCAGGTTTAGCGACATAGAGCAACATTGGTCAATTGATATTGAAGATCAACATGTTAAAGTGCAATATCCCATCCAATGATTTTAGGTGGTTATATTGCGACTTGTTGCAAACACAATGCAAACTTTGCAAAGAAATCCAACACACAATTTTACATACCTTTTATTAGATTAATATACAATAAAATAAAGTGCAAGGTGCTCAAGTTACATCAAACACAACAAAGAAGAACACACAAATGAAAAAAGCTAGTGGATGCAGTATTGCCCATCATTACTGAGCATCCCAAGTATCCAAATGTTCATTGGGTGCTTAGAGTAAATCAAATACGGCCAACCTCATTCAAAGACATAGAGTACATAATTCTCAAGATAATCTCTATGCTTAACATATCATAACATTAGCCATCTCTTATTGAGAGTAGGTGTCATGCCATCAGTATATTCCCAAGTTAGGCATAACCATACCCCTCTCCTGATCAGGAGTACCATATAATACAAGGCACAATACTGCTACACAGCATTAATAAGAACCACACAGCCTCAATTGCCGCATTTGCTACGGGTTCTAGAACACACAAATAATGTATCAGATAGAAACGTATCGTGTGTCATAATAAAGATATATACTCCCGCATACCCTCCATATACCTTAGTACCGGATCTAAATCCACCAGGTATGCATAAATATCTTAGATAAACCGTCTCTTATAAATGTGGGACCAATATTATGACACCAAAATATTTAGTAAAACACGGAACAATCTCACCCAAATAGCAGGGGCATTCTCTGATTGATTGCCATCCCCGTGACTGGTGAGCGCGATACCCCTATCTCCCGACGCATTTCGTCTAATCTCATCAGGGGAGTCAACTGGGGTTCATCTGAATGGTGTATCACGCATAGCCGTTATGTACTTCATCCGACATTATGTGTACATACACTCATGCATACCTCCTTTTAAATGTTAGCGCCGTGGCGTCTCGGGAAGCCGACACTTCCGGTCCCTGATCCACCTCACATCCTGTGTTTGGGTCGTGCGCATCGTCAGCGTGCTCGCTCTATGGAGCGCGTCACACGTTGAGAGCGCGTCTCCCACCAGCTGGGCATGCGCACATAGCGCTGCCCTCTCCAAAGGGAAAATGATATTCTATATATTATAATGGCGCTAGTTACTTGCGGCATCAGACAGCCCATGCCCTGCACTACATATGCGCCTATCATTATCATCCATACAGCAGCAACATATAATCTCATGCTGATTATAGGAATCCCTTTAGAGTTTTTTTTCCCTTAGGGATATTCACTTAACTCATTCGGAGTATCCCCTACTTAGATCATGTACAGAGATTCATATGTAAGAGATTAATTCCACATTTAATCGGGGGTTTCAGTTAGTGCAGCTACAGAATCAAAAAACTCCTTCAAAAATATATATCAATTCTAGGAAAACTGGCAGTTATAAAAATTATTGCTATGACAGTACCGACTCACTTTAACCAGATGGGCCTTACAACCACCGAAAAGTGAATGATGTGCCACTAAATTCTCCCTATAACAGCTCCTAGGCTACCTCCTCCCTACCTACCGCGGAGATTGGCGCCCTAAGACCTGCGCAAATGGCGTCCCCACTCAACGTCGGCTGTCCCTTACTGCTGACCCTATTAGTCCCTTTGCTAAATGAAAGATATAAAGGATAGTTGATCATTAAGGCCCTTTGGATATGTAGTTTGCAACCAGAAGATCCATTTTGTCTCTTTTTGAAGAATCATCTGGTCCCAATTACCCCCACGTATGGGTGGTTTAATTTTGTCAATACCCATAAATGTAATAGCCTTGGAGTTACCCTGATGGTGTCTATTTATGTGGTTGGCAATAGACGTGTCCCTTTTGTTGCTGATGTCACGCATGTGTTCTCCTACCCTCCTCCGAAACTCTCTCCTGGTCTTTCCTACGTACTCCAGACCACATTCACATGTTCCTTGTATACCACCCCTGTGCTTTGGCAATTGATGAACTGTCTGATAGAGTACACTTTTCCAGTGTTATTACTTGTGAAAGTTTTACCAGGGGATATAGATACACATGCTTTACATTTCCCACATCTATGGCATCCCAGTGGAGGTGACCCCAACCATGTCTGATTATGCAGATTCTGAAAATGGCTATGGACCAATCTATCCCTCAATGATCTACCTCGACGAAAGGTGACCTGAGGGGTAGGGCCCACTGTATCCTTGACATCCACGTCCATACACAACACTGCCCAGTGTCGTTCTAGAATTTTTCGTATCTCTTTCGCCCCGTTAGAAAACTTAGTTATAAACCTAGAAATATTATCCTCCAGTTTCGGAGGTACGGGGCTCAATAAGTCTCTTCTGTTTTTACTCAGAGAGTTCTTGTAAGCTTCAGTTAACACATTCTTAGGATAGCCTCTATCCAAGAACCTTTGCTTTAAATCATCAGCCTGTTCTTTGTAATTGGCTGTATTTGAGCAATTCCGACGAATTCTAAGATATTGTCCCTTCGGAATGCCTCTCTTTAGGGAATTAGGATGCCCACTTTCCCATCTCAAGAGGGAATTTGTAGCCGTAGGTTTACGGTAGTTTTTTGTCATAAGCTCACCATTATCATTCTTTTGGACTAGGATGTCTAGGAATGTCAGGCTGCATTTATTGACCTCATAGGTGAAATGCAAGCCTATTTCATTATCATTCAGTCCTCTAACAAACTGACCAAAGTCAACCTCTGCACCTCTCCATATGACGAACACGTCGTCTATGTAACGTACCCACATCACTATCTTCTCGCTGAATTCAGTAGATGTGTCACTGAATACTATATTCTCCTCCCACCAGCCCAGGAGCAAATTTGCATACGTAGGGGCACAGGGACTCCCCATCGCGGTACCCCTGAGCTGGTGGAAGACCTTATTATCAAACAAGAAGATATTGTTGTTTAGGCAAAATTCCAAAGCTTTCATTACAAACTCATTGTGTCTATGGTATTGACAACCTCTTGTTTGTAGATAACTATCTACAGCCTTAAGACCAACATCATGAGGGATTGAGGAGTACAGTGCTTCCACATCTATACTTCCCATTATCATGTCAGTTTCTAAGCACACACCATCTAGTTTCCCAAGAAAGTCGGTAGTGTCACGCACATATGAATTTAGAGACAGGACAAATGGTCTAAGTATCTGATCCAGATATAGACCCAGATTTTGTGTAATACTGTTAATACCTGCTACTAGAGTTGAGCGACTTTTGGTTTTTTAGGGTCGCGTTTCGTTTCGTGAAACCCGACTTTTCCAAAAGTCGGGTCGAGCAAGATCGTCCGATTATAGGGAAAAGTCGGGGTCGTCCCGAAACACGAAACCCAATGTAAGTCAATGGGGAATAAAAGTCGGCAGTGAGAGGAGGACAGGAAACACACCTACAGTGCCCATTTGAATGCCAAAAGCATCAATTCTTCTTACTTAAGCTTGTCAACCTTAATTAACTTCATAATACAAGTTACGCACTGAAAAATGGGGGTTATTTGGCTAAAGTTGTGGGGGGGAGGGCTGGCTGCAGGTTTTCATGTGCCCTGGGCGAAAGAGCGCCCCTTTAACACATACCACAACTCATCATGCTCCGATACGGCAGAGAAATAGCGGTATAGTCCAATGAAAAATACTTCACTTTTTACATCTCATGACGAGGCCCATCTATTTCTCCATACAAAATCATTGGTCCCATATAATGTTTGAAACAGTATATGATGAGCTCCACATAATGCTACAGTATATGTTGGTCCCCATGGATGAAGCTCCACTGTCTTATGGGCCCAAATAATGCTCCAAACATAATGGGCCCCATTTCTAATGCTCTAGTGTATAATGGGCCCTGTAAATGCTGCTCCAGTGTCTGATGTCCACCTTTAGAATGTTCCAGTGTATGGTGGGCCCCATCTATCATTCTCCAGAGTATAGTGCTCCCCAAAAATTGCTGTCCCAACATTGAAAACAATCAAATAAGTCTCCTCGCTAGGGAATCCCTGTACTTGTCTGGACTCCTCGTCGTCCCCATTTTCCATCTCACTGCACAGTATTTCAACCTTGCAAGTGCTGTGATCCTGAGCAAGCAGGGGGGGCCCACTCGTTGGCGACGGCACTGGCACAGGGCCCCTGATAGTACGGTGGTGTGTCTGATGGCGGGTGGGCCGAACCTGCACTTTCATCTGCAGCTTCCTCTTTGTCACCGTGTAAGATGGAACTGTATATGGGTAGGGTAACCTGAGTTTCATCAGGGTCAGATTCAGGTCGTGTAGCGTACGAGGGGAATGTAGTGGTCTGGGTCAATGTACCAGCAGATTCATCGAGCAGTGGCTGGGCATCAGTGCACTTGTGTCGCCCCCAGGAGTACGGTCGCCACAGTGGCATTACCTTCTTCCTAGGGAGTGTGATGTCATGCTTGGGAGCAACGAAGGATCTCTCTAGCAGGTTAACTGATTGGGCGGCGTTATTCCCACGAGTCATGACCCTCCAAACAGCGTTCATGAAGGCAAAGTGTTTGTTTTACGTGGGCAGTATGGTTGCAAAGCTGAACCTTAAAGGAATGTCCAGAAGGGCACCACCAGGAGTGGAGCCTACGGTTAAATTCGACTCCACCTGGGAAACCTCAACCATGCCAGCTACAGAACAGATGCACACATTGCAAGCTTAATTCCGTTAACGAACAAGACTCCGTCATGCCCCGCGGTCCGAGTCCGGCTTACTAGAGGGACACGTGAGGCTCTGGCACATGAGATTGGCCAATAACTGGTGTGTCATGCCCTTACATGTCCGTGGCTGCATGTGCGCTACACTGAAAAGGCCAGCGTTTGTCGCTTACAGGTGCAGATAACCCGCTGAACAACGTTAGTGATGGGGATCACTGATTACAATTATTACCCGCGAACAATGATTTCCCAGTAAGTGCAGGTCAACCGCAGTTCCGGAATTAGGCCTAACCGTCATTCCTGAAGAAATGAAAAACTTACGTGTGCAAACCACAGGTGCTGTAGCTTGCTTAACAGCTCGCCAGCCGTTCTCACGCCCAGTATGGATTACACGTGATTGCACAAAGGTGAGAAAGGGTACCGTATCCCCAGATAACATGTATGGATAGCGTACACATTCAAAATATATGTCTATACATCAGGAGGCAGGCTCAGACGGTGTTAGGCCCAGTATGGATTGCACGTGATTGCACAAAGGTTAGAAAGGGTACAGTATCCCCGGATAACATGTATGGATAGCGTACACATTCAAAATATATGTCTATACATCAGGAGGCAGGCTCAGACGGTGTAAGGCCCAGTATGGCTTGCAAGTGATTGTACAAAGGTTAGAAAGGGTACCGTATCCCCAGATAACATGTATGGATAGCGTACACATTCAAAATATATGTCTATACATCAGGAGGCAGGCTCAGACGGTGTTAGGCCCAGTATGGATTGCACGTGATTGCACAAAGGTTAGAAAGCGTACCGTTTCCCCGGATAACATGTATGGATAGCGTACACATTCAAAATATATGTCTATACATCAGGAGGCAGGCTCAGACGGTGTTAGGCCCAGTATGGATTGCACGTGATTGCACAAAGGTTAGAAAGGGTACCGTATCCCCAGATAACATGTATGGATAGCGTACACATTCAAAATATATGTCTATACATCAGGAGGCAGGCTCAGACGGTGTTAGGCCCAGTATGGATTGCACGTGATTGCACAAAGGTTAGAAAGGGTACCGTTTCCCTGGATAACATGTATGGATAGCGTACACATTCAAAATATATGTCTATACATCAGGAGGCAGGCTCAGATGGTGTTAGGCCCAGTATGGATTGCACATGATTGCACAAAGGTTAGAAAGGGTACCGTATCCCCAGATAACATGTATGGATAGCGTACACATTAAAAATATATGTCTATACATCAGGAGGCAGGAAGACGGTGTTAGGCCCAGTATGGATTGCACGTGATTGCACAAAGGTTAGAAAGGGTACCGTTTCCCCGGATAACATGTATGGATAGCGTACACATTCAAAATATATGTCTATACATCAGGAGGCAGGCTCAGACGGTGTTAGGCCCAGTATGGATTGCACGTGATTGCACAAAGGTTAGAAAGGGTACCGTATCCCCAGATAACATGTATGGATAGCGTACACATTCAAAATATATGTCTATACATCAGGAGGCAGGCTCAGACGGTGTCAAGCACAGTATGGATTTGACGGCCCAGACTACACAGCGGAGGAGCAGGGAGAGGTAAAGATTGCAAATGCTGGGGCCCTGCCCAAGCAAGGGGGGCCCATTCGTGGGCGTCGGTACTAGCACTGGGCCCCTCATAGTACGGCGGTGTGTCTGACGGCGGGTGTGCACCACCACCGTCAGAGACACTTGATTGTACTATGAAGGACCCTGTGCCAGTGCCCGCGCCCAAGAGTCGGCCTACCCACCTGTCCAGGGCAACGGCACTCGCACGGTGTCGTGCGCTAGGTGGTGACCCCGGCCATGGGGGGGAGAGGCAGCACAGTTAGGGAGTTTTAGAAAGTGGCATATGTTGATGTTGGACATTCAGCTGATGCAAAAGGTGAAATAGGTCAAGTCCCAGGAAGAGGTGGACCAAAGCAAGCCATTTTTCAGTCACGCCATGTGTCATCAGGGGAAGGTGGGACAAAATCCTTGGAAACCCATGCGTGGTTCATTTTAATGAAGGTTAGATCATCCACATTTTGGGTTGATAGACGGGTCCTTTTTTCTGTCAGGATTGATCCAGCTGCACTGAAGACTCTTTCCGATAGCACACTTGCAGCTCGGCAAGCGAGCTCCTGTAAGGCATATTGTGCCAATTCAGGCCAGGTGTCCAGTTTAGCGGCCCAATAGTCAAAGGGGAATGACCTGTGTGGGAGAACATCGATATGGGAGGAAAAGTAGTTTGTAACCATAGTTGATAACTGCTGTCTCCTGTCACTTTCCATCGATGCAGTATTACCAGTTGTGTGAGCGGTACTTGAAAAATCAGTCCACAACATTGTCATGAAACCCCTGTCTCCAACGCCACTTCTGCTGTGTGCACCACGAACACCTCTGCCAAGCTGCCCCCGGCCCGTACGGCTCGTGTGAGAACCATCACCGCTGCTGTGTGCTGGGAATGCCTCAAGCAACCGATTTACCAGAGTTGCTTGTTTATTAGCCAATATTAGGTCAAGGTTCTCCTGTGGCATGATGTTTTGTAATTTGCCTTTATAGCGTGGATCCAGGATGCTGGCCAACCAGTAGTCGTCATCGTTCATCATTTTGGCAATGCGTGGGTCCCTTTTTAGGATCTGCAAGGCATAATCTGACATGTGGGCCAATGTTCCCGGTGTCAATGATGCACTGCGAGTGCTGGGTGGAGGAGCACTTTCTGGCAAATCCACATCCCTCCAGTCACGCACAAACCCTGTACCAGACCTTGCCACGCCAACATTTTCACTTGCCCCACGAGATGCATCCTCCTCCCCTAAGTAATCATCCCCATCATCCTCCTCCTCCTCCTCTTCTTCCTCCACCTCGTCCAGGAGAGGTCCCTGAGCAGACAATGGCTGAATGTCATCAAGGATTCCCTCCTGCTCTTCCTCCTCATCAACATTGGCTGCAGACGCCTGCTCCTTAAGGTGCGTCAAAGTTTGCATGAGCAGACGCATAAGTGGGATGCTCATGCTTAGGATGGCGTCGTCTGCGCTTACCAGCCGTGTGCATTCCTCAAAACACTGAAGGACTTTACAGAGGTCTTTCAGCATCGACCACTGCACACCTGTCAACTCCATGTCTGCTCGCAAAGTGCCTGGCCGTGTATCCTCCCACAAATGCATTATGGCCTGCCTCTGCTCTCACAGCCGCTCCACCATGTGCAGGGTGGAGTTCCACCTTGTTGCAATGTCGATAATGAGGCGGTGGTTGGGAAGGTGGAGCAATCGCTGCAGCTTCTGCATACGAACGGAGTGTACAGGCGACCGGCGGATGTGCGCGCACAGTCTTCGCACCTTCTGGAGCAGGGCTGTTAACTCCGGATAATTGTTGAGGTAGCACTGCACCACCAGGTTCAAGGTGTGAGCCAAGCAAGGTATATGGCTGAGTTTTGAAAGGGCTATGGCTGCCACAAAATTATGGCCGTTATCACTAACTACCTTGCCTGCCTCAAGATGTACACTGCCCAGCCATGACTCAGTTTGTCGCTTCAAGTACTCGGCCAGCACCTCGGCGGTGTGTCTGTTGCCCAAACACATCATCTGCAACACAGCCTGCTGACGCTTTCCACTAGCTGCTCGATAGGGGGACACATCGTGTGCAACAGTGGCAGCTGCAGATGGAGTGCTCGTACGACTGCGCTCTGTGGACGAGCTTTCGCTTCTGGATGAGGAGGAGGAGGAGGGTCGAACGCCTACAGCCAACTGTTTCCTATACCGTGGGCTAGGCAGCACTGTCCCACCACCACTGTACCCTGTGGACCCTGCATCCACCACATTAACCCAGTGCGCAGTGATGGACACGTAACGGCCCTGGCCATGCCGACTGGACCATGCATCAGTTGTGAGGTGCACCTTTCCGCTCACTGACTGCTTGAGTGCATGGACAATGCGGTCTTTCACATGATGGTGGAGGGCTGGGATGGCTTTGCGAGAGAAGAAGTGGCGACTGGGTAGGTCATAGCGTGGTACTGCATAGGCCATGAGTTCGCGGAAAGCTGTGTTTTCCACCAACCGAAAGGGCATCATCTCAAACGAGATTAGTTTGGCAATGTGGGCGTTCAAACCCAGTGTACGCGGATGAGAGACTGAGTACTTTCTTGACCTACTCATAGTGTCTGGGAGGGTGAGCTGGACTTGAGAGCTGCATATGGTGGAAGGAGCGGTGGACAGGGCGGACTGAGAGAGGGTTGATGATGGTGATGGAGTTGGTGTTCTTTCTGATGGCCTAGAATCAGTCTTTCGTTGATATAACAGTGGGATTCCCTGACTGCTGTGGCCTTGCAACGACACCTCAACATTTGCTGCTGTGCTAACCGGTGGGCTTACAGTGGGGGAAACAATGTAGCGTTGATGACTACCTTCGTTGTGATCAGTTGCACATGTGGCACTTGAGGTTTGGTGTTGTGTCCACGCTTGCAAGTGCATGCTGGTTAAATGTCTAAGCATGCAACTGGTATTCAAATTTTTCAGATTTTTCTCTCGGCTAAAGGTCTTTGCGCACTTCTTACAGATAACCTTGGCCTGATCATGAGGATTTTGTTCAAAAAAGTGCCACACTGCACTCTTCCTACTTTGGCAGACATTTTGCGGCCTAGCACGCTGTGATCTTTTGACCCTCTGGACAAGCTGTCCAGCAACTCTTTTGATGTTTGGAACCTGTCTTTGGAGTGCTCCGGGCCTGCCAGATAACAGCTGTTGCGATGTCGATGTCTGCTGTGGATGCTACTCATCTGAGCTATTGGAAGCAGCACCCTCTTCCCCCAATGGATGCCAATCTGGGTCAACAACTGGGTCATCCATCACCTCCTCTTCTATGTCATGTGCACCTTCCTCTGTGTCACCGTGTATGGTGGTATAGTGTGCGGGAAGGGGCACCTGAGTCTCATCAGGGTCAGAATCTGGCTCTGTACACTGCGAGGACAATGTAGTGCTCTGAGTGAATGTACCAGCAGAATCATCCATCAGCGGCTGTGCATCAGTGCACTCCATGTCAGATTCATCTTGGCCTGGGTAATTCACCATTTCACTTGATAATCCAGGCATGGTATGTGAAAACAGCTCCATGGAGTAATCAGTAGTATGGCCTGCGTCATCCTTCAATCTTGGTTGGTTTGAAGGACACAAGGAAAGGTGTGGTTCATGAACATGAGCCTCCAATGACGACTCAGTGCTTTTACTTTTTACATCTGAAGAAGAGGAAGCGATAGAGCTGGAGGCTGAGTCAGCAATGTAAGACAAAACTTTTTCCTGATGCTCTGGCTTTAAAAGCGGTTTGCCAACTCCTAGAAAACTAAGCGTTCGAGGCCTTATGTAGCCAGACGATGACGCAGGCTCAACACCTCCTGCATTCGGTCCTATTTTGCTCTTGCCACTACCATCAGATCCACCACCAACACCATCATTACCAGCTGCCAACCCCCGCCCAATTCCATGGCCTCTTCCACCAGCCTTCCTCATTTTTGGTAGAAATGTAGACAAAATCCAACAAACTATATAGTAATGTAAAACAAGGTACAAGGTGTCTATAGGACAGGGAAGATTTTGAATTTCTGCAGAAACTTGTGGACACTGGACACTTTTGGATTGTGTGAGGCCCACTGATATCTGAGCGCTATGTCACAGGCTCGATGGCACAGCTGTGACAAAAGTGACGAGAGGATAAGGGAGATTTTGAATTTCTGCAGACACTTGTGGACACTGGACACTTTTGGATTGTGTGAGGCCCACTGATATCTGAGCGCTATGTCACAGGCTCGATGGCACAGCTGTGACAAAAGTGACGAGAGGATAAGGGAGATTTTGAATTTCTGCAGACACTTGTGGACACTGGACACTTTTGGATTGTGTGAGGGCCACTGATATCTGAGCGCTATGTCACAGGCTCGATGGCACAGCTGTGACAAAAGTGACGAGAGGATAAGGGAGATTTTGAATTTCTGCACACACTTGTGGACACTGGACACTTTTGGATTGTGTGAGACCCAATGAATATCTGAGCGCTATGTGACAGGCTCGATGGCACAGCTGTGACCAAAGTGACTAGAGGATAAGGGAGATTTTGAATTTCTGCACACACTTGTGGACACTGGACACTTTTGGATTGTGTGAGGCCCAATGAATATCTGAGCGCTATGTGACAGGCTCGATGGCACAGCTGTGACCAAAGTAACTAGAGGATAAGGGAGATTTTGAATTTCTGCACACACTTGTGGACACTGGACACTTTTGGATTGTGTGAGGCCCAATGAATATCTGAGTGCTATGTGACAGGCTCGATGGCACAGCTGTGACCAAAGTGACTAGAGGATAAGGGAGATTTTGAATTTCTGCAGACACTTGTGGACACTGGACACTTTTGGATTGTGTGAGGGCCATTGATATCTGAGCGCTATGTCACAGGCTCGATGGCACAGCTGTGACAAAAGTGACTAGAGGATAAGGGAGATTGGATTGCTTTTAAAAAAGCAGTTTGCAGAGCAGTGGGTAAACAGCAATGCCAGCCTGTCAGGAAGCCTTAAAAGGCAGCCCAACAACCAACACCACTGATACACCACAATATAGCCTCCCCTTGCACTGCACACACAGTGACTGGTGTGTTGTGCAGGCCAAATTGCTAGCAGCAGAAGCAGTTTTTTTTTCTTCTCAGCAGGACAAAAAAAAAAAATTGGGATTGCTTTTAAAAAAGCAGTTTGCGGAGCAGTGGGTAAACAGCAATGCAGGAATGTCAGGAAGCCTTAGAAGGCAGCCCAACAACCAACACCACTGATACACCACTATATAGCCTCCCCTTGCGCTGCACACACAGTGACTGGTGTGTTGTGCAGGCCAAATCGCTAGCAGCAGAAGCAGTTTTTTTGTCTTCTTCCCTCCCTACAGAATCAGCAGCAACCTCTCCCTATACTGAGATCGGCAGAAGTAAGATGGCGGTCGGCGTGCACGCCCTTTTATACCCCCTGTGACGCCCACCAAAGCAGGCCAATCACTTGCATGCCCTTCTGAAAGATGGTGGTGACCCCTGCCTATGTCATCACGTTGCCCACAGTGTCCGTGGATCCTGATTGGCTGAAAAAGAGCGCAAAACAAACTTTTGAAACGCGACTTTGGCCTCATTCACTTTTCGGTGGTTGTAAGGCCCATCTGGTTAAAGTGAGTCGGTACTGTCATAGCAATAATTTTTTATAACTGCCATTTTTCCTAGAATTGATATATATTTTTGAAGGAGTTTTTTGATTCTGTAGCTGCACTAACTGAAACCCCCGATTAAATGTGGAATTAATCTCTTACATATGAATCTCTGTACATGATCAAAGTAGGGGATACTCCGAATGAGTTAAGGGAATATCCCTAAGGGAAAAAAAACTCTAAAGGGATTCCTATAATCAGCATGAGATTATATGTTGCTGCTGTATGGATGATAATGATAGGCGCATATGTAGTGCAGGGCATGGGCTGTCTGATGCCGCAAGTAACTAGCGCCATTATAATATATAGAATATCATTTTCCCTTTGGAGAGGGCAGCGCTATGTGCGCATGCCCAACTGGTGGGAGACGCGCTCTCAACGTGTGACGCGCTCCATAGAGCGAGCACGCTGACGATGCGCGCGACCCAAACACAGGATGTGAGGTGGATCAGGGACTGGAAGTGTCGGCTTCCCGAGACGCCACGGCGCTAACATTTAAAAGGAGGTATGCATGAGTGTATGTACACATAATGTCGGATGAAGTACATAACGGCTATGCGTGATACACCATTCAGATGAACCCCAGTTGACTCCCCTGATGAGATTAGACGAAACGCGTCGGGAGATAGGGGTATCGCGCTCACCAGTCACGGGGATGGCAATCAATCAGAGAATGCCCCTGCTATTTGGGTGAGATTGTTCCGTGTTTTACTAAATATTTTGGTGTCATAATATTGGTCCCACATTTATAAGAGACGGTTTATCTAAGATATTTATGCATACCTGGTGGATTTAGATCCGGTACTAAGGTATATGGAGGGTATGCGGGAGTATATATCTTTATTATGACACACGATACGTTTCTATCTGATACATTATTTGTGTGTTATAGAACCCGTAGCAAATGCGGCAATTGAGGCTGTGTGGTTCTTATTAATGCTGTGTAGCAGTATTGTGCCTTGTATTATATGGTACTCCTGATCAGGAGAGGGGTATGGTTATGCCCAACTTGGGAATATACTGATGGCATGACACCTACTCTCAATAAGAGATGGCTAATGTTATGATATGTTAAGCATAGAGATTATCTTGAGAATTATGTACTCTATGTCTTTGAATGAGGTTGGCCGTATTTGATTTACTCTAAGCACCCAATGAACATTTGGATACTTGGGATGCTCAGTAATGATGGGCAATACTGCATCCACTAGCTTTTTTCATTTGTGTGTTCTTCTTTGCTGTGTTTGATGTAACTTGAGCACCTTGCACTTTATTTTATTGTATATTAATCTAGTAAAAGGTATATTTTAATTATTCTATCCATTGGCTGGTTAAACAATTTAGGAAGTGGATATCCTAGTGCTGTTTATATACACAATGTGGCATGTAGCAGGTAAGTTGAAACTCAAATGCTATATGTCAACTCTGACACATAAACTGAACTACTCTGGGAACAGCTGATATATGATGGCCCAGGCACTGACCACCACTGTACAAGATATAATAATTAATTTGATGTCATAGTTGCAGTACATTATAAAGAGGCCCACTCTCTGATGCTTCAGGAATGCAGGAAATGGTGCTGGGCAAGTTTTTTGGGTGGAAATTTTAGGAAATTCGATGCATACCCAACCTCCACAAATCGATCTGCTCACCTCTAAATGTTTGTGACCAGTGACTTTCATTGAGGCTTCTAACTTCATGAACAATCCCTTTTGTTATTATGGAACATGATTACAAAATGTATCACATAGCACGTAATAGATGTCTGTTATTTGTGGGAAAATTAACAGCAAGTGTGCAGTTCTTCTGCAATACCAATTAAGGAGAACCTGTCACAATGAAAATGCAGTCCTATCTGCAGGCACGATGTTATAGAGCAGGTGAAGTGGAGTAGATTTTTATATACTGTAGTTTTGTGAGACAAGATTCAGTATAGCCTGTTTTAATAATTTAAACCTTTGCTCTTTCTGAGATTTTTAGCTCAGTAGGCGCTCCTCTCAATGAGTGACAGCTACCTCTGTATACACACTTATACAATGAAATCTGTCAGTCACTGATGGGACCACCCACCGGACTGAAAACCCCTGAAAGGGCAGAGAATTAAATGATGGAAACACAAGTTGTACTGAATCTTTTCTCACAAAACTATATATCAATCCACTCAGTTCCTCTTGCTCTATGACATGAGACCAGTGGATTGGACAGCATTTTCATGGTGACAGGTTCCCTTTAAGGCTAGAGCTACACAGAAATGTGTAGCGCAAAATTAAGATGATGTGGCGCCCCTGAGGGTTCAGTCACCACAGAGGTACTGCACCTCCTCCTGAGGTGTGGTACCCCACCATTCATTTAAGGTGGGGACACCTGACCACGCTCCAACACCTGCATCCCACACAACACAGTAGTGTAGCAAAGCACCCTTTGGTGGCTCGCTGCTTGGAACACAAAGCGTGCTGGGAGGCGGGTGGAGTTTAGTTGGCACCAAAAGAGCGGGAAGAGTTTAGGATTTAGTCACTCTGACTAGGGCAGTCTGTGAGGGAAGATCCCCTGAGTGGGATGGATGAAGGAAGTGCTGCAGCTGACCTCAGTGACCTGGGTCCGCTGGCACAGGAGAGGAACATTGACGGAAACCCTGACTCTCTCCATAAGAAGGAAGGATTAGTACGGAACGTAAGGAGGAGAGGAGAACTAAGGATTAGGGTTAGAGCAGAGCCCTTCCTCAAGTTCTAAGCACATGGCCGGCGTCCGGTCCCCGAGGTTGTATGGATACTAATGGTCCTGCAACAGACCCCGGAAGAATAGAAGTTGTCACCACTTTATTCCCACACAAGACTTGGGGGCACAACAGCAATGCAAGTGAGCCGGGACAAAGTAGCAAGGAGTCCCCGAAGCAGACTACAGCTGTCTGCCGTACAAGTAGAGTTCTAAGAACATCTGAAAGGAGGAACTCCAGTGTAACTCAGTACTGTGAGTACTTCAGATAGGCGCTAGAAGGAAGACATTCAGAAAAGGCACATATGTTGGCGGAGTGTTGGAACGGAGTACTTCATCTTGCCTGGAGGTTGACTGAGCTCCTGACCTGGAGGACACAGCATGGATGTGGGCACCTGTATGCACAACAGACTGTGAGTAAAGCTTTGGAACTACATGCCCTGGTGTCTTCCGCTTATTCCTGCCCCAACCCACTCAGCACTGCTACATATTTGTGCTGAACACTGCACCATTACGCTCTCCTCACTTGCTCTCCATCTACACTGCCCTGGGACTACAGCCCTACCTGTGGAGGGCCACAACATCATTGCTGCACCACACCATCTGTCCCAGAGGATCTGTCTGCAGCGTCGGCTTAACATCTTCATTGCCGAACACCACAGGTAGCGTCACGAATCATTCACTAATAAACTTTAATCATCATCCGCACACTCAAGATTCCCCTTTTACAATGGACGCCCAGAGCCACGGACCGGGTCACCGCTGCCTTGACATCTCCCATTGAAATCAACGGGCCCGGCTCCGAGTACCCGGCTGCCCTGAGAGGGCGACCCAATGACATTGCAACATCACATTTAATACCTACCATGCCTGTAACACATAGTTGTAAATGTTTGCAAGTGTGCTAAATTTTTCCTATATGATCATAAGTTACATGTGACTCACTTGCCATAGACTTTAATGCAAATCGCATCTGATTGCTACTTGCATGCACTTTGTCTGCGATTTGAATGTTTTTTATACAGCAAAATTGCAGCTCTAAAAGAATTGCATGACAGCAAACTGTAAACAATTTCCACTAATAGTTTGTGTCAAATGACTTGCTTGAAAATTGATGTCGTATGACAAATGTTGTCGTGTAGCCCCAGCCTAATGTTTGAATGTGTTAGGTTGCATGGGGAGAGACACTTTACTACTTTCTATTCTGTCCCTCTCTGAACCTTTCATTCTTTACTAGGGTATCTGAAACATAACATTATTAAACTTCTGTATTTTGTAGAACTTTTTGATTCCGCAATAAAAAGCATATAAAACATTAACGTAACATATGTAGCCCATGTAAACACTTCAGAAGCGATTGTAATTTTTTTCTTTTCTGTAAGGGAATGAGATTTTAAAGGGGTTATCAACTACTGGAAAACTCTTGCTTATTCAATTCAGGACCTCAATTAAATTTAATATAGTGAAAACTCACCTTGCAAAGTGGCACTGTTCCTGTGATGTTCCCAGACAGTGATGTAACATTGTAGGGCCATGTGCAGACTGCACCCAAGGAGTGGCCACTGCTTAGCTGTTTCATCTGATAGAATGTCCATCCTGACAGAACACTGATTGAATGCAACCAAATAGCTGTCATTCAAATGTTAAAAAGGGAAAATTCAGCAATACTGGAAAACCTCCTAAAGAAATACAGTATATGCACTGCAGCCATTGGAAATCATGGTGCTCAACTTGGAAAAGTAGTAAGATCTCAAATGTAGAAAACACAAGTAAATTGGCATTCACCATCCATAAAATATTACTTTATTGCAACAGTATTAAAACATAAATGGGAGGACGCGTGGAGCATCCTGGACAACTGGCTGGGACCTGTAGAAGAATAGTGTCACGCGAAATGGACATTGTCCAAGAATCTCCCTGCTTCCTCCTGTTTATGTTTTAATGCTGTAGCAATACAGGAAATTTTTATGAATGGTGAGTGCCACTTGTGTTTCCTACATTTAAAAACAGTGGCCATGCATTTCTCAACAACATTTACAACACTCTCTGGAAACAGCGGCGCTAGCATCACAGGAAAAGCATCACTCTGGGAAGTGAGCATCCGTTATTTTAACTGGGATCTGAAATTGATTAAACAGGAGTTGTCCAGTAGTGGACAATGACTTTAAATCTGCTATCTTGAATGACAAAAATATTATAATGCTCACAATAGAATGATTAGCGGCACAACTAGTCTAAAGAAACCAACACCCCCTTGACTAGTATGAAAATAATTGACATATTGGAAACAGATTTTAACATTAATGTTTGCCAAACAACGCAATGACATATACTGTACAAAGGGCTTGTTGAGCAGGGTGTTATCATAATACTAAACATATGGTGGAGGTTTGGGAGCATGGGGGCCTATCTTTAAGACAGTAAAGAAATCAAAGAAATGTAGCCTAACCTCATTTTATAATGTTTGTACATGAAAACTGATGATGTGGTTTAATCTTAATATAAGACACAACTATCGTATTCCTGAGACATTCTCATAAAGTAAAGAAAAATGTTCTTCATCCAGTCTGACCTATGTTCTTGAGAAGTTGGTAAAAAAAAGAAAATTGATCTTTTATAGTGGAAATATCAATCACTATTATTTATAGCCTCCCATGGATCACTTCCATAACATAGTAAATGTAAATCAGATAGACATCATTTCTGGAATGCCCAAAAGAGCCTTTTACTTCCCGATTAGAATCGAAAATGTCCTTCTAAATGCACCCATAATATGTAAAGTTACTCTATCTCGACTCTAAATAAGCCAGATATGAAATACATACAAAGTAAGGCAGATGAAGAACAGGTCAGGTGAGACTATCGGGCGCAGAAATCAATCCTAAACAGCTATTTATATTAATGCAAAAAAGGTACACAGTTCTCTGGCATGATATATACAGCAGAGGGAGATAGCGGAGTCCCACCAGTGAGAATAAGAGCCTGCGATTCTTGATAGGCAAAGTCACACGTGTGAGATAAAAAGCTGTGGAAATAATGTATGTCCCCTGCATGTATTCTCTACTGGATATTCTTTAGATTTTTAGATGACAGCCAGAAAACACTTATTCAAGGTTAGGTATTGCACTATATGCTTGTAGTAATGATTTCTTTACAAGCTAGAGATTGTGTCTATGAATGTACGCTACCCTCTGTTTCCCAGGAAAGCTTACAACTATTATTTCCGTCTTTTCTTGTCCATATGTTTATCGGTGTTCATAGTGTCAGTAATTTCATTTTAATAACCTACGTGTCTACTAACCTAAAGGAACACTACTAGATTTCTTTGTGGATAGGGGGTTTTATGGCATGGATTAAAAATTAAAACAATCTATTACGACTGAAGTTTCAAATTCAATTTTGTTAACGATTGATAGATTTTAAAATGCGACGACATGGATTCTCCTTGCACTCCTGAATCTATCAAGATTCCATGTTGCTCTTAAATAGTCTCTATATATTATGCACAATGTATTAAATAAGACACGTGGCCCTCATTAGTCTGAGTTATATATATGTAAGTTTGCCCACTGACAAAGACATGAACAGTCTATAATTTCAGGAGTAGGTTAATTTTAACATTGAGAGATAGAATATCAAAAATAAAATCCAGAAAATCACATTGTATACATTATATAAATTTATTTGCATTTTGCAGTGAGGAAATAAGTATTTGATCCCCTACCAACCATTAAGAGTTTTGGCTCCTACAGACAAGTTAGACGCTCCTAATCAACTCATCATTACCTGCATTAAAGACAGTGTTAGGGTCCTGACAGCGTCGGCGTACAGCCTCCGCTAAGCAGGGACTCACCCGCACCATAGGGACCCCTGGGGACAAGAACAGCTGGAAAATAAAGATGCACAGGACCTGAATGTAGAAGTTTAGCAAGCCGGCATAGGACCTATGGTCTTGTGAACGGTCATGTGACAGCAAGGGGCGGGGCTTAGCATCCTGCTTTCAGAGAAGGTAGAAAACTCAGAGTCAGGCAAAGCAGAGGTCAAGCACAATACAGGCAAGCGAGGTACATGAGGGATAAACAGACGGAAGGTCAGACAAAGCCAAAGGTCATACACAAGATATCAGTACAGTACCAGGGATGAGACAGAACGGATAGTCAGGGCCAAGCAGAGATCAAAACCAAACAGACGTAGAAGGTACCAGGCAGAATCTAAAGCAATATCCAGAGAACAGACCGAGTCATACACAGAGAATCATACAACCAGAACATAGCACTAATACACTCAGGGGTCACAACACAATGCCAAGGGCGAAAGTATAACTGACGGGGGATGGGAGCTTCCTGAGGCTATAAGAAGCCTCCCCAGAACCAATGAGAGGCCACCATAATAGGTCCCAGGTGTGCAGGTGAGAGTCTGCACTGAGATCAGAACATTAACCCCAGAAGTGCCGGTCACCCAGCACTGGTATCATGACAGACAGCTGTCTTACATAGTCACTTTATAAAAGACTCCTGTCCACAGACTCAATTAGTCAGTCAGACTCTAACCTCTACAACATGGGCATGACCAAGGAGCTTTATAAGGATGTCAGGGACAAGATCATAGACCTGCAAAATACTGGAATGGGCTACAAAATCATAAGTAAGACGCTGGATGAGAAGGAGATAACTGTTGGTGCAATAGTAAGAAAATTGAAGAAATACAAAATGACTGCCAATCGACATCAATCTGGGGCACCATGCAAAATCTCACCTCATGGGCTATCCTTGATCATGAGGAAGGTGAGTGATCAGCCTAAAACTACATGGGGGAAACTTGTTAATGATCTCAAAGCAGCTGGGACCACAGTGCCCGCAAGTTCCCCTGCTAAAGAAGGCACATGTGCAGGCCCGTCTGAAGTTTGCCAGTGAACATCTTGATGATTTTGTGAGTGATTGGGAGAAGGTGTTGTGGTCAGATGAGACAAAAATTGAGATATTTGGTATTAACTCAACTCTCCGTGTTTGGAGGAAGAGAAATGCTACCTACTGTATGACCCAAAGAACACCATCCCCATTGTTAAGCATGGAGGTGGAAAGATTATGTTTTGGGGGTGTTTTTCTGCTAAGAGCACAGGACTACTTCACCGCATCATTGGGAGGATGGATTTAGCCATGTACCGTAAAATCCTCCTTCCCTCTGCCAGGACATTAAAAATGGGTTGTAGCTGGGTCTTCCAGCAAACAGTGACCCAAAACATACAGCCAAGGCAACAAAGGAGTGGCTCAAAAAGAAGCACATAAAGGTCATGGAGTGGCCTAATCCCATCAAAAACTTATGGAGGGAGTTAAAGCTCCAAGTTGTCAAGAGACAGCCTGAAAATCTTCATGATTTAGAGATGATCTGCACAGAGCAGTGACCAAAATTCCTCCTGACATGTGCGCAAACCTCAGCATCAACTACAAAAAACATCTGACTGCTGCGCTTACTTAATTCTTGTTTGCCAGAGGGATCAAATACTTATTTCTCCCTGTAAAATGCAAATAAATTTATACAATTTATACAATGTGATTTTCTGGATTTTATTACTGATATTCTATCTCTCAGTGTTAAAATTAATCTACCCTTAAAATTTTAGACTGTTCATGTCTTTGTCAGTGGGCAAGCTTACAAAATCAGATAGGCAACTCCATATAATCTGAGCTTTATATTAAACTAGTAGAATACCCATGGCTTCGCTAACGGAAAATATGTTAAATTGTTGGTTATGGTAGCTATAGTAAAATTTTCAGTGTCACCCTGAAATTGACATTTTCAGAGTGCTACAGTAAATTTTTTTTCTACTTTAAATTTTTATTATTTTGTCATTTTACTAATTTGTCAGTCACAACTGTTGTTTTCCCCTCAGTACTTTTACTTTCACCTTCACATTTCTCCATTATATGTATAGGGCCTAACTTCAGGAGCCCCATCTCATGATGGGGGGGCGCTAGCGAGATTTAACGTGTGCAGTATTCACCCAAATCGGGGGAGAACTGTGGATTTGTATAGAGCGGGCTTCTACAGATTTTGAGTTTTATATATAGATAAGAAACACATTAATTAAAAAAACTAATACAGAGGATCATTATATACTAAGTATTTATTTGCTGCAGAATCAACATGCAAACTTTTTAATACAATTGGTCCAAAATAGAAAAAGAGAAGAAAGATAAAATTTATAACATGAAACATATTTTTCATAATTTTTCAAGTCAACACAAAAGTCTCCTACCAGGTAACCTCTATTTTAACCTCATTACTTGCAAACTAGTAAAGAAGAAGGGGTGCTTTCGACCATGGTCCAGCCACAAACAGAGCTTTTTTTAGCACCATGCTTGTCAAAAGTTGAAAAATTGGGCATTGTGTATCAGAAAAAGGCATGGTCAACAGCTTTTAGACTGATTTATGAAGCTTTATGTGAGAAAATGACACAAATTTTGGCATAAATCTGTCACCTGCTCATGGCTGGTAAACAAATAATTTAACCAATATTGAGTAATCAAAAATTAACCAAACTTAACATAGATATATGTTTTTTAATTATTATGGGGGCATTTACGGCAAAGATGTTTTATTTTTAGATAGGGATATGAAATATCAGTTTTCATAAATCTGTACCATGTTTTTGTTTAATTTACAGATGATATAGCTATATGTTGGCATGACGCTGCATGATGAGTTGTATGTTTTAATAAAATTATTTTTGGGTACAAAAAAATCATTATTTTATTTGGCTGGGAAAATTAATAAATCTAATTCTGACTTTTTTTTTGTATTTTTAACCCTTTTGCTCCAGAACCTGTTTTTGCCTTCGTTACTGGGCCAATTTTTTCAATTCTGACCAGTGTCAATTTATGAGGTCATAACTTTAGAACGCTTCAATGGATCCTGCTGATTCTGACATTTTTTTCTGGTGACATATTATACTTCATGATAGTGGTAAAATTTCTTAGATATGACTTGTGCTTATTTGTTAAAAAAAAATCGAAATTTGGGGAAAATTTAGAAAATTTTGCAATTTTCAAACTTTTAATTTTTATGTCCTTAAATCAGAGAGTTATATCGCACAAAATAGTTAATAAATAACATTTCCCACATGTCTACTTTACATCTGCACAATTTTGGAAACATAATTTTTTTTGTTAGGAAGTTATAAGGGTTAAAAGTTGACCAGCGATTTCTCATTTTAACAACAAAATTTACAAAACCATTTTTTTAGGGACCACCTCACATTTGAAGTGAGTTTGGGGGGTCAATATGACAGAAAATACCCAAAAGTGACACCATTATAAAAACTGCACCCCTCAATGTACTCAAAATCACATTCACCTTCACCTTCAGGTGCATTAACCTTTTCACAAACATTTTAATTCAGAGCCAATTTTTTTTATTTTCACAAGTGTAAAAAGAGAAAATGAACCACAAAATTTTTTGTGCAATTTCTCCCAAATACGCCAATACACCGTATGTGGGGCTAAACTACTGTTTGGGGACACGGCAGAACTCAGAAGGGAAGGAGCGCCGTTTGACTTTTTCAATGAAGAATTGGCTGGAATTGAGATCGGACACCATGTCACATTTGGAAAGCCCCTGATGTTCCTAAACAGTGGAAACCCCCCACAAATGACACCATTTTGGAAACTAGACCCCTTAAGGAACTTATCTAGATGTGTGGTGAGCACTTTGAACCCCCAAGTGCTTCACAGAACCTTATAACGTCGAGCCATGAAAATAAAAAATCATATTTTTTCCACAAAAATGATCTTTTCGCCCCAAAATCTTTATTTTTCTAAGGGTAACAGGAGAAATTGGACCCCAAAAGTTGTTGTCCAATTTGTCCTGAGTACGCTGGTACCCCATATGTGGGAGAAAACTACTGTTTGGGCACACGGTGGGGCTCGGAAGGGAAGTAGTGACGTTCTGGAATGCAGACTTTGATGGAATGGTCTGCGGGTGTCATGTTGCGTTTACAGCAGAGCCCCTAATGTGCCTAAACAGTGGAAGCCCCAATTCAAATTCCAACCCTAACCCCAACACACCCCTAACCCTAATCCCAACCCTAACCATAACCCTAACCACAAACCTAACACCAACACACCCCTAACCCTAATTCCAACCATAACCCTAACCACAACCCTAAACCCAACACACCCCTAACCCTAACCCAAACCCTAACCCTAGCCCTAGACCTAGCCCTCACCCTAACCCTAGCCCAACCCTAACCTGCGTACCTGCTTTTTTTTCTTTGCTTTTTTTGTGACAAGATCGCTGCCTGGCACAGCTGTTGCCAGCAGCGCTTGTCACACTGATTCTCCTCTGAACCCTGCAATCTGACTCATAGTAACGCCACTTCTCCTCTGATCTCACACTGACAGGAGATCAGAGGAGAAGCAGCGTTACTGTGTGACAAGATCGCTGCCTGGCACATAGTAATGCCACTTCTCCTCTGATCTCACACTGACAGGAGATCAGAGGAGAAGCAGCATTACTCTGTGACAAGATCGCTGCCTGGCACATAGTAACACCACTTCTCTGATCTGCACTGACAGGAGATCAGAGGAGAAGCAGCATTACTGTGTGACAAGATCGCTGCCTGGCACATAGTAATGCCACTTCTGTCAGTGCAGATCAGAGAAGTGGCATTACTATGTGCCAGGCAGCGATCTTGTCACACAGTAATGCTGCTTCTCCTCTGATCTCCTGTCAGTGTGAGATCAGGGGAGAAGTGGCATTACTATGTGCCAGGCAGCGATCTTGTCACACAGTAATGCTGTTTCTCTTCTGTTCTCCTGTCAGTGTGAGATCAGAGAAGTCACGTTACTATGAGTCTGATCGCTGGGAAACAACAAGCTTTCCCAGCGAGCTCTCTCATTGGCTGCTGTGATAATGACGTCATCAGGACCTGAACCAATTAGGTCTCGATGAGGTCGGGGGTCGCAGCAATCATTGTGCACTGGGATCCCTGCATTATAAGGTATGTGGGGGTCCCAGGGGGCACAAAACCACCGACAGTAGATAAACGTCGGCGCTGCACAAAGCCCAGCAATCGCTGACGTACAGTTGTGGCCAAAAGTATTGACACCCCTGCAATTTTGTCAGATAATACTCAGTTTCTTCCTGAAAATGATTGCAAACACAAATTATTTGGTATTATTATCTTCATTTAATTTGTCTTATATGAAAAAACACAAAAAGAATTGTCTTACAGCCAAATTGGATATAATTCCACACCAAACATAAAAAAGAGGGTGGACAAAAGTATTGGCACAGTTCGAAAAATCAAGTGATGCTTCTCTAATTTGTGTAATTAAAAGCACCTGTATCTTACCTGTGGCACCTAACAGGTGTTGGCAATAACTAAATCACACTTGCAGCCAGTTGACATGGATTAAAGTTGACTCAACCGCTGTCCTGTGTCCTTGTGTGTACCACATTGAGCATGGAGAAAAGAAAGAAGGCCAAAGAACTGCCTGAGGACTTGAGAAACCAAATTGTGAGGAAGCATGAGCAATCTCAAGGCTACAAGTCCATCTCCAAAGACCTGAATGTTCCTGTGTCTACCTTACGCAGTGTCATCAAGAAGTTTAAAGCCCCTGGCACTGTGGCTACACTCCCTAGATATGGACGGAAAAGAAAAATTGACAAGAGATTTCAACGCAAGATTGTGCGGATGTTGGATAAAGAACCTCTACTAACATCCAAACAAGTTCAAGCTGCCCTGCAGTCCAAGGGTACAACATTGTCAACCCATACTATCCGTCGGCGTCTGAATGAAAAGGGACTGAATGGTAGGAGACCGAGGAAGACACCACTTCTTACCCCGAGACATAAAAAAGCCAGGCTGAAGTTTGCCAAAACTTACATGAAAAAGCCTAAAACATTTTGGAAGAATGTTCTCTGGTCAGATGAGACAAAAGTAGAGCTTTTTGGGCAAAGGCATCAACATAGAGTTTACAGGAGAAAAAAAGAGGCATTCAAAGAAAAAAGCACGGTCCCTACAGTCAAACATGGCGGAGGTTCCCTGATGTTTTGGGGTTGCTTTGCTGCCTCTGGCACTGGACTGCTTGACCATATGCATGGCATTATGAAGTCTGAAGACTGCCAACAAATTTTGCAGCATAATGTAGGGCCCAGTGTGAGAAAGCTGGGTCTCCCTCAGAGGTCATGGGTCTTCCAGCAGGACAATGACCCAAATCACACTTCAAAAAGAACTAGAAAATGGTTTGAGAGAAAGCACTGGAGACTTCTAAGGTGTCCAGCAATGAGTCCAGACCGAATCCCATAGAACACCTGTGGAGAGATCTAAAAATGGCAGTTTGGAGAAGGTACCCTTCTAATATCAGGGACCTTGAGCAGTTTGCCAAAGAAGAATGGTCTAAAATTCCAGCAGAGCATTGTAAGAAACTCATTGATGGTTACCGGAAGCGGTTGGTCGCAGTTATTTTGGCTAAAGGTTGTGCAACCAAGTATTAGGCTGAGGGTGCTAATACTTTTGTCTGGCCCATTTTTGGAGTTTTGTGTGAAATGATCAATGTTTTGCTTTTTGCTTCATTCTCTTTTGTGTTTTTTCATTTAAGACAAATTAAATGAAGATAATAATACCAAAGAATTTGTGTTTGCAATCATTTTCAGGAAGAAACTGAGTATTTTCTGACAGAATTGCAGGGGTGTCAATACTTTTGGCCACAACTGTATATCTACCGTTAGCGGTCAGGAAGCGGTTAATGATGCTGCTTACAGTCCTGTTTAAAGTAGGTTATATTTATTATACTGGTTATTTTGACCACATACATGTTTAATTTTTAACAGTTTAGCTAAATTAAGTTTCTTTTTATTGAAAAAAGGTTGCTTCTTGGCTTTGCTTTAAACACTTTTTTTAAATAAACTTTATTTTTTAGTCCTATTAGGTAATTTCACATTGCGATTTTATGACCACTTATATAATAATTTAGTATACTCAATAGAACAAAACATTTTTACTAGAGATGTGCAAATTTATTAGTGTAAAATTGAAATGAAACAAAGAGTGAAAAATTTAAGGGGGTCAGAATACTTTCCGTACCCACTGTATATATATATATATATATATAGTGAGGTAGCGCTGTCATTTACTTGGGGAATTCTCACTTGGCAGCGAACAAAACACATCCGGCATGGGTTTTCCATCAAACATAGCAGTCCATGGTCCATGCGGTTTATTATGCAGCATAAACTGATAGAAGCAATCAACAAAACTTCACATAAACAGCAGAGCACCCGTTATAGCTTCCCACTGTAAACCCAGTGTTCACACAGATTGCTCTACGTCCAGCATACAGGCTCTCTTAGCCTCATTTATCTCACCCATGTCAGGGTTTTCACATGGTTCCTTCATTCAGGCTGCAGACGTCCATATCCCTCCAGGGAACTCTCAAGCTCTGGCAGCCATTACACACACAGCCACACACAGGCTGTTAGCCAGGAGACAATCCTGCGCGTGGGACCTTCTGCTCTGGACAACCAGGTCCCTGCATTCACCCCTTGTGACTCACTCTGGCCACATTATATCTCTCATAGCCATGCCCACTGGGTCACATGACTCTGACCTCATCACAGGTCCTTCAGGCATTTTCACACTCTTTACAACCGTGCTTTAAACACACCCCCTGGTTTGTAGGTAACCAGGCCCCCCCAACTCTCTAGTTACCTGGAGACTTCTCCCTCTCATTTTAAATCAGCATCTCAGCAAAGACCTTGCTGATCACACACACATAAGTCTCCATCTCAAAGCCACCCACTTTGAGATACCTAACGGCCATTCAATATTCTGCCATTCATCCTTTTTCCTGGAACCTTCACACAACGCCCTCTAGCGGACACAGTAGTTACTACACCACTATATATATATATATATATATATATATATATATACACACATACAGGTGCATCTCACAAAATTAGAATATCATCAAAAAGTTAATTTATTTTAGTTCTTCAATACAAAAAGTGAAAATAATATATTATATAGAGTCATTACAAACAGAGGGATGTATTTCAAGTGTTAATTTCTGTTAATGTTGATGATTATGGCTTACAGACAATAAAAAACTCAAAGTCATTATCTCAGTAAATTAGAATACTTTATAACACCAGCTTGAAAAATGATTATAAATCCAAAATGTTGTCCTACTGAAATGTATATTCAGTAAATGCACTGAATACTTGGTCAGGGCTCCTTTGGCATCAATTACACCATCTATGCGGTGTGGCATGGAGGTGATAAGTCTGTTGCACTGCTGAGTTGTTATGGAAGCCCAGTTTGCTTTGATATCAGCCTTCAGCTCATCTGCATTTTTTGGTCTGGTGTCTCTCATCTTAATCTTGACAATACCCCATAGATTCTCTATGGGGTTAAGGTTAAACAAGTTTGCTGACCAATCAAGCACCGTGGTGCTGTTGTTTTTAAACCAGGAATTGGTACTTTTGGCAGTATGGACAGGTGACAATTCCTGCTGGAGAATGAAATTTCCATCTCCAATAAATTTTTCAGCAGAGGGAAACATGAAGTTCTCTAAAATTTCCTGGTAGACGGTTGTGCTGACTTTGGTCTTGATAAAACACAGCCTACTTATATCAGCAGATGACATGGCTCACAAAACCATCATTGATTGTGGACACTTCACACTAGGCCTTGGAAATCAAGGTCCCAGAGTCTGGAGGAAGATTGGATAGACAGACAATCCAAACTGCTTAGGGTCTAGTGTGAAGTTTCCTCAATCAGTGATGGTTTGGGAGCTATGTAATTTGCTGGTGTAGGTCCACTGTGTTTTATCAAGACCAAAGTTAGAGCAGCCGTCTACCAGGAAATTTTAGAGCACTTCATGCTTCCCTCTGCCAACAAGCTTTTTGGAGATGGAAAGTTCATTCTCCAGCAGTGAGCACAACCCCCTATCTGGGCACATTGGGCACTCAGACCATCCTCATGGAGTCTGTTTCTAACCCTTTGTGCAGACACATGCACTTTTGTGACCTGCTGTAGGTAATTTTGCAGGGCTCTGGCAGTGCTCCTCCTGTTCCTCCTTGCACAAAAGGCTATGGTAGCGGTCCTGCGGCTGAGTTGTTGCCCTCCTATGGCCCCCTACACATCTCCTGGTGTACTGGCCTGTCTCCTGGTAGCGCATCCAGCCTCTGGACACTATGCTGACAGACACAGCAAACCTTCTCACCACAGCTCGCATTGATGTGCCATCCTGGATGAGCAGCACTACCTGAGCCACTTGTGTGGGTTGTAGAGTCCGTCTCATGCTACCACGAGTGTGAAAGCATGACCAACATTCAAATGTGACCAAAACATCAGCCAGAAAGCATTGGTACTGAGATGTGGTCTGTGGTCCCCACCTGCAGAAACACTCCTTTATTGAGGATGTCTTGATAATTACCTATAATTTCCATCGGTTGTCTATTCCATTTACACACCAGCATGTGTATATTGCACCAACATATTCCACAGCGCTTTACAGTTTAACAGTTTCAAAACACAAGTCATAAGTAACAACGTTAACAATACAATAATTAAAGCAAAATAAGACGACTCTGCTCGTGAGAGCTTACAATATACAATGAGGTGGGGGAGATACAAAGTACAGGTGTGTATTTACAATGGTGTCTTTACAATGATGGTCCAGCCATCTTGAGGGAGTGAGGGATGGAGATAGTGAATGGGCTACACATGAACACTTACACATAGAATGACTTTGATTAGTGAACGTGATTGGCCGCTCTGAACAAATGTGTTTTGAGGAAGCGCTTGAAACTATGCAAATTGTGGATAGTCCCAATTTCTTGGGGTAGAGCATTCCAAAGGATTGGCGCAGCACGGGAGAAGTCTTGGAGTCGGGAGTGGGAGGTACGGATTAGTGCAGAGGTTAGTCGAAAGTCGCTTGCAGAGCCCAGCGGTCGGTTAGGCTGATAGACAGAAATGAGGGAGGAGATGTAGGGGGGTGCTGCACTGTGGAGAGCTTTGTGGGTGAGAACAAGTACTTTGAATTGGATCTTATAATGAATGGGCAGCCAATGTAAGGACTGTTGAAGAGCGGACGTGTCCAAGTACCGATTAGCCAGATAGATGACCCTGGCTGCTGCATTAAGTATGGACTGGAGAGGGGATAGTCGAGTAACGGGGAGGCCAATTAGTAGAGCGCTGCAGTAATCCAGGCGGGAGTGGATCAATGCTACAGTGAGGGTTTTTGTTGTTTCCATGGTGAGAAAAGGGTGGATTTTAGAGATGTTCTTTAGGTGTAGGTGGCAAGAGCAGGCAAGAGATTGTATAAGGGATGTGAAGGAGAGATTGGTGTCAAACATAACACCCAGACAGCGCACCTGCTGCCAGGGTGTTACTGTGGTGCCACCCACGGAGAGGTAAATGTCAGATTTACGGAGGTTAGTAGACGGTGGGAGCAGAAGAAGTTCAGTTTTGGAGAGGTTGAGTTTCAGACACAGAGCGGACATGATGTTGGAGACTGCGGACAGACAGTCACTGGCGTTCTGTAGTACAGCAGGGGTAAGGTCGGAGAATGACATATATAGTTGTGTGTCATCTCATCAGCATAAAGTTGATACTGAAAGCAAAATCTGCTGATGGTCTGTCCAATTGGGGCTGTGAAGAGAGAGAAGAGAACCAGCAGAGAACAGTGTCCTTAATGCCTAGTGACTGGAGCCTAGAGAGTAGGAGATGGTGGTCAACAGTGTCGAAAACTGCAGATAGGTCAAGAAGAATGAGCAGAGAGTGGTCACCATTACGTTTTGCTGTCAGAAGGTCATTGGTCACTTTGATGAGTGCAGTTTCAGTCGAAAGTAGGGGGCGGAAGCCGGACTGTGAAGGGTCTAGAAGGGAATGAGTGGAGATGTAACGGGTAAGGTGGGAGCAAACTAGGAGCTCCAAAAGTTTAGAGATGAAGGGGAGATTGGAGACTGGTCTGTAGTTGTTTGTGCAGGATGGGTCGAGAGTTGGTTTCTTTAGTAATGGAGTAACAATGGCGTGATTGAAGGAGGATGGGAAAATACCCGAGGAGAGGGAGAGATTAAAGATTGCAGTTAGGTGAGTTGTGACGACTGGAGAGAGAGACTGGAGGAGATGTGAGGGAATGGGGTCGGTAGTGCATGTAGTCAGACGAGAAGAAGAGAGGAGTCTGGAGACTTCTTCTTCTGTGATGGGATCAAATGTGATGTCAAATTGATTGTCAATCAGTGTTGCTTCCTAAGTGGACAGTTTGCTTTCACAGAAGTTTGTTTTACTTGGAGTTATATTCTGTTGTTTAAGTGTTCCCTTTATTTTTTGAGCAGTGTATATACAGAGATATATTTATATTTAATGTGCTTCTGATTAGGTGGTCACCTGAAGCAAATCTTATTTAACAAAGGAAAGTATAAAGAACCCTGCTGTGGTGTTCACAATCCTCTTATCCTCTTGTATTAGGACAAGCTGGATGGCAAAACAAGTGCTAGTAATATAAATATTAGAGTTGAGCGACTTTTGGTTTTTTAGGGTCGCGTTTCGTTTCGTGAAACCCGACTTTTCCAAAAGTCAGGTCGAGCAAGATCGTCCGATTATAGGGAAAAGTCGGGGTCGTCCCGAAACACGAAACCCAATGTAAGTCAATGGGGAATAAAAGTCGGCAGTGAGAGGAGGACAGGAAACACACCTACAGTGCCCATTTGAATGCCAAAAGCATCAATTCTTCTTTCTTAATCTTGTCAACCTTAATTAACTTCATAATACAAGTTACGCACTGAAAAATGGGGGTTATTTGGCTACAAACTGTGGGGGGGGAGGGCTGGCTCCAGGTTTTCATGTGCCCTGGGCGAAAGAGCGCCCCTTTAACACATACCACAACTCATCATGCTCCGATACGGCAGAGAAATAGCGGTATAGTCCAATGAAAAATACCTCACTTTTTACATCTCATGACGAGGCCCATCTATTTCTCCATACAGAATCATTGGTCCCATATAATGTTTGAAACAGTATATGATGAGCTCCACATAATGCTACAGTATATGTTGGTCCCCATGGATGAAGCTCCACTGTCTTATGGGCCCAAATAATGCTCCAAACATAATGGGCCCCATTTCTAATGCTCTAGTGTATAATGGGCCCTGTAAATGCTGCTCCAGTGTCTGATGTCCACCTTTGGAATGTTCCAGTGTATGGTGGGCCCCATCTATCATTCTCCAGAGTATAGTGCTCCCCAAAAATTGCTGTCCCAACATTGAAAACAATCAAATAAGTCTCCTCGCTAGGGAATCCCTGTACTTGTCTGGACAGGTGCTGTAGCTTGCTTAACAGCTCGACAGCCGTTCTCACGCCCAGTATGGATTACACGTGATTGCACAAAGGTGAGAAAGGGTACCGTATCCCCAGATAACATGTATGGATAGCGTACACATTCAAAATATATGTCTCAGGAGGCAGGCTCAGACGGTGTTAGGCCCAGTATGGATTGCACGTGATTGCACAAAGGTTAGAAAGGGTACCGTATCCCCGGATAACATGTATGGATAGCGTACACATTCAAAATATATGTCTATACAGCATGAGGCAGGCTCAGACGGTGTTAGGCCCAGTATGGATTGCATGTGATTGCACAAAGGTTAGAAAGGGTACCGTATCACCGGATAACATGTATGGATAGCGTACACATTCAAAATATATGTCTATACAGCATGAGGCAGGCTCAGACGGTGTTAGGCCCAGTATGGATTGCACGTGATTGCACAAAGGTTAGAAAGGGTACCGTATCACCGGATAACATGTATGGATAGCGTACACATTCAAAATATATGTCTATACAGCATGAGGCAGGCTCAGACGGTGTTAGGCCCAGTATGGATTGCACGTGATTGCACAAAGGTTAGAAAGGGTACCGTATCACCGGATAACATGTATGGATAGCGTACACATTCAAAATATATGTCTATACATCAGGAGGCAGGCTCAGATGGTGTCAGGCACAGTATGGATTTGACGGCCCAGATTACACAGCGGAGGAGCAGGGAGAGGTAAAGATTGCAAATGCTGGGGCCCTGCCCAAGCAAGGGGGGCCCACTTGTGGGCGTCGGTACTGGCACTGGGCCCTTCATAGTACAGCGGTGTGTCTGACGGCGGGTGTGCACCACCACCGTCAGAGACACTTGATTGCACTATGAGGGACCCTGTGCCAGTGCCCGTGCCCAAGAGTCGGCCTACCCACCTGTCCAGGGCAACGGCACTCGCACGGTGTCGTGCGCTAGGTGGTGACCCCGGCCATGGGGGGGGAGGCAGCACAGTTAGGGAGTTTTAGAAAGTGGCATATGTTGATGTTGGACATTCAGCTGATGCAAAAGGCGAAATAGGTGAAGTACCAGGAAGAGGTGGACCAAAGCAAGCCATTTTTCTGTCACCCTATGTGTCATCAGGGGAAGGTGGGACGAAATCCTTGGAAACCCATGAGTGGTTCATTTTAATGAAGGTTAGATCATCCACATTTTGGGTTGACAGACGGGTCCTTTTTTCTGTCAGGATTGATCCAACTGCACTGAAGACTCTTTCCGATAGCACACTTGCAGCTGGGCAAGCGAGCTCCTGTAAGGCATATTGGGCCAATTCAGGCCAGGTGTCCAGTTTAGCGGCCCAATAGTCAAAGGGGAATGACCTGTGTGGGAGAACATCGATATGGGAGGAAAAGTAGTTTGTAACCATAGTTTACAACTGCTGTCTCCTGTCACTTTCCATCGATGCAGTATTACCAGTTGTGTGAGCGGTATTTGAAAAATCAGTCCACAACATTGTCATGAAACCCCTGTCTCCAACGCCACTTCTGCTGTGTGCACCACGAACACCTCTGCCAAGCTGCCCCCGGCCCGTACGGCTCGTGTGAGAACCATCACCGCTGCTGTGTGCTGGGAATGCCTCAAGCAACCGATTTACCAGAGTTGCTTGTTTATTAGCCAATATTAGGTCAAGGTTCTCCTGTGGCATGATGTTTTGTAATTTGCCTTTATAGCGTGGATCCAGGATGCTGGCCAACCAGTAGTCGTCATCGTTCATCATTTTGGCAATGCGGGGGTCCCTTTTTAGGATCCGCAAGGCATAATCTGACATGTGGGCCAATGTTCCCGGTGTCAATGATGCACTGCGAGTGCTGGGTGGAGGAGCACTTTCTGGCAAATCCACATCCCTCCAGTCACGCACAAACCCTGTACCAGACCTTGCCACGCCAACATTTTCACTTGCCCCACGAGATGCATCCTCCTCCCCTAAGTAATCATCCCCATCATCATCCTCCTCCTCTTCTTCCTCCACCTCGTCCAGGAGAGGTCCCTGAGCAGACAATGGCTGAATGTCATCAAGGATTCCCTCCTCCTCTTCCTCCTCATCAACATTGGCTGCAGACGCCTGCTCCTTAAGGTGCGTCAAAGTTTGCAGACGCATAAGTGGGATGCTCATGCTTAGGATGGCGTCGTCTGCGCTTACCAGCCGTGTGCATTCCTCAAAACACTGAAGGACTTTACAAAGGTCTTTCAGCTTCGACCACTGCACACCTGTCAACTCCATGTCTGCTCTCAAAGTGCCTGGCCGTGTATCCTCCCACAAATGCATTATGGCCTGCCTCTGCTCGCACAGCCGCTCCACCATGTGCAGGGTGGAGTTCCACCTTGTTGCAATGTCGATAATGAGGCGGTGGTTGGGAAGGTGGAGCAATCGCTGCAGCTTCTGCATACGAACAGAGTGTACAGGCGACCGGCGGATGTGCGCGCACAGTCTTCGCACCTTCTGGAGCAGGGCTGTTAACTCCGGATAATTTTTGAGGAAGCACTGCACCACCAGGTTCAAGGTGTGAGCCAAGCAAGGTATGTGGCTGAGTTTTGAAAGGGCTATGGCTGCCACAAAATTACGGCCGTTATCACTAACTACATTGCCTGCCTCAAGATGTACACTGCCCAGCCATGACTCAGTTTGTCGCTTCAAGTACTCGGCCTGCACCTCGGCGGTATGTCTGTCGCCCAAACACATCATCTGCAACACAGCCTGCTGACGCTTTCCACTAGCTGCTCGATAGGGGGACACATCGTGTGCAACAGTGGCAGCTGCAGATGGAGTGCTCGTACGACTGCGCTCTGCGGACGAGCTTTCGCTTCTGGAGGAGGAGGAGGAGGAGGAGGAGGGTGGAATGCCTACAGCCAACTGTTTCCTATACCATGGGCTAGGCAGCACTGTCCCACCACCGCTGTCCCCTATGGACCCTGCATCCACCACATTAACCCAGTGCGCAGTGATGGACACGTAACGGCCCTGGCCATGCCGACTGGACCATGCATCAGTTGTGAGGTGCACCTTTCCGCTCACTGACTGCTTGAGTGCATGGACAATGCGGTTTTTCACATGATGGTGGAGGGCTGGGATGGCTTTGCGAGAGAAGAAGTGGCGACTGGGTAGGTCATAGCGTGGTACTGCATAGGCCATGAGTTCGCGGAAAGCTGTGCTTTCCACCAACCGAAAGGGCATCATCTCAAACGAGATTAGTTTGGCAATGTGGGCGTTCAAACCCAGTGTACGCGGATGAGAGACTTAGTCCTTTTTTGACCTACTCATAGTGTCTGGGAGGGTGAGCTGGACTTGAGAGCTGCATATGGTGGAAGTAGCGGTGGACAGGGCGGACTGAGAGAGGGTTGATGATGGTGATGGAGTTGGTGTTCTTTCTGATGGCCTAGAATCAGTCTTTCGTTGATATAACAGTGGGATTCCCTGACTGCTGTGGCCTTGCAACGACACCTCAACATTTGCTGCTGTGCTAACCGGTGGGCTTACAGTGGGGGAAACAATGTAGCGTTGATGACTACCTTCGTTGTGATCAGTTGCACATGTGGCACTTGAGGTTTGGTGTTGTGTCCACGCTTGCAAGTGCATGCTGGTTAAATGTCTAAGCATGCAACTGGTATTCAAATTTTTCAGATTTTTCCCTCGGCTAAAGGTCTTTGCGCACTTCTTACAGATAACCTTGGCCTGATCATGAGGATTTTGTTCAAAAAAGTGCCACACTGCACTCTTCTTACTTTGGCAGACATTTTGCGGCCTAGCACGCTGTGATCTTTTGACCCTCTGGACAAGCTGTCCAGCAACTCTTTTGATGTTTGGAACCTGTCTTTGGAGTGCTCCGGGCCTGCCAGATAACAGCTGCTGCGATGTCGATGTCTGCTGTGGATGCTCCTCATCTGAGCTATTGGAAGCAGCACCCTCTTCCCCCAATGGATGCCAATCTGGGTCAACAACTGGGTCATCCATCACCTCCTCTTCTATGTCATGTGCACCTTCCTCTGTGTCACCGTGTATGGTGGTATAGTGTGCGGGAAGGGGCACCTGAGTCTCATCAGGGTCAGAATCTGGCTCTGTACACTGCGAGGACAATGTAGTGCTCTGAGTGAATGTACCAGCAGAATCATCCATCAGCGGCTGTGCATCAGTGCACTCCATGTCAGATTCATCTTGGCCTGGGTAATTCACCATTTCACTTGATAATCCAGGCATGGTATGTGAAAACAGCTCCATGGAGTAATCAGTAGTATGGCCTGCGTCATCCTTCAATCTTGGTTGGGGTGAAGGACACAAGGAAAGGTGTGGTTCATGAACATGAGCCTCCAATGACGACTCAGTGCTTTTACTTTTTACAACTGAAGAAGAGGAGGCGATAGAGCTGGAGGCTGAGTCAGCAATGTAAGACAAAACTTTTTCCTGATGCTCTGGCTTTAAAAGCGGTTTGCCAACTCCTAGAAAACTAAGCGTTCGAGGCCTTATGTAGCCAGACGATGACGCAGGCTCAACACCTCCTGCATTTGGTCCTATTTTGCTCTTGCCACTACCATCAGATCCACCACCAACACCATCATTACCAGCTGCCAACCCCCGCCCAATTCCACGGCCTCTTCCACCAGCCTTCCTCATTTTTGGTAGAAATGTAGACAAAATCCAACAAACTATATAGTATGTAAAACAAGGTACAAGGTGTCTATAGGACAGGGGAGATTTTGAATGTCTGCACACACTTTTGGACACTGGACACTTTTGGATTGTGTGAGGCCCAATGAATATCTGAGCGCTATGTGACAGGCTCGATGGCACAGCTGTGACCTAAGTGACTAGAGGATAAGTGAGATTTTGAATCTCTGCACACACTTTTGGACACTGGACACTTTTGGATTGTGTGAGGCCCAATGAATATCTGAGCGCTATGTGACAGGCTCGATGGCACAGCTGTGACCTAAGTGACTAGAGGATAAGTGAGATTTTGAATGTCTGCACACACTTTTGGACACTGGACACTTTTGGATTGTGTGAGGTCCAATGAATATCTGAGCGCTATGTGACAGGCTCGATGGCACAGCTGTGACCTAAGTGACTAGAGGATAAGTGAGATTTTGAATGTCTGCACACACTTTTGGACACTGGACACTTTTGGATTGTGTGAGGCCCAATGAATATCTGAGCGCTATGTGACAGGCTCGATGGCACAGCTGTGACCTAAGTGACTAGAGGATAAGTGAGATTTTGAATGTCTGCACACACTTTTGGACACTGGACACTTTTGGATTGTGTGAGGCCCAATGAATATCTGAGCGCTATGTGACAGGCTCGATGGCACAGCTGTGACCTAAGTGGCTTGAGGATAAGTGAGATTTTGAATGTCTGCACACACTTTTGGACACTGGACACTTTTGGATTGTGTGAGGCCCAATGAATATCTGAGCGCTATGTGACAGGCTCGATGGCACAGCTGTGACCTAAGTGACTAGAGGATAAGTGAGATTTTGAATCTCTGCACACACTTTTGGACACTGGACACTTTTGGATTGTGTGAGGCCCAATGAATATCTGAGCGCTATGTGACAGGCTCGATGGCACAGCTGTGACCTAAGTGACTAGAGGATAAGTGAGATTTTGAATCTCTGCACACACTTTTGGACACTGGACACTTTTGGATTGTGTGAGGCCCAATGAATATCTGAGCGCTATGTGACAGGCTCGATGGCACAGCTGTGACCTAAGTGACTAGAGGATAAGTGAGATTTTGAATGTCTGCACACACTTTTGGACACTGGACACTTTTGGATTGTGTGAGGCCCAATGAATATCTGAGCGCTATGTGACAGGCTCGATGGCACAGCTGTGACCTAAGTGGCTTGAGTATAAGTGAGATTTTGAATGTCTGCACACACTTTTGGACACTGGACACTTTTGGATTGTGTGAGGCCCAATGAATATCTGAGCGCTATGTGACAGGCTCGATGGCACAGCTGTGACCTAAGTGACTAGAGGATAAGTGAGATTTTGAATCTCTGCACACACTTTTGGACACTGGACACTTTTGGATTGTGTGAGGCCCAATGAATATCTGAGCGCTATGTGACAGGCTCGATGGCACAGCTGTGACCTAAGTGACTAGAGGATAAGTGAGATTTTGAATCTCTGCACACACTTTTGGACACTGGACACTTTTGGATTGTGTGAGGCCCAATGAATATCTGAGCGCTATGTGACAGGCTCGATGGCACAGCTGTGACCTAAGTGACTAGAGGATAAGTGAGATTTTGAATGTCTGCACACACTTTTGGACACTGGACACTTTTGGATTGTGTGAGGCCCAATGAATATCTGAGCACTATGTGACAGGCTCGATGGCACAGCTGTGACCTAAGTGACTAGAGGATAAGTGAGATTTTGAATGTCTGCACACACTTTTGGACACTGGACACTTTTGGATTGTGTGAGGCCCAATGAATATCTGAGCGCTATGTGACAGGCTCGATGGCACAGCTGTGACCAAAGTGACTAGAGGATAAGGGAGATTGGATTGCTTTTAAAAAAGCAGTTTGCGGAGCAGTGGGTAAACAGCAATGCCAGCCTGTCAGGAAGCCTTAAAAGGCAGCCCAACAACCAACACCACTGATACACCACTATATAGCCTCCCCTTGCACTGCACACACAGTGACTGGTGTGTTGTGCAGGCCAAATTGCTATCAGCAGCAGAAGCAGTTTTTTTTTCTTCTCAGCAGGACAAAAAAAAAAAATTGGGATTGCTTAAGCAGTTTGAGGCCCAATGAATATCTGAGCGCTATGTGACAGGCTCGATGGCGCAGCTGTGACCAAAGTGACTAGAGGATAAGGGAGATTGGATTGCTTTTAAAAAAGCAGTTTGCGGAGCAGTGGGTAAACAGCAATGCCAGCCTGTCAGGAAGCCTTAGAAGGCAGCCCAACAACCAACACCACTGATACACCACTATATAGCCTCCCCTTGCACTGCACACACAGTGACTGGTGTGTTGTGCAGGCCAAATCGCTAGCAGCAGAAGCAGTTTTTTTGTCTTCTTCCCTGCCTAACGCTCTCCTTACAGAATCAGCAGCAACCTCTCCCTATGCTAAGATCGGCAGAAGTAAGATGGCGGTCGGCATGCACGCCCTTTTATACCCCCTGTGACGCCCACCAAAGCAAGCCAATCACTTGCATGCCCTTCTGAAAGATGGTGGTGACCCGTGCCTATGTCATCACGTTGCCCACAGTGTCCGTGGATCCTGATTGGCTGAAAAAGAGCGCAAAACAAACTTTTGAAACGCGACTTTGGCGCGTAAGTCGCCGACCTCGTGGCCGACCTCATCCTAGGGTCGGGTTTCGTTTCATGAAACCCGACTTTGCCAAAAGTCGGCGACTTTTGAATTTTTTTGACCCGTTTCGCTCAACTCTAGTAAATATAGTAAATCTATAGTAAATCTAGTAAATATATGTATATAGATATTGTGAGAATCATGTGGGAATAGTGGATGAGGGCAGGTATATCTCGCCCAGATTCCTTTCCTATGTGGCCTAGTCTGGTCAGTATCTCACCTGGGTACTAATGAATAATGGGAGGTGGATATAAAAGGATGCCAGGTGGTTGTGTGAGTGTCTCAGCCTGGGAACACAGAGAGCTGTGATTATCAGCTGACACCCAGCCACGCTTCCCCGTGAGCGTGGATTATCACGTATGATGTACTATTCCATCAATGGGAATTAAGTCCCCGGGCACATGGACGTTATAGTACATCATATGGCAGAAAGGGGTTAAAGTTTCCAAGACAGCAGTCCACTACAAAGTCAAGCAGCAGACATTGGGGACAACGAAGCTATAGCCTGGCAAAGGTTGAAAACGACTATCCACACACCAGGATGACCATCATCTTATTCGAATGTCACTCAGCAACCGCGGATGACATCAAGTGACCTTCATAATGAATGGCAAATGGCAGCTGGGGTGAAGTGCAAAGCAAGAACAGTTAGTAACAGGCTCCTAGAGGCAGGGCTCAAGTCATGTAAAGCTAGAGAAAAGCAAGGATCTGAGACCATTCAGAATTAAGGTACGCCTTGTCATACTTGAATGAGTTTTTGATTTCATGAATAATTGTTAACTAAGTACTTTATGCATTATATATGTTTGTGTATCGTTCACAAAATACTTTTGTACCTGGACAGTAATTAAATATTAATTGTTTGTTTGTGGGTCCTTTTTGCTTGTTTTTTGTACTATATTTGACGTTGTCACATGGCACATTTGGATTGTACTTCATATACTCCCAATATTAAGCAAGGTATTTAACTGCCACTTCTTTTTCTTTTTCAACCAAGCTCTGTTTAGAACAAGTTTATTTGTAACATTAACAATCAGCTATAAACCTGTGCCGATAAGAGATGATCCAATTGATTGGATGTAAATTGAATTTGAGTCAAATTTTATGAAATTCACATGTTCTGGTGCCTTGCAGCTTTTATATTACACAGTACCATGCAGCCAATCTGGATGAACTAAGAGAGCCTCCATAATAGCCTATGGAATGCATGAAATGTAGCAGTTATTCTACAGTAGAATGATTTTGATATAGTGAGAGTTCATCAAAAGAGATAGAAACAGAAATCCCTAAAACATTGGAGAAATACTCTAGACAATAGAGCAGTCTTTGAAAATTGTAGAGATTCAATTGATAAAGGGAGAGGAAAAGATTGTGAGGTGTTAGCAGCATGTGATTTATCAGTGATATGGTGTAGCTGGCATCTTTCCTGCTGCAAGTGAATTACAGATACTCATGTTTTCTTCATTCTTAATTCTCTAGAAAGCAGTAGCATGACAGCACAAAGTTTTTTTTTGAAAAAAAATCTGAAACCATGGTCAGACAATGTGGTTGTATGTCACAAGTGACTGTATTAAGTTTTTCTATTTTGCCACAACTGTCAGAAGCCACAGGCTCAAAAAGACTACCTAGACTTGGCACAATCCACTCCATCTAGCAGATTTCAAAGATACAGTGGCTTATAAAAGATTCGGCACCCCTGGTCAAATTTACTGTTAATGTGAACAGTTTAAGCAAGTTGAAGATGAAATAATTTCTAAAAGGCCTAAAGTTAAAGATAACATATTTCCTTTGTATTTTAGGCAAAAAATACAAATATATTGTCATCTTTTACATTTTAACAGAATTGAAAGATCCTTGGCTGGCTACAAAAAGCTTTTACAAGCTGTGATACTTTCAAAAGGGGGTGCTATTATGAATCAACCATGCAGGGTGCCCAAACTTTTGCTTCAGCCCAGTTTCCTTCTTGTAATTTTTAAAATTTAAAAGACGACAATGTATTTTTTCCTGAAATACAATGGAAATGTGTTATCTTTAACTTTAGGCCTTTTAGAGATCATTTTATCTTCAACTTGCTTAACTGCTCACAATAACAACAATTTTGATCAAGAGTGCCCAAACTTTTACATGCCACTGTATCCCGACATTTACCCTTTAAACCATGTACAGGGATCTGGTCTTAAAATTGGGCTAGAGTGGATTGCTTCTGTCTGAAAGAGCAAAAGAAAGGCAGGAATGGTCGCAAAGCAGGGTCAAAGCCAATGGGTTACTCAGGAAAATATTCGTAAAACGAGTATAGTCAAAATTCACATTGAGGTCAGAAAACAAGAGGAATCAGGAAAACACCACAAGCAAGGACATAAGCTCAAATTAAGTAACAAAACTAATTGACTGCCAGTGGAAGTCAGAGAACCAGGGGTTTAAATAGCTGTCAGCCGTGCCCAGGGATCTCAGAAAGGAGTAATAAAAATCAGAAAATTAACCTCATAGTTCCCAGAGCACATGGCACCAAAAGTCCCAGAAATAAAGCAGGATTGATGTTGTCAAGCATCACCTATAGTAAATCTAGCAGCTGAAGCAGATACCGGCACAGATGTTACACATTTCTTGTGCAACTGTTTTTGTAAAAGACCTAATATTTGTTTTGTAAAAAAACAAAACAAAATTCCACAACATCCAGACATTAAATGATGACTGTGTAGGAGGGAGAGTCCCCACTGTGTAACCGGACCGGAACCAAGGAGACTGTCACCAAGGTTCCTAGGGAGACTGTTTCCGGGGACGTAATTAGAGGATGGACAAGAGACAATTCTAGAAGGAGAGGGGACGGAGCAGGTATAAAAGCGGCTGAGAACGTCAGCAGGGGGCACTCAACAGAATGGTAGAGAAGGAGCAGGTGTCACAGTCCAATTCTTGGATCTGTGTCAGATTCTGGATTCCCTAATTTAAACCTTTTTTTCCTTTCAGGCCTTTGGGGCCTTAATATGGGTTTTTGCCCCTGGTGGCCACAGGTGTTATTACATGTCTGATAGTTTTCTTTGCTTTACCTTTTGCCCCCGGTGGTCACTGGGGTTATTACATGTCTTTGGTTTCCCTGCTGATGGTGACCACTCCTCCTTTGCTATATAAGGTCACCTGGTGTATCAGCTGGTGTTCGTTATAGCAGGTCCTTGGTGGATTCCAACCACGGTGAAGTTAGAAGCTGGCTCTGAGGTGTTTAGCCACTGCTGAAAGCTGATCTGGTGCTGAACTCTGCTGCCCAGTGTTTGCAGCAGAGAAAGATGGTGAAGGTAGCAGCTGGCTCTTAGGTGTCGAGCCACTGCTAAAGATGGTGAAGGTAGCAACTGGCTCTTAGGTGTCGAGCCTCTGCTGAAGATGGTGAAAGTAGCAGTTGTCTCTTAGGTGTTGAGCCACTGCTGAAAGCTAATCCAGTGATGAACTCTGCTGCCCGGTGACTGCAGCAGAGAAAGATGAATGTTTTGTTGTTTTCCCCCATTTGGTGTATTTTCCTTCGTGTGTATTAGTGCAGCGCTGGAACCAGTGTCTGCACTATCTAGTTCCCTAGTAAGGGAAAGATGCAGGGCTAGTAAGGGATTCAGGTATCCTGATCGGTGACAGGTGAAGAGCCTGTAAAGGGAACGTTAGGAGTGTTCAGGGACACTGCCTCAGAGGAGTGTAGGAGGTCTCCACGTCCCCATTCCCTATTGCAGGGCCCACCGTTGTAACTGTTTCCCTGGTGTTCCCTTTTGTCTTGTTGTTTCAGTTACCGACCTGCAGGTTGTGTCACACAGGACAGGTACACGAGACAGTTTTGTTGCTTCAGTTACCGACCTGCGGGTCGTGTCACACAGGACAGGTACACGTGACAGTTTATAACCAACCACTCATTTTCTCTTGTGAGCCATGGGCCAAGTACAGACCTGTGACCAATTGCTTCTGGTCCTCATTGAGGACAGTGAGGTGCTGCATGGTGTGTTGGAGCAGCAGCAGCAGTTGTTGGGATCTGGGGCTTCCCCTCTGGCGCAACCAGAACCCCAATGTGCAGCTTTGGCAAATATTCCCCCTGTAGTCCCTGCTAGGGAGCAGGACTTGCTCATACAGGCGGACGCACCCAGGCAGGTGGGAGGAGTTGGTGTCCCCGAGGTGCTGCCTGATGTTCCCCGTGGTGAGGGGACACATTCCTGTTGTGAGCAGACTGATAATTTGGTCCGCGGGGCTCACACCGAAACTTCTGTACTACCGAAGAAGCAGCCTTCCCCTGGTTGTGTGGGGAAAGACAACCAGGGAGAGTATATTTCCTTCATTCTTCCCCCCTAATTGCGGCTCTGGCAAATATGCCCCCTGTAGTCCCTGCTAGGGAGCAGGACTTGCTCATACACGCGGACGCACCCAGGCAGGTGGGAGGAGTTGGTGTCCCCGAGGTGCTGCCTGATGTTCCCCGTGGTGAGGGGACACGTCCCTGTTGTGAGCAGACTGATAATTTGGTCCGCGGGGCTCACACCGATACTTCTGTACTACCGAAGAAGCAGCCTTCCCCTGGTCGTGTGGGGAAAGACGAACAGGGAGAGTATATTTCCTTCATTTTTCCCTCCCTAATTGCGGCTCTGGCAAATATGCCCCCTGTAGTCCCTGCTAGGGAGCAGGACTTGCTCTTACACACGGACGCACCCAGGCAGTTGGGAGGAGTTGGTGTCCCCGAGGTGCTGCCTGATGTTCCCCGTGGTGAGGGGGCACGTCCCTGTTGTGAGCTGACTGATAATTTGGTCAGCGGGGCTCAAGCCGAAACTTCTATACTATCAAAGAAGCCTCCTGGTCGTGTGGAAGAAGATGACCAGGGAGTGTATATTTCCTACATATTCTCATCCCCTTTTCCTGCAGTAGTAGCAGCAGGGATACTGCCAGGGAGTAGGGGCAAGTCGCAACCCTCACCACAAGCTGCCCCTCAGAGTCGGAGTCCTCTTCGGAGGGGGGGCAGAGAAGAGTGGTTACCTCTGAGCCTTGTGGGGGTGTGACTATTACGACATGGGGGACGCCTCTGTTGTCGGTTCTGTGAGGAGTTCACCATCTAGTGGCAAGAGAGTGAATGACAATAAATGTTCAGGTCCGGACCTGGGTGTGTACGTGTTTGTATGGGTGTCTGCCATTCTCACACCAGCGAGTTATCATTTGGAGTTACCCTTTGTTATACCCAGGCCTAGTTCATTCCCCAGGTCAGCTCTCTGGAGATTTCTGGTACCTCAGGAGTATACGTCGTCACCTCCATCTGCCCTCTCTTGCCATGACCCGTAATGTCAGATGATTACTGAAATGAACTCTGGTGGAACAAGACGTCCTCACTGTAGGTGGTCTCCAGTGTAGTACGTTGTTGAGGGTCCGGAGGCCCCTCATTGAGGGAGGGGTACTGTCACAGTCCAATTCTTGGATCTGTGTCAGATTCTGGATTCCCTCATTTAAACCTTTTTTTTCCTTTCAAGCCTTTGGGGCCTTAATATGGGTTTTGGCCCCCGGTGGCCACAGGTGTTATTACATGTCTGATAGTTTTCTTTGCTTTATCTTTTGCCCCCGGTGGTCACTCGGGTTATTACTTGTCTTTGGTTTCCCTGCTGATGGTGACCACTCCTCCTTTGCTATATAAGGTCACCTGGTGTATCAGCTGGTGTTGGTTATAGCAGGTCCTTGGTGGATTCCAAACACGGTGAAGTTAGCAGCTGGCTCTGAGATGTTTAGTCACTGCTGAAAGCTGATCTGGTGCTGAACTCTGCTGCCCAGTGTTTGCAGCAGAGAAAGATGGTGAAGGTAGCAGCTGGCGCTTAGGTGTTGAGCCACTGCTAAAGAAGTTGAAGTTAGCAGCTGGCTCTTAGGTGTCAATCCACTGCTGAAGATGGTGAAAGTAGCAGCTGGCTCTTAGGTGTCGAGCCACTGCTAAAAGCTAATCCGGTGATGAACTCTGCTGCCCAGTGACTGCAGCAGAGAAAGCTAAGTGTTTTGTTGTTTTCCTCCGTTTGGTGTATTTTCCTTCATGTGTATTAGTGCAGCGGTGGGACCAGTGTCCGCACTATCCAGTTCTCTAGTAAGGGAGAGGTGCAGGGCTAGTGAGGGATTCAGGTATCCTGGTGAGCGACAGGTGAAGAACCTGTATAGCGAATGTTAGGAGTGTTCAGGGACACTGCCTCAGGGGAGTGCAGGAGGTCTCCACGTCCCCGTTCCCTATTGCAGGGCCCACCGTTGTAACTGTTTCCCTGGTGTTCCCCTTTTGTCTTGTTGTTTCAGTTACCGACCTGCGGGTCCTGTCACACAGGACAGGTACACGTGACAGTTTTGTTGTTTCAGTTACTGACCAGCTGGTCGTGTCACACAGGACAGGTACACGTGACAGCAGGAAGACTAGGGGGTGCCAAAAAGCCAGAGAGAGAAGGAGTGAGTGACGACCAGAGGGATTGGAGAGAGACTCACCATGGTCAGGGAGGAGACAGCACCGAGCTGCCCAGCAGAGGGACACCGATAGCACGACCACACTCCTGTGGAGAACAGCAGCATCAGCTGATGCGACCGCTCTCTAGGGGCTCCAGGAATACAATGATGGGAGGTAGGTATCCTTCTGCACTGTATTCCTCCGCCACTGTAAAAAAATAGTCCCTAGTCTCACTTTTGGCATTGCTGTGTGAGAAAGTTCCCATGCAGCTTTTGCCATAAATTGAGACCAGTGAACTATAGTAATCTCTCACTGATGCACTGCAGGAGATTGTCGTGGGACACTCATGGATTTCTGCGGATCAGGGATTATATAGGTTGTTTGTTATTTTAATATTTTTTACAGATGACACTGGCTTCGGGGATCAAAGTGACAAGTGATGGTGGGTATTTACTCTGTTATATGTACTGTATGTATTGTATGAATGTGTGAATGCATTGTATGTAGTATGTATGTAGTATGTATGTTGTATGTATGTAGCATGTTGTATGCATGTTGTATGTATGTAGTATATAGTATGTATGTTGTATGAATGTAGTATATATGTAGAATGTATGTATTATGTAGTATGTATGTATGTTGTATGAATGTAGTATATATGTAGTTTTTATGTAGTATGTATGTATATATGTTGTATGAATGTAGTATATATGTAGTATGTATGTTGTATGTATGTATGTATGTTGTATGAATGTAGTATATATGTAGTATGTATGTAGTATGTATGTATGTTGTATGAATGTAGTATATATGAAGTATGTATGTAGTATGTATGTTGTATATATGTAGTATGTATGTAGTATGTATGTTTCTTTTTTTTTTTACATTCAACACATTAGCCGGATGATGGGACTACTACTGTCCCATCATTGGCTAATGTGTCAATCACTGTCATTGTAGCAGGCATCGCCCGATGGGACTTGTAGTCCCATCGGACGATGCCTGCACACACACACAACCCCCGGCAGGCCCGCACAGACCCCTGGCAGGCCCGCACAGACCCCCGGCAGCCCGCACAGACCCCCGGCAGGCCCGCACAGACCCCCGGCAGCCCGCACAGACCCCCGGCAGGCCCACACAGACCCCGGCAGGCCCGCACAGACCACGCATAATGATGACATCAGTTCAGCAGCCAATCACAGCCATGCCATTAGTTAACATGGCTAACACAACTGGCTCATCGCATTATGGGAACTTCCGCTTCCGGTATTCGATATTGTAAAAATATCGGAACTCAGTATCGGAACTCCGATACAGCGAATATCGGCCGATACCCAATATTTGCAGTATCGGAATGCTCAACACTACCCCTGACTAAACAGGCATTGCGGGAGCAAGTTAGGGTAAACCCATATATGGCTTTCTCCAAGGTAGGGAGTCAGGCGCACGCGTGGGAGCAAGAACAAGGGCCGACAGTCCCCGTGGGGAAGTTCCGTAGCACTGAAGTCTCCTTGAACGCCATTGGAGAGCCACAATGGGTGGAAGAATGAAACAAGTCCTGAAGAGCATCAGGGGTGAACTGGCCAAGGTGAAGAGAAGGGCCAAGACTGCAAGTGGTTGGCCTGGGACATGCCCGGCACCCTGGGGCCCTCGTAATCCCAGGGGCTGTCGGTCCCTGAGGTCTCGGGAATGCTTTGAATGTGGCAAACTGGGCCACTTTGCTCGAGAGTGCCTGTGGTGTGGGAGATACCCACCCTGGCAGCCATTAAACTAAAGGGCTCTGAGCTGGGGGGATGCTGCTCAGAGCCAGAACCCCCAACGCGGTGTGGTGGAAGTCCCAAAGATCTGATTGCAAGGTGTCCATTGATATTGGCAGAGTTTGAAGGATGTGCAGTGCGCTGTCTGATGGACACGTGGTTGCAAGTCACGACCATGCCAGAGACCTATTTCTGGTGGCACTTTCCTGAGGCTGTGAGGCCCCAGTGGGGGTCTGTGATAAGGCTTCTAGCCACTAACCAGCTACCAGTCCCTGTAGCCTGGATTCAAATTTCTTTGTGCGGCAAACAACTCTGCCACCGAGGTGTGGTTCTGACCCAGGGAGATGCAAGCGAAAAACAACCTGTCACCCTGGTTATGAACATATTGAGGGAGTTTGGCAGTCTACTACTTAGCGAGCCTACACAAGAGACGCTGAAGCAATGGGGCTCCCACACTCTCCAAGGGCAGGTCTTCCAACAGCTGGTGCGGGGGGCGCGGGTCTTACCGGACTGCCAGGAGGGAGAGGTGCTGGGGAGAGTGATCGCACCGGCGGACCCTCAGATCATGCTGCCACCAGGGCAGATCATGGTAGCCCTACCCATCCGGGTCCATGTACCTCTGGAGGGAGTAGAGGTGCAGGTGGAGCTGTGCTTCTCGGAGCGCCTACCCCCTGGAGTCCTAGTGGCCCGTGCCTTGGACACCGTGAGGAAGGGGACAGTTCTCGTGCGCTGTGTCAGCATAGAAGATCAAGACATTGTCCTAAAACCACGTGCCAAACTGGTGAAGCTGCTGAAACCTCTGGAGGAAGTGCTTCTGGTCCCGGCATTACAGTCAAAGTGAAGGCAGGAGACCCATGGGCGGTGACTATTCGTTCCATCCAAACTGCCGGGTCCTTGCCCGAAGAGAAGGGCTGAACCATCCTAGAGAAAATATGGGCAGGACTCTCTGGCCTAACTCCAGCCCAAATACATCAAGTAGAAACACTCCTTGGCTACTGCCGAGAGGTATTCACCGATCATGAAGACGACTTCGGGTGCACCACGGCCATCACGCACGGCATTCCCGCAGAAGGAACGGCCCCTATCAGGGAGCGATACCAACAAATTCCTCCGCAGCTATATCAAGAGGCAAAAACACTACTGGGCCAAATGCTATGGAAAGGAGTTATCCGGGAAAGCCAAAGTCCTTGGGCGGCCCCCATTGTGTTGGTCCGAAAGAATGACGGCACCATGTGGTTCTGCGTGGATTACCGAAAGTTGAACGCCTGTACCATGAAAGACTCATACCCGCTGCCCTGTATAGAGGAGTCCCTATCAGCCCTAGGGAAGGTGACGTATTTTTCTACTCTGGATCTGGCCAGCGGGTACTGGCAGGTACCAATGTCGGAGGAAGACCACGCCAAAACCGCATTCATCTTGCCCATGGGACTTTTTGAATTTAATCACATGCCGTTCGGGCTAGCCAACGCCCCCGGGACCTTCCAACGGCTAATGGAGCGATGTCTGGGAGATCTCAACTTCGAGGCCACTTATATGATATACCTGGATGACATCATCATCTACGCTCCCACATTTGAAGACCACTTGCAGCAGTTGGGGCAGGTGCTTGGTCGGCTGCAAAAGTACGGGATGAAGGTAAAACCCCAGAAATGCCACCTGTTCCGTACGCAGATCAAATACCTAGGACATACTATTTTCGCCGACGGTGTAAGGTCGTCTATAGAGAAGGTCGCTGCAATGTAGGGGTGACCTACTCCCGAGATGGTAAAAGATGTACGAGCCTTTCTGGGGTTGGCCGGATATTACCGCAGCTTCGTAAAAAACTTCCCAAGCCCTGCAGGACCTGTTGAAGGGGGCCCCTGTCGGGGCCAATACTTGGAAGATCCAGTGGTGGGAACCACAGGAAGCCTTCCAAGATCTCAAAACCGCGCTTTCGCAAGCCACAGTGTTGGCCTACGCGGATTTCTCGCAGCCGTTCATACTGCACACTGACAAGAGCTTACACAGGTTGGGAGCTGTATCGTCACAAGTCCAAGACGGCCGGGAGTGATCGTTTACAGTTGCCGATCGCTCCACGACACCGAACGCAATCCCGACAATTACAGCTCCTTTAAGCTCGAACCTCTCGCGGTAGTGTGGGCCATGATGGAGCGGTTCGCAGAGTACCTGGCAGGCTCCGAGGTAGTGGTACGGACTGACAACAACCCACTGGCCCAGGTGCATGCGTCCTGCGAAAAGTAATGGAAGAACTACATCGCTTATGCGGTATTGACAAATCCTGAACCACACCATACCATCCCCAAGGGAATGGGGCATGCGGGAGATTTAACCAGACATTAATCCAAATGCTATGTACCCTGGAGGACGACTGAAAAGCCCGCTGGCCCAAATGCATCCCCGAACTGGTCTGGGTATATAACAACTGGGTACACTGAGTCACCGGCTATACTCCGTATTCGCTACTGTTCAGCCGGGAAGGCAAGGGGATCACCGAAGTGGAGTTGAATCCGGAGGAGCAACAACCATGGACGGGAGTCTCCTCATGGGTCCGGAATCACCGGTATGGGCTACAAACCCTGCATTGGATTGTTCATACAAAACTTCAGGACCTGGAACATCCGGGGAAGACCCTGTCCCAACCCACTGAATTCCAGGCAGAAGATCATGGACTCGTACGAGATCAGCGCCCCCAAAACAAATTGGGACACCGCTAGAAAGAAAGTCCCTACCGAGTACTGCGACGAGTAAGCCCAGAAGGGCCAGCGTATGAAATACAATCTGAAAAAGAGGGGGATCACCCCGTCTGAACAGTACATTGCAATATGTTGTGACCCTGTACTTCCACAGACCCTGAACTTCCCGAGGCCCCTCCTCAGGCCTTGGAACCTCCGTCAACTGTATGGAATGAGGACGATGAGGAAGACTGTCCGGCAGTGCAAACGGACACTTCAAAAACCAATACCCCAACAACCCTAATCAATCCACAATCTTCCACCACCCTATAAGATTCCACCACAGTCGAACCACGATGCTCCGAGTGGTCCACAGCTGGTAAACCCCCCAAACGCTATGAACAGGACCAGTTCGTGTGGCAGAAAAGACTTGTACATCAAAAAGCAGAGCCAGACCCATTCAAGCCCTCGCCTGAGGACTGGCGAGCTTACCGGATTGAGGAGTGTATTAGGGAGAGTCCCCACTGTGTAACCGGACCAAAACCAAGGAGACTTTCACCAAGGTTCCTTGGGATACTGTTTCCGGGGGATGTAATTAGAGGATGGACCAGAGACAGTTCTAGACGGAGAGGTTATGGAGAAGGTATAAAAGGGGCTGAGAATGCCAGCAGGGGGCACTCAACAGAATGGGACAGAAGGAGCAGGAAGACTAAGGGTTGCCTGAGAGCCAGAGCCAGAAGGAGTAAGTGACGACCAGAGGGACTGGAGAGAGACTCACCATGGTCAGGGAGGAGACAGCACCGAGCTGCCCAGCAGAGGGACATCGACCGCACGACCGCGCTCCCGCACCTGTCACTCCAGCCAGTGCTTGCGGCCTGCCCCAGCCGCAGGCTGGAGTCGGACAGTGGCGGCCGCGGGCAGCAGCAGGCAGGCCGCAGCCACTGGCTGCCACTGCCCAACTCCAGCCAGTGGCTGCGGCCTGCCTGCTGTTGCCCGCGGCCGCCACTGTCCGACTCCAGCCTGTGGCTGCGGCCTGCCTGCCGCTGCATGCAGCCACTGTCACCTGACTCCATCCCACGGTTGTGGCTTGCCTGCTGCCACCCGCGGCCACTGCCACCCGACACCAGCCCATGGTTGCGGCCTACCTGCCGCCACCCACGGCCACCACTGCCCGACTCCAGCCCGCGGCAGTGGCCTGCCCGCCGCCACCTGTGGCCACTGCCACCCGACTCCAGCCCACGGTTGCGGCCTGCCGGCTACCGCCCTCGACCACCGCCACCCGACACCAGCCCGTGGGTGCGGCCTGCCTGCTGCCACCTATGGCCGCCACTGCCCGACTCCAGCTCGCGGCTGCGGCCTGCCTGCTGCCACCTGTGGCTCTTGCCCAACTCTAGCCCACGGTTGAGGCCTGCCTGCTGCCACCCGTGGCCGCCAGTGCCTGACTTGAGCCCACGGTTGCGGCCTGCCCACTGCCGCCTGCGGCCGCCGCTGCTCGGCCCCAGCCTACTTTCGCCATCCTGCCTCCGCCAGGAGGCGCAATGCAGAGGAACTCTACAAGGGCCTGTTGTGTCCACACTCCACCTAGGCGTAGGAACGCCAGAAGCTTGCGTCAACTCCTCGTCAGCTGGGCCCAGCAGTTGAGACACTGAAGAGACATCGACCACCACTCTGCTGGACGTCAGAGGAGGATAAGTGACACGTTGTAGTTGATAACTCGTAGTTCCTGGACCCGTAGTTGGCCATACTGCGGCGTCAAAGTTACCGGTTCCGACCGGGTAGTAGTTATCGTGTTACCTGTGTATTATTGTTCTGATCCCTGCGTGGATAATTGTTGCTAGCTTACTGGTTACTCGAGATAGCCCTTATAGATATAAATATATATATAAAAGTTACATTCTAAGTTCACTCCCGCTCCCGTCTCGTCACTGCATCCTGCGTACCTGCGATTACCACAACTGTCTTTCAAAAGTGTGTGTAAGTTTTCATATTTGTTTTCTTAGTGAAATTTTATACATACATGCCATGCAAAAACAGCGCTGTATTGCAGACTTTTAGTTATGCACCTACCTAGAATTTTTTTATCCTAATTTAGGAAGATAATTTTTTTCCACACCTATTTTTCAATCCAACTTGGCTCCTATATGAGGTGCATTCAGTAAAGATTTCCCCTGACCCACTTCTATTTATCACAGTACTCTGTAACTGCTCATGTGTAATGATATTAGTTTCTATAGGTTACGTGTCAATTTGCCACTCACAACTGATAATGGTTTTTATTTTACATGTGCTGAAGTGGTGTTAGGTTTGATAATTGACCCAGTGGAATACAGAGCAGTCAGCCAGTTCCTTGACTTGAAAGGTCGCACACCAACGGAGACTTTGATGAGATGAAAGAGGCTAAGGCTAGTTTCACACTAGCGTTTATGAGCGCAGTGACGGCCTGCGCACGGCCGCCGCTAAGCCCCGCCCCCTGCCGCGCCTCCGTCGGTAGCTCCGCCCACCAGCACATGACGCTGCATGCGCTCTGCGTCCCCTATCTTTATCACTGGGGGCGCAGGCCGTGCACAGTATGTGTTTGGCGGCGCATGCGTCCTTTTGACGGTGCGCCGACCTGCGCCAAACGCAACCTACTGCGGAGCTACCGGCGGGGGCGCGGCAAGGGGTGGGGCTTAGCGGCGGCCGTGCGCAGGCCGTCGCTGCGCTCATAAACGCTAGTGTGAACCTAGCCTTATGGTGATGATTCCCCATCATATGATGTAGTCAAGATCTGGTATCATCAATTCAAATGTGGTCGGACTTTGATGCAAACAGTTCCAATTCCAGGGCGACCCCACTCTGCTATTGATGAACACGCCATCCAGCAAGTGGAGGTAGCCATTTTGAAAAATCGCCATGTAACCATTCGCCACCTAGCCCAAAATGTCAAGTGTGGGGTCTATGGAAAAAATCAACCAAGCCATTTTTACATGCATCAGCTTTCTGCTCACTGGGTTCCCTGGCTGCTCACACCTTTCCAGAAACAGGAACAAGTTGAATTCTCTCAGGCTCTATTGACAATGTACCATGAAAACCAGGAGGACTTTTTTCAACAGACTGATCACAAAGGATGAAAGCTGTTTCCATCAGTATGACCCTGAAACTAAAGTACAGTCAATGCAATGGAAGCATCCTGACTCACCAACTCCAAAGAAGGCACGTGTCCAACCGTTGGCAGGCAAGGTCATGCTCACAGTATTTTGGGACCAGCACGGAGTAGTATTGATGGATTTCCTAGCAAAGAGCACCATGAACACTGGGGCATACTATGCTTCACTGCTGCTGAAACCAAGAGACCATGCTCACCAAAGATGACTGCCTTCCGCAAGACAATGCACCAGTTCACAACTTACATGTTGCCCAAATGTAAACATGCTCATGTGGCTTTGAAATTCTCTGGCACCCCCCTTATTCACCCGAATTTGCACCATCTGACTTCCACCTCTTTCCAACAATTAAGTTATTTTTGAAGGGCAAGCATTTTACAGATGATGAGACTCTGATTTCCGAAGTCACAATGTGGCTTTTGGAGCAACCTGTAGACTTCTACAAGAGAGGTGTTTACAGTTGAATAAAGAGATAGGGGAAGTGTGTGTCCCTAGGTGGCACCTACACTACCATTCACAAAGTTTAGGGTCACTTAGAAATTTCCTTATTTTTGAACGAAAAGCACAGTTTTTTTTCCAATGAAGCTAACATAAATTATTCAGAAATATACTCTATACTTTGTTAACGACTATTCTAGCTGCAAATGTCTGGTTTGTAATGCAATATCTTCATAGGTGTATATAAAGGCCCATTTCTAACAACCATCACTCCAGTGTTCTTATGGTATTTTTTGTTTGTTAATTGTGTAAGAAGGCTAATGGATGATTAGAATACCCTTGAAAACCCTTGTGTAAGTATGTTAGCACAGCTGAAAGCAGTTTGGCTGATTGGAGAAGCTATAAACCCGACCTTCCTTTGAGCTAGTTGATAATCTGGAGCATTACATTTGTTGGTTCCATTAAACTCTCAAAATGACCAGAAAAAAACAACTTTCATATGAAATTCGACAGTTTATTCTTGTTCTTAGAAATGAAGGCTATTCCATGCGAGAAATTGCCAAGAAACTGAAGATTTCCTATAATGGTGTGTACTACTCCCTTCAGAGGAGGGCACAAACAGGCTCTAACCAGAGTAGAAAGAGAAGTGGGAGGCCCCACTGCACAACTGATCAATAAGACCAGTACATTAGAGTCTGTAGTTTGAGAAATCGATGCCTCACAGGTCATCAACTGGCAGCTTCATTAAATAGTACACGCAAAACGCCAGTGTCAACGTTTACAGTGAAGAGGCGACTCCGGGATGCTGGCCTTAAGGGCAGAGTGTCAAAGAAAAAGCCATATCTGAGACTGGCTAATAAAAGGAAAAGATTATTAAGGGCAAAAGAACACAGACATTGGACAGAGGAAGATTGGAAAAAAGTGTTATGGACAGATGAATCCAAGTTTGAGGTGTTTGGATCACACAGAAGAACATTTGTGAGATGCAGAACAACTGAAAAGATGCTGGAAGAGTGCCTGACGCCATCTGTCAAGCATGGTGGAGGTAATGTGATGGTCTGGGGTTGCCTTGGTGCTGGTAAAGTGGGAGATTTGTACAAGGTAAAAGGGATTTTGAACAAGGAAGACTATCACTCCAATTTTGCCATGCCATACCCTGTGGACAGCGCTTGATTGGAGCCAATTTTATCCTACAACAGGACAATGACCCAAAGCACACCTCCAAATTATGCAAGAACTATTTAGTGAAGAAAAAGGCAGCTGTTTTTCTATCAGTAATGGAGTGGCCAGCGCAGTCACCAGATCTCAACCCCATTGAGCTGTTGTGGGAGCAGCTTGACTGTATGGTATGCAAAAAGTGCCCATCAAGACAAACCAACTTGTGGGAGGGGCTTCTGGAAGAATGGGGTGAAATTTCTCCAGATTACCTCAGCAAATTAACTGCTAGAATGCAAAATGTCTGCAATGCTGTAATTGCTGAAAAGGGAGCATTCTTTGACGAAAGAAAAGTTTGAAGGAGAAAATTATTATTTCAAATAAAAATCTGGACTAGATTTTAAATTCATTTGTCAACTCATTTGATTAGCAAAAGTATGAGTTTTCATGGAAAGCACAAAATTGTCTGGGTGACCCCAAACTTTTGAACAGTAGTGTAGGTAGAGAAGGACTAATAACTGTGCCAAGTTTCATTGCTCTCAGTCCACAGGAAGTGGGTCAGGGGAAATCTTTAATGAACATCCCTTGTATATCCTACTGCTATGTTTGCTCTTTCCACATCCAGCCCCAGAAAGTGTTTAAGTAGTGAGGAAGCGGAGGGTGTTATGGAATATATGGCACATTACTCATCTCCGTTACAGCAGGAAAATGCTACCTCTAGCAGCAGCTTTGTCAGTTAGAGTCAATTTCTACACAAAACAATCTTCCTGATTACAAATGACTGATAGTTAGTGTTGAGCGATACCGTTCGATACCCAAAAATATCGTATGGTATCGCCCGATATGAAAAAAATATCGGGTATCGCCGATTCCGATACCGGAAGTCCCATTCAAGTCAATGGGACTTCCGGTATCGGAATTTAAAAAAGCCCTTTATTTCCTTGTTGGCTTATTCTACATTATTGAAAACAAATAAGAATCATGTAGAATGTATTGTGGGAGGTGGAGGAGACATTAAAAGCATAGTGGTTTATTCAAATCACATGGCATAGCATTAATTCCAATTTTTTTTTTCAATACGTTCGGAGTTAAAAAGATATTGACTATGTTAACCTTTTTAATATTTTGTCAGATATGTATGTTTCACAACTTCCATGCTCTTCACCTTCTTTTGTACTTCTCCTACACTTTCTCCTTCATGATCCGCAGCAGTAGCATTTTTTTCATCAACTTTTTCTTCACCTTATTCATCTTCTTCTTCTTCATCTTCTTCCCATTAATTTTTTTTTCCATTCTTCATATTCTTCTTATTCAGCTATTATTAATTTTAATATGCTATTTCTTCATCTTCTTCCTATTCTTCTTTGTCTTCATTTTCTTATGGTGACAGGCATTCCTGTAGTACTTATCTATAAAAGTTATAAGATTACACCTTACGTTCTGCCTGTCACTAAAGATGTACAACAGGATTTGTCCGCGTTCAGTTTGGCCTGCAGCAGCAGGCATTTTCCAGGGGCACCATGAGGAGGAACGGACTCACCCCCAATTACTGCTTAGTCTTCTTCTGCTTATAATTTTGATTTCTTCTACGCTGATTTTTAGTCTTATGCTTAATGTTCTTCTGCTTTCTGTTCTTCTGCTTTTGCTTCTTCTGCTTCTTGTTCTTCTGTCTTTTGTTCTGTATCTTGGTGGTTGTCTTCATGTTCTTTGTGCTCTTGGTCTTATTATTTAGGGTCATATTTCTGGTCTTCTTTGGTGTGGTCTTCAGGGTCGTCGTCATCAGGGTCGTCGTCATGGAGATCAATAAGGATTACCAAAGACAATTTCAAAAAGCTTGATCTTGGAAATGTAGCAGAAGGTACAAGAAGGCTGAGAAACTGGCGAGAACCAGCAGACAGTGCTGGCACCCGGATGGGTAGCAGAAGGAACAAGAGCCAATGGCATTACCGAGGACCAACTGAAGTTGCTGGACCACGGTTACTAAGCAGAAGGTACCTGTGCTAAAAAGCACTACCAAGGACCAGCTGACGGTGCTGGACCTCGGATACCGAGATGGAGGCACCTAGGCCAAAGGCTGTGGCGAGAACCAGCAGACAGTGCTGGCACCCGGATGGGTAGCAGAAGGAACAAGAGCCAATGGCACTACCGAGGACCAACTGAAGGTGCTGGACCACGGTTACTAAGCAGAAGGTACCTGTGCTAAAAAGCACTACCAAGGACCAGCTGACGGTGCTGGACCTCGGATACCGAGATGGAGGCACCTAGGCCAAAGGCTGTGGCGAGAACCAGCAGACAGTGCTGGCATCCGGATGGGTAGCAGAAGGAACAAGAGCCAATGGCACTAACGAGGACCAACTGACGGTGCTGGACCACGGTTACTAAGCAGAAGGTACCTGTGCTAAAAAGCACTACCAAGGACCAGCTGACGGTGCTGGACCTCGGATACCGAGATGGAGGCACCTAGGCCAAAGGCTCTGGCGAGAACCAGCAGACAGTGCTGGCACCCAGATGGGTAGCAGAAGGTACCCATTCAAAGCAAAGTAGCCAGGCCGCAAGCTGGCCGCAGTTACCGAAACCCACAGTCCTACAGGGGGTCCATGTCCCATTGGCACTACGGATCCAGCCTTCAGTGCCAGTTCCCGCAGCCCACATAGGAGTCACCTAAACTGCAGGCACCGTAGAGTCGGCTAACCCAGCCGCAAGACGACAGGACAACGGATTGGTGGCATAGTGACCTTGACACTACCCGGAAACAGCAGGCGTGCTGAAAACAGGCTGGGCAACAGGGAGTACCAGTGCCAAAGACACTGCCGAGAACCAGCTGATGGTGCTGGAACCCAGATGGGTAGCAAAAGCTACAAGAGCCAATGGCACTACCGAGGAACAGCTGACGGTGCTGGACCACGGTTACTAGGTACCTGTGCTTGAAAGCACTAACAAGGACCAGCTGACGGTGCTGGACTTCGGATACCGAGATGGAGGCACCTAGGCCAAAGGCTCTGGCGAGAACCAGCAGACAGTGCTGGAACCCGGGTGGGTAGCAGAAGGTACCCATTCAAAGCAAAGTATCCAGGCCGCAAGCCGGCCGCAGTTACCGAAACCCACAGTCCTACAGGGGGTCCATGACCCATTGGCACTACGGATCCAGCCTTCAGTGCCAGTTCCCGCAGCCCACATAGGAGTCACCTAAACTGCAGGCACCGTAGAGTCGGCTAACCCGGCCGCAAGACGACAGGACAACGGATTGGTGGCATAGTGACCTTGACACTACCCGGAAACAGCAGGCGTGCTGGAACCAGGCTGGGCAACAGGGAGTCCCCGTGCCAAAGACACTGCCGAGCACCAACTGGCATTGTTGGAGCCCAGGGACAATCATGGTGTAGGCCGAGGCCTACTTGGTGGTAGTTTTAGATTGTTTGTAGGCTACAACAGACTGTCAACGTGCTCCAATTAGGCATCTGTCTCCACTCTGTTTCCAGGATTTCACGTGACCACCAACACCGCCAGTTTATGCTTACAGCAGCCGTCTGCCCAATCCACATGTGTTCCTGAGTTACTGGGGTTCCGTAATGTCAGCATATCCCCTGATGAGTGTCTGCCACTGTCTCCTGCTCTGTCCACATTCCCACCGCTTGCAGTGGGAAGGTGGACAGCGCAGGAGACAGTGGCGGACACATATTGGGGGATCTGCTGACGTTACAGAACCCCAGTAACACAGGAACACATGTGGAATGCGTGGACGGCAACTGTGAGCAGGAAGTGGCGGTGTTGGAGGTCAGGGGAAATACTAGAGACAGAGTGGAGACAGAGGCCAAATCAGAGAATGTTTAAATCTGAAGTAGTTACAATTTGGAGGCAGCAGCACTTTGCCCTCCACACAGCAGGGGATCAGCTGACATTACGACCCCCACTTTCACATGAACAAGTGTTTTTTTCTGTGTGGACAGCACTTCCGAGCAACAACTGACGATGTTGGAGCCCAGGGATAGTCATTTTGTAGGCTGAGGCCTACTTGGAGGCAGTTTAAGATAAGACGTTGTTTGAATTTGGAGGCAGCAGCAGTTTGCCCTCCACACAGCAGGGGATCAGCTGACGTTGCTGACCCCCACTTTCACATGAACGAGTGTGTTTTTCTGTGTGGACAGCACTTCCGAGCACCAACTAGCGTTGTTGGAGCCCAGGGAGAACCAGGGTGCAGGCCGAGGCCTACTTGGTGGCAGTTTTAGATTGTTTGTAGGCTACAACAGACTGTCAACGTGCTCCAATTAGGCATCTGTCTCCACTCTGTTTCCAGGATTTCACGTGACCACCAACACCGCCAGTTGATGCGTACAGCAGCCGTCTGCACAATCCACACGTGTTCCTGTGTTACTGGGGTTCTGTAATGTCAGCAGATCCCCTGATGTGTGTCTGCCACTGTCTCCTGCTCTGTCCACTTTCCCACCACTTGCAGTGGGAAGGTGGACAGCGCAGGAGACAGTGGTGGGCACATATTGGGGGATCTGCTGACGTTACAGAACCCCAGTAACACAGGAACACGTGTGGAATGCGTGGACGGCAACTGTGAGCAGGAACTGGCGGTGTTGGAGGTCAGGGGAAATACTTGAGACAGAGTGGAGACAGAGGCCAAATCAGAGAATGTTTAAATCTGAAGTAGTTACGATTTGGAGGCAGCAGCACTTTGCCCTCCACACAGCAGGGGATCAGCTGACGTTACCGAACCCCACTTTCACATGAGCGAGTGTTTTGTCTGTGCGGACAGCACTTCTGAGCACCAACTGGCGGTGTCGGAGCCCAGGGAAAATCAGGTAGTAGGCCGAGGCCTACTTGGAGCCAGGTGTAAATCTGAGTTTGTTTGACTGTGGAGGAAGCAGGACACTTTGCCATACACACAGCAGGGGATCAGCTGACGTTACCGAACCCCACTTACACATGAGCGAGTCTTTTGTCTGTGCGGACAGCACTTCTGAGCAACAACGGGCGTTGCTGTAGCCCAGGAAATAAAGTTCAGGTCATAGAAACATGAACACAACAGGAGACCTGGATCCTGTTGCCAGCCAATTATTTATTCTGGAAGAGGACTGGCAAATTCAGGTGAGATCCAGGCCTTGTTCATTTTCAGAAAAGTAAGCCGGTCAACATTATCGGCGGATAGTCACGTGCGACGGTCTGTTACCACACCACCTGCAGCACTAAAGACTAGTGTTGAGCGATACCGTCCGATACTTAAAAGTATCGGATCGGATGGTATCGGCCGATCTAAAAAAAATATCGGGTATCGCCGATTCCGATACCGGAAGTCCCATTCAAATCTATGGGACTTCCGGTATCGGAATAAGAAAAACCCTATTTTTGCCTTGTACAGCCTCTCTGGGGTCTGTACGGGCCTTTCGGGGGGCTGTGCCGGCCTGCCGGTGGTCTGTGCAGGCTCCGGTGGTCTGTGCCGGCCTGCCGGGTGGCTGTGTCAGCCTGCCGGGGGGTCTGTGCAGGCTCCGGTGGTCTATGCCGGCCTGCCGGGGGGCTGTGCCGGCCTGCCGGGGGGGTCTGTGCAGGCTCCGGTGGTCTGTGCCGGCCTGCCAGGGGGCTGTGCAGGCTCCGGTGGTCTGTGCCGGCCTGCCGGGGTGCTGTGCCGGCCTGCCGGTGGTCTGTGCAGGCTCCGGGGGGCTGTGCCGGCCTGCCGGGGGGTCTGTGCAGGCTCCGGTGGTCTGTGCCGGCCTGCCGGGGGGCTGTGCAGGCTCCGGTGGTCTGTGCCGGCCTGCCGGGGGGCTGTGCCGGCCTGCCGGTGGTCTGTGCAGGCTCCGGTAGTCTGTGCAGGCATCGTCCGATGGGAATACAAGTCCCATCGGGCGATGCCTACTACCATGACAGTGATTGACACATTAGCCAATGATGGGACAGTAGTAGTCCCATCATCCGGCTAATGTGTGGAATGTAAAAAAAAAAAAAAAAAATTACATGCTACATACATGCTACATACATACAACATGCATACTACATATAACATACATACTACATACATGCTACATACTACATGCATGCTACATACTACATACATGCTACATACATACTACATAGATACTACATGCATGCAACATACATACAACATATATACTACATGCATGCAACATGCATACTATATATATACTACATGTAACATACATACTACATATAGACTACATGCAACATGCATACTACATACATGCTACATATATGCTACATACATACTACATACATAATACATGCATGCTGCATACATACTACATACATACACTACATGCATGCAACATACATGCTACATATATACCACATGCATGCAACATGCATACTACATATATACTGCATATATACTACATGCATGCAACATACATATATACTACATACAATACATACATATAGACATACAGTACATATAACATAGAGTACATACTCACCGTCACTTGTCACTTTGATCCCCGAAGCCATTGTCGCCTGAGGAATAAATATCAAAATAAAAAAACACCAATATACTTACCCCGATTCGCAGAAGTCCACGAGGGTCCCACGTCCATCTTGCGTGGAGAACAGCAGCATCAGCTGATGCTACCGTTCTCTACCAGCTCCAGGAATACAATGACGGAAGGTAGGTATCCTTCCGCACTGTATTCCTCCACCACTGTAAAAAAAAAGTCCCTAGTCTCACTTTTTTGCCATTGCTGCGTGGGAATTTCGCACGCAGCAATGGCATAAAGTGAGACTAGGGACTTTTTTTTTTTTAAAGTGGTGGAGGAATACAGTGCGGAAGGATACCTACCTTCCGTCATTGTATTCCTGGAGCTGGTAGAGAACGGTAGCATCAGCTGATGCTGCTGTTCTCCACGCAAGATGGACGTGGGACCCTCGTGGACTTCTGCGGATCGGGGTAAGTATATTGGTGTTTTTTTATTTTGATATTTATTCCTCAGGCAGAATTTGGCTTCGGGGATCAAAGTGACAAGTGACGGTGAGTATGTACTCTATGTTATATGTACTGTATGTCTATATGTATGTATTGTATGTAGTATATATGTATGTTGCATGCATGTAGTATATATGCAGTATATTTGTAGTATGCATGTTGCATGCATGTGGTATGTAGTATGTATGTAGTATGTATGTTGCATGCATGTAGTGTATGTATGTAGTATGTATGTAGCATGTATGTAGTATGTATGTAGTATGCATGTAGTATGTATGTAGCATGTATGTAGTATGTATGTAGCATGTATGTAGTATGTATGTATTATGCATGTAGTATGTTGCATGTATGTAGCATGTAGTGTGTATGTTGCATGTATGTAGCATGTAGTATATATGTAGTATGTATGTTACATGTAGTATATATAGTATATATGTAGTATGCATGTTGCATGCATGTAGTATATATGTTGTATGTATGTTGCATGCATGTAGTATATATGTATTATGTATGTAGTATGTATGTAGCATGTATGTAGTATGTATGTTACATGTAGTATATATGTAGTATGCATGTTGTATGTATGTAGCATGTATGTAGCATGTAATTTTTTTTTTTTTTTTTTTTTTTTACATTCAACACATTAGCCGGATGATGGGACTACTACAGTCCCATCATTGGCTAATGTGTCAATCACTGTCATGGTAGCAGGCATCGCCCGATGGGACTTGTAGTCCCATCGGACGATGCCTGCACAGACCCCCGGAGCCTGCACAGACCACCGGCAGGCCGGCACAGCCCCCCGGCAGGCCGGCACAGACCACCGGAGCCTGCACAGACCACCGGCAGGCCGGCACAGCCCCTCGGCAGGCCGGCACAGACCCCCGGAGCCTGCACAGACCACCGGCAGGCCGGCACAGCCCCCCGGCAGGCCGGCACAGACCACCGGAGCCTGCACAGACCACCGGCAGGCCGGAACAGCCCCCCGGCAGGCCAGCACAGACCACCGGAGCCTGCACAGACCACCGGCAGGCCGGTACAGACCCCCCGAAGGCCCGAACTGACGGCGCATCATGATGCGCACAGACAGCGCATCATGATAACGTCATTTCGGCAGCCAATCAGAGCCACAAAAGTGGCTCATTGCATTTTGGACTTCCGATTCCGGTATCCGATATGAAAAAAGTATCGGTACTCGGTATCGGAATTCCGATACGGCAAATATCGGCCGATACCCGATACTTGCGGTATCGGAAAGCTCAACACTACTAAAGACACGTTCCGATAATACACTGGCAGCAGGGCAAGCCAGCACCTCCAATGCATACTGGCTAAGCTCTGGCCATGTATCCAGCTTAGAGACCCAATACTTGAACGGGGAAGAGCCGTCTGGGATAACACTAACAGGGCACGACAAGTAGTCTGTCACCATCTGACGGAAATGTTGCCTCCTGCTGACTGGAGCCGTCTGTGATGGTGTAGCCGTTTGTGGCGGTCCCACAAAACTTTTCCACATTTGGGCCATACTGGCCTTGCCTTGTCCTGCGGCACTGCCTCTGCTACCTCTTTGTGCAGAGCTTCCTCCACTGCCTCTACCCACATGGCTGCTTTGAAAAGCACTACCAGCAACACTTGCGGGGGGAATGGAGAACATGATGGCCTGCACAAGTGTTTCTTGGTACTCCCGCATTTTTCGCTCCCGGTTCAACTGTGGTATGAGGCTTTGTAAGTTGTCCCGGTAGCGAGGATCTAGGAGGGTGTACACCCAATAATCAGCCGTGTGGAGAATGTTGGCGATGCGGCGGTCATTTAACAAGCACTGCAGCATGAAATCAACCATGTGCTGCAGACTGCCAACTGGACCGGAAACGCTGTCCCCAGCTTGAGGCAGCATCTCTGCCTGCTCAGCATCACCCCACCTTCGCTGTACACACTGACTACTAGAGCCTTGTGTACCTCCCTCCTCTGGAGAGATGTGTTCCTCCTTCTCCATTGACTCCTCGTCATCCTCCTCACTAAGTGTCCCCTGCCTGGGCCTTTATGTGGAAGCATGTTGCGCAGACTTGCCAGAAGCAGATGGCATTTCTGACTGCTCATCCTCGACCTCTTCAAAAACCTCCTCACTTAGTGCTTGTAAGGTTTTTTGAAGCAGACAGATGAGGGGGACAGTCATGCTGATTAGTGCATCATCTGCACTGGCCATCCGCGTGGAGTCATCGAAGGCACGCAAAACTTGGCAGATGTCCCTCATAGTGGCCCACTCAGTGGTGGTGAAGTGTGTCCGGCGCACAGTGCGACTTGTTTGCGCCTGATGCAGCTGGTACTCCATTACTGCTGCCTGCTGCTCACACAACCGCTCCAACATATGTAACGTTGAATTCCACCTGGTGGGGAGGTCACATATGATGCGATGTTCTGGCAGGCGGAATCGGCGTTGCAGAGATGCAATGCACGATCTTGCCATGCTGGAACGCCGCAAGTGTGCACACTCTAGGCGAACCTTGTGCAGCAGTGCATCAAGATCCGGATAGTCCCTCAGAAAGCTCTGCACGACCAAATTGAGCACATGTGCCAGACATGGTATGTGAGTGAGGTTGCCTAGGCCCAGAGCTGCCACTAGATTTCAGCCATTGTCACTCACTACCAAACCTGGCTGGAGATTCGCTGGCACAAACCACACATCGCTCTCCTGCTTGATGGCATTCCAGAGCTCCTGTGCTGTGTGGCTCCGATTCCCCAAAGAAATTAATTTAAGGACGGCCTGTTGACGTTTGGCCACACCTGTGCTCATATCTGGCCTAACAGGCTCACGCAGTGCTGATTCCGAGGAACTAGAGTAGGAGGAGGACTCAATATGTACAGACTGCATTCCTGCAATCCTTGGAGTTGGCAGAATACGTACAGAGCCACTCTCCAGATCTGTACCCGGCTCCACAGCATTGACCCAATGGGCAGTGAGGGAAAGGTATCGTCCCTGTCCATGGCTACTGGTCCACGCATCGGTGGTCAGGTGGACCTTGCTACTGACGGCATTTAGTAGCGCATTTTTAATTTTTCCCTCCACATGCTTTTGCAGGGCAGGGACGGCTTGCCTGCTGAAATAATAGCGGCTGGGCACATTGTATTGTGGAACTGCCAATGACATAAAGTTCCGGAAGGTGTCAGTCTCCACCAGCCTGAATGACAGCATCTCAAGGGCCAGTAGTTTGGCAATGCCGGCATTCAGAGCCAGTGCTCGGGGATGGTTTGCCGAGTATGGCCGCTTTTTCTCCCATGCCTGTGCTACCGATTGCTGGTGAGTGGCCTGGGAGTGTGCTGATGACTGCGAACGTGGTTCAGTGGGTGGAATTTCACTGGGTCTCTGGACAACAGTGGCAGTGGTTCTTCCATGGCGTTCCAGTGAGGAAGCCGAACCAGCTGTGTGTGAGCTGGAGGAAGAGGCCCCAACACGAGCTGAAGAGGTGGTAGGTGCTGCTGAAGGTTGGCCTACATCTTCAGTGTGTCTGTGTAACTCCACCTCGTGCTTGGTACGCACATGTTTCCACATATTTGTGGTATTGAGGTTGCTCACATTTTTCCCTCGTTTCACTTTCTGATGACACAGCTTGCATTTGACAAAGCAAACGTCATCTGCAACTGTGTCAAAAAAAGACCACGCACTGCAAGTCCTGGGGGCGCCCGTTTTGTGTTTTGGAAGAGGATTGCTCCTCACGGGTGCCAAAGTGGAGGCTACAGGCAACCAAGTCTGCCCCCGCCCTCTCCCTCCTCTTTTGGCCGTTCGGGGAATCTCTTCCTCAGAGCTGCTCCCACCACCTTCCTGTGGCTGACGCCATGATGGGTCAAGGACCTCATCATCTCCACTCCCCTCTTCAAGCACCGGCTGGTCCTGGGTTGTCTCGCCAGCACCGTACGCACCAGAAATTGGCAACTGAGTCTCATCATCATCAGATGAGCACTGAGGTGTGCTGACAATAGGCACTGGCCCACCCGCCTCTTCAGATTCAGAGGGACAAAGCAGTTGCGCATCACTGCATACTCCCTCTTCTTCACGCTCTAGAATGCTGCTTGGCTTGCCACCTCTTTCCAAGCCAACAGATTCTGAGAACAGAAGTAAAGATTGAGATGGCTCCTGTCCAGGGCTCTCAGACTGCCTGGGCAATTTGGCAGGTGGTGAAGAGACAGATGGTTGCTCTTCAGTGCTCTGGCCTTGGGAGGATGCGGAAGTCATTGAAGTGGATGCGTTAGCTGCCATCCATCCGACAACGGCTTCAATTTGTTTGTCACGCAGCAGTGGGGTACGGCGAGGTCCTACAAAGCTGCGCATGAAGGACTGTTGCCTGGTAAAAGTGGGGGATGCCGGGTCACTGGTGGCCGCAGCAGATACCGAATACCCACGTCCTCTCCCTGCTGAATCCCCCCGTCCTCTCCCTGCTGAAACTCCACGGCCACGACCACGTGCCTTACTCCCTGCCTTCTTCATCTTGGTAGACTGATAAAGATAGGCAGAAAAGTAAAAAAGGGGTGGCTTAGTGTTCTTATTCCTGAACACCTGCTAACCAGTATAAGAAACACTAATTTGGCTAAGAGTGTGTGTACTACACTTTAATATGATCTAATGTGGCCTAGACAACTGTAAAGTGGAGTGTTTGGTGAACTTTATTTCCTTTTTTTTTGGGGGGGGGAAAGAAAAGGATGTGACCAAAGTTTGAAAGCTACAGTATCACAAACTTTTTGGAGCGATTACAATGCAGGAAGCTAACCTACAATGCAATTGATGAGGCTCCAAAAAATAGGGTGATACTAGTCTGGCTGGCCCTGAAGGGCACAAGCCAGCAAAAAGGTTCCTCTATCTAATCCTATATAGTGTTTGCAACCAACCAATGACAATGGATGCGGTTGGAAGCACACTAATATAGGAGCAAAAATCTGGCTAAATTAGCTGCAAAAAAAGGACTATGTATGAGGCAGTGACGCACGCTGAGCGGACTACAGCTAGCGGTGGCTGTAGAACACACTGCAACGTGAGCTGCACTCACACACAGAGAGACCTATCAGACAGCCAAAAACAGTGCAGAGAAATGGGCTATAGCACTGAAAGGCTGCTGAAAGGCTCCGCTTTGCAACCAACGTATATGGATACGTATGGAAGCACACTATACAGGAGAAAAAAAAAGCAGCAATAAAAGAAAAATGTGTATGAGGCAGAGACACACGCTGGGCGGCCTACAAGCAGACGTGCCTGCAGGACACACTACACAGCGTGGGTCTGCACTCACACAGCCCTTGCAGACAGCTGTGAAAGCAGCGCTGCTAGGGAAAAGCAAGCTACAGTGGTGGTTTATGTAGCCTGGGTTAAGCACTATATGTGTTTTGAGAATCGCTATTTCTAACTGTCCCTCACAGTCTTCAACAGCAGCCTGTCCCTAACTGAATTCACAGCAGAGTGACCAGAAATGGCGGCTGCAGCGGTTTTTATAGTGCATCATGACATCATTTCAGCAGCCAATCACAGCCATGCCAGTAGTTAACATGCCTACATGCCTAACAGGATGTGCCCACACTTCTGAGGATCCCCATTGGCTGAATCAAATCGAGCGGGCTCCTAGCATTATGGGAACTTCCGATTCCGGTATTCGATATGAAAAAAGTATCGGAACTAAGTATCGGAATTCCGATACAGCTAATATCGGCCGATACCCGATACTTGCGGTATCGGAATGCTCAAAACTACTGATAGTGATAATCTCTGAACTTTTTTTTTATTTTAAAAACATGAACATTTATTATTGTATTGTGTTTTTTTCAATGAGCTGTTTGTTACTATCAGTTTCTATGAAGTCATTTTGATGTTATATGTGTTTGTGCTAAAGAGCTTGATTAATAAGGTCAGATACATGCCTTATGAAACCTCAGAGTGTTACACACAACTTTTCAGGCAATTGGAATACTGCTTTTTGAGGCAAAGTTATTTGTAGTGAATCAAATTTTTATGAATTCATATTTCAAAAGATTTGCTCTCTAGGACTTACCATAGTGTTGTCATATAATGCTTTACAATCAAAACAGAATTTATTTTCTCAACATGCAGCTTTAGAATATTATATCAAACCCAATAAATAAAAAGAGTCTGCTAAACAATTACTAATTTCTTTATCAATTCTTAAGTCATAGCCTGATACACAGCTCAGGAACTGCTTTGACAAAATTCTCTCTGTTTCACTATTGCTTGTACTGGTTTTCCCACACTTCTAGTATTGCTTGTGCTGTGATCATGCATCAGTTCCTCACCGCTAATGATCTCTTCTCCCAGGCTCTCATGTGAACATCAATCTGACACATCCAGCTTACATTAAATATATGTTGACACAATATATCTTGGCCAAACATTGTGGATTCTCAATGACATGACTTTCATTATATTAATCAAACATTAAGAAATCAGTTCCTAAGTGTCAAATGATACTTACAAAGAGAGCATGAATAAAATATATTATTTATTGATTTCTATAGTGCATTAAGGAACCAATACGAGCAACTTTGAATGTTACCTTTAGGTCTTTTTTGCCTTTTTTTTCGATATATTTGACTAACTAGACAAAATTGTACTATTTTAAGAAATTGGAGCTCAATTATACAAAACTCTATAGGAACATTCAGAGTCTGCATAAACATATTCACCAAGTGAGTAAAGCCTTAAATTAAATATTTTTAACATGTGCAAAATCATTTGTGTGATATGTATTTTATGAAAAACATAACAGGACAGATGCCAGCTACCATAAAACCACAAGCCTAAAAATATCTAAAAAAAAGTCAATTAAGCACCTTTGTGTTCAAAATCTTATACATAACCTCATGCAATAACTGCTTTACTTGGTTCTCTCACAATAATATACTTTGTGTCTATTATGGAACAAAGCCAAATGTAATGTTTTTAAAAGCTACTAAGGTTGAATTCACACATTCCTATTTTTTAAATAAAGAGCACATATATGCAACTCAGATCGCATCAATGTACTGTCCATTAAATCATGGAGCCAATCCATGTTAGTTGGGTCAATGAATCAGACCAAACTCAGAAAAGTCTTGTTTTTTATTTATCTGCATACTGATGGAATGTGAAAATGCCCATAACAATAATGGATATATGCGTTCCATCTGCAAAAATTGGATTGAACATGTATCCAAAAAATCTGTCATGTGAAGAGGGCCTAAAAGTGGTTTCACATATAGAATTTTTGCAAAAATGCCACTGAAATTTTTTATGCAGTTTTTGAGCATAAGACCTGATGTGTCTAAAGAGAGGGAGAGAAAATGTAAGTCCATTTATATTTTTTTATTTATTTTTAATCCACTATTGACTTTAGCTCAAACAACTGCATTAACCCCTTTATGACTATGACATACAGTCAGGGTCGACTCCAGGTTTTTGTGAGCCCCGTGAAAAAGAGTCTCAGTTGGTCCTTTTAACACATACCATGATTCATGATGCAGAGATACGGAAGAGAAATATAGGTATAGTACAATGCCAAAGATTTCACTTCTTACATTACATGAGTGATATCCATAGTACATTCTACAATAGCTCAGAAAGTGACAAATACAGTCTGTAGAGTGGACCCCATATAATGCTCCATACAGAAAGAGTCCCATGTAATGCTTCATACATTAAAATAATGAAATACTCAGTCCTCCTCGTTCCTTCCTGTTTGCAGCTCTGGTCTCCTCATTGTCTTCTTCTGACTCTCTACACTGCTCACAGTGCTCAACACAGAGGACGCACTGAAGTGACATCACCATGTTCTCTGCCCTGAGACATCAGAGTCAGAAGAAGTGGAAGAGACTGGAACTGCAGAGGAACAGGGAGAGGTAAATATTTCAAACAGCTTAAAACAAGATGTGGGGACCTGGTGGCAGTGCCTGTGCTGGCACCACACCCCCGACTCACAGGCCTCATAGCTCACCGGTGTCCTCTCCGGCAAGTGGGCCCCTCTGCTTGTTCAGGGCCACAGCACTTACCCTTGCATACAGTTAAGACATGTCATGTCCCTGATTTTGATGCGGGCTTAAGATTTTTACACTATACATAGAAATGCTTAAGCACTGCTATGTATAGTATAAGCAATTTGATGATTGCAGCTTCAAGTACTGTAAGGGGACTGATAAATACAGTTAAAAGTAAAAAAAGTTTTTAAAAAAAATGAAAAAGATAAAAAATTTTAAAAGTTAAAATCACCCCCTTTTTGCCCCTTTAAAAATAAATTAAAATTACATGTAGTTGGTATTGCTGGGTTCGTTGAAGTCCAATTTATCAAAATATAAAATAAATTATTCCAATCGATAAATTGGTAACAGGAAAAAAACAATTGACAAAATTACATTTTTTGGTAGCGGCACCATTGCATTGAAATGTAATACTAGGCAATAAAAACATTGTATGTACTCCAAAATGGCATCAATAAAAACATCAGCTCATGACACAAAAATTAAGCCATCTCACAGCCCTATATCGCAAAATTGAAAGTGTTATGGGCCATGGAAAATAAGAGCACAGGAAGAATTTATTTTTTACAGATTTCCAATTTTTTAATGTGAACATTTGATCTGGGTCATTTAGATATTTTCAGTTGTCATTGATTTCAAAAGAGAAAACACAGTAGTTTGACAATAAATGGCTTCACCCACCCACTAATCATGAGTGGAAAAAAAGTTTTGGTGTTATCATTCATATTCTCTGATAAAAGGCCAAGAAAGCAAAATCTCTGCCAGGGTTTTGAGGGTTTCTGCTGTTTAGGCCCTTTAGAGGTACCGCAAGTGCATCATGGCTCCCACAATCAATTTCAGCTAAATTTGTGCTCTGAAGCGCAAATGGTGCTCCTTCACTTCCAAGCCCTGCTGTTTATCCAAATAGAGATTTCAGACCACATGTGGGGTATCATCGTGCTCAGAATAAACTCTGGTAGGTAGCAAATTGTGGAGTTCAATTTTCATGCAATTTCTTTGAAAATTAAACAAAATTTGGACTAAAGCAACATGTTAGAGGAAATATTACAATTTATTTATGCTTATTCTACTTTGCATTAATTCATGTGTAGCACCTGAAGGATTAAAAACTTTCCTGACTAGTTTAGAAGTATTTGAGGGGTGCGGCTTTTAAAATGGTGTCACTTTTTGGAGTTTCCAATATATTGGCACTTCAATGTCCATTGAACTCTCAACAGGTCCATAAAGAAACAGGTTTTGTAAAATTCTTGAAAATATGAGAAATTGCTGCTAAATATTTAACCTTTCTAACTTCCTAACAAAATAAAATGATGTTTGAAAAATTATGCAGATGAAAATAGAAGCAAAATAAATCAACATAAATTTACCAGTAACATAAAGTACAATGTGTCAAAAACAATCTAAAAATCACTGTTATATGTTGATATGCAAATTGCCTCTTCAGAGAGGAAGAGAACTTGAACTCTATAGCGCCAATTGTTGGAAGCAGCAATTCTGCAAGTCACTATTGACCATTTAACAAGTCTTGCAATATGACTTAGGATAAAAGCCTAAGTAGAATCTCAATTTGCAGACACGGTGTTTTGGGCTATTGGCCCTTGTCAATGCAATGTATGAGAATTGATTTGGCTAAGTGAGAGGTTCTGGATTTTTTAATCCTAAAACTCGTTAAATGGGTCAATAGTGACTTGTAGGATTGCTGGTTCCAACATGTGGAGCTATAGAGCTCAAGTCCTCTTCCTCTCTGAAGAGGCAAATTGCATATTAAATTTCCAAGAGGAGCATTGCATGGTGAATAAGCCTCCTTGCCTTGACATGCCAGAGCTGGTATATCACTCTTCACAATGAGAAATGTTATATGTTGAAGCATTCCAGAGTAATTACCATATGAAATGACACTGATCAGATTTAAAAAAATTGGCCTAGTCATTAAAATGCCTAGCGGTAGGGGGGGCATAGTGGAATATTTGACAAATCACACGTCAGTTACAGCAGAATGATGCCTCTGACACCAACACAATGAGCCCTGCTGAGTCAACTTACTCTGCCAACATAATACTTAATTTTGTGTGTAGGGGAATTTCTACCCTAGCAATGACACCTGTTTCTATTTTTCCCTATAGCCCCCTAACACATAGCACCTTGGAGGCTAAGGAATATTATACAACAGAACAATTTCTTCCAGTTGATTAACTTGGAAAGATGTACAGTCAACCTTTATATTGGGATGACAAATAGCTGAAGTACATGGAGGACACAGTTCTGTCTGTGGTACTAGCACTCTGGGCCAGACCAAATCTTGAAGTGTGAATCAGACAGGTGACATAAGGGGGTGGGGGCATGAAGCACAGGTCATTTTACACACAGGGGCAACTATCAGTCAAATCAGTGATGACAATGATGATTCCTTGGGCAGTATTTGTTCTGCAATGTGCCTTAGAGCAGGTGATACTTCACATGCTGTAGGTGTAAAAGGCTCAACAGTGCCTGAAATCTGTGATGGTGGTCCTCATGGTGGTGATTTCAATGTGCAAGTATCTCAGGTCTGGAAATTATTTTCCACATTACCAGAGGACCAATCTCTTACAGTGCACAGGTTGTTATGTTGGGAAATAAACTTACATCCTGACCCACATTAACTAAGAGCTACATCACTCCATGAGTGCATGAAACCCCATTCCCTGCACATGTGGGAAAAGCAAACAGGCCAATAAGATAAGTAAGGGTCAAGTTGCCTTTTTCCCATTCTCATGAACTGGTTACCAGTTGGCACCTGCAAGTAGTGCCTAAGTGATCATCAGCCACATCATCCTCCACTTTCCATACATTTCCTCCTCTACCTCCATTGCATTCTCAGCCTTTGTATGCCTAATTACATGTGTCAAAGTCATCAGGCTATGTGGAAATTAACTCTCATATGTCCCAGCTCACCACAATCGGTGCAAAATCACCTTGATCATACTGCCTTTGCAAAAGAATCATGTGCCCTCTGCCTCAATGTAAGATGCCTAACCACCATTATTTATTGCAAAAAAAGGCACAAAATGCATTTTTTTTTCAAAAACACATTATATCATGCATCAAATATTAGCTATATCTCATTACTCTAACCAACTTTCTAAATGTTGGTGAAATTACATTTCATTGTGCCAACAACTGGGTTGAGTTTACTTGGCAGCACCCAGTGCAGGATTGGGCCCCTATGCAGGGCACAAAGAACAAAATTGTTGTAACTTATCAAACCAAAAATTTTAGAATTCCATTAACGTAATTTTACTTAACAAAATTCTCATTTTTTATAGAAATACTTAATTTTGTGAGATTGGGAATTGGAATATTGCTAGAATAATATATGTTCACCTCAGTGAAGCATTTGAAGAGAAGACAACTGCCTGCAGTCTGACCAGGGTGTGGGATCCATGTGCAGGGCAAAGCACAAAGGACAAAATTGTTGTAAATTATCAAGTAAAAATTTGGGAAATGCTCTAAGAGCAATTTTTTCACACAATTCTTAATTTTCTTGAAATTTTTATTCATATTTTGGGGTTGGTGACTTGGTATATTACTTGCAAAAGCTGTGTTGTTTCCTCAGTGATGCCTATACTACTGCTGCTGCCATTGTTGGCCCTCCTGGCCTTTCCCATGATAATTCTCTATAATGCAGCTGGAGCACCCCACAGGGCCTTAAGTTATTCAGTACCGGGCTAGCCAGGTTTTGTTAAAAGGGATGTGTCACGGTAGCAGTGACCCGGTCCGTGGCCCTGGGCATCCAGTAGAGTTAATAAAGGATGATGATGGAACTGGGAAAATGATGGAGAAATGGTAGGGAAATTGGGAGTTTGTCATGACGCCACCCATAGTATTCGGCAATGGTAGCCGACGCTGCAATGCAGGTCCTCTGGAACGGTGTTAGGGCAGCAAAGATGGTTAAGCTCTTCATGGGCAGAGCTATGTCCCAGGGCAGTTAAGGTGTTATCAGTTGAGCCGGTGACAGTGATGTGCGTGCGGTGCAGGGCAGGCGAGAAGCTAAATGACACGAGGAACACAGCTGGGTGCAGTTTCAGGGTTTTTACTCACAATTCCCATGTATACGGTGACCAACTTGGTACTGTGTCCTCTGGGTGAGGAGTCCAGCCAACTCCCAGATAGACTGGGGACACCTTTTCAGGATTCCTCTTTATGTTCACTTTTCTAGGCCGCCTCTCTGCGCTGATCTCTTCTTTCTCTCTTGCCCTGTGCATTCACCAGCAGTGTCCCAGAGCCAGCAGCCACTGATCTTGCCGGGCGATGTGGGTCAGGCCCCGGGATTCTCTATAGCTACTTTTTTGGGGAATAACTGTGGTTACAGCTGTCACTTGAATTTACCTCGGCCTCTGTCTTGCTAGCTGAGCCTCATTTGATATTCTCCACTAGGCTTAGGGGCCGGCTCCCCCACTGTGGCCTGGTCCTTCCATGTCTGGATACAGGCCCCATGGGTGGCTTTTCACACTACCCGTGCCCCAAGGACCCATTCTATTCTCCTAGGAGCTTCTTTCTTATTAGATGTGTCTCTCTCTGACCCTTACTCTCCCCACGTCAGTCCTGCTCCTCCGCTGTCTTGTCATCAACTGATTGGATCTTTCCAGAACAGTCTGTCTACCTCACACTAACTCCTCCCACTAACTGTCACTTAACTATCACTGATTGGATGTCCTCTGTCACCCCACTCACTAAGCTCCGCCCCTTCTCTACCTTTCCCCACTATCTCCCCAACACCCTTTCCTAGCCAAACTGGGATGAGGCCATCCTCCCCAAGGGTTCACCCAGATGCCCTGACTGACCTGGTGTTTGTTGGGTGCGAGTGTTAGGAGTCCTGAGTGGTGCTCCCTCCTTACCTGAGGGTGGGATACCACACCTCTGGATGAAGTGCAGTATCTCTGTGGTGACTGGACCCTCAGGGGCGCCACACAGCTTTAGCTGCTTCCACTGTGCAGACACACTGGGAACACATCACCTTGCTGCCCACTGTGTTTTCTAGCACCATACTATATGACTGCTGTCAGAAAATGTATTGTTTTGAGGGTACAGATAAATGAAATAGCCTGCAAAAATGGGGCCAGTGCTTGTAAATACTTAAAAATGTAATGATTGAAAGGCTTGTTGACAAATTATTATTTCTTCACTTTGAATACAGCTAGCCTGTTCCAGATCCCTAAAAAAACTAGATAATTTTTGGATATTATGATAAAAAACCTTTGTAATAGTTTATAATTTTGACAATAGCAACATTTTTGTGGATCCACAAAAGGAATACTTTTTTTTACTATTAGTTGATAAGCAATTATTTCTAAACTTTCAAAAAAACAAAATTGTTTTTAATTTGTAATTAAAGGTATATTTTTTGGATGGCTTGTGAAAAGCTACCACTTCATCATTTAGCAAGTCCACAAATAGGGATCATTTTGCACAACAGTGAATTTTTCAATTGGCTGTTGGTTATTACATTTACCATCAATTTTCTCCTTACCAGATAGGTTGAGTTCACTTAGCCATTTATAAAGTTGTGTTTGCATTAAAGAGCTCAAAAAGGGCTCATTACAGTTCTATACCTCCGATTCTTGCACACATATTTCCGAGGCAATTATAGGCTTTGCAATATTGCAACTTTTGTCAAATTTATTCACTGGAAATAATTTTTTTTTTTCAAATGTGGCGAAGGTGATCAAATCATCCGCTAATCAGTAATCACAACTTATGGCAATATTGATGCAAACATCCTTTACTTGCTATTAAACTAATCCATACTTTATAATAAAAGTCATTGTAAATACTACCAACTGCCTCAACATTTCTTTTTAGCACATTACAGGGTTTTTTTAGGTGTTTTTGCCTCAAAAAAGTTAACATTTTATTCAAAGCTTAATAGATAAAAAGAATGCTTGACAGAATGCTACAAAAATGCCCCAAAATGTTTACCGAAAGTGCATAAGAACAACATTAACAAACTGCTTCAGTAAATGTTATCAAAACATTAACAAAAATCCATCAGGCCAAGATATACCAAAAATATTCCTGTTTCCTGAAGTGGTTTCCAGATAAAAAAAAATATAGTTTTTAGACAAATGAAAAAAATATCACATAAGCATAACCTTAGAAAGCCAAAATTATTTTTATTAACTGCCCTTTTAAGTTTTTACTTTGCCATCAGTCATCATTTTATATATATTTTTAATTCAATAATTAGAAAATAAAATCAAGTACCATCAATAAATAATATACATAGCGTTATATGATATCAAATATGTGGATAACTTAACCAGAGTCCCTCTCCCGGAATATCTGATACAATGAAAAGTTATATCTTTGAACAACAGGAAAAGTGATCCATTTTTCCCTATATTTTCCCCACAGCTCCATGAGATGCCATTCAAAGAAATGCCAAGAGCTTAAGATTGACGTTATACACAACAATCTTAATGTAGGGACGTAGTGAAGTAGGGTGTGCTGAATTCATGTTACTTAGTGAATTTGTACCATCTTCTCACTTAATTGTGCCTCCTTGCGCCTCACCAGAAATGTTATTCCAGTTAGGGACTGGAGCAACATTGCAACATTGCAGGATAAATAATTCTTTATGATAATTTAGCGAGAGGCCTCATTCTCCTCATGCTCATACACATTGGCTGAGCAGGCGGAAAATGCTAAAAGTGGCGATTTGTTTTCTGCGCAATTTCGAATCGCACAAAAATTATTTCTAGTTTTAAAAGTTTAAAGGAAAACTGGAGTAAATATGAATGAATTGGCCTCTAGGTCACTTTTTTCTTTCTAGTCACTATTTCTTAGGTGTTGAACTAGTGGAACGCCTTCAGCTACATTCTTAGTATTTTATTTGCTATTTTGCAAATGATTTAACTATTTTCACTAAATCTACAATTAGCTCATGGGTGTAAATCCTCAAAGAGGGATTGTTTGGAGATCCTTAAAGGGACTCTGTGAGCACAGAATGAAGGTTCAAACCTCTCAGAGCTTCACAGTGGGGTCAATGATTTAAATATACCTTCCCACCTACTTGTTGTCCCTCAATCTCAGCCCTTCTCTTATTTGTTTGACATCTCTAGCTTCATAAACCCAGAGAATTGTGGAGATAGATGGAAACCAAGTAGGTGGGAAGGTGTATACAAATGATTGGCCCCTTAAGTGAAGCCCCAAGCTCCTGCACTTGGTTTTGAATAGTCATTCTATGCTGAGAGAGTCCTGATAAAAGCTGGTTTGAGAAACATTGGTCTATACAATGTCACGTTTTTGGTGTGAAGACAAACATTGACATTTTGCTTTAATTATTGTATTGTTAATGTTGTTACTTATGACTTGTGTTTTGGAACTGTTAAACTGTAAAGAGCTGCGGAATATGTTGGCGCTATACAATAAAAATTATTATTATTATTATTACTATTATTGACAGAAAAAAAGTAAAAGCTGATCGAAAGTAAGATTTTACCTAGCCACAAAAATTGTTTCATAGGATAATGTTATAATTTTACAAGAAAAAATTTTTGAAAGTTAATTTAAGTATACCAGTCCCCAAAACTCATACTAAACTATCCTCCTACTGCAATGTATATAGGAATTATATATATCTTAATATTTGCTATATATATATATGTATATATATATATACCGTACATATTGAAAGTCACACATCTTTTATAAACATGACTATTGTGACTCAGTTTTATTAAGTGCTTCTGTGTCCATGCAATGGAAATGCATAAAAAATGGTGTGGCTACATTTGGGAGCAGTAGAAACGGTTAGCTCCTTAGTAGAGTCATAAAGAAGTAAACAGTAGGCTTGTATGAAGATCTATTGGGCCCCACAGTGCCATTGTCTTCAAAAGGAATTTAAAGCAAATTGCTGAGGGCCAGTACATAATTTAAAGACTCACTGCAATTTTATGACTTGCTAATGTTCCTAATTACATGCCCGTGAAAGGCTTAATTAATTGGGGGATGTAGCAAAAAGTGGAGCCTATGTTTGTTATCACGGTTCCACTGCATTGATTTTAATGCCTACTGAGAATTTAGGACCTCTTTATTTGCACAAAGAAAATGCAAGTCTTTTGAAAAAAATGCACATAACGATCAACCCCTCGCTGCTATCTAATATACTTTTCTCTACTTAACCAAAGTGCTTGTAATCATATTTTGTAAATGTTGGTGCTGTTAATTGCATTGTAAGAGAAAATAGGTTCTGCTTGGCTGGTTGTGGAGAATTTGAAGTTTTTTTTCCTTTCTTCCCATTCCAAGTGCTCTTAGAAGTAATCATGTAATCAAGTAAAACTGAGTTTCTACAAAGTTTTTTTTTTTTTTAAATTAAAGTTCCACACTTGAGGAGGCCTGCATTTTATTTACAAGTAATGATCCACTTTACCAATCCTTGTTTATCCACTTTATATTAAAGAGAAGAAACTTTTATATATTTTTTTACAGATAGCAATATCATTACTCAAAGCAAGTCATTTATATAGACATTTGTTAAAACATTAAACAATTTGCTTTAATTTACAAAAAAATTAAAAAATTACTATATTTAACAACAGGGAAGATGTATATCTTTGTACCGTGTTAGCCAGTAGATAGAAAAATATTCAGGATTGAGAGTCCTCAGTAGTTGATACCTTTTAATGGCTAACTGAAAAGATTGTAACACATTGCAAGCTTTCGAGACTACTCAGGTCTCTTCATCAGGCTAGACTAATACAAAATCTGAAAAGTCACATATTTATGCACAATACAGCCTAGAAAAAATGCAATAGATAAGACAAGTGACGTGAAGCAGAACTATCAATATGGGAGAGGGAGAAACATAAATATAAACATTGGACCAGTTCATAGATAAGGAGTCCGGATGTTATATGGTCCTCTGATTGGGGTCTAGTTCTGTGTTGTGATGCCCCCACATGGTTTTAAAATGAAATTCCTTAATTGATGTAAAAAGACATAAATCCATGCGACACATTCATTCCAGCACTGAGAGTGTCAAAGTTCGTCATAAATTTGTACTCCCAAACTCGCAAATTGCCTCTTCAGAAAGAAAGAGGACTTTTACTCTACAGCGCCACCTATTGGTAGTAGCGATCCTACAAGTCACAATCAACCCTTTAACGAGTCTTGTAGTATGACTTAGTATACAAGCCAAATCAGAATCTAATGTGGTGTACTTAATTATTTGTACTAAATGTCCAACTGGGGGTATGTATGTGGGGGAGACAGGGCAAAAGCTTAAAACAAGGATGAATGCTCATCGTCACACAATAAGAGAAAAAAGAATGGATCTACCTGTGGCAAAACATTTCTGTATCCCTGATCACAGCAGCGTGGATATGAAATTACTGGTATTGAAAGGTAACTTCAATTCTCAGAGAGAGAGACGAGTTTGGGAGTACAAATTTATGACGAACTTTGACACTCTCAGTGCTGGAATGAATGTGTCGCATGGATTTATGTCTTTTTACATCAATTAATGAATTTCATTTTAAAACCGTGTGGGGGCATCACAACACAGAACTAGACCCCAATCAGAGGACCATAAAACATCCGGACTCCTTATCTATGAACTGGTCCAATGTTTATATTTATGTTTCTCCCTCTCCCATATTGATAGTTCTGCTTCACGTCACTTGTCTTATCTATTGCATTTTTTCTAGGCTGTATTGTGCATAAATATGTGACTCTTCAGATTTTGTATTAGTCTAGCCTGATGAAGAGACCTGAGTAGTCTCGAAAGCTTGCAATGTGTTACCATCTTTTCAGTTAGCCATTAAAAGGTATCAACTACTGAGGACTCTCAATCCTGAATATTTTTATATTTAACAACAATTTGTAGGGTGTGTCTTACACCAACTCTGTAATTTACTATTAAGTAAAACATTATTTTATAGAAAACTGTTGAAGAAAATAATAATTCTACATAATACAAACAACAGTAAATTAAGCAAACTTATGCCAAACTTTTAAATTCTATTTTAAGAATCTCATTAAAGACAAATGAATGCATATGAAATTGTAGTTTTTTTTGCAATTGCACCTTACTTGGACTTTATTTCCCATTTCTCAGTACAGTAACCCCTTTTCTGACATCCAGCGTAATATTCCGTCCATGTGACCTGGTCCTGTTCGACCATGGACGGAATATTATGTCATTTCTTTAATGCGACACTGCGACCGAAGTCGTGGTGATCACATTAAAATTCCGGCACCATCTTACCTGTGGGTAGATGGTGCTGTCATCCTGGGGGGGTGTTGCCACCCACCCGCACTCACGATCACTGTGATTGGCTGTTCAATTCTGAGCAACCAATCGCAGCATTTCTCATTGTTTCAGGCAATCAGATTGCCTGAAACAGTGATTTCCCAGCCTAGGATCCAGTACCGATCCTAGGCTAGTGCCTGGCACTGCCAGGCATTGCCGGAAGGGACCCTGATTGGCGCGATTGCTGATCACATCGATCGGGCCAATCGCAGGGCACAGTTGCAGTGTGACTACGCTGTACCCTGTCGGTGACCTGCCTAGCATCGGAGCTGTAAGAGCATCGATCTTAGACCAGTGCCTAGCAACACCAGGTATTTCCTTGAGCTGCTGATTGGAGCAATTGACGATTACGTCAATTGTACCAATCACAAGGCACAGCCGCGGTGTGACCACTCTTTGCCCTACTGGTGAACTGCCGGTGACCAGCCTAGCATCGGAGCTGTAAGATCACCGATCCTAGGCCAGTGCCTAGCAACACTAGTGACACCAGAACCAGCTCTGATTGGTGTGATGGATCTTATCATCGATCACATGAATGGCAGGGCACAGCAGCGGAATAACCGCTCTGTGACCTGTGTGAGACCGCACTGTAGTGTCTCACACTAGATGAGGATTCCTGTAGTGCGGTCAAGCTACATAATCTGCTGCTGTGCTGGGCCTTGTGGTTTCACAGAAGCCTGTGACACCACAATCCTTCCTGAACACAGAAGAAAGAAGAAAGAAGACTAGACAGAAGAAAGAAGAGAGACAACAACTGTATGTGTTTTGATCCCTGCCTGATCTCTCTTCATCCACTCCAATCCCCCATTCCCCCTTCCCTTTCTCCCTCTTTTTACCCATCCACCCCCCTTTGTGCCTCCTCCGTGCACACATTTAACAGCCTCCGAGCATTGATTGGTGATGCAGTTTACCGATCAACACTCGTGCTCACTTTTCTTTTTCACCCCACTTGCACCACCTCCGTGCGCACATCCAGCAGCTGCTGAGCTTTGATTAGTGATGCAGTTCACTCATCAGAGCTCGTGCCTGCTGTTTTCCTTTTTTCTTTCTCACCACCACTTGTGCCACCCTGATGCGCACATCCAGCAGCTGCCGAGCTTTGATTAGTGATGCAGTTCACTCATCAGAGCTCGTGCCTGCTGTTTTCCATTTTTCTTTCTCATTCCCTCTTACGCCACCCCCCGTGCACACATCCAGCAGCCCGTGAGCTTTGATTAGTGATGCAGTTCAATCATCAGAGCTTGTGCATGCTGTTTTAGACATTTTTCTTTTTCACCAACTACTTGCACACATCCAGCAGCCGCCGAACTTTAGTAAGTGATGCAGTTCACTCATCAAAGCTCGTGTCTGCTGTGTTGCACTTTTCATTTCACAGACATTTTTTTCTCCCAGGTTGTGAATTTTTTCTTTCAGCATTTTCTTTTCAGACAAAAGATAACACCAAGTACTCTCCCCCCACACACAAACAGTTAAAAATAAAGTACTGAGAAAATGGAAAATGGTCTTAGGAGCGCAGGAAAGAGACTCAGACAAGAGATGGGTTTAAACCACAACGCATTTCGACGGAGGATCCGTCTTCAACAGGTGGAAGTTTATTAATGACATAGGGGATGGGGTATTTAAATGGGAAGCAGCCAATCACAACAGTCAAAACAGTCACATGTTATGATAGTCACATGTTGCGATAAGATGACAGCATATACACTCACTGGCCACTTTATTAGGTACACCTGTCCAACTGTGTGTTAAGACTTAATTTCTAATCAGCCAATCACATGGCGGCAACTCAGTGCATTTAAGCATGTAGACATGGTCAAGACAATCTCCTGCAGTTCAAACCGAGCATCAGTATGGGGAAGAAAGGTGATTTGAGTGCCTTTGAACGTGGCATGATTGTTGGTGCCAGAAGGGCTGGTCTGAGAATTTCAGAAACTGCTGATCTACTGGGATTTTCACGCACAACCATCTCTAGGGTTTACAGAGAATGGTCCGAAAAAGAAAAAAAATCCAGTGAGCGGCAGTTCTGTGGCCGGAAATGCCATGTTGATGCCAGAGGTGAGAGGAGAATGGGCAGACTGGTTCGAGCTGATAGAAAGGCAACAGTGACTCAAATTGCCACCCGTTACAACCAAGGTAGGCAGAAGAGCATCTCTGAACGCACAGTGCGTCGAACTTTGAGGCAGATGGGCTACAGCAGCAGAAGACCACACTGGGTACCACTCCTCTCAGCTAAGAACAGGAAACTGAGGCTACAATTTGCACAAGCTCATCGAAATTGGACAGTAGAAGATTGGAAAAACGTTGCCTGGTCTGATGAGTCTCGATTTCTGCTGCGACATTCGGATGGTAGGGTCAGAATTTGGCGTAAACAACATGAAAGCATGGATCCATCCTGCCTTGTATCAACGGTTCAGGCTGGTGGTGGTGGTGTCATGGTGTGGGGAATTTTTTCTGGGCACTCTTTGGGCCCCTTGGTACCAATTGAGCATCGTTGCAACGCCACAGCCTACCTGAGTATTGTTGCTGACCATGTCCATCCCTTTATGACCACAATGTACCCAACATCTGATGGCTACTTTCAGCAGGATAATGCGCCATGTCATAAAGCTCGAATCATCTCAGATTGGTTTCTTGAACATGACAATGAGTTTACTGTACTCAATGGCCTCCTCAGTCACCAGATCTCAATCCAATAGAGCATCTTTGGGATGTGGTGGAACGGGAGATTCGCATCAGGGATGTGCAGCCGACAAATCTGCGCCAACTGTGTGATGCCATCATGTCAATATGGTCCAAAATCTCTGAGGAATGCTTCCAGCACCTTGTTGAATCTCTGCCATGAAGAATTGAGGCAGTTCTGAAGGCAAAAGGGGGTCCAACCCCTTACTAGCATGGTGTACCTAATAAAGTGGCCAGTGAGTGTATATAAAAAAAAGGTGATAAAAACAACCTATATAAAATGTGAGAAAAAACAGCATGAGATAAACAAGTTTTAAATGTATAAAATGTGCAAAAAGGAGCAATAAAATAATATAGATAAAAATGAATAAAATTATTAACAGGTTAGTAGACCACTAAAAAGACCAATAAAAAAGGGAGAACCCATATTAATAATAAAAGCATGTAAACAATAGCATCTAAGTAAAATGCACTGATGATAGAAAGGCAAATGAAGTTATCTGGTCACTTTATCAATAGTTAAATTCAGACCTTCAGGGGCAAGTGTGACAAGCTTGAATATCCAAAAGCTTTCTCTACTGATTAAACTGTTGAAGCGATCAGCCACGGTATCAAGTATGTGGTCAATAATCGTTAGTTTCAAAGTTTTTGAATTTTTCTGACGCACAGTTAAAAAATGTTTAGAAAGGCTGTGCAGGAGAAAGCCATTTCGGATATTCTGTCGATGCTTGTTCAATCTAGCATGTGTTATGATTGAGTCACCGTAGGAGGCAAAAATAGAAATGCTAGCTAAGTCCAGAAAACCAGAGAAGTTGTCAGCTATCGGATTGCAGACCCCTGAACCTATCAACACAACTAGCAGTAGCCGTGGGGGGCTCCTACGATGCCCTAGGCCCCTCGATCACAGCCGGAGAACTACATAGCCTAAAGACAGAAAGGGAAATCTAAACTGCCCCAGAGCAGACCCCAAAGTAAAAGACAGCCCCCCACATATAATGATGGTGAAGCAAGAAGAAAGAACAAAACACAGACAGAAAGATAGACTGAGCAAAGATGGGGCCCACGCTAGCTTAGATAGGAAAGGACAGGAAGGCTGCTGTCTGCAATCCGTGAAAAACCCTATGAAAATAAGAGCCAACAAACTGACAGTAAAAAAAGCCCTGAAGACGCTAGGCTTCAAAAAAGCTATGTCAGTACTCAGGAATATTCTGAAGACAGAGCAACAGGCAAAAGGAGATTCAGCTCACCCCAGCAGGGAATGGCAGAATCCAGAAAAGCAAGGAAAACAAAACACTAATGCAAAAAGGCAAAGCAGAAATCTTAGCTTTAGATGAGCAGGAATCAGACTGGTTTCCTAGAAGTCCAAAGAGAAATCACCCGCAGGCCAGAAGGGCGTCGGCAGCCTTATATCCAGTCATTAACTCCACTCAGCCAGTCATCATCATCAGCCCCAGGTGTTTGACGATCAGGCTCACTACCTTTCTTCACCAGAAGAGGGTGTTCCTCGGGCCTCAGTAGTGAAGGGGAAAATGAACTCACAACAGTACCTCCCCCTTGAGGAGGGGTCACCGAACCCTCAACCACGCCACCAGGGCGATCAGGGTGAGCCCGATGAAAGGCACGCACCAATCTTTTGGCATGAATATCAGAGGCAGAGACCCAGGAATTATCCTCCTGACCATAACCCTTCCACTTAACCAAATACTGGAGTCTCCGTCTAGCCAAACGGGAATCCAGTACTTTCTCTACCTCATATTCCATGTTACCTTCAACCAATACAGGGTCTGGAGGTGCAACCCCAGGAACAACAGGTTCAACAAACCTCTTCAACAAAGATTTATGGAACACATTATGGATTTTAAATGTGACAGGAAGAGCCAAACGAAAAGAGACCGGATTAATAATCTCCAAAATCTTGTAAGGTCCAATAAATCTAGGCTTAAACTTAGGAGAAGCCACCTTCATAGCAATATTTTTTGATGATAACCACACCATATCACCAACCTTAAATTGGGGACCAATGGTCCTATGTCGGTTGGAAAACCGCTGGGCCTTTTCCTGGGAGAGAGATAACTTATCCACCACTTGGTCCCAGATCTGGTGCATTCTCTCCACCACAGTGTCAACCCCTGGGCAGGCAGAGGGCTCCACCTGCCCTGAAGAAAATCGAGGATGAAACCCAAAGTTACAAAAAAAAGGAGACATCAAAGTGGCAGAACTAGCTCTATTATTTAAAGCAAATTCGGCCAAGGGCAAAAATGAAACCCAATCATCCTGATCAGCAGAAATAAAACATCTCAAATATGACTCCAAGGTCTGCTTTGTTCTCTCTGTCTGCCCATTGGTCTGAGGGTGAAAAGCAGAGGAGAAGGACAACTGAATTCCCAGCTTGGAACAGAAAGTTCTCCAAAATCTAGACACAAACTGGACTCCTCTGTCAGATACAATGTTCTCAGGAATCCCGTGCAAGCAAACCACCTGTTGTAAAAACAGGGGCACCAATTCAGAGGAAAACGGCAACTTAGGGAGTGGTACAAGATGAACCATCTTAGAGAACCTATCACAAATCACCCAAATAACAGTCATCCTTTGAGAGACAGGCATATCAGAGATGAAATCCATTGAAATATGGGTCCATGGCCTCTTGGGGACAGGCAAAGGCATCAACAACCCACTAGAGCGAGAACACGATTTAGACCGGGAGCACGTCCCACAGGACTGCACAAAATTCCTGATATCACGAGACAAGGAGGGCCACCAAAAAGACCTACTCACCAGATCTCTGTACCAAAAATACCTGGATGACCAGCCAAAGCAGAGCAATGAACTTCAGACATCACTCTCTTCTTCCACTGGTCAGGAACATACAACTTTCCACTGGGACAACGCTCAGGTTTGTCCTCCTGGAACTCTTCCAGAGCACGTCTCAAATCGGGCGAGATGGCAGAAAGAACTACCCCTTCGCCTAAGATGGTAGCAGGCTTGGTCACCACAGGAGAATCAGCAAAGAAGCTCCTAGAGAGGGCGTCAGCCTTGACATTCTTAGTTCCAGGAAGAAAAGAAACCACAAAATCAAAACGTGTAAAAAACAAGGGCCACCTAGCCTGTCTAGGGTTCAAGCGCTTAGCCGACTCTAGGTAAATCAAATTCTTGTGGTCAGTGAGGACCACGACTTGATGCTTAGCTCCCTCCAACCAATGTCTCCACTCCTCAAATGCCCATTTCATGGCTAACAGTTCCCGATTCCCCACATCATAGTTACGTTCAGATGGAGAGAACTTTCGGGAAAAGAAAGCACAGGGATTCATTTTAGATGTTACAGGATCCTTTTGGGACAAAACAGCTCCTGCACCTATCTCAGAAGCATCCACCTCTACCTGGAACGGAAGCGAGACATCAGGTTGCCGCAAAACCGGGGCGGAGGTGAATCTTCGCTTCAGCTCCTGAAAGGAAGAAACAGCCTCCGGAGACCAATTTAACACATCAGCACCCTTCTTAGTCAAATCAGTCAATGGCTTGGCAATACTAGAAAATTTTGCTATAAATTTCCGATAAAAATTAGCAAAACCCAAAAACTTCAGGAGTGCCTTCAAAGAAGTGGGCTGAACCCAATCGTAAATGGCCTGTACCTTGGCCGGGTCCATTTCAATAGTTGACGGGGACAAAATAAATCCCAAAAAAGAAATCCTCTGTACTCCGAAAAAGCATTTAGATCCTTTGACATACAGGGAATTCTCCCTCAAGATCCGGAACACAGTCCGAATATGTTCCACATGAGAATCCCAATCCTTGGAGAAGATCAAAATATCATCCAGATAGATAATCAAAAATTTATCGACAAAATCTCGGAAAATATCGTTCATGAAGCACTGGAAGACAGAAGGGGCATTAGTGAGCCCAAAAGGCATCACCAGGTACTCAAAATGTCCCTACGGAGTATTAAACGCCGTCTTCCATTCATCCCCATGCTTAATGCGAATAAGATTATACGCCCCCCTGAGGTCAAGCTTGGTAAACCAGCAAGCACCTTTAACTCTGGAGAATAGATCAGAAATCAGGGGTAACGGATACTGATATTTAACAGTAATTTTGTTGAGAGCACGATAATCAATACAAGGTCTTAATGATCCATCCTTTTTGGCTACAAAAAAAAAACCGGCACCTAAGGGTGACGAGGATGGTCTAATATGACCCTTCTCCAACGCCTCCTTAATATAGGATCGCATAGCCTCGTGCTTGGGTACAGATAAATTGAAGAGCCGACCCTTGGGAAAGTTACACCCCGGGCTCAGTTCAATAGCACAGTCATAACTCCTATGAGGAGGCAGAGACACAGACTCATTCTCACTAAATACATCATAAAAGTCCGCCAAATAATCAGGAACATCATGAGACTGAGGAGAGGTGGAAAACACCGGAGCCTCACTAAAGGCACACCGACAACCCCAACTCACCACAGACACAGATTTCCAATCCAAAACTGGATTATGAATTTGTAACCAGGGAAACCCCAGAACAATAGTATCATGCAGATTATGTAACACCAAAAACCTGCAATTTTCTTGATGGTCTGGGGCGACCCGCATTACCACCTGGGTCCAAAACTGAGGTTTATTTTTAGCCAAAGGAGTAGCATCAATCCCCCTCAAAGGGATAGGCGTCTGCAGAGGTGTCATCGGAAATCCACAACGTTTAGCAAAATCGAAGTCCATTAGGTTTAGAGCTGCTCCCGAATCCACAAAAGCCTTGGCGGAAAATGTGGACAGGGAGCAGATCAGAGTAATAGCCAGAAGAAACTTAGGTTGAACACCACCAACAGAAAATGTGTGTGCAAAGCGTTTCTCGCGTTTAGGACAGACAGAAATAATATGCGAGGCATCTCCACAGAAAAAACACAACTTATTACGCCTTCTGAACTCCTGACGCTGCTCTCTGGAAAAAACTCTATCACATTGCATAGGTTCAGACATCTGTTCAACAGGTGGCAACACCTCTCGTGCAGCTCTGCGTTCGCGTAAACGCCGATCAACCTGAATGGCTAAAGACATAGAATCGTCAAGACCAGAGGGAACAGGAAATCCCACCATAGTATCTTTTATGGCTTCTGACAACCCCTTCCGAAAGAGAGCAGCCAAGGCATTATCGTTCCAGGTAGTAAGTACTGCCCACTTTCGGAATTTTTGACAGTACAATTCTGCAGACCCTGGTTCAATGCCAGCAGGGTCTTTTCAGCCTGATCAATGGCATTAGGTTCGTCATACAACAACCCCAAGGCCTGAAAAAATGCGTTCACATTAGTCAGAATAGGATCATCTGGTTTCAAAGAAAACGCCCAATCCTGGGGATCGCCACGCAGCAAAGAGATGACAATTTTAACCTGCTGCGCGGAGCTCCCTGACGAGTTAGGCTTCAAGGCAAAAAATAATTTACAATTATTTTTGAAACTCAAAAATTTAGACCGATCCCCAAAAAATACATCAGGTGTAGGAATCTTTGGTTCAGCAGCATGTGAATGAGCAAGGTAGGCGGAAATTCCCCGCACTTCCGCAGCGAGCTGCTCCACACGATCAGACAATTGCTTTATCTCCATTGAGAGAAAAAAAAAATTCCCCCTACAGCCTCAGAGATATAGAGGAAAAAATATACACACTTTTTTTTTTTTTTTTATACAATTCTTTCCTGCTATTGAGTACCCTAGAATCTGCGGTATGGCGGGTGATTCTGTTATGATTGAGTCACCGTAGGAGGCAAAAATAGAAATGCTAGCTAAGTCCAGAAAACCAGAGAAGTTGGCAGCTATCGGATTGCAGACCCCTGAACCTATCAACACAACTAGCAGTAGCCGTGGGGGGCTCCTACGATGCCCTAGGCCCCTCGATCACAGCCGGAGAACTACATAGCCTAAAGACAGAAAGGGAAATCTAAACTGCCCCAGAGCAGACCCCAAAGTAAAAGGCAGCCCCCCACATATAATGACGGTGAAGCAAGAAGAAAGAACAAAACACAGACAGAAAGATAGACTGAGCAAAGATGGGGCCCACGCTAGCTTAGATAGGAAAGGACAGGAAGGCTGCTGTCTGCAATCCGTGAAAAACCCTATGAAAATAAGAGCCAACAAACTGACAGTAAAAAAAGCCCTGAAGACGCTAGGCTTCAAAAAGCTATGTCAGTACTCAGGAATATTCTGAAGACAGAGCAACAGGCAAAAGGAGATTCAGCTCACCCCAGCAGGGAATGGCAGAATCCAGAAAAGCAAGGAAAACAAAACACTAATGCAAAAAGGCAAAGCAGAAATCTTAGCTTTAGATGAGCAGGAATCAGACTGGTTTCCTAGAAGTCCACAGAGAAATCACCCGCAGGCCAGAAGGGCATCGGCAGCCTTATATCCAGTCATTAACTCCACTCAGCCAGTCATCATCATCAGCCCCAGGTGTTTGACGATCAGGCTCACTACCTTTCTTCACCAGAAGAGGGAGTTCCTCGGGCCTCAGTAGTGAAGGGGAAAATGAACTCACAACAAGCATGCATCGTTTGTATGGTTCGACCTACGTACTGTAGGCCGCAACCACATTCAATCAAGTATACCACAAAAATGGATTGACAGTTAACATGAAAATTAATTTTATATGAGGTACCTGTAGTGTTGGATTTAAATTTATATACCCCATTTAATATGGAGGTGCAGCAAAGACATTTGGAGGCTCTACATACGGTTTCTGCGGTCCCCTTTCAGGATGAACCAGTACTTAGTAAGGTACTTCTCAATCAACCAAGAAGCTCCTTACCAAGTACTGGTTCATCCTGAAAGGGGACCCAGTTTTGACCAAGCATATTCCCCCCCGACCTAGAACGGTATTCCGCAGAAACCGTACGTTATGGAACCTTGTTGCACCAAGCAACACCACCTTGAGTTCAGGCTCCCTATCCTCTCTCCCAATTTCTCTGAACCCTGGTTGCTATGCATGTAGAGCCCCCAAATGTTTTTGCTGCACCTCCATATTAAATGGGGTACATGAATTTAAATCCAACACTACAGGTACCTCATATAAAATTAATTTTTATGTTAACTGTCAATCCATTTTTGTGGTATACTTGATTGAATGTGGTTGCGGCCTACAGTACGTAGGTCGAACCATACAAACGATGCATGCTAGATTGAACAAGCATCGACAGAATATTTGAAATGGCATTCTCCTGCACAGCCTTTCTAAACATTTTTTAACGTACTGGGCCCCAGTACTTTTGAAACTGAAGGTGCTCGTATTGTACCAGGTCAGCATTTCCAGGGGGAGGTCCCGCAAACTGGAAAAAAAAATAAGTCGAGTCACTTAAATTTACATAACAGGAAACAGTATATTAGTTCCAAAAAGGGCACACTTGTTGGGCATTGCTACTGTTTAAGCACACCTAGATAAGGTCCTTGGGGTCTAGATTCAAAAAAGGGGGCACTTGTTGGGCACATCTTGATAAGTTCCTTGGGGTGTCTAGTTTCCAAAACTGGGGCACTTGTTGGGCATTGGCACTGTTTAGGCACATCTAGATAAGTTCTTTTTGGGTCTCATTTCCAAAATGGGATCATTGTGGGGGGTTTCTACTGTTTAGGCAAATCAGGGGCTCTGCAAATGGAACATGGCGCCCACAGACCATTCCATCAAAGTCTGCATTCCAAAACGTCACTACTTCCCTTCCGAGCCCCAACGTGTGCACAAACAGTAGTTTTCTTCCACATATGGGGTACCAGCGTACTCAGGACAAATTTGACAACAACTTTTGGCATCTAATTTCTCCTGTTACCCTTGGGAAAATAAGAAAATTAAGGGCTAAAAAAATCATTTTTGTGTAAAAAAATGTTTTTTCTTTCATAGCCAGGCATTATAAACTTTAGTGAAACACTTGGGGGTTCAAAGTTCTTACCTCACATCTAGATAAGTTCCTTAGGGGGTCTAGTTTCCAAAATGGGGTCACTTGTGGTGGGTTTCTACTGTTTAGACACATCAGGGGCTCTGCAAATTGGACGTGACGCCCGCAGACCATTCCATGAAAGTCTGCATTCCAAAACGTCACTACTTCTGTTACGAGCCCCAACATGTGCCCAAACAGTAGTTTTCTTCCACATATGGGAAACCAGTGTGCTCAGGACAAATTGGACAACAACTTTTGGGGTCAAATTTCTCCTCTTACCCTTGAAAAAATATAAAATTGGTGGCTAAATAATAATTTTTTGTGGAAAAGAATGTTTTTTTTTCCATGGCCGGGCATTATAAAATTTATTGAAACACTTGGGGTATCAGCGTACTCAGGACAAATTGGACAACAACTTTTGGGGTTCAATTTTTCCTGTTACCCTTGGTAAAATAAAAAAATTGGGGACTAAAAGATCATGTTTGTGGAAAAAATATGATTTTTTTATTTTCACGCCCGGGCGTTATAAACTTCTGTGAATCACTTAGGGGTTCAAAGTGCTCACCACACATCTAGATAAGCTCCTTAGGGAGTCTAGTTTCCAAAATGGGGTCACTTGTGGGGGGTTTCCACTGTTTAGGCACTTCAGGGGCTCTCCAAATGTGACATGGCATCCGATCTCAATTCTAGCCAATTTTGGTTTGAAAACGTCAAATGGTGCTCCTTCCCGTCCAAGCCCTGTTGCGCACCCAAACAGTGGTTTTCCCCCACATATGGGGTATCGGCATTCTCAGGAGAAATTGCCCAACATCTTTATCTGTCCATTTTCTCCTTTAAGACCTTGGGAAAATAAAAAAGTTGCTAAAAATCATTTTTGTAACTGAAAGTTAAATGTTCATTTTTTCCTTCCAAGTTGTTTCCGCTCCTGTGAAACATCTGAAGGGTAAATAAACTTCTTGAATGTGGTTCTGTTTTTAGAATGGTGTCACTTTTAGGTGTTTTATGCCATATAGACCCCTCAAAGTGACTTCAAATGTGAGGTGGTCCCTTAAAAAAATGGTTTTGAAAATTTTGTTGTATAAATGAGAAATCACTGGTCAACTTTAACCCTTAGAACTTCCTAACCAAAAAAAATTTTGGTTCCAAAAGTGTGCTGATGTAAAGTAGACATGTAGGAAATGTTATTTATTAACTATTTTGTGCGACATATTTCTGTTTTAAGGGCATAAAAATTCAAAGTTTGAAAATTGCAAACATTTTCAGAATTTTCGCCAAATTTCCATTTCTTACACAAATAAATGCATGTTATATCAAAGAAATTTTACCACTAATGTGAAGTACAATATGGCACAAAAAAAATCTCAGAATCGCCAAGATCCGTTGAAGCATTCCAGAGTTATTACCTCATAAAAGGACATGGTCAGAAATGTAAAAATTATCCCGTGCTAATGTGCAAACCAGCCTCTGGGGTACTGCTCAAAAAATAAAGGGAACACTATTCCATTTGCAACAGGCTGCTTGTGTTCCCTTTATTTTTTTGAGCAGTATGCTTTTTCTTATAAGCTGCAGCAGTTGGAATCTATGCTATTTTAGTGGATGTGTCATACACAACCCTACAATTTGAGTAAGACTACCTATTTATTCTCTTTTACCACTTGGATAAGACCCTATTGTGCTTTATCATATTTTATCTAAAACTCTTTACTGTTGCTCACTGTTGCTCATATTCATTCTCATCTGGACAAATGCAACTCTCTACTAATTAGTCTGCCTCTTATTAAACTATTACCTCTCCAATTCATCCTGAATACAGCAGCCAGAATCATATTTCTCTCCAACCATAAGAACTCTACCCTGGGCCCATCATTGCACTGGTTGCCCATCTGTTACAGAATACAATATAAACTTATCACTCTCACCCATGAAACGATCAACATTTCTGTACCACCATATATCTCCTTCTTCCACTCTATAAATCATCCTACCCATTCCCTCCTTTCCGATAATGACCTAGGACTAGAGATGGGTGGACAACTGGATGTTTGGATCCTGCAGATTCAGCCAAACATTTACAAAAAGTTTGGGCTCGGGTGCCAGAACAGTACCCGGACCGGAACCCGAACCCCATTCACTTGAATGGGGGGCCTGAACATCCAGTGTTTGCCGCGCTGTCATGTGCCTGACAGTGCAGCAAACACCGCTTCTGATCGGCTGTGAAATCATCCCCGTGGTTCCCATGCTGTCAAAAGACAGCATGAGCACTCAGCTGTGATTGGAGGTATAAAGCTTACCTCCGGTCACTGGTGTCAGCTGATGGGACTACTGATCCCATTATCTGACACCTGCTGCCGCTAATTACAGTGAGAGCAGGAGCGGTGGATGGGAATATTCATTCGCCATTCCTGTGCTGTAAATAAATAATTTAAAAAAAAGGCATGGGTTCCCCTGTATTTTTGCTAACCAACCAGACAAAACTCACAACTGGGGGCTGCAACCCTCAGATGTCAGCTTCAGCAAGGCTAGTTATCAAGAATATAGTGATCCCCACGCTATTTTTTAAATTCTTAAAATAAATAATTTGAAAAAACGGCATGGGGTCCTCCCTATTTTTGACAACCAACCTTGTTAAAGCAGACAGTTGGGGGCTGGTATTCTCAGTCTGGTAAGGTGGGTCGCCCTCCCAGGGCTGTGGGGTACTCGATACCGGGCCGGTGTCGGGGGAAAGGTGTCACAGCGGCGGTGACCTGGTCCGTGGCCCTGGGCGCCCAAATCAATGGTGGTTTGTGATATAGTTTATGTGATAATTCGTGACGCCACCTGTGGTGTTTGACAAGCAAGATGTTAAGCCAACGCTGCGTGCAGATCCTCTGGGGCTGATGGTGTGTTGCAGCATAGATGTGTAGCTCACCACAGGTGAAGCTGTAACCCCAGGGCAGTGTAATGGCAATAGATGAGAATAGGCGCAGGCAGTGTGAGTAATGCTGGTACCCAGATGTAGCGGTGCTGACGGTGTTAGCTCACAAATGAATGGAAGACACCAGGGCTTGCAGTTCCAAAGCTTTACTCACAGTCCGTGGTACACACTGGTGCCTGCCTCCGTGCTGTGTCCTCCGGGGCAGAGACTCAATCAACCTCCCGGGCAAGTCAGGATTCTCCTCTCCAACACTCCGCCAACATGTACCTTTCCTGAGCGACTCCTCTATTACGCCTTAAGGTGTGAAGAGCTCCAGTACCATGGTACTCTGGAGTTCCTCCTGACAGATAATCCTAACAACTCTACTCGTATGACAGACAGCTGAAGCCTCTCTCGGAGACTCCCTTCTCCGGAGTCCTGGCTCTCTATTCAGTTGCTGTTGTGTCCCAAGTCTTAGATGGGAGTAGTGCATTTACAGCCAACTACTCCACCGGTGTCTGCTGCAGAACTATAAGTGTCCATACAACCTCGGGGACCAGGCCCCGGCCTTGCGCTGAGAACCTATAGGCAGGGTTCCTCTTCCAACCCACAACTCCTCTCTGTTCTCCTACTCCTTCGTTCCACACTGCTCTTTCTCTCTCTTATGGAAGCTTAAGTTGCAGTTCTACGTCCTTCTCCTTCTGTTCCTTTCCCGTGCCAGCTGGCTCAGATCACCGAGGCAACTGCAGCACTCCTTCTTCTCTCCCTCTTCTAAGGATCTCCTTCCTCTCGGACCCGTCCTCAGACTCTCCTGACTGACTGTCCGGACAGATCTGTAATTCTAAACCTTCCCAACCTTTTATATGGATCTCAACTCCACCCAACTCCCAGCACATCCAGCTTCCATGCAGGGAACCACAAGAGGTGCTCTGCTACTCTCTAAGCACTGGGCCGCAATGTGGTTGTGCAGAACTACCCTGTTGTGTGGGATGCGAGTGCTGGAGTGTGGAAAGGAGTTCCCAACTTACCTAGGTGGTGGGGCACTACACCTTAGGAGAAGGTGCAGTACCTCTGTGGTGACTGAGCCTAAGGGGCGCCACAAAGGGGCTATAGAAATTGCCCCCCCAGCCTAAAAATAGCAACCTGCAGCTGCCAGAAAAGGCACATCTATTAGATGCGCCAATTTTGGCGCTTTGCCTCGCTTTTCCCATTTGCCCTGTAGCGGTAGCAAGTGGGGTTCATATTTGTAGGGATGACGTCTCCTTTATATTGTCAGGTGACATCAAGCTCACGGCTTAGTAATAGAGAGGCGTCTATAAGACACCAATCCATTTCTAATCCTATAGTTGTATGGTAAATTAACCCATTTCCTACATTGGATGTACTATTCCGTCCATGTGACCTGGGACCGAAGTCCCAAGGACGGAATAGTACGTTCAGCGCAATCAGTGGCGCTCACGGGGGGAGCACCGCTGATCGCGGCTGGGTATCAGCTGATTATCACAGCTGACACCTGGCACTGTGTTTCAGCAGCGGTCACGGACTGCCCATGGCACATTAACCCCGGAACACTGCGGTCAAACATGATCGCAGTGCACCAGGGGCATAGCAGTGAAGCGCGCATGGAGGGGGCTCCGTCCGTGCTTCCTTGCGACCCCCAGGGCAGCGCGATGTGCTGCGCCGCTCCGAGGGTCCTCCTCCCTGCAGGCCCCCGGATCTAATATGGCCGCGGGGGCCTTCGGGGGCCTGCAGAGAGGTGGCATCTACAGTGCCTGCTGAGAGCAGGCACGAGGAAGCTTGCAGCAGCGCCTGTCAGGCTCGTTTCACACTTGCGTATTTTTGCGCTGCTTTTTAGTGCAAAAAAAGCATGCGTTTTTTCCCCTGTACTTTAACATGGGTGCGCATATGTGCGCATACATATGCGCATGTACGCGTTTGTATGCGCATGCGTTTTTTTGCCGTGTGCGCATACAACGTGCATACTACTTGTAGTCCCATCGGACAAATGCCTGCACTCACACACAGACCCCCGGCAGGTCCGTACAGACCGTCGGCAGCCGGCACAGACCCCCCGGCAGCCGGCACAGACCCCCGGCAGGCCCGCACAGACACCCGGCAGCCGTCTCAGACCCCCGGCAGGCCAGTACAGACCCCCGGCAGCCGGCACAGACCCCCGGCAGGGCCGTACAGACTGCCGGCAGCCGGCACAGACCCCCCGGCAGCCGGCACAGACCCCCAGCAGGCCCGTACAGACCCCCGGCAGCCGGCACAGACCCCCATTAGGCCTGTACAGACCCCCGAGAGGCCCGCACAGAGGCCACCCGCACACACAGACACGCACAGTGTCCACCCATGCACCGCCCACACTCTTCCCCTCTCCCGAACAGGATGTGCAAGTACAGAAAGGGTTTTTTTTATTCCGATATTTCTGTCCCATTGACTTGAATGGGACTTCCAGTATCGGAATCGGCGATACCCGATACTTTTTGTGTATCGGGCCGATCCAATCCGATCCGATATTTCTGGATATCGGATGGTATCGCTCGACACTAGTGGTGATGCAAAAACTTTTTTTGACAATAAAAAGCGTGTTTTAGCATGCGACAGCTGCCAAACATAAAAACCCGCCATAAATAGTAAATCAAACCCCCCTTTATCTCCCCCTTAGTTAGGGAAAAATAATGAAATAAAAAAATGTATTGATTTCCATTTTCCCATTAAGCTTAGGGTTATGGTTAGGGCTAGGGTAAGGCTGTGTGCACATGATGCGGATTCTGCTGCTGATTTTTCCGCACAGATTTGGCTAAATCCTCAGGTAAACCTGCGTTTTACCTTCAGATTTAGTGGGGATTAGCCTGCAGTTTTCCCCTGCATTTTAACAACTGGTAATGGAGCAGGTGTCAAACCGCTGCGGATTCCGCACAAAGAAGTGACATGCTGCGGATTTAAAACCGCAGCAAATCCAAGCGGAAAAATCCGCAGCATGTGCACTGCGTTTTTCATTTGCCATTGAATATAAAAATACTGCACAATGCAGCAGAAACTGCTGCGGATCCGCAGCAAAATCCGCAATGTGTGCACACACCCTTAGGGTTAGGGCTAGGGTTAGGGCTGAGATTAGGGTTAGGGGTGTGTTGGGATTTGGGTTGAAATTAGAATTGGGTGGTTTCCACTGTTTGGGCACATCAGGAGCTCCCGAAACGCAACATGGCGTCTGACCTCAATTCCAGCCAATTCTGCATTCAAAAAGTGAAACTGTGCTCCTTCCCTTCCAAGCTCTGCCATGCGCCCAAACAGTTGTCTACCCCCACATATGGGGTATCAGCCTATCCAGGACAAATTGCACAACAAATTTTGGGGTCCAATTTCTCCTGGTACCCATGGGAAAATAAAAAATTAGGGGCAAAAATATCATTTTTTGTGGATAAAAATATGATTTTTTATTTTTATGGCTCTACGTTATAAACTTCTGTGAAGCACTTGGGGATTCAAAGTGCTCACCACACATCTAGATAAGTTTCTTGGGGGGTCTAGTTTCCAAAATGGGGTCACATGTGTGGGGTTTCCACAGTTTAGGTACATCAGGGGCTCCCCAAAGGCAACATGACACCCTCAGACCATTCCATCAAAGTCTGCATTCCAAAACATCACTACTTCCCTTCTGAGCCCCAACGTGTGCCCATACAATAGTTTTCTTCCACATAAGGGGTATCAGCGTACTCAGGACAAATTGGACAACAACTTTTTAGGTCCACTTTCTCCTGTTACCCTTGGGAAAATAAAAAAATTGGGGACTAAAAGATCATGTTTGTGGAAAAATTATGATTTTTTTTTTATTTTCACGCCCAGGCATTATAAATTTCTGTGATGCCCTTGGGGGTTCAAAGTGCTCACCACGCATCTAAATAAATTCCTTGGGGGGTCTAGTTTTCAAAATGGTGTCATTTGTGGGGGGTTTCCATTGTTTTGGCACATCAGGAGCTCTCCAAATGCAACATGCTCTCCAAAGGCAACCTGCACCCTGAACCCTCGCACCTCTCCAGTCCATCCTTAACTCTGCTGCCTGACTAATTCATCTCTCTCCTCACTACTCTTACGCTTTTCCCCTCTGCAAATCTCTTCACTGGCTTCCATTCCCTCGGCGTATCCAATTGAAATTACTAATACCGACCTACAAGGCCATCTATAACCTGTCTCCTCCATATATCTCTGAATTAATCTCCCGATATCTTCCCTCACGTAATCTCCGATCCTCCCAAGACCTCCTTCTCTCCTCCACACTTATTTTCTCTTCACCCAACTGCCTCCAAGACTTCTCCCGAATAGCCCCCATCCTCTGGAATTCTTTGCCCCAACACGTCCGGCTATCAACCACACTCGGATCCTTCAGACGGAACCTGAAAACCCATCTCTTCAGGAAAGCCTACAGCCGACAATGACCCCGCTACATCCTCACCATCACTGGAGCTGCTGCAACCCCCCAACCTACTGTCTCCTTCTCCACCATCCTGTAGAATGTAAGCCCGAAAGGGCAGGGTCCTCTCTCCCCTCTATATCAGTCTGTGATTGTTACTTTTGTTTACTGTAAGTGATATCTGTAATTTGTATGTAACCCCTTCTCATGTACAGCACCATGGAATCAATGGCGCTATATAAATAAATATTATTAATAATAATATTAATAACATGACACCCGCAGACCATTCCATCAAAGTCTGCATCCCAAAACATCACTACTTCCCTTCTGAGCCCTGTGTGCCCATACAGTAGTTTTCTCCTACATTTGGGGTATCAGCGTACTCAGGACAAATTGCACAACAACTTTTGGGGTCCAATTTCTCCTGTTACCCTTGGTAAAATAAAAATATTGGGGACTAAAAGATCATGTTTGTGGAAAAAATATGATTTTTTTATTTTCATGCCCAGGTTTTATAAACTTCTTTGAAGCATTTGGGGGTTCAAAGTACTCACCACACATCTAGATAAGTTCCTTGGGGTGTCTAATTTCCAAAATGGGGTCATTTTAGGGGGGTTTCCACTGTTTTGGTACATCAGGGGCTTTCCAAACGCAACATGACACCCGCAGACCATTCCATCAAAGTCTGCATTCCAAAATGTCACTACTTCCCTTCTGAGCCCCGATGTGTACCCATACAGTAGTTTTCTCCCACATATGGAATATCAGCGTACTCAGGACAAATTGGCCAACAACTTTTGTGGTCCGATTTCTCCTGTTACCCTTGGTAAAATAAAAAAATAGGGGACTAAAGGTCATGCTTGTGGAAAAAATATGATTTTTTTTATTTTCATTCCCAGGTTTTATAAACTTCTGTGAAGCACTTGGGGTTCAAAGTGTTCACCACACATCTAGATAAGTTCCTTGGGGGGGGTCTAGTTTCCAAAATGGTGTCATTTGTGGGGTTTCCACTGTTTTGACACATCAGGGGCTTTCCAAACGCGACATGGCATCTGATCTCAATTCCAGCCAAAAAAGTTTAATGGCGCTGCTTTCCTTCTGAGCTCTGCCATGTGCCCAAATAGTCATTTACTCCCACATATGGGGCATCAGCGTACTCAGGACAAATTGCACAATAACTTTTGGGGTCCTGTTACCCTTGGGAAAATAAAAATTGGGGGTGAAAAAAATCATTTTTGTGAAAAAAATATGATTTTTTAATTGTATGGCTGTACGTTATAAACTTCTGTGAAGCCCTTGGGGGTTCAAAGTTCTCACCACAAATCTAGATAAGTTCCTTAGGGGTCTAGTTTCCAAAATGGTGTCATTTGTGCGGGGTTTCCACTGTTTTGGCACATCAGGGGCTCTCCATACGCGACATGGCATCCGATCTCAATTCCAGCCAAAAAAGTCAAATGGCGCTGCTTCCCTTTCGAGCTCTGCCATGCGCCCAAATAGTTGTTTACCCCCACATATGGGGTATCAGCGTACTCAGGACAAATTGCACAATAACTTTTGGGGTCCTGTTACCCTTGGGAAAATAAAAATTGGGGGTTAAAAGATCATTTTTGTGGAAAAAATATGATTTTTTAATTGTAAGGCTGTGCGTTATAAACTTCTGTGAAGCCCTTGTGGGTTCAAAGTTCTCACCACATATCTAGATAAGTTCCTTGGAGATCTAGTTTCCAAAATGGGGTCACTTGTGGGTAGTTTCCACTGTTTAGGCACATCAGGGTCTCTCCAAATGTGACATGGTGCCCGAACGCAATTCCAGCCAATTTTGCATTGAAAAAGTCAAACGGCGCTCACTCCCTTCCGAGCTCCGCCATGCACCGAAATAGTGGTTCCCCCCACATATCAGATATCAGAGTACTCAGGACAAATTGCACAATAACTTTTGCATCCAATTTCTCCTGTTACCATTGGTAAAATAAAAAAATTGGACCTGAAGTAATTTTTTTGTGAAAAAAAGTTAAATGTTCATTTTTTTTAAACGTTCAAAAAAATTCCTGTGAAGCACCTGAAGGGTTAATAAACTTCTTGAATGTGGTTTTGAGCACCTTGAGGGGTGAAGTTTTTAGAATGGTGTTACTTTTGGGTATTTTCTATCATCTAGACTTCTCAAAGTGACTTAAAATGTGATGTGGTCCCTAAAAATAAAATTGTGCTGTAAAAATGAGAAATCTCTAGTCAACTTTTAACCCTTATAACTTCCTAACGAAAAAAAAATTGGGTTCCAAAATTGTGCTGATGTAAAGGAAACATGTGGGAAATGTTATTTATTAAGTTTTGTGTGCTATATCTCTGTGATTTAAGGGCATAAAAATTCAAATTTGAAAAATTGCGAAATTTTCAAAATTTTTGCCAAATTTCCATTTTTTTCACAAATAAACGCAAGTTATATGAATGAAATTTTACTACGAACATGAAGTACAATATGTCACAAGTAAACAATGCCAGAATCACTGGGATCCATGGAAGCATTCCAGAGTTATTACCTCATAAAGGGACAGTGGTCAGAATTGTAAAAATTGGCACAGGTAATAACATGCAAACCACTCTTGGGAGTAAAGGGGTTAAGACACAGCCAGAATAAAATCCTTTATTTGAAATAAGACTAAACACAGTTTTCCATTTTAATTTAAACAATTAATTCCAGCGAAGCCCTCGTTCTCCTGTAATAAAAGTAAAATAAAAAAACAACAATTTACCATACCTGTCCATCGTTCTGTCCCACGCCGTAATCCATGTCTGAAGGATAAACAGTTTTCTGCCTGGATGGTGCCAAGATGCGTCTGTACAGGCTGAGATCCACTGGTGACTGAAATGCTACGAGCGCAGCCTCAGAAACCAGTGGTGACATTATAGAGATTACGTCCAGTCACTGAGTCTCCTTTCCAAACTGAGCTGAACCGCGATGACCTCGGTGAGATCCCCGCTAGCACGGTGAAAAAAACTCTCATGGTTACCACCTCTCGTGACCCGTGTTTGTTTTTTGTGTTGCATGCACTTGGATTTGTAGACTGTCACATTTTTTTTTTCAGTAGGCAAATTGGGGATGAGTATGCAACCTTGGGATTGCTTGCATAAAGTTTAACACTGTGATCCTGAGTTCCAATCAAGGACAACATTGCAGAATATGTTAGACTCTACCCAAATTCAATAGTAACATAGTAGATACATACTCCTACCCTGAACCCTGTCGGCTTTAGCAGGTGACAATGTTCTGTAACTCATAGGTTATTTAATGTTAAGGAATAACCAAAGATCCAAAGATCATCCAAAGTTGCACATATAATCAAATATATTACCAATAGCATATTAACACTTATTTTATACATTTTGTTCAATTAAAGATAAATGTGAAACATTGCTTCATTGTCTTGTAAGTATGTGAGTAGAGAACAGAATGTTGTATTGTGCAGAACATATTCAGATATACAGTGGGTACGGAAAGTATTTAGACCCCTTTAAATTTTTCACTCTTTGTTTCTTTGCAGTCATTTGGTAAATTCAAAAAAAGTTGTTTTTTTTTCTTATTAATGTATACTCTGCACCCCATCTTGAATGAAAAAAATAGAAATGTAGAAATTTTTGCAAATTTTTTAAAAAAGAAAAGCTGAAATATCACATGGTCATAAGTATTCAGACCCTTTGCTCAGTATTGAGTAGAAGCACCATTTTGACCTAGTACAGCCATGAGTCTTCTTGGGAATGATGCAGCAAGTTTTTCACACCTGGATTTGGGGATCCTCTGCCATTCTTCCTTGCAGATCCTATCCAGTTCCGTCAGGTTGAATGGTGAATGTTGGTGGACAGCCACTTTCAGGTCTCTCCAGAGATGCTCAATTGGGTATAGGTCAGTGCTCTGGCTGGGCCAGTCAAGAATGGTAACAGAGTTGTTCTGAAGCCACTCCTTTGCTATTTTAGCTGTGTGCTTAGGGTCATTGTCTTGTTGGAAGGTGAACCTTCGGTCAAGTCTGAGGTCCAGAGCACTCTGGAAGAGGTTTTCATCCAGGCTATCCCTGTACTTGACCGCATTCATGTTTCCTTCAATTGCAACTAGTCGTCCTGTCCCTGCAACTGAAAAACACTCCCATAGCATGATGCTGCCACCACCATGTTTCACTGTTGGAATTGTATTGGGCAGGTGATGAGCAGTGCCTGGTTTTCTCCACACATACCTCTTAGAATTATCGCCAAAAAGTTATATCTTTGTCTTATCAGACCAGAGAATCTTATTTCTCATAGTCTGGGAGTCCTTCATGTGTTTTTAGCAAACTCTATGCGGGCTTTTATATGTCTTACACTGAAGAGAGGCTTCTGTTGGGCCACTCTTCCATAAACACCAGACTGGTGGAGGGTTGCAGTGATAGTTGACTTTGTGGAACTTTCTCCCATCTCTCTACTGCATCAGTGGAGCTCAGCCACAGTGATCTTGGGGTTCTTCTTTACCTCTCTCACCAAACCTCTTCTCCCACGATTGCTAAGTTTGGCTGGACAGCCTGGTCTAGGAAGATTTCTGGTGGTCCCAAACTTCTTACATTTAAGGATTATGGAAGCCACTGTCCTCTTAGGAACCTTGAGTACTGCAGAAATTCTTTTGTAAACCTTGCCCAGATGTGTGGCTTGCCATAATTCTGTCTTTGAGTTCCTTGGCCTGTTCCTTTGACCTCATGATTTTCATTTGGTCTGACATGCACTGCGAGCTGTGAGGTCTTATATAGACAGGTGTGTGCCTTTACAAATCAAGTCCTATCAGTTTATTTAAACACAGCTGGCCTCCAATGAAGGAGTAGAACTATCTCAAGGAAGATCACAAAAAAATGGACAGCATGTGACTTAAATAGGAGTGTCTGATCATAGGGTCTGAATACTTATGTCCATGTGATATTTTGGTTTTTCTATTTTTAATAAATTTGCAAACATTTCTACATTTCTGGGTTTTTTTTTCAGTCAAGAAGGGGTGCAGAGTGTACATTAATGAGAAAAAAAAAGAACTTTTTTGAATTTACCAAATGGCTGCAATGAAACAAAGGATGAAAAATGTACTTTCCGTACCTACTATACAGTATATGGAGACACACAAAAGTTTGTCCTTGAAGTCACTTGGTGTACTTAGGACTCCATGTACCTCTGTATAGGTTTACTGTACATAACAAGCAAAGTAATACAAAATAATCATAATTATTACCTAATTATTATCTAGTATATAAAGCTCAATGTGTGTATGTATGTATGTGTGTATGTGTGTATGTCCGGGATCGGCATCCGCACCGTCGCAGCTACAGCCACAAAATTTGGCACAGTCACACGTCTGGACCCCGAGAGTGTCCTAAGCTATGTTGTGAGGCAAAATTTTAACCCCGCGCGTTCCAATTCACCAAACAATTTTGCCCCTGTCTACATAATGGGGAAAAAGTGTGCGTGTATCAAGCCCCGCCCCTCATTATGATGTCATAATGGTTGCCATGGTGATGCTGATGTGATCATAGGTTGCAAGCCCCGCCGCTCATTATGATGTCATAATGGTTGACTATGGGATGGAGGATGTGTGATGGGTATATTGGCACTGGACTATGGGATGGAGGATATGTATGACAGGTATATGGGCACAGAACTATGGGATGGAGGTTGTGTGATGGGTATATGGGCACTGGACTATGGGATGGAGGATATGTATGATGGGTATATGGGCACGAGATTATGGGATGGCGGATATGTATGATGGGTATATGGGCATGGGACTATGGGATGGCGGATATGTATGATGGGTATATGGGCACGGGACTATGGGATGGCGGATATGTATGATGGGTATATGGGCACGGGACTATGGGATGGAGGATATGTATGATGGGTATATGGGCATTGGACTATGAGATGAAGGATGTGTGATGGGTATATGGGCACACGACTATGGGATGGCAAATATGTATGATGGGTATATGGGCATGGGACTATGAGATGAAGGATGTGTGATGGGTATATGGGCATGGGACTATGGGATGGAGAATATGTATGATGGGTATATGGGCATGGGACTATGGGATGGAGGATATGTATGATTGGTATATGGGCAAGGGCCTATGGGATGGTGGATATGTATGATGGGTATATGGGCACGGGACTATGGGATGGAGGATAATTATAATTTGTTATAACTAGTGTTGAGCATTCCGATACCGCAAGTATCGGGTATCGACCGATATTAGCTGTATCGGAATTCCGATACTTAGTTCCGATACTTTTTTCATATTGAATACCGGAATCGGAAGTTCCCATAATGCTAGGAGCCCGCTCGATTTGATTCAGCCAATGGGGATCCTCAGAAGTGTGGGCATATCCTGTTAGGCATGTAGGCATGTTAACTACTGGCATGGCTGTGATTGGCTGCTGAAATGATGTCATGATGCACTATAAAAAGCGCTGCAGCCGCCATTTCTGGTCACTCTGCTGTGAATTCAGTTAGGGACAGGCTGCAGTTGAAGACTGTGAGGGACAGTTAGAAATAGCGATTCCACAAGACATATAGTGCTTAACCCAGGCGACATAAACCACCACTGTAGCTTGCTTTTCCCTAGCAGCGCTGTTTTCACAGCTGTCTGCAAGGGCTGTGTGAGTGTAGACCCACGCTGTGTAGTGTGTCCTGCAGGCACGTCTGCTTGTAGGCCGGCCAGCGTGTGTCTCTGCCTCATACACATTTTTCTTTTATTGCTGCTTTTTTTTTCTCCTGTATAGTGTGCTTCCATACGTATCCATATACGTTGGTTGCAAACACTAAAGGAGTGGACAGCGGAGCCTTTCAGCAGCCTTTCAGTGCTATAGCCCATTTCTCTGCACTGTTTTTGGCTGTCTGATAGGTCTCTCTGTGTGTGAGTGCAGCTCACGTTGCAGTATGTTCTACAGCCACCGCTAGCTGTACTCCGCTCAGCGTGCGTCACTGCCTCATACATAGTCCTTTTTTTGCAGCTAATTTAGCCAGATTTTTGCTCCTATATTAGTGTGCTTCCAACCGCATCCATTGTCATTGGTTGGTTGCAAACACTATATAGGATTAGATAGAGTAGCCTTTTTGCTGGCTTGTGCCCTTCAGGGCCAGCCAGGCTAGTATCACCCTATTTTTTGGAGCCTCATCAATTGCATTGTAGGTTAGCTTCCTGCATTGTAATCGCTCCAAAAAGTTTGTGATACTATAGCTTTCAAACTTTGGTCACATCCTTTCCTTTCCCCCCACCCAAAAAAAAGGAAATAAAGTTCACCAAACACTCCACTTTACAGTTGTCTAGGCCACATTAGATCATATTAAAGTGTAGTACACACACTCTTAGCCAAATTAGTGTTTCTTATACTGGTTAGCAGGTGTTCAGGAATAAGAACACTAAGCCACCCCTTTTTTACTTTTCTGCCTATCTTTATCAGTCTACCAAGATGAAGAAGGCAGGGAGTAAGGCACGTGGTCGTGGCCGTGGAGTTTCAGCAGGGAGAGGACGGGGGGATTCAGCAGGGAGAGGACGTGGGTATTCGGTATCTGCTGCGGCCACCAGTGACCCGGCATCCCCCACTTTTACCAGGCAACAGTCCTTCATGTGCAGCTTTGTAGGACCTCGCCGTACCCCACTGCTGCGTGACGAACAAATTGAAGCCGTTGTCGGATGGATGGCAGCTAACGCATCCACTTCAATGACTTCCGCATCCTCCCAAGGCCAGAGCACTGAAGAGCAACCATCTGTCTCTTCACCACCTGCCAAATTGCCCAGGCAGTCTGAGAGCCCTGGACAGGAGCCATCTCAATCTTTACTTCTGTTCTCAGAATCTGTTGGCTTGGAAAGAGGTGGCCAGCCAAGCAGCATTCTAGAGCGTGAAGAAGAGGGAGTATGCAGTGATGCGCAACTGCTTTGTCCCTCTGAATCTGAAGAGGCGGGTGGGCCAGTGCCTATGGTCAGCACACCTCAGTATGCATCAGATGATGATGAGACTCAGTTGCCAATTTCTGGTGCGTACGGTGCTGGCGAGACAACCCAGGACCAGCCGGTGCTTGAAGAGGGGAGTGGAGATGATGAGGTCCTTGACCCATCATGGCGTCAGCCACAGGAAGGTGGTGGGAGCAGCTCTGAGGAAGAGATTCCCCGAACGGCCAAAAGAGGAGGGAGAGGGCGGGGGCAGACTTGGTTGCCTGTAGCCTCCACTTTGGCACCCGTGAGGAGCAATCCTCTTCCAAAACACAAAACGGGCGCTCCCAGGACTTGCAGTGCGTGGTCTTTTTTCGACACAGTTGCAGATGACATTTGCTTTGTCAAATGCAAGCTGTGTCATCAGAAAGTGAAACGAGGGAAAAATGTGACCAACCTCAATACCACAAATATGTGGAAACATGTGCATACCAAGCACGAGGTGGAGTTACACAGACACACTGAAGATGTAGGCCAACCTTCAGCAGCACCTACCACCTCTTCAGCTCGTGTTGGGGCCTCTTCCTCCAGCTCACACACAGCTGGTTCGGCTTCCTCACTGGAATGCCATGGAAGAACCACTGCCACTGTTGTCCAGAGACCCAGTGAAATTCCACCCACTGAACCACGTTCGCAGTCATCAGCACACTCCCAGGCCACTCACCAGCAATCGGTAGCACAGGCATGGGAGAAAAAGCGGCCATACTCGGCAAACCATCCCCGAGCACTGGCTCTGAATGCCGGCATTGCCAAACTACTGGCCCTTGAGATGCTGTCATTCAGGCTGGTGGAGACTGACACCTTCCGGAACTTTATGTCATTGGCAGTTCCACAATACAATGTGCCCAGCTGCTTTTATTTCAGCAGGCAAGCTGTCCCTGCCCTGCAAAAGCATGTGGAGGGAAAAATTAAAAATGCGCTACTAAATGCCGTCAGTAGCAAGGTCCACCTGACCATCGATGCGTGGACCAGTAGCCATGGACAGGGACGATACCTTTCCCTCACTGCCCATTGGGTCAATGTTGTGGAGCCGGGTACAGATCTGGAGAGTGGCTCTGTACGTATTCTGCCAACTCCAAGGATTGCAGGAATGCAGTCTGTACATATTGAGTCCTCCTCCTACTCTAGTTCCTCGGAATCAGCACTGCGTGAGCCTGTTAGGCCAGATATGAGCACAGGTGTGGCCAAACGTCAACAGGCCGTCCTTAAATTAATTTCTTTGGGGAATCGGAGCCACACAGCACAGGAGCTCTAGAATGCCATCAAGCAGGAGAGCGATGTGTGGTTTGTGCCAGCGAATTTCCAGCCAGGTTTGGTAGTCATAGAATCATAGAATCATAGAATCGTAGAGTTGGAAGGGACCTCCTGGGCCATCTGGTCCAACCCCCTGCTCAAAGCAGGATTCGCTAAATCATCCCAGTCAGATGTCTGTCCAGCCTCTGTTTGAAGACTTCCATTGAAGGAGAACTCATCACTTCTCGTGGCAGCCTGTTCCACGCATTGATCACTCTAACTGTCAAAAAGTTTTTTCTAATATCTAATCTGTGTCTCCTCCCATTCAGTTTCATCCCATTGCTTCTAGTCTTTCCTTGTGCAAATGAGAATAAAGTTGATCCTTCTACAATGTGACAGCCCTTTAGATATTTGTAGACAGCTATTAAGTCTCCTCTCAGTCTTCTCTTTTGCAAACTAAACATTCCCAAATCCTGCAACCTTTCCTCATAAGACAGGGTTTGCAGACCGGTCACCATTCCGGTCGCTCTTTTCTGAACTTGCTCCAGTTTGTTGATGTCTTTTTTAAAATGTGGTGCCCAAAACTGGACACAATATTCCAGATGAGGTCTGACCAAAGAGGAGTAGAGGGAAATAATGACTTCACGTGATCTAGACTGTATGCTTCTGTTAATACATCCTAGAATTGCATTTGCCTTTTTTGCTGCTGCATCACACTGTTGACTCATATTCAGTCTGTGATCTATTAGTATACCCAAGTCTTTTTCACATGTGCTGTCACTTAGCCCTATTCCTCCCATTCTATATATGCTTTTTTCATTTTTATTGCCCAGATGTAGTACTTTGCATTTCTCCCTGTTAAAAACCATTCTGTTAGTTGCTGCCCACTTCTCCAGTTTATTTAATTCTTTTTGAATCCTCTCTCTCTCTTCTCTAGTATTAGCTATCCCTCCTAGCTTTGTGTCATCAGCAAATTTAATCAGTTTACCCTCAATTCCTTCATCTAAATCGTTGATAAAGATGTTGAACAATACAGGGCCCAGGACAGAGCCCTGTGGTACCCCACTTGAGACATTCTTCCAACTGGATGTGCAGCCATTTACGACCACTCTTTGGGTCCGATCACTAAGCCAGTTATGAATCCACCTAACAGTTGCCTTGTCCATTCCATACTTAGTCATTTTTTCAATAAGGATTGTATGAGAGACTTTGTCAAATGCTTTGCTGAAGTCAAGATATACTATATCTACAGCATTTCCTTGATCCACCCAATCAGTGATACCGTCATAGAAGGAAATTAAGTTAGTCTGACATGACTTATTAGTTACAAACCCATGCTGACTCTGTTTAATCACTTCATTCTTATCCAGGTATTGACATACATGTTGTTTAATAATTTGTTCAAAGATCTTTCCTGGTATAGAAGTCAGACTCACCGGCCTATAGTTCCCTGGGTCCACCTTCTTCCCCTTTTTGAAGATAGGAACAACATTTGCTCTTCTCCAGTCTTCTGGCACTTCTCCTGTTCTCCAAGAATTTTCAAAGATTATGGAGAGGGGTTCAAAAATTTCTTCTGCTATCTCCTTCAGTACTCTGGGGTGTAATTCATCTGGACCTGGAGACTTGAATTCATTTAGGTTAGCTAAGTGTTTCCTCACTATCTTTCTGTTTATAGATATCCTGGATTCTTCTATTCCCTTAATAGGACAGTGAATAACAGTTGATGTTACATTTCCTTTCTGAGAGAAAACAGATGCAAAATAGGAATTTAAAAGTTCAGCCTTCTCAACATCCTGTCTTACCATTTCATCATTTTCATCCTGTAAAAATCCTATAGCATCTTTGACTTTTCTTTTACTTTTGACATATCCCCAAAATCCTTTAATATTGTTTTTGACATCTCTTGCAAGCCTCAATTCATTTTCAGCTTTAGCTAATCTGATTTGTGCCCTGCAGGTTCTGCAGACAGCATTATATTCTTCTTTAGATATGCCTCCCTCTTTCCATTTTATAAACATTTTTTTCTTCCTTTTTAGCATGTGCTTAAGTTCTGTGTTCATCCATCCTGGTTTCCTTAAATGCTTCATATTCTTCCCTCTTTTCGGAATTGTTAACAACTGTGCTTTGAGAATTTCATTTTTCAAGATTTCCCATCCCTCCTGGACATTTTTGTCTTTTAGGATATCCAGCCATTGGATCCCTCCAATTCTCTTTCTGAATCCCTTAAAATCTGCCTTTCTGAAATCTAACCTTGACGTCTGAGTCTTCACAGGTCTTCCGCCTCTAGTTATCCAAAATTCTAAAATAGCATGGTCACTACCTCCTAGGGTCCCAGCCACTTTTACCTCCTCAACCATTTCCTTCCTGTTTATAAGGATTAGATCCAAGGTAGCAGTTCCCCTTGTTTTCTCCCTTACCTTTTGGAAGATAAAGTTGTCAGCAAGAGAGGATAAGAATTTCCTTGACCTGTTAGTTTTGCCTGAGAGAGATTCCCAACAAATGTCTGGATAGTTGAAATCTCCCATGACAACTATGTCATATTTTTTGGAGAACTTGGCCATTTGATGCATAAAGAGTTCATCCATATCTTCAGCTTGCACAGGCGGCCTGTAGTAAATGCCTACAATGGTGTCCTTTCCATTGTTCTGTCCTTGTATTCTTACCCAAACAGTTTCCACAGAACTCCCAGTCTCTGAAGCTTCAATCTCTGTGCAGATATACGTGTTTATAACATACAATGCGACACCCCCTCCTCGTTTATCAAGTCTGTTTCTTGCAAATAAGTTGTATCCTTCTAGTCTTGTATTCCAATCATGTGTATTGTCCCACCAAGTTTCAGTGATTCCAATGACATCATATTTCTTTTCCTGTGTTAGTAGTTCCAATTCTCCTTGTTTGTTGCCCATGCTTTGTGCATTAGTATAGTATTAGTATTATCAGTATAGTATTAGTATAGTGAGTGACAATGGCCAAAATCTAGTGGCAGCTCTGGGCCTAGGCAACCTCACTCACATACCATGTCTGGCACACGTGCTCAGTTTGGTCGTGCAGAGCTTTCTGAGGGACTATCCGGATCTTGATGCACTGCTGCACAAGGTTCGCCTAGAGTGTGCTCACTTGCGGCGTTCCAGCATGGCAAGATCGCGCATTGCATCTCTGCAACGCCGATTCCACCTGCCAGAACATCGCATCATATGTGACCTCCCCACCAGGTGGAATTCAATGTTACATATGTTGGAGCGGTTGTGTGAGCAGCAGGCAGCAGTAATGGAGTACCAGCTGCATCAGGCGCAAACAAGTCGCACTGTGCGCCGGACACACTTCACCACCACTGAGTGGGCCACTATGAGGGACATCTGCCAAGTTTTGCGTGCCTTCGATGACTCCACGTGGATGGCCAGTGCAGATGATGCACTAATCAGCATGACTGTCCCCCTCATCTGTCTGCTTCAAAAAACCTTACAAGCACTAAGTGAGGAGGTTTTTGAAGAGGTCGAGGATGAGCAGTCAGAAATGCCATCTGCTTCTGGCAAGTCTGCGCAACGTGCTTCCACACAAAGGCCCAGGCAGGGGACACTTAGTGAGGAGGATGACGAGGAGTCAATGGAGGAGGAGGAACACATCTCCCCAGAGGAGGGAGGTACACAAGGCTCTAGTAGTCAGTGTGTACAGCGAGGGTGGGGTGATGCTGAGCAGGCAGAGATGCTGCCTCAAGCTGGGGACAGCGTTTCCGGTCCAGTTGGCAGTCTGCAGCACATGGTTGATTTCATGCTGCAGTGCTTGTTAAATGACCGCCGCATCGCCAACATTCTCCACACGGCTGATTATTGGGTGTACACCCTCCTAGATCCTCGCTACTGGGACAACTTACAAAGCCTCATACCACAGTTGAACCGGGAGCGAAAAATGCGGGAGTACCAAGAAACACTTGTGCAGGCCATCATGTTCTCCATTCCCCCCACAAGTGTTGCTGGTAGTGCTTTTCAAAGCAGCCATGTGGGTAGAGGCAGTGGAGGAAGCTCTGCACAAAGAGGTAGCAGAGGCAGTGCCACAGAACAAGGCAAGGCCAGTATGGCCCAAATGTGGAAAAGTTTTGTGGGACCGCCACAAACGGCTACACCATCACAGACGGCTCCAGTCAGCAGGAGGCAACGTTTCCGTCAGATGGTGACAGACTACTTGTCGTGCCCTGTTAGTGTTCTCCCAGACGACTCTTCCCCATTCAAATATTGGGTCTCTAAGCTGGATACATGGCCAGAGCTTAGCCAGTATGCATTGGAGGTGCTGGCTTGCCCTGCTGCCAGTGTATTATCGGAACGTGTCTTTAGTGCTGCAGGTGGTGTGGTAACAGACCGTCGCACGCGACTATCCGCCGATAATGTTGACTGGCTTACTTTTCTGAAAATGAACAAGGCCTGGATCTCACCTGAATTTGACAGTCCTCTTCCAGAATAAATAATTGGCTGGCAACAGGATCCAGGTCTCCTGTTGTGTTCATGTTTCTATGACCTGAACTTTATTTCCTGGGCTACAGCAACGCCCGTTGTTGCTCAGAAGTGCTGTCCGCACAGACAAAACACTCGCTCATGTGTAAGTGGGGTTCGGTAACGTCAGCTGATCCCCTGCTGTGTGTACGGCAAACTCTCCTGCTGCCTACAACTTCTGACTACCTCTGATTTAATATGTTCTCTGATTTGCCCTCTGTCTCCACTCTGTTTTGAGTATTTCCTCCGGCCTACAACACCGCCTGTTTCTGCTCTCAAGTGCCGTCTACACAATCAACACTTGTTCCTGTGTTACCTGGGTCCTGTAACATCTGCTCATCTCCAGAGGTGTGTCCGGCAATGTCTCCTGCTTTGTCTACATTCCCACTACTTGTAGTGGAAAAGTGGACAGAGCAGGAGACATTGCCTGACTCACCTCTAGGGAGAAGCTGCTGTTACAGAACCCCAGTAACACAGGAACAAGTGTGGGTTGTGCAGACGGCATTTCAGAGCAGCAACTGGCGTGGTTGGAAGCCAGCGGAAATACTCGAAACAGAGTGAAGACAGAGGCCTAATTGGAGTACGTTGACAGTTAGTAGTAGTCTAGAAACAATCACAAACTGCCACCAAGTAGGCCTCGGCCTACTACCTGATTTTCCCTGGGCTCCGACACCGCCAGTTGGTGCTCAGAAGTGCTGTCCGCACAGACAAAACACTCGCTCATGTGTAAGTGGGGTTCGGTAACGTCAGCTGATCCCCTGCTGTGTGTATGGCAAAGTGTCCTGCTCCCTCCACAGTCAAACAACCTCAGATTTACACCTGGCTCCAAGTAGGCCTCGGCCTACTACCTCATTTTCCCTGGGCTCCGACAACGCCCGTTGGTGCTCAGAAGTGCTGTCCGCACAGACAAAACACTCGCTCATGTGTAAGTGGGGTTCGGTAACGTCAGCTGATCCCCTGCTGTGTGTATGGCAAAGTGTCCTGCTCCCTCCACAGTCAAACAACCTCAGATTTACACCTGGCTCCAAGTAGGCCTCGGCCTACTACCTCATTTTCCCTGGGCTCCGACAACGCCCGTTGGTGCTCAGAAGTGCTGTCCGCACAGACAAAACACTCGCTCATGTGTAAGTGGGGTTCGGTAACGTCAGCTGATCCCCTGCTGTGTGTACGGCAAACTCTCCTGCTGCCTACAACTTCTGACTACCTCTGATTTAATATGTTCTCTGATTTGCCCTCTGTCTCCACTCTGTTTTGAGTATTTCCTCCGGCCTACAACACCGCCTGTTTCTGCTCTCAAGTGCCGTCTGCACAATCCACACTTGTTCCTGTGGTACCTGGGTCCTGTAACATCTGCTCATCTCCAGAGTTGAGCACGGCAATGTCTCCTGCTTTGTCTACATTCCCACTACTTGTAGTGGAAATGTGGACAGAGCAGGAGACATTGCCTGACTCACCTCTAGGGAGAAGCTGCTGTTACAGAACCCCAGTAACACAGGAACAAGTGTGGGTTGTGCAGACGGCATTTCAGAGCAGCAACTGGCGTGGTTGGAAGCCAGAGGAAATACTCGAAACAGAGTGAAGACAGAGGCCTAATTGGAGTACGTTGACAGTTAGTAGTAGTCTAGAAACAATCGCAAACTGCCACCAAGTAGGCCTCGGCTTACTACCTGATTTTCCCTGGGCTCCGACACCGCCAGTTGGTGCTCAGAAGTGCTGTCCGCACAGACAAAACACTCGCTCATGTGTAAGTGGGGTTCGGTAACGTCAGCTGATCCCCTGCTGTGTGTATGGCAAAGTGTCCTGCTCCCTCCACAGTCAAACAACCTCAGATTTACACCTGGCTCCAAGTAGGACTCGGCCTACTACCTCATTTTCCCTGGGCTCCGACAACGCCCGTTGGTGCTCAGAAGTGCTGTCCGCACAGTCAAAACACTCGCTCATGTGTAAGTGGGGTTCTGTAACGTCAGCTGATCCCCTGCTGTGTGTATGGCAAAGTGTCCTGCTCCCTCCACAGTCAAACAACCTCAGATTTACACCTGGCTCCAAGTAGGCCTCGGCCTACTACCTCATTTTCCCTGGGCTCCGACAACGCCCGTTGGTGCTCAGAAGTGCTGTCCGCACAGACAAAACACTCGCTCATGTGTAAGTGGGGTTCGGTAACGTCAGCTGATCCCCTGCTGTGTGTACGGCAAACTCTCCTGCTGCCTACAACTTCTGACTACCTCTGATTTAATATGTTCTCTGATTTGCCCTCTGTCTCCACTCTGTTTTGAGTATTTCCTCCGGCCTACAACACCGCCTGTTTCTGCTCTCAAGTGCCGTCTGCACAATCCACACTTGTTCCTGTGGTACCTGGGTCCTGTAACATCTGCTCATCTCCAGAGTTGAGCACGGCAATGTCTCCTGCTTTGTCTACATTCCCACTACTTGTAGTGGAAATGTGGACAGAGCAGGAGACATTGCCTGACTCACCTCTAGGGAGAAGCTGCTGTTACAGAAACCCAGTAACACAGGAACAAGTGTGGGGTGTGCAGACGGCATTTCAGAGCAGCAACTGGCGTGGTTGGAAGCCAGAGGAAATACTCGAAACAGAGTGAAGACAGAGGCCTAATTGGAGTACGTTGACAGTTAGTAGTAGTCTAGAAACAATCGCAAACTGCCACCAAGTAGGCCTCGGCCTACTACCTGATTTTCCCTGGGCTCCGACACCGCCAGTTGGTGCTCAGAAGTAATGTCCGCACAGACAAAACACTCGCTCATGTGTAAGTGGGGTTCGGTAACGTCAGCTGATCCCCTGCTGTGTGTATGGCAAAGTGTCCTGCTCCCTCCACAGTCAAACAACCTCAGATTTACACCTGGCTCCAAGTAGGCCTCGGCCTACTACCTCATTTTCCCTGGGCTCCGACAACGCCAGTTGGTGCTCGGAAGTGCTGTCCACACAGAAAAACACACTCGTTCATGTGAAAGTGGGGTTCGGTAACGTCAGCTGATCCCCTGCTGTGTGGAGGGCAAACTGCTGCTGCCTCCAAATTTTAGCTACTTCAGATTTAAACATTTTCTGATTTGGCCTCTGTCTCCACTCTGTCTCTAGTATTTCCCCTGACCTCCAACACCGCCAGTTCCTGCTCACAGTTGCCGTCCACGCATTCCACACGTGTTCCTGTGTTACTGGGGTTCTGTTACGTCAGCAGATCCCCCAATGTGTGTCCGCCACTGTCTCCTGCTCTGTCCACCTTCCCACTGCAAGCGGTGGGAATGTGGACAGAGCAGGAGACATTGGCAGACAAACATCAGGGGATCTGCTGACATTACAGAACAACAGTAACACAGGAACACGTGTGGATTGGGCAGACGGCTACTGTACGCATAAACTGGCGGTGTTGGTAGTCACGTGAAATCCTGGAAACAGAGTGGAGACAGATGCCTAATTGGAGCACGTTGACAGTCTGTTGTAGCCTACAAACAATCTAAAACTGCCACCAAGTAGGCCTCGGCCTGCACCCTGGTTCTCCCTGGGCTCTAACAACGCTAGTTGGTGCTCAGAAGTGCTGTCCACACAAAAAAACACACATGTGAAAGTGGGGGTCAGTAACATCAGCTGATCCCCTGCTGTGTGCAGGGCAAAGTGTCCTGCTCCCTCCAAAGTCAAAATACCTCAGCTTTACACCTGGCTCCTAGTAGGCCTCGGCCTGCACCATGATTGTCCCTGGGCTCCAACACCGCCAGTTGGTGCTCGGAAGTGCTGTCCACACAGAAAAACACACTCGTTCATGTGAAAGTGGGGTTCACTAACGTCAGCTGCTCCCCTGCTGTGTGGAGGGCAAACTGCTGCTGCCTCCAAATTGTAACTACTTCAGATGTAAACATTCTCTGATTTGGCCTCTGTCTCCACTCTGTCTCTAGTATTTCCCCTGACCTCCAACACCGCCAGTTCCTGCTCACAGTTGCCGTCCACGCATTCCACACGTGTTCCTGTGTTACTGGGGTTCTGTAACGTCAGCAGATCCCCCAATATGTGTCCGCCACTGTCTCCTGCGCTGTCCACCTTCCCACTGCAAGCGGTGGGAATGTGGACAGAGCAGGAGACAGTGGCAGACACACATCAGGGGATCTGCTGACATTACAGAATCCCAGTAACACAGCAACACGTGTGGATTGGGCAGACGGCTGCTGTACGCATAAACTGGCGGTGTTGGTGGTCACGTGAAATCCTGGAAACAGAGTGGAGACAGATGCCTAATTGGAGCACGTTGACAGTCTGTTGTAGCCTACAAACAATCTAAAACTACCACCAAGTAGGCCTCGGCCTACACCATGATTGTCCCTGGGCTCCAACAACGCCAGTTGGTGCTCGGCAGTGTCTTTGGCACGGGGACTCCCTGTTGCCCAGCCTGGTTACAGCACGCCTGCTGTTTCCGGGTAGTGTCAAGGTCACTATGCCACCAATCCGTTGTCCTTTCGTCTAGCGGCCGGGTTAGCCAACTCTACGGTGCCTGCAGTTTAGGTGACTCCTATGTGGGCTGCGGGAACTGGCACTGAAGGCTGGATCCATAGTGCCAATGGGACATGGACCCTCTGTAGGACTGTGGGTTTCGGTAACTGCAGCCGGCTTGCGGCCTGGCTACTTTGCTTTCAATGGGTACCTTCTGCTACCCACCCGGGTTCCAGCACTGTCTGCTGGTTCTCGCCAGAGCCTTTGGCCTAGGTGCCTCCATCTCGGTATACGAGGTCCAGCACCGTCAGCTGGTCCTTGGTAGTGCTTTCTAGCACAGGTACCTCCTGCCTAGTAACCGTGGTCCAGCACCGTCAGCTGTTCCTCGGTAGTGCCATTGGCTCTTGTAGCTTTTGCTACCCATCTGGGTTCCAGCACCGTCACCTGGTTCTCGGCAGTGTCTTTGGCACGGGGACTCCCTGTTGCCCAGCCTGGTTCCAGCACGCCTGCTGTTTCCGGGTAGTGTCAAGGTCACTATGCCACCAATCCGTTGTCCTGTCGTCTTGCGGCCGGGTTAGCCGACTCTACGGTGCCTGCAGTTTAGGTGACTCCTATGTGGGCTGCGGGAACTGGCACTGAAGGCTGGATCCGTAGTGCCAATGGAACATGGACCCCCTGTAGGACTGTGGGTTTCAGTAACTGCGGCCGGCTTGCGGCCTGGCTACTTTGCTTTCAATGGGTACCTTCTGCTACCCACCCGGGTTCCAGCACTGTCTGCTGGTTCTCGCCAGAGCCTTTGGCCTAGGTGCCTCCATCTCGGTGTCCGAGGTCCAGCACCATCAGCTGGTCCTTGGTAGTGCTTTCTAGCACAGGTACCTCCTGCCTAGTAACCGTGGTCCAGAACCGTCAGCTGTTCCTCGGTAGTGCCATTGGCTCTTGTAGCTTTTGCTACCCATCTGGGTTCCAGCACCGTCACCTGGTTCTCGGCAGTGTCTTTGGCACGGGGACTCCCTGTTGCCCAGCCTGGTTCCAGCACGCCTGCTGTTTCCGGGTAGTGTCAAGGTCAATATGCTACCAATCCGTTGTCCTGTCGTCTAGCGGCCGGGTTAGCCGACTCTACGGTGCCTGCAGTTTAGGTGACTCCTATGTGGGCTGCGGGAACTGGCACTGAAGGCTGGATCCGTAGTGCCAATGGGACATGGACCCCCTGTAGGACTGTGGGTTTCGGTAACTGCGGCCGGCTTGCGGCCTGGCTACCTTGCTTTCAATGGGTACCTTCTGCTACCCACCCGGGTTCCAGCACTGTATGCTTGTTCTCGCCAGAGCCTTTGGCCTAGGTGCCTCCATCTCGGTATCCGAGGTCCAGCACTGTCAGCTGGTCCTTGGTAGTGCTTTCTAGCACAGGTACCTCCTGCCTAGTAACCGTGGTCCAGCACCGTCAGCTGTTCCTCGGTAGTGCCATTGGCTCTTGTAGCTTTTGCTACCCATCTGGGTTCCAGCACCGTCACCTGGTTCTCGGCAGTGTCTTTGGCACGGGGACTCCCTGTTGCCCAGCCTGGTTACAGCACGCCTGCTGTTTCCGGGTAGTGTCAAGGTCACTATGCCACCAATCCGTTGTCCTTTCGTCTAGCGGCCGGGTTAGCCGACTCTACGGTGCCTGCAGTTTAGGTGACTCCTATGTGGGCTGCGGGAACTGGCACTGAAGGCTGGATCCATAGTGCCAATGGGACATGGACCCCCTGTAGGACTGTGGGTTTCGGTAACTGCAGCCGGCTTGCGGCCTGGCTACTTTGCTTTCAATGGGTACCTTCTGCTACCCACCCGGGTTCCAGCACTGTCTGCTGGTTCTCGCCAGAGCCTTTGGCCTAGGTGCCTCCATCTCGGTATCCGAGGTCCAGCACTGTCAGCTGGTCCTTGGTAGTGCTTTCTAGCACAGGTACCTCCTGCCTAGTAACCGTGGTCCAGCACCGTCAGCTGTTCCTCGGTAGTGCCATTGGCTCTTGTAGCTTTTGCTACCCATCCGGGTTCCAGCACCGTCACCTGGTTCTCGGCAGTGTCTTTGGCACGGGGACTCCCTGTTGCCCAGCCTGGTTCCAGCACGCCTGCTGTTTCCGGGTAGTGTCAAGGTCACTATGCCACCAATCCGTTGTCCTGTCGTCTTGCAGCCGGGTTAGCCGACTCTACGGTGCCTGCAGTTTAGGTGACTCCTATGTGGGCTGCGGGAACTGGCACTGAAGGCTGGATCCGTAGTGCCAATGGGACATGGACCCCCTGTAGGACTGTGGGTTTCGGTAACTGCGGCCGGCTTGCGGCCTGGCTACTTTGCTTTCAATGGGTACCTTCTGCTACCCACCCGGGTTCCAGCACTGTCTGCTGGTTCTCGCCAGAGCCTTTGGCCTAGGTGCCTCCATCTCGGTATCCGAGGTCCAGCACTGTCAGCTGGTCCTTGGTAGTGCTTTCTAGCACAGGTACCTCCTGCCTAGTAACCGTGGTCCAGCACCGTCAGCTGTTCCTCGGTAGTGCCATTGGCTCTTGTAGCTTTTGCTACCCATCTGGGTTCCAGCACCGTCACCTGGTTCTCGGCAGTGTCTTTGGCACGGGGACTCCCTGTTGCCCAGCCTGGTTCCAGCACGCCTGCTATTTCCGGGTAGTGTCAAGGTCACTATGCCACCAATCCGTTGTCCTATCGTCGTGCGGCCGGGTTAGCCGACTCTACGGTGCCTGCAGTTTAGGTGACTCCTATGTGGGCTGCGGGAACTGGCACTGAAGGCTGGATCCGTAGTGCCAATGGGACATGGACCCCCTGTAGGACTGTGGGTTTCGGTAACTGCGGCCGGCTTGCGGCCTGGCTACTTTGCTTTCAATGGGTACCTTCTGCTACCCACCCGGGTTCCAGCACTGTCTGCTGGTTCTCGCCAGAGCCTTTGGCCTTGGTGCCTCCATCTCGGTGTCCGAGGTCCAGCACCGTCAGCTGGTCCTTGGTAGTGCTTTCTAGCACAGGTACCTCCTGCCTAGTAACCGTGGTCCAGAACCGTCAGCTGTTCCTCGGTAGTGCCATTGGCTCTTGTAGCTTTTGCTACCCATCTGGGTTCCAGCACCGTCACCTGGTTCTCGGCAGTGTCTTTGGCACGGGGACTCCCTGTTGCCCAGCCTGGTTCCAGCACGCCTGCTGTTTCCGGGTAGTGTCAAGGTCAATATGCCACCAATCCGTTGTCCTGTCGTCTAGCGGCCGGGTTAGTCGACTCTACGGTGCCTGCAGTTTAGGTGACTTCTATGTGGGCTGCGGGAACTGGCACTGAAGGCTGGATCCGTAGTGCCAATGGGACATGGACCCCCTGTAGGACTGTGGGTTTCGGTAACTGCAGCCGGCTTGCGGCCTGGCTACTTTGCTTTCAATGGGTACCTTCTGCTACCCACCCGGGTTCCAGAACTGTCTGCTGGTTCTCGCCAGAGCCTTTGGCCTAGGTGCCTCCATCTCGGTATCCGAGGTCCAGCACCGTCAGCACCGTCAGCTGGTCCTTGGTAGTGCTTTCAAGCACAGGTACCTCCTGCCTAGTAACCGTGGTCCAGCACCGTCAGCTGTTCCTCGGTAGTGCCATTGGCTCTTGTAGCTTTTGCTACCCATCTGGGTTCCAGCACCGTCACCTGGTTCTCGGCAGTGTCTTTGGCACGGGGACTCCCTGTTGCCCAGCCTGGTTCCAGCACGCCTGCTGTTTCCGGGTAGTGTCAAGGTCACTATGCCACCAATCCGTTGTCCTGTCGGCTTGCGGCCTGGCTACTTTGCTTTCAATGGGTACCTTCTGCTACCCACCCGGGTTCCAGCACTGTCTGCTGGTTCTCGCCAGAGCCTTTGGCCTAGGTGCCTCCATCTCGGTATCCGAAGTCCAGCACCGTCAGCTGGTCCTTGGTAGTGCTTTCTAGCACAGGTACCTCCTGCCTAGTAACCGTGGTCCAGAACCGTCAGCTGTTCCTCGGTAGTGCCATTGGCTCTTGTAGCTTTTGCTACCCATCTGGGTTCCAGCACCGTCACCTGGTTCTCGGCAGTGTCTTTGGCACGGGGACTCCCTGTTGCCCAGCCTGGTTCCAGCACGCCTGCTGTTTCCGGGTAGTGTCAAGGTCAATATGCCACCAATCCGTTGTCCTGTCGTCTAGCGGCCGGGTTAGCCGACTCTACGGTGCCTGCAGTTTAGGTGACTCCTATGTGGGCTGCGGGAACTGGCACTGAAGGCTGGATCCGTAGTGCCAATGGGACATGGACCCCCTGTAGGACTGTGGGTTTCGGTAACTGCAGCCGGCTTGCGGCCTGGCTACTTTGCTTTCAATGGGTACCTTCTGCTACCCACCCGGGTTCCAGAACTGTCTGCTGGTTCTCGCCAGAGCCTTTGGCCTAGGTGCCTCCATCTCGGTATCCGAGGTCCAGCACCGTCAGCTGGTCCTTGGTAGTGCTTTCAAGCACAGGTACCTCCTGCCTAGTAACCGTGGTCCAGCACCGTCAGCTGTTCCTCGGTAGTGCCATTGGCTCTTGTAGCTTTTGCTACCCATCTGGGTTCCAGCACCGTCACCTGGTTCTCGGCAGTGTCTTTGGCACGGGGACTCCCTGTTGCCCAGCCTGGTTCCAGCACGCCTGCTGTTTCCGGGTAGTGTCAAGGTCACTATGCCACCAATCCGTTGTCCTGTCGGCTTGCGGCCTGGCTACTTTGCTTTCAATGGGTACCTTCTGCTATCCACCCGGGTTCCAGCACTGTCTGCTGGTTCTCGCCAGAGCCTTTGGCCTAGGTGCCTCCATCTCGGTATCCGAAGTCCAGCACCGTCAGCTGGTCCTTGGTAGTGCTTTTTAGCACAGGTACCTTCTGCTTAGTAACCGTGGTCCAGCACCGTCAGTTGGTCCTCGGTAGTGCCATTGGCTCTTGTTCCTTCTGCTACCCATCCGGGTGCCAGCACTGTCTGCTGGTTCTCGCCACAGCCTTTGGCCTAGGTGCCTCCATCTCGGTATCCGAGGTCCAGCACCGTCAGGTGGTCCTTGGTAGTTCTTTTTAGCACAGGTACCTTCTGCTTAGTAACCGTGGTCCAGCACCGTCAGTTGGTCCTCGGTAGTGCCATTGGCTCTTGTTCCTTCTGCTACCCATCCGGGTGCCAGCACTGTCTGCTGGTTCTCGCCACAGCCTTTGGCCTAGGTGCCTCCATCTCGGTATCCGAGGTCCAGCACCATCAGGTGGTCCTTGGTAGTTCTTTTTAGCACAGGTACCTTCTGCTTAGTAACCGTGGTCCAGCACCGTCAGTTGGTCCTCGGTAGTGCCATTGGCTCTTGTTCCTTCTGCTACCCATCCGGGTGCCAGCACTGTCTGCTGGTTCTCGCCACAGCCTTTGGCCTAGGTGCCTCCATCTCGGTATCCGAGGTCCAGCACCGTCAGCTGGTCCTTGGTAGTGCTTTTTAGCACAGGTACCTTCTGCTTAGTAACCGTGGTCCAGCACCGTCAGTTGGTCCTCGGTAGTGCCATTGGCTCTTGTTCCTTCTGCTACCCATCCGGGTGCCAGCACTGTCTGCTGGTTCTCACCACAGCCTTTGGCCTAGGTGCCTCCATCTCGGTATCCGAAGTCCAGCACCGTCAGCTGGTCCTTGGTAGTGCTTTTTAGCACAGGTACCTTCTGCTTAGTAACCGTGGTCCAGCACCGTCAGTTGGTCCTCGGTAGTGCCATTGGCTCTTGTTCCTTCTGCTACCCATCTGGGTGCCAGCACTGTCTGCTGGTTCTCGCCACAGCCTTTGGCCTAGGTGCCTCCATCTCGGTATCCGAGGTCCAGCACCGTCAGCTGGTCCTTGGTAGTGCTTTTTAGCACAGGTACCTTCTGCTTAGTAACCGTGGTCCAGAACCGTCAGTTGGTCCTCGGTAGTGCCATTGGCTCTTGTTCCTTCTGCTACCCATCCGGGTGCCTGCACTGTCTGCTGGTTCTCGCCACAGCCTTTGGCCTAGGTGCCTCCATCTCGGTATCCGAGGTCCAGCACCGTCAGCTGGTCCTTGGTAGTGCTTTTTAGCACAGGTACCTTCTGCTTAGTAACCGTGGTCCAGCACCGTCAGTTGGTCCTCGGTAGTGCCATTGGCTCTTGTTCCTTCTGCTACCCATCCGGGTGCCAGCACTGTCTGCTGGTTCTCGCCACAGCCTTTGGCCTAGGTGCCTCCATCTCGGTATCCGAGGTCCAGCACCGTCAGCTGGTCCTTGGTAGTGCTTTTTAGCACAGGTACCTTCTGCTTAGTAACCGTGGTCCAGCACCGTCAGTTGGTCCTCGGTAGTGCCATTGGCTCTTGTTCCTTCTGCTACCCATCCGGGTGCCAGCACTGTCTGCTGGTTCTCGCCACAGCCTTTGGCCTAGGTGCCTCCATCTTGGTATCCGAGGTCCAGCACCGTCAGCTGGTCATTGGTAGTGCTTTTTAGCACAGGTACCTTCTGCTTAGTAACCGTGGTCCAGCACCGTCAGTTGGTCCTCGGTAGTGCCATTGGCTCTTGTTCCTTCTGCTACCCATCCGGGTGCCAGCACTGTCTGCTGGTTCGCGCCACAGCCTTTGGCCTAGGTGCCTCCATCTCGGTATCCGAGGTCCAGCACCGTCAGCTGGTCCTTGGTAGTGCTTTTTAGCACAGGTACCTTCTGCTTAGTAACCGTGGTCCAGCACCGTCAGTTGGTCCTCGGTAGTGCCATTGGCTCTTGTTCCTTCTGCTACCCATCCGGGTGCCAGCACTGTCTGCTGGTTCTCGCCAGTTTCTCAGCCTTCTTGTACCTTCTGCTACATTTCCAAGATCAAGCTTTTTGAAATTGTCTTTGGTAATCCTTATTGATCTCCATGACGATGACCCTGATGATGACGACCCTGAAGACCACACCAAAGAAGACCAGAAATATGACCCTAAATAATAAGACCAAGAGGACAAAGAACATGAAGACAACCACCAAGATACAGAACAAAAGACAGAAGAACAGAAAGCAGAAGAACATTAAGCATAAGACAAAAAATCAGCATAGAAGAAATCAAAATTATAAGCAGAAGAAGACTAAGCAGTAAATGGGGGTGAGTCCGTTCCTCCTCGTGGTGCCCCTGGAAAATGCCTGCTGCTGCAGGCCAAACTGAACGCGGACAAATCCTGTTGTAAATCTTTTGTGACAGGCAGAACGTAAGGTGTAATCTTATAACTTTTATAGATAAGTACTACAGGAATGCCTGTTACCATAAGAAAATGAAGAAAAAGAAGAATAGGAAGAAGATGAAGAAATAGCATATGAAAATTAATAATAGCTGAATAAGAAGAATATGAAGAATGGAAAAAAAAAATTAATGGGACGAAGGTGAAGAAGAAGAAGATGAATAAGGTGAAGAAAAAGTTGATGAAAAAAATGCTACTGCTGCGGATCATGAAGGAGAAAGTGTGGGAGAAGTACAAAAGAAGGTGAAGAGCATGGAAGTTGCGAAACATACATATCTGACTAAATATAAAAAAGTTAACATAGTCAATATCTTTTTAACTCCGAACGTCTTGAAAAAAAAAATTGGAATTAATGCTATGCCATGTGATTTGAATAAACCACTATGCTTTTAATGTCTCCTCCACCTCCCACAATACATTCTACATGATTCTTATTTGTTTTCAATTATGTAGAATTAGCCAACAAGGAAATAAAGGCCTTTTTTTAATTCCGATACCGGAAGTCCCATTGACTTGAATGGGACTTCAGGTATCGGAATCGGCGATACCCGATATTTTTTTCGTATCGGGCGATACCATCCGATACGATATTTTTGGGTATCGAACGGTATCTCTCAACACTAGTTATAACTAACCACAGTTAATTACTATACCCAGGCAGCGCCGGGCTCTTCAGCTAGTATAAAATAAATGTAGCCATCTCTTAGAGCTCAATTACTGATTAATAGAGTTGAGCGACTTTTGGTTTCTTAGGGTCGAGTTTCGTTTCATGAAACCCGACTTTTCCAAAAGTCGGGTAGAGCAAAATCGGCTGACTATAGGGAAAAGTTGGGGGTCCGACCGAAACACGAAACCCAATGTAAGTCAATGGGGAATTAAAGTCGGCAGTGAGAGGAGGACAGGAAACACACCTACAGTGCCCATTTGAATGCCAAAAGCATTAATTCTTATTACTTAAGCTTGTCAACCTTAATTTACTTCATAATACTAGTTACGTACTGAAAAATGTGTGTTATTTGGCTACAGTTGTGGGGGGGTAGGGCTGGCTCCAGGTTTTAGTGGGCCCAGGGCCAAAGAGCGCCCCTTTAACACATACCACAGCTCATGATGCTCCGATACGGCAGAGAAATAGCAGTATAGTACAATGAAAAATACTTCACTTCTTACATCTCATGACTGATATCCATTTTAAATTCTCCAATACCTCCAAAAACGGACAGTATATAACTCCATACAGTATTATGGCCAGCGCTTAGCGCGCTATACAGAGTAATGAGGCCCATATATTTCTCCATATGGAATCATTGATCCCATATAATGTTTCAAACCGTATATGATGAGCTCCACATAATGCTACAGTATATGTTGGTCCCAATGGATGAAGCTCCACTGTCTTATGGGCCCAAATAATGCTCCATATATAATGGGCCCCATTTCTACTGCTCTAGTGTATAATGGGCCCTGTAAATGCTCCAGTGTCTGATGTCCACCTTTGGAATGCTCCAGTGTATGGTGGGCCCCATATATCATTCACCAGAGTATAGTGCTCCCCAAAAATTGCTGTCCCAACATTGAAAACAGTTGCATAAGTCTCCTTGCTAGGGAATCCCAGCACTACTCTGAACTCCTTGTCGTCCCCATCTTCCATCTCACTGCACTTGGCTGTTTAGGCCCTCCCACCGGCAGAGACACTTTTGCGTACTATGCGGTGCCCTGTGCCAGTGCCATCGCCCATGAGTATGCCCCCCCACCTGCTCAAGGAACCTGCACTTTCATCTGCACCTTCCTCTTTGTCACCATGTAAGGTGGTATAGTATGTGGGAAGGGGAACCTGAGTTTCCTCTGGGTCAGATTCTGGCAGTGTAGAGTGCGAGGGGAATGTAGTGGTCTGGGTCAATGTACCAGCAGCATCATCCAGCAGTGGCTGGGCCGCAGTGCACTTGTGGCGTCCCCAAGAGTACGGTCGCCACTGTGGCATTACCTTCCTCCTAGGGAGTGTGTTGTCAAGCTTGGGAGCAACGAAGGATCTCTCTAGCAGTGAAACCAACACACAACACATTTCCCACTCCAGGCTAGCAGGGAGACCTCTGAACCTGACTGCTGAGGAGTTGCTCTCTGTGTTCGGGAGGAGGTAAGTTAGGGCACTCTGTGCAGGGAAGGGGAAGTGTGTGGATGTGAGAAGGGGAGCTGGAGGATGAGCAGAGTTAAGGCTCACTCCTAGCTGGAGCGCATGGTCCCGATTCCGGTCTCCGAGTTTGTAGGGACACTGACTTCCTGCAGCAGAAACCGGGGGAAGTAGCAGCTATAAATTCTTTGTACCCAACTAAGGCTCGGAGGCCCCAGCATCGACGTGTGGGAGCCAGAAGGAAAAGGCTACAGCTGTCTGCCATACAAGTAAAGTCTGAGGAACATCTGTTAGACAAGAGGCGCTTCAGTGAACCACAGTCCTGTGAGTGCTTCCCCCCACAAGCGCTAGAAAGGAGATGTTCAGGAAGGTACATGTTGGCGGAGAGTCGGAAGGGAGCTTTCCATTTTGGTCCCGGAGGTTGGCTGAGGTCCTGACCCAGAGGACACAGCACGGAGGCAGGCACCTGTGTAACCTGCAGTCTGTGAGTAAAGCTTTGGAACTGCACGCTCTGGTGTCCTACAGTTATTCCAGCACCGCTACATCTGGGTACCAGCACCTACACCGCCTGTGCCTTTCCCCCATCACTACATCTACTCTTCCCTTGGACTCCAGCTCCACCTGTGGGGAGCTTCACCATCTTTGCTGCACAACACCATCAGTCCCAGAGGATCTGCATGCAGCGTCGGCCTAATATCTATGTTGCCGAACACCACAGGTGGCGTCAAACTATCTATATAAACTCTTTACCATTATACCACGCCATTTACATGGGCGTCAAGGGCCACCGTCCGGGTCACCGCTGCTGTGACACATCCCACTGACACTGGCCCGGTACCAAGTACCCCACAGCCCTGGGAGGGCGACCCATATGCCGACTGCTGATGGGGCGGCGTTATTCCCACGAACCTCCAAACAGCGTCCATGAAGGCAAAGTTTTTGGTTTCCAGGGGCAGTATGATTGCAAAGCTGAACCTTAAAGGAATGTCCAAAAGGGCTCCACCAGGAGTGGAGCCTGTGGCTTAATTGGACTCCACCCGGGAAACCACAACCATGCCACCTAAAGAAAAGATGCACACTTTTTTAAGCTTTGTCGATTCTGTGTGTGGTGTGGTATGTGTGTTTGTAGTTGTGCTAGCGATTTCTCAGCTTTATTCCGTTAACAACCGAGACTCCGGCATGCCCCCGCAGTACGCGTCAAGCTTACTAGAGGGATAAGCGAGGCTCTGGCACGTGAGATTGAGCAATAACAGGTCTAGCATTCCCGTACATGTCCAGGGCTGCATGCACGCTACACTGAAAGGACCAGCTTTTGTCGCTTACAGGTACAGATAACCTGCTGAACTCCGTTAGTGATGGGGATCTGGGATTTAGATTATTCCCCGCGAACGATGATTTCCCAGTAAGTTCAGGTCAACCGCAATTCCGGAGTTAGGCCTAACCGTCATTCCTGAAAAAATTACGTGTCCAAACCACAGGTGCTGTAGCTTGCTTAACAGCTCGGCAGCCGTTCTCAGGCCCAGTATGGATTCAACAACATTGTAGAAAGTTGATGAAGGGTACAGTTTCACCGGATAACACGTATATATGTAGCCTAGTTTACACATTAAAAATATATGTCTATAGATCAGGAGGCAGACTCAGATGTTCTCAGGCCCAGTATGGATTTGACCAGATTGTACAAAGTTGAGAAAGGGTACTTTATCACTGGATAGCAGGTACATATAGCATAGTTTAAACATGTAAAATCTCTGTGTTCTCAGTATGGATTACACAGCAATCTAAAAAGTGGAAAAAAGGAAATGCATTTGAGGCGTACACAACTATATACTTTTGGTGTTATTTTTAAATCTTCATATATATTTCTGTCTCAGTAATACAGTCCAGCCTCTCTGCAAAAGGAAATGAGATGCATACAATTACTGACATAAAGGCTAGTGATTGCAGAAATCTAGGAATAACTATTCACGGGAAAAACTTCCATCACAATTCTCATAGGCGATGCCAGACTACACAGCAGAGGAGCAGGGAGAGGTAAACATTGCAAATGCTGGGGCCCTGCCCAAGCAAGGGGGGCACACTCGTGGGCGTCGGTACTGGCACTGGGCCCCTCATAGTACGGCAGTGTGTCTGACGGCGGGTGTGCACCACCACCGTCAGAGACACTTGATTGCACTATGAGGGACCCTGTGCCAGTGCCCGTGCCCAAGAGTCGGCCTACCCACCTGTCCAGGGCAATGGCACTCGCACGGTTTTGTGCGCTAGGTGGTGACCCTGGCCATGGGGGGGCCGCCCACTTAGGGAGGTTTACAAAGTGGCATATGTAGATGTGGGTCATTCAGCTGCTGCAAAAGGTGAAATAGGTCAAGTTCGCGGAATAGGAGTAGGACCAAAGCAAGCCATTTTTATGGCAACCTATGTGTCATCAAGGGAAGGTGGGACAAAATCCTTGGAAACCCATGCATGGTTCATTTTAATTAAGGTTAGATCATCCACATTTTGGGTTGACAGATGGGTCCTTTTTTCTGTCAGGATTGACCCAGCTGCACTGAAGACTTTTTCCGATAGCACACTTGCAGCTGGGCAAGCGAGCTCCTGTAAGGCATATTGTGCCAATTCAGGCCAGGTGTCCAGTTTAGCGGCCCAATAGTCAAAGGGCAATGACCTGTGCGGGAGAACATCGATATGGGAGGAAAAGTAGTTTGTAACCATAGTTGACAACTGCTGTCTCCTGTCACTTTCCATCGACGCAGTATTACCAGTTGTGTGAGCGGTATTTGAAAAATCAGTCCACAACATTGTCATGAAACCCCTGTCTCCAATGCCACTTCTGCTGTGTGCACCACGAACACCTCTGCCAAGCTGCCCCCGGCCCGTACGGCTCGTGTGAGAACCATCACCGCTGCTGTGTGCTGGGAATGCCTCAACCAACCGGTTAACCAGAGTTGCTTGTTTAGTAGCCAATATTAGGTCAAGGTTCTCGTGTGGCATGATGTTTTGTAACTTGCCTTTATAGCGTGGATCCAGGATGCTGGCCAACCAGTAGTCGTCATCGTTCATCATTTTGGCAATGAGGGGGTCCCTTTTTAGGATCTGCAAGGCATAATCTGACATGTGGGCCAATGTTCCCGGTGTCAATTATGCACTGCGAGTGCTGGTTGGAGGGGCACTTTCTGGCTAATCCACATCCCTCCAGTCACGCACAAATTCTGTACCAGACCTTGCCACGCCAACATTTTCACTTGCCCCACGAGATGCATCCTCCTCCCCTAAGTAATCATCCCCATCATCATCCTCCTCCTCCTCTTCTTCCTCCACCTCGTCCAGGAGAGGTCCCTGAGCAGACAATGGCTGAATGTCATCAAGGATTCCCTCCTCCTCTTCCTCCTCATCAACATTTCCTGCAGACGCCTGCTCCTTAAGGTGCGTCAAAGTTTGCATGAGCAGACGCATAAGTGGGATGCTCATGCTTAGGATGGCGTCGTCTGCGCTTACCAGCCGTGTGCATTCCTCAAAACACTGAAGGACTTTACAGAGGTCTTTCAGCTGCGACCACTGCACACCTGTCAACTCCATGTCTGCTCTCAAAGTGCCTGGCCGTGTATCCTCCCACAAATGCATTATGGCCTGCCTCTGTTCGCACAGCCGCTCAACCATGTGCAGGGTGGAGTTCCACCTTGTTGCAATGTCGATAATGAGGCAGTGGTTGGGAAGGTGGAGCAATCGCTGCAGCTTCTGCATACGAATGGAGTGTACAGGTGACCAGCGGATGTGCGCGCACGGTCTTCGCACCTTCTGGAGCAGGGCTGTTAACTCCGGATAATTGTTGAGGAAGCACTGCACCACCAGGTTCAAGGTGTGAGCCAAGCAAGGTATGTGGCTGAGTTTTGAAAGGGCTATGGCTGCCACAAAATTCCGGCCGTTATCACTAACTACCTTGCCTGCCTCAAGATGTATACTGCCCAGCCATGACTCAGTTTGTCACTGAAAGTACTTGGCCAGCACCTCCGCGGTGTCTCTGTCGCCCAAACACATCATCTGCAACACAGCCTGCTGACGCTTTCCACTTGCTGCTCGATAGGGGGACACCTCGTGTGCAACAGTGGCAGCTGCAGATGGAGTGCTCGTATGACTGCGCTCTGTGGACGAGCTTTCGCTTCTGGAGGAGGAGGAGGAGGAGGGTCGAACGCCTACAGCCAACTGTTTCCTGTACTGTGGGCTAGGCAGCACTGTCCCACCACCGCTGTCCCCTGTGGACCCTGCATTCACCAAATTAACCCAGTGCGCAGTAATGGACACGTAACGGCCCTGGCCATGCCGACTGGACCATGCATTAGTTGTGAGGTGCACCTTTCCACTCACTGACTGCTTGAGTGCATGGACAATGCGGTCTTTCACATGATGGTGGAGGGCTGGGATGGCTTTGCGAGAGAAGAAGTGGCGACTGGGTAGGTCATAGCGTGGTACTGCATAGGCCATGAGTTCGCGGAAAGCTGTACTTTCCACCAACCGATAGGGCATCATCTCTAACGAGATTAGTTTGGCAACGTGGGCGTTCAAACCCAGTGTACGAGGATGAGAGACTGAGTACTTTCTTGACCTACTCATAGTCTCTGGGAGGGTGAGCTGGACATGAGAGCTGCATATGGTGGAACTAGCGGTGGACAGGGCGAACTGAGAGAGGGTTGATGATGGTGATGGAGTTGGTGTTCTTTCTGATGGCCTAGATTCAGTCTTTCGTTGATATAACAGTGGAATTCCCTGACTGCTTTGGCCTTGCAACGACACCTCAACATTTGCTGCTGTGCTAACCGGTGGGCTTACAGTGGGGGAAACAATTTAGCGTTGCTGACTACCTTTTTGTGATCAGTTGCACATGTGGTACTTGAGGTTTGGTGTTGTGTCCACGCTTGCAAGTGCATGCTGGTTAAATGTCTAAGCATGCAACTGGTATTCAAATTTTTCAGATTTTTCCCTCGGCTAAAGGTCTTTGCGCACTCCTTACAGATAACCTTGGCCTGATCATGAGGATTTTGTTCAAAAAAGTGCCACACTGCACTCTTCCTACTTTGGAAGACATTTTGCGGCCTAGCACGCTGTGCTATTTTGACGGTCTGGACATGCTGTCCAGCAACTCTTTTGATTTTTGGAACCTGTCTTTGGAGTGCTCCGGGCCTGCCAGATAACAGCTGTTGCGATGTCGATGTCTGCTGTGGATGCTCCTCCTCCTCATCTGAGCTATTGGAAGCAGCACCCTCTTCCCCCAATGGATGCCTATCTGGGTCAACAACTGGGTCATTCATCACCTCCTCTTCAATGTCATGTGCACCTTCCTCTGTGTCACCGTGTATGGTGGTATAGTATGCGGGAAGGGGCACCTGAGTCTCATCAGGGTCAGAATCTGGCTCATTACACTGCGAGGACAATGTAGTGCTCTGAGTAAATGTACCAGCAGAATCATCTATCAGTGGCTGTGCATCAGTGCACTCCATGTCAAATTCATCTTGGACTGGGTAATTCACCATTTCACTTGATAACCCAGGCATGGTATGTGAAAACAGCTCCATGGAGTAATCAGTTGTATGGCCTGCGTCATCCTTCAATCTTGGTTGGGGTGAAGGACACAAGGAGAGGTGTGGTTCATAAACATGAGCATCCAATGACGACTCAGTGCTTTTATTTTTTACAACTTCAGAAGAGGAGGCGATAGAGCTGGAGGATGAGTAAGCAATGTAAGCCAAAACTTTTTCCTGAAGCTCTGGCTTTAAAAGCGGTGTGCCAACTCCTAGAAAACTAAGCCTTCGAGGACTTGTGTAGCCAGACGATGACGCAGGCTCAACACCTCCTGCATTCGGTCCTATTTTGCTTTTGCCACTACCATCAGATCCACCACCAACACCATCATTACCAGCTGGCAATCCCCGCCCAATTCCACGGCCTCTTCCACCAGCCTTCCTCATTTTTGGTAAAAATGTACACAAAATCCCACAAACTATAAAGTAATGTAAAACAAGGTACAAGGTGTATATAGGACAGGGGAGATGTAGAATTTCTGAACACACTTGTGGACACTGTTGGATTGTGTGAGGCCCAGTGAATATCACACCGCTATGTCACAGGCTCAATGTCACAGGTGTGAAAAATGTCACTATAGGACTGGGGAGATGTAGAATTTCTGAACACACTTGTGGACACTGTTGGATTGTGTGAGGCCCAGTGAATATCACACCGCTATGTCACAGGCTCAATGTCGCAGGTGTGAAAAATATCACTATAGGACAGGGGAGATGTAGAATTTCTGAACACACTTGTGGACACTGTTGGATTGTGTGAGGCCCAGTGAATATCACACCACTATGTCACAGGCTCAATATCGCACGTGTGAAACATGTCACTATAGGACTGGGGAGATGTAGAATTTCTGAACACACTTGTGGACACTGTTGGATTGTGTGAGGCCCAGTGAATATCACACCGCTATGTCACAGGCAGAAATTGGCTAGTGTATGACAAACTACAAGGTGTATATAGAATTGGGCAGAATAGGAATCTCCCTAGAGTGTAGGTCTGTAAGAACGGAACATGTCCTCGACTTATTCTTACAGAGTCACACACAGATAGCTTCACTGTGGCCGTGATAACAGCCATTACACGGTACTGAGAGAGGAGCGTGCACGTACACCGCTGTCCGGTGTCCGTAAAATTGTCAAGCTCCGTGTTTTTTAAGTATACGGACTGACACACGCTGTCTCTCTATAGTTTTGAATGTGATCAAACAGCAAATATACTTAACTGTTTGAAAAACAGACAAAACTAAAAGGTGGAGGTCTGTAAGAACGGAACATGTCCTCGACTTATTCTTACAGAGTCACACACAGATAGCTTCACTGTGGCCGTGATAACAGCCGTGTGAGGAGCGTACACCGCTGTATGGTGTGAAAAAATGCACGCTCAGTACCTCACCAGGACAAGAAAAAAAAATTTGGATTGCTTTTAAAAAAGCAGTTTGCAGAGCAGTGAGAAAACAGCAATACAGCTATCAGGAAGCTTTATAAGGCAGCCTAACAACCAACACAGCTGATCCAGCAAAATATAACCTCCACTTGCACTGCACACACAGTGACTGGTGTGTTGTACAGGCAAAATCGCTAGCAGCAGAAGCAGTTTTTGATGTCTTCTTCCCTGCCTAACGCTCTCCCTACAGAATCAGCAGCAGCTCTCCCTATTCTGAGATCAGCATGAGTAACATGGCAGTCGGCGTGCATGCCCTTTTATACCCCCTGTGACGCCCCCCAAAGCAAGCCAATCACTTGCATGCCCTTCTCAAAGATGGTGGTGACCCCTGCCTATGTCATCACGTTGCTCACAGTGTCCGTGGATCCTGATTGGCTGAAAAAGGGCGGAAAACAAACTTTTGAAACATGACTTTGGTGCTAAAGTCGCCGAGCTCGTGGCCGACCTCATCCTAGGGTCGGGTTTCGTTTCATGAAACCCGACTTTACCAAAAGTCGGCGACTTTTGAAATTTTTCGACCCGTTTCGCTCAACTCTACTGATTAATGCATCTCCATCATATTTTGTGAGAAAAATGTAGATTTGTTTTGAAGCAATTGTTCTTTCACACTAGTGCATAATAAAATAATTAATGTAAAGTGTAGAGTTAAAAACAATAAGGATAAAAAGTGCATTTTTTATGTTGTTACGGTAATTCAGTAAGCAAGACAATATTTAGCTACCATAGTACACATTTTCTTTTCTTTCTTTTTTTGTTTAACTACTTTTAATGTAAAGGACAAGACTATCAATATTTATTTGTGCATTTAAATTATAATTTTGGTGTGTTGCTTTTTTACTATTGTCAGTAGATTTAACTATTTTAAACAAGTGGAGAAAAGAAGCATGTCTACATATACTGAACCCCTAATAATGTGGCATAATTCTGCACATTCCTCATTATGAAACTCTGTTGATCAACTCATTGAACATTGTCTATGGTGCCAATGACTTATCTCTAGGGTCCTTCTAATCCAAACATAAATGCAAAGCCTCCATCCAAAAGCTAAGAATACAATTATGGCAAATAATGTTCTGAACAATGGTACACTGTCAACATTTCAAAAACTAGTGTTCTCAATATAACAGCCACTTACGCAAAAGTCGCCCCCCAGTGCAGGCTCTATAATCTTCATGATTGGCCCATGTTCAATGATATGGATTAACAGAAGTGCCAGTGTTCTCCTAAGAAGTACATTGTTTGGAGATTATGTTAAAATGATAAAGTTATTACATGTACAGTATCTAAAGCATGTGAGGAGTAAATATGAAACTGGGATAATCTATTGAAGAGGCTTGGATTAATATTTAAAAAGGAAGTCAGGATTGAGATGTGAACATTTTAGTAATAAACAATTATGGCTACAATGTCTCTTTCAACTTTACCACACTACCCATGCCGGGAATATTTCAATAAACTTCTATAGGCATATGACACATTTGACTTATGATGCAAAGATATAAAAGAAAAAGGAACATTTATTTCATATATTAATTTGGAGATGTCACTGCAGAAAGTCCTCATCCCAGGTAAACAGGGTGATATGATAGAAAGACATCAGAGAAAGAGAAAATAAGCATGTAACTAGAAAACCAATGAAAGAGCAATATACTATAGTTTCTATGGCACCAAAAAGTCTTGTTAATTATCAAGTTTATCCCTGTATGATGAGCAGACAAATCGTTTTGGGTGTACTGTGGTTTTGCCCAATTGCAATATAAGCAATTGGACAATCGTAGGTTCAGGTCCCCTAAGCGGACTAAAATGGAAAGTTTATTAAAAAATATAAAAATTCTTATTATCCACCCCCTATTTCTCACATTAAAATAAATGTCTGATAAACTCTGGTCTATCAAAATATTAAATTTATTTACCATATTTTAATATGAGAGCACAATTTTGTGTGTACCCTGGTGGCTTCCAATGCTCTGATGTGGTGAGCACCAGGCATGGCTAATTGACCAGTCATGTAAATCTTTTTGCTCACCTCTAGAGATAAATTCATGTTCATTGGGAGGGTGATGTCATGCTTGGAAGCAATGAAGGGTCTCTCTATCAGTTAAATACAACACACAGCACAGTTACCACTCCAGGCCAGCAGAGAGAGCTCTGAACCAAATTGGGGGAGGAGCTGCTCTCTGGGGGCCAGGAAGGGGAAGTTAAGTCAGTTCTGTGAGGAGGGCAAAGTGTGTGGATGTGGAAAAGAGGAGCTGGAGGATCGAGTAGAATTCAGGCTCACTTCTAGCTGAAGCGCATGGTCCGGAGTCCGGAATCCGAGGCAGTATGGATGCTGATGGTCCTGCAGCAGAAACCGGAGGAACAGAAGGCTGTAAATGCTCTGTTCCCAACTAAGACTCGGAGGCACAGCAGTAACGTGTGTGAGCCAGAAGAGATAGAAGTCTACGGCTGCCTGCCAAACGAGGGGCGTTCTAAAGAGAGCAAGCAAGGGGAACTTCAGTGTAACTCAGTACTGCAAGTACCTCAGATAAGCGCTAGAAAGGAGACTACACAACCCATCTGCATAGAGAGATTCCTAAGTTGCTTCCAGGCTAATCAACTCCTGTTCCATCTGTAATCTGGATCCTGGACTGCACTTACAAAGCAAAGTAAAAGTAACGGAAACTGCACCCTGTTGTGTCATTGCCTTCTTTCTGCAACCCCTTCAGCACTGCTACATCTCTGTGCCTAACACTGCACCCTCTTCCTCAACACCTATTACTACTGCCCTGGGACTACAGCTCTACCTGTGGGGAGCTCTTACATCTTGCTGCCTTATACCATCTGTCCCAGAGGATCTGCCTGCAGCGTCGGCTCAACCCCTTCATTGCCGAGCACAACAGGTGGCGTCACGAATCATCTCAATAACTTTATCCCCATCACTCTACCCCTTTTACATTGACTGCCTGAGGCCACGGACCGGGTCACTGCCACTGTGACATCTCCCATTGAAATCAACGGGCCCGACACCGAGTACCCTACTGCCTCTGGGGCAGGTCACATATATTCCAAAAGAAACATAAAAGGACATGTGAATAGCATCATAGGCTTTAATGGGTAATTGTTCTATCCATGAAAATCACAGATAGAACACACACATGAACATGAATAAATAATTTGTCATCCATTGTATTTTTTATAATCTTATGCTTAAAAATATATCCTTAAATATATTGCTCATTTTAAGCACTGTTTATAAATAAGAAATAGAAAATAGCAACAGAAAGTGTTCTACTATATTTTTTCCCGTAAAAGCCTTATTCCAGACTTAACAGAAGCAGCCATTTATAGCTGTGAGCCTTGAAGGATGCTAGTGATGATAAACATAATCATGCCTTCCATATGAATTACAAGATGGATACCAAACAGAAACAAGAAAGAAACATGAACAATTGTTTACTTCAGGCTTTTTTTAAAACGATGCAAACTTCCTTAAGTCATTCTTCACACTATACTTCAAGGCTTAACATTTCGAAGATCAGCACAAGGCTATTCATTGAGAAACTTGTATTAATTTTCTGTGGTTATACTGAATGCAATAAAAATGTCACTATGTCAATATATCATTTCAGGACTATGCATGACAGATGATCTTCTAGGTATTAGGAATGGAGAGTTCAAACATGCTACGAAATGCTATGCATTATCTTCAGAGCTTCTGGTACAATGATTTGTAAAGAATCAATACACCTAAGAAATCATGCCAACTAATGTGCGTTCATTCCATTCAGACACAGAGTCTTCTGTTCTCCCGTTAGAGAAAACACAATGAAATATATTCCATACAAAACAGAATTTACATTTATAAAAGAAGAACCAAATGAAATCCTTAAAATGCATGAAAATTATTTTGATATATGATAGTCCATTGCCACTTAATAATTTTATACGTAGTTTCCATAGTCCTTGTGTTGTTGACATACATTGTGACCTGTGCAGGTCATGGTGTATGGAGGGAGAGGAGAGGAGCTGTGTCCATGAAAATTGTGAATGTTGTGGTGTTGTGTCATCTACATACTGTATATAGTGTAATGTTTCAGGAGAAAATTAACTTCTATTATCACCATCTTCTGGGTTATACTACAACACAGAAAAATTGGGTTTAATACTGGTCACAGTATTATTTTCTTCACATATAGCAAAGCAAACTACATCAAAATATAGTCTGGACTGCCTGACCACTAAGTCAATGTCATCAGTGTGATGTACCATGTCTGCAAGATATGTTTTCTGTTGCAATGTGCTAACAAATCCTCCATCCTAGGACATTGTAAACTCTCAGTAGTAGGAATTCCTTCCCCCCAGGTTTTATCAACCCTGCCACTTCCTCTGGAAGAGCAGGAATGTTAATTAGCTAGACCATCTTCCTCACACCATTTGCCTTCTCTCCTCTTCAGAGCGGGAAACACTTCTTTGTTTGAAACGAATAAAACTATGAGAGACTATACCATAAGAACCAAATACCCTAGAGATATGAAAATCATATTTTTGTAACCTGAGCGGTCCCAGCTTCGAGACCGCGTATGTTTCGAAGTTCTACCCTGTCCAGAACATGAGATAGGATTTGCGCCCAAATGGACGGTCATATCGCATAGATGTTTGATGTTTTCTTGATGGGCTCATTACGCTGGGAAACATGATACCACTGATGAGTCCATACCAGCTTCTCCCATAAAGTTATAGCTAATCTAAGTTTTGTAGCCAAAACATAACTTGGATAAGAGAGGTGGGATCAACCCAGAATGCACCTCTCTGTGATGTCACATAGGAAAGTCTATAAGGCATTTCCTGGGCAAACCAGCTCAGAACAGCTCAAGTCGTCGTGCTAGAAGGACCCCAATGAGCGGAGAAGTGCAGCTCCGCCTCCACCCACCTTAGCCGCATGGTCTGCCTAAGGAACAATATGGAACTGTGAGTGTAATCTCTTTGTTTTCTCCACTTTTATTTTATACCTGTACTGTACATATTTTATGTCTCAATTTTATAGCAACTTTTATCTGTAATCACTGTCCTCTTTCGGAAAATAAATGAAATTATTTAGATCTGTCTCCATGCTCTAAGAATCGAACTATACGCCTTTGATAGATAATCGCTACTAATTCAAGGGGTTTGCCACGGACCCTCTTAATTTAACACTGTGAATTAAGTAACCGTGACTGGTGGCAGCGCGTTGTGTACGGCTATTACGGCTTGCTGGCAGTCTAGAAGGGTCTTATATTGCTGAGTAAGGGGCTTCAGCCACAGCATTGATAATTCCCTTACTGCAGAAGCCTAATTGCCGGTTCACAACAGGCAGCCCGTCCGGCGACTAATTATCCTAGGTGCAGTTCCCTGACTGACCTGAGGGTAAGGGGGGCGCCGGAGAGCTGCGAGTTCCAAAGTGGAACTGAGAAAGTGGGATATACATAAATCCCCGCAGTACTTGGAAGATTGATAGCAGTGGTGGGGCATCCAAATTAAACTCCCCCTGCGGCAAATTGTAGAGCGAGATTAGCTTGCTGGATATTTTTGGTCACATGGTGCCAGTGTTGGGATAACTAAGATAAGCCCCACTGCGCCTGTGATAGCCGTGTGCCGGCATTGTGTCACGCCCCTCCGTCCGCTGATACACCCGTGTCAGTGGTGGGACTGTGACATAGTGGTGACACAGGGTCCGCTGTCCGTCGCGTTTTGGTGGCAGCGGGACTCCCGTTAGTGTCGCCCGTAAGTGGACGAACGGCGGTGGGCTGTTCGTCACATATTGGTGGCAGCGCGGTGGGATAATCCTAGAGCATTAGTGATTTGGTTTGAGCAATCATTCCTCTCACTAAAAACCTGCACGGTTCCTGCGGGAATCCTGCATCATAGGTTTTGGAGAACAGACTCAGTGGTTACTAGTCCTGAGACATTAGTGTGTACTTGCAAGTATCCCCCTCCCGTTTCTTCGTTTTTCTTTTTCTATCTTTTATTTGGCAACCATGGCGGCAAAAGGAGAACCTTGGTACACCCGGCAGACAAAGGAAGTTCTTGCTGCGTTATGCACGTACCAAGGCCTTGACGCCACGAACAAAAACAGAGCTCAAATGATCGCGGCTCTAGTGCAGCTGGACAACGACCAGAATCCAGCGAGCGCAGAAGTTGGCCCAAGTTGCAATGGGGCTGCAGCAGAGGCTCCACTCCTGAGCGCTGGCCCCACATTCAACCAGAACGGGGTGGACCCCTATCTGCAAATGGCCTTGGACGAACTCCCCGCCGAAGACAGTGATGGGCGGGTGAGGCTGATCCAGCAAGCTCGAGAGAGAGCAGAGCAGCGAGCCGAGCGCCAGGCGGAGAGAGCTGAGCGCCAAGCTGAGGCTGAGAGAGCCGAGCGCCAGGCGCAGAGGGCCCATGAACTGGAGGTACTCCAGCGGGGTGGGAATGCCCTCACAGCCCGAAGCCGTGAGCCCAGCAGCGTCCAGACTCCTAAACCCCGGCCAGAGCATTTTCCCATGATGGAAAAGGACGGGGACTTGGACACATTTCTGCGAGCCTTTGAGAAAGCCTGCAGACAGTACCAGCTGCCTAGAGACCAATGGGCAAGGTACTTGACCCCAGGGCTAAAAGGCAAAGCCCTGGAGGCATTTGCTTCTCTTCCGCCAGAAGCCGATGATGACTATGACGCCATAAAGCAGGCGCTGATCGCCAAATACCGGCTGACACCTGAGGTATACCGAAAGAAGTTCCGACACCTCCAACGTGGCCCACACGATAGCTACAGTGATGTGGTGCAAGGACTCAGGACCCACTTTGACCAGTGGATCCATGGACTGTCCGTTGAAACCTTTGAGCAGCTACGGGACCTGATGATCAAAGACCAGTTCCTGCATCTCTGCCCAGCTGAGGTCCGACAGTTCATCCTGGACCGCGAACCAACGAACGCGGACAAAGCGGCGCAGATCGCCGACAACCACGAGGCCAACCGGAAGCCCGAGACGCGGAGGCCAGTCGCCACCAGCTGGAAAGGGGGTAAGCCAGCAACCAACCCCAATGCCCCAGCTAGCCGTCCCTCCGGAGGCCCTGTCCCTGTTGCCAACAACAGGCCGGCTACTGACAGTCGCCTGTGTCACCACTGCCAGCGGCCTGGTCACTTCTTTTACACCTGTCCGAACAGGCCGAAGAACCCCCCAGCCAAGGCCCCCGGGCCCAATGCCTCTGTTCTTTTGGTGGGAGGTGTGGTTGGGAGGGCTGACGACAACGTTCAACCTGTTCAGGTGGGGGCCCGTCTTGCTACAGGCCTCAAGGACACCGGGGCTGAACGAACCCTCATCCGTCCTGGACTGGCGGCCCCTGAAGAGTTTGTTGAGGGGAAAACCCTGACTGTCACCGGGATTGGAGGCACCCGTTGTCCCTTGCCAGTGGCACGAGTTTTTCTTGACTGGGGTGCCGGGAGCGGGTTGAGGGAGGTGGGAGTGTCTGAAAATTTGCCCACTGATGTTTTATTGGGGACGGACTTGGGGAGGATGGTTGCATACTATGTCCCTGACACCCTTCCCCAAACTGATAATAAGGGTAACGTTAACCCTGATGATGTTGATGATGGGAAACTGAATGTGTTACCTGCTAATGCCTTGATGAGTAATGATGCAACTAACAACCATTCTTTCCCCAGGTACGATGCTGATGCTGATGTGAATGTACCAAAGCAAACTGATAACCATTCTTCTCCTAGGAAGGATGATGATGATGTTGATGTATCTGTGCCGACTGAACCCGTTAACCCTTTCTTTGAAGCGGTAGATGTGTCCACAGGTACCGAAGTGCTCAGCCCCGTCACTCTGCGGAGTGAGACGGCTGAGGAACCCCTGGCAGGAGTAAGCAACGGTGCTCAAGGAAATGGGGAGGTGCATGGGGACCATGAGGAAGGTAATGCCATGCAGCTGACCAGTGCCACCGAGGAAGGTAACTGGCCCATAAGTAGCACTGCTCCTGAAGTGTTGGGGGTGGATGGGGAGGTAGAGCCCAGGGCAGCACCAGCTGGTGGGTCTGCAGAAATCCCCAGGGAGACAGCATACATAGCAGCTGTCACACGCAGTCAGAGTGCCCAGATCGCAGGTAACGCACTGTCTTCTGGACCCTCTGCTGCTACAGGAGAGACTGAACCAGAGGTGAACCCAGAGCCGGTTCCAGAGGGTCCCAGTAAAGAGGGGACCCTGACGTCACTTCTGGCAGCCTCCAGCATGGAGTTCCAGGCTGCTCTGCACTCAGATGCCAGCCTGGAGAAATTGAGAGGTCTCGCCGAGACGCCCACCTCCAAGTCTGATAAGGAGAGGGTGTTCTGGGAACGAGGAAGGTTGTACCGGGAGACAGTACCCGGAGATCCTAAAAAGGAGTGGTTGAGGGAAAGACAGCTGGTCGTCCCCTATCAGTTCAGAACTGAGTTGTTGCGGATTGCCCATGAGATTCCACTCGCTGGACACTTGGGGATCAGCAAAACAAAGGCACGGCTGTCTCAACACTTCTATTGGCCCAAGATGGGGACAGATGTAACACACTACTGCCGCTCCTGTGCCACCTGTCAAAAAGTGGGTAAGGCGGGGCCTGCTCTTAAGGCTCCCCTTATTCCTTTGCCGGTGATAGAGGAGCCTTTCCAGAGAATCGCGGTGGACATTGTAGGACCGCTGTCCGTCCCCAGCAGCTCTGGAAAGCGATACATTCTCACCGTGGTAGACTACGCTACCCGGTACCCAGAGGCAGTAGCTCTGTCTTCAACCAGGGCAGATAAGGTGGCTGACGCACTGGTGACCATCTTTTCGAGAGTAGGATTTCCCAGGGAGATGCTTACCGATCAAGGGCCCCAATTCATGTCTCGCCTAATGGAGGCTCTCTGTGAGAAAATGCAGGTGACGCAGCTGGTATCGAGTCCGTATCACCCACAGACTAACGGTTTGTGTGAACGTTTCAACGGTACCCTCAAACAGATGCTCCGCATACTGGTTGAGACCCAAGGGCGCGACTGGGAGCGGTACCTCCCACACCTGCTGTTCGCTTACAGAGAAGTTCCGCAGGCTTCGACCGGGTTCTCCCCCTTCGAGCTCCTGTATGGCAGGCGAGTCCGGGGACCCCTTGGGTTGATAAGAGAATCCTGGGAAGATGAGCCAAACCCCACAGAAGTGTCCATCGTGGATTATGTCATGCGCTTCCGTGACAAGATGCAGACCTTGACGCAGTTGGTGCATGACAACATGACGCAGGCTCAGGCTGACCAGAAGCGCTGGTACGACCAGAACGCCCGGGAGCGGACCTACCAGGTGGGTCAAAAGGTGTGGGTGTTGGTCCCGGTACCAACGGATAAGCTTCAGGCAGCCTGGGAAGGCCCGTACGTCGTCCACCAACAGCTCAACCCGGTCACCTACGTGGTCACGCTTGACCATGCTCGGGGTAGGCGCAAGGCCTTTCACGTCAACATGCTGAAGGCGCACTACGAACGTGAAGCTTGCATCCTACCGGTCTGCAATCTGCCAGAGGATGGGGAGGAAGATTCCCTCCTGGACATGCTGGCCCAGGCCAAGGCCAATGGGTCCATTGAGGACATGGAGATAAGTGGTTCGCTCACCGTGTCCCAGCGGTTGCAGTTGATGGCCACCCTGGAACTCTTCCGGCCCGTGTTCACCAACCGTCCTGGGAGGACGGAGTTAGCGGTTCATGAGGTGGACACCGGGAATCATGCCCCATTACGGCGAACACCTTATCGGATCTCTGAAACGGTGCAACAAGTCATGCGCCAAGAGGTCGATGAGATGTTAAGGCTGGGAGTGATTCGACGGTCAAAAGGTGCGTGGGCTTCACCTGTAGTCCTCGTGCCTAAAAAGGATCGAACCACCCGGTTCTGCGTGGACTACAGGGGGCTCAACGCCATCACAACCTCTGATGCCCACCCGATGCCGCGCATCGAGGATCTGCTCGAGCGGTTGACAAACGCCAACTACATATCCATCATGGATTTGAGTCGGGGATACTGGCAGATTCCCCTGAGCCCTGAGGCGCAGGAGAAATCCGCCTTTATCACCCCCTTTGGACTGTACGAGTCCACGGTCATGCCCTTCGGCATGAAGAATGCCCCTGCCACTTTCCAGCGGATGGTCAACCACCTGCTTCGGGGACTGGAGGAGTACGCAGTGGCGTACTTAGACGATATTGCCGTCTTCAGTTCCACCTGGGAGGAACACCTTCAGCACCTCCAGGAGGTGCTCAAGCGTCTTCACCAGGCAGGCCTGACCATCAAGCCGGGGAAGTGCCAGATAGGCATGCGCGAGGTCCACTACCTGGGGCACCGGGTAGGCGGGGGTTCCATGAGTCCGGAGCCAGAAAAAGTGGACGCAATCGTGTCCTGGCCCACCCCCAGGACCAAGAAACAGGTGAAGTCCTTCTTGGGCACTGCAGGGTACTATAGGCGGTTCGTACAGGACTATAGCGCCCTTGCCAAACCCTTGACTGACCTCACCAAGCAGAGGCTACCCCAAACAGTCAACTGGACAGATGACTGTGAGGCGGCTTTCCAAGCTTTGAAAGCAGCCCTGTGCAACTCTCCAGTGTTGAGAGCAGTCGACAGCAGTCGCCCGTTTCTGGTACAGACCGACGCCAGCGAGTTTGGCCTCGGTGCTGTGCTTAGCCAGGTCGACTCGGGGGACCAAGAGCACCCCGTGTTGTACCTGAGCCGGAAACTTTTGCCGAGGGAAGTGGCATACTCGACCATCGAGAAGGAGTGTCTGGCCATGGTGTGGGCACTGCAGCGTTTGCAGCCCTACCTGTATGGGCGCGCCTTCACAGTGGTAACCGACCACAACCCACTGAGCTGGTTGCACACCGTGTCGGGAACCAATGGAAGATTGCTCCGCTGGAGCCTTGCCCTTCAACAGTACGATTTTACTGTAAAACACAGGAAGGGCAGTGAAAACGGCAATGCCGATGGGTTGTCCCGCCGGGGCGAACCCGCTGAGGTGCGCATGGCCGATTACCGAGAGGTAATGCCTCCTTAGCGCCCTCTTAAGGGGGGAGGTGTGATGTACCATGTCTGCAAGATATGTTTTCTGTTGCAATGTGCTAACAAATCCTCCATCCTAGGACATTGTAAACTCTCAGTAGTAGGAATTCCTTCCCCCCAGGTTTTATCAACCCTGCCACTTCCTCTGGAAGAGCAGGAATGTTAATTAGCTAGACCATCTTCCTCACACCATTTGCCTTCTCTCCTCTTCAGAGCGGGAAAAACTTCTTTGTTTGAAACGAATAAAACTATGAGAGACTATACCATAAGAACCAAATACCCTAGAGATATGAAAATCATATTTTTGTAACCTGAGCGGTCCCAGCTTCGAGACCGCGTATGTTTCGAAGTTCTACCCTGTCCAGAACATGAGATAGGATTTGCGCCCAAATGGACGGTCATATCGCATAGATGTTTGATGTTTTCTTGATGGGCTCATTACGCTGGGAAACATGATACCACTGATGAGTCCATACCAGCTTCTCCCATAAAGTTATAGCTAATCTAAGTTTTGTAGCCAAAACATAACTTGGATAAGAGAGGTGGGATCAACCCAGAATGCACCTCTCTGTGATGTCACATAGGAAAGTCTATAAGGCATTTCCTGGGCAAACCAGCTCAGAACAGCTCAAGTCGTCGTGCTAGAAGGACCCCAATGAGCGGAGAAGTGCAGCTCCGCCTCCACCCACCTTAGCCGCATGGTCTGCCTAAGGAACAATATGGAACTGTGAGTGTAATCTCTTTGTTTTCTCCACTTTTATTTTATACCTGTACTGTACATATTTTATGTCTCAATTTTATAGCAACTTTTATCTGTAATCACTGTCCTCTTTCGGAAAATAAATGAAATTATTTAGATCTGTCTCCATGCTCTAAGAATCGAACTATACGCCTTTGATAGATAATCGCTACTAATTCAAGGGGTTTGCCACGGACCCTCTTAATTTAACACTGTGAATTAAGTAACCGTGACTGGTGGCAGCGCGTTGTGTACGGCTATTACGGCTTGCTGGCAGTCTAGAAGGGTCTTATATTGCTGAGTAAGGGGCTTCAGCCACAGCATTGATAATTCCCTTACTGCAGAAGCCTAATTGCCGGTTCACAACAGGCAGCCCGTCCGGCGACTAATTATCCTAGGTGCAGTTCCCTGACTGACCTGAGGGTAAGGGGGGCGCCGGAGAGCTGCGAGTTCCAAAGTGGAACTGAGAAAGTGGGATATACATAAATCCCCGCAGTACTTGGAAGATTGATAGCAGTGGTGGGGCATCCAAATTAAACTCCCCCTGCGGCAAATTGTAGAGCGAGATTAGCTTGCTGGATATTTTTGGTCACATGGTGCCAGTGTTGGGATAACTAAGATAAGCCCCACTGCGCCTGTGATAGCCGTGTGCCGGCATTGTGTCACGCCCCTCCGTCCGCTGATACACCCGTGTCAGTGGTGGGACTGTGACATAGTGGTGACACAGGGTCCGCTGTCCGTCGCGTTTTGGTGGCAGCGGGACTCCCGTTAGTGTCGCCCGTAAGTGGACGAACGGCGGTGGGCTGTTCATCACAATCAGGTTTCCTAACACATACATTAAAATGAATAATATTGTATTCTGTGGGTAATTCTACTTTTCTCCAGCAAGAACAGAAACTGATTTGTCTCTCAGACCCAGTCTGTAGAGGGGAGTGGATCTTTTGAAATTTAAATTCATTGAATTCATCAAATCCCCCCACCCCCATTAAATTTCATTTGCAGTGACTTAACTTTCATAAATCTCAATACTGGAAAGCTTGTAATTGCCAAGAAAGTTCACATGGTGAGAGCCGTGAGAGAGAGCCCCACTGACCACAAATGCTTACACTCTACAGGAGAGAGGAAGGACCCCATTGACCATAAGAGCTTACGCTCAACAGGAGAGAGGACCTCGCTGATCATAAAAAATGACACACTACATGATAGATGAGAGCAAAAGAACCTTGCTAACTAAGACAGTTTACTTTCTACAGGAGAGAGATACCCAGTGACTCTGGATATGGGAAACGCCTCTGCCGTACAAACTGTGCTCCACTTGGAATCGCTGATCTGTGATGGACCTGGTACTGACCACAACTGTACAAGATATAATAATCCATAAGATGTTATAGCTGGAGGGCATTAGGGCGAAGCTTGGGTAGTAATGTAAAATGACATTAGCCCACTCTCTGAATATTCAGCAGTGTGGAAAATGGTGGTGGGCAAGTTGTTTTTTTTGCATGGTGTATGGAGGGAGAGGAGAGTAGCTGTGTCCATGACCAATTGTGAATGTTGTGGTGTTGCATTAGCTACATATATAATGTAATGTTTTAGGAGAAAATGAAGTTATATGATCACTATCTTCTGGGTTATACCCCAAACACAGTACATTAGGTTTAATACTGGTTACAGTTGTATTTTCTTCACACATAACAAAGCAAGTTACACTGCAATAAATGTAAATGTCATCAGGTTTCCTAACCTATACAGTAAAATGAACAATATTGTATTCAGTGGGTAATACTGCAAGTTTTTTTTGCAAACCGCAAATTGAATTTCAAAATGTTTTAGTTTACATGAAAAAGAAAATTTCGGGAATTGAACTCAAACTCGATCCTCCGTGGATTAAATCGCTCATCTCTACCGATCTACATTAGTTGCAGACATAAAATGAATCAGTGGTCTAGCTAGAGTCTATTGGGCCCCGGTACAGAATTTGGACCTGAACCCCCACCTGCATGCTTTTCAGATGTATGGGACCTTGTAGCATTCTAGATCTTATAAAGACATACATATTTGCCGTCTGTGTAATAATGTCCCCCATCCTGGCTTCTTCGTGTAATAATATCTCCCATTTTGGCCCGTGCTATAACATTTTCCAAAATCATGTACCCATTCTGGTATAATGCCATCCATCCTGGTATATTGTACCTCATCCTGATATATTGTCCCTCATCCTGGTATAATATCCCCATTCTGGTAAAATGTCCCCTATCCTAATATAATGTCCCCCATCCTGGTATAATGTTGCCTATCCTGATATAATGTCCCCATTCAGGCATAATGTCTCGATTCTGGTATAATTTTACCCATCCAGGTGTAATTTCCCCATCCTGGTGTAATGCCCTCATACTGGTATAATATCCCCATTCTGGTATAATATTCCCAAATCTGGTATAATATCCCCAATTCTGGTATAATGTCCCCCATGCTAGTATATAGTTCCCAAATGTGGTATAGTTGTCCTCCATCCCCATCTTGGTATAATTTTCCCCATCCTGGTATGATGTTTCCAATTCTGGTATAATTTCCCCCATCCTGGGCCCCTTCCATTCTTCTCCAGCACATTTTAAAAAGAAACAAACAATTCTACTCAACTTCCCCCACTTCTGGGCTGGTGGTGTGTGGTGCCAGCCTTTGCACCTCAATACATTTCACCTGAATGTGCATCTGAGGATGAATATAGAGATGAAATTGGAATCAGCGGGCCCCTCGCCCACATGAGTCTGGTCAAGGTTACACCCTCTGTGATCGTGATCGTTATGCTCCTGAAGAGAATCTGTCATGTCCAGAAACACTAATTGTCTGCAGATATGAGATTCATCTTCAAATAAACAGCATTAATATTAGAAGTAGAGTTGAGCGAAACGGGTCAGTCAAATTCAAAAGTCGTCGACTTTTGCTAAAATCGAGTTTCACCAATCGAAACCCGACCATAGCGTGAGGTCGGCCATGAGGTCGCCGACTCGAGCGCCAAAGTCGCGTTTCCCATAATGCTTCCAGCGCATTTTCTCAGCCAATGATCAAGGACGCACATTGTGGGCAACGCAATGACATTGGGAGCGGCCACCACCATCTTAGAGAAGGGCATTGCAGTGATTGCCTGGCTTTGTGTGGCGTCACAGTGGCTATAACAGCCCTGAACGTTGACCGCCATCTTACTTCTGCCGATCTTAGCATAGGGAGAGGTTGCTGCTGCTCGTTCTCAATAGGGAGAGTGTTTAGGCAGGAAAAAAAAACTGTGCTTCTGCTGATAGCGATTTTCACTGTATAACACAACAGTTATTATGCAGTGACAGGGGAGGATATTTTTGTGTGCAGCAGCTCTGGTGGTTATTAGGCTGCCTTATAAGGCTACCTGATAGCTGCATTGCTGTTTGCACACTGCTGTGCAGACTGCTTTTTCAAAGCAAAAATAATTTTATTCCTTTTTACCGAGCGTTCATTTTTTCACACTTTTGTGTGCAGCAGCGCTGGTGGTTATTACGCTGCCTTATAAGGCTACCTGATAGCTGCACTGCTGTGTGCACACTGCTGTGCAGACTGCTTTTTCAAAGCAAAAACACTTGCATTCATTTTGTCTGCTGTTAGTGAGCGTTCATTTTTTCACACACCGTATAGAGGTGTACGCTCCTCACTAGAGTTGAGCGATACCGTCCCATACTTCAAAATATCGGATCGGAATGGATCGGCCGATCTTTAAAAAAAAGTATCGGTATCGCCGATGCCGATACCGGAAGTCCCATTCAAGTCTATGAGACATCCAGTATCGGCATTGGAAAAACCCTTTCCTGCCCTTGTACAGCCTCTCGGGGGTCTGTACGGGCCTTCCGGGGGTCTCTGCCGGCCTGCCGGGGGTCTGTGCCGGCCTGCCGGTGGGCTGTGCGGACTGCCCGGGGTCTGTGCACCCTGTGGGGGTCTGTACCGGCCTGCCGGGGGGCTGTGCCGGCCTGCCGGGGGGCTGTGCTGATGTCCGGGGGTCTGTGCAGGCATCGTCCGATGGGACTACAAGTCCCATCGGGCGATGCCTGCTACCATGACAGTGATTGACACATTAGCCAATGATGGGACAGTAGTAGTCCCATCATCCGGCTAATGTGTTAAATGTAAAAAAAAAAAAAAAATACTACATACATACATACTACATGCATGCTACATACATACTACATGCTACATACATAGTACATATATACTACATGCATGCTACATACATACTACCTGCTACATACATACTACATATATACTACATGCATGCTACATACATGCTACATACATACTACATATATACTACATGCATGCTACATACATGCTACATGCTACATACATACATACATACAGTGGGGAAAAAAAGTATTTAGTCAGTCAGCAATAGTTCAAGTTCCACCACTTAAAAAGATGAGAGGCGTCTGTAATTTACATCATAGGTAGACCTCAACTATGGGAGACAAACTGAGAAAAAAAAATCCAGAAAATCACATTGTCTGTTTTTTTTTCATTTTATTTGCATATTATGGTGGAAAATAAGTATTTGGTCAGAAACAAAATTTCATCTCAATACTTTGTGATATATCCTTTGTTGGCAATGACAGACGTTTTCTGTAAGTCTTCACAAGGTTGCCACACACTGTTGTTGGTATGCTGGCCCATTCCTCCATGCAGATCTCCTCTAGAGCAGTGATGTTTTTGGCTTTTCGCTTGGCAACACAGACTTTCAACTCCCTCCAAAGGTTTTCTATAGGGTTGAGATCTGGAGACTGGCTAGGCCACTCCAGGACCTTGAAATGCTTCTTACGAAGCCACTTCTTCGTTGCCCTGGCGGTGTGCTTTGGATCATTGTCATGTTGAAAGACCCAGCCACGTTTCATCTTCAATGCCCTTGCTGATGGAAGGAGGTTTGAACTCAAAATCTCACGATACATGGCCCCATTCATTCTTTCATGTACCCGGATCAGTCGTCCTGGCCCCTTTGCAGAGAAACAGCCCCAAAGCATGATGTTTCCACCACCATGCTTTACAGTAGGTATGGTGTTTGATGGATGCAACTCAGTATTCTTTTTCCTCCAAACACGACAAGTTGTGTTTCTACCAAACAGTTCCAGTTTGGTTTCATCAGACCATAGGACATTCTCCCAAAACTCCTCTGGATCATCCAAATGCTCTCTAGCAAACTTCAGATGGGCCCGGACATGTACAGGCTTAAGCAGTGGGACACGTCTGGCACTGCAGGATCTGAGTCCATGGTGGCGTAGTGTGTTACTTATGGTAGGCCTTGTTACATTGGTCCCAGCTCTCTGCAGTTCATTCACTAGGTCCCCCCGCCTGGTTCTGGGATTTTTGCTCACCGTTCTTGTGATCATTCTGACCCCACGGGGTGGGATTTTGCGTGGAGCACCAGATCGAGGGAGATTATCAGTGGTCTTGTATGTCTTCCATTTTCTAATTATTGCTCCCACAGTTGATTTCTTCACTCCAAGCTGGTTGGCTATTGCAGATTCAGTCTTCCCAGCCTGGTGCAGGGCTACAATTTTGTTTCTGGTGTCCTTTGACAGCTCTTTGGTCTTCACCATAGTGGAGTTTGGAGTCAGACTGTTTGAGGGTGTGCACAGGTGTCTTTTTATACTGATAACAAGTTTAAAGAGGTGCCATTACTACAAGTAATGAGTGGAGGAAAGAGGAGACTCTTAAAGAAGAAGTTACAGGTCTGTGAGAGCCAGAAATCTTGATTGCTTGTTTCTGACCAAATACTTATTTTCCACCATAATATGCAAATAAAATGAAAAAAAAACAGACAATGTGATTTTCTGGATTTTTTTTTCTCAGTTTGTCACCCATAGTTGAGGTCTACCTATGATGTAAATTAAAGACGCCTCTCATCTTTTTAAGTGGTGGAACTTGCACTATTGCTGACTGACTAAATACTTTTTTTCCCCACTGTACATACTACATGCTACATACATACTACATACATACTACATGCTACATACATACTACATACATACTACATATATACTACATGCATGCTACATACATACTGCATGCATGCTACATACATACTACATGCATGCTACATACATACTAAATGCTACATACATACTACATACATACTACATGCATGCTACATACATACTGCATGCATGCTACATACATACTACATGCTACATACATACTACATGCTACATGCATGCTACATATATACTACATGCATGCTACATACATACTACATGCTACATACATACTACATACATACTACATGCATGCTACATACATACTGCATGCATGCTACATACATACTACATGCTACATACATACTACATGCTACATGCATGCTACATATATACTACATGCATGCTACATACATACTACATGCTACATACATACTACATACATACTACATATATACTACATGCATGCTACATACATACTGCATGCATGCTACATACATACTACATGCATGCTACATACATACTACATGCTACATACATACTACATATATACTACATGCATGCTACATACATACTACATGCTACATACATACTACATATATACTACATGCATGCTACATTCATGTTACATGCTACATACATACTACATATATACTACATGCATGCTACATACATGCTACATGCTACATACATACATACATACTGCATGCTACATACATACTACATACATACTACATGCTACATACATACTACATATATACTACATGCATGCTACATACATACTGCATGCATGCTACATACATACTACATGCATGCTACATACATACTACATGCTACATGCATACTACATACATACTACATGCATGCTACATACATACTGCATGCATGCTACATACATACTACATGCTACATACATACTACATGCTACATACATACTACATATATACTACATGCATGCTACATACATACTACATGCTACATACATACTACATACATACTACATGCATGCTACATGCATACTGCATGCTACATATATACTACATACATACTACATACATACTACATATATACTACATGCATGCTACATACATACTTCATGCATGCTACATACATACTACATGCATGCTACATACATACTACATGCTACATACATACTACATATATACTACATGCATGCTACATACATACTACATGCATACTACATACATACTACATGCATGCTACATGCATACTACATGCTACATATATACTACATACATACTACATACATACTACATATATACTACATGCATGCTACATACATACTGCATGCTACATACATACTACATGCTACATGCATGCTACATACATACTGCATGCATGCTACATACATACTACATGCTACATACATACTACATATATACTACATGCATGCTACATACATACTACATGCTACATACATACTACATATATACTACATGCATGCTACATACATACTACATGCTACATACATACTACATGCTACATACATACATACTACATATATACTACATGCATGCTACATACATACTACATGCTACATACATACTACATACATACTACATGCATGCTACATACATACTACATGCTACATACATACCACATATATACTACATGCATGCAACATACATGCTACATGCTACATACATACTACATACATACTACATGCATGCTACATACATACTACATGCTACATACATACCACATATATACTACATACATACTACATACATGCTACATACATACTACATGCATGCTACATACAATACATTCATACAATACATACATAGACATACAGTACATATAACATAGAGTAACATACTTACCAATACTTGTCACATTGTTCCCCGAAGCCATTGTCGTCTACGGAATAAAAATTAACATAACAAACCACAAAAATACTCACCCATGATCCGAAGCAGTCCACGAGTGTGTCCCACGATGATCTTGGGTAGAGAACTGCAGCATCAGCTGATGCTGCCGCTCTCTACGGGCTGCAGGAATCCAATGACGGAAGGTAGGTATCCTTCCGCACTGTATTCCTCCGCCACTTAAAAAAAAAAAGTCCCTAGTCTCACTTTATGGTAAAAGCTGTGTGGGAATTTCATGTCATGGTAGCAGGCATCGCCAGATGGGACTTGTAGTCACATCGGACGATGCTTGCACAGACCCCCGGACATCAGCACAGCCCCCCGGCAGGCCGGTACAGACCCCCACAGGGTGCACAGACCACCGGCAGGCTGGCACAGCCCCCCGGCAGGCTGGTACAGACCCCGGGCAGTCCACACAGCCCCCCGGCAGGCCGGCACAGCCCCCCGGCAGGCCGGCAGAGACCCCCGGAAGGCCCGAAATGACGTCATGATGCGCACACACCGCGCATCATGATGACATCATTTCGGCTGTCAATCAACTTTGAACTTCCGATTCCGATGCCCGATATTGAAAAAATATCGGATGTCGGTATCGGAATTCCGATACAGCAAGTATCGGCCGATACCCGATACTTGCGGTATCGGAATGCTCAACACTACTCCTCACACACTACCGTGTACCGGCTGGTATCATGGACAAATACATGCTCTCTGTGTGTGACTCTGTAAAAAGATAGATGGAGATTTTCATTTTTCCATATATACACCGTATAGAGATGTCAGCTTATCAAACAGTATTGTATATCTGCTGTTTGTATAGTGGTCAAATCTATACAGAGACAGCGTGTGTGTGAGACTCCGTAAATATATATACAGAAATTTCACTTTTTACATACACCATATAGAGCTATCCACTTGTCAAACAGTATACTATATCTGCTGTTTGATTACGGTCAAATCTATACAGAGACAGCGTGTGTGTGTGAGTCCGTAAAAAAATAGACAGAGATTTAAAATTTTCCATACATACACCATATAGAGCTGTACACTCCTCACAGACTACCATGTAACGGCTGGTATCACGGATACATACATGCAATCTGTGTCTAACTCCGTAAAAAGGTAGACGGAAAATTTCGTTTTCCCATACATAAACCGTATAGAGCTGTCTGCTTGTCAAACAATATTGTATATCTGCTGTTTGATCACGGTCAAATCTATACAGAGACAGCGTGTGTGTGACTCCGTTAAAAAATAGACGGAGAATTAAAATTTTCCATACATACACCGTATCGAGCTAGTGGCTTGTCAAACAGTATCCTATATCTGCTGTTTGATAACGGTCAAATCTATATAGAGACAGCATCTGTGTGTGACTACAGAAAAAAATGGACGTAGATTTTCATTTTTCCATACCTATATACATACATACATACCTACATTCCATACATACCATTCCGTACGCTCATCACACAGTATCGTGTACCGGCTGGTATCAAGGACAAATACATGCTATCTGTATTTGACTCCGTAAAAAAATAGACAGAGATTTAAAATTGTCCATACATTCACCATATACAGCTCTCCGCTTCTCAAACAGTATCGTACATCTGATGTTTGGATTACGGTCCAATCTAGTCATAGACAGCGCGTGTGTGTGTGTGAGTCCGTAAATACATAGACGACATTTCCATTTTTGCATACATCGTATAGAGCTGTCCGCTTTTCTATCAGTATCGTATATCTGCTGTTTGCTTTACGGTCACATCTATACAGAGTCATCGTGTGTGTGAGACTCCATAAATACAAATACGGACATTTCCATTTCTCCATACACTGTATTGAGCTGTCCGCTTCTCAAACAGTATCATATATCTGCTGTTCGCTTTACGGTCACATCTATACAGAGTCATCGTGTGTATGTGTGAGACTCCGTAAATACATATATGGACATTTCCATTTCTCCATACAACGTATTGAGCTGTCCGCTTCTCAAACAGTATCATATATCTGCTGTTCGCTTTACGGTCACATCTATACAGAGTCATCTTGTGTGTGTGAGACTCCGTAAATACATATACGGACATTTCCATTTCTCCATACACTGTATTGAGCTGTCCGCTTCTCAAACAGTATCGCATATCTGCTGTTCACTTTATGGTCACATCTATACAGAGCAATTGTGTGTGTGAGACTCCATAAATACATATATGGACATTTCCATTCCTCCATACACCATATTGAGCTGTCTGCTTCTCAAACAGTATCGTATATCTGCTGTTCGCTTTACGGTCACATCTATACAGAGTCATCGTGTGTGTGTGTGAGACTCCATAAATATATATATGGACATTTCCATATCTCCATACACTGTATTGAGCTGTCCGCTTCTCAAACACTATCGTATATCTGCTGTTCGCTTTACGGTCACATCTATACAGAGTCATCCTGTGTGTGTGAGACTCCGCAAGTACATATATGGACATTTCCATTTCTCCATACACCATATTGAGCTGTCCGCTTCTCAAACAGTATCGTATATCTGCTGTTTGCTTTACGGTCACATCTTTACAGAGTCATTGTGTGTGTGTGAGACTCAGCAAGTACATATATGGACATTTCCATTTCTCCATACACCGTATTGAGCTGTCCGCTTCTCAAACAGTATCGTATATCTGCTGTTCGCTTTACGGTCACATCTATACAGTGTCATCGTGTGTGTGTGAGACTCCGTAAATACATATACGGACATTTCCATTTCTCCATACACCGTATTGAGCTGTCCACTTCTCAAACAGTATCGTATATCTGCTGTTCGCATTACGGTCACATCTATACAGACACAGCGTGTGTGTGAGACTCCAGAAGTACATATATGGACATTTCCATTTTTCAATACACCATATAGAGTTGTCCGCTTCTCATACAGTACCGTATATTTGCTGGTTGTATTACGGTCAAATGCATACTGCCAGAGCGTCTGTGTGTGACTCCTGAAACAAATATGTGGAGATTGAAAGTTTCACCAAAAAGGTATACAGCTGTACACTTCTGATACCGTACCGTATATCTGCTGGTTGGATTACGGTCAAATACATACTGGGAGAGCGTCTGTGAGTAACGAAATATATATGGAAATTTAATTTTTTCCATACACCTTACACAGCTGTATGCTCCTCATACAGTACCATATCTCGGCTGGTATTTTTGGTACATCTTCCCAAACATGAGGAGATATGGTGGAAGAGGCCACGTACGAGGGCGTGGGGGCGCAGCTGTACTGATGGTGGTGGTGGTGCATCTGCTGGTTATGGCAAAAGCACAATAGCAGCTAAGGCAGGAGGTGTTGAGCCTGTGTCATCATCTGGTACAAGAAGACCTTTAAGGTTCCCTTTTCTGGGAGTAGGTAAACCGCTTTTAAAGCCGAGCATCAGGAACAGATTTTGGCTTACATTGCCAAACAGCCTCCAGCTCTATTGCCTCCTCTTCTGAAGTTACAAATACTGCAAGCACAGAGTCGTCATTGCAGGCTTCTGGTCAGGAACAACACCTTTCCTTTTGTCCTTCACCCACACCAAAAGTGAAGGATGCCACAGCCCACACTTCAGATTACTCCATGGAGCTCTTTTCACATACCATGCCAGGGTTATCAAGTCAAATCCTAAATTCCCCAGTCCAAGATGAATCTAACATGAAGTGCACTAATGCACAGCCACTGCTTGATGATTCTGCTGCTACATTCACCCACAGCACTACATTCCCCTCACACTCTACAGAGCCAGAATCTGACTCTGATGAAACTCAGGTGCCCCTTCCCTCATACTATGCCACCTTTCAAGGTGACACAGAGGAAGGTGCAGATGAAATTGAAGAGGATGTGATGGATGACCTAGTTGTTGACCTGGACTGGCAATAGCTCATAAGAGGAGAAGGATCCGCAGCAGGCATCGACATCGCAGCAGCGGTTATCTGGCAGGACCGTAGCTGCACAAAAACTTGTTTAAAAAAAAAAGAGAGTTGCAGGACAGTTTGGCCAGACGGTCAAATTAGCACAGCGTGCAAGGCCTGCAAATTTATACCATAGTACGAAGAGTGCAGTGTGGCACTTTTTTAACCAAAATCCTATTGATGAGGAAAAGGTTATCTGTAAGACGTGCGGAAGGACCTTTAGCCGAGGTAAAAATCTCAGAAATTTGAATACCAGTTGCATGCTTACACGTTTAACTACCATGCACTTGCAAGCGTGGACGGACTACAAAACCTCAGGTAGCACATGTGCACCTGCTCCGTCTGAAGGTATCCAGCAATGTTCCATCGCTTCCCCCACTGAAAGCCCACCGGTAAGAACACCACCAGCAAGAAATGTTGAGGTTTCGTCACAATGGCAAAGCAGTCAGGGAATCACTATGTTTTGGCTACGAAAGACTGAATCTAGGCCACCACCACCACCACCATCACCATCACAAACCCCCTCTCGGTCCGTCAGGTCCTCCGCTAGTTCCCCCATATGCAGCTCTCAAGTCCAGCTCACCCTAGCAGACACTCTGAGTAGGACAAGAAAGTACTCATCCGCTTACACTGGCTTTGAACAGCTACATTGCCAAACTGATCTCATTAGAGATGATGCCCTTACATTTGGTTGAAAGCGAAGCATTCTAAGAGCTCATGGCCTATGCTGTCCCATGCTATGACCTACCCAGTCGGCACTTCTTTTCTCGAAAAGCCATCCCTGCCCTCCACCTGCATGTGAAAGACTGCATTTTCCATGTACTCAAACAAGCAGTGAGTGGAAAGGTGCACCTCACAACAGATGCATGGTCCAGTAGGCATGTCCAGGGCCGTTACATGTCCATCACTGCGCAGTGGGTTAATGTGGTGGATGCAGGCTCCACAGGGGACAACGGCAGTGGTGGAACAGTGCTGCCTAGCCCACGGTCTAGGAAACAGTTGGCTGTAGGCGTTCGACCCTTCTCCTCCTCCAGAAGCGAAAGCTCGTCGACAGAGCATAGTCTCACGAGCACTCCATCCGCAGCTGCCAGTATTGCACACGAGGTGTCGAACTATCGAACAGCTAGTGGTAAGCGGCAGCAGGCTGGTCTAAAGATGATGTCTTTGGGTGACAACAGAAACACCGCGGAGGTACTGGCCAAATACTTGCAGTGAAAAACTGAGTCATGGCTGGGCAGTCTACATCTTGAGCCAGGCAAGATAGCCAGTGATAACGGACGGAATTTTGTGGCAGCCATAGCACTTGCAATACTTACCTCTGCCTGCTCCACCGCTGTGTAGTCTGGGCAGTGAAATCCTTCACAGGGATGGCCACTACAAATTTGGTGAACTTATCGATGATGGTTAATATGTAGCTATGGCCTGTCCTGCTGGCCTCTACCTTCAGATGTTCAATGGCTACCATTCATAATGGACGTCGACTCACAATCGGATGCAGTGGTGCTTTATGATCAGCTTTGACAGTTTTCCTAGTCACAGACGTGTGAAATTCCTACCACCATTTTACAATGTCTCCTCTCATGCCAATCCAATAGAATCGCCAACGGCCTGTGGCTTCTGTCTTTTGCACTCCAAAGTGACCAGTCAGATCATGATAGGCAGTGAGGAACATGTCTACATCACTCCCTGTGATCACAATTTGATGGAGACGAGTTACGGTGATGGGATCCACGCTACAGCAATACAGCAAACCTTTCTTCAAAAAGAACCGTTCACAAAGAACCGTAATTGCGGGTCAGCATCGCCTCTGCGAAATCTCCTGGGAGGTTTTCCCGTGATTAGTAATTCCCAAATTTCAGCAATCACTCGACTTTACGTCTGTACTTGTAACCATCTAGTTTCCTGTAGCGGAGAGTCTGGACTGGCTTACTGATACTTAAAAATATACGAACATTTACAAGTACCCCAACACAATATACTTGTCTACACTTCGAATACATTTCCCTTTTTCTTCTTTTTTATATTCTTGTGTAATCCATACTGAGCCTGTGAGTGTCTGTGTCTGACTCCGGAAATATAGACAGAGATTTACAATTAGCCCTAGACTGGATACACCTGGTATCTGCTGATACAGTACCTTTTTTCAACATTTTGGATTACGGTTAAATCCATACTGACTGAGTGAGCATCTGAGGGTGACTCCTGAAATACTGTATATACGGAGTGTGTATAAAAGCCCTCACTGCTGACCGCCATTTTTCTTCTGACCATCACAACAGTAGGGAGAGGTTGGTGACGCTGTTTAACAATAGGACGAAACTTAGGCCTGTAAAAAGAAGTTATTATGTGCTTGTGCAGAATGCAATTGTTGTGTACAGTTACTGTGGTGTGACAGGGGGAGGATTTTCTTTTGTGCAGCAGCGCTAGTTATTATTCTGCCTGCCAGTGACAGGGAGGATTTTCTTGTATGCAGCAGCGTTGATTATTAGCCTGCCTTGTAGCACTATTGTTGTGTGTACACTGCTGTGCAGACTGCTTTTTAAACAGCAGTCCTACTTTTAATCTTTTTTTCGGCACAGTGAACGAACGTTCATTATTTCACGCACCGTATAGAGCTGTACACTCCTCACACAGTACCGTGTCCCGGCTGGTATCACGGAGAAATACATGCTGACTATCTGTAAGTGACTAAGGAGATTTATAGGGAGAATTACATTTTCACTTAGACTATATTCACCTGCTATCTGCTGATACAGTACCTTAGTTCAAATTTTTTTCTTACGGTATAATCCATACTGGGTGAGCGTGTGTGGTTCACTCCTTCAGTATATACGGAGATAAAAATTTTACCCTATACTATGTACACCTCCTATCTTGTGATACATTGTGATACAGTACCTTTATTAGACATTTTGTATTACGGTGAAATCCATACTGAGTGAGCGTCTGAGAGTGACTACGGAAATATATGAGGAGATTTATAATGTTTAAACTATGCTATATATACCTGGTATCTGGTGATACTGTACCCTTTCTCAACTTTCTACATTCTTGCTGAATCTATACTGGGCCTGAGAGCGTCTGTGTCTGCCTCCTGAAACACATACGTAGATTTTTTCTATTTTCACTATACTACATATACCTGGTATCTGTTGATACAGTACCCTTTGTGCCAGAAAGTCCTCCTCCACCCACCACTCTAAGTGAATTATTGACACCTTGAACATTGGCCCACGTGTGTGATTATTTCCTGCGGATCTTCTTTTTATATTATTGTGTGATCCATACTGAGCCTGTGAGAGTCTGTGTGTTACTCCTGAAATATATATGTAGATTTAAAAATTACCCCAAAACTGTATACAGCTGTATGCTTTTTATACATTACTCATTTACTGCTTTTTATATTCTGGTCTAATCCATACTGAGGCAGTGAGAGTCTGTTTCTGACTCTGGAAATATATACGGATATACCTGGTATCAGGTGATACTGTACCCTTTCTCAACTTTTTATATTATTGTTGAATCCATACTGGGCCTGAGAGCTTCTGTGTCTGCCTCCTGAAATATATACAGAGATTTAGAATGTTTAAACTAGACTATATATACCTGGTATCTGGTGTTACTGTACCCTTTTTCAACTTTTTATAGTATTGTCCAATTCATACGCCTGTGAGTGTGTGTCTGACTCATGAAATATATACGGAGATTTACAATGGCCCCTACACTGTATAAAGCTGAACGCTTCTGATACAGTACCATATATCTGCTGATATTTTGGGTACATTTTCACAAAAATTAGGAAGTATGGTTTAAGAGGCCGTGGACGTGGGCGTGGGTGGCTAGCTGGTACTGATGGTGGTGGTGGTGCATCTGTTGGTAGTGCCCAAAGTACAAAACCAGCTAAGACAGGAGGTGTTGAGACTGTGGCATGGTCTGGCTCTGGAAGGCCTGGAAGGCTCCCTTTTCTGGGAGTAGGTAAACCGCTTTTAAAGCCGGAGCATCATGAACTGGTTTTGGCTTAAATTGCTGAAACAGCCTCCAGCTCTATCGCCTCCACTTCTGAAGTTTAAAAAAATGCAAACACTGAGTGGCTTCTGGTCAGGAACAACCCCTTTCCTTGTGTCCTTCACTCCCACCAAAAGTGAAGGATGCAGCAGCCCACACTTGAGATTACTCCATGGAGCTCTTTTCACATACCATGCCTGGATTATCAAGTCAAATCCTGAATTCCCCAGTCCAACATGAATCAGAGATGGAGTGCACTGATGCACAGCCACTGCTAGATGATTCTGCTGGTACAATCACCCACAGCACTACATTCCTCTTGCACTCAATAGAGCCAGAATCTGACTCTGATGAAACTCAGGTGCCCCTTCCCGCATACTATACCACCTTACACAGTGACACGAGGAAGGTGCAGATGAAAGTGCTGGTTCCCTGAGAAGGTGGGGGGCATACTCGTGGGCGACGGCACTGGCACAGGGCCCCTCAAAGTACGCAAAAGTGTCTCTGCCAGTGGGAGGGCCCACATGCCGTCAGACACATGGGCGTACTATGAGGGCCCCTGTGCCAGTGCCATCGCCCACAAGTAGCCCCCCTGCTAGCTCATGGCCACAGCACTTGCAATACTTACCTGTCCCTGCTCCACTGCCGTGACGTCTTCCGCTTTTCCTGACAGTGACATTCAGGTCATAGAGTGCGATGACATCACGTGTGCATGCCCTCTGCCTAAACAGTCCAAATGCAGAGAGCTGGAAGATGTTGATGCTGAGGAGTATGGAGTAGAGCAGTGGCCAGCAAGGAGAGGTATTTAACTTTTTTAAAGGTTGGGAGTAATTTTTGGGGAGCACTATACACTGGAGAATGAGATATGGGGCCCATCATACACTGGAGCATCATCCATTTGGCCCATCATATACTGGAGCATTCCAAGTGGGGGACATCAGACACTGGAGCAGCTTTTACGGGGCACATTATACACTGGAGCATTAGAAATGGGGCCCAATATATATGGAGCATTATTTGGGCCCATAAGACAGTGGAGCATCATCCATGGGGACCAACATATACTGTAGCTTTATGTGGAGCTCGTCATATACTGTATGGAACATTATATGGGACCAATTATTCTGTATGGAGAAATCTATGGGGCTCATTATTCTGCATGGCGCACTATGTGGTGGCCATAATACTGTATGGAGCAATATACTGTCCATTTTTTGAGCTATTGGAGAATTTAAAATAGATATCAGTCATGTCATGTAAGAAGTGAAGTACTTTACATTGTACTATACCAATATTTCTCTGCTGTATCGGAGCATCATGAATTGTGGTATATGTTAAAGGGGCCCACTGACACTCTTTGGCCCAGGGCACACGAAAACCTGGAGCCAGCCCTACCCCCCCACAACTTTAGCCAAATAACCCCCAGTTTTCAATAAGTAAATATTATTATAAAGTAAATTAAGGTTGACAAGCTTAAGCAATAAGAATTGATGTTGTTGGCATTGAAATGGGCACTGTAGGTGTGTTTACTGTCCTCCACTCCCTGACGACTTTGCTTCCCCATTGACTTGCATTGGGTTTCGTGTTTCAGTTGGACCCTGACTTCCCTATAGTCGGCCGATTTCGTTCATCCCGACTTTTGAGAAAGTCGTGTTTCATGAAACCCGACTCGACCCTAAAAAAAGGCAAAGTCGCTCATCTCTAATTAGAAGGTGAGTGAATATATTTGAGTGAAACTGAATTCTATTTATAAAATTTATAAAAATGGGGAATGGTAAAACATGGATTGCTTGCTTGTTTTTTTTATAAAAAACTCTGTATGGGAACATGAATTTTCTGAAAGGGGGCAACCCTTTTATTATAATCCTCTCACTTTACCAGAACCTAGTCAGAACATAATCAAAATTGTTACTAGAGGGTTAGAAAGTCAAAAGTCACACCAGCAAGCCACCTACGTTTCCATAAAAATCCATGCCCAGAAACAGCAAAATAGCTTATCTGAGAAGTTTGAGATATGATAGTTGCAATACATTGGAACATACAAGTGGCATTCAGTGATGCATTTATATTAGAAGTCTAGGAAACTGTGTTTTATCCTGTACATTTTTTATTGTGTGAAAACGGATCTCACACGGATATCAAATCAACATCACACAGAAGGCACAAGGTTGAAAATTGGAAAACTATCATACAAATATTCTGCAGACATTTCACATATGCTGATCGGTAGGGTCTTTTAAACAACGAATACATGCACATGCTTAAAGGGGTTTTCTGGCTTTCCTCAGTGTGTTTTGAAAACAAATTAAAAAACTGTGCTTTACACACAATCTATAGGTAAAATACAGAGTCTCTGCTGCTGATCCATAGTGTATGTTATTGTCTGCAGTGCTGACGTCACATCGACCGTGCTGCATCCAATAACTGAGCACAGCAGCTCAGAGCATTTTGTGTAATTGACTGTAAAAAAGTTAAATGTTAATTTTTTCCTTCCACAATGCTTTAGCTCTCGTGAAGCCCCTGAAGGGATAATAACCTTTTTGAATGTGTTTTTTTTGCACCTTGAGGGGTGCAGTTTTAAGAAGGGTGTCACTTTTGGGTATTTTCTGTCATATAGACCCCCCCAAAGTCACTTCAAATGTGAGGTGGTCCCTAAAAAATTGGTTTTGCAAATTTTGTTGGAAAAATGAGAAATCGCTGGTCAATTTTAACCCTTATAACGTCCTAACAAAAAAATATTATGTTTTCAAAATGTAAAGTTGACATGTGGAAAATATTATTTATTAACTATTGCAAAATTTTCAAAATTTTTGACAAATTTCCATTTTTTCACAAATAGACACAAGTCGTATTGAAGAAATTTTACCACTACCATGCAGTACAATGTGTCAAGAAAAAACAATTGCTTAGTGGAAACAGCTTAATATATATAGCTATCCATTGCAATCAGAGCAGATAGGAAATAAAAACGTCACTATGAATGCTAACCCTGTTTACCTGCAGTCATGTTGCTGTCTGGTGGTACCTCCTGATGAAACTGTAGAGGCGGTGAAACGCACGTCGGGGTGCGTTACAGGTCTTCATAGCAAGTTAACCAGATGGCAACATGACTGCAGGTAAACAGGCTTAACATTCATAGTGAGGTTTTTTATTTCCTATCTGCTCTGATTACAATGGATAGCTATATATATATTAAGCCATTTCCACTAAATAGTTATGAGAGTAATAAACAATTACTGTTTATTGAATGGCATAGACGTGGCTGCCTGTAAATGTTTTTGCTATCAAAACTATTAGGGTTTCAGATATGCGGCATTGGTCCCTGTTATGCGATATATAGTGAGAATGATGCCCTAAATAATCTACTACTGCTTAATGGTCTGGCTTATGTGGCCTTTTACAATTGTTTGGTATTCACAGCTATGATTAATGAACTAGGGTAAGGTATTTACCACCCCTTATGTACTCTGTATCTCATTGAGTGGTATTGTGTTGCAATGATATGCTTTTTAAATTTTGTAAGATTAAAATTGAATTTTTTGGATCTATTTGTTCCTTCGTTGTTTCTCGTTTGGTGCTAGGTTTTGTGTCAAGTCTGCACTGTAAAAATGCAGCAAAAATGAAAAGTGTGCACACAGCTTTATTATTTCTTTCTTAACACTTTACACAAACGAAACACATCAGACTTATACAAGCTGATGCCTCTAATATCAACAGGTTTAGCCAACAGTCTAATAAAGCCCTTGGACAATTGACTGTCGGGAGTAAAACATTGCTTATAAACAGGCAGGGAAATGTTTTTTAATCCATTGCTGTCCTATCTGTGTACTGTTTTGCTTCCTCCTATGCATAGTAGCTGTATTATGTTCGTGATCCTGCATGGTCAGAGTCAGTTATTGCACAGTACACAGTAGGGATACATTTATAAGATTATCTCATCACAGGAACATTTTTTTAACACATCCAATTGTGGAACATATTTTTATTCCAAGATCTATTAAATAGGATGTATTTTGTTTGTGGGAAAACCCATTTATGGATCCAGCGTGTCCAATTTCAGACTCTGAATTCTTTTAATCTATTGGAGATAAGCTACCGCTTTACTTGTCTGGGTGGAGGCTCTCTTACAGAAATTAAGTGTTCCTGTGTATGGGAGAGATGGTTGAGATGGCTGCTGCCCAACATCATCAAAAGCCATCTTAATGTGTATGGTAGACTTTAGTGACCAAACCACTTTTTTCCCATTTGAAGTGTTATTTTATGGGGGTTATAATACTGAAATATCTTAACATATCTGTTATTTTGAGATGGTAATTTTATGACACATTTTACTTTATGTCAGTGGTAAAGTTGAAAAGTTTTACTTTTTTTTTTCAAGGAAATTTACAAACTTATATTCTTTAAACACCTATTCAGTTTTGAAGTGACTTTGAGGGGCCTATATATGGGACAAACCACAAAATTGATTGATTGCTGTCAGGTAGTTTGCCAAAGCCATCAGGTACGTCACAGGAACTCATATAAAGTGGAATGAGTGGCTGACCCCTCCACTATACCATTGTAACCAATTATGGTAACTAGATTGCCATAGTAACCATCGGGACTGCACAATCATGAATGGCAGATGACAGCAACCAGTAAGTATTTTAATGCGTACATTAAACATGCATTACTGGGTAAGATGAAATCAAATGCTTAAGTAGTACTTTAAGAATAGCAGAAATATTTATATACATAATTATTATTTTTGTGTTTTTGTAATGTTATTTTTATGTCTTTTATTTACGTAGTCTGCCATTGTAGTGAAAACATTAAATATATACTGTAATACCATAAAATTTCAATAACTATATTGTGCTACATTTTAGTCCATCTAGATCAATAGTTCCATATGTAACAGTGCAAACAGAATAATATGCTTTTACCTTGAAGTTGGGCAGTTCCAACAATAATCTCCAACCCCAACTCCTATATATTTTCATATATTTATTCTTAGACACAGTCCATTATACAAAGCTTTAAATCTGGCTTGACATAGAGACATACTCCTCTATCTTCTACTTAATTGCCCTATGCTGCGCAATTATGCGTATCATCATTTCTAAGCAATCCTAATTATATCATAGAGCTCATTATACGTTAATAACTCTTTCATTTTGCTTGCTAAGCGTTTTACATTTGCATACATTTAAAGTTACTACTGCTTTAATTCTAACTCTTCTTCCATATGAATGGTAGTCTGCGGACAATGCAAAGTTATGCTTAAAACATCAAAAAACTATGTCATTGTGGTGTCTTGCTAAAAAACCTGTTATACTCAGCAATGATTGTAATGCAGATAAAGTAATGAAGATTTGCAACTTGAATCTCAAAGTAGGCAAAAATGTTATCAATAAAATTAGTAGCTAAAAAATACATTAAAAGGGGCAACAAATATGGCTGTGGATCCATTTGGTGCTTACAAATACGGCTATAACAACTAAAACTATGTATGCAAATTATGAATTTGTAACTAATATAAATACAGAGATAATGGTGGCCTTATGATCCATGAAATATTTTATGTTTTTGCTCCTTCACATGCTGTAAACCATAAAAACACCATGGGTAAAACTAAAAGTGATGTTTCAAAAACATTATTTTTCCAAATGTCTATAATTATGAGTGATAGTTTATTTCAAATAAAGATATTGATTGGCTCTTGATCCACCAATTGAAGAAAATATAAATTCTAAAGAAGAACTTGGTATGGATACATCTGCCTTCTATCTGTCAGTATAGATTAAATAAAATGGTAATTCCTTTAATTAGTGAAATTAGGTTGGTTTTACACAGGCTCCATTATTATTCTATTATGTAAAGTGCATGGAAAAAGACGTGTTACGTAATAAAGCGTCGAACGAGATCAGGGTGGAAACAGCATTATACCTTCTTACTGCTAGGTTGATTAGCAATGTGAATGCTTAGACTTGACAAGATTTTTTATACTAGGTCTACACATGCGCTCTGCAGAGTATTATTACATTTCAGACAATTCTGGAGTTTTTTGAGCAAAATGCAACTAGAGCCATTACTTAAAAGCAGAAGAGAGGAGCTAGGAAGGGCTCATTGCAGAGAGACTCCTAGAAACTTCAGAATAAAGGAATGCCACTAGTGATGAACGAATATACTCATTGCTCGGGTTTTCCTGAGTATGCTTGGGTGTCCTCCGAGTATTTTGGCGTGCTTGGAGATTTAGTTTGTGTCAAAGTAGCTGCATGATTTGCGGCTGCTAGACAGCCTGAACACATGTGGAGATTCCCTAACAAACAGGCAATCCCTGCATGTGTTCAGGCTGTCTACCAGCCGCAAATCATGCAGCTACGTCGACACAAACTAAATCTCCGAGCACACTAATATACTCAGAGGACACCCAAGCATACTCAGGAAAACTCGAGCAACGAGTATACTTGCTCATCACTAATGCCAACCCTTTACATATGCCATCAGATTAAAACTTTCAATTTGTGATTTATGTAAGTAGAATGGATGGTACACTCGACAACATACACTACTAAATGGTTGTCGTTAATTCACAGCCATTTAATAATATTTGCTAATGTTGACGGCTTCTGAGAGATATACAGCTTCATCATACGAAGCTACACTACTTTATTCTACTATTTGAGTGCTGAAATGGACATATCTTCCAAAACATGCTATATAGTAGTGTAAGCCACAAAGGAGAATCCACCCATTAAAGTAAGTTTGTCAGTCTTGATCCACCCAACTAAACTTGTAGCATGTCGCTACAATGTATGTTGCAAAACATACCGCTGAAAAATTATGGTTAAATGAAGCCACAGCCCCCATACTGCAGCATCATCCACTTTGCTGGAAGGAGTTAGGTACTGCTATTGTTTTAAGCAATTTTCTGCATGAAACATCATTTTCCTGACAGGTTTCCTTTACAAACGTCCACCATTTAGTATAATGTATCTTCAAATAATAGCCTCATGACAGCACCAACCAGATAGTACCACATGCCCATTAAATAGTGCTAGTCATTTTGCTCTTGTCACACTGCCGCGGCCGTCGCCGCTCCTTTCACCGCCGCAGCCACCGCCTGCCTCGCCGCTGCCTCCTGACCCCCGGCACACTTACCTGTCCTCGGCATCCCTGCGCACTCCCGCTCAGTTCCGTACGTTGTCCTCGGAGCTAGGATGGAACAACAAGGCCCTGGTAGGAGCTTTTTGGCGTGGATTGTCCGCTCGAATTAAGGATGAGCTGGCAGGGCGAGACACACCAACGTCCCTGGAAGACCTCAGTTCCCTGGCGACGCGTATTGATCTACGCTTCCAGGAGCATTCCCGCGAAGCTGCCAGGGAGAGAAGACTTCCTTGTTCGTCTCCAGCTACACGCAGTCCTCCCAGCTCGCGATTCACCACCGCGGCTTCAGCACCAGAGCCCATGCAGGTGGACCGACTCAAGCCGGCTGAGCAGCGTCGCCAGGAGAGACTCGCACAAGGTCTTTGCCTCTATTGTGGCAGCGTCGCCCATCTTCTGTGTTCCTGTCCGGTGAGGCCGGGAAATGCCTCCGCCTAGGACAGGTAAGAGAGGCCTCCCTAGGTGTCACTGATACCTCTCTACCCTTGACTCTCTCCATCTTGTTAAACTGGGGCTCTAAACGTTTCTCAGAGGTAGCCTATATAGATTCTGGGGCAGCAGGGAACTTCATCCAGCGGTAAAAAAATTGCGGATACCTGTCAGGTCCTTGGAGAATCCTCGGCAGTTAGCTTCAGTCGACGGTGCTCTCCTGCGGGAGACCGTTACCTTGGTCACCGAAGAGGTGGAGTTACAATTTGGAGCCTTGCATTGGGAGAAGATAGCCTTCTTCGTACTGCCTTTGTTATCCCATCCGCTTCTCTTGGGTCTTCCTTAGTTAAGGATAAATGAACCTGTCCTGGATTTGCGGTCTGGAGACATTATTCATTGGGGTCAGTCATGCCAGACTAAGTGCCTCCATCCTGTTCTGCTTCTCAAGACTTCGCGGCCAGCCACGGTGCCTGCAGACTTGCCTTTGGCCTATTGCACCTTTGCCAACGTCTTCAATAAGAAGGAGGCAGAGAGTCTTCCCCCGCATCGTCCATATGATTGCCCGATCGATCTTGTTCCAGGCTCTACTCCACCCAGGGGCCAAATCTATCCTCTGAATCCTCTTGAGTCCCAAGCCATGACCGAGTACGTCCAGGAAAATTTGGCCAGAGGCTTTATCCGGAAGTCGTCTTCACCCGCTGGCACAGGTTTCTTCTTTGTCAAGAAGAAGGACGGGTCTCTTCTTCCCTGTATCGATTACCGGGGTCTTAATGAAATCACAATCAATAACAAGTACCCGTTGCCTATCATCCTGGAGTTATTCGATCGGCTGCGGGGAGCATGGATCTTTACCAAACTGGATCTCCGTAGAGCCTACAACCTCATCCGTATTCGCTCCAGGGATGAATGGAAGACAGCTTTCAACACCAGGGACGGGCACTATGAGTATCTGTTCATGCCCATCGGTTTGTGCAATGCCTCCGCAGTATTCCAGAAGTTTGTGAATGATATTTTCTGAGACCTTCTGTACTCCTGTGTGGTGGTATATCTGGACGATATCCTCGTCTTCTCTCCAGACCTGTCCACCCACAGAAAAAATGTCTGTCAGGTACTGCAGCTTCTGAGGGAGAATCGCCTGTATGCTAAGCTGGAGAAGTGCGCCTTTGAGCAGTCGTCCCTCCCGTTCCTGGGTTACATCATCTCCGACTCAGACTTACCCATGGATCCAGAGAAAGTGTTCGCTGTGCTCGACTGGCCGCGTCCTCATGGTGTTAAGGCAATTCAGCGATTTCTGGGCTTCGCGAATTACTACCGGCAGTTTATTCCTCATTTTTCCCTCTTTGTCTGGTCACATCTCCTCTTTGATTTGCAAGGAGGCTAACCCTCACATCTGGTCATCTGAGGCCGAGAACGCCTTCCTGTCTCTGAAGCAAGCCTTCGCCACCGCACCCGTGCTCCACCGCCCAGAGGCTAACAAACCTTTCGTCCTCGAGGTTGATGCCTCAGCAACCTTGGCCGTAGCAGTGCTGTCTCAGAGATCTTCCTCCGGATGACTTGTTACTTGCGGTTTCTTTTCCAAAACGCTCTCCACTTCGGAACGGAAATATTCCATTGGTGACAGGGAACTGCTGGCCATCAAGTTGGCGCTGGAGGAGTGGAGGTACTTATTGGAGGGAGCCGTACATCCTTTTAAAATCTACATGGACCATAAGAACCTAGCTTAAATCCAGTCGGCACAGAGACTCAACCCCCGGCAAGCCAGGTGGTCCCTGTTCTTTGGCTGTTTCGATTTTGAGCTTCACTTCTGCCCCGGCAACAAAAACCTCAAGGCCAACTCTTTGTCCAGGTCCTTTGTGTCTGCAGATACTGAGGAAGAACCCACACACATCATGGACCCCTCCAGGCTCATCACGGTGGCACCTCTCGCTCTAACTTCTCTACCTCCTGGTAAAACTTTCGTGCCAGAGAAAAACTGGAAGTGAGTCTTATGCTGGGGGCATGCCTCCAAACTTGTGGGTCATGTCAGTCTGAAAAAGACGCTCATCCTCATGTCCCGCTACTACTGGTGGCCTACACTTCTCCATGATGTCTGAAGTTTTGTTGCCTCCTGTCCGTCCTGTGCCAAGAACAAGATTCCTAGGCAGCTGCCCTCTGGTCGCCTACACCCGCTCCCAGTCCCTTCAGCTCCGTGGCAGCATGTTGCAATGGACCTTATTACCGATCTACCTCGGTCTTCGGGCTGCACCGTCATCCTTGTAGTCGTGGACAGATTCTCCAAAATGGCACACTTCATTTCTCTCCCTGGTTTACCCTTAGCACCTGACTTGGCGAAAGTTTTCATCCACCATATCTTTCATCTCCACGGTCTTCCTCAACATATTGTTTCGGACAGAGGAGTCCAGTTCACCTCTCGATTTTGGAGAGCCCTATGCCAGTCTATGAATGTCACACTTGACTTCTCCTCAGCATACCACTCGCAGTCCAACGGTCAAGCGGAGCGGACTAACCAGAGCCTGGTGAATTATCTCCATCATTTCTCTAATGCCCACCAGAATGACTGGTCTGACCTACTCCTGTGGGCTGAATTCGCATATAACAATCACACCAGCAAATCTTCTGCCAAGTCACCTTTCTTTGTCATCTACGGGCAACATCCAGGCGTACCCCTACTGGTCCCTCCTGTCTCGGGTGTACCGGCGGCTGATCTTCAGTCCGGAGAGTTCTCCAGGATCTGGCAGGAGACTAAGACCACTCTCGAGTTAGCACGTGATAGGATAAAAAGCCATGCAGACAAGAGGTGCTTGGACCCCCCACTATATCATCCGGGAGATAAGGTTTGGTTATCCTCCAAGTTCATTCGCCTAAAGATCCCTTCGCATAAACTAGGTCCCCAGTACATTGGACTCTTTGAGGTCTTGGCTTGCATCAATGATGTCTCCTACAAACTGCGGCTTCCTGCCTTGCTGTGCATCCCTAATTCCTTTCACGTGTCCCTTCTGAAACCTGTCATCCTCAATCAGTTCCATGCCTCTGCTACCTATTCACCTCCGCCTGTCTCTGCTGATGATGTGTTTGAAGATCGAGACATTCTGGCCATGAAAAAGCAAAGAGGAAGGATCTTTTTCCTGGTTGATTGGAAGGGGTTTGGTCCCGAGGAGAGATCCTGGGAGCCTCGGGAGAATATCCAGGCTCCTTGAATCTTGGCTAGGTTTCTCTCCAGCCTGCAGGGGGGCGCGTAAGGGGGGATACTGGCACACCGCCATGGCCGTCGCCGCTCCTTTCACTGCCGCAGCCGCCACCTGCCTCTCCGCTGCCTCCTGACCCCTGGCACACTTACCCATCCTGGGCGTCCCTGCACGCTCCCGCTCAGTCTCCTGCTTCTGCTCCTCGACAGGTGTGCGGCCGCACTACCTATAGCAGTGCACGCGCACTCCGTTCCTGCATGGGCGGCCGCCTGTCACTCTGCCCTGCGAGGACCTTGACACGGACGTCCTAGGCACAATCTCTCCTTATCAGCCCGCCTCTTCCTACTGGCAGTGCCTGATTGTCATTTGTGCTCCACAAGTGATTCTGGCCCCACGTCCTGCTGCGCTTTTCCCTGCCTGCATTCTCTGTTGCCTGTGCCTGTATCTCACCTTCCTTCTCCGTTCTCTTTCCTCCTAGTGCCTGCCTGCCCGTGGTCCTGTCTTGTCTTGTACCTGTATCCCAGCCGTGTCATCCAGCCCGTGCCTCTGCCTTGCTGCCTTGTCCGTGTTCCTGCTGTGCCAGCCGGCATTCCAGGCCTGACCGTCATCCGTGTTCCTGTCCTGTCGGTCCTCCGCCAGCCTCTCCGTCCTCCCGCTGTGACTCCTGAGTCCGTCCTCCAGGTACCAGCTGCCATGGTGATAGTCTCTCTTTGGCCTGCCCTAATGCTCCCTGTATAGGGGGTGGTCCACCAGTTCAGCTCGCCCGAGGGAGGTTTAGTCCAGCGGGTCCACCCCAGGAGTTCCTCCAAAGTTCTCACAGCTGTATCTATATATATATAAATGTCTTATCATGTCTGTCTGTAACCGAAATCCCGCTGAGCTGATTGGTCGTGGCCGCCAGGCCCCCGCCAGGCCGCAACCAATCAGCAACAGGCGCAGTCCACAATTAGCAGGACGCATGCCACCGCTACCGTGCCGTCAGGAGATCAGCGGTGCTAGCCGTTGGATGGTAAGTATATCACATTTTTTATTTTAATCTGCCGCTGGCCATATTCTAGAGTACTCGATGCTTTAGAATCAGGCCAGCAGCTAGTCTACTATAAACTTACTAAGTCATGTGACACAGCAAGGGAAGAAGCCTACAAAAAAGGCCTATGTGCAATAAATGTCTCTTGGTCTATTCACAAAAACATGTCATGCACAAAAAAATCACACACTAGATACTTGTGGATTTGTCATACAGTATACACATGACACACTCATCTCTACTAAATTAAATACTTGCACCACACACATTATATATGCATTCCAACTTATTATGCACATTGTATTTAAGTGTCTTAAAGATGTATTTTTTTGTGTTTCAAATAAACTCTTGAATTTTATTGTGTCTCAAGGACTCTTTGGGTAACTGAAATCAATCTCAAACAAGCGTGATAATTAGTTTGTCAGGTGACTCCAATGAAAGGAAAACTAATTAAAAAGGATTTTCCACATTTTTAACCCCTTCGCGACATTTGCATAACTTCACATAATGGTTGGCTAGGGGTTCTCACAAAATGGTGTAAATTTAAGTCATGGTGTAAAATGTGGGGCTAAAACAAAATTTTGGTGGTAAAAATGTAATTATTTCTTTCTTCACTGACCAATGGTATAAAATTCAGTCACATACCTGTGGTTTCAATATGATCCCTGCACTCTTAGATGAATTGTCTGTGGTGAGTTGGGGTTGTCAGTGTGTTCTTAGGGACGCTCCTGTTTTCTCCACCTCTCCTTAGCCTCATGATATTCCTGATTATCTAGCTGATTTCTCTGATGTTTTTAGTGAGAGTAAGTCTGCATCTTTGGCTCCTCATAGGAGTTATGACTGTGCAATTGAGTTGATGCCTGGGTGTAAATTTCCCAAGGGTCGGCTTTTCAACTTATCTGTACCCGAACATGATGCTATGCGATCCTATATTAAGGAGTCGTTGGAGAAAGGTCATATTAGACCATCCTCATCACCGTTAGGCGCTGGGTTTTTTTCGTGGCCAAAAAAGATGGTTCATTAAGACTGTGTATTGATTATCGTTCCCTTAACAAGATGACGGTTAAATATCTGTACCCGTTACCTCTGATGTCTGATTTATTCTCCAGAGTTAAGAGTGCCTGCTCGTTTACTAAGCTTGACCTCAGGGGGGCGTATAATCTTATTCGCATTAAGCACGGGGATGAATGGAAGATGGTGTTTAATACTCCGGAGGGACATTTTGAGTACCTGGTGATGCCTTTTGGGCTCTCTAATGCCACTTCTGTCTTCCAATCCTTTATGAATTATATTTTCCGAGACTTTGTGGATAAGTTTTTGATCATCTATCTGGATGATATTTTGATCTTTTCTAGTGATTGAGATTCCCTTGTGGAACATGTCCGGACTCTGTTCCGGATTTTGAGGGAGAATTCCCTGTTTGTTAAGGGAGCGAAGTGCCTCTTTGGTGTACAGAGGATTTCATTTTTGGGATTTATCTTGTCTCCATTGACTATTGAAATGGACCCGGCCAAGGTACAGGCCATTTATGATTGGGTTCAGCCTACTTCTTTGAAGGCTATCCAGAAGTTTTTGGGTTTTTCTAATTTCTATCGTAAATTTATAGGTAATTTTTCTAGTATTGTCAAACCACTGACTGATCTGACCAAGAAGGGAGCTGATGTGCTGAATTGATTTCCTGAGGCTTTCTCAGCATTTCAGGAGCTTAAGCGGAGATTTACTTCAGCTCCAGTTTTACGGCAACCTGATGTCTCACTTCCATTTCAAGTGGAGGTGGACGCTTCTGAGATTGGTGCAGGAGTTGTGCTGTCCCAAAAAGACCCAGTGACTTCTAAGATGAATCCCTGTGCCTTCTTTTCTCGAAAGTTTTCCCCATCTGAACACAACTATGACGTGGGGAATCGGGAATTGTTGGCCATGAAATGGGCATTTGAGGAGTGGAGACATTGGTTGGAGGGAGCTAGACATCAATTTGTGGTCCTCACCGATCACAAGAATCTGACTTATCTGTAGTCAGCCAAACGCTTGAATCCTAGACAGGCTAGATGGGCCTTGTTTTTCATGCGTTTTAATTTTGTGGTCTCTTTTCTTCCGGGCACTAAGACTGTTAAGGCAGACGCTCTTTCTAGGAGTTTCTTTGCTGATTCTCTTAATGTAACCGAGCCTACTACCATCCTAGGTGAGGGGGTAGTTCTTTCTGCCATTTCGCCCGATTTGAGATGCGCCCTGGAGGAATTTCAGGAGGATAAACCTGAGCATTGCCTTATGGGAAGATTGTATGTTCCTGACCAGTGGAGAAAAAGTGTGATGTCTGAAGTCCATTGCTCCGCATTGGCTGGTCATCCGGGTATTTTTGGTACCAGAGATTTGGTGAGTCGGTCGTTTTGGTGGCCTGCCTTATCTCGTGATGTCAGGAATTTTGTACAGTCCTGTGGGACTTGTTCTCGGTCTAAGCCCTGTTCTCGTTCTAGTGGGTTGCTGATGCCCCTGCAGGTGCCCAAGAGGCCATGGACCCATATCTCAATGGATTTTATTTCTGATCTTCCTGTCTCTCAGAGAATGACTGTTATCTGGGTGATTTGTGATAGATTTTCGAAGATGGTCCATCTTGTACCACTCCCAAAGTTGCCATCCTCCGCTGAGTTGGTGCCCTTGTTTTTACAACAGGTGGTTCGGTTACACGGGATTCCTGAGAACATTGTGTCCGATAGAGGGGTCCAGTTTGTTTCCAGATTCTGGAAAGTCTTTGTTCCAATCTGGGAATTCAGTTATCCTTCTCCTCCGCGTTTCATCCCCAGACCATTGGGCAGACTGAGAGAACAAACCAGACCCTGAAGTCTTATTTAAGATGTTTTATATCTGCTGATCAAGATGATTGGGTCTCATTTTTGCCCTTGGCCAAATTTGCACTGAACAATAGAGCTAGTTCTGCCACTCTGATGTCACCCTTTTTCTGTAATTTTGGGTTTCATCCTCGATTCTCTTCAGGGCAAGTGGAATCTTCGTCCTGCCCAGGTGTGGACACTGTGGTTGTGAGAATGCAGCAGATATGGGACCAAGTGGTGGATAAGTTGTCACTCTCTCAGGAAAAGGCCCAGCGTTTTCCCAACCGGCGTAGGACCTTTGGTCCCTGGTTTAAAGTTGGTGATATGGTTTAGCTGTCGTCCAAGAATATTCCTATGAAGGTTGCATCTCCAAAATTTAAGCCAAGATTTATTGGACCTTATAAGATTTTGGAGATTCTTAATCCTGTCTCTTTTCGATTGGCTCTTCCAGTTACGTTCAAAATCCATAACGTATTTCACAAGTCACTGTTGAAGAGGTTTGTTGAGCCAGTAGTTCCTGTGGCGGCACCTCCTGATCCTGTATTGGTTAAAGGCAATGTGGAATATGAGGTAGAGAAAATATTGGATTCTCGTTTGGTTAGACGGAGACTCCAGTATTTGGTCAAATGGAAGGGTTATGTCCAGGAGGATAATTCTTGGGTCTATGGGTCTGATATTCATGCCAATAAATTGGTTTGTGCTTTTCACCGGGCCCATCCTGATCGGCCTGGTGGCATTGATGAGGGGTACTGTCATCAACTCATTTTCTGCTCCACCAGTTGAGAGTTCCCCTTCCGTTCTCCCTCTGGTGGTGACAGAAGGTAGTGCGGTTGGTTTAAGTGGTAGTGATCTGCCACCTGATGAGGAAGATAACGATTGGATCTCTGGAGTATCAGACTGGATATAAGACAGCCGATGCCCTATCCGGGTGCTGGTGATTCAGCCTGCTTCTCAGGTCCTGGACTTCAGCTCTCTTCCAGTCTTCTCAAGTTAAGTTTGTTTTTTGTTATTGTTCACACTTGCGCTTGCTGTTCAATTCAGTTTTTTGTGTAATCAGCCTGCTCCCCGCTGGGGCTATGCTGAAATTCCACTCCTATTAATCAGTTTTTGCCAATCTGCTTTTGGTCCCTTATTAGATTGGCCTCTTTTTTGCTCTGTCTCAGAATATTTCAGAGTGCTGATATAGGTTTAGAAGTCTAGTGACTTCAGGGTTAATTTTGCTATCAGAAGTGTTGGACATTATTTTTGTAGGTTTTTTTTGGCAGATTGCAGACAGTGTCTTTCCTTTTCTGTCCTTTTTAGTTAGCCGGGCCCCATCGTTTGCTCAGCTTATTTTCCTGCCTTTGTTTGTATTTTCATCTTGTTTCACCGTCAATACATGTGGGGAGCTGTCTTTCCTTTGGGGTTTGCTCTGAGGCAGTTAGTTTTCCTCTTTTCCTGCTTTAGGCTTACGTAGTTCTCCGGTTGTCATGAGGCGTCTAGGACCAACGTAGGAACGCTCTAGGACTGCTGCTAGTTGTACGGTTAAGATCAGGGATCTGTAATCTGCCAACTTCTCTGGTTTTCTGAGACTTAGCTTTGTCTTTTTTTCCTCCTCGGTTTCCCATTCATAACAGGGAAGGGTACATATATTATATATTCAGCACCATGGGTCTGCTCCAGATGTAGTCGGCTCCATCTATTTCAAAATCCATATTTCAAAGTACAGATTTCTAAGTACAATAATCTGAATTAGTCTTGAATTCTAGAATGCATTTGACCACTCATGACTCCTACAGTATTGTCATCATCACCATCTGACCGAGTTGTTCTTCTGTTCCACAGGTATGCATTGCTGAATTTCCACCTCTCTCTCCCATGCTCCTGAATGCCCCATGAGAATTGCACTGTATTCTATATGGTATGCATTGCTGAATTTCCACCTCTCTCTCCCATGCTCCTGAATGCACCATGTGAATTGCACTGTATTCTATATGTTATGCATTGCTGAATTTCCACCTCTCTCTCCCATGCTCCTGAATGCCCCATGTGAATTGCACTGTATTTTATATGGTATGCATTGCTGAATTTCCACCTCTCTCTCCCATGCTCCTGAATGCCCCATGTGAATTGCACTGTATTCTATATGGTATGCATTGCTGAATTTCCATCTCTCTCTCCCATGCTCCTGAATGCCCCATGTGAATTGCATTGTATTTTGTATGGTATGCATTGCTTACCCATCTTCTTGTATCCATAATTGTACTCCATTCTTGTTATCTTTGCCACACATCTAAGTGGTCTGTGTAACCCCTTCCCCTTTTATGACCTTTGCTTAACTCTGTGCATTTGGCCTGGGCAGTCACACCCCACTTTTACTCACACCTGATTGTCTTTAGTTGCACATATATTCAGCACCATGGGTCTGCTCCAGACGTAGTCGGCTCCATCTATTTCAAAATCCATATTTCAAAGTACAGATTTCTAAGTACAATAATCTGAATTAGACTAGAATTGGACTGGAATTGACTGGAAGGTAACGGACTATAACACCACAACAATGTTTCGCCTTCTTTTTATTATCACGCCCATACTACTCTATTTCTCCCTAACTCCTGCAATCCCTCCACCCAGTAAGGAACTTGTCATTTCCCCCTCCATCCTTCCCAACCATCTCACCTCTTCGTCACAACCATTCCTCCACATACAATCCTTTTTCTCCAGACACACACGGCCACATCATGTCCTATCCTGATCCCACCTTCTAACGCTCTGTCTACTACTACTCATTGCTGGTGACGTATCCCCAAATCCTGGCCCTCCTCAACACATCCCTACCCTCATTTCTAACACCCTGCCACGATCCTCTGCACGTCTTCACAACCATGATAACCTCATACCCATTCATCCAGCCCCCACTCCCCCAACCCCCTTACGTGGAGCCCTATGAAACGCACGCTCTGTCTGCAACAAGCTGTCATTTATCCATGACCTCTTTATCACCAACAAACTCTCCTTCCTTGCCGTCACTGAAACCTGGCTCACTCTGACACAGCCTCTCCAGCTGCGCTTTCCTATGGCGGATTCCATCTCTTTCACACCTCTCGCCCCAGCAACAAACGTGGTGGAAAAGTTGGCCTGCTCCTGTCCGATACCTGCTCCTTTACCCCAATTCCTCTGCCACCCTCCGCTACTCTTCCCTCATTCGAGGTGCACTCCGTCCACATCTATTCCCCCTCCAACCTCCAACTGGCTGTCATCTACCATCCCCAGAACTAGCCATCTCGACCTTTCTCGACCACGTCACCACCTGGCTACTCCATTTCCTTTCTGCTGACATCCCCACCATCATCATGGGCAACTTCAACATCCCCATTGACACTTCCACCCCGGCTGCCTCTAAACTTCTATCGCTCACAGCTTCCCTCGGGTTCATTCAATGGTTCTCTGCGGCCACTCACAAAGATGGTCACATGCTGGACCTTATCTTCACCCGTCTCTGTTCCCTCACTAATCTCAATAACTCACCCTTCCCCCTGTCTGATCACAACCTACTGACATTCTCTTCCCTCTACTCTCCTACTGCGCAACCCCGGCTCCATAAACTCGATCACCCTCGCAGGAATCTCAAACACTTCAATTTACAATCACTCTCTGAGTCCCTTCTCCCTCTTACAGACATAGCTTCCCTTCATGACACAGATGCTGCTGCCACTTTTTATAACACCACAATAACAGCAACACTTGATTCGGCTGCCCCTCTCACGCAGAGCAGAACTCGAACAATCAACAGGCAGCCCTGGCTGACCAGCTTGACCAAAGAACTGAGATGGGTTTCCAGGGCCGCTGAGCGGAGATGGAAGAAAACCCATTCTATTGAGCACTTCAGCGCATACAAGCAGTCCCTTGCCAGCTTTAAGTCCACGCTCTCTGCCGCAAAACAAACTTACTTCGCATCTCTCATATCCTCCCTGTCTCACAACCCTAAACAGCTCTTCAACACTTTCGATTCTCTTCTCCATCCCACAGCACCTCCTCCCTCTCCTCTCATTTCTGCTGAAGACTTTGCCTCCTTCTTTAAGCAGAAGAACGACATGATCAGACAAAACTTTGGCCCGCAGCCCCCAATGCCCCTCTTCGCCACTCAGCCCTGTTCTGAAAAAGCCAGCTTCTCCACCATGACAGAAGATCAGCTCTCCACCCTTCTGTCAAGATCACACCTCACCACTTCTGCCCTCGACCCACTCCCGTCCCACCTCATCCCTAACTTGGCCACAGTCTTCATCCCATCTCTAACACACCTCTTCAACCTTTCACTTACAAATGGTGTCTTTCCCTCATACTTCAAACATGCCTCAATCCCACCCATCCTCTAAAAGCCCTCCCTTGACCCATCCTCTGTGTCTAACTATCACCCGATATCTCTTCTCCCTTACGCCTCAAAACAGCATGTATATCTTGAACTCTCCTCCCATCTCTCCTCCTGTTCCCTCTTTGACTGGTTACAATCTGGCTTCCAACCGCATCACTCAACTGAAACTGCCCTAACTAAAGTCACTAACGACTTACTAACCGCCAAGAGCAAGCGACACTACTCTGTCCTCCTTCTCCTGGACCTGTCCTCTGCCTTCGACACTGTAGACCATTCCCCCCTGCTACAGATTCTCTCATCTCTTGGCATCACAGACTTGGCCCTTTCCTGGATCTCATCATATTTTCCAGACCGAACATTTAGTGTCTCCTTCTCACACACCACCTCCTCACCTCGCCCCCTATCTGTCGGTGTTCCTCAAGGCTCTGTCCTAGGACCCCTACTATTCTCCATCTACACCTTCGGCTTGGGACAGCTCATAGAATCCCATGGTTTGTAGTATCACCTCTACGCCGATGACACGCAGATCTACCTATCTGGACTCAACCTCCTTACTGACTGAAATCCCATAATGTCTGTCTGCTATCTCAGCCATCTTTTCTTCTCGCTTTCTCAAACTGAACATGGACAAAACAGAATTCATCATGTTTCCCCATCTCACTCTACCCCTCCACCAGACCTATCCATCAATGTCAATGGCTGCTCTCTTTCCCTAGTCCCGCATGCTCGGTGCCTTGGGGTGATCCACGACTCTGCGCTCTCTTTCAAACCACATATCCAAGCCCTCGCCTCCTCAAACTCAAAAATATTTCCCAGATCCGCTCATTCCTCAACCACGAAACCACAAAAACACTAGTGCATGCTCTTATCATCTCCCGCCTTGACTACTGCAACCTCCTACTCTCTGTCCTCCCCTCTAGCACTCTGGCACCACTCCAATCCATCCTACACTCTGCTGCACGACTAATCCACCTGTCTCCCCACTATTCCCCAGCCTCCCCCCTATGCCAGGCCCTTCACTGGCTTCCAATTGCCCAGAGGCTCCAATTCAAAACCCTAACCATGACATACAAAGCCATCCGCAACCTGTCTCCTCCATACACCTGTGATATGGTCTCCAGGTACCTACCCGCACGCAACCTTCGATCGTCTCAAGATCTCCTTCTCTACTCTACCCTTATATCTTCTTCCCACAACCGCATACAAGACTTCTCCCGTGCTTCCCCCATACTCTGGAACTCTCTGCCACATCACATTAGACTCTCACCATCAACAGAAACCTTCAAGAAGAACCTGTAGACCCACCTGTTCTGACAAGCCTACAGCCTGCAATGATCCTCGGTCTACTGAACCACCGCACGACCTGTTCTACCCTCTCCTACTGTATCCTCACCCATCCCTGTAGACTGTGAGCCCTCGCGGGCAAGGTCCCCTCTTCTTATGTACTTGTGTGTCCCTTGTCTTACACATGTTTATTATACTTGTCTATATTTCCCCTTTTCACATGTAAAGCGCCATGGAATAAATGGCGCTATATAAATGCATAATAATAATAATAACATGAGTGTGAAAAAGAGAGGTCATGGTAGAAGGGGGAATAGGCTTTGTGTTCGACGTGTACGTGGGTTAGGTGTTAATGCTAATGAAAGCTCAACTGAACAAACACCGTCTCATCTTATCCAAAGACCACTGACATCATCTGTTACTGGATGGTCTACTCAAATCCTTTTCTTTGGCAGAAGCACAGCTCTACATCTTGTAGATGAAGGCCAGAAATAGCATGTGCTCCAGTGGATGGCAAGTGCTGCATTAAGTGGCCTCTTCTCCTCTCCCTCCACCTTAACTTCAAACACAGTTTAATCTTCAGAGGTGTCACCCCAATCACCTTTGTTTCCCCAGCGTCAAAAATTTCCAAATTCCCAACTGACTATGGGGAACCACAGATAGGCCATTCTACAGAGCTGTTCACACATTCTATTCCATATGCATAAGAGTTCTGCTCCAATGAAACACAGAATCCAGAGGAAGAAAGTATCTTTGCATGTTGGATCCAGAGCTGTATGAAGTAGGGTCCAAGCATAATCCAGACCCTCATCACCAGACATTAACGTCTGGGGTGGAGGTGATCCTGATGAGCCTCAGATACCAAAGGTGCATGCGGACTGTACTGTGGTGTTAGGGTGGCTCTCAGGGTGAGGAGTGTGAAAACAGAGAGGATGATGATGAGGTTGTAGATCCCACTTGGTGTGAACCAAGAAGTACACAGCTGAGTAGCTCAGTAGAGGAGGTGGAGGAGAAGGAAGGCGAGGAGGTTACCTTGCGGCTTCCCACACAGACAAGAAGTGATGCAACAACAACAAGCACTGCTTCCTCAGCCATAACTCTGCCTGTGGCCAGCACTGGTCGCAAATATGCAGTTTTCGGAGGTGCAAAAGGTTGCCTAGCCTGGGCCTTTTTTGAGACTGCAAAGGGTAAATCAACTCACATTATCTGCCAAATTTTCAAAAAAAAACTCAGTAGAAGCAAAAACTGCAATAATTTGACAACTACGTGCATGAACCGTCACAAGTGCAATCAATATGCCATAGTCTGGGAACCTCAATGCGTTAAAATGCCAACTAGTGTGCTTCGCCAAACAACGGCCATCCTGTATATCACATCTGCTTCTTCCTCCGTGTTACGGGGCTGGCGGAATGCACCAAATAATAAAGATGAAATAATATATATGGTGCATTTGCAGCCCAGGGCCCACCGTGCAGAGGCGACCAACTGCTGCTAAACAATGAGGGAAAGGCGTGTAGAAGTAAAGCCGGACACCGGTGCGTAACCACTGAGCCGGTGCTAACAGACACGTGCGTCGTTACTTCACGTAACACGTGCCTGCCGGCGAACAACCACAGCTTGTTAACGTCACAGGTCACGGGGTGTGAACCACTTCTGCAACTTGTGCAGTATCCGCCCTGACAGATGCCACTATCCAGCCTTATAACCGGGCTGGAAAGCACTACTAAAGCGCATGGCGTAACCAGCGGACGCTGCGATAGCAGTGGTTAAGGAGGCCTATATTGGCCGATGCCCTAGGCGCTAGCGGTGGATGTGGAGCAACACTGTGGCGCAATGCAGTGTAGAGCTAACGTACTGACTCTAATCCCTCACCCTAACACATACATAATATCCAAGGAGGGGGGAATTATAATGCATCAGTCAGCAGGCTCATTCATCCATCATCACACATACACTAAATGCTTTAGCCTCAGAGTCTATCATAGCGAATGGCGGGGCGGCCATGTGCACCTTTTATAGCCGTGCCCTTCCGGGACCTTCCTAATCCTCCAGATTGACCAATCGGAACTGGAGAAGGACCTGAGCATGTGACTACCGATCCCCAACGGGAGATCGTCTCCTGAGCATGCTCAGTGGAGTGAAGGGAGAACTTATACTCTGGAGTCTTTTGCTGCTGGACAGACTGCATTGCCATAACTGGACCAGAGGTGGCAGCAGCAGCAACTGAACCCACGATGCTGGTGTGGGCAGAACGCTGGGATCGTGGAGTCTGCTGAGCAGGCTCCACTGTGGCCGGAGGGGAATGGGAGACCGCAGATGGCAAGGGTCGGGATTCCCGATGTGCAGCGCCTGGAACCCGATGCCTAACATTACCCCCCTCCCCTCTGAGCCCCGCTGTGCTCAAATGCCGTGATAAGGAGCGGGGTGTGGATATTCTCCACTGGCTCCCAGGTCCGAGCCTCTGGACCATGACCCTTCCAGTCCACCAAATAAAAATTTTTGCCACGCACAACCCTGCATCTCACAATAGCATTGACCTCGAACTCATCTGAAGACAGGTCGGATGTCCCAGCAGATGACTCGGAAAACCGGGACAAGTGGGCAGGCTTAAGGAGGGACACGTGAAAGGTGTCAGAAATGGCCAAGTGGGGAGGAAGAGCCAGGCGATAAACCACAGGGTTGACCTGCTCCAGGACCTTGAAGGGACCGATGTATCGCGGTGCAAACTTGGTGGACTCAGCCCGCAGCCTGATATTTCTGGGAGAGATCCACACCAAGTCACCAGGGGCAAAAGTTGGAGCGGGACGCCCATGCATGCCAGCGGACACCCTCATTCTCTCCTTAGAGGCCTGGATGGCATCCTGAGTGCAATCCCAGATGTCGCGAGCCTCCACTGCCCACTCTGCCACCCTGGAATCAGTGGAAGATACTGGCATCAGGACAGGAACGCACGGATGCTGGCCGTAATTAAGGAGGAATTCGGTCTGACCGGTGGAATCAGCCACTGCATTATTCAGAGCAAATTCTGCCCACGGTAGTGAGGATGCCCAGTCATCCTGCCTGGCCGAGACAAAATGTCTCAGGTATGTGACCAGAGTTTGGTTAGCTCTCTCAACCAACCCATTCGTCTTGGGGTGATAGGCGGAGGACAAATTTAGTTCAATGCTGAGCAGACTGCAGAGCTCCCTCCAAAACCGAGATGCAAATTGGGGACCCCGATCACTAACTATCTTGTCCAGCATACCGTGCAGACAAAATAAGTGCTTTATGAACAGCGTGGCGAGACCACGAGCAGAAGACAGCCGCGCGAGTGACACCAGATGCACCATTTTGGAAAAATGATCGGTGACCACCCAGATGACCATGCCGCCTCTGGATTTGGGCAGGCCGACCACAAAATCCATGCCGACCATCCCCCAGGGTCTGTCTGCCACCGGCAAGGGGTACAGTAACCTAGCTGGCCTCTGCCTAGAGGACCTGTTCTGAGCACAGGAGACGCATGCCTGAATGTACTCTCTCGTGTCCCGAGCCATGTGCGGCCACCAATAGGTCCTTGCCAGGAGTTCCGTGGTCTGTCTAGTACCAAAATGACCACCCACCCTGGAGGCATGAGCTCACGCGAGAACCTCTGGCCGCAGGCGGGGAGGGACAAAGGTCTTGCCCGGCGGCACTGACTCAAGAGTGACCGGAACCACGGTCCTCAGACTCTCAGAGGGGACGATTAGCCGAGGATCAGCCTCCTCCTCCGCTGACACCACCGAGCGAGAGAGGGCATCAGCCCGGACGTTCTTCTCAGCGGACAGATAGTGCAGGGTGAAGCGGAAGCGGGAGAAGAAAAGTGACCACCTGGCTTGGCGAGAGTTTAACCGCTGGGCCGTTCGTAAGTACACCAGGTTTTTATGGTCTGTGCATACCTGGAAGGGAAACCGGGCTCCCTCCAGGAGTTGTCTCCATTCGCAGAAGGCCAACTTCATTGCCAGCAACTCCCTGTCCCTGATGGAGTAGTTTCTCTTCGCTGGTGAGAAGGTCTTGGAGAAAAAGAAGCAGGGATGCTTCCGACCTTGGGCATCCTTCTGGAAAAGGGCTGCCCCTGCACCGACGGAGGAGGCATCTTCCTCTAGGATAAAGGGTTTATCCACATTGGGACGATGGAGGATAGGAGCACCAGCAAAATGGGTCTTAAGAGATGAGAAGGCCGCAGAGACCTGTTCCGACCAAACCTTTGGATTGGCTCCCTTTTTGGTGAGGGCGACCAAAGGAGCCACCAGTGTGGAGAAGTGGGGAATGAACTGGCGGTAATAATTAACGAATCCCAAAAAACGCTGCACCGCTTTAAGAGAGTGGGGCTCCTGTCAGTCCATTACCGCCTGCAATTTGGCAGGATCCATAGCCAACCCCTGGGCCGAGATGATATAGCCCAAGAACGGCAAGGACTCCTGCTCAAATTGACACTTCTCCAGAAAAGAGTACAAGTCTGACTAGTTGTGAATGAAAAGAGAGGATGGTGCAGGAGAATCTTGTGCTCAATATCAATGCCATCAGGGGGGTTTGGACCCTTTCTCATTTTGATCTTCAAAAATAAAAGAGTGGCCTGACCTCAACTGTCACGCCTTGGAGGTTTTGTTATGCCCCTCAGGCAGCATTCTCTCAGAACGTGTCTTCAATGCTACTGGTGATGTCCTGACAGATAAGCGCATCCATCTGTCCCCTGTCATCTGTCCCCTGTCCATGGTCACAGACTGGGCAGACTAGGCGAAGGTGTCATTTCTAGTGTTGTGTATTGATCTTGTGCAATTGCATTCTGTGCCACCTTTATCATGGCTTCTGTACCTGCTCTTGCTACTGTTGCTGATGTTCCAAAATATTTTTTGAAATGTGGAGACTCAAAGTTGGGTCTCCATCTGGTGGGTTGCCTGTAGTGGAAGGTGTGTCAGAGGCCTATTATACTGTTTCTACTCTCTGGTAATTGATTCCACTTTTATGGTGTGTGACAATATTTTTTTAAAATATAGAGACTCGAAGTCAGGTCTCCATCTGGTGGGCTACTTGTAATAGAAGGTGTGTCAGAGGCCTATTACACTGTTTCTACTCTGTGGAAATTGATGCCACTTTTGTGGTGTGTGACAATAGTTTTTTTAAATGTGGTGAATGTTTTTCCCAGCAATATGTGCTCCTGAAGGATGATGATGGAACTTGATATTTAGATTCAAGGATGATTTTTATTTTTAATTCAAAATAGAATACAACCGGTTTCGACTGCTAAGAATCTTCCTCAGGTATAATGTCAAGAATATAAACGGATCTGTCTGAACACATTTTATAGCAGATCTCCCTGCATGTGGTTTTGGGTGGGGGCTGAAAGGTCTGTTTTTCAGACACACCCAGATACTCAGATATGCAGGATTTTGCACTCTGAGGAATCGAACAAAACCCATATACGAAATAAATGTTACACAAAAAGTTTCACACAAAAAATTTTTCACATAAAAAACAATTAAAAAGTATATATATAAAAATGTTCCAAACTTTTCACACTAAATTTTTTTTTCCCTTTTTCTAAAAACACTATAAATAATATTATGTGTAAAATTTCTTTAAAATGTTATTAAACATACTGAAGTGTGATTTGATACAAAAATATAAAATCCTACAAACATGTACATTATAACAAAATTTAAAACTCTTCCTTAAAACTCTTCCTAATTTAAGTATCATATGCCCTCTATAACATCATTTAATCCATCCGGGTATAATGTACCCAGACGGAAGATCCAATATGATTCTTTCCGGTTTAGCTTTTGTATCCTATTAGTACATTTCTCAGGTATTTGCTCCAGCGGAGTCACAGAAATATTGAATGTTTTATTATGCTTCAAAGATAAGTGCCGGGATAAACTCTGCTTTAAAAAAACATTTTTAGTATTGTGTCTGTGGCCATTCATACGGGATCGTAAGGACTGAGTGGTCCGACCCACATATTGCAGCCCACAGGCACAGGTGATAACATATATAACAAAATCACTATCACACGTTAATTTTTGCGTGATTGCTATGGTTTCACCCGTACTGTACGACGTAATGTACTGAGTCATATGACTGATAATTTCACAGGTGCAACATTTTCGGGAACCACATCGATAGATACCCAGTTTGAAAGCATCAGTTTCATTTATCCTAATTTTTTCTTTATACATTCCCGTTCCTTATCTTTGGTCATTCTGAGATTACTAGGGGCAATTATACCCTTCACCGTTTGCCCCCTACGAAAGGTAATATTGGGTCTATCTGGTAAAAGTTTTTTCAAAAAAGTATCCTTTTTCAACAAGTACCAATATTTGTTTAAAATATTTCTTATCTCTGTATTACTACGATTAAAAGCGGTAATAAAATTGTACTGCCACCCATCTTTTTTTCTTTCCTTATTCCTATTTTTGTTTACATTAATTCTCTGCTCAGGTTTTCATCCTCCTCCTTTAGTTATCGCCTCTTCCACTTCCTTGTTTTTATTGTTCTCTCTAGATAAACACTCCTGCTGAGTTCTTTCTAGATTAGTTCTGTATGCTGCCATGATTAATCGTTTTGGATATTTCTTATCCGTAAATCTATCAATAAGAATTTTCGATTGTTCCACATAATCTTCCTTATTGATATTGTTTCTCCTAATTCTGCGGAATTGGCTATAAGGAATGTTTTGCTTCCATTTTTGATGGTGTGCACTTCGATAATCGAGGAAACCATTTGTGTCAGTTTTCTTGAAATATGTTTTCGTGCAAATTTTTTTTATTTTTGTGGGATATTTCTAGATCAAGAAAATTTATTTTTTCCTTATTAACCTCTGCAGAAAAAGTAATACCCCAGTCATTCCTGTTTAATGCCACAATAAATTCTTGAGCTTCAACTTCAGTGCCTTTCCAAAATACTATTAAATCATCAATAAAACGACGATAATATATTATGTTGTTACAGTAAAGTTGCTGACACAGGGGCGATGAGGACTCGAAGCACCCCATGAAAAGATTTGCGAAACTTGGCACTACCCGAGTCCCCATTGTGGTGCCAAGCCGCTGTACATACAATTGCCCCTGGAAGGTAAAAAGGTTTTGTTCTAATATGAATTTTAAACCCCTTATTAAAAATTGTCTCTGTTGTTCTGGCATATCTGCTATCCCATTCAAGTAATGTGAAACTGAATTAATTCCCAATATATGATCAATATTGGAGTAAAGGGCATGTACATCTAAAGTTATAAACATGTACTTTTCTTCCCAAACGAAATTTTCGCATTCTTTTACTAATTGACTGGAGTCTAGGAGAAAAGAAGGTAATTTTCTGACTAGATCCTGTAAGTACAAGTCGATATAATGCGACAACTGGCTGGTTAATGATCCGATACCCGAAATGATCGGTCTTCCGGGAGGTTTCACAGGATTTTTATGCACCTTGGGCAGGTGACAAAAGAGGGCTGTATTTGGATTTTTGTTAGTCAGGAAACGTTTTTCCCTTTTATTTAGAATGTTTTGGTTAAAGGCAGTGTCTATCAACCTATGGTATTCTTCAATATGTTTCTTGGAAGGATCAGCATCTAATTTTGTGTAGTATTTTGCATCCGATAGTATACTATATGCTTCCTCCAAATAGTCATCTCGGTCCTGAATGACAATACCCCCTCCTTTATCTGCCTCTCTAATTACAATTTTATCATTGTCCTTTAGTTTGTTTAAGGCTTCTTTTTCTTCCTTAGAAATGTTAGTTTTTTGAAAGGGTCCTTTATGCCTTATTGGTCCATTTCTTATTAAGCTCGTAGTTTCTGTTTTTCCTTTTTGTATAGTTTTACCCCCAGTCTTATTTAATTCCCGAAATTCCTTGGATACTAAAGCATAAAAAGTATCCAAATGGCTACCTCGATGGTGGGTGGGGTTAAAAGCGGATTTGGGACAAACATTTTTATGTATACTTTTGCTGAGTTGTATGGTATCCACTTTTACTTCATCCTTGTCTTTGCACCCTGCTGTTCGATCCATAATAGCAAAGTGTCTAATAAGTGTTAATTTGCGGACATATTTATTTAGATCTAGAAATAAATCAAAAGGCCTGGCTCCTTGCGTAGGACAGAAACCCAGACCTTTACATAAAATTGCTTCTTCAGCCTTAGAAAGTTGATATTTTGATAAATTGAATAATTTTATTGTGCTATTTCCTGTATTCTGTTCAGTAATATTCTTTTTTATATCCCTCCCTCTTTTGGAAACACCATAGTTTTTTTCTTTTCTCCCTCCTCTAGAACCTCTGGTCCTCCTTTTCTTTTTGAGGCTGACAACAGTGTTGGGGGAAAATACTTTGTAATCAGATTCTTCTTTTGTACCTGTATTGGGGATGCTACCAACGAGCCAGTCTCCAGACTGGGTAAAATTACCTCCATGGGTGGTAGTGTTGTTCTTGGTACAATCTCTAAAAAAGATATATTGGAATTTGCTGGACATTCACACATTCAGTATATGATCAGTATTTTACATGAGTATTTGTAAGTATAATAGAAACACGTCACCACTTCTGCATTTATCACCCACTACTGGTTTTGACTAACAAATCCTGATGTGAAATATTGACCGTAAACTGAATGTGGAAACATGGCCTTAATAACTTTGGAGATGTAAAATGACTCTACAGTACAAACTGAGCTCCCCATTGATCTGTGATGGCCCAGGTACTGACCACCACTGTACAAAATAGGATAATCTGTAAGATGTCATAGCTGCAGGGTATCATGGGGAAGCCTGCGCAGCAATGCAAAATGATGTTTGCCTGCTCTTTGATGCTTCCGCAGTGGGAGAAATCATGCTAGGCAAGTATTGTTTTTTACAAACTGTGAATTAAATCTCAATGTGCTCAAATTTGAGTGAAACCGCAAATTTTAGGACATTTAATGCAAACTCTATCCTCTGTGGATCGACCCTCTCATCCGTACTATCAAGTAGAAAAAAAATAACAAAATCTGAAACCTAGAAATATTTTGTTTGCGTGAACGTGTACACTTTACAATCCATACAAATCAGCATTGTGCATGTGTCTGTGTGCATATGTGTCAGAGATTGTGCTCTTTACAACCTATACTAGTTAGCATTATTGTGGGAGTTGTCTAGATTTTTTATACTTTTATTTGTGTTTTCTTCCCTAGCTTAGACTCCAAAAAAATGCATATCTAAATTTTCTTTTAAGAAGCAGAATAACTCACAAGTGCCCCGCAACTTTCAGACTAGTCTTTCCAACTCTAAAAACAACTTCTAATGTAATGTAGTGAGAAGTATTTTCAAGCTGAACCACAATATTTGTTTCACCTGCAGATAATTCTAGAGCAGTGATTTCAGCAGCATACTTTAATGTAGTTGTCAAATAAACCACTTCATTTTATTATATTATCTGAAGGGCTCTTAAATCAGAAAGAGTAGAGCACAATACCAGAGAACAATCTATCTGATTACATTCTTTGATGTGTTGTTTTGCTCAGATGTGCTAACAACAGATTTTATATGACACAGAAACCATAGCGATACAGCAATAGTTAGCTTGTCAGAAATGAAATGATACAAATCTCTTTGGAATAAAAAAAAAATAAAGCCAATGGTTCTGGATTACGTATTTAAGAAATTCATACTTCTGAAACAAGGATTGAGATATCACAATAATCTACATTTGATTTAATTACCGTACATTTGTTTTAATAAAGCAGATCATATTAAGTGTAAACATTTTGTGGTTAGCTGTGGCAGACACAGCACTATAAAAAAAACATCAAAAGAATGAATGTAAGCGATATTCTTACACTCTTCAAACTGCAAACATAAATGCATCTGTACATGCATATATAATGTTACATTACCCCCTTGTCCCTGTTGAATTCAATAAGGGAGAAACAACAAACTGAGAATAGTTCAGATATGGAAGATGTCAACATGGCCTTGTAGTTAAAAAATGTTGTGAACTGGACAAAATGACTGCAAATAATTTCTGGTTTGCCAAAATAAAAACTTTGCTAGGCAATGGCACTTTATAATGCTACACATGACTTGCTATTAGTTATACCAAATATTAGTAATAGCTACTCTGTAGATGAGACGCTCTATAGAGAAGAAATTTCTCTATAACCAATGTCACGAACAGCACTCCTCTGCCAACAATTATTGGGACAATTACATAAAAGAAACTAGCTGCCACTACCAATCTACCAGTCTGGTAATGTGGGGCCTCCTGAGGCTTCAGGAATGCGGTTTACAGAGCAAGAGGATCAAAGCTATTAAATTTTATATATCTAATCGAAAAAAAATACGTAGTACTTATAAAAATATACAAAAGATGTAGAAAGGGGACAAGACAACACAGTTCATACAATCATACTATACCTAACTCCAGACTACAGATTGGACTACTTGATGCTAAAGCTTCAGCCCATAAGTCCTAGAACAAAGGAACATCTCGACCAATAACAATAGCATGCAACAAGTCCTTCACCACTTCATGGGGCACGGAACCACAGTCTGTGCATATGTCCACCTGAGCCATGGGATAGTTATTGCATCACCATGGATACACCTTACCCCACACTCTTCCCAGGGACTAGCACATGCGGGAGTTTGGCACTTTCCAATGTCCCAAATTCCCTTAACTAGGACACCATTGGCAGTAACCTGGCAAAGCTGAGGTCCTTCACCAGAATAATGAACAGCAAAGCAGACAGGGTAGATGAAGTAGGCGTTGCATCAGCCTATGCTGCAATTTATTGGTTCTGGAACTTGGTCAGTTCCACCATCTCTCTGTACTGAGGTGCTATGTGAACTTTGCTCAGTTCATTGTGTACCCTGTTTTCCCTCAGTACAAGTCCACTTAAACAGAGAGCCCTCAGCTCACCAAAGTTGCACCAGCGATGTCATGATGCTGCAGTAATGTCACCTTCTGTCATGACAGCTCCTCCATGCTTTCCAACTGAGCTTGGAATGTTGTAGCTGCCTTGTTGGCAGCAGATTGTTCAGGATACTCTCCAAGCCTGTGGTAACAGAGCTTCTTTATTCAGGAACAATATATGATAAGCTTAACATATCAGGAATAAATCATTTGTGTGTCTCTACCTGTGCAACATCTACAGCAGGCTGCTTCTCTCATACACAGACACAGGAAAAACAGGAAATACAGTCAAATGCTCTCCCTGTGTGAGCCTCTGGGAGTTTTTTTTTGTTCTAACTTTATAAACAGCATACAAATCTAGCAATTAAACACTCATAGACAGGATTGGAGTTGTTGCACCGGACATATTCCAACGCCCTCAATCAACTACTTATCTTGTTACTCCCATTGCAGTTCTGAAGTCCACAAACTTGGCTCTTGATAATGGCTTTGTCCTACCATCAACTATAATCTTGTCAGACTCGCAATAAACAAACTCGAGTACACCATGTTCCACTAAAGGGGGTTTTACACTAAGCGATATCGCTAGCAATATCGCTAAAACGTCACTGGTTTTGTGACGTTATAGCGATATTGCTAGCGATATCGCTATGTGTGATACTTACCTCCGACCAGCTCCCCCGCTGTCCATCGCTGATCGCGCGAGAATGTCCGGCTCCATTTCTCGTCGGGTGCTTCCTGCTGAGACTTCCTGCTGTGACGACGAGCGACGCTGGACGCGGGCGGGAGGACGTCTGGATCGCCGTGTGTGAAAGGTGAGTATCGTCCGCTGCGTCGCTGCTGCATCGCTGTGAGATCTTTCTGTATGAAAGCTCACTAGCGATCATTTAGCGATGCACCAGCGATCCTGACCGGGTCATATCGCTGGTCGGATCGCTGGTGCATCGCTAAATGTAAAAGGGCCTTAAGTCTCGTAAGTGGTGATATTTTACATCAATGTGCTTAGTCCTTGCACTAATCTTCTCACTACTGGCAAGTTTAATGCATCCTTTGTTGTCTTCATAGATAACTGTTGGTTGAGCTAAAAGCTTGCTGAAATCTTCCAAAAGTTGTTTCAACCAAATTACTTCTTGACTTGCATAAGCAGCAGACATATATTCTACTTCTGTAGAAGATAATGTGACTGACATTTGTTTTCTGCTGGACCAAGAAATTGAATTTTCTCCTAACTTGAACAAGTAACCACTTGTTGATTTTCGATCACTTGAATCTCTAGCCCAATCTGTATCCACATAACCTCCAAAAGTGAGATCTCCTGATGCAGATACCTTAAGATTTAGCCTTTGAGTTTCTTTAAGATATTGAAAAATTCTCTTAATTGCATTCCAGTCTCTTTGGCGTGGCTTGCTTACACGTCGACAGAGAATTCCAACTGTGGCTGTGATATCCGGACGAGTTGTGGTTGCTATGTACAGAAGAAACCCCACTGCTTGTCTGTAACTATCATTGCTGGGTAGCAGATCTTCTTCTCCTTCCAACTTTAAGTAGGACAGATCATTGGTGTCCATGCACCTTTGGCTTCTGACATTCTAAACTGGTTTAGGATTGCGGAAATTTTAGAACTTTGGTTGAGAAGAAAACTCCCATCTTCCTCTCTCTGGATTTGAATTTCCAAATAATCTGTCACATTTCCAACATCCTTAGTCTCAAAGTGCTGATGGAAAATTTCACCTAGCTTTGCAATTTCTTTTTCATCTTGATGAGACATGATTACATCATCTACATAATAATAATAATCTTTGTTTTTATATAGCGCTAACATGTTCCGCAGCGCTTTACAGTTTGCACACATTATCATCGCAGCCTCGATGGGGCTCACAATCTACATTCCCTATCAGTATGTCTTTGGAATGTGGGAGGAAACCGGAGAACCTGGAGGAAACACATGCAAACACAAAGAGAACTACACAAACTCCTTGCAGATGTTGTCCTTGGTGGGAATTTGAACCCAGGACCCTAGCGATGCAAGTCCATAGAGAGATTTTTTCATTTTACAAACAAGGTGCTCTTCACCCTTTTTAAGGTATCCCTCGGGTTGGCTCATGTACAACTCTTCTTCAATGTCACCATGTAGGAAGGCTGCTTTGATGTCAAAATGCCTCACTGTCATCTGTTGAATTGCAGCTATGGACATGAAAGTTCTGAATGTGACATTTTCTGGAGAAACTGTAGCATCATAATCTTCACCATACTTTTGTGAGAACCCGTTTGTGACCAATCTTGCCTTAAACTGGTGAACTTTACCTTCTGAGTCATATTTGTTTTTCAAGACCCACTTACATCCTATAGCTCTTTTTTCTTGTGGTAGCTTAGTAAGCTCCCATGTCTGGAGTTGGTGAAGGGACTCCATCTCTTCAATGGAAGCATTTATCCACTTCTGCTTCTCGTGGACAGGCAGTTTTTGCATCTCTTGCCATGACTGTGGCTCTGGTTCAAAAAGTGTTCTGACCATATAATAAAAGCATCTAGCTGGGATACCTTTGTTTGGCCTTTCTGATATCCTGACTGGAGGTTGACTGGGTTCTTCTGTGTCTTCCTTGGTGGCTTCAGAGCTTATCCACACTTCAGTGTTTTCCTTTTTAGCATCTGGGTTTGTTAAACACTACAGCAAGATATTCTTCAAGTTTCTACACATATTAGGTATCGCCGCATTCAGAATCGCCCGATCTATCAGTAAAAAAAAGCATTAACCCGATCGCTAAACGGCGTAGCAAGAAAAAAATTCAAAACGCCAGAATTACGTTTTTTTGGTTGCCAAGACATTGCATTAAAATGTAATAACGGGCGATCAAAAGAACATATCTGCACAAAAGTGGTATCATTAAAAACGTCAGCCTGGCATGGAAAAAATAAGCCCTCACTCGACCGCAGATCACGAAAAATGGAGACGCTACGGGTCTCGGAAAATTGCTCAATTTTTTTTTTTAGCAAACTTTGGAATTTTTTTCACCACTTAGATAAAAGAGGACATAGACATGTTTGGTGTCTATGAACTCGTAATGACCTGGAGAATCATATTGGCAGGTCAGATTTAGCATCTAGTGAACCTAGCAAAAAAGCCAAGCAAAAAACAAGTGTGGGATTGCACTTTTTTTGCAATTTCACCGCACTTGGAATTTTTTTCCCGCTTTTGAGTACATGACATGGTAAAACCAATGGTGTCACTTAAAAGTACAACTCGTCCCACAAAAAATAAGCCCTCACATGGCCATATAGACGGAAAAATAAAAAAGTTATGGCTCTGGAAAGAAGGGGAGCGAAAAACGAATACGAAAAATCTAAAAAAGCTCCGGTCATTAAGGGGTTAAGGTCAGTGAAGAAATCCTTGTTATTTGTCATATGGCTGCTTGCACCAGCATCTATACACCATATATGCTTTTGCAGATTGGCCTGTACTGGCATTAAATGCAGCTTTGACACATGAAAATCTTCCTTTACAGCTGTTTTAACTCTTTGATGACTGTTTTGCTTTTTAAACTGATTCATTCGTGTTTTCCAAATTCTGCAGTCTGCTTTAATGTGGCCGGACTTTTTTACAGACAAAACATTCATGAGTTTCTATTAGATTGCTCTTATATTTAGAGAAATCCTGTGTCTTTAATGCTGTTTCTGCTCTGGATTCATTACTGCTGCTTACATGCTGCATTTTTCTCTTGAATTCATCCACAAGTTTGCCTTTTACATACTCTAGTGTCAGCTCATCATCTAGCCATGCGTATAGTGCAGTCAAGATTGTGTCATAACTAGAGTTGAGCGAAACGGGTCGAAAAAATTCAAAAGTCGCCGACTTTTAGCAAAGTCGGGTTTCATGAAACGAAACCCGACCCTAGGATGAGGTCGGCCACGAGGTCGGCGACTTACGCGCCAAAGTCGCTTTTCAAAAGTTTGTTTTGCGCTCTTTTTCAGCCAATCAGGATCCACGGACACTGTGGGCAACGTGATGACCTAGGCACGGGTCACCACCATCTTTCAGAAGGGCATGCAAGTGATTGGCTTGCTTTGGTGGGCGTCACAGGGGGTATAAAAGGGCGTGCACGCCGACCGCCATCTTACTTCTGCCGATCTTAGTATAGGGAGAGGTTGCTGCTGATTCTGTAGGGAGAGCGTTAGGCAGGGAAGAAGACAAAAAAACTGCTTCTGCTGCTAGCGATTTGGCCTGCACAACACACAAGTCACTGTGTGTGCAGTGCAAGGGGAGGCTATATAGTGGTGTATCAGTGGTGTTGGTTGTTGGGCTGCCTTTTAAGGCTTCCTGACACTCTGGCATTGCTGTTTACCCACTGCTCCGCAAACTGCTTTTTTAAAAGCAATCCAATCTCCCTTATCCTCTAGTCACTTTTGTCACAGCTGTGCCATCGAGCGTGTCACATAGCGCTCAGATATCAGTGGGCCTCACACAATCCACAAGTGTCCAGTGTCCAAAAGTGTGCGCAGAGATTCAAAATCTCCATTATCCTCTCGTCACTTTGGTCACAGGCAGCTGTGCCATCGAGCGTGTCACATAGCGCTCAGATATCAGTGGGCCTCACACAATCCACAAGTGTCCAGTGTCCAAAAGTGTGCGCAGAGATTCAAAATCTCCATTATCCTCTCGTCACTTTGGTCACAGGCAGCTGTGCCATCGAGCGTGTCACATAGCGCTCAGATATCAGTGGGCCTCACACAATCCACAAGTGTCCAGTGTCCAAAAGTGTGCGCAGAGATTCAAAATCTCCATTATCCTCTCGTCACTTTGGTCACAGGCAGCTGTGCCATCGAGCGTGTCACATAGCGCTCAGATATCAGTGGGCCTCACACAATCCAAAAGTGTCCACTGTCCACAAGTGTGTGCAGAAATTCTAAATCTCCCCTGTCCTATAGACACCTTGTACCTTGTTTTACATTACTATATAGTTTGTTGGATTTTGTCTACATTTCTACCAAAAATGAGGAAGGCTGGTGGAAGAGGCCATGGAATTGGGCGGGGGTTGGCAGCTGGTAATGATGGTGTTGGTGGTGGATCTGATGGTAGTGGCAAGAGCAAAATAGGACCGAATGCAGGAGGTGCTGACCCTGCGTCATCGTCTGTCTACATAAGGCCTCGAACGCTTAGTTTTCTAGGAGTTGGCAAACCGCTTTTAAAGGCAGAGCATCAGGAAAAAGTTTTGTCTTACATTGCTGACTCAGCCTCCAGCTCTATCGCCTCCTCTTCTTCAGTTGTAAAAAGTAAAAGCACTGAGTCGTCATTGGAGGCTCATGTTCATGAACCACACCTTTCCTTGTGTCCTTCACCCCAACCAAGATTGAAGGATGACACAGGCCATACTACTGATTACTCCATGGAGCTGTTTTCACATACCATGCCTGGATTATCAAGTCAAATGGTGAATTACCCAGGCCAAGATTAATCTGACATGGAGTGCACTGATGCACAGCCGCTGATGGATGATTCTGCTGGTACATTCACTCAGAGCACTACATTGTCCTCGCAGTGTACAGAGCCAGATTTTGACCCTGATGAGACTCAGGTGCCCCTTCCCGCACACTATACCACCATACACGGTGACACAGAGAAAGGTGCACATGAATAGAAGAGGAGGTGATGGATGACCCAGTTGTTGACCCAGATTGGCATCCATTGGGGGAAGAGGGTGCTGCTTCCAATAGCTCAGATGAGGAGCATCCACAGCAGACATCGACATCGCAACAGCTGTTATCTGGCAGGCCCGGAGCACTCCAAAGACAGGTTCCAAACATCAAAAGAGTTGCTGGACAGCTTGTCCAGAGGGTCAAAAGATCACAGCGTGCTAGGCCGCAAAATGTCTGCCAAAGTAGGAAGAGTGCAGTGTGGCACTTTTTTGAACAAAATCCTCATGATCAGGCCAAGGTTATCTGTTAGAAGTGCACAAAAACCTTTAGCCGAGGGAAAAATCTGAAAAATTTGAATACCAGTTGCATGCTTAGCCATTTAACCAGCATGCACTTGCAAGCGTGGACACAACACCAAACCTCAAGTGCCACATGTGCAACTGATCACAACGAAGGTAGTCAGCAACGCTACATTGTTTCCCCCACTGTAAGCACACCGGTTAGCACAGCAGCAAATGTTGAGGTGTCGTTGCAAGGCCACAGCAGTCAGGGAATCCCACTGTTATATCAACGAAAGACTGATTCTAGGCCATCAGAAAGAACACCAACTCCATCACCATCATCAACCCTCTCTCAGTCCGCCCTGTCCACCGCTACTTCCACCATATGCAGCTCTCAAGTCCAGCTCACCCTCCCAGACACTATGAGTAGGTCAAGAAAGTACTCAGTCTCTCATCCGCGTACACTGGGTTTGAACGCCCACATTGCCAAACTAATCTCGTTTGAGATGATGCCCTTTCTGTTGGTGGAAAGCACAGCTTTCCGCGAACTCATGGCCTATGCAGTACCACGCTATGACCTACCCAGTCGCCACTTCTTCTCTCGCAAAGCCATCCCAGCCCTCCACCATCATGTGAAAGACCGCATTGTCCATGCACTCAAGCAGTCAGTGAGCGGAAAGGTGCACCTCACAACTGATGCATGGTCCAGTCGGCATGGCCAGGGCCGTTACGTGTCCATCACTGCGCACTGGGTTAATGTGGTGGATGTAGGGTCCACAGGGGACAGTGGTGGTGGGACAGTGCTGCCTAGCCCACGGTATAGGAAACAGTTGGCTGTAGGCGTTCGACCCTCCTCCTCCTCCTCCAGAAGCGAAAGCTCATCCACAGAGCGCAGTCGTACGAGCACTCCATCTGCAGCTGCCACTATTGCACACGATGTGTCCCCCTATGGAGCAGCTAGTGGAAAGCGTCAGCAGGCTGTGTTGCAGATGATGTGTTTGGGCGACAGACACACCGCCGAGGTGCTGGCCGAGTACTTGAAGCGACAAACTGAGTCATGGCTGGGCAGTGTACATCTTGAGGCAGGCAAGGTAGTTAGTGATAACGGTCGTAATTTTGTGGCAGCCATAGCCCTTTCAAAACTCAGCCACATACCTTGCTTGGCTCACATCTTGAACCTGGTGGTGCAGTGCTTCCTCAAAAATTATCCGGAGTTAACAGCCCTGCTCCAGAAGGTGCGAAGACTGTGCGCGCACATCCGCTGGTCGCCTGTACACTCCGTTCGTATGCAGAAGCTGCAGCGATTGCTCCACCTTCCCAACCACCGCCTCATTATCGACATTGCAACAAGGTGGAACTCCACCCTGCACATGGTGGAGCGGCTGTGCGAGCAGAGGCAGGCCATAATGCATTTGTGGGAGGATACACGGCCAGGCACTTTGAGAGCAGACATGGAGTTGACAGGCGTGCAGTGGTCGAAGCAGAAAGACCTTTGTAAAGTCCTTCAGTGTTTTGAGGAATGCACACGGCTGGTAAGCGCAGACGACGCCATCCTAAGCTTGAGCATCCCACTTATGCGTCTGCTCATGCAAACTTTGATGCACCTTAAGGAGCAGGCGTCTGCAGCCAATGTTGATGAGGAGGAAGAGGAGGAGGGAATCCTTGATGACATTCAGCCATTGTCTGCTCAGGGACCTCTCCTGGATGAGGTGGAGGAAGAAGAGGAGGAGGAGGAGGATGATGGGGATGATTACTTAGGGGAGGAGGATGCATCTCGTGGGGCAAGTGAAAATGTTGGCGTGGCAAGGTCTGGTACAGGGTTTGTGCGTGACTGGAAGGATGTGGATTTGCCAGAAAGTGCTCCTCCACCCAGCACTCGCAGTGCATCATTGACACCGGGAACATTGGCCCACATGTCAGATTATGCCTTGCGGATCCTAAAAAGGGACCCCCGCATTGCCAAAATGATGAACGATGACGACTACTGGTTTGCCAGCATCCTGGATCCACGCTATAAAGGCAAATTACAAAACATCATGCCACAGGAGAACCTTGACCTAATATTGGCTAATAAACAAGCAACTCTGGTAAATCGGTTGCTTGAGGCATTCCCAGCACACAGCAGGGGTGATGGTTCTCACACGAGCCGTACGGGCCGGGGGCAGCTTGGCAGAGGTGTTCGTGGTGCACACAGCAGAAGTGGCGTTGGAGACAGGGGTTTCATGACAATGTTGTGGACTGATTTTTCAAATACCGCTCACACAACTGTTAATACTGCATCGATGGAAAGTGACAGGAGACAGCAGTTGTCAACTATGGTTACAAACTACTTTTCCTCCCATATCGATGTTCTCCCACACTGGTCATTCCCCTTTGACTATTGGGCCGCTAAACTGGACACCTGGCCTGAATTGGCCCAATATGCCTTACAGGAGCTCGCTTGCCCAGCTGCAAGTGTGCTATCGGAAAGAGTCTTCAGTGCAGCTGGATCAATCCTGACAGAAAAAAGGACCCGTCTGTCAACCCAAAATGTGGATGATCTAACCTTCATTAAAATGAACCATGCATGGGTTTCCAAGGATTTTGTCCCACCTTCCCCTGATGACACATAGGGTGACAGAAAAATGGCTTGCTTTGGTCCACCTCTTCCTGGTACTTCACCTATTTCGCCTTTTGCATCAGCTGAATGTCCAACATCAACATATGCCACTTTCTAAAACTCCCTAACTGTGCTGCCTCCCCCCCCATGGCCGGGGTCACCACCTAGCTCACGACACCGTGCGAGTGCCATTGCCCTGGACAGGTGGGTAGGCCGACTCTTGGGCGCGGGCACTGGCACAGGGTCCCTCATAGTGCAATCAAGTGTCTCTGACGGTGGTGGTGCACACCCGCCGTCAGACACACCGCTGTACTATGAGGGGCCCAGTGCCAGTACCGACGCCCACGAGTGGGCCCCCCTTGCTTGGGCAGGGCCCCAGCATTTGCAATCTTTACCTCTCCCTGCTCCTCCGCTGTGTAATCTGGGCCGTCAAATCCATACTGGGCCTGACACCGTCTGAGCCTGCCTCCTGAGACATATATTTTGAATGTGTACGCTATCCATACATGTTATCCGGGGATACGGTACCCTTTCTAACCTTTGTGCAATCACGTGCAATCCATACTGTGCCTGACACCGTCTGAGCCTGCCTCCTGAGACATATATTTTGAATGTGTACGCTATCCATACATGTTATCCGGGGATACGGTACCCTTTCTAACCTTTGTGCAATCACGTGCAATCCATACTGGGCCTAACACCGTCTGAGCCTGCCTCCTGAGACATATATTTTGAATGTGTACGCTATCCATACATGTTATCCGGGGATACGGTACCCTTTCTAACCTTTGTGCAATCACGTGCAATCCATACTGTGCCTGACACCGTCTGAGCCTGCCTCCTGAGACATATATTTTGAATGTGTACGCTATCCATACATGTTATCTGGGGATACGGTACCCTTTCTAACCTTTGTGCAATCACGTGCAATCCATACTGGGCCTAACACCGTCTGAGCCTGCCTCCTGAGACATATATTTTGAATGTGTACGCTATCCATACATGTTATCCGGGGATACGGTACCCTTTCTAACCTTTGTGCAATCACGTGCAATCCATACTGTGCCTGACACCGTCTGAGCCTGCCTCCTGAGACATATATTTTGAATGTGTACGCTATCCATACATGTTATCCAGGGATACGGTACCCTTTCTAACCTTTGTGCAATCACGTGCAATCCATACTGGGCCTAACACCGTCTGAGCCTGCCTCCTGAGACATATATTTTGAATGTGTACGCTATCCATACATGTTATCCGGGGATACGGTACCCTTTCTAACCTTTGTGCAATCACGTGCAATCCATACTGGGCCTAACACCGTCTGAGCCTGCCTCCTGAGACATATATTTTGAATGTGTACGCTATCCATACATGTTATCCGGGGATACGGTACCCTTTCTAACCTTTGTGCAATCACGTGCAATCCATACTGTGCCTGACACGTCTGAGCCTGCCTCCTGAGACATATATTTTGAATGTGTACGCTATCCATACATGTTATCCAGGGATACGGTACCCTTTCTAACCTTTGTGCAATCACGTGCAATCCATACTGGGCCTGACACCGTCTGAGCCTGCCTCCTGAGACATATATTCTGAATGTGTACGCTATCCATACATGTTATCCAGGGATACGGTACCCTTTCTAACCTTTGTGCAATCACGTGCAATCCATACTGGTGGTCTGTGCCGGCCTGCCGGTGGTCTGTGCAGGCTCCGGTGGTCTGTGCAGGCATCGTCCGATGGGACTACAAGTCCCATCGGGCAATGACTGCTACCATGACAGTGATTGACACATTAGCCAATGACGGGACAGTAGTAGTCCCATCATCCGGCTAATGTGTTGAATGTAAAAAAAAAAAAAATTACATGCTACATACATACAACATGCATACTACATATATACTACATGCAACATGCATACTACATACATGCTACATACTACATGCATGCTACATACATACTACATATATACTACATGTAACATACATACTACATACATGCTACATACTACATGCATGCTACATACTACATACATGCTACATACATAATACATATATACTACATGCATGCAACATACATACAACATATATACTACATGCATGCAACATGCATACTAAATATATACTATATATACTACATGTAACATACATACTACATACATGCTACATACTACATGCATGCTACATACTACATGCATGCTACATACATACTACATACATAATACATATATACTACATGCATGCAACATACATACAACATATATACTACATGCATGCAACATGCATACTACATATATACTATATATACTACATGTAACATACATACTACATATATACTACATGCTACATACATGCAACATACACACTACATGCTACATACATGCAACATACATACTACATACATGCTACATACATACACACTACATGCTACATACATGCAACATACATACTACATACATGCTACATACATACATACAACATGCGACATACATGCAACATACATACTACATACATGCTACATACATGCAACATACACACTACATGCTACATACATGCAACATACATACTACATACATGCTACATACATGCAACATACATGCAACATACATACTACATACATACTACATACATGCTACATACATGCAACATACATGCTACATACATGCAACATACATGCAACATACATGCAACATACATACTACATACATACTACATACATGCTACATACATGCAACATACATACTACATACATGCTACATACATGCAACATACATGCAACATACATACTACATACATACTACATACATGCAACATACATACTACATACATACTACATACATGCTACATACATACTACATACATACTACATACATGCTACATACATACCACATGCATGCAACATGCATACTACATATATACTGCATATATACTACATGCATGCAACATACATATATACTACATACAATACATACATATAGACATACAGTACATATAACATAGAGTACATACTTACTGTCACTTGTCACTTTGAGCCCCGAAGCCATTGTCACCTGAGGGATAAATATCAAAATAAAAAAAACACCAATATACTTACCCCGATCCGCAGAAGTCCACGAGGGTCCCACGTCCATCTTGCGTGGAGAACAGCAGCATCAGCTGATGCTACCGTTCTCTACCAGCTCCAGGAATACAATGACGGAAGGTAGGTATCCTTCTGCACTGTATTCCTCCACCACTGTAAAAAAAATAAGTCCCTAGTCTCACTTTATGCCATTGCTGCGTGGGAATTTTTAAAGTGGTGGAGGAATACAGTGCGGAAGGATACCTACCTTCCGTCATTGTATTCCTGGAGCTGGTAGAGAACGGTAGCATCAGCTGATGCTGCTGTTCACCACGCAAGATGGACGTGGGACCCTCGTGGACTTCTGCGGATCGGGGTAAGTATATTGGTGTTTTTTTATTTTGATATTTATCCCTCAGGTGACAATGGCTTTGGGGATCAAAGTGACAAGTGACGGTAAGTATGTACTCTATGTTATATGTACTGTATGTCTATATGTATGTATTGTATGTAGTATATATGTATGTTGCATGCATGTAGTATATATGCAGTATATATGTAGTATGCATGTTGCATGCATGTGGTATGTATGTAGTATGTATGTAGTATGTATGTAGCATGTATGTAGTATGTATGTTGCATGTATGTAGCATGTAACATGTAGCATGTATGTAGCATGTATGTATTATGTATGTTGCATGTATGTAGCATGTATGTAGCATGTAGTGTGTATGTTGCATGTATGTAGCATGTAGTATGTATGTTACATGTAGTATATATAGTATATATGTAGTATGCATGTTGCATGCATGTAGTACGTATGTAGTATGTATGTAGCATGTATGTAGTATGTAGCATGCATGTAGTATGTAGCATGTATGTAGTATGTATGTTACATGTAGTATATATGTAGTATGTATGTTACATGTAGTATGTATGTTGCATGCATGTAGTATATATGTAGTATATATGTATTATGTATGTAGTATGTATGTAGCATGTATGTAGCATGCATGTAGTATGTAGCATGTATGTAGTATGTATGTTACATGTAGTATATATGTAGTATGCATGTTGTATGTATGTATGTAGCATGTAAATTTTTATTTTTTTTTTTACATTCAACACATTAGCCGGATGATGGGACTACTACTGTCCCATCATTGGCTAATGTGTCAATCACTGTCATGGTAGCAGGCATCGCCCGATGGGACTTGTAGTCCCATCAGACGATGCCTGCACAGACCCCCGAAGCCTGCACAGACCACCGGCAGGCCGGCACAGCCCCCCGGCAGGCCGGCACAGACCACCGAGCCTGCACAGACCACCGGCAGGCCGGCACAGCCCCCCGGCAGGCCGGCACAGACCACCAGAGCCTGCACAGACCACCGGCAGGCCGGCACAGCTCCCCGGCAGGCCGGCACAGCCCCCCGGCAGGCCGGCACAGCCCCCCGGCAGGCCGGCACAGCTCCCCGGCAGGCCGGCACAGACCACCGGAGCCTGCACAGACCCCCCGGCAGGCCGGCACAGCCCCCCGAAAGGCCCGTACAGACCCCAGAGAGGCTGTACAAGGCAAAAATAGGGTTTTTCTTATTCCGATACCGGAAGTCCCATAGACTTGAATGGGACTTCCGGTATCGGAATCGGCGATACCCGATATTTTTTTTAGATCGGCCGATACCATCCAATACGATACTTTTAAGTATCGGACGGTATCGCTCAACACTAGTCACTGGTGATCACTTTATTACCTGTACGCTGACACTTTATACAGAGGTACTGTGTATAATGTCACTGGTGGTAATAAGTGTTGTTAGTATTGTGGTTTGTATTCATAATCAGTATTGTAGTATTCGGTCACTATGTGGTGGTAATTTGTGGTCTGGTCACGGTGTGGCAGTATTTCTCCTTGTACATGGTATTATTTGGTCCCTATATGCTGGTAATATGTCATATTATTCGGTCACTATGTGGTGGTAATTTGTGGTCTGGTCATGGTGTGGTGGTATTTGTCCCTTGTATGTAGTATTATTTGGTCTCCATGTGGTCTGATCATGGTGTTTTGGTATTTCTTCCTGTATGTGGTGGTATTGGTCTTGGTATAGTGGATTGTGATATGTATGGCAGTCATTTGTTCTCTCTGATATTATTTAGAAGATTCTTTATTTCAACTAGAGATTAAATACTTTGTACACAGCGGCAGAGAGGCACTTACAGGGGGTTTCCTGTGGAACAAAAGTAATCATCTCTCCACAGGATAAGTGATAACATTTTGATTGGTGGGGGTCTGACTACTTGGACCCATTCAGCAAAATGTTGAACTTTTTATCCCCATTAGACTGGAGTGGCATGTCCGACTTGACCACAGATCCATAGTTTCCCTCAGTGGCTCCACTTGTTTTTTTTCTAGATGCTCCAAACAGAATGAATGGAGCTGCAATCAGATATCCCACCTGCCGCTCCATTTTAAAATGGGGATAAGTGTCCTATCAACGATAAAACTTTTTCATTCTTCCGATCGGTGCAGTTTCTAATGGTCGAACTTAAGCGACTACCTATCCTGTGGTGCCCATGGATCGGTCATAACTTGTTCTAATCAAAGAACCCCATTAATGTAAACTACTGTAATTATACATCCCATTTGTGGTGGCACACAGTAGATGTACAGGAGTCGCCTGTGTTTTACAGCCGATGCTCCACTATAATGGGGATAACGACTGACAGATATTTATATATAGCTGTAGGGTGGGCCCCTAGAGTCCATTCCCCTGGTGGGCCCCAGACACCCCAGTCTGACCCTGGGTGCAGTTATCCATGAAGGTGCAAGGAATGGCATTCAAGCCCGCATGCAAAATGAATCCATAATTATCCTGCACATCTTCTTAGTTTTAAGAAACTTTTTCTCTATTCAATTCCTCTTAAAAACATATTTAGAGATCAAGACAGAAAGAGATAGCTAGTCCCACATGAGCATAAAACTTTTACGCGTTTCGACCCATGTATGGGTCTTAATCATAATGATTAAAAAACAAAACTCCTGGCTTGATATCCTGCTCAGGAGAGGAAATGACATTTGTGAAACAGCTGATGAGTAGTGTTGAGCATTCCGATACCGCAAGTATCGGGTATCGGCCGATACTTGCTGTATCGGAATTCCGATACCGACTTCCGATATTTTTTCAATATCGGAATTCGGCATCGGAATCGGAAGTTCAGTTGATTGACGGCCTGACGTCATCATGATGCGCGGTGTGTGCGCATCATGATGCGCCGTCATTTCGGGCCTTCCGGGGGTCTCTGCCGGCCTGCCGGGGGGCTGTGCCGGCCTGCCGGGGGGCTGTGTGGACTGCCCGGGGTCTGTGCCGGCCTGCCGGGGGGCTGTGCCGGCCTGCCGGTGGTCTGTGCACCCTGTGGGGGTCTGTACCGGCCTGCCGGGGGGCTGTGCCGGCCTGCCGGGGGGCTGTGCTGATGTCCGGGGGTCTGTGCAAGCATCGTCCGATGGGACTACAAGTCCCATCGGGCGATGCCTGCTACCATGACAGTGATTGACACATTAGCCAATGATGGGACAGTAGTAGTCCCATCATCCGGCTAATGTGTTAAATGTTAAAAAAAAAAAAAAAAAATACTACATGCATGCTACATACATACTACATGCATGCTACATATATACTACATACATACTACATACATGCTACATACATACTGCATGCTACATACATACTACATACATACTACATACATACTACATACATACTACATATATACTACATACATACTACATACATGCTACATACATACTGCATGCTACATACATACTACATACATACATACTACATACATACTACATACATGCTACATACTGCATGCTACATACATACTACATACATACTACATGCATGCTACATACATACTACATATATACTACATACATACTACATACATGCTACATACATACTGCATGCTACATACATACTACATACATACTACATGCATACTACATATATACTACATACATACTACATACATGCTGCATGCTACATATATACTACATGCTACATACATACTACATGCATGCTACATACATACTACATATATACTACATGCATGCTACATACATACTACATACTACATATATACTACATACATACTACATATATACTACATACATACTGCATGCTACATACATGCTACATACATACTACATACATACTACATACATGCTACATGCATGCTACATGCATGCTACATGCATGCTACATACATACTACATGCATGCTACATACATACTACATGCATGCTACATACATACCACATACATACTACATGCTACATACATACCACATATATACTACATACATACAATACATTCATACAATACATACATAGACATACAGTACATATAACATAGAGTAACATACTTACCAATACTTGTCACATTGTTCCCCGAAGCCATTGTCTATTCCGGGATAAATATTAACATAACAAACCACAAAAATACTCACCCACGATCCGAAGCAGTCCACGAGTGTGTCCCACGACGATCTTGGGTAGAGAACTGCAGCATCAGATGATGCTGCCGTTCTCTACGGGCTGTAGGAATCCAATGACGGAAGGTAGGTATCCTTCCGCACTGTATTCCTCCGCCACTTAAAAAAAAAAAGTCCCTAGTCTCACTTTATGCCATTGCTGTGTGGGAAATTCCCACGCAGCAATGGCATAAAGTGAGACTAGGGACTTTTTTTTTTTTAAGTGGCGGAGGAATACAGTGCGGAAGGATACCTACCTTCCGTCATTGGATTCCTGCAGCCCGTAGAGAACGGCAGCATCATCTGATGCTGCAGTTCTCTACCCAAGATCGTCGTGGGACACACTCGTGGACTGCTTCGGATCGTGGGTGAGTATTTTTGTGGTTTGTTATGTTAATATTTATCCCGGAATAGACAATGGCTTCGGGGAACAATGTGACAAGTATTGGTAAGTATGTTACTCTATGTTATATGTACTGTATGTCTATGTATGTATTGTATGAATGTATTGTATGTATGTAGTATATATGTGGTATGTATGTAGCATGTAGTATGTATGTGGTATGTATGTAGCATGCATGTAGTATGTATGTAGCATGCATGTAGTATGTATGTAGTATGTATGTAGTATGTATGTAGTATATATGTAGTATGTAGTATGAATGTAGTATATATGTAGTATGTATGTAGCATGTAGTATGTAGCATGCATGTAGTATATATGTAGTATGTATGTAGTATGTATGTAGCATGCATGTAGTATATATGTAGTATGTAGCATGTAGTATGTATGTAGCATGCATGTAGTATGTAGCATGTAGTATGTATGTAGCATGCATGTAGTATATATGTAGTATGTATGTAGCATGCATGTAGTATGTAGCATGTAGTATGTATGTAGCATGCATGTAGTATATATGTAGTATGTATGTAGTATGTATGTAGCATGCATGTAGTATGTATGTAGCATGTAGTATGTAGCATGCATGTAGTATATATGTAGTATGTAGCATGTAGTATGTATGTAGCATGCATGTAGTATATATGTGTTATGTATGTAGCATGTAGCATGCATGTAGTATGTATGTAGTATATATGTGGTATGTATGTAGCATGCAGTATGTATGTAGCATGCATGTAGTATATATGTAGTATGTAGCATGTAGTATGTATGTAGCATGCATGTAGTATATATGTGTTATGTATGTAGCATGTAGCATGCATGTAGTATGTATGTAGTATATATGTGGTATGTATGTAGCATGCAGTATGTATGTAGCATGCATGTAGTATATATGTAGTATGTATGTTGCATGTAGTATTTATGTAGTATGAATGTAGCATGTATGTAGTATGTAGTATGAATGTAGCATGTATGTAGTATGCATGTTGTATGTATGTAGCATGTAATTTTTTTTTTTTTTTTTTTACATTTAACACATTAGCCGGATGATGGGACTACTACTGTCCCATCATTGGCTAATGTGTCAATCACTGTCATGGTAGCAGGCATCGCCCGATGGGACTTGTAGTCCCATCGGACGATGCCTGCACAGACCCCCGGAGCCTGCACAGCCCCCCGGCAGGCCGGCACAGCCCCCCGGCAGGCCGGCACAGCCCCCCGGAGCCTGCACAGCCCCCCGGCAGGCCGGCACAGCCCCCCGGCAGGCCGGCACAGCCCCCCGGAGCCTGCACAGCCCCCCGGCAGGCCGGCACAGCCCCCCGGAGCCTGCACAGACCACCGGCAGGCCGGCACAGACCACCGGAGCCTGCACAGACCCCCTGGCAGGCCGGCACAGCCCCCCGAAAGGCCCGTACAGACCCCAGAGAGGCTGTACAAGGGCAGGAAAGGGTTTTTCTTATTCCGATACCGGAAGTCCCATAGACTTGAATGGGACTTCCGGTATCGGAATCGGCGATACCGATACTTTTTTTAAAGATCGGCCGATACCATCCGATACGATACTTTGAAGTATCGGACGGTATCGCTCAACTCTACTGATGAGTAATCAATGTTAGAATACATACAAATCCACAAGGTACACCACACGCATAGGAAACCACACACCTTCAGACAGGGTTTCAGTCCAAAAAAAATAAATATGGAGATCAGAAACTACAGAGCAGCATCTTAAAGATTATTTCTATATATCAATAATTAAATTATGAGAAAAAATATAATAAAAATAACTTAAATCTGTTTTCTGGTTGAAACCTAGGGGAGCTCTAGTGTTTCAATGCAGAATCCAGCGTGCTTCTTTTTTATGCAATTCATGCATGCATGTCCCCTCCTCGGTGGCTCAGATTTATTTTTTCAATTGCAATAATTTTTAAATCAGACACATTACCAGAGCGAACATGCAGAAAATGCTTTGAAACACCAGACTGACTGCGTGTTGTGTGGTTTTGTGCATCATAAATGTGCTCTGATATGATATAATCATATTTTGTAATTATTGTTTAAACATTATAGCAGAATTTTTTTTTATTGTGAAATTGGACAATTAAAAAAATTCATAAAAGATTTGCCGTCAAAAACAGGTTCTTGTATTAAGAACTTACAACCCTAATAACAGAGCATGATGGCATACGTGAAGCTTCTATGTAGCATGGAAATTAAGCAGTGTTACTGCCTTGTGCCAGGAAATGTGGTGCTACTTAGGCTGTACATGCAAGCTGAAGGGTTAGTGATTTATTCCTGTAGGTAATTCTAGATTTCCCGTTTCATGACCTTTGTCAAAGAACTGATATAGACTGCAAAATCATAACGTGAAGAATAGTCATCACAATGTATATTCTATTTAAATGCTGGCACTGTATTACTAATATGTACAAGTGCAAACTGAAATGTTATTTTGCACTCTTGCTGTATTTCTTTTTTTGATGAAAGACCTGTCACCAGCAGAACATTCTTCGTTTCTATGAATAAAGGTGAGAACAGGCTTACTAACCTAGGCATTTTCTTATAGCAACCTAACTGTAGAGTATAGAAGCAGCACGGTATTTTATGTGTACTAAAACTAAAGCCATATTGATCGCACTAATCAGATAAAAAAAAATCTGCTTGAAAAAAAAACACAAAAATGACTGTTACTTGTCTTGATGAAAAAAGACACATCTGGGAGCACGTTGAAAGCGATGCAAAATTTGTTCTTTGATATGTCTTTTATACTTATACAAGTTAATGGGCGTCTGTCAGCACAAAAGGCAAAAATAGACAGAAAAACACTCCATAGTCTCTCCCATCAGTACCTGGCACTTGGGACCGGAGTGTGCGGCTGCATAGAAATACATGCAGCCGCACACTCCGGTCTGAGTGCCAGCGTGCCACGTATTGATGCGAGAGACTCGCACAAGTTTTTCGCATCACACTCGCAAGTGTGACCCCGGCCATGCACAGATATTCCTCCTATGCTTTATTTTTCCAGATCCAAAAAGAGACCGCTGCATATGTAACAAACATATCTGTTGTAATCAAAATTTTCTCATCCTCAAAGGCTGTGAGGTCCGAAATATAGTGGATTGCTCCCTCTCTTACTTCTTCCTGAGGCCACGTTCACACCTTCAGTATTTGGTCAATATTTTACATCAGTATTTGTAAACCAAAACCAGGAGTGGTGCTGTAAGAAGATGAGCTGTAACAGAGTCAGCGGTTCCCTGCACACTTTAGGACTGGAACTATCGGGACTGTTACCACTATTGCCGGGGGACGATTCTTCTGAGTGGGGAGGACCTTTGCACTGGACAGCAGGGGGCGTATGGGAGATAAAAGGGGCTGAATGCGGGAACGCAAGAGATTTGGCGGGAAGGCGATAGGAGAACAAGGAGAAGGTTGACTCCCTCCCCACTGCTCCGACTGCTAACGCCTCATCCTTTAGTCCCCTGCGCATTAACTCACCAAAGGACTGTATCCTGACTGAGCTGCCCCCGGACATTCCTGTATCAGTCAGATCCTTCCTGACTTCAGTGAAAGATAGTTTTTCTCGCTCTGCTCACAGTGAGTACGTCAGAGGTTCACACGCTGCCACGGTCTGTGGGCCTGCATGCTGTTCGTGTTCTGCACCGCACAAGAGGAGTCAACAAAAGAGACTGTTTCTACATTCCAACGTACTCAAGCCAAGTGAGTCCAAATACATTGGCACGGTCAGGAGACAGTGCATTTCGTTCCTCCGTAACAGAGCCAGAGACATTGTTCACGATCTATGATGCCGGTGGGAGATATTCCAGCCTCTCCTCAACAAGAACTTCAAGTGATAAGTTACCTCTTTTGTACACCCTTTCCCCCCAAAATATTGTGTTTCTGTTAGCATCCTCAATAGTGTTGAGCGATACCTTCCGATATCAGGAAATATCGGATCGAATTGGATCGGACCGATACCCAAAATGCATCAGATATCACCGATTCCGATACCGGAAACCAATGCAAGTCAATGGGACAGAAATATCGGAATTAAAATAAGCCCTTTCTTTCCTTGTAGGTTAATTCTACATGAAGGAAAACAACTAAGAATAATGTAGAATGTATTGGGGGAAGTGGAGGAGACATTAAAGGCATAGAGGTTTAGCCCAATCAAATGGAATAGCAGGAATTCATTTTTTTTTAAGACGTTCAGAGTTACAAAGATATTGACTATGTTAAAGGGGTTGTGTAGCAATAGAGGGAGACGTTCAGAAAAGGCACATGTTGGCAGAGTGTTGGACCGGAGTGATTCATCTAGCTTGGAGGTTGACTGAGCCACTGACCCGGAGGACACTGCACGGATGCGGGCACCTATATGCACAACAGACTGTGAGTAAAGCTTTGGAACTACATGTCCTGGTGTCCTCCAGTTATTCCTGCGCCAACACACTCAGCACTGCTACATCTCTGTGCCTGGCACTGCACCATCTACGTCTCTTCACTACCTCTCCATCTACTCTGCCCTGGGACTACAGCCCTACCTGTGGAGGGCCACAACATCATTGCTGCACCACACCATCTGTCCCAGAGGATCTGTCTGCAGCGTCGGCTTAACATCTTTATTGCCGAACACCAAAGTGGCGTCACGAATCATTCTCTCATAAACTTTAATCATCATCCACACGTTCAACATTTCCCTTTTATAATGGGCGCCCAGGGCCACGGACCAGGTCACAGCTACCGTGACATCTCCCATTGAAACCAAGGGGCCCGAGTACCCCACTAGCCCTGGCGGGCGATCTAGCTTGGCGGAAATACATAACAGAACAGGTTGTCCGGACTTTTCACATAATCTCAGTGCATATCTAGGCTGCAGAATGCTGACAATAAGTAATTTACCTTCTGTGGCTAGTCTGCACGGTTTCCAAGATATCATCTCTTGCTTCTAAGTTAAACGTCCAGGGGGGGTGTGTTCTGGCAATGAAATGAGAACTTGTCGTTTCCTCCTCCCTCACTAGTTTCACTTTCCATAGATCACTGTTCAGCGTGTGTCTGGGGGAGGAGCAGCTGGGTAGTCTGCTCCCAGCCAATCACAGCCATGCCATTAGTTAACATGCCTACATGTCTAACAGGATGTGCCCACACTTCTTAGGATTCCTCATTGGCTGAATCAAATCAAACTGGCTCATAGCATTATGGGAACTTCCGATTCCAGTATTCGATATGCAAAAAGTATCGGAACTCAGTATCTGAATTCCGATACCGCGAATATCGGCCGATACCCGATATTTGCAGTATCGGAATGCTCAACACTAATCCTCAATAATCAGAACCTCCCACTCCCATCTCCAAGACTTTACACATGCTGCGCCAATTCTGTGGAATGCACTTCACAGGTCAATACGATTAGTCCAAATTCAAAAAACCTCATACCACAAGATGTGGCCTTCCCAAAACCCTGTCTGATGACAAATGCACATATAGCAGGATGCAGCAGGCCTCCACTAATAAAGGCAAGGGGCAGCTCAGGTGCAAACTACTGATAAAAACAACCACCCCACACCTACCAAACCATGGAGGGGTTGGCTGCCTAGTAGAAAAAATGCACATAGATAAGGCTTGCATAGGACGTCAGTCACACATGTAAGTGTGATGCAAAGTGTCTGACTTGCAAACTATTAGTGACTCCCATAGTATTCTCAGGCGGGCTGCTCCAGAACTATAATGTGCAACACACAGTGACAGATGCCCCAATAGACCAAGCCAACAAAAAGAGGCCCGGCTGCATCCTGCAAAAAATTATATAAGTGCAAAAAATTAATGCATACAATGAGTACATTAAATGAGGTATTGGTTAATATTTTGGCCAAAATAGATAGAGCCTGCAATCCACATCAAGTCTCCTCATAATTTCCAGGTCCCTAACACTAATATCAAAACAGCTAACATAGAAAAAATTCAAAAAAACTCATACCACAAGATATAGCCTTCCCAAAACCCTGTCTGATGACAAATGCACATAGAGCAGGATGCAGCAGGCCTCCACTAATAAAGGCAAGGGGCAGCTCAGGTGCAAACTACAGATAAAAACAACCACCCCACACCTACCAAATCATGGAGAGGTTGGCTGCCTAGTAGAAAAAATGCACACAGACAAGGCTTGCATAGGATGCCTCTTGGATAAGGGGCCTAATGCTCGCCTCATGTCTGAGCTTAGCCTGTCCATTTTGGCCTGAGTTCACAAGAATTACAGGCAGCTAACTGCTCCTACCCCCCAGGGCCTGTAAGCATATTGAAGAAAGCAGGATTTAGTGCTCCAATGTTGAATAGCAAGGCCTTTTAGTATGATAATGAGATAAAGCCAAAGTAGAACTTCAAAGCTTGAGTAGGAGCTATGCCAGCATGGGGCAGGAAGGTGCCTGGGGGCTTCAATTAGAATATACCTGTCAACTGGACACAGAAATACACATCCATTGTCTCTCCCAGCCTCTTCGACTCCATCCTAGGATCATGGATTATGAGCATACCTTTCGAGTTATAGACTCATAAAAAATATCCGTGTGACCCTGAGGAAATCGCGCATCTGGCAGGGCGACTCCTGAGTCGGTGAGGGCTCTGGGACCTGAGATATAGAGATTGGCCCTCCACAGCGACCCAATGGGGTCATGTTTGCTCTCCACACGACAGGCAAAACAAACCGCATTCACTGGTACCTCTCGTGTCCCGATCCGATCATGCTGTAGAAAGTTACCCCCTTTCTTAGATATTGGGAATAAGTTCTGCAGGGAGCTAAAGGGTGGAGATTATTAGCCCACCCTCTGACACAGGGGGAGGAACCCAACATGCTTAATAACTAGCAGCACATGGCAGAGACACTCACTCTCTCACAGAAGAACCAGACGATGATGATCTAAGAAGGAACTGGGGACAGAGCTGCCAAGGGGAGCAGCAGCCCGCGCTTTGGGGTCTGTTCAGCAACTAAGTTTCTTGTACCTGTGGACTGCAGAGCTCCTGGCACCCACATGCAACCTACATTCTGGTAAATTGACTTTCAGCTTAATATCTCTAAGTCTTGTACCCTTATTGCTATATTTTACTCTGAATGCAAATCCACTGTAATTCCATTGTATAGCTTACTGTATATTTCTGTAATTATCTAGTGTGCCCTTAAGGCAATTAAACCATAAAATTAATCTTGGGCTGATGCTTTTACTCTGATTAGGAATCTTAGAATACCCAGCGGGTAACAGGACATCCTCCCTGGCGGCCATTTGCTCTAGGTGAAGTTCCCTTACTGACCTGAGAGACAAAGGGGGTGCCGGAGAGCTGTGCCTGTGTAGTTACGTCACATTGGTGACATGGGAGGAACGGGTCCTGTCCTCCACACCCTCCATGGTTTGGTTGGTGTGGGGTGGTTGTTTTTATCAGTAGTTTGCACCTGAGCTGACCCTTGCCTTTATTAGTGGAGGCCTGCTGCATCCTGCTATATATGCATTTGTCATCAGACAGGGTTTTGGGAAGGCCATATCTTGTGGTATGAGTTTTTTTTCAATACAATTAGTCCGCAATCCCCACAATTTTAAGCGTGCCCTGAAAACTCATTTATTCAGACTGGCCTACCACCTCAACACATTAACCTATTCAATCCCTGTGTGGCACAGCCAAAAGTTTTACCATAACCAAGCTCCCTGCATCATGTTTCCACATGCTTTATGCATCCATTAGCCCTCTGTGTCTGTACTGTTACACACTTAACATTATGGCTGGTCCATACAATCAGGGCAATTGTTACCACCCACCTTTCATGTCTCCCCTTTTCCTCATAGATTGTAAGCTTGCGAGCAGGGCCCTCATTCCTCTTGGTATCTGTTGTGATCTATGTGATTATTGTTATGCTGTAATGTCTATTGTCTGTACATGTCCCCTCTGAAATGTAAAGTGCTGCAGAATATGTCGGCACTATAGAAATAAAATTTATTATTATTATTACATAGAGAATTCCTCTATGTAAAGGCTCATGTTAAAATTGCATTGCAATTAAATAGCAATCACATTTACAGCTTGGAATTGAAGTTTCAATGAGGACCTGGTGGTCAAGAAAGCGGTGTAAGCCTTCTTAGCTGGGTGACCTAATATCTCATGTAACACGTCCATTTTTTTATTCCAGCCACAATCAGATTGGACAAACATCAGTTTTATAGACTACTATTGATAGAAAAATGTAAGAATAGTAACAGGTAGTTTACTGATCAATTGACCCACAGTAGAACCTGTTATAATGGCACTCAATCAGTCAGCCATGGGCCATGCATGAGGTATCAGGGACTGGTCCAGCTTTTACAGCTTGGAACAGAAGTTAAGGGGGATGGGTGAACCTTCTTAGCTGAGAGTCCTCACACCTCATGCAACAACTACAATTTTTTATTTTTTTATTCCAGCCACACTCATATGGCACAAACATCAGTTTCATACAGTAATATTGGTAGAAAAATGGAAGGAAAGTAACACAGGTAGTTGAATGGTTGGGAATGTATAGCTTGCAAAAAAGAAGACTGAGACATTGTAGAAGGATCGTCTTTATTCTCATTTGCACAAGGAAAGACTAGAAGCAATGGAAGGAAATTGAGTGGGAGGAGACACAGATTAGATATTAGGAAAAACTTTTCGACAGTGAGGGTGATCAATGAGTGGAACAGGCTGTCACGAGAGGTGGTGATTTCTCCTTTAATGGAAGTCTTCAAACAGAGGCTGGACAGACATCTGTCTGGGATGATTTAGTAAATCCTGCTTTCAGCAGGGGGTTAGACCAGATGAACCAGGAGGTCCCTTTCAACTCTACCATTCTATGATTCTATGACTGAAAGTACTTGCATGCATGCCTTGTAGCAGAGTGTATCTTTTGAGAATCCACTGGTACACAGGAGAACTTCACTGAGCACGTTATCTTGAGTAAACAGCATTTACTTCTTATGGGTAAACATGAGATAAGAATTCAGAAGCACACAGCCGTGCTGCTGGCATAACAGTCAAAAGCGAAAGTAAAAAGTAACAACAAGAGAGCTTCCCTCCCCACAATGTCCTCCCTTACATAAACAATAAGTCCATTTCTGTGGCATATGCCAACACCCTTTCTCAACAGTAAGGACTTATTCAGTCAAACCCAACTTTTTTATTATTCTCTGGTGTTTATCAGCATTCAATGCCTTCTTGAAGATGTCTGATGTCATTTCTTCAGTAGGATAATCCTTCAAGAAATTATACTTCACATTTCCCAAGTTGTGGATCAGCTTTGCTTTTTTGAAATTTTTCATTTGTAAGCACTTCCGTGATTTTGTCATTCCACGCTTTAGCTGCTTGCTTTAAACCATATATGCTTTTCTGTAGTTTGCAAACTTTGTTTGGGTTTCTTTCATCTTTGAATACTGGAGGTTGTTCCATGTAAATGTCCTCTGTTAAATCTCCATTCAAAAATGCTGTCTTTACATCTAGATGTATCAGTTCCATCTGTTTCATTGCTGCAACTGTAAGTAAAGTTCTTATTGTAGTATGTTTGACAACTGGAGCAAATGTCTCATCATAGTCTTCTCCATATTTTTGAGATTACCCTTTAGCTACGAGTCTTGCTTGGTATCTTTTAGGTGTGCCATCTGTTTGGTATTTTACTTTAAAAATCCATTTACATCCTATGGCTTTTCTTCCTTCTGGAAAATCTGTCAGTGTCCATGTATTTGAGTCATGCATGGATTTCATTTCTGTTTCTGTTGCTTCTATCCATTTATTAGCTTCTTCTTCAGGGAGTTTAGATATGTCTTCCCAAGAAGTAGGTTCATACATTTTACTTGTGCTTGTCTTGTATGAGAGATGTTTTGGTGGTTTACCTTTGTTCTCTCTCATTGAACGTCTTGGTTCTGTGTCTGTTTGTAGTTGTATTTCTTCATTTTCAGTATTCTGTTCTTGAATGTCATCCGCTCAATGCCGACCTTTATTTCCCATTGACTTGCATTGGGGTCGGGTTTCGGACGAAACTCTGACTTTTTTTGCCCTAGTCGGACCAGTTTCATCTGAAACAAATTTTGTTTCATGAAACCCGATCCGATTAAAGTCACTCAACTCTATTAAGTAGTTTTCTATTTAGTGAACTGTAAATTCACCTCCATTATCACTTCTGATGACAATTGGCTTCCTTTGAAATTTGTTACTCGACCTTGTTACATAGTCTACAAGTTTATCAAAAACTTCACTTTTGTTCTTAATTATGTGTATGTGACTGTGTATCTTGAGTCATCTGTGAACGTCACCATGTATCTATTTCCTCCTGATGAAGTCACTTGCATGGGTCCACATACGTCAGTATGCACCAAATCAAGTGGTCTTTTGCTTTTCATCTCACTTTCTCTTGGAATAGATATTCTTGTGGCTTTAGATTTTATACAACATTCACATCTTACGGTAACTGAGCAATCTGATAAAAAACCAGGGGAAGAGTCTTGAGGAGATCATTTGCATATTCCCAGTGCCTTCTGGGATAAGTGAAGAGTCTCCGTGAGCTCAGCGATCACTGGGTTTTAGCCATTGCAGCTGAAAAGAGGAAATCGGAAAACCAGGGGAAGAGTCTTGAGGAGATCATTTGCATATTCCCAGTGCCTTCTGGGATAAGTTAAGAGTCTCCGCGAGCTCAACGATCACTGGGTTTTGGCTTTACGTCAGTATGCACCAAATCAAGTGGTCTTTTGCTTTTCATCTCACTTTCTCTTGGAATAGATATTCTTGTGGCTTTAGATTTTATACAGCATTCACATCTTACAGTAACTGAGCAATCTGATAAAAAACCAGGGGAAGAGTCTTGAGGAGATCATTTGCATGTTCCCAGTGCCTTCTGGGATAAGTGAAGAGTCTCCACGAGCTCAACGATCACTGGGTTTTGGCCGTTGCAGCTGAAAAGAGGAAATCGGAAAACCGCGCGCCTATCGGTGTGCGAATTTTAGGCTCATCTTTCGTCGTTTTTAAAAAATCTCAATATGGAAGAGGCCAGGAGCCATTTGGTGAGCTGCACTTCTACATGTTCACAGACTTACCAGTGGAAAAGCCAAACTTCACATGCCACAAATGCAAGCTTGTGTCCCTGTTGGAGGAAAAGTTGCAAAATCTCGAAGAGAGGTTAGCTACGTTGAAGATCATTAAGGAAGGTGAAGAGTTCTTAGACAGAGCAGAATTATCTCTTCATGTTACAGAAAGAGAAGAAATTCGAAGTGCACCTGAAGAAACAGAGGAATGGAAACATGTGACCCAGAGAAGCAGGAGGATCAGGAGGCAGTCAGCACCCATACTTCTCAGGAACCAGTACCAGGCTCTCACGCAGGAAAACGCTGAAGAAATGCATCAGGATAAGGCTTTGCCCACAAACAGCAACCTTGTGTGACTTCAGAGTCTTCCTGGATGGAGAAAGAAAAATGTTGTGAAGAAGAAACGGAGACTGATGGCCATGGGGGATTCCCTGTTGAGAGGAACAGAGGCCGCTATCTGCAGACCGGATATAACTTCAAGAGAAATGTGCTGTCTTCCAGGTGCAAAAATTAAAGATGTGTCTGACAGGATATCAGGACTCTTCAGACCTACAGATGACTACCCATTCCTGCTACTACATGTGGGGACAAATGACACCGCAAGAAACAACCTGGAAACCATCTGCAGAGACTTTGAAGACTTAGGTAAGAAAGTGAAAGAACTGGGAGCGCAGGTGGTCTTCTCTTCCATCCTCCCAGTGGATGGCCATGGAACAAGGAGGTGGAATAACATTCTGCAGGTGAACAACTGGCTACGTCGATGGTGCCGTCAGCAACGATTTGGATTTATGGATCACGGAGTGAATTACCTTTACGATGGACTACTTGCTAGAGATGGGGTGCACCTTACGAAGACTGGAAAACATGTATTTGGAAGTCGCCTTGCTACACTTGTAAGGAGAGCTTTAAACTAGAACAACATAGGAAGAGAAGCAAAAGACCAGAAAAAGCCATACACCTGACAAATGCTATTGAGAACTCTGCTATTAGAAGTGGAAAGGAAGAACAAAGACAAAAGAATCTAATTAATAAAAATATTGGAGAAAGAGAAACCAATCACAAACTAAAATGTTTCTATACTAATGCACAAAGTATGGGCAACAAACAAGGAGAATTGGAACTAGTAACACAGGAAAAGAAATATGATGTCATTGGAATCACTGAAACTTGGTGGGACGATACACATGATTGGAATACAAGACTAGAAGGATACAACTTATTTGCAAGAAACAGACTTGATAAACGAGGAGGAGGTGTCGCATTGTATGTTAGAAACGCGTATATCTGCACAGAGATTGAAGCTTCAGAGACTGGGAGTTCTGTGGAAACTGTTTGGGTAAGAATACAAGGACAGAACAATGGAAAGGACACCATTGTAGGCATTTACTACAGGCCACCTGTGCAAGCTGAAGATATGGATGAACTCTTTATTCATCAAATGGCCAAGTTCTCCAAATAATATGACATAGTTGTCATGGCAGATTTCAACTATCCAGACAATTGTTGGGAATCTCTCTCAGGCAAAACTAACAGGTCAAGGAAATTCTTATCCTCTCTTGCTGACAACTTTATCTTCCAAAAGGTAGGGGAGAAAACAAGGGGAACTGCTACCTTGGATCTAATTCTTATAAACAGGGAGGAAATGGTTGAGGAGGTAAAAGTGGCTGGGACCCTAGGAGGTAGCGACCATGCTATTTTAGAATTTTGGATAACTAGAGGAGGAAGACCTGTGAAGACTCAGACGTCAAGGTTAGATTTCAGAAAGGCAGATTTTAAGGGATTCAGAAAGAGAATTGGAGGGATCCAATGGCTGGATATCATTAAAGACAAAAATGTCCAGGAAGGATGGGAAATCTTGAAAAATGAAATTCTCAAAGCACGATTGTGAACAATTCCAAAAAGAGGGAAGAATAGGAAGCATTTAAGGAAGCCCGGATGGATGAACACAGAACTTAAGCACATGCTAAAAAGGAAGAAAAAAATATTTATAAAATGGAAAGAGGGAGGCATATCTAAAGAAGAATATAATGCTGTCTGCAGAACCTGTAGGGCACAAATCAGATTATCTAAAGCTGACAATGAATTGAGGCTTGCAAGTGATGTCAAAAGCAATAATAAAGGATTTTGGAGCTATGTCAAAAGTAAAAGAAAAGTCAAAGATGCTATAGGATTTTTACAGGATGAAAATGATGAAATGGTAAGACAGGATGTTGAGAAGGCCGAACTTTTAAATTCCTATTTTGCATCTGTTTTCTCTCAGAAAGGAAATGTAACATCAACTGTTCTTCACTGTCCTATTAAGGGAATAGAAGAATCCAGGATATCTATAAACAGAAAGATAGTGAGGAAACACTTAGCTAACCTAAATGTATTCAAGTCTCCAGGTCCAGATGAATTACACCCCAGAGTACTGAAGGAGATAGCAGAAGAAACTTTTGAACCCCTCTCCATAATCTTTGAAAATTCTTGGAGAACAGGAGAGATCCCAGAAGACTGGAGAAGAGCAAATGTTGTTCCTATCTTCAAAAAGGGGAAGAAGGTAGACCCAGGCAAATATAGGCCGGTGAGTCTGACTTCTATACCAGGAAAGATCTTTGAACAAATTATTAAACAACATGTATGTCAGTACCTGGATAAGAATGAAGTGATTAAACAGAGTCAGCATGGGTTTGTAACTAATAAGTCATGTCAGACTAACTTAATTTCCTTCTATGACGGAATCACTGATTGGGTGGATCAAGGAAATGCTGTAGATATAGTATATCTTGACTTCAGCAAAGCATTTGACAAAGTATCTCATACAATCCTAAATGAAAAAATGACTAAGTATGGAATGGACAAGACAACTGTTAGGTGGATTCATAACTGGCTTAGGGATCGGACCCAAAGAGTGGTCGTAAATGGTTGCACATCCAGTTGGAAGAATGTCTCAAGTGGGATACCACAGGGCTCTGTCCTGGGCCCTGTATTGTTCAACATCTTTATCAACGATTTAGATGAAGGAATTGAGGGTAAACTGATTAAATTTGCTGATAACACAAAGCTAGGAGGGATAGCTAATACTAGAGAAGAGAAAGAGAGGATTCAAAAAGATATAAATAAACTGGAGAAGTGGGCAGCAACTAACAGAATGGTTTTTAACAGGGAAAAATGCAAAGTACTACATCTGGGCAATAAAAATGAAAAAAGCATATACAGAATGGGAGGAATAGGGCTAAGAAACAGCACATGTGAAAAAGACTTGGGTATACTAATAGATCACAGACTGAATATGAGTCAACAGTGTGATGCAGCAGCAAAAAAGGCAAATGCAATTCTAGGATGTATTAACAGAAGCATACAGTCTAGATCACGTGAAGTCATTATTGTCCTCTACTCCTCTTTGGTCAGACCTCATCTGGAATATTGTTTCCAGTTTTGGGCACCACATTTTAAAAAAGACATCAACAAACTGGAGAAAGTTCAGAAAAGAGCGACCAGAATGGTGACCGGTCTGCAAACTCTGTCTTATGAGGAAAGGTTGCAGGATTTGGGAATGTTTAGTTTGCAAAAGAGAAGACTGAGAGGAGACTTAATAGCTGTCTACAAATATCTAAAGGGCTGTCACATTGTAGAAGGATCAACTTTATTCTCATTTGCACAAGGAAAGACTAGAAGCAATGGGATGAAACTGAATGGGAGGAGTCACAGATTAGATATTAGAAAAAACTTTTTGACACTTAGAGTGATCAATGAGTGGAACAAGCTGCCAGGAGAAGTGGTGAGTTCTCCTTCAATGGAAGTCTTCAAACAGAGGCTGGACAGACATCTGACTGGGATGATTTAGCGAATCCTGCTTTGAGCAGGGGGTTGGACCAAATGGCCCAGGAGGTCCCTTCCAACTCTACGATTCTATGATTCTATGATATCTTTATATCTTTTGTCAATTCTTTTCTTTGTAGTTCCCTTATACTGTCAGGGTTTCTGTGTCCTAGACTTCTATGCCACATGTGAATACAGTTCTTGTGATCATGTGTACATACCTTCATCTGTTCCTTTGGTGTGTCAAGAAGATATAATTGTTAATCTGCCTTGACATTGGTTATCACCTTGTTTCCTGCTAGAATTGCATACTCATTGTCTTTGAATTTTACAGTGAGTCCTTTGGCTGTTAAACACTTCACAGATAACAATCTGCCTTCCAATTTTGGAACATACAACACATTCTGTACATGTATCTTTGAATTTTGTCCGAACTTGTTTGAACAGTTTAGGATACCTTGTCCTATACCTTCTGCGGCTATTTTGCTCCCATCTGCAAGATGAATGCCTTATTTCTTATCTAAATGAAGATCAGTGAAGAAATTTTTGTCACTTGTCATATGACCCATTGCTCCTGAATCATTAAACCAACCAAGTGATGATTTCTTGTCTGTTACTTGAAATGTGCCATTCCAATTATTCTCATATGAATCGGAAATTGTGTTTTTCACTTTCTGTGTATGCTCTCTGTTGTAATTTTTGTTGTTCTGCTTTCCATATGGTACAGTCTTTCTTTAAATGACCTTTTTTTCTTACATCTGAAACATTCTCTTGTCTCTTTATTATAGGGTTTTTTAAATTCTGTAGCTTTAAGAGCGTTTCCACTGTCCTTTTAAGTAGAAGAATGATTTGTCTGTTCTTTTCTTCTCTGATATTCATCTATTAGTCTTGTTTTCACAAAATCTAATGTAATGTCCGTTTCTGGTCTCATCTCAAGGGCATTTATCAAGGCTGTATACGAATCAGGTAAACTACACAATAATATTGCTGCTACATGACTTTCTTTAATGTGTTCACCAATAGACCTTAGCTGATATATTAGTTCTATCATTGAGAATATGTGCTTCTGCATGTCATCATTTGCACTCAATCTCATACTGTAAAGCTTTCTTAATAGAAATAACTTGTGATTCAAACTGGGTCTTTCATGTAATTTTCTTAATGTGTCCCACATTCCTATCGCTGTTTCTTCATTTCTTATGTGTATTAATTGAGCATCATCCACTAATAAGCTAATGGTGGCTCTAACTTCTCTATTCTTTCTCTCCCATGTCTGATTATCTTCATCAGGTCTATCTGTAGTAAATACTTCCCATAAATCATCTTTAGATAACAACATCTCTACTTTGAATTTCCATAACTGATCATTTTCACTGTTCAGCTTAGATACTGTGAGGTTCAGCTTAGTGCTGCACATCATTTTGATATAATCTTACTTGCTTTATGAAGATATTCTTCTTTCTTCTTGAGAGGTCCTGTATATCCTGTGTGTGGTGATTCTCTGAAATGATCTCCAGTGTGCGGTTATCCAGTTCCTGGGTCATAAATTCCTTTGTCCCTCTGTATCTGGATTTTTTCTTTTCAGCCTCCATTCACTGGGTTTTATCTCCTTCTGTTAACAGAGCTTAACTGCTTCTCCGGTGTCTGAGGTTATCTCCTGGGTGTCTGGGACTATCTCCTGTTCTGGGCCCATAACCTGTAGCAGAGTGTATCTTTTGAGAATCCACCAGTACACAGGAGAACGTCACTGAGCAAGTTATCTTCAGTAAACAGCATTTACTTCTTATGGGTAAACATGAGATAATAATTCAGAAGCACACAGCCGTGCTGCTGGCATAATAGTCAAAAGCGAAAGTAAAAAGTAACAACAACAAGAGAGCTTCCCTCCCCACAATACAGCAAACATATAACTTCACACTATCGCCATCTGCTGTCAGGCTAGTGTAAAGTCCTCCCTTACATAAACAATAAGTCCATTTCTGTTGCATATGCTAACATGCCTGTCTGGAGACCTACTTACACGGGCAACCCACCAGATAGAGACCCAACTTGGAGTCTCCAAATTTCAAAAAATAATTGTCACACAGCACTAAAATGGCATCAATTTCCACAGTGTAGAAAAGGTATAATAGGCCTCTGACACAATTTCCACCATAGGCAACCCACCAGATGGACACCCAACTTGGAGACCCCACATTTCAAAAATTGTTTGTAACATAAGAAGGAGTAGCAACAGCAGGAACAGAAGACACCACAAAGATGGCAAGGACTTTAATAATGATAGAGCAATACATGACACTATTAATGACACCATAGTCTAGTCTGCCCAATCTGCAACTGGGGTGCAAAAGTCATCGGAGATCCATGGCTTATTCATTTTATTGAAAGTTACGTGATCTACACTTTAAAGGGACAGCAGGATGTGCTTATCCGTCAGGACACCACTAGCAGCGCTCAAAACACATTCTGAGAGAATGCTGGCTACCAGGCATGACAAAACTTACAGGCGAGCTCAGGCCAGTCTTCCACTTTTGAAGACCAAAATGTAAAAGGGTACTATGATGGCATTGATATTGAGGTCCGGATACTCCTGCACCATCCTCTCCAGTCATTCACAACGTGACAGACTTGTACTCTGTTCTGCTCATGCACGGGCTGGTCTAAAAAATGTGTTAATCGACTCACAAAAATTGCTTATGCCATTTACATTGCTGCTGCTAATGTTTTGGCAATGACACCTTGACGTTCCCAAGTTGGACGTCTACAACAGGGATGTACACTGTGTTCCTCATTCTTGTCTTGGGGAAAACCACTGTTAAGATTGTCTACACACATATTTCGATACTCCAGAATGCATACCTCCCTTTCCATGGGGAAGCATCTGGCTAAATTCACTCCATGGAGTTAAGAGAGGCAACCCACAAGTCAGCATTATTTCTAATCCTAAGAATACAGGCATTGTGTTGAAAATAGTGCAGCAAGGAGGAACTCATGTGTCAGGCGCTTCCTGACTGTTGCATGTCCATCACCTTGTCCTCCTAAATTTGTTCCTCAGCTCCTGCATCTTCACTAACAGTTTGTCTGGTACCATTAGCCCCACTTGATTGCTGTAAGCCACATTTTCATGACACCCGATTGTGCGACTACAATCTGGAAATTTAAGACATTGTTATCCCTTCCTTATACTCCTCTGCTTCCAACTCTTCCTCTGGGACCATCACCTTTTCATGCACACTATTCAAAGTGTATTCCAGCATGTAGGTGACTGGGATAGTGATGCTGATAATGGCATCAATGTTTAGATCTTATTAGCCATTTCAAGACTGTGCAGAACAGTGCAGAGGGCCATCACCTGAACCCACTCTGCAAGTGTGCTTTGCTCCACTCCCAGACTGCTTTGGCCAAGGCTATGCAAAAGGACATACTACACCAGGGCTCATTGCTGCTGCCACAGCCGCTGAAACATGTAAAGAGTGGAATTCCACCATGTTGAAACATTGCTAATCAAGCGGTTAAACAGTAGGTTGAAAGACCTTTGTAGCAATGCAAATCGATGACCTGCTGCGTGCCATCGTCGGAAGTGAGCACACAGCGACGGTGCTTTCTACAGCAGTGCATCCAGGTCAGAATAGTGCTGAGGCAGTACCTTGCTGACTGTACCAATATCCTCCTTGATTCCTCTGTGCCTTTTAATTATTAGGTATCCAAGCTGGACACGTGGCATGAACTGGCTCTCTACACCTTGGAGGTCCTGGCCTGCCCTTTTGTCAGAGCGGGTTTTTAGTGCCACTGGTGGAATTATAACTGATGAGTAGTATTGAGCGATACATTCCGATATCGGGAAATATCGGATCGGATTGGATCGGACCGATACCTCAAAAATATCGGGTATCACCGATTCCGATACCGATACCGGAAACCCATGCAAGTCAATGGGGCATACATATCGGAATGAAAATAAACCCTTCCTTTCCTTGCACATCCAGTTCGGGAGAGGGGAAGAGTGTGGGCGGAGACTGTGCATGTGTGTGTGTGGGCGGGGTTTGTACGGGCCTCTCGGGGGTCTGTGCGGGCCTGTCGGGGGTCTGTGCGGCCCTGCCGGAGTCTGTGCAGGCCTGCCGGAGGTCTGAGTGGGCTGCCGGGGGTCTGTGCGGGCCTGCTGGGGGTCTGTGCGGGCCTGCTAGGAGTCTGTTCAGGCTCCCGGGGGTCTGTGCGGGCCTGCCGGGGGTCTGTGCGGGCTGACGGGGGTCTGTGCGGGCCTGCCGGGGGTCTGTGCGGGCTGCCGGGGGTCTGTGCGGGCTGCCGGGGGTTGTGTGTGTGTGCAGGCATCGTCCGATGGGACTACAAGTCCCATCGGGCTATGCCTGCTACGATGACAGTGATTGACACATTAGCCAATGATGGGACAGTAGTAGTCCCATCATCCGGCTAATGTGTTGAATATAAAAAAAAAAAAAACCATACATACTACATACATACTACATACATACTCCATATATACAACATTCACACAACATACATACATATATACTACATACACACTTCATACTGTATATACTACATTCATACAACATACATACATACTACATACATGCTACATATATACTACATTCATGCAACATACATACATACATACTACATACATACTACATATATACTACATTCATACAACATACATACATACTACATACTACATACATACTACATATATACTACATTCATGCAACATACATACTACATACTACATACATACTACATATATACTACATTCATACAACATACATACATACTACATATATACTACATTCATACAACATACATACATAGTACATAATACATACATACTACATACATACAACATACATAAAACATGCTACAGACATACAACATACATACTACATACATACTACATACAATACATTCATACAATACATACATATAGACATACAGTACATATAACATAGAGTACATACTCACCATCACTTGTCACTTTGATCCCCGAAGCCAGTGTCATCTGTAAAAAATATTAAAATAACAAACAACCAATATACTCCGTGATCTGCAGAAATCCACGAGTGTCCCACGATGATCTCCCGTGAAGAACAGCAGCATCAGCTGATGCGACCGCACTCTAGGGGCACCAGGAATACAATGAAGGGAGGTAGGTATCCATCCGCACTGTATTCCTCCACCACTGTAAAAAAATAGTCCCTAGTCTCACTTTTGGCATTGCTGTGTGAGAAAGTTCCCACGCAGCTTTTGCCATAAAGTGAGACCAGTGAACTATAGTAACCTCTCAGTGATGCACTGCAGGAGATCGTCGTGGGACACTCGTGGATTTCTGCAGATCAGGGAGTATATTGGTTGTTTGTTATTTTAATATTTTTTACAGTGAGATGACACTGGCTTCGAGGATCAAAGTGACAAGTGATGGTGAGTATGTACTCTATGTTATATGTACTGTATGCCTATATGTATGTATTGTATGAATGTGTGAATATATTGCATGTAGTATGTATGTAGTATGTATGTTGTATGTATGTAGCATGTTGTATGTATGTAGTAAGTATGTAGTATGCATGTATGTATGTTGTATGAATGTAGTGTATATGTAGTATGTATGTATTATGTAGTATGTATGTATGTTGTATGAATGTAGTATATATGTAGTATGTATGTAGTATGTATGTTGTATGAATGTAGTATATATGAAGTATGTATGTAGTATGTATGTATGTATGTTGTATGAATGTAGTATATATGTAGTATGTATGTAGTATGTAGCATGTATGTATGCTGTATGAATGTAGTATATATGTAGTATGTATGTCGTATGTATGTATGTTGTATGAATGTAGTATATATTGCTGCAACTGTAAGTAAAGTTCTTATTGTAGTATGTTTGACAACTGGAGCAAATGTCTCATCATAGTCTTCTCCATATTTTTGAGATTACCCTTTAGCTACGAGTCTTGCTTGGTATCTTTTAGGTGTGCCATCTGTTTGGTATTTTACTTTAAAAATCCATTTACATCCTATGGCTTTTCTTCCTTCTGGAAAATCTGTCAGTGTCCATGTATTTGAGTCATGCATGGATTTCATTTCTGTTTCTGTTGCTTCTATCCATTTATTAGCTTCTTCTTCAGGGAGTTTAGATATGTCTTCCCAAGAAGTAGGTTCATACATTTTACTTGTGCTTGTCTTGTATGAGAGATGTTTTGGTGGTTTACCTTTGTTCTCTCTCATTGAACGTCTTGGTTCTGTGTCTGTTTGTAGTTGTATTTCTTCATTTTCAGTATTCTGTTCTTGAATGTCATCCGCTCAATGCCGACCTTTATTTCCCATTGACTTGCATTGGGGTCGGGTTTCGGACGACAATTCTGACTTTTTTTGCCCTAGTCGGACCAGTTTCATCTGAAACAAATTTTGTTTCATGAAACCCGATCCGACTAAAGTCACTCAACTCTATTAAGTAGTTTTCTATTTAGTGAACTGTAAATTCACCTCCATTATCACTTCTGATGACAATTGGCTTCCTTTGAAATTTGTTACTCGACCTTGTTACATAGTCTACAAGTTTATCAAAAACTTCACTTTTGTTCTTAATTATGTGTATGTGACTGTGTATCTTGAGTCATCTGTGAACGTCACCATGTATCTATTTCCTCCTGATGAAGTCACTTGCATGGGTCCACATACGTCAGTATGCACCAAATCAAGTGGTCTTTTGCTTTTCATCTCACTTTCTCTTGGAATAGATATTCTTGTGGCTTTAGATTTTATACAACATTCACATCTTACGGTAACTGAGCAATCTGATAAAAAACCAGGGGAAGAGTCTTGAGGAGATCATTTGCATATTCCCAGTGCCTTCTGGGATAAGTGAAGAGTCTCCGTGAGCTCAGCGATCACTGGGTTTTAGCCATTGCAGCTGAAAAGAGGAAATCGGAAAACCAGGGGAAGAGTCTTGAGGAGATCATTTGCATATTCCCAGTGCCTTCTGGGATAAGTTAAGAGTCTCCGCGAGCTCAACGATCACTGGGTTTTGGCTTTACGTCAGTATGCACCAAATCAAGTGGTCTTTTGCTTTTCATCTCACTTTCTCTTGGAATAGATATTCTTGTGGCTTTAGATTTTATACAGCATTCACATCTTACAGTAACTGAGCAATCTGATAAAAAACCAGGGGAAGAGTCTTGAGGAGATCATTTGCATGTTCCCAGTGCCTTCTGGGATAAGTGAAGAGTCTCCACGAGCTCAACGATCACTGGGTTTTGGCCGTTGCAGCTGAAAAGAGGAAATCGGAAAACCGCGCGCCTATCGGTGTGCGAATTTTAGGCTCATCTTTCGTCGTTTTTAAAAAATCTCAATATGGAAGAGGCCAGGAGCCATTTGGTGAGCTGCACTTCTACATGTTCACAGACTTACCAGTGGAAAAGCCAAACTTCACATGCCACAAATGCAAGCTTGTGTCCCTGTTGGAGGAAAAGTTGCAAAATCTCGAAGAGAGGTTAGCTACGTTGAAGATCATTAAGGAAGGTGAAGAGTTCTTAAACAGAGCAGAATTATCTCTTCATGTTACAGAAAGAGAAGAAATTCGAGGTGCACCTGAAGAAACAGAGGAATGGAAACATGTGACCCAGAGAAGCAGGAGGATCAGGAGGCAGTCAGCACCCATACTTCTCAGGAACCAGTACCAGGCTCTCACGCAGGAAAACGCTGAAGAAATGCATCAGGATAAGGCTTTGCCCACAAACAGCAACCTTGTGTGACTTCAGAGTCTTCCTGGATGGAGAAAGAAAAATGTTGTGAAGAAGAAACGGAGACTGATGGCCATGGGGGATTCCCTGTTGAGAGGAACAGAGGCCGCTATCTGCAGACCGGATATAACTTCAAGAGAAATGTGCTGTCTTCCAGGTGCAAAAATTAAAGATGTGTCTGACAGGATATCAGGACTGTTCAGACCTACAGATGACTACCCATTCCTGCTACTACATGTGGGGACAAATGACACCGCAACCTGGAAACCATCTGCAGAGACTTTGAAGACTTAGGTAAGAAAGTGAAAGAACTGGGAGCGCAGGTGGTCTTCTCTTCCATCCTCCCAGTGGATGGCCATGGAACAAGGAGGTGGAATAACATTCTGCAGGTGAACAACTGGCTACGTCGATGGTGCCGTCAGCAACGATTTGGATTTATGGATCACGGAGTGAATTACCTTTACGATGGACTACTTGCTAGAGATGGGGTGCACCTTACGAAGACTGGAAAACATGTATTTGGAAGTCGCCTTGCTACACTTGTAAGGAGAGCTTTAAACTAGAACAACATAGGAAGAGAAGCAAAAGACCAGAAAAAGCCATACACCTGACAAATGCTATTGAGAACTCTGCTATTAGAAGTGGAAAGGAAGAACAAAGACAAAAGAATCTAATTAATAAAAATATTGGAGAAAGAGAAACCAATCACAAACTAAAATGTTTCTATACTAATGCACAAAGTATGGGCAACAAACAAGGAGAATTGGAACTACTAACACAGGAAAAGAAATATGATGTCATTGGAATCACTGAAACTTGGTGGGACGATACACATGATTGGAATACAAGACTAGAAGGATACAACTTATTTGCAAGAAACAGACTTGATAAACGAGGAGGAGGTGTCGCATTGTATGTTAGAAACGCGTATATCTGCACAGAGATTGAAGCTTCAGAGACTGGGAGTTCTGTGGAAACTGTTTGGGTAAGAATACAAGGACAGAACAATGGAAAGGACACCATTGTAGGCATTTACTACAGGCCACCTGTGCAAGCTGAAGATATGGATGAACTCTTTATTCATCAAATGGCCAAGTTCTCCAAATAATATGACATAGTTATCATGGCAGATTTCAACTATCCAGACAATTGTTGGGAATCTCTCTCAGGCAAAACTAACAGGTCAAGGAAATTCTTATCCTCTCTTGCTGACAACTTTATCTTCCAAAAGGTAGGGGAGAAAACAAGGGGAACTGCTACCTTGGATCTAATTCTTATAAACAGGGAGGAAATGGTTGAGGAGGTAAAAGTGGCTGGGACCCTAGGAGGTAGCGACCATGCTATTTTAGAATTTTGGATAACTAGAGGAGGAAGACCTGTGAAGACTCAGACGTCAAGGTTAGATTTCAGAAAGGCAGATTTTAAGGGATTCAGAAAGAGAATTGGAGGGATCCAATGGCTGGATATCATTAAAGACAAAAATGTCCAGGAAGGATGGGAAATCTTGAAAAATGAAATTCTCAAAGCACGATTGTGAACAATTCCAAAAAGAGGGAAGAATAGGAAGCATTTAAGGAAGCCCGGATGGATGAACACAGAACTTAAGCACATGCTAAAAAGGAAGAAAAAAATATTTATAAAATGGAAAGAGGGAGGCATATCTAAAGAAGAATATAATGCTGTCTGCAGAACCTGTAGGGCACAAATCAGATTATCTAAAGCTGACAATGAATTGAGGCTTGCAAGTGATGTCAAAAGCAATAATAAAGGATTTTGGAGCTATGTCAAAAGTAAAAGAAAAGTCAAAGATGCTATAGGATTTTTACAGGATGAAAATGATGAAATGGTAAGACAGGATGTTGAGAAGGCCGAACTTTTAAATTCCTATTTTGCATCTGTTTTCTCTCAGAAAGGAAATGTAACATCAACTGTTCTTCACTGTCCTATTAAGGGAATAGAAGAATCCAGGATATCTATAAACAGAAAGATAGTGAGGAAACACTTAGCTAACCTAAATGTATTCAAGTCTCCAGGTCCAGATGAATTACACCCCAGAGTACTGAAGGAGATAGCAGAAGAAACTTTTGAACCCCTCTCCATAATCTTTGAAAATTCTTGGAGAACAGGAGAGATCCCAGAAGACTGGAGAAGAGCAAATGTTGTTCCTATCTTCAAAAAGGGGAAGAAGGTGGACCCAGGCAAATATAGGCCGGTGAGTCTGACTTCTATACCAGGAAAGATCTTTGAACAAATTATTAAACAACATGTATGTCAGTACCTGGATAAGAATGAAGTGATTAAACAGAGTCAGCATGGGTTTGTAACTAATAAGTCATGTCAGACTAACTTAATTTCCTTCTATGACGGAATCACTGATTGGGTGGATCAAGGAAATGCTGTAGATATAGTATATCTTGACTTCAGCAAAGCATTTGACAAAGTATCTCATACAATCCTAAATGAAAAAATGACTAAGTATGGAATGGACAAGACAACTGTTAGGTGGATTCATAACTGGCTTAGGGATCGGACCCAAAGAGTGGTCGTAAATGGTTGCACATCCAGTTGGAAGAATGTCTCAAGTGGGATACCACAGGGCTCTGTCCTGGGCCCTGTATTGTTCAACATCTTTATCAACGATTTAGATGAAGGAATTGAGGGTAAACTGATTAAATTTGCTGATAACACAAAGCTAGGAGGGATAGCTAATACTAGAGAAGAGAAAGAGAGGATTCAAAAAGATATAAATAAACTGGAGAAGTGGGCAGCAACTAACAGAATGGTTTTTAACAGGGAAAAATGCAAAGTACTACATCTGGGCAATAAAAATGAAAAAAGCATATACAGAATGGGAGGAATAGGGCTAAGAAACATAAGAAATATATTGCATGTAGTATGTATGTAGTATGTATGTTGTATGTATGTAGCATGTTGTATATATGTAGTATGTATGTAGTATGTATGTATGTTGTATGAATGTAGTATATATGAAGTATGTATGTAGTATGTATGTATGTATGTTGTATGAATGTAGTATATATGTAGTATGTATGTAGTATGTAGCATGTATGTATGCTGTATGAATGTAGTATATATGTAGTATGTATGTCGTATGTATGTATGTTGTATGAATGTAGTATATATGTAGTATGTATGCATTATGTAGTATGTACAGTATGTATGTTGTATAAATGTAGTATATATGTAGTATGTATGTAGTATGTAGCAGTATGTATGTTGTATGAATGTAGTATATATGTAGTATGTATGTATTATGCCCGCACAGACCCCTGGCAGCCCGCACAGACCCCCGGTAGGCCCACACAGACCCCCGGCAGCCCGCACAGACCCCCGGCAGCCCGCACAGACCCCCGGCAGGCCTGTACAGACCCCCGGCAGGCCCGTACAGACCCCTGGCAGCCCGCACAGACCCCCGGCAGGCCCACACAGACCCCCGGCCGGTACGTACAGACCCCCGGCAGGCCCGCACAGACCCCCGGCAGGCCCGCACAGACTGTGCATCATGATGACATAATTTCAGCAGCCAATCACAGCAATGTCATTAGTTAACGTAGCTAACACAACTGACTCATTGCATTATGGGAACTTCCGATTCCGGTATTCGATATTGTAAAAATATCGGAACTCGGTATCGGAACTCCGATACAGTGAATATCGGCCGAATATATCGGAATGCTCAACACTACTGGTGAGCGCATCCGCTTGTCAACTGAAAATGCTGACAGGCTGACTCTTATAAAAATCAACAAGGGCTGGATTGCGCCAGACTTCTCTACACCACCGAAAAACAGTAAAACATATCCTTCAATACAGTGTCTATTTTGGGAGGTGTATTCCCATGCACCTCTTCACACCCACACATGGGTATACGCTTCCTGATTTTGGCTATTTGGTGTTATCCTCCTCCTTTTCCTCATCCTCATCATCCACCACCACTAGATCACCATGGTGACAATGGTCCTTGATGCAACAGCATGTATTTCTATGCAGTCGCAATATCCGCTCCCGAGTATCAGCTGCAGTGTCGGATATTAAGATGCGAGACTCGCCCGAGTTTCTCGCATGTGTGATCCCGGCTTCAAAGTGTGTTTTTGATGCCATTTAAAAAAAATGTTTACACATTATGATGATGTGTGCCCCCAGGGGAAATGTTTGTCAGCCCATACACTTAGTGTATGGGCATTAAAAGTAAAGGAGACCCGCTCCTTGAAACTGGGAAAACATTTTTTGGAGGCCATCCTCCACGTCTCTTCTAACACCAACATTAGATCACCAGGTTGAATGTGTTCTGTGATGCAACAGCCACTATAGTTTTTTAAAAGGGTGTTTGTGATGGCCGTAAAAAAAATATTTACACAGTAGGTTGATGCGTACCCCCCAGGGGAAAATATTTTTCAGCCCATACAATTAGTGTATGGGCATTACAAGTATAGGAGACCCGCTCCTTTAAACTGGGAAAACATTTTTCGGAGGCCATCCTCCACATCTTTTCTGACACTACCAGTAGATCACCAGGGTGAGCGTGTTCCGTGATGCAACAGCCAAGTAAGGGTGTTTATGATGCCCATTCCAAAAATGTTTACACAGTTTGTTGAGGTGTACCCCTCCCAGGGGAAAAGGTTTTTAAGCCCATACACTTAGTGGATGGGCATTACAAGTATCGGAGACCAGCTCCATATAAAAATCAGAATAATGGTAACTTTGGTTTCATGTGGCCATCCAGTACGTGCGTTCAAAGCCTTATTGGGGTGCATATAATTTTGGTGCAGGGCAGGCCTTGAATTCAATGCATAAGCAAACAATATGGGAGTACCAAATGAATAATGTGAACTTGGTTTTCATGTGGCCATCCAGTACGTGTGTTCAAAAGCTTACTGGGGTGTGTGGAACTTTGGTGCAGGGCAGGCCTTGCATTCAATGCATAAGCAAACAGTATGAGAGTACTAAATGACTAATGTGAACTTGGTTTTCATATGGCCATCCAAATTTTGGGCATGCCTTGTGTTCACTTCATGGTCAAACTTTAGGTGACTTATAAAAACAGAATAATGGGAACTTTGGTTTCATGTGGCCATCCAGTTTGTGGGTTCAAAGGCTTATTGGGGTGCGTGTAACTTTGGGGCAAGACAGGCCTTGCATTCAATGCATAAGAAAACAGTATGGGAGTACCAAATGAATATTTGGAACTTTGGTTACATGTGGTCATCCATGACGTCTGTTCAATGGGTTTTTGGGGTGCGTCCAAATTTTGAGAAGCCCTGCCACTCAATGCATACGCAATAACAGTATAAGGGACCCACTGATTTATAATGGGAACAACAATGCATAGCAGGCTTTTGGTTCTCTAAGAAAAGTGAGGGCCGACTGCTGGCCCTATAAAAATAGACTTAGTGACTTTTCAGAGTCCCTACTTCATAAATGAAACAGGATGTGTCTGATGATGTGTCACACACCACATTGCTAAATAAGATTGTAAACTGTTAAAATGACATTTCCCAGTGAATGCATTTGTCTTGGTTGAAAGCAATGGTAAACTTGAAAAACGCTTCAAAAACGCTATGTTAACATATCCCAAGTGGTGGAGGAACATTTGTGTTTTGGGTTATTTATTTTGCCTTACATACAAATCATTACCCTAGAAAGGATGTTCCTTAACATATTTCCCAGGAAAATCCATTTTCCCATACACTTACATTGGGCTCGTTGCTCAGGTCGAGTACCCGAGCATCCCAATTAGCTCGACCAGAGCAACAAGCACCCGAGCATTTTAGTGCTCGCTCATCACTAATGAATACTAATAACCTATAGAAAGACTAACCATTTGATGTAGTAAAGAGTTCTGTTCTGATTCTAAGAGTTTCAGTGTGGTTCTCTCTCTTTGTAGATGTACTTGGATTTTATAATTTAATTTGGAGCAGACACAATGCCTCTGAATGTCCCACAATACTAAGCGATGACAAAACAGGTGCAACGAATAGGGAACTGCTAGTTCAAAGAACCACTTGATCCAAACGTTTTGCTGGTGCCTGACTTATATATAGGCATGGAGTGACTGAAGTAAGCCATTGTTAGTGTGGTAAGAGTCACTGCTGGCTTGCCTATCTAATCCAGTATTCCTGTTTCCAAGGAGACGGGAGATGGGTAATCTGTTCGGTAAGGAACAGATGGAGCAAGGTAGAACTGCTGCTGAATTCATGAAAGAAAAAGAAGGTAAAAAATTGTGTAGAAAATGCATAGATTTTTTTCAATGTCAGGGTGTCCACTAGGTGGCAGTGTTGATGAAGCATTCTGGGAAAATGTGTTGAAGGAAAAGCGGGGTTGTTTAAATGATGCTGGCTTAGATCAGGCTGAGATATGGTGGAGAACTTCTAAATGTATAACTAGAGGCAAGTTGAAGGAAGAAAAACATGGTGATGCTTTTGTATGTAATAACTAATAATAAGGATGGTGTTGATCACCCTGCCGCTCCCAATTTGACTCCACCCCCTTACATTGTCCCTGAAGGATGGACATGTATATGTAGGAATCAGAATGCAGATTGTGTGGTGACTAGTGATGAGCAAGTATACTCGTTACTCGGGTTTCCCTGAGCATACTTGGGTGATCTCCGAGTATTTTGGCATGCTAGGAGATTTAGTTTTTGTCACCTCAGCTGCATGATTTGTGGCTGCTAGACAGGCTGAATACATGTGTAGAATTCTTAACAAACAGGCCACCCCCACATATATTCAGCCTGTCTTGCAGCCGCAAATCATTCACCTGCAGCGACACAAACTAAATCTCTGAGCACATCCAAATACTCGGAGATCACCCGAGCATGCTCAGAGAAACCCGAGTAACGAGTATACTCTCTCATCACTAGTGGTGACCTGTCATGTATGTTGTTCCCCCTGTCAGTACATACAAAACTGATAAACCTCCTTCTCCATAGACAGGGCTGTATCCTTTGTTATCACCTCGCAATCCATTTGCATACTATAAGCCCCCCAGAGCCAAGTCAAGCCAGTTCCCCAAATGTTACACCCCCACAAGTCTCAACCATGCCCCCAATGAACATCATGTCTGCACAGGATGGTAAAAACACCTCTTAAGGACCTGCCATGATTTCAAGTTCCTCCCCTGACACAACCCAAATAGATGCAGCAGTTATATGTCAGTCTTTTGCTGCCAGCCAAGTGTCACTAAACAATTACTCAGTCAGGGTGGGCAGCTCACATCAACCCCTGCTTCTTGCCCACAGTGTTTGCCCAGATTGTTACCACCAGGCCTCACATGCCAGTCTAGGAAACCAGATACTGTAGAGTCCCAGGTGCATGTGTGGCATGCCTGGAATCCTAGTGAAATGCTGGCTATGATGAGTACAATATCAGACCATGAAATGTTTCCCATGCCATTTGTTAGAAAGGTAGAGAAAATTAGAAAGCCTTTCTCCTGTTGTTGGCAGGGTTTGGAGAACCTGGTGTCAGCAAAGACAGGGGATACTTTTTACCCGTTTGTAGTGGGGGCAATAGTGTCCACACCCACAGATGATACCTCATTGGAGTCTGGGAAGCAGTTTGTAAAAAAACTCATCCAGTGGGTGCAGACCAGGCTAGCTTCCCAGTCAGCCACACTCCATGATATCCAACAGGATGACAAATAGTACAAAAATATTAAACCTGGCTCTGGCAAAGATTGCATGATTTAGGATACAAGAGCATGTCAGAGGTCCACACCTGTTTACTGTCATGTGCCTGTGTTGAAGGTTTAAAGTCTGTAATTAAAAAGTCACTAATAGTGGCCAGCCCAGATTACCGGACTATATCTCCAGGTGTACTACTCCAAGTAGCCAAGGATGTGGAAGCAACAAATGCCTTGAATAACAAGGCAAACCCTGGTCCTGAGCCTCTCTTATGTATAACCAAACCCAACAAGGGGACCAGACCAAGCAAAGGGACCAAACCTGGCAAGGACAAATCAAAAATAGTTATGATTAGAGATGAGTGAATTTGTTTGGATTTTGACCCCGAATGTGATTCTGACAAATTTGTTCCATATTCGAACACTATTATGATCGGTCCCGAACATATTCGGAAATTTCTACTCCTATTGACTAATGACGTTCTGCTGTGTTCAACGAATATTGCAAAACAAAATTCGATTCCAATCATATTGGGAACCGAATCCAAACATATTTGCTCATCTCTAGTTATGATAGTCCCAATTGATTGACCGTGCGACACCATGTGATATGATAGCTTCAAAACATTAGGTAGAAGCCCATATAGTTGCGCCTTAGGTCATGTCAGCCTTTTGTGACTGATGTAAACTTCTACAATATTAAAATGAGCACCGGCTATTTTTATGGTTATTTTCACAAATCATATTGCAAATTGTTAGGTTTTGCCATGACCCGCGAATTTAATAAGATTCCACTTGAATTCGATTTGCATCGAATTGATTCAGTCGTCTATGACTTCCATTCAACTAGTTATTTAGTCATTTCCTAATTAAATATACAGACATAGGATCCTATAGTCCTGTTCATCTATTTTTTACCAAATACCTGTTGGCATTATACCAGCTTTAAACAAAACACAGAAAAATTTCCTGTTGCGTGTTATTATTCCATTCACTAAACCTAGGCAGTGATGTAGAAACTTTTAAGACCAATCCCTTGAAGAAATGTGCAAAAGACACATATTACACCATCTTAATTAGTTGAAGTTTGGTTTACCTGTCAACTGATGCATATCCAGCACTAAACATTTGACAAGGTTGTTGCTCAGTACTAGTTAGTTAATGAATATAAATCTAATGGTTTATTGTTAGAAAAACATGTAATGGGTTGCAATGAACAGAATTCTAATGACAGATGCCCCAGGGTAGAAGCGTGGCTGTAAATAAAATGAAGAATGTTCTTTTGCATAGTTCTAAGCCAACCGGAGAAGGTCACAAACAATGACGGGAAAAAAGTGAGATCTGTAATCTCTTTAATCTGACATTTCTAAAAACTGTAATTCATTAAGAAAAAATGTATATAACAATCTTAGAGTATGTGGACACAACATCTTTTTCAGGCAAATTCCGCTCTAAATTTAAAAAGTGCAAACTACAGGACAAAAAAAGTGAACACATGAATTTCTAAATACAAAATATTTTCTGTTCAAATGTTCAGTCTTTTGAGAGTCTTTTAACCACTTCAGGTTCCCAAAGACTCCAAGTAGTTAAAAGAAGTGAGCAGAGCATTCTGCTAGCACTGTTCGTTCTATACTCTATAATTGAAGCCAACTAAAAGGCTCAAAAGACTCCCAGAAGAAGCCTAGAAAATTTTTTTTAGCTTTTTTGATTGAAAAACAATTACCAGTTACTTCTCTTTTGAATGGAGTTAAAGTAAAAAGTAAATATCAAGAAAATGCAAGTAAAAAATATGGTATAAAAATCAGCCAGTAGTCAAAAACTTTAATAAAGCACCTAAAAATGACCAAAATGCACTTAAAAATACAAGAACATAAAAGTTAGCATTTCCTGAAGCATCATTTTCTAATGCTAGAGATCTCAAATTATTAAAAACTGTAAGAATGATCTATTGAGTTACAATTTTTACCAAAGGTTTTTTCTCTGATCCTTTTTATTTCATTTGGTTGTATGAGTATGTGATCCTGGAAACGTACTCAATAAACATTTAAAATAATGAACAAATACACAGGATTGTAAAAATGACTTGCTGTGCCTATGTTCTGTCAATTGTAACCTCTTTTAACATCTTCAGGCCTCGAAACCTTCGAAGCTATTAAAACAATTAACCTGACCGTTCTTTAGACAGCTAATATATGGAACTAATAAACAGATGGCTGCAAAGCCACCACAAAGATGACAAGAAAGAAGACAAAGACGACGCTTCAGGAAAAACAATGCTGGCGTTTTCCAGAAGCATTTTCTACTTCAAATGCTATCCTAATGTGACCACACATAATATATATATGAATGTTTACATACTGTATATTTACTGTATATAGATAGATAGACGTATCACTGCATACCCCTAAAATAATTATTTACGTAGGTACACCTCAAAACATTCCTAGTAGTCGGCCTTTTCTTACTTTTGACCCTGCAATACCTCTTACTACTGCTCTTATTCATTCTCATCTCTACTATTGTAACTCTCTACTAATCGGTCTTCCTCTTACCAAACTCTCTCCTCTCCATTTTGTCTTGAATGCTGCAACCAGGATCATATTCCTCAACAACCGTTACACCGATGCCTTTACCTTGTGCCTGTCATTATACTGGTTACCAATCCACTCCAGAGTTCAATATAAACTTATCACTCTCACCCACAAAGTGTTCCATGGTTCAGCACCACACTACATCTCCTTCATCTCAGTCTACCACCCTTCCCGCACCTTCTGTTCTGCTAGTGACATAAGATTAACATCCTCAATAATCATAACCTTCCCCAAGACTTCTCACGTGCTGCGCCAATTTTTTGGAATGTACTACCCAGGAAAATTTAATTAATCCCCAATACCCACAGTTTTAAGCGTGCCCTAAAAACACATTTCTTCCGTCTGACCTACTGCCTCAATATACTTATCTAACTATCCCTGTGTTGCCCATTGAAAATTTTCTTTATAACCAGGACCCTTGTATCTTGTTCACACACGCTTTATGCATTTAATAGCCCTCTGTGTCTGTACTGTACACACACTGGTTAGTTATTGGTTCATGCAGCATTACATGAACACTCGATTTACTACATTATGTCTGGTCAGAACAATGAAAGCAATTGTTACCATCCACCTTTTGTGTCTCTACTATTTCTTCATAGATTGTAAGCTTGCAAGCAGGGCCCTCACTCCTCTTGGTATCTGTTGTTTATGTGATTATTGATAATATGTAATGTCTTTTATTGCCTGTACAAGTCCCCTCTAAAATGTAAAGTGTTGCGGAATATGTTGGCATTATAGAAATAAAATTATTATTATTATTATTATTATTATTATTATTATTATGTTTTTTTACACATTTGGTAGATGTATGTACAGACGTGCAGAATTTTTTGCAATATATACCGCATATATGATTGCACATGACATTTATAAATTCACACAGAGAAAAAAATAAAAAAACACACTGTAAGCAGTTGGTTAACCCCTTAAGAACCAAGCCACTTTGTAGGTTAATGACCAGGCCTTAATTTTGAAATCTGACCACTGTCACTTTATGTGGTTATAACTCTGGAATGCTTCCATGTATCCCACTGATTCCAAGACTGTTTTTTCGTGACATATTGTACTTTATGATAGTAGGAAATTTCTTCAAAATTTTTTGTGCTTATTTGTGAAAAAAGCATAAATTTGGCAAGCATTTTGAAAATTTCACAATTTTCAAACTTTTAATTTTTATGCCCCTAAATCAGAGAGTTATATCTCACAAAATAGTTAATAAATAATATTTCCCACATGCCTACTTTACATCAGCACAATATTTGAAACATAATTTATTTTGTTAGGAAGTTGTAAGGGTTAAAATTGACCAGCGATTTCTCATTTTTTCAGCAAAATTTACAAAACCATTTTTTTAGGAACCCCATCACATTTAAAGTCACTTTGAGGGGTGTACCAGACAGAAAATGCCCAAATGTGACATGATTCTAAAAACTGCACCCCTCAAGGTGCTCAAAACCGCAATCAAAAAGTTTATTATCAGGTGCTTTACAAGAATTGAAGCAATGTGGAAGGAAAAAATTACCATTTAACTTTTTTTCACAAAAAATTTTATTTTGGAAACAATTTTTTTATTTTGTCAAGGGTATCAGGAGAAAATGAACCACAATATTTGTTGTGCAATTTCTCCTGAGTACAACTATACCCCATGTGTGGAGAATGACCAATCTATAGGTGCACAGGAGGGCTTGGAAGGGAAGGAGCACCATTTGAGGTATTGAAAGTAAAATTGGTTGGAATCGAGAGCAGATACCATGCCACATTTGGAGAGCCCCTGATGTACCTAAAACTGAAATCCCCCTAAAGTGACCCCATTTTGGAAACTAGAACACCCAAACAACTTATCTAGATGTGTGGTGAGCACTTTGAACCCCCAAGTGCTTCACAGAAGTTAATAATGTAGAGTCGTAAAAATAAAAAATATTTTTTCCACAAACAAGATCTTTTTGCCCGCCCATTTTTTTATTTTCCCAAGGGTAACAGAAAAAAATTGGACCAAAAAAGTGGTTATGCAATTTGTCCTGAGTATGCTGATACCCCATATGTGGGAGTAAACCACTGTTTGGGCGCATGGCAGAGCTTGGAAGGGAAGGAGCGCCGTTTGACTTTTTAAACGTAAAATTGGCTGGAATTGAGATTGGATGCCATTTTGCATTTGGAGAGTCCCTGATGTACCTAAACAGTAGAACTCCCCCCATACGTGACCCAATTTTGGAAACTAGACCCCCCCAATGAACTTATCTAGATGAGCTGTGATGAGCACTTTGAACCCCCAAATGCTTCACAAAAATTTATAACGTCGAGCCGTGAAAACAAATGATATTTTTACCACAAAAAAGATTTTTTTTGCCCTCAATCATCAGCCCGGAAGCTAAGCATGGAACTTACTTGGATGCTCCAACATGACAGCGATCCAAAACTCTAGGCCAAGTCGACCTTTCATTGGCTACAGCAGAACATAGTAAAGGTTCTGGAATGGCCATATCAGTCTCCTGACCTCAATATCATTGAACCACTCTGGGGAGATCTCAAGCACGCAGTTAATGCTAGACAGTCTAGGAATTTACAGGAACTGGTGGCTTTTTGCCAAGAAGAGCGGGCACCTTTACCATCTGAGAAAATAAAGAACCTCATCCACAACTTCCACAAAAGGCTTCAAGCTGTCAGTGATGTTAGAGGGAGCAATTCATGGTATTAAGAAATGGGGTATCTGAACTTTTTCTTTGTAATATATTTCTTTATTGAAGAATGAACAGAATGAATAATACAGCTGTGAATGACTTTATGAATGAGCAGTTAGATGGTTAGCAAGCTGTAAGACATAGAACATTGAACATGTGGACATCACGCGAATAACAAGCGATGTCAGAACTGCAGAAATATTGTTAACCAAACAACAAAACTACGCATTGGAACAACAATGAAAGATATCTAGGTAAATTCAATACCATACTGCTTAGGCCGTCGAAAGGCCATAGCCTCGGTTGAGTAGTTCAAGGTGCAAATCGGAAGGGATATAAATGAACCCCATAGTCAAATATGCTAATGGTCAATGGTCAAGAAGCAAGGACCCGTAAGCCACCACAAAATTGGAGGGAAGGTAGAGAAGACAAATCAGTGTTGGGGACTCAAGTATATTTTTTCCTCCATGTAGCCCAATTTTCAAGAAATAGAGGATGTGAGTGGGCTTCCCAACTTGAGAGTTCCTCTACTCTATAAATAAGTTTAATTTTTTCAATCCATTCAGAGATGGATGGTGGAAGCGGACCATCCAATGGGTAGATATTAAATGTTTAGCAGCACTCAGCATCAAGGCCAGAGGGCCGTGTCTCGTAAAATAATAGTCAGGAGCAGGGCAGAAGAGTAATACTTTTTTAGGGGCCAGATTCCTAGCCATCAGCTCCAGATCTATTAAAGTTTTGTTAACCCCTGCCCAAAAATCTTTCAGAAGAGGGCAGGTCCAGAATATATGTGACATATTTCCCACTCCCGATTTGCATCTCCAACACAATTTTGACTCTACTAATCCGAGATGGTGAAGGAACTCCGGTGTTCTGTACCATCTCGTAAGAATTTTATATGTATTTTCTTGTAATAAGGTGCATCTAGAAAAGCCCTTCGAGTTTGTTAGAATTTTGTGAGTATCTAAATAATTTAGTGATATACTCAATTCTTTTTCCCATGAGAGCAAGAAAACCGGTTTCACCATGCTGGAGGGGAAAATTATGTTTTGGTAGATTCTGGAAAGTAGATTAGGAGTAGGTGTAGGGAGCTTAGCCAATAATTCGATCCATGACCATATTCTTGTCCCTGTAAACTTAATATTAAATTGTTTCAGGATTTCAATAACATGTGCATTTTGTATAAAGTTTTCTGGGTGAATAAGGGTTTCTGTAGGCCAAATTTCTGACATAGAGATGCTACCAAAGTTTAGTTGGGAGATTGCATGGTACGGCAAGTGATGCCATATATTAAAGACATCAGTAAAGTTAGGATTAAGGAGATGGGGAATGATACTAGTAGGCCTTATCGCAGAAGGTTTATCTGTGGTAGAAAGATTTTTGCTAATCTCTTTTTTAATTTTTAGAGTAGTTAGCGTAATTGGATCCAGTTTCAAGTGAACGGGGGGTACTAAGTCGTTCCAGATATATTGGAGCATATTTCTCTCAAGGAGGAGAAGTTCGAAGTTGGCATGGGAAGGGGATTGTAGATTTAAAGCAAGCTTTAACCATCTAGCCATGTGGATGGCCTTATGGTAGGCCTCAAAATCCGGAAAGTTTAAACCCCCCGAATGTTTCGGTAGAGATAATAGCCTATGAGCCTATAGTCTAGGTTTTTTGAATCTCCAGACATACTGCGAGATGAGTCTCTTGATAATTGTGAAGAAAACTTTAGGAAGCGCAATAGGCACCATGGTCATAGTATACAATACTTTAGGGGAAATATAAGTTTTGACGACATTCACTCTTCTCATCCAGGAAAGATAAGGGTGATCATAGGACTTTAACTGCCTCTCAATTATTTTAATTAGATTGACAACATTTTCCCTGTAAAGATCTGAAGGGTTTTTGGTAAGAAAGATCCCTAAATATTTTATACGATTCATGGGCCATTTGAAAGGGGTGGTCTCTTTTAAGAAAGCTATTTCATTAGCTGGGGCTAATATGTTCAGAGATTCTGATTTGTCCCAATTGATTTTAAAGTCTGATAACTCACTAAATTTGTTTAACAATGCAATGAGATTATGTGTTGCTGCCTTGGGTTCAGTAAGGAGGATCAGCAAATCATCTGCAAATGTTGCGCATTTTTGCTCGGAATGCTTGATTTTTAATCCCTTGATATCTGGGTTTTGCCGGATAGCCTGGATTAAAGTTTCTATTAGTAAAATGAAAAGGGTGGGAGAGGGGGCAGCCTTGCCGCGAACCATTTTGAATATCAAAAGATTGAGAGTAAATTCCGTTGAGTTTTATCTTTGCGGAGGGGTCAGAGTATAAAGAGAATATTGCTCTAACTAAATTGTTGGGGAACTTAAATTTTTCAAGCGTCTTTTCCATGTAGTGCCAGTTAACGCGATGGAATGCCTTTTCGGTGTCAGTTGAAAGAAGGGCCAATGAAGTTTTGGTCTTTAGGGCATAGTTAATAGAATGAAAAACCCTAGCTGTGTTATCTTTTCCCTCCCTCCCTTTAACAAAACCCGCCTGGTCGGGATGAGTTAGATCAGGCAGAAAGCGGCTCATTCTAGTAGCTAGGATTTTTGCCCAGAGCTTGACATCCGTGTTTATTAGGGATATGGGGCAGTAACAACCACACAGCTCAGGGTCCTTACCCTCTTTTGGTATGATGGTAATGAAAGCTTCCAACGTTTGTTTGGGTAGTGGAGTACCATTTAATAGTTCATTAAATAAATTAGCTAAGTGTGGGGATAAAAGCTCCGAGAACTTTTTGTAATATATAATCGGAATTCCATCAGGCCCTGGAGATTTGCCATTAGGAATCGATTTAATGGTGTCAAGGATCTCTTGTGACGTGATTGGGGCTAGTAGCGATTCCTTGTGTATAGGTTTAAGTTTTGGTAGATTAAGTGAGGAAAGGAAAGCTAAAATTTTATTTTCTGCCACCAAAGGGTCCAGCATAGAAGGAGGTCTTGGCAAATTGTAGAGGTTTTCATAAAACTATTGGAAAGCTTGTGCTATGTCTGTAGTATTAGGGACTGTTTGAGAGATTCCAGTTTTGATTTTCCATGTAAATATTTGGTCTATATGTTTTTTTAAAAGGGAGGAAGTGAGCTTGCTACCTTTGTTGCCATGGATATAAAATTTCTGCTTGCAGCTCAAGTAGGTGTTGGCAGTACGAATGTTTAGAACGTCTTTTAGTTTGTTCCTTAAGTCTTACAAAGAATCTTGGACCTGGGCCGCGAGGGATTTCTTATATATAGTTTCAAGAGTATTTATTTGATGGATCAGGGATAATATTTCTTTGTCTCTACTTCTTTTTATGTAAGAACCAAGAGCAATGAACTCTCCCCTAACCATCGCCTTGTGAGCTTCCCAAAGCATGGGCTGCGGTGTATCCGGGTGTATGTTTTTTTTTAAAAATAAGTCAAGTGTTTTTTTTATTCTTTCAAGGTTTTTATCATTATCTAGGAGGGTCTCATTCAGTCTCAATGCCCCCATGGGTTTGGGAAGTGAGGTGATGGTAATGTCTAAATATATTGGAGCGTGGTCAGAAATGGTAATGGGGCCCATGTGGGTTTTATTTACCAAGAGGAGTGTGTGATGTTGGATAAATAGGTAGTCCAATCTTTGGTACAAATTGTGAGGAGGGGAGAAAAAGGTGTAGTCCTTTGTCTCTGGGTAATTGGTTCTCCAGGGGTCTATGAGGTTTAGGGAGTTTAAAGAGGTAATTATCTTTCTGATCGCTCTTTGAGAAACATTTTTAGAGCTCAATGATGAGTCTAGAAAGGGATTTAAGGCGATGTTCAGATCTCCCCCCTCACAAGGATTCCTTCTTTAAATAATGCCAAAATATCCAAAGTTTTAGACAGTCAAAGATCTTGGTGTTTGTTGGGGGCATAAAGGTTGCAAAGGGTCACCATTGTGTTAGCCAATAAGCCTTTAACCATTATGTACCTGCCTTCTGGATCTGAGAGCGAGTCATTCCATTGGAAAGGAAGGTTCTTGGATAGGGCAATACTAACCCCCTTAGAAGCAGAAGAGCTATTGCTGTTAAACCATGTCGGGAAGGGAGAACGAGAAGTGTCTGGGGAGCGACCTATTTTAAAGTGGGTCTCCTGAAGGAAGGCAATTTTTGTGTTATTTTTCTTAAGTAACGAAATAATTTGGCTTCTCTTGCATGGGGAATTTATGCCCTTCACATTGAAAGAGGCTATTGTCAGCCCACCTGAAGTATAATGATTAGCCATAGGGTGACCGTAAGCATGAAAATGGGGGTAGACGGCTTAGAGTGCACCAATGTAGGAACATCAAAAGACAATACGAACAACAAATGAACAACATGTAAACTGTTATCAACAAAATGAATCCTATCTGCAGCAAGGGGGGGAACCCAGCTTCAAATCGAATGCAGATAAGACAGTCCATCAGGAAATAGAAATAGTGTCCAGTGGTGATTACCTAAATAACAAAAGAGTTAAGGGCAAAAACTACTTAACGGTGAGAGATTCGTAGCAAACCTAAGGAAAGAAAAGGTTAGTAGAAGGAGAGGGCCCGCTTGACCAAGAAAGAAAAGCAATGCTACTTAAGACCAGAGCGGGGGAATGAGCCTGTCGACCTCGTCTAGATACTGGGGCTCAGGGCTCCAGAGGCATCAAAGAAAACAAAACATCGATCTGGAGGACGTCTCTGTCCTTGTTTGTTGGTTTTGGGAGAGCCCAGTTTCTTCTGCGTGGACCACGTCCCTGCCCTCTGTAGCTGTGGGAAAGTATAATTCGCCTCCAGCGGCGTCCAGGAAGGGACCTCCACTGGAGAGATCAGCAGCAGGTCCCAGGCCTTATGAAGATCTTCGGGTGAACGGATTGCTATCTGTCTCCCACCTTTTATAATTGCAATTCCAAATGGGAACAACCATCTGCAGGGGAGCTTATGCAATCTCAAAGTGTCTAGAAGAGGTTTCATCAGCCTTCTTTTAGCCATTGTCGAAGGGGCTATATCTTGAAATATCTGGAAAGGGGAATTGTCATACATTAGAGGGGCCATCTCTCTAGCCTTAGTCAGTATAGCATTTGTGTCTACGAAGCTGAGAAGCCCCAGATAATGTCCCTTGGTGGATCTTGAGGTTTTGGTTTTGGTTTTAGTGCTCTGTGTACTCTTTCTATGACTATCTTGTCCCCCCTGTCCTGGCCTACCAGAGACATAAAGATTTCCTTTGTGACTTTTTCAAGAGCTTCTTTGGCAAAACTCTCAGAGATTCCTTTTATTCTCAGATTCTTCCTTCTGCTTCTGTTTTCCTGGTCTTCAATTGCCAGAAGGGTAGTGTTCAATTGCTTTTGGTGGTAGGAGACTTGCTCACGCAATGTTTCCGAGAACTCTATCAGCTCAGTTTGGGAGATTCAAGCATCTCCACTCTTCCCCCTATATGTTTTAGATCGGATCTGATTCCAGATATCTCATGCAGCAGCAGCCTCATAGCCTGGGTCAATGATTTCTTTAGGAAGGATCTGGAGATAGGGGCGCTGTCTGAAGGTCGAGACTCGCAACCAGAGCTATCTTCATCTGAGTCTGAGGACTCGGGGCATGGCTGCTCCATCTCTTGGTTAAAAGTTTTTTTCAGTTTTGATTGTGGAATAGAAGATTTTTTCTTTAAGTATTTATCAAGCTCCCCTTGTGCATTGGCTTTGCCACTATCAGGAAGTGCTTTAACACGCTCCTTATTTGTTTTAACCATGGCTGATTATGAGCGTGAGATACATAAAATCACCACTGGAACATGGAAAAAGTTTACTGAAACATTTTCGGTTTTGGTATGATCATTTTTGTTAAGGAGGCGGTTAATTCATTCCTTTTTATTGAGTAGTGCTGGCAAGAGAGAGGCCAGTGGCAATGGAGGAGCAGCCAAAAAATAAAAGGAAAAAGGTAAAAGGGAGAACTAGAAAAATAAAATGCAGGTGCGTTGTTTCGTCACTAGATGGAGTAGTCTCGCTGTATATCAGCCTTGAATTGCACATGGCAAAAAGAAAATGGCATCTATGCAGTTTAAACAATTAGAGATAAGAGCGCCAGCACAGTCTTAATAGCCGGAAGGAACTATCACCCCCACCTGGGTGTCAATTGTATGAATAGCGGCTGAATAAAAATATTTGTGGGAGTTTAAAATGGGTCCCAGTGTTGGAAAACAGATTCATGTGTGGCAATGAGAGTTGACCCTGGGGTTAATTATGTGGGGGTCTCCAAACTCTCTTCCCCCGTTCACTATGCCTGGGCCAGGCACTCTCGATTTCTTATTTACAGTAAGTAGATAGAGGGGGGGACAGCGGCGGTCACCCCAGATAAGGGCAGAGGACTCACCGCACTGGTAAATGAGAGGGTATGTCCCATCAGTCCTCCAGGTCACCAGCGACCACTCCAGCTGTCGCAGACCGCTTCGGCGTCGGGCTGTGTTTTCCCCCTCTCCTGGGACTCCAGAAGGCTGCCCACAGATCTCTTCAAGCTGCCTTGCCCAGCGCAGGGACCGCCAAGGACGCTCAGACACACCAGGCCCTCCCGCTGTCAGATGGATCTTGTCGCGGCGGTCTCCTTTACCTCTGATTCTAGGGAGTTCCCGCCGGCCACAGACTCTGCCGGTTCCACCGCTCCTCTGTATCTTTGCACCAGAGGGGAAAGTCCCTCCTGCTCGCTGCCTCCCATCCAGACAGGCCTCAGCAAGCGCGTCTGCTCTGCGGCCTGCACTGCTTTTCCTTCCGCCCTAGGCCTCACTCGCTGCAGCCCTCCAGGTAACAGAGAGAGAGAGCCCCTCTGGGTCCCACTACAGTGTGAGCGTCTCTTAGAGTTCCTCCAGATGCAATTGAGATGTTTGCAGGGTTAATTCACTGCTAAATTAGCTGATTTTTATGGCCAAGGTCCCGGAGCTCAGCCACCATACGTCCTCTTCCTGTCGTGCCAAGGCCACGCCCCCCGGGGTATGTGAACTTTTGAGCAGGGTCATTTGGATGTTTTGGGTTGTCATTATGATTTAAAAAGAGAAAACACAGCAGCTTTAATATAAATGGCTTCACCCAACCACTAACCATGAGTGGAGAAAAAGTTTTGGTGTTATCGTTCATATTCTCTAAAAAAAAGGCCAAGAAAGCAAAAATTTTCCTGGGGTATATAAACTTTTGAGCACAACTGTATGTATATTTTTTATATAGGGACAACTTGAGCCTTTTTTATTAGTATTATAAGTATTATAATGTTGATACTGGTTTTCTCTGCATGTGAGGTTTTGGGTTGTTTCTGTGCTGTTAGAGGTTTACAGAAATTACTAGCTCTGCCATCTTATTTTCTCTTTCAATAATTTTGCTTGTAAGTTTTCAAATATTATTTAATAAATATTTACATTTTCTATGATTGAAATAGTCCCCACCTCCCTTTTTTCTTTGTAGGCTCACAGCTACTATATAATAATAATAATAATAATAATAATTGTAATGTCACGAGGGTGTCACATCCCCCTGGAAGACCTCGAGTTAGATGGTCATGTCGGGTAATGAATCACAGGTCTTCTTTAGATATGGTGTGATTTGTGTCCCATATTAAATGGATTTAGCTACTTCTGGTGCTGAATAGGTAAACGACCCTTTGTATGCTAGTCAGAAACATGCAGCTTCAGTTCAGCTGCTTTTGATCTGGTCATTACCTCTTCCTATATAAACTGGTGAGACCTTCTTGTCCCTCCCAGTGAAAGATTCGTCTTTCTGTCCTGTGTGCTAATGCTAAGTATTTGGAGTAGAGTTGCTGTAGAATTATTCTGTGGTTTGTGGTAGTACATGTGTGTAAATCTCCTGGTAGCTGTTCCCATTTAGTTTATTCCTCCCAGTCCCTATCCTCCCTATTGTTGGTTAGTGCTTTTGTATGATGCAAGTTTTCAGTTATCCCTGTTTTTTCATTTGTGTCTTCTTTACATTACATTTCTGTCTCATGCCTCATGGGGTTGGAGACAAGACAGACCAGGGTTTCACAGGGGCATAGTAAGGTTGGAGACTCTGGCCTCTCTACCTTCAACAATACCCCTGGGACCGGGATAGTTAGAGTTTCAATTCCAGGGACAGTTTGAGGCCCTCCTTCCTCATCGTAGACCGTCAGAGCATCTCATTTGCATCAGCCCCACATTTTGTAACTTGGTATGGATCCGGTTGCAATCCTTGCCAAACATTTCCAGGGTCTGTCGCTTGAATTGTCAGACCTGCAATCTAGGGTCTCATAGCAGCACATTTGCTGTGTTCCATGAAGCCTGCAAGCTTTATTTTAGGCTTCTACCTCATTCCTCTAGGAGTGAGGAGCAATGGGTTGGAATTTTTATTTCTCTCCTTCAAGGAGATCCTCAATCCTGGGTCTTTTAACATCTGTCAGACTCACTGTCTCTTCGGTCAGTTGAATGATGATTCAGACCGTGTCTTCCTTGCTGAGTGTAAGGTACGTAAGCTCCAGCAAGGTGACCGACCGGCAGAGGAGTTCCACTCAGAGTTCCATAGACGGGCCACTGACAACTGGTGGATAGTGTTGAGCGATACCCAAAAATATCGTATCGGATGGTATCACCCGATACGAAAAAAATATCGGGTATCGCCGATTCTGATACCGGAAATCCCATTCAAGTCAATGGGACTTCCGGTATCGGAATTTAAAAAATCCCTTTATTTCCTTGTTGGCTAATTCTACGTAATTGAAAACAAATAAGAGTCATGTAGAATGTATTGTGGGAGGTGGAGGAGACATTAAAGGCATAGTGGTTTATTCAAACTACATGGCATAGCATTAATTCCATTTTTTTTTTCAAGACGTTCGGAGTTAAAAAGATATTAACTATGTTAACTTTTTTATATTTTGTCAGATATGTATGTTTCACAACTTCCATGCTCTTCACCTTCTTTTGTACTTCTCCCACACTTTCTCCTTCATGATCCGCAGCAGTAGCATTTTTTTCATCAACTTTTTCTTCACCTTATTCATCTTCTTCACCTTCTTCCCATTAATTTTTTTTTTCCATTCTTCATATTCTTCTTATTCAGCTATTATTAATTTTCATATGCTATTTCTTCATCTACTTCCCATTTTCTTATGGTGACAGGCATTCCTGTAGTACTTATCTATAAAAGTTATAAGATTACACCTTACGTTCTGCCTGTCACAAAAGATTTACAACAGGATTTGTCCTCGTTCAGTTTGGCCTGCAGCAGCAGGCATTTTCCAGGGGCACCACGAGGAGGAACGGACTCACCCCCATTTACTGCTTAGTCTTCTTCTGCTTATAATTTTGATTTCTTCTATGCTGATTTTTAGTCTTATGCTTAATGTTCTTCTGCTTTCTGTTTTTCTGCTTTTGCTTCTTCTGCTTCTTGTTCTTCTGTCTTTTGTTCTGTATCTTGGTGGTTGTCTTCATGTTCTTTGTCCACTTGGTCTTATTATTTAGGGTCATATTTCTGGTCTTCTTTGGTGTGGTCTTCAGGGTCTTCGTCATCAGGGTCGTCGTCATGGAGATCAATAAGGATTACCAAAGACAATTTCAAAAAGCTTGATCTTGGAAATGTAGCAGAAGGTACAAGAAGGCTGAGAAACTGGCGAGAACCAGCTGACAGTACTGGAACCCCTAGTGGCAGCAGAAGGAACAATAGCCAATGGCACTACTGAGGAACAGCTGACGGTGCTGGACCCCGGTTACTATGCAGGAGGTACCTGTGCTAGAAGCCACTACTAAGGACCAGCTGATGTTGCTGGACCTCGGATACCGAGATGGAGGCACCTAGGCCAAAGGCTCTGGCGAGAACCAGCAGACAGTGCTGGAACCCGGATGGGTAGCAGAAGGAGCAAGAGCCAATGGCACTACTGAGGACCAACTGACGGTGATGGACCACGGTTACTAAGCAGAAGGTACCTGTGCTAAAAAGCACTACCAAGGACCTGCTGACGATGCTGGACTTCGGATACCGAGATGGAGGCACCTAGGCCAAAGGCTCTGGCGAGAACCAGCTGACAGTGCTGGCACCCGGATGGGTAGCAGAAGGAACAAGAGCCAATGGCACTACCGAGGACCAACTGACGGTGCTGGACCACGGTTACTAAGCAGAAGGTACCTGTGCTAAAAAGCACTACCAAGGACCAACTGACGGTGCTGGACCTCGGATACCGAGATGGAGGCACCTAGGCCAAAGGCTCTGGCGAGAACCAGCTGACAGTGCTGGAACCCGGGTGGGTAGCAGAAGGTACCCATCCAAAGCAAAGTAGCCAGGCCGCAAGCCGGCCGCAGTTACCGAAACCCACAGTCCTACAGGGGGTCCATGTCCCATTGGCTCTACGGATCCAGCCTTCAGTGCCAGTTCCCGCAGCCCACATAGGAGTCACCTAAACTGCAAGCACCGTAGAGTCGGCTAACCCGGCCGCAAGACGACAGGACAACGGATTGGTGGCATAGTGACCTTGACACTACCCGGAAACAGCTGGCGTGCTGGAACCAGGCTGGGCAACAGGGAGTACCCGCGCCAAAGACACTGCCGAGAACCAGCTGATGGTGCTGGAACCCAGATGAGTAGCAAAAGCTACAAGAGCCAATGGCACTACCGAGGAACAGCTGACGTTGCTGGACCACGGTTACTAGGCAGGAGGTACCTGTGCTAGAAAGCACTACCAAGGACCAGCTGACGGTGCTGGACCTTCAGATACCAAGATGGAGGCACCTAGGCCAAAGGCTCTGGTGAGAACCAGCTGACAGTGCTGGCACCCGGATGGATAGCAGAAGGAACAAGAGCCAATGGCACTATCGAGGACCAACTGACGGTGCTGGACCACGGTTACTAAGCAGAAGGTACCTGTGCTAAAAAGCACTACCAAGGACCAGCTGACGGTGCTGGACATCGGATACCGAGATGGAAGCACCTAGGCCAAAGGCTTTGGCGAGAACCAGCTGACAGTGATGGAACCCGGGTGAGTAGCAAAAGGTACCCATCCAAAGCAAAGTAGCCAGGCCGCAAGCCAGCCGCAGTTACCGAAACCCACAGTCCTACAAGGGGTCCATGTCCCATTGGCACTACGGATCCAGCCTTCAGTGCCAGTGTCACGCTCGCACCTTGGCTGAATGGCGCGAGCCGGGGGGTTGTGGCCCCACTGTGCCACAAACCTGACTACCCTGGAAGGGGCGTAACTACGGCAGCTTCCTTGGTCTTCACTGGAGCCTCTGATGGTGAGGTCAGGCTTGTGTGGCAGGTAGCTGCCGGGTGCCACTCCAGGGTGGTGTCTGGCTGTGGCTGCTGATCCCACTCGGGAACAGGACACCTTGACAGAGGCTATAGACAGGCAGGCAGGTGGACACGACAGGCACGGCTGAGACACAGGGCAGGCGGGCATGGCTTGGAGACACCGGACAGGCGGGCACGGCTTGGAGACACCGGAAAGGCGGGCACGGCTTGGAGACACAGGACAGATTGGCGTGGTATGAAAAGGAGCAGGTAGGGACCGGTTCACACAGCAGGTGTAGGCAGGAGGGAGTGGTGTATGCTGGAACAGGATCTGGACCTGTTCACACAGAAAGTGTAGGCAGGAGGGAGTGGTGTATGCTGGAACAGGATCTGGACCTGTTCACACAGGAGGTACAGGTATGGATCTAGGCAGGAAGGAATGGAATATGAAGGAACAGGTTTGGGCCTGTTCACACAGGAGGTGTAGGCAGGAGGGAGTGGTGTATGCTGGAACAGGATCTGGACCTGTTCACACAGGAGGTACAGGTATGGATATAGGCAGGAAGGAATGGAGTATGAAGGAACAGGTTTGGGCCTGTTCACACAGGAGGTGCAGGTAGACAGAGCCGCAGGAGTGCGGAGCAGACAGAGCCGCAGGAGTGCGGAGCAGGCAGAGCCGCAGGAGTGCGGAGCAGGCAGAGCCGCAGGAGTGCGGAGCAGGCAGAGCAGCTAGGGAGCTGTGCAGACAGAGCGGCTAGGGAGCCGTGCAGACAGAGCTGTGAGCGTGCAGATGCACAGATAAAGAGGACACAAGGAAAGACACGGCAGGGAAGGAACCACAAACAAGGAGACTGACAGACAGAGGTAAGACTGAGTTCAGACAGAGGCACAGGGACAAAGACACAAGGACCAGGATATTCTGCCTCCTGGCAGGCAGACAGAGTACGGACAAGGTACAGGGAACAAGACTCAAGGGCCAGGATATTCAGTCTCCTGGCAGGCAGACAGGGTACAAAGCAAGACTAGAGTAATCCTCCAGAGAAGGAGACACACAGAACAGGGCCTGGCTTCCTCAGCAGCGAGATACTAACTGAGTATAGATATTGCTCAGGCAATGTTTCAGTGGGAGTGGCGAAACTAAATAGTCAAGGGCTCCAGGTGGTTGGTCAGGGACAGATTACCCAGGTGCACCCAGACTGCATAAGAACCAGAGAGTTCAGGCGCCGCCCCCCTATACACACAGTCAGGAAACATGGAGAGCAAGCAGGAAAACAAGAGGCATAGCACATGGAGCTCAGGGCTGGCAACAGACAGATTTCACAGCATGGTTTGAAGGAGAAAGTAAGTTGGTGCGCGGGGGATTGGAGGCCATGCAGTGATGCCAGCAGGGTTGTTACAGCCAGTTCCCGCAGCCCACATAGGAGTCACCTAAACTGCAGGCACCGTAGAGTCAGCTAACCCGGCCGCAAGACGACAGGACAACGGATTGGTGGCATAGTGACCTTGACACTACCCGGAAACAGCTGGCGTGCTGGAACCAGGCTAGGCAACAGGGAGTACCCGTGCCAAAGACACTGCCGAGCACCAACTGGCGTTGTTGGAACCCAGAGACAATCATGGTGAAGGCCGAGGCCTACTTGGTGGTAGTTTTAGATTGCTTGTAGGCTACAACAGACTGTCAACGTGCTCCAATTAGGCATCTGTCTCCACTCTGTTTCCAGGATTTCACGTGACCACCAACACCGCCAGTTTATGCGTACAGCAGCCGTCTGCCCAATCCACACGTGTTCCGGTGTTACTGGGGTTCTGTAATGTCAGCAGATCCCCTGATGTGTGTCTGCCAATGTCTCCTGCTCTGTCCACATTCCCACCACTTGCAGTGGGAAGGTGGACAGCGCAGGAGACAGTGCCGGACACACATTGGGGGATCTGTTCATGCAACAGAACACCAGGAACACAGGAACAAGTGTGGAATGCGTGGACGGCAACTGTGAGCAGGAACTGGCGGTGTTGGAGGTCAGGGGAAATACTAGAGACAGAGTGGAGACAGGCCAAATCAGAGAATGTTTAAATCTGAAGTAGTTACAATTTGGAGGCAACAGCAGTTTGCCCTCCACACAGCAGGGGATCAGCTGACGTTACTGAACCCCACTTACACATGAGCGAGTGTTTTGTCTGTGCGGACAGCACTTCAGAGCACCAACTGGCGGTGTCGGAGCCCAGGTAAAATCAGGTAGTAGGCTGAGGCCTACTTGGTGGCAGTTTTCGATTGTTTCTAAACTACTACTAACTGTCAACGTACTCCAATTAGGCCTCTGTCTTCACTCTGTTTTGAGTATTTCCTCTAGCTTCCAACCTCGCCAGTTGCTGCTCTGAAATGCCGTCTGCACAACCCACACTTGTTCCTGTGTTACTGGGGTTCTGTAACAGCAGCTTCTCCCTAGAGGTGAGTCAGGCAATGTCTCCTGCTCTGTCCACTTTTCCACTATAAGTAGTGGGAATGTAGACAAAGCAGGAGACATTGCCGGACTCACCTCTGGAGATGAGCAGATGTTACAGGACCCAGGTAACACAGGAACAAGTGTTGATTGTGCAGACGGCACTTGAGAGCAGAAACAGGCGGTGTTGTAGGCCGGAGGAAATACTCAAAACAGAGTGGAGACAGAGGGCAAATCAGAGAACATATTAAATCAGAGGTAGTCAGAAGTTGTAGGCAGCAGGAGAGTTTGCTGTACACACAGCAGGGGATCAGCTGACGTTACCGAACCCCACTTACACATGAGCAAGTGTTTTGTCTGTGTGGACAGCACTTCTGAGCAACAACGGGCGTTGCTGTAGCCCAGGAAATAAAGTTCAGGTCATAGAAACATGAACACAACAGGAGACCTGGATCCTGTTGCCAGCCAATTATTTATTCTGGAAGAGGACTGGCAAATTCAGGTGAGATCCAGGCCTTGTTCATTTTCAGAAAAGTAAGCCGGTCAACATTATCGGCGGATAGTCGCGTGCGACGGTCTGTTACCACGCCACCTGCAGCACTAAAGACACATTCCAATAATACACTGGCAGCAGGGCAAGCCAGCACCTCCAATGCATACTGGCTAAGCTCTGGCCATGTATCCAGCTTAGAGACCCAATATTTGAACGGGGAAGAGCCGTCTGGGAGTACACTAACAGGGCAAGACAAGTAGTCTGTCACCATCTGACGGAAACGTTGCCTCCTGCTGACTGGAGACGTCTGTGATGGTGTAGCCATTTGTGGCGGTCCCACAAAACTTTTCCACATTTGGGCCATACTGGCCTTGCCTTGTCCTGCGGCACTGCCTCTGCTACCTCTTTGTGTAGAGCTTCCTCCACTGCCTCTACCCACATGGCTGCTTTGAAAAGCACTACCAGCAACACTTGCGGGGGGAATGGAGAACATGATGGCCTGCACAAGTGTTTCTTGGTACTCCCGCATTTTACGCTCCCGGTTCAACTGTGGTATGAGGCTTTGTAAGGCTGTGTGCACACGCTGCGGATTATGTGCGGATTCATCCGCGCGGATTTTGTAAAATCCGCAGGTGAAACCGCAGGTCAAAAGACCTGCGGTTTTACCTGCGGATTGTTCTGCGGTTTTGCCCTGCAGTTTTTCATCTCCTCAATGGGGGAGATGGCAAACCGCAGGAGAATCCGCAGAAAGAATTGACATGTCAATTCTTTCTGCGGATTGAAAACCGCAGATAATCCGCGCGGAAAATTCTGCACCGTCTGCACTGCGGTTTTTGATTCCCATAGGGAATCATGGTACTGTACACCGCAGCAGAAACTGCTGCGGGTCCGCAGCGGCCAAAACCGCTGCGGAACCGCAGCAAAATCCGCAGCGTGTGCACACAGCCTAAGTTGTCCCGGTAGCGAGGATCTAGGAGGGTGTACACCCAATAATAAGCCGTGTGGAGAATGTTGGCGATGCAGCGGTCATTTAACAAGCACTGCAGCATGAAATCAACCATGTGCTGCAGACTGCCAACTGGACCGGAAGCTGTCCCCAGCTTGAGGCAGCATCTCTGCCTGCTCAGCATCACCCCACCCTCGCTGTACACACTGACTACTAGAGCCTTGTGTACCTCCCTCCTCTGGAGAGATGTGTTCCTCCTCCTCCATTGACTCCTCGTCATCCTCCTCACTAAGTGTCCCCTGCCTGGGCCTTTGTGTGGAAGCACGTTGCGCAGACTTGCCAGAAGCAGATGGCATTTCTGACTCCTCATCCTCGACCTCTTCAAAAACCTCCTCACTTAGTGCTTGTAAGGTTTTTTGAAGCAGACAGATAAGGGGGACAGTCATGCTGACTAGTGCATCATCTGCACTGGCCATCCGCGTGGAGTCATTGAAGGCACGCAAAACTTGGCAGATGTCCCTCATAGTGGCCCACTCGGTGGTGAAGTGTGTCTGGCGCACAGTGCGACTTGTTTGCGCCTGATGCAGCTGGTACTCCATTACTGCTGCCTGCTGCTCACACAACCACTCCAACATATGTAAAGTTGAATTCCACCTGGTGGGGAGGTCACATATGATGCAATGTTCTGGCAGGCGGAATCGGCGATGCAGAGATGCAATGCGCGATCTTGACATGCTGGAACGCCGCAAGTGAGCACACTCTAGGCGAACCTTGTGCAGCAGTGCATCAAGATCCGGATAGTCCCTCACAAAGCTCTGCATGACCAAATTGAGCATGTGTGCCAGACATGGTATGTGAGTGAGGTTGCCTAGGCCCAGAGCTGCCACTAGATTTCGACCATTGTCACTCACTACCAAACCTGGCTGGAGATTCGCTGGCACAAACCACACATCACTCTCCTGCTTGATGGCATTCCAGAGCTCCTGTGCTGTGTGGCTCCGATTCCCCAAAGAAATTAATTTAAGGACGGCCTGTTGACGTTTGGCCACACCTGTGCTCATATCTGGCCTAACAGGCTCATGCAGTGCTGATTCCGAGGAACTAGAGTAGGAGGAGGACTCAATATGTACAGACTGCATTCCTGCAATCCTTGGAGTTGGCAGAATACGTACAGAGCCACTCTCCAGATCTGTACCCGGCTCCACAACATTGACCCAATGGGCAGTGAGGGAAAGGTATCGTCCCTGTCCATGGCTACTGGTCCACGCATCGGTGGTCAGGTGGACCTTGCTACTGACGTCGTTTAGTAGCGCATTTTTAATTTTTCCCTCCACATGCTTTTGCAGGGCAGGGACGGCTTGCCTGCTGAAATAAAAGCGGCTGGGCACATTGTATTGTTGAACTGCCAATGACATCAAGTTCCAGAAGGTGTCAGTCTCCACCAGCCTGAATGACAGCATCTCAAGGGCCAGTAGTTTGGCAATGCCGGCATTCAGAGCCAGTGCTCGGGGATGGCCGCTTTTTCTCCCATGCCTGTGCTACCGATTGCTGGTGAGTGGCCTGGGAGTGTGCTGATGACTGAGAACGTGGTTCAGTGGATGGAATTTCACTGGGTCTCTGGACAACAGTGGCAGAGGTTCTTCCATGGCGTTCCAGTGAGGAAGCCGAACCAGCTGTGTGTGAGCTGGAGGAAGAGGCCCCAACACGAGTTGAAGAGGTGGTAGGTGCTGCTGAAGGTTGGCCTACATCTTCAGTGTGTCTGTAACTCCACCTCATGCTTGGTATGCACATGTTTCCACATATTTGTGGTATTGAGGTTGCTCACATTTTTCCCTCGTTTAACTTTCTGATGACACAGCTTGCATTTGACAAAGCAAATGTCATCTGCAACTGTGTCAAAAAAAGACCACACACTGCAAGTCCTGGGAGCGCCCGTTTTCTGTTTTGGAAGAGGATTGCTCCTCACGGGTGCCAAAGTGGAGGCTACAGGCAACCAAGTCTGCCCCCGCCCTCTCCCTCCTCTTTTGGCCGTTCGGGGAATCTCTTCCTCAGAGCTGCTCCCACCACCTTCCTGTGGCTGATGCCATGATGGGTCAAGGACCTCATCATCTCCATTCCCCTCTTCAAGCACCGGCTGGTCCTGGGTTGTCTCGCCAGCACCGTACGCACCAGAAATTAGCAACTGAGTCTCATCATCATCAGATGAGTACTGAGGTGTGCTGACAATAGGCACTGGCCCACCCACCTCTTCAGATTCAGAGGGACAAAGCAGTTGCGCATCACTGCATACTCCCTCTTCTTCACGCTCTAGAATGCTGCTTGGCTGGCCACCTCTTTCCAAGCCGACAGATTCTGAGAACAGAAGTAAAGATTGAGATGGCTCCTGTCCAGGGCTCTCAGACTGCCTGGGCAATTTGGCAGGTGGTGAAGAGACAGATGGTTGCTCTTCAGTGCTCTGGCCTTGGGAGGATGCGTAAGTCATTGAAGTGGATGCGTTAGCTGCCATCCATCCGACAACGGCTTCAATTTGTTCGTCACGCAGCATTGGGGTACGGCGAGGTCCTACAAAGCAGCGCATGAAGGACTGTTGCCTGGTAAAAGTGGGGGATGCCGGGTCACTGGTGGCCGCAGCAGACACCGAATCCCCACATCCTCTCCCTGCTGAATCCCCCTGTCCTCTCCCTGCTGAAACTCCACGGCCACGACCACGTGCCTTACTCCCTGCCTTCTTCATCTTGGTAGACTGATAAAGATAGGCAGAAAAGTAAAAAAGGGGGGCTTAGTGTTCTTTTTCCTGAACACCTGCTAACCAGTATAAGAAACACTAATTTTGCTAAGAGTGTGTGTACTACACTTTAATATGATCTAATGTGGCCTACACAACTCTAAATTAAAGTGTTTGGTGAACTTTATTTCCTTTTTTTTTTTTTGGGGGAAAAATAAAAGGATGTGACCAAATTTGAAAGCTATAGTATCACAAACTTTTTGGAGCGATTACAATGCAGGAAGCTAACCTACAATGCAATTGATGAGGCTCCAAAAAATAGGGTGATACTAGCCTGGCTGGCCCTGAAGGGCACAAGCCAGCAAAAAGGCTCCTCTAGCTAATCCTATATAGTGTTTGCAACCAACCAATGACAATGGATGCAGATGGAAGCTCACTAATATAGGAGCAAAAATCTGGACAAATTAGCTGCAAAAAAAGGACTATGAATGAGGCAGTGACGTACACTGAGCGGGCTACAACCAGCGGTGGCTGTAGAACACACTGCAACGTGAGCTGCACTCACACACAGAGAGACCTATCAGACAGTCAAAAACAGTGCAGAGAAATGGGCTATAGCACTGAAAGGCTGCCGAAAGGCTCCGCTGTCCACTCCTTTAGTATTTGCAACCAACGTATATGGATACGTATGGAAGCACACTATACAGGAGAAAAAAAAGCAGCAATAAAAGAAAAATGTGTATGAGGCAGAGACACACGCTGGGCGGCCTACAAGCAGACGTGCCTGCAGGACACACTACACAGCGTGGGTCTGTACTCACACAGCCCTTGCAGACAGCTATTTAAACAGCGCTGCTGGGCTACAAAAATGCTACAGTGGTGGATTATGTAGCCTGCGTAGAGCAATAGATATGTTTGATGATCGCTATTTCTAACTGTCCCTCACAGTCTTCAACAGCAGCCTGTCCCTAACTGAATTCACAGCAGAGTGAACCCGAAATGGCGGCTGCTGCGGTTTTTATAGTGCATCATGACATCATTTCAGCAGCCAATCACAGCCATGCCAGTCGTTAAAATGCCTACATGCCTAACAGGATGTGCCCACACTTCTGAGGATCCTCATTGGCTGTATCAAATCGAGCGGGCTCCTAGCATTATGGGAACTTCCGATTCCGGTATTCGATATGAAAAACGTATCGGAACTAAGTATCGGAATTCCGATACAGTGAATATCGGCCGATACCCGATACTTGCGGTATCGGAGTGCTCAACACTACTGGTGGACTGATTCTGCTCTTTGGAGTCAATTTTGTCAGGGCCTGTCTGAAAGATTAAAAGACAAATAAGCGCTCTACGAAACTCCTTTGTCATTGGAGGCCTCCATAGTTCTAGCCATACGCATAGATAAATGCCTCAGGTATAGAACTGTTGTGGCTTCAACCCCATATTTCTGCCTGAATCCGAGGTTCTCCCTGTGTGATCTGCCGAACTGATGCAGTTAGGTTGGGTCAACCCTTGGTATGATTGTCTTGCAGTTCACCACAAAACGAGGTTGTGTTTTTTCTGTGATGAAAGGGGGAATTTTATTGGGGTCTGTCCTTCTTTACCAAAGCACAAAAATCTGTTGGGAAACTTCCAGTGAGGCAGGATAATGGGGCCAAAGCCAATATGGTGAATGCTCGGTTCATATTCCCTCTAGTACTCTAGCAAAGGCCATCCATTTATTCGCGATTGACTCTGCACCTCTAGGTCAGGGAAATTTTATGCAAGTAGTACATAATGTGAACCTGCGTATAGGGTCTCTTCATAGGGAGCTCTTTTCTTGTTAAATCTTGGAATATCTGCCTACTCCTATTGTGTTTGGCCTTCCCTGGCTAAATGTGCATAATCCAGTTATTGACTGGTAGTCCAGAGAAATAGTCAAATGAAGTGATTTCTGCAAGAATAATTGCCTAGGTACCATCATTTCTACTTTCTCCACTAAAACAATACCCTATTTGATTCTGTGGATATGCTCTCAGAAAAGAGGTACCAGGAACTGCCTCCGCACCATCTATATGATTGCCCTGTAAATTTGCTCACTGGAGCTAAATTGCCCAAAATCAAGGCAGGCCATGAAGGATTACATCTCTGAGAGTCTAGCTAAGAGACATATTAGATCCTCCTCTTTGCCCGTGGTGGCGGGGTTCTTATTCATTAAAATGAAAGATGTGTTCCCTGGCGCTGGGTGCTGAAAACCGCTCTCATCATTCTCCCCTGCTCTGCCAGCGACCAGTAAGAGTAGAGGAGACTGTTGAGAGTTATTTTCAACTGATAACAGTGAGAAAAGGCAACAGCTGATGGGACTTTTACTCCCATAAGCCTATACAATAGTGAGAGCAGGCAGCGGGTGATGGGAGTATTCATCAGCCGCCACCTGTGCTATAAATAAATAAATAAAAATGGTGTGGGTTCTCCTGTACTTTTGATAACCAGCCAGACAAAACTAACAGCTGATGGCTGAAACCCTCAGCTGTCAGCTTCAGCAAGGCTGGTTATCAAGCATAGATTGGTCCCCACGCAGTTTTTTAAAAATTATTTAAATAAATAATTTTAAAAAATGGCATGAGTTCCCCCTATTTTTTTATGTCTTGCTAAAGCAGGCAGTTGGGGGCTGGTGTTCTTAGGCTGTTAAGGGGCCATGAATATTGACCCCCCCAGCCTAAAAATAGCATCCCACAGCCACCCAGAAAAGGCACATCTAATTGTGCCAATTCTGGTGCTTTGCCTGTCTCTTCCCACTTGTCTTGTAGCAGTGGCAAGTGGGGTAATATTTGTGGGGTTGTTGCCACCTTTGTATTGTCTGGTGGTATCAAGCCTGTGGATCTATTAGACACCTATCCATTATGAATCCTTTAGTTGTATTGTAAATAAACACACAGCATGTATAGTCTTTTATTTGAAATAAAAACAAAATACACTTTTCCATTTTTATTTAAACTGCCATCTGACGGAATAGTACATCCGATTACAATATCCCCCGCTTTGATGTGGGCTCCGGCGGTGAGTCCACCTCAAAGCCAGGACATGTCAGTTGTTTTGAACAGCTGACATGTGCCCACAATAGCCATGAGTGGAATTGCTATCCGCCCGTGACTATTAACTAGTTAAATGCCGCAGTCAAACTCTGACAGCGGCATTTAACAAGCGCTTCTGGACATCCGGCTGGAAATGCACTTACCGGTGACCCACATCACATGATCGCTGGGCACTGGTGTGTTGCCAGGACAGCCAGACGTCTCCTTGAGACCTCTATGGTTGGTGATGCCGTATTGCTGTGAGTGCCACCCTGTGATCGGCGCTCATAGCAGTGCAGTAATTCTGCTATGTAGAGGCGATCTGAGCATCGCCTCTATGTAGCCGATCATGTTGTGGAAGCTTCTAGCCTCCCATGGAGGCTACTGAAGCATGCCAAAAGTAAAAAAAAAATTTAAAATATGTTTTTAAAAATATGAAAAAAAATAAAAAAATATAAAAGTTCAAATCACCCCCTTTTGCCCCATTCAAAATAAAACAATAAAATCAAACATAAACATAGACATATTTGGTATCGCCACATTCAGAATCGCCTGATTTATCAATAAAAAAAGGATTAACCCGACCGCTAAACAGCGTAGCGAGAAAAAATTAAAACGCCAGAATTATGTTTCTTTTTGGTCGCCACGACATTGCATTAAAATGCAATAACTGGTGATCAAAAGATGGTATTTACACCAACATGGTATCATTGAAAACGTCAGATCGGCACGCAAAAAATAAGCCCTGACCCAACCCAAGATCACGAAAAATGGAGACGCTACGAGTCTCAGAAAATGGCGCAATTATTTTTTTTTTTGTAGCAAACTTTAGAATTTTTTTTCACCACTTAGATAAAAAAAGAACCCATACATGTTTGGTGTCTATAAACTCTTTGTATCAATATCAGATTAAACAAAGGAATTAAATCAAGTGTGAAAATATATTCCCTTAAAATTACACTTTAATTATAAATATTAAAATCACACCTGCCCCAGTGAACAAATTGGTAAATACTAAAAAAAATTGCAAATAGGCCACAAAAAGCCCTACAAAACCCTGCAATAAACCTGACTCAATTCCTGCCTTGCTGTGGAGGTTGGCACCCTAAGAAATGAATTTGGCGTCCCTCACTCCCCTATCTTCAGTAAACTCACTGAGCTGAACTGCAGCAGCTCATTCTCCCAGTGGTTCTCAGCCTGGACGGTTACATCTTGATACAATCCAGGTTGAAAACTGTTTCTCTTCAGACATGGATTATGGCATATTTTGCAAACAGACACACGTGGAAACACTATGACATGACTATTCACTTGAATGGGTCTACGTTTGTAAGTGTCTTTGGTGCGTGTGAAAACTGTCACAACACTTAGCGAACACACTGACGTCTGAAAGAGGCCTAAATGGGAGAACACTCAGGACTACAGAACAGAAGAAGGACTTGGGTATTTTGGCTACAAGTAAACTGAGCAGCAATACTCAATGTCAAGCAGCAGCTGAAAAAGCAGAAGATTTTAGGGTGTATAAAAAGAGAGATAAAATCCTCTAATATAAATATATTACCACTCTATATTTCACTAGTGAGGCCACATCTAGAATATGGAATCCATGTTTGGGCTCTACACTTTGAAAAGGATACTAAGAAGTTAGAGTAAAGGGCCTGTCACACTAAGCGATATCGCTAGCAATATCGCTATAATGTCACTGGCTTTGTGACATTATTGCGATATTGCTAGCGATATCGCTATGTCTGATACTTACCTCCGACCGCCCCCCCGCTGGTTATCACTGATCTCGTGAGAACGTCCTGGACCGTTTCTCGTCATCAGCTTCCTGCTGGGCTTCCTGCTGTGTAGACGAGCGACGCGTGGACGCGGGCGGGAGGACGTCTGACAGGTAAGTAGTGACCCCCGACCCCTGCGATGTCGCTAGTAAGATCTGCCTGTGTGGCAGCTCACTAGCGACCACTTAGCGATGCACCAGCGATCCTCACCACGTCATATCGCTGGTGCATCGCTAAGTGTGACAGTACCTTTAGTCAACTAGATTATTACATTAGGATGGAGGCCTCTCCAATGGTGAGACATTAAAAAAGATGGGCTTGTTTAGCTTAGAAAAAAGATGTCTCAAAGGAGATCTTATTTACAGTATATGAATAAATACATGTGTAGTCAATACAAAGGACTGGCACTTGTCTTATTCATGCCAAACACCTTATAAAGGACTAGGTGGCACTCACTACAGGTGGAGAAAAGACAAATCTGATAGCTACATAGAAAAGGGTTCTTTACAGTAAGATTATTCAGACTGTGGAATGCCCTCCGCAAGAAGTAGTAATGGCAGACAATATATCAGCATTTAGAAAAGGGCTGGATGATTTTCTCATTTGCCTCAAAATGGCATTATGGGTTACAAATAATCTAGCAATAGAAAATAAATAATATTGAGCTGATGGAGAAAGGTTGAACGTGATGGACTTATGTCTTTTTTCAACCTGTTTAAAGGGAACCTGTCACCAGTTTTGTCACATAGCATCACTGTCATGATCCAGGATGGAGTTTGGCCCGTCATGATTAGACTGGGGGTTAATTGTTCCGCCTCTCTCTGGCAGAGGGCAGCTATTTAATGCTCACTGGACCTAGGTCCGGTGTCAGTTATACTCCTGCCCTCAGCTGAGTTAGTTGACCTTGTGCGTACGTGTGCCTTGTGCCTGATATCTTGCTTGCTTGTTTGGTTGGTTTTGATCTGGTTCTGTCCCTGTTACGAGTTTTGCCTGTCCCTCTTGTACTGCGCTACCTCTCGTGTATGACTATCTGCTTGTGACCCGACTTCTCTCTGCTCGTCCCATTGGTACCACATCTCCCTCTTGTGTATGACCTTTGGCTTTGTCTGACCACCCGTCTGTTTGTCCCTCCTGTGCCTCGTTTGCCCGTACTGTGTGTGACCTACGTTTTGCCTGACTCTGAGTTGTTGTATGGTGTCCTGTCATATCTGAAAGCAGGATGCTAAGCCCCTCCCCCTTGCAGTCACATGACCAAAGGTCCTGTGCCAGCTTGCTAACTTCAGCATCCACAGGTCCTGTGCATCTTTACTTTCCGGCGCTGACAGGATCCTGGCACCGATAGTTTGAAGCACGCATTGTCACCTCTGCTGCCCTGCTCCACAGGTATCTTTTAGCACTGTTTCTGTACTCAGGACACGCGCACTGGCTCAGTGAGCGAGTGTAGTGCGGTGTTCCTGACATTATAACTGACCAATACCATTTTTTTTCTCTGCTCCCCTTCTCCTGTGTATGTGATGGATCCTATGCACGTACTTTCTGAGCAGGTAAAGCAGCTGACTCAGATGTCTCAGAAACTCCTTGGAGAACAACGAGTCCTGGCTCAGTCTCAGCAGCTTATCGCTGACACTGTGCAGGGGGTATTCTCATCAGGGGCTCGGGATGTTACATTAGTTTCCCCTGAGTCTCCGGTTAAGTTACCAGATACCTTTTCTGGAGATAAAAAGAAATTCAGAGTTTCAAAGGAGGGCTGTAAGCTTTTTTTTTCATTGAGACCACACTCTTCAGGGGATGAAGGTCAGAGAGTGGGGGTCATTATGTCTCTGTTAAGGGGAGCCCCCCAAGCTTGGGCTTTCTCCCTTTTGACCATGGCCCCTGAGCATATGAATGTGGATGCATTTTTTGAAGCCCTGGGGCATATTTATGATGAGCCTGATCGAATGCGTATGGCTGAGGACATAGTGATGAGTGTGTGCCAGGGGAAGCACTCAGCCGAGTGGTTTTGCTCAGAGTTCAGACGCTGGGCTGCTGAGGTCTGCTGGAATAGCGCCGACCTCTGGGGTTTGTTCCGTAGAGGCCTGTCTGAACATCTGAAAGATGCCTTGGCTCTCCACCCTCCGCCTGATTCCCTGGAGGAGGCTATGACACAGGCCGTCCGAATGGATCGCAGGCTACGGGCGAGGGGAGTGATGCAAAAAGAGAGACCGTTATTCTCCCAAGGAAGGGGAGCCAATCATACATTGGAAGTCACGGAGATGGGAACCATCGACCTCAAAGAAAATGAAAGGAGACAACGGTGCGTGGGAAAAGGCTGTTTTCACTGTGGCGATTCTGGACATTGGAAAAAGGATTGCCCCTCCGGTCCAGTGACTAACAAGCGACTGAGCCCGGGTGATTGTCATGGAGGTCACCCAGGCTCTCAGGTACCCTTTTCTGCCTTCTCTAAGATGTTGTTGAAAGTGGAACTTTGTTGTGGGAGTGTCTCTACATCCACTTCTGCCTTCGTGGATTGCTGTTCATCATTGAACTTTATTGACTCGGACTTGGTGGCCAGGTGTAAGTTAGGGACAGTTAGGTTGGAGACTCCTATTCACATTGTTGCCATTGACAAAACACCACTGGTTAAGAATAACGTTATGTTTCGCACTGAAGAGTTTCTCCTTAATGTGAGTTCCTTACACCAGGAACACATTTCATGTTTTGTGATGGACAACCTGCCTGCGGGACTGGTGTTAGGGTTCCCCTGGTTACAATTGCATAATCCTGTAATTAATTGGGAATATCAGGACATTGTTAAATGGGGTCCCTATTGTTCTGAAAAATGTCTTGTTATGGTGTCTGTGTCGTCAGTGGGTCTGGAAGGTATTCCGGAGTGCCTGAAAGACTATACGGACGTTTTCTCCGAAAAAGAGGCTGAGGTTTTACCACCACATCGCCCATTTGATTGTGCCATTGACCTGGTTCCAGGTGCTAAATTGCCCAAAGCCCGCTTGTATAACCTTTCGGGTCCAGAACGGGCCGCGATGAAAGAATATATTTCTGAGAGTCTCCGTAAGGGACACATTCGTCCTTCTGTTTCTCCCGTAGCGGCGGGGTTCTTTTTGGTAAAGAAAAAAGACGGTGGTTTACGCCCATGCCTCGATTTTCGTGAGTTAAATAAGATAGCTGTGAGGAATACGTATCCCCTTCCACTTATTCCTGATTTATACAATCAGTTGTCCGGAGCTAAGTGGTTTTCTAAGTTAGTTCTACGGGGAGCGTATAACCTTATCCAAGTCTGGGACGGAGATGAGTGGAAAACCGCTTTTCTCACTACTGAAGGGTTGTTTGAAAATTTGGTCATGCCTTTCGGTCTGACCAATGCTCCAGTGGTTTTCCATAATTTCATTAATCATGTGTTCTCTGATTTCATTGGACGTTTTATGGTGGTATATTTGGATGACATATTGATCTACTCTCCTGATAAACAGGCTCACATTGGTCATGTTCAGGCATTTCTCCAAAGGCTCCGGGAGAACTGTATCTTTGCTAAATTAGAAAAATGCTTATTTTTTGTCCAGGAACTGTCTTTTCTGGGGTTCATTGTGTCTGCTGAAGGGTATCGCATGGATCCTAATAAGGTGCAGGCCATTGTCGAGTGGGTTCAGCCTTGTGATTTGAAGGCTCTGCGGCGTTTCCTAGGATTCGCCAATTACTACCGTAAATTTATAAGGGGGTTCTCACAGGTGGTTAAACCCCTCACAGACATGACTCAAAAGGGGGCCGATATCAAGAATTGGTCAACCGCAGCGGTTGCCGCGTTTCAGTTTTTAAAAAAATGTTTCATGTCTGCCCCGGTTCTTATTCAACCGGACCTGTCGTAACCATTTATTGTTGAGGTAGACTCCTCAGAGTTGGGGGTGGGGGCGGTATTATCCCAGGGACCCGCCACTTTGTCTTTGTCTTCCTGGCGCCGCTGGAGTGGCAGCCTGTTACAGTAACTCCTTCTTTGCTCTCCCTTTTTCTCTATTTTTTCTATTTTTCCTTTCTCTTTTTTATTGTTACACCAAAGGACTTTGCACTATGGAAAACCATAAGAGGACCTGGACCTTCGATGGACTTTTTACCTTGTTTTTACTTGGATCTATTGTGTTGGGAAATCCAGGAACTGAAAAAGACCCTATTGTCTACTACAGAAAGCTATACTGCTGCTTAGGGATGCAGCAAGCAAGCATGCTGCTAATAGACCAGAGGACATTCTACCAGAAATAAGGAGGACTAAGAGAAGAGGTTGCAGAGCTGAAACCCTCAGGAAAGCTAGAAGAAGGCGCTATAGACCTGCTCTTCCCTCCGTCATTATGGGCAATGTGAGGTCACTCGGGAATAAGATGGACGAACTGTCGGCGCTGACCAGACATCATCGGGAATTAAGGGAGTGCAGTATGTTGCTTTTTACAGAGACCTGGCTCACCAAAGGTACTCCGATACAGGAAAGATGTATATCTTTGTACCGTGTTAGCCAGTAGATAGAAAAATATTCAGAACTGAGAGTCCTCAGTGGTTGATACCTTTTAATGGCTAACTGAAAAGATGGTAACACATTGCAAGCTTTCGAGACTACTCAGGTCTCTTCTTCAGGCTAGACTAATACAAAATCTGAAGAGTCACATATTTATGCACAATACAACACAGAAAAAATGCAGTGGATAAGACAAGTGACGTGAAGCAGAACTATCAATATGGGAGAGGGAGAAACATAAATATTGGACCAGTACATAGATAAGGAGTCCGGATGTTTTATAGTCCTCTGATTGGGGTCTCCTAATGTGTTGTGATGCCCCCACCAGGTCTTGAAAGCAAATTCCTTAATTTTTTCTGTGTTGTATTGTGCATAAATATGTGACTCTTCAGATTTTGTATTAGTCTAGCCTGAAGAAGAGACCTGAGTAGTCTCGAAAGCTTGCAATGTGTTACCATCTTTTCAGTTAGCCATTAAAAGGTATCAACCACTGAGGACTCTCAATTCTGAATATTTTTCAAAGGTACTCCGATACAGGAAAGATGTATATCTTTGTACCGTGTTAGCCAGTAGATAGAAAAATATTCAGAATTGAGAGTCCTCAGTGGTTGATACCTTTTAATGGTGACTCTTCAGATTTTGTATTAGTCTAGCCTGAAGAAGAGACCTGAGTAGTCTCGAAAGCTTGCAATGTGTTACCATCTTTTCAGTTAGCCATTAAAAGGTATCAACCACTGAGGACTCCAATTCTGAATATTTTTCAAAGGTACTCTGGACACTGTTGTCTCGTTGGATGGCTTTAAACTCATTCGCGCGGACAGGACAAGGGAGAGCGGTAAGAGGAAAGGCGGAGGGCTGGCGATATTTGTGAATGATAGATGGTGTGACTCTAGGCATATCGTCGTCAAAGAGCAAACATGCCGTAAGGACATTGAGCTATTAGCTGTGGGCATGAGACATTTTTATTTACCGAGGGAACTATCGCATGTAATCATGATAGCTGCATATGTCCCCCCTTCTGCGAAAGCTGATGCCGCCACTGAGGTCCTACAATCCACAGTGAACATGATGCATTCCCTTCACCCCCAAGCACTCCTGGTTTCGGGAGACTTCAATCAAGTGTCTCCAGCATCCATACTACCCGGTTGCACAGAGTATGTTACCTGCCTCACTAGAGACAACAAAATATTGGACTTGTTCTTTGCCAATGTGAGAGGGGCATATGCCTCGTCTGCCCTACCGCCCCTTGGAAGATCGGATCACAACCTAGTGCACCTCCAACCCGTGTACAAGCCACTTGTACAGAGAGAAACTGCTGTTACTCGCACGGTGAGGATATGGACTGAGGAGAGTGATGATGCTCTGAGAGACTGCTTTGAAACAACCACTTGGGATGTGCTGCAAGATTCCTATGGTGATGACATGGATGGTCTCACACACTGTATAACGGACTACATTAATTTCTGTGTAGACAACATGGTACCCACAAAAGTAGTGAGGTGCTTCTCTTACAATAAACCATGGATCAGCCCCGGAATAAAGGCTCTTCTCAAAGAGAAGAAGTTGGCCTTCAGATCAGGTGACAAGGGCAGGCTGAAAGAGGTGCAGAGAGATCTGAAGAATCTAATCAGGCAAGGAAAGGCTAATTATAAGAGAAAGATTGAACTGAAATTGTCACAGAAAAGGATTCATGAAGTCTGGGAGGGTCTAAAGTCTATATCTGGGCATAGACAGACTGTCTCCAGGATGGTTGTAGATAAAGAGGGGCTTAATGAACTTAATCTATTCTTTAACAGATTTAATCACACACTGGCTGCTCCTGCCCCTGCATACCAATCACACCTCTCTGCTACAATAACCTCACCCCCTGCTGCAACTTGTCAACTGAGCCAGGGTCTGTTCTTCACAAGTACCCAGGTTGCAAAAGAACTGGATAAGATCAAAGTTTTGAAGGCTGCAGGTCCTGACAGCATCAGTGCAAGGCTAATCAGAACCTGCAGGCACCAGCTGAGTGAGGTCATTACATATCTGTTCAATATAAACCTGAGAATAAGTATAGTTACCACAACTGTGGAAATTATCGTGTACGGTACCAGTTCCGAAGAAACCTTATCCGAAAGACCTAAATGACTATAGACCTGTAGCATTGACATCACACCCGATGAAGGTACTAGAGAGATTGGTTCTCACACGTCTCCGTCCTCTAGTGAGACCCTCTCCAGTTTGCCTACAGGCCGGGCATTGGTGTGGATGATGCCATTATCCACCTTCCAGATAGGACTCTCTCTCACCTGGAGAAACCTGGGAACACTGTGAGAATAATGTTCTTCGATTTCTCTAGTGCTTTTAATACCATACAGCCAGGTCTACTGAGAGACAAGCTGGGCCTTGTTGGCGTGGACCTCCAACTCTCCACCTGGATCCTTAACTACCTCACGAACCGACCTCAGTTTGTAAAGGTTCGGGACAGTGTGTCAGACACGGTGATCTGCAATACAGGGGCACCTCAAGGTACAGTTCTTGCCCCTTTTCTCTTCACTCTGTACACTGCGGATTTAAGTGCAACTCATCTAGCTGCTACTTGCAGAAGTATTCTGATGACTCTGCAATAGTAGGCCTCATCACAGGAGGAGATGAAAGAGAGTACAGAGATACTAACCAAGCTTTTGTGGAGTGGTGTCAGAGGAACCACCTTAGGATTAATTCCGGGAAGACCAAGGAATTGGTGGTGGACTTTCGCAAGGGAAAAAATCCACCAGTAGTGGTGAACATTCAGGGAAATGACATTGAGATAGTCGACACCTATAAGTACCTTGGTGTGATCCTCAATAATAATCTTGACTGGGCCCATCACTTGGATGCAGTGTACAGGAAGGGCCACAGTAGGCTTTATCTGCTCAGAAGGCTGAGAGTCTTCGGAGTTAGGGGGGCACTCCTTGCATCCTTCTTCAACTCTGTTGTGGCATCAGTCATCTTCTTTGGTGTGGCGTGCTGGGGTAGTGGCATATCAACCAGTGACAGGAATAGGCTGGACAAACTGATTAGAAGGGCCAGCTCTGTCCTGGGATGCCCCCTTGATCCAGTTCAGGAAGTAGGCGACTGGAGAATATTGGCCAAGGTGAGTTACATGGTGCAGAATGATTACCATCCCATGCATGAGACCGTGACAAACATGTGCAATACTGTCAGTGACCGGCTACTTCATCCTAAATATGAGAGGGAGCGCTATCGAAAGTCCTTCCTTCCTGCTGCAGTTAGGCTGTATAACCAGCACTGTCCAAAACGGAGAACGACCCAAACAGTGAACTGATAGATCCAAAGTTGTGATAGTCCGATTATATCCTTTTTTTTTTCCGTATATGTACCTACCTACTGTCAATGTAATGCCTTTATGCATCTGTATCTGTACTTGTTCCTGCCTTGCTGCTGTAATGCTCTGAATTTCCCCATAGTGGGATGATTAAAGGATTAGCTTATCTTATCTTATCTTGACCAATTAGAGACCTTGCACCTTTTTCTCAAAGAAGTTCTCCCCTGCGGAGAGAAACTATGATGTGGGGAATCTAGAACTTCTGGCCGTAAAGTTGGCTTTTGAAGAATGGAGGCATTTTTTGGAGGGGGCTGTCCATCCTATAACAGTAATTACGGACCACAAAAACCTAGCTTACATTGAGTCAGCTAAAAGGTTGACTCCCAGACAGGCTAGATGGTCACTTTTTTTTTTCCCGGTTCAACTTCTCGATCACTTTTCGGCCAGGATCTAAAAATGTCAGAGCGGATGCCTTGTCACGCAGTCTAGATCCGGTGTCCCCCCAGGAACCTCCATCCTCCATTCTTCAGCCTGGGGTGGTGGTGGCAGATATTTCTAATATGTTGGAACGGGAGATTCGGGAGGCTCAGTCTCTGGCACCTCCGACTAAGCCGGTGGATAAGCTTTTCGTGTCAGCTCAGTTTCGCCTCAAGGTCCTCCAGGAGTTCCATGACTCAGGTCTGGGTGGACATCCAGGGATCTCAGCTACCCGGAAGGCCATTTCTAGAGTATTCTGGTGGTCTGCTTTAGCCTCTGATGTTGGGGAATATGTGTCTGCTTGTGATGTTTGTGCCCGTGCAAAAACCCCCCATAACCGGCAGGCCGGCTGGGGAATTGGTACCACTGCCAATTCCTGAGAGACCATGGACTCATTTGTCCATGGATTTCATCACCAACCTTCCCCCCTCCAAGAGTTATACCGCTGTTTGGGTTGTGGTGGACAGGTTTAGTAAGCAGACACATTTGTACCTTTGGCAGCTCTGCCTAATGTGGAAACGTTGTCCAGATTGTTCGTTGAGCATGTAGTGCGGTTGCATGGGGTACCCTTGAATGTGGTGTCTGATAGAGGAGTGCAATTTGATTCCAGATTTTGTAGGGCTTTTTGCAAGAGGTTGGGTATTGGTCTGTTCTTTTCATCTGCTTATCATCCTGAGACTAATGAGCAGACCGAGCGGACCAATCAGTCTCTGGAGCAAATTTTGCGTTGCTTGACCTCAGCCCGACAGGATGATTGGTGTTCTGTGTTACTGTTAGCCGAGTTTGCATTTAACAACCGCATTAACCAGTCTACGGGTACATCTCCCTTTTTCTGCAATTATGGGTTTCATCCTCATTTTGTAGAATTTTCCCGCTTGAATTCTTGGTGTCCTGGGGCGGATGAGATGATCCAGCGTTTGGGGGAGGTATGGCGGTAGGTCCAGAGTAACATTACGAAGGCCCAGGACAAATTTAAGTTTTTTGCGGACAAAAAATGATCCGTGGGACTGGTGTTTCAGATTGGGGATAAGGTATGGTTGTCCACCAAGAATATAAGGCTCAAGGTCCCCTCTGCGAAGCTTGGACCCAAGTTTATAGGTCCCTATGTAATTACCGAAGCAGTTAACCCGGTGGCTTTTCGGTTGCGGCTCCCGCAATCTCTGTGGATCCCAAATGTTTTCCATAAGGCCTTTTTGAAACCTGTGAGGTCCGGTGGGGAGGGATCATCAGCTTCTCCACCACCGGTTTTGGTAGACGGGCAGTCGGAGTACGAGGTGGAATGAATTGTCGACTCTAGGTTGATCCGTCATGCCCTTCAATATCTGGCACATTGGAAAGGCTACGGTCCTGAAGAATGGTCGTGGGTTCCTGCTCGATCGGTCCATGCGGATCGGTTGGTCCGGGCCTTTAACGCCAAGTACCCTGAGAGACCTGGGGGTCCGGTGGCCCCCCATTAAGAGGAGGGTACTGTCATGATCCAGGACAGGGTTTCGCTTTGGCCCGTCCTGATCAGACTGGGGGTTAATTGTTCCACCTCTCTCTGGCAGAGGGCGGCTATTTAATGCTCACCGGACCTAGGTCCGGTGTCAGTTGTACTCCTGCCCTTGGTTGAGTTAGTTTACCTTGTGCCTATGTGTGCCTTGTGCCTGATATCTTACTTGCTTGTTTGGTTTTGATCTGGTTCTGTCCCTATAACGAGTTCTGCCTGTCCCTCTTGTACTGCGCTACCTCTCGTGTATGACTCTCTGCTTGTGACCCGACTTCTCTCTGCTCGTCCCCTTGGTACCACGTCGCCCTCTTGTGTATGACTTTTGGCTTTGTCTGACCACCCGTCTGTTTGTCCCTCCTGTGCCTCATTTGCCCGTACTGTGTGTGACCTACGTTTTGCCTGACTCTGAGTTGTTGTATGGTGTCCTGTCATATCTGAAAGCAGGACGCTAAGCCCCTCCCCCTTGCAGTCACATGACCAAAGGTCCTGTGCCAGCTTGCTAACTTCAGCATCCACAGGTCCTGTGCATCTTTACTTTCTGGTGCTGACAGGATCCTGACACCGATAGTTTGAAGCACGCATTGTCACCTCTGCTGCCCTGCTCCACAGGTATCTTTTAGCACTGTTTCTGTACTCAGGACACGCGCACTGGCGCAGTGAGCGAGTGTAGTGCGGTGTTCCTGACAATCACAAAGTATCATTTTACTTAGCGTCTGTGCTGCATTCTCTAAATCCTTATATAACCACCTGTATAGCCCAGTGCATGTGCACTTCAGCTTTTTCAGCTTTGCTCGAAGTTGGGCAAAGCATACTGCGAGAGCTCGAGGCGTGATTTGTCTGTGCAGGCATGAGATATCACAAACATGAGGATGACGCAAGGACGGCAAGCAGCAGTCGGGGAGAGGGGTGGGGGGGGACTGGACAGAAACAATTAGCATACAGTGCGGGAACAATCAAAAAGGTTTTTTGGGGACTATACAGGGGGAGTCAGGGATTTAGGGAATGCAGCACAGATGTTAAATAAGATGACATTTTTAGCTGTAATGCAACAAAACTGGTGACAGGTTCCCTTTAACTATGTAATTACAGTAACTGTGTAACTAACTATGTAACAATGTCAACTGGATTTTTTTGAGGACACACAATACGCAAAAAAACACAAACATGTGAACAGTTACATAGATTATAATGGCTATGTGTTCTAAGGCTTGTTAGGGCTTGAAAATTGGTATTTTTTCTAAATTGTCTGGAAATATCAGTTGCTGTCATGAAACAATGCAAAACACATTAACCTAAATTTACCACTAACAATTAGAGTGTCACATAGAAAAACAGTCTTGCACTCTTTATGATATATTGCAGAAAGATATTAGCACATAAAGTGACATGGCACACTTGAAAAAAAGGGCTTGGTCATTAATATATTTACAAATATTAATATTATCAATAATAATAATAATAATAGTAATATCAAAATTTACTCTATTAAGAGTTTTTTTGATCTCTTGTACCTTGGATTCTACTTGAATTTCCATGAGTAGTGCCAGCTATTGAAGCTTACCCGTGTACACATGAATGGGTGAATGGGAATCCAATACAATACTACACACAATCCTTGCACAATGCGTGACATTAAATGGCACTATCACTGATTTAAAGAAAAAAATAATAATTCAAAAATACAAAAAAAATAATTTTATGGTTTTTCAGTACAACACATTTAACTCATTCATTATCATTTTTAATGTACACAAATAAACTGCTTTGTTGTAACAGACAAAAAACACAAACGTTCAAGTCACCCATCTTTGGCAATAAAAATAAAACAATAAAAAAACATATTTTGTATATCTGGGTTCAGAAAAGTCCAATTTATCAAAATATTAAATAACTTAATGAGATCTGTAAACAGTGTAACGAAAAAAAAATCAAAACACCAGAATATAAATATAAAATTCAAGAAGAGGGAATCAAAACATCATAGCTACCCCAAAATGGTATCAATAAAAACCTCAGGTCAGGGAGCAAAAACGAAGCTGTCAACCAGCCCCAGATTCCGAAAAATGAAACTACGGGTTTTGTAGCAACATATGGCAAAATAGGTAATATTTCCTAAAAATTTCAGAAATTTTTGTCACCAGACTCACCACTTAAAAAAAAAACTATACATGTTTGGTATCACCATACCATATAGTGAACATGGTAAATAAAAAAACCCCTAAAAATAACTGTAGAATTGTACTTTTTTTGCAATGTCACCACACTTTTTTCCCACTTTTCCATGCATCACAATATAAAATAAACGGTGTCATTGAAAAATGCAACTTGTCCTGCAATAAAGCAATCTCATATCCAGCTATGGGGACTGAAAAATAAAAACAGTTATGGCCTTTTGGAATAAGTGGAAGAAAAAACGATAGCGCCTAAACAGAAAATCACAAGGTCATGAAAGGGTTAGAAAGCTAATATACTTATATAATAACTATCTCCCCCTCTCTCTTACCCCCAGCTCGCTTTTTCTGCAGACATACTCCTTAACCCCAGACCTCTCCTACTAACATACAATACAAGACGATCACTCTCCTTCACCCACCTGCTTTCCCTTTCTCTGCTTTTTCTCACTGCTGTTGACATATCTCCCAATCCTGCCCCCCCACCTCATACATCCCACTAATCCTCACCCCTATCTTTCTCACACTAAGAGAAACTACCGTAATCCCTCACACTTAAAACCCGTGCCACTGACCCCCTCCCTCCTGCACCCTCTTTCTGGAGTACTTTGGAATGCTCGCTCCATCTGCAACAAGTTCCACGTGATCCACCACCTCTTTACCTCCCGCAACCTTTCCTTCCTGGCCCTCACTGAGACCTGGCTGACACCCCCTGACACGGCCTCCTCGGCCGCACTGAGTTATGGCGGCCACCACTTTACCCACACTCCTTCTCCCTGACAACAGACATAGTGGTGGAGTGGGTTTCCTCCTTTCTAAAAACTGCTCCTTCAACCCTATCCAACCCCCACCCTCCCTTATCCTCCCGTCTTTCGAGGTTCACTCTGTCCGTATCTACTCTCCCTCTAATCTTCAAATGGCTGTCATATACCGACCACCAGGCTCAGCCGCTACCTTCATCGACCAATTTTCCCCCTGGCTCCTCCACTTTCTCTTTGCTGACATCCCCACCATCATCATGGGGGACTTCAACATCCCCATTGACGCCCACCATCCAGCAGCCTCCAAACTCCTGTCACTTACCTCATCCTTTGGACTTACTCAGTGGCCCTCCACAGCCATCCTCACAGATGGACATACATTAGACCTCATCTTCACCCGCCTCTGTTCCCTAATCTCACAACCTCTCCCTTCCCCCTATCTAACCACCATCTACTCACCTTCTCATCCTTATCCTTCTCACCTGCTCCCCACGTCCAACCACTAGCACATCCTCGCAGAAACCTCGCACACCTAGACATTCACAGGCTCTCAGACTCTCATCTACCTCTGTCCTCCATATCTTCACTCCACAACACGGACAGTACCACCGCTTTCTACAATGCCACCCTCACATCAGCCATAGACTCAGTCGCCCCTCTCATGCATGGCAAAGTGCGACAGTCCAATAGGCAACCCTGGCACATCAACCTCACCAAAAAACTTCGACAAGCATCCAGGGTCGCGGAATGGCGTTGGAACAAAACACGCCTGCCAGACGACTTCACTGCTTTCAAAAAAGCTACCCTTGCCTTTAAATCAGCCCTCACCTCTGCTAAACAGACCTATTTCACAAACCTTGTATCTTCACTATCCCACAACCCAAAACAACTGTTCAGCACATTCAACTCTCTCCTCCGCCCACCACTGCCACCTCCAACTCCACTCATCTCTGCTGAGGACTTTGCCACCTACTTCAAAAACAAGATTGACCAAACAAGGCAAACTTTTACAGCTCCGCCACCCCAACCGCTCTACATACCAGACCTCTGCCCTTCCCTAATAACCTCCCTCTCCAGCATCACTGAAGGAGAGCTTACTCATCTCCTTTCCAAATCACGCCTCACCACCTGTGCACTTGACCCCATCCCACCCCACCTGCTCTCCAACCTCACTAACACACTTATTCCAGCCCTAACCCATTTCTTTAACCTATTGCTATGTTCTGGTACCTTTCCCTCTGCCTTCAAATATGCCACTATCACACCCATCCTCAAAAAAACAAACCTTGACCCAACTACTATGCCCAGCTTTCGCCCCATATCACTGCTCCTGTTTGCTTCCAAACTCCTTGAACAGCATGTCCATGCTCAACTTTCCTCCCTCCTCTCATCTAACTCCCTACTTGACATCCTGCAGTCTGGTTTCTGCCCCCACCACTCCACTGAAACTGCCCTGACCAAAATTACTAATGACATACTCACAGCCAAAGCTAACAGACAGTTCTCCATCCTCCTCCTTCTTGACCTGTCCTCTGCCTTTGACACAGTTGACCACTGCCTACTGCTACAGATTCTTTCTTCCCTTGGCATAAAAGACCTCGCCCTGTCCTGGATTTCCTCATACCTTTCTGACCGCACATTCAGCATTTCCCACTCCCACACTACCTCTCCATCCCGCCCCCTCTCCGTTGGAGTCCCCCAAGGCTCTGTCCTGGGGCCCCTACTTTTTTCCATCGATACCCTTGGCCTAGGACAACTCCTAAAGTCCCATGGCTTCCAGTACCACCTGTATGCAGATGACACTCAGATCTACCTCTCTGGCCCAGATGTCACCTCTCTGCTGCCCAGAATCCTGGAGTGTCTATCAGCCATATCCTCCTTTTTCACCTCTCGCTTCCTAAAACTCAACATAGACAAAACTGAACTCATTATCTTTCCTCCATCTCACGTATCTTTCCTACCTGATCTATCTATTATGGTAAATGGCATCATGCTCTCTCCCGCACCTGAAATCAGCTGCCTTGGAGTAACTCTCGACTCTGCCCTGTCCTTCAAACCGCATGTCCAATCTCTTGCCACCTCCTGTCGCCTCCAACTCATAAATATTTCCAGAATCCGTCCCTTCCTCAGTCCTCAATCTACTAAAACTCTTGTACATGCCCTCATCATCTCCCGCCTTGACTACTGCAACACTCTCCTCTGTGGCCACCCTGCTAACTCTCTTGCACCACTCCAGTCTGTCCTCAATTCTGTTGCCAAACTAATCCACCTCTCTCCTCGCTACTCCCCTGCCTCTCCCCTCTGCAAATCCCTCCATTGGCTCCCAGTTCCTCAATGAATCCAGTTCAAACTACTAACACTGATCTACAAAGCCATCCACAACCTTTCCCCTCCCTATATCTCTGAACTAATCTCCCAATATCTTCCCTCACATATTCTTCGATCCTCCCAAGACCTCCTCCTCTCCTCCACACTTATTCATTCCTCACACAACCGCCTCCAAGATTTCTCCGGAATATCCCCTATCCTCTGGAATTCCATGCCTCAACACGTCCGATTATCCACCACCCTCGGATCCTTCAAACGGAACCTGAAAACCGATCTTTTCAGGAAAGCTTACAGACTGCAATAACCATTTTGCTGCCTCACCACCGCCTGAGCTGCCTCGTCATCACACCAGATCTGCTGCACCTCCGACCTTCTGTCTTTTCCCCGCTATCCCATAATAATAATATAATAAATAATAAATTTTATTTTTATAGCGCCGACATATTCCGCAGCACTTTACATTTCAGAGGGGATTTGTACAGACAATAGACATTACAGCATAACAATAATCACATACAGTAGATTATAACAAATAACAAGAGGAGTGAGGGCCCTGCTCGCAAGCTTACAGTCTATGAGGAAAGAGGTAGACACGAAAGGTGGGTGGTAACAGTTGCTCTGATTGTATAGACCAGCCATAATGTTAAGTGTGTAACAGTACAGACACAGAGGGCTAATGGATGCATAAAGCATGTGGGAACATGATGCTGGGAACCTGGTTATGGTAAAACTTTTGGCTCTGCCACACAGGGATAGGTTAGGTTAATGTGTTGAGGCGATAGGCCAGTCTGAATAAATGCGTTTTCAGGACACGCTTAAAATTGTGGGGATTGGGGACTAATCGTATTGACCTGGGAAGTGCATTCCAAAGAATTGGCGCGGCACGTGTAAAGTCTTGGCGACGGGAGTGGGAGGTTCTGACTATTGAGGATACTAACCTCAGGTCATCAGCAGAACGGAGGGCGTGGGTAGGGTGGTATACTGAAACAAGGGAGGAGATGTAGGGTGGTGCTGAGCCATGGAGGGCTTTGTGGGTGAGGGTAATAAGTTTATACTGAATTCTGGAGTGGATTGTTAGCCAGTGTAATGACTGCCACACGGTAGAGGCATCGGTGTAACGATTGGTGAGGAATATGATCCTGGCTGCAGCATTCAAGACAGATTGGAGAGGGGAGAGTTTGGTAAGAGGGAGACCGATTAGAAGAGAGTTACAATAGTCGAGACGAGAATGAATAAGAGAAACAGTAAGAGTTTTTGCAGAGTCAAAAGTAAGAAAAGGTCGAATTCTAGTAATGTTTTTGAGGTGCAGATGACCAGAGCGAGCCAGTGATCGAATGTAAGTCCGCAAGGACAGGGTCCTCTCCCCTCTGTACCAGTCTGTCATTGTAAATTTGTTGTGGAAATTTGTTTACAGTATGTAACCCCCCTTCTCATGTACAGCACGATGGAATTAATGATGCTATATAAATAAATAATAATAATAATAATAATAATAATAATAATAATAATTTTGGAAAACTACAGGAACTAGAATAAAAAATTCCTGTGATCAGTGTGAATATTGCAAGATTTTTATTATTAATTTTATTACATATTGTAATTTTGAAGAAACAAATAATTGCCAAAATGTTTTGTAAAATACATTTAACACAAAAACTTGATTTAAACAACAAATCATTTTTTATTGCTAGCTTCCCTTTAAGACAGTTTTGGTTACTGGTATATTTTTTTTGTAAGTCTAATGTAGCATTTTAACTCTTACCTTAACGCTAATCATGGTAGTAATGTTCATAGACCTGAACAGAAAAGTCAAAACATTACAAAAAATGATCAGTGATGTACAAATAGATAAAACTCAGAGGGTGACAAGGTCCCTGCCAGGAGATGTTGAAAATCGTGAGAGAAGTACTGAAACCTATTCATCACTATGCATGGAAGCATAATTTGCATGCCTCCCTGCATACTTACCGTGCTTTTCAATGCTGAATAGTAAAAGGCCAACATTGTTGTGCATTTGCTTTTGGAACATTTAATAAGCTCAATAACGCTCTTCAGATAGTACATTAACCTAAATTGCTGCACTTTGCTGTATGCCACCTCATACCTTCTGTCTGCTTAGTCTATCTAATGTATCATGTGCCATGAGTTATTTTATCAGCAGATCACCTTTCCGTAGATGAAACATTTTTGAGTAATTTTCTCTGCAAACACTAAAAGCAATTTTGCATATGAGACTCAAGAGCAAAAGAAACTGATGTAGATAAAATACATATAATTAAACATTCTAAATATGTCCAAAAACATAGTTTAAACATTATAATTTGAACATTTAGTACTCATAAAAGAAAAACAAATTACAAAATATTAATTTGACACAATTTTTTGTCTATTTTAAAACTGTAAAAAAGATGATGTATCTGTCCCATGCAAAGAAGCCAAACTAGAGAGCCAAGAAGGATATTTTTGTCCTATGAACAGTAGACAAACCAAGACACCTGTGTAGACAGCCCTGTTCCAGGAATTCTGCATCTCATTAGTGCAATATAGGGTAATGATTGGCTGAATAAGATGCCTTAGGTGAAGATCCCACAATAAGTTTGTCATGTCTCGTAGTTTCATTGCACAAAAATAGCAGTGCCATATAGTTCCACGAAATAGATGGGATGTAGTGAATTGTCACTCCCACTGTGTTTTTTTACACAATGTAACCTCACTTGCGGTGCTTTCTTTAAATGGGAATTTCTCTTATGGGCACGCTGAGTGTTATATACAGATGTTTCCCATAGAGTTACAAAAGAAGTGGAAAATCTGAAGGTAAGAAAAGCATATGCATTTGTATCGTGCTTCTGCAGCATTAAAAGCAATCTGCACATGACATTCATGGCCAAAAGTGTTGGCACCCTTGAAATTATTCCAGAAAATGAAGTATTTCTCCCAGAAAATGATGGCAATTACTCATGTTTTGTTACATACATGTTTATTTCCTATGTGTGTATTGGAACAACACAAAAAAAAACAGAAAAAAAGGCAAAATGGACATAAGTTCACATAAAGTCCCAAAATGGGTCAATCAAAATTATTGGCACCTTTCCAAAATTGTGGGTAAATATAAACAACTCTGTTTCAAGCATGTGATGCTCTTTCTTGGGGTTAGACCATTGCTAGCTCCATAGGGACTGACAGGGCATTGTCGTTCCATGAATTCCCTGATGACCTACTGAGACACAGGACTTTCCTCCCCTCTCCTTACAGTCATCTGATTTGGTAAGATTGTTCTTATATATTGTTTTCTCACTTGGTGGGTCTGCAATCTTGGATTGATTATGGCTATGATGCTTTGCCACCTCAGATGTTTTTTGTTTGAATTTATTGACAGTTATGTATTGATGCCTTAGGTGCTATGGTACACTTACATGCAGACAAGCTTCACTGTCATATGGTTAACTTTTTCTTTACACCTAGCGACAGTTTTGCTTCGACTTATATGGATTATACCCTAGCTACTGTGGGAAAAGTCTGATTTGTCCTAAGAGAGATGGTAATCTTCCGGTCGATACTTTTATTTTTATTGTATCCTCTCTCCAAATTTTGTTTTTCACTTAGGTGGCACTATTTTTTTCTGTTTTTTCTATTTTGAATGTTATATTAAAACTTATATTTTAATCCTCACTTTCTGCTGTATAGCTCTTACATACATGTTTATTTCCTATACAGTATGTGTATTGGAACAACACCAAAAAAGCAAAAAAAAGGCAAAATGGACATAAGTTCACAAAAAGCCCCAAAATGGGTCAATCGAAATTGTTGACACCTTTCCAAAATTGTGGGTAAACATAAACAACTCTGTTTCAAGCATGTGATGCTCATTCAAACTCACCTGTGGCAAGTAACAGGTGTGGGTAATATGAAAACAATGCCTGAAACCAGATAAAAAGGGGAGAATGACTGAATCTTTGCACTTTGTGTCTGTGTGTGCTATACTAAGCATGGAGAACAGAAAGAGAAGAGAAATGTTGAGGCTTGAGAACTGACATGTTTGAAAAATATCAACAACCTCAAGGTTACAAGTCCATCTCTAGAGGTCTTGATGCTCCTGTGTCCAAGGTGCACAACATTATCAAGAAGTTTACAACCCATGGCACTGTAGCTATGTCCCTGGACATGGTCAGCAGATAAAAATTGATTAAAGGTTGCAACGCTGGGTAATCTGGATGGTGGATAAGCAGCCCTAATCAAGTTCCAAAGAAATTCAAGCTGTACTGCAGGCACAGGGTGCTTCAGTGTCAGCACAAACTATCCATCAACATTTGAATGAAATGTAATGCTATGGTAGCATACCCAGAAAGACCCCACTGCTGACACAGAGACATAAAAAAATCTAGACTACAGTTGCCAAAATGTATGTGAGTAAGACAAAATCCTTCTTGTGGACAGATGAGACCAAAATAGAACCTTTTGGTTGTGTAATGAGAGTGATAAAACCACTGTCACGTGGTCCAAGGAGAGCCTGACTTGGTGAGCATCTGACTCTTTACCACACCCCCTGATGGTGGGGATAGGCTTGGCTCCCGATGGGCACCAGGTGCTGCTCCAGAGCAGACCCCACACATATGGCAGCTGACCCCCAAAGATCCAAGTAGGAGTGTACGGGTGATATACAGATTGGCACAGCAGGCACAGGCAGGTCTGGCTGATTTACAGATTGGCACGGCAGGTGCAGGTGGGTTGGGCTAATATACAGACTGGCACAACAGGTACAGGCAGGTTCCAGCTGAAATACAGACTTACAAAACAGGTACTAGCAAGGTGGTTAGGGACAAATGGACAGAAACTAGCAAAACTAGCGGGTACTAGTGGACAGGGACCTGAGAATTAACAACCGTAATGGGAAAAGACTAACAACATTGCACAGGCACCTTCAAGCAGGTGGAGGTGCCTTAAATAATAAGTGGCTGGTGAAACTTTCGGACGGCACTCGCAGCCCCTTCAAAAAGGAGGGAGAGCATGAGCACCCTAAGCACAGTGCCCAAGGATCTTTGCTGAGTGTGTGAACCCCAATCAGCAGCCTGAGAGGAAGGAAGAAGTGCAAGTGGGGGGTCACAGCAGTAAATAAGTCGGCATCCCTGCCAGAGGAGAGGGGCAGCTCGCAGGGACGTCAGCGCTACATAAAGCCCATCATTTTACTGTTTTGCAAAAATGGAATGAGGCCTACAAAGAAAAGAACACAGTACCTATAGTCAAATATGGTAGCAGTTCAAAGATGTCTTGGGGTTGAGTTGCTGCCTCTGGCATCATGAAATCTGAAGATTACCAAAGGATTTTTGATTGCAATGTAGTGCCCAGTGTTTGAAAATTGGGTTTGCATCTTAAGTCATGGGTCTTCCAGCAGTACAATGTCCCCAAATATACTTCAAGAAGCACCCAGAAATAGATGGAAACAAAGTGCTGGAAAGTTCTGAAGTAGCCAGCAAAGAGTCCGGATCTAAATTCCATTGAACTCCGAGGAGAGATCTTAAAATTGCTTTTTGGAGAAGGCAAACTTCAAATATGAGAGGCTTGGAGCAGTTTGCAAAAGAAGTTTGGTCCAAAATTCCAGCTGAGAGGTGTAAAAAGCTTGTTGAGGGTTATAAGAAGCGATTGATAGCAGTAATTTATTCCAAAATGTGTGCAACCTCATATTACGTTAAGGGTGCACCAATTTTGTCCGGCCCAGTTTAGGGGTTTTGTGTGCAATTATGTCCAATTTGCCTTTGTGTCTCTTTTTTGTGTTGTTACAATAGACACAAAGGAAATAAACATGTATATAACAAAATATGAGTAATTGCAATAATTTCCTGCGAGAAATACTTCATTTTCTGGAACATTTTCGGCCATAACTGTATCTATATCTGGAGACTTATTTAAAGGCAATGCTTTATGTGAAATAGTTTATGCAAAGTAGATTTACTCAGCCAAACTAAAGAAACCATCGCTATACAGCACATTCAGGGGATCTAGCCCCTACTTAGGAAAGAGCAGGGTAATGATTACCTGAATGAAATGTATTTGATACAGCTCAGGGAGATACTTCTTACTGAAGGATTCAAACTTTGCACTAAGATGAGGGATGAAGCCTCCAAATAGTGTTGTCTACAGATGGGTCTCTGGGTTGGCTGATGTGAACTACTTTGCACAATTTTTAACATGTAGCATTGGCTTTAAATATGTCTCCATACACAGTTGAATCTCTTCAGTGAAAGCTGGTATGCTCTCTGGGCTATATCTGTCCTAGAAACACATTTACAATTAATTAGGAAATTAATTATACATATGCTGTAACATAAGATCAGCTCTCTCTTTGTTTCTTTTTATAGAAATATATTTTACATATACAGCATATAGATTTTGACCTGCATATTGTCAAAATGGAGTAATTATTTGACCCAGATACCTGGCATATTATATTTTCACAATTTGTAATCAGTATAAGTAAAATACGTAAACGTGTGAGTATAATATATACTGTAGTCAGTGACCAACATTAAAGTAGCTAGCAAGAACTATTTAATCATGTTTAAAGTGCATTGTACTTTTACTTACATCCATAAGAAATGTAGAGATTCTGCATGAATCATGGCTACCATCCAGATGACACTGTTTCACCATGCTTCTTCTAGGGGTTGTCTTGACCATGTCTCTGAGAACTGATCACCTTGCATTTCTGGGCACTCCAGGAAAATTGCAGTTCGGCAATATGACAACACTAGAGGATTATTGGTTTCTGATAATTTCACATTTGATTCTTCTCAAATCTTCAGCAATTAATTTGCATTTTTATTCTCAACAGGTTTTTTGACAATTTGTAGCAAAACCTTTGATGGCTCAGTGATCATTCCACAATATCTTAGCACTTTCAACTGTGCTGCGTCTCTCTGTAATGCCGGTGTCCCTTGAGTGTATCACACCTGATGCAAGAGCATCGGATGCGATATAATAAAGACACTCGGCTCCTGCGCTGCTGCAAGTGGGAGCTGAGTGTCAGTGCTTTGTGCTCCGATCCTCTCGCATGACAGCATTGGAGCACAGCAGCGGAGGAGATGGAGAAAGTAATTTCTCCATCTCATCTGCTGCCGGCTTTGGCGGGAATTGCACTGCACTCGGGTGATATTCGAGTGCAGAGTGATATAATTCGGCATGTTGAGTTTTTTCCCTATCTGATCGCAAACCGATCGGAGCAGGGAAAAAAAGCCATTGAGAACAGAATCATAGGATTAAATTGTTATGAATGCAGTCTGATTTTTAATACAGTGTAGAGCAACTTGGTCATATGTTTTTGGATTACAGTTACATATGTGGAACAATATAAAAAGTCTTTTTTACTTGTATTTTGTCATTATCAACTGATCCTGCCCAAATGTTTTAGAAATGATTTTAAATCAAAATTTATAAATTAAATTAAATTTTATAAATTAAATTAACTTAATCTAGAAAATATGGAATTATTCCTAACCTTCAGTGACATTTCAATATCCCAAAATACAATGTTGCGCTAAATAGGCAGAGCCAGCAATAACTCTTGGAATAGGAAAATATAAATTGACATCTCCAACCACCTTCAAAATGTCTTCCAAGTATGTGAAGGATATCCTATATACATGCTGTGCATAAACTCTTTGATCAGGAAAATCCTCACAACCATATGTTTACTGTAGTAAAATCTGACGCGATGCAAAATCTGTTGTGATTTAACGTCAATCAAAATTGCTAAAATGTATTAAATATCCTTCTAAAAATTGTAAGACACTGCTGTTTCACAATAGTATGTAAAATATACAGTGGTATCAATGCTTAAGTGTACTGTCAAAATTTAGACTTTTTTCATTTGATCTGATTGCATTTTGATTTATAAAATTAGAGTTTTATTACATTCATCTTATTAAAACAGTGCAATTTTGTCAATGCCACTGCAACTTTGTTTGAAGTAGATGTTCCATACATCCTAAATGCCGTGGCAGTGGACATAATGGACCGCCTTTCCATTCAAATACCTCCACACAGTGCAGATGCAGTGACAAGGAAAGATGGACACAGGGCAATAATGTAGTGATTATTCATAGTCCAGACGTTGGGCCCTAGTGAACATACATGCAGCATCTGGATAGGCAATAAATGTTTATTATAGGTAAACACTTTTAATCAATACTTGACATGGCCAATTTTCATTTTTGTTTTTCCTACCCTGCTTCCCAGAGCCATAACGTTATTTTTTTGTCCACATAGCTTGTATGAAGGCTTGTTCTTTGTGGGATGAGTTGTACAGTTGAATTACACTATTAATTTTACCATATAGTGTACTAGAAAATAGGTAAAATTTCCGAATGTGGCAAAATTGAGAAAAAAAATAGAGCAACTTTGACAGCTTTTATGGCATACATGATTCTCATCATCAGCAGCATTATGTTGATACTCAACTTGTTGTGGTGAAAAAAAGTATGAAACTTGTGAAAAAATAATTTTTGGATTGTGTTTCCATTTCAAGTTCTCATTTTTCAGTCAATGGAACATTCTGTGGGTTCATTTTTTTGCAAAGTGTGCCAATGTTTTTCTTGATACTAGTTGGCAGGCTTAGGACATATTGATCGCTTTGCAACATTGAGACAACCAAAAAATGCACAATTATGGCATTTAATTTTTTTTGTTTACTATGTTAATTAATCTTAGATTTTTATATATCAGACTTTTATATATGTGATTATAACATGTGTATCTTTTAATGGGTGAGGAGGGTAATTTGAACTGTTTAATTTTTTATTTACTTTTTTATACTTTTTCAACCTTTCTTTCTATTTTTATTGTATTTGTTAGTCTCTTTATTGGACTTGAACATGTGATCTTATAATATTGCTGCATATAGTAAAATGTACAGTTGCATTTTACGTAGTTACATGGTAACATAGGTTGAAAATAGACGTAGGATCATCAAGTTTAACCTTTTTCACCAATTATAAATTTTTGTCACTAGATTATCCATAACCCACAATGCCTTTTGTGCTGAGGAAAAAAAACAGCCTTTTTTAAAAGCTGTTATAGTGTTTGCCTGTACTACCTATTGTGCAGGACATTCCACAGTCTGGCTGCTCTAACTCTAAAGAATCATGTCCTATTTAGTTTCTTTCCCCCTGAGGTGAGTGCCCCTTGGTCCTTTGTATGGTCTTTGGAAGAACTAAATCATGTGCCAGTCGTATATATTTGTAAGGGATTAAGCAGAATATCCCTTTAATGCCACCTCCCCTTTAAGGAGTTCTAATAGTAATATATATTGTAAATAATGTACAGATCTTATGATGTTTTGGTACTGTTACACTACGTTGTATTACCTTCTGTTCATTGGTACTGCCACATTGTGTTACCATGATGTATTGTATTATGTTTTATGCATTTATTAATGCTTAGATTAGGGTATGCCAGTGCATTCTTCGTGTTCAATAGTGGAGGGCACTGTTAGTATACAGTTCCATAGACTGGGTAAGTGTAGTTCTGTTGTGGGCCACTAGATGGGGGTATACTGGTAGGCTTTTTTAGGTATAGTTGATAGGTAGTTCACATAAGGGTTAGCTGTAGGAGGAGCTGTTATGGTTTAACTAAGCATAGGTTATAGGAATAACTCAGAAGGACGAGCATGCCCAACAAGTCCACAAGGGCTGTAAGCCCGGGACTCCATAGCAGATATAGAATGTTGTGGAAAAGCAAAAAGGCACGGGCACAGTCAGATGGGTGCTGGATAAGATCAGAGCACCCGGGGAAATTACAATTTATAACAGCAGCAGGAGAGGGAAAGAAGAATTGGCCTAAGAGTCGTGCAGGGCACAGAGTATTCACCATGTGGTAGATCTTAACTACGGCTGAAGCCTGTAAGTCTGAGGCAAAGTGGCTGAATGGGATCCCCTATATCTTGAGGTCTTACAGGAGTGATGCTGCAGTACCAGCAAAGGCGCTACTACCCCGGAATGTGCGTGAGGATACAGAAAGTAAGCAAGGGAAAGTGCAGGAGGAATGCTGTGTGAACTGTAACGTAACTGATGTGTCCAGGACCATTGAAGAAGAAAGTAAAATCATTGATTTAGCATCAGAACCGGTATCTGTGTCTGTTATTTCAACCCTGAGCACTGGAACCAAGTGTGCAGAAGCTGGGTCGCACCGCATTAGAATCCTTGACCGTGGACCTGCACCCCGATCAGGTACGCCAGTAGAAGCTGATGGTTTTTCTGTGGGAGGAGGTCAGGACACCAAAGACCCAGTGTCCTCGGCTGTGAGTACCATCCTGGCCCCCTCTTACATATTGATCACATATCTACATGTAAATGAGATCTCTTTTGAGACATATTTTTCTAAGCTAAAAAAACCCAACTTTTCCAACCTTTTATCATATGAGAGGCCTTTCATCTCTTGTATTAATCTAGGTGCCTGCCTTTGAGCTGACTCTAACTTCTGACTATCCTTTTTAAAATGTGGAGCCCAAATCTGTATCCCATATGCCAGATGTGGCCTCACAAGTGACTTATAAAGGAGTTATAATATGTTGGGATCATAGGACTTTCTCTCTCTTTTTATACACCCTAAAATCTTGTTTTCTTTTGCAGCTGCTGCTTGACATTGAGCCCTACTTGCTCAGTTTACTTGTAACCAGAATACCCAAGACCTTCTCCTGTTCAGTAGTCCCGAGTGTACTCCCATTTAATGTATATGCAGCAATAGGATTACTCCATCCTAGATGCATTACTCTACATTTATGAACATTAAGCATTTGCAAAGCGTTTACCAATTCAGACATCTTATCCAGATTATTTTGTAATATTGTAATATGTTAAGTCAGATTTTAATATCCTGCATTGTTTAGTGTCATCAGCAAAGACTGACACTTTACTCTCAATCTCAGCCACAAGGTCATTAATAAAAAGGTTAAAAAGAATCGGTCCTAACACAAATCCCTGCGCTACTCCACCCCTGACTATATTCTATCTAGAGAATGTACCATTTATAGTGAATCTTTGTGTCACACTATGGTGGTTTTTGGAAAGGAAGGAGGGCTTCAAACTGTCCTGGGAACAGGGACCCAAACTATCCCTGTCCCTGGGAACTCCTAAAGATAGAGAGGCCTGAGACTCCGAATCTACTATGCTCCTGTTAATGCCCTAAGCTGTCCCCTCTCCCTAACCCTGGATGCCTGGGACAGATATGTTAGTGTATAAAAACATAAGACAAACAGGTATAACAAAAAGCAACTTACATACAAAAACACTCACCAAGGGTAGCGAAAAATAAAGGGAAGGTTATAAAATTACAAACCAAATGGGAATAGGATAATGGAGAAAATATACAGCAAGCAACAATCTCCAGCAGCAACTACAAACTCCAACTTCAGCACTCCACATAGCAAACCAAGAAGTAAAGTTCCACAGGCAGGGTTGAGAAGGTCTGGTAAGATTTCATAGAGAGATAAAATGAGCACGTCAGGAGCAGTTGTGAAATAAAGGAGCTGCATGTCTCTAGCCAGCATTTAAATAGTCATTAACCTCTTTAGCGCGAAAGTAAACAAATTCCATTCAATATGAGGAACAAAACGCACAGGCTAAATTGAAGACCTGCGATTCACAATATGTAATGATCACCTAACCCCAGATCTCTCAGTAGGATGTGAAACACCTGTTTCCTGTTTTTTTTAACAAATTCCTTACCCATCTGCATATAATTTCCCCTTGTCATTGCTTCTTGTGCTTCAGTATAAGGCTGTTGTGTGATACAGTATCAAATGTCTTTGCAAAGTCTAGATAAATCACATCAACCGCATTACCAAAATCCAGATTTGCACATACCTCCTCATAGAAACCCAACATTTTGGTTAGGTACAACTTATCCTTCAATATTCCATTCTGGCTGTCAGTTATTACATTATTTTCTGCAATAAATTTCTGCATGTCATAAAATGACCTAAAAAACGTTGCACACTACTGATGGCATGGTGGTCTTCAAAAGACCTACACTTGTCATAGCATCCCATAAGAGCCTCGAGAGTATGTTGCTGTGAGGTTAATGCATGGATAGAATGACATGTTCCCATGCAAAGTGACTGGTGGCATTTAAAAGGTTGAGCGCTCTGCTCCACCTGTGGCTGTTAAAGCAGATCCTGGCTGTGACATGCAGCCATTATCTGCATCGTCTGGAGCAGATTCAGTCTGTGAGCACACTCTATATACCCTCTACTGACTTGCACCGCACATGGTGGGAAGTTGCAAATAATTCCATGCTATTTATATAAGGCAGTGATATTTAAGTAGGATAGCAATACTTAGTAGAGAATAAATTGCTACATTGTTCACATCTAATTGCAGTAGGATGTCATAACTGAAGCAGGAAGTAGAAATTGGGTGTCATAGAAAAAGGAGGGGTGGGGAATCAGTGATGTGAGTATGCTTTTTGTAGGGATCAGTACTCACTCAACTCCTGAGGTAGGCACAGGAGGTGGTTTACATGCAACAGTCATGGCAAGTTTATTTCACTTCATAAACCGCTGCGGGAGGCAAAACAAAGCAAAGCCTTCTCCGCCACAAAAGTGAAAACAAAACTGAAAACAAATAGTTCATGTTGTATTGTAGTCTGGCCACTTAGGTCAGTACCGTTAGCAACACACACTGAAGGTAAACACGAACTGCAGGAAAATAGTCCATATAATGCTGTGGGTCTGCCTGCTCAGGTCAGTGTTTTCAACAATACACACTAGAGGTCTCCTCACCTCCAGCCACAGACACTGAATGAGAGACTCGGCCTCAATTTTATCTGCCCAACCACTCCCCTTGGGTTGGGATATGTGAGCATTCAATCCCACCTCTCTCTTATGACCGCTCATAAAACCCGGCCCTAGAATGGCCCCAAAACAACTCTCTTAGCACTATAGGTGCTGGAGAATACATCCAAGCTCACATCCCAGCAGCCAACAGCCGCGATGACACATATCTCCCCTCCAGGTCATCTTACACTTTTTTAAAAATTGTTTAATGGTTTTTCAGATATAATTTTCTTTTCTGGACAAGAAAGAAATGATACAACCAATTTTTATCCAGATCTTGCCCTTGCCTCTGGACAGTATTATTTCAAGGCTAACCGCTGACACACTGAAATTTTTTTTGTTGTTTAACATGCAATGAAATCTAGAAAAGCATTCAATTAGCTCTATTAAAAATATATAAAAGTAACAGCATCTTAAACCATGAAGCTCAGCGGTTATCACTGTCGCTTTCCAGCACTATAGTCCAATGATCAAACCCCAGAAAGGACAATAACATGGGTTACCCAGGAAAGAAAATATCTGCAAAGTGTTTTTATGTTATCACTGTGTTTGCTTCAGTTTCTCCTGATAGTCTGATTTACACCCATTTTCCAAAGCTGTACTGATAAGGAATTTATACTGGTAGCTCCAATAGGAACAGTGATTATAATACACTATGGAATTTGATAGCACTCCACAAGCATGCAATACAATAGAAAATAAACTCTTATAGAAGTGAATTATTGCCATTGGACTAATCTTATACATTTCCTAGTAGTTGACAACCCCTTCTTAAACTAAATGTCATGCCCTGATAAAATAATAAAGCCTATACTCACCTCTAGTGCCGGCTCCGTTACAGTGATGTTGGCACTCTCTGTCCCGGGGTTGTGATGCGGTGGAATGACACATGATGCCTGGCGTTAAGTCAGCGATGGTGTCACTATCTCCATCCTCAGACAAGCTGAACATGAAGAGGAAGTCCAAGCTGCAGCTGATCCCTCGTTTCCTCTTCATATTCAGTTCATACCAAGGTAGATACAGTGACACCAGTGCTGATTGGGTACCGGCGTCACGTGCCCTTCCACGGCTTCACAGCCCCAGGACCACAAGTGCCGACACCACTGTAATGGCGCCTGCACTGGAGGTGAGAGTAGGTTCTATTATTTTATCAAGGCTGAACATTTAGTTTAAGAAGGGATTGTCTTAGTAGTGGACAGCCCCTTTAATAATTTTATTATCCATAGTTACTTTACACTTCGTAAACATGCTTTTCTGTAATAGAATAGCGCTGGTCAAATGCATTAAAGGTATATTCCCATCTCATACATTTATTTATGTTTAATAGATGTGAATTCCCCCTATGGAACCTGCATCTATCTCAAGAGCAAAATATTATGGACTGCTGCTTTAAAGATATATTCTTATCTCCAAAATCCTATCCCAATATATAGTAGGTGAAATAATAATAATAATAAAAGCAAATACCTCCAATTAGAAATGTATGGGGTCAGAGGTTGCAAATCAAACAACTTCCTGTCCTGTTGTGCAACAGCGTTAGTGTTAATGATGGAAAGCTCAAAGCAAGCACTAATGTCATGTCATATTTAGAGCTGTGGAAGTGTATTACCACGCAAAATGTCCATCGTCTGCTTGCATTCAGTGAACGTCCTTACAGCCTCTTCTATTTCAATAAATAGAATATTCTTACAGATGGTGAATTCTACAGTTACATAATCATTGGGGTAAGCAGGCATTGCAGTAGCTTAAGTATCCATGGTTATGACCATGACTAAAGTGAAAGCTAGATAGTTGCTAGTGGTCATAACCATGGATACCTGAGCTACTGCAATGCCCACACTTCAGGAAAGAGACATATCCAATCAAAAGAACTATACTACATTTCTAATTGGATGTATTTGCTAATAATATTATTAATACATCTACTACATACTGGGATAGGATCTTGAAGCTGGAAATACCACTTTATTTATTCCCATTGATATGATTCAGAATTCCAACTGACTGTAGAACTCTGATGAAATATTGAATATCTTAACAGGAGTTACAACAAAGCAAGGATTAAAATACCTTACATAATTAGTAAACCATAGAGAATCCAACTCACCTTATACAAAGCTTCTCGACATTATGGTGCTTTGCATTATGTCCAGCAAGCGTAAAGTTAAAAATGAATATGTAACTGTAGAAGACAAGTGGCACTCACCATCTGTAAAAAAAATTCAATTTATTGAACGTCCACTAAAATAGAACAGGCAGTAAGTTCACTGGATGCGAGCAGACGATGGACATTTTGCATAGCAATTCACTTCCACAGGTCTGATTATGCCATGATATTAGTGCTTACTTTGAGCTTTTCATCATTAACAATAATGGCGCTGTTGCACATCATTACAGGGAGCTGGTTGGTGCTACTCTGACCCCATGATCCATGAAGTGCTGGCAGGCTCACATCTTCATTTGTATTTGCATCTTAAATATGCAAATACAAATGAATGTGAATAATCTACACTTTTTTTGTTCAAGATGGCGTTTCCCTCCCCCCCCGCAACTCACCAACCCAGGGCACCTGCCCTCGTGTCTAATGGCAAACATGTCCCATGTCTTTGCCTTCTTGATGTTGCAATTTTAATGTTGAGCACTGCAGTGTACAGGTCATGGCCAAAAGTTTTGAGAATGACACAAATATTATATTTTCACATGATCTGCTGCCCTCTGGTTTTTATGTGTGTTTGTCAGATGTTTTTATCACATACAGAAATATAATTGCAATCATATTATGAGTAACAAAGGGTTATATTGACAGCTAGAATGAGTTAATGCAGCAAGTCAATATTTGCAGTGTTGACCCTTCTTCTTCAGGACCTCAGCAATTCTCCCTGGCATGCTCTCAATCAACTTCTGGATCAAATCCTGACTGATAGCAGTCCATTATTGCAAAATCAATGCTTTTATTTTATCTGAATTTGAAGGTTTTTGTTTGTCCACCCGTCTCTTGATGATTGACCACAAGTTGTCAATGGGATTAAGATCTGGGGAGTTTCCAGGCCATGGTCCCAAAATCTCTATGTTTTGTTCCCTGAGCCATTTAGTTATCACCTTTGTTTTATGGCAAGGTGCTCCATCATGTTGAAAAAGGCATTGTTGATCGCCAAACTGCTCTTGGACGGTTGGGAGAAGTTGCTCTTGGAGGACATTCTGGTACCATTCTTTATTCACGGCTGTGTTTTTAGGCAAGACTGAGAGAGAGCCCATTCCCTTGGCTGAGAAGCAACCCCACACATGAATGGTTTCAGGATGCTTGACAGTTGGCATGAGACAAGACTGGTGGTAGCGCTCACCTGGTCTTCTCCGAATAAGCCGTTTTCCAGATGTCCCAAACAATCGAAAAGGGGATTCATCAGAGAAAATGACTATACCCCAGTCCTCAGCAGTCCACTCCCTGTACCTCATGCAGAATATCAGTCTGTCCATGATGTTTTTTCTGGAGAGAAGTGGCTTCTTTGCTGCCCTCCTTGAGACCAGGCCTTGCTCCAAGAGTCTCCGCCTCACAGTGCGTGCAGATGCACTCACACCTGCCTGCTGCCATTCCTGAGCAAGCTCTGCACTGCTGGTAGCCCGATCCCGCAGCTGAAACACTTTTAAGGGACGGTCCTGGCGCTTGCTGGTCTTTCTTGGGCGCCCTGGAGCCTTTTTGGCAACAAGGGAACCTCTCTCCTTGAAGTTCTTGATGATGCGATAGATTGTTGACTGAGGTGCAATCTTTCTAGCTGCGATACTCTTCCCTGCTAGGCCATTTTTGTGCAGTGCAATGATGACTGCACGTGTTTCTTTAGAGATAACCATGGTTAACAGAAGAGAAACAATGATGCCAAGCACCAGCCTCCTTTTAAAGTGTCCAGTGGTGTCATTCTTACTTAATCATGACAGATTGATCTCCAGCCCTGTCCTCATCAACACCCACACCTGTGTTAATGGAGCAATCACTGAAACGATGTTAGCTGGTCCTTTTAAGGCAGGGCTGCAATGATGTTGAAATGTGTTTTGGGGGGATAGAGTTAATTTTCTAGGCAAATATTGACTTTGCAAGTAATTGCTGTTAAGCTGATCACTCTTTATAACATTCTGGAGTATATGCAAATTGCCATTAGAAAAAATGAAGCAGTAGACTTTGTAAAAATTAATATTTGTGTCATTCTCAAAACTTTTGGCCATGACTGTATAAGCCGAAATGTAGAATGGCACTGTTTGCAAATTCATTGCAGCTAAAAACAGTATCAGTTTCATAGCTATGTGATTAAACAGCAGTGGCATTAGCAATGAAACTACCTTTAAATACACAAATCTACATATTGTGAGGTTGGCTGTGTTGTGACCGCCACATGTGAGCAAAACGTAATCAGTAATATGGAAGCAACATTGTGGATATAAACGTGAAAAAGTCTTCTTAAAAAAGCAAATATTTTTTCATCCCTTTTCAATTAAATTTCATTTTTCAAAGTAGTTCAACATAACAAAATATCATAGGATACCAAAACAGTATAATGATACATATTTTTTATTGAATGAAAACCTGAAAGAAATGTGAATTGCTCTTTGTGTTTTTGCCTTCCCCTAAAAAATATAAAAGTTGCTAAACTATATACAGTATATATACTCCATAATATTATTAATAAATACTACAACCAAGCCAACAATAGCAAGCCATTATCATTGCTACAGTACTGTGCAAATTAATTGGGACAAAGCATTTTTTTAAGTAAAATCGTAAGTTGGTTACCAGTCAGTGATTCAAACCAGTTTTAACTGCTTTGAACAGGTGTGAGTGCCTGTTAAAAGCAGTTAAAACTGGTTTGAAACACTGACTGGTAACCAACTTACAATTTTACTTAAAAAAATGATTTTTCCCAATTAATTTGCACAGCACTGTATATATAGAGATAAAAATAAAGTTATGGGTCCTGGAATGTGAAAAAGTAGAAAGACCTATACTTATTTGGATTTACCATATTCCTAAAAAGAAAAAAGTGAAAAAAGTGAAGTTTTTTTTCTGTTATCAAATAGAAAACAGTGGATAAAAAAGAGTAAAGATTAAAGGGAACCTGTCAGCAGTTTTGGCTGATATAAGATGCGGCCATCACATTTCAGGGCTGATATATAGCAATCTATAATGCTGTATATAAGCCCCAATCCTACCTGGAAGAACTGAAAAATTGGTTTTACTATACTCACCTGTGGGGCGGTCCGGTACGATGAGTGTCGCTGGTCTTGGTCGGCGTCTCTCATCTTCTTATGATCGCCGCCATCCTGCTTGCTTCTTGTGGATGACATGACCCTGCATCATCCACACAGGCTCCTCGGCATCGTGCTCCTGCACAGGCGTACTTATCTGCCATGCTGAGGGCAGAGCAAAGTACTGCAATGTGCAGGAATTGGGAAAAGTCAAAGAGCCCCGGCACCAGCACACTGAAGTATTTTGTTCTGCCTTCAACAGGAGTGCAATGCCAGGGAGCCTTTGTAGATGATGAAGGTCACGTCATCCACAAGAAGCAAGTAGGAGGGCGGCGATCATTAGAAGATGGGAAGCGCCGACCAAGACCAGCAACACTCATCGGACCGGACCGCCCCACAGGTGAGTATAATAGAACTTATCTTTCAGTTCTTCCAGGTCGAGTTGGGGGCTAATATACAGCATTATGGAATGCTGTATATACAGTAAGCCCTGAAAGGTGATGGCCACATCCTATATCGGCCAAAACTGCTGACAGGTTCCGTTTAAAAAAAAATGGCAGAATTGGCAACAAAAATTGAAGAATATTGCTTGGTTGATATAGTGATCTTTTAGACCTTGGCAACCTGTGTCAGCAGAAGTTACATTATGTATATACTAAAACATCAACCTAAAGCCATGTTCATTCATTCAGTATATGGTCAGTATTTTACATCATTATTTGTAAGCAAAAATCATGAGTGGAACAATCAGCGGATTATAGGATCAGAGTACTCAAACTCAAATAGGCATTATTGGCAGGACCAAAATACGTTTAGTGTTGCCAAAGCAAGGAAAATATATGTGACAGGGGAGGGGATTGGGGATTATGGAAATGAGGTGTTGGGGGGTACAATTTGGGAAATAATAGTCCTTTTGGGGGTTTTAAGTTCCTCTCAGCTTATGACATATGGTGACGAATTGGGTGGCGATCTTCACTGTTGATTCCTCTTCCCCCAGTAGGATGCAGAGTTTCCGCTCCTCATCCATGGATGGAAAGTCCGGGTTGTGAATGGAAAGTTTCTGTAAGTGGGAGGCCCTCACTGCTGAGTATTTGTTGCAGTGAACCAGGAAGTGTGCCTCGTCCTCCAGTGTCCCCTGCTGGCGGTGCTGACACAGTCTGTTCTCCCGTGGCTTATATGTCTGCAGTACTGTCCTGTTTTCACCTCTAGATTGTGGGCACTCAGTCTGTATAGACTCAGAGTCTGCCTGTCTTTGGGGTGATGTAACCTCTCCAGATATGGGGCCAGAGTATAGTCCCTCTGCAGTGACCGGTAGATCAGTGCGTTTCTGGTGAGTTCTCTAAATCACTCTGCCAACCCTCTATATATTGCATCTTGCAGCTCTCTGAGATCTTCTTTATTTTGGCTTTTGTCAGGGTGTGTTGCTGACTTTGGTGGGACTGGCTGCTGGGGTTCACGGCTTTCTCTGGGCTGTTGCTCAGTAGGGCTTTATGATGGTGGGAGCTGGAGTTGCTGCTCTGCATGTGCGACTGGTGTGATAGCACCCTCTTGCTTATAAATAGCCATAAGGAGAATCGTCCCAGCTCTGCCCAACAGGCTATGTTTCAGGTGCTGCTACTTGGAGGAGATATTTGCAGAACTCCAGGTGGAAGACTTCAGTTGGGCTGGAATCCCACTTTGTGTGGTCTGGGTAAGTTGCTGGGCCCCAAACCTTGCTACCATACAGCAGTATAGGAGTGATGAAACTATTGAATATCTTAAGCAAAACTGTCACCAGTGGTTTGAGATGGTACAGTTGTCTTCTGATGGCATAGAAGGTTCTGCACGCTTTTCCTTTCAGGGCCTCTGCTGCTTGCTTGAGGCTCCCATTTTGAATTAGCTCTAAACTGAGGTAGGTATAGCTTTTGGTCTTCTCCAGTGTGGAACCATTTAATGTGAGGGATTGAGTTGGAGTTTTATTCTGGTTCCTCTTCTGAAACACCATGACTTTGGTCATCTTTTGGCTGATGGACAGTGCCCAGGTGGTGCTTAATGTTTCCAGCACTGTCAGGCTATCTTGGAGGCCTCTCTCAGTTGCGGAGAATAGCAGGAGGTCATCTGCGTACAGCAGGAACTTCACCTCTCTGTCGTGTAGACTGAGGCCTGGGGTGTATGAGGCTTCCAGTGTTGCTGCCAGTCCATTTATGTAGATGTTGAATAGAGTTGGGCTCAGACTGCAGCCCTGTCTAACCCCGTGGGAGTGCTGGAAGAAGGCTATCCTCTTTCCATTCACCTTCACGCTGCAAAGGTTCTCAGTGTAAGAGCTATCTATGATGTCATAGGTTCTGCCACTTATTCCACTTTCCAGAAGTTTCAGAAACAGGCCGGGATGCTACACTGAGTCAAAGACCTTCTTGAAGTCCATGAAGCATGCAAATATTTTCCCCTACTTTTTGCTGTTGACTTGGGTCTTGATGAGACTGTGCAGGGTGTAGCTGCGATAGTGCGGTGGTTTGGCATGAACCCAGCTTGGCCTCTGCTGAGGATGTCACGCTGGATGAGGAAGGTGATGATCCCTCTGTAGTTGTTAGGTGTCGAGTTTCCCCCACTACACAGGGGGAATCTCAAGCCATGTCCTCTGCGGTCGCCTATTCCTCTGCAGCTGCAGAGATTCCTGCTCAGCAGAGACGTCGGTCCAGGCATCTTGCCCAAGCTGATGCTAGGCATCTGGTTGCTCCTTCTGGCTCTGCTATAACTCTGCTATAACTCCATGCTTGAGTTAGCAGCAAGTAGAGGCTTCTGGGACTAAGTTCTGTCTTTTGGGTACTGAACATGCCCGTGGGATGACCTCTCATTGGAGGTCGGATGTCACATGCGCAGGTCCCGTTCCTGCTCGGATTGGTCCACTAGTTTGAAGGTCCCGGAAGTATGCCGCTATAAAAGAGTCGCATGGCCGCTCAGCCATGCGCTAGCATAGACTCATAATGTTATTGGTATGTGTGATGATGGATGCATGAATCTGGTGAATGACTCATTAAATTACCCCCTCCTTTGATACGCATGTGTTAGGGTTCCACCACCGTGCTCCTAGCACTATCACACTAGCGTTCGGTGGTGTCATCCTGTATAGGGCTCTACCATACTGCGCTAAGTCAGCACCCACCAGTGCAACGCCATGTGCAAGTTTTGCGCTGTTTAGTCCAAGCCTGGGCGATTAGTGGCGCATGCCAGAGAGACGCCGTGCACACTTGCGCGTTGCTTTCTAACCGCAATTGTGGTGCCAAGCGCTGCTGGTCTGGAGGGACCCTGTCCCTTGTCTCTGGGGCAGGGTCTTGTGACCATATAGCAGTGCTTCCCCAGCTGAGTCCTGTGAAGTTAACAGGTTCTGGCTTTACTTCCAGCGACTCTGTGAAGTAACAGAGTTCGCTCCTATAAGCATCGGGTCAGTGGTTACCCGCCGGTGTTCAGGTAGAACTCGGCCATTACTTAGCACGGTGGACCCCAGGCTGCGAACACACCTCATTATCATTTTATTTGGTGCATTCCGCCAGCCTAACAGTAGTTTGCTGGATTGTATCTGTCTCCAATCTTGTAGATGGGCGTAATGAGACCTTGATTCCAGCATTGTGGGAAGTAGCCAGTGCTTAGGACATGGGTGAAGAGTTTTGTCAGTGCTGCCAGTATGTCTGGGGAACTGTATTTGATAATCTCTGGCAGGATGCAGTCATAGCCCCCGGCCTTCTTGCATTTCATAAGTCTGATTCTATCCTTTATTTCCAGCACACTAATTGGTGTATCCACAGGGTTTTGGAAGTCCTTGATTGTTTTCTCCATGTCTCTCAGTTTATTGGTTAGATGTTGCTGTTCTGGGGTTAGGTCTTCTTCTGGTATGTTCCTGTAGAGACTCTCTAAGTAGTTGTGCCAGATGTTGCCATTCTGGATGTGGAGGGTGTACTGCTTGGGCTTTGGGCCGATATGACTCCAGGTCTCCCAGAATGAGTTGTCCTGGAGGGAGTCTTCAAGCTTGAGTAGTTTCTGTTTTTTCTCCTTAAGGATGCACTTGTATTGCCTCTGCAGGGTGTCATGGGCCGCTCTTAGGTCCCTGTTGTTGGGGTCTCTGTGTTTTTGGTTTGAGGCCATCCTTAGGGAGTTGTGTAGTGCCTTTCTATTCTTTGTCAAACCATTTTTGGCATTGTTTATTTGTAGGTCTCTTGGGGTTGGTTTTTCTAAGGCCTGATAGTTCTTCCATAGTAAATAGAATATTGTTAAAATCATTCACTGCTAGGTTGGCCCTTTGCTGGTTTGATGTGTAGCTACTTGTGTTAAAATGTACAAGTAGCTCTTGGATCTCGGTTCTGTTGCTCATTTTGATGTATTCAGTGCCTAACTGTTTAGACCACTTGAAGGAAGGTGGTAGGTTGTGGAGACCGGTCAAATGGGGCTTTTCTGTGGGTGGTTTGTCAGTGGATCTCATATACAGCAGTATCTGGTTGTGGTCTGACAAGTGGGTTTCGGGAGTGACTATGAAGGCATTTATGTTTGCTGGGTCCATGTCTGTTATGGCATAATCCACCACACTACTGCCCACATGGGAGTTTAGTGTAAATCTCCCTAATGAGTCCCGCTGATGCGCCCATTCAGTATATACAGCCTTAGGCTCTGGCACAGGTTCAGCAGTGTTCTGCCACTTTTGTTCACCACTCTCTTATAGTTGTTTCTTGCTGTCTGTACTGAGTTGCTGTAGCAGGACTCATCTCCCAGCACGTATGTGTTTCTGTCTGGTGACAGATAGTCCTTTTCTATACCCTTCCTGGCATTGAGGTCCCCACAGAGGAGAACCTTACCCTTGGACTAGAATTGGGCTGTCTCCCTCTGTAGGACCTCATACTGTAGATGTCTGGCTTAAAGTATGGGGATTCTGATGGAGGGATGTAAGCTGCACGGAGGTAGATGTCCTGCTGAGAGATGAGGATGGAGCCGCTTATCTTTATCCAGATATGACTGTATCCTCTTTTCATCACTTTGGGGTGCTCTTTGATCTCTTCCTTGTACCATATTAGTATGCTCCCTGAGCAGCGACCCTGTTTGATGTTGTTGTTTTACTTGGCGGAGACAAAAAATTCCCTGTATCCAAGGGGTGCCAGAGATTCCTCCTCTGCTCGGAGCCATGTCTCCAGGAGGATCCGGATGTCAATGTTCTTTAGCCTTTGTTTGAAGTCTGGGTCATTTATCTTGGACCCAAAAGCTGAGGCATTCAATCCTTGAATGTTCCAGTTGTGTTAGGTGTCGGGTTCCAGGCGCAGCACAGCGGGAATCCCGAGCCTTGCCATTGTCGGTCTCCCATTCCTCCCCGGCCACAGTGGAGCCTGCTCAGCAGACTCCACGATCCCGGAGTTCAGCCCACACCAGCATTGTGGGTTTGGTTGCTGCTGCCACCTCTGGTCCAGTTATGGCAATGCAGCCTGGCCAGCAGCAAAAGACTTCAGAGTCTTAGTCCTTCCTTCGGTCCACTGGGCATGCTCATTAGACGATCTCCCATTGGGGATCGGGAGTCACATGCTCGGATCCTTCTCCAGTTCTGATTGGTCCATCGGGAGGATCAGGAAGGTCCCGGAAGGGCACGGCTATAAAAGGTTCACATAGCCGCCCCTCCATGCACTATGATAGACTCTGAGGCTATAGTACTTAGTGTATGTGTGATGATGGATGAATGAGCCTGGTGACTGACGCATTATAATTCCACCTCCTTGGATATTACGCATGTGTTAGGGTTAGGAATTGGAGTCAGCACAGCAGCTCTGAAAATGAGGATGATTGAACTCATGGAGATCAACATCCAACACTGTGGAGACACCATCACGTGTTTCTCAACACAGTGATTCTAGAGCACTGCCCCCATCCCTTATGGGAAATATGCAAAACATGCAAAACAGAAGCCGCGGAGACATGTTGGATGTTGTTGGATGTTGATCTTACCCGAAACAGCTGTCTGTGGATGGATACCATGTTTTGGCATAGGTGGTTTCCTTCATTGGAGACTGCCCTTCCCGTGGTTGTTCCTTCCCGGGGAAAGACCTGGCTGGTCATTGCTTGCGTTGAGAAACATGTGATGGGGTCTCCGCGGCTTCTGTTTTGCATGTTTTGCATATTTCCCATAAGGGATGGGGGCAGTGCTCTAGAATCACTGTGTTGAGAAACACGTGATGGTGTCTCTGCAGTGTTGGATGTTGATCTCCATGAGTTCAATCATCCTCATTTTCACAGTCTTTTACTAGGCATTGCTCCTACCAGCCAGTTTCCTACTCCACACTGATGAGGGGCAATACCCCGAAACAGCTGTTTGTGGATGGATACCATGTTTTGGCATAGGTGGTTTCCTTCATTGGAAACTGCCCTTCCCATGGTTGTTCCTTCCCGGGGAAAGACCTGGCTGGTCATTGCTTGCGTTGAGCACAGCAGCTCTGACACTGCATAGCACCACAGTGTTCCTCATCGTCTTCCTCTTGTGCCTTGGGCGTCGGCCAGTACAGGCCTTCTGGACCACTGCTACCGCAGCGTCCGCCTAAGTAACACCGTGCGCCTTGGGAGCGCTTTCCAGCTCAGTTGTTATGCTGGTTAGTGGCATCCATCAGGGCGGACAGTGCACCTGTACTAAGCGGTGGTTCACACTACCATGACCTGTGACACTAACAGGTTGCGGTTGTTCGCCGGCTGGCACGTGCTGCGTGAAGTAATGAGGTTCGTGCCTTTTCACACCGGGTTAGTGTTTTCCCACCGGTGTCCGGCTCTCTCCTACACGCCTTCTCCCCATTGCTTTAGCTGCAGTTGACCACCTCTGCACGGTGGGCCCTGGGCTGCGAACGCACCTTATATATTATTTCATCTTTATTATTTGGTGCATTCCGCCAGTCCATAACATTTTGCTGATAACTGAGGATGTCATGTTTAGTCGATTTACCTAATAATGGAGAAAGATTTTCATAGGACATAACAGTTCGAGTGATGGATTTAGGTGGCATGTTTTAGGGGTGTCCTACGAGTTTGCTGCACAATGTGATGAGCAATGTCCTTACTTCTGCCATGTTGCTGCCCTCTGTTATTTTGTGCTGCCATTGTGGAGCTTGTGGTCTCCAGTACTTCTGCCCTCTCTGTGGGCTCTCACTGTGTATTGCTGTGGGTTGCCATCTGTTTGGTGGGAGCCTTGATTATGGTCTCATAGGTCTGTTTAGAACGATGTCCTTTAGCTCTCTGGCTTGATGGCTGACCCCTTGTTTGTTGAGGTTCTTGCCGTCATATAGCTGATGGAGTGTTATTTCAGGGTGTCTTACCAGTTGTATGGTTGGTGTTAAGGCGATACTGCCGGCCAACTCTGAGTTGATTTGCTGAGCTACCTGATGGTCTATGTCTTTCCTTGGAAGCAGGGCAGACAGGATTGTTTTGGATTTGGGAATTTTTTGCTGGGCAGCTATTGCAAGTTTTGATAGGCCTTGGCTGGTTGTCTTTTGGTGAATATTGTTTGGGCTGGTGTGTAATATGAGATGTGTGTGCTCTGTGAAGTATGGGTTATTGATCACCTTCTCTGCTTGTGGGATTGTTGAACAGTGGATTTTTGTGACCCGTGCCCCCAGGAACAGTCTCTTACTGTCCAGTTATTTCCTGTTTGAGTCTATTATTAGGACGATGTCAGGGCCCGGTGTTTTATTTGGGCTGTTTGTTTTTTGTGTGTCCTTGAGGCTGTATATTTGTTGCTGGGATTGTGGGTAGGATTTTTCTTTACAGTCTTGGGTTCAGGGGTGTTGGTTGCCCTGATTTACTGTGTAGATGGGGCTGTACTTTTATTGCTAGGGTTGTATGTAGTGTCCTACTGGCTGGGGCTGTCTCTGGTCTGTGATGTGTCAGGCACCGAGATGGTTGGTGCAGGCCTTGGTTTTGGGGGACTGCTTGTATTTTGAGGTGCGCTCTCTGGCTTTTGTTGTAGGTTTGATGATTTTAGCTGTGTTATTTCTTCTTTGAGATATGCATTTTCTTCCTGCAGTCTTTCAAGTGATCTTTGCATTTCATACTGGACTCTTTTCAGCCCTTGATAATTCTTCCTTCTGTTGGTTATTTGCATTTTTCTCAGCTTGGCTTCTTTGAAATTCCTCTTTAAATCGAATAAACTCACTCTCTAGTTGGGACAGGCAGTCTCTGAGTATATTATCCATGGGGGGTTGTGATGTAGATGGGGCTGGGGGACTGCTAATTACTCTGTCTGCTGTGATCTGATCAGGAGTGGTTATGCTTCCTCCTTGCCTCAGGATTTGCATTTCAACTTGGTTCTTAATTGGTTCTTGGTACTTAATTGGTTCTTGGTTCTTGTGCTGGAATTGTTTTTCAAATTCCTCCATATTGGGTTCTGTTCCTTGTACCATGATAGTTCAATTTTTATAAATGTTTATGGAAAGATTAAAAATCTCAGGGTCCTCCTTATCCTGTACTCTAATTTGTGTGCCTTTCTTAATGCCCTGTGTTTTGATGTTCTGGTAATATTTTCTGAGAGTCTGGTCCCAAGCTTGGTGATGCCCTGAGTAGAATAACACACTTGCTTTTTCCCCTTGTTTGTTGAAGTCTATCAATAGGGTCTCTGGGTGTTTCTTTATCTTAGCCAGTTTTAGAACTTTTCTCTCTTTCATAGATCTGGCATTCATAGGGAAGGTTATCAGTAATGTGTCAGGCCCCCTGCTGGCTCCAGGTCACCCTCCATGCTTACATTGCAATCCCCATGCTGTTTCATTTTAAAGGCCTTCTTTTCTTTTATATTTTTTATTGCATAATATACAGTCTATTGTTATCTTATCAATGTATTGGCATGGAGTCCTTACCTTGGGGATGCGTTGGGTTCTGTTAGGGTTTAATGTTGCCTTTTTGCTGGGTTTTCACTAGGTAATCTTGACCTGTTTTGGCTTCTTTGTTTCTTGTTTTTCTTGTGAATCTTTCTTGTCATAGCTTAACCCCTTCCTTACATTGGACGTACTATTCCATCTTTGTGACTTGGGACCTAAGTGCCAAGGACGGAATAGTACGTCACACGCGATCAGCAGACACCCGTCACGGACCGCCCCTGGCACATTAACCCCGGCACACTGCAATCAAACATGATCGCAGTTTACTGGGGGCACAGGGAAGAATTGCGCAGGGAGGGGGCTCCCTGCGTGCTTCCCTGCGTGATGTGCTCGCACTGCTCCAAGGGTCTCCTCCCTGCAGGCCCCTTGATCCAGGCATTCCGGGTCTTGCAGGGAGGCGGCTTCCTCAGTGACTGCTGAGAGCAGGCACTGAGAAAGCTTCTACAGCGCCTGTCAGATCACTGATCTGACACATTGCTGTGCAAAGTGTCAGATCAGCGATCTGACACTGTATTGCAATGTCCCCCCCGGGACAATATAATAAAGTTAAAAAAAAAACATGTATAAAAATAATTAATAAAAAATTCTTAAATAAATTTAAACCCCCCCCAAAATTCTTTTCTTTGGAAATAAAAGAAAAAATAATAAAATTATAAATATTTAGTATCGCCGCATCCGTAACAACCCACCCTATAAAACTGTCCTGCTAATTAACCGCTTTAATGAACCTCTTCAAAAAAAAAGGCAAAAATCAATGCTTTATCATCATACCGCTGAACAAAAAGTGCAATAGCACATGACCAAAAAAATGAATATAAATAAACATGGTACCGCTGAAAACGTCATCTTGTCCGGCAAAAAAACGAGCTACTAAACAGCATCATCAGCGAAAAAATAAAAATGTTATAGCTCGCAGAATAAAGCGATGCAAAAAAAATTATTTTTTATATAAAATTGGTTTTGCATAAAAGCACCAAAACATAAAAAAGATGTAACAGATATCGCTGTAATCGTACTGACCTGAAGAATAAAACCGCTTTATCAATTTTACCACACGTGGAACGGTGTCAACGCCCCCCCAAAAGAAATTCATGAAATGCTGGTTTTTGTTCATTCTGTGTACCAAAAATCGGAATAAAAAGCGATCAAAAAATGTCACATGCCCGAAAATGGTACCAATAAAAATGTCAACTCGTCTTGCAAAAAATAAGACCTCACATGACTGTTGGTCAAAATATAAAAAAATTATAGCTCTAAAAATGTGGTGATGCAAAAACTATTTTTACAATAAAAAGCGTCTTTTAGCGTGTGACAGCTGCCAAACATAAAAACCCGCCACAAATAGTAAATCAAACCCCCTTTATCACCCCCTTAGTTAGGGAAAAATAATAAAATTAAAAAAAATGTATATATCCATTTTCCCATTAGGGTTAGGGCTGATATTAGGGTTAGGGGTGTGTTGGGGGTTAGGGTTGGAGTTAGAATTGGGGGTTTCCATTGTTTAGGCACATCAGTAGCTCTCCAAATGCAACATGGTGTCTGACCTCAATTCCAGCCAATTCTGCATTGAAAAAGTCAAACGGTGCTCCTTCCCTTCCAAGCTCTGCCATGTGCCCAAATAGTGGTTTTCCTCCAAATATGAGGTATCAACCTGCTCAGGACAAATTTCACAACAACTTTGGGGTCCAATTGCTCTCCCTTGGAGGATTGCTGGCGTGACATCTTGGTTGTCTTATCAAGGTAAGTGTTTTTCCCCATCTGTCTTCCCTCTCTTTAGTTTTAGTGGGGACTGACTAATGCTCACCCCTCCCCTCCCTATGTAGTGCCAATCACTAGGGTCAAGCATGTATTAGGTTTCTGCTCGGCGATGGGTGCAGAACCTTTATAGGGGTGTTTAGGGCAGACATGGTCATTTTAGATCTGCCTAGGGGGTCTCCACTCCCCTCTAAGCTTCCCTAGTGTTTGAGCTCCCCTTTCCCTCTTCCCGCTGTTGTGCACTTACTTATCCTTCACCCAGCATGACATTAACACCCGCCACACACTTTTTTAAAAGAAAAAAAAGAAACAAAAAAAAACCTGACACTTGTTTTTTTGTGTGTTTTTTTATCTTTTTTCTGGTATCATGGATACAAAACTATGTAAACCAGTCAATACAAGAGAAGATAGTATTATGCTATTGATGGATCTGGATAAGTTGGAAACTTGGGTCGAAAGGTGGCAAATGCGGTTTAGCAATGATAAATGTAAGGTTATAAGAAGGAAAAAATATCACCATTACACACTGAACGGGAATCCACTGGGTAAATTTAACATGGAGAAGGACTTGGGGATCCTAGTTAATGATAAACTTACCTGGAGCAGCCAGTGCCAGGCAGTGGCTGCCAAGGCAAACAGGATCATGGGGTGCATTAAAAGAGGTCTGGATACACATGATGAGAACATTATACTGCCTCTGTACAAATCCCTGGTTAGACCGCACACGGAGTACTGTGTACAGTTTTGGGCACTGGTGCTCAGGAAGGATATAATAAAACTAGAGCAAGTACAAAGGAGGGCAACAAAATTAATAAAAGGCATGGGGGATATACAATACCCAATGAGATTAGCAAAATTAGGATTATTTAGTCTAGAAAAAAGTATATAATGGGACAATACAAATATCTCTTCTAGGATCTGTTTATGCCAAGGAAGGTGATGGTCACAAGGGGGCATTCTCTGTGTCTGGAGGAAAGAAGGTTTTTCCACCAACATAGAAGAGGATTCTTTACTGTTAGGGCAATGAGAATCTGGAATTCCTTGCCTGAGGAGGTGGTGATGGCGAACTCAGTCGAGGGGTTCAAGAGAGGCCTGGATGTCTTTGTGGAGCAATACAATATTGTATCTTACAGTTATTAGGTTCTTTAGAAGGACATAGATCTGAGGATTTATTCTGACGGAATATAGGCTGAACTGGATGGACAAATGTCTTTTTTTGGCCTTTCTAACTATGTTACTATGTTACTATGTTCCTGTGCTGGCAGAGCAGAAACAGAGGTTGTCACTGGAGGTGACTGATTTTGTTCTGAGGTTCAGCAACAAAGGCAACAGTTGCAGACTCCTACTTTGAGGCGCTATGCGGGTAGGCCTGTCTAGCTTGAACCCAAAATTGCCCTCCTTGACAGGTTTTCAGGAGGTAGGGACAGTTTTTTGTATTTAAATAAGCATGCAAATTATATTTTAAACTTTGTTCTTACTCCTCTGGGGATGAGGAGCAATGAGTGGGAAATGTGATTTCACTGTTGCAAAGGGATCCTCAATCATGGGCTTTTTCTCTGCCACAGAATTCTATGTGTCTCCTGTCCGTAGAAGGGTTTTTCAGGGCTTTAGCCCTTATCTATGATGATCCTGACTGTATTTCCTAGGCTGAATCCAGGCTCTGTCACCTTCAGCAAGGGAATCGTTCAGTGGAGACTTATAGCTCAGAGTTCCGCAGGTGGGCAACCGATACCAAATGGATTGGCCCGGCTCTTAGAAGCTAATTTTGTTAAGGTCTTACTGAAAGGTTAAAAGATGCGCTTTGGCAGTGTATGAAACTCCTGAGTCATTGGAAGCTGCCATGTAATTGGCTATGTGGATGGATAGACCACACCCCCTGAAGAAGCCCATGGCTGGTTCTCCTTTCTACTTTGGGATTTGATTTGAATTGATTCATTCATTCAGGTGATGTATTCATTAATGTATGCTTTCTACAATTGTTTTGCCTTGTGGCTTCACTTGCGCTTTGATGTTGTTCTTATAACATGGACTGATTACCATAACTATGTTAACATTGTATGAGGATTTAGTCCCCTTTAAAACTGTCTGTTTATATTTGCACTTGGCACTTTAAGTCTAAGTACTAGGTATGCCTAGTAATTAATATTTCATGGCTATGTTAAAATATAGGAGGATTTAATCCCCTCTAAAATGAATTGATCTGTGTTTCTATTACATTTGGCACCTTATATCTAATATTGGGCATGTGCAGAGAGCAATACCTAGAGTCTTTATATGTCTTTGTTTACATTTTTTGATCCTTTAGTGGGCAGCTTATTTTTGTGCCATTTTGGGTCATTCATTGTATTTATTGGTTGTTGTTTTTATTTTTTGTGATTAATAAAGAATATTGAATTTTAATTTATGCTAGAAACTTTTTGTTTTTTTGCATAGTGGTTAAAAAGGATACATTACTGCTTACAAAAGGTGATGTTGTCATGTGGAATTGTCTAGCATTCTATATGATCTAAAAAAAATTGGGACATAAGTTAAATGATGGATGGATAGATGCCTGCTGGATAGATGGGTAAGACCACCTTCTCCTGAGCCCTCTTTCCGGGACAATACTCCTGTGTCAGGGGGAAGGTCTGGGGGTGGACCTATACTTGTAGAGTTAGAGGAACACATGCGGTTAGGAGGTGCGTCCGCGTCGTATCATTCACAAGAAAAAGGGCATGTGTTTTTTTGGGGGGGTGGAAGGGACAATTTATTGGGGCCTATTCTTTGATTTTCAAGCAAAAAGAGACTCAATTAACCCTTAGTAGCCTGGAATTTGATAATCAAGGGGTAGGTTTGTCTTCAACATGTAATTTTCAGTTTGTCCTGACAGCAGAGGTGGTGCCAGAGAGTAGGACTGAGAAAATTCTGTGTTTGAAGACAGTGAAGCTGGAGTCAGTATGGTGGATGCTGAGTTTGCTAGAACTCATGGGCTTGCTTGCTCGACCTTAGCTAAGACTATTCCTATTTACGCCATTGACTCAGCACCACTTGCACAGAGAGCACTGACACAGATTGTGCATAACATAAGACTGAGGGTGTGGTTTTTCCATTATAAGGTAATTCCTTGCTATGTCCTGGAAGGTCTCCCCACTTCAATTGTTCTGGGTTTTCCATGGTTGGTGAAGCATAATCTGACTGTGGATTGGCAATCCATTGAAATTGTGGCGTGCGGAGATTACTGTCATGATAACTGCCTAAACATTTCTCTGTCTGCAGTATCTATGGTCACCTCACCTGCATTTTTGTCTGGCTTTGAGGATGTAATTTCTAAGAAGGGGTGTGAGGATTTGCCTCCCCATCTGCCATATGACTGTCCTATTAACCAGACTGCCTGTACTAAACTACCCAAGTCCAGACTGTACAATCTGTCCGGTCGTGAAAGACAAGCCATGAAAGCTTTTATTGCTGAGTGTCTTGAGAAGGGACATAACAGACCTTCATATTTGCCCATGTTGGCTGTGTTCTTTTTTGTGAAAAAAAAAAGATGGCCATCTCCATCCCTGTTTAGATTTCCAAGAATTGAATCTAATTGCTATCTGAGATCCAAATCCTCTTCCTCTGATTCCAGATTTTTACATCCAGTTAGTGGGAACTAAGGTTTTCTCCAAGTTGGATTTAAGGGGGGCCTATAACCTAGTTAGAATCAGGTAGAGGGCTGAATGGAAAATAGCGTTCAATACTCCTGACGGGCATTTAGAGAGCCTTGCTATGGGTTTCGGTCTCACCAATGCACCAGCGGTGTTCCAGCATTTCATTAATGATATTTTCTATCATTTGGTGGGCAGGTTTGTGGTGGTCGATCTGGATGATATTTTGATTTATTCACCTGATTTGGAGACACATAGATGGTATATGAGACAGGAGCTTCAGATATTAAGGAATAACAAGTTTTATGCCAAACCAGAGAAATGTGCTTTTGGCTTTCAGGAAGTGCAGTTTTTGATCTGTTGTCATCTTCAGGTTTTCGGATGGACATGGAAAAGATTCGGCATGTACTTGACTGGGACCGTCCAGAGAATCTGAATGTATTACAGCATTTTCTTGGTTTTACTAATTTTTTAAGGAAGTTTATTCAAAATTATTTGGTAATGGTGGAACCCCATACTGACATGATAAGGAAGGGGTCTGATTTTTATAAATGACCAGATGCTGCGTGGCAGGCTTTTTCCTCCTTAAAAAGTTGTTTTGACACTGCACCTATAATCAGTCACCCGGATGCTTCTCAACCTTTTATCATTGAAGTGGATGTGTCAGAGGTGGGGGTTGGGGCTGAGTCATCTCATGGTCCGACCCCTCGTAAATGGCGTCCATGCGCCTACTTTTCCAAAAATTATCCTCAGCAGAGAGAAATTATGACGTGGGTAATAGCTAATAGGGAGCTTTTGGCGATTAAATTGGAGTTCGAGGAGTATTGACATTGGTTGAAGGCGACAGTACATCCTATTACTATTATCATGGACCACAAGAACCTGTCATATCTTCAATTGGCTAAACGTCTCAATCCTAGACAAGCTAGTTGGTCCTTGATTTTTACTAGATTCAGTTTTGTTGTCACTTTCCATCCAGGTGTTAAAAACACCAAGTGTTTTATCTCAGAGCTTCCCTGGTGGTGGTGACCATGAGGACCCTATCCCAATATTGCAGAAGGGGGTAGTCATCCTGAGCTTATACTCTGACCTGGAGGGTGAGATGCTGGAGGCTCAGGGGGAGGCCCCTTCCTCCTGCCCTTTGGGGAGGATATTTGTGCGTTTTGATTTGTGCCGTAAAGTAATTAGGGAACATCCTAACTCTGTACTTACTGGTCATCCAAGGGTTAAGGTAACCGCTGAACTCCTTTTTTGCTGTTTTTGGTGGCCGTGGTTGCTTTGGTATGTGGTATGTGGTGGTGGCAGGAGGTAATGAAGCTGATCTAATTAACAGAGACCTGCCACCTGATAAGAGGATGACAATTGGACATCTGGAGTCTCAGACTGGATTTAAGACAGCCGACTCACTATTCCTATGCTGGTGATTTTTTCCTGCCTCCTGAGGTTTTGGTTTCCAGCTCAGTTCCTGTCTTCTCAAGCTAAGTTTTCTCTGCTAATGTTCACATTTGATTTGGTTTTGTCTATTCAGTTTTTGTGTGTTCAGCCAGCCCCATCTGGGGCTGTGCTGAATTTCCACTCTTATGTTTCTGTATTTGCCAGTTTGCTTTTTGTCCCTTAGATTGGCCTCTTTTTGCTATTTTCTCAAAATATGCCAGAGTGCTGATATAGTGGGTGAAGTCTAGTGACTTCAGGGTTTTTTTTGCTATCAGAAGTGTTGGACATTTTTTGCAGGGTTTTTTGGCGTAATTGCAGACAGTATCTTTCCTTTCCTGTCCTTTCTAGTTAGTGTGGGCCCCATCGTTTGCTCAGCCTATTTTCCTACCTGTGTTTGTGCTTTGATCTTGTTTCACCGTCAATACATGTGTGGGGGCTGTTTATTCCTTAGGGGTCTGCTCTGGGGCAGTTTAGATTTCCCCTTTTCTTGCTTTAGGCTTATTTAGTCCTCCAGCTGTGACGAGGCATCTAGAATCATCGTAGGTATGTTCCACGGCTGCTGTTAGTTGTGTGGTTAGGATCAGGGGTCTGCAATCCACGTAGTAACCAACCTCTCTGGTTTTCTGTGACTTAGCTTGGTTTTGTTTTACTACTCGGTGACCCAAACAAAACACAGAAGGTTAAGAGAATTGGAATGGAAGAGGTAATGGATGAAGGAGAATTTATTACACACTAAGCGAGAATTCCAAAGGGCACAATTAAAAGAGATAGAAGGCATGCAGGGAATAATAATAAGATTAGAGGGGTTTCTAAGTGTAGCAGTTGAGGGGTTTGACTTACTATAACATGAGGGGCCGGGGTTGGGAGAGATATCTCCTGCGACTAGAAAGAGGATAGAAAGCGTGAGCAGATGGTTAAGTGATTTGTGAGAGCGTTTCTTCTGTTGGATGATGCGAGTGAATGGTTCAGTGCTGTTTAGCAATGTTAAAAGAGCGTGAGTGCTATACATAGGAGAGGAAAGGACAGAGGGGTCGATATGGATGTAGTGTAATGAGTTAATGCAAGGGCGGTGGATGTAAGTGTATGCAGCAGCCAGGATAAAAATTATACAAATACATATGGTATATATTTGTGGTAATCCAAATGTGCAGGGAATAGATTTATTAATTTGCCTTACTTGTCTCCTGCCCTGTGTAACTGCCATGTTATAACAGCCCATACTTTGATAAATTTACTTTGATTAAATCTACATAAATGCCCCCCCTGCATAATTGCATCCCCAGCCTAGGTCTGAATATATAGCAGGCCAGGTTTAAGATCTTCCTTTTTTTCTCTCCTCACTCGTTAGCAATCAATCAAACTAAGTTAAGACAGCAGGACACAATAAATGCATTGAGCAGATAAACAAATGTCCAGGCCTACATGGATCACAAACCACTTTGAAAAGTTGCGTGACCTCATAGCATAAGGGAACAAGCAGAGTATGTTGAAATAACTATATACCATTATATATGCTGCAAAGATGAATGATATAGGTTGGACACATGCAGGACTCAGTGAAGTTGCTGGAAATAGTTAAATACCATTATATATGCTGCAAAGATGAATGATATAGGTTGGACACATGCAGGACTCAGTGAAGTTGCTGGAAATAGTTAAATACCTGAATGAAGAGAATAGAGATGCATGTTAGATTCAGCCATGTTACAGCTGCCCGTACTTTGATAAATGTACTTTGATTAAATGTACCTAAATGCCCCCTCTGTTTGATAGGTTTCTCTGTGACTATTGCTTGGTTTAATAATGCCATCTCGCCCGATTTGAGACGTGCTCTGGAAGAGTTTCAGGAGGACAAACCTGAGCGTTGTCCCATTGGAAAATTATATGTTCCTGACCAGTGGAGAAAGATAGTAATGTCTGAAGTTCATTGCTCCGCATTGGCTGGTCATCCGGGTATTTTTGGTACTAGAGATTTGGTGAGTCGGTCTTTTTGGTGGCCCGCCTTGTCTCGTGATGTCAGGAATTTTGTGCAGTCCTGTGGGACTTGCTCCCGGTCTAAACCTTGTTCTCGCTCTAGTGGGTTGTTGATGCCTTTGCCGGTACCCAGGAGGCCATGGACCCATATTTCAATGGATTTTATTTCTGATCTGCCTGTCTCTCAGAGAATGACTGTTATCTGGGTGATTTGTGATAGATTCTCTAAGATGGTCCATCTTGTACCACTCCCTAAGTTGCCATCTTCCTCAGAGTTGGTGCCCTTTTTTTTGCAACAGGTGGTTCGCTTGCATGGGATTCCTGAGAACATTGTATCTGACAGAGGAGTCCAGTTTGTCTCTAGATTTTGGAGGACTTTTTGTTCCAAACTGGGAATTCAGTTGTCCTTCTCCTCTGCGTTTCACCCTCAGACCAATGGGCAGACGGAGAGAACAAACCAGACTTTGGAGTCTTATTTGAGATGTTTTATCTCTGCTAATCAGGATGATTGGGTCTCATTTTTGCCCTTGGCCGAATTTGCTTTAAATAATAGAGCTAGTTCTGCCACTTTGATGTCACCTTTTTTTTGTAACTTTGGGTTTCATCCTCGATTCTCTTCAGGGCAGGTGGAGTCTTCTGCCTGCCCAGGTGTTGACACTGTGGTGGAGAGAATGCACCAGATTTGGGACCAAGTGGTGGATAAGTTATCTCTCTCCCAGGAAAAGGCCCAGCGGTTTTCCAACCAGCATAGGACCATTGGTCTCCGGTTTAAGGTGGGTGATATGGTTTGGCTGTCATCAAAGAATATCTCTATGAGGGTGGCTTCTCCAAAGTTTAAACCTAGATTTATTAGACCTTACAAGATTTTGGAGATTCTTAATCTGGTCTCTTTTCGATTGGCTCTTCCTCTTACATTTAAGATCCATAACGTGTTTCTTAAGTCTCTGTTGAAGAGGTTTGTTGAGCCAATAGTTCCTGTGGTGGCACCTCCTGACCCTGTATGTATTGGTTGAAGGTAATGTGGAATATGAGGTTGAGAAGATACTGGATTCTCGTCTGGCTAGACTGAGACTCCAGTATTTGGTTAAGTGGAAGGGTTATGGCCAGGAGGATAATTCTTGGGTCTCTGCATCTGATATTCATGCTGAAAGATTGGTTCATGCTTTTCATCGGGCCCATCCTGATCGGCCTGGTGGCGTGGATGAGGGTTCGGTGACCCCTCCTCAAGGGGGAGGTACTGTTGTGAGCTCATTTTCTCCTTCACCTTTGATGTCCGATGAAATCCCTCTGCTGGTGAAAGGAGGTGGTGAAACTGATTTGGATGAGAGAAACCTGTCATCTGAACAGGTGGATTGTGATTGGACATCTGGAATCTCTGAGTGGATATAAGGCTGCCGACACCCTTGTAAGGTTGCTGGTGATTTCTCTGCTCTGAGCTCTGGCCTCCAGTTCAGTTCCTGTCTTCTGAAAGCTAAGTTTTGCTCTGTTATTGTTCCATGAGATTTTGTCTGATTTGCTTAGTTTTGTGTTCAGCAAGCCCCGGCTGGGGCTCCCCTTAACAGAGACATAATGTCCCCTTCTCTCTGACTTTCATCCCCCAAAGAGTGTGGTCTCAATGAAAAAAGAAGCTTACAGCCCTCCTTGAACACTTTGAATTCCCTTCTATCTCCAGAAAAAGTATCCGGTAACTTAGTCTTAGATTCAGGGGAAATTACTGTAAACTCACGAGCCCCTGATGATAAAACCCCCTGCACAGTGTCAGCGATCAGCTGCTGAGACTGAGCCAGGGCTAGTTGTTCCCCCAGGAGTCTCTGAGACATCTGAGTCAGGTGCTTTACCTACTCAGAAAGAGCATGCATCACACTCACAGGAGAAGGGGAGCAGAGAAAAAAAAATGGTAACGGTCAGTTATCGTGTCAGGATCCTGTCAGCGTCAGCAACTGCCACGGCTGAGCAGGGTGACTTACCCACACTGTGGGAGAGCACGAGGCCCAATACGGTAGTGAAGGTTTGAGCAGACAGGACCTGAGGCACGGAAAATAGTAAGGAGTACCAGGACCTACGATCATGTGACTGCAGGGGGCGGGGCTTAGCGTCCTACTACTGCAGATGATGTAATGTACCTGCTGCAGGAATACTGTAGTAGAGGAGAGGAAAACGCAGGTCAGACAAGCAGAGGTCATACACGAGAGGGCGGTGCGGTACAAAAGGGATGAGCAGAGAATAGTCAAGTCACAAGCAGAGAGTCATACACGAGAGGGCGGTGCGGTACATGAGGGACAGGCAGAACTCGTAACAGGGACAAGACCGGATCAAAACCAAACAAGCAACAAGTTATCAGGCACAAAGCACACGTACACAAGAAGTCATCTAACTCAGCCGAGGGCAGGAGTATAACTGACACCGGACCTAGGTCCAGTGAGCATTAAATAGCCACCCTCTGCCAGAGAGAGGCAGAAACAATTAACCCCCTGTCTGACCAGGACCGGCCAAAGCGAAACCCCGTCCTGGATCATGACAGTGGCAAGGTATATTACCCTGGCATCTTCACCTTCAGAAGTAACCTGAGGAACAGGGCGACCTAGTGCACCCCCTAGCATTGGAAACAGGGAAGGAGCCCCTGGTTCTGGGTCACCTGACAACAGAGTCATGACAACAGGTTTCCATTTAACTGACTGGTCTAGCCTGCTTGAATTCTTAACCTGTAGGGGTTGTCCTGCACTGGACAAGCCTTTAGTAATTGACCCAAAGAAGCAAAACAAAAAAAATAGCATGAGTAAAGAAATATATATTTTTTAATTTTTTTGCACTGCGTATTTCTGTTAGGATTAGTTTTGGCACAGGATAGTTGCGGTCCAAGTGCCTTACACTCTGGCTGAGATAACATTTTACACTTCACAATGTTGTTCCCTAGATTTTGTCTCCTACTTCACTTCATAAAAGTGAATTATTTCCATCATGTTGTTGTCCCAGATTTCCATTTACTCATCTTGCAGGATTTGTCAGCAGAACAAAGGCTGTGTTCAGATTTCAAGAAATATATATTCTCAGTTCAAATGTTTCAAAAGCTGAAGGTAGAGTTGCCTCACTAAGGTCAAGGACGAGCAAAGGCCATAAGCAACACACTCTAAGGTACTCATACTTTTGTGGTATATCCATGAATGGCACATTATGTATTCATTTTCTGTGCAGAACTATAGCTTATCTGCAGAAGTGGCTCATTGGCTGTATAGAAAAATGTCCTAATAAAGAGAAGATTAGCATACCATTCAATCATAAAGGGGCAAAATTGCATGCTTAAACTAACACGAGAGGAAAAATTTGGATTGTAAATTTTGAATTACAGTATAAAGCCATAATTGCATAATAAATTCTGTAGACAATGGATTATTAATAATGTATTTTTTAAAACTTATTTGAAAGTCAAAAGCTCTCATCTACTGGAACCATATGAAACATTCAGCATCTGAGAAACCTAAACATTATACTCATTGAGATCATTACCAATATTGTGATATAATCTTACTCAACACTGCTCAGCATCTATACATCTACAACACATCCGTATGTATGTACAAAGTTCTGTCTTTTATTATTATACCATTTTTCATCAACTAACTGTTATATGAATTCATTTTTCTCTGACATCCCCTAAATAATAATAACAGACTATAACAAATAGTAACATTCAATATTATTGGGATCTCTATCTATCAAATCATTCATCTATTATTCTTGAATTACAATCTTTAAGACTATTTACCAGCTTAGTACAGGGCTTTTTAACCTTTTTCTATAGGGTCTTCAACATCCCGGACACATTGATGTGTGGGCTCAAAACAGCAGCTGTCAAAGTTCACCTCCAGTTTTATATATATATATATATATATATATATATATATATATATTTATATTTATTTTTCTGTTCTCCTAAACCCAATAGAGCAAAAAATGAAGCTGCAATTTTTGTCTTTTTTTGGTATGTCACGATTTAAATAAAGCTGTTTTGCTTTTGATACTTCCTGGTATTTGATTGTTACAAAATTTATAGATACAGTCAAGTGCGAAAACACACTAAAAATGCATGTTCTTTTTTTTTACCTGTAGATTTTCACCTATGTGAAGATATCTGCACATAAACCTCAACATACCCACAAGAGAAATTGACATGTTGTGGATTTGAAAAACGCACTTCAGGTCAGTTTACATTGTGTAAAATAACACTGTAGGCAGGAGAGTTCTAAAAATCTCATCCACTTTGTAACAACTGTAAGACCCTGTGTTTTTGATGTAATAAAAATACGCAGTCTCAAAAACTCACCAAAACCTAATCATGGGCACACAGCCATAGGGTATATGCATACAGCGACTTTTTGATACCGGCATAGTCATACGAAGTTGCTTCAGGAAAACATTGGCAGTGTTTTCTTCCAAAGGGCCTCCCTTGTCGCATTTTGTGATAGCTTTGCCGCCAAATTTTGTTTTTCCTTTTCTAATTTAACATATAACATTTTGGCAGTTTCCAAGAGAAAGCCACCAGAAGAATAGACTAGTCCCTTCTTCAAAAGATCTGAAAGCTGTGAATCATCTAAAAGAAATGACAACATTTACAACGCAAAAGTGTTGTAAATTTTGATGAATTTGTCAGGTGAGCTGCACCTTTGCCCTATCCAGCCCCAGCTATACCCACTTTGGCAGAGTTGACTGGAAATGGCACAAAAACAACATAAATGTCACATTAATGAGCAACTTTTGCGTAAAAACTTTGCAACATTTTTACTTGCATTAGGCTGGTTTCAGACTAGCGCATTTTACATGCAGGGCATGGCGCCGCTAAGCCCTGCCCCCTGCCCGCCCCGTCCGGTCATTTCCTCTTACTATCGCACACGGCTGCATGCGATCTGCGCACCCTATCTTTAGCATAGGGTGCGCAGACCGTGCGCTGGCCATGCGCTAGTAGGATTTTTGCGTGCACTGCGCACTTTTGAAGGTGCACCGGTGTGCGCCGAACGCACCATGTTGCATTTTGGTGCGCTCGGCGCACCTTCAAAAGTGCACAGGGCACGCAAAAATCCTACTAGCGCACGGCCAGCGCACGGTCTGTGCACCCTATGCTAAAGATAGGGTGTGCAGATCGCATGCAGCCGTGTGCAATAGTAGGAGGAAATGACCGGACGGGGCGGGCAGGTGGCGGAGCTTAGCGGCGCCGTGCGCTGCATGTAAAATGCGCTAGTCTGAAACCAGCCTTACTCCAGATTTTTGGCATAAATATATTGATAAGTTGAGCCATAAATGTTTAATCTTACCTTTAGTATCAAAGAAATTTGTGTAACCACTGATGACATCAACTACCATGTATTTAAAGTCTTAATAACCTAATCTGAAAGGGCCTTAATAACTGGCCAATTTTTTCATTTTTGCCTTTTTCAGCAGCAATAACTTTTTGTTATTTTTCTCACTAACATGGCTGCATGATGTTTTGTTTTGCTCTATGAGTGACCAATTGTATAATTAATTTATTAATATTAATTGTATTATTTAGCACTGCTCTGTGGTACATATAAATTAATGTGTAATTTATGTATTTTTTGGCAGCAAAAATATTGAAAACTTAATTTTTATTTTTTATTTAAACACCAAATAATATTTTGAATGAATTATTGAATTATCCAAGGTATTAACATCATGTAGATACCCGACACGTGATACCCAATGTGCTCTTTTGATCGAGTTTTTTGAGGATTATTTATTTTCCTTATGTGTTTCCTAAAGTGGTTTAGAAAGATTTTTTTGAACATTCTGGTAAAGTTTTTTTTTCCTAAAGTGTTCTTTGCAGCCCCTTCTTTACAGTCTTTCGATTGGATAGGTCATATGTTGGACCATTTTCAATTAAAAGAAATTTCATGCACTTTCTTTTTTTCCACCAAAAAAACACAAAACACTAAATATATTACAAGAAAAGTGGTTTTACAATACAAATAAAAAAAGTTTTCATTATTTTTATTATTATTATATTGTTATTATTTATTATAATAGCAGCTTTACTTGTGAAAGGGGGTATACATAATAAAAAACGAGTACGATAATCTTGAAAAAACAAGTCCTCGACTGTTACAGGAGGAGACAGGACCCTGCCCGCGAGGGCTCACAGGCTAGAGGGGATGGGTGAGGATACAGTAGGTGAGGGTAGAGTTGGTTATGCAGGAGGAACATGAGTTACTGTAGGTTGTAGACTTGTTTGAAGAGGTACAGTGGATATGGAAAGTATTCAGGCCCCTTTAAGTTTTTCACTCTTTGTTTCATTGCAGCCATTTGGTAAAATCAAAAAGTTCATTTGTTTTCTCATTAATGTACACTTTGCTCCCCATCTTGACTGGAAAAAAACAGACATGTAGAAATTTTTGCCAATTTATTAAAAAAGAAAAACCAGAATATCACATGATGAGAAGTATTCAGACCCTTTACTCAAACACTCATATTTCAGTCACATGCTATCCATTTCCTTGTGATCCTCCTTGAGATGGTTCTACTCTTTCATTGGAGTCCATATATGTTTAATTAAACTGATAGGACTTGATTTGTAAAGGCACACACCTGTCTATATAAGACCTCACAGCTCACAGTGCATGTCAGACCAAATGAGAATCATGAGGTCAAAGGAACTGGCCAAGGAGCTCAGAGACAGAATTGTGGCAAGGCACACATCTGGCCAAGGTTACAAAATAATTTCTGTAGTACTCAAGGTTCCTAAGAGCACAGTAGCTGCCATAATCCTTAACTGGAAGAAGTTTGGGACCACCAGAAGTCTTCCTAGACCTGGCCATCCAGCCAAACTGAGCATTTGTGGGAGAAGAGCCTTGGTGAGAGAGGTAAAGGAGAACCCCAAGATCACTGTGGCTGAGCTCCACAGATGCAATAGAGAGATGGGAGAAAGTTCCACAAAGTCAACTATCACTGCAGCCCTCCACCATTCAAGCCTTTAAGGCAGAGTGGCCAGACAGAAGCCTCTCCTCAGTGCAAGACATATGAAAGCCTGCATAGAGTTTGCTAATAAAACACATGAAGGACTACCAGACTATGAGAAATAAGATTCTCTGGTCTGATGAGATGAAGATAAACCTTCTTGGTAATAATTCTAAGCAATATGTGTGGAGAAGACCAGGCACTGCTCATCACCTGCCCAATACAATCCCAACAGTGAAGCATGGTGGTGGCAGCATCATGCTATGGGGGTGTTTTTCAGCTACATCAACAGGATGACTGGTTGCAATTGAAGGAAACATGAAGGCTGCCAAGTACAGACAAATCCTGGATGAAAACCTCTTCCAGAGTGCTCTGGACCTCAGAATTGGCAAAAGATTCACCTTCCAACAAGACATTGACCCTAAGCACACTGGTAAAACAACAGAGGAGTGGCTTGAGAACAACTCTGTGACCATTCTTGATGGGCCCAGCCAGAGCCCTGACCTAAACCCAATTGAGCATCTCTGGAGAGACCTAAAAATGGCTGTCCACCAACGTTCACCATCCAAATTGACAGAACTGGAGAGGATCTGCAAGGAAGAATGGCAGAGGATCCCCAAATCCAGGTGTGAAAAACTTGTTGCATCATTCCCAAGAAGACTCATGGCTGTATTAGCTCAAAGGGGTCCTTTTTCTCAATACTGAGCAAAGGGTCTGAATACTTATGATCATTTCATATTTCAGGTTTTTTTTTTAATAAATTTGCAAAAATTTCTACATTTCTGCTTTTTTTCCAGTCAAGATGGGGTGCAGAGTGTACATTAGCGAGAAAAAATGACCTTTTTTGAATTTACCAAATGGCTGCAGTGAAACAAAGAGTGAAAAATTTAAAGGGGTCTGAATAATTTTCTATACCCACTGTAGGTCTTCATGTTCCTTTTGAAGGATACCATAATAGGCGAATGAGTGATGTGTTGGAGAAGAGAGTTCCAGAGTAGGGGGCATGCACTGGAAAAGTCTTGAATGCAATTGTGGGAAGAGGAGACAAGCTGGTAGTAGAGAAGGAGATCTTGTGAGGATTGGAGATTATGTGCAGGTAAATACCAGGAGACTTGGTCACAGAAATATGGAGGAGACAGGTTATGGATGCCTTTGCATGCCAAGGATAGTGTTGTGAACTGGAGTCCCTGGGCAATGGGGAGCTAGAGAACAGATTGACAGGGCGCAGAGTCTGGTTAATAGCAGGGAATAAGTGGATTAGCTGGGCAGCAGAGTTTAGGATAGATTGATAAGGATGAGGGCATGCACTAATGTCTTTGCAGAATGTGCGGATCCTGGACATTTTTGAGTTGGTCAGCAGTAAGTGGAAACACTTGAATTTGAATATGTGGTTTGAAGGAGAGATCAGAGTCAAGGGTTGCCTTGAAGCAGCAAGCTTGGGGACTGGGGAGAGTGGGTAGCCATTGACTTTGATCGATAGATCTCTTGAGGGGGGTTGAGTGAGATGGTGGAAAGATGATGAATTGTTTTTTACCGATGTTAAGTTTTAGAACTCTAGCAGAGAAGAAAGATGGTGGACAGACATTATGGAATTCTGGTTAGTAAGGAGGTGATATTGAGACCAGAGAGGAAGATCTGTGTGCCATCAGCATTGAGAAGATACTGATAGCTGATACTCAAAGTCGTATGAGCTGTCCCAGACCCAAGGAGTAGATGGTGAAGAGCAGGGGTCCTAGATCTGAATCTTGGGAGACACAGACAGATAGGGACAGGATGAGGAGGTGTTTTATGAGTAAGAGATGCTGAATGTCTGATCTGTTAGGTATGAGGAGATCCAACATAGGGCCAAGTCTGTGATGCCAAAAGATGAGAGAATCTGCAGCAAGAGGTAGTGGTCCACTGTTTTGAAGGCAGATGACAGGTCCAGGAGGAGGAGGACATAGCAGTGTAGCTTAGATTTGTCAGTTAGTAGGTCACTGCTGACTTTAGTCAGGGCATTTTCACTGGAAAGGTGCGGCTGGAAGCCAGATTGTAAGAGATCAAAAAGGGAGGAGAGTCGGGAGGGCAGATCAAAATGAATGTTCTGTTCCAGCAATTTTGAAACGTAGGCGAGAACTGATATGGGGTGATAGCTAGACAGAGATGATGGGTCAAGGAAGGGCTTTTTGAGGATGGGTCTGATTGAAGCATGTTTGAAGCATGAGAGAAAGACACCATTTGTTGGTGACAGGTTGAATAGAAGGGTTAGGGTGTGGATAAAGACTGTGGTGAGGGTTGGGATGAGATGGGATAGGATTGGGTCAAGTGCACAGGTGGTAAGAAGTGATTTGGGCAATAAAGATGAAAGTTGATCTTCTGTAATGGCAGAGAAGCTGGTTCTGGAGGAATAGGGCTGAGTAGTTATGAGGAGGGACTGTGGAGACTTTAGGCAAAAACTTTGCCTGATGTTATCAATCTTCTGTTTGAGAATGAGGCAAAGTCTTCAGCTGAGAGGGGAGAGAAAAGTTGCTGGGGGACAGAGGAGACAATTGAAAGTGTTGAATAGCTGTCTAGGTTTGTGAGACAGGGAGGATATGAGAGATGAGAAGTAGGCTGCAGTGAGCATGGACTTGAAAGTAGTGAGGGACTGTTTGAATGAGATGAAGTTTTTGTTGGAATGTGATCTTTTCCATCTCTGCTCTGCAACCCTGGAAGCCCGCCTCAGTTCTTTAGCCAGGCTGATGTGCCAGGGTCACCTGTTAATTGTGTGAGCATTGGTATAAGCGAGGAGGCAACCATTTTGAGAGCTTCAGCTGTTGTGGTGTTATATAAAGCATCAGCAGCAATCTGTATTGTGTACGGAACTTATGTCTGTAAGTGGCAAAAGGGATTCAGAGCGTGAGTTTGGATCAATGTGTTTGAGGTTTCTGTGAGGACATGCAAGTTTGCGGAGTGGGGATGGTGGACCTGGAGAGGAGAGAGAAGAGAATGCAAGTAGGTTGTGGTCAGAAAGAGAGAAAGGTGAGTCAGAGAGGTTAGATAGGGAACAGAGGCTGGTGAAGAAGAGGTTCATTGTGTGGCCATCTTTGTAAATGGCTACAGAAGACCAGAGGCGTATCTAGTAGTGTTGAGCATTCCGATACCGCAAGTATCGGGTATTGGCCGATACTTGCTGTATCGGAATTCCGATACTGACTTCCGATATTTTTTCAATATCGGAAGTCGGCATCGGAATCGGAAGTTCAAAGTTGATTGCCAGCCGAAATGACGTCATCATGATGCGCGGTGTGTGCGCATCATGATGCGCCGTCATTTCGGGCCTTCCGGGGGTCTCTGCCGGCCTGCCGGGGGGCTGTGTGGACTGCCCGGGGTCTGTACCGGCCTGCCGGGGGGCTGTGCTGGCCTGCCGGTGGTCTGTGCACCCTGTGGGGGTCTGTACCGGCCTGCCGGGGGGCTGTGCCGGCCTGCCGGGGGGCTGTGCTGATGTCCGGGGGTCTGTGCAAGCATCGTCCGATGGGACTACAAGTCCCATCGGGCGATGCCTGCTACCATAACAGTGATTGACACATTAGCCAATGATGGGACAGTAGTAGTCCCATCATCCTGCTAATGTGTTAAATGTTTAAAAAAAAAATATATATATATACTACATACATACTACATACATACTACATGCATGCTACATACATACTACATGCTACATACATACCACATATATACTACATGCATGCTACATACATACTACATGCTACATACATACTACATATATACTACATGCATGCTACATACATACTACATGCTACATACATACTACATATATACTACATGCATGCTACATACATACTGCATGCTACATACATACTACATACATACTACATACATACTACATGCATGCTACATACATACTACATGCTACATACATACCACATATATACAACATGCATGCTACATACATAATACATGCTACATACATACTACATGCTGCATACATACTACATATATACTACATGCATGCTACATACATACTGCATGCTACATACATACTACATACATACTACATGCTACATACATACCACATATATACTACATGCATGCTACATACATACTACATGCTACATACATACTACATATATACTACATGCATGCTACATACATACTACATGCTACATACATACTACATATATACTACATGCATGCTACATACATACTGCATGCTACATACATACTACATACATACTACATACATACTACATGCTACATACATACCACATATATACTACATACATACTACATGCATGCTACATGCTACATACATACCACATACATACTACATACATACTACATACATACTACATGCATGCTACATACATACTACATGCTACATACATACCACATATATACTACATGCATGCTACATACATGCTACATACATACCACATATATACAACATGCATGCTACATACATAATACATGCTACATACATACTACATGCTGCATACATACTACATATATACTACATGCATGCTACATACATACTGCATGCTACATACATACTACATACATACTACATGCATGCTACATACATACTACATACATACTACATACATACTACATGCTACATACATACCACATATATACTACATACATACTACATGCATGCTACATACAATACATACATAGACATACAGTACATATAACATAGAGTAACATACTTACCAATACTTGTCACATTGTTCCCCGAAGCCATTGTCTTTTACGGAATAAATATTAACATAACAAACCACAAAAATACTCACCCATGATCCGAAGCAGTCCACGAGTGTGTCCCACGACGATCTTGGGTAGAGAACTGCAGCATCAGCTGATGCTGCCGCTCTCTACGGGCTGCAGGAATCCAATGACGGAAGGTAGGTATCCTTCCGCACTGTATTCCTCCACCACTTAAAAAAAAAAAGTCCCTAGTCTCACTTTATGCCATTGCTGCGTGGGAAATTCCCACACAGCAATGGCATAAAGTGAGACTAGGGACTTTTTTTTTTTTAAGTGGCGGAGGAATACAGTGCGGAAGGATACCTACCTTCCGTCATTGGATTCCTGCAGCCCGTAGAGAGCGGCAGCATTAGCTGATGCTGCAGTTCTCTACCCAAGATCGTCGTGGGACACACTCGTGGACTGCTTCGGATCATGGGTGAGTATTTTTGTGGTTTGTTATGTTAATATTTATTCCGTAAAAGACAATGTCTTCGGGGAACAATGTGACAAGTATTGGTAAGTATGTTACTCTATGTTATATGTACTGTATGTCTATGTATGTATTGTATGAATGTATTGTATGTAGCATGCATGTAGTATGTATGTAGTATGTATGTAGCATGTAGTATGTATGTAGCATGCATGTAGTATGTATGTAGTATGCATGTAGTATGTATGTAGAATGCATGTAGTATATATGTAGTATGTATGTAGTATGTACTGTATGTAGCATGTAGTATGTATGTAGCATGCATGTAGTATGTATGTAGCATGCATGTAGTATGTATGTAGCATGTATGTAGTATGCATGTAGTATATATGTAGTATGTATGTTACATGTAGTATATATGTAGCATGTATGTTGCATGTATGTAGTGTATGTATGTAGTATGTATGTTGCATGCATGTAGTATATATGTAGTATGTATGTTGCATGCATGTAGTATATATGTAGTATGAATGTAGCATGTATGTAGCATGTATGTAGCATGCATGTAGTATGCATGTTGCATGTAGTATATATGTAGTATGTATGTTTCATGTAGTATATATGTAGTATGCATGTTGTATGTATGTAGCATGTATGTAGCACGTAATTTTTTTTTTTTTTTTTTTTTTTTTTACCTTCAACACATTAGCCGGATGATGGGACTACTACTGTCCCATCATTGGCTAATGTGTCAATCACTGTCATGGTAGCAGGCATCGCCCGATGGGACTTGTAGTCCCATCGGATGATGCCTGCACAGACCCCCGAAGCCTGCACAGCCCCCCGGCAGGCCGGCACAGCCCCCTGACAGGCCGGCACAGCCCCCGGAGCCTGCACAGACCACCGGCAGGCCGGCACAGCCCCCCGGCAGGCCGGAACAGCCCCCCGGAGCCTGCACAGACCACCGGCAGGCCGGCACAGCCCCCCGGCAGGCCGGCACAGCCCACCGGAGCCTGCACAGACCACCGGCAGGCACTCACAGCCCCCCGGCAGGCCGGCACAGACCACCAGAGCCTGCACAGACCCCCTGGCAGGCCGGCACAGCCCCCCGAAAGGCCCGTACAGACCCCAGAGAGGCTGTACAAGGCAAAAATAGGGTTTTTCTTATTCCGATACCGGAAGTCCCATAGACTTGAATGGGACTTCCAGTATCGGAATCGGCGATACCGATACTTTTTTTTAAGATCGGCCGATCCATTCCGATCCGATACTTTGAAGTATCGGACGGTATCGCTCAACTCTAGTATCTAGGCTTTCTGGCACCCGAGGCAAGAATTCGGTTCGGCGCCCCCCCGCCCAAGTACATATGCGACTTGAACACTTAGCCATGTACCTGCGAGCTGCTCCTCCTAATGCTCTCAATGTTCAGTAAAAAACTGAGAGAAGCAGGAAGAGAAGCTCGTTGTCACAGGACCATACCTATGAAAATCGCATATGAGTGAAGTGTCCATGTGATGACTACGGCAACCTGCAGAGCTGAATCCTGACATTGCAGCTTCTGAATTCTCACAACGAATGCCCTGCACACTTTTAGGATTCTCCCTTGCCGATGTACAGTCATGTCAGCACAAGTATGTGGTTTGTATACTTCTGGCCACATTCCGACTAGACGTGCCCGGCCTCGCTCTGTTCATTTTCATTGAGTGAGGCCACACATGTCTAGTCAGCATGTGACCGCATGTATATAAATTACTGGCACAAGAGAATCCTAACAGCGTTCAGTGAGCACTGTGAGAATTCAGAAGTCTGCAGTCACATAGAATGACTGCAGACTCAGCACAAACCTGGACAACCCCTATAATGTTCCTAACATAAATAAAAATATGAGAATTAGTCAGTATCACAAATAACATTTACATCCAAGTACCTTATAGATGACGTCGTCTCTGCAGTCAGTCACCTTTTCTTCTAGACCCCATGATGAGTTTTCTCATGCACATCTCGTCTCTGTAGACATCCATCTTCTCCGGTCTTCTGCAGCAAATCTCTACACGACGCCCTTAAAGATAGAAGTGTCATTATAATGCTCCTAAATAAAAATATCTGCAATATACTGTCTCCTCACACTATTCCCCTCTAGCATCCCACCTGTTCACTATACTGTCTCCACATATATTTACCCCCTCACTCTCTATACTGTCTGCTCACACATATCCCTGACTCCCCATACTGTGTCCATCCACATACATTAACCCATTCGCTCCCCATACTGTCTGCACCAATCCCCCTTACTGTTTCCTCATACATACTCTTTATTTTGTGTCCTCAAATCTCCCCACACATTAAATCCCCCATCCCCAATCCCCCACACACATTAAGTACCCCCATCCCCATTCCAAATCCCCCCCACACATTAAATAACCCCCATCCCCACTCCAAATCCCCCCACACATTAACCCAATCCCCACTCATTAACCCCCATCAGCACTCCAAATCCCCCCACCCCCACTCCAAATCCCCCCACACATTAACCCCAACCCCACTCATTAACGCCCCCATACATTAACCCCCATCCCCATTCATTAACCCCCGCACACATTAACCCAATCCCCACTCATTAACCCCATCACCACTCCAAATCCCCCCACACATTAAATAACCATCTCCACTCCAAATACCCCCACACATTAACCCCATCCCCATTCATTAACCCCCACACACATTAACCCCCATTCCCACTCATTAATGCCCCCACACATTAACTCCCATCCCCATTCATTAACCCCCGCACACATTAACCCAATCCCCACTCATTAACCTCCATCACATTAAATAACCCCCATCTCCACTCCAAATCCCCCCACACATTAACCCCATGGCATCCCCACTCATTAACCCCCACACACATTAACCCCCATCCCCACTCATTAACCCCCATCCCCACTCTAAATACCCCCACACATTAACCGCCATCCCCTCTACAAATCCCCCCATCTCCACTCATTAATTCCCCCTCATCTCCCATCTTTGGCAGTTCTTCAGCTCCACAGAGTAGCACACTTACCACCAGCGTTTGCTTTGGGCGCCAGGGAGTGACGTCAGCAGCATGATCACATGACCTGATCACGCTGCTGACATCGCTCTGGCCCGGCGGTCAGAGCTTCAATTGTACTGGCGTCTGTATAGATGCCAGTACAATTGTTCCCTGGGAGCCGGCACGCGCTCCTTCTCTGCGCCGGCTGTCAGCTTGACAGCTGACACAGAGAACCGCCGACTCTCAGGCCGGGGGGGCGGCAGAACGCAGCCGCCAAGGAGGACACTGCGGGCCACTGCATTAGGCGGCCCGACTGCGCCCCCCTGCTGGCTGCGCCCGGGGCAACTGCCCCGGCTGCCCCCCCCTAGATACGCCCCTGCGGAAAACCATTGAGTGAGGCCAAAGGAGGAAGTGTGATAAAGAAGCTTAGAGGCAGCAGAGTGGGAAGTGTCAATGGGGATGTTGAAGTCACTCGTGATGAAAGTGGTGATGTCAGTAGAAAGGAAATTAAGTAGCCAGATAGTGAATTGGTCAAAGAAGGTGGTGGTTGGCCCTTGGGGGTGATAAATGACAGACAGTTAGAGATTGGAGAGGGAGTAGATGTGCACACAATGCACCTCAAAAGAAGAGTAAAAGAGGGTGGCAGTGGAATTTGGGTGAAGGCACAGTTATTTGACAGGAGAAAAACAACTCCTCCGCCTCTTTGGCAGGTGGTGTTTGAAAGATAGAATCCACCATAAGAAAGTGCAGCTGGAGAGACTGTGTCAGAGGGAGTGAGCCAGTTGTTTGTGATGGCAAGGGAGGAAAATCTGTTAGTAATGAAAAGATCATGGATGTATGAAAGTTTGCTGCAGAGAGCGCAATCGTTCCATAAAGCTCCTGTTAGAGAGACTGGGGAAGTGGGGGTTGGGCGAATAGGTATAAGGCTAGAAAGGTTGCAGAAATTTGTGATAGATCATGTATGAAAGGTAGAAGTGACTGTGAGGATGTGGTGAGGAGGACCAGGATTTGGAGAGTGAGGTGACTGATTCAAGCATTTTTAAGCAATTTTGCATGCATTATTTACACCCATTAAGGCTAGTGATACATGGCCATAATAATTTTTTCTTTAACTTGTGCTATACAGCTCTGACAAAAAATAAGAGAACACTGCACAGTTTTATAAAAAATCAGCTTCTCTTCATGTCTGACAGCCATTCCATTCCAGTGTCAGATGAATTCCAACCAGAGTACAACTCATTCTACTTAATCTGCTTCTGAGTAGGTGATCACCTGAACCAAATCTTGTTTAACGAAGGAAAGTATAAAAAACCCTGCTGTGATGTTCTCAATCCTCTTGCAATAGGACAAGCTGGTTGGCAAAGCAAGTGCTAGTAATATCCCAAAAGTAATAGGAATGGAAAATAGCTTTTAACCATGCCAAAGGAGTTGTAAAGAAAAGTATTGAGTGACGAAAAGAAGCGCTCAATTCTGGTTTTACTAGAAGAGGGATGCAGTAAGTGTCATGCTGCCTCTATCCTTAAAATTTCTAAGACTGTAGTCCATTGCAAAAAGGTCAAGCAGAGGATATTGGGGACAACAAAGCTACAGACTGGCAGAGGGCGAAAATGACTTTCCACTGACCAGGATGACCTTCATCTTATTCAAATGTCACTCAGCAACTGCAGGATGACATCAAGTGACCTACAAAAGGAATGGCAAATGACTGCTTGGGTGAAGTACACAGCAAGAACAGTTCATAACAGGCTTCTAGAGGCAGAGCTCAAGTCATGTAAAGCTAGAAAAAAAGCCTTTCATCATTGAGAAACAAAGGAGAGCCAGGCTGAAGTTTGCCAAAGATCATAAGGATTGGACCATAGAGGACTGGAGTAAGGTAATCTGCTCTGATGAGTCTCATTTTCAGCTTTGCCCAACACCTGGTCGTCTAATGGTTAGACAGAGACCTGGAGAGGCATACAAGCCACATTGTATGTGGCCACTGTGAAATTTGGTGGAGGATCAGTGATGATCTGGGGATGTTTCAGCAAGGCTGGAATTGGGCAGGTTAATCTGTGCGAAGGACGTATGAATCAAGCTGCATACAAAGTTATCCTGTAAAAACAGTTGATTCCTTATGCTCAGGCAATGTTCCCCAACTTTGAGGACTGGTTTTTCCAGCAGGACAATGCGCCATGCCACACAGCTAGGTCAATTAATGTGTGGATGAAGGACCACCACATCAAATCCCTGTTATGGCCAGTCCAATCTCCAGACCTGAACCCCATTGAAAACCTCTGGAATGTAGTCAAGTGAAAGATGGATAGTCACAAGCCATCAAACAAAGAAGAACTGCTTAAATTTTTGAACCAGGAGTGGCATAAGGTCACCCAAACGCAGTGTGAAAGACTGGTGGAAAGCATGCCAAGAAGCAAGAAAACTGATTAAAAATCATGGTTATTCCACAAAATATTGATTCTGAACTCTTCCTGAGTTAAAACATTAGTATTGTTGTTTCTAAATGCAAATTTGCCTCCAGTAGGATAAATTGACTGTATATACCTAGCCCCAGGTCTAATTGGCTAGGAAATTTTTTTTTGCCAGCTTTATAGAGCTTATTTTATTGCAAAGCAATCCAGAGCCCTTTTTTTTCTCCATTTGCTTTTTGACACTGCACAATACAGCCAGATCCTTTTCCTAGCACAGCGTGAAAATCCAGCAATTTTAAAGGGGTCCCAAAAATAACTTTAGAGTGCGCAGATAAATCTTTCATTTTTATGTGGTACGGTAGAGTAGAATTTTTTTTTGAATGTCTTACACAATTTCTTGACACCGTTTTGCTGAACCCCACCAAAAAACATACAGGCCACACATTTTACAGTGTGGTATATCTGTGACATGCCTCATCCATCCGTCTGCTAAAAATGTGGGCATTTTAGGCCTAAATTCCATTTTTTTATGCTGTCGGTCACTCTAGTTATATACAGCACTATTTTGCATTTTTTTTAAAAAAAACAGGCCACATATTTGGCAGTGTGGTATCACCATGCTAGCTCATATACTGTATCTGCGTGCTCTATGTTTAGGCATTTTAGGCCAGTATTCCATTTTTTGGCTGTCTGTCACTCTAGTTATATACAGCAGTATTTTGCATGTTTTTAAAAACAGGCCACATATTTGGCAGTGTGGTATCTCCATGCCAGGCCTCATATATCTGCGTTGTCTAAGCTTGGCCATTTTAGGCCAGCATTCCAGTGTTTTCCTGTCTGTCACTCTCGTTATATACAGCACTATTTAGCATAAAAAAGAAAAAATACAGGCCACATATTTGGCAGTGTGGTATGTCTGTGCCAGCTCATAAATCTGCGTCCTCTAAGTTTGGCCATTTTAGGCCAGTATTCCATTTTTTCGCTGTCTGTCACTCTAGTTAAATACAGCACTATTTTGCATTTTTTAAAAAAAAAACAGGCCACATATTTGGCAGTGTGGTATCTCTGTGCCAGGCCTCATATATTTGCGTTGTCCAAGTTTGGCCATTTTAGGTCGCTATTAGTGTTGAGCTTTCCGATACCGCAAGTATCGGGTATCGGCCGATATTTGCCGTATCGGAATTCCGATACCGAGTACCGATACTTTTTTCGTATCGGATACCGGAATCGGAAGTCCAAAATGCAATGAGCCACAAAAGTGGCTCTGATTGGCTGCCGAAATGACGTCATCATGATGCGCTGTCTGTGCGCATCATGATGCGCCGTCAGTTCGGGCCTTCGGGGGGGCTGTGCCGACTGTCCGGGGGTCTGTACCGGCCTGCCGGTGGTCTGTGCAGGCTCCGGTGGTCTGTGCCGGCCTGCCGGGGGGATGTGCCGGCCTGCCGGTGGTCTGTGCAGGCTCCGGTGGTCTGTGCCGGGCTGCTGGGGGGCTGTGCCGGCCTGCCGGTGGTCTGTGCAGGCTCCGGTGGTCTGTGCTGGCCTGCCGGGGGGCTGTGCCGGCCTGCAGGTGGTCTGTGCAGGCTCCGGGGGTCTGTGCAGGCATCGTCCGATGGGACTACAAGTCCCATCGGGCGATGCCTGCTACCATGACAGTGATTGACACATTAGCCAATGATGGGACAGTAGTAGTCCCATCATCCGGCTAATGTGTTGAATGTAAAAAAAAAAAAAAAAAAAGAAAAAATTACATGCTACATACATGCTACATACATACAACATGCATACTACATATATACTACATGCAACATGCATACTACATACATGCTACATACTACATGCATGCTACATACATGCTACATACTACATACATGCTACATACATACTACATATATACTACATGCATGCAACATACATACTACATATATACTACATGCATGCAACATACATACTACATATATACTACATGCATGCAACATACATACTACATATATACTACATGCATGCAACATGCATACTACATATATACTACATGTAACATACAGTACATACTACATATATACTACATGCAACATGCATACTACATACATGCTACATACTACATGCATGCTACATACATGCTACATACTACATACATGCTACATACATACTACATATATACTACATGCATGCAACATACATACTACATATATACTACATGCATGCAACATACATACTACATATATACTACATGCATGCAACATGCATACTACATATATACTACATGTAACATACATACTACATATATACTACATGCAACATGCATACTACATACATGCTACATACTACATGCATGCTACATACTACATACATGCTACATACTACATACATGCTACATACATACTACATACATAATACATATATACTACATGCATGCAACATGCATACTACATATATACTATATATACTACATGTAACATACATACTACATATATACTACATGCTACATACATGCAACATACACACTACATGCTACATACATACTACATACATGCTACATACATACACACTACATGCTACATACATGCAACATACATACTACATACATGCTACATACATACTACATACATACCACATGCATGCAACATGCATACTACATATATACTGCATATATACTACATGCATGCAACATACATATATACTACATACAATACATACATATAGACATACAGTACATATAACATAGAGTACATACTTACCGTCACTTGTCACTTTGATCCCCGAAGCCATTGTCACCTGAGGGATAAATATCAAAATAAAAAAACACCAATATACTTACCCCGATCCGCAGAAGTCCATGAGGGTCCCACGTCCATCTTGCGTGGAGAACAGCAGCATCAGCTGATGCTACCGTTCTCTACCAGCTCCAGGAATACAATGACGGAAGGTAGGTATCCTTCCGCACTGTATTCCTCCACCACTTTAAAAAAAAAAAAAGTCCCTAGTCTCACTTTATGCCATTGCTGCATGGGAAATTCCCACGCAGCAATGGCATAAAGTGAGACTAGGGACTTTTTTTTTTTAAAGTGGTGGAGGAATACAGTGCGGAAGGATACCTACCTTCCGTCATTGTATTTCTGGAGCTGGTAGAGAACGGTAGCATCAGCTGATGCTGCTGTTCTCCACGCAAGATGGACGTGGGACCCTCGTGGACTTCTGCGGATCGGGGTAAGTATATTGGTGTTTTTTTATTTTGATATTTATCCCTCAGGTGACAATGGCTTCGGGGATCAAAGTGACAAGTGACGGTGAGTATGTACTCTATGTTATATGTACTGTATGTCTATATGTATGTATTGTATGTAGTATATATGTATGTTGCATGCATGTAGTATATATGCAGTATATATGTAGTATGCATGTTGCATGCATGTGGTATGTAGTATGTATGTAGTATGTATGTTGCATGTATGTAGCATGTATGTAGTATGTATGTTGCATGTATGTAGCATGTAGTGTGTATGTATGTAGCATGTATGTAGTATGTATGTTGCATATATGTAGCATGTAGTGTGTATGTTGCATGTATGTAGCATGTAGTATATATGTAGTATGTATGTTACATGTAGTATATATAGTATATATGTAGTATGCATGTTGCATGCATGTAGTATATATGTTGTATGTATGTTGCATGCATGTAGTATATATGTATTATGTATGTAGTATGTATGTAGCATGTATGTAGTATGTAGCATGTATGTAGTATGTAGCATGCATGTAGTATGTAGCATGTATGTAGTATGTATGTTACATGTAGTATATATGTAGTATGTATGTTACATGTAGTATATATGTAGTATGCATGTTGCATGCATGTAGTATATATGTTGTATGTATGTTGCATGCATGTAGTATATATGTAGTATGTATGTTGCATGCATGTAGTATATATGTAGTATGTATGTAGCATGTATGTAGTCTGTAGCATGTATGTAGCATGCATGTAGTATGTAGCATGTATGTAGTATGCATGTTGCATGTAGTATATATGTAGTATGTATGTTACATGTAGTATATATGTAGTATGGATGTTGCATGCATTTAGTATATATGTTGTATGTATGTTGCATGCATGTAGTATATATGTAGTATGTATGTTGCATGCATGTAGTATATATGTAGTATGTATGTTGCATGCATGTAGTATATATGTAGTATGTATGTAGCATGTATGTAGTATGTAGCATGTATGTAGCATGCATGTAGTATGTAGCATGTATGTAGTATGCATGTTGCGTGTAGTATATATGTAGTATGTATGCTACATGTAGTATATATGTAGTATGCATGTTGTATGTATGTAGCATGTATGTAGCATGTAATTTTTTTTTTTTTTTACATTCAACACATTAGCCGGATGATGGGACTACTACTGTCCCATCATTGGCTAATGTGTCAATCACTGTCATGGTAGCAGGCATCACCCGATGGGACTTGTAGTCCCATCGGACGATGCCTGCACAGACCCCCGAAGCCTGCACAGACCACCGGCAGGCCGGCACAGCCCCCGGCAGGCCGGCACAGACCACCGGAGCCTGCACAGACCACCGGCAGGCCGGCACAGACCACCGGAGCCTGCACAGACTCCCTGGCAGGCCAGCACAGCCCCCCGAAAGGCCCGTACAGACCCCAGAGAGGCTGTACAAGGCAAAAATAGGGTTTTTCTTATTCCGATACCGGAAGTCCCATAGACTTGAATGGGACTTCCGGTATCGGAATCGGCGATACCGATACTTTTTTTTAAGATCGGCCGATCCATTCCGATCCGATATTTTCAAGTATCGGCTGGTATCGCTCAACTCTAGTCGCTATTCCAGTGTTTTTCTGTCTGTCACTCTACTTATATATAGCACTATTTAGGATATAGAAGAAAAAAATACAGGCCACATATTTGTCAGTGTGGTATGTCCGTGCCAGCTCATATATCGGCGTCCTCTAAGTTTGGGCATTTTAGGCCAGTATTCCATTTTTTTTGCTGTTTGTCACTTTAGTTAAATACAGCACTATTGTCTGCTTGCGCTCAAAATGTGGCCTTTTAGGCTCGTGGAGAAGGAAGCTTTATGCAACCTGATGGCAGCGGCCATCCCAAGGTACTCGGTCCCTAGCTGCCACTATTTCTCCCGCTGTGCCATCCCAACATTACACAAGCACGTGTCACACAACATTACCCGTGCCCTCAACAATGCAGTTACTGGGAAAGAACACCTAACCACGGACATGTGGACAAGTGTTTGTGGCCAGGGACAGTGCGTCTCACTGACGGCACACTGGTTTAACATAGTGGAAGCCGGGACCCAGTCAGATCTTGGGATGGAACACATCCTCCCGACGCCAAGCATTGCGGGCCTTACTTCAATCAATGCCCCCACTGTGTACAGCTCCTGCACCTCCTCCTACTCCTCTTCAGCCTCCATCTCTGAAATGAGCACATCAGTCACAAGCTGGAAGCACTGCAGCACTACCAAAGCCAAGTGGCAACAGGCTGTGCTGAAGCTAATTTGCTTAGGTGACAAACTGCAAAATGGTGAAGAGTTGTTGACAGCTCTGAAAGAGCAGGTAGATGTGTGGCTGACACCGTTGAATCTACAGCCAGGCATGTTTGTGTGTGACAAGGGCAGGAACCTGGTGGCGGCTCTGAGTAGTGGCGAACTGACACACGTACCATGCTACCCAGAGCTGCTGGATCTGCTGGTGAAAGTATGCCGACTGAGTGCCCATTTCAGAAAGTTAGCTCCGGCTTCAGCCACCCTTGCCGTGCTTCAGCAGCAATTGCAGATTCCAGCTCACCGACTGGTGTGTGATGTCCCCACACGTTGGAACTGTACACTGCGTATGTTTGAAAGGATTTGTGAGCAGAAGATGGCAGTTGTTGAATACCAGCATCAACAAGGCCGTCGTTATTCAGGTTTGACTTCACACATAAGACCTTTAGGAGTGGACGTGGATGTCAGACATATGTAGCATCCTCCAAAACTTTGAGGAGCCCACCAAGATGGTGAGCGGCGATGATGCCATTATTAGCATCACCATCCCACTCATCTGCATTCTGAAAAGCTCTCTGCTCACATTGAAAGAGGATGAATTTCAGGCGGAGCATGAGGACATGGAGCAAGGAACCATACAGGGTGATTACACACAGCCCAGCCTCATGTCATCCCAACGTGGATTGGTTGACAATGAGGAAGATTAGGAGGAAGAAAACAGGAGCTACTTTCATGCGCTATAGACAGTACTACAACCACAACTGTCATACCATCTGTTCAGAGTGGATGGTCTGAGGACAGGGAGGAAGAGTAGGAGGAGAAGGATACCTTGGTCAGTCGTCCTGTTGGTGAGGGCACGGAAGGCTTGCCTGTTACCAGTCTGGCATGCATGGCTGACTTTATGCTGCACTGCCTTTCCCGTGACCCTCGTATTGTAAAATTATTGGGTAACAGTCATTACTGGGTAGTGACACTTTTAGACCCAGGCTACAAAGAGAACTTTCAATCTCTTGTTTCAGAGGCAGACAGGTGTACTAAAATGGTGCAGTACCAGAGGGCCACTGTAGCAGAATTATTTAAAAAATTCCCATCTCAAAAACCTGGCTGCAGATATAACAGTTCATTGGACAACCAAGGAGGACAGGCGAGAGAGACACAACTCCAATCCAGAAGAGGCAGGGGTACACTGGAAAAGTTCTGGGACAGTTTTCTCAGACCCTCCCATCGCCCGGGCCTGAGGGGTGGGTTAACGTCACAAGGAATGCAATGCTTTATAAGATGCTGAGGGAGTACCTTACTGACCATACTAACGTCCTACGTGATTCCTCTGTACCTTTTCATTATCGGGTATCCAAGTTGGACACAAGTCATGAACTGGCTCTCTATGCCTTGGAGGTCCTGGCCAGCCCTGCCACTAGCATTTTGTCAGAGTGAGTTTTTAGTGCCACTGGTGGAATTATCACAGATAAGTGCATTCGCCTGTCAACGGAAGATGCAGACAGGCTGACTCATACAAAATAACAAGGGATGGAATGGGCCAGACTTCTCTACACCACCAAATGATGACAGGGAAACATAGCCTCCAATATAGTGTCTTTTTGGGAGGTGTATTCCCCAGGTCATCACCAAATGTTTGTCAGCCCATACACTTAGTATATGGGCATTACAAGTCTAGGAGACCCAGTCCTTTAAATTGGGCCTATTTTTTAATGAGGCCTTCTTCCACGTCTCATCATCCACCGCAACTAGATCACCAGGGTTAACGTCATATGTCAGAAAGGGGTTAAAATTATAGACTGTTCATGTCTTTGTCAGTTGGCAATCTTGCAAAATCAGCAAGGGATCAAGTAATCATTTCCTTCACTGTATCTATATTTTATCTGTCTATCTATCTATCTATCTATTTATCTATCTATTATCTCTCTTTATCTATTATCTATCTATCTAATATCTATCTATCTAATATCTATCTATTATCTATCTAATATATATTATCTATCTATCTTTTATTTATCGACTGTATCTATCACATATCTATCTATTTACTCTATCTATCTATCTATCTATCTTACTATCTAATATCTATCTTTCTATCTATTATCTATCTATTATCTATCTACTGTGTCTATCTATCTAAGATCTATCTATCTATCACAAGGAATGCAATGCTTTATAAGATGCTGAGGGCGTACCTTACTGACCATACTAACGTCCTACGTGATTCCTCTGTACCTTTTCATTATTGGGTATCCAAGTTGGATACAAGTCATGAACTGGCTCTCTATGTCTTGGAGGTCCTGGCCTGCCCTGCCACTAGCATTTTGTCAGAGTGAGTTTTTAGTGCCACTGGTGGAATTATCACAGATAAGTGCATTCGCCTGTCAACGGAAGATGCAGACAGGCTGACTCATACAAAATAACAAGGGATGGAATGGGCCAGACTTCTCTACACCACCAAATGATGACAGGGAAACATAGCCTCCAATATAGTGTCTTTTTGGGAGGTGTATTTCCCAGGTCATCACCAAATGTTTGTCAGCCCATACACTTAGTATATGGGCATTACAAGTCTAGGAGACCCAGTCCTTTAAATTGGGCCTATTTTTTAATGAGGCCTTCTTCCACGTCTCATCATCCACCGCAACTAGATCACCAGAGTTAACGTCATATGTCAGAAAGGGGTTAAAATTATAGACTGTTCATGTCTTTGTCAGTTGGCAATCTTGCAAAATCAGCAAGGGATCAAGTAATCATTTCCTTCACTGTATCTATCTTTTATCTGTCTATCTATCTATTATCTCTCTATTTATCTATTATCTATCTATCTAATATCTATCTATCATCTATCTATTTATTATCTATCTAATATATATTATCTATCTATCTTTTATTTATCGACTGTATCTATCACATATCTATCTATTTACTGAATCTATCTATCTATCTATCTTACTATCTAATATCTATCTTTCTATCTATTATCGATCTATTATCTATCTACTGTGTCTGTCTATCTAATATCTATCTATTATCTATCTGTACATCTCCATCCTTCTCATATCTATGTAAACTATCTTGCCTTCATATCTATATCTTCATACACCAAGTGAAATAACACAGTAGCCCTGGGCACTATTGCTTTCACCTGATTCCATGTTCTGAATTTGGCAGAAAAAATGCTCTCTTTTGCCTGGGTGACATGAACAAGAAATGAACAGCTGACCTGAGTTTGAATTTAGAGTGTTCATTAATAGGATATTATGCCATATGCTCAACACACTGTCTTTTTTTAATGCAGCCGCCAATTGGAGAGAATTTCTAATTAGTAATGGTATAATGAGAGTATTCAAAGGCTAATGTGGTGGGTGGAGAAGAGAAACAGATCACTTGCCGTGTACTGGAAATATTTCCCTTCATTTTCTTGGTGGAATAATGACCTGCAGTAAAAAGCTGCGATCTCTGACAAATGAAGGACATTCTAGGAGGTTACATTAACTACTGCAGGAGCATTTATCACTTTTGAAAAAGACAAAAAAAATTGTAAAGAGCCTCAGTCCTAGTTTAACATGCAGATATGCAATGAATTATAACTGAAAAAGAAGAAAGGCTTTGAGAAAGCTGGTAAATAATGTATATGAAATTCACAGATGCTTATGGTCTAATGTTAGCCCAATGACTGTGATATACATTAACAAACAGATATATATATTTACATTTAAACATTTTTTTTTTCAATAAATGATCAGTAAAGACTGAAGAAGTGGGTGAGGAGACACATCAGAAGCTGTATATAGCTGGTTTATTTAATTGACATAGGATAAAGTCACAACATACCACATGGAGACCGCTGGGCAAAAAACTCTGAGACTTCTTTATTTTTTTCCAAGGTAAATCAGGTGAGGAAACAGGCTGCAAATTATAGAACTGAAAAATTCCAAAATAATAATGCAACACTGTGCCATTCTACACATAACTTCCAGTGCTCAGAAGAATAATTGTATACTAGAATTCCAAACCAAGCATCTGAGATCTGCTGTGAATCATTGTGAGTGCAGTATGGACCATAGCCGGTATAGGGCCTGACATTCTGGGTGTTTTGTCCCCTTCTGAGAGGACACACTAAGGGCATGACAAAGCATCTAGGAGAGAATACAATCCATTGGAGTGAATATAATAGTAAAAAAACACTATTCCACAGTATACAGATTCACAGTAGAAGCTACTGGGACCATCATGGCAGGTCTATTTCAACTTCATGTAAATCAGAGCCAAATTAAGATCATGTGCATGTTGTATTATGCATCTATTACTGTGCCTAATATGTACAGTTGCAATAAAAATTATTCAACCCCCTTTGTAAATTAGATTTATTAGCAAAATATATATATATTTTTTGTTTGCAATAAACAAATAAAACAGGAATCATGTCGCTGTCCCGTCCGGCGCCTCCCTCCTTCATGCGATGATGTCCTCTTCTCCCGTCCTGTAATGGCTCCGATGCAGGCGGTTACATCAGGGGCTTATCTACAGCATTACAAAATTGTAAGTAGATAACCTGATGAGTAGAAAAAGCAGAGACCATCCCTGCCTCCAAAATCATAGTATTTTCGGGGACAAATCTCTGTTTTTTTTACTCGCTGGGTTATCTCCTTACAATGCACACTGACAGTGCACTCTCTTGCCGGCTTGTCAGTTACTTCTTATCAGAGATGATAAGAGAGAGCACTGTCCCTGTGCATTGTAAAGTATATGACACACTGACAATATCCTGTTGAGCATACGTCAGTTGACAACTTACGCATGCTCAGTAGAGCAGGCAATAGCCGAGTCCCTGAAATGGACGCCACTAATGACTGTGGGGACAGAAGCTGCAGCAGTGAATACAGCCTTTGTCCCTGATGACCTCTCATTTGAGTATTGCAGAATGCATTGGAGATTCTCAAATAAAATGTCATCAAACATGAAGGTGATTAAAAAAAGAGAGCAATTAGTGTAGGGAGTGAACAATAGGGCATTTTTAATTAAATTATGAAAAGAGATTACATTATGACATTAAATAGACAGACATTTAGCATTAAATCAGTGTTAGTTTTGGACCACGTCTTTAACTTCTTCTTTAACCATTCTTTGGTAGAAAAACTTGTATGTTTTGGGTCATTGTCTTGTTGCATGACTAAGTTCTCTGGAACTTCAGCTTATGGACAAATGTCTTCACATTTTCTATTACATAAAGTTCAGAATATATTGTTCCATCAATGATCGCAAGGCATCTTAGCCCAGATAACCCACATATGTTTTTCACAGATGTTATGAGGTTTTTCTGTAATCCAGTGTTTTTTTCTGGAAACTAATGGTTCTCATTTAAACCAAAAACTCTATTTTGTTGTCATCAGTCCAGAAAATATTGTTCCAATAGCAATTGTTGTTCAGTGTCCTTCTGATGGTGAACTCATAAACATTAACATTATTTAATGTGAGAGAGGCTTTTATATACTTAGAATTGTTGCTTAGTTGTGATCTTTATGACCTCACAGACATATTATATGCCATGCTCTTGGTGTGATATTTGTTGATCGACCACTCATGGGGAACGTAATAATGATCTTGAATTTCCACCATTTGCACACAATCAGTCTGACTGTGGATTGGTGGAGTCAAAATTCTTTAAAGATCATTTTGTAAACTTTTCTAACCTGCAGTTCTCATTAATCTCCTTTTTACATATCATGATACACTTCAACAAGCATGTTTTTTGAAGATCAGACTTTGATAGATCCCTATTTAATTAAATAAAACAGGTTGCCTGCTCACGTCGGATTGTCATCACATTGACTGAAAATACCAGATTCTAAAACATTCCACATCAATCCTTTAAATATCCCATACATGCTTGAAACAATATGTCACAATGCAGAATAAAATATGACACTTGCTAGAATTAAGCTGATCTGGCAAGATTTGAATTCACCAAATTGCATGAATAATAAATGTAACATAACTTTTTGCAGCCTTGTAGCTGCATTGACGTGAAGCAAATTACAAAAAAAAAATCTATATCTTGAAGAATAGAAATTTTTGTAAAATTCCGGAAGAATTCAGTTATACTTGGATAAATTCAACCATCTCTATGTCACGGGGGCTTAGTTCAACTAAGGCTGAAATACCCGGGGCCCCTGTGGTGTCCCTTTACTAGGGGAAACCCTGTCTGACCCTCAACCCAGGGTTTTTGCTGAAGGTGCAAATGCCTGAGCCTCCGACCTTTCCTTATCTCCTGCTCAGCCCTGCACTTAACCCTCCACCCTCCACCCAGTGAGAAGTCACCACCAAAGCTCCCACACAAATAATGACAGACAGGGAGAACTTAAACTGCACTGCGCCGCACACACACAGGAATAAACAGTAATGTGAACAGGGCACAACTAAACACAAATATGGGAAGGAGAAAGGATAACGACGGATCATACGACACCAGATATGAATCTCTCTCTCTTGAACACCTCCACTCCAGACCGGAACCACTTGGTATGAAACACAAGCTATAATCGGCGACGCCCATAGGCCAGCATGACTATTTAAAGACCGTGGGCGTGACTAACCATCCAACCTGGTCTCCAGCAGGATTAACCCCCGAGAGCCTGAAGATCAGGCCGGCGCCACTGAGGCTATAGTGGCTGGAGGTGGAACTACCTCTGCCTGCCGGATGCTGTGGTGTGAACAGCGTCCGACATGACAGTACCCCGTCTTCTACGAGGGACCCCAGGGCCCTCAAGACTCATAGGACCCGGCTTGTCCGGATGACGACGGTGAAAAGAACTGACCAGCCGATCCGCATGTATGTCTGAGGCTGGAACCCAAGACCTCTCCTCTGGACCATACCCCCGCCAGTGCACCAAATACTGAAGAGTACGGCGTACTACTCGAGAGTCCACTACCTTGGCGACCTCGAACTCTAACTCGCCATCCACCATGACTGGAGGTGGCATCGGCGTTGTGTCCACAGAGCCTACCACCTTTTTCAATAAAGCCCTGTGAAACACGTTGTGTATCTTGTACACTGCGGGAAGTTCCAACCGATAAGCCACTGGGTTAATGATGGCAGAAATCCTAAAAGGCCCAATAAACCTTGGACCCAGTTTTAAAGAAGGGATTTTGAGTTTTATGTTCTTCGTAGCTAACCACACCCATTCACCCACACACAGGTCCGGACCTGGCACGCGTCTACTGTCAGCCACCCGTTTGTACCTGGCACTCATGCTCAACAAACGCTGTTTCACCCGCCTCCAGACTGATGACAATTGGGCTCCTAGCTGATCCTCCTCCGGGACACCCCCGGAGTCACCCTGACGTAAGGTACAAAACTGAGGATGTTGACCGTACACACAAAAGAATGGAGACTCTCCTGATGACTCTTGGCGGTGATTATTTAATGCGAATTCGGCCAGAGGAAGGAAAGTAGACCACTCCTCCTGGTTGTCGGACACAAAGCATCGTAAATACTGTTCAAGATTTTGGTTCATGCGCTCAGTTTGTCCATTAGACTGTGGATGAAACGCCGATGAATGTGACAACTTGATCCCCAACCTTGAGCAAAAAGCTTTCCAAAACCTCGCCACAAATTGCGTACCCCTATCAGATACTATGTCAGACGGTACTCCGTGGAGTCTGACCACCTCCTTCACAAATACCTGAGCCAACGTCTTAGCATTGGGCAAAGAAGACAACGCCACAAAATGCGCCATCTTTGAAAAACGGTCAACCACCACCAGGATGACCGTGTTCCCTGCCGAGGCTGGCAAGTCAGTGATAAAATCCATGGAGATTTCTGTCCATGGCCTATTGGGTACCCCCAGAGGCTGTAGCGTGCCAGCAGGACGGGTTCGGGGTGACTTAGCCCTAGCGCACGTGATGCAAGCTGCCACGTACGAGACCACGTCCTGCCGGATTTTGGGCCACCAGAAACGACGCGATACCAGCTCTAAGGTGCCCTTCACCCCTGGGTGACCAGCCAGTACCGAATCGTGGTGTTCCTTCAACACCTTAGGCCGAAGATGCAGGGGTACAAATGATTTGTTGGCGGGAAGTCCTGGTGGTACCTCCTCTTGGGCCTCGGCAATCTCCGCCTCTACCTCAGTCGTGAGAGCCGAGACCACTACCCCTTTCTGGAGGATGGGTACCGGCTCTTCCCGAGGTTCTCCCCCCGGAAAACACCTAGACAAAGCATCCGCCTTGGTGTTTTTAGCCCCGGGACGGTACGTCACAAGAAAATTGAAACGAGTAAAAAACAATGCCCAGCGAGCCTGCCTAGGAGACAGACGCTTGGCCGACTCCAGGTAGAGCAGATTCTTATGGTCGGTGATAACTGTGACCTGGTGAGCCGCCCCCTCCAAGAAGTGTCGCCATTCCTCAAAAGCCAGCTTGATGGCCAACAACTCCCTGTTGCCGATATCATAATTCCGTTCGGCCGGCGACAACTTCTTGGAGAAGTAGGCGCATGGATGCATCTCGCTCAAGGACGAGCCTTGAGACAGTACTGCCCCCACTCCCACCTCCGACGCATCAACCTCTACCACAAAAGGTTTAGACACGTCTGGTTGCACCAGAATGGGGGCTGAAGCAAAACTATTCTTCAGACGCTCAAATGCACGTATAGCCACCTCAGGCCAGTTCGCCAGATCGGCACCCTTTTTTGTCATGTCCGTGAGCGGTTTGGCGACAGTCGAAAAGTGTTTTATAAATTTCCTATAATAATTCGCAAACCCCAGGAACCGCTGGAGTGCTTTCAGACTCTCCGGCCTCTCCCATTGCAACACCGCTTGCACCTTAGCGGTGTCCATTTTAAAACCAGCTGCGGACACAATATATCCCAAAAAGGGCAACTCCTGGACAAAAAATAAACATTTTTCCAGCTTAGCATAGAGCTGGTTCTCCCGGAGCAACTGTAACACCTGCCTAACATGCTGCAAATGAGTGTCCCAATCGCTAGAATAAATGAGGATATCATCCAGGTATACAATCACAAATCTCCCCAGGACATGAGCAAAGACATCATTAATAAAATGTTGGAAAACGGCAGGCGCGGTGGTCAACCCAAACGGCATAACCAGACTCTCAAAATGACCCTCAGGAGTGTTAAACGCCGTCTTCCACTCATCCCCCTGACGGACCCTTATGAGGTTATACGCCCCCCTGAGGTCCAGCTTGGAAAACCATTTTGCCCCCGCTACCTGGTTGAACAAATCCGGGATCAACGGCATTGGGTAGGGATCACGGATAGTAATCTGGTTTAACTCTCGGAAATCCAGACACGGGCGTAACCCCCCATCTTTCTTCTTAATGAAGAAAAACCCCGCGGCTACAGGCGAGGACGAAGGCCGGATGTGACCTTTGCTCAGACTCTCCGCGATGTAGTCTTTCAGAGCTTGTCTCTCAGGGCCAGAAATATTAAACATCCTGGCCTTAGGTAATTTGGCCCCGGGTTTTAGCCTAATAGCACAGTCATAGGCTCTATGTGGAGGCAGTTCTGAGCAACCCTTCTCAGAGAAAACATCCGCGAAATCCTGCAAAGCCTCCGGCAGGCTGGGCGTCACGGCGGACACGCATGTGGCCAAGCAATTGTCTTGGCAGAAACCACTCCATTGTACTATGTCCTGAGTTTTCCAATCAATTACCGGGTTGTGCCTGGACAGCCATGGAAAACCCAGGACCATTTGAGCTGGGAGATTACGGAGGACCCTACATGTAACCGACTCAGAATGTAGGACCCCAATGTGGAGTTTCACCTCTGCCACAAACTCAGTAATCTCCCCTTGAGGGAGGGGAACAGCATTAATGGTCACCACCTGTATGGGGTGAGGAAGTTTTTCAATCTTAAACCCGGCGGTGTGTGCAAACTCCTCATCTATGAGATTGGTGGCGGAACCGCTATCCACAAACACTGATATAGGTAGCTCTCTGCCGGCGACAATAACCTTGGCAGGGAGCATACATTGAGATACCATCATGGAGGATATGCATACGCTCAGTTGGGTCTCCTCCATACCCTCTGAGCTTAACAGTTTTCCGCCGGTGTGACCCTCTTAGGTAGTACCGGGCAAACGTTAACATAATGACCACCTTTACCACAGTAGAAACATGCTCCGGACTTCCGGACTCCCGGAGCGCGAGGCTGAACCTGTGCCACGCCAGCAATCTGCATAGGTTCAGGGGACTCATCTACTTCAACCACACCTGCACCTCTGTTTTCCCCCAGAGGTAGCGTCTCCTGTGCCCCCTGACGAAAACGGCGATCAATACGTATCACCAAACTCATGGCAGACTCCAATGATGCCGGAGTCTCATACATCAGGAGGGCTTGTTTCACCCTCCCTGATACCCCATGAATAAACTGGCTCCGCAGTGCTGGGTCATTCCACTGTGTGTCTACAGCCCAGCGGCGAAATTCCGAACAATAGTCTTCTGCCAAGCGCTCCCCCTGGCGGAGGGCGCAGATTTTAGATTCCGCTAGAGCCAGTCGGTCAGGGTCATCGTAAATGAGCCCGAGGGCAGAAAAAACATTATCGACCGAATGAAATGTAGCAGAGTCAGGTGGTAAGGAAAATGCCCATGCTTGGGGGTCACCACTCAGTAATGACAACACCAGCCCTACTCGCTGGGCCTCATTACCTGAGGATATTGGCCGCATGCGGAAGTATAATTTGCAGGCCTCCCGAAATACGACAAATTTGCTGCGATCGCCTGAAAATCGTTCTGGCAGCGGAAACTTCGGCTCTGCACCGATACCTGCAGATGCCGTTTGCACCTTTGCTACTACCAGGCCCTGCTGCTGAACTGCCCCATTCAACTCGGAGACCTGTATGGACAGCGCCGCCAACTGGCGGGTTATGGAATCCATGGGATCCATGGACTCCTGAAAAAATGTGGGCCGATTATAATGTCACGGGGGCTTAGTTCAACTAAGGCTGAAATACCCGGGGCCCCTGTGGTGTCCCTTTACTAGGGGAAACCCTGTCTGACCCTCAACCCAGGGTTTTTGCTGAAGGTGCAAATGCCTGAGCCTCCGACCTTTCCTTATCTCCTGCTCAGCCCTGCACTTAACCCTCCACCCTCCACCCAGTGAGAAGTCACCACCAAAGCTCCCACACAAATAATGACAGACAGGGAGAACTTAAACTGCACTGCGCCGCACACACACAGGAATAAACAGTAATGTGAACAGGGCACAACTAAACACAAATATGGGAAGGAGAAAGGATAACGACGGATCATACGACACCAGATATGAATCTCTCTCTCTTGAACACCTCCACTCCAGACCGGAACCACTTGGTATGAAACACAAGCTATAATCGGCGACGCCCATAGGCCAGCATGACTATTTAAAGACCGTGGGCGTGACTAACCATCCAACCTGGTCTCCAGCAGGATTAACCCCCGAGAGCCTGAAGATCAGGCCGGCGCCACTGAGGCTATAGTGGCTGGAGGTGGAACTACCTCTGCCTGCCGGATGCTGTGGTGTGAACAGCGTCCGACATGACACTCTAGCACTAGTATTGTCATATAACTTACATCACATGCGTTACGTAGAGATGAGCGAATTTGTTCGGATTTGGTTCCGAATACGATCGGAATCGAATATTGTTTTTGCAATATTCGTCAAACACAGCCGAACGTCATTGGAGTCAATGGGAGTAGAAATTACCGAATATGCAAGGAACCGATCATAAGACATACATTCGGCATGAATAGTGTTCGACTATGGCACGAATATGTCAAAATCTATGTCAAAATCCGATCGAACATCTCTAGTTATCAGTATGGATTGATTGAGTGAATACAATAGTGTAGATGAAATACCAACACTGTTACATAATGTCTACATCTAAATCTATGTATCTGGTTTATTCATTACAAAACTGAAATGTACATGCATAAAGACTATTAGTTGAATTTAACACTGGCAACTACAGCTGGAGCAAGATGCACCTAATTTGTTAAAAGGTGCCATTTCAGCTGTCCATTTGAGTTGTCATTGTAAATCTGTGAAACATTGGTCCTCCACATTATATAGGGCTGGGGTCAGACGTGCGATAACTCACACGAGTCTCGCACTTCAATACCCGGCACTGCCGCCGGCTCTCGGACTGGAGCGTTCAGCTCCATGTATTTCTATGCAGCTGAACGCTCCGATCCGAGTGCCGGCGGCAGTGCCGGGTATTGACGTGCGAGACTCGTCCGAGTTTCTCGCAAGTCTGACCCCAGCCTAGGGCACAGTCTTGGCAAATAATAATTGCTTACAGAAGCTGAATTTAAAGGGTACCTGACACCATGAAATCGCAGTTCAATCTGCAAGCACCATGTTATAGAGATATTGCACACGTCTACAAAGAAAGTTGCCAGTCACTGATTCGCCACCCACTGGAAAAAAATGATCATAGGTTTAAATGTTTAAAGCACAGGTTATACTGAATTTTACCTCCCTCCAAAAATTATATATATACAGTATATATATATATATATATATATATACTGTATGTGTGTAAAATTATTTATAAATAGTATAGATGTGCATTGAAGTATTTAGCGATCGTCAATACCAACTATGAATACATAAAATGAGGGGCCTGCTGGCTAGAAGTGTTTCATATCATTAGAATCAGATCTATTGCTTGACTCCTGTTTGCATGTGCAGATAATTTAACCCTTAATATTTTCCACTGAATCGAATGAATAAAATATGTAAGCAGTCCTATGTTCTGTGCACACACTAGATATGTGCAGCACTGGCAAATATTTGTTTGATTCAGCTTTGCAGAAGTCATCTCACTAGAATCAGGAGCTGCATAATCTTTCGGCTTGATTAGCATATCAACACAATCCTGAGAAACCTGCTCACCAAAGCATGCAGGGTTGTTAAAATAAGGGAAATGAAGTGTAAAAAATGAAGGTAGGAAATAAATGTTCTGAATTTTGTTTTACCAATATGGGCTAATTAACCATTTTGGCACACTTCTTTTCAGAAATTCATAATGTATGTTTCACAAGTCGCAATATATGATTGGATTTTCAGACTATACTGCAGAGCCGCATTGGCATTTAAATCTGACGTGAGGTTCCTAGAGAAAGTCATTTCATATCTGTAGTTGTTAAAGTGGGTAAATATCCATATTTATTTGTACCACAATACAAACATATCCTTATGTGATTTTTGCATTATTTAATTATTTTATTTTGTAAATTTTTAAAATTGCTTCTATTTAATGTACCTTCAACATTTTCTGCCCAAACCTAATATTATAGAGGGCAAACAGCATACATAATGTACCACTCTGTACCACAAAGGCAGCCCTGGTAATTACAGATTATAATTAAACTGTTTAGGCTGCCACCCAGGAGCCTAGGCCTCTAGAAAACCCCAAAATGCAAACTACTACTACTTTTCTTAAAGGACTGAACCCTCACAAGAGAGGTCTGGAGAGACTGCTGTATGTCCCAATCAAGGAGAAACATTTCTCCTTACGGAGATTGATATGCCAGGGTAAAAATGCTTATAAGCCCTGCAATGATCTTCTGGGAAAATAAATATTCAAATTGTTTTTTTACCGAGAAGGAAGACTTGAACTCTAGTGCCACCTATTGGAAGTAGCAATCCTAAAAGTCTTTTAACAAACCTTGTCACATGACTTAGGATGAAAGCCAAATCAGAATCTCAATTTGCAGACACGTGTCATGGTGTCGACCATTCTTCTGTGCAGAGCATGAGATCTGATTTTGCTGCATGAGAGGCCTCTAACTGAAATCTAACTGGTAACATTTCTCCTTAAGGAGAGTGACATGGCAAGATAAGGAAGTTTTTAGGCTGCGCAATGCTCCTCTGGAAGTTTAAATATGCAAATTGTCCCTTTAGAGAAAAATCAGATTTCATGCTTTGCCCTGATGAGGAGCAGGACCCCGAAACACATGTCTGTAAATTGAGATTTTTGTTTGGCTTTTTGTCATGATCAGGATGGGGTTTCGCTTTGGCCCGTCCTGATCAGACTGGGGGTAAATTGTTCCGCCTCTCTGTGGCAGAGGGCGGCTATTTAATGCTCACTGGACCTAGGTCCGGTGTCAGTTATACTCCTGCCCTCGGCTGAGTTAGTTGACCTTGTGCGTACGTGTGCCTTGTGCCTGATATCTTGCTTGCTTGTTTGGTTTTGATCCGGTTCTGTCCCTGTTACGAGTTCTGCCTGTCCCTCTTGTACTGCGCTACCTCTCGTGTATGACTCTCTGCTTGTGACCTGACTTCTTTCTGCTCCTCCCCTTGGTACCACGTCGCCCTCTTGTGTATGACCTTTGGCTTTGTCTGACCACCCGTCTGTTTGTCCCTCCTGTGCCTCGTTTGCCCGTACTGTGTGTGACCTATGTTTTGCCTGACTCTGAGTTGTTGTATGGTGTCCTGTCATATCTGAAAGCAGGATGCTAAGCCCCTCCCCCTTGCAGTCACATGACCATAGGTCCTGTGACAGCTTGCTAACTTCAGCGTCCACAGGTCCTGTGCATCTTTACTTTCCGGCGCTGACAGGATCCTGACACCGATAGTTTGAAGCACGCATTGTCACCTCTGCTGCCCTGCTCCACAGGTATCTTTTAGCACTGTTTCTGTACTCAGGACACGCGCACTGGCTCAGTGAGCGAGTGTAGTGCGGTGTTCCTGACATTATAACTGACCAATACCATTTTTTTTCTCTCCTCCCCTTCTCCTGTGTATGTGATGGATCCTATGCACGCTCTTTCTGAGCAGGAAAAACAACTGACTCAGATGTCTCTGAAACTCCTTGGAGAACAACGAGTCCTGGCTCACTCTCAGCAGCTGATCGCTGACATTGTGCAGGGGGTATTCTCATCAGGGGCTCGGGATGTTACATTAGTTTCCCCTGAGTCTCCGGTTAAGTTACCAGATACCTTTTCTGGAGATAAAAAGAAATTCAGAGTTTTCAAGGAGGGCTGTAAGCTTTTTTTTCATTGAGACCACACTCTTTTGGGGATGAAGGTCAGAGAGTGGGGGTCATTATGTCTCTGTTAAGGGGAGCCCCCCAAGCTTGGGCTTTCTCCCTTTCGACCATGGCCCCTGAGCGTATGAATGTGGATGCATTTTTTGAAACCCTGGGGCATATTTATGATGAGCCTGATCGAATGCATATGGCTGAGGACATGGTGATGAGTGTGTGCCAGGGGAAGCACTCAGCCGAGTGGTTTTGCTCAGAGATCAGATGCTGGGCTGCTAAGGTCTGCTGGAATGACTCCGCCCTCTGAGGTTTGTTCCGTAGAGGCCTGTCTGAACATCTGAAAGATGCCTTGGCTCTCCACCCTCCGCCTGATTCCCTGGAGGAGGCTATGACACAGGACGTCCAAATGGATCGCAGGCTACGGGTGAGGGGAGTGATGCAAATTGAGAGACCGTTATTCTCCCAAGGAAGGGAGGCAGTCATACAATGGAAGTCACGGAGATGGGAACCATCGACCTAAAAGAAAATGAAAGGAGACAACGGCGCATGGGAAAATGCTGTTTTCACTGTGGCGATTCCAGACATTGGAAAAAGGATTGCCCCTCCGGTACACTGACCAACAAGCGACTGAGCCTGGGTGATTGTCATGGAGGTCACCCAGGCTCTCAGGTACCCTTTTCTGCCTTCTCTAAAATGTTGTTGCAAGTGGAACTTTGTTGTGGGAGTGTCTCTACATCCACTTCTGCCTTCGTGGATTGCGGTTCATCATTGAACTTTATTGACTCGGACTTGGTGGCCAGGTGTAAGTTAGGGACAGTTAGGTTGGAGACTCCTATTCACATTATTGCCATTGACAAAACACCACTGGTTAAGAATAACGTTATGTTTCGCACTGAAGAGTTTCTCCTTAAAGTGAGTTCCTTACACCAGGACACATTTCATGTTTTGTGATGGTGCGGGACTGGTGTTAGGGTTCCCCTGGTTACAATTGCATAATCCTGTAATTAATTGGGAATATTGGGACATTGTTAAATGGGGTCCTTATTGTTCTGAAAAATGTCTTGTTATGGTGTCTGTGTCGTCCGTGGGTCTGGAAGGTATTCCGGAGTGCCTGATAGACTATACGGATGTTTTCTCCGAAAAGGAGGCTGAGGTTTTACCACCACACCGCCCATTTGATTGTGCCGTTGACCTGGTTCCAGGTGCTAAATTGCCCAAAGCCCGCTTGTATAACCTTTCGGGTCCAGAACGGGCCGCGATGAAAGAATATATTTCCGAGAGTCTCCGTAAGGGACATATTCGTCCTTCTGTTTCTCCTGTAGCGGCGGGGTTCTTTTTTGTAAAGAAAAAGATGGTGGCTTACACCCATGCCTCGATTTTCGTGAGTTAAATAAGATAGCTGTGAGGAATACGTATCCCCTTCCACTTATTCCTGATTTATACAATCAGTTGTCCGGAGCTAAGTGGTTTTCTAAGTTAGATCTACGGGGAGCGTATAACCTTATCCGAGTCCGGGACGGAGATGAGTAGAAAACTGCTTATCTCACTAATGAAGGGTTGTTTAAAAATTTGGTCATGCCTTTCGGTCTGACCAATGCTCCAGCGGTTTTCCAAAATTTCATTAATCATGTGTTCTCTGATTTCATTGGACGTTTTATGGTGGTATATTTGGATGACATATTGATCTACTCTCCTGATAAACAGGCTCACATTGGTCATGTTCGGGCAGTTCTCCAAAGGCTCCGGGAGCTAAAAGGTTGACTCCCAGACAGGCTAGATGGTCACTTTTTTTTTCCCGATTCAACTTCTCGATCACTTTTCGGCCAGGATCTAAAAATGCTAGAGCGGATGCCTTGTCACGCAGTCTAGATCCGGTGTCCCCCCCGGAACCTCAATCCTCCATTCTTCAGCCTGGGGTGGTGGTGGCAGAGATTTCTAATATGTTGGAATGGGAGATTCAGGAGGCTCAGTCTCTGGCACCTCCGACTAAGCCGGTGGATAAGCTTTTCGTGCCAGCTCAGTTTCACCTCAAGCTCCTCCGGGAGTTCCATGACTCAGTTCTGGGTGGACATCCAGGGATCTCAGCTACCCGGAAGGCCATTACTAGAGTATTCTGGTGGTCTGCTTTAGCCTCTGATGTTGGGGAATATGTGTCTGCTTGTGATGTTTGTGCCCGTGCAAAAGCCCCCCATAACCGGCCGGCCGGGGAATTGGTACCACTGCCAAATCCTGAGAGACCATTTGTCCATGGATTTCATCACCAACCTTCCCCCCTCCAAGGGTAATACCGTCGTTTGGGTTGTGGTGGACAGGTTTAGTAAGCAGGCACATTTTGTACCTTTGGCAGCTCTACCTAATGCGGAAACGGTGGTCAAAATACAGGTTGAGGTCAGGCAACAGTATATACAAAATAGCACACAGTAGCAAAGTGTAAGGGTGACCCTGCAGCTAGATACTAGCTACCTGGATTTCTATATAAGGCTGGAGTCACACATAATGTATAAAAATACGGTCTGTTTAACACGGATGAGAATCGCAGAAATGTTCCCTGATCAGTGATCCGTATGTCATCCGTGTACAATGCAATGATGCGATTTTCTCACATCTAAGCATCCTTGTGACATCCATATGGTATCCGTGTGGCGAGGTTTTCTCACCGGTTTGCAAACTGGACATATAATGGATCCGTGGCCTCAAATATTCGTGAAAACATATATAGTATATATATATATATACAGTATATATATGGCAGTGAGACACACATATATATATATATATTTCATACAGAGGTAGATAGCAGAATTACCGATAATTCAATTGTCGGCTTCTGTAAAATCATTACAGAACCCGACAGGATATGAGACATGGTCTACATACAGTAAACCACTGCATATCTGTTAGATTTATATATTTCCCTCACTAATAATGTTAGTAGTGTGTGTGCAAAATTTTGGAGCTGTAGGTGTTAAATTAAAGGATTAATTCACAGAAAAAACTTGCGTGTGCTCGCCGCCAATTTTCTCCGCCAGAGAGGGCAAGTCAGTGACTAAGGGCAGAAATTACTAGCCTAGAGAGGGACGATTGTTTTTGCCCCCCCACGGCTAAAAAATCTGCCCACAGTATCCCCAGAAAAGGCACATCTGTAAGATGCGCCAATTGTGGCACTTACCCTTTCTCTTCCCACTGCCATTTAGCGGGTGGCATATGGGTAATAAGGGGTTAATGTCACCTATCCATTATTAATCCACTAGTCTGAAAGGGTTGAAAAAAACACAAATATTAAGAATAAAGACTTTTTAATTGAAATAAATAAACACACATTTTTCCATGTTTAATTAACTCCCAATCCAATCAAAGCCATTGTTCTCCTGTAAAAAATATAAAATAAAAAAGCAACAATATCCCATATCTGTCTGCCATACAGTCAAGTCCCATGCTGCAATCCATCTGAATGGGTTAAATAGTTTACAACCGGGAGTGGTGCTAATGCGACTGGCCCAGCTGAAAACCACATTTCTGAACATTTTCCCACGCTGTCAGTTCACCACGGGTCAGGCGGGGAGTCCACCGCTGATTTCAGTTAGGCTGCTCTGACTCCCTGCCTGACCCATGGTGAACTGACAGTGTGGGAAAAAGTTCAGAAACTTTCCCATGCTAATCAGTTCATCTCTGGTCAGGTGGGGAGGCTGCACAGGCAGCTTTTCCTTCATTCCTCCATGGTTTACAGCTGGGCAGGTCACATTAGCACCGCTTCCGATTGCAAACCATTTAAACCTTTCAGATGGATTGCAGCATGGGACATGACTGTACAACGGACAGGTATGGGATATTGCTGCTTTTTATTTTGGATTTTTACAGGAGAACGATGGCTTCGATTGGATTGGGAGTTAAATAAAGATGGAAAAAATGTGTGTTTATTTATTTCATTAAAAGTCTTTATCCTTAACCCCTTATTGTCTATGGACGTGCAGAGTCCGTCATTGCAGGAGGTAACTTCCAGCACCATGACGGACTCTGCACATTCTGCCTGTGAACTGTCACTGCGTCTAAACACGCAGTTTCAGTTCAGTGCCGACAGCTCTCTATGACAGCTGAGAGGCACAGCAAGTGGGGCAGGGACCCTTGAGGTCGGTCCCTGTACCCACAGCATTTGATTGGTCAGTCAATCTGACAGACCAAACACAGCAGTTGTCGGACAGGAGAGGCTGATATTTGAGCCTCTCCTGTCCTATATCAGTGTAGGAGCTCAGCGCTGCAGTGGCTGAGCATCCTGCACTGACAGCTAGGAGCGGAGCCCCCACCGCCCCTGGCTGTTAACCCCCTCACTGCTGCGATCGAGCGCGATCGCAGAGTTCAGAGGGGGAGGCAGAGGGTAGGGGGCTCCCTCTGCCTCAGGTCGGTGTCCCTGTGATGTAATCACGGGGCCCGACCTGTGCCATGATGACCCGGAGATGTCATGACAACCTCGGGGTCATTTACCTATGGAAAGCTGGTGAGACCATGCTCACAGCATGGTGTCAGCAGCTTTCAGCAAAGGTATAATGCATTACAATGCTGGAGCATTGCAATGTATTAAACCTAAAGTCAAAGCGAAAGTGAAAGTCCCATAAAGGGACAAGGTAAAAAAAAAACATTTTTTTAAAAAATATGTAAAAAAAAATTATTAAAAAATAATTTTATAAATTCCCTAAAAAATCCCCTAAAAATTACCCATTTTTATGTAAAAAGTAAAATAAACAAAAAAATACACGTTTGGTATCGCCACGTAAGTAAAAATCCCATCGATAAAAATGTCACCCTAGTTAACCCCTTCAGTGAACGCCATAAAAAAACCACAAAAAGTAGCAAATTATACTTTTTCCAAGCAGTATCATCATACAGTGCAATAACACACGATCAAAAAGACGGATATAAATAAACATGGTACCGCTGAAAATGTAATTTTGTCCCGCAAAAAATAAGCCACCATACAGCATCATCAGCGAAAAAATAAAAAAGTTATAGCTCGCAGAATAAAGTGATGCAAAAATATTTTTTCTATAAAAGTTTTTATTGTGTAAAAAACACCAAAACTTAAAAAAGATATAAATGAAGCATCACTGTAATCGTAGTGACCTAAAGAATAAAGCTTCCATACTAATTTTACCACATGCGGAATGAAGGGGGAAAAAAAAGCATTCCTAAATTGCTGGTTTTTGTTCATTCAAAAAATGAACAGAAAAATCAGAATAAAAAGCGATCAAAAAAGTTATGTGCCCGAAAATGGCACCAATAAAAACGTCAGCTCTTCCCGCAAAAATCAAGCCTGCACATGACTCTGTCGGCCAAAATATGGAAAAATTATAGCTCATTAAAGATCATTTTTGTGGAAAAAAATATGATTTTTTAATTTTCACGGCTCTGCGTTATAAACGTCTGTGAAACACTTGGGATTTTAAAGTGCTCACCACACATCTAGCTAAGCTCCTTGGGGGGTCTAGTTTCCAAAATGGGGTCACTTGTGGGGGGTTTCCACTGTTTAGGCACATCAGAGGCTCTGCAAACATAACATGACGCCCACAGACCATTCCATCAAAGTCTGCTTTCCAAAACGGCGCTCCTTCCCTTCTGAGCTCTGCCATGTGCCCAAACGGTGGATTCACCCCAAATATGGGGTATAAGCGTACTCAGGACAAATTGCACCACAACTGTTGGGGTCCTATTTCTCCTGTTACCCTTGTGAAAATAAAAATTTGGGGGCAAAAATATCATTTTTGTGGAAAAAAAAGATTGTTTTATTTTCACGGCTCTCCGTTATAAACTTCTGTGAAGCACTTGGGGGTTGAAAGTGCTCAATACACATCTAGATAAGCTCCTTGGGGGGTCTAGTTTCCAAAATGGGGTCACGTGTGGGGGGTTTCCTCTGTTTAGGCACATCAAGGGCTCTCCAAATGCGACATGGTGTCCGATCTCAATTCCAGCCAAAAAAGTCAAATGGCACTCGTTCCCTTCCGAGCTCTGCCATGCACCCAAATAGTAATTTACCCCCACATATGGGGTATCAGCGTACTCAGGATAAATTGTACAATAACCTTTGGGGTCCTGTTTCCCTTGGCAAAATAAAAATTGGGGGTGAAAAGATCATTTTTGTGGAAAAAATAAGATTTTTTAATTTTACTGCTCTACGTTATAACCTTCTGTGAAGCCCTTGGGGGTTCAAAGTGCTCAACACACATTTAGATAAGTTCCTTGAGGGGTCTAGTTTCCAAAATGGTGTCACTTGTGGGGGGTTTCCACTGTTTAGGTACATCAGGGGCTCTGCAAACTCAATATGGCGTCCGTTCTCGATTGCAGCCAATTTGACATTCAAAATCTCAAATGATGCTCCTTCCCTTCTGAGCACTGCCGTGCACCTAAAGATTGGTCTTCCTCCACACATGGGGTATCGGTGTACTCAGGAGAATTTTTTTGGGAAAAAAGTTAAATGTTCATTTCTTCCTTCCACATTGCTTCAATTCTTGTGAAGTACCTAAACGGTTAATAAACTTCTTGAATGTGGTTTTGAACACCTTGAGGGGTGCAGTTTTTAGAATGGTGTCACTTTTGGGTATTTTCTGTTATATTGACCCCTAAACTCACTTCAAATGTGAGGTGGTCCCTAAAAAAAATGGTTTTGTAAATTTTGTTGGAAAAATGAAAAATCACTGGTCAACTTCTAACCCTTATAACTTCCTAAAAAAAAAAAAAAAAAAAAATTGGTTCCAAAATTGTGCTGATGTAAAGTAGACATGTGGGAAATGTTATTTATTAACTATTTATTGTGACATATCTCTCTGATTTAAGGGTATACAAATTAAAAGTTTGAAAATTGCAAAATTTTAAAAATTTTCGCCATATTTCCATTTTTTTCATAAATAAATGCAAGTCATAAAGAAGAAATTTTACCACTAACATGAAGCACAATATGTCACGAAAAAACAATCTCAGAATCAGCGGGATCTGTTGAAGCATTCCAGAGTTATAACCACATAAAGTGACAGTGGTCTGATTTCAAAATTAAGGCCTGGTCTTTAACCTACAAAATGGCTTGGTCGTTAAGGGGTTAATGTCTGTGTGTTTTTTTAACCCTTTCAGACTAGTGGATTAATAATGGATAGGTGTCTTATTGACACCTCTCCATTATTAACCAGGCTTAATGTCACCTTACAATAGCAAGGTGACATTAACCCCTTATTACCCCATATGCCACCCACTACAGGGCAATGGGAAGAGAGAGGGCAAATGCCAGAATTGGCGCATCTTACAGATGTGCCTTTTCTGGGGTGGCTGGGGGGATGGGGCAGATTTTTTTAAGCTAGGTGGGGCCCAAAAACAATGGTCCCTCTCGAGGCTATTAATATATGCCCTCAGTCACTGGCTTGCCCTCTCTGGCAGAAAAAATTGCACAGTAGCCCACGCAGGACTTTTTCATGAATTAATCCGTTAATGTAACACCTACAGCTCCAAAATTTTACACATGTACACTACTAACATTATTAGTGAGGGACATATATAAATCTAACTGATATGCAATGGTTTACTGTATGTAAACTTTGTCTCATATCCTGTCGGGTTCTGTAATGATTTTACAGATGGCGACAATTGAATTTTCACCTATTCTGCTATCTATATCTCTATGAAATATATATATATATATGTGTGTGTGTGTCAATGACACACATATATATATATATATATATATATATATATACCTATGCTATGTATATACATGTATTCTATCTATTCTATTTTAACATGTCAGTGTGATTTTACAGTATAGCGCCCTGAATTGCCGGCTTTTCTAAAGAACACCTGTGCATATTTCTCGCAAGTCACACACATAGTCCGTGTGTAATCCGTCTTTTTCTCACATCCATAGACTTGCATTGGTGAGTCTCGGGCGTAATACGGTGCAAATCACAGCATGGTGCGATTTCACCTGAACATATAATACGGACAAGAAAAAAACGGATGATGGGAGCTGCCCCATAGATTAACATTGGTCCGAGTGATATGCAATTTTTTCTCGCATAGCACTCGTCCGTATTTCTCTCTAGTGTGACTCCGGCTTAAGGGAGAGCCTTCCAAGGCTCCTAGCAGATAGCTCATTACATACCAGATCACTGTAGCAAAATACAGGTGGACAGGAAAGGGACAAATAGTATCAGCAATGTAAAGTTAAACTCAAACTCATTGCTACCGCCCAGCATTAATAGTGGTATTAGTGCAGTACCCGCCAGGGTCGCAGCTCTATGATCAGACACTGAGAAGGTGAAGAAGCACGCTGTGGCAGTACAGCAAAGCTACCTTTGTCAAAAGGTACACTGGTAATATAGTAGAGTTGATTATCTGAGGAGGCTCACTATAGCAGTGTGTTAGAGCTGAGCATGTGAGGAGACATACAAGGGCAGTATAAGGCCTCTTTCACACATCAGGTTTTCGCCATCAGGCGTGATCCGGCGCTTTTGACAGAAACCGGATCCGGCGAAATGCAATGCCGGATCCGGTTTCCCCCCCCATTGACTTGCATTTGCGCCGGATCGCGCCGGATGGCCATGCGTTTTATCCGGTTTTCGCCGGATCCGACAATGTGTCGCGATCCGGCGTCTGGAAAAAACGGCTACTGTAACGTTTTTTGTCTCCGGCGAAAAAGCCGGACCCGCCGGATCCGGCGCGTCCGGCTTTTTCACACAATGAAAGCCTATGAGCGCCGCCATGCGCCTGATCCGGCGAAAGCCGGATCCGGTGGCCGGATCCGGTTTTTTTGGTCTGAGCATGCTCAGTAGCTCTGCCCACAAGACATATATAAAAGCAAGACAGTGGGACCCACAGCCACACCCAACATGCCACCCAAGAAAGCAACCAAGCGCAGCAGGAGAAGGCAGGAGACCACTGCAGCGCCATCAGCACCACCACCACCCCAAATGGAGCAGCAAATGGAACATGCTGAGGAGGGGAGTCCAGCAGCAGATGAGAGATGGTAATTATCAAATCCCCCATTCCTCCAAACTAGGGCCATGGAATATCAAGATATTCATTGGCCATTTGTTTCTCTTTATTCAACAGCCGCCCAAGAGATGCAGCAGCAGCAGAAATGGCATCACTGGCAGCAGCAACAGCAGCAGCAATACCCACAGCCATGGAGTCTGGCCATCAACAGGACAGCACATCTTCTTCTGAGAGCCCTCCCTCGCATCGTCAGCGTTTGACGGTAAGTTTTTATTTCCAAAATCCATCATCTCTGTAATATATGTCTATTCATTGCCTTTTATTTCAAAACAGGAATCACAAGATGAAGAGGAGCTCCCAGAAGAAGAAGGAAGGGGTGGACAGACCCCTGGAGTGGGCTCACAATTGGTAAGTTTTTTGCATCAAACGCAGAAACACAACATCACACTACACACAACACATAGAAAACAATGTTCTGCAGACCACACACAGCAAATAAATGCCTACATCCAAAGACATAACATTTTTTGTTTTCTTCTCTAGTCTTCCCAATCTGGTGCTCGGCCAAGAGGTCCTCGCAGTGCCTCCCAGGGTCGTCGGCGACAGCAACGCGGCGGTCACCAGCGTGTAAGTATAAATATTTTTGCTTTGTTTTTTTGCACTTTTTATTTCATTTCTTTTGTGGAGGCTAATTATGTTATTTTTGTCTTTTTCTTTAACAGCCTTCACAGCGTGCTCCCGACTCTGACGGTGAGGATGGAGGACTCGATGTGGACCACCTCATCGATCTCGTCAGAGAAAGGGAGCCGCTCTGGAATATGGCTGACCGCCGTCACGCTGACCTTATCATTACCCGACGACTCTGGGAGGAAATCTGTTCGCTCCTTGTGGGCCGCTGGGAGGACCTCGATGTTCGGGCCCAGATTAAAGAGCGTAAGTATATACAGTACCGGTTGCTTGATGTAAACCAGTGTTTCCCGAACTCCAGTCCTCGTGGTCCCCACGGATCATGTGTTCAGGATTTCTATTTACTATGGAAATCCTGAAAACATGACCCCTGGGGACCATGAGGACTGGAGTTTGTGAAACACTGATGTTGTATACTAACCACTCCTTTCTCGTTTCAGGGAACAGAATTGTGAATCGGTGGCGGTCTGTGAGGGATCGTTTCAAGAAGGAGTTCAATAAAGAGATGCGGGCCCCGAGTGGATCTGGAGGACGCAGGAGCAAGTACAAGTACGCACAAGCCCTGTCGTTCCTCCGGGAAACAATGGTCACTAGAAGGTAAATATTACACACCACATGTGAAAAAAAATGTTAGATGTAACTTTTTTTTTTCAGCCAGGGCCATACCATGTCAGTATTTTAATTGTTTTTTTTCTCTTTATTCCACAGCACGGTGAGCAGCACTCGGAAGCCTGCACGATTGGACCCTTCTGAGGCGATCCCTGAGGAGACCGGCACCGAGGGACACTTCGACCGCCCCGGTACATCTGCACCTTCCCAGCCTTCCCACACATTCGACCCATCTGTCCCATCCACCAGCACAGGAGCATCGTGGCCGCCTACATTACATGAAGCTGCTGGTGAGTAGATCGCTTTCCCTTTACCCCACCCTTCTGCCCCTGCCACCTCTAGTACACCTGTGGGTACTGGGCGACAGCGGCAGAGGGGTCAGGAAAAGAGTTATGCGCAAGAGTTCTTGCATCTGAATGCATCTTTCCAGAACTGTCTAAAAGTCTTGTCAGAGCAAATCTCCGCAGGCTTTCAGCAGATCAACTCCAGCATTCTGGAGGTGAAGACACTTCTGCAAACCATGCATTCAGAAGCAAGATCTTCGCCAAACCACACCTTTTTCAGGTCTGTTGTGGAGCGCATGGCAACACTATCTCCTACCCAGCAGATGCATGTAATGCATTCTTGCCACGGTGCTCTACAGCAGGTTACCTCCCAACCTCCACCTCCCACCACTGTAGTTCCTCCACCTGCACCCCCTCCAGCCACTTTCCATCCTCCCCCTCCTATTACATCTGCACCCCCTCCAGCCACTTTCCATCCTCCCCCTCCTATTACATCTGCACCCCCTCCAGCCACTTTCCATCCTCCCCCTCCTATTACATACCAGCAACCTCACCAGTACCAGCAACCTCCCCAGTACCAGACATCTCCCCACTTCCAGCAACCTGCCCCATACCAAACTCCTTCCCCGTACCAAACTCCTTCCCCGTACCAAACTCCTTCCCCATACAACTTTCCATCAACATCATCTGCTCCTACAGTCCCTGCCCAACCCTCCACTCCACCGCCCACCACCTCTTCTGCCTCCCACATGTCCACCCATTCTGTAGCTTTTTCCACACCTTCACCTCTAACTGTTCCTTCCCCACCACGATCCCAGTCCTCTCTCCACACACCCAGTGTCGAAGTGTCCCGCAGCCCCTCCAGCAGTATTTCCACCCCACACTACACAGATTTGTAATGTGTGTTTTTTAATAAAAATGCCCATTGGGTTTAAAACCTTTATTAAAAAAGTTTTTTGCACTTTAAAAACATTTTACAAAAAAAAAAAAATTTTAAATAAAAGTTAAATTATCGTTTCACAATGGTTGTCTGTCATTTCTTTCTGCGGCGAACTATGTTTAAAAAAAAGGTTAAATACAGGGTATTTCAAAGGTAAAAAGGTATTCAAAACCAGGTATATAACTGTGGGTAAATTTTAGCTTTTTGCCACAGTTGTGTTCCTGGTTGTGTTTGAAGCAAAGTATTTCACCTAAAAAGTTGTGTTTATTGTTGGTGATTTCCTAACAATGTACACAACTTTTGTTAAAAGGTGAAATACTTTGCATAAAACACAACCAGGTACACACCTGTGGCCTAAAGCTAAAAATAGTAAGACCATGACAAGATAGCCAACTTTGGTTGGCAAAGGTATATACTGTTGGTCCAGAAGGTACACAAGTTTGGTTAGGGCACAAATCTTTCACACTCTGTCATCCTGCCAGTGTACTCTGCCTTGAGGTGACATAAAGTATAGTGCAAAATTGTCCCTCATTACTGAAACCGTCACAGAACTTCTAGTGGTAATATTTCCAATGACAACATCCATCTTCGCCAGTAACTTGCTCTTCTCTCCAACCTGCACTTTCTTCTCTACAACCTGTCAAAGAAGGGCTGTAGGAACATGCTATATATAGTTTTCCAGTAGCCAATCCCGTTCGGAAGGCCACAAGGGTCAATTTTAAAAACCGGATCCGGCGTAATCCGTCGAAAAACGGATAGAAAAACGGATGAACCGGATGAGACGGATCCGGTTTTGTCTGTCAAGAACAAGACGGATCCGGCAGAAAACCGGATCCGGCACATCAGGTTTTACAAAACATTTTCCGGATCCGGCATTCCGGCACGACGCCGGATCGCGCCTGACGCCGAAAACCTGATGTGTGAAAGTAGCCTAATAAAGCAAAGTATGTTTAGAAGCTCAGTACTATGAAATGGAGCAGTGATCAGTAGTAGTGGCTGACACCAACTACCTGATTTCTCATGTGCCATCTTACACCTGGATCAGGCTAAATAGCCAGTCTGAATCACCTCACAGAGCGCACTTGATTGCCATGGCAGAGAAGTCATGAGAGGCAATGACTGCAGACAAGACTATTGAGTGCTCAGCACTAAATCCAGTAGAGGTGAATAACAGATATAAATTCTGTAATTTGTTGGGAACAAAATGATGTATAAACAGTCAATGGAAACCTAAATAAATGATCAATTAATCATCTCTTTCTATGCACTTCCATCAATGTCCAAGCTTGCTCCTATTGTGAAAGCCAATAGTGTCCTGGGGGATATTCTCTCAGATCAAGATAAGGGCATCAGTTAGCTCCTGGATAGCCTTGGTGTTGCCATTTAATCCCATCAGATGCACTGATACACAATGCCCCAGAAGTTCTCAAATGAGAATCGTGAGTGAAAGTCACTGGCATCAATGTCTTTTTCAGCCAGAATCATCTTACATTTTCTGGCCACATGAGGCCAGGCATTGTCGTGCAGATAAGAGCACGGGGCGACGAAAAGTCTAACAATGGCTCTGAGGTTCTCTTTACAGTACCTAACAACAGGGCACGATTGATAATCACTTGGAGGCTTGTGCAACTCTCTAAGGATATGCTTTTGCAGACCATATCTGACTGTCCAAAAGGCTATTTATGCTGGATGATGCTCACTACAGCCTCTTATGTATGTTACTTGTGCTCAGTGTGAACTTGCTCTCATATGCAAAGTGAACAGGGTACCAATGGCGGCCATCCAAGGCGGTCAATGATAATAAAGTCATCAGCTGACCTAGTCTCGTCTGCATGCTCAGAATAATAAAAAATGCATTAAAATCCAACATGTAAGCTCTTTGACATCACCTGCTGTGCGTGAGGATAAACCAACAAATTTTCACACAAACGAGGTTATAGAGTATGTATAGAGTATGTATACCAATAGTACATTTTTGAATAACCAAATTTATACACCTGTAGCAGGCCAATTTTTGTTTTTATTTCAAACCAAATACATTTTACACAAATGAAGTTCTACAGTATATGACATTAGTCAATTCAAACCAACAAAACTTCACAGAAAGCAGGTTATACAGTATGTATGTAATAGTCAATGTTTGCAACAAAAATAATTTTTGAACTGTAGCAGGCCAAGCGATTTTTACAAATTTTAAACTACCGTAATTTTAGATAAAGCATGTTAAACTGCTTGGATGACTAACTGAATCCAGGAAAAAAAAATGTAACTTTTTTTAGTTGTATATACCACCATAATGTAAAAATAACTGTGTTAAACTGTTTGGATGACTAATTGAATACAGAAAAAAGTTTAAAAAATTTTTTTTCGCTTTAGATACGTCCGTGATGCAACAGAAAGCATGAAATACTCTATGGATGACTAATTGAATCCAGAAAATGTTTTCAACACTTTTTGGAGTGTTATATACAATAGAAATGTAAAACAAGGTTCCCAATGCTCTATGGATGACTAGTTGAATCCAGGAATAATTATGAATTCTTTTTTGAGTTTCATACAGTGAAGGAAATAAGTATTTGATCCCTTACTGATTTTGTAAGTTTGCCCACTGACAAAGACATGAACAGTCTATAATTTTAAGGGTAGGTTAATTTTAACATTGAGAGATAGGATATCAAAAATAAAATCCAGAAAATCACATTGTATAAATTAAATAATTTATTTGCATTTTGCAGTGAGAAATAAGTATATGATCCCTCTGGCAAACAAGACTTAATACTTGGCGGCAAAACCCTTGTTGGTAAGTACAGCAGTCAGATATTTTTTGTAGTTGATGATGAGGTTTGCGCACAAGTCAGGAGGAATTTTGGTCCACTCCTCTTTGCAGATCATCTCTAAATAATTAAGATTTTGAGGCTGTCGCTTGGCAACTCGGAGGTTCAACTCCTTTCATAAGTTTTCTATCGTATTAAGGTCTGGAGACTGGCTGGGCCACTCCATGACCTCAATGTGCTTCTTTTTCAGCCACTCATTTGTTGCCTTGGCTGTATGTTTTGGGTCATTGTCTTGCTGTAAGACCCATTTTTAGCGTCCTGGCGGAGGGAAGGAGGTTTTCCAGAAAATATTTGAACTCTTTTTTAGAGTGTTATATACCACTGAAATGTAAACTGCTAAATTGACGGCTGTCTGTCTGTCTGTCTGTCTACCTATCTATCTTTCTATCTATCTATTATCTACTTTAAAATACTTTAGTGGCAGCGCAATTATTTTCCTGCACTATTACCAAGTTTTTCAAACTTTTTCCGATTTTAAGAAAAAATGCTTGTGTTTCTGATCACGAATCCGAATGTGCCATATTTGTGCTGAATTTATTTTTGGTGATCGTTTTCCGAACATATTCATTCATCTCTAGTGACAACATTCCCATGAGATGCTAACTCTCTATACTTTGCCATCAGCCTACTTCTATCTTCCAACCAACCTATGCCCTGCAATCCACTCACTATTTGCTGGATCCTTGCTCTCCCTTCTGCAGTCCTCAAAAACTGCAGTGTTGAAGGCTGCCGCCTGGGATTTGAGCCTTGATGGTTCTGGGAAATCAGACGGTTGGGACCAAAGGCTCCTGTCAGGTTCGCTGTTGCACCTGCTTGGCCTGGCTCTAATATTCCTGCCAGTTGCTCCCTCGGGAGTCTCGATGGATTCTGCCATCTTTGTTGCCCACCAAGAACTAGAGATGGGCAAACCCAAACAGTAAAGTTTGGGCTCCATACCAAACACCTACTGTTCAGGCATGGACCCCGAACACCAACTTCACAAGGAAGTACTTGTTACTGTTTAGATTTGGCACCCTGAACACTGGGTGTTTCTCATGCTGTCATCTTTATGACAACACAAGGAACACCGACAGCTCTGATCGGTGGTAAGATTAATGCCACCACTTAGAGAGCTGCGTGTCACGTCACCGTCAAACTCGGGGCCTGCTGTTCCAGCCTCGGCCACTAGGAGGCGCCGGACTGTCATGTCACCATCAGACTCTGGGCCTGTTGTCCCGGCCTCGACCACCAGGAGGCGCCGGACCGTCACATCGCCGTCAGTCTCGGGGCCTGCTGTTCCTGCCTCGGCCACTGGGAGGCACCGTGGTTCGGCCCCGAGTGATGGCAGCGACAGAGAAGGGGCTCCTGCGCAGGCATCTGATGGACGCAGGCTCCGCTCCTTAGTCGGTCGTGGAGGGGTTGGTGCATCGCCATCTGGCCTGGTCCTGGGGGCGGTCCTGATGACATCAGCAGTCTGGGAACCTGTGAGGGATGACCTGATCCCTCAAATACTTTGGGACTGGTCTTGCAAGCCGCCAGATATATTCTTGGTTCCCCTAAGTGCTACTGTGTGAATTACTATTGTTTGACTCTGACTTCAGACTGGATTTCTGACCCCTCTACTGCCTGACGATTTTGTACCTCTGCTATTCTCCCGGTTTGTGACCTTGGCCTGGATATTCGACTCTGCTACTGCCTGCCGTTTTTGCACCGCTACCGCTCTCCTGTTTTGTGACCTTGGCCTGGACTCTCGACTCTCCCTCTGCCTGCCGTTTCTGTACCTCCACTGCTCGCCCGGTTTCTGACTACGCTTGTGGCTCCCTGCCTTCTTCCCTGTTGGCCACCATCCTGCTCTGCGCACTGCTTCTAGACAGCCACCTCCTGGGCCTTGCTACAATTCCAGATCCCTGTATAGGGGTTAAGGGTCTCGGGGGTTTCTCTGGGTGCTGTCCCTACTGCAGTCCAGATTCGCTGACAGACGTTACATTATATCCGGCCAAAATATTAACTGCTTCTTGTGTATATATCCAACATACACAAAAGCAGTCTCCCTGAACTTTTTTTTTTTCTTCCCTTCCTTCTCCTGACTGAGCTGATTATTGGCCTGAACAACTGTTGCAGTACACAGCCTGGAAGATCACTCTCATTTTCCTGCACAAGCATGCTGCAGTCTGGAGATTTCAGGGAGAAAGCTGAACGTCAGAGATCCGTTCTCTTGGGACATCAGCCTCTGGGCAACTCTGGCTATGGTTGCCCAGGGGCTCAGGTACTGCCTGCAGATGCGGCTAAAGTTTTATTACCAAATTATGGCCCGATGCTATCGCATCGGATGGATGCGATAGCATCACACCTCTTGCCATGTTAACCCTCAACACACACACTCCTCTCACCTTTCACCATCTCCACTCACTCTTTCACTCCACATACGACCCCTTCTCTCTCTCCGTCTCTCATACTCACAATGTCATCGCCGCTGCTCCACGATCCCCAACATCTTCTTCCGCCGGCGCCATCCTGGATCCAGACGTTGTCTACACCAGCGACATGTTCTTGCGGTGACGCCATCTTGAGTATCGTGAAATCCCGCGATACTCAAGATGGCGTCGCTGGAAGAACATGTCGCCGTCGTGGACAACGTCGGGATCCAAAATGGCGTCGGCGAAATCTCGCGAGTTTTCGCCAACGCCATTTTGGATCCCGACGTCGTCCTCGCCGGCGACATGTTCTTGCGGCGACGCCATCTTGAGTATCGTGGGATTTCGCCGATCCAAAATAGCGTCGCCGCAGGAACATGTCACCGGCGACATGTTCTTGCGGCGACGCCATCTTGAGTATCGCGGGATTTCGCCGATCCAAAATGGCGTCGCCGCAAGAACATGTCCCCGGCGTGGAGGACATCTGGATCCAGGATGGTGCCGGCGGAAGAAGATGTCGGGGATCGTGGATCAGCGGCGATGACAGCGTGAGTATGAGAGACGGAGTGAGAGAAAGGGTTGTATGTGGAGTGAAAGAGTGAGTGGACGTGAGTGGAGATGGTGAAAGGTGAGAGTTGTGTGTGTGTTGAGGAGGAGTGGTGTATTGAGGGTTAACATGGAAAGAGGTGTGCGGTGACGTCACCGGTTACAACTGGACGGAAGTTGTTACAACCGGAAGCTGCTTAGGGCATTTATTATTATAGATTTCTCTTTCATTTGGTCAGAAATCCCAGTGTTTAAAAGCTTATGTGGATTGTGGATCTGAAGGAAATTTTATGGATTCTTTGGCTGCTAAAAAACTCGGTGTACCGCTATTAAGGCTTAATGTCCCTATTAAAACTACGGCTATTAATGGCACATCCATTGTTCAGGAGGGGGTTAAATTTGTTACTGACAAAATTGCTATGTCTGTGGGAGCATTGCATACTGAGCTTATGTCATTTTTTGTGATGGATAATTTATCTGCTGCAGTCATTTTGGGAAAGCCATGGCTACGCCTGCACAATCCAGTCATTGACTGGCACCTGGGTGATGTTGTACGCTGGAGTTCGCACTGTCAGGATAACTGCATATCATTAGCAGTAAACCAAGTTAAAGTTAAAAACCCCCTCATACCATTTGCTTTCAGAGACTATGAGGATGTCTTTTCTGTTGTAGAATCTGATAAGATACCCCCCTCACAGAGAGTATGATTGCTCTATAGACCTTATTCCGGATGCCCGTCTCCTAAAAGGGAGAATATTTAATCTCTCTGGTCCAGAGCGTCAGGCCATAAATGAGTATATAGCAGATAGCTTAAAAAAAGGGTTTATTAGACCATCCATTTCACCGGTTGGAGCCGGGTTCTTCTTTGTAGAGAAGAAAGATGGTGGTCTCAGACCCTGCATTGATTACCGGGAATTGAACGCAATCACTATAAAGAACCAGTATCCGCTTCCACTCATCCCTGATCTTTTTAATCAGTTAATGGGAGCCCGTTGGTTTACTAAACTTGACCTCCTGGGGGCATATAATCTGGTCCGCATAAGAGATGGGGATGAGTGGAAAACCGCCTTTAATACACCTCTTGGCCATTTTGAGCACCTTGTAATGCCGTTCGGACTCAGTAACGCACCTGCCGTGTTCCAGCACTTTGTAAATGATATTTTCAGAGACATTTGTGGGGTGTATGTCGTTGTGTATTTAGATGACATTTTGATTTACTCTGCTGAGCCTGTGACACACGCTCAACACGTCTGTTCTGTACTGCAGAGACTGCAAGAACACTCCTTGTTTGTCAAACTGGAGAAATGTGTTTTTTTTGCTGAGGAGGTACAGTTTTTAGGGTACATGGTTTCAGGCAAAGGCTTCCACATGGATTCTGCCAAGATCCAACCTATTAAAGCTTGGGTGCAACCCAAATCGCTAAAAGCGCTGCAGCGATTTTTAGGGTTTGCTAATTACTACCGTAAGTTCATCAGGGGCTTCTCCGAAATTGCCAAAACACTCAGATTTGACCCAAAAAGGGGCAGATGTGACCAATTGGAACCCTGAGGCAATTCAGGCTTTTTTCACGCTAAAAGAGTGCTTTTAGGCCAACCCAGTTTTGGTTCTGCCTGATCTGGACCACCCATTTATTGTAGAAGTGGATGCCTCTGAGGTCGGAGTGGGAGCAGTGCTGTCGCAAAGCACTGCATCCCTCACTCAGCTTCATCCATGTGCTTTTTTTTCCCGCAAGTTCTCTGCCACTGAGAAAAACTATGATACAGGTAATCGGGAATTATTGGCGATCAAATGGGCCTTCGAGGAATGGCGCCACTTCCGCGAAGGCGCCAAACTTAAGATCACTGTAATTACTGATCACAAGAACCTGACCTACCTGGAGTCAGCCAAAAGACTAAATCCTAGACAGGCAAGGTGGGCCTTGTTCTTCTCTAGGTTTGATTTTTTTAATCAACTTTCACCCTGGTACTAAAAATGTGAGGGCCGATGCCCTCTCTCGCAGTTTTTGCCCCTCACAAACCGAGGACTGTGAGCCAGTCCCGATATTGGCAAATGGGATCGTTGTTAGCAGTGTCTTTGGACCTTCAGGAGGAGATCCGTAGCTCCCCAGAACAAGCTCCTGACACCACGCCCCCCCAAAAATTGTCCCTGCTATGTTTTGCCTACAAGTTCTTAAAGAATCGCATGACTCTGCTCTGGCAGGCCATCCTGGTCTCAATAACACCACCAGACTAACTAGGAACTTTTGGTGGCCGACGGTGGTTAAGGACTGTAAAGACTATGTGTTAGCGTGTGAAGTCTGTGCCCACGCCAAGTCCCCCCATAATCACCCTGCCGGCTGGCTCTAGTCCTTGCCGACCCCTGAGAGTCCATGGACCCACATCTCCATGGACTTCATTACGGACCTGCCACCCTCAGATGGGAAAACATGTATCTGGGTGGTGGTGGACAGGTTCAGCAAACAGTGTCACTTTGTCCCCCTGTCTGGGCTACCTAACTCAGAAACCTTGAGTGAACTCTTCATTGTGCATGTAGTACGCCTTCACGGTGCTCTGGTGAATATTGTGTCCGACAGAGGTACCCAGTTCATCTCAAAATTCTGGAGAGCGTTCTGCAAGCGCATTGGGATTGAGCTGTCCTTCTCCTCTGCCTACCACCCCGAGACCAATGGTCAAACCGAACATACCAACCAGGCACTGGAGCAATACCTCCGCTGTTATGTGTCAGAACATCCGTCCGATTGGGTGGAACATCTGCCACTAGCTGAGTTTGCCCTAAATAATCAATACCAGGACTCAATTAAGACTACCCCCTTTTTCTGCAACCATGGATTGCATCCGCGGTTTGGTTCGTTCTCGGCCAGGATGTCAGAACTCCCTGGGGTAGAGGAAAATATACATCGCTTAAAAACGATTTGGTCTGAGGTAAACTCAAACTTGAAAGGGGCCCAGGTTAGACAGGCTTCAACTGCGAACAGACGGCGATCTAAGGGGCCGCACCTGGGAGTTGGAGACAAGGTTTGGCTCTCTACCAAAAACATCAAGCTTAAAGTGCCGTCTGCCAAACTGGGTCCCAGATTTATTGGCCCATACGAAATTATTGAGGTAGTTAACCCGGTAGCCTTCCGTTTAAAACTTCCTCAGTCTTTTAAGTTGCCCAATGTGTTCCACAAGTCTCTCCTCAAGCTGTATCGCTCCCAAATTCACCCTGACCAGTCCCCTCCTCCTCCTGTTTCGGTCGGGGGGACCTTGGAGTATGAAGTCCAGGGTATACTCCCGCCTTGTGAGAGGCTCCGTACAGTATCTTGTACACTGGAGGGGCTACGGCCTGGAGGAGAGGTCCTGGGTTCCTGCAGGGAACATCCATGCCAAGGCATTAATTAGGAGATTTCATCTCCTTCATCCTGACAAAGCGGGTTTTGAGGGTCCTGAGGCCCCTCTTGGAGGGGGAGTACTGTCACGTCGCCGTCAGACTCGGGGCCTGCTGTTCCGGCCTCAGCCACTAGCAGGCGCCGGACTGTCATGTCGCCGTCAGACTCGGGGCCTGTTGCCCCAGCCTCGGCCACCAGGAGGCACCGGACCGTCACATCGCCGTCAGTCTCGGGCCTGCTGTTCCTGCCTCAGCCACTGGGAGGTGCCGTGGTTTGGCCCCGAGTGATGGCAGCAACAGAGAAGGGGCTCCTGCGCAGGCATCTGATGGACGCAGGCTCCGCTCCTCAGTCGGTCGTGGAGGGGTTGGTGCATCACCATCTGGCCTGGTCCTGGGGCAGTCCTGATGACATCAGCAGTCCGGGAACCTGTGAGGGATGACCTGATCGCTCAAATACTTTGGGACTGGTCTTGGAAGCCGCCGGATATATTCTTGGTTTCCCTAAGTGCTACTGTGTGAATTACTATTGTTTGACTCTGACCTCAGCCTGGATTTCTGACCCCTCTACTGCCTGATGATTTTGTACCTCTGCTATTCTCCCGGTTTGTGACCTTGGCCTGGATATTCGACTCTGCTACTGCCTGCCGTTTTTGCACCGTTACCGCCCTCCCGTTTTGTGACCTTGGCCTGGACTCTCGACTCTCAATCTGCCTGCCGTTTCTGTACCTCCGCTGCTTGCCCGGTTTCTGACTACGCTTGTGGCTCCCTGCCTTCTTCCCTATTGGCGACCATCCTGCTCTGGCGCACTGCTTCTAGACAGCCACCTCCTGGGCCTTGCTACAATTCCAGATCCCTGTACAGGGGTTAAGGGTCTCGGGGTTTCTCGGGGTGCTGTCCCTACTGCAGTCCAGATTCGCAGACAGATGTTACACTGCGGCTCTTACTCTGTCAGATGACAATGTGAGCTTGCAGCTATGGCCAGAGGTAAAATGTTTACCTCCAGTCACTGGCATCTGCTGATGTGACTACTAGTCCCATCAGCCTATACTTGCTTCCGGTAGTAATAGCAAGAACAGGCGCTGGCTGATAGTGGTATTCATCAGCTGATGCCTGCGCTATAAATAAATAATTTAAAAAAACTGCTTGGGTTCCACTGTGTTTTTGCAAACCAGCCAGGCAAAACTGACAGCTTCATGCTTCAACCCTCAGCTGTCAGCTTTAGCATGGCTGGTTATCAAGAATAGAGGTGTTCTTATGCTGTTTTTAAATTATTTAAATAAATTTAAAAAAATGCATGTGGTCCCCCTCATTTTTGACAACTAGCCAAACTAAAGCAGACAGCTGGGGACTGGTATTTTCAGGTTGATAACGGCCCATTGATATTAGCCCCCCAGCTTAAAAATAGTAGCCCAAAAGGCACATCTATTAGATGCCCCAATTCTGGCACTTTGCGTGGCGCTTACTACTTGCCCTTTGGTGGTGGCAAGTGGGGTTCATATTTGTAGAGTTGATGTCACCTTTATATTTTCCACTATAAACACACAGCCAGAATAATGTCCTTTATTTGAAATAAACAAACACATTTTTACATTTTTATTTAAAGATAAAAAACACAGCTATACTCATCTAATGCCCATACCATTGAAGCCATGGCCTTCTGTAAAAAATGAATAAATAAATAAGAAACAAACATATCCCTCTCCTGTCCAAGTCTGCAATAAATAGTTTTCAACCTGGACGATGCCAACATGCGATCATCCAAGCTAGCTAAAAACCACAGAAAATTACATTGTATAAATTATATTAATTTATTTGCATTTTGCAATGAGAAATAATTTTTTGATCCATCTGGCAAAAAAGACTTAATACTTGGTGGAAAAACCCTTCTTGGTAAGCACAGTAGTCAGTATTTTTTGTAGTTGATGAGGTCTGCCCAATGTTATTTTCTGGATTTTATTTTTGATATTCTTTCAATGTTAAAATTAACCTATCCTTAAAATTATACACTGTTCATGTATTTGTCAGTGGACAAACTTACAAAATCAGCAAGGAATCAAATAATTATTTAATTCACTGTATGTTACACCACCACAATGTATGTCACACAAACCCCATGCAACTTAAAGACAGATTCACACACTCTCCATTATAGACATACAAAGTGTATGTACCATACACTCCATGCTACACAATGTGTCTTACACACAGTACATGCTACACACACAGATATTAGGCATCGGGTTCCTGCAGCGGTTCAACAGGAGTCCAGAGCCTCACACGCCTCACGCACGGTAGGTCTAGACGGACGCTGACCCTCTGCCTAGGGCCCAGCTCCTGTGACCATATACCGTGCATCCACTTCTCTGAGACCTGTGATGCTAGCAGGCTCAGCCTTTTTGTGTTTTACACTTAAGGCATCTCTGTGAGTAAGCAGAGATCGCTCAGCGCACGTGGGTGATGTTCAACCCGCGTGCGTTATACCGCCATATTGTACGTCTGCCATTATCTAGCAGCAGTGTTAACACCTTCTGCACGGTGGACCCCGGGCGGCGAACGCACTTTATGTTATTTTATATTTAGTGCATTCCGCCATCCCTAACACACAAACACACACAAGCACATGTCCCATACTACACACATTCAAACACACACAGTCACACACATGCCCCATGAAACACATATACAGCTTTTTACACACACAAAAACTATACATTGGATATTCCAGCTTCTCTCCTCTTCCATTGCTTCAGATTCTTTGTTCAGGTTCTCCATACTCCTATACACTTCTAAGAAACTGTAATGATAATGCAGGACTGACACCAAACACATGTGTATACAATAAATCTGTCATTTTAATTGATCAAAGTCCTAGAGGGTGTTTATCTGGGATTAAGATATCTACACATCTATAAAGGACTTGATGAAAAGCAGATACCATAAGTATTTAAGTGAGAACAACAAAAAAGACCGAAAAGATGTCCAATAATAATAAATTTATTGAATGATTATCATACAAAAAAGTATATAAGTCAGATTAAAAAGGGGGAAAGCCAATGCCATGGAATAGGCACTACCGGGGACTACAATATTCAATGATATATGTCTGAATACATAACCATAATACAAGGGGTACAATGAATAAATAAGGTGACCATGCTAAACCACTGCATGAATATATAACGCATAAACTCAGACAAATTCAATAAAGTGCAAATGCATATAAATCAGTGCAGCAATAACAAATAAAGTAGTGCAGCAATAACAAATAAAGGGCGGTGCAATAAGACGACTGCATAGGAGAAGTACTCCAACACAGTAATAGTGTGTAAATATACCATAGGCAAAAATAAATAAAGTGTCAAAAGTAAACGCTCAGTGCTGTACCTCTTGTGCTGCTAAAGTCCCCGGGATGAGCCAGTCCCGACGCGCGTTTCGGCGTACCTTTGTCAGTATTTAAGTGAGCAAATTTGAATGAAAGCAAAAGAAATTCCAGAAATGTAGTGCTGGTTGTACACCCCTGCATAGGAAAATGATATATACTTAATATCTATACTTAATGCTTCAGAAATTCAGCCTTTGCACACATATCTAAGGGCTATCAATACAGTTTTAAAAATAAATCCTTGCTGACAATGACCAGGACTAAAAAATATTTTCTAACATACTGCATCTCTACTCTCATTTTAGTTTTGTAGTGATGATGTCAAGTTTATTATTTAATTAAACTCTGAAGTCAAGAATTGGCCTTAATGGTCATGTCTGATACATGTAAGTGATCGTGTACAGCATAAGCATTCACGTGAATAATGCACATAATAATATCAATATAGGATTAGTACCAGCGTCGGACTGGAGCACCTTGGGCCCACCAGAGAAAATCATTCTTGTGGCCCACTATGTAGCTACATAGAAATAAATAGAAGACCACCAATTGTGTGGTAAAACGTGCTAATATCAAGGTATAATATAAGGTAGTACAGGTCTTAATTATGTAGCAGGGGTTGGGGTAGAATCATAGAGGGGTAGCCCCCCTCATAGAATATAATGTAGCCTCCTCATAAAATATAATACAGCCCCCTCATAGGGTATAATGCAGCACCCCACAAAATATAATGCAACCCCCTCATAAGGTATAACGCAGTCCCCACCATAGAATATAATTTAGCGCCCTCATTATTATTATTATTATTATTATTATTTATTGTTATAGCGCCATTTATTCCATGGCGCTTTACATGTGAGGGGGGTATACATAAAAACAAGTACAATAATCTTAAACAATACAAGTCATAACTGGTACAGGAGGAGAGAGGACCCTGCCCGCGAGGGCTCACAATCTTCAAGGGATGGGTGATAATACAGTGGGCGAGGGTAGAGCTGGTCGTGCAGCGGTTTGGTCGATCGGTGGTTACTGCAGGTTATAGGCTTGTCGGAAGAGGTGGGTCTTCAGGCTCTTTTTGAAGGTTTCGATGGTAGGTGAGAGTCTGATATGTTGTGGTAGAGAGTTCCAGAGTAGGGGTGATGCGCGAGAGAAATCTTGTATGCGATTGTGGGAAGAGGAGATAAGAGGGGAGTAGAGAAGGAGATCTTGTGAGGATCGGAGGTTGCGTGCAGGAAAGTACCGGGAGACGAGGTCACAGATGTATGGAGGAGACAAGTTGTGGATGGCTTTGTATGTCATGGTTAGGGTTTTGTAATGGAGTCTCTGGGCAATTGGGAGCCAGTGAAGGGATTGACAGAGGGGAGAAGCTGGGGAATAGCGGGGGGACAGGTGGATTAGCCGGGCAGCAGAGTTTAGAATAGATTGGAGGGGTGCGAGAGTGTTTGAGGGGAGGCCGCAGAGCATGAGGTTGCAGTAGTCAAGGCGAGAGATGATGAGGGCATGGACTAGGGTTTTTGCAGATTCTTGGGTGAGGAATGAACGGATGCGTGAAATATTTTTGAGTTGAAGTCGGCAGGAAGTGGAAAGGGTTTGGATATGTGGTTTGAAGGAGAGATCAGCATCAAGGATTACTCCGAGGCAGCGAGCTTGTGGGACTGGGGAGAGTGGGCAGTCATTTACTGTAATTGATAGGTTCGTAGGGGGGGTCACGTGAGATGGGGGAAAGATGATGAATTCTGTTTTGTCCATGTTGAGTTTCAGATATCTAGTGGAGAAGAAGGATGAAATAGTGGACAGACATTGAGGGATTCTGGTTAGTAGGGAGGTGATATCTGGTCCAGAGATGTAGATCTGTGTGTCATCAGCATAAAGATGATATTGAAAGCCATGAGATTCTATGAGCTGTCCCAGGCCAAAGGTGTAAATAGAGAACAGCAGGGGCCCTAGGACTGAACCTTGTGGGACTCCGACAGATAGGGGGCGAGGTGAGGAGGTGGTGTGTGAGTGGGAGATGCTGAATGTCCGGTCTGTTAGGTATGATGAGATCCAGGAGAGGGCCAAGTCTGTGATGCCGAGGGATGAGAGGGTCTGTAATAATAGGGAATGGTCCACTGTGTCAAAGGCAGCCGACAGGTCCAGGAGGAGGAGGACAGAGTAGTGTCGCTTGCTCTTGGCAGTTAAGAGGTCATTGGTGACCTTAGTAAGGGCAGTTTCAGTGGAGTGGTGTGACCGGAAGCCAGATTGTAAGCGGTCGAAGAGGGAGCAAGAAGAGAGATGGGAGGACAGTTCAAGGTAGACGTGTTGTTCCAGTAGCTTGGAGGCGTATGGGAGAAGTGATATAGGACGATAGCTAGATGCAGAGGATGGGTCAAGAGAGGGCTTTTTGAGGATAGGTGTGATGGAGGCATGTTTAAAGCTTGAGGGGAAAACACCAGTTGTTAGTGATAGGTTGAAGAGATGGGTTAGGGTTGGGATGAAGACTGTGGTGAGGTTTGGGATGAAGTGGGATGGGATCGGGTCGAGTGCACAGGTGGTGAGATGTGATCTTGAGAGTAGAGTGGAGAGTCGATCTTCTGTAATGGTGGAGAAGTTGGTTTTGAAGGTGGAGGGCTGGGAAGTCGGGAGGAAGGGCTCTGGGGGTTGTTGACCAAAACTGTCCCTGATGTTATCAATTTTCTGCTTGAAAAATGAGGCAAAGTCTTCAGCTGAGATGAGTGGGGAGGGAGGAGGTGCTGGGGGGCGGAGGAGAGAATTGAAGGTGTTGAATAACTGTTTAGGGTTGTGAGACAGGGAGGATATGAGAGATGAGAAGTAGGTTTGTTTAGCTGTGGCGAGTGTGGTCTTGAAAGTAGTGAGGGACTGTTTGAATGCGATGAAATGCTCGTTGGAGTGGGATCTTTTCCATCTGCGCTCAGCAGCCCTGGAAGCTCGCCTCAGCTCTTTGGTCAGGCTGGTGTGCCAGGGCTGTCTGTTGATTTTGCGAGTTTTGGTATGTGTAAGTGGGGCAGCGGATTCCAAAGCTACAGCTATTGTGGTGTTATATAGAGCGGCAGCGTCATCCGCATTGTGTAAGGAACTTATATCTGTAAGAGGGAGGAGGGATTCGGAGAATGAGTGTAGGTCAAGGTGTTTAAGATTCCTGCGAGGGTGTGAAAGTTTGTGGGGTGGGGATTGTAGACATGGAGTGAAGAGGGAAGAGAATGTGAGCAGGTTGTGGTCAGAGAGAGGAAGAGGTGAGTTAGAGAGGTTAGATAGGGAGCAGAGGCGGGTGAAGATGAGGTCCAGTGTGTGGCCATCTTTGTGGGTGGCTGTAGAAGACCATTGAGTGAGGCCGAAGGAGGAAGTGAGAGATAGAAGTTTAGTGGCAGCTGAGAGGGAAGTGTCAATGGGGATGTTGAAGTCGCCCATGATGATAGTAGGGATGTCCGCGGAAAGGAAATGAAGTAACCAGGTGGTGAAGTGGTCAAAGAAGGTGGTGGCTGGCCCTGGGGGGCGGTAGATGACAGCCAGTTGGAGGTTGGAGGGGGAGTAGATGCGCACAGAGTGCACCTCAAAGGAAGGGAGGGTAACAGAGGGTGGCAGTGGGATTGGGGTGAAGGAGCAGGTATCTGACAGGAGAAAACCAACTCCTCCACCATGTTTGCTGCTGGGGCGGGGGGTGTGAGAAAGGTGGAAGCCGCCATACGAAAGTGCAGCAGGAGAGGCTGTGTCAGAAGGGGTGAGCCAGGTTTCGGTGATGGCGAGGAAGGAGAGTTTGGTAGTAACAAAAAGATCATGGATGTAGGAAAGCTTGTTGCAGACATAGGGTATAATGCAACCCTCCTCATATAGTATAACGCAGCACCACCACAGAATACAATGCAGCCCCCCATAGAGTATACTGTAGCCCCCTCATATAGTATGATGTAGCCCCCAGAATATAATAAAACCCCCTGAGAATACATCATTGCCTCCCCTCACCACCATCATTGCCCATCACCCCCTTCATTGCCTCCCCCCACCGCCATCATTGCCCATCACCTCCATCATTGCCTCCCCCCACAGTCTTTGCCTATCACCTCCATCATTGCCTCACCCCACCATCACTGACCATCACCTCCATTATTGCCTCCCCCACCACCATAATTGCCCATCACCTCCAACATTGCCTCCCTCCCTACGCCATCATTGCCCATCACCTCATCATTGCCCATCACCTCCATCATTGCCCCCCCACTGCCATCATTGCCCATCACCTCCATCATTGCCTCCCTCCTGCCACCATCATTGCCCATCACCTCCATCATTGCCTCCCTCCCACCACCATCATTGCCCATCACCTTCATCATTGCCCCCCCACCGCTATCATTGCCCATCACCTCCATTATTGCCTCCCCCACCACCATCATTGCTCATCACCTCCATCTTTGCCTCCCCCCACCGCCATCATTGCCCATCACCTCCATCATTGCCTCCCCCCACAGTCTTTGCCTATCACCTCCATCATTGCCTTACCCCACCATCACTGGCCATCACCTCCATTATTGCCTCCCCCACCACCATAATTGCCCATCACCTCCATCATTGCCTCCCTCCCAATGCCATCATTGCCCATCACCTCATCATTGCCCATCACCTCCATCATTGCCCCCCACTGCCATCATTGCCCATCACCTCCATCATTGCCTCCCTCCCGCCGCCATCATTGCCCATCACCTCCATCATTGCCTCCCTCCCACCACCATCATTGCCCATCACCTTCATCATTGCCCCCCCACCGCTATCATTGCCCATCACCTCCATTATTGCCTCCCCCACCACCATCATTGCCCATCACCTCCATCATTGCCTCCCCCCACCACCCCTCTCTCTCTCACACACACATAGCACTGCATCACTCTCACACACACACAAAACATCACACCACACACAAAGTACCGCAGCACATCCCAGCATCCTGCTTTCTGCCCTGCAGCTTTCTGTCTGAGACAGCACGCTGAATGATGACATCATCGAGCCAGGCAGGAAGCAGACTGCCGGGATGTGCTGCGGGGTAGTGAGCTGCGCTGTGTCTGTGTGCCTGCGTGTGTGTTGTGGTGCAGTGCTGTGTGTGTATGTGTGTGTGTGGTGCAGCTAACACTGCCCGCTGCTAAAGAAAAATGGTATTCACGCCTCTCCACGCCCATAGGGGCAAGGGGAAGTGTGAATATTATTTAGCTTTAGCAGCGGGGACAGGATCCTGTCTCCCGCTGCTGCTACGCTGGCACAGGGTGGGCCCCCTTGACTCAGGGGCCCCATAGCCACTGGATGGAGGCACCTCGAACAGTGGGGGCCCTTGGAGCAGTGGGGGCCCTAGGCAGCTGCTGGTAAGTATGCCAGCAGGTGTCGGTGCCTGGGCCCACCGAAGAATCCTCCGGTTCTCTGGTGAGCCAGTCCAAGCCTGATTAGGACAAACCACAAAATCTGCACCAATAGAACAAAAGGTTTTGAATAAGTTAGCAATGCTTATGATCAACCCTCCTAAGCCATCTAAATGAGCATGCAGGACATAGTGTTGAAAGAAATGATGCCTTAACCCCTTTACCCCCAAGGGTGGTTTGCATGTTAATGACCAGGCCAATTTTTAGAATTCTGACCACTGTCCCTTTATGAGGTAATAACTCTGGAAAGATTCCATGGATCATGGTGATTCTGACATTTTTTTTTCGTGAGATATTGTACTTCATGTTGGTGGTAAAATTTCATTGATATAACTTGCGTTTATTCGTGAAAAAAATGGAAATTTGGCAAAAATTTTGAAAATTTTGCAATTTTCCAACTTTAAATCACAGAGATATGGCACACAAAATACTTAATAACACTTAGTAACATTTCCCATATGATTACTTTACATTAGCACAACTTTGGAATTATTTTTTTTTGTTAGGAAGTTATAAGGGTTAAAAGTTGACCAGCGACTTCTCATTTTTACAAAACCATTTTATTTTAGGGACCACATCACATTTGAAGTCATTTTGAGGGGTTTATATAATAGAAAATACCCAAAAGTGACACCATTCGAAAAACTGCACCCCTCAAGGTGCTCAAAACCACATTCAAGAAGTTTATTAAACCTTCAGGTACTTCACAGGAAATTTTTGAATGTTTAAAAAAATGAACATTTAACTTTTTTTCACAAAAAATTACTTCAGGTCCAATTTTTTTATTTTAACAAGGGTAACAGGAGAAATTGGAACACAAAAGTTATTGTGCAATTTTTCCTGGATACGGTGATACATGATATGTGGGGGGAACCACTGTTTTGGTGCATGGCAGAGCTCAGAAAGGAAGGAGCGCTGTTTGACTTTTTCAGCGCAAAATTTGCTGGAATTGAGATCGGACGCCAAGTCGCATTTGGAGTGCCCCTGATGTGCCTAAACAGTGGAAACCCCCCACAAATGACATCATTTTTAAAACTATACCCCCTAAGGAACTTATCTAGATATGTGGTGAGAACTTTGAACCCCGAAGGGATTCACAAAAGTTTATAACGTTCAGCCGTAAAATTAAAAAATCATATTTTCTCCACAAAAATGATCTTTTCACCCCCAATTTTTATTTTCCCAAAGGAAACAGGACCCCAATAGTTATTTGGCAATTTGTCCGAAGTACGCTGGTACCCCATATGTGGGGGTAAACCACTTTTTTAGTGCATGGCAAAGCTCGGAAGGGAAGGAGCGCTGCTTGACTTTTTCAACGCAAAATTGGCTGGAATTGAGATCGGACGCCATATTGCATTTGGAGAACCCTTGATATGCCTGAAGAGTGGAAACCCCCCACAAGTGTCCCCATTTTGGAAACTAGACCCGCAAGGAACTTATATAGATGCGTGGTGAGCACTTTCAACCTCAAGTGCTTCACAAAAGATTATAACGCCCGGGCATGAAAATAAAAGAATCATAGTTTTTCCACAAACATGATCTTTAAGTCCCCAATTTTTTTGTTTTTCAAAGGGTAACAGGAGAAATTGGACCCCAAAAAATTGTTGTCCAATATGTCCTGAGTACGCTGATACCCCACATGCGGATGAAAACTACTGTATGGACAAACGTTGGGGCTTGCAAGGTAAATAGTGATGTTTTGGAATGCAGACTTTGATGAAATTGTCTGCAGGTGTCATGTCGCATTTTGAGAGCTCCTGATGTGCCTAAACAGTGAAAACCCCAAAAAGTGATCCCAATTTGGAAAGTAGACCCCCAAGGAACTTATCTAGATGTGTGGTGAGCACTTTTAACCCCCAAATGTTTCACAGAAGTTTATAACGCTTGGGCTTGGAAAAAAATTATATTTTTTCCACAAACATTATTTTTAGCCCCTAATTTTTTATTTTCCCAAGGGTAACAGGAGAAACTAGACCCTAAACGTTGTTGTCCAATTTGTTCTGAGTAGGCTGATACCCCATATGTGGGGGTAAACCACTATTTAGGCGCATGGCAGATCTTGGAAGGGAAGGAGCACCGTTTGACTTTTTCAATGCAGAATTTGCTGGAATTGAGATCAGAGGCCATGTTGCGTTTGGAGAGCCCCTCATGTGCCTGAACAGTGGAAACCCCCCAATTATAACTCCAACCCTAATCCCAACCCTAGCCCTAACCCTAACCCTAGAGCTAACCCTAGCCCTAACCCCAATCCTAGCCCTAACAATAGCCCTAACCCTAGCCCTATTGGGAAAATGGAAATAAATACATTTTTTTAAATTTTATTATTTTTCTCTAACTAAGGGGGTGATAAAGGGGGGTTTGATTTACTATTTATAGCGGGTTTTTATGTTTGGCAGCTGTCACATGCTAAAAGACACTTTTTATTGCAAAAAATAGTTTTTGCTTCACTACATTTTGAGGGCTATAATTTTTCAATATTTTAACCCACAGAGTCATATCGGGTCTTATTTTTGGCGGGACGAGTTGACATTTTTATTGATACTATTTTCGAGCACATGACATTTTTTGATCGCTTTTTAATCCAATTTTTGGGACGCAGAATGAACAAAAACCAGCAATTCATGAATTTCTTTTTTTGTGGGGGCGTTTACACCATTCTGCGTGTTGTAAAATTGATAAAGCAGTTTTATTCTTCAGGTCAGTACGATTACAGCGATACATCATATATATTTTTTTTTATGTTTTGGCACTTTTATACAATTTTTTTTTACATCACTTTATTCTGAGAGCTATAACTTTTATATTTTTTTGCTGATGATGCTGTTGACAGCTTGTTTTTTGCGGGACAAGATGACTAATTCATCTTTATTAATATCCGTCTTTTTGATCACGTGTTATTGCAGTTTTTGTTCGGCGGTATGATGATAAAGCATTATTTTTTGCCTTGTTTTTTTTTTGAAGGGCTTCACTAAAGGGGTCAACTAGTGGGACAGTTTTATAGGGCCATTACGGCGACATTAAATATGTGTACTTTTATTGTTTTTTTTGTTTTTGTATTTACAAAAAAAAGAATTTATTAAGGAATATAATTTTTTAACATATTTAGGAATTTTTTAAAAATTATTTTTACACATTTTTTTTTACGTTATTACATTGTTCCAGGGGGGACATTACTATACACTGGGTGCAGAATTATTAGGCAAATGAGAATTTTGATCACATCATCCTTTTTATGCATGTTGTCCTACTCCAAGCTGTATAGGCTTGAAAGTCAACTGCCAATTATGTAAATCAGGTGATTTGCATTTCTGTAATGAGGAGGTGTGTGGTCTAATGACATCAACACCGTATATAATTTGTGCTTAATTATTAGGCAACTTCCTTTCCTTTGGCAAAATGGGTCCGAAGAAAGATTTGATGGATTCTGAAAAGTCAAAAATTGTGAGATGTCTTGCAGAGGGATGCAGCAGTCTTGAAATTGCCAAACTTTTGAAGCGTGATCACCGAGCAATCAAGCGTTTTATGGTAAATATCCAACAGGGTCGCAAGAAGCATGTTGATAAAAAAAGGCGCAAAATAACTGCCCATGAACTGAGGAAAATCAAGCATGAAGCTGCCAAGATGCCATTTGCCACCAGTTTTGCCATATTTCAGAGCATCAACGTTACTGGAGTTTCAAAAAGCTCAAGGTGTGCCATACTCAGGGACATGACCAAGCTAAGGAAGGCTGAAAAACGACCACCTTTGAACAAGAAACATAAGATAAAACGTCAAGACTGGGCCAAGAAATATCTTAAGACTGATTTTTCTAAGGTTTTATATACTGATGAAATGAGAGCGACTCTTGATTGGCCAGATGGATGGGCCCAAGGCTGGATCAGTAAAGGGCAGAGAGCTCCACTCCGACTCAGACGCCAGCAAGGTGGAGTTGGGGTACTGGTATGGGCTGGTATCATCAAAGAAGAACTTGTGGGACCTTTTCGGGAAAATAATGACATGGCCCCCTTGTTCACCTGATCTGAACCCCATAGAGAACCTGTGGTCCCTCATAAAATGTGAGATCTACAGGGAGTGAAAACATTACACCTCTCCGAACAGTGTCTGGGAGGCTGTCGTGGCTGCGGCACGCAATGTTGATCGTAAACAGATCAATCAACTGACAGACTCTATGGATGGAAGGCTTTTGAGTGTCATTGTAAAGAAAGGTGGCTATATTGGTCACTGATTTTTTTTGTTTTGTTTTTGAATGTCAGAAATGTTTATTTCTAAATTTTGTGTTACTCTATTGGTTTACCTGGTGAAAATAAACAAGTGAGATTGGTATATATTTGTTTTTTAATAAGGTGCCTAATAATTCTGGACTGTAATATTTACCTGCACAAACAGATATCCTCCTAAGATAGCCAAATCTAAAAAAAAACCACTCCAACTTCCAAAAATATTAAGCTTTGATATCTATGAGTCTTTTGGGTTGATTGAGAACATAGTTGTTATTCAATAATAAAAAGAATCCTCTCAAATACAACTTGCTTAATAATTCTGCACACGGTGTATAGTGTCAGATCTCTGATCTGACATTTTGCACTGCATTGTGTCAGATCAGCGATCTGACAGGCAGTGAAGTCGGCTTCTCAGCGTCTTCTCTCAGCAGGCACTGAGAAGCCACCTCCCGGCAGGACCCAGAAGGCCCCCACAGCCATTTTGGATCCGGGGTCCTGCAGGGAAGAGGCCTTTAGAACAATGCGAGCACATCCATGGGCATACAGCCCAGGGCACATGGATGGAATAGTACGTCAAATGTCAGAAAGTGGTTAATATCTGTGGCAAATGGAACCATGAATTCTCCTGTCTACCAGAAAATCCCGAGGGAGAATATGTGGCCATCTGTTCATGACCTTAAGCTGCAATGCAGTAGGGTTATGCAGCAGGACAGTGATTCAAAACATACCAGCAAGTTCAGCTCTGAATGTTTTAAGAAAAATAAAATTAAGACTTTGGAGTGGCCTAGTCAAAGTCCTGACCTTAATCCGATTGAGATGCTGTAGCATGACCTTAAAAAGATGGTTAATGCTTGGAAACCCTCCAATGTGGCTGAATTACAAGAATTCTGCAAAGAAGAGTGGGCCAAAATAACTCCAGAGCATTGTAAAAGACTCATTACCAGTTATAGCAAAAGCTTGATTTCAGTTGTTGCTGCTAAGGGTGGCCCAACCAGTTAAAAGGTTTAGTGGGTAGTCACTTTTTTACACAGGGCCCTGTAGGTTTGGATTTCTTTTTCCCTTAATAATAAAGACCTTCATTTAAAAACTGCATTTTGTGATTACTTGTGTTATCTTTGTCTAATATTTAAACTTGTTTGGTTATCTGAAACATGTAATTGTGACATACATGCCAAAGAATAGTAAATCTGGAAAGGGGCAAACACTTTTTCACACAACTGTACATGGCTTAGAAATGTTAATCCTAGTGACAGATTCCCATTGTAAATGTAAGGTCATGCACTTGGGCAGAGGAAACAAAATGTACAGTCAGGTTTGAAAAAGTAAAATACTGGATAAAATTGCCACTGAAAAAGACTTGGGCATATCGGTGGACAGCAAACTCAAGGCAAATAAAACATTGGATGCATTAAAAGAGGCATAGCTGCTTATGATATGTACACAGTACTGTTAACAATTTTTTGCTCTGGTTTATACAGTAAAAACATGTCTGAATTAGAGTGAGTGCAGAAAAGAGTCATGGCTATTAAGGGAATGGTACCCAGCATTGCAAAGATGTTATTAAATTTGGGGGTATTCAGTTTGGAAAAATGATGGCATGGTGTGATTTTTTTAAATGTACAAATATATTAATGAACAATGCAGAGATCTTTCCAATGTCTACTTGTAGAGAAAAAAAAGTTTAAACATCACAGAGAGCAATTTTTTACTGTACAAGCAAAGTGACTATAAAACTCTCTACCACATAACGCAGTAATGATTAATTCACTAAACAAGTTCAGGAAGGATCTAGATTCCCTTTTAGATAAATATACGGTAATCTCATCTGAAATGTTATGAGTACTAGACTCTACGATAGGATGTTGATCCAGGGAACTAGTCTGTCATACGTGAAGTCTTGAAGAAATTTTCCTATGAAATGGGGCAATTAGCCAGGGGGTTTTTCCTCCTCTGGATAAACATATTAGGTTATAGACTGAAGTCGATGGACTTTGTGTCTTCTTGAATCCTTAAAACTATGAAGCTTTGATTTGAATAACAATGGAGGGTAGCAACAGGAAACTAGAGTTATGTCATTACAATGGGAATATTTGATATACAGTAGATGGTTCTTCTTCTAGATATATACTGTAGATATCCAGCACTCATGATCTGTGATGCATTTTAAACATGCTAAATCACAGACGATTGTTTTTCCACTATCATGTTTTTTTTTTTATATTTCAGAGGTTTTGTTCAGCATATTCTAAAGTTGATTGCTGGCTGAAATAAATTCAGTCTCTACAAATGACACTATACATAAATATTCAGTAAATTAGCAGCATACTTTTATAGATGTATCAGTCACTGCAGGCATGCAATGACAGGCAATGTTGTAGCTGAAATATTAATGCTGACAAATTAATGATTTCTGAGTAAATGATGTCATTTTTGCACTGTTTCATTAAAATTTACTCACTTTCTGTGCCAGCATCATTCTCCTGCCTAAAAAAAATAGAATTACTTCCTTTTCTCACAATGGGAAATATAAAAAGCTGAAAATATTCCAATTCTCATTGTTTTGTGTGAAAACTTTTGCTATATGGTTTATCAAACATATCTGTGCTGTGAGACTGTATTTTAACATGTTCGGAGCAAGTGGAAAAATATGCACTTTGCTAGAGGCAAGATCTTTTAAAATTCAAATTTGATTTTTTTAAATTAACTAATAGTAACAAAGTGCCTATTTAAAAACACCCTGCACTAATTGGCTTTTTAGCCTACTTCAATTTTGAAACCCTTGCGCCTAAACACAGGCGGTGCAAACAGAAGTATCCATCGCCTTTTCTCATGGGGTGGTGCAAAAATCCTTGCTTGGGGAATATCAAGAGTTTTTTCTTTGTTATATGAAGGATCTATACATTTTGCACAATCATTTCCAAAAAAAGATCCCTTTATATAAAGAGTAGAAGAGATGAGCTATTTTGAAAGTGAGGAAATAATCACTTCCCAAATAGGAGTTCAAGATTATCCTTTTTGGGGATCTGCAGGTTTGATATTCTTAAAATGATTAAGCAATTACAAAGGCTTTTTATCAAGATGTCTGAAAAAATTATTTGCTTATTTTAGGGAGCAGGAACAGGCTAGTTGTTTTCAAAGTAATGCAGCAATTAATTGGCAATAAGTAATTAAAAAAACTATTTTGGAAGATGTTTGTGAACACTCAAGAGAGTAAGATTCTCAGCAGCTGTACACTATACTGTAGTTATGCAACACACTGGACGTGCACTGGAGTGGGTTACTAGCAGTGGCAGCAGCAGAAGAATATGATTGGTCACGCAAAAAGATGTCTGATAGTGTAAGGCCAGCATCAGCATCCCAAGCAGCAGCAGTACTACAGAATAGATGACATGATGGACAGGGAGTATATGACTTGCTGAGTGTGAGCTATCAGCACCTGCGGCAGCATAACTGTATATAAGACAGGCAGCAGCCACTCAGGCAAGATGATGGTATGGCAAATTATTGGGACCAGCTGAAGGTTAATGCAAGTTCATTTTGACAAATCTAAGGTTTTCCTTACTTAGTCTGTTTGGGGGTCACACAGCCACTGGCCAAGCTGAATGCCCTTACTGACAATACTTTGGAGGCTGGAGAAGATAGTATTCCCATTGCAAATGGGGCCAGTTCTTGCAACTGGTCCAATCTTTTCACCAAGAAGTCCATGGGATCAATAGGCAGAGTATCCACCTGCAGTGGGTATGGAAAGAATTCATACCTGTTATGAATGAGTCACCGGAGGAGGAAAAAACAAAAATGCAAGCTAAGTCCAGAAAACCGGAGAGGTTGGTAGCTAGCGGATTGCAGACCCCTGATCCTATTCACAACAACTAACAGTAGCCGTGGAGCATTCCTACTGTGGTCCTAGATGCCTCTTCACAGCTGGAGAACTAAATAAGCCTAAAGAAAGAAAGGGGAAATCTAAACTGCCCCGGAGCAGACCCCAAAGCAATAGACAGCCCCCATCATGTATTGTCGGTGAAAACAGATGAAAACACAAACACAGACAGAAAGACAGGCAGAGCAAATGATAGGGCCCAACTAACTAGATTGGAAAGGACAGAAAAGATGCTGGATGCAATCCGCAAAAGCCCTACCAAAAATGTCCCAACACGTCTGATAGGAAAAACGGCACTGAAGTCACTAGACTTCAAAATCCCTATATCAGCACTCCGATATATTCTGAAGACAGAGCAAAAGAGATTTAACCGATCAGGGACAAAAATGGAAATTCAGCAGAGCCCCAGCCAGGGATGGCAGAACACAAAACTAAGCAAATAAGACAAAATCTCATGGAAAAATAACAGAGCAAAACTTAGCTTTAGAAGACAGGAACTGAACTGGAGGCCAGAGCTCAGAGCAGAGAAATCACCAGCAACCCTACAGGGCGTCGGCTGCCTTTTATTCACTCAGAGATTCCGGATGTCCAATCGCAATCCAACTGTTCAGGTGACAGGTTTCTCCCATCCAAATCAGTTTCACCACCTCCTTTCACCAGCATTCATTGGACATCAAAGGTGAATGAGAAAATGAGCTCACAACAGTACCTCCCCCTTGAGGAAGGGTCACCGAACCCTCATCCACGCCACCAGGCCGATCAGGATGGGCCTGATGAAAAGCACGAACCAATCTTTTGGCATGAATATCAGATGCAGAGACCCAAGAATTATCCTCATGACCATAACCCTTCCACTTAACCAATTACTGGAGTCTCCGTCTAGCCAGACGAGAATCCAGTATCTTCTCAACCTCATATTCCACATTACCTTCAACCAATACAGGGTCAGGAGGTGCCACCACAGGAACTACTGGCTCGACAAACCTCTTCAACAGAGAGTTATGAAACACGTTATGGATCTTAAATGTAACAGGAAGAGCCAATCGAAAAGAGACCGGATTAAGAATCTCCAAAATCTTGTAAGGTCCAATAAATCTAGGTTTAAACTTTGGAGAAGTCACCTTCATAGAGATATTCTTTGATGACAACCAAACCATATCACCCACCTTAAACCGGGGACCAATGGTCCTATGCCGGTTGGAAAACCGCTGGGCCTTTTCCTGGGAGAGAGACAACTTATCCACCACTTGGCCCCAAATCTGGTGCATTCTCTCCACCACAGTGTCAACACCTGGGCAGGCAGTAGACTCCACCTGCCCTGAAGAGAATCGAGGATGAAACCCAAAGTTACAAAAAAAAGGTGACATCAAAGTGGCAGAACTAGCTCTATTATTTAAAGCAAATTCGGCCAAGGGCAAAAATGAGACCCAATCATCCTGATCAGCAGAGATAAAACATCTCAAATAAGACTCCAAAGATTGGTTTGTTCTCTCCGTCTGCCCATTGGTCTGAGGGTGAAACGCAGAGGAGGACAACTGAATTCCCAGCTTGGAACAAAAAGTCCTCCAAAATCTAGAGACAAACTGAACTCCTCTGTCAGATACAATGTTCTCAGGAATCCCATGCAAGCGAACCACCTGTTGCAAAAACAAGGGCACCAACTCTGAGAAAGATGGCAACTTAGGGAGTGGTACAAGATGGACCATCTTAGAGAATCTATCATAAATCACCCAGATAACAGTCATTCTCTGAGAGAGGCAGATCAGAAATAAAATCCATTGAAATATGGGTCCATGGCCTCCTGGGCACCGACAAAGGCATCAACAACCCACTAGAGCGAGAACAAGGTTTAGAACGGGAGCAAGTCCCACAGGACTGCACAAAATTCCTGACATCACGAGATAAGGCGGGCCACGAAAAAGACCAACTCACCAAATCTCTAGTACCAAAAATACCTGGATGACAAGCCAATGCGGAGCAATGAACTTCAGACATTACTCTCTTCCTCCACTGGTCAGGAACATACAATTTTCCAATGGGACAAAGCTCAGGTTTGTCCTCCTGAAACTCTTCCAGAGCACATCTCAAATCGGGCGAGATGGCAGAAAGAACTACCCCCTCACCTAAGATGGTAGCAGGCTTGGTCACAATAGGAGAATCAGCAAAGAAACTCATAGAGAGGGCGTCTGCCTTGACATTCTTAGTGCCCAGAAGAAAAGAGACCACAAAATCAAAACATGTGAAAAACAAGGCCCACCTAGCCTGTCTAGGATTCAAGCGTTTGGCCGACTCAAGGTAAATCAAATTCTTGTGGTCAGTGAGGACCACAACTTGATGCCTAGCTCCCTCCAACCAATGTCTCCACTCCTCAAATGCCCATTTCATGGCTAACAGTTCCCGATTCCCCACATCATAGTTGCGTTCAGATGGGGAGAACTTTCGGGAAAGGAAAGCACAGGGATTCATTTTAGATGTTACCGGATCTTTTTGGGACAAAACAGCTCCTGCACCAATCTCAGAAGCGTCCACCTCTACCTGAAACGGGAGTGAGACATCAGGTTGCCGCAAAACCGGAGCAGAAGTGAGCCTCCGCTTCAGCTCCTGAAAGGAAGAAACAGCCTCTGGAGACCAATTCAGCACATCAGCACCCTTCTTAGTCAAATCAGTCAATGGTTTGGCAATACCAGAAAAATTAGCTATAAATTTATGATAAAAATTAGCAAAACCCAAAAACTTCAGGAGGGCCTTCAAAGAAGTGGGCTGAACCCAATCATAAATGGCCTGTACCTTGGCCGGGTCCATTTCAATAGTTGATGGAGACAAAATAAATCCCAAAAATGAAATCCTCTGTACACCAAAAAGGCATTTTGACCCCTTAACATACAGGGAATTCTCCCTCAAAATCCGGAACACAGTCCGAACATGTTCCACATGAGAGTCCCAATCCCTGAAAAAGATCAAAATATCATCCAGATAGATGATCAAAAATTTATCCACAAAGACCCGGAAAATATCATTCATGAAGCACTGGAAGACAGAAGGGGCATTAGTGAGCCCAAAAGGCATCACCAGGTACTCAAAATGTCCCTCCGGAGTATTAAACACCGTCTTTCATTCATCCCCATGCTTAATGCGAATAAGATTATACGCCCCCCTGAGGTCAAGCTTGGTAAACCAGCAAGCACTTTTAACTCTGGAGAATAGATCAGAAATCAGGGGTAACGGATACTGATATTTAACAGTAATTTTGTTGAGGGAACGATAGTCAATACAAGGCCTTAATGAACCATCTTTCTTAGCCACGAAAAAAAACCCAGCACCCAAGGTTGAAGAGGATGGTCTAATATGACCCTTCTCCAACGACTCCTTAATATAAGATCGCATAGCCTCATGCTCGGGTACAGATAAATTGAAAAATTGACCCTTGGGAAATTTACACCCAGGGCTCAGCTCAATTGCACAGTCATAACTCCTATGAGGAGGCAAAGACGCAGACTTATTCTCACTAAATACATCATAAAAATCAGCCAAATAGTCAGGAACATCATGCGACTGGGGAGAGGTGGAGAAAACAGGAGTGTCACTGAGAGCACATTGACAACCCCAACTCACCACAGACACAGATTTCCAATTCAAAACTGGATTATGGATTTGCAACCAGGGAAACCCCAGGACAATGGTATCATGCAAATTATGCAACACCAAAAATCTGCAATTTTCTTGATGGTCTGGGGTGACCCGCATTACCACCTGGGTCCAAAACTGAGGTTTATTCTTCGCCAAAGGAGTAGCATCAATACCCCTCAAAGGGATAGGCGTCCACAGAGGTGTCATAGGAAACCCACAACGTTTAGCAAAATCCAAGTCCATCAGGTTCAGAGCCGCTCCTGAATCCACAAAAGCCTTAGCGGAAAATGTGGACAGGGAGCAGATCAGAGTAATTGCCAGAAGAAACTTAGGTTGTACACCACCCACAGCAAATGTGTGTGCAAAATGTTTCTCTCATTTAGGGCAGACAGAAATATTATGAGAAGGCATCTCCACAGAAAAAACACAGCTTATTACCCTTCTGAACGCCTGACGTTGCGCCCTAGACAAAACTCTATCACATTGCATAGGTTCAGACATTTGTTCAACAGGTGGCAACATTTCTCGTGTAATTTTACGTTCACGTAAACGCCGATCAACCTGAATGGCTAATGACATAGAATCGTCAAGACCAGAGGGAACAGGAAATCCCACCATAGTATCTTTTACGGTTTCTGACAAACCCTTCCGAAAGAGAGCTTCCAAGGCACCATCATTCCAGGTAGTAAGGACCGCCCACTTTCGGAATTTTTGACAGTACAACTCTGCAGAATCCTGACCCTGGCTCAATGCCAACAGGGCTTTTTCAGCTTGATCAATAGCATTAGGCTCATCATACAACAACCCCAAGGCTTGAAAAAATGCGTCCACATTAGTTAGAATAGGATCATCAGGTGTCAAAGAAAACGCCCAATCCTGGGGATCGCCGCGCAGCAAAGAGATGACAATTTTAACCTGCTGCGCAGAGCTCCCCGATGAGCTAGGCTTCAAGGCAAGAAATGATATACAATTATTCTTAAAATTCAAAATTTTAGACCGATCCCCAAAAAATCACATCTTTGGTTCAGCAGCATGTGAATGAGCAAGATAGGTGGAAATTCCCCGCACTTCAGCAGCGAGCTGCTGCACACGATCAGATAATTGCTTAATCTCCATTAAGAAAAAATTCCTCCTACGGCCCAAGAGAAAAAGAGGAAAAAATATACATTAAAAAAAAAATTCTGACACTTTTTTTTTTTTTTTTTTTTACAATTCTTTCCTGCTATTGAGTACCCTAGAATCTGCGGTATGGCTGGTGATTCTGTTATGAATGAGTCATCGGAGGAGGAAAAAACAAAAATGCAAGCTAAGTCCAGAAAACCGGAGAGGTTGGTAGCTAGCGGATTGCAGACCCCTGATCCTATTCACAACAACTAACAGTAGCCGTGGACGTTCCTACGGTGGTCCTAGATGCCTCTTCACAGCCGGAGAACTAAATAAGCCTAAAGAAAGAAAGGGGAAATCTAAACTTCCCCGGAGCAGATCCCAAAGCAATAGACAGCCCCCAACATGTATTGTTGGTGAAAACAGATGAAAACACAAACACAGACAGAAAGACAGGCAGAGCAAATGATAGGGCCCAACTAACTAGAGAGGAAAGGACAGAAAAGATGTTGGATGCAATCCGCAAAAACCCTACCAAAAGTGTCCCAACACGTCTGATAGGAAAAACGGCACTGAAGTCACTAGACTTCAAAATCCCTATATCAGCACTCCGATATATTCTGAAGACAGAGCAAAAGAGATTTAACTGATCAGGAACAAAAATGGAAATTCAGCAGAGCCCCAGCCAGGGCTGGCAGAACACAAAACTAAGCAAATAAGACAAAATCTCATGGAAAAATAACAGAGCAAAACTTAGCTTTAGAAGACAGGAACTGAACTGGAGGCCAGAGCTCAGAGCAGAGAAATCACCAGCAACCCTACAGGACGTCGGCTGCCTTATATCCACTCAGAGATTCCGGATGTCCAATCCTAATCCACCTGTTCAGGTGACAGGTTTCTCCCATCCAAATCAGTTTCACCACCTCCTTTCACCAGCAGAGGAAGTTCATTGGACATCAAAGGTGAACGAGAAAATGAGCTCACAACACATACCCTTTTAAATTTTTCTCTCTTTATTTCATTGCAGCCATTTGGTAAATTCAAAAAAGTTAATTTTTTTCTCATTAAAGCAAGTATTCAATGATTAAAATGTGTCCTTTTTGAAAAGATACAAAAAAAATAGAATAAAATGTCATCACCGCCGGGCCTTTATAAAAAAGGACAGGATCAGAATAGCTAGGTCATTTCACATCCCAAGAGCTAGCTCCTGCAATAAATAACTTTATTTGGTTGGTGTGTATGGCTCTAATATTATCCTATTACAAAAAGAAGTATTACAAATTAAATTACAATGTGCACACTTTACATTTCAATTTTTGAAATATGGAGACATTTCTTCTATCTTAAAAATAAAAAGAAAGAAAATGCCAAGAAATATTGCTTATGTCTGGTGGTCTCACAACCCAGCAAGCACACTTTCTGTGACACACAAGCCTTAGTAGCAAAAATAAGACAAAGGGGTATTAAACGACCCTTCTTGTTTGCAGTGTGCCAAGAATAAAAAAAATGGTGCTACTTTGCAGGATCAGCACCTCCCTATCACTTGAATCTCTGTACTGTTCACAGACTGAGACTACTACCCACATTTTCTATGTGTGCTTAGCACTGCAGAAATGCAGCATAATCATATTTAGACCTTTTTCTCTGTGTATGTGTAATGTGCTGAGTGCTCTGACCTGCTCTGTGGAGTTGAGCTCATCTCACTGTTTAAATTTGGCCTCCAGAACTGAAAAAAAAACTGAAAGACAGAGCTACTTGAGGTTGGACACCCACTGATATCATATCCTGAGACTAGAGAATCAATATCACAAAGTCGGACAAACCCTTGAAATTGTATTTATGTCTCCAATAGTTCTCAAGTTATCATCTTAAATTCAAAGAATGGATTCATATGGACAAATAAGCAGATTTCAGCCTTAACAGAAAAGACAAGTAGATGAAAAACAGGGACAATGGGAGATGAAATATTTTGCATAGTTAAAGGGGTTGTCTAGTGAAAACAAGCTATCACCTATTGCCAATAGGTTGTGTGATCCCATGGTGTTGATGTCTAGATATGAGATATGGAGCAAATTTCCCCAGAGGAATGGGATTGTATTTTGGAATCTACTGGAAAGGTGTCTATTAGAGTTGAGCGACTTTTGGTTTTTTAGGGTCGCGTTTCGTTTCGTGAAACCCGACTTTTCTAAAAGTCGGGTCGAGAAAGATCGTCCGATTATAGGGAAAAGTCGGGGTCGTCCCGAAACACGAAACCCAATGTAAGTCAATGGGGAATAAAAGTCGGCAGTGAGAGGAGGACAGGAAACACACCTACAGTGTCCATTTGAATGCCAAAAGCATCAATTCTTCTTACTTAAGCTTGTCAACCTTAATTAACTTCATAATACAAGTTACGCACTGAAAAATGGGGGTTATTTGGCTAAAGTTGTGGGGGGGAGGGCTGGCTGCAGGTTTTCATGTGCCCTGGGCGAAAGAGCGCCCCTTTAACACATACCACAACTCATCATGCTCCGATACGGCAGAGAAATAGCGGTATAGTACAATGAAAAATACCTCACTTTTTACATCTCATGACGAGGCCCATCTATTTCTCCATACAGAATCATTGGTCCCATATAATGTTTGAAACAGTATATGATGAGCTCCACATAATGCTACAGTATATGTTGGTCCCCATGGATGAAGCTCCACTGTCTTATGGGCCCAAATAATGCTCCAAACATAATGGGCCCCATTTCTAATGCTCTAGTGTATAATGGGCCCTGTAAATGCTGCTCCAGTGTCTGATGTCCACCTTTGGAATGTTCCAGTGTATGGTGGGCCCCATCTATCATTCTCAGACGGTGTTAGGCCCAGTATGGATTGCACGTGATTGCACAAAGGTTAGAAAGGGTACCGTATCCCCAGATAACATGTATGGATAGCGTACACATTCAAAATATATGTCTCAGGAGGCAGGCTCAGACGGTGTTAGGCCCAGTATGGATTGCATGTGATTCCACAAAGGTTAGAAAGGGTACCGTATCCCCAGATAACATGTATGGATAGCGTACACATTCAAAATATATGTCTATACATCAGGAGGCAGGCTCAGACGGTGTTAGGCCCAGTATGGATTGCACGTGATTGCACAAAGGTTAGAAAGGGTACCATTTCCCCGGATAACATGTATGGATAGCGTACACATTCAAAATATATGTCTCAGGAGGCAGGCTCAGACGGTGTTAGGCCCAGTATGGATTACACGTGATTGCACAAAGGTTAGAAAGGGTACCGTATCCCCAGATAACATGTATGGATAGCGTACACATTCAAAATATATGTCTATACAGCAGGAGGCAGGCTCAGACGGTGTTAGGACCAGTATGGATTGCACGTGATTGCACAAAGGTTAGAAAGGGTACCGTTTCCCCGGATAACATGTATGGATAGCGTACACATTCAAAATATATGTCTCAGGAGGCAGGCTCAGACGGTGTTAGGCCCAGTATGGATTACACGTGATTGCACAAAGGTTAGAAAGGGTACCGTATCCCCGGATAACATGTATGGATAGCGTACACATTCAAAATATATGTCTATACAGCAGGAGGCAGGCTCAGACGGTGTTAGGCCCAGTATGGATTGCACGTGATTGCACAAAGGTTAGAAAGGGTACCGTTTCCCCGGATAACATGTATGGATAGCGTACACATTCAAAATATATGTCTCAGGAGGCAGCCTCAGACGGTGTTAGGCCCAGTATGGATTACACGTGATTGCACAAAGGTTAGAAAGGGTACCTTATCCCCAGATAACATGTATGGATAGCGTACACATTCAAAATATATGTCTATACATCAGGAGGCAGGCTCAGACGGTGTTAGGCCCAGTATGGATTGCACGTGATTGCACAAAGGTTTGAAAGGGTACCGTTTCCCCGGATAACATGTATGGATAGCGTACACATTCAAAATATATGTCTCAGGAGGCAGGCTCAGACGGTGTTAGGCCCAGTATGGATTGCACGTGATTGCACAAAGGTTAGAAAGGGTACCGTATCCCCGGATAACATGTATGGATAGCGTACACATTCAAAATATATGTCTCTGGAGGCAGGCTCAGACGGTGTTAGGACCAGTATGGATTGCACGTGATTGCACAAAGGTTAGAAAGGGTACCGTATCCCCAGATAACATGTATGGATAGCGTACACATTCAAAATATATGTCTCAGGAGGCAGGCTCAGACGGTGTTAGGCGCAGTATGGATTGCACGTGATTGCACAAAGGTTTGAAAGGGTACCGTTTCCCCGGATAACATGTATGGATAGCGTACACATTCAAAATATATGTTTGAGGAGGCAGGCTCAGACGGTGTTAGGCCCAGTATGGATTGCACGTGATTGCACAAAGGTTAGAAAGGGTACCGTATCCCCAGATAACATGTATGGATAGCGTACACATTCAAAATATATGTCTCAGGAGGCAGGCTCAGACGGTGTTAGGCCCAGTATGGATTGCACGTGATTGCACAAAGGTTAGAAAGGGTACCGTATCCCCAGATAACATGTATGGATAGTGTACACATTCAAAATATATGTCTCAGGAGGCAGGCTCAGACGGTGTTAGGCACAGTATGGATTGCACGTGATTGCACAAAGGTTTGAAAGGGTACCGTTTCCCCGGATAACATGTATGGATAGCGTACACATTCAAAATATATGTCTCAGGAGGCAGGCTCAGACGGTGTTAGGCCCAGTATGGATTGCACGTGATTGCACAAAGGTTAGAAAGGGTACCGTATCCCCGGATAACATGTATGGATAGCGTACACATTCAAAATATATGTCTCTGGAGGCAGGCTCAGACGGTGTTAGGCCCAGTATGGATTGCACGTGATTGCACAAAGGTTAGAAAGGGTACCGTATCCCCAGATAACATGTATGGATAGCGTACACATTCAAAATATATGTCTCAGGAGGCAGGCTCAGACGGTGTTAGGCCCAGTATGGATTGCACGTGATTGCACAAAGGTTAGAAAGGGTACCGTATCCCCAGATAACATGTATGGATAGCGTACACATTCAAAATTTATGTCTCAGGAGGCAGGCTCAGACGGTGTTAGGCCCAGTATGGATTGCACGTGATTGCACAAAGCTTAGAAAGTGTACCGTATCCCCAGATAACATGTATGGATAGCGTACACATTCAAAATATATGTCTATACAGCAGGAGGCAGGCTCAGACGGTGTTAGGCCCAGTATGGATTGCACGTGATTGCACAAAGGTTAGAAAGGGTACCGTTTCCCCGGATAACATGTATGGATAGCGTACACATTCAAAATACATGTCTCAGGAGGCAGGCTCAGACGGTGTCAGGCACAGTATGGATTTGACGGCCCAGATTACACAGCGGAGGAGCAGGGAGAGGTAAAGATTGCAAATGCTGGGGCCCTGCCCAAGCAAGGGGGGCCCACTCGTGGGCGTCGGTACTGGCACTGGGCCCCTCATAGTACAGCGGTGTGTCTGACGGCGAGTGTGCACCACCACCGTCAGAGACACTTGATTGCACTATGAGGGACCCTGTGCCAGTGCCCGCGCCCAAGAGTCAGCCTACCCACCTGTCCAGGGCAACGGCACTCGCACGGTGTCGTGCGCTAGGTGGTGACCCCGGCCATGGGGGGGAGGCAGCACAGTTAGGGAGTTTTAGAAAGTGGCATATGTTGATGTTGGACATTCAGCTGATGCAAAAGGCGAAATAGGTGAAGTCCCAGGAAGAGGTGGACCAAAGCAAGCCATTTTTCTGTCACCCTATGTGTCATCAGGGGAAGGTGGGACAAAATCCTTGGAAACCCATGCATGGTTCATTTTAATGAAGGTTAGATCATCCACATTTTGGGTTGACAGACGGGTCCTTTTTTCTGTCAGGATTGATCCAGCTGCACTGAAGACTCTTTCCGATAGCACACTTGCAGCTGGGCAAGCGAGCTCCTGTAAGGCATATTGGGCCAATTCAGGCCAGGTGTCCAGTTTAGCGGCCCAATAGTCAAAGGGGAATGACCTGTGTGGGAGAACATCGATATGGGAGGAAAAGTAGTTTGTAACCATAGTTGACAACTGCTGTCTCCTGTCACTTTCCATCGATGCAGTATTACCAGTTGTGTGACAGGTATTTGAAAAATCAGTCCACAACATTGTCATGAAACCCCTGTCTCCAACGCCACTTCTGCTGTGTGCACCACGGACACCTCTGCCAAGCTGCCCCCGGCCCGTACGGCTCGTGTGAGAACCATCGCCGCTGCTGTGTGCTGGGAATGCCTCAAGCAACCGATTTACCAGAGTTGCTTGTTTATTAGCCAATATTAGGTCAAGGTTCTCCTGTGGCATGATGTTTTGTAATTTGCCTTTATAGCGTGGATCCAGGATGCTGGCCAACCAGTAGTCATCATCGTTCATCATTTTGGCAATGCGGGGGTCCCTTTTTAGGATCTGCAAGGCATAATCTGACATGTGGGCCAATGTTCCCGGTGTCAATGATGCACTGCGAGTGCTGGGTGGAGGAGCACTTTCTGGCAAATCCACATCCCTCCAGTCACGCACAAACCCTGTACCAGACCTTGCCACGCCAACATTTTCACTTGCCCCACGAGATGCATCCTCCTCCCCTAAGTAATCATCCCCATCATCATCCTCCTCCTCCTCCACCTCGTCCAGGAGAGGTCCCTGAGCAGACAATGGCTGAATGTCATCTAGGATTCCCTCCTCCTCTTCCTCCTCATCAACATTGGCTGCAGACGCCTGCTCCTTAAGGTGCGTCAAAGTTTGCATGAGCAGACGCATAAGTGAGATGCTCATGCTTAGGATGGCGTCGTCTGCGCTTACCAGCCGTGTGCATTCCTCAAAACACTGAAGGACTTTACAGAGGTCTTTCAGCTTCGACCACTGCACACCTGTCAACTCCATGTCTGCTCTCAAAGTGCCTGGCCGTGTATCCTCGCACAAATGCATTATGGCCTGCCTCTGCTCGCACAGCCGCTCCACCATGTGCAGGGTGGAGTTCCACCTTGTTGCAATGTCGATAATGAGGCGGTGGTTGGGAAGGTGGAGCAATCGCTGCAGCTTCTGCATACGAACGGAGTGTACAGGCGACCGGCGGATGTGCGCGCACAGTCTTCGCACCTTCTGGAGCAGGGCTGTTAACTCCGGATAATTTTTGAGGAAGCACTGCACCACCAGGTTCAAGGTGTGAGCCAAGCAAGGTATGTGGCTGAGTTTTGAAAGGGCTATGGCTGCCACAAAATTACGGCCGTTATCACTAACTACCTTGCCTGCCTCAAGATGTACACTGCCCAGCCATGACTCAGTTTGTCGCTTCAAGTACTCGGCCAGCACCTCGGCGGTGTGTCTGTCGCCCAAACACATCATCTGCAACACAGCCTGCTGACGCTTTCCACTAGCTGCTCGATAGGGGGACACATCGTGTGCAACAGTGGCAGCTGCAGATGGAGTGCTCGTACGACTGCGCTCTGTGGACGAGCTTTCGCTTCTGGAGGAGGAGGAGGAGGATTGTGGAACGCCTACAGCCATCTGTTTCCTATACCGTGGGCTAGGCAGCACTGTCCCACCACCGCTGTCCCCTGTGGACCCTGCATCCACCACATAAACCCAGTGTGCAGTGATGGACACGTAACGGCCCTGGCCATGCCGACTGGACCATGCATCAGTTGTGAGGTGCACCTTTCCGCTCACTGACTGCTTGAGTGCATGGACAATGCGGTCTTTCACATGATGGTGGAGGGCTGGGATGGCTTTGCGAGAGAAGAAATGGCAACTGGGTAGGTCATAGCGTGGTACTGCATAGGCCATGAGTTCGCGGAAAGCTGTGCTTTCCACCAACCGAAAGGGCATCATCTCAAACGAGATTAGTTTGGCAATGTGGGCGTTCAAACCCAGTGTACGCGGATGAGAGACTGAGTACTTTCTTGACCTACTCATAGTGTCTGGGAGGGTGAGCTGGACTTGAGAGCTGCATATGGTGGAAGTAGCGGTGGACAGGGCGGACTGAGAGAGGGTTGATGATGGTGATGGAGTTGGTGTTCTTTCTGATGGCCTAGAATCAGTCTTTCGTTGATATAACAGTGGGATTCCCTGACTGCTGTGGCCTTGCAACGACACCTCAACATTTGCTGCTGTGCTAACCGGTGGGCTTACAGTGGGGGAAACAATGTAGCGTTGCTGACTACTTTCGTTGTGATCAGTTGCACATGTGGCACTTGAGGTTTGGTGTTGTGTCCACGCTTGCAAGTGCATGCTGGTTAATTGTCTAAGCATGCAACTGGTATTCAAATTTTTCAGATTTTTCCATCGGCTAAAGGTCTTTGCGCACTTCTTACAGATAACCCTGGCCTGATCATGAGGATTTTGTTCAAAAAAGTGCCACACTGCACTCTTCCTACTTTGGCAGACATTTTGCAGCCTAGCACGCTGTGATCTTTTGACCCTCTGGACAAGCTGTCCAGCAACTCTTTTGATGTTTGGAACCTGTCTTTGGAGTGCTACGGGCCTGCCAGATAACAGCTGTTGCGATGTCGATGTCTGCTGTGGATGCTCCTCATCTGAGCTATTGGAAGCAGCACCCTCTTCCCCCAATGGATGCCAATCTGGGTCAACAACTGGGTCATCCATCACCTCCTCTTCTATGTCATGTGCACCTTCCTCTGTGTCACCGTGTATGGTGGTATAGTGTGCGGGAAGGGGCACCTGAGTCTCATCAGGGTCAGAATCTGGCTCTGTACACTGCGAGGACAATGTAGTGCTCTGAGTGAATGTACCAGCAGAATCATCCATCAGCGGCTGTGCATCAGTGCATTCCATGTCAGATTCATTTTGGCCTGGGTAATTCACCATTTGACTTGATAATCCAGGCATGGTATGTGAAAACAGCTCCATGGAGTAATCAGTAGTATGGCCTGCGTCATCCTTCAATCATGGTTGGGGTGAAGGACACAAGGAAAGTTGTGGTTCATGAACATGAGCCTCCAATGACGACTCAGTGCTTTTACTTTTTACAACTGAAGAAGAGGAGGTGATAGAGCTGGAGGCTGAGTCAGCAATGTAAGACAAAACTTTTTCCTGATGCTCTGGATTTAAAAGCGGTTTGCCAACTCCTAGAAAACTAAGCGTTCGAGGCCTTATGTAGCCAGACGATGACGCAGGCTCAACACCTCCTGCATTCGGTCCTATTTTGCTCTTGCCACTACCATCAGATCCACCACCAACACCATCATTACCAGCTGCCAACCCCCGCCCAATTCCACGGCCTCTTCCACCAGCCTTCCTCATTTTTGGTAGAAATGTAGACAAAATCCAACAAACTATATATTAATGTAAAACAAGGTACAAGGTGTCTATAGGACAGGGGAGATTTTGAATTTCTGCAGACACTTGTGTACACTGGACACTTTTGGATTGTGTGAGGCCCAATGAATATCTGAGCGCTATGTGACAGGCTCGATGGCACAGCTGTGACCAAAGTGACGAGAGGATAAGGGAGATTTTGAATCTCTGCACACACTTTTGGACACTGGACACTTGTGGATTGTGTGAGGCCCAATGAATATCTGAGCGCTATGTGACAGGCTCGATGGCACAGCTGTGACCAAAGTGACGAGAGGATAAGGGAGATTTTGAATCTCTGCGCACACTTTTGGACACTGGACACTTTTGGATTGTGTGAGGCCCAATGAATATCTGAGCGCTATGTGACAGGCTCGATGGCACAGCTGTGACCAAAGTGACGAGAGGATAAGGGAGATTTTGAATCTCTGCGCACACTTTTGGACACTGGACACTTGTGGATTGTGTGAGGCCCAATGAATATCTGAGCGCTATGTGACAGGCTCGATGGCACAGCTGTGACCAAAGTGACGAGAGGATAAGGGAGATTTTGAATCTCTGCACACACTTTTGGACACTGGACACTTGTGGATTGTGTGAGGCCCAATGAATATCTGAGCGCTATGTGACAGGCTCGATGGCACAGCTGTGACCAAAGTGACGAGAGGATAAGGGAGATTTTGAATCTCTGCACACACTTTTGGACACTGGACACTTGTGGATTGTGTGAGGCCCAATGAATATCTGAGCGCTATGTGACAGGCTCGATGGCACAGCTGTGACCAAAGTGACGAGAGGATAAGGGAGATTTTGAATCTCTGCACACACTTTTGGACACTGGACACTTGTGGATTGTGTGAGGCCCAATGAATATCTGAGCGCTATGTGACAGGCTCGATGGCACAGCTGTGACCAAAGTGACGAGAGGATAAGGGAGATTTTGAATCTCTGCGCACAATTTTGGACACTGGACACTTGTGGATTGTGTGAGGCCCAATGAATATCTGAGCGCTATGTGACAGGCTCGATGGCACAGCTGTGACCAAAGTGACGAGAGGATAAGGGAGATTTTGAATCTCTGCGCACACTTTTGGACACTGGACACTTGTGGATTGTGTGAGGTCCAATGAATATCTGAGCGCTATGTGACAGGCTCGATGGCACAGCTGTGACCAAAGTGACGAGAGGATAAGGGAGATTTTGAATCTCTGCACACACTTTTGGACACTGGACACTTGTGGATTGTGTGAGGCCCAATGAATATCTGAGCGCTATGTGACAGGCTCGATGGCACAGCTGTGACCAAAGTGACGAGAGGATAAGGGAGATTTTGAATCTCTGCGCACACTTTTGGACACTGGACACTTGTGGATTGTGTGAGGCCCAATGAATATCTGAGCGCTATGTGACAGGCTCGATGGCACAGCTGTGACCAAAGTGACGAGAGGATAAGGGAGATTTTGAATCTCTGCCCACACTTTTGGACACTGGACACTTGTGGATTGTGTGAGGCCCAATGAATATCTGAGCGCTATGTGACAGGCTCGATGGCACAGCTGTGACCAAAGTGACTAGTGGTTAAGGGAGGGTTTTGAATCTCTGCGCACACTTTTGGACACTGGACACTTGTGGATTGTGTGAGGCCCAATGAATATCTGAGCGCTATGTGACAGGCACGATGGCACAGCTGTGACCAAAGTGACGAGAGGATAAGGGAGATTTTGAATCTCTGCACACACTTTTGGACACTGGACACTTTTGTATTGTGTGAGGCCCAATGAATATCTGAGCGCTATGTGACAGGCTCGATGGCACAGCTGTGACCAAAGTGACGAGAGGATAAGGGAGATTTTGAATCTCTGCACACACTTTTGGACACTGGACACTTGTGAATTGTGTGAGGCCCAATGAATATCTGAGCGCTATGTGACAGGCTCGATGGCACAGCTGTGACCAAAGTGACGAGAGGATAAGGGAGATTTTGAATCTCTGCACACACTTTTGGACACTGGACACTTGTGGATTGTGTGAGGCCCAATGAATATCTGAGCGCTATGTGACAGGCTCGATGGCACAGCTGTGACCAAAGTGACGAGAGGATAAGGGAGATTTTGAATCTCTGCGCACACTTTTGGACACTGGACACTTGTGGATTGTGTGAGGCCCAATGAATATCTGAGCGCTATGTGACAGGCTCGATGGCACAGCTGTGACCAAAGTGACGAGAGGATAAGGGAGATTTTGAATCTCTGCACACACTTTTGGACACTGGACACTTGTGGATTGTGTGAGGCCCAATGAATATCTGAGCGCTATGTGACAGGCTCGATGGCACAGCTGTGACCAAAGTGACGAGAGGATAAGGGAGATTTTGAATCTCTGCACACACTTTTGGACACTGGACACTTGTGGATTGTGTGAGGCCCAATGAATATCTGAGCGCTATGTGACAGGCTCGATGGCACAGCTGTGACCAAAGTGACGAGAGGATAAGGGAGATTTTGAATCTCTGCACACACTTTTGGACACTGGACACTTGTGGATTGTGTGAGGCCCAATGAATATCTGAGCGCTATGTGACAGGCTCGATGGCACAGCTGTGACCAAAGTGACGAGAGGATAAGGGAGATTTTGAATCTCTGCGCACAATTTTGGACACTGGACACTTGTGGATTGTGTGAGGCCCAATGAATATCTGAGCGCTATGTGACAGGCTCGATGGCACAGCTGTGACCAAAGTGACGAGAGGATAAGGGAGATTTTGAATCTCTGCGCACACTTTTGGACACTGGACACTTGTGGATTGTGTGAGGTCCAATGAATATCTGAGCGCTATGTGACAGGCTCGATGGCACAGCTGTGACCAAAGTGACGAGAGGATAAGGGAGATTTTGAATCTCTGCACACACTTTTGGACACTGGACACTTGTGGATTGTGTGAGGCCCAATGAATATCTGAGCGCTATGTGACAGGCTCGATGGCACAGCTGTGACCAAAGTGACGAGAGGATAAGGGAGATTTTGAATCTCTGCGCACACTTTTGGACACTGGACACTTGTGGATTGTGTGAGGCCCAATGAATATCTGAGCGCTATGTGACAGGCTCGATGGCACAGCTGTGACCAAAGTGACGAGAGGATAAGGGAGATTTTGAATCTCTGCCCACACTTTTGGACACTGGACACTTGTGGATTGTGTGAGGCCCAATGAATATCTGAGCGCTATGTGACAGGCTCGATGGCACAGCTGTGACCAAAGTGACTAGTGGTTAAGGGAGGGTTTTGAATCTCTGCGCACACTTTTGGACACTGGACACTTGTGGATTGTGTGAGGCCCAATGAATATCTGAGCGCTATGTGACAGGCACGATGGCACAGCTGTGACCAAAGTGACGAGAGGATAAGGGAGATTTTGAATCTCTGCACACACTTTTGGACACTGGACACTTTTGTATTGTGTGAGGCCCAATGAATATCTGAGCGCTATGTGACAGGCTCGATGGCACAGCTGTGACCAAAGTGACGAGAGGATAAGGGAGATTTTGAATCTCTGCACACACTTTTGGACACTGGACACTTGTGAATTGTGTGAGGCCCAATGAATATCTGAGCGCTATGTGACAGGCTCGATGGCACAGCTGTGACCAAAGTGACGAGAGGATAAGGGAGATTTTGAATCTCTGCACACACTTTTGGACACTGGACACTTGTGGATTGTGTGAGGCCCAATGAATATCTGAGCGCTATGTGACAGGCTCGATGGCACAGCTGTGACCAAAGTGACGAGAGGATAAGGGAGATTTTGAATCTCTGCGCACACTTTTGGACACTGGACACTTGTGGATTGTGTGAGGCCCAATGAATATCTGAGCGCTATGTGACAGGCTCGATGGCACAGCTGTGACCAAAGTGACGAGAGGATAAGGGAGATTTTGAATCTCTGCGCACACTTTTGGACACTGGACACTTGTGGATTGTGTGAGGTCCAATGAATATCTGAGCGCTATGTGACAGGCTCGATGGCACAGCTGTGACCAAAGTAACGAGAGGATAAGGGAGATTTTGAATCTCTGCACACACTTTTGGACACTGGACACTTGTGGATTGTGTGAGGCCCAATGAATATCTGAGCGCTATGTGACAGGCTCGATGGCACAGCTGTGACCAAAGTGACTAGTGGTTAAGGGAGGGTTTTGAATCTCTGCGCACACTTTTGGACACTGGACACTTGTGGATTGTGTGAGGCCCAATGAATATCTGAGCGCTATGTGACAGGCACGATGGCACAGCTGTGACCAAAGTGACGAGAGGATAAGGGAGATTTTGAATCTCTGCACACACTTTTGGACACTGGACACTTTTGGATTGTGTGAGGCCCAATGAATATCTGAGCGCTATGTGACAGGCTCGATGGCACAGCTGTGACCAAAGTGACGAGAGGATAAGGGAGGTTTTGAATCTCTGCCCACACTTTTGGACACTGGACACTTGTGAATTGTGTGAGGCCCAATGAATATCTGAGCGCTATGTGACAGGCTCGATGGCACAGCTGTGACCAAAGTGACGAGAGGATAAGGGAGATTTTGAATCTCTGCACACACTTTTGGACACTGGACACTTGTGGATTGTGTGAGGCCCAATGAATATCTGAGCGCTATGTGACAGGCTCGATGGCACAGCTGTGACCAAAGTGACGAGAGGATAAGGGAGATTTTGAATCTCTGCACACACTTTTGGACATTGGACACTTGCGGATTGTGTGAGGCCCAATGAATATCTGAGCGCTATGTGACAGGCTCGATGGCACAGCTGTGACCAAAGTGACGAGAGAATAAGGGAGATTTTGAATCTCTGCGCACACTTTTGGACACTGGACACTTGTGGATTGTGTGAGGCCCAATGAATATCTGAGCGCTATGTGACAGGCTCTATGGCACAGCTGTGACCAAAGTGACGAGAGGATAAGGGAGATTTTGAATCTCTGCTCACACTTTTGGACACTGGACACTTGTGGATTGTGTGAGGCCCAATGAATATCTGAGCGCTATGTGACAGGCTCGATGGCACAGCTGTGACCAAAGTGACGAGAGGATAAGGGAGATTTTGAATCTCTGCGCACACTTTTGGACACTGGACACTTGTGGATTGTATGAGGCCCAATGAATATCTGAGCGCTATGTGACAGGCTCGATGGCACAGCTGTGACCAAAGTGACGAGAAGATAAGGGAGATTTTGAATCTCTGCGCACACTTTTGGACACTGGACACTTGTGGATTGTGTGAGGCCCAATGAATATCTGAGCGCTATGTGACAGGCTCGATGGCACAGCTGTGACCAAAGTGACGAGAGGATAAGGGAGATTTTGAATCTCTGCACACACTTTTGGACACTGGACACTTGTGGATTGTGTGAGGCCCAATGAATATCTGAGCGCTATGTGACAGGCTCGATGGCACAGCTGTGACCAAAGTAACGAGAGGATAAGGGAGATTTTGAATCTCTGCACACACTTTTGGACACTGGACACTTGTGGATTGTGTGAGGCCCAATGAATATCTGAGCGCTATGTGACAGGCTTGATGGCACAGCTGTGACCAAAGTGACGAGAGGATAAGGGAGATTTTGAATCTCTGCACACACTTTTGGACACTGGACACTTGTGGATTGTGTGAGGCCCAATGAATATCTGAGCGCTATGTGACAGGCTCGATGGCACAGCTGTGACCAAAGTGACGAGAGGATAAGGGAGATTTTGAATCTCTGCGCACACTTTTGGACACTGGACACTTGTGGATTGTGTGAGGCCCAATGAATATCTGAGCGCTATGTGACAGGCTCGATGGCACAGCTGTGACCAAAGTGACGAGAGGATAAGGGAGATTTTGAATCTCTGCGCACACTTTTGGACACTGGACACTTGTGGATTGTGTGAGGCCCAATGAATATCTGAGCGCTATGTGACAGGCTCGATGGCACAGCTGTGACCAAAGTGATGAGAGGATAAGGGAGATTTTGAATCTCTGCGCACACTTTTGGACACTGGACACTTGTGGATTATGTGAGGCCCAATGAATATCTGAGCGCTATGTGACAGGCTCGATGGCACAGCTGTGACCAAAGTGACGAGAGGATAAGGGAGATTTTGAATCTCTGCACACACTTTTGGACACTGGACACTTGTGGATTGTGTGAGGCCCAATGAATATCTGAGCGCTATGTGACAGGCTCGATGGCACAGCTGTGACCAAAGTGACGATAGGATAAGGGAGATTTTGAATCTCTGCACACACTTTTGGACACTGGACACTTGTGGATTGTGTGAGGCCCAATGAATATCTGAGCGCTATGTGACAGGCTCGATGGCACAGCTGTGACCAAAGTGACTACAGGATAAGGGAGATTGGATTGCTTTTGAAAAAGCAGTTTGCGGAGCAGTGGGTAAACAGCAATGCCAGCCTGTCAGGAAGCCTTAAAAGGCAGCCCAACAACCAACACCACTGATACACCACAATATAGCCTCCCCTTGCACTGCACACACAGTGACTTGTGTGTTGTGCAGGCCAAATTGCTAGCAGCAGAAGCAGTTTTTTTTTCTTCTCAGCAGGACAAAAAAAACAATTGGGATTGCTTTTAAAAAAGCAGTTTGCGGAGCAGTGAGTAAACAGCAATGCCAGCCTGTCAGGAAGCCTTAAAAGGCAGCCCAACAACCAACACCACTGATACACCACAATGTAGCCTCCCCTTGCACTGCACACACAGTGACTTGTGTGTTGTGCAGGCCAAATCGCTAGCAGCAGAAGCAGTTTTTTTGTCTTCTTCCCTGCCTAACGCTCTCCCTACAGAATCAGCAGCAACCTCTCCCTATACTGAGATCGGCAGAAGTAAGATGGCGGTCGGCGTGCACGCCCTTTTATACCCCCTGTGACGCCCACCAAAGCAAGCCAATCACTTGCATGCCCTTCTGAAAGATGGTGGTGACCCCTGCCTATGTCATCACGTTGCCAACAGTGTGCGTGGATCCTGATTGGCTGAAAAAGAGCGCAAAACAAACTTTTGAAACGCGACTTTGGCGCGTAAGTCGCCGACCTCGTGGCCGACCTTATCCTAGGGTCGGGTTTCGTTTCATGAAACCCGACTTTGACAAAAGTCGGCGACTTTTGAAATTTTTCGACCCGTTTCGCTCAACTCTAGTGTCTATTAATGTGGCGCAGACAAGATCCCAATTATTTCTTATCCATAGAGCATATATATCTCCAAAAATTGAGCAAAAAATTAACCCCAATTTGAATGATCAGTGTACAAGATGTACTGAAGAATAAGCAGACTTTCTACATAAGTTCTGGTCATGTCCCAGACTTGGGGAGTTATTGGACAACATGGGTAGGCTGCTTAGAGAGGTATATAATATTTGACTGTCTCTGAATGCCAAATTTTCTTTATAGGGTGTGTGGGTGAGTGAAATGCCAGGCCTGGCATGTCAGAGTGAGGAGACTTAAATGCCATGCATGCTCCTCTGGGAAATTAAATATATGTTTGTACACTGCAACAAGATCGACTTTAAGGCCGGAGTCACACTATCGTAGAATACAGACAAGTGCTATGCAAGAAAACATTGCATAGCACTTGGCTCAGTGTTAATCTATGGGGCAGTTCACATCAATGTATTTTTTCTCAGGCATATTCGACGTGCGTGTAAAATCACAGCATGTTGTGATTGTACGCTTATATCGTCCGAAACTCGCCAGTGCAAGCCTATGGGTGAGAGAAATACTCGGACACCACACAGACCATCCATGTAGCTTGTGACAAATATGCACACATTTTCCTCAATTCAGCCCATTTAGCCATTTAATTCAATGGGGAAAATCAGTGAGAAACGTAAAGCCATAAGTATGTCATACGGATGCCATATGGACACATGGGTGGGAGAAAATCGCATTATCACATTGCAAACGCATAACACATGGATTACTGTGACACCCCAGAGTCCGGTTGTCACAGTGACATTGCCTCCCTCTACGAGGTGAAGTCATGCTTGGAGGCAGAAAGGGGACCCCCATGCCAGGTAAGAGAGAAATGGCAAGACAGTTAAACGTGAGGTAAATAGATCTTTCTGGAAGATCCAGTCAGTTCAAGACAGGGAGCTGATCAGAGAGGAGCTCAATAGGCAGAGCTGATCTGTGAAGAGGGAAAGGACACGGACAGAGACGGAGAGGCTCTGGGGAAGCTAAAAATCTGCATATAGCAGACCCCACAGTGAAGAGCTAATAGAGAGAAAAGGGACGTCAGAGTCCTTGGTGTCAGGAGCTGTATATCCTGATCGCCGAATCTGAAAGTACAGGGGATTGTAAATTCCTGTGCGACATTGAGCAATGGAGGGCACAGCAGCAGATAAGAAGCCCAGGGCTGACGGTGAAAAGGACGGTACCCGTGGAATAGGCTCATGCTGACAACTGTACAGGTTAGTGAAATCATCACGCAATTGAGGGTCGCAGCATAGTTATAAACAGCAGAGACCCACACACAAAGCGCAGAAGGAAGGTCCAAAATCCCCACCTGGCAAGGTGGATACCCTGAATGCCTCCAGGCGAGCCGGACTCATTCCATCACTTGTATGTGGTACTCCAGATTGCAACCAATTACCAGTAAAAGGTAAAGAAACTGCACCTCTCTGTGTCCTCCTCTCATTTCTCTGCACCCCTACGATCACAGCCATCTTAATTATTAATCAAACATCTTTTCCCTGGGACTATTGCTCTACCTGTGGAGAGCCATTTTCACCTCAACTGCACTACATCCACAGTGTCAGGGGAACAACACCGCAGCGCTGTTCACCTCTGACCAGAATACCACAGGTGGTGTCACGTATTTAATCATCTATAAACTGACCCTGTGGCAAAGGTTATACCATTTACAAAAGGGGGAAATAGATATAGAAGAGTTAGTGGTTTGCTTTTATATTCCTTTAATTGCCTTTAAGAATTCTAATGCCTTCTGCCTTATTAATGCTAGAACTATTCTCATGTAGACTATTAGTCTCTGTTCTCAAGGAAACTATACTTGTTATCATATTTGTTCTCCATAGTCAATTACAACATGTTCTGGACACATCGTAAACATGATATAATTCTGAAGGTGATGCGGGGGCTACATGAGCTCCATAGAATTACATTTGTTGTAAATGGTATAAAATATTGCCTTATATTTCATTACGTCAGATAAAGTGATTTGACCACGGCTCGTGTGTGTTGAGTCTCTTTGTCTCCAAGCGCTTGTCATCAGAAGGGCGAAAAACCTCACAATCCAGACTCACTGGTGATCTGGCGTAGCTGACGCTTGGTCAGAACAAAAAGCAGCTACAACAGTTTTTGACGCCCAACGGGGGCTGTGGAAAACAGCCTATTCAGAATCCGTATGTGGGAGCTTCCTGGGAGGTTGAACATGCAGAATCCAGGCAGCAGCAGGTGAGAACATTTATTCTTACATTAATTCTGCATCTGCAACCTTTCTAAGGATGTCTACATATCTCTGGGTAAGACTGTACAACACAGTTCAAAAGAACCCACATCACCAGTGAGTGGTGAGTATGTCAGTATGAGAGTTGAATAATAGAGTAATAAGATAATAATTGTCATCTGTATTATCTGTCAGTCTGTTCTGGTAATATACTAATATACTTACTGGTTGTGTACTGGTGTACTGTGTAGCACAAAGCCTGGGATAGACTCTGTGCAGTGTGATTTTGGATTGGCAGTAAATCATATGAGGCTGTATTTTGTATAAGGCTGTGGTTTTTGGTTGCTCTGGTTTTCATTGATTCTTGTTGTTTAAGAAGTTGGCTTTGGTGTTCTCAGAGTGTCAGTGGACGAGACACGGCTGTAGGTTAAGGTGTCAAATATCCAAAGTGCAAGATAGGCAGGCTGTGTGAATCCTTGTATATATGTATATGAGAACCTCCGAATGAAATGAGAGATGAGTAATTGAGATAAGGGATTTTTGTTATCTTCTCTTTGTAAAATCAAATGACCGCTGAAAAGTGAGAGGAAAAAAAAATCCCTGAATGAGCACGTATGAATGAATCATCACACATCATTTTGTGTCAAGAGATTGTTACCTTTCTAGGTTTGTGGGAGATCCTGGACAGATGCATTATAGATATTTCAAATCTACATCTGAGACTGAATGAATTAAGTAGTGATATAGCTTGTGTTATATGTGTCATTACATTGTAAAGTTTCCTGAATGCATTTGGCCAGAAAAAGGGCACAACTCAGTTAATCATATTATACAGTTATCTGCTCTTACAGTGAAATCCCGTGATTTTGAGTTTTCCTTCTAGAAATTGATTCTGATTAAGTCTAAAGAACTACTGCATTCTGTTATTTTGTGAAGGACACTATATTCTGATGGGAGGGGGAATGATGCCGCTGCACGGTTTCCTCTTTGAAAGTAAAATATGGTGCCTAATTTAGAAGGAAATTGTAAGTGATTGCTTGGAGATTTTAAGTGATTGTTTGGTCATAAATGTGTTTGAACCTGCTTCTAGTTGTGTGATTGATTTGTTTAGCAAATTGTGGATCAACAAAGGAGGTAGCCGACTGTATGGCTGATAAAGTACTGTCGGCTAGAGGCCTATCACACCTGGGCCTTCTTACTTTAGTCAGCGGGGTTTTTTGTTGTGGGTGAGAGGCGAAGGCAAGGAGCCTTCTGGATATACCTTGGCAGGCTCACTCTGACTTGCTATGTGTGGGCTGTAAGACAGAGGTCCAGACACACAAGAGGGCATTTCAGAAGAAAGATGAACTGTCTAAGTTGAAGCAGCCTTCCCACAATCCATGGAGCTGGGCTGGAAGGAAAAAGGCCTATTCCTATTCTAACCAGCTGATCTAACGGGTGAGAGGCAGAGAGCCTTCTCGTTACATCCTGTAGGTCTACCAGGTGAGAGACAAGGAGCCTTCCTGCTACACCTTGGCAGACTCACTCTGACTTGCTATGTGTGGGCTGTAAGACAGAGGTCCAGACACACAGAAGGGCATTTAGGAAGAAAGGTGAGCTGTCAGCAGAAAAAGGTTGAAGCCATGGGCAACTTTTTCCATATACGGACGGTGCCCCCAAAAGGGATCCAAGACAGCTATGCAGATTGTAAAAGACAGAGAAGGAAGCAGTAAAACAAGTGGGACCAATATTGAAAAAGGCAAAAATACCAGAGTGTGCATGTTTGGATATACAAAAAGGCACAGACAAGGGAAGAAAAAAGCAAGTGAATAAATGATGTTTGAAAATGTGCAGCAGTATGGAAGGTGTATTATGAATGTTTTGATTGACAAAATTTAACCAGAGACCCAGACAAAACAGATGGACTTGTAAACACTGTGATCAGACTCAGACAAACCCAGACTGAATAGCTAGTTGTGTGACCTATACTACTGACCTAAGCAAATTTCACTAAATCCTTTCCAGACAAGATCATATGTAGTGACATAATAGTATGGTTAGTGGGTAGTGGGGACATTGACCTTTGAGGAGTAAGCTGACAGTAGACATCAGATGACCAACTGCATCAGGACCTAGAGGGGTGACTAGAGTTAGAAAGATGCAGGTGTATTATCCCTGGAGACCCTCTGACCAGATGGCTATGCTAAAGCAGTTGCCTGACCCTGAAGACCAACCATTCCCATTTTACAGACACATAAAGGAAGTACAGCAGACATGTAAGTGTACCTGGGCAGACCTAGAGAGGTTGGTGAGTTTAAAGGCAGGTGATGTACTAGGACATATAATTAAGACACCCACAGATGTGGCAAAGAATCAGGCTTAGGGCATGGATGATAAATCTGCACGGTCTGGGGAGGCGTACTGTGAGTTACTAAGACAATGGGCTACAGTGGAACAATCAGAGCAGTCTGTACTCCTGACTAACATTACACAGCAAAGAGGAGAGAGTGTAGAGATGTACTTTGGACGGTTACAGCTGAAATGGGCAGACATGGGGTACATGTGCAAAAACCCACTTGATGATAGAATACCGATGAATGCATTCATTGACGGTATGAACAAAAACTTACGAGACACAGTACAGACAGCAAGACCTGAATGGAGATATGTAGATCCGAAAGACCTCCTTAAGGTAACTAAAGTAGTTGAGCAAACAAGGACGATAAGACGACCTGTCATGTATGCTGGAACACAAGGAAAACAGTGGAGACGTAATAAGGGACCTAAGGACACAGAAACAGTGAGGTGCTGGAATTGTGGTGAGAATGGGCACTATGCCAGCCGTTGCAAAAACCCTATAAAGGAGAGTAAGCAGACCGATCTTCCACATTCTCCACATCGAGACTAGGAAACTGGCAACCCAGTGAAAATGTGTGCCCTGTTCTTGTCCCCTCCGGACCTGGTCCTGCCTTGATGACCACCATAACAATGCCGGGAGGGAAAGAGGCAGAATTTTTGATTGACACTGGGTCAGCCGGGACTGTGGTACACAAAGATTTGATAATGCCAGACATGATTACTAATGAGATAGTGGAATATGTGGGGTAGAGGGGCAAGTGACAGAAGCCCTTATGACTAAACAAATAAGGCTAAAATTACGAGATAGCCAAGAGGTGCTTACAAAACTTATTGTTAGTGACAATACCCCTATGAATTTACTGGGAGCAGATGTGCTGAGTGCGATCCAGGCCACCGTACAGTACTCTCCTGAAGGTATTACAGTCACAAGTCCTCTCTCAGATAAACATTTGTGTAAGATTGCGGCAATAGTGTATATGACAAAAGCAGTGAAACTAACACCTGACACCAAAATACCTGAGGATGAGGAAATGGAACAGGTGCCCGACACTGTTTTGCAAGGGGAAAAACTGATGTGTGTCGGCTCCCCATTCCCCCTGTCATGATTAAATTGGAAAAAGGAACCACTCCTCCTTGTTTAAAGCAATACCCCTTGAGCCTAGCCAAATCAATGGCCCCGAGCAGAGATATTAGAGAGTTTGTTAAGGCAGGGGTTCTAGTGCAAAGATCTTCCCCCTGTGACACCACTTTTATCCCATTAGGAAAAAAGGACTCAAGGGTTTGCTGACACTTACAGAAAGGTTCATGACTTAAGGACTATTAATGATGATACAGTGAGTGTGACCTCAATTGTCCCTAACACACACACAATACTGTCACAGATCCCAGTAATGTCAAAATGTTTCACAGTCATTGATTTAGCAGGTGCATTTTTCTCTGTACCCCTGCACCCTGACTGTCAGTATCTTTTTCCTTTACTCATAAAGATGAACAATATTGTTGGACAGTCCTCCCACAAAGGGGGAAAGAAATACCCTGCCATCTATTTGTAGGGAAGGTGACCTGACAGATGGACTGACTGGTCAGATTTAAAAAGGGAAAACAGCTAGGAAAGTGTAGGTGACGTGCAGTACCTTGAACTGACATTAGAGGGCAGGGAGGAGTGTGAGCATAGGACTTGACATCAGCTTAGGGCTAAGAAACCGTTGGTCATGGGGGGCGGAGTTATAGGGAACCGGGAAAGTTATAAATTTGACAGGAGGGTTCTAGAAAGTTCCAGCCCCCAGGGGGAGCTCAAGTGATGAAGAGACTGTGACAGTTGCTGCACTGTGAGGAAAACCCAACCAGGGGGACTGAGGAGAAAGGAAGTCAGGGGGGTGGTTCTGACATAAAGTACCGCAGTATAGACGAGGCTCCGGGTGTAGGACACCGTATTTGGAACAATGTTTGACCAATAAAATTACTGTTGGTGCACAGGCCTGCGGCTGCCACAGTGACAGAGGTGTCTGAAGCGTCGCAGAGTGTAAAAGGGGAAGGTACGTACATATACGTCCCCGGAGAAAGTACGGTGTCACAAGGTGTTCTGTAACTGGAGAGCTGTAAAGAGAAGTGTGGTGTGCTGTGAGGCCGTCTGGCGGACGGCGAGAGAGAGAATAAACTTGGACTTGTTGCACCCGAAACTTGCCTCCAGCTTGTGTCTGTACGTCACTGCGTGATATACAGAGGGACCACCCCCCCAGCCCGGCCCAGCAACCCTACACTTGGCATAGTCAGCAGGATCAACGCCGCTAATACAATATCTTCTGCGGCAGGCCTGCCTCTGAGGAATGGGAACGGACTTGGACTGCACTGTGTGGATTATAAACACCTGTGGATTACAAATTACCAACCTGTGGATTACAAATTGGGAGCACTGTGGCGTATCTGCATTGCCAGCAGAGGATCCGGGGCGGTACCAGGTCCGGCGCAAGATGGCGGTGCTGCTTCAGCACAGAGAAGAGATAGAGGTGTTTGCCGTTGTCCCCAATGGACTAGGGCCCCCTCCTACGTACCCTTGGGGACGGCAATATGTACCAGGAGGCCGGCGCTCCCACATACTGGACCCTGACAAGTGGGTGGAAAGGCCTGTCGTCGCCCCACCCAGCAGAGGGAGTGGCACAGAGGGAAAGTTTGTCTGCGGCTGTTTGGCGCCATTCGATTGCTGCCCACTGGACGGGATGCAATGCTGCGGTTGTAGAGGCATCGACCACCTGGAGTGGCGATGGCGGCGGGAGGTCGAGCTCCGCCAGAAGATCTATACCTCGGAGTCACGAACAGCCAGTCCGGTCTCGGGTGGAGGATCGCTCCGGAGCCATGGCGGATCCCACGGGAGCATCCGCCCAAGATACCAGCAGAGAGCCCCTCCGTGGAACCTCTAGGCCTGGAGGCCAGCCTCACTGGTTGGTGGAGTGAAGAGCGGAGACTGCGGGAGCAGCCGCGGGAAGATGTGACGGAGACCGCGGCGCCGGGGAAGGTGAGAGTTCCCCTGGCTTTGCCAGTGGCTCCGCAAGCAGCCCCCACCACTCAGCCACAGCACGCGGCCTCCTGTGATCCCGAAAGACTGGCCAAGGAAGATCCCACTGTCTATGCGGAGCTCAGTGGGGCCTCCAGTCCCAGCCCCGAGCCACCCCGCCCGGTGACGCCATGTCCGATGTCGCCGGTGCAGAGCTTGTTTCCCGAAGACGCTGTTGCCTCCCCCTGCAAGTGACGACATCCTCCCTGAAACCAGCTGTTACTCCGGTTATGCCGGCTCCGGCTGAAGCTCTGGATACAGTCCACCCTGCGGCTGCGGTTATGCCGGCATTGGAACTGGCTGCGGCCTATTTGTCAGGCCCTGTGGCCCAACATCCGGAAAACCTGTCTGCCCCTATCCGCCACCTGGCCCCAGCGGCTGCTGGGCCACAGACATCACCAGCCGCCTCTGCCCTGTTTTCGTCCCCAGATAAGTCCCGCCCCCCGGACTCCCGGGCTCACACCGGACCCTCCATTTGGGTCGCAGAAGTGGTAAAAAAGAAGAAAGCCAGGGAGCAGGAAGTATGGATCCTGTTTCATGCAAAGGGGGAGGCTGGCATGGCGGCGACACGATCTATGGGACGGCTCGTGTATACGAATATACTCAGGGGGTATGGGTTCATACGCGATCTGGCTACCAGCCAGAAGGTTTATATTAATGTGGCCTCTATTCGTCACGGCCGGGCTCTACACGAGGGGGACTTGGTGTCGTACTACAAAGAGTACTGTCCCCGCGGCTACTACGCGGTAGCTGTGATTGTTGAATCCGAAGGTCACGAGCACCCATAGAAAGAACTCACAGGACACTCCTTACATCCCGGGAGCTCCACGGCTGTGGGGCCCCTCACTGCCGGCCACTAGGAGGTGGCTTGAACTTTCGAAATTTCGTTGCACCGTTGTGCAAATCACAAGGACAGTTGTGAAAAAAAAGGAAAAAAAAGTTTAATATAAAAGTTGAGGTTTTGTTTTTATTAAGCCTGGCAAAGCGGGGATGTGATGAGAGAGGAAGTGTCCATGTTAAAGGAAGGGGGAGGAGAAAATCTGTTATGTTTATGTTTATTATATGTTGGTTTTAACAAGCAATAGAAAAAATGTAAGAAAATGTGGTACTTGTGATATTATAGAGTTGTTCTGATGTTTGATATGCACAAGAAAATGCAGGTCTGGGTAAGGGAAGGTCTGTGTGACCGAAGGAAGCGTGAGACCGAAGGGGTCCATGAGTTGAGAGGGTCTGGGAGACTGGGACGCCGACCATGACTGGTAACTAAGAGAAAGACAAAGAGATGGAAGATGTGAAGCAGACAGTAGTCCTAGGTCAGGTCCCAGACACCACGGACACCCCAGGAAGAGGAAGGCAGGCACCGGCGATGATCAGGTAGGTGTAAGGCCTCGATCATGGCGTACCGGATTGTGAAAAGTGACAGAAGGGAAGAGTAGGAGAGTAAGATTTTTGGGGATGACAATAGACAAAGGAAGGGGGAGTGTAGGGAAGGTGAGCTGACGGACGGACTGACTGGTCAGATTTAAAAAGGGAAAACAGCTAGGAAAGTGTAGGTGATGTGCAGTACCTTGAACTGATATTAGAGGGCAGGGAGGAGAGTGAGCATAGAACTTGACATCAGCTTAGGGCTAAGAAACCGTTGGTCATGGGGGGCGGAGTTATAGGGAACCTGGAAAGTTATAAATTTGACAGGAGGGTTCCAGAAAGTTCCAGTCCTCAGGGGGAGCTCAAGTGACGAAGAGATTGTGACAGTTGCTGCACTGTGAGGAAAACCCAACCAGGGGGCTGAGGAGAAAGGAAGTCAGGGGGGTGGTCCTGACATAAAGTACCGCAGTATAGACGAGGCTCTGGGTGTAGGACACCGTATTTGGAACAACGTTTGACCAGTAAAATTACTATTGGTGCACAGGCCTACGGCGGCCACAGTGACGGAGCTGTCAGAAGCATCGCAGAGTGTAAAAGGGAAGGTACGTACATATACGTCCCCGGGGAAAGTACGGTGTCGCAAGGTGTTCTGTAACCGGACAGCTGTAAAGAGAAGTGCGGTGTGCTGTGAAGCCGTCTGGCGGACGGCGAGAGAGAGAATAAACTTGGACCTGTTGCTCCCGAAACTTGCCTCCAGCTTGTGTCTGTACGTCACTGCGCGGTATACAGAGGGACCACCCCCCAGCCCGGCCCAGCAACCCTACATATTCAACAGCGATGGCAGGAGTCCTTGAGTAGTGGTAATCACCTCATCCGCTGATTGTACTATTACAGTACGTGGATGACCTTTTGCTGTTCTGCCTGGACCAGAGGTCCTGCAAGGAAGCCACAGTTTCCTTGCTATGTTTTTTTTTTTTTTTTTTTAGCAGAAAAGGGTTGCAAGGTCTCACGTGACAAATTACAGTATTGCAAACAAAAGGTGACATTTTTTGGGACATTGTATTGCCGAAGGTACCAGACACCTGACTGAAGACAGGAAACAGGCAATTCAAAATCTCCCTCTTAACATGTCACATCAGCATCTACACACTTTCCTAGGCTTAGTGACCTACTGTAGGCCTTGAATAAAGCCTGCTTCACAAATGTTGCAACCACTTTATGACTGTTTGTCACTAGACCCATATGATCACTCCTTTGACAATTTATTCCCCACATTTAATCCATTCCATATTAGTACAAGTTCAGCCAAAACATCTGTCTATGGCCAGACAGCTCCGACTTGCATGTGCTCTACTAATTCCTGAGTATGTCACCCTCAAAAGATGTAACGTTCTGAATCCAGCCACCCTCCTGCCTGTGGATTCAGAAAAGGGGGAATTGGTGACCATATTAGCAAGTGAGGAAGAATACTTTGTCATGTCGCATGAACAAGACTGCATAGAACTGATGAGTCAGGAGACAGTGGGTTTTGCACATGTTCATGAAAAAAAAAAAAAAAACTGTTCCTAAAGCAGATTTTGAGTTTTTTTCTTGTACAGTCATGGCCAAAAGTTTTGAGAATGACACAAATATTAATTTTTACAAAGTCTTCTGCTTCATTTTTTCTAATGGCAATTTGCATATACTCCAGAATGTTATAAAGAGTGATCAGCTTAACAGCAATTACTTGCAAAGTCAATATTTGCCTAGAAAATGAACTTTATCCCCCAAAACACATTTCAACATCATTGCAGCCCTGCCTTAAAAGGACCAGCTAACATCGTTTCAGTGATTGCTCCATTAACACAGGTGTGGGTGTTGATGAGGACAGGGCTGGAGATCAATCTGTCATGATTAAGTAAGAATGACACCACTGGACACTTTAAAAGGAGGCTGGTGCTTGGCATCATTGTTTCTCTTCTGTTAACCATGATTATCTCTAAAGAAACATGTGCAGTCATCATTGCACTGCACAAAAATGGCCTAACAGGGAAGAGTATCGCAGCTAGAAAGATTGCACCTCAGTCAACAATCTATCGCATCATCAAGAACTTCAAGGAGAGAGGTTCCCTTGTTGCCAAAAAGGCTCCAGGGCGCCCAAGAAAGAACAGCAAGCGCCAGGACCATCTCTTAAAAGTGTTTCAGCTGCGGGATCGGGCTACCAGCAGTGCAGAGCTTGCTCAGGAATGGCAGCAGGCAGGTGTGAGTGCATCTGCACGCACTGTGAGGCGGAGACTCTTGGAGCAAAGTCTGGTCTCAAGGAGGGCAGCAAAGAAGCCACTTCTCTCCAGAAAAAACATCATGGACAGACTGATATTCTGCAAGAGGTACAGGGAGTGGACTGCTGAGGACTGGGGTAAAGTCATTTTCTCTGATGAATCCCCTTTTTGATTGTTTGGGACATCTGGAAAACGGCTTATTCGGAGAAGACCAGGTGAGCGCTACCACCAGTCTTGTCTCATGCCAACTGTCAAGCATACTGAAACCATTCATGTGTGGGGTTGCTTCTCAGCCAAGGGAATGGGCTCTCTCTCAGTCTTGCCTAAAAACAAAGCCATGAATAAAGAATGGTACCAGAATGTCCTCCAAGAGCAACTTCTCCCAACCGTCCAAGAGCAGTTTGGCGATCAACAATGCCTTTTTCAACATGATGGAGCACCTTGCCATAAAGCAAATGTGATAACTAAATGGCTCAGGGAACAAAACATAGAGATTTTGGGACCATGGCCTCGAAACTCCCCAGATCTTAATCCCATTGAGAACTTGTGGTCAATCATCAAGAGATGGGTGAACAAACAAAAACCTTCAAATTCAGATAAAATAAAAGCATTGATTTTGCAAGAATGGACCGCTATCAGTCAGGATTTGATCCAGAAGTTGATTGAGAGCATGCCAGGGAGAATTGCTGAGGTCCTGAAGAAGAAGGGTCAACACTGCAAATATTGACTTGCTGCATTAACTCATTCTAACTGTCAATATAACCTTTTGCTACTCATAATATGATTGCAATTATATTTCTGTATGTGATAAAAACATCTGACAAACACACATAAAAACCAGAGGCCAGCAGATCATGTGAAAATATAATATTTGTGTCATTCTCAAAACTTTTAAACTTTTGGCCATGACTGTAGATGGCTCCAGATACCACCAGGATGGACGATTCTACACTGGATATGCAGTAGTATCCTCACATGAGGTAATCTGAGCTGAACCACTCCCTCCTCAAATGTCGGCTCAGGAGACTGAGTTGAAGGCAATCACTAAGGCATGTAGAGCCGCTGCAGGTAAAGTCGCTAATATTTTCACAGATTCGAAGCCCATTAAAAATGCAGAGCTGGTGAAACAATTGATGGAGGCACTGATGTTACCAGACCAGGTTGGCATTGTCAAGGTAGAGGCACACACAAAAGGTGACTCCGTGGAGGTAGAGGGCAACAGAAGGGCGGATGAGGCTGCTAAAGTAGCAGCAAGGTGGCCTAGAGAGAGCAGTGGATGGTGGCGGGGAGTCAGCGTATTCCAGCCACATTGAGCCTAGATGTCCTAAAATCCCTCCGGAAAAAGGCTGCCCAAACAGAGAAGGTACACCGGGGGAGACTGGGAGCTGAGCTGAACTCAAATGGAGTATGGGAGAATAAGGATAAATTGTGCCCACCAAAGTCTCTGTTCCCAATCATGGTGCAAGCAACACATGGCCCCACTCACACCTCAAAAAGTCGCATGTGTGCCATGGTAGATGCCTTCTTGATCGCTCCTGGTTTCAGTTATGCAGCCGCGAAACTTATACAATCATCTCTCATCTGTGCACAGCAAAACCCAGGTAAAACAGTAAAAGTCCCTAAGAAAGCAACACCTAGGCCTCTCTACCCGTTTCAGAGACTGCAGACTGGCTACATACAGCTACCAAGGTAGGAGTGTATGCAAATATCCTAGTATGTGTAGATCTCTTCTCTGGTTGGCCGGAAGCCTATCTGGTAAAATGTGAAAATGCTAAAACGACTGCAGACAAACTGATGAAAGAACTGATCTGCAGGTATGGTGTCCCAGAAGCCATAGAGAGCGATAGGGGTACACACTTCACAGGAGAAATAATGCAGGCCCCGGGTGTACAGCAAGCATGTCATACACCATATAGGTCACAAAGTAGTGGGAAAGTGGAAAGACTAAATGGGACACTTAAATGGAAAATTCAAAAGGCCATGGCAGACACAGGAAAGAGCTGGGTAGAGTGCTTGCCTCTTGCACTCTTTTTAGACACACTCCAAATAGAAAGAAAGGCTTGTCTCCCTTTGAAGTCCTGTTTGGTAGTGCACCAAAGACTGGTCTGTACTTCCTGCTACAAATGCAACACGGTTCTATGACAGCCTATGTCCAGGCCTTGCAGGAAAGACTTAATGTGGTGCATAAACATGTGTTCTCATCCATTCCAGATCCTAATGCCAGTGCAGATGTGCATAAGCTGAATCCAGGTGATTGGGTGGTTATACGCAGACACGTGAGAAGGAGCCTGGACCCACGATTTGATGGCCCCTTCCAAGTCCAGCTGACCACATCCACCTCAGTAAAACTTGAGGGAAAGCCCACCTGGATCCACGCCAGTCACTGCAAGAAGGTCCTGTCAACAGTAGCATGACTGTACTCCTCATCACTTTGCTGGCCGTGACAGGGTTACTGCACTCTACAGAGACACAGGACAAACTCTTAAATGCTGACTGGGACAAAAAACTTATTCGGCATCATGCTCTACTTATAAAGGACATGTAGGACAGAAACCGAAAGACTGTTGGATCTGTACACACAGCCCAGTATCTGCGAAGACTATGCCGTACTTAGCCTTACCTCTGGAGCCATGGGAGGTATTAACCCCACACTGCATACATAATAAGACTTGGACTCAATCTAGGTTTTGGGGAAAAGATGTGCCCCGTGATATATCTGCCTCATTGGCTATAATCGGATGGGCCGCTAATCCCTGGTTTCAGTTTAATATAACGCTGCTTAAGGTACAAATGTAGTGGCGGGAATATGATTCAGACGTCGGAAATATGGTCGCCAGGAGGAGGACTGAAATCCCTCACTCAGACCCCATTTCCAATGATGGACTGTGGTTCAGTCTTCAACACACTGGAGCAGACACCTGTGGTGAGGACAATAATTGCTTCCGCATATACACTCATGATCAAACAGAGGTTAATGAGACGGTGTACCAGGATGGTGTTGAAGGCTGTAAAGCATCTACGGGTAAAATAATAAGGACAGAAAGGGGTAAATGTACAACTGGTATAAGCGGAAAACAAATGAATAATACTTGGTGTGCCCATAAGCCTATGTCAGGACTTTTGAGTTTATGCCAATGTATACAGACCCCAGGTCACGTTTGTGTTCTCCCCGAAGGAGTATTCTTGGTTTGCGGACATCGTGCCTACAGGCGGGTGAGCCCAGACATAAGAGGGGTTTGCACTCTTGCCAACCTAACACCAGCCACTTTCATAGTTCCTCGTAGTAAAATAGACACAGCAGCAGTCCCAAGTCATATTTTATATAGAAGGGCTGCAGACAATAAGCCCCGGCCAATTGGTAGCCTGCATCTAGTAGAAATGAGGATAACAAATAAAATATTCAGTAGTATGCTAATATATCCCTTCATAACACAACTGTGGGATAAATTTGTGGAAGCTACCGACTACCTGGATAATCAGATTTTCCAGATTCTTGAAGTTCTTAATGAAACTAATACAATACAGAGACAATTAATCATAGTTACTAACCAACATACTATAGTGCTAGATTACCTGACAGCAAAAGAAGGATGAATGTGTCAAATAATTGGTCCCACCTTTTGTAATTAGGGATGAGCTTTCCGATATTGAAATATCAGAAATCGACCCAATATTTGCGATATCGGAATTCTGATTTCCGATTCCGATATTTTTTTCACATTGGAAATCGGAAATCCCATAATCATTCAGCCTCTGAGCGCTCATGGAGCCAATCAGGAGCTGAAGAATTGCTGACAACATTGTGTAACTTCCCTAAGCTTGGTAGGAAGCGTCCAAACTTGCTAGCTAGGGGCTGTGCTGCGATTGGCTGGCTGGATGGTGTGATCAGGCAGTATAAAAGGCTGCGCCCGCCATTTTAGCCTCACTCTACTGTGAAAGCAGATAGGGATAGGTTGCTGTGTGAGATAGGGAGAGATCTCGGATCTAATAGCGATAGAAATTGTTTTTCAGCGACTGTAGCAGCCCCTATGTGTTACAGAAGCAGTCTTTTTCCTCACTGACCCCGCTCAGTTTCATTTTTTGTGCTGTGCAGGCTCTCAGTGAGGTGCTTAGTGAGACAGTGAGAGCACATTCACTGCAGCTGCTGCAGCTCCTCTTGCTGCAGCACTGAGAGGATCAAGTAGAAACCGTTGTTGGTTGGATGGCAGCTGAGGAATCCACCTCAATGAGCACAGCATCCTCCCAGGACCTCTCCACCACATCGGGTCAGGCCACTGAAGAGCAGCACCCATCTGCTTCTTCACCGCCCACTAAATTGCCCAGACATTCAGAGGGCCAGGAGCCAACCTTAATCCTCTTCTCAGAATCTGTTGGCTTGGAATCTGTGTGCCATCCAGACAGCATTCCTGCAGCTGAAGAAGTGGTAGTGTGCACAGATGCGCAACCACTGTGTCCGTCTGAGGAAGAAGTGGAGGGTGGGCCAGTGCCCACAGTGACCAGACCCCAGTCAGCAGATGATGATGAAACTTAGCTGCCAGTTTCTGCTGACAAAAGTGTATTGGATGACGAGGTCCTTGACCCATCATGGCATGCTGAGGGGCAGCAAGCAAGTGGGGATAGCTCAGAGGAAGAGCTTGCAGGTGTGGCGCAGCGTGACCATCCACGTAGGAGAGGAAGAGGGAAAAATTGGTTGTCGGCTCCCTCAACTTCAGCACCCGTTAGGAGCAGGGCTCTTTTAAAGAGCACAAGGGGTGCGCCCAAGAGTTGTGGTGCATGGGCCTTTTTCGACCAAGTTGCAGATGACGTTACAGTAGTCAGATGCAAGCTTTGTCGACAAACTGTGCGGAGAGGGAAGAACGTCAGCAACTTTAATACCACCAATATGTTGACGTATGTCAGGAAGAGGCACCCTGTGGAGTGGCAGCATCACACCCAAGATGATTCGCCACCTGCAGCTGGTTCCCCACCTTCCACCTCTTCAGCCACAGTGGCCACCTCTTACTCCAGAGCGCAAACAGCTGCTCCCGCTTCCTCGCCAGAATGCCAGGGTGCATCTGCAGGCAGTGTTGTACGGCGGCACACTGTCTGTACTTCATCAGCATCAGCATCCCAATCGCTGGCATCCTCACACTCCCAATCCAGTGTGCAGCCATCTGTCGCACAGGTGTGGGAGAAAAGGCGCCCGTACTCGGCAAACCACCCACGAGCACAGGGCATGAATTCTCGCATTGCCAAACTGCTTGCAGTGGAAATGCTACCATCCTGGCTGGTGAGCAAGCCAGCCTTTATCGATATGTTGGGGTTTGCAATCCCTCAATACAGCGTTCCCAGCCGCTTCTACTTCAGCAGGCAAGCCGTCCCTGCCCTGCAACAGCATGTGGAGCATAAAATTAATGCAGTTAGTAGCAAGGTCCACCTGACCACCGACGCGTGGACCAGTCAGCATGGCCAGGGACGCTACATTTCCATCACCGCCCATTGGGTAAATGTAGTTGAGCCTGGAACTGAAGTAGACAGTGCAAGTGCGCGGGTCCTGCCAACTCCACGAATTGCAGGCCTCTCCTCCATACAAATTGACTCCTCTTCTTACTCCTCGTCAGACTCGCCTGCACCCAGACGTACCACAACAACCGATTTCATCACTGCATCGGCTAAACATCAACAGGCCGTGTTGAAATTGGCTTATCTGGGTGATGTTAGCCACACCGCAACCGAGCTGTGGAACACACTCAAGGAGCAGAGCGACATGTGGCTTGCGCCACTCAACCTCCAGCCAGGTATGGTGGTGTGTGACAACGGCCGAAACCTGGTCGCGGCTCTGGGCCTAGGTGGTCTGACTCACATTCCATGCCTTGCCCATGTCCTAAACTTGGTAGTGCAGAGTTTCCTTAGGAACTATCCTGACCTTGAGGAGCTGCTGCACAAAGTCAGATACGAGTGCTCTCATTTGCGGCGTTCAAGCATGGCTGCATCACGCCTTTCAGCCATGCAGTGCAGATTGGGCCTGCCTGAGCACTGCATCATTGTTGACCTTCCCACCAGGTGGAATTCGACTTTGCATATGCTGCGGAGGTTGTGTGAGCAGCAACCTGCAATTATGGAGTTGCAGCTGCAGCAGGCACAAAGTAGGCGACACACATCTCAGCCCTCCCACTTTACAACCACAGAGTGGGCATCCATGAAGGACATATCTCCATTTTGAAGTGCTTCGAGGACTCCACTCTGATGGTGAGCACGGATGCTGCCCTACTCAGCCTGACTATTCCCCTTATATGCCTTATAGAATCATCACTTAAAGGACTAAGGGATGAGGTTTCTCTGGAGGAGGAGGAGTATGATGAGACACTTGCACCAACCAGGCAATCTTCATCGGCCCGGTTTGTACAAAGCTCTGTGGGTGCCTCACAAAGGTCCAGGCAGGACACAGCAAGCGAGGAGGATGAGGAGGACTATGAGGATGAACCAGAGGAGGAAAGTACACAGCGCTCTACTAGTAGTCACCAGATAGAGCGTGGATGGGGTGATGTAGAGCAGCCAGAGCACATTTCTCCAGTTGGTGACAGCGATGCATGGCCAGTTGGCAGCCTTCAGCACATGAGTGACTTCATGCTGCAGTGTCTGAGAAACAACCCACGCGTGGCTCGTATTCTCCACACAAATGACTACTGGGTGGCCACCCTCTTAGATCCACGTTACCGGGACAGCCTTCAAAGCCTAATTACACCGTTGAACCGGGCGCATAAAATGCAGGAGTACCAAGATGCACTGGTAAATTCACTCATGTACTCTTTTCCACTGCATAGCAGTGATGCACGTGCACTAGCAGGCACCTCAGTGCGTCCTGGGCCTAGCGGAATCCGTTCAGAAGCCGGTAGCAGAAGCAGTACATCTGCTACTGACAGGTTCAGTATACCCAACCTGTTCCAACGGTTTCTGAACCCGCAAACAGTTCGGGCACCATCAGCACAGACAGTGCAACGCACTAGGAGGCAACGTTACGGTGACATGGTGGCACAATACCTCTCCACCCCTGTCAGTGTGCTTCAGGATGGATCTGCCCCCTTCAAATTTTGGGTCTTCAAGTTGGATACATGGCCCGAGCTTAGCCAGTATGCCTTGGAGGTCCTGGCTTGTCCTGGTGCCAGTGTGATTTCTGAACGTGTCTTTAGTGCAGTTGGCAATGTACTAACAGACCAACGTACCAGACTATCCGCTGTAAATGTGGACCAGCTTACATTCCTAAAAATGAACCAGGCCTGGATTTCTGGTGACTTTTGCTGCCCTGGGCCAGAGTAGCCAGGTTACATGCATGGCTGGTAGCAGTATGCATGCTCTGTCATGTGCCTAAGCTGCACACAGCGTCATCTGTTATGCCAGTGCTCTGGCCTATACTACCAACATCTAGCACCTGGTTCTGTGACTGACTCTTTCACCTTATACTGTTTTCCATGGGCTCGAGTACCGCCAGCTAGTGCCCATTTCCGTGACTGCTGATTTCACAGCATGCTGTGTTTCTGGGCTCTAGTACCGCCAGCTAGTGCCCATTTCTGTGACTGCCACTTTCACAGCATGCCATGTTTCTGGGCTCTAGTACCGCCAGCAAGTGCCCATTTCCGTGACTGCTGATTTCACAGCATGCTGTGTTTCTGGGCTCTAGTACCGCCAGCTAGTGATCATTTCCGTGACAGCCACTTTCACAGCATGCTGTGTTTCTGGGCAACAGTAACACCAGCTGTACCTCGTTAGACCAAAGTGGAAAAAAAGGACGACAGATGCCAACCACCTATAGGCAGAAGCACAAGAGGCGGGATCCAGCCACGCCGGCTGTTTCCTGGCAGTGAAGTGCAGACACAGGTGCCTCCCCTGAGGGGTAAACTGAGTTGCAGCATCGTCAGCTGGTTCTCGGGAGTGCCCAAGGGCACGGGTACCTCCTGCTCCATACCGTGTTTCGACAACGCTCGCCGTTACACGGTTGTGTCCGCCGCACTGTTCCACGCCCCCGCCGTACATCATTCTGGCTCAGCTTGCTGTTATACGTGGTGTTGGCAGTGTAGGAGCCCCCTACGTGGACTCCGGGACCTGGCGCTCAAGACTGGTCTTGACAGTGCCAGTAGGCCCGCCTCCTCCCCTGCTGCGACTGCGGAGTAAAGAAGACTGTGTCCGGGTTGCGGGGGCAAATGTGGCTCTTGCACCTTCTGCCGAGAAGACATTACTCTGGTAGAAGACCCAAGACAGGAAGACAGATGCAGAAGACCCAAGACAGGAAGACAGATGCAGAAGACCCAAGACAGGAAGACAGATGCAGAAGACCCAAGACAAGAAGACAGATGGAGATGTCCCCGGACTCCTGTCTTTTTGCTCTTGAACTTGCGTCTTTGTGGGTTTTTTTTGGGCTTCTCGGCAGTGCTTTTGGCTTATGTCACTACTACATTGTGGTATCCGGGTTACAGTAATGTCAGCTGTTGCCCAGTACAGCCACTGGCACTTTTACCTTCTGCTGCTTATCTGGGTTCCAGTAACGTCAGCTGGTTCTCAATAGAGTCAATGGCTTAGGTCCCTCCTTTGTGGTAACCGAGTTCCAGTAACGTCTGCTGGTCCTTGGTAGTGCATTCTGGCACAGGTTACCTCCTGTTTAGTTATCGGCCTCCGGTAACGTCAGCTGGTGCCTGTTAGTTCCATTGGCTCTTATGCTGATTTCTGCTGCCTATATGGGTTCCAGACTCACCAGCTGGTTCTCTCAAGTCCCTGTGCCTACTGTTACTTCTGCGTATTTCCTCTGGGTTTGGGACATTCTGCGACCAGCCAATAGCAGGATAACCATAGACAGAGGTTTAGGAAGCAGTAGGAGCAGATGTACATGTACCAAAAGCAGAATATCAATATGCAGAATTACTGAATAACAGTAATATAATCAGCAGAAGAAGACTAAGCATGGTTTAAAAGGAGTGTATCCGTTCCTCCACGTGGTGCTCCTGGAAACTCCCTGCAAAGCAAGGTGAGCTGAACTTGGACACATGTCAGTCAAAGGGCATATTGACACCACCACCGGCAGTTTTAATTTAATAATGTAAAATCACTAACCCTAACCCTAACTATCCCTAACCCCTAACCGTTACCCTAACCCTTACCCTACTAACCATAAACCCTAACCCTACCCCAACTAATCCTAACCCAAAGAAAAAACACCGCTGTTAAGAAGATGGCGACCAGTTTTCCTGCTACAGCTTTCGCTCTGTGCATTTTTCTAGCGATTTTTTTGCTCCTCTGCCTCTGCAAACTCCTTCCCCATTATCCTGAGGTGTTTCCCTTCCATTTTATCCATTATATAGCACTGTGGTGGTCATTTTGTAATTCCAATTTTTTTTCTCCCATCGGAAATCGAAATTCCAATACGATATCGGGCAATATCGCTCATCCCTAGATGGAATTATATCGACCCTGCTGGCAATCTCCAGATCAGGGCCAGTATAGACAAAATAGGTGAACTAAAGCCCCCGTTACAAACTGCAATATCGCTAGCAATATCGCTGTAAAGTCACCGATTTTGTGACGTAGCAGCGATATTGCTAGCGATATCGCTGCATGTGATACTTACTTCCGACCGGCTCCCCCGCTGCTCATCGCTGGTCACGCGAGAAGCTCCTGGATATTTTATCGCCGGGCGCTTCCTGCTGGGCTTCCTGTGGCGCCGACGAGCGACGCGTGGATGCGGGCGGGAGAACGTCAGGATCGCCGCGTCTGACAGGTAAGAAGCGACCCCCGACCCCAGCGATGTCGCTGGTGAGATCTGCCTGTGTGGCAGCTCACTAGCGACCACTTAGCGATGCACCAGCGATCCATATCATTGTCGGGATCGCTGGTGCATCGCTATGTGTAGCGGTACCCTTAGAGACCAATGGTTAAAACAACACAGTGCAAATAGAGACTCCTGGTGAGGTAACACATTCTCTTTCCTAAATCCAGCAAATTGGTTTAATGGCCTTGCAGGATGGATTTTTGGCATTATACAGACTTGTATGCAAATTTTGTTGTTTTGCTTATTGCTTTATGTAGCCGTAAAAGCACTGATATATGTATTACTTAAGCTATTGAATAATGTATGCATGAAAAAAGAATCTAAGGCTGAACCTTCTCTAGTGTATCATAGACCCCAAGTAGCCATTGCTGATGGGGAAAGTGAGTGTCCACTCTGAGGGTGGATGGGCGAAGCAGGTAGGAATCCCCCTTATGGGTACTAGACCCATCAGACAGTAGCTCCTTTGTGGACATCAGCTGACCCTGTGGCAAAGGTTATACCATTTAATCCCTTTAATTGCCTTTAAGAATTCTAATGCCTTCTGCCTTATTAATGCTAGAACTATTCTCATGTAGACTATTAGTCTCTGTTCTCAAGGAAACTATACTTGTTATCATATTTGTTCTCCATAGTCAATTACAACATGTTCTGGACACATCGTAAACATGATATAATTCTGAAGGTGATGCGGAGGCTACATGAGCTCCATAGAATTACATTTGTTGTAAATGGTATAAAATATTGCCTTATATTTCATTACATCAGATAAAGTGATTTGACCACGGCTCGTGTGTGTTGAGTCTCTTTGTCTCCAAGCGCTTGTCATCAGAAGGGCGAAAAACCTCACAATCCGGACTCACTGGTGATCTGGCATAGCTGACGCTTGGTCAGAACAAAAAGCAGCTACAACATCACCATCAACTTTTCCCCTTCCCCTTTCATCATTTTTATGTCGCCGCTGTGGCACCGTCCCCCTTTGAAGTCGACGGGCCCGGTACCGAGTACCGAGTACCCCACAGTCCTGCACACCACGGGCTCACTCTCACGCCCCCGCCGAGCGCCCCGGGCGCTCCATTACCATATGGAGAACACTTGTGCGACTCTCGGCAGGGAGCCTCAGACCGTTTTTCCATACGTTTAGTGTGACTTCAGCCTAAGCCTTCATTTTTTCCAAACTGTAGAACGTCAAGTTTAATAACCTGTCTTTGTATTGCAGTTCACTCATTTACTTTTTAATAGTGTTGAGCTTTCCGATACCGCAAGTATCGGGTATCGGCCGATATTTGCCGTATCGGAAATCCGATACCGATTCCGATATTTTTTTTTATATCGGATACCGGAATCGGAAGTCCCAAATTGAACAGAGCCACTTTTGTGGCTCTGATTGGCTGCCGAAATGACGTCATCAAGATGCGCGGTTTGTGCACATCATGATGCGCCGTCACTTCGGGCCTTCCGGGTGGTCTGTACTGGCCTGCCGGGGGGCTGTGCAGGCTCCGGGGGGTCGGTGCCGGCCTGCCGGGGGGCTGTGCAGGCTACCGGGGTCTGTGCAGGCATCGTCCGATGGGACTACAAGTCCCATCGGGTGATGCCTGCTACCATGATGGTGATTGACACATTTGCCAATGATGGGAAAGTAGTAGTCCCATCATCCAGCCTATGTGTTGAATGTAAAAAAAAAAAAAATACATACATACATACATGCTACATACATACTACATACATGCTACATACTACATACATGCTACATGCTACATACATGCTACATACATACTACATACATACTACATGCATGCTACATACATACTACATACATACTCTATACATGCAACATACTACATACATGCTACATACATGCTACATACATACTACATACATGCTACATACATGCTACATACATACTACATGCTACATACATGCTACATACATACTACATATATACTGCATATATACTACATACATGCTACATACTACATACATACTACATACATACTACATACATACTACATACATGCTACATACTACATACATGCTACATACATGCTACATACATACTACATACATGCTACATACTACATACATGCTACATACATGCTACATACTACATACATGCTACATACATACTACATACATACATACTACATGCATGCAACATACATATATACTACATACAATACATTCATACAATACATACATATAGACATACAGTACATATAACATAGAGTACATACTTACCATCACTTGTCACATTGATCCCCGAAGCCATTGTCATCTGAGGATTAAAAATTAAAATAACAAACCACAAATATACTCACCCTTGATCCGCAGAATTCCACGTATGTCCCACGTCCATCTTGCGTGGAGAACAGCAGCATCAGCTGATGCTACCGTTCTCTACCAGCTCCAGGAATACAATGACGGAAGGTAGGTATCCTTCCGCACTGTATTCCTCCACCACTTTAAAAAAAAAAAAAAGTCCCTAGTCTCACTTTATGCCATTGCTGCGTGGGAATTTCCGTCATTGTATTCCTGGATCTGGTAGAGAACGGTAGCGTCAGCTGATGCTGCTGTTCTCCACGCAAGATGGACGTGGGACCCTTGTGGACTTCTGCGGATCGGGGTAAGTATATTGGTGTTTTTTTATTTTGATATTTATTCCTCAAGGGGACAATGGCTTCGGGGATCAAAGTGACAAGTGATGGTGAGTATGTACTCTATGTTATATGTACTATATGTATGTATTGTATGAATGTATTGTATGTAGTATATATGTATGTTGCCTGCATGTAGTATGTATGTATGTAGTATGTATGTAGCATGTATGTAGCATGTATGTAGTATGTAGCATGTATGTAGCATGTAGCATGTATGTAGCATGTATGTAGTATGTATGTAGCATGTATGTAGTATGTATGTAGCATGTATGTAGCATGTATGTAGTATGTAGCATGTATGTAGCATGTAGCATGTATGTAGTATGTATGTAGTATGTATGTAGCATGTATGTAGTATGTATGTAGCATGTATGTGGCATGTATGTAGTATGTAGCATGTATGTAGTATGTAGCAAGTAAGTAGTATGTATGTAGCATGTATGTAGTATGTATGTAGCATGTATGTAGTATGTAGCATGTATGTAGTATGTATGTAGCATGTATGTAGCATGTAGCATGTATGTAGTATGTATGTAGCATGTATGTAGTATGTATGTAGCATGTATGTAGTATGTATGTAGCATGTATGTAGTATGTATATAGCATGTATGTAGTATGTAGCATGTATGTAGTATGTATGTAGCATGTATGTAGCATGTAGCATGTATGTAGTATGTATGTAGTATGTAGCATGTATGTAGCATGTATGTATGTAGTATGTATGTAATTTTTTTTTTTTTTACATTCAACACATTAGCCGGATGATGGGACTACTACTGTCCCATCATTGGCAAATGTGTCAATCACCATCATGGTAGCAGGCATCGCCCGATGGGACTTGTACTCCCATCAGACGATGCCTGCACAGACCCTCGGAGCCTGCACAGCCCCCCGGCAGGCCGGCACCGACCCCCGGAAGGCCCGTAGAGACCCTCGAAAGGCTGTACGTGGGAAAAAAAGGGTATTTCTAATTCCGATACCGGAAGTCCCATAGACTTGAATGGGACTTCCGGTATCGGAATCGGCGATACCGATACTTTTTTTTAAGATGGCCGATCCATTCTGATCCGATATTTTCAAGTATCGGCTGGTATCGCTCAGCTCTACTTTTTAACCTTGGTTTCTCTTATCTGCACCCACTCAAGTTCAGCTATATCCTTCTTGGGCTATGTTCCCAGGATGAGCTTTTGGTGCATTTTTGAAACTGCATATTTTTGCAAAGTCAAAAATGCTGCATCTTCACAGTTCCATAAAATGCTTTAAGCTAAACAACCTGATGATGTTATCTTTCGGCTGTGCGCATGCAGTCTGCATCCCCCAGTTGCCCTCTCCATGGAGCTGATGTCTTAACTGCCTTGGACACAGGCTCGGGTCTCTTTCCCCGCATGTGCGCTTTAATGCCTGACGCCTGTCTTCATGTTTGAGGACCTGGCGGTGACGCGGCACATGCGCCGCTATGGCCGCTGTGATTGGTTCACACACGTCACATGATGTAACACGTGACCGTTACCACGGATACAAAAGGTCCTTCAGCCCAATTCAGCCTTCATCCCCTTGAGAAAGTGCCCAATTTTGAGCACGAAATGCGCGTTGGGCGTCTCTCCACGGTCTTGGGTACCTGTGCACCACCTTGGTAAGCATCTCCCTTTTACAACTTTGCGTCTTACATGTCGCTATCTGCACCTTTCATGGGTATAGCTTACCCATCCAGCCATAATTGCTTCACTTTATATCTGCCTATTTGCCCTTAGGGAGTATTTTTAAGCCAATTTAGGCATTATTCTGAAATTAATATGGGCATGTATATTGGCCGATGGTGACGTCAGTACATGTTACATACCATCCTGGCTGTGATCATTGGTGCCTTTGGTTCATTTTACATCCCCTTCCCTGTCTTGTCTATGTTTGGCGTTGAATTGTTATTGCAACTTTGCTATATATTTATATATTTAGTCTGTGCATGATATACTAATAAAGATTGTAATATTTTTTATAATACATCGTTTGGATTCAATTACTCCTTTTTTCTCCTGTTTCTATATGCTTATGGAGTGGAACCATTTACTATTATTGCGGTTTATTTCTTTGGGTTGCTGCCTTCGTTTTTTGTGTCAAGTATTGGGCTTCTTTTTGTATTTAATCTTACAGTTCCAGCAAAGTGGATGGGATTTATAGAAATCTCCTGCCACTGTGCTTTTATTTTACTCAGCATAAACTGACCTGTGTTTCCGTTCTGCAGCATGTCAATTTCTCTTACAGGCATGATGAATTTTCTGGGCAAATTTTCCCCATAAACTTGCAATAAATGCGGAAAATCTGCAGGTAAAAACCGCACATGCATTTTTAGTGTGTTTCCACTTCAGAAGCACATCAAAAACACATGTAATCCACACCTAAGTATGTCAATAATGTTTTGTCAAAGCCGAATACCAGGAAGTAACAAAAACAAAGCAGCTTTAGCATGACGCATCAAAAAGAAGCAAAAAACAAATCAAAATCTTAATAAAAACGCAAGTTAAAAATGCACACAAAACACAAAGAAAAACAGCATGTTCTTTTATATAGAAAAAGACCTAGAAACACCAAGTTCAACTTTTCTCCAAGACTCATACATTTTGTCACTAAATTAACTATAATCCACAATATTATTTGTAATGAGGAAATCATTCAGCCCTCTTTTAAAAGCTGTTATAATGCCTGCCATTACTACCTCTTGTGGTAGGGCATTCCACAGTCTGACTGCTCTAACTGCAAAGATTCAAGATCTCTTTCTTATTTAGTTTTAGGAATCGTCTTTCTTCTACCCGTAATGAGTGCCCCATGGTCCTTAGTATGGTCTTTGGAAGGAATAAGTCATGTGCCAGTCCTTTGCATTGATGACACATATATTTATACATGTAAAAGAAATCTCCTCTGAGACATGTTCTTTTTAAGCTAAGCAAGTCCAACCTTTCCAACCTCTCATCAGATGATAGGCCTTCCATTCCTTCTAGTAATCTAGTTACCCGCCTTTGAACTGGATCCAATATTGTACATGTGGCCTCACATGTGATTTAGAGAGGGGTAATAATACGTTGGGATCACAGGATTTAATCTCTCTTTTTAGACACCCTAAAATCTTGTTTGCTTTTGCGGCTGCTGCTTGACATTGAGTACTGCTGCTTAGCTTACTTGTAACTAGAATACCCAAGTCTTACTCCTGTTCTGTAGCCCCAAGTATACTCCCATTTAATGTATATACAGCAAAATGATTACTCCATCATAGGTGCATTACTCTATATTTATCTACATTATCTCTCATTTGCCAAGTGTTTGCCCATTCAGTCATCTTATCCAGATTGTTTTATAATATTTTAATGTCAGGGTCAGATTTTAATGTCCTACATAGTTTGGTGTCATCAGTAGAGACTGACACTCTCAATCCCATTCACAAGGACATTAATAAAGAGGTTAAAAATAATTGTTCCTATTACAGGTCCCTGTAGTCCCCACTGTTGTCAATATCCCATTTAGAGAAAGTACTATTTATGACGACTCTGTTTCATTTCTTTTAGTCAATTCCTTACCCAGCTGCATATAGTTTCCCTCAGTCTCTGCTTCTGCAGCTTCAGTTTAAGGCTGCTATATGGTTCAGTATCAAATGCCTTCATAATTGCACATGATTAATTAATGACATATTACTAAGATATGTCATTACTTTAAAATGAACCTCCCAAGCCCCTCATGAACCACCACCATCTTTATATAAATATCCCAAAGGCATTGTATCAAATGCCTTTGCAAAGTTCACATAAATTACATCAGTAGCATCTAGTTTTGCATATACCTCCTCATAGAATCTCAACATGTTAGTTAGATTTTTAATGAATCTTCATGTTGACTGTCATTTATTATATTATTTTCTGCAATATATCTCTGCAGGTCATATTTTATGATACCCTCAAAAATGTTGAACATTACTGATGCCAGACTTACCAGATGGTAGTTGCCTGGATCCTCTTGCCTTGTTGAATTATCCCTGGAACAATCAATTCATTGGTGAGTATGGATGAAAAGTGCCTGTTTAATATCTCAGCCTTTTCTTTGTCCTCTATAATTATATTGTTTTTATCATCTTTAAAGGGGCTGATATCATCTGCTTTTTTGTTTTTGGCATTGATGTATTTATAAAAATGTTTGATATATATTTTAATGTTGCTGGTGATTTGTGCTTCAGTAGCTAATTTTGCTAACTTGATTTATTTCTTTAATTTCTTATTGAGATCTTTATACTAATGAAATACTAACCTAATTTAAATAATTGCACACCAGAAATTCATTGTGGGAACATAGCCTCTGTTGCCGGTACGTCTCTTCTGTTTAGAGCAAATGAAAGAGTGCATTGTCACTATATGCTGAGAAGAATAATGCACTATAACAATAGTCTACTGAACATTGAAAATCAATGCATGCTCAGGAGAGCAGGGACTAGACTAGCCCCTGAAACAGAGGTCATTGTTAATTGTTCCTTTCGGGGAATGGGCAGAGGCTGCTTCAGTGACTTTAGCCTCTGCCCAATGTTGTTGCTTTGTTTCAGTATCCCAACATGCACAGGATATTATCAAACAATGCTTCATCAAAGAGGAAGTATAAAAAAATGCAGTTATATCCTGTTGTTAGGGAAGGATAGGGAGTTTTTAAGTAAGGCTTATTAGCTAAGGATTAGCTTGTTTAAACATACCGACTGCAGTAAACAACTGCTGATCGGTAATGGCTTATTGATTGGTGGTCGTGTGAGGGAGGGCCAGGGCCGTAGTCATGACCGAGGCCAGCTGTTTAGTCATGCCCTGACCTCCCATCACATGAAAACAGTGTCCATTACTCAGCGTACCTGTGCCTTCACTTTCTGCTCCATCAGGGTCTCCTATGTGTTTCTGGAGGATCCCTCTAGACGGATCTGCACAAATTGAGACACAGTCCATTTCAACTTTCAAATGAACAACTTTACTGGTTTCCTTACGCAGCACATCCATGTTCAACACAGCATTAACAACAGGTCCCATCATGCACATTTCTTCCTCTTCCTCTGTACTTCTTTCCTTGTCATACAGCTCGTTTCCAGGTCAGACCATATCATACGGTTCCTCAGCATCCTCCCTGTCCAGCTTTGCTATGGTTAGGCGTTCCCTCATCTGTTTCGCCCCAGACATAAGGGCATCAGCCCACAAAGTAGGCTGCCACATGGTGAGCAACCTGTCCTTCTGCACTTTATCTTGTGGTGACGCAGCATACTACCTGTCCAAACTCACTGTGTTTGGGGGGTTCCTTCAGCTGTTTCAACTGGTTTTGAGGGGATCAGCCCATGCGATAAGTTGCCACATTATGGAACCACCTGCATCCCCGTATTGTCCTGGCCTTGTCCTTATCCTCTGTTCCAACATTGCTGTAGCCCGCTGCTGTTCTGGCCTGCTGCTCTGGATGGCTGGGCTTCCCTGGATGTTACATGGTCACAATGGTGCTCAGGCTATAGAGTCCACCCGAACTTAATGGGTGCAGTGGCCCCGACTGACTATAATCAGGAAGTCCTCCTGTCTTAACCACAGTGACCCCTCCCATATTAACTATTTCCAGTGCTATATCTAAAATTATAATGTACCCCGTCTTGTGGCTAAATTTGGGTACTGCACTTTTCCCTAGGACAAATAGTGAATATCTTCTTATATAAAGCTGCAGTAATAAATACGTATATTATGAAACATACGCAATAGCAGTAGTCAAAGGAAAAAATTACATTATACATAACTATACACTATATATTATACACTAAAATTACATTATACATAACTATACACTATAACATACGGTACCGGGACGAGCAAGAAATGCAAAGACATAATATACAGTGGTTTAGTGCCGCTGGTTGGTCCATGTAAACATACCCTTTTAAAGTACCCCTATACAGTACCTCTATACAGAATAAATATTTACATTCAGTAACTTAGATCTGATGTCTCACCAGTTTGCCTGTTAGGAACGGCGGAACGCACTAAATAAAAATAAATAATAAAGTGCGTTCGCCGCTCGGGGTCCACCGTGCAGTAGGTGTTACATCGCTGCTAGGTAATGACAGCCGAGCAATATGGCGGTATAATGTGTACGGGTTCAACTTTACCCAAAGTGCGCAGAGTGGGCTCTGTTCACACACAGAGGCGCCACAGCATAAACATACAAAAACGCTGAGCCTGTTAGTGTCACAGGCCTCAGGTGAATGCACACATGGTATCTGGTCACAGGAGCAGGACTTAAGACAGAGGAGCTGCGTCCATCCAGACCTACCGTGTGTGCGGCGTCGCTACTGCGACGCCAAGAAGGGCTGCAACCGCAGCGCGGCGTAGAACACTGCCGCTAGACGACAAAGCTAGAAAACAAGTGCAATGATGGACGCTAGCATAGAGGTGCGGTGTGCACAGTGGCCTAAGGCTTGCCTCTGACTGGCGCTGACTGCTGAACTAATTCCCTATCCACATGCGTAATATCAGAGGGAAGGGGTTTCAAATGAGTCAGTCACCAGAATCATATGTCCGTCAGCATTCACACATCTAGCAAGTATAGCCTATACTAGCGCATGGCTGAATGGTCATGCGCGATTTTTATAGCCGTGCGGGACCTTCCAGATCTCCGAGATGGACCAATGAGATCAGAAACAGGACCTGAGCATATCACTTACGATCTCCAATGGGTGATCGTCTCGTGAGCATGCCCAGTAGGATCATAGAGGGACTTATTCTCTGGAGTGGTCTGCTGCAAAGTAATCTCCTCTGCAGTAGATAGACAGAAGGAGACCGCAGAATGTGAGGTTCTGGATTCCTGCCGAACAAACGCAGAAACCCGACGCCTAACATTGCCTCCCTGATCATCACACCCCTGAAAATATAAAAGGTCACATATATAGGTGCACATTAATTTCTTGAATAATAATTTCCCCACCCTTTGCCACTGAATACAGGCATGCTTATTCACTGACTTGATATATGATTAGCTATTATGCAACCCTCATTTCTGAATGTAAATTGAAAATCCACCACTGTGCTACATGTTAACTATAATTAGCCACTTTACTTTACCCAATAAATATATAAATTAATTAGCCACTGTACTCTTTCCCCCAGAACATTACCAGTCATTTTGCTGCATCTTCAATGCCTTACCGCTGTGCACCTTCCACTCCCCCAATCTATTATAATTACATGCCCCCTTCCCTTCAATACATTATTTAAAGGGGTTGTCCACTACTTTAAATTAACCCCGAATGTATCCCCCCGGGGCCCCTAATGAATTTTGTAAATACCTCAAGTTGCCTATACTGCCTATGAGCAGCGCTATCACTGGCCACTCACAGGCAGCACGTGACCCCCGGCTGCAGTCAACTCTTGCTTCCGCTGATGTCCCGTCAAGTGCTAGCAGTAGCCGGGGGTCTCTCTTCCTCCTTCCGCGCTGGCTGCCAGGCTGTGGGTGGGGTTATCCTCCCATGTCACATCCGGCATCCACCGCGCCCATTCATTGAGAAAGTGCATGGTGGATGCTGGGTGTGATGCAGGGGCTAACCCTGCCCACAACCCAGCAGCCACTAGGGGGACCCAGCACTGAGACACTCCTCACTTGTCGTGATGTCATTGCTGGATCACATGCTGCCTGTGAGCGGCCAGCGATAGCACAGCTCACATGCAGTACAGGCAACATAATGTATTTACAAAATTTATTAGGGGCACCGGGGGGATACATTGGGGGTTAATTTAAAGTAGTGTATAACCCCTTTAATGTCCTCTCTCTCACCCCAGCCAACAATACATTATAATTTTTGCTCTCTCACTGCAGAATTTCAGTTCATTATAATTTCCTTTATTCCAGCCCCACCCTCAATTCATTATAATTTCCTGTCTCCCACCCCCACACTTAATTCATACTAATGTCCTTTCCCCCACCCCCATCCTCAATCCATTATAAATGCCTCTCACCAACCCCCCACCCTCTATTCATTATGCTTTCCTCTCGCCCACCTCTTTTTAATTTATTTTATTGGAGAAAAAGATTTTAATACTTACCCCTCCATATGATCCGCTGCTGCCCCACTTCTTCTTGCGGCCATTGCATACATACTGGCACAATGACAATTGGTCTGGCACTGATTGAAGCATGAACACCAGTTGATTATGTCATTGTTTTGTCGCTGGTCCCAGCAAGTCACAGATAAGGCGATGGGAGGTCCCCTGGAGCTGCGACACTATTCTACATTTTTGGCCCCAGATCCCGGGCGGTAGCCCAGATTGCCCTCATTAAAACACATACTGAGCACATAATATTGTCTAGCTAATACTGTCACTAAAGCCCCCATCACACATAGCGATCTCGAGATCGCTGCTGAGTCACAAGTTTTGTGATGCAACAGCGATCTCACCAGCGAGATCGCTGTGTGTGACACTTACCAGCGACCGGCCCCCCTGCCTGTTATCGCTGATCGTCCTGGAATGGCCAGGACATTTTTTTGATCGCTCTTCTCCCGCTGGCCAGTACGCATTGCTGCATGTAATAGGCGGGAGACCAGTGATCAGCGTGCAGAAGCTGATAACCAAGGTAAACAGAGGGCTTCTAAGCGGCGCGCAGCGCTTAGAAACCCGATGTGTACCTTAGTTATCAGCGCGCTGGTGCAGGGAGCTGGTAACCAAGGTACACATTGGGTTTCTAAGTGCCTCACACTGCTTAGAAACCCGATGTGTACCTTGCTTACCAGCTCCCTGCTCCAGCGCGCTGGTAACTAAGGTACACAGTAGGTAACTAAGCGATGTGCGTCGCTAGTTACCTGCGCTTCGCTGGTGCTGATCGCTGGTGAAGCTGCCTGTTTGGCAGCTCACCAGTGGTCATGTAGCGACACACCAGTGATCCTGACAAGGTCATATCGTTGTCGGGATCGCTGGTGCGTCGCTATGTGTGACGGGGCCCTAACAGTTTTACCCAGTGTTTCAGAATTTAGTGCATCATTTTTAGTGTATGACCTCTAGCTTACACAAACCCCTCTGTATTATTAAATTTCCGTTTCTATATTCTTTACCTAGCAGAGTTTAGTATCATCTGCAAATATTGAAATTCTACTTTGTATGCCTTCTCCAAGGTCATTAAGAAATGTATTAAAAAGAAAAGGTCTCAATACTGACCCTCGTGGTACCTCACTCTTAACTGTGACTCCATCAGTAATCACTCTCTGTTTACTATCACTGAGCCGGTTGTTAACCCAGTTACACATATTTTCCCCTGGTCCTATTGCTCTCATTTTATGCACCAACTTTTGGTATGGCACCGTATTAAATGCCTTTGAAAAGTTCAGATAAATAACATCCATGACATTACACTGGTCCAGTCTGGAACTTATCTCCTCATAGAATCTGATTAGAATAGTTTACAGGACCGATCCCTCATGAACCCATGCTGATGTTCGGTCATAAGGTTATTCTTATTGAAAAACTCCAGTATGGCATCTCTTAGAAAATCTTCTTGGATTTTGTCCACAGAGGTTACCTTTACCAACCTATAAGTTTCAGGCTCAGATTTGTTAATTTTTTATATTGACACCACATTGCTATGAGCCAGTCCTGTGGTACAGACCCTGCTATTATCGAATCTTTGAATTTTAGAAATGATAGTCTGCCTATCACGGTACTTAAAGTGAACCTGTCAGTAGGATTTTGCTCAGTAAACTAATCCGTTTTGTGGTTGTTTAATTTGTACTTGCATTTTTAGTTTATGAGAGTCTCGTGCTTTGGGGTGGTATGTGGGGGCCTTCATGTGGTGGTCTGCTTACATATTCATCAGTTTTGGCTTATGACAGGTCACTGATGCTTCACTGACCTGCCCCCTATTTCACATACTGCATATACTATTGTGGGGATAGAAAAAAAAAGTAACTTCATCAAAATGGTGTCATTGGCAGCGCCTGCACTATAGCATGATACATGCCTCTACCATCTATGATTTATACCTATACTATATTGGTGCAAAAAAAGTATCTTTATCAAAATTAATCTCATTAACGGAAAACTGAAAATAAAGATTAAACAACAACCACAAGACGGATTTCATCAACCAAGGTATCATTTTAATCACTATAATGGCGCCAACCTGACAATGTATGTAGTTTAATGCGCAAAATCCTGATGATAAGTTCACTTTAATTCTTACAGTACTTGGAGGTGTATGAAATCTGGGTCCAGTGATTTGTCTGCTTTTGAGGTGATGCCATACTTCCTGCTGGGTTAAGCAAGGGACACTTAAAGAGAATCTGTCACCAGGGTTTTGCTATTCCAGCTGAGAGCAGTATAATGTCAGGGCAGAGAGCCTGATTCCAGGGATGTGTCACTTACTGGACTGCTTTCTGTCATTTTGATAAAATCAATGTTTTCTGTGCTGAAACTTTAGCAGTTATCTAAATGTTGATCACTGTATAACCCCACCTCCACTGCTTATGGGCCGCTATCTGCTTATGTACAGTGCACACAGAAAGCTGCCAATCAGTGTGGGAGAGTGTTATACAGTGCTCTAGAATACGCATTTCCAACTGGCAGCAGGTTTACTACTTCCCTAGTGGTAATCTACTACTGACAAACTATAATCTAGTTGATGAAGGGACATAAGCAGTCCCGAAAGCTTGCTTTGTAACAACATTCACTATTATTTGTTGGCCATTAAAAGGTATCATACCCACAAGATTCCTATTTTGTTTCTCTCACTGAGAGCATTTTATATATTTTTTTCTACTGGCTAACACGGTACCAAACCACTTTTTTCGTTTTACATTCATGATATTATATTGTGGTGTCTACTGTAGAAAAATGGTGCTTAGTAGATTAGCCCTTCCTGCATTCTCTTCCATCATTTTACCCAGATTATTCAGGAGGGGGTCTACACTATAATTTTTTGGAGCTTCTAACTGTTTATGTAGTTGACTAATATTTTTGAGTTATTTTTACTTGTTTTGGCAATGAGATTCTCTTTCTCAATCTTTACTGTCTTAATTTGCTTTATTGCACAATTTATTTTTTTCTCTAAAATTGTTTAATGACTGTCACTAACCTCTTGCTTTAACTGCCTAAACTTTTTTTTTTTTATTGTGCCTTATTAAACTATAGTTTCCTCTTATTTCTAGCATGTTTATTCCCATAGTGGGTACATTGTACACAGGTCCTAAATCAAGAATCGCATCTCAAAATGTTTGATTATGCATCCAACTGCAAATTTCAGGAAATTAGACTTGAAGTTGATCCTCGTAGAATAGATTTGCTCATCAATGCCAAAAAGTATTGTTTCTTATTGCAGCAGCTTCTTCAACCTGACGTGTTTGCCATCCAATCACTAATACAGTTTGGAAATCTCTAGTCATTGGAATTTGTGTAGGCTCCGGCATTGTCAGTGTTAGTTTTGTATATTGTACATTTAACCCCTTTACCCCCAAGGGTGGTTTGCATGTTCATGAATGGGCCAATTTTTACAATTCTGACTATTGTCCCTTTATGAGGTAATAACTCTGAAATGCTTCCATGGATCCTGAAGATTTTGACATTATTTTCTCGTGACATATTGCACTTCATGATAGTGGTAAAATTTCATTCAAATAACTTGCGCTTATTTGTGAAAAGAACGGAAATTTGGCGAAAATTTTGAAAATTTCGCAATTTTCCAAATTTGAATTTTTAATGCAGACTTTGCTGGAATGGTTTGCGGGTGTCATGTCGCATTTGGAGAGCCTCTGATGTGTTTAAACAGTAGAAACTCCCCACAAGTGACCCCATTTTGGAAACTAGAGTCCCCCACAGAACTTATCTAGATGTGTGTTGAGCACTTTGAACCCCCCAGTGCTTCACAGAAGTTTATAACGCCAGGGCGTGAAAATAAAAAATCATATTTTTTCCACAAACATGATCTTTTAGTCCCCAATTTTTTTATTTTCCCAGGGGTGACAGGAGAAACTGGACCCCAACAGTTGTTGTCCAATTTGTCCTGAGTCCGCTGATACCCTATATGTGGGAGAAAACTACTGTATGGGCACACGTCAGGGCTCGGAAGGGAAATAGTGATGTTTTGGAATGCAGACTTTGCTGGAATGGTTTGCGGGTGTCATGTCGCGTTTGGAGAGCATCTGATGTGCCTAAACTGTTGAAACTCCCCACAAGTGACCCCATTTTGGAAACTAGACCCCCACATGGAACATATCTAGATGTGTGGTGAGCACTTTAAACCCCTAAGTGCTTCACAGAAGTTTATAACGTCCGAGCGTGAAAATAAAAAAATCATATTTTTTTCCACAAAAATGATGTTTTTGCCCCCAATTTTTTATTTTCTTAAGGGTAACAGGAGAAATTGGACCCCAAAAGTTGTTCTGCAATTTGTCCTGAGTAGGCTGATACCCCATATGTGGGGGTAAACCACTGTTTGGGCGCATGGCAGAGGTTGTAAGGGAAGGACCACCATTTGACTTTTTCAACGCAGAATTGGCTGGAATTGAGATCAGACGCCATGTTGTGTTTGGAGAGCACCTGATGTGCCCAAACAGTGGAAACCCCCCAATTCTGACTCCAGCCCTAACCCCAACACACCCCTCACCCTAATCTCAGCCCTAACCCTGGCCCTAGCCCTAACCCTAATGGGAAAATGGAAATAAATACATTTTTTTTATTTTATTATTTTTCCCTAACTAAGGGGGTGATAACGGGGGTTTGATTTACTATTTATGGCGGGTTTTTAATTTTGGCAGCTGTCACACGCTAAAAGATGCTTTTTATTATAAAAATAGTTTTTGCATCACCACATTTTGAGACCTATAATTTTTCCGTATTTTGACCAACCGAGTCATGTGAGGTGTTATTTTTTCCGGGACGAGTTGACGTTTTTATTGGTACCATTTTCGGGCGCGTGACATTTTTTGATAGCTTTTTATTCAGATTTTTGGGACGCAGAATGAACAAAAACCAAAATTTCAAGAATTTCTTTTGGGGGGTGCGTTTACACCGTTCCGCGTGCAGTAAAATTGATAAAGCGGTTTTATTGTTCGGGTCAGTACAGTTACAGCAATACATCATTTATGTCTTTTTTTTGCTTTGGCGCTTTTATGCAATGAAAACAATTTTATATGAAAAATAATTATTTTTGCATCGCTTTATTCTGCGCGCTATAACTTTTTTAATTTTTCGCTGATGATGCTGTATCGCAGCTCGTTTTTTGCGGGACAAGATGACGTTTTCAGTGGTACCATGGATATTTATATGTGTCTTTTTGATCGCGCGTTATTGCACTTTTTTTCAGCGGTATGATAATAAATCCTTATTTTTTGCTTTGTTTTTTTTAAGGGGTTCGCTAAAGGGTTTAACTAATGGGACAGTTTTATAGGGCAGGTCGTTACGGATGCGGCGATACCAAATATTTGTTCTTTTATTTTTTTTTTTTATTTCTAAAAAATGAATTTATTTGGGAATATTTTTTTTTAAATTATTTAGCGATTTTTTAAAAATGATTTTTACACTTTTTTTTTAACTTTATTACATTGTCCCGGGGGGACATAGCTGTCATGTGACAGATCGCTGCTCTGTCACATCACAGATCACTGTGACAGATCAGCGATCTGTCACAGGCATAGAATCAGACTTCCTCATGCCTGCACTTTGCAGGCACTGAGGAAGCCAGCTCCCTGCAGGCCCCCGAAGGTCCCCGTCGCCATCTTGGATCCGGGGACCAGCAGGGAAGGAGCCCCCCCGCTGCAGCGCTGCACATTGCGCTGCTGTGGGGGGCTCAGGGAAGCACAGAGGGAGCCCCCTCCCTGCCGATGCTTCCCTTTAACCCCCGGTACACCGCGATCGTGTTTGATCGCAGTGCGCAAAGGGTTAACGTGTCAAGGGCGGTCCATGACTGCCCCTGACACATAGTGCCGGGTGTCAGCTGTGATAATCAGCTGACACCCGGCCGCGATCAGCTGCGCTCCCCCCGTGAGCGCAGGTGATCGCGCTAGACGTACTATCCCATCCATGGGCATAAGGGCCTGGGTCCCATGGACGGGATAGTACGTCTGATGTCAGAAAGGGGTTAAACACAGTGGAATAAAAATATTGGCGTAGCTGAGGGGAGAGAAATCATTGTATTTTTCCTGATCATGGGCTCTGAGGAAAGAAGGAAGTTGCAAAGAAACTATTTGCTTGTGCCAAAGTATTTGCAGGTGCTTCTCACAAAATTAGAATATCATCAAAAAGTTAATTTATTTCAGTTCTTCAATACAAAAAGTGAAGCTCATATATTATATAGAGTCATTACAAACAAATTGATCTATTTCAAGTGTTTGTTTTTGTTAATGTTGATGATCATGTCTTACAGCCAATAACAATTCAAAAGTCATTATCTCAGTAAATTAGAATACTTTATAACACCAGCTTGAAAAATGATTTTAAAATCATAGGGGCTTTATGGGAGCTCATATTGTATTTACGAGGTTACTTGGGTGCATATAATGTATTTAGGAGGCTATGTGGGAGCTTAAACTGTATTTAGGAGGCTTTGTGGGTCCTTATACTGTATACAGTAGGCTATGTGGGGCTTATTTTGTATACAGTAGGCTATGTGGGGCTTATACTGTTTATAGGAGACAATGTGAGGGTTCATACTGTATGTAAGGGGCTATGATACGACTTATACTGTATATGGGAGGCTATGTTAGGCTCATATTGTATATTAAGAGGCTATGTGGGGGCTCACACTGTATATAAAGAAGCTTTGTGGGGGTTCATACTGTCTATAAGGGGATCATACTATATGTAGGGGGCTATGTGGGGGCTCATACTGTACATCAGAGGCTATGTAAGGGCCATATTGTATATAGAGGTTATGTGGGGGCTCACACTGTATCTATAGGCTATGTGGGGGCTCCCACTGTGTATAAGGGTTATGTGGGGTCTCATACTGTAGATATAGGAGCTACATGGGAGCTCATATTGAATTTATATAAAGTCAGCATACTTATCTGCAACTGTAGTTTACACTTTGACTTATTAATTCATGTGGCATGACTTGTTATAGGATCAAAATTCACAGTTAAAAATACTACATCAAATAAGTTGTGTTATAGTTCCAGTCCTCTTCATCTCTCTAGGGACACTTTGCTTATGTAAATTCCAAGAGGAGCATTGTATGGTGTCCTTAAGCCAACTTGACACTCTTCACAACTAGAAACTTTATTTCATGGACTCCCTACAGCACATAAAACAACTTCATACCACAAAAAAAGATTACGATTTTACTTTTTTAGAACTACAACTCTCTTGAATATCAGGTAACATTAAACTGACATATAATACTCCAGTTTTATCTAACCTGAACGTTTTTACAACTTAAAAATATTAATTGGATATAGCCATATAAATATGAAAGTCAGGCTCGTTGAGTTAAAAGACAACTGACTGTTGAATATCCATTTCATTTTTTGGTTATTAGACTAGTTGCTTCTTGCCGACTATATGTTCACAGATCTGAAGCTTCCTCATATATTATAAAATATGGCATTTAATTTATATAAACTTGCTATTAATACCAAATGAGTTAATTAGCAATAGTTTTATTGCATGAAATACTAAATGAATTAATAATGTTATAGCAGAACACTTAACCTAAAATGTTTTTGGCAAATGACTATCTCATAAAATTATAAAGTTCCATACTGGTAACTTTCCAGGTTAAAAAAGATAAATTGAATTTTTCCAAGGTACAATTCAATATTAGCTTTACTATATATTTAAATGTTATACTTTTTATGAAAATAGAAATATTAGACAAAGTGTTTTTTTAAATCATAAAATATCTTTACTTTTTACAACAAAGATAACCCACTTACTTTATGTTCATAGTGTGTAGGGGTGTTATACTGGGCAGTCTGGGACCCCAACCTTTGTAAACTAAAGCTGGGAACCGCTAGTAATCATTTAAATGGTTTTCATGTAATTTTTCATTTCAAAGAGGAAGTTTAGAAGCAAAGGCATTTTCCCTATTCAAGATCAGTAGTTTTTATGGGACAATACCTTTAAAAGGAACATGTCATCTGAAAATGACATATTGTTTAAAAATGTTAGTATTTGTAAAAAGAAATATTTTTTATATTTTTTAATGATTTTTCCCTATCACTGTGTATCAGAATTGTTGTAATTTTCATACTGGCTACTATACCTTCTACTAGAATTTTGTTTCTTTGTTTCTGTAAATAATACTTTTCAGGTCTTGTTATTATCATAGACAGGATTACAATGAAAAGTAACATTTCTATATGACAGTTATCACAGGATTCATCACTCACAATAAATGATGTTACAGCTTCCATCATCTCCTTCATTATGACCTTAGTCTAGATTGGAGCATACTCCGATAAACTTTCTATACAAAAAAAAATAAGGTCTGAGATAGTAGGAACTTTCTGCTAATCTCCATTTGAAGAACACGAAGAAGTATAAATATAGATATAGATAACTATATCTAGAGAGAATTTTGTAAATTGTGGGAGGGAAAAAAGGACCAAAAATTAATACAGCAGAAAAGGGGCAGCAGTGCTTACCTGCCCAGGTCTCCGAACGAATGCAGACCTGGGCAGGTAAGCACTGCCAACCCTTTTCTACTGTATTAATTCCATGAATGAATTCAATGAATTTTTGAAGGTTTTTTAGTCCTCTTTTTGTGGCTGTGCTATAAAGTTTAGGGGAAAAAGGACATTAACAAACATTTGGAAGGAGTAAACCCTAGTAAATGAAAATAAAAAACTAAATTTTTGTTATTTACCAGACTAACTACAGTATTGCTAGGTTTTGGGGTGAGCCTACTTTTTGAACCCGGGGTCAAGGGTACTTTTATAAAGTTATATTTATGAGGAACCCACAAGGTATACAGATGTAGTATAAATGCGAGGAATATGCTGGGATTAAAGAAGTGTTTCTTTTCTCGAGTAATGTGATTTTTTTCTCTTTCCTTTTTATATTTTTCCAAATCTTTGTAGTATAAACACCACTTAAAGTAACCCTTTCAGATACTCTTTGGCTAATTTATTACATTTTTTCTGTCTCCAGTTCCTCCATATTTGTGTACTAATTCTAAGGTTACTAATCCTGCATCTTCCATTTCTGTATTTGTTTTAGATATATTCTCCCTAAGTATCCTTTCCCACCTTTGAAGCTTGCTTTTTTTAATCCAAAATAACCAATCACAATGTATCTTTAATTTTAACTGAGCTGTTTAAAAAAATAAAGTTCTCATTATTTGCTTTAGACAACTAAAGCAGTTTCTCTTTTATACAATATAAAGACCTAGCTATATTAATATTGTATTTAATAGGTAGGAGGTGTCCATTAGAAAAAATCTGGTCATAAAAATTCAAGCTTTAAAAGATTAAAAACCTTTGATGGCTTGTGGCTGGTACTTCTGCTATTGCTTGGTTGTGTCTGTCACAGAGCTGAGTGATGGAGTTAGAGAGATGGATAGTTGTTTCTCCGTTGACTTAAAGGGATATTCTCATCTCTAAGGTCCTATCTGAATATGTAGTATGTGTATTAATAATAGTATTAGCAAATAGAAATGTAGTATAGTTCTTCTATGTATATATAAATAAACTGGAGCAGTGGGCAGCAACTAACAGAATGGTTTTTAAAAAGGGAAAAATGCAAAGTGCTACATCTGGGCAATAAAAATGAAAAAAGCATATACAGAATGGGAGGAATAGGGCTAAGCAACAGCACATGTGAAAAAGACTTGGATATACTAATAGATCACAGACTGAATATGAGTCAACAGTGTGATGCAGCAGCAAAAAAGGCAAATGCAATTCTAGGATGTATTAACAGAAGCATACAGTCTAGATCACGTGAAGTCATTATTGCTCTCTACTCCTCTTTGGACAGACCTCATCTGGAATACTGTGTCCAGTTTTGGGCACCACATTTTAAAAAAGACATCAACAAACTGGAGCAAGTTCAGAAAAGAGCGACCAGAATGGTGACCGGTCTGCAAACCCTGTCTTATGAGGAAAGGTTGCATGATTTGGGAATGTTTAGCTTGCAAAAGAGAAGACTGAGAGGAGACTTAATAGCTGTCTACAAATATCTCAAGGGCTGTCACATTGTAGAAGGATCATCTTTATTCTCATTTGCACAAGGAAAGACTAGAAGCAATGGGATGAAACTGAATGGGAGGAGACACAGATTAGATATTAGAAAAAACTTTTTTGACAGTGAGAGTGATCAATGAGTGGAACAGGCTGCCACAAGAGGTGGTGAGCTCTACTTCAATAGAAGTCTTCAAACAGAGGCTGGACAGACATCTGTCTGGGATGATTTAGCGAATCCTTCTTTGAGCAGGGGGTTGGACCAGATGGCCCAGGAGGTCCCTTCCAACTCTACGATTCTATGATTCTGATTCATTATGTTGCTCTTCCAATGCACAGGGCATTGCAGTAGCTTAGATATCCATGGTTTCCACCACTAATAACTAACTGTCAATATACAGTATGAGTGGTGGAAGCCACGGATATTTGTTTTCCTGCAATGCCATGCACATGGGATGAGCAACCTAGTCAGAAAAACTAAGCTACATTTCTAACTTTAGGTATATGCTAATATTATTATTATTTTTACATTTACTACTCATTGGGATAGGATCTTGGAGATGGGAAAACTCCTTTAAGTGGGCATACAGTGCCCCTATGCATGTAAACGTGGGTCCACTATTTCATGGCAAAGTAAGAAGAGGATTCCCACTATATAAAAAAAGCATGTATTTAGTGAGCATATGGGACATATCATGAAATAAATACAGAACATATTCCATGGACACCAAGGTAGGCAAAATAATCTAACATTTAGAACAGACAAAGTGCCAAACACCTTAGTAGGAGAAACCGGCGGACATAAATAGGAATGTATCGGCATATTAATATACGAGGGGCGATCCAAAAGTAATGATAATCAATGATAAACACAATTAATATAGTCAAAAAATTTTTTTTATTTTTCTACATAGTCTCCTAACAAGTCTATACATTTAGTCCATCTCTTTTCTAAACTTAGAATTCCCTTCGAAAAAAATTCTTGATCTTGACCCTCAAAAAACTCCCCAACAGCGGTTATCACGTCGCTATTGTCGTCAAATTTCTTGCCCCGGAGGTGTTCCTTGAGCCGAGGAAAGAGAAAGAAGTCACTGGGGGCTAGATCTGGCAAATAGGGGGGGTGTTCCACCAGTTCAAAGCCCGCTTCTTGAATGGTAGCCATGGCAACTGCAGCTTTGTGAGCCGGTGCGTTATCTTGGTGAAACAGCACTCCAGCCCGCAGTTTGCCGCGCCTTTTCTCCTTGATAGCCTACCGCAATCTTCTTATTTGCTCTGTGTAGTAGGAGCCCGTAATACTGGCTCCCTTCTCCAAATAGTCCACCACAATAATTCCTTCAGCGTCCCAAAAAACGGACGCCATAACCTTCCCTGCTGAGCTTGACACTTTGAATTTCTTCGGCGTCGGTTCGTCGGCTCGTTTCCATGTCATCGATTGTTGTTTAGTTTCGGGATCAAAGTGGTGGATCCAGGTCTCATCCATGGTCAAAAAACGTGACAAAAAATTCTCCTTGTCTGCTTGGAACTTTTCGAGATTTGCTATTGAAATGTCAACTCGTTTCCTATTTTGCTCGTCGGTTAACATTTTTGGCACCCAACGCGCGGAGACCTTTCTCATATGCAATTCTTTTGCAAGGATTCTTTGAATACTGCCATATGAGATCCCTGTGACCTCAGCTACATGCCTGATAGTCACTCTTCGATCTGCCAACACAACTTCTTCAACTTTTTTCACGTTTTCTTCATTGAGGGACGTGGATGGGCGTCCTTCGCGATGTTCATCTTCCGTCGATGTTCTTCCCAGCTTAAATTCCTTGGCCCAGCGTGCAACTGTGGAATATGGTGGAGAAGAGTCCTCCAATGTTTACACCAAGTCACTGTGTATGTCTTTGGTAGACATTTTTTTCAAGCAAAGGTATTTGATGATAGCTCTGAGCTCGTTTTTTTCCATTTTGATGTTCACTCCTTGGCAGTTCATATTCAAATGAATGTAGCTCCCGGGAATCGTGGCCTCTTTAAGTGATTTTTTTTTCCTGGACTAGTGGGTACCTAACAGAGAAGAAAACATTTTATTTTAATTTCTATGTGCAATAGAAATAACCGATTATCATTACTTTTGGATCGCCCCTCGTATATTCCACTCCATATACATAATCTAAAGGGAGAACAAACAGAGTAATGGATTCCAATGTTATAAAAATTATCTAATCATTTTATTAACTCACAGTCGTCAGTATAAATAGAGTACTGTACAAAAAGCATAATAGCAAAAACATATATAGGACATACAATAGATGAGGGTAAGTAACCCATGCATTGACACCCATACTCATTGGGTTAACAACAATGTGAGCCACATACAGTGACAACCCTACTGAGGGGAAATAGTAATGCGCCGGACATAGCAATCACCAAAAGTTACTCCCAAATGAGGGGCTGTATATCCTCTCTTTGGGTGCCCGTGTATTTCTCCCGTGATAAGTGCTTCTAGTTGTGACGAACAGCCCACCGCCGTTCGTCTACTTACGGGCGACACTAACGGGGGTCCCGCTGCCACCAATACGTGACTGACAGCGGACCCTGTGTCACCACTATGTCACAATCCCACCACTGACACCGGTGTATCAGCGGACGGAGGGACGTGACACAATGCCGGCACACGGCTATCACAGGCACCGTTGGGGCTTATCTTAGTTATCCCACCACCGGCACCATGTGACAAAAATATCCAGCAAGCTAATCTCGCTCTACAATTTGCCGCAGGGGGAGTTTAATTTGGATGCCCCACCACTGCTATCAATCTTCCAAGTACTGCGGGGATTTATGTATATCCCACTTTCTCAGTTCCACTTTGGAACTCGCAGCTCTCCGGCGCCCCCCTTACCCTCAGGTCAGTCAGGGAACTGCACCTAGGATAATTAGTCGCCGGACGGGCTGCCTGTTGTGAACCGGCAATTAGGCTTCTGCAGTAAGGGAATTATCAATGCTGTGGCTGAAGCCCCTTACTCAGCAATATAAGACCCTTCTAGACTGCCAGCAAGCCGCAATAGCCGTGCACAACTCGCTGCCACCAGTCACGGTTACTTAATTCACAGTGTTAAATTAAGAGGGTCCGTGGCAAACCCCTCGAATTAGTAGCGATTATCTAACAAAGGCGTATAGTTCGAGTCTTAGAGCATAGAGACAGATCTAAATAATTATTTCATTTATTTTCCGAAAGAGGACAGTGATTACAGATAAAAGTTGCTATAAAATTGAGACATAAAATATGTACAGTACAGGTATAAAATAAAAGTGGAGAAAACAAAGAGATTACACTCACAGTTCCATATTGTTCCTTAGGCAGACCATGTGGCTTTAAGGTGGGTGGAGGCGGAGCTGCACTTCTCCGCTCATCTGAGTTCTTGTCAGCACGGACTCTGCAGCTGTTCTGAGCTGGTTTGCCCAGGAAATGCCTTATAGACTTTCCTATGTGACATCACAGAGAGGTGCATTCTGGGTTGATCCCACCTCTCTTATCCAAGTTATGTTTTGGCTACAAAACTTAGATTAGCTATAACTTTATGGGAGAAGCTGGTATGGACTCATCAGTGGTATCATGTTTCCCAGCGTAATGAGCCCATCAAGAAAACATCAAACATCTATGCAATATGACCGTCCATTTGGGCGCAAATCCTATCTCATGTTCTGGACAGGGTAGAACTTCGAAACATACGCGGTCTCGAAGCTGGGACCGCTCAGGTTACAAAAATATGATTTTCATATCTCTAGGGTATTTGGTTCTTATGGTATAGTCTCTCATAGTTTTATTCGTTTCAAACAAAGAAGTTTTTCCCGCACTTTTTTTCTTCTCTTTCAGCCGAGGCACATGAGAAGCCAAATGGGGTGACAGGAAATTGGTTTATGGCACTCGGGGGAAGGGAAGCTGCTGTAGTGTGCAATGTAACTGAGACACTGGCAGGCAGCTTCTCAAAGAAAATGGAGGGTTTGTTAGCACATTGCAACAGAAAACATATCTTGCAGACATTGTACATCACACCTCCCCCCTTAAGAGGGCGCTAAGGAGGCATTACCTCTCGGTAATCGGCCATGCGCACCTCAGCGGGTTCGCCCCGGCGGGACAACCCATCGGCATTGCCGTTTTCACTGCCCTTCCTGTGTTTTACAGTAAAATCGTACTGTTGAAGGGCAAGGCTCCAGCGGAGCAATCTTCCATTGGTTCCGGACACTGTGTGCAACCAGCTCAGAGGGTTGTGGTCAGTTACCACCGTGAAGGCGCGCCCGTACAGGTAGGGCTGCAAACGCTGCAGTGCCCACACCATGGCCAGACACTCCTTCTCGATGGTCGAGTATGCCACTTCCCTCGGCAAAAGTTTCCGGCTCAGGTACAACACGGGGTGCTCTTGGTCCCCAGAGTCGACCTGGCTAAGCACAGCACCGAGGCCAAACTCGCTGGCGTCGGTCTGTACCAGAAACGGGCGACTGCTGTCGACTGCTCTCAACACTGGAGAGTTGCACAGGGCTGCTTTCAAAGCTTGGAAAGCCGCCTCACAGTCATCTGTCCAGTTGACTGTTTGGGGTAGCCTCTGCTTGGTGAGGTCAGTCAAGGGTTTGGCAAGGGCGCTATAGTCCTGTACGAACCGCCTATAGTACCCTGCAGTGCCCAAGAAGGACTTCACCTGTTTCTTGGTCCTGGGGGTGGGCCAGGACACGATTGCGTCCACTTTTTCTGGCTCCGGGCTCATGGAACCCCCGCCTACCCGGTGCCCCAGGTAGTGGACCTCGCGCATGCCTATCTGGCACTTCCCCGGCTTGATGGTCAGGCCTGCCTGGTGAAGACGCTTGAGCACCTCCTGGAGGTGCTGAAGGTGTTCCTCCCAGGTGGAACTGAAGACGGCAATATCGTCTAAGTACGCCACCGCGTACTCCTCCAGTCCCCGAAGCAGGTGGTTGACCATCCGCTGGAAAGTGGCAGGGGCATTCTTCATGCCGAAGGGCATGACCGTGGACTCGTACAGTCCAAAGGGGGTGATAAAGGCGGATTTCTCCTGCGCCTCAGGGCTCAGGGGAATCTGCCAGTATCCCCGACTCAAATCCATGATGGATATGTAGTTGGCGTTTGTCAACCGCTCGAGCAGATCCTCGATGCGCGGCATTGGGTGGGCATCAGAGGTTGTGATGGCGTTGAGCCCCCTGTAGTCCACGCAGAACCGGGTGGTTCGATCCTTTTTAGGCACGAGGACTACAGGTGAAGCCCACGTGCTTTGTGACCGTCGAATCACCCCCAGCCTTAACATCTCTTCGATCTCTTGGCGCATGACTTGTTGCACCGTCTCAGAGATCCGATAGGGTGTTCGCCGTAATGGGGCGTGATTCCCGGTGTCCACCTCATGAACCGCTAACTCCGTCCTCCCAGGACGGTTGGTGAACACGGGCTGGAAGAGTTCCAGGGTGGCCATCAACTGCAACCGCTGGGACACGGTGAGCGAACCACTTATCTCCATGTCCTCAATGGACCCATCGGCCTTGGCCTGGGCCAGCATGTCCAGGAGGGAATCTTCCTCCCCATCCTCTGGCAGATTGCAGACCGGTAGGATGCAAGCTTCACGTTCGTAGTGCGCCTTCAGCATGTTGACGTGAAAGGCCTTGCGCCTACCCCGAGCATGGTCAAGCGTGACCACGTAGGTGACCGGGTTGAGCTGTTGGTGGATGACGTACGGGCCTTCCCAGGCTGCCTGAAGCTTATCCGTTGGTACAGGGACCAGCGCCCACACCTTTTGGCCCACCTGGTAGGTCCGCTCCCGGGCGTTCTGGTCGTACCAGTGCTTCTGGTCAGCCTGCGTCATGTTGTCATGCACCAACTGCGTCAAGGTCTGCATCTTGTCACGGAAGCGCATGACATAATCCACGATGGACACTTCTGTGGGGTTTGGCTCATCTTCCCAGGATTCTCTTATCAACCCAAGGGGTCCCCGGACTCGCCTGCCATACAGGAGCTCGAAGGGGGAGAACCCGGTCGAGGCCTGCGGAACTTCTCTGTAAGCGAACAGCAGGTGTGGGAGGTACCGCTCCCAGTCGCGCCCTTGGGTCTCAACCAGTATGCGGAGCATCTGTTTGAGGGTACCGTTGAAGCGTTCACACAAACCATTAGTCTGTGGGTGATACGGACTCGATACCAGGTGCGTCACCTGCATTTTCTCACAGAGAGCCTCCATTAGGCGAGACATGAATTGGGGCCCTTGATCGGTAAGCATCTCCCTGGGAAATCCTACCCTTGAAAAGATGGTAACCAGTGCGTCAGCCACCTTATCTGCCCTGGTTGAAGACAGAGCTACTGCCTCTGGGTACCGGGTAGCGTAGTCTACCACGGTGAGAATGTATCGCTTTCCAGAGCTGCTGGGGACGGACAGCGGTCCTACAATGTCCACCGCGATTCTCTGGAAAGGCTCCTCTATCACCGGCAAAGGAATAAGGGGAGCCTTAAGAGCAGGCCCCGCCTTACCCACTTTTTGACAGGTGGCGCAGGAGCGGCAGTAGTGTGTTACATCTGTCCCCATCTTGGGCCAATAGAAGTGTTGAGACAGCCGTGCCTTTGTTTTGCTGATCCCCAAGTGTCCAGCGAGTGGAATCTCATGGGCAATCCGCAACAACTCGGTTCTGAACTGATAGGGGACGACCAGCTGTCTTTCCCTCAACCACTCCTTTTTAGGATCTCTGGGTACTGTCTCCCGGTACAACCTTCCTCGTTCCCAGAACACCCTCTCCTTATCAGGCTTGGAGGTGGGCGTCTCGGCGAGACCTCTCAATTTCTCCAGGCTGGCATCTGAGTGCAGAGCAGCCTGGAACTCCATGCTGGAGGCTGCCAGAAGTGACGTCAGGGTACCTCCTTTACTGGGACCCTCTGGAACCGGCTCTGGGTTCACCTCTGGTTCAGTCTCTCCTGTAGCAGCAGAGGGTCCAGAAGACAGTGCGTTACCTGCGATCTGGGCACTCTGACTGCGTGTGACAGCTGCTATGTATGCTGTCTCCCTGGGGATTTCTACAGACCCACGAGCCGGTGCTGCCCTAGGCTCTCCCTCCCCATCCACCCCCAACACTTTAGGAGCAGTGCTACTTATGGGCCAGTTACCTTCCTCGGTGGCACTGGTCAGCTGCATGGCATTACCTTCCTCATGGTCCCCATGCACCTCCCCATTCTCTTGAGCACCGTTGCTTGCTCCTGCCAGGGGTTCCTCAGCCGTCTCACTCCGCAGAGTGACGGGGCTGAGCACCTCGGTACCTGTGGACACATCTACCGTTTCAAAGAAAGGGTTAACGGGTTCAGTCGGCACAGATACATCAACATCATCATTCCTAGGAAAAGAATGGTTATCAGTTTGCTTTGGTACATTCACATCAGCATCATACCTTGGGAAAGAATGGTTGTTAGTTGCATCATTACTCATCAAGGCATTAGCAGGTAACACATTCAGTTTCCCATCATCAACATCATCAGGGTTAACGTTACCCTTATTATCAGTTTGGGGAAGGGTGTCAGGGACATAGTAGGCAACCATCCTCCCCAAGTCAGTCCCCAATAAAACATCAGTGGGCAAATTTTCAGACACTCCCACCTCCCTCAACCCGCTCCCGGCACCCCAATCAAGAAAAACTCGTGCCACTGGCAAGGGACAACGGGTGCCTCCAATCCCGGTGACAATCAGGGTTTTCCCCTCAACAAACTCTTCAGGGGCCGCCAGTCCAGGACGGATGAGGGTTCGTTCAGCCCCGGTGTCCTTGAGGCCTGTAGCAAGACGGGCCCCCACCTGAACAGGTTGAACGTTGTCGTCAGCCCTCCCAACCACACCTCCCACCAAAAGAACAGAGGCGTTGGGCCCGGGGGCCTTGGCTGGGGGGTTCTTCGGCCTATCCGGACAGGTGTAAGAGAAGTGACCAGGCCGCTTGCAGTGGTGACACAGGCGACTGTCAGTAGCCGGCCTGTTGTTGGCAACAGGGACAGGGCCTCCGGAGGGATGGCTAGCTGGGGCATTGGGGTTGGTTGCTGGCTTACCCCCTTTCCAGCTGGTGGCGACTGGCCTCCGCGTCTCGGGCTTCCGGTTGGCCTCGTGGTTGTCGGCGATCTGCGCCGCTTTGTCCGCGTTCGTTGGTTCGTGGTCCAGGATGAACTGTCGGACCTCAGCTGGGCAGAGATGCAGGAACTGGTCTTTGATCATCAGGTCCCATAGCTGCTCAAAGGTTTCAACGGACAGTCCATGGATCCACTGGTCAAAGTGGGTCCTGAGTCCTTGCACCACATCACTGTAGCTATCATGTGGGCCACGTTGGAGGTGCCGGAACTTCTTTCGGTATACCTCAGGTGTCAGCCGGTATTTGGCGATCAGCGCCTGCTTTATGGCGACATAGTCGTCATCGGCTTCTGGCGGAAGAGAAGCAAATGCCTCCAGGGCTTTGCCCTTTAGCCCTGGGGTCAAGTACCTTGCCCATTGGTCTCTAGGCAGCTGGTACTGTCTGCAGGCTTTCTCAAAGGCTCGCAGGAACGTGTCCAAGTCCCCATCCTTTTCCATCACGGGAAAATGCTCTGGCCGGGGTTTAGGAGTCTGGACGCTGCTGGGCTCACGGCTTCGGGCTGTGGGGGCATTCCACCCCCGCTGGAGCATCTCCAGCTCATGGGCCCTCTGAGCTTCAGCTTGGCGCTCACGTTCGGCTTGGGCCTCCTGCCGATATTGCTGGATCAGCCTCACCCGCCCATCCCTGTCTTCGGCGGGGAGTTCGTCCAAGGCCATTTGCAGATAGGGGTCCACCCCGTTCTGGTTGAATGTGGGGCCAGCGCTCAGGAGTGGAGCCTCTGCTGCAGCCCCATTGCAACTTGGGCCAACTTCTGCGCTCGCTGGATTCTGGTCATTGTCCAGCTGCACTAGAGCCGCGATCATTTGAGCTCTGTTTTTGTTCGTGGCGTCAAGGCCTTGGTACGTGCATAACGCAGCAAGAACTTCCTTTGTCTGCCGGTTGTACCAAGGTTCTCCTTTTGCCGCCATGGTTGCCAAATAAAAGATAGAAAAAGAAAAACGAAGAAACGGGAGGGGGATACTTGCAAGTACACACTAATGTCTCAGGACTAGTAACCACTGAGTCTGTTCTCCAAAACCTATGATGCAGGATTCCCGCAGGAACCGTGCAGGTTTTTAGTGAGAGGAATGATTGCTCAAACCAAATCACTAAAGCTCTAGGATTATCCCACCGCTCTGCCACCAATATGTGACGAACAGCCCACCGCCGTTCGTCTACTTACGGGCGACACTAACGGGGGTCCCGCTGCCACCAATACGTGACCGACAGCGGACCCTGTGTCACCACTATGTCACAATCCCACCACTGACACCGGTGTATCAGCGGACGGAGGGACGTGACACAATGCCGGCACACGGCTATCACAGGCACCGTTGGGGCTTATCTTAGTTATCCCACCACCGGCACCATGTGACAAAAATATCCAGCAAGCTAATCTCGCTCTACAATTTGCCGCAGGGGGAGTTTAATTTGGATGCCCCACCACTGCTATCAATCTTCCAAGTACTACGGGGATTTATGTATATCCCACTTTCTCAGTTCCACTTTGGAACTCGCAGCTCTCCGGCGCCCCCCTTACCCTCAGGTCAGTCAGGGAACTGCACCTAGGATAATTAGTCGCCGGACGGGCTGCCTGTTGTGAACCGGCAATTAGGCTTCTGCAGTAAGGGAATTATCAATGCTGTGGCTGAAGCCCCTTACTCAGCAATATAAGACCCTTCTAGACTGCCAGCAAGCCGCAATAGCCGTGCACAACGCGCTGCCACCAGTCACGGTTACTTAATTCACAGTGTTAAATTAAGAGGGTCCGTGGCAAACCCCTCGAATTAGTAGCGATTATCTAACAAAGGCGTATAGTTCGAGTCTTAGAGCATAGAGACAGATCTAAATAATTATTTCATTTATTTTCCGAAAGAGGACAGTGATTACAGATAAAAGTTGCTATAAAATTGAGACATAAAATATGTACAGTACAGGTATAAAATAAAAGTGGAGAAAACAAAGAGATTACACTCACAGTTCCATATTGTTCCTTAGGCAGACCATGTGGCTTTAAGGTGGGTGGAGGCGGAGCTGCACTTCTCCGCTCATCTGAGTTCTTGTCAGCACGGACTCTGCAGCTGTTCTGAGCTGGTTTGCCCAGGAAATGCCTTATAGACTTTCCTATGTGACATCACAGAGAGGTGCATTCTGGGTTGATCCCACCTCTCTTATCCAAGTTATGTTTTGGCTACAAAACTTAGATTAGCTATAACTTTATGGGAGAAGCTGGTATGGACTCATCAGTGGTATCATGTTTCCCAGCGTAATGAGCCCATCAAGAAAACATCAAACATCTATGCGATATGACCGTCCATTTGGGCGCAAATCCTATCTCATGTTCTGGACAGGGTAGAACTTCGAAACATACGCGGTCTCGAAGCTGGGACCGCTCAGGTTACAAAAATATGATTTTCATATCTCTAGGGTATTTGGTTCTTATGGTATAGTCTCTCATAGTTTTATTCGTTTCAAACAAAGAAGTTTTTCCCGCACTTTTTTTCTTCTCTTTCAGCCGAGGCACATGAGAAGCCAAATGGGGTGACAGGAAATTGGTTTATGGCACTCGGGGGAAGGGAAGCTGCTGTAGTGTGCAATGTAACTGAGACACTGGCAGGCAGCTTCTCAAAGAAAATGGAGGGTTTGTTAGCACATTGCAACAGAAAACATATCTTGCAGACATTGTACATCACACTAGTGACAGGGCTATTTCCCTCATTTGGGAGTAACTTTTGATGATTGCTATGTCCGGCGCATTTCTATTTCCCCTCAGTAGGGTTGTCACTGTACGAGGGGCGATCCAAAAGTAATGATAATCAATAATAAACACAATGAATATAGTCAAAAATTTTTTTTATTTTTCTACATAGTCTCCTAACAAGTCTATACATTTAGTCCATCTCTTTTCTAAACTTAGAATTCCCTTCGAAAAAAATTCTTGATCTTGACCCTCAAAAAACTCCCCAACAGCGGTTATCACGTCGCTATTGTCGTCAAATTTCTTGCCCCGAAGGTGAGCCTTGAGCAGAGGAAAGAGAAAGAAGTCACTGGGGGCTAGATCTGGCGAATAGGGGGGTGTTCCACCAGTTCAAAACCCGCTTCTTGAATGGTAGCCATGGCAACTGCAGCTTTGTGAGCCGGTGCGTTATCTTGGTGAAACAGCACTCCAGCCCGCAGTTTGCCGCGCCTTTTCTCCTTGATAGCCTCCCACAATCTTCTTATTTGTTCTGCGTAGTAGGAGCCCGTAACAGTGGCTCCCTTTTCCAAATAGTCCACCATAATAATTCCTTCAGCGTCCCAAAAAACGGACGCCATAACCTTCCCTGCTGAGCTTGACACTTTGAATTTCTTCGGCGTCGGTTCGTCGGCTCGTTTCCATGTCATCGATTGTTGTTTAGTTTCGGGATCAAAGTGGTGGATCCAGGTCTCATCCATGGTCAAAAAACGTGACAAAAAATTCTCCTTGTCTGCTTGGAACTTTTCGAGATTTGCTATTGAAATGTCAACTCGTTTCTTCTTTTGCTCGTCGGTTAACATTTTTGGCACCCAACGCGCGGAGACCTTTCTCATATGCAATTCTTTTGCAAGGATTCTTTGAATACTGCCATATGAGATCCCTGTGACCTCAGCTACATGCCTGATAGTCACTCTTCGATCTGCCAACAAAACTTCTTCAACTTTTTTCACGTTTTCTTCATTGAGGGACGTGGATGGGCGTCCTTCGCGATGTTCATCTTCCGTCGATGTTCTTCCCAGCTTAAATTCCTTGGCCCAGCGTGCAACTGTGGAATATGGAGGAGAAGAGTCCCCCAATGTTTCCACCAAGTTGCTGTGTATGTCTTTAGTAGACATTTTTTCAAGCAGAGGTATCTGATGACAGCTCTGAGCTCGTTTTTTCCCATTTTGATGTTCACTCCTTGGCAGTTCATATTCAAATGAATGTAGCTCCCGGGAATCGTGGCCTATTTAAGTGATTTTTTTTTCCTGGACTAGTGGGTACCTAAGAGAGAAGAAAACATTTTATTTTAATTTCTGTGTGCAATAGAAATAACCGATTATCATTACTTTTGGGTCGCCCCTCGTATGTGGCTCACATTGTTGTTAACCCTATGAGTATGCGTGTCAATGCATGGGTTACTTACCCTCATCTATTGTATGCCCTATATATGTTTTTGCTATTATGCTCTTTGTACTCTATTTATTCTGACTGTGAGTTAATAAAATGATATTGATATTTTATATTGGAATCCGTTACTCCGTTTGTTCTCCCTTTAGATAAAATAATCTAACATGTAAGTTTTTCAAGCAGAGAAGTCCATGCTATGCACTATGCACAAGATAAAGCTATAAAAAAGATGCCTATAAATATACAGTGCCTTGCAAAAGTATTCTGCCCCCTGGAACTTTTCAACCTTTTCCCACCTATCATGCTTCAAACATAAAGATACCAAATGTAAATTTTTGGTGAAGAATCAACAACAAGTGGAACACAATTGTGAAGTTGAATGAAATTTATTGGTTGTTTTAAATTTTTTTGGAAATTCAAAAACTGAAAAGTGTGGCTTGCAATATTATTCGGAACCCTTTAACTTAATACCTTGTTGCGCCACCTTTTGCTGCGATTACAGATGCAAGTCGCTAGGGGTATGTCTCTATCAATTTTGTACATCGAGAGACTGAAATTCTTGCCCATTCTTTCTTGGCAAACAGCTCAAGCTCAGTGAGGTTTGATGGAGATCGTTTGTGAACAGCAGTTTTCAGCTCTTTCCACAGATTCTTGATTTGATTCAGGTCAGGACTTTGACTTGGCCATTCTAACACCTGGATATGTTTATTTGTGAACCATTCCATTGTAGATTTTGCTTTATGCTTGTGATCATTGTCTTGTTGAAAGACAAATCTCCGTTCCAGTCTCAGGTCTTTCACAGATTCCAACAGGTTTTCTTCAAGAATGGTCCTGTATTTGGCTCCTTCCATCTTCCCATCAATTCTAACCATCTCACCTGTCCCTTCTGAAGAAAAGCAGGCCCAAACCATGATGCTGCCACTACCATGTTTGACAGTGGGGATGGTGTGTTCAGGGTGATGAGCTGTGTTGCCTTTACGCTAAACATATTGTTTTGCATTGTTGCCAAAAAGTTCGATTTTGGTTTCATCTGACCAGAGCACCTTCTTCCACATGTTTGGTGTGTCTCCCAGGTGGCTTGTTGCAAACTTTAAGCGACACTTTTTTATGGATATCTTTGAGAAAAGGCTTTCTTCTTGCCACTCTTCCATAAAGGCCAGATTTTTGCAGTGTACGACTGATTGTTGTCCTATGGACAGACTGTCCCACCTCAGCTGTAGATCTCTGCAGTTCATCCAGAGTGATCATGGGCCTCTTGGCTGCATCTCTGATCAGTCTTCTCCTTGTTTGAGATTAAAGTTTAGAGGGACAGCCGGGTCTTGGTAGATTTGCAGTGGTATGATACTCCCTCCATTTCAATATGATCGCTTGCACAGTGCTCCTTGGAATGTTTAAAGTTTTGGAAATCATTTTGTATCCAAATTCGGCTTTAAACTTCTCCACAACAGTATCACGGACCTGCCTGTTGTGTTACTTGGTCTTTATGATGCTCTCTGTGCTTCAAACAGAACCCTGAGACTATCACAGAGCAGGTGCATTTATACGGAGACTTGATTACACACAGGTGGATTATATTTATCATCATTAGTCATTTAGTACAACATTGGAGCATTCAAAGATCCACAATGAACTTCTGGAGTGAGTTTGCTGCACTGAAAGTAAAGGAGCCGAATAATATTGCACGCCCCACTTTTCAGTTTTTGACTTTCCACAAAAATTTAAAATAACCAATAAATTTCATTCAACTTCACAACTGTGTTCCACTTGTTGTTGATTCTTCACCAAAAATTTATATTTGGTATCTTTGTGTTTGAAGCATGATATGTGGGAAAAGGTTGAAAAGTTCCAGGGGGCCGAATACGTTCGCAAGGCACCGTAATTGTTTTGTAAATATTTCTGATTTTTGAGATGATATTACATTAAATCAAATTATGTTTCAATTGATCATTCTCAGCTAGGGATCTATCTTTCCAAAGAAAAAGGAGAGTCTGAGAGTAGAATAATAGTTACATGGATTTAATTTTATTTCTGAAAAAAAAAACAGCACTGTGAATGTTATTGCAACTCAGCCTTTTCACCTATAGATATCATATAGATTTACATATGTATACACTTTATTTATTAAAAAAAAACTATACACACACGAACATGCACACATATGCCCATACAAACAAACATACACATGCACACATACAAACACACATACAAAGACACATAATCCCATACAAACACACATAAACACATGCTCCATGAAATTAATGGTGCTATATAAATAAATAATAATAATACTCCCTTACAAACGCACATACACACATACAAGCACACATACACTCATACAAACACACATACATATGCATATATACAAACACACATACACCCATACAAACACACATACACATGCACATATACAAACACACATACACCCATACAAACACACATACTCCAATACAAACACACATACACATATACAAGCACACAAACACCACACATACAAGCACACATACAAGCATACATACAAACATACAAGCACACATACACACATACAAGCACACATACACATACACATACACCCATACATATACACCCATACAAACACACATACTCCAATACAAACACACATACACATATACAAGCACACAAACACCACACATACAAGCACACATACAAGCACACATACAAACATACAAGCACACATACAAGCATACATACAAACATACAAGCACACATACACACATACAAGCACACATACACATACACATACACCCATACATATACACCCATACAAACACACATACTCCAATACAAACACACATACACATATACAAGCACACAAACACCACACATACAAGCACACATACACACATACAAGCACATATACACATGCACACATACACATGCACATGCACACATACACATACACCCATACATATACACCCATACAAACACACATACATACACATGCACACATACATACACTCCTTTCAGAAGCTTCTCTAAATATGAAATTATTTCTTCAGACAAAAACTTTCTTTTACCTCGACCAATTTGCCATTTTTGATGAACCACAGTTCTGTACATATGGCAATTTACTCCATCAAAAAAACCCTTCCTTCTTTGTCTGTCATTGTGAGCTGGATTGGTGACAGCCTGACAGGTGACTGACAAAGAATAGTTCTTAAAAAAAAAAAGTAAAGCAAGTAAATGTTCTACCCATAATTCCCTGGGTTAAGCTATATCAGTCAATCTCAAGACTAATTCATGTCAGTGCTTGTTTCCAATCTCCTTGAGTCTCGAGCGGAAGGTTGATAAAATTGAAGTGGAAATGAAGTTGGATGCACAGGAGGATACATACAACAATAGTCTTGTGAAATGGGTTTGTATCCCTGATATACTCTATGAAGCATCAGGGTTTCTTACGACCTTGTTTGTGTCATTGACATATATATATGTATTTTTATAGTCTACCTTGAATAAATAAGTGAGATTTTATGCCTGATTTTGTAGAGATGCAGATACAAATGTTTTCCTAGTGCAATATATGCATGATACATGGAAAGAAAGGTCTCATTCATGAAAATAAATATGTATAGAACTAGGAATAAATGTCTTTTTCTTCGCTTTATTCCTGGGTTAAGGATGCTTTGCAAAATATTTAATCCTAGCTGGTGAGAAATTCAATCTATGCAGTTGTTGTTGGATTGGAAATGTCACTTCTTTTTTGGAGTCTCTGTCCAGGCATTCTACATATTCATAAGGTTGGAAGGGGATAACTGCTGTTTAAAGATGATTAGGACACTGCTGGGCAAGGTGAATTGCGGTGTGTTTGCCACAAAACATTTCACATTAATGTTTGAATAATATCGCAGCATTTCATCGTGTTTTTCATAGATGTTCTCAAGAGCAGATTTATGTTAAATGTTCTATGACATTGTGTATGCTGAATTTATACACAGAAACTTATTTCAGTGTATGCCAGGAGTTCAAGCAGTGAGAAAATGCTGGAATATATAGTTGATGGCGTATTAAAATGCAAAAACAATACTGGAAAATGTATAGAGTATTTTATCAACTACAGCCAGAAAAAAAAGTTATTCACTATATACACAATATGGCAGATATATTATAATGTCACAGCTATAGAGCTAGGAGGACACTAAAACACCTTCAGTAACTTGCACCATATTTATCAAGAGGATTAAGTATTTGTAAGGCTGGTTATAGAGTTATTCCCAATTAGGACACCATTGGGAATCACTTCTGAGAATGGGACCCATCACTTGCCTGCACTAACCAACCACATGCGGCCATCTCTACTCTTTTGCATAGAAGTTCTGAAAATTGCTGCACAAGCATGAAAAATATTCAGGATTGAGAGTCCTCAGTAGTTGATACCTTTTAATGGCTAACTGAAAAGATGGTAACACATTGCAAGCTTTCGAGACTACTCAGGTCTCTTCATCAGGCTAGACTGATGAAGAGACCTGAGTAGTCTCGAAAGCTTGCAATGTGTTACCATCTTTTCAGTTAGCCATTAAAAGGTATCAACTACTGAGGACTCTCAATCCTGAATATTTTTCTATCTACTGGCTAACACGGTACAAAGATATACATCTTCCCTGCACAAGCATGAGCATTACTTTTTAGTGATGAGTGGATCGATCCACAGAGGATCTTGTTTGAGCTGAATTTCCTGAAATTTGATTTGTGGTTTGCAAAGAAAGAAAAAAAAATTGCCAACCACCATTTCTCATACTGCTGAAGCAACAGAGAGGCGAATAATGCCTTTTTGTGTGGCTTCCTGTAGAGTATAAGCTTTTATAATCAACTGGGTTCTCTCTCCTATAGAGTGTAAGCTCTTATGATCAGCAGTGTCCTCTCTCTTTCCTGTAGAGTGTAAACTCATATGGCAAAAGAGGTTCTCTCTTTTGTAGAGTGCAAGCTCTTATAGTCAGCAAGTTCCTCTCTCACTCTCTTCTGTAATGTGTAAGCTCTTTTGGACAGCAGTATATTCTCTCTCCTGTGGAGTGTAAGCTCTTATGATCAGCAAGGTTCATTCCCTCTCTCTCCTATACCATGTGAGCTCTTATGGTCAGCGGAGTTCTCTCTCTCTCCTCTACCCCACATGCATTTTTCAAGAAGTTACAAGCATTTCTGCATTAATTTTTGAGTAAATTTATTTACCACAAATCAAATTTGATGAAAATTTGGTGAAGCCTGCAAATTTCAATTTCAAAACATTTGCTCATCTCTATTCATAACTCCTTTACAAACAGACACTTTCTCCATACATGGCAACCAGTCTGTTACCAGCTGCTGGCATTAGGGCCTCAGTATAGATGGTGCCATATCCCAGTAGACAAATTAGCACCGGACTTTTTTGGTATATCCTATGACTATGCCATAAATGTTGTAAATGGGTCAACCCCTTTAATTCTAAACTCATACTGTGATGAATCTCATATTTTACATATGCGAGGGGCATTCATTAACCCCTTAACGACCGCCGATACACCTTTTAACGGCGATAATTAAGGGTACTTAAATGACAGCGCCGTGAATTCACGGCGCTGTGGAGTAAGTAAATAGCGCCCCAGTGTCAGATTTTCTCCAGGGTCTCAGTTGCAGGGGGTAGCTGAGACCCCAGAGAACATGAATTGGGTCGGTGTTTATCGACCCCGCTTTTGTGATCGCCGTTATTAACCCTATAATGGCGATCGCAAAAAAAGCAGCGATTTTGCATTTAATTTCTCTTTCCTCTGATGTCATCGCACATCAGAGAAGAGAGAAAGAGGGTCCCCGATCCCCCCAGTACCTCTCGGTGGTCCAGGGTCCCCTCGCGGTGGTCCTTTGTCCCGCTGGCATCCTCCAGAGGGTGCCACCATCTTGGATCCGGAGAAAATGGCGGGGCATGCGCAGTGCACCCGCTGGAAATCTTCAGGCTCCGGCTGGAAGATTCCATTCATTCATTTTGATCACTATGATAAACTAAGGGGGTGATAAACCCCCCGTTTATCACCCCCTTAGTTAGGCAAGCATAATGAAATAAAAAATTTTTTTTCATTTTTCCATTAGGGTTAGGGCTAGGGATAGGGTTAGGGCTAGGGCTAGGGTTAGGGCTAGGGTTAGTGTTAGGGTTATGGCTAGGGCTAGGGTTAGGGTTAGGGCTAGGGATAGGGCTAGAGTTAGGGCTAGGGTTAGGGCTAGGGTTAGGGCTAGGGTTAGGGTTAGGGCTAGGGTTAGGGTTAGGGTTAGGGCTAGGGTTAGGGCTAGGGTTAGAATTAGAGTTAGGGCAAATTAGGATTAGGGTTAGAATTAGGATTAGGGATTAGGGTTGGGATTAGGGATAGGGTTGGGGTTAGGGTTAGGGTTGTGTTGGGGTTAGGGTTGGAGCAAGAATTGAGGGGTTTCCACTATTTACCAACTTTGGGGGTCTAAAAATTGGGGGCTAAAACATCACTTTTGTGGAAATAAAAAAGATATTTTATTTTCATGGCTCTGCGTTATAAACTTCTGTGAAGTATTTGGGGATTCAAAGTGCTCACCACATACCTAGATAAGCTCCTTTGGGGGTCTAGTTTCCAAAATGGGATCACTTGTGGGGGGTTTATACTGTTTAGTCACATCAGTGGCTCTGCAAATGCAACATGATGCCTGCAGACCATTCCATCAAAGTCTGCATTCCAAAATGGCACTCCTTCCCTTCCAAGCTCTCCCATGCACCCAAACAGTGGTTCCCCTCCACATGTGGGGTATCAGCGTACTCAGGACAAATTGCACAAAAACTTTTGTGGCCCAATTTCTCCTGTTAGCCTTGTGAAAATAAAAAATAGCGGGCTAAAAAATCATTTTTGAGTAAAAAAATAATTATTTTTAATTTTCATGGCTCTACGTTATAAACTTCTGTGAAGCACTTGAAGGTTCAAAGTGCTCACCACACATCTAGATAAGTTCTTTAAGGGGTCTAGTATCCAAAATGGGGTCACTTGTTGGGGGTTTTCACTGTTTAGGCACATCAGGGGCTCTCCAAACGCAACATGGCATTCAATCTCAATCCCTGTCAATTCTGCATTGAAAAAGTCAAATGGGCTCCTTTCCTTGCGTGCTCTGCCGTGCGCTGAAAAAGTGGTTAACCCCCACATATGGGGTATCGGCGTATTCAGAAGAAATTGCACAACAAATTTTGTGGTTCATTTTCTCTTTTAACACTTGTGAAAATAAAATAATTGGTTCTGAAGTAAATTTTTTGAAAAAAAAAGTTAAATGTTAATTACTACCACATTGCTTTAGTTCCTGTGAAGCACGTAAAGGGTTAATAAACTTTTTGAATGTGGTTTTGAGCACCTTGAGGGGTCTAGTTTTTAGAACGGTGTCACTTTGGGGTATTTTCTGTCATGTACACCCCTCAAAATGACTTTAAATATGATGTGGTCCCTAAAAAAATGGTTTTGTAAATTTTGTTGTAAAAATGAGAAATCGCTGGTCAACTTTTAACCCTTATAACTTCCTAACAAAAAAAATGTTGCATCCAAAACTGATGTAAAGTAGACATGTGGAAAATGATATTTATTAAGAAATTTGTGTGACACATCTCTCTGATTTAAGGGCATAAAAATTTAAAGTTTTAAAATTACAAAATTTTCAAAATGTTTGCCATATTTCCGTTTTTTTCATAAATAAACACAACAAGACTTTTCAAAGAAATTTTACCACTAGCATGAAGTAAAATATGTCACGAAAAGCAATCTCAGAATCAGAGGGATCCATTAAAGCATTCCAGAGTTATAACCTCATAAAGTGACAGTGGTCAGAATTGTAAAAATTGGCCTGGTCATTAAGCTGCAAACTGGCTCTGTCACTAAGGGGTTAATGATTTCCCCTGACCCACTTCTATGTATCACAGGATGCTGAAACTGCACATGTGTAATGATTTAGGTCTCAAAAGATTATGTGACAATTTGCAACTCAAAACTGAAAACAGTCTTGATTTTACAGGTGCTGAAGTGTTGTGAGGTTTGATAAATGGACCCAGTGGAATACAGAGCAGTCATCAAGTCCCTTTACTTGAAAGGTCGCACTCCAAAGAAGACATTTGATGAGATGAAAGAGGTTTATGGTGATGATTACCCATCATATGAAGTAGTCAAGAACTGGCATCGTCAATTCTAATGTGGTCGGACTTCGGTGCAAACAGCTCCAATTCAAGGGCGACTTCACTCTGCTATTGATGAACACACCATCCAGCAAGTGGAGGTCGCTAGTTTGGAAAATCGCCATGTAACCATTCGCCACCTAGCCCAAAATATCAAGATTAGTGTGGGGTCCATGGAAAAAATCATCCAAGACCATCTTCACATGCATTAAGGCTACTTTCACACATCAGGTTTTCGGCGTCAGGCGCGATCCGGCGTCGTGCCGGAATGCCGGATCCGGCAAATGTTTTGTAAAACCTGATGTGCCGGATCCGGTTTTCTGCCGGATCCGTCTTGTTCTTGACAGACAAAACCGGATCCGTCTCATCCGGTTCATCCGTTTTTCTATCTGTTTTTTCGACGGATTACGCCGGATCCGGTTTTTAAAATTGACCCTTGTGGCCCCTCAAGGCAGAGTACACTGGCAGGATGACAGAGTGTGAAAGATTTGTGCCCTAACCAAACTTGTGTACCTTCTGGACCAACAGTATATACCTTTGCCAACCAAAGTTGGCTATCTTGTCATGGTCTTACTACTTTTAACTTTAGGCCACAGGTGTGTACCTGGTTGTGTTTTATGCAAAGTATTTCACCTTTTAACAAAAGTTGTGTACATTGTTAGGAAATCACCAACAATAAACACAACTTTTTAGGTGAAATACTTTGCTTCAAACACAACCAGGAACACAACTGTGGCAAAAAGCTAAAATTTACCCACAGTTATATACCTGGTTTTGAATACCTTTTTACCTTTGAAATACCCTGTATTTAACCTTTTTTTTAAACATAGTTCGCCGCAGAAAGAAAAGACAGACAACCATTGTGAAACGATAATTTAACTTTTATTTAAATTTTTTTTTTTTTTTAATTTTTTAAAGTGCAAAAAACTTTTTAAATAAAGGTTTTAAACCCAATGGGAATTTTTATTAAAAAACACACATTACAATTCTGTGTATTGTGGGGTGGAAAAACTGCTGGAGGGGCTGCGGGACACTTCGACACTGGGTGTGTGGAGAGAGGACTGGGATCGTGGTGGGGAAGGAACAGTTAGAGGTGAAGGTGTGGAAAAAACTACAGAATGGGTGGACATGTGGGAAGCAGAAGAGGTGGTGGGTGGTGGAGTGGAGGGTTGGGCAGGGACTGTAGGAGCAGATGATGTTGATGGAAAGTTGTATGGGGAAGGAGTTTGGTACGGGGAAGGAGTTTGGTACGGGGAAGGAGTTTGGTATGGGGCAGGTTGCTGGAAGTGGGGAGATGACTGGTACTGGGGAGGTTGCTGGTACTGGGGAGGTTGCTGGTACTGGGCAGGTTGCTGGTATGTAGTAGGAGGGGGAGGATGAAAAGTGGCTGGAGGGGGTGCAGATGTAATAGGAGGGGGAGGATGGAAAGTGGCTGGAGGGGGTGCAGGTGGAGGAACTACAGTGGTGGGAGGTGGAGGTTGGGAGGTAACCTGCTGTAGAGCACCGTGGCACGAATGCATTACATGCATCTGCTGGGCAGGAGAGAGCGTTTCCATGCGCTCCACAACAGACCTGAAAAAGGTGTGGTTTGGCGAAGATCTTGCTTCTGAATGCATGGTTTGCAGAAGTGTCTTCACCTCCAGAATGCTGGAGTTGATCTGCTGAAAGCCTGCGGAGATTTGCTCTGACAAGACTTTGAGACAGTTCTGGAAAGATGCATTCAGATGCAATAACTCTTGCGCATAACTCTTTTCCTGACCCCTCTGCCGCTGCCGCCCAGTACCCGCAGGTGTACTAGAGGCGGCAGGGGCAGAAGGTTGGGGTAAAGGGAAAGCGATCTCCTCACCAGCAGCTTCATGTAATGTAGGCGGCCACGATGCTCCTGTGCTGGTGGATGGGACAGATGGGTCGAATGTGTGGGAAGGCAGGGAAGGTGCAGATGTACCGGGGCGGTCGAAGTGTCCCTCGGTGCCGGTCTCCTCAGGGATCGCCTCAGAAGGGTCCAATCGTGCAGGCTCCCGAGTGCTGCTCACCGTGCTGTGGAATAAAGAGAAAAAAAAACAATTAAAATACTGACATGGTATGGCCCTGGCTGAAAAAAAAAAGTTACATCTTTTTCACATGTGGTGTGTAATATTTACCTTCTGGTGAGCATTGTTTCCCGGAGGAACGACAGGGCTTGTGCGTACTTGTACTTGCTCCTGCGTCCTCCAGATCCACTCGGGGCCCGCATCTCTTTATTGAACTCCTTCTTGAAACGATCCCTCACAGACCGCCACCGATTCACAATTCTGTTCCCTGAAACGAGAAAGGAGTGGTTAGTATACAACATCAGTGTTTCACAAACTCCAGTCCTCATGGTCCCCAGGGGTCATGTTTTCAGGATTTCAATAATAAATAGAAATCCTGAACACATGATCCGTGGGGACCACGAGGACTGGAGTTCGGGAAACACTGGTTTACATCAAGCAACCGTTTCTGTATATACTTACGCTCTTTAATCTGGTCCCGAGCTTCGAGGTCCTCCCAGCGGCCCACAAGGAGAGAACAGATTTCCTCCCAGAGTCGTCGGGTAATGATCAGGTCAGCGTGGCGGCGGTCAGCCATATTCCAGAGCGGCTCCCTTTCTCTGACGAGATCGATGAGGCGGTCCACATCAATCCCTCCATCCTCACCGTCAGAGTCGGGAGCACGCTGTGAAGGCTGTTAAAGAAAAAGACAAAAATAACATAATTAGCCTCCACAAAAGAAATGAAATAAAAAGTGCAAAAAAACAAAGCAAAAATATTTATACTTTCACGCTGGTGACCGCCGCGTTGCTGTCGCCGACGACCCTGGGAGGCACTGCGAGGACCTCTTGGCCGAGCACCAGATTGGGAAGACTAGAGAAGAAAACAAAAAATGTTATGAGTTTGGATGTAGGCATTTGTTTGCTGTGTGTGGTCTGCAGAACATTGTTTTCTATGTGTTGTGTGTAGTGTGATGTTGTGTTTCTGCGTTTGATGCAAAAAACTTACGAATTGTGAGCCCACTCCAAGCGTTTGTCCACCCCTTCCTTCTTCTTCTGGGAGCTCCTCTTCATCTTGTGATTCCTGTTTTGAAATAAAAGGCAATGAATAGACATATATTACAGAGATGATGGATTTTGGAAATAAAAACTTACCGTCAAACGCTGACGATGCGAGGGAGGGCTCCCAGAAGAAGATGTGCTGTCCTGTTGATGGCCAGACTCCATGGCTGTGGGTATTGCTGCTGCCAGTGATGCCATTTCTGCTGCTGCTGCTGCTGCTGCTGCTGCATCTCTTTGGCGGCTGTTGAATAAAGAGAAACAAAGGGCCAATGAATATCTTGATATTCCATGGCCCTAGTTTGGAGGAATGGGGGATTTGATAATTACCGTCTCTCATCTGGTTCTGGACACCCCTCCCGTTCAGCATGCTGCTCCATTTGGGGTGGTGCTGATGGTGCTGCTGCTGCATCTCTTTGGCGGCTGTTGAATAAAGAGAAACAAAGGGCCAATGAATATCTTGATATTCCATGGCCCTAGTTTGGAGGAATGGGGGATTTGATAATTACCGTCTCTCATCTGCTTCTGGACTCCCCTCCCATTCAGCATGCTGCTCCATTTGGGGTGTTGCTGATGGTGCTGCTGCTGCAGATGTCTGCTGCCTTCTCCTGCGCCTGGTTGCTGTCTTGGGTGGCATGTTGGGTGTGGCTGAGGGTCCCATTGTCTTGCTTATATATCTCCTGTGGGCAGAGCTACTGAGCATGCTCAGACCAAAAAAACCGGATCCGGCCACCGGATCCGGCTTTCGCCGGATCCGGCGCATTGCGGCGCTCATAGGCTTTCATTGTGTGAAAAAGCCGGACGCGCCGGATCCGGCGTGTCCGGCTTTTTCGCCGGAGACAAAAAACGTTACAGTAGACGTTTTTTCCAGACGCCGGATCGCGACACATTGCGACACATTGCCGGATCCGGCGAAAACCGGATGAAACGCATGGCCATCCGGCGCGATCCGGCGCAAATGCAAGTCAATGGGGGGGAAACCGGATCCGGCATTGCATTTCGCTGGATCCGGTTTCTGTCAAAAGCACCGGATCGCGCCTGACGGCGAAAACCTGATGTGTGAAAGAGGCCTAAGTATCCACTCACTGGCTTCTTCAGCTGTTCACACCTTTCCAGAAGCAGAAACAAGTCGAATACTCTCAGGCTCTATTGAAGATGTTTCATGGAAACTAGGAGGACTTTTTCAACAGGCTGATCACACAGGATGAAAGCTGGGTCCATCAATGGAAGCATCATGACTCACTGCCTCCGAAGAAAGCACGTGCCCAACCTTCTGCAGGCAAGGTCATGCTCACAGTATTTTGGGACCAGCACGGCGTAGTATTGATGGATTTCCTAGCAAAGGGTATCATGATCACTGGAGCATGCTATGCTTCACTGCTACGGAAAATGCGGGAGGCCATCAAATCCAAGTGACGTGGCATGCTTACCAAAGGTGTCCGCCTTCTGCAAAACAATATACCAATTCACAACTCACATGTTGCCCAAATGGAAGCATGCTCCTGTGACTTTGAAATTCTACCGCACTCCCCTTAATCACCCGACCTCGCACCATTGGACTTCCACCTCTTTACAACAATTAAGTTATTTTTGAAGGGCAAGTATTTTCCAGATGATGAGACTCTGATTTCTGAAGTTACAATGTCACTTTTGGAGCAATCTGTCGACTTCTACAAGTGAGGTGCTAACAGTTGCTTAAAGAGAAGGGAGAAGTGTGTGTCCGTAGGTGGGACCAAGGTAGAGAAGGACTAATAGTAATTTTATATACACTTGGATTTTTTGTGCAAATTTTACTACATTTTTTGAGGACCACAAGCCAAATAAGGAAGGGGTCTCTGACAGTAGAGCCAATATGTTTATTTTTTTATTTTAGCCATTTATATAGCGCCATTAATTCCACAGCGCTTTACAGACATTATCATCACTGTCCCCGATGGGGCTCACAATCAAAATTCCCTATCCAGTATGTCTTTGGAATGTCGAGGAAACCGGAGTACCCAGAGGAAACCCACACAAACACGGGGAGAACATACAAACTCCTTGCAGATGTTGTCTTTGGTGGGATTTGAACCCAGAACCCCAGTGCTGCAAGGCTAACCACCGAGCCACCAAGCTGCCAGAAGGAAAGAATGAAAGGGGTTAACATTCCTCCCTCATTGCTTGCGCTCCCATTTTCCCCTGATGGCTGGTTTGAGTGGAGTTAAATTCTGGTCCACTGCATTGCTGGCTTTGTATCTTTGTATCTTCCTGTTCTAGTGCGCCCCTTTTTGATGTTGGCACTATCCCATAATAATATAATAAATACTACCTTATTGGGCATGATCTGCCTCTTCACCGGATCCTGCTGACTGAGTTTCCCTCCCTCCCCTTAAGTGATTGTTTAAGATGTTGCCATTTTGACAGAGTTTTCGAAGTTTTAGTGAGATGAACAAAGCCACATCTGGCATTAGAATTTATTGGTTTGGAGAGTATGAAGCTTAAGACGAACTTGCCCTCTGAGAGCAGGTGGTGCATTCCATTTTGGATTCCGGATGTTATACATGTTTTACGGTTTTAAGAAAATAATTATGTTTAAGAATAAAAGAAATAAAACCAGTGGCAATTCATCAAAGAGTTAGGTGTCCTGTGCCTTATTACCAGGAGGGGGGAGGGAACATGCTTATTTAAAGGGTTTAGTGTTATGGTCTCAGCAGTCAATGAAAAATGTCACTTTTTGCTCAAAAAAGTCAAAATACAGAAATAAACAGCATTTTTTATTTTGAACAAAAATCATGAACCATCAGGATTATTTTAAAGAATATGTCACAATAAGTGTCAATAAATAAAACAAGACAAAGAAAAATGTGACTTAAAAAAACCACAAAGGACATGCAAGAATAGTGTTTATCAGTATACCTTTGTTACAACAGAATTGCATTGTTAGTTAAAATTTTCAATTTGGCTACAAATCAGATAAAACATGCACTGCACTATTCTGAGGAGGATTTTCTGTTTTTATTCTTTCTTTTCAGGCCTTGACTGAGCAGCATTTTTGGCCATGGAACAAGTTCCATGGCCAAAGATTGCTTTGTGCCGCTGCTACACCACAGCATAATGCAGAAGAAAGGACCATTAACAAGTCACAAAAAGTCAGGCTCAGTTGAAATTTTTTTGACTTGCTTTTCAAAATCGCGATACCCTAATATTTGCAATGCCAACTTATGCACCTGCATTCTGCTGCGATGTAGCAGAAGACCAGTGTGATCTTTGGCCACAGCCTGTTTCACGGCCAAATGTCACTGACTTGCCCCAGCCTCACTGTTCCTGTGGAATGTTGCTGATCATTTCAGCTTCATGTCACTTCAGGAAGTATTGACCAACACCGTGTCACATAAAAATGGATAGTAGTATCCAACAGTCCATTTAATAACATAATGCACTGACTAACCTTTCATGTTTTTAAAAATTAGAAAATATCCCAAAATTATCCCTTTTACTCATTTGTTATCAAATATACCATTTTTTGCAAAATCTGGTTAAAATGATACTGTCTCTGCCAGAGGTAACATTATCCTGCAATAACCGAGACAAAAGATGTGCCATTTATTCCATAACTCCCCCTGCTTTCTCCCCACCAGTATTCTTACTGAAAGCAATAGAGGCTAACCAGGGCCCACATATGGTAATACTAGTGCCCTGGCAGTCATGGTGGTGGAGCTTCTGCTGCTTCTAGTTGTTCTCACATACTTAGCTATATGGTTTTTTTTGTTTGTTTTACACTATTCTGTCAATTAAAAATGACTGCAAATAGTATTTTTTTTCTTTTGACTGCAGATAAAAAAAAATACACAGCTGTAATATGTGTACACAGCCAAAGGATAGGTTCATAATGAGCCTTTTGATGCTTTTCTTCTTCAAGAATTGAGTCTATGGCCTGAAAACTGCAGTGGAAATTACCCCGAAGTTTTTTTATGCTATTTTGATGGATTTTTATGCAATTTTTGCAGTAAATCCATTTTCTTCTCAATGGAAAAAAACTGCAAGGAAAAAGCTGAGAGAGGTGGCAAGCTGCATTTAAAAAAAACACACTTGAGGTGGAAAACACAAGGACAAATAATATGCAGCATTTGAATGAGATTTTAGACATTTCAGTCAGTTTACTGTTACTGTAAAATGCTGTGTTTTTTATGCACAAAAAAAAAACAGAAAAACATGCCTAAAAATGCAATATGTGAACAAGCCCTTAACCTGATAGATCTATTAGCTCAATTGCACAATCCATTTGGATCAATTATTTATAGAATGAGTTAAATGAAACAACTAGAAGCTTGTGTATACCCTGTTGTTGTGTTTTCTTATGTGTTAGTTTATGATTTTGTCTATATTATGTATCGGGCAATAGGCACAGGTGGTTTATTGTTTTTTTTTAGAATTGATTTTGTGTATTGTTATTAAATGACTACTTTTCCACTATCAAGTGCTGCTTCCTCTCGTTACTCAGTAGTGGAGTTAGCTAATAAGAACCAGCTGTTTTGCCAAGTTTGAGTGCTGTGAGAAACTGATGACAACCTGTTTGAACCTTAACCTTTGAACTTGGCCTCTTGCTAATACCTTCAGCTGCTGATTGTTGTGGAAGTCTGACAGATCCCTTTGTCTTTTTGCTGTTTTGGACTGCAGACAGATAAATGATTTCTATTTGTCCTTTGGCAGAACAGAAGAAGTGATCAATACTGCCCAGGAATGATGTCAAGGATTTGCCGCCACAGCTTATGAATGACAAAACGTTACCCAAAAAAACACCTTTTGGGGTAAAAGACGGAAAGGTGTAAAGGTTTATTGATTTTCTTCCTTTTCTGAAATAGCAGCTGAAGCCACAAAGGAAAAAAAGAATGCTTTGTGCACTAAGAAGCATTGAAAAGCTGGCTTGCAAACAGTGATTAGATCTAATACTGTTGCATTTAAGTATTGTGTCTGTCTTGAAAATAACCGACTGCTCAATTTTTCCTATGGGTTTCTGTAATTTCCACCTTCTATTTGTAGCTCCTGCAGAAAGTTGCAATTGAAAAAAAAACTTTTTATTTTGTTTTATTTAGGTCATTTAAAATAAAGCCGCCGAATGGAGATATTAGAATTTAACTGAGGTAATCTAGATAAAAATAAAATATAAATGCAATTTAATTGCAGGAATTGTGTTTTCTTTTTTGGTAATCCTGCATAAAGATAACTTTTAATGTAAAACACAGGTTATGTTCGTCTTTAAAATTCTGCTTAGAAAAGAAGAAAATAATTTCAAGAGGCTTTTAAATTCTGTCATACAGTTTATTTACAGAAGAGTATAAATTAAAACCACCGAGAAGTGAAATACATAAGATTGATTATAATGTAAAAATGGAAACTTGAAGGGTATGGCATAATAAGTAGCAAGCAGATCGATCCATGGTGGAACAAATTTGTGTTGAATTTCCTTAAATTTGTGGCTTCCTTTCAAGATTTAAAAAAACAAAAACTTGCCCGACACCATTTCACACACTGCTGAGGCTCACATCAATTTGCATTGCTGCGCAGCTTCCCCATAATGTCCTGCAGCTGCAATGACTAGCAGATTACCATACCTTGTACAGTAAATATCAATACTTAGGCCTTCACAATTCAGCGCTTACCAGTGGAGCACAGTTTGTACAGCAGAGTTATTTTCCATCTTTAGAGTCACTGAGAAAGTCTCTCTGTTCTGTAGAGTGTAAGCTCTTATGGTCAGCAAGGTTATTTCTTTCCTATAAAGTGTAAGCTCTTATGGTCATTGAGGTTTTCTCTCTCTCTATTATGTCTCCCATGTGTACTTTCTGAGCAGTTGCAAGCTTTGCAGTATTGAGATTCGCAAAAATGTATTCACAACACATCGAATAGTTGAGGAAAATTTGGCAAAGGCGGTAAAATTCAAATTTCAAACAATTCACTCAAAATAACATGTGAATGGTGGCATACATTTAAAATTGGTGGGGTTTGAAAATTGATGTGCTAAAGGCAGGAATAGATAGCACAGGTAGGGTGCAATTTTGATTAGGGACAAGTTGTGATGGCTAGACAATAGGGTCATTGCATATCCATAACAGGAGACCATGTGGTGTGTTCACTGTATACATTGAATAGTACCAACCAAAAATTAGGAAAAAATAGACTGCTTGAGACCTATCAACTGAGTCATTGATACTTAATGCTGATGACTGAAAACACAAGTCCAACCATGGAAGCCCCAACTCTCAAAATGCCAAGCTAAAAGGTGTTGTCCGGCCTTGGAGTAAAAGTCTGTAGTCACTCTGTGATTACAGACTTGGGAATCCTCAAAACAATTGCGAGGATTCTCCTGTGCCAGGAGCAGGCCGTCTTGTGACCACAAGTATGCACTTTGCATCCTCCCAGTCACATTCCGACTAGACGTGTCTTGCTCAGTACACTTGCATTGAGTGAGGTTACACAAGTCTAGTTGGCACATGAATGCATGTATGTAAATTGCATATTTGTGGTCCCGCACCTGCCATTCCTGGCACCAGAAAATCCTTACAGCACAATGTGCGTGATGTGAGAATTCACAAGTCTGCAGTCACAGTCATTTCAAGAAATGCTGTGTAAATAGGAATTCAATATTTCCCAATTCACTAAACATAAATTCTGATATTTTTTACACTTTAAAATACCATAACAGCAAAAGTTTGTCCAGTATAACGTCTACAATGCTACGTAATTAGAAATGCCACATACATTCAAGTCATTCATAATATTAAAGTTACTTTCATTGCAAGAAAAACATTTTTTTTAAACTTCCTCATGCTCTCTACATTACTGTAATGCTCAGATGCAATGTAAGTGTCCCAGAGATTAGAAAACAGAGGAATGACCATTGTCAAGATAGGCTCAATTAGTATTCATAGCCCAGGTGCTTGTTTCCACACACATTCATCGAGTTCCCTATGGATCTTCTTAGAACATGAAATTACATACAGCAAGTATAGGTGATACTGTATTTGAATTCACTGTGACACCTTTTTTATTAAAGAAATATACGGTATATCCTGACAATACTCAAACATTATTTTATTATAATGCTTTTTTGCATTTAAAATTTTAAATGTAAATAAAAAATCTAAATAAATGAACTGGGATTCAAACAGGTGTGCATTCAGCGTATAAGTGCATGTTCACACTTGCCACTGAACAGAAAAAAAACAAAGACAGAAGCATAATAAGTAAATACTCTGCAGTAAATAAGTAAACAGCATAGTGTATGAAAATAATATGCGGTACTATTTATTCACTGCAAGGTATTTACTTATGTTTCAGTCTTTGTATTTTTTAAAATTAATATTTTAAGGCTGCAACTGTTATCTTATTCTTTAACAGTCTTTGGCTGGGTCTCGAGCAATGACAAATTGATGGGTGAATGCACTGTAGGAAGATCGATCTTGTGCAAGCCTAGATAGGTCCACTAAAGTCTTCTCCGCCATTATTTTCATAGTATCAATCCATAGGGTTGCTGATCTTCCTCTTCTCCTTGTTCCTTTTATTCTTCTGACCATGATGTCCTTCTCTAGTGATTGCTCTCAAGGCTGCAACTACCGTGCTTAATAATACTTAGTTTTCCTTCCACTGAAGTATATATTTCCAAATAGTTATATAAGTAGAATAAAGACATAGATTCATCAAGTTCAAGCTTTCCTCACTAGTTGTGCATACAGTTTATATTTCAATTTGAAGACCTGACTATTGTAGCATTAATAATATATTTCTTAATCAGATAAATCCCATATATTGATATTTCATGTTTTCTAAATGTAACTTTTTTAATTATTAAAAGCAGGGATTACTGTATAAGTAAAAGTGTAGCATACAGCTCATATGAATAATCCCCTTTTTCAAATTTGAAGCATAAGTGAGTCGGTTTCCAAATTAGAACTCAAAAAACTAAAAGTCACTCTGATGGGATAGTGGCTTTTCTTTATATTGGTGTACATCTGAAATTTTTCATACATAGGCACACCCAATTTTCAAAATCATGACAAATCCCCTACTATTCCACCCCACCATTCTCCCTCATCTCCCCAAGAAAAGCTGGAGTTTGGGAGCTTTCCTCTTCCACTTTTTTAATATCCTCCTGGGAGAGTTGATAGATATGATCAAAGTTCCTACTGTTAGGCGTCAGGTTCCTGCAACTGCACAGCAGGAATCCAGAGCCTTGCATTCAGCAGTCTCTCATTCCTCATTGACCACAGAGGAGCCTGCTCAGCAGTCCCGTTGTTCCCGAGACTCTGCTCGGACCAGCTCTGTGGATCTGGCTGTTGCTGCCATCTCTGGGCCAGCAATAGCAACGCAGGCTGCTCCTCAGCAAGCCACTCCAGAGGCTAAGTCCTTCCGTCGCTCCACTGAGCATGCTCACGAGACGATCTCCCATTGGAGATCGGGAGTCACCTGCACAGGTCCTTCTCCAGATCTGATTGGTCCATCTCAGGGATCCAGAAGCTTCCGGAAGGTCCCGGCTATAAAAGGTTTGCATTGCCGCTCGGTCTTGCGCTAGTATAGACTCTAGTTGCTACCTGTGTGAATGATGATGGATGCATGGACTTGCAAATGACTCATTAAGATTCCCCTCCCTCTGATATTACGTGTGTGGTTAGGGAGCTAGTGATAGAGTCAGCGCCAGTTAGTGGCAAGCTACAGGCCACAGTGCATATCATCCACGGTACTAGCATCCGACAGTGTGCCTGCTACCGGGCATTGTCGCACAGCGGTAGTGTCTGTCACCATGCTGCAGTCAGCAGTACTTTTAGCGTCCGCGGTTGTGATGCCGCATGCACGGTAGGTCTAGAGGGACGCTAACCCTGTGCCTTGGGCCCGAAGCCTGTGACCATATATCGTGGGTGCATTCCGCTGAGTTCTGTAACGTCAACAGGCTCGGTCTTTGTATTTAACGCCTCGGCGTCTCTGTGAAGTAACAGAGACCGCCCAGAGCACACTGGGTGACATTCAACCCTTGTGCATTATACCGCCATGTTGTGCGTCTGCCATTACGTAGCAGCAGCGTAACACCTCTGCACGATGGACCCCGGGCGGCGAAAGCACTTACTATTATTTATTATTTAGTGCGTTCCGCCGTCCCTAACATTATACTAGCGCCAGGGTCTGGCTAGTAATGGCGGACCAGCAGCAGCTATGGCAGTACATTCGGCAGCTGGAGGGCAGGTTGGCGGCTCTCGAGAGTTCCACCTCAGCTGCGAATGCTACAGCGGCCGCTGCCCAGGCAGTCGCAGAGGCTGTCTCGCGTGTGTCCACGTCCACGCCTGTGCCGACAGTATCCCGTCTCCCATTGCCCGATAAATTTCCAGGAGACAGCGCCACCTGTAGGGGTTTCATAAGCCAGTGCTCTATCCAGCTTGAGTTACTGGCTGCGCGATTCCCTACAGAACGGGTTAAAGAGGGATTTATTGTCTCAGTCTGTCGGGCAGGGAGTTAGAATGGTTCATGCCACTGTGGGAGCATGGTAACCCCGTGGTTCTGAGCGCTGCTCAGTTTCTAATGTCTCTAAAGCAGGTCTTTTTGGGGCCACGGGTAACTCATGACACCTCTCTCCAGTTACTAGCATTAACACAGGGATCCCTTTTGGTCAGCCAGTATGCCATCCGTTTCCAGACACGGGCTTCTGAGCTGGAATGGCCTGATAAGACACTCATCCCTGTGTTCTGGAGAGGTTTGGCGGAGCATGTCAAGGATGCTCTAGCTGCTAGGGAGGTTCCTGTAAGTCTGGAGGAGCTGATTGCTATTTCCACCCACATTGATCTCCATTTTTCAGAGCGCGGGCTGGTGCGTGCTCAATCCAGACAGAAGGTTAGTTTAGCTCCTGACTTCTCTGAACCTCTTGAACCCCCCGATCTGGAAAGTATACATCCAGAGCCCATGGAGGTGTCTCGCAATGGTCCCAAGCCACGCCCGGCACAAAGCTCCGCACGCTGTTACCAGTGTCGACAGTCTGGTCACCCGGCTAACAGGTGTCCGCAGCGGTCAAAAAAACGATCACATCCAGTGGTAGTTGGTGGGGGTCTATTTGATATGGAAACTTTCTCCTCCAAACCGGCATTCCGAGGGACATTGGATAACGGTGCTTCCACCTGGGAGGTAGAAGTCACGGTGGACTCCGGGGCAGAAGGAAACTTTATGTCCTTGGCCTTCGCCCAACAGCATGCAATTCCATTGGTGCCACTTCCTCACCCCGTGACCATCAGGGTGGTCAACAGTTCGACCTTAATGTTCCAGATTACCAACCAGACAGCACCCCTTAGGCTCTCAATCCCACCATCTCACCGCGAGACGTTGTCCCTGCTCATTATGCCAGAGGGCATCAACCAGGTGCTCCTTGGAGTTCCCTGGCTCCATTGCCATTCCCCTCATATAGAGTGGTCCTCGGGGAGAATACTGGGATTGAGCAAGGGCTGTGAGGGAAGGTGCATGGTGGGCAGCATCCAAGTAGCCTCTACGGAAGTGCCCGCGGATCTCTGCACGCTTCCCACACACTACCAGCAGTACGAGAAGAACATCCGTGCTGATGCTCTCTCTCGCTCAGTGGCTTCAGTGGAGGAAGAGGAGGCTGAGCCTTGGCTAATCATCCCCACTGAGAGTCTGAGGACCGTGGCCCCGGTCGATCTCGAGTCAGTGCCGCTGGGCAAGACCTTTGTCCCTCCTTGCTTACGGCCAGAGGTTCTCGCGTGGACACATGCGTCCAGGGTGGGTGGTCACTTTGGCAACAAGCGGAACACAAAACTCCTGGTAAGGTCTTATTGGTGGCCGCACTTGGCTTGGTACACGAAAGGATACATTCAGGCATGCGCCTCTTGTGCTCGGAACAGGTACGCTAGGCAGAGGCCGGCTGGGTTACTGTATACCTTGCCGGTGGCAGACTGGGCAGTGGAGGTTCGCAACATTTGGGATCGCACCCAGGATGCCATTCGAGCCTCTAAGGAGAGAAACAGGGTGTCCGCCAACACACATCGGCGCTCCGCTCCAACTTTTGCCCCTGGCGACTTGGTGTGGCACTCTGCCCGAAATATCAGTCTGCGAGCCGAGCCCACCAAGTTCGCACCACGATAAATTGGTCCCTTCAAAATTCTCGAGTGGATCAGCTCGGTGGTCGGCCGTCTGGCTCCTCCACCACACTTGGCCATCTCTGATGCCTTCCACGTGTCCCTTCTCAAACCTGTTCACATGTCCCGGCTTTCCGAGTCATCTGCCGGGACATCAGACTTGTCTTCGGACGAGTTTGAGGTCAACGCCTTTGTGGGACGCAGGGTGGTGCGTGGCGAAAAGTTTTACTTGGTGGATTGGAATGGTCATGGTCCAGAGGTCCGGACTTGAGAACCAGTGGAGAACATCCACACCCTGCTCCTTATCGTGGCATTTGAGCATAGCGAGGCTCAGAGGGGAGGGGGCCCTAGGGGGGTAATGTTAGGCGTCGGGTTACTGCAACTGCACAGCAGGAATCCAGAGCCTTGCATTCAGCGGTCTCTCATTCCTCATTGACCGCAGAGGAGCCTGCTCAGCAGTTACGTCGTTCAAGAGACTCTGCTCAGACCAGCTCTGTGGGTCTGGCTGTTGCTTCCACCTCTGGGCCAGCAATAGCAACGCAGGCTGCTCAGCAGCAAGCCACTCCAGAGGCTAAGTCCTTCCGTCGCTCCACTGAGCATGCTCATGAGACGATCTCCCAATGGAGATCGGGAGTCACATGCACAGGTCCTTCCCCAGATCTGTTTGGTCCATCTCAGGGATCCGGAAGCTTCCGGGAGGTCCCGGCTATAAAAGGTTTGCATTGCCGCTCGGCCTTGCGCTAGTATAGACTCTAGTTGCTACCTGTGTGAATGATGATGGATGCATGGACTTGCAAATGACTCATTAAGATTCCCCTCCCTCTGATATTACGTGTGTGGTTAGGGAGCTAGTGATAGAGTCAGCGCCAGTCAGTGGCAAGCTACAGGCCACAGTGCATATTATCCACGATAATAGCATCCGACAGTGTGCCTGCTATTGTCGCACAGCAGCAGTGTCTGTCACCGTGCTGCAGTCAGCAGTACTTATTGGCATCCGCGGTTGCGATGCCGCACGCACGGTAGGTCTAGAGGGACGCTGACTCTGTGTCTTGGGCCCGAGTCCTGTGACCATATACCGTGCGTGCATTCCGCTGAGTTCTGTGACGTCAACAGGCTTGGTCTTTGTATTTAACGCCTCGGCGTCTCTGTGAAGTAACAGAGACCACCCAGCGCACACCAGGTGACATTCAACCCACGTGCGTTATACCGCCATATTGTGCGTCTGCCATTATGTAGCAGCAGCGTAACACCTCTGCATGGTGGACCCCAGGCAGTGAACGCACTTACTATTATTTATTATTTAGTGCGTTCCGCCGTCCCTAACACCTACTTTAAGTAGTGCCTCTAATTATGAGGTTTTCCTCTAGTTTTTACTTGAAGAAATTTTGGGGTGCTTGGTCCAGATGTAAGTGAAAAACTCACTTTACAAAGCCACTGGATAAGTTGTGCTATGCACATAGTTGACAAGTATATTTGGAATATTTTGCTATTATTTTGCAACCAAGCTATACAACGCTGGAGAAGGCTAATTGATTCATTAAACCTTGGTCCAAAGGCCACGTCAATATCCATGGCCACCAAACTGGGGCCGTGCAAGCTGCCTCCTTTCTGCTGGAATCTTTGGCATCGGTTCTGATTAATACTACTATTATTTGTGCAGCTTACTGTAATGATGACTTTGCACCAGGCCCACAAATCACGGGGATTCCAGCAGATAGAAAGTAGTTTGCAGGGCTCCTGACTGATTTACATGGACTACTGACATAGCTCGATCATCTCTTTTTGTAATAGTAATTAGTAAGTGGACTGCCAGATTATACACAACAGCCTTAGGCAGTAACATCTTTATTTAAAGGGATTTATTGTCTAAGTAGCTTTGTGAGGTATGGAATTCTGGGAGGCTGCCTAAAGATGATATTAATCTAAACATATGTATATAAAACATTTGCAAGTATTGTCATAAGTAATATCACTCTATAGTAGAGTTGAGCGACTTTGGTCAAATCGGGTTTCATGAAACAAAATTTGTTTCAGATGAAACTGGTCTGACTAGGGCAAAAAAAGTCGGAGTTTCCCCAATGCATGTCAATGGGGAATAAAAGTCGGCATTGAGTGGATGAATGTCATCCGCTCAATGCCGACTTTTATTTCCCATTGACTTGCACTGGGGTCGGGTTTCTGACAAAACTCCGACTTTTTTTTTGCCCTAGTCGGACCAGTTTCATCTGAAACAAATTTTGTTTCATCAAACCCGATCCGACCAAAGTCGCTCAACTCTACTCTATAGACATCTCAAAAATATCTCTTTAATTAAAATTACCGAATAAAAATCCTCTCCAACGTGTCATATAAAAAGTTTTTCATCAGCATGTAATAAATTTCATCTACGTTAATGTTTGATTTCATCTGTTTACATGAAAGAGACACCAGGGATGATTTAGACATTACTATTTGCATTCAGTCTCCTATGTTTTAGTGGAAAATGTTGCTTTGGAGATATTACTGAGAAATAAATATTTCCCCTTTGGAAGGCTCTTTTACTGCTTTACCTAAAAGATATTTCAATTTTATCATAAACTTTGTGTCAGGAAATTTCCAATGCTTATTACTGTAAATATATACTCAAAGGAGCCCCATAAGGAATTGCTGAGTCAAAAAAAAACCACGCTGAAATGATAAGCAGCAAGTGTTTACTGGGAACCATGAAGTCGCTTTACAAAGCTGAATCTACATTTTTGCTACATTTTTATTTTCAAAGAAATATTTTTGTACAGAAATAATGCCATTCTTCACAGCAGACGCATGAATGTTGCCTGCACGTTTCTCAAAGAGGTAGATTGTGTTCTAGAGGAAAACTGTGATAAAATATTGAGCTCTATGAAAATATTGTAATACTTGTTTAGTATAGATTACCAGCATTGAATACATGCCAAAAAGGGAAACTGTGTGTTCAACATGCATCAGTGTTCTTATTTTTTACAATACACAACTTTATTACTATGTAGAATGTTAAAGGTAATAATGATAATAATAATAATAATAATAATAATAATATAATAAAAACTAAAATTATTGCATGTGGTCATTCAAGGTTTAAAAAATGGTTGCAAAAGCAATTCAATACTTGTCCTCAGGTTACGGCTGGTTTTGCAATTCAGCTTCATTTAAGGAAATGGGGCTGAACTGCATCGGCACACCCAACCAGTGGATAGATGTGGTTTTGTTTTTGAAAGAACACAACCTTGTTTTTCCAATTCTGTATAAACCTTTTAAGATCAACCCTCCTGGGTATGTGGTTCATAGAATGTTGATTAAATTGACTTGTTACTAGCTGTAATCTGATGTCTTATTCCAGAGAAATCCGTATTTTTCTTAATATGTAAATGAGCTGCTAAGATCTATGGGCCGGACACTGATCTGCCTGAGAATCTGCCTTCAGAGGTTATTTGGATGGATTTCTCTAAAATAAGACATTGGATAACAGATATCACAACATATCATTTTATTCAACTTCCTATGACCTACATGTCCATATACCGAAGGAAAAATAAGTATTTGATAAACTGCCCATTTTACAAGTTTTTCCACCAACAAAGAATCAAAGAATGGAAAGGTCTATAATTTTTATCCTAGGTACACTTCAACTGTGAGAGATAGAATCTTAAAAAATTCAGAAAGTCACATTGTATGATTTGTACATATTAATTTTGCATTTGTTTTTTTGCACAAAGGAAGTATTTGATACAGTAGAAAAATATAACTTAATATTTGGTACAGAAACCTTTCCTTGCAATTACATAGGTCAGATGTTTCTTCACCAAGTTTGCACACACTGCAGCAGGGATTTTGGCCCACACCTCCATACAGATCTTCTCCAGATCTTTCAGGTTCCGGGGCTGTCATTGGGCAACATTTAGTTTCAATTCCCTGCAAAGATCTTCTATTGGGTTCAGGTCTGGAGACTGGATAGGCCACTCCAGGATATTGAAATTCTTCTTACAGAGCCACTTCTTGCTTGCTGTGTGTTTCAGGTCATTGTCATGCTGGAAGAACCAGCCATTACCCATCTTCAATTTTCTTATTGAGGGATGGAGGATGTTGGCCAAATTCTTGCTATACATGACCTCATCCATCCTTCTTTCCATATGGTGCAGTCATCTTGTCCCCTTTTGCAGAAAAGCATCAACAATGTATGATGTTTCCTCCGCCATGCTTCACAGTTGGGGCGGTGTTCTTGGAGTTATACTCATCTTTCTTCCTCCAAATACAGCGAGTGGAGTTGATACCAAAAATTTCTATTTTGGTCTCATCTGACCACAGGACCTTCTTCAATGCCTTCTCTGGATCATCCAGATGGTCACTGGAAAGCTTAAAATGGCCTGACCATGTGCTGACATGTATTAATCCATGACGGCATAGTGTGATACTAATAGTAATGTCTGAGAGTGTGGTCCCAGCTCTCTTCAGATCATTGACCAGGTTCTCCTGTGTAGCTCTGGGCTGATTATTGACCTTTCTCAGAATCATTACTCCATGAGGCAAGATCTTGCATGGAGCCCCAGACCGAGGTAGATTGACAGTATTCTTTTGTAACTTCCATTTTCTAATAATTGTGCAAATAGTTGTTGTCGTCTCACCAGGCTGCTTGCCTATTGTGATGTAGACCATCCTTGCCTTGGGTAGGTCTAAAATTTTGTCTTTAGTGTCCTTAGACAGCACTGTGGTCTTGGCTATGGTGGAGACATTGGAGCGTGATTGATTGAGTGTGGTTTATTTTTTTTACAGGTAATGAGTTCAAACATGTGCAATTAATACAGGCAATGAGTGCAGAGTAGGAGGGCTTCTTAAAGAAAAACTAAAATGTCTGTGGGAGCCACAATTCTTGCTGGCTGATAGGTGATCATATTCTAATTTCATGCAATAAAATGCAATTTAATTATTTAAAAATCATGCAATGTGATATTCTGTTTTTTATTTTTAGAATTTGTCTCTCACAGTTCAAGTGTACCAAGTGATAAAAATTACACACTTCTCCATTCTTTGTAGGTGGGAAAACTTGCAAAATTGACAGTGTATCAAATACTTATTGTTCTGCCCATTTTGTGCAGCTAGATATTTTTAAGTGCTGTTCCAGCTATCGCCAGTAGGTGTCATAAGTTGCCCTTCTCCTTTTATTCCTGTGTTTGGATTTTTTTGTCCCCGAATGGTTAATTGTTCAGAACTGCCCCTTCTTCTAGCCTTGGTCAACAACATGTAACCATTCTCCAGTGTCTCCTGAGCAGCCCACATGTGTTTAGCTCAGCTCTTTGCAAAATCATTGCTATAACAAGCGGATTCCAGTAAGGATAATGCAATTATGAGTTATGCATCTGTGTTAGAAGCTATAATGCAGCCCCCTATGATGTTTGCATTGCATGCTCAGCTCCTGTGATGTTATTTTACTGCATGTTTGTTATAAGCATCCTCTAGTTATGCATCCTCTGCTCAGTGAGTGTAAAGCTGGCAGCCACTAGTTGTGTTAGATATTTCTTTCTCCTTTTCTGCTGTGTATGTTATATTGCTCAGCTCTATATAATGCATGATAGCAGCATCCTGTATCATTCCTACTGTTGTGATAATACCCTGCATTGCTATTACCTGCCAGTATTCGTGTATTGTATGCTGTCTAGTAGTACTGATATGCTGTATTATCTGTCTTTTGTAATTTTTACCTGAATCATCCACATTTTGAACAACAATCTGCTGAATTATCCATCTGTTATCATCTCCCATCGTTGTCCATATCATCCCAATAAATAATAGACTTAAGCACCTATACAGTCTTGTTTCTGGGAGTGGATGAAAGGTTAAGCCTTATGCTGGAATCCACACAACATCATACGTGGAAGAAGGCAGAACACTTATTTTCCCACTGTAGATGGCTTAGGAGGGTTGATCCTACTGACAAGACTCCCTTTAATTAGTAAAGCAATGCAATATTGTTTGTGAGTGAATGAAAAAAATAAATTTACAATCATACAAAGCCTTATTGCTTGATTAGTATGAACTAGACAATACAATGTGCTACAGATGGGCTCATAATGTGTTATAAAAATACATACATACATACAGTGGGGAAAAAAAAGTATTTAGTCAGCCACCAATTGTGCAAGTTCTCCCACTTAAAAAGATGAGAGAGGCCTGTAATTGACATCATACATAGACCACAACTATGAGAGTCAAAATGAGAAAATAAATCCAGAAAATCAACTTGTTTGATTTGGCAAGATTTATTTATCAAATTATGGTGAAAAATAACTGTATAAATACTATAGTAGCCTGTTCAATGCTGGAAAACAACTAATACTCTGCAGTTCTACCATCAAATGTCTTTAATATGTTGTATTTGAAGGTAATTGTAATTTTACATTTCCAAGTATCTGCTTTATATAGCTAATTTTTTTTAATGAAAATCTAAGAATTTTTGCCAACTATCCATTCGGTCAAGTGTAAGATGTTGTGGTATGTTTAACAAGACCATCTGTGGTTCAGCAGTAGCTTCGACTCTAATTCCAGGAGACTTTTTTTGTTGATATAAGCCTGTTATATTGTCACCATGATATGTTTTTATACTGTTCGACAATCAAGATCTCCCAAATCCATGCTCTTCATGTGCATTGGCTTGGGAATATAACATTTCTTCAATAATTAAATTTGTAACATCTGCTGCCACTGGATTTATATATCACCTTTTGTTGTATCTTCTCGATTTACAGCAGCCAATTTAGGGGAATTAGTTATCATTATGGCCAAAGTATAATAACATTTTTTTTTCATGACAACTGTTCATAGCCGCCATCCTGTGAGAAACAGTCTGTAGTAATCTGTGGTGATTATCATATTTAGAAGGACATCTGAAAAAACAGACTTATATTAAATTGGTAACTCAATGACACATGGCATTCTGTATAAAAAGGTTTATCCCAGCGTAAAGGTACTGGATTTATGCCTAGATAACTTTTTCATGATTATATACTTATCTAAAATATATTATATGATATATGTGAAGAAAAAGTATGAAATGACAGTGATAACCAAACAATATATTTAATATTTATAACAACACAAAAAAATATTTATTAACAACACAAGCCAAACAAAGCAATTAAAAAGCATAATTGACTATGCAGATATACAAGACCACAACATCGTAATGTTGGAAGTCAAATCCTAAATCTATTAGATATCAGAAAAATGGGTCACAAACAAATGACAATAACTCTATAAAATCTGCCTATAAATGATAGCAATAGATTAGACAAGAGAAATATATGTCCTAGCACCAGTGCAGGCCAAATTAGCCCAAAATATATTACCTATATGAGCAGAAAAACTGCAAGCAAAAAGTAGAATAAATATGTACTATGTTGTGAGTTCATTCTCTGGTTCCCCTTCTGAACTCCCTCTGGTGGTGTCCGGAGGTGGTGCAGCTGGTTTGATCGGTGGAGATCTGCCACCTGAGGATGGGGATGATGATTGGATCTCGAGATTCTCAGATTGGATTTAAGACAGCCAACGCCCTATTCAGCTGCTGTTGATTCCTTCTGGCTTGTCAGCTCTTGGTTTTCAGCTCTGTTCCAGTCATCTAAAGCTAAGTTTTTCTGCTAATGTTCACACTTGATTTTGTTAGTCTATTCAGTTTTTTGGTGTGGTCGGCCAGCCCCTGCTGGGGGCTGAGCTGAATTTCCACTCTTTTTTATTAGTATTTTGCCAATTGGCTTTTTGTCCCTTACTAGTTCGGTCTCTTTTTGCTCTGTCTCAGAATATTTCAGAGTGCTGATATAGTGTGAGAAGTCTGGTGACTTCAGGGTTAATTTTGCTATCAGAAGTGTTGGACATTATTTTTGTAGGGTTTTTTGAAGGTTGCAAGCAGTATCTTTCCTTTCCTTTCCTTTCTAGTTAGTTTGGGCCCCATCATTTGCTCAGCCTATTTTCCTTCCTGTGTTTGTACCTTCATCTTGTTTCACCGTCAATACTTGTGTGGGGGCTATCTATTCCTTTGGGGTCAGCTCTGGGGCAGTTAGTTTTCCCTTTTCTTGCTTTAGGCTCATGTAGTTCTCCGGCTGTGACGAGGCGTCTAGGAACATCGTAGGCACGCTCCACGGTTACTGCTAGTTGTGTGGTAAGATCAGGGTTCTGCAATCTGCATAGTTACCAACCTCTCTGGTTTTCTGGGGCTTAGCTTGTTTTGCTTTTTTCTCCTCGGTGACCCATTCATAACATACTATACATAAAGTGCATATTCAATATAAAGGGCATATAATGTCCAAAATGTCCGACCATATTATATGAAGATACGCCAATTGGAACATGCATGAGGACAATAAAGTGAATGAGCAATAAATCAAGTGTGGTGCCCCTGAGGCTCAGTTGCCACAGAAGTACTGCACCTCCTCCTGAGCTGTGGTGCCCCACCATCCAGGTAAGTTGGGGGCTCCTGACCACGCTCCAACACGTAGTTCAGCAAAGCCACATTGCGGCTCCCTGCTTGGAGTATAGCAGAGCACCTTTGGTGGCTCCCTGCTTGGAACACGAAACGTGCTGAGAGGTGGGTGGAGTTGAGAATACATAAAAGAGCGGGAATGTTTAGAATTGCAGTCAGTCAGGAGGTCAGTCGGAGAGAGGAAGCCACTCAGAGAGGAGTGAGGAAAGAAGATCCCTGAGAGAGGGATGGAGGAAGGAGGTGCTGCAGCAGACCTCAGTGACCTGGGTCTGCTGGCATGGGAAAGGAAAGAAGGAGAAAGGCATTGAACTGAAACCTGATCTTCCATAAGAAAGAAAGACAAGTATGGAACATAGGAGCAAAGGGGAACACAGAGGACGTGGGTTAGAGGAAGAACCCTGCCTAGAAGTTCTAAGCGCAAGACCGGGGCCCTGTCCCCGAGGTTGTACGGACACTAATGGTTCTGCAGCAGACACCGGTGGAGTAGTGGGCTGTAAATGCACTACTCCCATCTAAGACTTGGGGGCACAACAGCAACTTGGATAGAGAGCGGGACTCAGCAGTAAGGAGTCCCCGAAGCAGGCTACAGCTGTCTGCCATACAAGTAGAGTTCTTGGGAACATCTGTCAGGAGGCACTCCAGTGTAACTCAGTACTAGGAGTACTTCACACTTAAAGGCGCTATAGAGGAGACGTTCAGAAAGGCACATGATGGCGGAGTGTTGGAAGGGAGCATTCCATCTTGCCTGGAGGTTGACTGAGTCCCTGACCCGGAGGACACGGCATGGAGGCAGGCACCTGTGTGCACAACAGACTGTGAGTAAAGCTTTGGAACTACAAGCCCTGGTGTCCTCCATTCATTCTTGCGCCAACGCACCCAGCACCGCTACATCTGGGTGCCAGCTTCTACACCGCTTGTGCCTCTCCTCTTCCCCTACATCTACACTGCCCTGGGGCTACAGCTCCACCTGTGGGGAGCTTCACCATCTTGGCTGCAACACAACACCAGCTGTTATGAATGAGTCACAGAGGAGGAAAAAACAAAAAGCAAGCTAAGCCCAGAAAACCAGAGAGGTTGGTAACTAGCGGATTGCAGACCCCTGATCCTATCCACAACAACTAGCAGTAGCCGTGGAGTGTGCCTACGGTGGTCCTAGATGCCTCGTCACAGCCGGAGAACTAAATAAGCCTAAAGAAAGAAAGGGAAAATCTAAACTGCCCCAGAGCAGACCCCAAAGCAATAGACAGCCCCCAAAATGTATTGCCGGTGAAACAAGATGAAAACACAGGCACAGATAGAAAGATAGGCTGAGCAAACGATGGGGCCCTCACTAACTAGGAAGGACAGGAAAGAAAAGCCGCTGTCTGCAATCACGCAAAAAACCATGCCAAAAATAATGTCCAACACGTCTGATAGAAAAAGGCCCTGAAGTCGCTAGACTTCAAAACACTATATCAGCACTCAGGTATATTCTGAAGACAGAGCAAAAGAGAACAACTGATCAGAGACAAAATAGGGATTCAGCCCAGTTCCAGCCAGGGCTGGCTGAACACAAAAACTAAGTAAACCAGACAAAAACTCATATGAACAATAGCAGAGAAAACTTAGCTTTAGGAAGGCAGGAACCAAACTGGAAACCAGAAGCCACAGTCAGGAAAATTCACCAGCAAGAAACTAGGGAGTCGGCTGCCTTAAATCCAATCAGAAACTCCTGATGTCCAATCGCAGTCCTCTTCCTCAGGTGGCCCGTCTCTGCCATTTAGATCAGCTTCATTACCTCCCTTCACCAACAGAGGGAGTCCAGATAGAGAACTCACTACTCCTCTGTCAGCACAGCCAGCTCCATAACCCTCACCAGAAGCCAGAGGCAAACCCGAAAATGAGCTCACAACAACCAGCCCCAGAGGATCTGCATGCAACGTCGGCCTAACATCTCACTTGCCGAACACCACAGGTGGCGTCACGAACTATTCCATTCACTACATTCTACCATTCAATTTCCCCCATTAATTGGGCGCCCAGGGCCACGGACCGGGTCACCGCTGCTGTGACACATCCCACTGACACCGGCCTGGTACGAGTACCCCACAGCCCTGGGAGGGTGACCCACAAGTATACACAGTATAATACAGTTGTGGCCAAAAGTATTGACACCCCTGCAATTCTGTCCGATAATACTCATTTGATTCCTGAAAATGATTGCACAAATTCTTTGGTATTATTATCTTCATTTAATTTGTCTTAAATGAAAAAACACAAAAAGAATTGTCCTAAAGCCAAATTGGATATAATTCCACACCAAACATAAAAAAGAGGGTGGACAAAAGTATTGGCACTGTTCGAAAAATCATGTGATGCTTCTCTAATTTGTGTAATTAACAGCACCTGTAACTTACCTGTGGCACCTAACAGGTGTTGGCAATAACTAAATCACACTTGCAGCCAGTTGACATGGATTAAAGTTGACTCAACCTCTGTCCTGTGTCCTTGTGTGTACCACATTGAGCATGTAGAAAAGAAAGAAGACCAAAGAACTGTCTGAGGACTTGAGAAACCAAATTGTGAGGAAGCATGAGCAATCTCAAGGCTACAAGTCCATCTCCAAAGACCAGAATGTTCCTGTGTCTACCGTGCGCAGTGTCATCAAGAAGTTTAAAACCCATGGCACTGTGGCTAACCTCCCTAGATGTGGACGGAAAAGAAAAATTGACAAGAGATTTCAATGCAAGATTGTGCGGATGTTGGATAAAGAACATCGACTAACACCCAAACAATTTCAAGCTGCCCTGCAGTCCGAGGGTACAACAGTGTCAACCCGTACTATCCGTCGACATCTGTATGAAAAGGGACTGTATGGTAGATGACCCAGGAAGACCCCACTTCTTACCCCAAAACATAAAAAAGACAGGCTGGAGTTTGCCAAAACTTACCTGAAAAAGCCTAAAATGTTTTGGAAGAATGTTCTCTGGTCAGATGAGACAAAAGTAGAGCTTTTTGGGCAAAGGCATCAACATAGAGTTTACAGGAGAAAAAAAGAGGCATTCAAAGAAAAGAACACGGTCCCTACAGTCAAACATGGCGGAGGTTCCCTCATGTTTTGTGGTTGCTTTGCTGCCTCTGGCACTGGACTGCTTGACCGTGTGCATGGCATTATGAAGTCTGAAGACTACCAACAAATTTTGCAGCATAATGTATGGCCCAATGAGAGAAAGCTGGGTCTCCCTCAGAGGTCATGGGTCTTCCAGCAGGACAATGATCCAAAACACACTTCAAAAAGCACTAGAAAATGGTTTGAGAGAAAGCACTGGAGACTTCTAAGGTGGCCAGCAATGAGTCCAGACCTGAATCCCATAGAACACATGTGGAGAGATCTAAAAATGGCAGTTTGGAGAAGGCACCCTTCAAATATCAGGGACCTGGAGCAGTTTGCCAAAGAAGAATGGTCTAAAATTCCAGCAGAGCATTGTAAGAAACTCATTGATGGTTACCGGAAGCGGTTGGTCGCAGTTATTTTGGCTAAAGGTTGTGCAACCAAGTATTAGGCTGAGGGTGCCATTACTTTTGTCTCACCCATTTTTGGAGTTTTGTGTGAAATGATCAATGTTTTGCTTTTTGCTTCATTCTCTTTTGCTTTTTTCATTTAAGACAAATTAAATGAAGATAATAATACCAAAGAATTTGTGTTTGCAATCATTTTCAGGAAGAAACTGAGAATTATCTGACAGAATTGCAGGGGTGTCAATACTTTTGGCCACAATTGTACATATCACAGAACAACCTGCAATGAAAATCCCATATTGGAATACCTATGCTGCTGGCACAAATGCTGAGAGAACTAGAAAGGATGCTAAGAATTATTAGTGACCCATACCAATAGACAGATAAGGATAAGGCAATGCCAACCCACGCATTTCGCCACTCTTAAAGGTGGCTTTATCAGTGGAGATATTGTGGCTAAATGGCCTGTTTAGTCATATATATCTCAAAAGCTTAATTACCAGAATTTATTCCAGAGCGCATTAAATAATTATACCAGGAGCGAACAAAGAATATGTTTTGTGTTGTCAAAAGACAAACAAATAAGCGTCCACAAGGTGGCCACATATCTGAATGCAGGCGCCAATGAGATGTCATATCAAATCTCCCACAAATATTGTGTCTGCGCATGACCAGTCTAGTTGTCCAGAACATGGCCAACATATATCAGGGCCGATATAAAGGTGAGAAAATAACCTGACCTCTATGCTGATAAGACTTTAACATGATAAACATGTTAAGTAAAGACCAAAATACACCCTAAAAACATAAGGAAACTTATTTAATAAACAATATTAAATGTACTGTACATCACATCCCTGTCCGTTAACCATAGGTGAGCATAATAAATTCCCATACAATGCAAATTGGACAGGGGTGTGAATACAGCATTGACGAGGATACCAATACACCAGAAAAAGATGTTCTATACCCTGTAAAAATTAAGAACAAGTATAGTACTAGTAGTATTGATATCCCATAAGTAAACTAAAACAGACCAATAAAGAATTATTATCAAACTAACCCTGAAAAATTACATAAAAAGAAAATAACAAAAATCGGTGAATAAAAATAGTGATAAAAATGATGTAAAATGATCTAAGTATTGTGTTGAAGACAATGAAATAAAAACTATGTGAAATAATGCCATATATAATTTTAAATTATGACAGAATAATAGTAAAAACATAGAATCTTGTAAAAAAATGTGGTGATTGCATATGTGAAATAATAGTGTATGGGTCCAAGTTATAAACATATATCATGCCATAAGGCCATCCTCAACAATATGTAGTAGGCACATTCACACTACAACAGCAATCATATGCGGCCACATCAAAGTCTAACATCCGTCAATCATCCTTGTAAGATTAGGGTTAAGCAAGTATGAAGACATATAAATATTCCCAATTGCTCAGTTAGATTTTTTATTGTTGGAATGCATACAATAAGAAGCAATATTTTTAGTAGGTTATATCTTCAAAGATGTAGAAAAACTTATACATGTGACTATGTAACAATCTAGTCCATATGTAAGGATACTACATTACGAAATATTAATAACTCCAGGAAAGTTTTTATTCTTTTCTTTCTTTTCTTCTCCCTCCCAATCAAAGTTATCATTTGTCCAAGCAGCATAAAAAAATGAGGTAGCTGCTACATATAAAGTGAAAAAAAACAACAAAAACTTATTACAGTCCAGAATCTCTCACCTAGCCAAATCAATTCTCATACTTTGCACTGACGAGGGCCAATAGCCCGAAACACCGTGTCTGCAAATTGAGATTCTGATTTGGCTTTAATCCTAAGTCATATTACAAGACTCGTTAAAGGGTCGATTGTGACTTGTAGGATCGCTACTACCAACAGGTGCTATAGAGTTCAAGTCCTCTTTCTCTCTGAAGAGGCAATTTGCATATTACATTAACAGAAGACAGTCATCCTTGGTTAGAATGCTGTAATGAGGTATATGTGCAATCAAAAAAGTTATTAAAGGGCCAGAAGGTCCACAGTGTGACCTGTAAAAAAGATTATAGTGAAGAAAATGTGTAATCAAACAGGTTTATATAAATTCATGAAAAGGAGCTCTTCATTTAATTCACATGGGGCTTCACTTTTCAAATTAAAGTTCCACTTGGATTCTTGGTGCAAGTTTCGGAGTTACATCTTTATTACGGATGTCTGTGTGGATCATTTCCAGACCAAAAAGTCATATTCCTTTGATCTTGTTATTATGGCAATGTAAAAAATGTGACTGATGTAAGGGTTTTGGCCTTTTCCTGGTCCTTTTTGGCCATTCCAGTATTGGATAAAGGTTGTTGTATTCTGCGTCTCAATTCTTGTGTAGTCTGTCCGCTGTAAATTTTCGAACATTCACAAATAATCGCATAAACCAGATTCCGTGTCTTACAGATATCTGTGTGAGGAAGATGCATTTATCTTGCATTTTTGCATTATGTCACATTTAGATCCTTAATGTAAGGTTGTGCCCCCTTTTTTTGTCTGTTACTCTAAAATATATTATATAACTATTTCTTACTTGAGCATATACAATTGCATATATTATTATTATTATTCAATCAGGTTTATGACATTGTTCTTTAAACCGATTGATAATAAGGACAAGTTTATGATCACATCTGTTGCATCTATTACTATACTATGGCTGCCTAACCCAAAAGTTTACATATAGTATGTATAGAAGACAGGTAAATAAGACATTGATACTCATGTCCAAACTGAGCATTTTTTTAAGTCTATTTGTAGCTGCTGACAGATCCGCTTTTACAGACTGAGAAAATTTGCATGACTATATACAAAAAATGCTCCTTTTTTAAATAATGAATTATTGGGGTGTCTTAGCAAGTATCACTGAGAGATAATCATGGGGTAATATAAATATTCCCCTTATTTGCCATCTCAGGCTATTAGTGTTTTATTAGAAATGTTTGATGCAAATCAAAATGAACCTTTTATTTTACATTAGGGCAAATCTGTGAAAAGATGGCCTTCTCTGTTGAATTTTTGATCATTTTAGGGTGCAGTCATTGGCAATACTTTGAAAGTCATTTGTGTCAATTGACTGGTGTATAACCTATGAAAAGCTGCTCATCTGATGTCCATCTAGGTCATAGACCAGGTAATAGATTTGGCCACTGATCAGATCGGAGACCTAGTCCAGAATATCAACCTTCAAAGATACAACATAAAAGCCAAATCATCCAGAAGACAGACATCTCAAGTCTCCAATATACGGCCGGCTTTGGATGGCATGTCATCTACTGCCATGCCTGCATACACTATTAATATATTTCTATATAGTTAGGAAGTTCATATTTTTAATAGTAGGAAGAGATTTAAACCAGACATACACTAAGCCACCAGCTTTCTCAGTTACGTTCTCCTCATTGATATGGATATTATGGATTTTAAGTTAAGTCTTTAGTACATTCTTATTAATGAAACATCCCGTCACTGGAGCTTCTCAGAATCGCCTGAATGTTTGGTTACGGATTTGCCTTGTGCATGGAAATGTGAATGGAATAAAGGTAAAGTTAAGACAAGAAAACATTCTTGATGGTCTAGAAGAAACTGCAGAAAAAGGTATTATTGATCTTTTTTTGTTATTATTTTTCTTTGTCACTATAACATCAAAAAACTATTTTTGGATAGAGTTCCAAACACAATCCAAAATAAGACAAAAATCAATTATTTGAGTCTTTTGGTGATGGCTATGGCAATTTTTTGCTTACACAGATGCATGATCATAAGGTAACATTAGCAATATCTTCTGATCAAGAGAAGTAAGTGAGGACTTACTGCTGGATTTTTGATGACATTGTTAAATCCACTGAATTAATAAGCAATGTTCTTAACTGCATCCATATCACTGTTCAATGAAACCTCTTGGTTTGGTGACTTTAATTGCAAGCTGGGAAACTGGGATGTTGTTGACCTTACTGTGAATAGGCTTAACTTAGGGCAAATTAGTTATCATAACTACTAATATATGATATTCATACGACTTCAGACATAAAAAAATGCACAATATTATCCCACCTCTATCCATAAGCCCCTGCATAAAAAAATTAACGATATTCCTTTTCACTGCTGTGAAATGACAATGAGGATTGCTTAGGTCAGTATGAAAATGATCATGTTATTCCCAAACATCCAGTGTTCAAAACTTTTTTTTTTTTTACATTTTGTGTGGATACAATTTGCAAATGAGTTACAGGATATTTTTTTCCAATGTATTATAGCAACATATAAAACATTTGAAATAGCCTGAGCTATTTCTGCTAGAAAGGTGCCGCAATCTAAAGAGAAATCTAACATGATAGAAGTGTATCCATTTTAAAATATGCAGCAAGCTGTTCTCTCAAATGCTTTCTTTAAATCTAAAATGGATTTTTCTCCTGTTCTATTAACTGTCGATAAGCTCTTTTTAACCATTTTTACTCCAAGCCTTGTACCATCCGTAAACTATGGACACTTAATGGAACGGTCATATGCAGCAGTAATAATTCAAAGTAAATCAATATCCTGTAGAGAACCCCGGAGAAAATGATGCACTGAACAATATCAGGTCAAAATGATCAATTAAATAGTCTATTGCACTAATTAATTCCCATAGACTTGAGACATTTGATTTTATCTTTTCTTTTTTTTTTACAAGTCAAAGATGGTTCAGAGCAAAAAGTACAATAGTGAAAGAGATCATTCGAAATGCTACAACATTTATGTAAATGGTTCCTCATGGCAACTATGCAAAACACCTTATATAATCATTTGCTCTTGGAAGTTGCACTTGTTAATAATACATTTTTGGCTGCCATAGGTAGAACCAGCCCACGCATATATTAAGAGGTTGGCTATTCATTTTAATGGTATATATACCTTAACTCTACAGATGCCGTCAAGCGCAGCTTTCACTGATAATAAAAGCTCATCGCTGGCCAATAGGGAAGCTACACCTACAACATTTACTTTCACTAGGTTGCACACCAAGTATAAAGGCATGTGTTCTTAAAAATATAGCACCACGTGGTGGTGGTTTGATTAAAAAAAAGTGTATATTTTTTAACCCCATACTGCCATCGGATGGGATAGTACATCCGATGGCAGAACCCCAGCTTTGATGTGGGCTTCAGCGGATAGCAACAAAGCCAGAACACATCAGCTGTTTTGAACAGCTGACATGTGCCTGCAATAGGCGCAGGTGGAATTGCGATCCACCCGCGCCTATTAACTAGATAAATTACGCTGTCAAACTCTAACAGCGGCATTTAACGCCCGCTTCCGTTCAATGGGCTGAAAGTACGCACACTGTTGACCTCTGTCACGTGATCGGGGGTCATCGGTTAGTTGACATAACAAGTAGAGGTCTCCTTGAGGTCAGCGCTCATAGAAATGCAGTAATGCTGCTACATAAAGGTGATCTGAGCATCGCTTCAATGTAGCAGAGCCGATCGAGCTATGGCAGCTTGTAGGGTTCCATGGAGACTATTGAAGCATGCCAAAAGTGAAAGAGAAATAGTTTTAAAAATATAAAAAAATAAAAAATATAAAAGTTTAAATTACCCTCTTTCGCTCCATTCAAAGTAAAACAATAAAAAAAATCAAACATACAGATATTTGGTGTTGTCACGTTCAGAATTGCCTGATCTATCAATAACAAAGGATTAACCTGATTGCTAAATGGCATAGCGAGAAAAAAAATCAAAACAAAATAAATACTTTTTTTGGTTGCCATGCATTGCATTAAAATGCAATAATGGGCAATAAAAAGAGCGTATCTGCACAAAACTTTTATAATTAAAAACATCAGCTCGGCACACAAAAAAAAAGCTCTCAACCAACCCGAGATCACGAAAAATGGAGACGCTATGGGTCTCGGAAAATGGCGCAATATTTTTTTTAATCAAATTTTGGAATTTGTTTTCACCACTTAGATAAAAAAGAACCTAGGCATGTTTGGTGTCTTTGAGCTCATAATGACCTGGAGAATCGTAATGGCAGGTCAGTTTAAGCATTTAGTGAATCTATCAAAAAAGCCAAGCAAAAAACTAGTGTGGGATTGCACTTTTTTGCAATTTCACTGCACTTGGAATTTTTTTCCTATAATGTCTTTCAAAAGTACAACTCATCCTGCAAAAAATAAGCCCTCACATGACCTTCTTGACAGAAAAATGAAAAAGTTATGGCTCTGGAAGGAAGGGGAGCAAAAAACGAAAATGCAAAACTGAAAAAAATCTCCGTTCATTAAGGGGTTAAAGGAAACCTGTCACCAGTTTTGTGACATAGTGTAATATATATGAAGGTATTATGGAATCTGATTGCATGTGATAAACAAATCTGAGACCAAAGCTGAGACAAACAAACTGTAGTAATACAGCAAAAGTAAACATAATCTAACAGAGAAATTACTGAAATTACTGCAAAGTGCAAAACAGCACAAAACGGAAATGTTCAACAGCTATGATAGCAGAGCGTGACTGCTAATGCAAGCAAGTCTAGAAATTATATGCAGTAAGAGTGCGACCTGCACTTTTACTTGGTAGTCCAGTACAGTGAAGCCAACACCTTTCATGGAAGTCCAGTAATATGAAGACGGTGAACCACAAGGAGAAGGTTTTCCAGTGTATTTCCTTTAGGGCTGAAAAAGTCCTGCACCGCAGCCGCACAGACACAGTCCAGGAGTTAATGTTCAGAAAATAATATCAAAAACTCTTATGGACCACAGCAGTTCCAGAGATGTGTAACGCCACTCTTTAGAAGTCTGGTCAGTAGGTAAGCATAGCCAGGATCAGGAAGCAGCACAGGGGACTGAAGGCAGCTGGAAATGATGAGGCAGAGCACAGAGTAAACGCCGACACACGTACTTCCGGCTCATTTACCGGAACTATGTTTGCCAGCGCATGCGCACTTCTGTTTTTCGGCTTTGCTCGCAGTTGGGCAAAGCATACTGAGCAGGCATGAAACGCAATATTTCTGAGCAGGCGCGAAATGTCGCATGGCACAAGAGGCATCATCCATGAAGTAGTACGGTGAGCAACAGCCGATGGGAGTGATGTAGAGGCCCGAAACCACACCCATCGGACCAGACTGAGAAGATTACCATTCAGTGTGGAAGACATTAAAAAATGTTTTGTTATTATACTAGGAGAGTCAGGGGTGTCATGATCCAGTGTTGGATCTGGCGGTATTAAATTGACAAAGTGAACTTTTTTTACTTTGTCAGGTTCAGGGTGTCTTGACTGTCCCCGGTGGTGGTGATTGGTATCGCACCTTAGCTTTAGTTTTAGGTTAATGTTCACGTTAATTACATGACAGGTGTTAGGCTCTATAAAGGACAGCCAGGGGTTTTCAATCACTGTTGGTGATAGTTGTTCATTTGCAACCAACCTTGGTGGTGGAAGGAGCTGAAGAGAGTGCTCAGCTCAATCTGAGTCACAGAAGGGAGTTCTTGGCAGCTATTCAGGAGGAAGGCTGCAGTCGGTCGCTGGACTCTGCTGGAGCTTTAGCACAGAGAGAGCTAAGTTTTCTTTTTCCCCTGTTTGTGACTTTCCTTATGTGTGTTCTAGTGCAGTGGTGGGATTAGTCTCCGCACCGACCTATTCCCTAGTTAGGGTTTAGGTTTAGGGCTTGCTAGCGTATTAAGGCACGCGTGCGGCGACAGGCGACAGGCGAGGAGCCTGTATAGGGAATGTGAGGAGTGCAGGGACACTGGCTGAGGGGAGCTTAGGAGGTCTCCACGTCCCCCATTCCCTATCGCAGGGCCCACCACTGTAATTGTTCCCTGTTATTACCCTTATTATTTAAATTCGCCAGCTGGAGGCGGGGTATCCAGTTTTACGTGTATTTCTTAAATTCGCCAGCTGGAGGCGGTATATCCGGCTGCACGTCCCATTATTGTTTAAATTCGCCCTGCTGGAGGCGCTGTATCCAGGATCACGTGTGTCATAAATTCGCCCTGCTGGAGTCGCTGTGTCCAGTCACACGTGATCATTACATTATCACCAACCATAAAATTTTTTCTTTTCTACTGAGCTATGGACCTAATGCAAACCTTTACCCAGGTACTGCAGACCTTTACTGAAGAGATTAGGGGGCTGCGCAGTGAGATGGTGCAGCAACTGCAGCTGTTGGTGGGCTTTGGAGGTTTGATTCAGGCACAGGCTCAGCCAGAACCCAAGATATCTCTCCCAGACCGGTTTTCTGGAGGGAGAGATCAATTCTTGGTATTTCAGCAAGCCTGTAAATTATATTTCAGGCTGCGCCCTCGTTCTTCAGGGAGCGAAGAGCAACGGGTGGGAATCATTATGTCCCTTTTGAAGGGGGATCCCCAATCCTGGGCCTTCTCCCTGCCGGACGATTCACCATCTTTAGAGTCCGTGGACGAGTTTTTTGCGGCTTTGGCGCTTGTGTATGGGGATCCTGATGGTGTCTTTCTGGCGGAATCCCGACTCCGTAGGTGTAAACAGGGAGCCCGGATTGCTGAGGAGTACTGCTCTGAGTTTAGGAGATGGGCCACTAACACTCAGTGGAATGACCCTGCACTTAGGAGTCAATTTGTGCAGGGTCTGTCTCCTAAGTTGCAGGACACTCTGGTGCAGTACGCCGCCCCCAGGTCGCTGGAGGCCGCCATGTCCCTCGCCATCCGGGTGGATAGACGCCTTAGGGAAAGACATACACAAAATGTGCCCCCTGTAGTCCTCTCCGGGGGTGAGGACCCCCCGGTACGGTTGGTGGAACCCAGGCAGCCCGGTGTTGTTGGTACAAATAGGGGGTTGCCTGGGGTTCGCCGTGGTGGGGGGGTATGCTTTTCCTGTGGGAAGCCGGGCCATTTCATGGGAGCCTGCCCAGGGCGTGCCAAGTCTCCGGACGAACCTATGCAAGTAGGAGGTGTTGGGTTGTGTTTAGGCCTGCCTACGGTTCAGGGAGTGGGGTTGGCATGTTTTTCCTGTGGGCAGATTGGTCATTTCCTTAAGGCGTGCCCATTACGTGCCAAAATATCTGTGTCATCTCAGAAGCCGCAGACCCCTGGTCGTTTGGAGGGAGGCAACCAGGGAGTGTACATTTCCTCCATTTTGCCCTCCCAAGGTATTATGTCAGCAGAAGTGTTAGCTGGCGGGGTACCGGAGGTGGTACCGGTGCTTGTGGACAGCGGAGCAGGAGTCAGTCTGGTGGATGCTCGTTTTGTCCAGACTCATGGCCTGAAGTGTAGGACGCTGGCCCAACCTATAAGCGTCCAGGCCATTAACTCTGTTCCACTGAGTCAGGGGAGCCTTACCCAAGTCGTAGAAAACATCCATCTGCGTATAGGACATCATGAGGAGTCCTTGTCATGCTACGTCTTGGAGGGAATGCCAGTACCTATCGTTTTAGGCTTCCCTTGGCTGAAAAAACACAACCCGGGGATAGATTGGCGAGCTAGGGAAGTAGTCAGCTGGGGGCAGTCGTGTGGGGGCTGCTGCCTTGAGACTACTGTCTCTGCCGTCTCTCTTCAGGGGACCCCTTCCTCTCCAGTGAGAGCAGCGATTGTGCGGCGGGGGAGTAGGGGCAAGTTCCAGCTCTCGCCACTTGCAAACCCTGTGAGGAGCAGACCTCGTGGTGGAAAGGGTTGGAGGGTGGTGTACCCTATGGTGTAGTGCGGGGGTGTGAGTGTGGTGACACAGGGGGACGCCTCTGTTATCAGGTCCAGAATGAGTTCACCAAGTTTTATGACAAACGAATGTGTGCAATAAACGTTCAGGTCCGGACCTGTGTGTGAACGAGCGTGTATGGGTGCCACCAAAAAACATCTTGTGGAAGAGTGTTGTGGAGCCTGATCAGCTCATAACAAACAAACATACTCATACATAAACTCGTTCCCCAGGTCGGCGCTGTGGAGATGAGTGGTGCCTCCAAAATAAACTTTATTGCCTATACCAGCTGTGTATTTGTCATATACCTGAAGTGTCAGGTAATGGTGGGGTGAACTCAGGATCGGGCCGTCCCCGCTGTAGGTGTTTCCCTAATGAGGGGTGGTCTTGAGGGTCCAGAGGCCCCTCATTAAGGAGGGGGTACTGTCATGATCCAGTGTTGGATCTGGCGGTATTAAATTGACAAAGTGAACTTTTTTTACTTTGTCAGGTTCAGGGTGTCTTGACTGTCCCCGGTGGTGGTGAGTGGTATCGCACCTTAGCTTTAGTTTTAGGTTAATGTGCACGCTAATTACATGACAGGTGTTAGGCTCTATAAAGGACAGCCAGGGGTTTTCAATCACTGTTGGTGATAGTTGTTCATTTGCAACCAACCTTGGTGGTGGAAGGAGCTGAAGAGAGTGCTCAGCTCAATCTGAGTCCTGGTGTGGAAGGAGTCACAGAAGGGAGTTCTTGGCAGCTATTCAGGAGGAAGGCTGCAGTCGGTCGCTGGACTCTGTGCTGGAGCTTTAGCACAGAGAGAGCTAAGTTTTCTTTTTCCCCTGTTTGTGACTTTCCTTATGTGTGTTCTAGTGCAGTGGTGGGATTAGTCTCCGCACCGACCTATTCCCTAGTTAGGGTTTAGGTTTAGGGCTTGCTAGCGTATTAAGGCACGCGTGCGGCGACAGGCGAGGAGCCTGTATAGGGAATGTGAGGAGTGCAGGGACACTGGCTGAGGGGAGCTTAGGAGGTCTCCACGTCCCCCATTCCCTATCGCAGGGCCCACCACTGTAATTGTTCCCTGTTTTTACCCTTATTATTTAAATTCACCAGCTGGAGGCGGGGTATCCAGTTTTACGTGTATTTCTTAAATTCGCCAGCTGGAGGCGGTATATCCGGCTGCACGTCCCATTATTGTTTAAATTCGCCCTGCTGGAGGCGCTGTATCCAGGATCACGTGTGTCATAAATTCGCCCTGCTGGAGGCGCTGTGTCCAGTCACACGTGATCATTACAAGGGGGTTCTATAAGGATGTAGGGAATGCAAAGCAAACACTGAATAAGGCAATATTTTTAGCTGCTATGTCACAAAGCTGGTGACAGTTCCCCTTTAAAGCTATGGTATCTTAGACTATTAGCGCTTGTAACTGAATGATAATAGTCTAAATATAGCTATAAAATTTGTATATATTCACACCTGCCTCTCTCATTCCATTTCTCTCTTCCTTTCAAAGCGCATGTTGCTCTTTTGGCTCTGATAAAATGACAAATACCATAATGGTAATCAAGTGGTCTTCATTATACTCATTGGGGTCTTTCTGTTGCAGTTGGCATCCTTCATGCAAATAATTCAATCTCCACATGAAATCTGGTTTACCCTAGCTAGAACGGAAAAGAAATAGAATTCAAAAACATAGGTGTAACCAAAGCCTTAAAGGGAAACTGTCACCAATAAAAATGATAATAACTTGGAGATATGAGGTTAATCTGCAGGCTAATAGAGTTTTTAACCTGCCCCCCATAGCTTTCTGGTTTCAGACTCGGAGGTGGCACCAGCACTGGTTCAGTCACTGCTCTGAGTATGCAGAGCGAGCGGCGGCTGTAACTGCACCCTTGGAACTTACTGATCCTGGCACTGCCTTGGGGATGTCTGTTAGTCAGTGCCGGAGGTGTGGTTACAGTTGTATAGTTGTCAGAATCGTGACTGAAACCAAATGAAGTTAACTTTCTCCCCACAGCGCTGGGCTAATTAATAAAACTATTAACCTTCAGATTAAGTCTGTATCTGCTGTTTAATAGCGTTTTTCTTGGTGATAGGTTCCCTTTAAAATATTTTCTCATTGAAGTTTGGGTTTGGTTATAGAGCAAAATTTTAAAGGCCAGGACTTTTTTTTGTCGCTGGTCTTCCGCTGGCCACCACGCATCGCTACCTGTGACAGGCAGGAGACCAACGATCTGCTGGTAACTAATTTACACATCGGGTATCCAAGGGACGCGCGTCCCTTAGATACCCGATGTGTACGTTAGTTACCAGCGCGCTGATGCAGGGAGCTGGTATCTAACGTACACATCGGGTATCTAGGGATGCACGTCCCTTAGATACCCGATGTGTATGTTAGTTACCAGCTTCCTGCATAAGCGCGCTGGTAACTAACGTGCACAGCGATGCCGCGCGCTCGGCGTCGCTGTGCTGATCGCTGGTGCAATAATAGTCTGACTGTGACATTATTGTTGAAGCCTGACTCCATTATTTCCATTTTTTTTTTAGCTAGGCAGTGCTATGTATTTGCTACACGTGACATTAGGCAATTGTTCAGTGGTTTCCTTGGGTTTGTGGTGCTATCCAAGGATCTTAAGGCTTTCTTTTGCCTTTAGTTTTTGTTTGTTACCTGCTGATCAAACTAGGTGAGGCTGCTGATATTTAAGTTCATTCCATGTTGCATTATTACGTTTAGCTTACTTTATCCACATTGCTTCACCATGCTCCTGTGGTGCTATTTTGATTATTCTGTTTTCTGACCCCAGCTTGTATTCTGACCACTTGTTTGCCTTCCAATTCTGTTCCTGACTTTGACCTCCTGCTAAAGACCTCTCATGTTGACCATTCTTGGGGCCAACTTGTTCCAATGGCCAGCAGCCTTCTCTCCCTCCGTGTCTCTCACCTGTGTAAGTACAGATCCCTGAACCAAAGTTAAAGGTTAAAGACCATGGAAATCCAAGGGATCTGGTAGATGGAGTGGCTAATACTAAGCTTTTCCAAGGAAGCCTTATTAGGAGATGCCAGACTACCATGAACAGTGCCTTTGTGACACTTAAATAAAGATATGGTGGCAGTTCATGAGGGGCTTGGGAGCTGACAGGTTCCCTTTAAAGTAGACATATCTTAGTAATATGTAATCAATTTATAATATGTAATTAAGAATGGAAGCTGAAGACGAAGTGACCTGTCATTACTTTTAAGACCACTTCCATATATGTGATATGAATATTTGCATCTTTCCTACATAACTAAATGCAAAAGGGGGGGAGAATATTTTTAATTGGTAATTAACATTATGATACATTCATAGCCATTGTGGGTATATATATATATATATATATATATATATATATATATATATAATACGGTATGTATATACACACACACACTAATCCTCATAGCAACCTTTCTTTATCGACCACAGGTATTTTTTCCTTTCTTACAATTACTATGTTTCGGTAAAGTTTAATATCTGTAATTCCAAATGTTGTGCTCTTTATTGGTAATGTACAGGCAAGGTTACAGTACACATTGTAAGCATGAATTTGGGGATGTCTAATGTGTGTGTCATTTGTAGATTGTTTTGAATTAAGTGAACTGCTAGGTACAACTAAAAAGTCGTCATATATTGTAATGCAAATGAACTTTTTTAAAACATTTTGCACGATGCTGGGTTGAAGGATAGTCCTGGTGAGCAGATGGCTTTTCAAACCTTTTTATTTCTGTAAGACTTAATCTTACACTAGCTGTAAATGTCAAATTTAAATTCATACTTAGTACCACCTTTGATTTCAAAGAGGATTACACCTATTCCCTGAAAGCAGAGCAACACCAACATTACACAAAATGGAATTACCAGTACTTAGGCCTTTTTCTTTTGCTCTTTATATTGTTAACTCCTTCCAATTCATTAAGTCTAATCCTTATTAGTCTGAGTAACACACATATGAATAGACAGGACTGGACACTGGAGCATATGTGTCCATTGTATCACTCCCTGCTTAATTCAGAGCCCAGTGTGAGTACAGACACTACTAGACATGATTGGCCTGAGCTTCTGACTAGGCTGAGCAATACGTCTCTCAGTGGGGCACCACAAAAGGAGCCTGCGATCAGACATTCTGAATGCGTAAGGCTTTCATTGCACTCCTTTGTTAATCAGTCTGTTTTGTATTATTTTCTGAAAGCTTATGCAATAAATATATAAACACGAGCCCTTATGTGCTTGTCTTATACAGAAAATAGGCTACAAAGTAAAAAGTGCACATTTTTCCACTGTAAAGCACATTAGAAAATGTGCTGTTGCTTTTTTAAATATATGTTATTAGTGTTTGGAGTGTTTTGTAGTTTTATCAATGTACATAAACTGTAACTGTTCCTGTAGACTCCCTGATTATGATCAAATATGAAACCCCTCAATGCCGATATCTAAGTGTTTGAATATGCTCATGGACATTGCTTTACAAGTGAAAATCTCTATGACTGCAGATGCTGGTGGCACTTCCAGTCCTACATGCTGCTCATTTCAAAATCACAAAATGAAAGGAAAAAAATACTCTTTCTAGGAAGTTAGTACTTCTTTTCCAACCTTATATGTTCTTAGGTGGCTATTCTGAAAAAACATGTAAGTGGGTACCAATATAAGGACAACCTCTTCAACCCCTTACTGACATACCATGTATTAGTACATCATCTGTCAGCTCTCTTACTTGCCAGCCCACATTTTTCCCAGCAGATGATGGCTGTGTTATTCAGCCATCATCTGCCTCTAAAAGGCAATTTCTGACATTGGCATTTAACATGCATCGGCAAGGGTTGCGTCATTCCTTGCACCCATCCGTGCGCTTGTGACATGATGGGTTGCTATTACAACCTGGAGAGTTTTGAAATCTCTTTAGCCTATCTTCTCAGTACTCCTGTGAAAACCAGACCATGGCTGGAGATCATAATAGACCGTGATTTTTTATATACATAGTAGTGCTGAAGCCCTGCTATGTACAGTACAAGCAAATGGATGATCGAAGCTTCTAGTCTCCTATGGGGACTAACAAATACAGATAAAATTGAAAAAAAAATGTTTAAAATATTAGGAAAATAAAAAAATTAAAAGTTCAACCCACTTTTCCCTCATTAAAAATTAAGAAATAAAAAAAATTAAAAATACACATATTTGATATAACTGCTTTCATAAAAGTCCCATCAAAATATAAAATAAATTAAGCCGTCACAATGGAAAATACATCATGATGTCAGAATTGTGTTTATTTGCCCTCCGCAATCAAAAGATTGTTATTACTCCAATGTGGTGTCATTAAAAACAGCAAAGTATCAAAAAACTCGGCACTTAACTTTATGTGATCAAAGAAAAAGTTTTTAATGTTGTCCACAGCGTAGTAAACAGAAAACATTTTGGTCACACTTGGACCTTCATCAGTTACTACAAGATAATCAAATACAAAAATAAAAATGTGGGAAATATTAAACAATAATGATAGTAAAAATATAAGAAAAAATGAAATAAAATAAAGTAATACAATATTCGTGGTCAGTATGATAATAGGAAAAAATTATGTATTGCAGATACAATAGCAAATCAGTCCAGTCTTACTGTACGTATTTAGTCAGAAGTAATGTAATGTAAAAAATCCATGTCTCTAACTAAGGAAAAGGAAGGCTGGGTGGATAGGAAGGTATCAAGACTAATGATAGAAAAGATATGTTTGAACCGTACCCATTCACTTGCTTGCATGAAGTCATATATACACAAATAAGTCGTGGTCAAATGCACCAGTGTACTTGTGCAAGACACAGATGGATCTAAAGGAACACATATTCAAAATCTATATCTAAAAATAAAGACATAATGAAGGCCTCTAGTGAAATAGATGAAGTATTAAATCCTACCCATATAATAGCCTGCCAGGCTATGTCCCTTAAATGAGAATGCTGGTTTCAGCTGCTGAATGGATTTATAAATGGGCCCAAGGATACAAGTAACACATAGTAAAATTTTCACAGATGTAACAGAAAAGGAGGGAATTATAGCATGATACCAACCTTAAAGCTAAATGCAGAGCATGTAGTACCAGACGCGGTATTAACCGCTAGTCCTCCGCATACCAGTGTGCCCACTCGTGGTTGTTAAGAAGGTGGTAGATGGGATTCTGATAAAGGCGTAAGGCCAATCAGTGCCAGGTATGGAAAACCGGACGTGACGTCACGGAAGAAGATGGCTGTGCGTGCCGGAAATAGACTGTGCACTCCAATGAGAGTTCTGTGCATTTCTCTGTGTTCCACAGTCCGGAAGTGCGGGTAGGACTGTGCTTGCACTATACAGAGACAGAGTTTGCATATGGAGTGATCAGAAATGAGGAAAACATAGTCAGAATCCAGTGTGACACATGATGTCAATACAATTGGCTCTAAGAGAAATGAAGAAAGAATGCATAAGTGATTGTCAAGCATAATTTTAAATCAGAACAATACATAAAACAGTAAACAAGTGGTGGATCATGATATCATATTGATAGCAAAAGCAGCTAAGAGGGTACATGCATATATTAATTGTTAGGAACGCCCAAGAAAATTACCTTTAATAAATCATTCAGACAGGCAGTTTAATGGTCGCACACTAAATAAAAGATAAAAGGTCAAACTCCCTATTAAGACCATTGGGGGATAAGGTATCCAGAGTGTGGATCCAGTAATCCTCCCTTCGTTTCAGTAGTCTTATACGGTCACCTCCATGTCTCGGTGGTAATATCTGCTCGAGAATTTGAAATTTCAATTGCGTGATCCTATGTCCATATGTAATGAAGTGGTGGGGATGGGTATTAATAGGTTTTTACACCGAATGGTAGATTTATGTTTTGAAATCCTGTCTTCACTAATTGTGTGGTTTCCCCCACATATAATAATCCACAAGGGCATTTGATGACATATATGGCATAAGATGTATCACAGGTGAAGTAACCATTGATTTTGAAGGGCTTACTCATCCATGGATGGTGGCTAGTGTCCCCTTTTTAAACGTTGATGCACTGCGTGCAGTTAAGGTGTGGAAATGTGCCTGATTTGGGGCGGTGTAGGAAAAGCTGACCTCGAGAAGGTTCATTTGTACCTATATCAGCCCCTTATTAAAGAATCCCTGAGGTTAGGTGCCCTTCTGAAACATGGCAGAAATGGTCTGTCAAATTCCGGAATATCTGGATGTGCCGTATGTAGTAATGGCCAATGTCTCCTAATGGACTTATGAACAATGTAGGCAAAAGGAAGGTAAGAGTGGACAAAGGCAATCCTATTGTTCAATCTACCCCGTGTAGTGGTCCTTATTTTTTTGGACTCTTTGAGAACTGCATGGGAGTACCCTCTTTCTCTAAATTTCAGGTACATTTTGTTCAATCGTAGTGTACGAATGTCGCTATCTGAGACAATGCGTGTGACTCTCAGAAATTGAGATTTAGGAATCCGAGCGTTTCATAGAAGTTGGGTGAAAACTTCCAAAATGCAGAAGGCTATTGTGATCATTGGCCTTTGTGTGTAGGTCAGTGGAAAGGGTCTCCTCCTGGCTCTTGCTGACTAATGTATCTAGAAAATTCATCTTAGATGAATCGTAAGCCATGGTGAAGCTGAGACCTGGACAAGAGCTATTAAGGAAGCTGTGGAATTGGAACAAGGACTCGGACGTGCCCCCCATATGCAAAACACATCATCTATATATATATTTTCCAGAGGATGAAGTTGTTAACATATAATGATGTAATTAAAAACAGCAACAGTGCAAAAATACAAGCCCTCACAGAGGTCTATATCCCAAAAATTGAAAAGTTTTGTATTTTAAAAAATTCTTATTTTTTTTCATCATTTAAATAAAATAAAAACTATGCATGCTTGGTACTTATGTAATCATACTGACCTGGAGAATCATACTACCGTGTAATTTTTACTATAAAATGAATGCAGTAAATAAAAAACCCAAACAACAATTGTGGAAATGCTTTTTTTCCTGTATTTTGCAGCACTTAGGATTTTGTTCCCGCTTTCCAGTACATCATATGATCAAATGGATCATGTCATTCAAAAGTACAATTCATTCTGCAAAAAAACAAGCCCTCAAACAGCTATATTGATGGAAAAATAAAAATGTTATGGTTGTTGGATAAAAACAAAAGCACAAAAACGGGAAATTACCCGGTCGGGAAGCTGTTAAAGTTACATGTTAATTATTTTTTTGCTTGTTTGTTTTTTAACATGACCCAGCAGCTCCCCTGTTTTGTCTGTTTTGGTAAATGCCGATGTTTCCCATTAAATATTTGTCCTGATCATTTCTTCTTAGTGCTCTGTTACGTTATTCCTCCTAGATAAATAAATTTGATAATAATTTGACAGCTGTCCATTGTTCGATGGCACAGTCTGTCAGACATTGTAAGTTCTGATTGGATAGTCTCAGATTGAACTGGTATATCATGGGGAATACAGTTTGCTAATACAAGCAAGTATAGAGAGCTAAGAGGTCTTTTAACCCTTTTGTGACAAGGCAGGCATTAGTTCCTGTGCCTTCATTCTTTCATACCCTCTTTCAAGAACCTTCATTTCTATTGGCATAACTGTTAATGAGCTTGTTCTTTTGCAAGTTTTAACGACTTGAAGTGTTGAATCATATATTACGGTCTAATCTACATTCACTCTTCATTCCAGTTATGCTCACTATACTGTGTAATGTACTAAAAGCGTAAAACCTATGTGTGAAATGGTGATAAATAACAATTCCTTCATCATTCTGTGGGTTTTGCTATTGTGGCAATCATTCATTGCCATTTTCTAGAACCCTTGAGCCATTTGCTAGAAACTTTTAATTTTTCTGTCAATGGGGCTCTATGGAGTTATTTTTCATTTTGTAGGTCAAACATTTCAGTGGTATAATTTGGGGGTACATATAACTTTTTGATTGCGTTTTATTCCATTTTAGGGGTGTGAGATAAATGGAAAAATTGCAAGTGTCATGTTTTGATTTTCTTTTTCTTTACAGCGTGTGTATGGTATATATAAATATATAGTATGAAAACTCAGACTTTTATGGAGGAAACCATGCCAGATATGCTTATTTTTTAATTTAATTTCTTTATTTTCTGGGTGGTAAAGGGGGAAGTGAATTAACTTTTCTGCTTTATAATTTTTTTTCATATTTTTTTCTTATTTTTATACCCCTTCCTAATAGCATATTGCAACGGTGCTGCTGGGGTAATGATTGGCAAGGAAGCACACCCAACCAGGATCTCATCATTGCTACAGTCAGCAATTATTAACAACATCCAAAAAAAGTGTGTATAATGTAAAACATTGCATTATACTTCTTGTATTTGCCTAAATGCTAAGCTTCTAAAACATCTTGGTTGTAAATTTGACACGATTTGTAGGTGTGTCTATGGATTTCTGTTGGTCGAAGCCAATTATTTTATTATTATGTACTTGTTTGTTTCTGAAAGTCCCATTGACTCAGCGCAAGCCAAATCAGCGCATTTCTTTGGGATTTTTATTCTCATTGCCTGCTAATCTGAAGGGGTGGGTGGGTATTAGAAAAATAGAAGAAAATAAAGACATTTATTTTATTACCGGTAATTGAAATCTCTACTTTTGTGTTTAATTGTATTCTGAATTAAAAGTAGTTTGTGGAAAAGTCTGTTTATTAAAAGACACATTCAGAAATCACCTATTGTTTTAAATGTATTTTTATATTTAATTTAGTCTTTAAAAATTGGGGTGGGAATTTTAACATTTCCATTTCATCGATTATATCACTATGTTAAAAATATATATTGTAAAAATATTTTTTTCACTCTGGTAATAAGTCTATTATAAGACTGATACTTTCTGTTCTGCAGAGACCACATTTATGTAGTCATTAGTGATGGGTGAGTTTGCTTGGATAATATGGTCAAGTCCCTGCGGCTGCATGTCTTGCAGCTCTTCGACAGCTTAAACACATGCAGGCATTGCCTGTTTGTTATTGTTAGGCATGTGTTGTGGGTGTCGAACAGCCATGAGACATGCAGCATATTATTCAAGCTTCCCGAAGTCACTCGGTTAACACCTTATCCGAGCACGTTCGCTCATCACTAGCGGTCATCTCAGTATCATCACAGGCAGAATTACAATGACAAATAACAGCAACATTTAGGTAATTTAAGATCCATCACTCACAATAGGTGATGGACATAGCTCCCCACATCCAAGCACAATGGCCTCTGCATGGGGCATGCCTGAAAAACTCTCCTATACAATCAGAAGCGCAAAACGGCCGTAGTCCATACTCAGCACATTGTTCCCGTGCCGATGATTTTTATCCTGAAATAAAGTTGTCTATATTGGAACGGTGAGCGCCATCCTCCACTTTTTTTTTCCACGTACAATAGAAGTGATGATGTCTGTAAAATGTGGTGCAATTAACAGCAATATATAAGGAGAGTAAAATAAATAATCACTAATACAACTCCACGATACTGTGTCTATGTGAATGCTGTAAATCAGATATTTAAATGATGTTACTAGAATTTCTGTTGGCAACTTACATGATCATGTTCAGAAAATATCAACAAAATCGACACTAAGAAATTATAATCAAGTTTAAAAAAAAGAATACATTTCACTAGCTGGTTCGCTTACCATGCAAGTTGTCTTATTTTTCGTGATCTCTTCAAGACTTGCAATTTATTTTTTCCCCTTCATTGAAACTCATTGAATACTTCTGTACCTGGTTGGATCAATATCTCCAACCTTTGGTACAGCCCATATGCAGTTACATCAAGAACACCAAGAAGGTCCTTAGGGTGATGAATAAACTTGAGATTTTAACTAAGTGAGACAGGAAGTAATTGCTTTGTATACTGTTATACCTTCATCTTGATTTTCGTAGCCCAAGCATATCAACTAGTCATAGTAAATACACAGCAGTTTTTCCTAACCACAGAGAAGCCCCATAGAATCATGCTTTTCACCATCCCTTGCTAACCAGCACAAGTCATAATGAGAGACGTGGTTCACACACAGTGTTGACTACACATTCATAGATAAAATACGCCAGCATGGATGCTATCCTACAAAACCTACAAAATCATTCCCACAAGCAATAATTCATTATGAAACAATATTTTTATTGAAACAATTATCAATCATAAAAACAAGTAAAAAAGGAGAGGTCATACAGAAAAAAACCTCATATGTTAAATGCAGTATATCAATATATCAATCATTAATCCCAGAGTAATCAAAAAAATCAGTTTAAAGTTATAAGTAATTAGATAAATCTCATATGCCCATGTGGAAAGGAAAAAGAACAATAATATCAATTAAATTGCAAAGAGTAGCAAGCTTAAAATTATATATCATAGTATTCATTATTCAATAAAAATCAACACATGAATACTATAGGTAAATTTAATTTACAGTATATAAAGTGACAGTGCGTACAAAGTAATATAATTTATAAACTGCATATGGCATAGGGATTATGAGTAAGTCACTGAAGAGACATATATATTATATCAAAATTAAGTGCATGTGTTGAAAAGTGACAGTGCATTCATAGACCCAAGATCCAAACAGCATATCGAACACTAGGAATCTACTACCCAAATAGTTGTTAGCGAAAAATAAATAATATAATTAATGCCCAATTGCAGGAGCAAGGAATTGGAGCAGAGAAACAGAAGATGCGAAGTTCAAGAGATGACTAAACATGGACAATATTTACCTACATACACCCTTTAACGCGTGTTAAGCAGCAATTGCTTCCTCAGAAAAGGTTGCAATTTTTTTTATGTTTATTACCCTTTCCAATTTAATTGATATTATTGTTCTTTCTCTTTTCCACATGGGCATATGAGACATATCTAATTACTCATAACTCTGAACTGATTTTTTTATTACTCTGGGATTAATGATTGATATATTTATCATATGAGTTTTTTTCTGTATGTCCTCTCCTTTTTTTTTACTTGTTTTTATGATTGGTAATTGTTTCAATAAAAATATTGTTTTATAATGAATTAATGTTTGTGGGAGTAATGTTGTAGGTTTTGCAGTAGCTCATACTCCCATTTCATATAGATGACATTGTCTGGGTTCCTATGGATGCTATCCTGTTGAATTTGTCCATAACAGCTATTGTCGCTTACATTAATCATATTTATTTATAGACAGGGTAGAAAATTCATCTATTTGCTTTTTTGACCTCTCTAACAGGTGATATATGGCTAGCCGCTCTTTTTTCTGCAGCCTATACTGCAAACATAGAACTCACACCATTTTACATGCAGACATAAGCCATCCTCAACATGTCATTAAAAATGTGACTATTGGCTAATTAGTTTTTTCTCTTTATTTTTTTTGCTCCTTATCTTCCCTGAGCCATAACTTTTTTATTTTTCCATCAATATAGGCCGCATGAGGGTTTCTTTTTTGTTGTACGAGTTGTACTTTCAAATGACCTCATTGATTCAACCACATAATGTCTTGAAAAATGGAAAAAAAAAGTGCTGTGAAATTGCAAAAAAAATGCAATGCCACAATTGTTTGTTTTTTTACCATGATTACTTAATGCTAAAACTGACCTGCCAATATGATTCTCCAGGTCCATACGAGTATGCAGATACCAAACATGTATGGATTGTTTTTGATTTAAGTAGTGAAAAAAAATAACATTTTTAAGAAAAAATATTGGCACCATTTTCCGAGACTCATAACATCTCTATTTTTGTGGGATATGGGGCAGTGTGAGGGCTTATTTTTTGCACCCTGAGTTGACGTTTTTATTAATACTATTTTTGGCAGATGTGGTGCTTTGATTGCCTGTTATAGCATTTTATTGCAATATTGCAGCGACCAAGAAAGCGCAATTCTGGCATTTTGATATTTTTCTCATTACATCGTTAGCATTAATTTAGTTTATATTTTGGTTGATTGGACGTTTCTGAATGCATCAATACCAAATATGTGCATTTTTTAACATTATTTTATTTTGAATGGTGTAGAATGGGGGTGTCATGAAATATCATGACCCAATAGGGGGTCGGTAGTGGACGGCACAACATACACACAACAGGAAGGTAAAGGGGTGAGAAAGGCCCTACCGATAGGGAAATGAGGGATGGACACCTCCTGAGCTCTAATCTTAGCCTGTCCCTGCACTTCCTTAATGCCCTAAGTGGGTCCTTCTCCCTGCCACTGTCACAAACCTCATCCCTCACTGTCACCTCACACTGCACTGGCTAGTGCACTGGCCGGCAAGAGCGCTAACATCACCACTGCAGATGGTACAACACAGAGGACAGTGACAAACCGCGAGGCAGATGAGGTAAAAAACACAAAACTTAGCTTATCAACTTTCTCTGCTGCAAAGCACCGCACAGCAGAAGAAAGGCACCAGGATCACAAACTCACCAAATAAACAGAGGCACCACTGAAAACAAAGAGCTCCTTACTCCAGGCTTGGTCAACATAGGTTCCTCTATCACCAACAGCCAGCTGATGAATCAGGTGATCATTTAAAAGGATGGTGGGAGTGGTCGCCATCCATATCAGCTGACCTAGCAACTCTGCAGTTAAAGCAAGCTGCCTGCAAAGGAAACTGACATTAACCCCCGCTGGTCTCAAAGCAAAAATGCTACATTAAAAACATAGTGGAGCTAAAGATGCCTCAAATCCAAAAATGGATCGTGACAGGGGGTAATTTGTAGTTTTGTGCTTTTATAAAAAAAATTTAAATATCTTTTATAACTTTTTATACTTTTTACTTGCTTCAATAGTCCCTTTAGGAGACTTGAAGCTGCGATTGTCAGCTAGCCTGTGCTACATACGGCAGTGCTTTAGCACTACCATGTACAGCATTAATCATGATCTCAATTAAATCATGATCTCCTATGAATATCAGCCAAGTACCGACTTTAATATGAGATTTACAATGACAGGCATGGGGATCTGTCATAACAAGCCATTTGCACCCCGTGATCATATGACAGGGGTGCCAATGGGCTTGCCTTGTGATGCGCTTCAACTGCGCCTTAAACTTTTGCACTATTGGTTTTGCAAAAAACATAAGCCAGTCTACTATATATCTTTACTACCAGGAGGGTACATTGGCCTATTAATAAGGAGCATATGCTTGATCTAAAAATTCTAAGCATTTTCTCTTTCTTGTATTTTTGCCTGTATGCTGAACTTGATGAAATACAGTATCATGATTTTAGCTATTTAATACATTCTAGATTGAATTTCTGTTTTTACAGTTAAGTTGATGCCTATGGCAAACACTGTGGATTAATCTGAAACTTACAGTGAAGATCCTGATCGACCCTTTTTTGTTTTAAATTATAAAATCAAAAAATAAAATCAAATAGTAAAAAATAATAATAGTGATATATTTTCTTTAAAATATAATTTATTTATAACTTTATACACTAGAATAAATATAGACAATTATAAAAAAAATGCAATCATTTAAAACATATTTTCCTGTGAAAACTGAGAAGTAATTTTATATAAAAACATAAATATTTACAATGCTTAGGATAAATGACTACACCTCGACAAGTTTTTCAGAAAACCTTTAGCTTCCTTTCATAATCAACATTTTCAATGGGCTACTGCTACAAAATACTCCACAATTGTTGGCCATTGATTGCAAACAACATTTGTTATTTTTAACACCCAAAAGAAATAATTGAAATTCATTCAAGACTAAGTTGTGAAAATGAGTACTCCCCAATGAAAGTATTAGGAGCAAAGGAAAAGTTTAGACTTTAAAATTCTAATAAAACATGAATTCAACCACATATAAGTCTAATTATTTATTGAACAGTTGTGCATCAGACAGTTGAGTATAAGAGGGTGTTACTTAACAAAGAAAACATCTCCCCATTTCATGTTTTCAGTAAGAGCACCACATGGAAGACAAATGTCACAGGTCCTGAAAAAGAAAATAATTTCTTTACACGTGTAAAGTGAAGACTCTAAGAAGATCATTAACACGTTACTTATCAGTCAGAATACTATAGCAAAAGTGATACAAATCTTAACAAAGATGAAACTGCAATCATCAAAGAATATCCAGGCTTGCCAAGGTAGTTGACACCTAAACCAGAGTGTCTTCTGATGAGAAGGGTTGAAGAAAATCGACATGCAAGTTCACTGCAGTTAGCTAAAGAAGTAGAAAGCCAAACTGGGGTAAGTGTTTCTTGTGACACTGCAGAGTAATGACATGCATGGGTATTGGCCATGAAGGAAGCCTCTCCTAAAGCTTATGCACAAAAAAAGCCCACCTAAAATTTGTCAGGGCCTCTCTTGAAAAATATGCACACTACTGGTACGCTATACAAAACTATATAGTGTCACAAAGGTGAGGAGTCAAAGAAAAATGAATGGTGTCTACAGTTAAACATAGTGATGGCATTGTCCTTTTGTGGGGCTTCATGAGTTCTGTTGGTGCTAGGGGCTACATTTTTTGATGGTATCATGAATTCACAGATGTACTGTCCTATAATGAAAAAGCTTTTGGTAGGCGTGCAATTTTCCCACATGACAATGATCCAAAACACACATCTAAAGCCACTGTTGTATTTCTGAGGAAGAACAGAGCAAAAGTGAATCAGTGGCCAAGCCGTGAGATGGAATAGTCAAAGAGTCTGAGATCAAAAGCCAGGAGGGTACATCATAAACAGAAGACAGGTAACGGTCTGAGGTCAGAATACCAGGAGGATAGTGGATCAAAGCAGAAGGGGTTAAACAGACAGATAGTCAGAATGAGGTCCAAGATAAGGCAATGAGAGATCTACAAGCAGAACGCAAAGCACAGAGATAAGCGACACAGTAGCTGAATATATGGCAGAGGTCTGGGAGTAACAGCCCAGTTAAGAAGCCTGGGAATCACCTGGAACAATGAACACTTGGAGAATGTCAGCGCCTCTCAAACTCACATGAAATGGCTGAGCTGTCATTCAACACACTGACAGCTCAGCACATCTCTGTACCAGACTTGATGACTGAACTGTCAATCAAAGTACTGACAGCTTCAGCACGCCCCTTTACCAGATTGAACAGCTAAGCTGTCAGTAACTGCATTCCAAACACACTGATGGGTGGACTGGGACACCAAGTATGTCTCCTTATCTGAACCCAATCGAACACTTATGGGGAATTCTAAATAAACAAGTTGAGTATTTCCCTCCATTCAGCATCCAGGTTCTAAAAGAGCTTGCTCTTGAAGAATGGTAAAACTAAATATTGCGATATGTCACCAACTAGTTCATTCCATGCCTAGAAGAATTGATGCTGTCTTTCAAAATCATGTAGGTTATGCAAAATACTATAAGCAGGAGTTTTTGATATATGGTGCACTAATTTTTGCATCAATTAATGTTACTAAAATTAATATTTTGAAAGGAAATTTATTAGCCTTACTTTCATGTAGTAGCGTCTGCTGGTGTCTCCGCATGGCTCCCCTTCCCATTTTGTGGGGATGCCAGATTACTCACCGCCCCAGTCGCAGCTGTCTCATCCTCCTCTGTGTGCATTACACTGTGATCTGGCGGCGCCCCTAGTATGGACATGCCACTCTGCTCTTAAAGGGGCAGCATGCACACAGGGCAAAATGCCCCCAGCTGACAGCTGGGAGGCATTTTGTAAAAGTAATCACTTGCAAGGTGTCTCCCAGCCAATGGGTGGAAGTCATCTTGTATATAAGGCCCCTTCCCCAATAAGGAGGTGCCTGAGCAATCCCTATAGTTTAATTTTTAGTGTGTGCAACTGCATGTTGCCATGTCCCCCATCCTAGTCGGTTAAAGTTATTCCCCGTATCCCATGTTCCTGTTAGCCTTGTATAGTTTGCCTGTGTTCCTGTGACCACTTTGGCAGTATCCTATTCCTGAAACCGTGTCTAAGGTGCCTATACCCGATTCCCTTCCTACGCTGTGGCCAGTCCTGTGTCTGTTATCCCTGGTCCTAGTGCGGCCAGCTCCAGTACAGTTCCTAATATTTACAGGTGTGAACAAGAACCTATCTTCTATATCCAAGCTGTCCGTGCAGTCCATCAGTCTCCGGTTCAGTGACCTCGGTCTTGTCTCCTCACATCAGTAAACCCGACCCTTGGATCACAGCTGCAGTACTGGTGCTTGCCCTGAATTGGTACCTGGCGGCTACCAGCAGCCCACTCTGTCTCCAACATCAAGAGCTCCACCGATCATAAGGTAGCCATTCAGCTATGCTACTTCTAAGGCAGGTCTAGCCCTGTGGCATAGTGGGTCCACGAACCACGTGTGCCACCTGCGGGCGTGACACATGTCATGGGTAAAAAAAGTTCTATAAAACATGACATTTTAGAAATTTTTCAATGAGATATTGATTAAACGGCCCCCCTGCCGGTATCGCTGATCACTGCAAGAAACCTCTGGACATTTTTTTGTCGCTGATCTCCCGCTGGCCAGCACGCATCGCTGCGTGTGACAGGCGGAAGACCAGCGATCAGGTGTAAAATAATAAAAAAATAAAAAATATTGTTATTCTCACCTTCCGGCGTCCCGCGCAGTATTCACGCCTCTCTCCATGCTCCCGGTCCCAGTAATCATTTGCAAGAATGACCGCGAGACTTCGCGATCCCGCAAGAACGGACATCATCACGGTAATTCTCGCAAAGGATTACTGGGACCGGAGCGTGGAGAGAGGTGGGAATGCTGCACGGGACGTCGGAAGGTGAGAATAACAATATTTTTTACTTTAATTCTATTTTTGACATGAATATTTCATCAGCGCTAACGAACACAGCGATGCCGCGCGCGCAGCATCGCTGTGCTGATCGCTGGTGAAACTGTCTGTTTGACAGCTCACCAGCAATCACATAGTGACTTACCAGTGATCCTGACACGTTGATATCGTTGTTGGGATCGCTGGTAAGTCGCTATGTGTGACTCCAGCTTTAGGCTCATGCTAATCTCTTTATCTCTTCATGTAATCCTAGACAGACGTGATGATGTTGAGATCATAGCTCCGTAGGGGTCATAGCTTCTCTTCCAGGACTTCTTGCTCTTCTTTATGCTGAAGAAGCTGTTTTCTAACATTATGATGACATAAAATATTACCGCATTACTGGAAAGAATAGTGCACCCAAGGTATGAAGCAATGTAAAGTTAAAATCAAATAAGTGAAAAAACCACATATGAATGTACTAGACATAAGCTGATGATCTACTAAGGGATGCTGGTGTGCTCAGGGCCCTAAGGAAAAAAGACTGTGTCTCCATTGAAACGCATCAGTTTGTGGCCGCACCGAGGTCCCAAAGCCTTTTGGCAGTGATTTCATGCTTGACATGCCCCTGCTAGTGCTGCAGTGTAGCACCAGCGCTTCCTTCTGGAGTGCACCACCATTTAAACATCGTTTGACAGAGACGGAGAGGAGCGTCCATGATAGGAACCTTGCCGTCAGCACAACACCAAATTGTGAGCTGCATGACTGTTACCAGTGAGTTCTCACAGAAGTCACTGAAACTAACTTTGCTATTCACACTGTGTAGAGTCCTATCTAAGCAGCCTCGCTGCGGCTGATCAGGGAATGCCTTCGGGCACTTTGATCCTCTGAAATGTATGAAACGTATTCATTTTGGGCATGTATTACATTTTAATAATTAGTGAAGATATCTATAGCCATTTAGCCACTGGATTGCGATACTCCACGGCATAGGTAAACTGAGCACACCCGCATCCCTTGATGGCTCACCGGCTTATGTCCAGCACAGTCATATGTGGTTTATCCACTAATCTGACTTTACTTTGCTCACTACCTTGTGTGCACTGCTTTTTCTAGTAGCCCAGTGGTATATTATGTCACTACTTTGTTTTCTTTACTGATAGACTAACATACAGAGCCAGCCTTACTACCAGCAGCTTCACTATACCAGCATTTTGTTTGCACCAGTGTGTTATTCTCTCTTTCATGTTTATAACATTGGCTGTATGTTTGGGGTCACTGTACTGCCTTAGACTACATTAAAACTAAAATTTGGAAAGACCATTTACATTTCTATTTTTGAAAGCATTATTTTGCCGCATTTGTTTCACAACTGCCTAACATTTTTGCACTGAACTGTTTTTCAGTACAATACCAGACTGTATGCTGATAGTGCTACTTGAAGCAATGTGTGTGACCTAAACTTGCTATCATGGCCTGCAGCATCTCTGGATTTGTCTCCCATCAAGCACATATTGATTGTCATGGGTTGGCAACTGCAAAAGGAGCTTCCAGCAGTGGATCTTGATGATTTGCATGTACAAATGCATCCTGCATGGCAGAACATTGCTCAGACATCAGTAACGTTATTGATAGTATGCCAAGGTGTGTAAATGTATGCATTTCTGCACAAGCTGCTGAATAAACTAAGATGAAAATTTTGTGTTTATTTTTCATCATTTGCATATCACTAATATGTCTATCAATTCTGTCATTTCTATAATTCAATGAATTTTTCCTTTTAGTGTTGCAATTTCAATGTTGAGGAGTGTATATATATATATACTGTATATAGTGTGTTATTATTATTAATATTTATTTATATAGGACCATTTATTCTATGGTGCTGTACATGAGAAGGGATTACATACAGAATTATAGATATCGTTTACAGTAACCAAATTTACAGACTGGTAGAGAGGGGAGAGAAGCCTGTCCTTGCGGACTTACATTTCACGGGATAAAGGGGAAGAGACAGAAGGTCGGGGTTGCATCAGCTCTGGTAATAGTGAGGCGGCAGCCCAGGTGGTGGTGAGGCAGCAGAATGGTTATTGCAGGCTTTGAAGTTTCCTGAAGAGATAAGTTTTCAGGTTCCGTTTGAAGGATCCAAGGTGGATATTCGGACGTGTTGTTGTCATGGTGTGTTTTGGGTTTGTGGTGAAGGAGTTAACTCTGAGAGCCTCTCTGTGGATCTGGGGAGGGTTTTTATAGCTTCAGGGGAGAGCCGTCCCCTGTCGCTTATACTCCTATCTGAGTGTGCCAGACCCTGCTCTGTCGGTGCGTCACGCCAATCATTGTCCGTCTGCCTGGTATTCTGACCCTGCTCTGTTACGGTTTACGTCTCTGTTTTGCTGACTCTGTACCTGCTTTGCCTGTGCTGTGTATGACCCTTGGCTTTGTCTGACCTCCCTCCTGAATATCCCTCCTGTACCACGCTTGCCCGTACTGTGTATGACCTTTGGCTTTGTCTGACCTCCCATCTGTATATCCCTCCTGTACCTCGCTTGCCCGTACTGTGTATAACCTCCATTTTGCCTGACTCTGAGTTTTTGTACAGTGTCCTGTCATTTCTGAAAGCAGGATGCTAAGCCCCGCCCCCTTGCAGTCACATGACCGTAGGTCCTGTGACTGCTTGCTAACTTCAGCGTCCACAGGTCCTGTGTATCTATACCTTCCGACTGTACCTGACCCCGGGCCCCCTACAGTGCGGGTGAGTCCCTGCTCAGCGGAGGCTGCACGCCGGCGCTATCAGGATCCTGACAGTTGAGGCATGGAATTCCAGAGGATGGGGATATTCAGGAAAAATTATTGGAGGCAGCTGTATGAGGAACAAATAAGTGTGGAGGAGAGTAGGAGGTCTTGGAAGGATCAAAGATTTGTGAGGGTAGATATTGAGAGATTAGTTCAAAGATATAGGGAGGGGACTGGTTGTGGATGGCTTTGTAGGTCAGTGTTAGTAGTCTGAACTGGATTCACTGGGGAATTGGGAGTCAGTGGAGGGTTTTGCAGAGGGGAGAAACAGGGGAGTTGGGAGGAAAGAGGTGGATTAGTCAGGCAGCAGAGTTGAGGACAGACTGAAGAGTGTTACAGAAGTCAAGGCAGGAGATGATGAGGGCGTGTTCAAGGGTTTTAGCAGATTGAGGCCTGAGGAAGGGACGGATTCTGGAAATATTTTTGAGTTGGAGGCGACAGGAGGTGACAAGTGTTTGGACGTGCGGTTTGAAGGACAGGGCAGAGTCGAGAGTTACTCCGAGGCAGCAGATTTCTGGTGCAGGAGACAGCGTGCTGCCGTTTACCATAATAGATAGACCGGGTAGGGAAGATACGTGAGATGGAGGAAAGATGATGAGTTCGGTTTTGTCTACATTGAGTTTTAGGAAGTGAGAGGTCAAGAAGGATGATATGGCTGATAGAAACGCCTGGATTCTGGATAGCAGAGAGGCGACATCTGGCCCAGAGAGGTAGATCTGAGTGTCGTCTGCATACAGGTGGTACTGGAAGCCATGGGACTTTAAGAGTTGTCCTAGGCCAAGAGTATAGATGGAAAATAGTAGGGGCACCAGGACAGAGCCTTGGGGGACTCCAACAAAGAGAAGGTGGGATGAGGAGGTAGTGTGGGAGTGGGAAACGCTAAGGCTAAGTTCACACATAGCGGAACTCTCACGGAAATTACCGTGAGAGTTCCGGAATTCCATTCTGCGGGAAAATCGCATTTTAAATTCCTGCGATTTTCCCGCGGAAAAACTAGCATTTTGCAAGCGTAATTAGCTTGCAAAATGCTAGCGTTTTCCAAGCAATCTGTAGCATCGCTTGGAGAACTGATTGAAAGGTTGGTCACACTCGTCAAACATAGTGTTTGATGAGTGTGACCAACTTTGTACTACTGAGGCTGCCTATGCAGCATCAGTAGTAAAAGATAAAATGTACAAAATAATAAAAAAAATAAAAAATGGTGTTATTCTTACCTTTCGACATCCCGCGCAGCCTTCCCGCCTCTCTCTACGCTCTCGCACCCAGTAATCCTTTGCGAAAATGCCCGCGATGACGTCCGTTCTCGCGGGATCGTGACGTCTCGCGGTAATTCGCGATGACGTTGCGATCCCTTGAGAATGGACATCATCGCGGGCATTTTCGCAAAGGATTACTGGGAACGAGAGCATGGAGAGAGGCGGGAAGGCTACGCGGGACATCGGAAGGTAAGAATAACACCATTTTTTATTTTACATTTTTTTTTTTTACAGGGATATGGTCCCCAAAGCCCGGAGGACAGTCTCCTCTCCTCCGGACCGTGGGTACCATCAGCAATTGTACTGCTAATTTTTCGCATGGTGTGCACAGCCACATGCGGGAAGTAAGCAGAACAATGCATTCCTATGGGTGCGGGATCGCCGCGATTCCGCAAAATTAATGAGCATGCTGCGTTTTTTACCGAGAAGCGATTCCGCCGCGGTAAAAACTGCAGCATTAGCACAGCATTGCGGAATCCCATAGGAATGCATGGGATGCTTATTTTTCACGTTTTCGTGGCAAAATCGCGCGGTTAAAACCGCCGCGGAAACGTGAAAAAAAGCCACGTGTGAACTCAGCCTAAATGTGCAGTCGGAAAGGTATGAGGCAATCCAGGACAGGGCAAGGTCTTTGATGCCAAGGGAAGAAAGAATTTGTAGTAGTAGGCAGTGGTCAACTGTGTTGAAGGCAGAGGACAGGTCAAGAAGGAGGAGGATGGAGAACTGTCTGCTAGCATTGGCTGTGAGTAAGTCATTAGTAATTTTTGTCAGGGCAGTTTCGATGGAGTGGTGGGGGTGGATGCCAGATTGGAGGTTGTCAAGGAGAGAGTTAGAAGAGAGGTGAGAGGAAAGTTGAGCATGGACATGCTGCTCAAGGAGTTTGGAAGCCAACGGGAGCAGTGATATGGGGCGAAAGCTGGGCATAGTAGTTGGGTCAAGGTTTGTTTTTTGAGGATGGGTGTGATAATGGCATGTTTGAAGGCAGAGGGAAAGGTACCAGAACATAGCAATAGGAAATGGGTTAGGGCTGGAATGAGTGTGCTAGTGAGGTTGGAGAGCAGGTGGGGTGGGATGGGGTCAAGTGCACAGGTGGTGAGGTGTGATTTGGAAAAGAGATGAGTAAACTCTCCTTCAGTGATGTTGGAGAGGGAGGTTATTAGGGAAGGGCAGAGGTCTGGTATGTGGAGTGGTTAGGGTGGCGGAACAATAAAGGTTTGCCTTGTTAGTTCGATCTTTTATTTGAAGTAGGTGGTAAAGTCCTCGGCAGAGATGAGGGGAGTTGGAGGTGGCAGTGGTGGGCAGAGGAGAGAGTTAAATGTGCTGAACAGTTGTTTTGGGTTGTGTGATATTGAAGATTTGTGAAATAGGTCTGTTTAGCAGAGGTGAGGGCTAATTTGAAGGCATTTGTAGCTTGTTTGAGAGCAGTGAAGTCATCTGGCAGGCGTGTTTTCTTCCAACACTATTCCGCGACCCTGGATGCTTGTCAAAGTTTTTGGTGAGGTTGTTGCGCCAGGGTTGCCTATTGATTCGTTGCAGTTTGCCATGCTTGAGAGGGGCAACTGAGCCTATGGCTGATGTGAGAATGGCGTTGTAGAAAGCGGTGGGACTGTCTGTGTTGTGGAGTGAAGTTATGGAGGCCAGAGGTAAAAGAGAGTCTGAGAGTCTGTGAGTGTCTAGATGTGCAAGGTTTCTACGAGGATGTGCTAGTGGCTGGACATGGGGGGCAGGTGAGTAAGACAAGGATGAGAAGGTGAGTAGATGGTGGTCAGATAGCGGGAAGGGAGAGGTTGTGAGATTAGATAGGGAACAGAGGCGGGTGAAGATGAGGTCTAATGTATGTCAGTCTGTATGGGTGACTGTGGAGAACCACTGAGTTAGTGAAAAGGATGAGGTAAGTGACACGAGTTTGAAGGCTGCTAGCTGGTGGGTGTCAATGGGGATGTTGAAGTCCCCCATGATGATGGTGGGGATGTCAGCAGAGAGAAAGTGGGGGGCCAGGTGGAGAAATGGTCAATGAAGGCAGTGGCTGAGCCCGGTGGTCGGTATATGACAGCCATTTGGAGATTAGATGGAGAGTAGATATGGACAGAGTGAACCTCGAAAGAAGGGAGGATAAGGGAGGGTGGGGGTTGGATAGGGTTATTAAAGGAGCAGTTTTTAGAAAGGAGAAAACCTACTCCTCCACCATGTCTGTTTCCAGAGCGAGGAATGTGGGTAAAGTGGAGGCTGTGTCAGGGGGTGTCAGCCAGGTCTCAGTGAGGGCCAAGAAGGAAAGGTTGCAGGTGGTAAAGAGCTCATGGATCATGTGGAGCTTGTTGCAGACGGAGCGGGCAGTCCAAACAGAGAGAGGAAGCATGGGGGTAGGCGTCAGTGGCACAGATATTAAGTGTGAGGGATTGCGGTAGTTTCTCTTAGTGTGGGAAAGATAGGGGAGAGGATTAGTATGAGGCGAGGGGGGGCCAGGATTGAGGGATATGTCGCCCGCAGTGAGAAGAAGCAGAGAAAGGGAAAGCAGGTGGGTGAAGGAGAGTGACCGACTTGTATTATATTTTATTTGGAGAGGTCTGAGGTTAAGGACCAGGTCTGCAGATGAAGCGAGGTAGTGGGTAAGAGAGAGGGGGAGATAGTTATTTGGTTCGAGGGTGCAGGGGTTTGGAGATAGCAAAGGAAAGAGAGAATTAGTGGAGCAAAAATGGTGAGGGCAAATGTGAGCATGGTTAAAGATCGGGGTAAGAAAAAAAGGCAAGTAGAATTAGAAGATAGAGATTAGTCTTACCTTTCTGGCCAATTTCTTGACTCTCTGGTATATTTCAGACATTACATTTAAAAGATGTATTCTATATAAACAAATAAACAAAGTCCATGGCCAAAATACAAAATATTGTGAGAATATAATGGTAGGCTGGTTGTAAGCGCACCAAAGCGAGCAAGACAAAACAAATTTTAAAACTGAAAGAGGCAATTTAACATAGCCAGACGCTATCCTCACATAGAAATAGAATGTTTAACCTTTTATTTGTATCATGTACCAAATTGTTGCTTGATATGTAGGAGGGTCAATTTAAGGTCACATTCGCCAACACAGCAATCACTTTAAATCATCCAGACTGTGATTAGGCTCAAACCAGAATGGTACAAGATCTGATTTCTCAGAACTCACTTTCACTGCTCTTAATGGCATTGGAATGATGATCAAGAAAGAAGGATACGCTTTTCTCTCTCTACTGAGTACTTCACATAAAAGTGGAATAATCAGAAAGGAATAGATTTGTTATTTCTTCTCAAGACAGTAGTCTATAGATCACTAACAATTCAGCAAATCTGATACAACATGCATCACAAAATATCAGTACAGTATCAAAACAAACAGAAATAAATAACAATGCATTACATAAAATTATTCGGCTGTTTCTTGCTATGAATGTACTTCAGAAACTGGATTTTACATTAGCAAAACAATGGGGCACTTATATGTTTTTTTAATAAAAGATACTGTAGGTTAAGATAATTATAAAATTATGAATAGAAAGCTACTTTAAGAATTAGAACTATGAAAACTGATATATATATAGTATATATACAGTATATATACACATATCTATATATTTATCTCTATCTATCTATATCCATCCATCCATCTATCTATCTATCTTTGGAAGACTATTTACCCCCTTTCAGATGTCCCCAATAACGGCAAATGCACAGATGCACAGAAAACTCTGCCTCTGGTCTTCAGTTGCGTACAACTCCCCCCATTAGGGTCACAGTGGCCTGTGACGTGCATTGATGGCCCTAGAATCCCATGCCTAAGTCCTGCAATAGCACGATTATACATACTTTATCTGCCCTGCTATTGGCATTGGTCACAGCACATAGGAGGCGGATAAGGTACGCATAATCGCGCTATCGCTGGGAGCAATCGCAGGATTCCGGGGCTACCAATACATGTCAGAGGTCACTGTAACACTGATGGGAGGGAGCTGTTAAGCAAATGAAGACCAGAGGCAGAGTTTTCTTTCATGCACCGCATGCCACAGAGCCTGGAAGAAATCATTAGCGTAAAGAAATAAAAGACGGCTTCTCAATAACAAGACCAAAGATATGAGCATACATGTATGACTAGTTTAACCATTGTATCACCTGTATGCCCATATTAATAGGTTAAAAACATCCCAGGGAGTGACAAACTCCATTTAAAACCACCTCCTTAATATAGATATGTCTCTCTCAAGCCTACAAACCAACTTTGACCAGTCAAAGCCTTGCATCTACAATATAAGATCTCTGAAGGTATCCTAAGGTATCTGGCACTCAGACATTAGTAGCAGGTCCATCAAGTCTTGTTGCCTTCATGTTTTGAACTTATTTTTCTAGGTCATAAAACAGGTACACTGTTGGATTGAGTTGTAAAGAATTTAGAACTTTAGAATTTATGCATGATGCATTTCTTCACTTTTTTTATTAAATGTTATTATTTAAAAATAAAATTTTGGATCTGCATTGCAAAATTTTTTTTATGTAACATTCTGCTATTGACCTCTTTTATAACAAAAACAAAACATCAGTCTTTTAATACAAACATGATCAAAAGATAGGAGCAAATTAATATTATTTATTTTCTACAGTTGCAGTTCTCAGCATTAGGGCTCATACTCACTTGCAAGAGACTCACACAGTTCTCGTGCAAGTCTCTCGCATGAAAACCTGGCACTGCCGCCGGCACTCGGACCGGAGCGTGCGTTTTACATGTATTTCTATGCAGCCTCATGCTCCGGTCAGAGTGCCGTCGGCAGTGCCAGGTTTTCATGCGAGAGACTCGCACGAGAATCATGCGAGTCTCTCGCAAGTGAGTATGAGCCCTTAAAGGGGTGTTCTGAGACTAATAAAAAATTGGCACAGATATGTAATGTTATAAAGTGAAAAAACAACCTATATTGCCCCATTACATGAAATGTGATGAATCCAATCATTGCTTCAGTGGTACTTCTAATGAATGCTATGAAACTTTGGAATAAAGTATCATGAAATGCACAAAGCGTATAATAATACAGTCCATCATTCTTAGCATCAGGTATGAACTGTCCACTATATTTACTGAAGTGGTGGCATCATGGTGGCTCAGTGGCTAGCACTGTACCCTTACAGTGCTGGGATCCTGGTTAAAATCCCACCAAGTACAACATCTGCAAGATGTATGTATATTCTCATTATGCTTGTGTAGGTTTCCTACTATTTCCACCCACACTCCAAAAACATCCTGGTAGGGAGTTTAGATTGTGAGACAATGTCTGTAAAGCGCTGTTGATTATGATTATTATTATTTATTATTATAGCGCCATTTATTCCATGGTGCTTTACATGTGAGGAGGGGTATACACATAATAAAAAACAAGTACAGTAATCTTAAACAATACAAGTCGCGACTGGTACAGAAGGAGAGAGGACCCTGCCCGTGAGGGCTCACAGTCTATGATGCCACTATATACTGTAAGTAAGTGTAATCATAAAGTATTTACTACATTTTTGACACATGGTTCCTAATGTATTCTTGAATAATGTTAATTCTTTGAAAGAGGTTCACAACACCCAGGGATATTTCCTCACCTTCCGAGCATTGTGACAAATTACAGTTAAAGAGCTGAGCTATACATGCAATGCATTGCATGTCCAATTTAAAGAAATGTAGGTATCACTCGAAATGTTAGCCATTCTTTCTGATCTAAGGAAGTGTGTGTAAAATAGATTAAGGTTTTAATTTAGTCTCCAAATTGTAGTTTTAATTGCAGTGAACTGATATACCAATAGTTTCCCCTAGATAGATTGAGAGCCACTGGATTTTTCTAGTTCTTAGTTTTGCAGTATTCTTATTTGGGCTCCATGTAGAAGATGCATAAGTAGAAGCAACACTCAGTATATTGAAAGAAAAACCTCACATTCACGTTCATACACAGAGTATTTGGTCAGGAGTGGGTGATAAACCAGGAGTGGGTGATAAATCCAGAAGTGGTGACGTGTTTCTATTGTAATTTTCCTCTGATTGTTCCACTCCTGGTTTTGGCTTAAAAATACTGAACCCTTATGATCCACTAGAAATAGGACAATTACATACAACACACAAAGAAGTCACATAAAGAGCATCACTTAGCCATAGTGATGGAAATATATAGACATGGGTAAGGGAATGATAATGCAACAGCATATAAAAAGTATCAACCCTAAAACCCTTAGCAACCAGTAGGCAAGATCCTATGTAGATATATATATATATACTAGATTATGGCCCGATGCTATCGCATCGGGAGGATGCGATAGCATCACACCTCTTGCCATGTTAACCCCCAACACACACACTCCTCAACACACACGCCTCTCACCTTTCACCATCTCCACTCACTCTTTCACTCCACATACGACCCCTTCTCTCACTCCGTCTCTCATACTCACGCCGTCATCGCCGCTGCTCCACGATCCCCGACATCTTCTTACGCCGGCGCCATCCTGGATCCAGACGTTGTCCACGCCGGCGACATGTTCTTGCGGCGACGCCATCTTGAGTATCGTGAAATCCCGCGATAGTCAAGATAGCGTCGCCGGAAGAACATGTCGCCGGCGTGGACGACGTCGGGATCCAAAATGGCGTCGGCGAAATCTCGCGAGTTTTCGCCGACGCCATTTTGGATCCCGACGTCGTCCTCGCCGGCAACATGTTCTTGCGGCGACGCCATCTTGACTATCGCGGGATTTCGCCGATCCAAAATGGCGTCGCCGCAAGAACATGTCGCCGGCGTGGACGACATCGGGATCCAAAATGGCGTCGGCGTAATCTCGCGAGATTTCGCCGACGCCATCTTTTTGGATCCCGAGTCGTCCACGCAAGCGACATGTTCTTGCGGCGACGCCATCTTGAATCTCGCGGGATTTCACGAAATCCAAGATGGCGTCGCCGCAAGAACATGTCCGCGGCCTGGAGAACGTCTGGATCCAGGATCGCGGCGGAGGAAGATGTCGGGGCAGCGACGATGATGGTGTGAGTATGAGAAACGGAGTGAGAGAAAGGAACGTATGTGGAGTGAAAGAGTGAGTGGACGTGAGTGGAGGTGAAAGGTGAGAGGAGTGTGTGTTGAGGCGGTGTGGTGTGTTGAGGGTTAACGTGCGTGTGTGTGTGGTGACGTCACCGGTTACAACTGGACGGAAGTTGTTACAACCGGAAGCTGGTTAGGGCATTTATTATTATAGATGATGAGGAAGAAGCCGTCTGTTGTTGGCGGTGATGGCGTGTAGAGGCTTCTTCAGCCAATGTAATAGATTTAGAGTTAGGGGATTCGTGTGTGAGACGACGGCGTTTATAAGCCTTAATCTTGTCAAGTCGATGCTGTTTTTCCTCAGGAGTCTCATTAGCACGGCGTTGTTTTTGTCGTAGTGCTAAAGCTGCTTTCCTTTCACTGGCATTGGCATACTGTGCATCGGTATTGAATGGTGGTATTGATAGGGCCGAAACAGATTGCTGATTAGTTATGTCAGTGAACGGCATATGGGATGAAGTGTAGCAGTAAATTGTTCCACATGCTGATGTGGAAGCATCCTGTTGTGAGTCTAATAATAATGATGAGGAAGAGGCCGTCTGTTGTCGGCGGTGACGGCGTGCAGAGGCTTCTTCAGCCAATCTTATGGATTTAGAGTTAGGGGATTCGTGTGTGAGGCGACGGCGTTTATAAGCCTTAATCTTCTCAAGGTGATGGTGTTTTTCCTCAGGAGTCTCATTAGCACGGCGTTGTTTTTGTCGTAGTGCTAAAGCTGCTTTCCTTTCACTGGCATTGGCATACTTTTTGTTATGACTCATGTTGGCACAGGTAAAGGAGTCTATTTGGCAGTTATCTGGCAGTGAAGAAGGCGTCCTGGAGTATTGTAGAGTAAACAGATACTAATTGACCCTGTAATTGCCCAGCAGTAGTTATGAAGTGGTAGTGGCAAATTGGCCCTGTAGTTAGACACCGGCAGAGGAGCAAGGCAGCAGTAGTTATGGCAGTAGAGGCAAATTTGCCCTGTAATTAGACACCGGCAGAGGAGCAAGGCAGCAGTAGTTATGGCGGTAGAGGCAAATTGGCCCTGTAATTAGACACCGGCAGAGGAGCAAGGCAGCAGTAGTTATGGCGGTAGAGGCAAATTGGCCCTGTAATTAGACACAGGCAGTGAACAGTCAGAGGAGCAAGGCAGCAGTACTTATGGCGGTAGAGGCAAATTGGCCCTGTAATTAGACACCGGCAGAGGAGCAAGGCAGCAGTAGTTATTGCGGTATTGGCAAATTGGCCCTGTAATTGGACACCAGCAGAGGAGCAATGCAGCAGTAGTTATGGCGGTAGAGGCTAATTGATCCTGTAATTAGACACCAGCAGAGGAGCAAGGCAGCAGTAGTTATGGCGGTAGAGGCAAATTGATCCTGTAATTAGACACCGGCAGAGGAGCAAGGCAGCAGTAGTTATGGCGGTAGAGGCAAATTGGCCCTGTAAATTAGACACCGGCAGAGGAGCAAGGCAGCAGTAGTTATGGCGATAGAGGCAAATTGGCCCTGTAATTAGACACCGGCAGAGGAGCAAGGCAGCAGTAGTTATGGCGGTATAGGCAAATTGGCCCTGTAATTAGACACCGGCAGAGGAGCAATGCAGCAGTAGTTATGGCGGTAGAGGCAAATTAGCCCTGTAATTAGACACCGGCAGAGGAGCAAGGCAGCAGTAGTTATGGCGGTAGAGGCAAATTAGCCCTGTAATTAGACACCGGCAGAGGAGCAAGGCAGCAGTAGTTATGGCGGTAGAGGCAAATTAGCCCTGTAATTAGACACCGGCAGAGGAGCAAGGCAGCAGTAGTTATGGCGGTAGAGGCAAATTGGCCCTGTAATTAGACACCGGCAGTAAACAGGCAGATGACCAAAGCAGCAGTAGTTATGGCGATAGAGGCGAATTGGCCCTGTAATTAGACACCGGCAGAGGAGCAAGGCAGCAGTAGTTATGGCGGTAGAGGCAAATTGATCCTGTAATTAGACACCGGCAGAGGAGCAAGGCAGCAGTAGTTATGGCGGTAGAGGCAAATTGGCCCTGTAATTAGACACCGGCAGAGGAGCAATGGAGCAGTAGTTATGGAGGTAGAGGCAAATTAGCCCTGTAATTAGACACCGGCAGAGGAGCAAGGCAGCAGTAGTTATGGCGGTAGAGGCAAATTAGCCCTGTAATTAGACACCGGCAGAGGAGCAAGGCAGCAGTAGTTATGGCGGTAGAGGCAAATTGGCCCTGTAATTAGACACCGGCAGTAAACAGGCAGATGACCAAAGCAGCAGTAGTTATGGCGATAGAGGCGAATTGGCCCTGTAATTAGACACCGGCAGAGGAGCAAGGCAGCAGTAGTTATGGCGGTAGAGGCAAATTGGCCCTGTAATTAGACACCGGCAGAGGAGCAAGGCAGCAGTAGTTATGGCGGTATAGGCAAATTGGCCCTGTAATTAGACACCAGCAGAGGAGCAATGGAGCAGTAGTTATGGAGGTAGAGGCAAATTAGCCCTGTAATTAGACACCGGCAGAGGAGCAAGGCAGCAGTAGTTATGGCGGTAGAGGCAAATTAGCCCTGTAATTAGACACCGGCAGAGGAGCAAGGCAGCAGTAGTTATGGCGGTAGAGGCAAATTAGCCCTGTAATTAGACACCGGCAGAGGAGCAAGGCAGCAGTAGTTATGGCGGTAGAGGCAAATTGGCCCTGTAATTAGACACCGGCAGTAAACAGGCAGATGACAAAGGCAGCAGTAGTTATGGCGGTAGAGGCAAATTGGCCCTGTAATTAGACACCGGCAGAGGACAAAGGCAGTAGTTATGGTGGTATAGGCAAATTGGTCCTGTAATTAGACACCGGCAGAGGAGCAAGGCAGCAGTAGTTATGGCAGTAGAGGCAAATTGGCCCTGTAATTAGACACCGGCAGTAAACAGGCAGATGACCAAAGCAGCAGTAGTTATGGCGATAGAGGCGAATTGGCCCTGTAATTAGACACCGGCAGAGGAGCAAGGCAGCAGTAGTTATGGCGGTAGAGGCAAATTGATCCTGTAATTAGACACCGGCAGAGGAGCAAGGCAGCAGTAGTTATGGCGGTATAGGCAAATTGGCCCTGTAATTAGACACCGGCAGAGGAGCAATGGAGCAGTAGTTATGGAGGTAGAGGCAAATTAGCCCTGTAATTAGACACCGGCAGAGGAGCAAGGCAGCAGTAGTTATGGTGGTAGAGGCAAATTAGCCCTGTAATTAGACACCGGCAGAGGAGCAAGGCAGCAGTAGTTATGGCGGTAGAGGCAAATTGGCCCTGTAATTAGACACCGGCAGTAAACAGGCAGATGACCAAAGCAGCAGTAGTTATGGCGATAGAGGCGAATTGGCCCTGTAATTAGACACCGGCAGAGGAGCAAGGCAGCAGTAGTTATGGCGGTAGAGGCAAATTGGCCCTGTAATTAGACACCGGCAGAGGAGCAAGGCAGCAGTAGTTATGGCAGTATAGGCAAATTGGCCCTGTAATTAGACACCGGCAGAGGAGCAATGGAGCAGTAGTTATGGAGGTAGAGGCAAATTAGCCCTGTAATTAGACACCGGCAGAGGAGCAAGGCAGCAGTAGTTATGGCGGTAGAGGCAAATTAGCCCTGTAATTAGACACCGGCAGAGGAGCAAGGCAGCAGTAGTTATGGCGGTAGAGGCAAATTAGCCCTGTAATTAGACACCGGCAGAGGAGCAAGGCAGCAGTAGTTATGGCGGTAGAGGCAAATTGGCCCTGTAATTAGACACCGGCAGTAAACAGGCAGATGACAAAGGCAGCAGTAGTTATGGCGGTATAGGCAAATTGGCCCTGTAATTAGACACCGGCAGAGGACAAAGGCAGTAGTTATGGTGGTATAGGCAAATTGGTCCTGTAATTAGACACCGGCAGAGGAGCAAGGCAGCAGTAGTTATGGCGGTAGAGGCAAATTGGCCCTGTAATTAGACACCGGCAGAGGAGCAAGGCAGCAGTAGTTATGGCGGTACAGGCAAATTGGTCCAGTAATTAGACACCGGCAGTAAACAGGCATAGGACCAAGGCAGCAGTAGTTATGGTGGTACAGGCAATGCCAAGCGTCCGCACAGCAAGTCGGCGTGAGGTAAATGACGCAATTTCACAAATGCAAGATGGCATCGGCGGACGTCGTTAACACCTCTTGCCATGTTAACCCTCAACACACCACACCGCCTCAACACACACTCCTCTCACCTTTCACCTCCACTCATGTCCACTCACTCTTTCACTCCACATACGTTCCTTTCTCTCATTCCGTTTCTCATGCTCACACCGTCATCGTCGCTGCCCCGACATCTTCCTCCGCCACCGCGATCCAGGATCCAGACGTTCTCCAGGCCGCCGACATGTTCTTGCGGGACGCCATCTTGGATTTCGTGAAATCCCGCGATATTCAAGATAGCGTCGCCGCAACAACATGTCGCTGGCGTGGACGACATCGGAATCCAAAAAGATGGCTTCGGCAAAATCTCGCGAGATTACGCCGACGCCATTTTGGATCCCGATGTCGCCCACGCCAGCGACATATTCTTGCGGGACGCCATCTTGGATGTCGTGAAGTCCCGCGATATTCAAGATGGCGTCGCCGCAACAACATGTCGCTGGCATGGGCGACATCGGGATCCAAAATGGCGTCGGCGTAATCTCGCGAGATTTCGCCGATGCCATCTTTTTGGATCCCGATGTCGTCCACGCCAGCGACATATTGTTGCGGCGACACCATCTTGAATCTCGCGGGACTTCACGACATCCAAGATGGCGTCCCGCAAGAACATGTCAGCGGCCTGGAGAACGTCTGGATCCTGGATCGCGGCGGCGGAGGAAGATGTCGGGGCAGCGACGATGTCGGTGTGAGTATGAGAAACGGAGTGAGAGAAAGGAACGTATGTGGAGTGAAAGAGTGAGTGGACATGAGTGGAGGTGAAAGGTGAGAGGAGTGTGTGTTGAGGCGGTGTGGTGTGTTGAGGGTTAACATGTGCGTGTGTGTGTGGTGACGTCACCGGTTACAACTGGACGGAAGTTGTTACAACCGGAAGCTGGTTAGGGCATTTATTATTATAGATATATATATATATAACCATTCAGTCAATGCCTGGTGAGTAATATAAAGTGACATGTATGAAAAGATAGGAGCAATCCCACCCCGTGTTGCTTCAACCAGATGTCAGAAAAATGATGCTTATACTGTCCTATTTGTCCAAATTCGATGGGGGAGGCTCTCACATATGCCCGTACATTACCCCACCATAAGGACATACTATAGCACCTAACCCAATGTGTCCCCAAAGTTCAGCTCCCGACACGTTTCATTAGTCAGATCATCAGGGGAGATATATACTATTGAATATAAGATACATGGGGATTTACAGTGTGATACCGATCGAGCATAAAAAGAATAAGGGTTCCATTATTTTATCCTTGAATTATTTAAAGTTAAATTTTATTTACACATTTTCCTTACCTTTTCTCACACTTGAAAATACTGAAGGAAAATACTGACCACATATTGAATGTGTGAACGTGGCCTACAGCCCTCTTCACACATCGGTATAAAATACGTATATGAAAAACTGGTCCTGGTGTTTTCCATCACTGTTTGTCATCAGTGTTCTCCATCAGTGTGTCATCAGTGTATTCGATCAGTGTTTGTCATCAGTGTTTTCCATCAGTGTTTGTCATCAGTGTTCTCCATCAGTTTGTCATCGGTGTATTCGATCAGTGTTTGTCATCAGTGTTTTCCATCAGTGTGTCATCAGTGTTTTACATCAGTACGTCATCAGTATGTCATCACTGAGCCATCAGTGTGTCATCAGTGTGTCATCAGTGAGCCATCAGTGTTTGCCATCAGTGTTTTCCATCAGTGTGTCATCAGTGTTTTACATCAGTACGTCATCAGTATGTCATCAGTGAGCCATCAGTGTGTCATCAGTGTGTCATCAGTGAACCATCAGTGTTTGCCATCAGTGTTTTCCATCAGTGTGTCATCAGTGTTTTACATCAGTGTGTCATCAGTGTTTTACATCAGTGTATCATCATTGTGTCTGTTTATACAGTGTGTCATCAGTGTTTTCCATCACTGTTTGTCATCAGTATTTTCGATCAGTGTGTCATCAGTGTTTTCCATCACTGTTTGTCATCAGTGTTTTCCATCAGTGTGTCATCAGTGTTTTCCATCAGTGTATCATCATTGTGTCTGTTTATACCATCAGTGTGTCATCAGTTTCCCATCAGTGTGTCATCAGTTTTTTCATCAGTGTGTCATCATTGTTTTCCATCAATGTGTCATCAGTATTTTCCATCAGTGTGTCATCAGTTTCCCATCAGTGTATCATCAGTGTTTTCCATCAGTGTGGCATCAGTATTTTCCATGAGTGTGTCATCAGTGTTTTCCATCAGTGTGTCATCAGTATTTTCCATCAGCGTGTCATCAGTTTCCCATCAGTGTGTCATCAGTGTTTTCCATCAGTGTATCATCATTGTGTCTGTTTATACCATCAGTGTGTCATTAGTGTTTCTCACAGATTGATAAAGAAATAAACACATTAGAAAGCTTCTTCTATACCTTGAATTGTTAAATACGTACAGCAAACGGATGACACGCTGATTCCATCCATGTACTATAAGTGTTTTTCACGGACCCATAGACAGACTTGTATTGGCCCTTGTCATCCGTGCTGCAGGAAAACGAATGGACATGTCTCTGTGTGGTTTTCACAGACACACAAACGTGAGCTGCCTCAGAGGTTATACTGGTTACTAGTTAGGAACCCATTCTACGCCCGGGAGGCAAGCATTTTTATTGGTATATGGTCTCCCATCCTGGTATGTGCTACACCCCTCATCCCTTTTTATTGGTATATGGCCTCCCATCCTGGTATATGCTGCACCCCTCATCTCTATCCTGGTATGTATGGTACCCTCACCCCCCAATCCTGGTATGCATGGTCCCCTCATCCCTATCGTGGTATGCATGGTGCCCTTACCCCCTAATCCTAGTATGCATGGTCCTCTCACCCCCAAATCCTGGTATGCATGGTCCCCTCACCCCCCTATCCTAGTATGCATGGTCCTCTCACCCCCAAATCCTGGTATGCATGGTCCCCTCACCCCCCTATCCTAGTATGCATGGTCCTCTCAACCCCCAATCCTGGTATGCATGGTCCCCTCACCCCCCTATCCTGGTATGCATGGTCCTCTCACCCCCCAATCCTGGTATGCATGGTCCCCTCACCCCCCTATCTTGGTATGCATGGTCCCCTCACCCCCCAATCCTAGTATACATGGTTCTCTCACCCCCTTATCCTGGTATGCATGGCCCAATCACCCCCCCTATCCTGGTATGCATGGTACCCTCACCTCCCTCTCCTGGTATGCATGGTCCCCTCATCCCCCTATCCTGGTATGCATGGTCCCCTCACCCCCCCAATCCTGGTATGCATGGTCCCCTCACCCCAAAATCCTGGTATGCATGGTCCCCTCACCCCCCAAAACCTGGTATGCATGGTCCCCTCACCCCCTTTTTGTGGTATGCATGGTCCCCTCACCCCCCCTTTCCTGGTATGCATTGTCCTCTCACCCCCCTTTTGTGGTACGCATGGTCCCCTCACCCCCATTTTGTGGTATGCATGGTCCCCTCACCCCCATTTCATGGTATTCATGGTCCCGTCACCCTCCTTTCATGGTATGCATGGTCCCCTCACCCCCCCTTTTGTGGTATGCATGGTCCCCTCACCCCCCTATCCTGGTATACATGGTCCCCTCGCTCCCATATCCTGGTATGCATGGCCCTCTCACCCCCCTATCCTGGTATGAATGGTCCCCTCACCTCCCTATCCTAGTATGCATGGTCCCCTCACTCCCCTATCCTGGTATGCATGGTCCCCTCACCCCCCAATCCTGGTATGCATGGTCCCCTCACCCCATAATCCTGTTATGCATGGTCCTCTCACCCCCCATTTCATGGTATACATGGTCCCCTCACACCCCCTTTCGTCGTATGCATGGTCCCCTCACCACCTTTTTCATGGTATGCATGGTCCCCTCACCCCCTATCCTAATATGCATGGTCCCTGACTCCCCTCACCCCCCTTTCCTGGTATGCATGGTCCCCTCACCCCCCTATCCTAATATGCATGGTCCCCTCACCCCCCTATCCTAATATGCATGGTCCCCTCACCCCCCTTTCCTAATATGCATGGTCCCCTCACCCCCCTTTCGTGGTATGTATGGTCCCCTCACCCCTATTAAACTGCACACATAAAAAAACATTTATACTCACCTTTCTTCCCTGTGTCCAGCGTTGTCCTGTTCTGCTGGAGGCCGGAGTACGCGCATGCCCATACCGCACTGTCTGACTTCATATTGCTAAAGAAACACTGCACCCCCATTTTGTGGTATGCATGGTCCCCTCACCCCCATTTCATGGTATTCATGGTCCCGTCACCCTCCTTTCATGGTATGCATGGTCCCCTCACCCCCCCTTTCGTGGTATGCATGGTCCCCTCACCCCCCTATCCTGGTATACATGGTCCCCTCGCTCCCATATCCTGGTATGCATGGCCCTCTCACCCCCCTATCCTGGTATGAATGGTCCCCTCACCTCCCTATCCTAGTATGCATGGTCCCCTCACTCCCCTATCCTGGTATGCATGGTCCCCTCACCCCCCAATCCTGGTATGCATGGTCCCCTCACCCCATAATCCTGTTATGCATGGTCCTCTCACCCCCCATTTCATGGTATCCATGGTCCCCTCACACCCCCTTTCGTCATATGCATGGTCCCCTCACCACCTTTTTCATGGTATGCATGGTCCCCTCACCCCCTATCCTAATATGCATGGTCCCCTCACCCCCCTTTCCTGGTATGCATGGTCCCCTCAGCCCCCTATCCTAATATGCATGGTCCCCTCACCCCCCTATCCTAATATGCATGGTCCCCTCACCCCCCTTTCCTAATATGCATGGTCCCCTCACCCCCCTTTCGTGGTATGTATGGTCCCCTCACCCCCATTTCATGGCATGCATGGTCCCCTCACCCCCTTTCATGGTATGCATGATCCCCTCATCCCCATTTCATGGTATGCATGGTCCCCTCACCCCCCTTTCATGGTATGCATGGTCCCCTCACCCCCCCTTTCGTGGTATGCATGGTCTCCTCACCCCCCTTTCTTGGTATGCTTGATCCCCTCACCCCCCTTTCCTAATATGCATGGTCCCCTCACCCTCCTTTCGTGGTATGCATGGTCCCCTCACCCCCCTATCCTGGTATGCATGGTCCCCTCACCCCCCTTTCTTGGTATGCATGGTCCCATCACCCCCCTATCTTGGTATGCATGGTCCCCTTACCCCCATTTCATGGCATGCATGGTCCCCTCACCCCCCTTTCATGGTATGCATGGTCCCCTCACCCCCCTTTCGTGGTATGCATGGTCCCCTCACCCCCCTTTTGTGGTATGCATGGTCCCCTCATCCCGATTTTGTGGTATGCATGGTCCCCTCACCCCCATTTCGTGGTATACATGGTCCTCTCACCCCCCTTTCATGGTATGCATGGTCCCCTCACCACCCTTTCTTTGTATGCATGGTTCCCTCAACCCCCTATCCTGGTATGCATGGTCCCCTTACCCCCCTTGCGTGGTATGCATGGTCCCCTCACCCTCCTTTTGTGGTATGCATGGTCCCCTCACCCCCCCTTTCATGGTATGCATGGTCCCCTCATCCCCATTTTGTGGTATGCATGGTCCCCTCACCCCCCTTTGTGGTATGCATGGTTCACTCACCCCCCCTTTCGTGGTATGAATGGTCCCACTCACCCCTATTAAACTGCACACATAAAAAAAAATTTATACTCACCTTTCTTCCCTGTGTCCAGCGTTGTCCTGTTCTGCTGGAGGCCGGAGTACGCGCATGCCCATACCGCACTGTCTGACTTCATATTGCTAAAGACACACTGCAGTGTGTCTTCAAGAAAATGGCAGTGGTAACCGCGGACTGCACAGGCGCCAATTCATGTCTGGAGTGGGCGTGTTGTGGTGCCTGACTCGGCGCCTGCGCAGTCCTCGCTTTCTGCCGCCATGTTCTTGAAGACACACTGCAATGTGTCTTCAAGAAAATGGCGGCGGAAAGTGAGGACTGCGCAGGCACCGAATCTGGAGCTACAATCCGGCCTTTCCAGACATCACCTGAAGATGCAAGACCCCGCCGGCAACAGCAATAACAGGTTCGGTAAGGTGTTGCAGATCGCGGTATGCGTTCAGTGCTTACGCATATCGCAATCTACTAGGGGGATGCGTCACTCTGTGGGGTCCAGACTGCGCAGGCGCGTTGTGCATGCTCAGTCTATAAAGGCTTCAGACTGAGTGACGCTCCGACGGTTATATTATAGATGTGTGTCGTACGTAAAAAATTGATGTGTACTGCAAACCACAGACGTGTGAAACAGACCTAAAGGGTATAGATAACAATGCCAGAAACAACTCTGCTTTAGTTTCATTCAATTTGGTATATAAAAAAGTTCAGTTCTGTGGAAATAAACATTTGCCAGTGGTATAACAATAGGGGGCGCTGAATTAGCAGTTGCTTAATGGACATAAAAGGACACCTTTGCTATAAATGGCCTATGGAACAGTAAGCAGAGGCCCGGTGGCAGTTCTCGCATATCGTTCTGCAATTCCAGAGATTATATTGCATTTAATGGCTGCGTTACATATGCACATATCTTGGTGATATAGTAATGATAATGAATTAGTTTCTGTGGCATTCTAATTAATTTTACCTGCAGTCCTATGTAAAACCACAGGTAACATATTGTGATATTAGAATGAGTTATGGTAAATGACAAGCTCGGCACTGGTACATTTTCATGTATTGTTACCAACCATTGTTCCTATGTTGTTAATCATTTGTTTTGTAATTATGGCTCGGAATCTGTCTGACTTGTTTATAGCTCTTTAGAATATTTAGAAAGGAAATGGAACACAGTGTCTGAAATAACAAAGAAAACACTTGTTTTAGATTCATGGTAAAGTAGGGCTTAAAAAAAAGGAATCTGCATATTTTATGTGGCTAACTGTTCCCTGCACCTACAATCATTTGTATGACAGCAAAAGAAGCTAATCCCGAATCTGAAAAACTATGTGATGGGGGATTTACAGTATTAGAAGGCAAACAGTGGCAGGTGTAATTAGAAGAAGAATTTGTCATGCTCTTGACTCTGGTAGAGAATGAAAGGTCTGCAATAGCAATCTCCCAAGTGTTTACTCTATGTGAGCACACAGAAGATGGAAAGCGCATTTCCGACCACAGACAGATTAATATTTGATGCCAGAAAGAAAAATGCATGCTGTTCATGTTTATTTAGGATATTGTGAAATACACTGAAATTTGCAATTTTATTGGATTTGCGGTTCCTTGTTTTTGCAAAGCGCTAAGCAATGTGACATAAGATGCGCGGCAGTACTGTAAATGCTCATACCTGCTTGCCCCACATACCTGAGAAGTTTCCTTCAATTTAAATTAAAGCTCAGCAGGTGGATACTGTATAATCACAGAGATGGATGCCTAGATCTCGAAACACTAATTTTGTGACATTTGCCTGACAAAAGAAAACAAATCAGTTATTCAATGTTATACTGTCAATCAGCCGAATTTGGGAGGGTTGAACACGTCGTGATGGATTAGGCTGACATGCCTATTAAAAGATGACATTCTCTTCCGCGCTACGGCATCATTTATTTCATTTTAAGCAAACTGTCACCAGCTGAATCTGCATTTTCTGATCTGATGTTGGGCCATAACCAAATAAATCATTTATCATATTATTGCTTCTCTACAGTGATATGTGGCAGATGATAGTTTACTGCACAAACTTATTTATATAGTTACATTGTGCCTAATTGCAGCCAATTAGATATTTCCTCCCATTAACAACGGTTGGGTTAGTATTTGGACAGTGACACAATTTTACTAATTTATCCTCTTCACACTGGCACAATGAATCTGAAAACAATAAGCAAGAAAAGTGTAATTGAAATGTAGATTTAAAACTTAAAGAGTTTTACAAAAAATATTTGATAAGGCCTTAGGGAGTAATAGCGTTTTTCAAATGCAATTTGCAGCTTCAGAGAGGAGGACAACTTGAACTCTACAGCGCCACCTTTTGGAAGTAGTAATCCGACAAGTCAATATCGACCCTTTAAGGAGTATTGCAAACAGGATAAAGACCAAATCAGAATCTCAATTTGCAGACACGGTGTTTCTGGCTATTGGCCCTTGTCAGTGTAAATCATTAGAACTGATTTAGCTAGGTGAGAGGCTCTGGACTTTTTAATCCTAAGTCATATTACAAGACTCGTTAAAGGGTTGTTAGTGACTTGTAGGATTACTGCTTTCAATAGGTGGCGCTACACAGTTCAAGTCCTCTTTGTCTCTGAAGAGTCCGTTTGCATATTAAATTTCCCAGAGGAGCATTGCATGGCAAATAAGCCTCCTTATCTTGGCATGCCAGAGCCAGTATGTCACTCTCCACAAGGAGAAATCTTACCCCCTAGTCCTAAATCCAGAGACTCTCACTTAGCTAAATCAATTGTCATACTTTGCACTGATGAAAGCCAATAACCTGAAACACTGTCTCTACAAACTGAGATTCTGATTTGGCTTTTATCCTATGTCATATTGCAAGACTCGTTAAAGGGTTGATAGTGACTTGTAGGATTGCTGGATCCAACAGGTGGCGCTATAGAGTTCAAGTTCTCTTCTTTTTGAAGAGGCAATTTGCATATTAAACTTCCCAGATGAGCATAGTACCTTGGCATGCCAGAGCCGGTATGTCACTCTCCACAAGGAGAAACGTTACTCCTTAGGCCTCAGCCTTTTTTCACATAATTACTCAGTTTTCACAGCTCTAAAATTGGACAGACTAACATATTTATTAACATAAGCAATATTTTTAATAATGATGCACCTATACTTTGCAGTCCACTACTGAAACATGAATACAGCGAAACATCACTAGTTATTTCTCTTTGAGATGCTTTGTTAGGCCTTTAGTGCTGCAGTGTTTGTTGTTGTTTTTTTGGTGGAAGGGGGTGTGAGTCTTTATTTCTTCAGCAAATGAAAAACTCCACAGGATTAAGGTCAGAAGACTAATTTGGTAATAATAGAGTATTTCGTTTTTTACATTAATCTACTGTATTATGTTGTTTTTAACTGTATATTTTTATCATTGCACAACTGTATGAGGCACTGTTGTATCAGTTTTGCAGTACTTGACTCAATGTGAACAGAATGTAAAGCTAAATATATTTACAATTCATCTTTCTACTACTACTCACATTATTAGTACATACCAGTAAGATTTTCCATTGGTGCCATACATTCCTTTACCATAACACTACCACCACCATGCTTGTTGCTTGAGATCATGATCCCTGCTATACTGTTATTTTACTATCAGTCTGTTTCAAATTAGTCTGGTTTTATCTGTCTACAAAATCAGGATACAGTACTGGTGTCTGTTTTAGATATTCTCCAGCAAAGCCTAAAAGCCTAATTGGTCTTTTCTGTTTTAGATTGTTACTAGTGTTAAGATGAACCCCCTAGCATGCCTCCCGACTGTTACAGAAGCAAAAGAGGGACAACCGATATGACGTGGGAAATTTTATCCATGCTCCTACCCACACGCCCAACAGCATCCATTAGCCGTTTGTTTATAACCTGGTAGGAGGAGATGTCAGAGTTGGTGGTGGCAGTGAGGGACATACATCACATGCCCAACACTGCAGGGTGTAGTGGAGTGCCCTGCAGGGCCGGGGGTTACTCGGTACCGGGCTGGTCAGGCTCTTTTAAAGGGGAAGTGTGTCATGGTGGTGATAGTGACCCGGTCCAAGTCCCTGGGCATCCAGTGTAGATGGAAGCTCAATGAGGGGGAAGATGGTAGGATAATCATAGGGAAAGGGGAATCATGACACCACCTGTGGTACTCGCAAAGGGTAGCCGACGCTGCAATGCAGATCCACTGGGACGGTGTTAGGGCAGCAGAGATGGTGAAGCTCTCCACAGACAGAGCTGTGTCCCAGGGCAGTTGAGCCGGTGATTGTGAATGCGGTGTAAAGCAGGCGAGATGTTAATAAAACGAAGGACACAGTTGGATGCAGTTTCTGGGTTTTTACTCACAAGTCTTGTGCACACAATGACCCACTTGGCACTGTGTCCTCCGGGGGAGGGGTCCAGCAAGCTCTCAAGTAGATTGGTGACACTGTTTCAGGACTTCTCTTTATGTCTCCTCTCTAGGCCGTGTCGCTGCGCTGATCCCTCCATTCTTTCCTGCCCTGTGCCTTCATAAGCAGTGTCCCCAATCCAGCAGCCTCAGACCTTGCCGAGCGACATGGGTCAGGCTCCGGGGTCCTTGATCTCTACGGCTGCCTTTTAGAGGAATGCTTGTGGATTTGGCTGTCGCACTACAGTCACTTCAGCCTCTGGCTTTCTAGCTTAGCCTTGTAGTTCTCTACTAGTCTCAGGGGCCGGCTCCCTTACTGTGGCCTGGTCCTTCTCTTCTGGGATGTGGGCCCCACTGGTGGCTTATCTCACTACCCGTGCCCCAAGGACCCCTTCTTTTCTCCTAGGAGCTTCTTCTAGATGTTTCTCGCTTCTCTGACCCTCACTCCTCTCACATCAGTCCTGCCCTTCCCCTGTCCTGCCACCAACTGACTGACTGGATTTATCCAGAACAATCTTCCGTTTACCTCACACTAACTCCTCCCACTAACTGTCACCTCACTGTCACTGATTGGATGTCCTCAATCACTCCATACCAAGAAGAGCTATCCCCATTTACAATATACAAATGATGGTTGCACTCTATCATGCTAAGGCATGTCAATGTGGAATATATGTAATTAGAACTGCAATACAGCTTTAGAATTATAGAAAAAATATATGAGACTCTTAGCATAAAATTTGGCCAAATATTGTCTGCCCACCAGCCAACGTCAAGGTGGCCTCAAATCTGATGGGTATGCTAAGAGTCTCATATATTTTTTCTATAATTCTATAATTCTAAAGCTGTATTGCATTTCTAATTACATATATTCCACATTGACATGCCTTAGCATGATAGAGTGCAACCATTCTTTGTATATTGTATATGGGGGTAGCTCCTCTTGGTATGCACCTATTCACATTAGTTTGGATGTGCCAGTCAGTTTTTCTGTCTCCTGTATGTTAGCTTACTGACCGAGCACTCCGCCCTCCACCAGGTGGAGGTAATTATAGCAGGTCCCTACTTACCCATAAATGCAGGCATTGCTGACAGAGGTGTCCACATTCACCCAGGAATTCAGACATCAGCCTTAGAGAGGTATTCACATAGTGTAGGTACCCATCAGATTTGAGGCCGCCTTGATGTTGGTTGGTGGGCAAATAATATTTGGCCAAATTTTATGCTAAGAGTCTCATATATTTTTTCTATAGTTCTAAAGCTGTATTGCAGTTCTAATTACATATATTCCACATTGACATGCCTTAGCATGATAGAGTGCAACCATTCTTTGTATATTGGACCCTCAGCGGCTAGACAGTAGACCCAAATCTGAGACTGTCCCATTGTATCCATGAAAGTTTGGATTAGAAATGAATGGATCAATTCATAGGACTTCAGTCCTGCATCTAGGTAAGTGGCCCACAAATCTTTTACCTTCCAGCATCCTTAGCATGTCTTTTGATCAGCTAGATCTGGTGTAACATAATTTGTGCATCCTGCTCATTTCTAGTTGGATTTATTTTTGTTAATCCATTCATAGTTATAGCAGCCAGAACTTTAACATTTCTATGTAGCTTCACTATATGACATCTGGTTTTTAGGTGTCTGTAAGGCCGTGTTCATGTAAGGAGGTGGACAGGACCGTGGGTACCTGCATGCCTGGTCCGGAACAGAGAGGGCTGCATCCTCTGTTTCTGGGGGGAAGCCTGAGGGAGGCGGACCTTCCCCTGCTGCAGGAGGGAAGGAGAGGAGAGACTGAATTTCCTGCTGACAAGAGCGGGTGGGGAGAGCACGGTGACACAGGCTGATAAGAAGAAAAAGCACATGCTGCAGCAGGAGTTGGCGCCAAGTCAGTGCAGCATGCAGAGCAGAGAAGATCGTGCTCTGCTTCACCCTACAGAGAGTTCTGTCCCTGTGACAGACCGTGCTGCAGCTGTCCATAATAGGAGCTGTTGTGCTGGGGGAATTAGCCGTGTCAGCAGAGCAGAGTGTGCAGAGCTGTTCCAGCAGAGCAAAGTGTGCAGAGCTAAGCAAGGTGCCATGCACTAGGAGGCAATGAGTACCGCACCTGCTCTGCCCAAGAGTGACCGCATATTCAAAAGAGCCCTCCTGCTGAGGACTGAGACAGGCCGACAGTACGCGGTGAGCGTCTCTTTGTAAATGTGGACCTGCCAGCCTCCATTACCAGAGGAGAGTCCTTTGACAAGCCTGAGACAGTCGCTAGTGCATGCAGGCCTGGCATGCACAGTGACAGATCTGAGCCCCTGAGAGTAGTAGCTGCGCTGACCGAGGAGCGCGGCACTGTCCCTGCGGTGATATGTTCTGAGTGTGGATTTGTGACATAAGGCCCCTTTACATTTAGCGATGCACCAGTGATCCCGACCACGATACGACCCTTTCTGATGCTGATGCATCGCTAAATGGTCACTAGTGAGCTGCCAAACTGGCAGATCTCACAGCGATGCAGCGACGCAGCAGCGGTCGTTACTTACCTTCCAGACGCGGCGATGAAGACGTCCTCCCGCCCGCGTCCATGCGTCGCTCATCGGCACCAGCAGGAAGCCCAGCAGGAAGCCGCCGACGAGAAATGGACCTGGACAATCTCGCGCGATCAGCAATAGCCAGCGGGGAAGCCGGTCGGAGGTAAGTATCACACATAGCAATATCGCTAGCAATATGTGTAAAGCCCCCTTAAGAGTGGTGAGAGCATCATGCTTTGGGGCTGTGTGGCCAATGCCGGCACCGGGAATCTTTTTAAACTTGAGGGTCGCATGGATTCAACTCAGTATCAGCAGATTCTTGACAATAATGTGCAAGAATCAGTGACGAAGTTGAAGTTACGCAGGGGATGGATATTTCAGCAAGACAATGATCCAAAACACTGCTCCAAATCTACTCAGGCATTCTTGCAGAGGAACAGTTAAAATGTTCTGGAATGGCCATCCCAGTCCCCAGGCCTGAATATCATTGAACATCTGTGGGATGATTTGAAGCGGGCTGTCCATGCTCGGCAACCATCAAACTTAACTGAACTGGAATTGTTTTGTAAACAGGAATGGTCACAAATACCTTCATCCAGGATCCAGGAACTCATTAATAGCTACAGGAAGTGACTAGAGGCTGTTATTTTTGCAAAAGGAGGATCTACGAAATATTAATGTCACTTTTATGTTGAGGTGCCCATACTTTTGCACCGGTTAAATTTTGTTTAAATGCAGATTGCACATTTTCTGTTAGTACAATAAACCTCATTTGAATCCAGAAATATAACTGAGTCCATCAGTTATTAGATATATGAAACTGAAATAGCTGTTGCAAAAACCAAAATTGTTATAAAGAAAAAAGGATAACATTAATAGGGGTGCCCAAACTTTAACATATGACTGTATGTTATAAAATCAGCAAAAATCAAGATAAATACACAAAAAAAACATATTTTGGTGTGTGAGTAACTGAAGGGACCACAAGGTAAAATCTACAATGATTAGAGTAGTGAAAGTATATTGCACAGATTTAGTAACCAATTCAATATAAATTAATAATAATTTATACTCAATAAATAAATAAATAAATGAATGAAATAAAGTTAATAAATAAAAAAATAAATGAAAAAAACGTTGTGTTGTCCCCTTTAATTTTCATAACCAGCAGAGGGAAAGCCAATGACTGGGGGCTGATGTTAATATTTTGGTAATGGGCCAATAGCCATAAAGGTTCCCAAGCTACTAATATCAGCTCACAGCTGTTTGCTTAGCCTTTATTGTTTATTATAGGGGAAACCCCCCCAAAAAATGATGTGGAGTCTCCCCTATATTCAAAAACCAGCAAAGACTTAGCAGACAGCTAAGGGCTGATATTAGGAGCCTAGGAAGGGCCATGGTTATTGGTCCTCTCCAAGCCTCTCCTTTACACCTCCTCCATTACACCTTGCAGGGGGCATTTATGCACATGTAATCAAAGTACATGTATCAAAGTACTATTGGCAGTTATAACATGGATGAATGTGACACGCATCTCTATTCTTTTCATACAGGTAACCAGCTTTTCCAATCTCTGCTCTGAATCCACTCCTGTGTCTCCATTCAATGTCAGCAAGCAGTTAATCCTGAATGCTATCTCTGTGTTTTCAACTCTGCAAGCTTATATCTGGTATATAGTTTTTTTCAACTTACTCTGCTTGTCCCTTTATGTTGTGAGGTCAAGAAACTTTTCAAAGTGCTTTATGATCCATGTAGTGCTGGACATGTGTTTATTTGACCACAACATTTTATTGGGTCCTGGTGTCTCAATTTAGTGTGATTGATTAACGAGAAGAGAGAGCCAACAAAAAAGAAAAAAAAAAACTTAGCCTTAACCTCCGATATATTCAGACCTAGCTAGGGGGAGCATTTATGCAGGGGGCATTTATGCACATGTAATCGAAGTACATGTATCAAAGTACTATTGGCAGTTATAACATGGCAGTTAGACAGGGCAGGAGACAGGTAAGACATTTATATACAGTGGGGAAAAAAAGTATTTAGTCAGTCAGCAATAGTGCAAGTTCCACCACTTAAAAAGATGAGAGGCGTCTGTAATTTACATCATAGGTAGACCTCAACTATGGAAGACAAACTGAGAAAAAAAAATCCAGAAAATCACATTGTCTGGTTTTTTTTTTTAATTTTATTTGCATATTATGGTGGAAAATAAGTATTTGGTCAGAAACAAGCAATCAAGATTTCTGGCTCTCACAGACCTGTAACTTCTTCTTTAAGAGTCTCCTCTTTCCTCCACTCATTACCTGTAGTAATGGCACCTGTTTAAACTTGTTATCAGTATAAAAAGACACCTGTGCACACCCTCAAACAGTCTGACTCCAAACTCCACTATGGTGAAGACCAAAGAGCTGTCAAAGGACACCAGAAACAAAATTGTAGCCCTGCACCAGGCTGGGAAGACTGAATCTGCAATAGCCAACCAGCTTGGAGTGAAGAAATCAACTGTGGGAGCAATAATTAGAAAATGGAAGACATACAAGACCACTGATAATCTCCCTCGATCTGGTGCTCCACGCAAAATCCCACCCCGTGGGGTCAGAATGATCACAAGAACGGTGAGCAAAAATCCCAGAAACACGCGGGGGGTCCTAGTGAATGAACTGCAGAGAGCTGGGACCAATGTAACAAGGCCTACCATAAGTAACACACTACGCCACCATGGACTCAGATCCTGCAGTGCCAGACGTGTCCCACTGCTTAAGCCTGTACATGTCCGGGCCCGTCTGAAGTTTGCTAGAGAGCATTTGGATGATCCAGAGGAGTTTTGGGAGAATGTCCTATGGTCTGATGAAACCAAACTGGAACTGTTTGGTAGAAACACAACTTGTCGTGTTTGGAGGAAAAAGAATACTGAGTTGCATCCATCAAACACCATACCTACTGTAAAGCATGGTGGTGGAAACATCATGCTTTGGGGCTGTTTCTCTGCAAAGGGGCCAGGACGACTGATCCGGGTACATGAAAGAATGAATGGGGCCATGTATCGTGAGATTTTGAGTGCAAACCTCCTTCCATCAGCAAGGGCATTGAAGATGAAACGTGGCTGGGTCTTTCAACATGACAATGATCCAAAACACACCGCCAGGGCAACGAAGGAGTGGCTTCGTAAGAAGCATTTCAAGGTCCTGGAGTGGCCTAGCCAGTCTCCAGATCTCAACCCTATAGAAAACCTTTGGAGGGAGTTGAAAGTCCGTGTTGCCAAGCGAAAAGCCAAAAACATCACTGCTCTAGAGGAGATCTGCATGGAGGAATGGGCCAACATACCAACAACAGTGTGTGGCAACCTTGTGAAGACTTACAGAAAACGTTTGACCTCTGTCATTGCCAACAAAGGATATATCACAAAGTATTGAGATGAAATTTTGTTTCTGACCAAATACTTATTTTCCACCATAATATGCAAATAAAATGAAAAAAAAACAGACAATGTGATTTTCTGGATTTTTTTTTCTCAGTTTGTCTCCCATAGTTGAGGTCTACCTATTATGTAAATTACAGACGCCTCTCATCTTTTTAAGTGGTGGAACTTGCACTATTGCTGACTGACTAAATACTTTTTTTCCCCACTGTACATCTACTCCCTGTACATTTGGAGTACTACAAATATATACCATATGCATTTGTGTAATTTTAATCCTGGCCGCTGCATTCACACACATCCACTGCCCTGGCATTAACTCTCTACACTCCATCCATATTGGCCCCTCGCTTCTTTCCTCTCCTATGTATAGCACTCACGCTCTTTTCACATTGTTAAATTGCACAGATCCAGTCAGTCCCACCATTCAACATCAGAGACGCTCTCACAAATCACTTAACCATCTGCTCACTCTTTCTATCCTCCTTCTCCTAGTCGCAGGAGACATTGCTCCCAACCCTGGTCCCCCATGTTATAGAAAGTCAAACCCCCCAACTGCTACACTTAGAAACCCCTCTAATCTGATTAATATTCCCTGCCTGCCATCTGTCTCTCTTAATTGTGCACTTTGGAATTCTCGCTCAGTGTGTAACAAACTCTCCTTCATCCATGACTTCTTCCTTTCTAATTCTCTTAACCTCCTGGCACTTACTGAAACCTGGATCCAGCAGTCAGACACTACCGCTGCTGCTGCTCTTTCATACGGGGGGCTACACTTCTCTCATACCCCAAGATCAGACAATAGAGCAGGTGGAGGCGTTGGTCTGCTTCGATCATCAAAATGTACCTTTCAGGTTATCCCTCAAGTACCCTCACTTGTCTTCCCTTCTTTTGAGGTCCATGCCGTCAGACTCTACACCTCCCTCTCCAGTGGTGGTGGTGTATCGTCCTCCCGGCCCCTCCCATCAGTTCCTGGATCATTTTGCCACTTGGCTTCCACATTTTCTCTCCTGTGACATCCCTACCCTCATCATGGGAGATTTCAACATCCCCATTGCTCTTCCCCTCTCACCATCTGTTACTCACCTTTTATCTCTAACCTCCTCATTTGGCCTTTCGCAGCTTACTAATTCTCCAACGCATGAAGACGGAAACTCCCTCGACTTGGTCTTTTCTCGGCTTTGTGCAGTGGATGATTTTGCAAACTCCCCTCTCCCGCTCTCTGACCACAATCTTCTTTCATTTTCTATAAAGAACTGCCAGGCTGCTCAGGTCACCCCCACTGTCCAGACTTATAGAAACATACAGGCCATTAATACCCAGAAACTTATGAAGAACTTGCAGTCTTCATTGGCCCCTATCTCCTCCCTCTCATGTCCTGATTCTGCATTGAAGCATTACAATGAAACACTTCAAAGTGCCCTGGATGAATTTGCACCCCCTATAAATAGAACACCACAACGCAGACGGCGACAACCCTGGCACACGGTGTAAAACACGTTTCCTGCAGCGGTGCTCCAGGTGTGCCGAACGTCTGTGGAGAAAATCCAATCTACACGAAGATTTCATCCATTTTAAGTTTATGCTTAGAACATACAACACTGCCCTTCACCTCTCCAAACAAACCTATTTCAACACTCTCATCACCTCACTGTTAAATAACCCGAAACGTCTCTTTGACACTTTTCATTCTCTACTCAATCCAAGAGTACAGGCCCCAACCACAGAGCTCAGAGCTGACGATCTGGCCAATTACTTCAAAGAAAAAATTGACCAGATTCAACAGGGAATTATCTCCCAATCACCTCATACCATGCACTGTCCTCCCTCCCCCACTGCATCTAGCTCACTCTCTGATTTTGAACCAGTCACAGAAGAAGAAGTAAGCAGGCTCCTTGCATCTTCTCGCCCAACTACTTGCACCAGTGACCCATTTCCGTCACATCTCCTCCAGTCCCTTTCCCCTGCTGTCACCCCTCACCTAACTAAAATATTTAACCTCTCTCTCTCTTCTGGTATTTTTCCCTCCTCATTTAAGCATGCCATCATACATCCACTACTTAAAAAACCATCCCTCGACCAAAACTGTGCCGCTTACTATAGACCTGTCTCTAATCTTCCCTTCATCTCTAAATTCCTGGAACGCCTGGTCCACTCCCGTCTTATCCGCTATCTCTCAGAAAACTCTGTTCTCGACCCTCTCCAATCCGGTTTCCGCTCTTTACACTCCACTGAAACTGCCCTCACTAAAGTCTCTAATGATCTGCTAACAGCTAAATCAAATGGTCATTACTCCATGCTAATTCTCTTGGATCTCTCGGCAGCATTCGACACTGTGGATCATCAGCTCCTCCTCACTATGCTCCGTTCCATTGGCCTCAAGGACACCGTTCTCTCCTGGTTCTCCTCCTATCTCTCTGACCGCTCTTTTACTGTATCTTTTGCCGGTTCCTCCTCCTCTCACCTTCCCCTTACTGTTGGGGTCCCCCAAGGATCGGTTCTAGGCCCCCTCCTCTTCTCCTTGTACACTGCCCCTATTGGTCAAACAATCAGTAGATTTGGGTTCCAGTACCATCTCTATGCTGATGACACCCAATTATACACTTCTTCTCCTGACATCACGCCAGCCTTTCTAGAAAACACTGGCGATTGTCTAAACGCTGTGTCTAATATCATGTCCTCACTATATCTGAAACTGAACCTGTCAAAAACTGAACTCCTGGTGTTTCCTCCCTCTACTAATGTACCTATACCCGACATTGCTATTTCTGTGGGTGGCTCCACTATTACTCCCCAGCAACAGGCCCGCTGTCTTGGGGTCATACTTGATTCCGAGCTTTCCTTTGCCCCCCACATTCGATCACTGGCTCGCTCTTGTCATCTGCACCTCAAAAACATTTCTAGAATTCGACCTTTTCTTACTTTTGACTCTGCAAAAACTCTTACTGTTTCTCTTATTCATTCTCGCCTCGACTATTGTAACTCTCTTCTAATCGGTCTTCCTCTTACCAAACGCTCCCCTCTCCAATCTGTCTTGAATGCTGCAGCCAGGATCATATTCCTCACCAATCGTTACACCGATGCCTCTACCTTGTGCCAGTCATTACACTGGCTACCCATCCACTCCAGAATTCAGTATAAACTTATTACCCTCACCCACAAAGCCCTCCATGGCTCAGCACCACCCTACATCTCCTCCCTTGTTTCAGTATACCACCCTACCCGCGCCCTCCGTTCTGCTGATGACCTGAGGTTAGTATCCTCAATAGTCAGAACCTCCCACTCCCGTCTCCAAGACTTTACACGTGCCGCGCCAATTCTTTGGAATGCACTTCCCAGGTCAATACAATTAGTCCCCAATCCCCACAATTTTAAGCGTGCCCTGAAAACACATTTATTCAGACTGGCCTATCGCCTCAACACATTAACCTAATCTATCCCTGTGTGGCACAGCCAAAAGTTTTACCATAACCAGATTTCCTGCATCATGTTCCCACATGCTTTATGCATCCATTAGCCCTCTGTGTCTGTACTGTCACACACTTAACATTATGGCTGGTCCATACAATCAGGGCAACTGTTACCACCCACCTTTCGTGTCTACCTCTTCCTCATAGACTGTAAGCTTGCGAGCAGGGCCCTCATTCCTCTTGGTATTTGTTATAATCTACTGTATGTGATTATTGTTATGCTGTAATGTCTATTGTCTGTACAAATCCCCTCTGAAATGTAAAGTGCTGCGGAATATGTCGGCGCTATAAAAATAAAATTTATTATTATTATTTTTAAGCCTAAAATTGTCATCCCTCATCTTGCTCCTCTCACTTGCCCTGGTGTCGAGGCAAGTGAGGGAATAGTTGTGGGGTTGATGTCAGCATTGTAATGCCAGCTGAGCCCACTACTACTAACTCCATAGTATTGTAATAAAGACACAGCAAGAATGAAGTCCTTTATTTGAAATAAAACTCTCCTTGCTCTTTTACCTCTTTTTTAAAAAATTAAAAATAAAAAGCACCATATTCCTCACTTGTTCGACGAGAAAATCTATATCTCAAAGAAGTCAAGCTCTGCTACATCAGGGTCATTTATTGAGCACTAGCATGATGCAAGGGCTCAGCAAGCCAGCCCGAACACACAGAGACAGGAGCTTGAGAATACTTCTGCAGTGTGTAGCACTGACGTGAGAAAGGTAACGAGAGTTCATAGCTGATGAACCACGGTCACCTCAATGATGTCACCGCTGCATGAAAATTTTCCCATGATGCAAGCGGTGACATAAGTGAGGTGACTGGAGTTCATCAGCTATGAACTCCAGTGACCTTTCTCAAGTCAGCGCTACACACTGAAGGAGAGTAATCATGCTCCGGGCTCAGTGTGTTCTGGCAGGTGTAAGGAGCGGTTGCATCACTGGTGGCTCTCCAAATCATCCGGATCGATGTGGGTCATATCCATTAAATGGTTAGACATGTGAGGAGTATAGTGTTTTATTTATTTTTTTCTCTAATAACCCACACAACAGCACATGGGAGGAGGATTTCATCTCATCCTAATAGGGACAGGAAATACGAAGAGGTTAAATAGTCCCTCCTACCTCCATTCCCCAGTATTTTTCTTGTCCCTATAGGGATGTAGAGGTTATCCTGGGTACTCTATGCCGATGGCAGAGACCTGTAAATACCTGAAACCGGGCAGCTGGAGATCGGTCAGTTTCCCCCTCCCTCTCCTGGATGCTGCTCCTGTCTCCTCCGGACTCAGGACGATCGCTCCCGGTCTGCACCTCCGGGTAAGGTCCTGGGAGTTCTTGGGCGAGATGCCTCTCTGAGTCCTCTGGGCCCATCTCCTCCCCCCTGCCCTACAGCTGTTGGACCGCTGCAAGGAAGCCTTCATTCAGCTTCCCCCGCTGTGTTCTTTGAGGTCCCGGTAGCCGGAAGTGGCGTCAGACGCCGGACGGCATGCCGTTGTTGTCACTTCTGGTTTTGTGCTACACCCTGGAACGCAGCGGGAAATTTGAAAATTCAAGCCTGGTTGGTCCTAAGGAAGCCCTCCACCAACCAGGAAAGAGTGGGGGGGGAAGCCCCTCAGCTTAGCGGAAAGCGCTGGTCCGATCACCCTATTTAAGGAGCCCTGGACAGAAGAGCAAGTAAGGTAGGACAGACAGTGGCAATGGAGTCTGAACCTTTCCTCTCTGTATCTGTGGAGCCCAGCGCTAGTTTAATCCCTGTGAGTATACTGGCATTGGATCTTCACCAGGGTGCACATATGATAGCAGAGTCCAATTCTACCTTCTCTTTTTCACGGGGATAAGGATCCTGCACCCAGAGTAAATCCAAGGACACTAGCCGCAAATGTGCAGTGTGTGCCAAGAAACTCTCCTCCTCACATGGCAACCCCTATGTCAGGAGTGTATTGAGAAAGTTCTGAAGGAGGAATGTCCATCTGTAAGAGAGGACATTCAGAACATTGTACGTCAGGAGATTCATGCTTTCCTGCCATCCTTCTCCCAGCCGACACCATCCCCTCGTGCCCATTCAGCAAAAAAGAGAAAGGTTCAACATCTAGAAGATTCAGACTCCCAGCAGTCTATGCCAGAACTGTTCCAGGAGGAAGGAGAATTAAGTTTGGACCGGTAAGCGCAAGAAAAGATACATTACTTCTCCGCAGTAAACATGGAAGAACTCATATCAGCGGTAACTATGGAAGTGGAAGAAGAAAACCCGCATGTTCAGTTCAGGAAGAAATGTTTGGAGGCCTCCATTCCAAGAAAAAGTTATTCTTCCCAATACACAAAAATATTCATGAATTGGTGCTGGAAGAGAGGGAGTCTCCAGTAAAGAGGCTAAGCACTCTTGCAGAGCTGAAGGATAGATTCCCAGTTGATGAGGAAACTGCAGAAAGCTGGTCTGAGATGCCCAAAGTGGACGTTCAGTTTGCCCAGGTGGCAAAGAAATCAACGCTGCCATTTGAGGACTCCTTTCAGCTAAAGGATCCCCTAGAGCACAGGATTGAAGGTCTCCTAAGAAAATCCTGGGAGATGTCAGCGGCCTTACCAATGCAGTATCTACATCGGTCGTTAGGTCAATGTCTTGCTGGTTGGGGCAGCTGGAAGAGCATCTGGCATCAGGGACTCCCAGAGAAGAGATCCTCGCCTCACTTCCCCTTCCTCAGAATGCTTTGGCCTTCTAAGCAGACGCCTCGGCAGAATCAGAGTGGCGGCTAAATCTGCGGCCTTGTCTAATTCAGCAAGATGAGCCCTGTGGCTGAGATACCGGCACTGGGACATGATATCAAAAATAAAACTATGTTCCATTCTCTTTAAAGGAAAATATATGTTCGGGCCAGCTCTGGACGAACTATTGGAAAAAGTTTCAGATAAAAAGAAGTGTCTACCAGAGCCAAGGAGTACTAAGAGAGAAACCAGAAAGAGATCCTTTTGGGCCCCCCAGGACCAGCCTTCCCAATACTGAGGAAAAAGTAAAACGGAAGATGGAGCAACCCCAAAGGAGGTAGCGGCAGAAATCTATTTCTCTCCCGTGACCAGTGTCAGGGTAAACAATGACGCTCAGAAGTAGGGGGTCACCTTACTCAATTCCTTTCAGAATGGCAGAATATATCTACCAGTCCATGGGTCTTAAGGCCCCTTTACATTTACCGATGCACCAGCGATCCCGACAACCATACAACCCGGTCAGGATCGCTGGTGCATCGCTAAATGGTCGCTATTGAGCTGCCACACAAGCAGATCTCACAGCGATGTAGTGACGCAGCAGTGGTCGTTACTTACCTTTCAGACGCGGCGATCCTGACACCCTCCCGCCCGTGTCCACGCGTTGCTCGTCGGCACCAGCAGGAAGCCAAGCAGGAAGCGCCCAACGAGAAATGGAGCTGCACGATCTCGCGTGATCAGCAACAGACAGCGGGGGAGCCGGTCGGAGGTAAGTATCACACATAGCGATATCGCTAGCGATATCGCTGCTGCGTCACAAAATCGGTGACGCTTTAGCGATATCGCTATGTGTAAAGGCCCCTTTAACGGCCATCCAGGAGGGAGTAAAGATAGAATTTATCTCCTACCCTCTGCAGAGAATACTAGTCATGCAGCTCTCTTCACAGTTGCTTGAGGTCTCCCTGATATCAGGCCTAAGGAAGCTACTAGCTTCAAGGGCAATTTCTCCAATTCCAGAGAGAGAAGAGAACCAAGGCCACTACTCCAGACTTTTCCTGATAAAGAAACCAGAAGGGCCCCACCGAATCATAATAAACCTGAAATGAAACCCCTGAACCAAGAGATTCAAGATGAAGTCAGTCAGATCAGCCGTTCCTCTAATAGGGGAGGGGTTTGCTATGGCAACAATCGATTTATGTGATGCATATTATCATGTTACAGTTCATCCCCAGCATCGGAAGTTCCTGAGATTTGCAGTTACCCAGAGAAGATGAGTACTCCACTATCAGTTCAATGTGCTCCCATTTGGTCTATCATCTGCAACCCGAATTTTTACAAAGATCATGTCGGAAGCCATGGCCCATATCAAAGGTCAGCAGATTTGTATCGTCCCCTATCTCGACGATTTTCTGCTAGTTGCACCCTCTATACAGATATTACAAGGACACATACAGACGACTTCACAGATTTTTACATCGCTGGGATGGCTGATCAATCTATAGAAATCAGATGTTGATCCCTCCACAAAGAAAACCTTCCTGGGAGTCCTCTTGGATTCACAAGCGCAGACATCTTTTCTACCCAGAGACAAACAGATTAAGTTGAGAGCAAGGATAAAGATCCTAAAAAGCAGGAGTCGAGTGTCCATAAGGTTCTCTATGTCAGTCCTCGGCTTCATGACGTTGTGCATCCAATCGGTAGTCTGGGCTCAAGCACAGTTCCTTGGACAGCAAGAAATCAATACCAACCATCCAAGCCTTGCTATCCATGTGGAACAATCCAGAAAAACTGAACAAAGGAGTACCTTGGAACCATATCCAACTAGTCACTATAGAGGTGGATGCCAGCAGACGAAGTTAGTGGGCAGTAGTCTCCCAGACATCTTTCCAGGGCCTCTGGCCAGTCAAAATAAGGAGACAGTCTTCAAATTTCAGGCAACTGAAGGCAGTGGAAGAAGTCCTCAGAGCGGCTACTTCAATAGTCCAGGGTACCCAAGTAAGAGTCTAGTCAGACAACATAATCACAGTGGCACACCTCTGTCATCAAGGATGTCCAAAATACGGAGAACTAAAAAGCGTCTCAGCAAAAATATTCTCTTGGGCCAAAGAACATCTGCTTTCACTATCAGCCCTTCACATAAGGGGAATAGACAACAAACAGGCCAATGTTCTCAGCAGAAAAGACGTTCACCTGGGGAATGGAGTCTGAATCCAGAAGTGTTCCAGAGACTGACTGAGAGATGGGGTTACCTGGAGGTCGACCTATTTTCAGACCATCAGAATACAAAGGTGACCTACTATTATTCTCTAGACACCTTAGCCCACCAGTGGCAATGCAGGTTGGCCTACACCTTTCCTCCCATTCCCCTCTTACCAAAAACTCTTCAAAAGATAACACACAAACTGACCAAGGTCATTCTAGTGGCCCCTCTCTGGCCAAAAAGGAGCTGCTTATGGCACCATATACAGCTTAAATATAGACGGTCCTCTGATCCTCCCGCCAATCAGAGATCTCCTACACCAGGGACCAGTCCTTCACCCAGACATAGAGAACTTGCATCTGGCAGCCTGGCTTCTGAGTTCTCAATCCTAAAGTTCAAAGGTCTGTCAGAAAGAGTCATCAACACGCTTCAGAAAAGCAGGAAGCCGGTGACAAGCGAAATACACCAGAAGACCTGGAAGAGGTTTGTGTCATGGTATGCACCTGAACAGCCAGATCCCAGACAAGCCAACATCAGTCAGATCCTAGATTTTATACAGGATGTCTTAGAGAAGGGGCTCAGATCCACTACACTTAAAGTACAGGTGGCTGCATTAAGTTCATATCTTGACCAGGCCCTTGAAGAACACCGATGGATAAAGAGGTTCATGACAGCGGCCACCTGTCTCTGTCCGAGACCAATCACTCAGGTTCTTGCCTGGGGCCTTAACATCATTTTGAAGGGTTTAACGATGCCACCATTTGAGCCCCTGTCTACATCAAAGATGGACAGACTGTCCTGGAAGATGGCATTCCTGGTAGCACTTACAACAGCCAGATGAGTAGGAGAGTTACAGCCTCTTTTAATAGAGGAGCCTTACCTAAGAATACTGGGGAGGCAGGGACAGCGTGTCACCAGTCAGCTGCTATTTCCCTTATTGTAAGTAATTTTTACTCCTTTGTTTAGCGGTTCATTTTGGCTTCTAGTCACCACTGTAGTAAGCTAATCATGAAGGGCAGTGGAGCATTGCACTTTGGACTTTATATACTGTATTACTAGCTGAAGAGCCTGGCGTTGCCTGGGCATAGCAATCAACTGTGGTTAGTTATAACAAATTATGATGATTATATTGCACATAAAAACCGTGCATCTAATCCTATCCTGTGTGATACTGACTGCTGAGCCGTGTATCTAATCCTATTCTGTGTGATACTGTATGCTGAGCCGAGTATCTAATACTATTCTGTGTGATACTGTGAGCTGAGCTGTGTATCTAATCCTATACTGTGTGATACTGTCTGCTGAGCCGTGTATATATACCTATCCTGTGTGATACTGACTGCTGAGCTGTGTATCTAATCCTATCCTGTGTGATACTGACTGCTGAGCTGTGTATCTAATTCTATCCTGTGTGATACTGACTGCTGAGCTGTGTATCTAATCCTATCCTGTGTGATACTGGGCTCCCCCTGCAGTCTGTGTCAGAGGGTGGTCTGTGTTGGCACGGTAATAAATTGTGTTATTTCCAGCTTTACAGAAGGACGATAACACCATAGAAATGATAAGAATTATAGGCCTCAGTTACCACAACTGTCTACAAAGAAAACTGTTGCTGATAGCAACCAATCACAGCTCATTTTTCATCTTTTAAACAGCTCTGGGACAGCGTGGTGAGTTTTGAGTGGTGACTTTTGTGTTTCGACTTTTATGTGGCGAGGTTGGTGTATGTGTTGTGAAATGTGTGCTGAGGGTGGTACATGTGTTGAAGCATGTGGTAGTGTGTGGCGCATTTTGTGTGCGTGTTCATATCCCCGTGTGTGGTGAGTATCCCATGTCAGGGCCCAACCTTAGAAAACTCTATACTCTTAACCTGAAGAAGAGGTGCGGTTTGTCTCCTCAAAACGTGTAGTTTTTGAGTACATTCAATAAAGAACTTGAAATATTTATATGGATTTCTGAAGAATTCGTGTCACTGTAGCAGCACGGTTGCTCAGAAGTGCTTTTCTTGATCCTCAACTTGAGGGCCCAACCTTAGCAACTGTACGGTATATACTCTTTGGCGCCATCGCTCTCATTCTTTAAGTCCCCCTTGTTCACATCCGGCAGCTGTCAATTTGCCTCCAGCACTTTTCCTTTCACTTTTTCCCCATTATATAGATAGGAGCAAAATGGTTTGGTGAATTGGAATGCGCGGGGTTAAAATTTTGCCTCACAACATAGCCTATGAGGCTCTCAGAGTTCAGACGTGTGACTGTGCAAAATTTTGTGGCTGTAGCTACGACTGTGCAGATGCCAATACATACATACACTTTTTCCCCATTATGTAGATGGGGCAAAATTGTTTGGTGAATTGGAATGCGCAGGGTTAAAATTTCACCTCACAACATAACCTATGACGTTCTCGGGGTCCAGACGTGTGACTTTGCAAAATTTTATGGCTGTAGCTACGACGGTGCAGATGCCAATACATACATACACTTTTTCCCCATTATGTAGATAGAGGCAAAATTGTTTGGGGAATTGGAACGTGCGGGGTTAAAATTTTGCCTCACAACATAGCCTATGATGCTCTTGGGGTCCAGACGTGTGACTGTGCCAAATTTTGCGGCATTAGCTGCAACGGTGCGGATGCCAATCCCAGACATACATACATACAGTACATACACACACACATTGAGCTTTATATATTAGATGTCGCTGACTCTTTTTTTACGGTGTAGCTCTTTTTTATTAGTGGTTTTTGGTTTGCACTAGCACCTTATGGCCATATTAATTTTTGCTTCTATATGTTTGTTCATTATATTTAATGAATCAGATTATCTTGCTGCAAAGTTCATTAAGGAGTTCTCTGTCATTTTTTAAGTGGCTGTATTTATGGTGATATATGTCCCTGGTTATTTGGTACTTTGTAGTTCTGATGTTATTCATTGGTATTGTACATTAATAAATTCATTATTTTAAGGATTATACTCTTGGTGGTGATATTTTCTAATACCTTCATTTTTTGATGTTCAGTCATCGTTTTTTTGCCCTGCATATCTTTTGGTGATTTTTTGTGATAATTCTGTTAATATATCCCAGAATTGTATTTGCCTTTTTTGCTGCTATGTCACACTGTTGACTCATGTTTAGTTTATGATCTGTTAGTATACCCAAGTCTTTTTCACATGTGCTATTGCTTGGAGCTATTCCTCCCATTCTATATATGCTTTTTTTCATTTTTATTGTCCAAATGTAGTACTTTGCATTTTTCCCTGTTAAAAAACATTCTGTTAGTTGCTGCCCACTGCTTCAGTTTATTTATATCTTTTTGAATCCTCTATCTCTTCTCTATTATTAGCTATCCCTCCTAACTTTGAGTAATCAGCAAATTTAATCAGATGTGCAGCCATTTACGACCACTCTTTGGGTCCGATCACTAAGTCAGTTATGAATCCACCTAACAGTTGCCTTGTCCATTCTATAATAAGTCATTTTTTCAATAAGGATGGTGTGAGATACTTTGTCAAATGCTTTGCTGAAGTCAAGATATATTATATCTACAGCATTTCCCTGATCCACCCAGTCAGTGATTCTGTCATAGAAGGAAATTAAGTTAGTCTGTCATGACTTAATTGTTACAAACCCATGCTGACTCTGGTTAATCACTTAATTCTTATCCAGGTATGTACATACATTTTGTTTAATAATTTGTTCAAAGATCATTCCTGGTATATAAGTCAGACTCACCAGTTTATAGTTCCCTGGGTCCACCTTCTTCCCCTTTTTGAAGATACGAACATTTGCTCTTCTTCAGTCTTTTGGGACTTCTCCTGATAACCAAAAATTTCCAAAGTTTATGGAGAATGGTTCAAAAATTTCTTCTGCTATCTCCTTCAGTATTCTGGGGTGTAATTCATCTGGACCTGGAGACTTGAATTCATTTATGCTAGCTAAGTATTCCCTCACTATCTTTCTGTTTATAGATAGCCTGGATTCTTCTATTCCTTTAATAGGACAGTGAAGATCAGTTGATGCTACATATCCTTTCTGAGAGAAAACAGATGCAAAATAGGAATTTAAAATTTTGGCCTTATCAACATCCTATTTTACCATTTAATCATTTTCATCTGGTAAAAATGTTATAGCATCTTTGACTTTCACTTTTGACATATCTTTTTTATTGCTTTTGTTGTGTCTTGCAAGCCTTACTTCATTGTCAGCTTTAGCTAATCAGATGCATCCCTTGAAGGTTCTGCAGACAGCATTATATTCTTTTTTAGATATGCCTCTCTCTTTCCATTAGATAAGCATCCCTGATTGTGGTGAGCCCTGGTTGTGCAGTATGGATGTGCAGGAATTCTCTCTGCACTATTGAAATGTGTGTCTCATTAAGGCCAGGAACAAATATGAACCTAGCACTCAACTTAAAGGCATTTGTAAGGCGGTTTATTGTAGTACACGAAAAAAGACGTTTCGGTCAATGTGACCTTCTTCAGTTACATGTGGTATATAGATTGTGTAGAGCTTATAGGCATCTATCAGAAAGGATGATGGTGGACACCATGGTCGGTGGACACCGCATCTTGAGGCACGTTTGCCCCTCTCCTATATACTGACAAGCTCATTACCTTAGAGAGATCATGCTCCTCAATGCCTAAAGCACCATCGTCCTTTCTGATAGATGCCTATAAGCTCTACACAATCTATATACCACACGTAACTGAAGAAGGTCACATTGACCGAAACGTCTTTTTTCGTGTACTACAATAAACCGCCTTACAAATACTTTTAAGTTGAGTGCTAGGTTCATATTTGTTGCTTTAACGGTTTGGGAACCTAACCTTAGCACCATCTTGAGTTGAGCTCACGGTGTTCTTTCATTAAGGCCAGGATCACACATGCGAGAAACTTGGATTAGTCTCTCGGGAGTGAGTGCCGGCGGCAGTGCCGGGTATTAAGATATGAGACTCGTCCGAGTTTCTCGCATGTGTGATCCAGGCCTAAGGGAGAGGTTGAGGGTGCAAGTGGAGGCCCTAGAGAAGGTGAAGAAGCAAGAAGCAGCGGAGGAAGTATTATATACAGAGGTTTGTCCCACAAGCCTTGATGACATACTACCTGCCCTCAAAGCCACAAGAGTCACCAAATGTCCAGTCAGCGAGATATAGTGCTAGTCCTAGGTATTAATGAGCGAGTATACTCGTTGCACGGGTTTTTCCAAGCATGCTTGGGTGTCCTCCGAGTATTTTGGCATGTTCGGAGATTTCGTTTTCGCCACCTCAGCTGCATGATTTGCGGCTGCGGGACAGCCTGAATACATGTGGGAACTCCCTAAAAAACAGGCATTCCTGACATGTATTCAGGCTGTCCAGAAGCCAAAAATCATGCAGCTGCGTCAACAGAAACAAAATCTCCGAGCAAATATATCAAAATACTCGGAGGTCACCCTAGCATGCTTGTAAAATCCAGAGCAACAAGTATACTCACTCATCATTAGTCCTAGATCATTGGTTTTCCAGCAGGACAATGACCTCAAACATACTATAATAATAATAATACATTTTATTTCTATAGCGCCGACGTATTCCGCAGCACTTTACATTTCAGAGGGGATTTGTACAGACAATAGACATTACAGCATAACAATAATCACAAAGATTATAACAAATACCAAGAGGAATGAGGGCCCTGCTCGCAAGCTTACAGTCTATGAGGAAAGAGGTAGACATGAAAGGTGGGTGGTAACGGTTGTATGGACCAGCCATAATGTTAAGTGTGTAACAGTACAGACACAGAGGGCTAATGGATGCATAAAGCATGTGAGAACATGATGCGGGGAACCTGGTTATGGTAAAACTTTTGGCTGTGCCACACAGGGATAGATTAGGTTAATGTGTTGAGGCGATAGGCCAGTCTGAATAATTGCGTTTTCAGGGCACGCTTAAAATTGTGGGGATTAGGGACTAATCGTATTGACCTGGGAAGTGCATTCCAAAGAATTGGCACAGCACGTGTAAAGTCTTGGAGATGGGAGTGGGAGGTTCTGATTATTGAGGATGATAACCTCAGGTCATCAGCAGAATGGAGGGCGTGGGTAGGGTGGTATACTGAAACAAGGGAGGAGATGTAGGGTGGTGCTGAGCCATGGAGGGCTTTGTGGGTGAGGGTAATAAGTTTATACTGAATTCTGGAGTGGATGGGTAGCCAGTGTAATGACTGGCACAAGGTAGAGGCATCGGTGTAACGATTGGTGAGGAATATGATCCTGGCTGCAGCATTCAAGACTAGTGTTGAGCGATACCATCCGATATTGAGAAATATCGGATCGGATTGGATCAGCCCGATACCCAAAAAAGTGTCAGTATCGCCGATTCCGATACCGGAAGTCCCATTCAAGTTAATGGGACTGAAATATCGGAATTAAAAAAACCCTTTCTTTACTTGCACATCCAGTTCGGGAGGGGGGAAGAGTGTGGGCGGTGCGTGGGCGAACACTGTGCGTGTCTGTGCGAGCCTGCCGGGGGTCTGTACGGGCCTGCTGGGGGCTTGTGCCGGCTGCCGGGGGTCTGTACGGGCCTGCCGGGGTCTTGTGCCGGCTGCCGGGGGTCTGTACGGGCCTGCTGGGGGCTTGTGCCGGCTGCCGGTGGTCTGTACGGGCCTGCCGGGGGCTTGTGCCGGCTGCCGGGGGTCTGTACGGGCCTGCCGGGGGCTTGTGCTGGCTGCCGGGGGTCTGTGCAGGTCTGCTGGGGGGTCTTGTGTGTGTGCAGGCATCGTCTGATGGGACTACAAGTCCCATCGGGCGATGCCTGCTACAATGACAGTGATCGAAACATTAGCCAATGATGGGACAGTAGTTGTCCCATCATCCGGCTAATGTGTTGAATGTAAAAAACACATACATACTACATACATACTACATGTATACAACATTCATACATACTACATACATACTTCATATATACTACATTCATACAACATACATACTACATACTTCATTCATACAACATACATACATACTACATACTACATACATACTTCATATATACTACATTCATACAACATACATACATACTACATATATACTACATTCATACAGCATACATACATACTACATACATACTACATTCATACAGCATACATACATACATACTACATATATACTACATTCATACAACATACATACTACATATATACTACATTCATACAGCATACATACATACATACTACATACTACATACATACTACATATATGCAAAATTCATACAACATACATACTACATATATACAAAATTCATTTAACATACATACTTACATACTACATACATATATACTACATTCATACAACATACATACATACATACATATATACTACAGTCATACAACATACATACATACATACTACATACTTACTACATACATACGACATACATACAACATGCTACAGACATATAATAGACATACAACATACATACTACATACAATACATTCATACATTCATACAATACATACATATAGACATACAGTACACATAACATAGAGTACATACTCACGAATACTTGTCACTCTGATCCCCGAAGCCAGTGTCATCTGTGGAAAAATATGAAAATAACAAACAACCTATATACTGCCTGATCCGCAGAAATCCACGCGTGTCCCACGCCGATCTCCCATGGAGAACAGCAGCATCAGGTGATGCTCTCTGCGGGGCTCCAGGAATCCAATGACGGGAGGTAGGTATCCTTCTGCACTGTATTCCTCCGCCACTGTATTGTATGTAGTATGTATGTAGTATGTATGTATTGTATGAATGTATGAATGTATTGTATGTAGTATATATGTAGTATGTATGTAGTATGTATGTTGTATGTCTGCAGCATGTTGTATGTATGTAGTATGTATGAATGTAGTATATATGTAGTATGTATGTAGTATGTATGAATGTATGTATGTTGTACGAATGTTGTATGTATGTAGTATGTATGTATGTTGTATGAATGTAGTATATATGTAGTGTTATGAATGAGTCACCGGAGGAGGAAAAAACAAAAATACAAACTAAGTCCAGAAAACCGGAGAGGTTGGTAGCTAGCGGATTGCAGACCCCTGATCCTATTCACAACAACTAACAGTAGCCGTGGGGTGTTCCTACGGTGGTCCTAGAAACCTCATTCACAGCCGGAGAACTAAATAAACCTAAAGAAAGAAAGGGGAAATCTAAACTGCCCCAGAGCAGACCCCAAAGCAATAGACAGCCCCCAACATGTATTGACGGTGAAAACAGATGAAAACACAAACAAAGACAGAAAGAAAGGCTGAGCAAATGATGGGGCCCTCACTAACTAGATAGGACAGGAAAGAAAAGCAACTGTCTGCAATCACGCAAAAACCCTGCCAAAAATAATGTCCAACACATCTGATAGAAAAGGCCCTGAAGTCACTAGACTTCAAAATCACTATATCAGTACGCAGGTATATTCTGAAAATGGAGCAAAGAGAGCAACTGATCAGAGACAAAAAATGGAGTTCAGTCACTCCCAACCAGGGCTGGCTGAACACAAACACTAAGTAAACCAGACAAAATCTCATGGAACAATAGCAGAGCAAAAACTTAGCTTTAGTAGACAGGACTAAACTGGAGGCCAGAGCTCAGAGCAGAGAGGATCACCAGCAACCCAGCAGGGCGTCGGCGGCCTTACATCCACTCAGAGATTCCGGATGTCCAATCACACTCCACCTGTTCAGATGACAGGTTTTTACCATCCAAATGAATTTCACTACCTCCTTTCACCAGCAGAGGGAGTTCATTGGACATCAAAGGTGAAGGAGAAAATGAGCTCATAACAGTACCTCCCCCTTGAGGAGGGGTCACCGAACCCTCATCCACACCGCCAGGGCGATCAGGATGGGCCCGATGAAAAGCATGAACCAATCTTTCGGCATGAATATCGGATGCAGATACCCAAGAATTATCCTCCTGGCCATAACCCTTCCACTTAACCAAATACTGGAGTCTCCATCTTGCCAGACGAGAATCCAGTATCTTCTCAACCTCATATTCCACATTACCTTCAACCAATACAGGGTCAGGAGATGCCACCACAGGAACTACTGGCTCAACAAACCTTTTTAACAGAGACTTATGAAACACGTTATGGATCTTGAATGTAACAGGAAGAGCCAATCGAAAAGAGACCGGATTAAGAATCTCCAAAATCTTATAAGGTCCAATAAATCTAGGTTTAAACTTTGGAGAAGCCACCTTCATAGAGATATTCTTTGATGACAACCAAACCATATCACCCACCTTAAACCGGGGACCAATGGTCCTATGCCGGTTGGAAAGCCGCTGGGCCTTTTCCTGGGAGAGAGACAACTTATCCACCACTTGGTCCCAGATCTGGTGCATTCTCTCCACCACAGTGTCAACACCTGGGCAGGCAGAAGACTCCACCTGCCCTGAAGAGAATCGAGGATGAAATCCAAAGTTACAAAAAAAAGGTGACATCAAAGTGGCAGAACTAGCTCTATTATTTAAAGCAAATTCGGCCAAGGGCAAAAATGAAACCCAATCATCCTGATCAGCAGAAATAAAACATCTCAAATAAGACTCCAAAGTCTGGATTGTTCTCTCCGTCTGCCCATTGGTCTGAGGGTGAAACACAGAGGAGAAGGACAACTGTATTCCCAGCTTGGAACAAAAAGTCCTCCAAAATCTAGAAACAAGCTGAACTCCTCTGTCAGACACAATGTTCTCAGGAATCCCTTGCAAGCGAACCACCTGTTGCAAAAACAAGGGCACCAACTCTGAGGAAGATGGCAACTTAGGGAGTGGTACAAGATGGACCATTTTAGAGAATCTATCACAAATCACCCAAATAAGTCATTCTCTGAGAGACAGGCATATCAGAAATAAAATCCATTGAAATATGGGTCCAAGGCCTCCTGGGCACCGGCAAAGGCATCAACAACCCACTAGAGCGAGAACAAGGTTTAGACCGGGAGCAAGTCCCACAGGACTGCACAAAAATTCCTGACATCACGAGACAAGGCGGGCCACCAAAAAGACCGACTCACCAAATCTCTAGTACCAAAAGTACCTGGATGACCAGCCTATGCGGAGCAATAAACTTCAGACATTACTCTCTTCCTCCACTGGTCAGGAACATACAATTTTCCAATGGGACAATGCTCAGGTTTGTCCTCCTGAAACTCTTCCAGAGCACGTCTCAAATCGGGCGAGATGGCAGAAAGAACTACCCCCTCATCTAAGATGGATGCAGGCTTGGTCACAATAGGAGAATCAGCAAAGAATCTCCTAGAGAGGGCGTCTGCCTTGACATTCTTAGTGCCCAGAAGAAAAGAGACCACAAAATCAAAACGTGTGAAAAACAAGGCCCACCTAGCCTGTCTAGGATTCAAGCGTTTGGCCGACTCAAGGTAAATCAAATTCTTGTGGTCAGTAAGGACCACGACTTGATGTTTAGCTCCCTCCAACCAATGTCTCCACTGCTCAAATGCCCATTTCATGGCTAACAGTTCCCGATTCCCCACATCATAGTTGCGTTCGGATGGGGAGAACTTTCGGGAAAAGAAAGCACAGGGATTCATTTTAGATGTTACCGGATCTTTTTGGGACAAAACAGCTCCTGCACCAATCTCAGAAGCGTCCACCTCTACCTGAAACGGGAGTGAGACATCAGGTTGCCGCGAAACCGGAGCAGAAGTGAACCTCCGCTTCATCTCCTGAAAGGAAGAAACAGCCTCTGGAGACCAATTCAGAACATCAGCACCCTTCTTAGTCAAATCAGTCAATGATTTGGCAATACCAGAAAAATTAGCTATAAATTTATGATAAATATTAGCAAAACCCAAAAACTTCTGGAGGGCCTTCAAAGAAGTGGGCTGAACCCAATCATAAATGGCCTGTACCTTGGCCGGGTCCATTTCAATAGTTGACGGAGACAAAATAAATCCCAAAAATGAAATCCTCTGTACACCAAAAAGGCATTTTGATCCCTTAACATACAGGGAATTCTCCCTCAAAATCCGGAACACAGTCCGAACATGTTCCACATGAGAGTCCCAATCCCTGGAAAAGATCAAAATATCATCCAGATAGATGATCAAAAATTTATCCACAAAGTCCAGGAAAATATCATTCATGAAGCACTGGAAGACAGAATGGGCATTAGTGAGCCCAAAAGGCATCACCAGGTACTCAAAATGTCCCTCGGGAGTATTAAACGCCGTCTTCCATTCATCCCCATGCTTAATGCGAATAAGATTATACGCCCCCCTAAGGTCAAGCTTGGTAAACCAGCAAGCACCCTTAACTCTGGAGAATAGATCAGAAATCAGGGGTAACGGATACTGATATTTAACAGTAATTTTGTTGAGGGAACGATAGTCAATACAAGGCTTTAATGAACCATCTTTCTTGGCCACGAAAAAAAACCCAGCACCCAAGGGTGAAGAGGATGGTCTAATATGACCCTTCTCCAACAACTCCTTAATATAAGATTGCATAGCCTTGTGCTCGACCCTTGGGAAATTTACACCCAGGGCTCAACTCAATTGCACAGTCATAACTCCTATGAGGAGGCAAAGACGCAGACTCATTCTCACTAAATACATCATAAAAATCAGCCAAATAGTCAGGAACATCATGCGACTGGGGAGAGGTGGAGAATACAGGAGCGTCACCAAGAACACACCGACAACCCCAACTCACCACAGACACAGATTTCCAATCCAAAACTGGATTATGGATTTGCAACCAGGGAAATCCCAGAGCAATGGTATCATGCAAATTATGCAACACCAAAAATCTGCAATTTTCTTGATGGTCTGGGGCGACCCGCATTACCACCTGGGGTTTATTCTTCGCCAAAGGAGTAGCATCAATACCCCTCAAAGGGATAGGCGTCCGCAGAGGTGTCATAGGAAACCCACAACGTTTAGCAAAATCCAAGGCCATCAGGTTCAGAGCCGCTCCCGAATCCACAAAAGCCTTAGTGGAAAATGTGGACAGGGAGCAGATCAGAGTAATTGCCAGAAGAAACTTAGGTTGAACACCACCCACAGCAAATGTGTGTGCAAAACGTTTCTCTCGTTTAGGGCAGACAGAAATCATATGAGAGATGAGAGGCATCTCCACAGAAAAAACACAGCTTATTACGCCTTCTGAACTCCTGATGTTGCGCCCAAGACAAAACTCTATCACATTGCATAGGTTCAGACATTCGTTCAACAGGTGGCAACATTTCTCATGTACTTTTACGTTCACGTAAACGCCGATCAACCTGAATGGCTAATGACATAGAATCATCAAGACCAGAGGGAACAGGAAATCCCACCATAGTATCTTTTACGGTTTCTGACAAACCCTTCCGAAAGAGAGCTTCCAAGGCACCATCATTCCAGGTAGTAAGGACCGCCCACTTTTGGAATTTTTGACAGTACAACTCTGCAGAATCCTTACCCTGGCTCAATGCCAACAGGGCTTTTTCAGCTTGATCAATAGCATTAGGCTCATCATACAACAACCCCAAGGCTTGAAAAAATGCATCCACATTAGTTAGAATAGGATCATCAGGTGTCAAAGAAAACTCCCAATCCTGGGGATCAACGCGCAGCAAAGAGATGACAATTTTAACCTGCTGCGCAGAGCTCCCCGATGAGTTAGGCTTCAAGGCAAGAAATAATTTACAATCATTCTTAAAATTCAAAAATTTAGACCGATCCCCAAAAAACACATCAGGAGTAGGGATCTTAGGTTCAGCAGCATGTGAATGAGCAAGATAGGTGGAAATTCCCCGCACTTCAGCAGCCAGCTGCTCCACACGATCAGACAATTGCTTAATCTCCATTAAGAAAATTCCTACTACGGCCCCAGAGAAAAAGAGGAAAAAATATACATAAAAAAAAATTCTGACACTTTTTTTTTTTTTTACAATTCTTTCCTGCTATTGAGTACGTATACAGCAAAGCACAGAAAGAGGAAAAAAAATTCTCCAATAATGATACACAGCAAGGGAACAACAAGGTTTACCCGTACAGGCCTCCAGACAGTGCACTATCAGGGTGCAGTGGACCCATATAATTAGGATGGCAACACAGGTGCAAAAAATACCAACAAAATAACCTGCTCACATCCTACCAATACATGGAGAATTTTTTTTCCTCTTTCTGTGCTTTGCTGTATACGTATATATTAGTGTTAGGTACCCGTAAACGTGGAGATCTTTGACGCAGGTTACGGGCTCACGTATTTTGGCCAAAATATCAGCTAATACTACACATTTTTTTAAATGTGTTTTTCTTTGCACTCTTTTTCAGGGTGCAGCTGGGCCCATTTGGTTTTGCAAACACAAGTTCCGTGTGCATCTATATGCCAGATAACCGCCCCCTCCATGTATTGGTAGGATGTGAGCAGGTTATTTTGTTGGTATTTTTTGCACCTGTGTTGCCATCCTAATTATATGGGTCCACTGCACCCTGACAGTGCACTGTCTGGAGGCCTGTACGGGTAAACCTTGTTGTTCCTGCTATTGAGTACCCTAGAATCTGCGGTATGGCTGGTGATTCTGTTATGAATGAGTCACCGGAGGAGGAAAAAACAAAAATACAAGCTAAGTCCAGAAAACCGGAGAGGTTGGTAGCTAGCGGATTGCAGACCCCTGATCCTATTCACAACAACTAACAGTAGCCGTGGGGTGTTCCTACGGTGGTCCTAGACACCTCGCTCACAGCCGGAGAACTAAATAAACCTAAAGAAAGGGGAAATCTAAACTGCCCCAGAGCAGACCCCAAAGCAATAGACAGCCCCCAACATGTATTGACGGTGAAAACAGATGAAAACACAAACACAGACAGAAAGACAGGCTGAGAAAACTATGGGGCCCTCACTAACTAGATAGGACAGGAAAGAAAAGCAACTGTCTGCAATCACGCAAAAACCCTGCCAAAAATAATGTCCAACACGTCTGATAGAAAAGGCCCTGAAGTCACTAGACATCAAAATCACTATATCAGCACTCAGGTATATTCTGGAAACAGAGCAAAGAGAGCAACTGATCAGAGACAAAAAATGGAGTTCAGCCTGTCCCAACCAGGGCTGGCTGAACACAAACACTAAGTAAACCAGACAAAATCTCATGGAACAATAGCAGAGCAAAAACTTAGCTTTAGCAGACAGGACTAAACTGGAGACCAGAGCAGAGAGTGTTGTGAGTTCATTTTTCCCTTCACCATTGAGGTCTGATGAACTCCCTCCTCTGGTGAAGGAAGGTAGTGAGGCTGATTACCAAACACCTGGGCAGCTAGATGATGACTGGGTGGCTGGAATTGAGGACTGGATATAAGGCTGCTGACGCCCTTCTTCCTGGCTGGTGATTTTCCTGCTGGATTCTTGGAGACCAGTCTGATTCCTGCAACTCAAAGCTAAGTTTTTCTGCTCTTCTTTGTACTCTTCAGTTTTGTTTTTGTTTTGCCTTGTTTTTTGGGAGTTCTGCCATCCCCGGCCGGGGGTGAGCTGAACTCCATTTTTGTCTCTGATCTGTTGATATTTTGCTCTGTCTTCAGAATATACCTGAGTGCTGATATAGTCTTTTGAAGCCTAGCGACTTCAGGGCCTGTTTTTCCTATGAGTCGGTTGGCTCATTTTGATAGGGTTTTTGTGGATGGCAGACAGCAGCTTTCCTATCCTGTCCTATGTAGTTAGCTTGGGCCCCATCATTTGCTCAACCTATCTTTCTATCTGTGTTAGTGTTTTCATCTTGCTTCACCGTCATTATATGTTGGGGGCTGCCTATTGCTTTGGGGTCTGCTCTGGGGCAGTTTAGTTTTTCCCCTTTCTGTCTTTAGGCTATATAGTTCTCCGGCTGTGATCGAGGGGTCTAGGGCACCGTAGGAACCCCCCACGGCTACTGCTAGTTGTTGTGGATAGGTTCAGGGGTCTGCAATCCGATAGCTGCCAACCTCTCTGGTTTTTCTGGACTTAGCTGGTATTTTGTTTTTTCCTCCTTCGGTGACTCATCATAACAAGAGAGGATCACCAGCAACACAGCAGGGCGTCGGCAGCCTTATATCCACTCAGAGATTCCAGATGTCCAATCACACTCCACCTGTTCAGATGACAGGTTTTTCCCATCCAAATCAATTTCACTACCTCCTTTCACCAGCAGAGGGAGTTCATCGGACATCAAAGGTGAAGGAGAAAATGAGCTCATAACAATGTAGTATGTATGTAGTATGTATGTATGAATGTAGTATGTATGTATGTATGTTGTATGAATGTAGTATATATGTAGTATGTATGTAGTATATATGTTGTATGAATGTAGTATATATGTAGTATGTATGTTGTATGAATGTAGTATGTATGTAGTATGTATAAATGTAGTATATATTAAGTATGCATGTAGTATGTATGTATGTTGTATGAATGTAGTATGTATGTAGTATGTATGAATGTAGTATATATGTAGTATGTATGAATGTTGTATGAATGTAGTATGTATGTAGCATGTATGTATGTTGTCTGAGTGTAGTATATATGTAGTATGTATGTAGTATGTATGTATGAATGTAGTATATATGTAGTATGTATGTTGTATGAATGTAGTATATATGTAGTATGTAGTATGTACACTCACTGGCCACTTTATTAGGTACACCATGCTAGTAAGGGGTTGGACCCCCTTTTGCCTTCAGAACTGCCTCAATTCTTCGTGGCAGAGATTCAACAAGGTGCTGGAAGCATTCCTCAGAGATTTTGGACCATATTGACATGATGGCATCACACAGTTGGCGCAGATTTGTCGGCTGCACATCCCTGATGCGAATCTCCCGTTCCACCACATCCCAAAGATGCTCTATTGGATTGAGATCTGGTGACTGAGGAGGCCATTTGAGTACAGTAAACTCATTGTCATGTTCAAGAAATCAATCTGAGATGATTCGAGCTTTATGACATTATCCTGCTGAAAGTAGCCATCAGATGTTGGGTACATTGTGGTCATAAAGGGATGGACATGGTCAGCAACAATACTCAGGTAGGCTGTGGCGTTGCAACGATGTTCAATTGGTACCAAGGGGCCCAAAGAGTGCCCAGAAAAAATTCCCCACACCATGACACCACCACCACCAGCCTGAACCGTTGATACAAGGCAGGATGGATCCATGCTTTCATGTTGTTTACGCCAAATTCTGACCCTACCATCCGAATGTCGCAGCAGAAATCGAGACTCATCAGACCAGGCAACGTTTTTCCAATCTTCTACTGTCCAATTTCGATGAGCTTGTGCAAATTGTAGCCTCAGTTTCCTGTTCTTAGCTGAGAGGAGTGGTACCCAGTGTGGTCTTCTGCTGCTGTAGCCCATCTGCCTCAAAGTTCGACGCACTGTGCGTTCAGAGATGCTCTTCTGCCTACCTTGGTTGTAACGGGTGGCAATTTGAGTCACTGTTGCCTTTCTATCAGCTCGAACCAGTCTGCCCATTCTCCTCTGACCTCTGGCATCAACATGGCATTTCCGGCCACAGAACTGCCGCTCACTGGATTTTTTTTCTTTTTCGGACCATTCTCTGTAAACCCTAGAGATGGTTGTGCGTGAAAATCCCAGTAGATCAGCAGTTTCTGAAATTCTCAGACCAGCCCTTCTGGCACCAACAATCATGCCACGTTCAAAGGCACTCAAATCACCTTTCTTCCCCATACTGATGCTCGGTTTGAACTGCAGGAGATTGTCTTGACCATGTCTACATGCCTAAATGCACTGAGTTGCCGCCATGTGATTGGCTGATTAGAAATTAAGTCTTAACACACAGTTGGACAGGTGTACCTAATAAAGTGGCCAGTGAGTGTATGTATGTTGTATTAATGTAGTATGTATGTAGTATGTATGAATGTAGTATATATGAAGTATGTATGTAGTATGTAGTATGTATGTATGTTGTATGAATGTTGTATATATGTAGTATGTATGTAGTATGTATGAATGTTTCATATATGTAGTATGTATGTATGTAGTATGTATGTTGTATGTATGTTGTATGTATGTAGTATGTATATATATATATATATTTTTTTACATTCAACGCATTAGCCGGATGATGGGACTTCTACTTGTAGTCCCATCGGACGATGCCTGCACAGGCACCCGGCAGGCCCGTACAGACCCCCAGCAGCCGGCACAAGCCCCTGGCAGGACCATACAGACCCCCGGCAGCCAGCCAAGCCCCCGGCAGACCCGTACAGACCCCCGGCAGCCGGCACAAGCCCCCGGCAGGCCCATACAGACCCCCGGCAGCCGGCACAAGCCCCCGTCAGGCCCAAACAGACCCCCGGCAGCCGGCACAAGCCTCCGGCAGGCCCGTACAGACCCCCGGCAGCCGGTACAGACCCCCAGCAGCCGGCACAAACCCCCGGCCGGCCCGTACAGACCCCCGGCAGCCGGCACAAGTCCCTGGCAGGCCTGTACAGACCCCCGGCAGCCGGCACAAGCCCCCGGCAGGCCCGTACAGACCCCCGGCAGCCGGCACAGGCCCCCAGCAGGCCCATACAGACCCCCGGCAGCCGGCACAAGCCCCCAGCAGGCCCAAACAGACCCCCGGCAGCCAGCACAAGCCTCCGGCAGGCCCGTACACACCCCCAGCAGCCGGTACAGACCCCCAGCAGCCGGCACAAACCCCCGGCAGGCCCATACAGACCCCCGGCAGCCGGCACAAGCCCCTGGCAGGCCCGTACAGACCCCAGGCAGCCGGTACAGACCCCCAGCAACCGGCACAGGCCCCTGGCAGGCCCGTACAGACCCCCGGTAGCTGGCACAACCCCCCGGCAGGCTGTACAGACCCCTGGCAGCCAGCCAAGACCCCGGAAGACACGTACAGACTCCCGGCAGCCGGCACAAGCCCCCGGCAGGCCCATACAGACCCCCGGCAGCCGGCACAAGCCCCCGTCAGGCCCAAACAGACCCCCGGCAGCCGGCACAAACCTCCGGCAGGCCCATACAGACCCCCGGCAGCCGGTACAGACCCCCAGCAGCCGGCACAAACCCCCGGCAGGCCTATACAGACCCCCGGCAGCCGGCACAGGCCCCCGGCAGGCCCATACAGACCCCCGGCAGCCGGCACAAGCCCCCAGCAGGCCCAAACAGACCCCCGGCAGCCAGCACAAGCCTCCGGCAGACCCGTACAGACCCCCGGCAGCTGGTACAGACCCCCAGCAGCCGGCACAAACCCCCGGCAGGCCCATACAGACCCCCGGCAGCCGGCACAAGCCCCCGGCAGGCCCGTACAGACCCCAGGCAGCCGGTACAGACCCCCAGCAACCGGCACAGGCCCCTGGCAGGCCCGTACAGACCCCCGGTAGCCGGCACAACCTCCCGGCAGGCTGTACAGACCCCTGGCAGCCAGCCAAGCCACCGGAAGACCCGTACAGACTCCCGGCAGCCGGCACAAGCCCCCGGCAGGCCCATACAGACCCCCGGCAGCCGGCACAAGCCCCCGTCAGGCCCAAACAGACCCCCGGCAGCCGGCACAAACCTCCGGCAGGCCCATACAGACCCCCCGCAGCCGGTACAGACCCCCAGCAGCCGGCACAAACCCCCGGCAGGCCCGTACAGACCCCCGGCAGCCGGCACAAGCCCCTGGCAGGCCCGTACAGACCCCCGGCAGCCGGCACAAGCCCCCGGCAGGCCCGTACAGACCCCCGGCAGCTGGCACAGGCCCCCGGCAGGCCCCTACAGACCCTCGGCTGTCGGAACAGACCGCGCAACATGATGCGCTCAGACCGCGCATCATGATGACATCATTTCAGCAGCCAAACACAGCCACAACAGTGGCTCATTGCATTATGGGGACTTCCGATTCCGGTATCCGATATTGAAAAAATATCGGTGCTCGGTATCGGAATTCCGATACAGCGAATATCGGCCGATACCCAATATTTGCAGTATCGGAATGCTCAACACTATTCAAGACAGATTGGAGAGGGGAGAGTTTGGTAAGAGGGAGACCGATTAGAAGAGAGTTGCAATAGTCGAGACGAGAATGAATAAGAGAAACAGTAAGGTTTTGCAGAGTCAAAAGTAAGAAAAGGTCGAATTCTAGAAATGTTTTTGAGGTGCAAATGACAAGAGTGAGCCAGTGATCGAATGTGGGGGGCAAAGGAAAGCTCGGAGTCAAGTATGACCCCAAGACAGCGGGCATGTTGCTGGGGAGTAATAGTGGAACCACACACAGAAATGGCAATGTCGGGTATAGGTACATTTGTAGAGGGAGGAAACACAAGGAGTTCAGTCTTTAACAGGTTCAGTTTCAGATATAGTGAGGACATGATATTAGACACAGCGTTTAGACAATCGCCGGTATTTTCTAGAAAGGCTGGCGTGATGTCAGGAGAAGAAGCGTATAATTGGGTGTCATCAGCTTAGAGATGGTACTGGAAACCAAATCTACTGATTGTTTGACCAATAGGGGCAGTGTACAAGGAGAAGAGGAGGGGGCCTAGAACCGATCCTTTGGGAACCCCAACAGGAATGTGAGAGGAGGAGGAACCGGCAAAAGATACAGTAAAGGAGCGGTCAGAGAGATAGGAGGAGAACCAGGAGAGAACGGTGTCCTTGAGGCCAATAGAACGGAGCATAGTGAGGAGGAGCTGATGATCCACAGTGTCGAATGCTGCAGAGAGATCCAAGAGAATTAGCATGGAATAATGACCATTTGATTTAGCTGTTAGTAGATCATTAGAGACTTTAGTGAGGGCAGTTTCAGTAGAGTGTAAAGAGCGGAAACCGGATTGGAGAGGGTCGAGAAGAGAGTTATCAAAGAGATAGCAGATAAGACGGGAGTGGACCAGGCGTTCAAGGAGTTTAGAGATGAAGGGAAGATTAGAGACAGGTCTATAGTTAGAGGCACAGTTTTGGTCGAGGGATGGTTTTTTAAGTACTGGATGTATGACGGCATGCTTAAATGAGGAGGGAAAGATACCAGAAGAGATAGAGAGGTTAAATATTTTAGTTAGTTGAGGGGTGACAGCAGGGGAAAGGGACTGGAGGAGATGTGATGGAATTGGGTCACTGGTGCAAGTGGTTGGGCGAGAAGATGCAAGGAGCCTGCTTACTTCATAGAAACATACTTCAAGATGCCCCCAGAAATGGATGGAAATAAATTGTTGGAGAGTTCTTAAGTGGACAACAATGAGTCTGAATCTAAACCCCATTGGAGAGATCGTAAAAATGCTGTTGAGACTGTGCACTCTTCAAATATGGGAGAACTGGAGCAGTTTGCAGAAGAACAGTTCATTTTCTGGAAAAATTTCAAAGGTGCCTTCACTTTCAGTGACACCATGGATACCATGATGAATTTAAATACTCTATATTTCTACAAGTGAATAAAAGTGAAGCATATATTTTTTAGATCAGTTAATGACATGTAAATAATGTATAAGATAGAATAATCAACACATGTCTGTTTCTAAAGGGACCAAATTATTGGATTAATTTGTGTAGTAGGAAACATTAATTTCAAGTGAGTGCTTCATAATGTATTATTGAGTCAGGACATTGAAGGTTGGTAATTAGATATACACAATCAATTGCTCAGTCTGATCATTCTAACGTCATGTCTATAATCTACTTTCTAGGGAGTCCTGACTTTATTATAATGTACAGTTGTGGCCAAAAGTATTGACACCCCTGCAATTCTGTCAGATAATACTCAGTTTCTTCCTGAAAATGATTGCAAACACTAATTCTTTGGTATTATTATCTTCATTTAATTTGTCTTAAATGAAAAAACACAAAAAGAATTGTCCTAAAGCCAAATTGGATATAATTCCACACCAAACATAAAAAGGAGGGTGGACAAAAGTATTGGCACTGTTCGAAAAATCATGTGATGCTTCTCTAATTTGTGTAATTAACAGCACCTGTAACTTACCTGTGGCACCTAACAGGTGTTGGCAATAATTAAATCACACTTGCAGCCAGTTGACATGGATTAAAGTTGACTCAACCTCTGTCCTGTGTCCTTGTGTGTATCACATTGAGCATGGAGAAAAGAAAGAAGACCAAAGAACTGTCTGAGGACTTGAGAAACCAAATTGTGAGGAAGCATGAGCAATCTCAAGGCTACAAGTCCATCTCCAAAGACCAAAATGTTCCTGTGTCTACCATGCGCAGTGTCATCAAGAAGTTTAAAGCCCATGGCAGTGTGGCTAACCTCCCTAGATGTGGACGGAAAAGAAAAATTGACAAGAGATTTCAGCGCAAGATTGTGCGGATGTTGGATAAAGAACATCGACTAACATCCAAACAAGTTCAAGCTGCCCTGCAGTCCGAGGGTACAATAGTGTCAAACCATACTATCCGTCGGCGTCTGAATGAAAAGTGACTGTATGGTAGATGACCCAGGAAGACCCCGCTTCTTACCCCGAGACATAAAAAAGACAGGCTGGAGTTTGCCAAAACTTACTTGAAAAAGCCTAAAACATTTTGGAAGAATGTTCTGTGGTCAGATGAGACAAAAGTAGAGCTTTTTGGGCAAAGGCATCAACATAGAGTTTACAGGAGAAAAAAAGAGGCATTCAAAGAAAAGAACACGGTCCCTACAGTAAAACATGGCAGAGGTTCCCTGATGTTTTGGGGTTGCTTTGCTGCCTCTGGCACTGGACTGCTTGACCGTGTGCATGGCATTATGAAGTCTGAAGATTACCAACAAATTTTGCAGCATAATGTAGGGCCCAGTGTGAGAAAGCTGGGTCTCCCTCAGAGGTCATGAGTCTTCCAGCAGGACAATGACCCAAAACACACTTCAAAAAGCACTAGAAAATGGTTTGAGAGAAAGCACTGGAGACTTCTAAGGTGGCCAGCAATGAGTCCAGACCTGAATCCCATAGAACACCTGTGGAGAGATCTAAAAATGGCAGTTTGGAGCAGGCACCCTTCAAATATCAGGGACCTGGAGCAGTTTGCCAAAGAAGAATGGTCTAAAATTCCAGCAGAGCATTGTAAGAAACTCATTGATGGTTTCCGGAAGCGGTTGGTCGCAGTTATTTTGGCTAAATGTTGTGCAACCAAGTATCAGGCTGAGGGTGCCAATACTTTTGTCTGGCCCATTTTTGAAGTTTTGTGTGAAATGATCAATGTTTTGCTTTTTGCTTCATTCTCTTTTGTGTTTTTTCATTTAAGACAAATTAAATGAAGATAATAATACCAAAGAATTTGTGTTTGCGATCATTTTCAGGAAGAAACTGAGTATTATCTGACAGAATTTCAGGGGTGTCAATACTTTTGGCCACAACTGTATGTTAGTATGTAGATAAATGCTATTATTGTGTTTAAACCATTTTATAGAATGTACCCTTGTGGAAAGGAAATAAATAAACAATAACTAAAAGGCATATTTTACTTGTAAGTGAGAAAGAGAAAAGATCTTGGCATAATTACATGACAAAAAATATGTACAATAAGAATAGATGATTATTATATGTGAAGGTGACCTTCCTTGAGATCGCACCTCCACCCTTTGAATAGCCAATTTAATAAGTCACCACATCATGTAGCTATCTGAAATATTATTATAGCATCAAATTGTATTTTTTATATGTGTTTTAGTTCTATTACACAGATCAACAAAAAAAATATGTTTTGTAATCATCTCAGGTGACTTTGTACTTTTCTGAATCATCTTTTTGTCCTGATTTCAAAAATGTATATAGTTTTTCTGTAGCATGCAGTTTCCATGGCGCAGCATAATTATTATAAGGTATAGGAAATATACTGGCGACATTAAGAAAACAGTAATCTACATATCAGAAAAAAATGCTTCACCTTAGAAAACGGTTTTTATTGAACCAAAATAATTTCACATGCAAAACAGAAACCAAAATATGAGCATAAATTAAAAGTGCTTGACATTAGACTGTCGTTGATACAATTTTTCAGGGTAGTCCCTATATAACATCCAACAGTAATCTGCCATCATTGAGTCATTCCAAAATCCCTGGTAGTGGTGTTTCATTACTTTAATGTCCTGGTGAAACCGCTTGCCTTGTTCATCACTTACATCCCCAAGATTTTAAGGGAAGAAATCTAAATATGAATACAAATAGTGCATTTTCAGAGACATGCGACATCCAAGACACTGGTCTGCATTTAGCGGTTCCTCAACACCGTCAACATATTCTACTTTTTTTTTCCTAGAAAGTTTTCACAGATCCACTTGAAGCTTTTCCAAGATCTCAATTCCTTATCATTTAGAGTTCCTTCAAACAGACCATCTTTCATTAAGTAGTGATGAGCGAGTGTATTTCTTACTATTCGCACGGATAGTACGGTTTACTTGTTGCATTGTGAGTATTTGTGTACTCGCCTCGCTATATTCGGATGTCCTGCCCTGCAGTTTGGGCGCCTCCTTTGCAGCCAATAAACATGCTTGGCTTCTTAACCAATCACAGTAATGCCGCAGGCATCTTTGTTGTGGCATTACTGTGATTGGCTGGCCGCCCAGTATCATAGGGTCTATTTAAGCCCTGCCGCCGCCATTTTGCTTTCTATAAGTGAAATCGCTCAGCTGCTAGGGAGAGTTTTTAGGCCTTTTGATAACATAAAAGTCCTTTTCAGGGCTACCTGCAATATACTCTAGGACAGTGTAGAGTATGGAGAGAGAAATACTCGAGCAGGGACAGTTTAAATGAGCCGCTATCAAAATCCATAATACCACCAAAAAATAGCTCTTTTCAAAGCTGAAGACACACAACATAGTCAGAGTACAGGAAGGGAGAGATTGTGTATTAGGTAGAGAGAAGTTAAAGTGTTCTTCCAGTGTCCATCTTAAAACAGCTATTGTTAGAGGCAAAGCAATATTTTTATAGCACACAGAGTAGTGTTGAGCATTCCGATACCGCAAGTATCGGGTATCGGCCGATATTAGCTGTATCGGAATTCCGATACTTAGTTCCGATACTTTTTTCATATCGAATACCGGAATCGGAAGTTCCCATAATGCTAGGAGCCCGCTCGATTTGATTCAGCCAATGGGGATCCTCAGAAGTGTGGGCACATCCTGTTAGGCATGTAGGCATGTTAACTACTGGCATGGCTGTGATTGGCTGCTGAAATGATGTCATGATGCACTATAAAAAGCGCTGCAGCCGCCATTTCTGGTCACTCTGCTGTGAATTCAGTTAGGGACAGGCTGCTGTTGAAGACTGTGAGGGACAGTTAGAAATAGCGATTCTAAAAACAATATTGTGCTTTATCCAGGCTGCATAAACCACCACTGTAGCTTTCTTTTGCCTAGCAGCAGTGTTCACAGCTGTCTGCAAGGGCTGTGTGAGTGCAGACCCACGCTGTGTAGTGTGTCCTGCAGGCACGTCTGCTTGTAGGCCGGCCAGCGTGTGTCTCTGCCTCATACACATTTTTCTTTTATTGCTGCTTTTTTTTTTCTCCTGTATAGTGTGCTTCCATACGTATCCATATATGTTGGTTGCAAACACTAAAGGAGTGGACAGCGGAGCCTTTCAGCAGCCTTACAGTGCTATAGCCAATTTCTCTGCACTGTTTTTGGCTGTCTGATAGGTCTCTCTGTGTGTGAGTGCAGCTCACGTTGCAGTGTGTTCTACAGCCACCGCTAGCTGTAGTCCACTCAGCGTGCGTCACTGCCTCATACATAGTCCTTTTTTTGCAGCTAATTTAGCCAGATTTTTGCTCCTATATTAGTGTGCTTCCAACCGCATCCATTGTCATTGGCTGGTTGCAAACACTATATAGGATTAGATAGAGGAGCCTTTTTGCTGGCTTGTGCCCTTCAGGGCCAGCCAGACTAGTATCATCCTATTTTATGGAGCCTCATCAATTGCATCGTAGGTTAGCTTCCTGCATTGTAATCGCTCCAAAAAGTTTGTGATACTATAGCTTTCAAACTTTGGTCACATCCTTTTCTCCCCCCCCAAAAAAAAAAGGAAATAAAGTTCACCAAACACTCTACTTTACAGTTGTCTAGGCCACATTAGATCATATTAAAGTGTAGTACACACACTCTTAGCCAAATTAGTGTTTCTTATACTGGTTAGCAGGTGTTCAGGAATAAGAACACTAAGCCACCCCTTTTTTACTTTTCTGCCTATCATTATCAGTTTACCAAGATGAAGAAGGCAGGGAGTAAGGCACGTGGTCGTGGCCGTGGAGTTTCAGCAGGGAGAGGACGGAGGGATTCAGCAGGGAGAGGACGTGGGGATTCGGTGTCTGCTGCGGCCACCAGTGACCCGGCATCCCCCACTTTTACCAGGCAACAGTCCTTCATGCGCAGCTTTGTAGGACCTCGCCGTACCCCACTGCTGTGTGACGAACAAATTGAAGCCGTTGTCGGATGGATGGCAGCTAACGCATCCACTTCAATGACTTCCGCATCCTCCCAAGGCCAGAGCACTGAAGAGCAACCATCTGTCTCTTCACCACCTGCCAAATTGCCCAGGCAGTCTGAGAGCCCTGGACAGGAGCCATCTCAATCTTTACTTCTGTTCTCAGAATCTGTTGGCTTGGAAAGAGGTGGCCAGCCAAGCAGCATTCTAGAGCGTGAAGAAGAGGGAGTATGCAGTGATGCGCAACTGCTTTGTCCCTCTGAATCTGAAGAGGCGGGTGGGCCAGTGCCTATTGTCAGCACACCTCAGTGCTCATCTGATGATGATGAGACTCAGTTGCCAATTTTTGGTGCGTACGGTGCTGGCGAGAGAACCCAGGACCAGCCGGTGCTTGAAGAGGGGAGTGGAGATGATGAGGTCCTTGACCCATCATGACGTCAGCCACAGGAAGGTGGTGGGAGCAGCTCTGAGGAAGAGATTCCCCGAACGGCCGAAAGAGGAGGGAGAGGGCGGGGGCAGACTTGGTTGCCTGTAGCCTCCACTTTGGCACCCGTGAGGAGCAATCCTCTTCCAAAACACAAAACGGGCGCTCCCAGGACTTGCAGTGCGTGGTCTTTTTTTGACACAGTTGCAAATGACATTTGCTTTGTCAAATGCAAGCTGTGTCATCAGAAAGTGAAACGAGGGAAAAATGTGAGCAACCTCAATACCACAAATATGTGGAAACATGTGCGTACCAAGCACGAGGTGGAGTTACACAGACACACTGAAGATGTAGGCCAACCTTCAGCAGCACCTACCACCTCTTCAGCTCGTGTTGGGACCTCTTCCTCCAGCTCACACTCAGCTGGTTCGGCTTCCTCACTGGAACGCCATGGAAGAACCACTGCCACTGTTGTCCAGAGACCCCGTGAAATTCCACCCACTGAACCACGTTTGCAGTCATCAGCACACTCCCAGGCCACTCACCAGCAATCGGTAGCACAGGCATGGGAGAAAAAGCGGCCATACTCGGCAAACCATCCCTGAGCACTGGCTCTGAATGCCGGCATTGCCAAACTACTGGCCCTTGAGATGCTGTCATTCAGGCTGGTGGAGACTGACACCTTCCGGAACTTTATGTCATTGGCAGTTCCACAATACAATGTGCCCAGCCGCTTTTATTTCAGCACGCAAGCCGTCCCTGCCCTGCAAAAGCATGTGGAGGGAAAAATTAAAAATGTGCTACTAAATGACGTCAGTAGCAAGGTCCACCTGACCACCGATGCGTGGACCAGTAGCCATGGACAGGGACGATACCTTTCCCTCACTGCCCATTGGGTCAATGTTGTGGAGCCGGGTACAGATCTGGAGAGTGGCTCTGTACGTATTCTGCCAACTCCAAGGATTGCAGGAATGCAGTCTGTACATATTGAGTCCTCCTCCTACTCTAGTTCCTCGGAATCAGCACTGCGTGAGCCTGTTAGGCCAGATATGAGCACAGGTGTGGCCAATCGTCAACAGGCCGTCCTTAAATTAATTTCTTTGGGGAATCGGAGCCACACAGCACAGGAGCTCTGGAATGCCATCAAGCAGGAGAGCGATGTGTGGTTTGTGCCAGCGAATCTCCAGCCAGGTTTGGTAGTGAGTGACAATGGCCGAAATCTAGTGGCAGCTCTGGGCCTAGGCAACCTCACTCACATACCATGTCTGGCACACGTGCTCAATTTGGTCGTGCAGAGCTTTCTAAGGGACTATCCGGATCTTGATGCACTGCTGCACAAGGTTCGCCTAGAGTGTGCTCACTTGCGGCGTTCCAGCATGGCAAGATCGCGCATTGCATCTCTGCAACGACGATTCCGCCTGCCAGAACATCGCATCATATGTGACCTCCCCACCAGGTGGAATTCAACGTTACATATGTTGGAGCGGTTGTGTGAGCAGCAGGCAGCAGTAATGGAGTACCAGCTGCATCAGGCGCAAACAAGTCGCACTGTGCGCCGGACACACTTCACCACCACTGAGTGGGCCACTATGAGGGACATCTGCTAAGTTTTGCGTGCCTTCGATGACTCCACGCGGATGGCCAGTGCAGATGATGCACTAATCAGCATGACTGTCCCCCTCATCTGTCTGCTTCAAAAAACCTTACAAGCACTAAGTGAGGAGGTTTTTGAAGAGGTCGAGGATGAGCAGTCAGAAATGCCATCTGCTTCTGGCAAATCTGTGCAACGTGCTTCCACACAAAGGCCCAGGCAGGGGACACTTAGTGAGGAGGATGACGAGGAGTCAATGGAGGAGGAGGAACACATCTCTCCAGAGGAGGGAGGTACACAAGGCTCTAGTAGTCAGTGTGTACAGCGAGGGTGGGGTGATGCTGAGCAGGCAGAGATGCTGCCTGAAGCTGGGGACAGCGTTTCCGGTCCAGTTGGCAGTCTGCAGCACATGGTTGATTTCATGCTGCAGTGCTTGTTAAATGACCGCCGCATCGCCAACATTCTCCACACGGCTGATTATTGGGTGTACACCCTCCTAGATCCTCGCTACCGGGACAACTTACAAAGCCTCATACCACAGTTGAACCGGGAGCGAAAAATGCGGGAGTACCAAGAAACACTTGTGCAGGCCATCATGTTCTCCTTTCCCCCCGCAAGTGTTGCTGGTAGTGCTTTTCAAAGCAGCCATGTGGGTAGAGGCAGTGGAGGAAGCTCTGCACAAAGAGGTAGCAGAGGCAGTGCCGCAGGACAAGGCAAGGCCAGTATGGCCCAAATGTGGAAAAGTTTTGTGGGACCGCCACAAACGGCTACACCATCACAGACGGCTCCAGTCAGCAGGAGGCAACGTTTCCGTCAGATGGTGAAAGACTACTTGTCGTGCCCTGTTAGTGTTCTCCCAGACGGCTCTTCCCCGTTCAAGTATTGGGTCTCTAAGCTGGATACATGGCCAGAGCTTAGCCAGTATGCATTGGAGGTGCTGGCTTGCCCTGCTGCCAGTGTATTATCGGAACGTGTCTTTAGTGCTGCAGGTGGTGTGGTAACAGACCGTCGCACGCGACTATCCGCCGATAATGTTGACCGGCTTACTTTTGTGAAAATGAACAAGGCCTGGATCTCACCTGAATTTGCCAGTCCTCTTCCAGAATAAATAATTGGCTGGCAACAGGATCCAGGTCTCCTGTTGTGTTCATGTTTCTATGACCTGAACTTTATTTCCTGAGCAACAGCAACGCCCGTTGTTGCTCAGAAGTGCTGTGCACACAGACAAAACACTCGCTCATGTGTAAGTGGGGTTCGGTAACGTCAGCTGATCCCCTGCTGTGTGTACGGCAAACTCTCCTGCTGCCTACAACTTCTGACTACCTCTGATTTAATATGTTCTCTGATTTGCCCTCTGTCTCCACTCTGTTTTGAGTATTTCCTCCGGCCTACAACACCGCCTGTTTCTGCTCTCAAGTGCCGTCTGCACAATCCACACTTGTTCCTGTGTTACCTGGGTCCTGTAACATCTGCTCATCTCCAGAGGTGAGCACGGCAATGTCTCCTGCTTTGTCTACATTCCCACTACTTGTAGTGGAAATGTGGACAGAGCAGGAGACATTGCCTGACTCACCTCTAGGGAGAAGCTGGTGTTACAGAACCCCAGTAACACAGGAACAAGTGTGGGTTGTGCAGACGGCATTTCAGAGCAGCAACTTGCGTGGTTGGAAGGCAGAGGAAATACTCGAAACAGAGTGAAGACAGAGGCCTAATTGGAGTACATTGACAGTTAGTAGTAGTCTAGAAACAATCGCAAACTGCCACCAAGTAGGCCTCGGCCTACTACCTGATTTTCCCTGGGCTCCGACACCACCAGTTGGTGCTCAGAAGTGCTGTCCGCACAGACAAAACACTCGCTCATGTGTAAGTGGGGTTCGGTAACGTCAGCTGATCCCCTGCTGTGTGTATGGCAAAGTGTCCTGCTCCATCCACAGTCAAACAACCTCAGATTTACACCTGGCTCCAAGTAGGCCTCGGCCTACTACCTGATTTTCCCTGGGCTCCGACACCGCCAGTTGGGCTCAGAAGTGCTGTCCGCACAGACAAAACACTCGCTCATGTGTAAGTGGGGTTCGGTAACGTCAGCTGATCCCCTGCTGTGTGTACGGCAAACTGCTGCTGCCTCCAAATTCAAACAACGTCTTATCTTAAACTGCCTCCAAATTGGCCTCAGCCTACAAAATGACTATCCCTGGGCTCCAACATCGTCAGTTGTTGCTCGGAAGTGCTGTCCACACAGAAAAACACACTCGTTCATGTGAAAGTGGGGGTCGGTAACGTCAGCTGATCCCCTGCTGTGTGGAGGGCAAACTGCTGCTGCCTCCAAATTGTAACTACTTCAGATTTAAACATTCTCTGATTTGGCCTCTGTCTCCACTCTGTCTTTAGTATTTCCCCTGACCTCCAACACCGCCAGTTCCTGCTCACAGTTGCCGTCCACGCATTCCACACGTGTTCCTGTGTTCCTGGTGTTCTGTAACGTGAGCTGATCCCCCAATGTGTGTCCGGCACTGTCTCCTGCGCTGTCCACCTTCCCACTGCAAGTGGTGGGAATGTGGACAGAGCAGGAGACATTGGCAGACAAACATCAGGGGATCTGCTGACATTACAGAACACCAGTAACACAGGAACACGTGTGGATTGGGCAGACGGCTACTGTACGCATAAACTGGCGGTGTTGGTGGTAACGTGAAATCCTGGAAACAGAGTGGAGACAGATGCCTAATTGGAGCACGTTGACAGTCTGTTGTAGCCTACAAACAATCTAAAACTACCACCAAGTAGGCCTCGGCCTACACCATGATTGTCCCTGGGCTCCAACAATGCCAGTTGGTGCTCGGCAGTGTCTTTGGCACGGGGACTCCCTGTTGCCCAGCCTGGTTCCAGCACGCCTGCTGTTTCCGGGTAGTGTCAAGGTCACTATGCCACCAATCCGTTGTCCTGTCGTCTTGCGGCCGGGTTAGCCGACTCTACGGTGCCTGCAGTTTAGGTGACTCCTATGTGGGCTGCGGGAACTGGCACTGAAAGCTGGATCCGTAGTGCCAATGGGACATGGACCCCCTGTAGGACTGTGGGTTTCGGTAACTGCGGCCGGCTTGCGGCCTGGCTACTTTGCTTTGAATGGGTACCTTCTGCTACCCACCCGGGTTCCAGCACTGTCTGCTGGTTCTCGCCAGAGCCTTTGGCCTAGGTGCCTCCATCTCGGTATCCGAGGTCCAGCACCGTCAGCTGGTCCTTGGTAGTGCTTTTTAGCACAGGTACCTTCTGCTTAGTAACCGTGGTCCAGCACCGTCAGTTGGTCCTCGGTAGTGCCATTGACTCTTGTTCCTTCTGCTACCCATCCGGGTGCCAGCACTGTCTGCTGGTTCTCGCCACAGCCTTTGGCCTAGGTGCCTCCATCTCGGTATCCGAGGTCCAGCACCGTCAGCTGGTCCTTGGTAGTGCTTTTTAGCACAGGTACCTTCTGCTTAGTCACCATGGTCCAGCACCGTCAGTTGGTCCTCGGTAGTGCCATTGGCTCTTGTTCCTTCTGCTACCCATCCGGGTGCCAGCACTGTCTCCTAGTTCTCGCCACAGCCTTTGGCCTAGGTGCCTCCATCTCGGTATCCGAGGTCCAGCACCGTCAGTTGGTCCTCGGTAGTGCCATTGGCTCTTGTTCCTTCTGCTACCCATCCGGGTGCCAGCACTGTCTGCTGGTTCTCGCCAGTTTCTCAGCCTTCTTGTACCTTCTGCTACATTTCCAAGATCAAGCTTTTTGAAATTGTCTTTTGTAATCCTTATTGATCTCCATGACGACGACCCTGATGATGACGACCCTGAAGACCACACCAAAGAATACCAGAAATATGACCCTAAATAATAAGACCAAGAGGACAAAGACCATGAAGACAACCACCAAGATACAGAACAAAAGACAGAAGAAGCTAAAGCAGAAGAACATTAAGCATAAGACTAAAAATCAGCATAGAAGAAATCAAAATTATAAGCAGAAGAAGACTAAGCAGTAAATGGGGGTGAGTCAGTTCCTCCTCTTGGTGCCCCTGGAAAATGCCTGCTGCTGCAGGCCAAATTGAACGCGGACAAATCCTGTTGTAAATCTTTTGTGACAGGCAGAACGTAAGGTGTAAACTTATAACTTTTATAGATAAGTACTACACGAATGCCTGTCACCATAAGAAAATGAAGACAAAGAAGAATAGGAAGAAGATGAAGAAATAGCATATTAAAATTAATAATAGCTGAATAAGAAGAATATGAAGAATGGAAAAAAAAATTAATGGGGAGAAGATGAAGAAGAAGATGAATAAGGTGAAGAAAAAGTTGATGAAAAAAATGCTACTGCTGCGGATCATGAAGGAGAAAGTGTGGGAGAAGTACAAAAGAAGGTGAAGAGCATGGAAGTTGTGAAACATACAGTACATATCTGAAAAAATATAAAAAAGGTTAACATAGTCAATATCTTTTTAACTCCGAACGTATTGAAAAAAAAATTGGAATTAATGCTATGCCATGTGATTTGAATAAACCACTATGCTTTTAATGTCTCCTCCACCTCCCACAATACATTCTACATGATTCTTATTTGTTTTCAATTATGTAGAATTAGCCAACAAGGAAATAAAGGGATTTTTTTAATTCCGATACCGGAAGTCCCATTGACTTGAATGGGACTTCCGGTATCGGAATCGGCGATACCCGATATTTTTTTCGTATCGGGCGATACCATCCGATACGATATTTTTGGGTATCGAACGGTATCGCTCAACACTAACACAGAGTACTAACATTTTGTGCTGCCTTTTTTTTCAAAGCACGGGCCTATTTTCCCTGCTGTTTTGGGGTCAGAGCCTGGCTTCTGCTGTCCACTTAAAAAGGTGTTTGGTGCCCTATGCAAAGCAGTAGTCCAAATATTTGCTACTGCTTGCTACTAAGCACGGCCAATGCCATTTTCCCTGCTGTGGACAGCAGAAGGCAGGCTGTGACCACAAAAACAGCAGAGAAAATGGCCTAGTGCGTGCCTGGTAGTAGGCTTTAGGAAATATTTGGACTACTGCTTTGCGTAGGGCACTAACCGCCTTTCTCAGTGGACTAATGTGCATAGCATAAGGCAGGCTGCAACCACAAAAACAGTGGGGAAATTGGCCTGGTGCGTGCTTGGTAGCAGGCAGTAGGAAATGTTTGGACAACTGCTTTGCGTAGGGCACTAAACACCTTTTTAGCGGACTAATGTGGACAGCAGAAGGCAGGCTGTAACTGCAAAAACAGCGTAGAAAATTGCCTTGTGTATGCTTGGTAGCAGGCAGTAGGATATGTTTGGACTACTGCTTTGCATAGGGCACTAAACACCTTTTTCAGTGGACTAATGTGGACAGCAGAAGGCACTGTTTTTGTGGTCACAGTCTGCCTTCTGTTTTCCACATTAGTCCACTGAAAAAGGCCGTTGGTGCCCTACGCAAAGAAGTAGTCCAAACATTTCCTAATGTCTGCTACCAAGCATGCACCAGGCCATTTTCTCCATTGTTTTTGTGGTCACAGCCTGTCTTCTGCTGTCATTATTAGTCCACTGAAAAAGGCGTTTCATGCCCTACGCAAAGCTGTAGTGTTGACTTCCGGTGTCAGCCGTAACTCAGTCCATAGGGCTAATTTTTGCAAACCCTGTGCACATTTTGCAGTGGACAAACCAGAACAGTATTCCTACTCCAGCCTAACTACTATATGTGATTGGAGGCCCTTGGGATGGTGGTTACCTGCACCAACCATTACTCATCCCATAGGGTTAATTTTTACAATCCTTATTCACATTGTGCAGTGGACAAACCAGGACAGTATTCCTACTCCATCCTAACTACTATTTGTGATTGGACGCCCTTGGGATGGTGGCTTCCTGTGTCATCCATGACTCAGCCCATTGGGCTATTTTTTACAAACCCTATGAATATTGTGCAGTGGAAAAATCTTGATTGTAGAGTGGTCCTACCAAACTAATATTTGTTATTGGAGGCCCTTGTGACAGGTTGTCCCACACTGTGACTGAGATAGGGATACATGTTCAATAGAAATCTAGGTTTGGGAGTTGTTCTTGTGTATCCGTAAAAGTGGCAAATTGTCTCTTCAGAGAGCAAGAGGACTAGAACTCTAGTGCCACCTATTGGAAGTAGCAATCCTAAAAGTCAATTTCGACCCTTTAATGAGCCTGTTACATGACTTAGGATAAAAGCCAAAACCAGAATCTCAATTTGCAGACACTGTGTTTCTTTTTTTTTTCTTTTTAAAAACCATTCTGGTTAGTTATAAACAACTCAATATAAGCTCATCAACTTAAACGTCGTTGTTTTCAACTCTCATCATCATGGTTCATATTTATTTTAGTACAACAAACCAAGGGTATACACAAGATACATCCTAAACATCAATAAACATCACTAAAATTCACTGATATTTGATCAGGTGCTGCCATTTTTTAAATTTCTAGACACCCTCTGCATCAGAACCACCATCGCCTTCGCTGTCTAATTTCTTAAATCAAGTATAATCTAGAAAGGATCAGCCCGACACACTTATTCACAGATACATGCTTCTCTTTGAAAATTCCTAAATTCCTCACATCCCACAAACTCTGCATCACACAAGTCATAATTAACCATAGGATTCTATTTTTCACATGACCACATGCACCAATTCCAAACATCGCAACACGACAGTCAATAAAACGCACACCGCTAACTCCTTACACAACCCACCTACACACTTCCACACACTGCACGCATAATCACAGTCCCACATAGTATGCCACACAGTCTCACATCCACCACATCCTTCCCTCGGGCACACATCAGTTCTGGTCAGACCTCGTCTCTTCTGAACCTGTCGCACAGGCAAAATATTGTGCAAGGACATCCATACAATATCCCTTTGTCTATTAGACATCCCGTGCGTTCCCAAACTCTTCCATGCAACCGAAACTTCATTCCCTCTCAACCCCACAATATTACATTCCACATCATTCTTACGTATTATTTTCATCATATTCTTAGCCATTCTAAAATCATTCATCGGCACACTCAGTAAATCATGCTTCCTCACAAACTTCTCAATCACCCCATACCAGACCGGACACTGGAAAGCAACAGGCACTCTAGCATCCCTCTTACTCCAACATAAGGCTAATTTCACATTAGCGTTTACGGCCGCAGCATCGGGCTGTGCATGGCCGCCGCTAAGCCCCGCCCCTGCCGTGCCTCCGCTGGTAGCTCCGCCTACGGACGCATGACGCTGCATGAGTCCTGCGTCCCCTATCTTTAGCACTGGGGATGCAGGCCATGCGCAGTATGCGTTTGGTGGCGCATGTGTCCTTTTGACGCTGCGCCGACCAGCGCCAAACACAACAGGTTGCAATTTGGTGTGCTCGGCGCAGCGTCAAAAGGACGCATGTGCCGCCAAACGCATACTGCGCACGGCCTGCATCCCCAGTGCTAAAGATAGGGGGCGCAGGACGCATGCAGCGTCATGCATCTGTAGGCGGAGCTACCGGCGGAGGCGCAGCAGGGGGCGGGGCTTAGCTGCGGCCGTGCGCAGCTCGACGCTGCGGCCGTAAACGCTAATGTGAAACTAGCCTAAGCCATGTAACATCCAACCAGCAGAATAGCTTGCCATATACGATCCCTTGTTTCCTTTATTCAGCAAAATAACAACAGTTTTGATATACTGAAGCCCCAGAAAAATCTCAATGTTTGGAAAGGCCATGCCACCATGGTGACACGCCTTGAAAAGACTTTCTCTCTTAAGTTTCTCTATTTTACTGCTCCAGAAAAAAAGTAAAAACTATCTTTTCCACTCTTTTTATTTTCCTACACGACGGTGGAAAAACTGTTGCAATAAAAAGCAAAATCGGAAGAATCACCGCTTTTATGACTAAAATCTTACCACTCAAGGTCAAGTCTCTCAGTCACAAAAAATTTAATTTACACTCTATGCGCAATCCACACTCCTCCCAGCTCTCCTTACCTTCCAAGTCCTTATTAAATAAAACTCCCAGCACTTTGATAGCATCCTCCTCACACGTTACCCCCTCCATTTTAACCCTATCATCCCCAAAACATTTAAAACTACATTTATTCCAATTCACTCTAAAGCCAGATGCACCACAGAAAAACTCCAGAAGCAAATTAACCCTACTCATAGACGCAACACTTTCACTCACAGCCACAACATCATCCATATATCCAAGAACTTTCACATGCTTTGCACCACACCCAGGTACCAACAAACCTCGCATCATTTTATTATGTCTCACCAAGCACAACAAAGGTTCAATCACACATACAAACAAGACAGGGGACATGGGACACACCTGCCTTACACCAGACTTAATATTCACTTTCTCACTCAACCACCCATTAACAAGAAACTCACTTGACACACAATCATACAAAGACATTATCCCATTCACAAATTTTTGAGGAAATCCCATTCTCTCCAGAACTTTAAACAAAAACACATGCGAGACCCTATCAAACGCTTTCTCAAAATCAATTGACAGAACCATACACTTCCGTTTCCTTCCCATGCAGTCGCCAATCAAATCCCTTAATAACAATAAGTTATCACTCATACTTCTTCTAGGCACAGCACACACTTGATCCTCATCCACAACACTACCAATCACCTCACACATACGATTCGCCAACAATTTGCTATAGATTTTGTAATCTGCATTCAACAATGTTATAGGTCTCCAATTCTCTAAACACTTTCTCTCACCTTTCTTATGCACAAGCACAACCACCCCCTCTTTCATTGATTCACACAACTTAAAACTCTCCCACATATACTTACATATCTCAGTCAAATCAGCACCCAGAAAATCCCACGCCTTCACATACAAGTCTTCCAGAAATACGTCTTTACCTGGCATCTTATTCTTGTTAGCACTCTTCATCACGTTTTCTATTTCTTCCATAATTACGTCCTCATTCAAAATATCACATTCTCCACTATCCAACCAACTTGTTCTCTAACCCATTCAGCACTTCTGAAACAAGACCAGAATCAATCCATTTTTTATCATATAACTTGCTATAGAACCTATTCACCTCCTTTATCACATTCTCACCTGATACACACAAACCGTTCCTATCCAGGATTTTATCCATATCAACCTTTCTCCCATTCATTTTCTTAAAAAAGATCCTCATGCACTTTTCATCTTTCTCAAGATGTTCTAGTTTGGTGCCATAGATGATTTCTTTCCCTTTTTCATCCATAACACGCTTTAATTCACTCTTTGTCTCAGCCAGCAGATCAGACCCATCCACCCCACTTTCTCCACACTTCCTTAACCAGTCTAAATGCCTGTTTAAATCATTAAATTTACTCCGATAAATAGCAGCTTTTTTATAGCCCCATTTTTTGAAGAATTTTTTTACAACACACCTTAACCCAGTCCCACCATTCCAGCACACACACAAAATCCCTCTTACATACTCTCCACTCTTTATACTTTATTTTTAATTCACTCATCACATCCTCATCTTCTAACAATCTTACATTCAGCTTCCAAACCCCAACCCCATACACACGGTCATCAATCGCACTAAACACACCTCTCAAACACTTATGATCAGAAAAAGGTACAGCATTTTGTTCAAAATTAATACACAACATATTTTTGGAAAGCAACATATTATCTATCCTGGATGCAATACCACCCCTATCAGCATGGTACGTTGGCGGTGGTGGGATGCCAAATTTCAGAGCAGCAGCATCTAGAAGGGAGAAATCAGAAATAAGATAGGATAACTTTATACCAGTTATGTCACAATTCCCTTCTGTGATGCAATTAAAGTCTCCAACTAAAACTGTAGGCATTTTGCCCGGAAGAAACAAACTTAATTTTTCCAAAAGAGCCATACGCTCCTTTTTCCTGATGGACAGTACACATTAATAATTCTAGCCCGCCACCCCCTATAGCTACCATGTGCAATTATACATCTACCCACCTCTACCACCATGTAGCTATCTATACTAATCTCCCTGTTACCGATTAATATCCCTACACCATCATTCCTATTAACACATGAGCTAGACCATACATGCTGTCCGTAAGGCCAGTCCTTATCGCTTGGAAAGTCCACAATCCCCCATTACTGAAGACAAAAGATGTGAGCATTCAACTGTTTAATATAATCTAGAATGATTGCCCTCCTGAATTTGTATCTAATTTGTCTGACATTCAGTGACGCAATGCCCCAATCAGCTTGGGGAGCCATAACATGACTGTGCTATTTAAATGACAACAAACACGCCACTTCTTCTTCAGCCGTTTTCATCTTCCATCTGGAACTGCAACTCCCTGAATCTGTTTATGCCTTCGGGAATGCCTAAAGACGCATTGGTGTCAGGAGAGAAGACATTCTGAGGGTAACTACGTTCACTCACCAGACTTAAACCAACTTCACCGGGGTCTGCCCAGTCAGTTCTGTGCTTCTTACAGGAAGTTCCAGGCTCCTCATCCTCAGAGGACCTTGCAAGAGTGAAGTCACCTTGATCTCCACAACTGGCCAACTCCTCCTCAGTAGGGAACCAAGATACACTGGGGGTATTGCCAAGAGTACCCTCCAACTCCCCCTCCCCACAGACATCAGACTGATGAGGGAGCTCACATTCAACATCAGCAAGTTCCAAAAATTCCACCTCTGGGCTAGGAGACTCCGTTTGGGGCAGGGCCTCCTCATGTGCATCCATGATTTCAGGTTCCTCAATAAGATCCGGGTCTGAAACCTGTGGAATGTCGACAACAGCAGCAGGGGGCGCAGCTGCCCCACTTGCGACCTCAGCGTAAGACCTAGGACTGATCATGGCCTTACAGTCCCGATACTTATGGCCCTCCTCACCACAAGCATTACACATAACAGGATTTGTGCAGTCTTTTGACATATGGCCAGAAGCATTGCAATTCCTGCAAGTTGGCATCTCCTTGCAACTATCTTGGGTATGCCCAAAATTTTGACACCTCCTGCAATACATCGGGGCATCAGGAAAGAACAAAAACCCACTATTTTTCCCAATAGAAAAATTAAGAGGGGGTAATGGATGCCTCCCGGACCTTGGGGATCCATCCCAAATCTCACAAAAAATTTGTTCTTCCCAGTCCTGAGCCATTCTTCATTCAGGACCCTGTGGGAGTACTGAACATAAATGCAATGTCTTTTAAAAAATAAAGTAATGTCCTCCAGGGAAACAAAAGGGTTGTGCATGAAAACTCCAAGAGGGATATCTCCTTTAGAGTACAGCACAGTAAAGGTAAGACCTTCTAGTAAATGATTTGCAACTCCATTTTTCAGGGCAGTAAACAAATTCTGGCAAGCCGCCATAGAAGATAGCACCAGTACATACCTGCCTTCCCTCCTAAACTCCTGCAGGCATATTATATCGGACTTCCGAATCTTCAGGATGTCATAAAACACTATGTTGACCAAATATCCCAGAGAAAAATGCAACTTCTTATCTTCAGCGATGTCAATCCTGAATCCATTTTTGACCCGGCTATCACCGGTCCCAGAGAATTGATGTCGGACTCCCATCGTCCACAGCTCCAAGGATCTCCTTCTCGAATCCTCCTGGCTATCTCCCAAAAGCAGTGACCGGCTTAAGCCACCGAAGTGGCGATGCCGGAAGGCCAAGAGACAGCACTCAAGGTATTCAGGAAACTTTGCCCCTCGTCAGTGCAAAGTGTGAGATCTGGTTTGGCTGTGTGAGAGACGTCTGACCGAAATCCAAGAAGTATCGTTTCTCCTTGCGGAGAATGACATGCTAAGCATGCCGAGATGAGGAGACTTAAAGCCGCAATACTCCTCTGTGAAATATGTAAATTGTCTCTTCAGAGAGGAAGAGACAATTTGCATATTTCCCAGAGGAGTATTGCGGCTTTAAGTCTCCTCATCTCAGCATGCTTAACATGTCATTCTCAGCAAGGATAAATGATACTTCTTGAATATTGTAAAAGTGGAGTAATACTGCAACAAACTCATTCCCAGAAACCATATTTGAATCAGAAATGCATGCAGGCTTTTTCTCCAGGCTCATCCCATTCTGATTCATTACATTCCCATCCATTTCAACCTTTTCCTCAGGGCCCCAGACCCATTTGTATGGTCCAATAGAAAATTACTCCCTTTTCCCATTGACTTGCATTGTACTCGCTACTCAGAGCGAATACACGATTTTTACAATGTACTCATTACGAGTATAGCGATTACGAATATTACGGTACTCACTCATCACTACTCATAAGCTCTCTGATCTGAGAACCAAAAAATACCCCTTCCTTCAGTTTTGCTAGGGAAATGCTGGAGAATTTCTGTGAAATGTACTGGAACCCTTGTGAAAGTTTTTAATCAATCCCAACTTTATATGTAGTGGAGGAAGAAAGATTTTTGTTGGAGCAACTAAAGGATTATGCTGAACGTTGTCTCTACCTGGAGCATAGATGTTTCTCTGTCTTCAATCATGACGAACATAATGCTCTACTGTATTTCTACTGTCCCATAAACACAAGAAGCAGCAATATTTTGTGAAACCTCCTTGCATTCCCATTAGCAGACCAATCACTTTCGAATCTCCACAGATATTCCATCGATGATGCTTATATTGTATAGCATCCAAAATAACTGACAGATTTTCATAACTTTCCTTTAGATGATATGAGTGAGCAATAGGGATTGATGCTTTCATATTTCCATTGTGAAGCAACTGCTTTCAAACTTCTCTGGGATGAGTCAATAAACAATCGCCAATCTGCAACAAAATTCTCTTGATTCAGTTCTTCAAAAGGCCATTCACATTGTTACAGTACGCCATTGGTCCATCAACTGTGAAAAATTGTGTTAAAGTGTTACTTCTGTTTCGGTAATCACACACTTCAACATCATCATGAAGAAGATTCTTCTGTTTCAACCTAGATGCAAGAAGTTCAGCTTTGTCTTTTGACAATGAAAGGTCTCTGATGAGATCATTTAGTTCATGTTGAGTAAGGGTCCCGTTTCACTTGGCGACGCACCAGCGATCCCAACAACGATACTACCTGGTAAGGATCACTGGTGCGTCGCTTAATAGTCGCTAATAAGCTGCCAAACAGACAGATCTCTTCAGCGACACAGCAACCATCAAGTGATCCTCAGCGGTCGTTGGTACCTTGTCACACAGCAGCTTTTCTGAACAATTCCCGCCTGCGTCCCTGAGTTCTGCATCGCCAATGAGGTCGCTCGTCGGGTCAAACACAGAGATGCGCGCTGGCCAGCGGGACACCGACGATGAAAAAATGGCCAAGGTCATTTGAGCATGATCAGCGATATCCAGCGGGGGGCGGTCACCGCTGCGTGTCACATGTAGCGAGATTGCTGAAGAGATCGCTGTGAGATGGGGGCTTAAAGCGTTCTGGCTGCTTGGCTGCTTCATCAGGTACATATTCATCTTAACTTGAGGTTTCCATGTCTTTGCCAGTAGCTTCAGCTCCATAGTCTTCATATTCTACTTCATTTTCATCCAATTTTGACAATGGTGGTACAGGAACCGGCAAGGTACTATCATGTGGTACTGGCCTAATCGCAGATTCGAGTTCTGGGTAACTAATCTTATGTTTGTTCTTTTTAGAAAAGTCCTTCAGTTTGACAAAACAAAACTAGCAGCCATCACAATGATTTTTTGGTTCTCTCCAAATTATGGGAACAGCAAATGGCATAGCCACTTTCCTCATATTCAGCCAGTCACGAAGACCATTTGAATAACTTGAGCATATCACATAAGCTTTTGTCTTGATCACAAAGTGGACACTTAAAGTACATCTGGTACATCTTTTTAATATCATTGCTATGGAAATTTGGTTAGGAGAAATCTATCCATATGTGTGCTACAGCCATTCTCAATTAAACTGAGTATTTTGAGTGCTCAAAGAAATGACAACTGTACACGCATGGTTACAGGATAACATTCCCTCAATACTCTGAAGGTTTATTACACATACATGGTTTTATAATTACGTATAGAAAGGAGTAGTTAGTTAATTACCATATTGTCAAGCTTCAATGTTATTGGCTGTTTGCGTATATGGAATATATTGTGATCAATGCATGGCAAGAGGCTGAATAAGTAACTAAAGTGTAACTCTTGAAACCAGGACAAAGTTGAGACATGTACCCATCACTTTAGCACATCTGTTGTTCTTCCTCTTTTCTAATCTTGGAAAAAACCCTAAAGGCCCCGTCTCACTAAGCGATCTCGGTAGCGAGATCGCTGCTGAGTCACAACTTTTGTGACGTAACAGCGATCTCACCAGCGAGATCGCTGTGTGTGACAGCGATCAGCGAGCGGCCCCCCTGCCGGTATCGCTGATCGCTGGAAGAAACCTCTGGACATTTCTTGGGTCGCTGATCTCCCGCTGGCCAGCACGCATCGCTGTGTGTGACAGGCGGGAGACCAGCGATCAGCTGTAAAAAATAATAAAAAAAATAAAAAATATTGTTATTCTCACCTTCCGATGTCCCGTGCAGTCTTCCGGCCTCTCTCCACGCTCCGGTCCCAGTGATCCTTTGCACAAATGACCGCGAGATGTCGCTGCCGCGAGACCGTGACATCTCGCGGTCATTCTCACAAAGGATCACTGGGACCGGAGCGTGGAGAGAGGCCGGAAGACTGCGCGGGACATCGGAAGGTGAGAATAACAATATTTTTTATTTTTTTAATTCTTTTTTACAGGGGGTGGCCAGCGATGCCGTGCGCTCGGCAACGCTGTGCTGATCGCTGGTGAAGCTGTCTGTGTGACAGCTCACCAGCGATCACATAGCGACTCACCAGCGATCCTGACACCTTGATATCGGTGTCAGGATCACTGGTAAGTCGCTTAGTGTGACGAGGCCTTAAGGCCTGTTTCACACTTCAGTCTTTTTGCCATCAGTCACAATCCGTCAAAGTGTGAAAAAACAGATCCAGTGCAGATTGTAAAAAATTGATGCACTGGATCCGTTTTTTAGATTGATCTGTCACATCAGCCACTGCAGGAAATTTAAAGTAAGAGAGAGAGAGAAACTTTTCAGTGCCAGAACAGCTTTTGGGGTTAAATTAAAGGAATGGAAATTCTGCTGGGCATGCTCAGTTGAAAAAAACGGAATCGGTCATTGTATTCCGTCATATGACGGACGGCGATGGATCCGCCACTGTCAGACTTTTTGACGGAGACAAAAACGTTCCTATGGATGTTTTTTCCACCCGACGGACACCTATTGTCCAACGTATCCGTCGCATGACGGACGAAACGGAAGGCCATCTGTCATAATCCATAGCTAATAGAAGTCTATGGGGAAAAAGACGGATCCGCCAGGCAAATCCGACGGATCCATTTTTTTCTGCTAACGACGGATTTTGACTGACGCCAGAAAACTGAAGTGTGAAACAGGCCTAAGAGCTGTCTGGCTCGTGGCAGCCATTTTAAAGCAGCGGATTATAGTGTATATATTAGCTGTGATTATATATGAGTATATAGGAGTATGCATGTAAGTGAGATCTATATCAAATACATATATATTTCCATCACAATACCCCCTTAGATGTCACTTGCCCTAATCCTAACCTCCTGTCCCAAAGTGCTGCAACTCTTTTGTGCTGCCAGTGGGCTGACGCATGCCTAGTGCATACACCCCCTCTGTATAGACTTATGCAAATGGGCGGTCAGGAGATCTGTCCCTAACAGGGGTTCGTTGCAATCAAAGTCTCTTAGTCAACAGTCAGTGGTGTGTATTCTCCATCAAGTAGGTCATTTATTTGGTCAGGTAGGGCATCCACAGCATCATTCTGGCTTGGGTGTATCTTCTGGTATGGGGGCTTTCTTGCAATGTGATGCGCTGATCAAAGTGGGTCTTCCTCACAGGTTGGTGTCGTCAGCAGCACTTGGAAAGGGCCATCAAATCTGGGATCGAGCATTCTCCTTACAAACTTTTTTCACCAACACTCAGTCTCCTGGCTTTAGGGAGTGCATACCAGGCACCGAATCTGGATCTGGCAATGAAGAAAAAACTCGAGAATGGACATTAGCAAGTTTCTTGATGAGTTCAATTACATAAGCAGACAAGGTATCATATTGCATAGTCAACTGCTGAGGGAAGAATACTCCTAACCTGGGACTAGACCCAAATAAAATTTCATATGGTGACAGCTTTTCTGGGCCTCTGGGAGTGTGCCTTTCACTGAATAGTGCGATTGGGAGGGTCTAATGCCACAGTATATTTGTCTCTTGGGTAACTTTCAACATCCTGTTCTTAATTGTCCCTTTTATCCTTTCTATTTTCCCGCTACTTTGGGAATGGTGGGAAGTGTGCAGGCCTAAATCTGACCTTACTGCTGATCAGATCTCTCATGTGAATTCTGCTGTGAATGCGGGTCCCTGATCACTCTCTATCACTTCTGGAACCCTGTATCTGCATAATATTTCTGAGAGCAGCTTCTTTGCAGTAGTCTTTGCTGACTGGTTCCCCACTGGGAAAGCTTCTAGCCATCCTGAGAACACATCCATGACCACTAGGGCATACTCAAATCCTCCACTTGGCAGCATCTGGATGTGGTTGATCTGGATTCTATGGATGGGGTATAGTGGTCTTGCCAGATGATGTGGGGGAACCTTCTTCACTCGTCCAGGGTTGCATTTGCCACAGGTCAAGCAGCTGCTGGTAAATTTGTCCGTTAGGGTGGAAATCCCTGGAGCGAGCAAGTAAGCACTGATCAGATCATTTATCTGTGTATTCGATCTGTGCGTGGGCCCATGTGCCCTTTGAACCACCTTTGGGTACATGCTTCGAGGTAGACAGGGTTTGCAGTCCATTGCTCATACCCTTCCTTCTTTGTGTGTTGCTCCCTTCCGCATCCAGCTTCCATTCTCTTCCTTCGGGGGTCTGGTCCTGCAACTTCTTGAACAGATCCCAGGATGTCATTTTGTCAGGTTTCTTGTCTTCAGTTGTCATGTAGTAGCCGTCCGGCTCTTTGACCTCTCCCACTTCTCCATATTGTCTTCCTTTGGCTGCTTCTTTGGCTGCCATGTCCATCATGTTATTCCCTTGTGCCATGTCTGTATTCAGTTTTCCATGCGCTTTGACCTTTAAAGTTGCCACCATTTTTGGAAGTTGGAGTGCATCCAGCAGGTTCCTGATGCCTCCATGATGCTTCACAGTTGTCCCGCTTGCTGTGATAAAGTCCCTCGCAGTCCAGATGGGTCCAAAGTCATGTGCTATGCCATGCGAGTACCTTGAATCGGTATAGATGTTTACAGTTTTGCATTTCACAATCTGGCAGGCCTTCGTTAGCGCTATCAGTTCCGCTTCTTGGGCTGAGAAGCTAGGCGGCAGACTTCTGGACCACAATATTTCTTGACTGCTGGTTACAGCACATCCCATGTGGAATCTTCCTTCATCATCTGCAAATCTGGAGCCATCTACGTAGAGAATCAATTCTGGGTTGGTCAGTGGCTCATCCACCACATTTGGTAATCCTGCTGTTTCCTGTTGCATGATGCTGAAACAATCATGGTCGTCCTTGTGAAAGGTATCCTGCGGATTTTGTTCTGAAGAGTATATATCTGTATCCCCCTTGGGAGTGGGAGTAGAGTCGATGCATCTGGGAATGGTGACATTGTCAGGCAGAAGCAGAGAGCACTGGAGGTGTAGATGCCTGGCGGTGGAGAGATGTTTTGGCTGGGTTTGATTGAGAATTGCTGAGATGTCGTGCAGAGCCAGGATCTCCAGTGGATGTTCAAGGATGATGTCAGCAGTCTTGTCCAAGAGGGTTTGTGCTGCAAACACTGCCCTAATGCAGGAGGGGGCCCCCCTTGCAACTGGATCCAGGTGAGTTAAGAAATAGCCTAGAGGCCTCTGTTTTCCCCCGTGGGTCTGTGTTAGGACCTTATTTTTCCTTTAGGTAAAGATGGAATAGTCAGGGTGGCCTAGCGCTGGCGCGGGAACTATGGAGTCTTTCAATTTCCAGAACGAGATGAAGGCTGCATCCGACAGGAGTAACGGGGTTGCATTCATGCAATCATACAGAGGCTGCATTAAGACTGAAGCATCAAGGATCCAAGTTCTGCAATACGAAACTAGACCAAGGAAGGCCTGCAGCATCTTTGGAGTTGTTGGGGGAGCCATCTTCTCCACAGTGGCCTTCCAGTCATCTGTCAGATGTTTCATTTGTTGAGCAATAGAGTGTCCCAGGACTGTAACTTGCTTTTGACACCACTGGACTTTGTTTTTCGAAAACCTGCATTGCTGCTCCACCATGTAGAGTAGGAGAGACAAGGAATGGGCTGTGCAGGTATCAATGTCAGCTGCACACAGGAGAAGGTCATCCAAGTACTGTAGAAGAGTGACTTCTGCATGTTCTGCAATCCAGTTGGCGAGGATGGAGGACATTGCTTTGGTGAACTGTGAAGGGCTGTTCTGGGCCCCCTGGGGCATCACTATCCATGTGTACTGCACCTCCTGGTGCGTGAAGGCAAACAGGAACTGGTCGTCCGGGTGAAGGGGAACACTGAAGAAAGCGTTGGCCAGGTTAATCACTGCGAGCACTGTTGCTGTGGCTGGCACATTTGAGAGCAGTGTGTGTGGATTAGGCAAAATTGGGGTTTCAAATACCATAGCCTCGTTCACAGCCTTCAGGTTATGCACCATTCTGAACATGGCTGGTTATCCTTTCACAGTCTTCTTCTTGACCGAGAAAAGCGGGGACTGCATAATGATTCTAATGGACGAAGCAGTCCTATATTCTGGCACAGAGCCAGCAGAGAAGCAAACCGTTTACTGAGATCCTCCTCATCAGAGATGATGACCAGCTGAGCTTTCTTGTTCTCCACCACGGCGGTCACTGTGTTAACACCTGCTCTGATCACAGGGGGTCTCTTTGTTGGGACGTCTCCTTTACCAACATCTCTCTGCTCAGCATGGGCCAGCAGCCGTTTCTTTTTCGTCCAGCTTGGTCTCAGGTCAGTATTTGTGCACCAGTTTGAAGAGCTGAGTGGCTGTCTGCCAGTCCAGGGCCTGGATGAACTGGTTGATTGCAGGGAGCACCTTCAGAATCTTGTACAAGATGGTCCTCTGGCGCTGGAGCCGGATGTAACGCAGCCATTTCACGAAGCGGGTAAGATCCCTTTCGGTTTGAATTTCCTGGCCAATGTCAAAGTTCTTAGGCCATTTCTCAAACAGCAGGTTCACTTAGACCAGCTTGACTCATGGTGATGGACAGGGGATACTGAGCCTTACGAGGGTATGGAGGAGGATGAGAAATGAGGTGTGAAAAAGAATGAGAAGGGAATGAGAAGTCCGAAATCGGACTGAGAAAAAAAAAAAATCGCATCATGCTGCGATTTGCTGTGATTTTCAGGTGAAAACCGCCAATGCAAGTCAATGGGTGCGATAAAATATCTGACAGCACTCGCACCATGCGAGTGCTGTCCGAATTATACGCACCGGCTACAGTGCAATCACACTGACATGTTAGAATTGAATAGATAGTATAGATATATACACATAGAATACACAGATACTGTATATATGTTTGTCACTGACATGTACACTCACTGGCCACTTTATTAGGTACACCATGCTAGTAAGGGGTTGGACCCCCTTTTGCCTTCAGAACTGCCTCAATTCTTCGTGGCAGAGATTCAACAAGGTGCTGGAAGCATTCCTCAGAGATTTTGGACCATATTGACATGATGGCATCACACAGTTGGCGCAGATTTGTCGGCTGCACATCCCTGATGCGAATCTCCCGTTCCACCACATCCCAAAGATGCTCTATTGGATTGAGATCTGGTGACTGAGGAGGCCATTTGAGTACAGTAAACTCATTGTCATGTTCAAGAAACCAATCTGAGATGATTCGAGCTTTATGACATTATCCTGCTGAAAGTAGCCATCAGATGTTGGGTACATTGTGGTCATAAAGGGATCGACATGGTCAGCAACAATACTCAGGTAGGCTGTGGCGTTGCAACGATGCTCAATTGGTACCAAGGGGCCCAAAGAGTGCCCAGAAAAAATTCCCCACACCATGACACCACCACCACCAGCCTGAACCGTTGATACAAGGCAGGATGGATCCATGCTTTCATGTTGTTTACGCCAAATTCTGACCCTACCATCCGAATGTCGCAGCAGAAATCGAGACTCATCAGACCAGGCAACGTTTTTCCAATCTTCTACTGTCCAATTTCGATGAGCTTGTGCAAATTGTAGCCTCAGTTTCCTGTTCTTAGCTGAGAGGAGTGGTACCCAGTGTGGTCTTCTGCTGCTGTAGCCCATCTGCCTCAAAGTTCGACGCACTGTGCGTTCAGAGATGCTCTTCTGCCTACCTTGGTTGTAACGGGTGGCAATTTGAGTCACTGTTGCCTTTCTATCAGCTCGAACCAGTCTGCCCATTCTCCTCTGACCTCTGGCATCAACATGGCATTTCCGGCCACAGAACTGCCGCTCACTGGATTTTTTTTCTTTTTCGGACCATTCTCTGTAAACCCTAGAGATGGTTGTGCGTGAAAATCCCAGTAGATCAGCAGTTTCTGAAATTCTCAGACCAGCCCTTCTGGCACCAACAATCATGCCACGTTCAAAGGCACTCAAATCACCTTTCTTCCCCATACTGATGCTCGGTTTGAACTGCAGGAGATTGTCTTGACCATGTCTACATGCCTAAATGCACTGAGTTGCCGCCATGTGATTGGCTGATTAGAAATTAAGTCTTAACACACAGTTGGACAGGTGTACCTAATAAAGTGGCCAGTGAGTGTATATATCTATGTATTCTATGTGTATACATCTATTCTATCTATTCTTTTTTGAGCTGTCAGTGTCATTATAGCTGCATTTGAATTGCCGGCTTAGCTATCTATCTATCAATCTATCTAATATAAATACATATATATGTGTATGTGTCACTGACATGTATATATGTATTTATATTAGAAAGATAGATAGATAGATAGATAGATAGATAGATAGATAGATAGATAGATAGATAGATAGATAGATAGATAGATAGGAGAAAAGCCGGTAAATCATATGCTGCAACTGTATAATCACACTGACATGTTAGAATAGAATGGAGAATAGATGTATACACATAGAATACATAGATATATACATGTCAGTGACACACACACATATATGTATTTTTGATAGATAGATAGATAGATACAGTTGTGGCCAAAAGTATTGACACCCCTGCAATTCTGTCAGATAATACTCAGTATCTTCCAGAAAATGATTGCAAACGCAAATTCTCCCTCAGAGAAGAGGGAGAATTTGTGTTTGCAATCATTTTCAGGAAGAAACTGAGCCTCCTGGCTCAGCGTTGCCCTTAGCAACTGACTTTGCAGTCCTCTTCCGTTGCTCCCAGCAACAAGGCTACAACAATGCCCATAGCTTTCTCCACCAATTGTGAGGTAGCGCTGTCATTCAGGTAGAGGATACTCGCTCAGCAGCCACAAAATCAGATCCGGCACAGATTTTCCATAAAGCAAGCATAGTCCATGCGGTTTATTCAACACTAGATTAAGGCCCGATGCTATCGCATCGAGAGGATAGTGACACACCTCTTGCCATGTTAACCCTCAATACACACACACCTCCTCAACACACACTCCTCTCACCTTTCACCATCTCCACTCACGTCCACTCACTCTTTCACTCCACATACGACCCTTTCTCTCACTCCGTCTCTCATACTCACACCGTCATCGTCGCTGCTCCACGATCCCCGACATCTTCTTCCGCCGGCGCCATCCTGGATCCCGACGTTGTCCACGCCGGCGACATGTTCTTGCGGCCACGCCATCTTGAGCATTGTGAAATCCTGCGAGTGGACGTTAGTGGAGATAGTGAAAAGTGAGAGGAGTGTGTGTTGAGGAGTGGTGTGTTGAGGGTTAACATGGCAAGAGGTGTGCTGTGACGTCACCAGTTACAACTGGACGGAAGTTGTTACAACCCGGAAGCTGCTTAGCGCATTTATTATAGTAGATGTATCACACCTATGTTTTTATGTGGATAAGATATTTACATAGTGAGCCTCAAGAAGGACAGTATTACTGATGTATGTAAAGTGCTATTGAAATAATAGTACTCTATTAATAAATAAAAAATTAATTATTATTACCTTAGTTATGTAGGTATGTGTTAGCTATGTAGTTGAAATCTACGTATGTTTGCCTAAATTTTTTTTGTTTTTGCCTTTTTTTTTTTAATCTATATATACCTATACCTATGTATATTTTTATGGATTTAAATATGTCTGACATATATGTGAAAGAGATAATTAGTGTAAGATATATCTATCTGCTTAAAATATTTATATATATAACATATATCAAGCTATGTATAGAAGTCTTAGAAGTCTATTATCTATATCTATTTAGAATGTAACTATTATTTATATATCTATATATCTATCCATTCTAGGACCAACTTAAATAGTTTAAAGTAAGACATTTTTGTAAACGACATTTCTAGTGAAGATTTTTGGGCTATTAGGTAGCAATTGTCCATGAAGTGGTGTATCCACCACTTTGACCCTAACGTTGCTGCGTTGCTTTACTCGGGAGAATGCAACATACAATTGTCCATGGGCAAATACAGGTTCGGGCAAAAAAATTCCAACTCGATTGAGGGTCTGTCCTTGGGATTTGTTAATGGTCATAGCAAAAGCAGGTTTTAGAGGAAACTGTCGACGTTTTAATTTAAAAGGTAACCCAGTTTCTGAAGGACACAAATCGATGCGTGGAATAAACACAATGTCTCCTTCAGCTGAGCCAGTAATCACTTTAGCCTGTATGATGTTGTGGAGTAAGGCAATGACAATGAGGCGAGTGCCATTGCAGAGACCTTTCTTGGTGTTTAGGTTTCTTAATAGCATCACAATGGTGCCAATTTTAAGTTTTAAGAGATGTGATGGCATTCCTGATGGTGTCAGAGAGTTTAAAAATTCAACTGGGTAGTTTTCACATTCCTCTGCCTCATCAGCATCGACAGAATCATCACTTGTATATACAGTATAATCACCACTAATGCGATCCATTACTTTACAGTTCAGAAAATCGACGTCATCATTTTTCGGACATAGTATAGCATGTGATGCAGCAGTGTTGAGGCTTTGTTTGTCATTAACATCAATGCAAATATGGTCTCCAAAGATCTCGGTTACTATAGAGCCAGTGCAAAGGATGTCTGGAGGAATTTCAATGACATCCTCTCCAAGGTTTTGTTCATTAGACAGCTCACCATTTCCAAGTTTAAGCAACCAAGTGCTGTATTCAGGATCAGTGGAGCGCATGTTGTTGATTAGCGGTAGTCTGGTAAAATGTTGCCAATGTTCTGAATATTTAATGCAGGAATCTACAATGTCTATTCTTGTTCCATGAGCGATGACGGGAAGACATTGTCTGAAGTCTCCTCCAAGAACAATAACTTTACCTCCAAATGGTGTTTTATTTTTTTCAGCAACATTTGTTGTCATGATGTCACGTAGAAGTCTATCTATCACATTCAATGCATGTTTTTGGACCATAGTGCACTCATCAATAATAAAAAGTTTTGTACTCTGTAAATGTTTTCCTGCATTTGTATCATTTTTAATCCTGGAAACAGATGTTTCATTGATCGGAATAGGTATGCCATATAGAGAGTGGATTGTTCGGCCTCCTTGTATCAAGTTAGATGCTATTCCTGTAGTCGCTGCAGGTGACACAATTTCTCCTTGTCCTCTTAAATGATGTGTAAGTAGATGGTATAGGTAGGTCTTTCCATTGCCACCAGGTCCATCGAGAAAAAAGCACTTTGGTATTAAACTGCTATTTTGTAAAGCTTCAGTAATGACATCATAGGCAAAAAGTTGCTCCTGATTAAGAGTTTCTTTCATCTCTGCAGCTTTTTTTAACTCATAATCCTTATCATATTGTTTAAGGAGTTGTTTAATATTTTTTGCTGGGTGTGGTAAATTGAAATCAGCAAAAGTTTTTCCATGGACTATGAGGACATCTTGGACATCTTTCATAGCATATCCTTCACAATCGATACACTCTTCAGTGTTGCTGTGGTATGTATGACAGTAGTCTTGTAAAAAATGGTCCTTAAATTCATTCCACAATTCAAGTGGATTACTGGGGGGGCCAAAAATACAGATATAAGCAAACATGTCTCTAAGTTGGGAAGGCATGTTAAGAATGCAAGCATCTGTTAAAGTATGTCTCCAGATGCTATCATCGAATAAAAATCCAAGTGCTAACGCAGCATCCTTAAAGGTTTCATGCATAACTCCATTGACGGTTTTAATGCTGTCAAAACTGGTAGCAGCTTTTACATGCAGTAACAAACGTAAATAATAGCGTTCTTGGTCTTTCACACTAACAGTGTACATTCTTCCAATAACTGTGAGACCCCCTCGTTTTCTTTGTTCCCATGTGCCTTGTTTCCAAACGTAGTGTTCTGGAATTTCGCGGTAGAAATAGTTATGTGCATTGTGGTCGATCTTATTAAGGTTGAAATACGCCATAAGTGTAGAATTGGAATTGAGCTTTTGATGGATGTTGTCTGCAGAGTCATTCTCATGAAAATAGAGTGGTTGAGAATTAGGCAGATGTACGGCTAGGCGAATGATGGCATGAGATTGTTTATGCATAGGAAAAGCAAATATCCGCCACGCAGCCTCAGGTGCACTAACATATCTGGTATCCGTAAATTGGTGTGTTTCATCATGTTGGATGTTATTTTGGGAAATTTCAAGGTTGGCTTTGTCATGTCCTTTGTAAACATATTTAAATAAATATTTTACACTTTGAATGGAAGCACATATTTCTACATTAATATGGCACTTGTATTTGGTGAGTAAAAATGGGTTATATGGAACTACCCATGAATTGTCAATCATCTTAGAATGGTGTTCATATGTTTTGCCAATGGGTCTGCGGTAAGTGGGATAGCCATCCTTTTCTTTGATGGTATATGGTTGGTTTTGTTTTGGGAAACCTTTGCTACACTTTCCAAGATCCATACAGGGAGAATTAGGATTGTGTTCTCCACAGGGACCATGAATCATGTGTTGAAGAACAATGTTATGGAGCTGAGGGTAGATTGTTTCATCAGGTATTTCAGCCCAGACTATATTGTCTATGTCCGCCTCAGTCCGTAATTTAGACAGGCTGTCAAGAATAATTAAAATATGAGCGTGTGGGAGACCACGCTTCTGAAATTCAATGACATGGACCATTGCAGTGACATTTCCAAATAATCCACTGCTAATGTCTTTTAAGAGGGATTCCAGTTTAATTTTAAAGACACCACGGTTCTAAATGTGTAGTAATCTCATTCCACTTAGGATTACATGTCATGGTGATAAATAGATCTGGTCGACCATACTTTGTAACAATAGCCATAGCATCCTGGTAGCGCTGCTGCATGTTTCTTGGACTGCCTTCAAAAGAAGATGGTAAAATGACGGTTTTCCCAATAGGGATGCCCTTTGAACCGATTTTTTGAGTAGATGTTCTTGAAGGAGGCAGTAATCCTCCACTTTTAAATCTTTTTGTTGGTTGCGGATGTAATGTAGGTGATTAGCTTCGATTTTGACATAAGCATCTACTAAATATTGCTGTGTTAGCTTACCACCATTGAGGAGTGGATTAAAGTAATTTCTGACAGATAACATATAGCAATAGTATTGGAGTTGAGTGATCCTCCTCGGACTTTTGCCTTGTTGTTTGAGTCCTTCATGCCATCCTTGGTCTCCATAAGGGAAAAATATTGGATAGAGGAGGGCATCCAAATTGCTATGGAGAATACTAATTTGTTGTGTTTTTGGAGCTAAAGGGTTATGGGGATCAGGTTTTAAATGAATTAATATGTCTCTATTGAAAGGTGGCTCACCATTGTCATTTTGAAACACGACTGCTACTTCACTGACAGTGGGATTATTGTAGCGTCGAGGGTTTTGAGTACGATCTTGTTTAATAGCCATAGTGATGTTTGGCATGACAGTTCCATTTTGTAGAGATTTAATTTTTTCTTGTTCTTCCACATCACGTAACATTTGATAAGCTTCCACAAAAGGATTAATAGTTTGGATTTGAAGGGCAATAAAGTTCATCAATGTAGGATGACATTTTTGATTTTCTTTACATCGTAAGCGTTGTTCGTTTGCGGTAGTGGTATCGAGAATGTAAAGTTGGGCAAATGCGCGTTGCTGGTCATCTGAGGGGTAGTGTTCCAGTTCTATGATAGATCTGGCCATGTATGCGGAAACAGTATGGGCCATATCCAGGAGGTGGTGAAATATTTGCACCCATGGAGGCAAAAGCAAAGGAACTGTTAATACTTCGAATATTATCCATGAAATTTTTGCTAAATTCACTTTGCCCTTTCAACAAACGTGTAAAGACATCAGGATATTGTAGTATGGGTACATGGACTTTACCCTTCTGACAGCAGAGCGTAAAGTTGTTATCAGAAGGTATCTCTGCTATAAAATGCAAAGCTTCGCAATGCTCACATACATGGGTCATGTCACCACAGCTGTGTTCGGTAATACTATTTTCATCATTAGTGAAAATGTGAGGTTCTAGTAGAAGTGCATGTCCAACCGATGGGGTGCGCCTAGTTTTGAGACCAACGTATATTTGTCTTGGTTGCACTTTCTGCGGGCTAACTGCAGCTTGTATGTGAAGAAACTGTGCGTTGGTATTGACTAATGGTGGTATTGATAGGGCAGAAACAGATTGCTGATTAGTTATGTCAGTGAACGGCATATAGGATGAAGTGTGGTAGTAACTTGTTCCACATGCTGATGTGGAAGCATCCTGTTGTGAGTCTACTAGTAATGATGAGGAAGAAGCCGTCTGTTGTTGGCGGTGATGGCGTGCAGAGGCTTCTTCAGCCAATGTAATAGATTTAGAGTTAGGGGATTCGTGTGTGAGACGACGGCGTTTATAAGCCTTAATCTTGTCAAGTCGATGCTGTTTTTCCTCTGGAGTCTCATTAGCACGGCGTTGTTTTTTGTCGTAGTGCTAAAGCTGCTTTCCTTTCACTGGCATTGGCATACTGGGCATCGGTATTGAATGGTGGTATTGATAGGGCCGAAACAGATTGCTGATTAGTTATGTCAGTGAAAGGCATATGGGATGAAGTGTAGCAGTAAATTGTTCCACATGCTGATGTGGAAGCATTCTGTTGTGAGTCTAATAATAATGATGAGGAAGAGGCCGTCTGTTGTCGGCGGTGACGGCGTGCAGAGGCTTCTTCAGCCAGTCTTATGGATTTAGAGTTAGGGGATTCGTGTGTGAGGCGACGGCGTTTATAAGCCTTAATCTTCTCAAGGCGATGGTGTTTTTCCTCAGGAGTCTCATTAGCACGGCGTTGTTTTTGTCGTAGTGCTAAAGCTGCTTTCCTTTCACTGGCATTGGCATACTTTTTGTTATGACTCATGTTGGCACAGGTAAAGGAGTCTATTTGGCAGTTATCTGGCAGTGAAGAAGGCATCCTGGAGTATTGTAGAGTAAACAGATACTAATTGACCCTGTAATTGCCCAGCAGTAGTTATGAAGTGGTAGTGGCAAATTGGCCCTGTAGTTAGACACCGGCAGAGGAGCAAGGCAGCAGTAGTTATGGCGGTAGAGGCAAATTGGCCCTGTAATTAGACACCGGCAGAGGAGCAAGGCAGCAGTAGTTATGGCGGTAGAGGCAAATTGGCCCTGTAATTAGACACCGGCAGAGGAGCAAGGCAGCAGTACTTATGGCGGTAGAGGCAAATTGGCCCTGTAATTAGACACAGGTAGTGAACAGTCAGAGGAGCAAGGCAGCAGTATTTATGGCGGTAGAGGCAAATTGGCCCTGTAATTAGACACCGGCAGAGGAGCAAGGCAGCAGTAGTTATGGCGGTATAGGCAAATTGGCCCTGCAATTAGACACCAGCAGAGGAGCAATGCAGCAGTAGTTATGGCGGTAGAGGCAAATTGATCCTGTAATTAGACACCGGCAGAGGAGCAAGGCAGCAGTAGTTATGGCGGTAGAGGCAAATTGGCCCTGTAATTAGACACCAGCAGAGGAGCAATGCAGCAGTAGTTATGGCGGTAGAGGCAAATTGGCCCTGTAATTAGACACCAGCAGAGGAGCAATGCAGCAGTAGTTATGGCGGTAGAGGCAAATTGATCCTGTAATTAGACTCCGGCAGAGGAGCAAGGCAGCAGTAGTTATGGCGGTAGAGGCAAATTGGCCCTGTAATTAGACACCGGCAGAGGAGCAAGGCAGCAGTAGTTATGGCGGTATAGGCAAATTGGCCCTGTAATTAGACACCAGCAGAGGAGCAATGCAGCAGTAGTTATGGCGGTAGAGGCAAATTGATCCTGTAATTAGACACCGGCAGAGGAGCAAGGCAGCAGTAGTTATGGCGGTAGAGGCAAATTGGCCCTGTAATTAGACACCGGCAGAGGAGCAAGGCAGCAGTAGTTATGGCGGTAGAGGCAAATTGGCCCTGTAATTAGACACCAGCAGAGGAGCAATGCAGCAGTAGTTATGGCGGTAGAGGCAAATTGATCCTGTAATTAGACTCCGGCAGAGGAGCAAGGCAGCAGTAGTTATGGCGGTAGAGGCAAATTGGCCCTGTAATTAGACACCGGCAGAGGAGCAAGGCAGCAGTATTTATGGCGGTAGAGGCAAATTCGCCCTGTAATTAGACACCGGCAGAGGAGCAATGCAGCAGTAGTTATGGCGGTAGAGGCAAATTAGTCCTGTAATTAGACACTGGCAGAGGAGCAAGGCAGCAGTAGTTATGGCGGTAGAGGCAAATTGGCCTTGTAATTAGACACCAGCAGAGGAGCAATGCAGCAGTAGTTATGGCGGTAGAGGCAAATTGATCCTGTAATTAGACACTGGCAGAGGAGCAAGGCAGCAGTAGTTATGGCGGTAGAGGCAAATTGGCCCTGTAATTAGACACCGGCAGAGGAGCAAGGCAGCAGTAGTTATGGCGGTAGAGGCAAATTGGCCCTGTAATTAGACACCAGCAGAGGAGCAATGCAGCAGTAGTTATGGCGGTAGAGGCAAATTGATCCTGTAATTAGACTCCGGCAGAGGAGCAAGGCAGCAGTAGTTATGGCGGTAGAGGCAAATTGGCCCTGTAATTTGACACCGGCAGAGGAGCAAGGCAGCAGTAGTTATGGCGGTAGAGGCAAATTCACCCTGTAATTAGACACCGGCAGAGGAGCAATGCAGCAGTAGTAATGGCGGTAGAGGCAAATTAGTCCTGTAATTAGACACCGGCAGAGGAGCAAGGCAGCAGTAGTTATGGCGGTAGAGGCAAATTGGCCTTGTAATTAGACACCGGCAGTAAACAGGCAGAGTGTCACGGCACCGCCAGACTCAGGGCATGCTGTCCCGGCCTCGGCCAGTAGGAGGCGCCGGACTATCACATCACCGTCAGACTCAGGGCCTGCTGTCCCGGCCTCGACCACTAGGAGGCGCCGGACTGTCCTATCACCGTCTGACCCGTGGCCTGCAGTCCCGGCCTTGGTCTCTGGGAGGCGTTGTGCTTCAACCCCGAGTGATGGCGGCAATAGTCATGAGGCTCCTGCGCAGCCGTCCGCTGGATGCAGGCTTCGCTCCTCGGTCAGTCATGAAGGGGCTGGTGCATTACCATCCAGCCTGGTCCTGGGGGTGGTCCGGATGACATCATCAGCCCACGGGCCTGTGAGGGATGACCTGATCCCTCAAATACCTTGGGACTGCTCTTGCAGGCCGCCGGATATATTCTTGGTTCCCCTGCGTGTTACTGTGTGAATTACTGTTGACTGACTCTGACTTTTGCCTGGACTTCTGACCCTTCCTCTGCCTAACGATTCTGTACCTCTGCGACTCTCCTGGTTTATGACACTGACTTCGGCCTGGATTCTGACTCTGCTTCTGTCTAACGATTCGGTACCTCTGCGACTCTCCTGGTTTATGACTCTGGCTCCGACCTGGTATCTGTCTTTGCTGCTGTCTACTGTTGTTAGACCATTTCTGCCTGACTGGTTTAGTCTCGGATATCATTACCTTTGTGACCTGTGTTGGAATACCTTTCTGGCGACCGTCCTGCTCTGGTCATTGCTCCTATTCAGACAGCACCTCCTGGACTCTGCTATAAATCCAGATCCCTGTATAGGGGTAAAGGGTATCAGTGTTTCTCGGGGTGTTGTCTGGCTGCAGCCCAGACCGCAGGCAGACGTCACACAGAGGACCAAAGCAGCAGTAGTTATGGCGGTAGAGGCAAATTGGCCCTGTAATTAGACACCGGCAGAGGAGCAAGGCAGCAGTAGTTATGGCGGTATAGGCAAATTGGCCCTGTAATTAGACACCAGCAGAGGAGCAAGGCAGCAGTAGTTATGGCAGTAGAGGCAAATTAGCCCTGTAATTAGACACCGGCAGAGGAGCAAGGCAGCAGTAGTTATGGCGGTAGAGGCAAATTGGCCTTGTAATTAGACACCGGGAGAAAACAGGCAGAGGACCAAAGCAGCAGTAGTTATGGCGGTAGAGGCAAATTGGCCCTGTAATTAGACACTGTCAGAGGACAAAGGCAGCAGTAGTTATGGCAGTATAGGCAAATTGGCCCTGTAATTAGACACCGGCAGAGGACAAAGGCAGTAGTTATGGCGGTATAGGCAAATTGGCCATGTAATTAGACACCGGGAGAGGAGCAATGCAGCAGTAGTTATGGCGGTAGAGGCAAATTGGTCCTGTAATTAGACACCGGCAGAGGAGCAAGGCAGCAGTAGTTATGGCGGTAGAGGCAAATTAGCCCTGTAATTAGACACCGGCAGAGTAGCAAGGCAGCAATAGTTATGGCAGTACAGGCAAATTGGCCCAGTAATTAGACACCGGCAGTAAACAGGCAGAGGACCAAGGCAGCAGTAGTTATGGTGGTACAGGCAATGCCAAGCGTCCTCACAGCAAGTCGGCATGAGGTAAATGACGCAATTTCAGGAATGCAAGATGGTGTCGGCGAAATCTCGCGAAATTTCGCCGACGTCGTTAACGCCTCTTGCCATGTTAACCCTCAACACACCACACCGCCTCAACACACACTCCTCTCACCTTTCACCATCTCCACTCACATCCACTCACTCTTTCACTCCACATACGACCCTTTCTCTCTCACTCCATCTCTCATACTCACACCGTCATCGTCGCTGCCCCGACATCTTCTTCCGCCGCCGCGATCCTGGATCCAGACGTTCTCCAGGCCGCCGACATGTTCTTGCGGCGACGCCATCTTGGATTTCGTGAAATCCCGCGATATTCAAGATGGCGTCGCCACAAGAACATGTCGCTGGCGTGGACGACATCGGGATCCAAAATGGCGTCGGCGTAATCTCGCGAGATTTCGCCGACGCCATCTTTTTGGATCCCGAGTCATCCACGCCAACGACATGTTCTTACGGCGACGCCATCTTGAATATCGCGGGATTTCACGAAATCCAAGATGGCGTCGCCGCAAGAACATGTCGGCGGCCTGGAGAACGTCTGGATCCAGGATCGCGGCGGCGGAGGAAGATGTCGGGGCAGCGACGATGACGGTGTGAGTATGAGAAACGGAGTGAGAGAAAGGAACGTATGTGGAGTGAAAGAGTGAGTGGACGTGAGTGGAGATGGTGAAAGGTGAGAGGAGTGTGTGTTGAGGCGGTGTGGTGTGTTGAGGGTTAACATGTGCGTGTGTGTGGTGACATCACCGGTTACAACTGGACGGAAGTTGCTACAACCGGAAGCTGCTTAGGGCATTTATTATTATAGATCATAAACCTACAGCAACAACAAAACTTCATATAAACAGCAGAGAGTCCATGGCAGAGTTTCACTCTGTAAACCCTGTGTTCACACAGGTTGTACAATGTCCAGCATACAGGCTCTCTTAGCCTCACTTATCTCACCCACGTCCGGGTTTCCTCATGGCTGCTTCAGCTTACTGCAGACGTTCATTCCCTCCCCTTGGAACTCTCAGAGACACGTGCAGCCATTCACCACAGCCACTTCACAGGCTGTTAGCCAGGAAGTTCCATCTCAGCGGGACCTTCCACACTGGACCAATCAGGTCCCAGCATTCACCACATGTGACCTACCCTGCCCACATTATATGGTCCATAGCCACGCCTACCGGGTCACATGACTATGACCTCATCACAGGTCCTTCAACCACTCACACTCTTTACAACAGTGTTCTTTAAACACACCCCCTGGGTGGGTTTGTAGGTAACAGGCCCGCGCATCTCCCTTGTTACCTGGAGACTTCTCCCTGTCACATTAAAGCAGCACCTCAGCAGTATCACTGCTGATCAACACATAAGTCTCCATCTCAAAGCCACCCACTTTGAGATACATAATGGCCATTCAGTATTCTGCCATTCATCCTCTCTCATGGGACATCCACACAGCGCCCCCTAGCAGACACAGTGGTTACTACACCACAACATGTAATATATATAAATATATATATCTAATATATTATATATAATAGATATTATATATTTAAATTCTGAATATATTATATACAGTATATATATATATATATATATATATAATATAAATATAATCAAAATATAATATATATTAAATACATATATGTATATATGTTAGTGACAAATACAATTAGTCTAGTGTTGTTTCTAAATTGTGTACATGTATTTAATTAATAAATGATTTTTTCAAGGAACAAAATGGCGTGGGGTCCCCCTGTAATTTAGAGACAGCAACACTAATTGTATTTGTCAATGACATCTTCCTCTCTCTCTATATATATAAATATATATATTTACAATATATATGAAATATGTCTAGCTAAAAAAATATATATATATATATATATATATATATATATACTATATGTATACAACATATATTATATATCTTTTATATATATATATGTATTATTTAAAATAATATATCTAATTATATTCTATATATCTAATTATATTATATATATATATATATATAATTTATATGTGTATATATATATAATTATATATAGCTAATTATATTTTAACCCCTTAAGCCCCAAGGGTGGTTTGCACGTTAATGACCAGGCCAATTTTTACAATTCTGACCACTGTCCATTTATGAGGTAATAACTCTGAAACGCTTCCATGGATCCCGGTGATTCTGACTTTGTTTTCTCGTGACATAAAGTACTTCATGTTAGTGGTAAAATTTCATTCAAATAACTTGCGCTTATTTGTGAAAAAAATGGAAATTTGGCAAAAATTTTGAAAATTTCGCAATTTTCCAACTTTGAATTTTTATGTCCTTAAATCACAGAGATACGGCACACAAAAAACTTGATAAGTAACATTTCCCACATGTTTACTTTACATCAGCACAATTTTGGAACCAAAATTTTTTTTTGTTAGGAAGTTATAAGGATTAAAAATTGACCAGTGATTTCTCATTTTTGCAACACCATTTTATTTTTACGGACCACATCACATTTGAAGCCACTTTGATGGGTCTATATGATAGAAAATACCCAAAAGTGACACCATTCTAAAAACTGCACCCCTTAAGGTGCTCAAAACCACATTCAAGAAGTTTATTAACCCTTTAGGTGCGTCACAGGAATTTTTTGAATATTTTAAAAAAAAATGAACATTTAACTTTTTTTCACTAAAAAAATACTTCAGGTTCAATTTTTTTTATTTTACCAAGGGTAACAGTTGAAATTGGACTGAAAAAGTTATTGTGCAATTTGTCCTGAGTACGCTGATACCTGATATGTGGGGGGGACCACTGTTTCGGCGCATGGCAGACCTCAGCAGGGAAGGAGCGCCGTTTGACTTTTTCAATGCAAAATTGGCTGGAATTCAGATCGGACGCCATGTCGCGTTTGGAGAGCCCCTGATGTACCTAAACAGTGGAACCCCCCCAAGCGACCCCATTTTGGAAACTAGACCCCCCAAGGAACTTATTTAGATATGTGGTGAGAACCTTGAACCCACAAGGGCTTCACAGAAGTTTATAACGTAAAGCGGTACAATTAAAAAATCATATTTTTTCCACAAAAATGATCTTTTCACCCCCAATTTTTATTTTTCCAAGGGTAACAGGACCCTAAAAGTTATTGTGCAATTTGACCTGAGTACGCTGATACCCCATATGTGGGTGTAATCGACTATTTGGGCGCATGGCAGAGCTCGGAAGGGAAGCAGCGCCATTTGACGTTTTTGGCTGGAATTGAGATCGGACACCATGTCGCGATTGGAAAACCCCTGATGTACCAAAACAGTGGAAACCCCCACAAATGACACCATTTTGGAAACTAGACCCCCCAAGGAACCTATGTAGATGTGTGGTGAGCACTTTGAACCCCCCAATGCTTCACAGAAGTTTATAACGCCCGGACGTGAAAATAAAAAAATCGTATTTTTTCCACAAACATGATCTTTTAATCACCATTTTTTTCATTTTCCCAAGGGTACAAGGAGAAATTGGACCCCAAAAGTTGTTGTCCAATTTATCCTGAGTACGCTGATACCTCATATGTGTGAGAAAACTACTGTATGGGCACACGTCAGGGCTCGGAAGGGAAGTAGTGACGTTTTGGAATGCAGACTTTGATGGAATGGTATGCGGGTGTCATGTTGCTTTTGGAGAGCCCCTGATGTACCTAAACAGTGGAAACCCCCACAAATGACCCCATTTTGGAAACGAGACCCCGTAAGGAACTTATCTAGATGTGTGGTGAGCACTTTGAACCCCCAAGGGCTTCACAGAAGTTTATAACGCCTGGGCGTGAAAATAAAAAAATCATTTTTTTCCACAAAAATGATATTTTTGCCCCCAATTTTTTATTTTCCTAAGGGTAACAGGAGAAATTGGACCCAAAAGTTGTTTTGCAATTTGTCCTGAGTATGCTGATACCCTATATGTGGGGGTAAAACACTGTTTGGGCGAATGGCAGAGCTTGGAAGGGAAGGAGCACCATTCAACTTTTTCAATGCAGAATTGGCTGGAATTGAGATCAGACGCCATGTTGCATTTGGAGAGCACCTGTTGTGCCCAAACAGTGGAAACCCCCCAATTATAACTCCAACCCTAACCCTAATCTCAGCCCTAACCCTAGCCCTAACCCTAACTCTAACCCTAACCCTAGCCCTAGCCCTAACCCTAACCCTAGCCCTAACGCTAGCCCTAGCCCTAACCCTAACCCTAGCCCTAACCCTAATGGGAAAATGGAAATAAATACATTTTCTTTTAGTTTTATTATTTTTCCCTAACTAAGGGGGTGATAACGGGGGGTTTGATTTACTATTTATGGCGATTTTTTGTTTGGCGGCTGTCGCACGCTAAAAGACGCTTTTTATTGTAAAAATAGTTTTTGCATCACCACATATTGAGAGCTATAATTTTTCCATATTTTGACCCACCGAGTCATGTGAGGTCTTTTTTGCGGGACGAGTTGATGCTTTTATTGGTACCATTTTCGGGCACGTGACATTTATTGATCGCTTTTTATTCCGATTTTTGGGACGCAGAATGAACAAAAACCAGCGTTTCATGAATTTGTTTTGGGGGGGGTGCGTTTACACCGTTCCATGTGCAGTAAAATTGATAAAGTGGTTTTATTCTTCGGGTCGGTACGGTTACAGCGATACCTCATTTAGGTCGTTTTTTTATGTTTTGTCGGTTTTTTGCAATGAAAACAATTTTATATAAAAAATAATTATTTTTGCATCGCTTTATTCTGCGAGCTATAACTTTTTTATTTTTTTGCGGATGATGCTGTCTGGTGGCTCGTTTTTTGCGGGACAAGATGACGTTTTCAGCGGTACCATGCATATTTATATGCGTCTTTTTGATCGCACGTTATTGCACTTTTTGTTCTGTTGTATGATAATAAATCATTATTTTTTGCTTCGTTTTTTATTTTTTAAGGGGTTCACTAAAGGGGTTATCTAATGGGACAGTTTTATAGGGCGGGTCGCTATGGATGCGGTGATACCAAATATGTGTACTTTTTTTTTTTTTTTTTTTTTTTTTTTTCAAAAAATGAATTTATTGGGGAATTTTTTTTTGTTAACTAATTTATTTAGCGATTTTTTTAAAATTATTTTTACACTTTTTTTTTTTTTCTACTTTATTACATAGTCCCAGGTGGGACATCACTGTCCTGTGACAGATCACTGATCTGTCACATCACAGATCACTGTGACAGATCAGCAATCTGTCACAGGCAGTGCTGCAGACTTCGTCATGGATGCGCTTTGCAGGCAGTGAGGAAGTCAGCTCCCTACAGGCCCCCGAAGGCCCCCGTCGCCATCTTGGATCTGGGGGCCTGTAGGGAAGGAGTCCCCCGCAGCAGCGCTGCACATTGCGCTGCCGTGGGGGGCTCAGGGAAGCACGGAGGTAGCCCCCTCCCTGCCGATGCTTCCCTTTAACCCCCGGTACACCGCAATCGTGTTTGATCGGGGTGTACAAGGGGTTAACGTGTCGGGGGTGGTCCGTGACCGCCCCTGACACATTGTGCCGGGTGTCAGCTGTGATAATCAGCTGACACCCAGCCATGATCAGCGGCACTCACCATTTTGGCGCCGCTGATCGCATTAGACGTACTATCCCGTCCTTGGGAATTAAGTCCCAGGGCACATGGACGGGATAGTATGTCTAATGGCAGAAAGGGGTTAATATATATATATATATATATATATAATATTATTTATATAATTTATATGTGTGTGTGTGTATATATATATATATATATATATTTGGTACAGTAGGATAGAACAAAAGCTGCTAATTCAGTTGCCGGCTTCTGTAAAATCATTCCACAACCCGACATGAAATGACACATGGTTTACATACAGTAAACCATTTTATTTCATGTTTTTTTGCATATGTCCCTGACTAATAATTAGATTATGATTTGTGTGTAAAATTTGGGACATCTAGTTGTTAAATTAAGGGGTTAATTAATTGAAAAAAAACTGAGGTAAAGCAGGTGAGTGAGGGCAGATTTTAATAGCCATGAGAGGGACCATTGTTTTTGCCCCCCCGGCTACAAAAGGAAGGCACACCCCCAAATGTCCCAAACAGATCTAATAATAAATGCTGATAGGCAAAGACCACTTATGGAAGATTACACAAAATTCGCCAAAATGTACAGAATAATACATAGGGCATGACCCAACAACCCCGAATCTGGGCATCCCCAGAGAAATGTAGCTATTGTAGCTCCCCACACCTCCCCTGTCCACCTTTTCCTGACGACCTGACCCCCGATGTTCCATTTTGGACTACTCTTTATGGTAACCATTTCTTTACTTTCTACTATATTTTTTTGTTTTTCTTTCTTGCCCTCAATAATCTATTTGGGTCTAGATCTCCTAACCATCCTCATATTGGATGCTTCCCTACTCCCTCCTATATCAGGGCTATTTACAGGGCTCCTCAGATCTTATGGGGTCTTCTGGAGTGAGTGTCGGTATGATATCCCCTCTATTCTTATAATGGATGGTCACCTTGCTTATAGTACCTTTTGGTCTATCTATAAATATAAATATTTTGAGTAAATAGCTACATTTTTCTGGGGACGCACAGATTTGGAGTTGTTGGGTCATGCCCTATGTATTATGTACATTTTGGTGAATTTTGTGTAATTTTCCATAAGTGGTCTTTGCCTATCAGCATTTATTATTAGATCTGTTTGGGACATTTGGGGGTGTGCCTTCCTTTTTAAATGTTTTTATTCTGTATACCTGTTTGTCCCTCAATAAAATTTATATGTATTGGTCACATACTTTACTGCCTTGGGTGTGCGCTTTATTTGCTGGGTCCTTTACTCTTCTTTTGTTGATCATTGCTTTTGCCTTTGCATTGTGCAGCACCCCTCATTTATTTTCAATATTAATTATTCTTCTGCCCCTTAATAGTGTTCCTTAACCTCCTTTTTTCACCCCTGGCTACAAAAATCTGCCCCCAGACACCCCAGAAAAGGCGCAATTATAACATGCGCCTATAATAAGCGTGGGAAAAAAGTCAGAAACTTTCCCACTCTAATTAGTTCATCTCCAGGCAGCCAGTGAGGCTGCGAAGAGCTGAACTAAGTCATTCTGCAGTAGATTACAATGGGGCTGGTAGCATTAGCATCGGTCCTCATTGTAAACTATTTAACCCCTTGTGAAGGATTGCAGCGTGGGACATGACTGATCAGCGAAGAGGTAAGGATACGGTTTTTGTTTTATGTTAATTTTTTGCAGGTCATGGTTTATTTATGGATTACCAGAGTAATAAAACGCGGTCAAAAACATGTTGTCTTTATTTCATTAATGTCTGTGTGTGTTTTTTAACCCTTTACTAGTCTAGGGTTAATAATGGATCGGTGTCTAATTGACACCTCTCCATTATTAATCGGCTTAATGTCACCTTCCAATAGCAAGGTGACATTAACCCTTTGTTATATTAACCCATTCGCCACCCCTACAGCGCAATGGGAATAGAGAGGATAAGTGCCAGAAATGGCAGATCTTACAGATGCAACTTTGCTGGGGTGTCAGGGGGCAGATTTTTGTAGCCGGGGGGGCAAAAACAATGGTCCCTCTCATGTGTATTAAAATCTGCCCTCACTCACCTGCTTTACCTCTCTGGTTGCGATTTTACCGCGGGAGCCCACGCAATTTTTTCCAATTAATTAACCCCTTAATTTAACACCTAGACGTCCCAAATTTTACACACAAATCATAATCTAATTATTAGTCAGGGACATATACAAAAAAACATGAAATGAATATATATAATGTATTATATATATATGATATGTATATATATATAATATATCAATATATTAAATATATTAAATATATAATATATATTAGATATATTAGATATATATATATAGTATATGTAACTATAAATTATATATCATATATATTATATGTTACATATATATAATATATACTATGTATATAAATATATTATATATATATAGTATATATATATATATATGCAGTATGTTTGTGTCACTGACATGTGTGTATATATATACATATATATATATGTATGTACTCTGTGTGTATATATGTACATATAAAAAACTAAATGAAATAAAATGGCTTACTGTATGTAAACCATGTCTCATATCCTGTCGGCTTTTGCAATTATTTTACAAAAGCAGACAAATGAATTAACGGCTATTTTGCCATCTTTCTCTCTCACACACATATATATATATGTGTGTGTGTGTTTTGAAGGTTTTTATTGTTTTAAAACAATGTGTACAGTGTTAGTTTACAATGTTATTTTAACATGAGTTTTTACATGGAGAGAACTGCTCTGTGTAAAACCTCATGTTAAAATCGCATTGCATACGGATGTCATACTCATGTCATATTGAAAAATCACACTGAAATCGCATTACACTCGCATGACACTCGCATGACAATTGCATAGAATCGGTCTGTTTTTTCCATCCAGAAAACGGACGTTTTTTTTCTCGCAAATGGGGATGAGCCCTAAGGGTGCTATTGAAATTAAATTTTCACCAGATGTCAGTAAAAACCCATTCAATCCACACAGGCAAAAAATCAATCCACAGATGTCCGTAAATGAAGTTATGTTTAATATTGAGAAATGACACAGGGAAAAAGTATTGAACACGCTTACTGAAATTCATCTAATAATTCATGCAAAATCCTTTGTCGGTGATGACAGCTTCATGGATTAACTAGTCGGATGTTGTGATCGAGTTTGATTTTGACCCATTGATCCACACAAATGCTCTTCAAATCCTGAAGGTTCCGTGGCCTCCTTCTATAAACTTTATTTCTTTCTATAAATTTCTATTGGATTCAGGTCAGGTGATTGACTGGGTCATTCTAGCAACTTTATTTTCTTTCTTTGAAACCAATTGAGAGTTTCTTTGGCTGTGTGTTTGGGGTTTTGCTGAAATGTACACCCTCAGTTAAACTTCATCATCCTGGTACATGACAGCAGATTTTTATCAAGAATATCTCGGTACACTTATGCATTAATCTTTCCTTCAATCATATGAAATTTGCCAGTGCCCTAAGCTGAAAAACAGCCCTACATCATTATGTTCCCACGTCCAAACTTCATTGTTGGTATAGTGCTTTTTGGGTGATTTGTGTGACAACTCAGCTTCACTCTGGACACTAGTGCGGGGTGAAATATTCAGAGGTATGATTATTAAAGGGAAAAGAACCATTGTTTCATGTGAGACTATCTGATAATCCTATTTCTATGTTAATTTGTGGAATGCCTGCTGATTACGGATTGCATCAATCCCTGTGATGTACTATTCGCCATCATTTGGGACAATTATACAGTCTCATTGAACAATCAAACGATGAGAGAACAATCATTGACTACCTCCCCCAATCCTTTTGGGACAATGCCTTCAAATTGGACATGAGGGTTATAAAATGGCCCTTCTCCTGTCAACAGTGTGATTGTACAAGACTTCAGCCTTGGGACCATGGTTCCAGTTGGTGAATTACAGGAATACTCCACTGCCCAGCACTGTGCCCACAAATTCATTTTGAGAACCAAGGTTAGGACAATCCTGTCACCTGGTCACATAACTCACTGTGTTCGGTCAGCTTTCTAAGCTTGCCATTACCTCTTCTTAGTGGATGCTCACCAAAAGCTGGGATGCTGCTGGCTTGGGCAGTTGGCCCTGGATTCTCCGTAGTTGCAGAGGCTCTAATCCCTGGCGCGCCAGCGGTAGGGTGAGACTATGTTAAATGCGCCATCTTGCATGCTTACTGTGAATGCACTATACAGCTCTGGCAAAAACTGAGACCTCTTTCAAATGTTATGTTTGTCTGATTTTTCTCATTATAGGTATATTTTTGAGTAAAATGTCAATTGTTCTTTTAGTCTATAAACTTCTGACAACATGTCTCCGAATATCCAAGCAATACATTTTGTATTTTTTTCTGACAAAGAAAAATGGTCAAAATTTAAAAAAAAACAAACAGTGGTTTCAGACCTCAAATAATGCAAGGAAAACAAGTTAATAATCATTTAGAAACAACAATGCTAATGTTTTAACTCAGGAAGAGTTCTGAAATCAATTATTTTGTGGAATAACCATGATTTTTAAAAACAGCTTTCATGTGTCTTGGCATGCTTGCTGCCAGTTTTTCACACTGCTTCTGGTGCAAAACTTAAAGCAACTCTTCTTTGTTTGCTGGCTTGTGACTAGCCATCATCTTCTTTATTACATTCCAGAGGTTTTTAATAGGGTTCAGATCTGGAGAATGGGCTGCCCATGACAGGGTTTTGATGGGGTGGTCTCTTAATTTTTGACAGAGCTGTATACTGTTGACTGTTGGAGACCCAATGAAGTCTTACTGGATTGTGGTCCCCTCATTCCGAATAGTGTTCTGCCTATGATGAAAGAGTACAGGCATTCAGTGGGATGAGCTCCAGCCCATGCAGTTTTTTAAAGACATCCAGGACAACGGATGAGAGCACCCACTGACCCCCATGTGTCCACAATTGGTGGCAGAAGTGGAATAATATTCACTCTGGCTGATCCAGGGATCTGCAGGGGACTGGTGTTTGTAGACACCATCAAAGGGCTCCAGAACCAGAGAGGTATATAGGCATACCCAGCAGGCCATAGGTGAGGCATACACTTCAGGTTTTGGATGCCATGTTATCCATCCCCACCAACTCGGCCTTGTTAAGAGGACTGGAGGGGATATACAGCCACAACAGGAAACCTCAACTATAGGTGCCATGCCAACTTTGACAGATTGATCACCGTGCCACCAACTCTTGGTTGGATTTAATCCAGGAATTGGTCCATTGGGATGCACAGAACATCAAGGAGGGGAAAAAAACTTTGCTGAGGTTGACCCAGAAAAATTAAACTGCTTGCCAGATAAAGGATACAGTGACAATCTGAAATCAACAACATAACCCTAACTGTTGTGAGTTCATTTTCCCCTTCACCATTGAGGTCTGATGAACTCCCTCTTCTGGTGAAGGAAGGTAGTGAGGCTGATTACAAAGCACCTGAGCAGAATGATGATGACTGGGTGACTGGGATTGCTGACTGGATATAATGCAGCCGACGCCCTTCTGCCTTGCGGGTGATTACTCTGAGGGATTCTTGGAGACTAGTCTGATACCTGCTCCTCAAAAGCTAAGTTTTCTGCTCTTCTATTTGCATTTGTGTTTTGGTTTTGTTTTGCCTTGTTTTTCTGGATTTCTGCCTTTCCCTACTGGGTGAGCTGAATTCCTTTTTGCTCTGTCTTCAGATAATACCTGAGTACTGATATAGTCTTTTTGAAGCCTAGCGTCTTCAGGGCTTTTTTCCCTATCAGTCTGTTGGCTCTTGTTTTTGAGAGGGTTTTGGCGGATTGCAGACAGCAGCTTTTCTATTCTATCCTATTTAGTTAGCTTGGGCCCCATCAGTTGCTCAGCCTATCTTTCTATCTGTGTGAGTGTTTTTTCTTCTTGCTTCACCGTCATTATATGTTGGGGGCTGCCTATTGCTTTGGGGTCTGCTCTTGGGCAGTTTAGATTTCCCTTTCTGTCTTTAGGCTATGTAGTTCTCCGGCTGTGATCGAGGAGTCTAGGGCACCGTAGGAACCCCCCACGGCTACTGCTAGTTGTTGTTAGGTTCAGGGGTCTGCAATCCGATAGCTGCCAACTTCTCTGGTTTTCTGGACTAAGCTAGTATTTCTGTTTTTGCCTCCTACGGTGACTCGTTCATAACAGAATCACCCGCCATACCGCAGATCCTAGGGTACTCAATAGCAGGAAAAAATTGGAAAAAAAGAAAGTGTGTATATTTTTTCCTCTATATCTCTGAGGCCGTAGGGGGAATTTTTTTTCTGTCAATGGAGATAAAGCAATTGTCTGATCGTGTGGAGCAGCTCGCTGCGGAAGAGCGGGGAATTTCCGCCTACCTTGCTCATTCACATGCTGCTGAACCAAAGATCCCTACTCCTGATGTGTTTTTTGGAAATCGGTCTAAATTTTTGAATTTCAAAAATAATTGTAAATTATTTTTTGCCTTGAAGCCTAACTCGTCAGGGAGCTCCACACAGCAGGTTAAAATTGTCATCTCTTTGCTGCGTGGCGATCCCCAGGATTGGGTGTTTTCTATGAAACCAGATGATCCTATTCTGACTAATGTGAACGCTTTTTTTCAAGCCTTGGGGTTGTTGTATGACGAAACTAATGCTATTGATCAGGCTGAAAAGACCCTGTTGGCATTGAGCCAGGGTCAAGATTCTGCAGAATTGTACTGTCAAAAATTCCGAAAGTGGGCGGTCCTTACTACCTGGAATGATAATGCCTTGGCAGCTCTCTTTCGGAAGGGTTTGTCAGAAGCCGTAAAAGATACTATGGTGGGATTTCGTGTTCCCTCTGGTCTTGACGATTCTATGTCACTAGCCATTCAGGTTGATCGGCGTTTACGTGAATGCAGGACTGCACGAGAGGTGTTGCCACCTGTTGAACAAGTGTCTGAACCTATGCAATGTGAGAGTTTTGTCCAGGGAGCAACGTCAGGAGTTCAGAAGGCGTAATAAGCTGTGTTTTTTTTTGTTGAGATGCCTCGCATGTTGTTTCTGTCTGTCCTAAACGAGAGAAACGTTTTGCACACACGTTTTCTGTGGGTGGTGTTCAACCTAAGTTTCTTCTGGCAATTACTCTGATCTGCTCCCTGTCCACATTTTCCGCCAAGGCTTTTGTGGATTCGGGAGCAGCCCTGAATCTAATGGACTTGGATTTTGCTAAACGTGGATTTCCGATGACACCTCTGCGGACGCTTATCCCTTTGAGGGGGATTGATGCTACTCCTTTGGCGAAAAATAAACCTCAGTTTTGGACCCAGGTGGTAATGCGGGTCGCCCCAGACCATCAAGAAAATTGCAGATTTTTGGTGTTGCATAATTTGCATGATACCATTGTTCTGGGGTTTCCCTGGTTGCAAATTCATAATCCAGTTTTGGATTGGAAATCTGTGTCTGTGGTGAGTTGGAGTTGTCGGTGTGCCCTTAGTGAGGCTCCGTTTTTTTCCACCTTTCCTCAGTCGCATGATGTTCCTGACTATTTGGCGGACTTTTATGATGTATTTAGTGAGAATAAGTCTGCGTCTTTGCCTCCTCATAGGAGTTATGACTGTGCAATTGAACTGAGCCCGGGGTGTAAATTTCCCAAGGGTCGGCTCTTCAATTTATCTGTACCAGAGCACGAGGCTATGCGATCCTATATTAAGGATGCATTGGAGAAGGGTCATATTAGACCATCCTCTTCACCCTTAGGTGCCGGGTTTTTTTTCGTGGCCAAAAAGGATGGTTCATTAAGGCCTTGTATTGATTATCGTGCCCTCAACAAAATTACTATTAAATATCAGTATCCGTTACCCCTGATTTCGGATCTATTCTCCAGAGTCAAAGGTGCTTGCTGGTTTACCAAGCTTGACCTCAGGGGGCGTATAATCTTATCCGCATTAAGCATGGGGATGAATGGAAGACGGCGTTTAATACTCCGGAGGGACATTTTGAGTACCTGGTGATGCCTTTTGGGCTCACTAATGCCCCTTCTGTCTTCCAGTGCTTCATGAACCACATTTTCCGAGACTTTGTGGATAAATTTTTGATTATCTATCTGGATGATATTTTGATCTTCCCCAAGGATTGGGATTCTCATGTGGAACGTTTTCGGACTGTGTTCCGGATCTTGAGGGAGAATTCACTGTATGTCAAAGGATCGAAATGCCTTTTTGGGGTACAGAGGATTTCATTTTTGGGATTTATTTTGTCTCCGTCAACTATTGAAATGGACCCGGCCAAGGTACAGGCCATTTATGATTGGGTTCAGCCCACTTCTTTGAAGGCCCTCCAGAAGTTTTGGGGTTTTGCTAATTTTTATTGGAAATTTATAGCAAAATTTTCTAGTATTGCCAAGCCATTGACTGATCTGACTAAAAAGGGTGCTGATGTGTTGAATTGGTCTCCGGAGGCTGTTTCTTCCTTTCAGGAGCAGAAGCGAAGATTCACTTTTGCCCCAGTTTTGCGGCAACCTGATGTCTCACTCCCGTTCCAGGTAGAGGTGGAACCTGATGTCTCACTCCCGTTCCATGTAGAGGTGGACGCTTCTGAGATTGGTGCAGGAGCTGTTTTGTCCCAAAAGGATCCTGTAACATCTAAAATGAATCCCTGTGCTTTCTTTTCCCGAAAGTTCTCTCCATCTGAACACAACTATGATGTGGGGAATCGGGAACTGTTAGCCATGAAATGGGCATTTGAGGAGTGGAGACATTGGTTGGAGGGAACTAAACACCAAGTCATGGTCCTCACTGACCACAAGAATTTGATTTTCCTGGAGTCGGCCAAACGCTTGAACCCTAGACAGGCTAGGTGGGCCTTGTTTTTTACACGTTTTGATTTTGTGGTCTCTTTTCTTCCTGGCACTAAGAATGTCAAGGCAGACGCCCTCTCTAGGAGCTTCTTTGCTGATTCTCCTGTGGTGACCAAGCCTGCTACCATCTTAGGCGAAGGGGTAGTTCTTTCTGCCATCTCGACCGATTTGAGACGTGCTCTGGAAGAGTTCCAGGAGGACAAACCTGAGCGTTGTCCCAGTGGAAAGTTGTATGTTCCTGAGCAGTGGAAGAAGAGAGTGATGTCTGAAGTTCATTGCTCTGCATTAGCTGGTCATCCAGGTATTTTTGGTACTAGAGATCTGGTGAGTTGGTCTTTTTGGTGGCCCGCCTTGTCTCATGATGTCAGGAATTTTGTGCAGTCCTGTGGGACTTGCTCCCGGTCTAAACCTTGTTCTCGCTCTAGTGGGATGTTGATGCCTTTGCCGATCCCCAGGAGGCCATGGACCCATATTTCAATGGATTTCATCTCTGATATGCCTGACTCTCAGAGAATGACTGTCATTTGGGTGATTTGTGATAGGTTCTCTAAGATGGTTCATCTTGTACCACTCCCTAAGTTGCCATCTTCCTCTGAGTTGGTGCCCCTGTTTTTGCAACAGGTGGTTCGCTTGCACGGGATTCCTGAAAACATTGTATCTGACAGAGGAGTTCAATTTGTGTCTAGATTTTGGAGGACTTTCTGTTCCAAGCTGGGAATTCAGTTGTCCTTCTCCTCTGCTTTTCACCCTCAGACCAATGGGCAGACGAAGAGAACAAACCAGACCTTGGAGTCTTATTTGAGATGTTTTATTTCCGCCGATCAGGATGATTGGGTTTCATTTTTGCCCTTGGCCGAATTTGCTTTAAATAATAGAGCTAGTTCTGCCACTTTGATGTCACCTTTTTTTTGTAACTTTGGGTTTCATCCTCGATTTTCTTCAGGGCAGGTGGAGCCTTCTGCCTGCCCAGGTGTTGACACTGTGGTGGAGAGAATGCACCAGATCTGGGACCAAGTGGTGGATAAGTTATCTCTCTCCCAGGAAAAGGCCCAGCGGTTTTCCAACCGACATAGGACCATTTGTCCCCAGTTTAAGGTTGGTGATATGGTTGGTTATCATCAAAAAATATCGCTATGAAGGTGGTTTCTCCTAAGTTTAAGCCTAGATTTATTGGACCTTACAAGATTTTGGAGATTATTAATCCGGTCTCTTTTCGTTTGGCTCTTCCTGTCACATTTAAAATTCATAATGTGTTTCATAAGTCCTTGTTGAAGAGGTTTGTTGACCCAGTTGTTCCTGGGTTGGCACCTCCGGACCCTGTATTAGTTGAAGGTAACATGGAATATGAGGTAGAGAAAGTACTGGATTCCCGTCTGGCTAGACGGAGACTCAAGTGTTTGGTTAAGTGGAAGGGTTATGGTCAGGAGGATAATTCCTGGGTCTCTTCCTCTGATATTGATGCCAAAAGATAGGTGCGTGCCTTTCATCGGGCTCACCCTGATCGCCCTGGTGGCGTGGATGAGGGTTCGGTGACCCCTCCTCAAGGGGGAGGTACTGTTGTGAGTTACTTTTCCCCTTCACCATTGAGGTCTGATGAACTCCCTCTTCTGGTGAAGGAAGGTAGTGAGGCTGATTACAAAGCACCTGAGCAGAATGATGATGACTGGGTGACTGGGATTGCTGACTGGATATAAGGTAGCCGACGCCCTTCTGCCTTGCGGGTGATTACTCTGAGGGATTCTTGGAGACCAGTCTGATTCCTGCTCCTCAAAAGCTAAGTTTTCTGCTCTTCTATTTGTATTTGTGTTTTGGTTTTGTTTTGCCTTGTTTTTCTGGATTTCTGCCTTTCCCTGCTGGGTGAGCTGAATTCCTTTTTGCTCTGTCTTCAGATAATACCTGAGTACTGATATAGTCTTTTTGAAGCCTAGCGTCTTCAGGGCTTTTTTCCCTATCAGTCTGTTGGCTCTTGTTTTTGAGAGGGTTTTGGCGGATTGCAGACAGCAGCTTTTCTATTCTGTCCTATTTAGTTAGCTTGGGCCCCATCATTTGCTCAACCTATCTTTCTATCTGTGTGAGTGTTTTTTCTTCTTGCTTCACCGTCATTTTATGTTGGGGGCTGCCTATTGCTTTGGGGTCTGCTCTGGGGCAGTTTAGATTTCCCTTTCTGTCTTTAGGCTATGTAGTTCTCCGGCTGTGATCGAGGGGTCTAGGAACCCCCCACGGCTACTGCTAGTTGTTGTTGTTAGGTTCAGGGGTCTGCAGTCCGATAGCTGCCAACTTCTCTGGTTTTCTGGACTTAGCTAGTATTTCTGTTTTTTGCCTCCTACGGTGACTCGTTCATAACACCTAACAACTACGAATGCAGGACTTGTTGGTCGCATTGAGCCCGGTAACAGGCTATTGCACACGTGGTCAAAATCGTTGGTACTTTTCGTTTACTGACAGAAAAACCAACAATGGCTACAGAAATAACTTCTGACCAATAACAAAATCTGACAAAAGTAATAGTAAATCAAAAATCTATGAAACTGAACAAATGAAAGTCAGACATTGCTTTTCAACCTTGCTTCCACAGAATTTTTAAAAAATAAAACTCATGAAATAGGCATGGTCAGAAATGATGGTACCCCTGAAAATAATGTGACAAAAGGGACATATTAAATCAAGGTGTGTCCACTAATTAGTATCACAGGTGTCTACAATTTTGGAATCAGTGAGTGGGCCTTTATAAAAGGCTACAGATACTCACTGTGCTGTTTGGTGACATGGTGTGTATCACACTAAACATGGACCGGAGGAAGCGAAGGGAAGTGTTGTCTCAGGAGATTAGAAAGAAAATGATAGACAAACATGTTAAAAGTAAAATTTATAAGACCATCTCCAAGCAGCTTGATGTTCCTGTGACTACAGTTGCACATATTGTTGATAAATTTAAGCTCTATGGGACTGAAGCCAACCTCCCTGGGCGTGGCCGCAGGACGAAAATTGATGACAAATCAAAGAGACAGATAATACGAATGGTAACAAAAGAGCCCAGAAAAACTTCTAAACAGATTAAAGGTGAACTTCAAGCTCAAAGAACATCAGTGTCAGATTTCACCATCAGTGGTTGTATGAGCCAAAGTGGACTTTGGGACATGGGAGATGACCAAGGGGGAAACCATTGTTGAAAGAAAATCATAAAAAAGCTAGACTGGAAATTGCCAAACTACATGTTCACAAGTCACATAGCTTCTGGGAGAATGTCCTCTGGACAGATGAGACAAAAATGGAACTTTTTGGCAAGGCCCATGAGCTCTATGTTCACAGATGGAAAAATGAAGCATATCAAGAAAAGAACACTGTCCCTACTGTGAAACATGGAGGAGGCGTTGTTATGTTCTGGGGCTGCTTTGCTGTATCGGGAACAGGGTGTCTAGAATCTGTGCAGGGTACAGTGAAATCTCAAGACTCTCAAGGGATTCTTGAGAGAAATGTGCTGCCCAGTGCCAGAAAGCTTGGTTTCAGTCGAAAGTCATAGATCTTGCAACAGGATAATGACCCAAAACACACAGCTAAAAACACCCAAAAATGTCTAAGAGGAAAACATTGGATTATTATGAAGTGGCCTTCTATGAGCTCTGACCTAAATCCTATTGGAGCATCTTTGAAAACAGCTGAAACATGCCATCTGGAAAAGGTAACCTTCAAACACTAGACAACTGTAGAAGTTTTTTCTTGAGGAGTGGGCCAAAATACCTGTCTAGAGGTTGTGAGGTAGAGCTGTCAGTCAAGGTTGGGGGACACTCGCTTGGCAGCAAATAAATCACATCCGGTATGAGTTTTCCATAAAACCATATCAGTCTGTGAGGTTTATTCACCAACATAAACCACAGCAGCAATATACAACAGCGCAGCGTCCATTATATAGCTTCACATTACAGCATAGCGTCCATTAAACAGGCTATTTAGCCCCAGGGTTATCTCACCGACGTCAGGGTTCCCATATGGCTGTTTCTCCAGGCTGCAGACATCCACTCACTCCTCAGAGACTCTCAGATGCTGGCCGCCATTAAACACACAGCAGCTCCACAGGCTGTTATCCAGGAGATCCTTCTCCTCACAGGACCTTCCAAACTGGACCAATCAGGTCCCAGCATTCACACCTTGTGACTCACCCTGGCCACATTATATCGTTCATAGCCACGCCCACTGGGTCACATGGCTATGACTTCATCACAGGTCCTTCACACACTTACAAAGCCTTTTACTATAGGCGTATTCAGACATACCCCTGGGTGGATTTGTAGGTAACCAGAACCCGCCCATCTCTCTAGTTACCTGAAGACTTCTCCCTTACACTTAGAAACAACACCTCAGCAATGATATTGCTGATCACACATACACAAGTCTCCATCTCAAAGCCACCCACTTTGAGATACATAACTATCCTTCAGGATTCTGCCACTCATCCGTTCTCTTGGGACATCCACACAGCGCCCCCTAGTGGACACAGTGGTCACTAAACCACAAGGTGCAGAAGTCTCATTGACAGTTACAGGAATCGTATGATTGCAGTGATTGCCTCAAAAGGTTGTGCAACAAGATATTAAGTTAATGGTACCATCATTTCTGTCCAGGCCTATTTTATGAGTTTTAGTTTTAAAAAAATTCGGCGGAGGCATGGTTGAAAAGCAAAGTCATTGTTCATTTTCATAAATTTTTGATTTATTACTTTTGTCAGATTCAAGTTATTTATGTCACCATTGTGGGTTTTTCTGTCATTAAACGAGGGGTACCAACAATTTTTACCAAGTGTGTATATGGATAGAGGTGCATCTCATGTAATTGTGTGACTGTCTCCCTATGCAAGCATGTGTGCATTTAGAATACTAGGTAGCAAATCCAAGGATGTTTGGTGGGTTAGTATGTGGTTGATTTGTTAGCATTTTGCAGCGGTGCTGCCCTTGCCTTTATCATGGCGTACCTGTTGCATCCTGTTTGTGGATTTGTGTCTGGACAAAGTTTTGCAGTTATGGCTACTTTTTCTCTCTTTCATTGATATTTTTATTGATTTTAAGTCCTTTTTTCAGTGAAAGGCTTTTGAATTTAATGTAGGCACTCGCAAGACAATGAGGACCCTTGAGGTTGGTTGCAAGCTTTCATATTTTGGCCAAAATACAGACAAATACCTCATGTATTATATACATCTTTTTAATGCACTTCACTTTTTATGCAGGGTGAGGCTGGGTCCCTCTGATGGTGGCTGGGTAATATGGGGTGTCTGGCTTCTGGGTGCACATATGGTATTGGTACCCCGCCTGATATAATAGTAGGGGAGTTGGTAATAGGCTGTTATACGGATAGAGATGCATCTCATATAATGGTGTGAATGACACTTTTTGCAACCCTGTGTGCAATTAGTATACTAGGCATCCACCTCATGGATGGTTGGTTGGTTGGTATGTGGTTATTTTATTAGCATTTTGCACATGTACTATCCTCGTCTTCATCATGGTGGACCTGCTGCATTTTGTTTTGCATTTGTGTCTGAACATAGTATTGCAATTATGGTTGATTTTTTATCTCTTTCTGTGATGTTTTTATTGATTTTTAGTCCTTTTTCAGTGAATAGCATTGGGGCCTGGAGGGAAGAGGGCTTATGTTAAGGAATAAGTATTGGCAGTTCCAGTTCCCCTACTATCAGTGCCGGTCCCTACCTCCATGATGGTCCATCAACAAGAAAAACATTCCCACCACAGAGACTTGCCAGTATTTAATGAGTCCTATAATAAGGGTGATGAATGCTTGCAAAATTTTAAGACTAATGCTTATGCACCATAGCTGATTGGCTCAAATACCTGTGGACTAGTTTGACTGGTCAGGTCCAGGATACTGTTCTATCGATTGGTCCTTGGGATTGCCTGGACTATGACACTATTAAGGACATCCCGTTGGCCTTTTTATTATTGCCCCCTAGAGATATCGTACCAAGCTCTGGACTTTTTTCTTGCCTTAGGGCTCCTATGTACTGGGTGGGCCATTTATATGGATACACCTAAATAAAATGGGAATGGTTAGTGCTAGCAACTTCCTGTTTGTGGCACATTAGTATATGGGAGGGGGGAAACTTTTCAAGATTGGTGGTGACCATGGTAGCCATTTTGGATCCAACTTTACTTTTTCAATGGGATGAGGGTCATGTAACACATCAAGCTTATTGAGAATTTCACAAGAAAAACAATGGTGTGCTTGGTTTTAACACAACTTTATTCTTTCATGAGTTATTTACAAGTTTATGACCACTTATAAAATGTGTTCAAAGTGCTACCCATTATGTTGGATTGTCAATGCAACCCTCTTCTCCCACTCTTGACACACTGATAGCAACACCGCAGAAGAAATGCTAGCTCAGGCTACCAGTATCCATTGTTTCAGATGCTGCACATCTCGTATCTTTACAGCATAGACAATTGCCTTCAGATGACCCCAAAGATAAAAGTGTAAGGGGGTCAGATCAGCAGACCTTGGTGGCCCACAATGAACAATCCACTTTCCAGAAAACTGTTCATGTAGGAATGCTCAGACCTGAAACCAATAATTGATGGTACGGTGTGGTATATGGGTTACAAAGATAGTGGGGCCATTCTTCATCAATGGAAGCCTCAATGCCACTGGATATCTGAAATTGCTACATGATGATATGTTGCCCTCAGTATGCACTGAAAATGGTACATTCCCTGAGTTTTTACAGCAAGATGGTGCACCACCACATTATGGGTGTCAGGTCCGAGCATTCCTACAAGGAATCTGAACCCCTTAGACTAACATTTCTTCTGCGGTGTTGCTATCAGTGTGTCAAGAGTGGGAGAAGAGGGTTGCATCGACAATCCAACACAATGTGCAGCACTTTGAACATATTTTAAAAGTGGTCATAAACTTGTAAATAACTCAAGAAAGAATAAAGTTATGTTAAAACCTAGCACACCATTGTTTTTCTTGTGAAATTCTCAATAACTTTGATGTGTCACATGACCCTCTTTCCATTGGAAAAAATAAAGTTGGATCCAAAATGGCCGACTTCAAAATGGTCGCCATGGTCACCACCCATCTTGAAAAGTTTCCCCCCATATACTAATGTGCCTCAAACAGGAAGTTGATATCACCATCCATTCCCATTTTATTTAGGTGAATCCATATAAATGGCCCACTGTTGTGAATTCTCTTTCAGGGCTCCCTCTGGTGGTTACTGGAGGTGGTGGAGCTGGCCAGATTGACAGAGGCCTGCCACCTGATGATGATGATGATGACGATTGGAGATCTGGGGTTACTGATTGGAGTATTTAAGTCAGCAGACTTCCTTCAATCCCTCCTGGTGATTTCTTTCCTGTGCATTCTGAGGTCTGATGTATCCTGCTCTGATCCTGCATTATTCAGCTAAGTGATTCATTTGCTAATCCTTTGCATCTGATCTGGTTTTGTCTATCTCTGCTTGTTGTGTGGGTTCAGCTTGCTCCTGCTGGGGGCTGTGCTGGACCACCGCTCCATATGTTACTGCTTGTGTCAGTTTGTTCAGTCCCCTGTTATATTGGTCTCTTTTGCTATCATAGCTTATCATAGCGATAAGCGGCGCCCACGTGGTGAGCGCCGCTGATCGCGGCCGAGTGTCAGCTGATTATCACAGCTGACACCCGGCACAATGTGTCAGGGGCGGTCACGGACTGCCCCCGAAATGTTAACCCCTTGCACACCGCGATCAAACACGATCGCAGTGTACCGGGGGTTAAAGGGAAGCATCGGTAGGGAGGGGGCTCCCTCCGTGCTTCCCTGAGCCCCCCACAGCAGCGCAATGTGCAGCGCTGCTGCCGGGGGCTCTTTCCCTGCAGGTCCCCAGATCCAAGATGGCGACGGGGACCTTTGGGGGCCTGCAGGGAGCTGGCTTCCTCAGTGCCTGCAAAGCCCAGGCACGAGGAAGCCTTGTGCAGTGCCTGTGACAGATTGCTGATCTGTCACAGTGATCTGTGATGTGACAGATCAGCGATCTGTCACATGAAAGTTATGTCCCCCCTGGGACAATGTAATAAAGTTAAAAAAAAGTGTAAAAATAATTTTTAAAAAATCGCTAAATAAATTAAAAAAAAAAAATATTCATTTTTTGGAAATAAAAAAAAAAAGCAAAAAACAATAAAAGTACACATATTTGGTATCGCCGCGTCCGTAACGACCCGCCCTATAAAACTGTCCCATTAGTTAACCCCTTTAGCGAACCCCTTAAAAAATAAAAATAAAAAACGAAGCAAAAAATAATGATTTATTATCATACCGCCGAACAAAAAGTGCAATAACACGCGATCAAAATGACGCATATAAATATCCATGGTACCGCTGAAAACATCATCTTGTCCTGCAAAAAACGAGCCACCAAACAGCATCATCAGCAAAAAAATAAAAAAGTTATAGCTCACAGAATAAAGCGATGCAAAAATAATTATTTTTTTTATATAAAATTGTTTTCATTGCATAAAAGCGCCAAAACATAAAAAAATGACCTAAATGAGGTATCACTGTAACCGTACTCACCCGATGAATAAAAGGGCTTCATCAATTTTACTGCAGGCGGAACGGTGTAAGCGCACCCCCCAAAAGAAATTCATGAAATGCTGGTTTTTGTTCATTCTGCGTCCCAAAAATCGGAATAAAAAGCAATCAAAAGATGTCACATGCCCAAAAATGATATGAATAAAAACGTCAACTCGTCCCGCAAAAAAGAAGACCTCATATGACTCGGTGGGTCAAAATATGAAAAAATTATAGCTCTCAATATGTGGTGATGCAAAAACTATTTTTACAATAAAAAGCGTCTCTTAGCGTGTGACAGCTGCCAAACATAAAAACAGCCATAAATAGTAAATCAAACCCCCCATTATCACCCCCTTAGTTAGGGAAAATAATAAAATTAAAAGAAAATGTATTTATTTCCATTTTCCCCTTAGGGCTAGGGTTAGGACTAGGGTTAGGGTTAGGGCTAGGGTTAGGGTTAGAGTTAGGGCTGAGATTAGGGTTAGGGGTGTGTTGGGGTTAGGGTTGGAGTTATAATAATTCGTGGGTTTCCACTGTTTGGGCACATCAGGTGCTCTCCAAATGCAACATAGCGTCTGATCTCAATTCCAGCCAATAATGCGTTGAAAAAGTCAAATGGTGCTCCTTCCCTTCCAAGCTCTGCCATGCGCCCAAACAGTGTTTTACCCCCACATATGGGGTATCCGCCTACTCAGGGCAAATTGCAAAACAACTTTTGGGGTCCAAATTCTCCTGTTACCCTTAGGAAAATAAAAAATTGGGGGCAAAAATATCATTTTTGTTGAAAAAAATGATTTTTTTATTTTCACGCCCAGGCGTTATAAACTTCTGTGAAGCACTTGGGGGTTCAAAGTGCTCACCACACATCTAGATAAGTTCCGTGGGGGGTCTAGTTTCCAAAATGGGGTCACTTGTGGGGAGTTTCAATAGTTTAGGTACATCAGGGGCTCTCCAAACTCACATGACACCCGCAGACCATTCCATCAAAGTCTGCATTCCAAACCGTCACTACTTCCCTCCTGAGCCCCGACGTGTGCCCATACAGTAGTTTTCTCCCACATATGAGGTATCAGCGTACTCAGGACAATAACAACTTTTGGAGTCCAATTTCTCCTGTTACCCTTGGGAAAATAAAAAAAGGGGACTAAAAGATCATGTTTGTTGAAAAAATATGATTTTTTTATTTTCACACCGGTTCGCTATAAACTTCTGTGAAGCACTGGGAGGTTAAAAGTGCTCACCACACATCTAGATAAGTTCCTTAGGGGGTCTAGTTTCCAAAATGGGGTCATTTGTGGGGGGATCCCCACTGTTTAGGTACATTAGGGGCTCTCCAAAGGCAACATGACACCCGCAGACCATTCCATCAAAGTCCTTCCAACACGTCACTACTTCCCTTTCAAGCCCCAACGTGTGCCCATACAGTAGTTTTCTCCCACATATGAGGTATCAGCGTACTCAGGAGAAATTGGACAACAACTTTTGGGGTCCAATGTCTCCTGTTACCCTTGGGAAAATAAAAAAAATGGGGACTAAAAGATCATGTTTGCTGAAAAAATACGATTTTTTTATTTTCACACCCAGTCGTTATAATCTTCCGTGAAGCACTGGGGGGGGTTCAAAGTGCTCACCACACATCTAGATAAGTTCCTTACGGGGTCTAGTTTCCAAAATGGGGTCACTTGTATGGGGTTTCCACTGTTTAGCTACATCAGGGGCTCTCCAAAAGCAACATGACACCCGCAGACCATTCCATTAAAGTCTGCATTCCAAACGTCACTACTTCCCTTCCGAGCCCTGACGTGTGCCAATACAGTAGTTTTCTCCCACATATGGGGTATCAGTGTACTCAGGACAAATTGGACAAAAAATTTTGGTGTCCAATTTCTCCTGGTACCCTTGGGAAAATAAAAAAATTGGTGACTAAAAGATCATGTTTGTGGAAAAAAATGTGATTTTTTTATTTTCACGTCCGGGCGTTATAAACTTCTGTGAAGCACTGGGGGGTTCAAAGTGCTCACCTCACATCTAGATAAGTTCCTTGGGGGGGTCTAATTTCCAAAATGGTGTCATTTGTGGGGAGTTTTCACTGTTTTGGTACATCAGGGGCTTTCCAAACGTGACATGGTGTCCGATCTCAATTCCAGTCAAAAACGTCAAATGGCGCTGCTTCCCTTCCGAGCCCTGCCATGCGCCCAAATAGTGGTTTACCCCCACATGTTGGGTATCAGCATACTAAGGAGAAATTGCACAATAACTTTTAGGGTCCTGTTACCCTTGGGAAAATAAAAATTGAGGGTGAAAAGATCATTTTTTTGGAAAAAATATGATTTTTTAAGTGTACGGCTGTACGTTATAAACTTCTGTGAAGCCCTTGGGGGTTCAAAGTTCTCACCACACATCTAGATAAGTTCCTTGGGGGGTCTAGTTTCAAAAATGGTGTCATTTGTGGGGGGTTTCTACTGTTTTGGTACATCAGGGTTTTTCCAATCGCGACATAGTGTCCGATCTCAATTCCTGCCAAAAAAGTCAATTGGCGCTGCTTCCCTTCTGAGCTCTGCCATGTGCCCAAATAGTCGTTTACACCCACATATGGGGTATCAGCATACTCAGGACAAATTGTACAATAACTTTTAGGGTCCTGTTACCCTTTGGAAAATAAAAATTGGAGGTGAAAAGATAATTTTTGTGGAAAAAATAAGATTTTTTAATTGTACCGCTGCACGCTATAAACTTCTGTGAAGCCCCTGTGGGTTCAAAGTTCTCACCACACATCTAGATAAGTTCCTTGGTCTAGTTTCCAAAATGGGCTCACTTGTGGGGGGTTTCCACTGTTTAGGTACATCAGGGGTTCTCCAAACGTGACATGGCATCCGATCTGAATTCCAGCCAATTTTGCATTGAAAAAGTCAAATGGCGCTCCTTTCCTTCTGAGTTCTGCCATACGCCGAAACAGTGGTTCCCCCCACATATCAGGTAACAGCGTACTCAGGGCAAACTGCACAATAACTTTTGCTGTCCAATTTCTCCTGTTACCCTTGGTAAAATAAAAAAAATTGAACCTGAAGTATTTTTTTTGTGAAAAAAAGTTAAATGTTCATTTTTTTTAAATATTAAAAAAAAATCCTGTGACGCACCTGAAGGGTTAATAAATTTCTTGAATGTGGTTTTGAGCACCTTAAGGGGTGCAGTTTTTAGAATGGTGTCACTTTTGGGTATTTTCTATCATATAGACCCCTCAAAGTGGCTTCAAATGTGATGTGGTCCGTAAAAATAAAATGGTGCTGCAAAAATGAGAAATCGCTGGTCAACTTTTAACCCTTATAACTTCCTAACAAAAAAAAATTTTGGTTCCAAAATTGGAAAATTGCGAAATTTTAAAAAATTTCGCCAAATTTCCATTTTTTTCACAAATGCTTAAACGCAAGTTATTTGAATGAAATTTTACCACTAACATGAAGTACAATATGTCACGAGAAAACAGTGTCAGAATCACCAGGATCCATGGAAGCGTTCCAGAGTTATTACCTCATAAAGGGACAGTGGTCAGAATTGTAAAAATTGGCCCTGGAGTTAGCGTGCAAACCACCCTTGGTAGTGAAGGGGTTAATGAGCTCATGATACCCTTCCAGTACCAACCCCAACTCTTGCGCTTGAGCTGGGAACATGGTGGACAAAAAGACCCAGGTCCAGCTGCTGCGTAGTTTCTATTAGCTCAGGGACACTCAAGAGGTACAGAAATGCCAAGCTTCTTATCTAATGTGTCAACAAATAGGGGGAGAAATCTATCATGCCCTGCTACAATCCATGCCCATGACAGGTGAACCATTCCAGAGGGTTGCCATAAATTTAGTGTGCCCCTTAGCTATCCTCAGCTACAATGGAAAGAGGTTCATCCTCACATTGGTCGACTTTGCCACCCGTTACTCGAAGGCCGTTGTTCAGTCATCCATAGATGCTGAGCACGTGGCACAAGCTGTACTGGACTTCTTTATTTGAGTAGGGATTCCACAGGAGGTAATGAACAGAGATAGGCAAACCTGTCACGGGTCAGTTCAGTTCACCAAACACTCCAATGTTCGCCAAAAATTTTGGACGAACAGTTTGTTGAAAGTTTCCGAATTCCGTATCCGATTCAGTGGGAGACCAAACCAAACGTGTATGTAACACCTTAAAAGGTGACAAAAAGATTACCAAACAGATAACATTAGGAGCAGACACCATGAAAAGTGGCATCAATTGTCGCACAGTAGAAATTTGCTAATGACACAGCAGCAGATATCCATGCATGAAGTTTCAGGGTCTGGGCCACCATTTACAGCTTTGAATTGAAGATTCAATGAAGACCTTGTGGTTAAGAGAGCGGTGTAAGCCTTCTTTGCTGGGAGCCCTGATATCTCATGCCACAGTTCCAATTTTTTTTCAGCCACACCAAGATGGCACAAATATCAGTTTCACAGAGTACTAATAGTATAAAACACTGGCTTCTGGGCATGACAAAAGCTCCAAGGCATGACAGGCAAGCTCAGGCCACTCTTCCATTTTTGAAAACCAAAATGCAAAAAGTGTGCAAATTTATCCTGATGGCATCTATACTGAGCTCAAGATACTCCTGTGTTATGATTGAGTCACCGTAGGAGGCAGACACAAAAATAGAAGCTACGTCCAGAAAACCAGAGAAGTTGGCAACTATCAGATTGCAGACCCCTGAACCTATCAACACAACTAGCAGTAGCCGTGGGGGGTTCCTACGATGCCCTAGACCCCTCGATCACAGCCGGAGAGCTAAATAGCCTAAAGACAGAAAAGGAAATCTAAACTGCCCCAGAGCAGACCCCAAAGTAAAAGGCAGCCCCCAACATATAATGACGGTGAAGCAAGATGAAAAAACACTCACACAGATAGAAAGATAGGCTGAGCAAATGATGGGGCCCAAGCTAACTAAACAGAACAGGAAAGGAAGGTTGCTGTCTGCAATCTGCCAAAACCCTATCAAAGACATAAGCCAACAAGCTGATATGGAAAAAGACCCTGAAGCAGCTAGGCTTCAAAAACTAAATCAGCACTCAGGTCTTTTCAGAAGACAGAGCTAAAGGAATTCAGCACACCCCAGCAGGGAATGGCAGAAATCCAGAAAAACAAAGCAAAACAAAGTCAAAGCACAAATGCAAAAAGCCGAGCAGAAAACTTAGCTTTAGAAGAGCAGGAATTCAGACTGGTCTCCAAGGATCCCACAGAGAAATCACCTGCAGGGCAGAAGGGCGTCGGCAGCCTTATATCCAGTCAGTAACTCCACTCAGCCAGTCATCATCATCAGACTCAGGTGTTTGATAATCAGGCTCACTACCTTTCTTTACCAGAAGAGGGAGTTCCTCGGGCCTCAGTAGTGAAGGGGAAAATGAACTCACAACACTCCTGCACCATTCTCTCCAGTCATTCACATTGTGTCAGACTTGTACTCTGTTCTGTTTGCATCAGCGTTGTCTTGGGGAAAACCACTCTTAAGATTGTCTAAACGCATGTTTCCCTTTCCAGCTGGTAGCATCTGGCAAAATGTACTATCTTAGCTTGGATCTAACAGAGCGGCAACTTAGTAGTCAGCACTATTTCTATCCCTAAGAAAACAGGCAACATGTTGAAGAGAGAACAGCAAGAAGATGCTCATATATCGGTTGCTTACATGAGGTCCAAGTTCATGGTGTATTGGTGGCGTGGCAATACTCAAGGTTGCTTCCTCATCCCCTCTAGCCAACCACGGACAACAGAGAGGGGATCATTATCCTCTTCAATTCCGACCTGCTACCTGTACATCACCTCTTACTCCTCATCATCCTCAATTTGCTCCTCAGCACTTGTACCGTCACTAACAGTTTGTCTCATATCTTGAGCCCTCCTTGATCCCTGCAATCCACCCTCCCATGACACCAGCCTGTCGACAGCAGTCCGGAACTTATCCCAGGCTATAAAAATGACACAATGCACCTGTGCTTATCTCTGCTGCCACAATCACTTCAATGTATGCAGAGTGGTATTCCTCAGTGTTGGAACATCGCAAATCAAATAGTTAACTGGTAGCAGAAAGACTTCTGTAGCAATGCAAGTTGATGACCTGCTGCATGGGATCCTCAGAAGTGAGCACACAGCAACCATGCTTTCTGCAGTAGTGCATCCCTGCCAGGATAGTGGCATAGAAGTTGGTGTGCCACCAGGTTGAGGACGTGAGCCATGCAAGGCACATGTGTGAGGTTGCCCCGGCATAGGGCCGCCACCAGGTTTGCATGGTTATCGAACTGTGACGTTCAGGAACTGACAATGTCCGAGAGTGGACCCCCTGGGTCGCGGATCTGGAGCCCCTGGGCCGAGCTCGCCAGGTGATGACCGACCCCTATACAGGGATCGTTAGGGGCAGTACCGCAGGGGTCAGAACCGCGACAGCCGGTACCAAGAGGGACGGCTCGAGGGACAAGCTAGGACAGAGAGAGGGCAGAGATACCGGACAGAGACCAGGGTACCGGAGCGAGGAAACCAGGCAGCAGTTACTTGTAAGGTAGCAAGACTATGCAACAGGAGGCGAAGGATTACAGAGGAGGAAGCCACGGGAGGGAATATAGGAGCGGACGGGCAAAGGACAGGGAAGCCCAGGAAGAGAGGAGGGGGACCTGGAGGTACGTAAACCAGAAAATAGGCAGGAGGAGCACTGGGAGAGAGGAACGGACAGGACGAGGCTGAGGCAGACAGAGGGGAACAGAGCGAGACACAAGGCAGGTGTACTATAGAGGAACTATAGCGGCCAGAGAGTGCGAGGATGCCACACAATCATCAGGCGTCTTCCCCATAGGGAGGACGCCTAAAATACCTAATGGCCAGGAAGTGAGTAGCAAACACCGCCTTCAGCGACGCCCACCGCTGGATGAAGAGCACAGGCGGGTGCGTGCCTGCGGCCTAAGGACAGAGCGCGGGGATACAGCACAGCGGGAGGCCGGGTAAGAGAGCGCGCTGACGGAGGAGCATCGGTGGGGAGAGGCAGCGGCGGATGCCGTCGCTGATGAGGCATCGGCGGGCTCGGCCGCCGATGTCACACGAACACAGCCTTCCCTGGCTCAGGGTTGAGTGGAGTCAGCCATTGCTCTAACTAGGCCTGGATCCCTGTCCACAACTCTCGAGCTGTGTGTCAGCAATTTACAAGGAATATTAATTTAAATGTACAAAGAAGAGTTATTTCAGCTCACCCCATCTGTTTTTCCTTAAAGTGCATTCAATCCGAGCACGGACTTGTCTCCACCAAATGTGTAAAGTATCCAAAAAAATAAAGGTCCAGCTCCAGGAATAAAATTAGTAAAGCTTTATTGCAAATCCAGTAAAAAAGTTAAGAAGGCTGCTATGTTCATAGGAGGTATACACTCGAAAGGGATTACCTTGGACTGGTCTGCATTTCGAGCAACTGGTGTTCTTAAACTCAGGTTAAGCTCTGAGAGTAACATTGCCAGTGGCGTAACTACCGGGGTAGCAGCTGAAGCGGTTGCTTTGGGGCCCGGCCCATATAGGGGCCTGGGTCCCGGGATCCAATCGGCGCTACCCGGGTAGTGCAATTAACTACAACTCCTCCCCTAGCAATGCATGTCTCTTGCACTTGCAGCCCCCGGCTGGTGCTTATTCCATATTCAGTTCTCCGGTGTTCTTCCTGCTTTCAGCGTCCGCTCATTACCTAAGCGCATAAGTAATGAGCAGCTCATTACATATGCGCATATGTAATGAGCAGCACTACGTGGACGCTGAAAGCAGGAAGAACACTGCTGAGATGAGAAGATGGAACAAGCACCGGCCGGGGGCTGCAAGAGACAGAGAGAGAGGTGACTGAGTATAACGGAGGGAGGCTCAGGCTCTGTCTGGCCTGGCGGGCTACTGGGTAAATATACACCATGTGGTGCTGGGCGCTATATACCATGTGGTGCTGGGTGTTATATACCATGTGGTGCTGGGCACTACATACCATGTGGTGCTGGGCGTTATATACCATGTGGTGCTGGGCGCTATATACCATGTGGTGCTGGGTGCAATATACCATGTGGTGCTGGGTGTTATATGCCATGTGGTGCTGGGTGCTATATACCATGTGGTGCTCGGTGCTATATACCATGTGGTGCTGGGCGCTATATACCATGTGGTGCTGGGCGCTATATACCATGTGGTGCTGGGTGCTATATACCATGTGGTGCTGGGCGCTATATACCATGTGGTGCTGGGCGCTATATACCATGTGGTGCTGGGTGCTATATATCATGTGGTGCTGGGTGCTATATACCATGTGTTGCTGGGCGCTATATACCATGTGGTGCTGGGCGCTATATACCATGTGGTGCTGGGCGCTATATACCATGTGGTGCTGGGCGCTATATACCATGTGGTGCTGGGTGCTATATACCATGTGGTGCTGGGTGCTATATACCATGTGGTGCTGGGTGTTAAATACCATGTGGTGCTGGGTGCTATATACCATGTGGTGCTGGGTGCTATATACCATGTGGTGCTGGGTGCTATATACCATGTGGTGCTGGGCGCTATATACCATGTGGTGCTGGGCGCTATATACCATGTGGTGCTGGGTGCTATATACCATGTGGTGCTGGGCGCTATATACACCATGTGGTGCTGGGCGCTATATATATATACCAGGTGGTGCTGGGTGTTATATACCATGTGGTGCTGGGTGTTATATACCATGTGGTGCTGGGCGCTATATACCATGTGGTGCTGGGTGCTATATACCATGTGGTGCTGGGTGCTATATACCATGTGGTGCTGGGCGCTATATACCATGTGGTGCTGGGCGCTATATACCATGTGGTGCTGGGCGCTATATACCATGTGGTGCTGGGTGCTATATACCATGTGGTGCTGGGCGCTATATACACCATGTGGTGCTGGGCGCTATATATATATACCAGGTGGTGCTGGGTGTTATATACCATGTGGTGCTGGGTGTTATATACCATGTGGTGCTGGGCGCTATATACACCATGTGGTGCTGGGTGTTATATACCATGTGGTGCTGGGTGTTATACACCATGTGGTGCTGGGCGCTATATACACCATGTGGTGCTGGGTGTTATATACCATGTGGTGCTGGGTGTTATATACCATGTGGTGCTAGGCTCTATATACACCATGTGGTGCTAGGCGCTATATAGACCATGTGGTGCTGGGTGCTTTATACACCATGTGGTGCTGGGTGCTATATATATACCATGTGGTGCTGGGTGCTATATATATACCATGTGGTGCTGGGTGCTATATACCAGGTGGTGCTGGGTGCTATATACCAGGTGGTGCTGGGCGCTATATACCATGTCTTGCTGGGCGCTATATATATCATGTGGTGCTGGGTGCTGTATACCATGTGTGGCTGGGCTATATACCATGTCTTGCTGGGTGCTGGGTGCTGTATACCAAGTGGTGTTGGGTCAGCAACTTAAAATATAAAATTATCAATGCTTAACTAATTTGATTGTATTGACTGAGTTACAGGATTAGGAATAATTGTGTTACATTATTTCTAATTCTGTTACTTAATGTGACTCTAGTATGCATTATCAGTAAGGGGGTGTGTCTTGAAGGGGGTATGGTTTTGAGGGGGTGTGTCTTTAAGGGGGCCCCATTTAAAAGTTTGCTATGGGGCCCAATCAGTTCTAGTTACGCCCCTGAACATTGCATCTTATGAAGCAAGTAGACAGGTGAAAATAATTGTTGCACAGCTAACATAATTAATTTAGAAAAAATACACTTAATTTTGAACATACTAAAATAAGTGAAAAACAAAAAATAAACATATAAAACAGAAAACAGTGCATGTAACATGAATTATTTTCTTAGATTGAGACCCAAAGGCGCATGTGTGTCCAACAAGAAAATCTAAAGCGCTTTCTTGTTCCTTAACCCCTTCACTACCAAGGGTGGTTTGCACGTTAACTCCCGGGCCAATTTTTACAATTCTGACCACTGTACCTTTATGAGGTCATAACTCTGGAACGCTTCCATGGATCCCGGTGATTCTGACATTGTTTTCTCGAGACATATTGTACTTCATGTTAGTGGTAAAATTGCATTCAAATAACTTGCGTTTATTTGTGAAAAAAACAGAAATTTGGCGAAAATTTTGAAAATTTCGCAATTTTCCAACTTTGAATTTTTATGCCCTTAAATCACAGCGATACGGCACACAAAAAACTTAATAGATAACATTTCCCACATATTTACTTTACATCAGCACAATTTTGGAACCAAAATTTTTTTTTGTTAGGAAGTTATAAGGGTTAAAAATTGACCAGCGATTTCTCATTTTTGCAACACCATTTTATTTTTAGGGACCACTTCACATTTGAAGCCACTTTGAGGGGTCTATATGATAGAAAATACCCAAAAGTGACACCATTCTAAAAAATGCACCCCTTAAGGTGCTTAAAACCACATTCAAGAAGTTTATTAACCCTTTAGGTGCGTCACAGAAATGTTTTGAACATTAAAAAAAAATGAACATTTAACTTTTTTTCACAATAAAAATACTTCAGGTTCAATTTTCTTTATTTTACCAAGGGTAACAGGAGAAATTGGACTGCAAAAGTTATTGTGCAATTTGTCCTGAGTACGCTGATACCTGATATGTGGGGGGGAACCACTGTTTCGGCACATGGAAGACCTCAGTAGGGAAGGAGCGTCGTTTGACTTTTTCAATGCAAAATTGGCTGGAATTCAGATTGGACGCCATGTCGCGTTTGGAGAGCCCCTGATGTACCTAAACAGTGGAAACCCCCCAAGCGACCCCATTTTGGAAACTAGACCCCCCAAGGAACTTATCTAGATATGTGGTGAGAACTTTGAACCCACAAGGGCTTCACAGAAGTTTATAACGTACAGCGGTACAATTAAAAAATCATATTTTTTCCACAAAAATGATCTTTGCACCCCCAATTTTTATTTTTCCAAGGGTAACAGGACCCTAAAAGTTATTGTGCAATTTGTCCTGAGTACGCTGATACCCCATATGTGGGTGTAAATGACTATTTGGGCGCATAGCAGAGCTCAGAAGGGAAGCAACGCCATTTGACGTTTTTGGCTGGAATTGAGATCGGACACCATGTCGCGTTAGGAAAGCCCCTGATGTACCAAAACAGTAGAAACCCCCCACAAATGACACCATTTTGGAAACTAGACCCCCCAAGGAACTTATCTAGATGTGTGGTGAGCACTTTGAACCCCCCAGTGCTTCACTGAAGTTTATAACGTCCGGGCGTGAAAATAAAAAAATCGTATTTTTTCCACAAACATCATCTTTTAGTCCCCATTTTTTTATTTTCCCAAGGGTAACAGGAGAAATTGGACCCCAAAAGTTGTTGTCCAATTTGTCCTGAGTACGCTGACACCCCATATGTGGGAGAAAACTACTGTATGGGGACACGTCGGGGCTCGGAAGGGAAGTAGTGACGTTTTGGAATGCAGACTTTGATGGAATGGTCTGTGGGTGTCATGTTGCCTTTGGAGAGCCCCTAATGTACCTAAACAGTGGAAACCCCCCACAAATGATCCCATTTTGGAAACTAGACCCCCTGAGGAACTTATCTAGATGTGTGGTGAGCACTTTGAACCCCCAAGGGCTTCACAGAAGTTTATAATGCCCAGGCATGAAAATAAAAAAATCGTATTTTTTCCACAAACATGATCAATTAGTCCCCAATTTTTTTATTTTCCCAAGGGTAACAGGAGAAATTGGACCCCAAAAGTTGTTGTCCAATTTGTCCTGAGTACGCTGATACCTCATATGTGGGAGAAAACTACTGTATGGGCACACGTTGGGGCTCGGAAGGGAAGTAGTGACGTTTTGGAATGCAGACTTTGATGGATTGGTCTGCGGGTGTCATGTGCGTTTGGAGAGCCCCTGATGTACCTAAACTATTGAAACTCCCCACAAGTGACCCCATTTTGGAAACTAGACCCCCCATGGAGCTTATCTAGATGTGTGGTGAGCACTTTGAACCCCCAAGTGCTTCACAGAAGTTTATAACGCCTGGGCGTGAAAATAAAAAAACATTTTTTTCTGCAAAATTATATTTTTGCCCCCAATTTTTTATTTTCCTAAGGGTAACAGGAGAAATTGGACCCCAAAAGTTGTTTTGTAATTTGTCCTGAGTAGGCTGATACCCTACATGTGGGGGTAAAACACTGTTTGGGCGCATGGCAGAGCTTGGAAGGGAAGGAGCACCATTTGACTTTTTCAACGCAGAATTGGCTGGAATTGAGATCAGACGCCATGTTGCCTTTGGAGAGCACCCGATGTGCCCAAACAGTGGAAACCCCCCAATTATAACTCCATCCCTAACCTCAACACACCCCTAACCCTAATCTGAGCCCTAACCCTAACCCTGGCCCTAACCCTAGCCCTAACCCTAGCCCTAACCCTAGCCCTAACCCTAACCCTAACCCTAACCCTAGCGGGAAAATGGAAATAAATATATTTTCTTTTAGTTTTATTATTTTTCCCTAACTAAGGGGGTGATAGCGGGGGGTTTGATTTACTATTTATGGCGGTTTTTATGTTTGGCAGCTGTCGCACGCTAAAAGACGCTTTTTATTGTAAAAATAGTTTTTGCATCACCACATATTATGAGCTATAATTTTTCCGTATTTTGACCCACCGAGTCATGTGAGGTCTTATTTTTTGCGGGACGAGTTGACGTTTTTATTGGTACCATTTTCGGGCATGTGACATTTTTTGATCGCTTTTTATTCCGATTTTTGGGACGCAGAATGAACAAAAACCAGCGTTTCATGAATTTCTTTTGGGGGGTGCGTTTACACCGTTCTGCGTGCGGTAAAATTGATAAAGCGTTTTTATTCTTCGGGTCAGTACGGTTACAGTGATACCTCATTTAGGTCTTTTTTTATGTTTTGTCGGTTTTTTGCAATGAAAACAATTTTATATAAAAAATAATTATTTTTGTATCGCTTTATTCTGCGAGCTATAACTTTTTTATTTTTTTGCGGATGATGCTGTATGGTGGCTCGTTTTTTGCGGGACAAGATGACGTTTTCAGCGGTACCATGGATATTTATATGCGTCTTTTTGATCGCGCGTTATTGCACTTTTTGTTCGGTGGTATTATAATAAATCATTATTTTTTGCTTCGTTTTTTATTTTTATTTTTTAAGGGGTTCGCTAAAGGGGTTAACTAATGGGACAGTTTTATAGGGAAGGTCATTACGGACGCGGCGATACCAAATATGTGTACTTTTATTGTTTTTGGGTTTTTTTATTTTGAAAAAATGGATTTATTGGGGAATATTTTTTTTTTTTTTTACTAATTTATTTAGCGATTTTTTTAAAATTATTTTTAACACTTTTTTTTTTTTTTTTTTACTTTATTACCTTGTCCCAGGTGGGACATCACTGTCCTGTGACAGATCGCTGATCTGTCACATCACAGATCACTGTGACAGATCAGCGATCTGTCACAGGCACTGCTGCAGACTTCCTCATGCCTGCGCTTTGCAGGCAGTGAGGAAGTCAGCTCCCTGCAGGCCCCCGTCGCCATCTTGGATCCGGGGGCCTGTAGGGAAAGAGCCCTCCGCAGTAGCGCTGCACATTGCGCTGCTGTGGGGGGCTCAGGGAAGCAAGGAGGGAGCCCCCTCCCTGCCGATGCTTCCCTTTAACCCCCGGTACACCGCGATCGCGTTTGATCGCGGTGTGCAAGGGATTAACGTGTCGGGGGCGGTCCGTGACCGCCCCTGACACATTGTGCCTGGTGTCAGCTATGATAATTAGCTGACACCCGGCAGCGATCAGCGGCGCTCACCACGTGGGCGCCGCTGATCGCTGGGACGTAATATTCCGTCCATGGTAGTTAGGTCCAGGGTCACATGGACGGAATATTACGTCCTTTGTAGGTAAGGGGTTAAGGCTTAATCCCGATCACCTCCTCTGGGATGTTTTTTAATGCGTTCAATTGCATAAACCCTGCAAAAAGAAACACCCCTGTTGTGTGCAACAATGAAGTGTTTAGAAACATTAGACATATGTCTAGAGGTACAATGCAAGATATCATATAAATGCTCCTGAAATCTTTCTTTTAATTTATGGATAGTAGATCCTACATATTTTAATTTGCACTGAGTGCATTCAATAATATAGACAACATAGTTAGAATTGCAATTTAAAAATTCCTGAATCCTATAATGCTTAGTACCCATTGCATTATGAAAGCTAGAAGTTTTATAAGATAATGGACAAGTTTTACAATACGAGTGGCCACATTTGTGGTAGCCAATGGTAGATAACAAATTGTTGGTATGAGAATTTTTATATGAATCAAAAAAACTAGGGGATAAAAAATTCCCTAAAGTGGGTGCCTTTCTAGAAACAATTTTTATACCATCACCCAACAAATTTTCAATACCTGAAATACCTGAAGTAGGTGCTGTAGGTCAAAACAAAAATAGGACAATCAGAAATATTAGTTTTTTGAGGACAAGAATCTACATCAATAAGAGAATCTCTGGATTTGTTCGCAGTGATTTTTAATGCCCGATATATAGTCCAAGTAGGGTAACCACGTTTGTTAAGATGATTTTTAATGATTTTAACTTCATTATTATAGGATGATGTACTGCTACAATTACGTTTGGCACTGGTTAATTCACCTACAGGGATAGATATGATGGTATGGGCTGGATGAAAGCTATTAGCATGTAGAATGGTATTCCCTACTTTTTTTTATGAAAGGTGGCACTAGAAATACAATGATTGATTTGAATTGATATAATCACTAAAAGAAGGAATTAGATTAACATCTCCTTTCCAAATTAACAAAAAAAATCTATATAACTATAGTACCACTGAATATTATTGAAAAAAGGATTATCAATATTAAAGATAAAAATTTCATCCCACCACGCCATGACCAAATTGGTGACCGAGGGGGAAAATTTAGCCTCCATCGAGATACCATTGTTTTGTAAAAAAAAAAAAAATTTCTCAAATAAAAAATAGTTATGAGAAAGTAGAAATTCCAAAACCAATGCTATATAATTTTGTAAATCTGGGCTGAAAATACTGTGTTTGTTTAAATGAAATTTGACTGCTAAAACAGCAATCTGATGAGGTATAGAAGTATACAAAGAAATGACATCACATGAAAGCCATGTCCAATCAGGCTCCCAAATGATTTCATGAAACAGTTGCAAAACATCTCTAGTATCCTTTAAGTACCCTGGTATACGTTGAACCAGAGGTTGAAGTACAGAGTCTACCAATTGGCCTAATCGTTCACTGAAAGAACCTATGCCCGATACTATGGGGCGCATGGGAGGTGGGAAAAGATTTTTATGCATTTTAGGTAACGCAGGATTGGAATCATGGGAGAATCAACGCATAAAAATTCAGACTGTTTTTTAGAGAAAAAAAAACAGAGTTAAACCTTCACTGACAATCAATTTACATTCTTCCATAAAATTTTAGCAGTCAAATTTCATTTAAGCAAATACAGTATATTCAGCCTGGATTTACAAAATTATATAATATTGGTTTTGGAATTTCTACTTTCTCATAACTATTTTTTATTTGAGAAAAAAAAAATGTACAATATAAAACATTGAAATGGCCGAGTCTAAGAGCACATAGTGCTCGAAATGCATTCAGATCCTCTCTGGGCAATCTCCATGTGGTAACCCCATGCTAGGGTATACCGCAAAGATGATTATAACAGCCATGTCAATGTTTTATTGATATTAATGAAGAAATTGGATTTTATTCCTGGAGGTAGACCTTTCTTCTTTTAGAAATATATAATTTGTGTCATGTGTAAGATGTAATATTATATATTGTATTATATTACAAATGTTGAAGGTTCATGTTCAGGAGTAGGCACTCACTTAGCACAGGCAGAGGTCTTGATGTAAAACAAAGTGAAGGTTATTGCATTCCACCACACTGCATATGAAAATGCTTTATCCAACATAAGATAATCAAAGCTTAACAGCTTTTCTCCAGCCCAAAACATATAATAAACCACACAGTCCTTTTGTCAGGTTAGGCACAGTACATTAACATGGTGGAACTCACGCCACAGCATAGGCATTAATTGTCACAGGCAGCCTGTAAATCAACACTGGATTGTCATTAGCTCCACTACCAGAAGTGTTCACCACCCAGACAGCTAACATTTGCTGGTCACTCACCAGCTCCACTACAACCCACTCTGCTTAACTTCCACAGCTAACTTACTAACAATGAAGAGAGGACCTGGCTCTAGATATAGCTAGCCAGGTGCATGTAAACAGGGCCTCCAGTGCTTGGTTTTAATGCTGTCCTACTTCGCTGTCCTACATACTCCCCCCCTCTGTCCAAAGCCGAGACCGAGCACCATCTGCCAGCATACAGAGCCCAAGGGGCTTTAAATTGACCCCAGTGAGAGGCTCATGCTAGGGTAACACGAAGATCACCTTGTAACTCCCAGAACATTTCCCAATTTTTGAGTACCAATTTTTGGCAAAGTTTCTTCAACTTTGACACTCACAATGTTGACTTTTGACCGGACCGATAAGAAAGGGGTTTTAAATGGGTCCCTATCTTTGCAGGGTTTTAGTGGATTACCATAATACTGTATCTGGGGAAAGGCTTTCTTTTTCTTGGTCGGTGTACTTTATAATTGACCTCTCCCATTACCTTATAGTGGTACGAAACTTACTCTCCACTGTGGGCACTAAGACAAGTACTCGATCCCAAGGCTTAAGCTGTCTCACTTGAGGTGACCAACAATACGTTCTAGATTTTTTCTCTAGGGAGGGGAGGAGGCGCTTTTTTACTTGATCCTTCCCCCTGGTCCCTTGACACAACAAATAATTATGCCTGGCCAATGGCATAAAACAATTATCAGCTCCCAGCTCTTGGGGAACATCATTTAACACACTTACATTTTCCAGGATACCTTTTATAATTAAGACTCTGAGCTGGACAGACCCAAAGTTGTCATGGGACGCTTCCAGTTCAGGGTCATCGGCTTCAGGGAATGCTTCATAATCCTCGTCTCTAGCCAGTACAATGAAAGGCAATTCACCGTTTACAAAAAGGGTCTCAAACATGCGGCCTGTGGGCCACATGCAGGCAATCACTACCTGGTCCAGGGGGCCACCAACAGCAGTGTTTTATTTCAGCTTAATTTGCATCCTTAGACGCACATTCAATTGAAATGTATTGCCGAGCAGAGACTCACACAGCAATACCTATGCCAATCAGAGGCAAGTAATGGACAAAAGCGTGGCAGCATATGATATCAACTTGCATTGGTGTTGCTGATCAGAGTCTCTGCACTGCAAAACATTTCAATTGAATCTGCCTCCAAGGGCACACAAATTAAGCTCAAATAAAGTGCTGCCAGCAGCAGCTCCTATATTGGGCCACAATCGTCAAGAGGACTACAGTGCCTGTAGCCAAATGTACAGTAAGGATGTGGAGGAAATAGAGTGCAGGTGAGAAAAACATTTCTTTTTTTTCTCTCTTATGTGTTTATGAATAACCTCACAATAGGGGACAAATCAAAATATGGGGACCTGGATGGGGACATATCTACAATATAAGGATCTGGATGGAGCCATACCTACAATATGGGGACATAACTACAATATGGGGACATAACTAGAACATGAGGACCTGGATGGGGAAATATCTAAATATGGGGACCTGGATGAGGACATATCTACAATATGAGGACATGGATGGAGACATAACTACAATATGGGGACATGGAAACATGAATATTTGGACATGACTACAATATGAGTATCAGGAACCCTGCTGAAAGATTTTCATCAGGAGTCAGCACACGTGTTCCAAGCGGACTGAAAGCTGTGGCAAGCTTACCTGACGGCATGCAGGACCTGAAACACGTGACCACCAGGGGAGTGACTGGAGGCGGAGCCAGACGACGAGTAGCGGTGGTGGCCAGCAATGCCGGAGAGTAGTCAGAAAGTGCCAAAGTCAAGCTGCGAGGTCGATGCAGCACCAAAGGGTGAGACGTAAAGTGTGGTCAGGACAAAGCAAAAGGTTAGGAAGCTGAAGATAGCAATGCAGTACAAACGGGGCAGGCAGATGGGAAGTAAGAGTACCAAGCCAAAAGTCAGAGCCAGAAATGGATAGCAAGGACAGAGTCTCAAGGCAATGCACAGACGAGAAGCAGACCAGGTCATACACTAAAAGGCAAATGGACGAAACAGTGTGCAAGCACACCAGGGGTCAGACACTCAGTCAAAAACTAATGTATCACTGACAAGAATCCCCAGACGCAGGCGGGTAAATATAGCCGAGTGATCCGACAGAGTTCTAGCCAAATAAGTTACCTCATCCACTAGACTTAACATCGGACCATTCCCCAGAGCCAGATCAATCTTGGACAGCAAGGCAGAGGCGGACGAAAAGCCAGAGTACTTATAGGTTCCGGGGTGATGGATTCTCCATATGTCTATTAGTGCAGTCTCCTTCAGAACCGCCCCACAGGGGGTGCAATTACCACCCGGTCTCCGCGCCTCCCGACCACCCCTGTCCCAATGGGCATCAGGAACATTGTTGAAGTCGCCAATTATCAGAAAGGGAATCCCCGGGAAATCGCCCACTACCTCCATGACCTTGCACAGCAATTTCCCACAATACGGCAGAGGGATATATATATCGAGATCAGTACCATCAGTATACCAGACAATTTACATAGCAAGCATACGAACCGTCTCAGCGGGTCTATAATCACTTTACACTGTTCAAAAGGAATACCTATGTGAACAAGAACACTGACCCCCCTTGAGTATGAGGAATATGTTGCATGATACCCCTCCTGCAGCCACCCTTTTTTGAGAAGATGCGTTCTACTCTCTATCAAGTGGGTTTCTTGCAAGCATATGACTGCAGGTTTGGCATCGAGCAAGAACGTAAACATTGCCTGTCTTTTTACTCAGGACGCCAACCCCCTAACGTTCCAACTTATTATCTTTATTTTATCCGCCATTACCCTGCAGCCCCAAATACGTGTCATCCATTTCCACAATTGTGAATTAATAAGGCTGTCTCCACTCAAACCTGTGTGACATAGACAATAATTTAACATTCCCCCATCCCTCCCCACCCCCACTCACACAATACCCAAACTTCACCCAACTCAAGCTTTCCATCTCCTCCAGGTGTCACGGAGGAGACGGTGTACTTTATCTGATTCAGAGTATCCACTTCACGGTTCACGCTAAGCAATAGGTACTCATTTAGAGCAGGCAGATCTTGGTGCAAAACAAGGTAAAGTTTACTACGTTTCTCTGCTTTATTTTGTAATATCTGTAAAAAACCACTTGAAAAAGAATACATTGGCCCCGATTTATCACATGATTTTTCATCAGAAATCTGTTGTGAAACATTTTGAAAAGTCGCAAAATGTTTGCACAATGCAATATTTTGGTATTTTTGAGCCCGTTTCGGCCAGCTTAACCCAAAATGAAGGTAGTTAGGGCTTGATAGTGGTGTGGCGATGCCGTCTCTTTTGACTCATCACGAACTGTGTTTAACCTTTGCCACAAATCTTACTCCAGTTTCTGACTAAAGATTTGTGGCGGGAAGCACTTAATGAATCAAGCACCTAAGACACCACCGCACCCCTTTATCAAAACTGAAATGAACAATTACGGTGTTGATGAATGAGGGCCTTTGTATTTTTACTTTTTCTTCTCTATATGTGGAGGCTAATGGTTAGACATTTTATACAATATAAAAGTCTCAAAATATAAAAGTCTAATAGGTTGTTTTATGTTATTTCCACCAAATAGCAGCAAAAATACACATTTTATAAATCTCTATACACTGCCATGCAGGTTTCAGGTGAAAAGAAATATTCCCCCATAACAGCAATGTTTCTAGAAGAGAGCACCTATGTACAAAGGTCATGCAATGTAGCATTCAGCAATATTTCTTTTGCTCGCATCTGTACAGAGTCCTTTGTATGAATCCATATCACATTACAAGGAATTTAACATGCTTTAAGGCCCTGTAGGTAGGAACACAGTTCCATGCAAAAAAGAGCTATACTACTGCGGTGAACCTGAGCTGCTTTACTATACTCTACGTTTGTATGTAAAATGATATATAATAATGATTTGGTGATATGCAACATGTTCATCTATTCTCTTAGACCTGCTTTCATTTACTTTACAGGTTTTTATAGTTTGTATATTTAAATTTCTAGCCTCCTCAGGTCTAGTTTTATATGGGCACACTAAAAAAAGCTATTTCCCTTACTGACAACTTGACCTGCAATTTAGGTAACACTTGGTTTGATTTCATATAGTTCACTTCTACTTATTTCCACACTTAATTTGCAGAAATATTATGAAACTGATCTACCTAATTATTCTGTATGGTATTGTTTCTTTTATTTTTATCTCTTCAAGTACAAAAGAAAGCATAATATAATATATGAAAAAGTAATAGTTTACTACCCTCCCCCAATTTATTTGGACAAATTAAAATCTAAACATTGTAAACATTTCTTTTTAAGTCTAGAATAGCTTAGAATTTTTTTAACATTTTTAATGTCAAAATGATTTTTACATTTTATTTTGGTCTTTTCCTATTTTTCAGCTAAGAAGGGGATCTTGTAACACAATGAAAATGACAGCTCATAGGAGTTGCAATCATTTTTCTTTAATCATAAAAACAACATTAGCAGTGCTGATTTGCAATTGTAATGACAATCTGCAAATTGGTATGAAATTGGAGCTGTCAAAGCTCAATGTAAAAGTGCAATTGTCAATGAAGTGTTCCTATAGACGCCTCAGGCAAGCCTCTGCTCAAACCTTTTCAAGTGACCTCCACATGTTAGCTGTATCATCAGTGAGCCAGACATGTTCCAGTGATTTTCATTCAAAAATGAATGTGACATTAAATATTACTCAGAGCTTGGGATCGCTATAGAACTGCCCAATCTTTTAACTAATTTTGGTTACTAAAAACAGCAAATGTGCATCTAAAATTAGTTACATTCTTCATCTATAAAATATAAGCAAACATCCTAAAAATAGTGTATTGAACAATTTGAAGGAACAGCCTGTTAAACTCCAAAAGAAAACATAAAATAATTGTCAATTAAATAATTAGGCGCATTTGTCACCCAACATGTCCTGCTACCAGAAATATACTACTGTCAGGGACTGGAGTAAATTTCGGGAGTAAGTTGTGCCCTAAAAGCGGCCTAATTTATCATGAATTTGATGAGCAGGAGTAGTCAAACCTTGTCCCACTCATGCTATGCTCACAGTGATGTAGCTGGTAGAGATTGTTGTGTGTATACCAAATGTTGCAATATTTTTACGCAACTTCCCAGTTGCGCAATAATATTATGACTTAATAAGGTGTTTTACGACAGAATTCCCTTATTAATAGCAAGCCTTTATTCATAACTCCCAACCTTCTTGAATTCAGTAGGACTGTCAGAATTTGAGGAGTCAGTTTCACTGTCCCACAACATCAAGTTTTTGTCCCAACATCCACTCACTTTTCTCCAATGTTTGGTCCATAGCTCTACTTCCTCAGGGGTGGGGCAGCATCTCTGAATAAAAATTAAATATACAATTCTCTTCCTCTCTTGTCTACCCAGGAATCAATACCATGGCCTCGCACATTGCAATCAGCAGCTAAACCCATGAGCGACAAGCCACACTGACTAGCATGGGAGAATTTGGTGCACTTGAGCTGCATTGTAGACTCTGACTTCACAAGCTGAATACTCCGGTACATAGAGATGCATCAGTACATCACAGTGTATTTCTATGCTTCTGTATTCTAAAGGGAAAATAAAAATCACATTTTTTTTCTTCCTAGAACATTATTGAAAATGTATTTAAAAAAATTACAAAGAAGCTATTTTCATCTCTTGTTATTTGGCCTGCCCAGGATTCATACCCGCAATCTCTATCATTGCAGGCAACAGCTAAAGCTTTGAGCTACAGCCTCCACTGACATAAGCAGCAGGATTTTATACTCTTGAAGCTGCATTGAATGCTGTGAACCCCCAGGCAGATTATACTGATAGGCAGGGGTCACACTAACCGACGCAAAATACTGTCCGTAGTTTACAGGTGTAATACGGATGAATGACCCCTAAATATTGCTCCGTATGTCATCCGTAAGCAAGGTGTGGTCGCATATTTTGTGCATGTCTGCATCCGTATGTAATCCGTATGGCATCTGTATGCATTCCGTATGGCGAGATTTTCTCGCAACCTTGCAAAATGGACATTTAACAGTTTTGAGGCCTGCTAACTATTTAAATCATTAGCCTGCACCCTATTTATTACCTCAGGAACAGGTGGCTGCCTCCATTCTGGCCATTTGTGACCTTGCCTTCACTAGGTGTGTTGCTGCTGTATGTGCAAACAGTCTGAGTTTCAACACAACTGAGCAGGTTCTCTTCAACTGGCTTTTGTCACGCCGCTTTGGCCAACCATACCCAGTGATAGTGGATGATGATAGTGGAGGAGGAGACGCATGTGGGTCCATCCACTTTTGAGGCAACGACTCACAAGAGGTAATTTTCACCGCCTCTATTCTTCTATGCGGGAGCATCCTGTAAAATTCTACCAATACTGTCGCATGAGCCTTGCAACATTTGATCTACTCTTAGAAACAGTGCGCCCTGGGATAACCTTTCAGGACACAAGGATGTGTAAAGCTATATCTGCAGAGGAGCGACTTCTACTCACAATACGGTATGTACTACACAACCACATTCTCTATGTTCATAATGTGTTGGCCAAAGTATGTATTTTTGGCTTATTGGACTAAGTTTAATGCCCTCATCTTAGTCCACCTATATATTTCAACTTACAGACCAGAATGTTATGTGTAATATGTACTGAATATCACTTAGTACTTGTGCAACCAAATATGTGTGTGTTAGTCGCTCTGAATTCCTAACAAATTAGGTATGTATGGACCTGCTTTTTTTGGAATTTGTGCATTCTAAAATCTTCCTTTTCTGTTGTTCTTCAGCTTCCTGTCCACTGGCCTGTCTTATGCCGCCCTCCACCATGAGTTTCTCATTGGAAGAGCTACCATTTCTGGCATAGTCAGGTCAACATTTTTGTCAGGTATTGAAATCTGGACAAGACTACATCAAGTCGTCATGCCCGAGCCCAGGATGGAAGACTGGTTGAGGATATCAAGGGACTTTGAGGAGGAATGCCAGTTTCCTAATTGTATTGGGGCCCTTGATGGCAAACATATCCGGGTGCGTAAGCCGCCGAACTCTGGCTCCCAATTCTTCAATTATAAACAATACTTTTCTGTTGTATTGTTGGCTCTGGCCAACCCTCAATACAAGTTTATAATTGTTGACATTGGGGCCTATGGAAGGACGGGAGACTCTCGAGTGTTCAATACTTCCATTATGGCTCGGTGGCTAAGTGCCAACCACTTGGATCTACCACCACCACGCCAGCTACCAGGCTCCACTCAAGAATCTGTCCCTTATGTCCTTGTGGCAGATGAGGCATTTCAGTTAACACGCAATGTCATGAGGCCATATCCCCGGCGCAACCTTGACCACAGGCGCAGAATTTTTAACTTGCACCTATCACGTGCTGGGAGACTGGTGGAGTGTTCCTTTGGCATTCTTTGTGCCAAATGGTGTGTACTCCAGTCTGCCATTCAGCTGAGTGAGCAAAATGTTAATGAAGTAGTTAAAGCCTGTGTGGTTCTTCATAACTTCACCAGGATACATGATTGTTCCTCCTCTGCTGGTGTTGTGCGTAGGCCGGACAATGTGCATAGGGTGAGACCACCTATCAACCCTCAACGTTGACCGCTCTCTGGGCTCAAAGTGAGTGATATTTTCACTAATTACTTTATGTCACCTGAGGGGGAAACTTCTTGGCAAGAGCATGCTGTATCTATGTTCTAATTTTTGGTTTTATGTGTGTCTAAATATATATATTTCTACCCCTTCTGATTCTATGTCTGTTTAATTGCATTGGTAAGCGTATGTTAGTATGCTGACACGGTTTTTGAGAATTGAGACAGAGACATAAACTGGAGTAGACAAATTTTTACTTTTGCCTTTTTTTTGCTTGTTTTTTTAAAGGCAAACATATTATTGCCATATGATAACTGGGGCAATGGGCCAAATTGGCCTTTTTGCTGATGTGAACATTTTAGAAATATACAATTTTCACACATATCCAAACCAAACAGAATGTAATAAAATTGCTACATTAGACATTTTGAATCCAAAGGAAAAAAGAGGTGGTCTCCATCAACAAAATTATATAAACAAGATAAAACTCACATTTATTAGGAAGGTTTTCTAATCATATTAATAAGCCACCATGACAGGCAAGGCTACCTTACGCGTTTCTGACACATATTACATGTCTGTAAAAAAGACTATATTTCACCAAGCTATACTGGGAAAGTCAAAGGATCAAAATAGACTACTCACTTGATAATACATAGAGAGAGCGTGATGTTCTTGAGGCTGTTCACCTTGATTCTGGAATATATTTGTCATGATCGCGTGTGTCAGGACGCAGATGTTTCCGCAAGGCGAACCCATATGACACACGTGACCCTGGATACACCGCCTCCAGTGGGGCGCATTTAAATAATAAAACGTGCAGGTGGATACGCCGCCTCCACCTGGCGAATTTGGGTATTACACGTTATACATAAAATCTGGAAACCCCGCCTCCAGTAAGGCGAATTTAAATAATAAAGGGGAACCTGGGAAACTTTAACAATGGTGGGCCCTGCGATAGGGAATGGGGGACGTGGAGACCTCCTAAGCTCCCCTGAGTCAGTGTCCCTGCACTCCTTACATTCCCTATACAGGCTCCGAACCTGTCGCCGCACGCGTACCTTAACGCCCTTGCTCACCCTGACCCTAAACCCTCACTAGGGAATGGGTCGGTGCGGAGACTAATCCCACCACTGCAATAATAACACACAAGAGGGAAAGAGACAATACCGGGGAAACACCACTTAGCTTTGCTCTGTTGCGTGCGCTCCTAGCAACAGAGCCCACCACCTGCGTGCGTCTTCTCCTCCACCCGGATCCATCACCATAACAGGACCCTTCACCTTAGTGCAGCCTTGGAGCAGAGTCCACCACCAGTTGCTGCAGCTTAGTACCAGAGTCCCAAGGAAGTGTTCAGCTTCTGCCACGAAGTCAAGCATGCTTGAGTCCAGCTCAGCAACCAAGTCCCACATGGTGAGTGCCACTCTCCATAGTCGCCACTCCACCAGCCCATGCAGACACTTCCCGCTGACACCATTACTGCGACCCCACCACGCCATGCCAGCCCTTCGTCCAGACACCATAGCTGCAACACGTCCCCCCTGGCTAAGCTGCGCAGGACTCCTCACCAGCTCCCCAAACCAGAGTGAAACACAAACTCACAATATCACAGGCAGTGATTGCACACCCCTAGCACACCTTTATAGGGTGTCACACCTGATCCCTAATTAAGTGCACAAAAACCTAAAGTGCAATACACCTACCCACCACCGGGGACAGTCAAGACACCTTGGAACTTTCCAAAGTAAAAAAAAGTTCACCCAGTGCAATTTAAAACTGTCAGATCATGACAGTACCCCCTCCTTAATGAGGGGCCTCTGGACCCTCAAGACCACCCCTCATTAGGGAAACACCTACAGCGGGGACGCCCAGACCCTGAGTTCACCCCACCATTACCAGACACGTCAGGTTTATGACAAACGCACCGCTGGTATTGGCAATAAAGTTCATTTTGGAGGCACCACTCATCTCCACAGCGCCGACCTGGGAAACGAGTTTATGTATGTGTATGTTTGTTTGTTATGAGCTGATCAGGCTCCACAACACACTTCCACAAGATGTTTTTTGGTGGCACACATACATGCTCGTTCACACACAGGTCCGGACCTGAACGTTTAATGCACACATTCGTTTGTCATAAATTTGGTGAACTCATTCTGGACTCTAACAGAGGCGTCCCCCTGAGTCACCACACTCACACCCCCGCTATTCACCACGGGACACCACCCTCCAACCCTCTTTACCATGAGGTCTACGCCTCCCAGGGTTGGTTAATGGCGAGGGTTGAGACTTGTCCCTACTCCCCCGCAGCACACCTGCTGCACACACCAGGAGGAGAAGGGGACGGGAAATGGAGGAAATATACACTTGCTGGTTGCCTCCATACGACCAGGAGGGGCGGCTTCTTCGATGGTATAGAAGATTTGGCGTAAACCCCGCGGACTATCACACCAGTCAGCTCACCACAGGGGCGTACCCCTTCACCTCGGGGAATACCAGGCAGCTCCGTGGGGCACCATTCCTCCCACCTGCCTGGGTGCGCCCGCATGCATGAACCAGTCCTGCTCCCCAGCAGCGACTCTAGGGGGCTTTTAGCCAGACCGCAGCCGCCATTTTTTTTTTTTTTATTTTCTGGTTAGCTGAGCAGAAGCCCCAGACCCTGATAACTGCTGCTGCAGCGGCACTAACACACCTTGCCGCTCCCCACTGCACCTCAGTGAGGACCGGCAGCAATTACTCCACATGGCCAAAGCTCACCAGAAAAAAAACTGTACGGCCTGTGATAATGTCATGATCGCGTGTGTCAGGACGCAGATGTTTCCGCAAGGCGATCCCATATGACACACGTGACCCTGGATACACCGCCTCCAGTGGGGCGCATTTAAATAATAAAACGTGCAGGTGGATACGCCGCCTCCACCTGGCGAATTTGGGTATTACACGTTATACATAAAATCTGGAAACCCCGCCTCCAGTAAGGCGAATTTAAATAATAAAGGGGAACCTGGGAAACTTTAACAATGGTGGGCCCTGCGATAGGGAATGGGGGACGTGGAGACCTCCTAAGCTCCCCTGAGCCAGTGTCCCTGCACTCCTTACATTCCCTATACAGGCTCCGAACCTGTCACCGCACGCGTACCTTAACGCCCTTGCTCACCCTGACCCTAAACCCTCACTAGGGAATGGGTCGGTGCGGAGACTAATCCCACCAATGCACTAATAACACACAAGAGGGAAAGAGACAATACAGGGGAAACACCACTTAGCTTTGCTCTGTTGCGTGCGCTCCTAGCAACAGAGCCTACCACCTGCGTGCGTCTTCTCCTCCACCCGGATCCATCACCATAACAGGACCCTTCACCTTAGTGCAGCCTTGGAGCAGAGTCCACCACCAGTTGCTGCAGCTTAGTACCAGAGTCCCAAGGAAGTGTTCAGCTTCTGCCACGAAGTCAAGCATGCTTGAGTCCAGCTCAGCAACCAAGTCCCACATGGTGAGTGCCACTCTCCATAGTCGCCACTCCACCAGCCCATGCAGACACTTCCCGCTGACACCATTACTGCGACCCCACCACGCCATGCCAGCCCTTCGTCCAGACACCATAGCTGCAACACGTCCCCCCTGGCTAAGCTGCGCAGGACTCCTCACCAGCTCCCCAAACCAGAGTGAAACACAAACTCACAATATCACAGGCAGTGATTGCACACCCCTAGCACACCTTTATAGGGTGTCACACCTGATCCCTAATTAAGTGCACAAAAACCTAAAGTGCAATACACCTACCCACCACCGGGGACAGTCAAGACACCTTGGAACTTTCCAAAGTAAAAAAAAGTTCACCCAGTGCAATTTAAAACTGTCAGATCATGACAATATTTATCTGCCAAAAAAGTGACTACTTGAATAAGGGCAGCACGCCTTTTCTCGGCATTATCAAGTGAGTAGTCTATTTTGATCCTAAGGTAGCCTTGCCTGTCATGGTGGCTTATTAATATGATTAGAAAGCCTTCCTAATAAATGTGTGTTTTAGCCTTTTTATGTAAATTTGATGATGGAGACCACCTCTTTTTTTCCTTTGGATTGGGATTTTGAGCACCAGTTGAACCACACTGGACATCTCCTGCCATCAGTCCGCTTATGGACACTGATGTATGGTATGCGTAAACTATTTGCATGTTTTTATGCTGTTATAAATTGTGGAAAGTTGGAGGAGAAGGCAGAAGAGCAGCCTGTGGTTGCTGCTGGCTACTTTGACCAACATCGCCCTGTGTGGGGGCATACTGTTGAGTGTCCTTCCTCCTGAGATTGTTGGGGGTACTGGCCAGAGTAAAAATGATGAGGGACATCGTGGTGGCTCGGGTAGGCCCGTGTCTCATACCCACCAATATAGCCATGTCGTCCCCAACCAGGTTGGGACCAGACTCCAATACTGGGTGAGAAAAAGTGGCCATATTTGTTAGGAGTCAGATTTCTGCCCTGGCTATGCAGAGATCTAGACCCGTACATCCTGCAGTCTCCTGCTATCCGTCCACTGCAGGAGAGCTTGCAGAAGAGTTTGCTTTTCAGCAACTCTCTCCGGAGGCTAAGTCCTTCATCCCATACTCTGAGCATGCTCCTGGGACAACCTCCCATTGGAGCTCAGGAGTCAGGTACTCAGGTCCTGCTCCTGATTCCATTGGTCCAGCTCAGGGTTATGGAGACATCCGGAAGGTCCCGTACACTATAAAAAGTGCACATGGCTGTTCCGCCATGCGCTAGCATTTTCATACTGCTGCTGTGTGTATGGTATTGTATGCTTGGACTGGTGGATGACTTATTATGAAACCCCTTCCCTCTGATATTACGATTGTGTGAGTGATAGGGCAGCCGCCAGTAGCAGCGCTAGCGCCAGCGCGCTCCAGCCATACCTTGTGCAGCAGCTAAGCGTTCTGCATTGCGCCAGCGTCCTTGCAGCGCCTTGCTTGCGGCTCAGTTCACGCTGCGCTGCAGTTGCAGCTTATTTCTGCGTCCACGGTTGCGACGCCATCACACTTGTTACTACGGTAGGTGTCGGACGTAGTGACGTTTTAACTACTCCGGTTTTTGCCTACCGCATGTGTGTCGCTGAGTCCCTTTGTTACTAACAGGCTTAGCGTTACTTTTCTATTTTTCTGGTAGCAGCTCTGTGCACTTAACAGAGACTGCTTGATTGCACCTGGGTGATATAGAACCCCGTGCACATTACCGCCACAGTGCTCTGGTGCAATGGTAAATCCTACGCGTTGCCATTGCCAATGCCATTGCATTCTGGCCCCTTCATCGCCTCATAGCGCTTCCTTGCCTGTCACGTGACCTCCCACGTGACTGTGACGTCACGCAAGGTCCTTCAGCGTTTTCGGACCTTGCAGGCTTGTTTTTGCAAGCGGCGGCTGTTACCTTTACAGCCTGCCGTGACATACCTCCAGCTGCACGCCAGTCACTGGCCGGGACGGCAGCACGCTAGGAGGTAGCACCCTTTAGCTCCAGTAACTTTATATATCGCTGTGTCGGGGAGTATCTTAGGGAAGGACCTGAACATTTATCTGTCTTCTGAAGACTCTTCTCCGTGTTCGCCAGTTCTAGCTCCATTAAAGGTAACAGATCTCTTCACAGGATATTTCCTTTCAATCTTATGTTTTTTAACAAGGACACATTTAATTAGCGCAAGTTTATACAAGGTTTATTTATTATTATTTTTATGGAGACAATTTGAGTGGTGTGTTGTCCTAATACTTGCTGCTTTGTGTTCTGTGGTTGTACGCCTTAGCGCCATTGGTATATACATATAATGTAATTTTTTACATGCTTTTTCTAGGCTCCATATGCAAGCCTATAAAGAAAAAAAAGCTCCAATACAAGACAGTACAACAGCATCTTTAGACTGAGGGCAAGAGTTTTCATGAAACCACATCCAGTTTGCTTGGATATGAAAACTCAGCCTGCTGCTCATGAACAAAGCTGCTGCTGAACTGTGCAGTTTGGGATTTTTTTTTTTACCTCTAAAGGCTTCTGTGCATAGCCTAAATAAAATGTTTATAATGCCTGTTTCACACGTCCTGATATATTTGGCACCGGAAAAAATGGTAGCTGAGATGTCAGTGTCCGGGTGTGAAATACTTGTAGCACACGTGTGGCAACCGTGTGACGTCCGAGTTCCGCAACAGTACCAATACTACCATCAGCAGGCACCTACACTTACTGTTATTAGAGGCAGCAGATGTAGACTGATAGGAGTAATAGTTCCATCAGCCGCCACCTGCTGTGATCGGTTGAATATAATTCATCATTCTCCTCTGCTCGCACTGATCGCCGTCAGAGCAGAGGAAAATTATGCGAGCGAGCGGTCTTTATCACCCGGCATCAGGGAAAAGCGCCAACTGTACCGATGCTTCTTAGGCTCCGGGACGTGTCACACGGATGACATACCTGTGCGTCAGCCATGTGCTGGATGTTTTACTACCCATGCTGCTAGTAAAAATGGGCATGTCAAATTATTTTGCTCAAGGACACACTCTCCGTGGAAACACACTTGAATGGTTCTACGTGTGTAAGTGTCTCTGGTATGTGTGAAAACTGTCACCACACATACCGGACACACTGATGTCTGAAAGAGGCCTAAAAAGCAGAGTTGCATTTTTAAGTGAAACATTAAAGCTATTCTGTACTGGAAAAAAACACATTAAAAATGCTGCTTCACATTTGCACCAAAAAAAAAATCAACTAAGGCTGAAAAGGCATTAAAAAATTCAGCAAAAATGCAAAAATCATCACCCCCTCTGACATTTCCTCCTGCCAGGGTAGAAAGAAATAGTAAATGGTTGTGGCTTGGGGTGATAAGTAAAGTGACAGTAATATAACAATAGGAGCCATTTCATTTGCAGTGGTACCCAGGTTTTCAAGGGGTCCAGGAATGCTGGCCAACCAAGAGGTCCTGCTACTTTACTACAATAAGTGAGAGAACTTTGCAGTTACACAAGTTGGCTAACAACTAGAGTTGAGTGACATGGGTCGATCAAATTCAAATGTTGCCGACTTTTGGTGAAGTCAGGTTTCGCCGATCGAAACCTGACCATAGCGTGAGGTCGGCCATAAGGTCGCCGACCCGCACGCCAAAGTCACGTTTCCCATCGTGCTTCCAGCGCCTTTTCTCAGTCAATGATCAATGACGCACACTATGGGCAACGCGATGACATAGGCAGCGGCCACCACCATCTTATATATGGGCATTGCAGTGATTGGCTGGCTTTGTGTGGCGTCACAGTGGCTATAAAAGCCCTGAACGCCGACCGCCATTTTAGGTCTGCTGATCTTAGCATAGGGAGAGGTTGCTGCTGCTCGTTCTCAATAGGGAGAGTGTTTAGGCAGGAAACAAAAAAAAATCTGCTTCTGCTGATAGCGATTTTCACTGGACAACACAACAGTTAGTGTGCAGTGACAGGGGAGGATATTTTTGTGTGCAGCGGCGCTGGTGGTTATTAGGCTGCCTTATAAGGCTACCTGATAGCTGCATTGCTGTTAGCACACTGCTGTGCAGACTGCTTTTTTCAAACCAAAAATACTTTTATTCCTTTTTTCTGCACAGTTAGTGAGCGTTCATTTTTTCACACTTTTGTGTGCAGCAGCGCTGGTGGTTATTAGGCTGCCTTTTAAGGCTACCTGATAGCTGCATTGCTGTGTGCACACTGCTGTGCAGACTGCTTTTTTCAAAGCAAAAATACTTTTATTCCTTTTTTCTGCACAGTTAGTGAGCGTTCATTTTTTCACACACCGTATAGAGGTGTACGCTCCTCACACACTACTGTATACCGGCTGGTATCACAGACAAATACATGCTATCTGTGTGTGACTCGGTACAAAGATAGACGGAGATTTTAATTTTTCCATCCATACACCGTATAGAGCTGTCCACTTGTCAAACAGTATCCCATATCTGCTGTTTGATTACGGTCAAATCGATACAGAGACAGTGTGTGTCTGTGACTCCGTTAAAAAACAGAGGGATAATTCAAATTTTCCATCCATACACCGAATAGAGCTGTCTGCTTGCCAAACAGGATCCCATATCTGCTGTTTGATGACGGTCAAATCGATACAGAGACAGCATCTGTGTGTGACTCTGTTAAAAAATAGACGGATAATTCAAATTTTACATCCATACACTGTATAGAGCTGTCCTCTTGTCAAACAATATCCCATATCTGCTGTTTGATTATGGTCAAATCGATAGAGACAGCGTCTGTGTGCGATTCCGTTAAAAAATAGATGGATAATTCCAATTTTCCATCCATACACCGTAGAAAGCTGTCCGCTTGTCAAACAGTATCCCATATCTGCTCTTTGATTATGGTCAAATCGATACAGAGACAGCATCTGTGTGTGACTCCGTTAAAAAATAGATGGATAATTCACATTTTCCATCCATACACCGTATAGAGCTTATCCACTTCTCATACGGTACCATATCTCTGCTGGTATTTTTGGCACATTTTTCCAAACATGAGGAAGTCTGGTGGAAGAGGCTGCACACGTGGGTGGGGGGGCGCAGCTGGTACTGATGGTGGTGGTGGGGCACCTGCTGGTTATGTCAAAGGCACAATAGCAGCTAAAGCAGGAGGTGTTGAGCCGGCATCATCGTCTGGCACAAGAAGGCCTTTAAGGTTCCCTTTTCTGGGAGTAGGTAAACCGCTTTTAAAGCCAGAGCATCAGGAACAGGTTTTGGCTTACATTGCCAAAACAGTCTCCAGCTCTATTGCCTCCTCTTCTGAAGTTTCAAAAACTGCAAGCACTGAGTCGTCAGTGCAGGCTTCTGGTCAGGAACAACACCTTTCCTTGTGTCCTTCACCCACACCAAAAGTGAAGGATGTAGCAGAAAACACTTCAGATTACTCCATGGAGCTCTTTTCACATACCATGCCTGGGTTATCAAATCAAATCCTGAATTCCCCAGTCCAAGATTAATCTGACATGGAGTGCACTGATGCACAGCCACTGCTAGATGATTCTGCTGGTACATTGACCCAGAGCAATACATTTGCCTTGCAGTATTGTGAGCCAGATTCAGACTCTGATGAAACTCAGGTGCCCTTTCCCGCATACTATACCACCTTACACGGTGACACAGAGGAAGGTGCAGATGACATTGAAGAGGAGGTGATGGATGACCCAGTTGTTGAACTGGATTGGCATCCATTGGGGGAAGAGGGTGCCGCTGGCAATAGCTCAGAAGAGGAGAAGGATCCCCAGCAGGCATCGACATCGCAGCAGCGTTTATCTGGCAGGCCTGTAGCTGTGCCAAAACTTGTTAAAAAATCAAAAAGAGTTGCAGGACAGCTCGGCCAGATGGTCAAATTTGCACACCGTGCAAGCCCTGAAAATGTATACCATAGTAGGAAGAGTGCGGTGTGGCACTTTTTTGACCAAAATCCTATTGATAAGGCAAAGGTTATCTGTAAGAAGTGTGGAAGGACCTTTAGTTGACGTAAAAATCTCCAAAATTTAAACACCAGTTGCATGCTTAGACATTTAACCACCATGCACTTGCAAGCGTGGATGGACTACAAAACCTCAGGTAGCACATGTGCCCTGCTCCAACTGAAGGTAGCCAGCAATGCTACATTGCTTCCCCCATTGAAAGGCCACCGATAAGCACACCACCAGCAGGAAATGTTGAGGTGTCGTCACAAGGACAAAGCAGTCAGGGAATCACAATGTTTTTTGAAAAAAAGACTGAATCAAGGCCATCACCGACACCACCATCACCAACCCCCTCTCAGTCCTTAATGTCCACCGCTAGTTCCGCCCTATGCAGCTCTCAAGTCCAGCTCACCCTACCAGACACTCTGAGTAGAACAAGAAAGTACTCATCATCTCATTCGCGTACACTGGCTTTGAACAGGTACATTGCCAAACTGATCTCATTAGAGATGATGCTCTTCCGTTTGGTTGAAAGCGAAGCGTTCCGAGACCTCATGGCCTATGCTGTCCCATGCTAAGATCTACCCAGTAGGCACTTATTTTCTTGAAAAGCCATCCCTGCCCTCCACCTGCATGTGAAAGACCGCATTGTACATGTACTCAAACAATCTGTGAGTGGAAAGGTGCACCTCACAACAGATGCATGGGCCAGCAGGCATGGCCAGGGCCATTATGTGTCCATCACTGCGCACTGGGTTAATGTGGTGGATGCAGGCTCCACAGGGGACAGCGGCAGTGGAACAGTGCTGCCTAGCCCACGGTATAGCAAACAGTTGGCTGTAGGCGTTCCACCCTCCTCCTCCTCCTCCAGAAGCAAAATCTCGTCCCCAGAGCGCTGTCGCACGAGCACTCTATCCACAGATGCCAGTGTTGCACACGAGGTGTCCCACTATCGAACAGCTAGTGGTAAGCAGCAGCAGGCAGTTTTAAAGATGATGTCTTTGGGTGACAAAAGACACACTGCGGAGGTACTGGCCGACTACTTGCAGCGACAAACTGAGTCATGGCTGGGCAGTCTACATCTTGAGCCTGGCAAGGTAGTCAGTGATAACGGCCGGAATTTTGTGGCAGCCATAGCCCTTGCAAAACTGAGACACATACCTTGCCTGGCTCACACCTTGAACCTGGTGGTGCAGTACTTCCTACATAATTATCCGGAGTTAACAGCCCTGCTCAATAAGGTGCGAAGACTGTGCTCGCACATCCGTCGCTCGCCCGTACACTCCAGTTGTATGCAGAAGCTGCAGCGATCGCTCCAACTCCCAAAGCATCGCCTAATCATTGACGTTGCAACAAGGTGGAACTCCACCCTGCACATGGTTGAGCGGCTGTGCGAACAGAGGCAGGCTGTAATGTATTTGTGGGAGGATACACGAGCAGGCAGTTTGAGGGAAGACATGGAATTGTTGGGTGTGCAGTGGTCAAAGCTGAAAGACCTCTGTAAAGTCCTTCAGTGTTTTGAGGAATGCACACGGCTGGTATGCGCAGACGATGCCATTATAATGTCATGTCGGACACTGTTCACACCAGGGTGACCGGCAGACAGCAGAAATACCCCATCCTACCACTTGCTTCTCAGCAGTGCTGGTTGGTCTTCTGATCCGGCTTGGATTGGGTTAACCAGGTTGTCATTCTGGCTGAGGGCTTAGCCACGCCCTCTGTCTTTAAATTGTCCTGCGTGACTATGGGCGTCGCCGACTATAGCTCTTGCCTTGTGCTAGCGATACCGGTCTGGAGTGGTGGTCTAAGGAGCATACGGTTTCTGGTGTAGCATATTCCGTTGTTGCCATTTTGCCTCCCTGTGTTGTATTTTTTTGTTGCCCTTGCACATTATTGTATTCTCCTGTGTGTTCGCGGTGTGGTGTGTTTCCTTTATCCCTGTCCATACTTATTTGTGGGGTCTGGTGTTTGGTCTCCTCACTGGGTGAAGGGTGGTGGGTTCAGCTTAGGGCTGGACAGGAGACAAGGACAGGGTGGAGGCCCAGGCAGGCACACCTTCAGTGTAAACCCTGGGTTGAGGGACAGACAGGGTTTCCCCTAGTCTGAGGGACACCACAGGGGCCCCAGGGTTTCAACGTAAAGTTACCTAGGCTTCCCATGACATATAAGCATGAGCATACCACTTATGCATCTGCTCATGCAAACTTTGATGCACATTAAGGATCAGGTGTCTGCAGCAGAGGAGGAGGAAGAGGAGGAGGGAAGCCTTGATCACAGTCAGCCATTGTCAGTGAGGGCAACTGACCTGGAAGAGGTGGAGGAAGAAGAGGAAGAGGAGGAGGATGAGCTGGATGATTATTTTGGGGAGGAGGATGCTTCTCAGGGACCAAGAGAGAATATTGGTGTGCCAAGGTCAGGTACAGGGTTTGTGCGTGACTGGAGGGATGTGGATTTCCATGAAAGTGCTCCTCCACCCACCACTGGCAGTGCATCATTGACACCTGGAACATTGGCCCACATGTGTGATTATGCCTTGCAGATCCTAAAAAGGGACCCCCGCATTGCCAAAATGATGAAGAATGATGACTACTGGTTGGCCAGCATCCTCGATCCATGCTATAAAGGCAAATTACAAAACATCATGCCACAGGAGAACCTAGAGATAATATTGGTGAACAAACAAACAACTCTGGTAAATCATTTGTTGGAGGCATTCACAGCAAACATCATCGATGCTGGTTCTCCCAGGGTCAGCATCGCCTGTTATGAATGAGTCACCGTAGGAGGCAAAAACAGAAATACTAGCTAAGTCCAGAAAACCAGAGAAGTTGGCAGCTATCGGATTGCAGACCCCTGAACCTATCAACAACAACTAGCAGTAGCCGTGGGGGGTTCCTACGGTGCCCTAGACCCCTCGATCACAGCCGGAGAACTACATAGCCTAAAGACAGAAAGGGAAATCTAAACTGCCCCAGAGCAGATCCCAAAGCAATAGGCAGCCCCCAACTTATAATGACGGTGAAGCAAGATGAAAAAACACTCACACAGATAGAAAGATAGGCTGAGCAAATGATGGGGCCCAAGCTAACTAAATAGGACAGGATAGGAAAGCTGCTGTCTGCAATCCGCCAAAAACCCTATCAAAATAAGGGCCAACAGGCTGATAGGGAAAAAGGCCCTGAAGACGCTAGGCTTCAAAAAGACTATGTCAGCACTCAGGTATTTTCTGAAGACAGAGCAAAAAGGAATTCAACTCACCTCAGCAGGGAATGGCAGAAATTCAGAAAAACAAGGCAAAACAAAACAAAACACAAATGCAAAAAGCAGTGCAGAAAACTTAGCTTTTGAGGAGCAGGAATCAGACTGGTCTCCTAGAATCCCTCAGAGAGATCACCAGCAAGGCAGAAGGGTGTCGGCTGCCTTATATCCAGTCAGCAATTCCCGTCACCAGTCATCATCATAATACCCAGGTGCTTGGTAATCAGCCTCACTACCTTCCTTCACCAGAAGAGGGAGTTCATCAGGCCTCAATTGTGAAGGGGAAAATGAACTCACAACAGTACCTCCCCCTTGAGGAGGGGTCACCGAACCCTCATCCAAGCCACCAGGGCGATCAGGGTGAGCCCGATGAAAGGCACGCACCAATCTTTTGGGATGAATATCAGAGGCAGATACCCAGGAATTATCCTCCTGACCATAACCCTTCCACTTAACCAAATACTGGAGTCTCTGTCTAGCCAGACGGGAATCCAGTATCTTCTCTACCTCATATTCCATGTTACTTTCAACCAATACAGGGTCCGGAGGTGCCACCCCAGGAACTACTGGTTCAACAAACCTCTTCAACAAGGACTTATGAAACACGTTATGGATTTTAAATGTGACAGGAAGAGCCAAACGAAAAAAGACCGGATTAATAATCTCCAAAATCTTGAAAGGTACAATAAATCTAGGCTTAAACTTAGGAGAAGTCACCTTCATAGCGATATTTTTTGATGATAACCACACCATATCACCAACCTTAAACTGGGGACCAATGGTCCTATGTCGGTTGGATAACCGCTGGGCCTTTTCCTGGGAGAGAGATAACTTATCAACCACTTATTCCCAGATCTGGTGCATTCTCTCCACCACAGTGTCAACACCTGGGCAGGCAGAAGGCTCCACCTGCCCTGAAGAAAATCGAGGATGAAACCCAAAGTTACAAAAAAAAGGTGACATCAAAGTGGCAGAACTAGCTCTATTATTTAAAGCAAATTCAGCCAAGGGCAAAAATGAAACCCAATCATCCTGATCATCGGAAATAAAACATCTCAAATACGACTCCAAGGTCTGGTTTGTTCTCTCCGTCTGCCCATTGGTCTGAGGGTGAAAAGCAGAGGAGAAGGACAACTGAATTCCCAGCTTGGAACAGAAAGTCCTCCAAAATCTAGACACAAACTGAACTCCTCTGTCCGATACAATGCTCTCAGGAATCCCATGCAAGCGAACCACCTGTTGCAAAAACAGGGGCACCAACTCAGAGGAAGATGGCAACTTAGGGAGTGGTACAAGATGAACCATCTTAGAGAACCTATCACAAATCACCCAAATAACAGTCATTCTCTGAGAGACAGGCATATCAGAGATGAAATCCATTGAAATATGGGTCCATGGCCTCCTGGGGACCGGCAAAGGCATCAACAACCCACTAGAGCGAGAACAAGGTTTAGACCGGGAGCAAGTCCCACAGGACTGTACAAAATTCCTGACATCACGAGACAAGGCGGGCCACCAATAAGACCGACTCACCAGATCTCTAGTACCAAAAATACCTGGATGACCAGCCAATGCAGAGCAATGAACTTCAGACATCACCCTCTTCTTCCACTGGTCAGAAACATACAACTTTCCCCTGGGACAACGCTCAGGTTTGTCCTCCTGAAACGCTTCCAGAGCACGTCTCAAATCGGGCGAGATGGCAGAAAGAACTACCCCCTCGCCTAAGATGGTAGCAGGCTTGGTCACCACAGGAGAATCAGCAAAGAAGCTCCTAGAGAGAGCGTCAGCCTTGACATTCTTAGTGCCAGGAAGAAAAGAGACCACAAAATCAAAACGTGTAAAAAACAAGTCCCACCTAGCCTGTCTAGGGTTCAAGCGTTTGGCCGACTCTAGGTAAATCAAATTCTTGTGGTCAGTGAGGACCACAACTTGATGTTTAGCTCCCTCCAACCAATGTCTCCACTCCTCAAATGCCCATTTCATGGCTAACAGTTCCCGACTCCCCACATCATAGTTACGTTCAGATGGAGAGAACTTTCGGGAAAAGAAAGCACAGGGATTCATTTTAGATGTTACAGGATCCTTTTGGGACAAAACAGCTCCTGCACCAATCTCAGAAGCGTCCACCTCTACCTGGAACGGAAGTGAGACATCAGGTTGCCGCAAAACCGGGGCAGAAGTGAATCTTCGCTTCAGCTCCTGAAAGGAAGAAGCAGCCTCCGGAGACCAATTCAACACATCAGCATCCTTCTCAGTCATATCAGTCAATGGCTTGGCAATACTAGAAAATTTTGCTATAAATTTCAGATAAAAATTAGCAAAACCCAAAAACTTCTGGAGGGCCTTCAAAGAAGTGGGCTGAACCCAATCATAAATGGCCTGTACCTTGGCCGGGTCCATTTCAATAGTTGACGGAGACAAAATAAATCCCAAAAAAGAAATCCTCTGTACCCCAAAAAGGCATTTCGATCCTTTGACATACAAGGAATTCTCCCTCAAGATACGGAACACAGTCCGAACATGTTCCACATGAGAATCCCAATCCTTGGAGAAGATCAAAATATCATCCAGATAGATAATCAAAAATTTATCCACAAAGTCTCGGAAAATGTTGTTCATGAAGCACTGGAAGACAGAAGGGGCATTAGTGAGCCCAAAAGGCATCACCAGGTACTCAAAATGACCCTCCGGAGTATTAAACGCCGTCTTCCATTCATCTCCATGCTTAATGCGGATAAGATTATACGCCCCCCTGAGGTCAAGCTTGGTAAACCAGCAAGCACCTTTAACTCTGGAGAATAGATCCGAAATCAGGGGTAACGGATACTGATATTTAATAGTAATTTTGTTGAGGGCATGATAATCAATACAAGGCCTTAATGAACCATCATTTTTGGCCACGAAAAAAAACCCAGCACCTGAGGGTGAAGAGGATGGTCTAATATGACCCTTCTCCAACACCTCCTTAATATAGGATCGCATAGCCTCATGCTCGGGTACAGATAAATTGAAGAGCCGACCCTTGGGAAATTTACACCCCGGGCTCAGTTCAATTGCACAGTCATAACTCCTATGAGGAGGCAAAGACGCAGACTCATTCTCACTAAATACATCATAAAAGTCCGCCAAATAGTCAGGAACATCATGCGACTGAGGAGAGGTGGAAAAAACCGGAGCTTCACTAAGGGCACACCGACAACCCTAACTCACCACAGACACAGATTTCCAATCCAAAACTGGATTATGAATTTGCAACCAGGGAAACCCCAGAACAATGGTATCATGCAAATTATGCAACACCAAAAATCTGCAATTTTCTTGATGGTCTGGGGTGACCCGCATTACCACCTGGGTCTAAAACTGAGGTTTATTTTTCGCCAAAGGAGTGGCATCAATCCCTCTCAAAGGGATAGGCGTCTGCAGAGGTGTCATCGGAAATCCACAACGTTTAGCAAAATCCAAGTCCATTAGGTTCAGGGCTGCTCCTGAATCCACAAAAGCCTTGGCAGAAAATGTGGACAGGGAGCAGATCAGAGTAATTGCCAGAAGAAACTTAGGTTGAACACCACCCACAGAAAACCTGTGTGCAAAACGTTTCTCTCGTTTAGGACAGACAGAAATAATATGCGAGGCATCTCCACAAAAAAAACACAGCTTATTACGCCTTCTGAACTCCTGACGTTGCTCCCTGGACAAAACTCTATCACATTGCATAGGCTCAGACACTTGTTCAACAGGTGGCAACACCTCTCGTGCAGTCATGCGTTCACGTAGACGCCGATCAACCTGAATGGCTAATGACATAGAATCGTCAAGACCAGAGGGAACAGGAAATTCCATCATAGTGTCTTTTACGGCTACTGACAAACCCTTCCGAAAGAGAGCTGCCAAGGCATTATCATTCCAGGTAGTAAGGACCGCCCACTTTCAGAATTTTTGACAGTACAATTCTGCAGAATCTCGACCCTGGCTCAATGCCAACAGGGTCTTTTCAGCCTGATCAATAGCATTAGGTTTGTCATACAACAACCCCAAGGCTTGAAAAAATGTGTTCACATTAGTCAGAATAGGATCATCTGGTTTCAAAGAAAACGCCCAATCCTGGGGATCGTCACGCAGCAAAGAAATGACAATTTTAACCTGCTGCGTGGAGCTCCCTGACGAGTTAGGCTTCAAGGCAAAAAATAATTTACAATTATTTTTGAAATTCAAAAATTTAGAATGATCCACCCAAAACACATCAGGAGTAGGGATCTTAGGTTCAGCAGCATGTGAATGAGCAAGGTAGGCGGAAATTCCCCGCACTTCCGCAGCGAGCTGCTCCACACGATCAGACAATTGCTTTATCTCCATTGAGAGAAAAAAAAATTCCCCCTACGGCCTCAGAGATATAGAGGAAAGAATATACACACTTTTTTTTTTTTTTTTACAATTCTTTCCTGCTGTTGAGTACCCTAGGATCTGCGGTATGGCTGGTGATTCTGTTATGAATGAGTCACCGCACGAGGCAAAAACAGAAATACTAGCTAAGTCCAGAAAACCAGAGGAGTTGGCAGCTATCGGATTGCAGACACCTGAACCTATCAAAAACAACTAGCAGTAGCCGTGGGGGGTTCCTACGGTGCCCTAGACCCCTCGATCACAGCCGGAGAGTTACATAGCCTAAAGACAGAAAGGGAAATCTAAACTGCCCCAGAGCAGACCCCAAAGCAATAGGCAGTCCCTAACATATAATGACGGTGAAGCAAGATGAAAAAGCACTCACACAGATAGAAAGATAGGCTGAGCAAATGATGGGGCCCAAGCTAACTAAATAGGACAGGATAGGAAAACTGCTGTCTGCAATCCGCCAAAAACCCTATCAAAACAAGGGCCAACAGGTTGATAGGGAAAAAGGCCCTGAAGACGCTAGGCTTCAAAAAGACTATATCAGCTGTTATGAATGAGTCACCGTAGGAGGCAAAAACAGAAATACAAGCTAAGTCCAGAAAACCAGAGAAGTTGGCAACTATCAGATTGCAGACCCCTGAACCTATCAACACAACTAGCAGCAGCCGTGGGGGGTTCCTACGATGCCCTAGACCCCTCGATCACAGCCGGAGAATTAAATAGGCCTAAAGAAAGGAAGGGGAAATCTAAACTGCCCCAGAGCAGACCCCAAAGCAATAGGCAGCCCCAACATATAATGACGGTGAAGCAAGATGAAAACACTAACACAGACAGAAAGATAGACTGAGCTAAGACGGGGCCCAAAACTACCTAGATAGGAAAGGACAGGAAGGCTGCTGTCTGCAATCTGTCAAAACCCTATCAAAGACATAAGCCAACAAGCTGATATGAAAAAAGGCCCTGAAGCAGCTAGGCTTCAAAAACTAAATCAGCACTCAGGTATTTTCAGAAGACAGAGCTAAAGTAATTCAGCACACCCCAGCAGGGAATGGCAGAAATCCAGAAAAACAAAGTAAAACAAAGTCAAAGCACCAATGCAAAAGGCCGAGCAGCAAACTTAGCTTTAGAGGAGCAGGAATTCAGACTGGTCTCCAAGGATCCCACAGAGAAATCACCCGCAGGGCAGAAGGGCGTCGGCAGCCTTATATCCAGTCAGTAACTCCACTCAGCCAGTCATCATCATCAGCCTCAGGTGTTTGATAATCAGGCTCACTACCTTTCTTTACCAGAAGAGGGAGTTCCTCGGGCCTCAGTAATGAAGGGGAAAATGAACTCACAACAGTACCTCCCCCTTGAGGAGGGGTCACCGAACCCTCAACCACGCCACCAGGGCGATCAGGGTGAGCCCGATGAAAGGCACGCACCAATCTTTTGGCATGAATATCAGAGGCAGAGACCCAGGAATTATCCTCCTGACCATAACCCTTCCACTTAACCAAATACTGGAGTCTCCGTCTAGCCAGACGGGAATCTAGTACTTTCTCTACCTCATATTCCATGTTACCTTCAACCAATACAGGGTCTGGAGGTGCCACCCCCGGAACAACAGGTTCAACAAACCTCTTCAACAAAGATTTATGGAACACATTATGGATTTTAAATGTGACAGGAAGAGCCAAACGAAAAGAGACCGGATTACTAATCTCCACAATCTTGTAAGGTCCAATAAATCTAGGCTTAAATTTAGGAGAAGCCACCTTCATAGCAATATTTTTTGATGATAACCACACCATATCACCAACCTTAAACTGGGGACCAATGGTCCTATGTCGGTTGGAAAACCACTGGGCCTTTTCCTGGGAGAGAGATAACTTATCCACCACTTGGTCCCAGATCTGGTGCATTCTCTCCACCACAGTGTCAACACCTGGGCAGGCAGAGGGCTCCACTTGCCATGAAGAAAATCGAGGATGAAACCCAAAGTTACAAAAAAAAGGTGACATCAAAGTGGCAGAACTAGCTCTATTATTTAAAGCAAATTCGGCCAAGGGCAAAAATGAAACCCAATCATCCTGATCAGCAGAAATAAAACATCTCAAATATGACTCCAAGGTCTGGTTTGTTCTCTCTGTCTGCCCATTGGTCTGAGGGTGAAAAGCAGAGGAGAAGGACAACTGAATTCCCAGCCTGGAACAGAAAGTTCTCCAAAATCTAGACACAAACTGGACTCCTCTGTCAGATACAATGTTCTCAGGAATCCCGTGCAAACGAACCACCTGTTGTAAAAACAGGGGCACCAACTCAGAGGAAGACGGCAACTTAGGGAGTGGTACAAGATGAACCATCTTAGAGAACCTATCACAAATCACCCAAATAACAGTCATCCTTTGAGAGACAGGCATATCAGAGATGAAATCCATTGAAATATGGGTCCATGGCCTCTTGGGGACAGGCAAAGGCATCAACAACCCACTAGAGCGAGAACACGATTTAGACCGGGAGCACGTCCCACAGGATTGCACAAAATTCCTGACATCACGAGACAAGGAGGGCCACCAAAAAAACCGACTCACCAGATCTCTAGTACCAAAAATTCCTGGATGACCAGCCAAAGCAGAGCAATGAACTTCAGACATCACTCTCTTCTTCCACTGGTCAGGAACATACAACTTTCCACTGGGACAATGCTCAGGTTTGTCCTCCTGGAACTCTTCCAGAGCACGTCTCAAATCGGGCGAGATGGCAGAAAGAACTACCCCTTCGCCTAAGATGGTAGCAGGCTTGGTCACCACAGGAGAATCAGCAAAGAAGCTCCTAGAGAGGGCGTCTGCCTTGACATTCTTCGTTCCTGGAAGAAAAGAAACCACAAAATCAAAACGTGTAAAAAACAAGGCCCACCTAGCCTGTCTAGGGTTCAAGCGCTTAGCCGACTCTAGGTAAATCAAATTCTTGTGGTCAGTGAGGACCACGACTTGATGCTTAGCTCCCTCCAACCAATGTCTCCACTCCTCAAATGCCCATTTCATGGCCAACAGTTCCCTATTCCCCACATCATAGTTACGTTCAGATGGAGAGAACTTTCGGGAAAAGAAAGCACAGGGATTCATTTTAGATGTTACAGGGTCATTTTGGGACAAAACAGCTCCTGCACCAATCTCAGAAGCATCCACCTCTACCTGGAATGGAAGTGAGACATCAGGTTGCCGCAAAACCGGGGCGGAGGTGAATCTTCGCTTCAGCTCCCGAAAGGAAGAAACAGCCTCTGGAGACCAATTTAACACATCAGCACCCTTCTTAGTCAAATCAGTCAATGGCTTGGCAATACTAGAAAATTTTGCTATAAATTTCCGATAAAAATTAGCAAAACCCAAAAACTTCTGGAGGGCCTTCAAAGAAGTGGGCTGAACCCAATCGTAAATGGCCTGTACCTTGGCCGGGTCCATTTCAATAGTTGACGGGGACAAAATAAATCCCAAAAAAGAAATCCTCTGTACTCCAAAAAGGCATTTAGATCTTTTGACATACAGGGAATTCTCCCTCAAGATCCGGAACACAGTCCGAATATGTTCCACATGAGAATCCCAATCCTTGGAGAAGATCAAAATATCATCCAGATAGATAATCAAAAATTTATCGACAAAATCTCGGAAAATATCGTTCATGAAGCACTGGAAGACAGAAGGGGCATTAGTGAGCCCAAAAGGCATCACCAGGTACTCAAAATGTCCCTCCGGAGTATTAAACGCCATCTTCCATTCATCCCCATGCTTAATGCGAATAAGATTATACGCCCCCCTGAGGTCAAGCTTGGTAAACCAGCAAGCACCTTTAACTCTGGAGAATAAATCAGAAATCAGGGGTAACGGATACTGATATTTAACAGTAATTTTGTTGAGGGCACGATAATCAATACAAGGTCTTAATGATCCATCCTTTTTGGCTACAAAAAAAAAACCGGCACCTAAGGGTGACGAGGATGGTCTAATATGACCCTTCTCCAACGCCTCCTTAATATAGGATCGCATAGCCTCGTGCTGGGGTACAGATAAATTGAAGAGCCGACCCTTGGGAAATTTACACCCCGGGCTCAGTTCAATTGCACAGTCATAACTCCTATGAGGAGGCAGAGACGCAGACTCATTCTCACTAAATACATCATAAAAGTCCGCCAAATAATCAGGAACATCATGCGACTGAGGAGAGGTGGAAAACACCGGAGCCTCACTAAAGGCACACCGACAACCCCAACTCACCACAGACACAGATTTCCAATTCAAAACTGGATTATGAATTTGTAACCAGGGAAACCCCAGAACAATAGTATCATGCAGATTATGCAACACCAAAAATCTGCAATTTTCTTGATGGTCTGGGGCGACCCGCATTACCACCTGGGTCCAAAACTGAGGTTTATTTTTAGCCAAAGGAGTAGCATCAATCCCCCTCAAAGGGATAGGCGTCTGCAGAGGTGTCATCGGAAATCCACAACGTTTAGCAAAATCCAAGTCCATTAGGTTTAGGGCTGCTCCCGAATCCAAAAAAGCCTTGGCGGAAAATGTGGACAGGGAGCAGATCAGAGTAATAGCCAGAAGAAACTTAGGTTGAACACCCCCAACAGAAAACGTGTGTGCAAAGCGTTTCTCTCGTTTAGGACAGACAGAAATAATATGCGAGGCATCTCCACAGAAAAAACACAACTTATTACGCCTTCTGAACTCCTGATGCTGCTCTCTGGAAAAAACTCTATCACATTGCATATGTTCAGACATTTGTTCAACAGGTGGCAACACCTCTCGTGCAGCTTTGCGTTCGCGCAAACGCCGATCAACCTGAATGGCTAATGACATAGAATCGTCAAGACCAGAGGGAACAGGAAAACGCCCAATCCTGGGGATCGCCACGCAGCAAAGAGATGACAATTTTAACCTGCTGCGCGGAGCTCCCTGACGAGTTAGGCTTCAAGGCAAAAAATAATTTACAATTATTTTTGAAATTCAAAAATTTAGACGGATCCCCAAAAAATACATCAGGTGTAGGAATTTTTGGTTCAGCAGCATGTGAATGAGCAAGGTAGGCGTAAATTCCCCGCACTTCCGCAGCGAGCTGCTCCACACGATCAGACAATTGCTTTATCTCTATTGAGAGAAAAAAAAAATTCCCCCTACGGCCTCAGAGATATAGAGGAAAAAATATACACTTTATTTTTTTTTTTACAATTCTTTCCTGCTATTGAGTACCCTAGGATCTGCGGTGTGGCGGGTGATTCTGTTATGAATGAGTCACCGTAGGAGGCAAAAACAGAAATACAAGCTAAGTCCAGAAAACCAGAGAAGTTGGCAACTATCAGATTGCAGACCCCTGAACCTATCAACACAACTAGCAGTAGCCGTGGGGGGTTCCTACGATGCCCTAGACCCCTCGATCACAGCCTGAGAATTAAATAGGCCTAAAGAAAGAAAGGGGAAATCTAAACTGCCCAGAGCAGACCCCAAAGCAATAGGCAGCCCCAACATATAATGACGGTGAAGCAAAATGAAAACACTAACACAGACAGAAAGATAGACTGAGCAAAGACGGGGCCCAAAACTACCTAGATAGGAAAGGACAGGAAGGCTGCTGTCTGCAATCTGCCAAAACCCTATCAAAGACATAAGCCAACAAGCTGATATGAAAAAAGGCCCTGAAGCAGCTAGGCTTCAAAAACTAAATCAGCACTCAGGTATTTTCAGAAGACAGAGCTAAAGGAATTCAGCACACCCCAGCAGGGAATGGCAGAAATCCAGAAAAACAAAGCAAAACAAAGTCAAAGCACCAATGCCAAAGGCCGAGCAGCAAACTTAGCTTTAGAGGAGCAGGAATTCAGACTGGTCTCCAAGGATCCCACAGAGAAATCACCCGCAGGGCAGAAGGGCGTCGGCAGCCTTATATCCAGTCAGTAACTCCACTCAGCCAGTCATCATCATCAGCCTCAGGTGTTTGATAATCAGGCTCACTACCTTTCTTTACCAGAAGAGGGAGTTCCTCGGGCCTCAGTAATGAAGGGGAAAATGAACTCACAACAATCAGCACTCAGGTATTTTCTGAAGACACAGCAAAAAGGAATTCAACTCACCCCAGCATGGAATGGCAGAAATTCAGAAAAACAAGGCAAAACAAAACAAAACACAAATGCAAAAAGCAGTGCAGAAAACTTAGCTTTTGAGGAGCAGGAATCAGACTGGTCTCCTAGAATCCCTCAGAGAGATCACCAGCAAGGCAGAAGGGCGTCGGCTGCCTTATATCCAGTCAGCAATTCCCGTCACCCAGTCATCATCATAATACCCAGGTGCTTGGTAATCAGCCTCACTACCTTCCTTTACCAGAAGAGGGAGTTCATCAGACCTCAATGGTGAAGGGGAAAATGAACTCACAACAATCGCCTCTGCGAATCCTGCCTGGAGGTTTTCCCGTGATTAGTAATTTATAAAATTTCTGCAATCACTACACTTTCGGTCTGGAGTTGTATCCATCTTTGTTCCTGTAGTGGACAGTCTGGATTGGCTTACTGACACTGAAATATATACGAATATTTAAAAGTACCCCAACATTGTATACTAATGTATGCTTCAAATCCATTTCCCTTTTTCTAATTTTTATATTCTGGTGTAATCTGTACTGAGCCTGTGAGAGTTTGTGTCTGACACTTTCAAACTATAGGGACTGGAAGATTTAAAATCACACCAACACTGTATGCAGCTGTATGCTTGTAATATATTACCCTTTTTGTACTTTTTATATTCTTGTCTAATCCCTATTGAGCCTGTGAGTGTCTTTTTCTGACTCCGTATATATAGACGGATATTTCCAATTACCCCTGGACTGGCTACACCTTATATCTGCTGATACAGTACCTTTTTTCAACATGTTTGACTACAGTTAAATCCATACTGACAGAGTGAGCGGGTGTGGTTGACTCATGAAATCTGGTGGTTGGAAAAAATAATGGAAAGACATGGAAACATCAAAAAACTTAAGTCAATATGGTGCAGGTCCACCGTTTGGGGTGATTACAGCCTCGATTATCCGAGGTATGGATTCATACAAGGTGTGAATTTTTTCCAAAGCAATTGTAGCCCATTCTCCAGTTAAAACACCCTCCAGTTCTTTGAGTGACAATGGTGGCGAAAATCGACTTCTAACTTGAATCGATAAAGTCTGCCATAAATGATGAATAATGTGGAGGTCTGGGGATTGTGGGGGACAGATGAGATGCTCAACTTCATTACAGTGTTACTCGTGCCATGCTTTAATGATTCGAGCTGTATGAATTGGTGCATTATCATCCTGAAAGATGGCGTTCCCCTCTGGGAACAGTGCTTGATCCATAGGATGCACTTGGTTGCCCAAAATGCCTAAATAATCGCGGCTGTTACTTCTTCAATGAAGGGATATAATTGGCCCGGTGTATCTCAACGAAATAGCTCCCCAGATAATCACAGAACCTCCTCCATGTTTTACGTTTGGGAGAAGGCAGTCTGGATGGAATGCTTCTTTAGGCTGTCTCCAAATGTACACTCGGCCAGAGGTCGGAAATAGTGTAAACGATGATTCGTCTGAAAATATAAAATGTTTTCACAGCTTGACAGACCTATTCTGGAGGTTTCTACAGTACACCACTCTAAACGCATGGAAACATTTGTCATTGAGAGAAGCATTTTTACAATTCCAGCTCTTCCGTGGAATCCATATTTGTGCAGCTCGCAACAAACTTTTTTCGTGGAAACTGTCTTCTGTAGGTGTTCATTGAACTCTGCATTGATTTTCCAAGTAGTGGTCTTGCGATCCTCTTTCCAAATTTGCTTTACAGTCCCACAGTAACTCTCTCAGTCAACTTCGACTTTCAGCCGGACCTGTGCTTTGCTGCGGACGTTTTTCCTTCTCTTTCAAACGCAGTCATTACTTTGGGGACAGTACCACTTGACACGCCAAGCATATGGTCACTTTCAGTTACACTAGCGCCTGCCATACCAGCATCAACAATTTGGGCTCTTTGAAAATCAGAGAGGTCTGCCATTGGTAGCAGGTTTTCCTCAATGTTCTTAGAATTATGCAAAACAAACAGTTAATTTACATACACATATCACATGACACAAATAATCAACTCCAAAACATTAACATATGTCACGGTTTGCATGTTTAGAACGTGTTTGAAGATAATGATGACAACACGTTAGGTGTTTGCTTGCATTATTTTGTCCAACACCTGTATATACCGAGTGTGTATAAAAGCCCTCCCCGCCGACCGCCATTTTTCTTCTGCCCATCTTTACAGTTGGGAGAGGTTGCTGACGCTGCTTATGATTTGGGAGACACTTAGGCCTGTAAACAGAAGTTGCTATGTGCTTGCGCTGAAAGCAATTGAGTTCTGTTAGTGTGCAGTGACAGGGAAGGATTTTCTTGTGTGCAGCAGTGCTAGTTATTAGGCTGCCTGCCAGTGACAGGGACAGTTTTCTTGTGTGCAGCAGTGCTGATTATTAGCCTGCCTTATAGCAGTATTGCTGTGTGGACACAGCAGTTGTGACTGCTTTTACACAGCACTCATACTTTTATTCTGTTTTCCTGCAGTGAATGAACGTTCGTTATTTCACACACCATATAGAGCTGTACACTCCTCACACACTTCCGTGTACCGGATGGTATCAAGGAGAAATACATGCTGACTATCTGTATGAGACTGCAGAAATATATAGGGAGATTAACATTTTCAATTACACTATATACACCTGGTATTTGATGAAACAGTATCTTAGTTCTAAATTTTTTCTTACGGTATAATCCATACTCAGTGGGTGTGTGTGCTTTACTCATTCAATATATACGGAGAAAAACATTTTACCCTATACTCTATACACCTCCTATCTTGTGATACAGTACCTTTGTTAGACATGTTGTCTTACGGTCAAATCCTTACTGGGTGACTGTCTGAGGGGACTACGGAAATATATACAGAGATTTACAATGACCCCTACACTGTATAAAGCCGAATGCTTCTGATACAGTACCATATATCTGCTGGTATTTTGGGTCCATTTTCACAAGTATGGTGTAAGAGGCTGTGGGCGTGGGTGGCTAGCTGGTACTGATGGTGGTGGTGCATCTGCTGGTAGTGCCAAAAGTACAATACCAGGTAAGGCTGGAAATGTTGAGCTGGCATCATCGTCTGGCACAAGAAGGCCTTTAAGGCACCCTTTTCTGGGAGTAGGTAAACCGCTTTTAAAGCCAGAGCATCAGGAACAGGTTTTGGCTTACAATGCCGAAACAGCCTCCAGCTCTATTGCCTCCTCTTCTGAAGTTTCAAAAACTGCAAGCACTGAGCCATCAGTGTAGGCTTCTGGTCAGGAACAACACCTTTCCTTGTGTCCTTCACCCCCACCAAAAATGAAGGATGCGGCAGGCCACACTTCAGATTACTCCATGGAGCTGTTTTCACATACCATGCCTGGGTTATCAAGTGAAAGCCTGAATTCCCCAGTCCAACATGAATCAGAGATGCAGTGCACTGATGCACAGCCACTGCTAGATGATTCTGCTGGTATATTCACCAACAGCACTACATTCCCCTCGCACTCCACAGGGCTGGAATCTGACTCTGATGAAACTCAGGTGCCCCTTCCCACATACTATAGCACCTTACACAGTAACACAGAGGAAGGTGCTGATGAAATTGCCGGTTCCCTCAGCAGGTGGGGGGCATACTCGTGGGCGACGGCACTGGCACAGGGCCCCTCATAGTACGCAAAAATGTCTGCCGGTGGGAGGGCCCACTCAACGTCAGACACACCAGTGTACTATGAGGGGCCCTGTGCCAGTGCCGTCGCCCACGAGTGGGCCCCCCCTGCTTGCTCAGGGCCACAGCACTTGAAATACTTACCTCTCCCTGGTCCACTGCCGTGATGTCTTCCGCGTATCCTGACAGTGACATTCAGGTCAGAGAGCGCAATGACATCATGTCTGTATGCCCTCTGCCTAAACAGTCCAAGTGCAGAGAGCTGGAAGATGTTAACACTGAGGAGTCCAGAGTAGAGCAGTGCCCAGCGAGGAGAGGTATTTATTTTTTTTAAAGGTTGGGATCAATTTTTGGGGAGCACTATAAACTGGAGAATGAGATATGGGGCCCATCATACACTGGAGCATCATCCATGGGGCCCATGATATACTGGAGCATTCCAAATGGGGGACATCAGACACTGCAGCAGCATTTACGGGGCCCATTATATACTGGAGCATTATAAATGGGGCCCATTATATATGGAGCATTATTTGGGCCCATAAGACACTGGAGCATCATCCATGGGGCCAATCATATAGTGGAAAATTCTAAATGGGGCAGATCAGACACTGGAGCAGCATCTATGGGGCCCATTATAGACTGGAGCATTAGAAATGGGGCCCATTATATATGGAGCATTATTTGGGCCCATAAGACAGTGGAGCATCATCCATGGGGACCAACATATACTGTAGCATTATGTGGAGCTCATTATATACTGTATGGAGCATAATATGGGACCAATTATTCTGTATGGAGAAATATATGGGGCTCATTATTCTGTATGGCGCACTATGTGGTGGCCATAATACTGTATGGAGTAATATACTGTCCGCTTTTTTAGCTACTGTTGAATTTAAAATAGATATCAGTCATGTCATGTAAGAAGTGAAGTATTTTTCATTGTACTATACCACTATTTCTCTGCCGTATCGGAGCATCATGAATTGTGTTATGTGTTAAAGGGGCCCACTGACACTCTTTGGCCCAGGGCACACGAAAACCTTGAGCCAGCCCTACCCCCCCACAACTTTAGCCAAATAACCCCCAGTTTTCAATGCGTGACTATTATTAGAAAGTAAATTAAGGTTGCCAAGCTTAAGTAATAAGAATTGATGTTCTTGGCATTGAAATGGGCACTGTAGGTGTGTTTACTGTCCTCCAATCCCTGCCGACTTTGCTTCCCCATTGACTTGCATTGGGTATCGTGTTTCAGTCGGACCCCGACTTTTCCCTATAGTCGGCCGATTTTGTTCAACTCGACTTTTTCGAAAGTCGGGTTTCATGAAGCCCGACACGACCCTAAAAAAGGAAAAGTCGCTCATCTCTACTAACAACTATCAGTTGCAAGCAGAAGAAGAATGATAGCTGCATAGATTTCTCCATGGTATAGGTGCCAACAAAGCATATTATGGTAAATAGCAGTAAAGTAGGAGATCAAAGGACTTAATTTACTCTAGGACCTACCATGGGGAAGTTTTGTTATTAGTCTGCATGCAGTAGAGCTGTTTGCATGCCGCAGTGCTTTAAGTGTGTCAATATACAGCAGAGCTGTGTTTGTATATGCACAAGGAGGGCATATCCAGCATCACGTCCAAAGCTAACTAAAACAAAAGCACTTTATTTATCCATATTAAGATTGTAAACCATAAAAATCCATGGAAAATGCAATACGAATGTGCAACTTTCTAAATCAGCGCAGAGCTGACAGCTTCTACAGCATGGGGATGCTGCTGTATCCCCATGCTTTACAAGCGAACAGTCTGAAAAAAATGATGGTCCCATAGTGGGGCAAAGTAAAAAAGTTAAAAAATTTAAAAAGAACATTTGCTTTTAAATAATTGCAAAAATATTTTTTTAAAAATATCAAAAATAATAAAAATTTCAAAAGATATTGTGTAAACAATAAAATAACACATATTCGGTATTGTCACGCATGCAATGACCCGACCTTTAAAACTGTAAGGTAACGGAATATATAACCACTACAATGCTTCGGTTTCTTCGCACTTTCACCCCCATACTCCTTACTTTCATCCTATTTCCTTTAATCTCCCCACCCAGTAAGAACCTAGTCATTTCCTCCTCCATCCTCCCCAGCCATCCAACCTTTTCCTCAGAACTGTTCGTCCACATAAAATCCTTTTTCTCCAGACACACACGGCCACATCATGTCTTATCCTGCTCCCACATTCTAATGCTCTGTCTGTTACTCCTCATTGCTGGCGATATAGCCCCAAATCCTGGCCCTCCTCAACACATCCCCACACTCACTTCTAACATCCAGCCTCAATCCTCTACATGTTTTCGCAACCATGATAACCTCATACCCATTCATCCAGCCCCCACTCCCCCGACCCCCCTACCTCGAGCACTATGGAACGCATGCTCTGTCTGCAACAAACTGTCATTTATCCATGACCTCTTCATCACCAACAAACTCTCCTTCCTTGGCATCACTGAAACCTTGCTCACCCCCTCTGACTCAGCCTCTCCAGCTGCACTCTCTTACGGCGGATTCCACCTCTCTCACACCCCACGCCCCAGAAACTAACGTGGTGGGGGAGTTGGCTTGCTCCTCTCCGATACCTGCTCCTTTACCCCAATTCGACTACCACCCTCCGCCACTCTTCCCTGATTTGAGGTGCACTCCGTCCACATCTACTCCCCCTCCAACCTCCAGCTGGCTGTCATCTACTGCCCCCCCAAGAACTAGCCAGCTCCACCTTTCTCGACCACTTCACCACCTGGCTACTTCATTTCCTCTGTGCTGACTATCATCATGGGTGACTTCAACTTCAACATCCCCATTGATGCTTCCACCCCGGATGAGTCTAAACTTTTATCGCTCACTGCCTCCTTTTGCCTCACTCAATTGTCCTCTGCAGCCACTCACAAAGATGGTCACACGCTGGACCTTATCTTCACCCACCTCTGTTCCCTTACTAATCTCACTAACTCACCCCTTCCCCTGTCTGACCACAACCTACTGACATTCTCTTCCCTCTCCTCTCCTAGTGCACAACCCCCACTCCACAAACTTGCTCACCCTTGCAGAAATCTCAAACATCTCAATTTATAATTGCTCTCTGAGTCCCTCCTCCCTCTTACAGACATATCTTCACTTCATGACACAGATTCTGCTGCCACCTTTTATAACACTAGAATAACAGCAGCAATTGACTTGGCCGCCCCCTCACACAACAAAACTCATACAATCAACAGGCAGCCCTGGCTGACCAGCCTCACCAAAGAACTGAGATGGGCTTCCAGGGTTGCTGAGCAGAGATGGAAGAAATCCCACTCTGCCAAGCACTTAACCGCATACAAGCAGTCCCTCACCAGCTTCAAGTCCATGCTCACTGCTGCAAAACAAACTTATTTCTCATCTCTCATATCCTCCCTGTCTCACAACCCTAAACAGCTTTTCAACACTTTCAATTCTCTACTCTGTCCCCCAGCACCACCTCCTTCTCCTCTCATTACCGCTGAAGACTTTGCCTCCTTCTTTAAGTAGAAGATTGATACGATCAGAGAAAGATTTGGCCCACAGCCCCCAATGCCGCTCTTAGCTGCTCAGCCCTCTTCCTCCAAGACCAACTTCTCCACCATGACAGAAGATCAGCTCTCCACCCTTCTATCAAGATCACACTTCACCACTTGCAAGCTTAACCCGCTCCTGTCCCACCTTAACCCTAACCTCGCCACAGTCTTCATCCCTACTCTAACACACCTCTTCAACCTCTCACTTACAAATGGTGTGTTCCCCTCATCCTTCAAACATACCTCAATCACACCCATCTTCAAAAAGAACTCCTTTGACCCATCCTCCGTGTCTAGCTATCACCTGATATCTCTTCTTCCTTATGCCTCAAAACTACTGGAACAGCATGTCCATTTTGAACTGTCCTCCCACCTCTCCTCCTGCTCCCTCTTTGACCACTTACAATCAGGCTTCCGACTGCAGCACTCAACTGAAACTGCCCTTACTAAAGTCACCAATGACCTACTAACCGCCAAGAGCAAGCGACACTACTCTGTCCTCCTTCTCCTGGACCTGTCTTCTGCCTTCGACATTGTGGACCATTCCCTCCTGCTACAGATTCTCTCATCTCTTGGCATCACAGGTTTGGCCCTATCCTGGATCTCATCACATCTAACAGACCGAACATTCAGTGTCTCCCTCTCCCACACTACCTCCTCACCTTGCCCCCTGTCAGTCGGTGTTCATCAAGGCTCAGTTCTAGGACCCCTACTCTTCTCCATCTACACCTTCGGTCTGGAACAGCTCATAGAATCCCACGTGTTGCAGTACTATCTCTATGCCGATGACACACAGATCTACCTATCTGGACCTGACCTCACCTCCTTACTTACCAAAATCCCACAATGTCTGTCTGCTATTTCAGCTTTCTTCTCTGCTTGCTTTCTAAAACTGAACATGGACAAAACAGAATTCATAATCTTTCCCCATCTCATTCTACCCCTCCACCATACCTATCCATCAATGTGAATGGCTGCTCACTTTCCCCAGTCCCGCATGTTCAATGCCTCAGGGTGATCCTTGACTCTGCCCTCTTTTTCAAGCCCCATATCCAAACCCTTGCCTCCTCTTGCTGTCTCAAACTCAAAAATATTTCCCAGATCCGTGCATTCCTTGACCATGAAACCACAAAAACACTAGTGCACTCCCTTATCTCCTGCCTCGACTACTGCAACCTCCTACTCTCTGGTCTCCCCTCTAGCACTCTGGCACCACTCCAATCCATCCTGCACTCTGCTGCCTGACTAATAAACCTGTCTCCCTGTTATTCCCCAGCCTCTCCTCTCTGCCAAGCCCTTCATTGGCTTCCTATCATCCAGAGGCTACAGCTCAAAACCCTAACTATGCCATACAAAGCCATCCACATCCTGTCTCCTCCATACATCTGTGACATGGTCTCCCGGTACTTACTCACATGCAACCTTCGATCCTCTCAAGATCTCCTTCTCTACTCCCCTCTTATCTCTTCTTCCCCCAACCGCATACAAGACTTCTCCCGTGCTTCCCCCATGCTCTGGAACTCTCTACCCCAACACATCAGACTCTCGCCTACCATGGAAACCTTCAAAAAGAACCTGAAGACCCACCTCTTCCGACAAGCCTACAACCTGCATTGATCCTCAGTCTACTGAACCATCGCACAACCAGCTCTACCCCTTTCTAGTGTATCCTTGCCCATCCCCTGTAGACTGTGAGCCCTTGCGTGCAGGGTCCTCTTTCCTTCTGTACTTGTGTGTGTCTTGTATTACTCATGTTTATTGCACTTGTGTATATTTGCCCCTTCTCACATGTAAAGCACCATGGAATTAATGGCGCTATAAAAATGTATAATAATAATAATAAAAAACAATGCTTTATCATCATAACACCGAACAAAAAGTAGAATAAAGTGAGATAAAAAAGATGGATAAATAACGACGATAACGATCAAAAAGACGGATAAATAAACATGGCGCCGCTGAAAATGTAATTTTGTCCCGCAAAAAGCAAGCCGCAACAAAGCTCCATCAGTGGAAAAATAAAAAAGTTATAGGTCTCAGAATAAAGCGATGCAAAAATATTTTTTTTCCTATAAAATAGTATTTATTGCGTAAAAGCACCAAAACACAAAAAATTATATAAATGAGGTAATGCTGTAATTATACTGACCCGAAGAATAAAACTGCCTTATCAATTTTAAAACATGCAGAATGACATAACACTCCCCCCCCAAAATTTCCTGAATTGCTGGTTTTTATTTATTCTGCCTCCCAAAAATCGTAATAGAAAGCAATAAAAAAAGTGATGTGTCCGAAAATGGTACCAATAAAAATGTCAACTCATCCTGCAGAAAACAAGTCTTCCCATGACTCTGTTAGCCAAAATATGGAAAAATTATAGCTCTCAAAATATGGTGATGCAAAACTATTTTTTGCAATAAAAAGCATCTTTTAGTGTGTGACAGCTGCCAAACATAAAAACCCTATATAAATCTGGTATCGCTGTAATCTCACCCACCCAAAGAATAAAGATGCCTAATCACTAATATCGCATGAGGAATTGCGTAAAAAATAAATAAAACCAATTCTTCACCTGCTGTTGATTTTTTTCATTCTGCCTCCCAAAGATTGCAGTAAAGCTCGGCACACATTTATCATGTGCACTGCGCTGAGCGCTTGCATCAGGATTTCCGTATAAATCTCTGAAATACGTGATTCAGACAAAACCTCTGGCAGAAGATTCCCTATAGTGAGGCAGATGGAGGCACTATAGACACCATCTTACCTATGATCCGGCGGTGTCTGTCTTTTTAGGATTGCATAAAAGTGCTGTCGGCCAGTTTTATGAAAAGAACACTGTTGAACAGAGCCCAGAGAGTCCAAAGTAGCTCTGCTGCCTCGTTATAGTGAATGGATCCCTTGAGAGTTTCATCTGTGGCGCCCCTGAGGGTTCAGTTGCCACAGAGGTACTGCACCTCCTCCTGAGGTGTGGTACCCCACCATCCAGGTAGGTTGGAGGCTCCTGACCACATTTTAACACCTGCACCCATCATCACAAAGTAGTGTAGCAAAGCCACATTGCAGCTCCCTGCTTGGAGCGTAGCAGAGCACCTTTGGTGGCTCCCTGCTTGGAACACGAAACGTGCTGGGAGGCGGGTGGAGTTAGAATACATAAAAGAGCGGGAAGAAAGTTCAGTTGAGTGCAGTCGGTCAGTCATTGATTTGAGTGAAGAGAGTGGAGGAGAGAAGATCCCTGGGAGAGGGATGGAGGAAGGAGGTGCTGCAGCAGATCTCAGTGACCTGGGTCTGCTGGCACGGGAAAGGAAAGAAGGAGAAAGACATTGAACAGAAACCTGATCTTCCATGGGAAGGAAAGATTAGTATGGAACGCAGGAGTAAAAGGCAACAGAGGACGTGGGTTAGGAGAGAACCCTGCCTAGAAGTTCTAAGCACAAGGCCGGGGCCCAGTCCCCGAGGATGTATGGATACTAAGGGTCCTACAGCAGACACCGGTGGAGTAGTGGGCTGTAAATGCACTACTCCCATCCAAGACTTGGGGGCACAACAGCAACTTGGATAGTGAGCCGGGACTTAGGAGTAAGGAGTCCCCGAAGCAGGCTACAGCTGTCTGCCATACAAGTATAGTTCTTGGCAACATCTGTCAGGAGTAACTCCAGTGTAGCTCAGTACTAGGAGTACTTCACACCAAAGGTGCTATAAGAGGAGACGATCGGAAAGGCACATGTTGGTGGAGTGTTGGAAGGGAGCATTCCATCTGACCTGGAGGTTGACTGAGCCAATGACCCGGAGGACACAGCATGGAGGCAGGCACTGGTTTGCACAACAGACTGAGTAAAGCTTTGGAACTACATGCTCTGGTGTCCTCCACTTATTCCTGTGCCAACACACCCGGCACCTCTACATCTTGGTGCCCAGCATTGCCTAACTTACGCTTTCCCTTGGCCTCTACATCTATACTGCCCTGGGACTACAGCTCCACCTGTGGGGAGCTTTAACATCTTTGCTGCACTACACCATCAGTCCCAGAGGATCTGCATGCAGCGTCGGCTTAACATCTCAATTGCCGAACACCACAGGTGACGTCACAAACTATTCATTTAATCTACTACATTCCACCATTCAATCTCCCCTATTAATTGGGCACCCAGGGCCACGGACCGGGTCACCGCCACTGTGACACATCCCGCTGACACCATCCCGGTACCGAGTACCCCACAGCCCTGGGAGGGCGACCCACATCTGAATCACGTCACTCAGAGATTTAGCTGGAAACCCTAAATTAATTGGTCAGCGTCGAGAGCCGGATAAATGTGATACCAAACATTATTGTCAGAGACACCGCACTGCACTTGCTCATAGAGCCAGTGCGTGTGTCCTGAGAACAGAAGCAGTGCTAAAAGATACCTGGGGAGCAGGGCAGCAGAGGTGACCAGGCGTGCTTCAGGCTAATAGTGTCAGGATCCAGTCAGTGCTGGAAAGTAAAGATGCATAGGACCTGCGGACACTAAAACTGAATAATGTGCACGGGACCTATGGTCAGGTGACTGCAAGGGGGCGGGGCTTAGCGTCCTGTATTCAGATAGGACAGGACACCATACAACAACTCAGAGTCAGGCAAAACAGAGGTCACACACAGTACGGGCGAACGAGGTACAGGAGGGACGAACAGACGGGTAGTCAGACAGAGCCAAAGGTCATACACAAGAGGGCGACGTGGTACCAAGGGGACGAGCAGAGAGAAGTTGGGTCACAAGCAGAGAGTCATACACGAGAGGTAGCGCAGTACAAGAGGGTCAGGCAGAACTCGTAACAGGGACAGAACCAGATCACAACCGAACAAACAAGCAAGATATCAGGCACAAGGCACACGTATACAAGAGGTCACTTAACTCAGCCGAGGGCAGGAGTATAACTGACACTGGACCCAGGTCCAGTGAGCACTAAATAGCCTCCTGCTGCCAGAGAGAGGCAGCACAATTAACCCCTAGTCTAACCAGGACGGGTCAAAGCGAAATCCTGTCCTGGATCATGACAATTATGTAAAATGTTCCCAATAAAAGCTTCAACTCAATCTACAGAAAAAGCAAACCCTCACTCAGGTCTGTAGTCTGTTAACGGAAATATAGGAAGCGTTCATGTTACTGGTAGCACAAAGGCTCTAGAAAAGTGAAATGGCTCCTCGCCCACCAATAGAAATTCCGCAAATTCTCTGCTCCCAAATCCAATTGCCCCCTCCTGTCACGCGGGGCTTAGGTCGGCTAAGGCTGAAATACCCGGGGCCCCTGTGGTGTCCCCTTAACTAGGGGAAACCCTGTCTGACCCTCAACCCAGGGTTTTTGCTGATGGTGCAAATGCCTGATCCTCCAACCTTTCCTTATCTCCTGCTAAGCCCTAAGCTTAACCCTCCACCCTCCACCCAGTGAGGAGACAAACCACCAAAGCCCAACACAGTAATGACAGACAGGGAGAACTTAAACTGCACCGCACCGCATACACACAGGACTATACAGTAATGTGAACAGGGCAAAGCAAAACACAAATATAGGAAGGCGAAAAGGTAACAACGGATCATACGCCACCAGATACGAATCTCTCTCTCTCCAACAACACCAATCCAGACCGGAACCACTTGGTATGAAACACAAGCTATAATCGGCGATGCCCATAGGCCAGCATGACTATGTAAAGACCGTGGGCGTGACCAAACATCCAACCTGATCTCCAGCAAGATTAACCCCCGATAGCCTGAGACAATCAAGCCGGCGCCACTGAGGCTATAGTGGATGGAGGTGAAACTACCTCTGCCTGCCGGACGCTGTGGTGTGAATAGTGTCCGACATGACACCTCCCTTCTGAGCCCCACAGTGTATCTAAACCACATATTGCGTCCCTGTTTGGCATTACTGAAGTGATGAGAGGCCTAATAACTTACGCGTTCATGTCTCCAGAAGCACAGGCTGGGCATAACGTAACTATGAAAGTCAATAGTTAATAAATGCAACTGCATAGGTAAAAACTACATATTGTACATCTATAGGTGGATCTGCCATCAAAATCTGGGGAGTAGTCGCACAAAATGGGACATGTTAATTTTTGCACTGATTGATTAAGCGCCTCTCTACTTTCTAGATATATAAACCACATATTCAATAGGTGAAGTAAAAAATGGAACACAGAAACACATAGTTGCATAATCCTCAGACCAGACCTTGTCAGGCTTTAGGGTACAAGTGTGCAGTCCCTGTATGTGATTACAGACTTGTGATCCCTCACAGCACATGAACTGCGCGCTATGAGGATTGTCTGGTGCCGCTGCTGAGAGCAAGCAGTCATGTGACAGAAATTATGTCATTTGCATACTTCTGGCCACATTCCAACTAGACATATCATGCCTTGCTCAATATATTTGTATTGAGTGAGGCTGCGCACTTCTAGTGAGCATGTAACTCCATGTATGCAAATCGTTCACATACTGCTTGTATCAAGGCTATGGATTCGGTGTATAGTCAGAGACATGGCTGATATAGTTTCCTAGTGTTTGTCGAGCATAGAGTAAGAGAAAAATGTTGAGCTACAACTCAATCTGCCAAATTTCGTTGAAATGCATAGACTTACCAACAAACATAAAAATTGTATCTATATATTGTACATATTCCTTATAGAACAAGCTGCTTTTTATTTAACTGCTTAAATTTCAGAATTAAAATCTCAAATCATCAAATTATTTGGTTTTAAATTTTTTTAAAGATAAATGAAGATTTATTCTGTAAGTTCTGGAATAAAACATAATTTAAACCCCATCACATCCATAACAGCAATTAGCAGTAAATAGGAGATCTCATTAATGCTGAGGTAATTTACCTTAATATTTCCGAGGGAAATTAATCACTTCTGAATTCATTATGAAAGTTCATCAAAATCGTAATATAAATATACGTATATGCATGTAAAACAAAAATGTATACAATATACTAATGAAAAATATTGGTAACGGAACATTGTGTTTGTAATGGCTTATATATACTATTGGAAATAATGTATTGTAATGATAATTAACAGTGAAACAGCAAAATTGCCAAATGAAATGAATAAACCCCACAAAACTATAATTTATACTTTTATACAGTATAATGTTTTATTGGCTTGTCACTACAGCGACATTTCCATGAACCCAGAGCAACCAAAATTAATATGAAAATGGTAGTGTTTCATAAAAAAAAGATATGTAGGTGTCTGTAAGTGCCATTTTATTTCTCGGTGAGAGGATAAAGTGTTTTTTTCTACATAATTTCTAATGTAGAAGCTAAATTAGGCCCAAGAAGAGGGACAATGCAACTTTACACATCATTAGTATTCAAGCTACATAACCCAACCAACAGCAGTTATGTATTTTTGCAAGTATGCATATAATTTATTGTGGAGAACACAATTTACATGGGTAGTCGATGCCTGTTTTATAGCCTCACAAATAGATGTATGAACTCAAGCATATAATGGCTCAACCAGCAGGCGCAAATACGTTCTAAATCTTCTAAATGTGCTTCACAAAAATGTAACTGAGGAATATAAAACAGATCAATTCTTGCATGTTATATATTGGTTTTTGATTTACAAATCTAATCTGGTAAATTCTATAGAAAATGAATGGATTTTCTACTGAACTTCTTTTGTGACTTTTCTATGTCTAGATGTTCTCTCTAACACATGCACACTGATCTGTGATAAATAGCTGTTTATCTTTGGATGTATTTTGCATAATTAAATATATTATATAGAATATTTTTAATATATAAAAAGGTTTAAGGAATATAATATTGGTTGTACATACTGTGACTTTAGCATTTTTAGATGCGTAGACTTTGTTATATGTTCACACTACACTTTAATATTATTATTACAAATTATTATTACAAATAATAATAAATACAATTTCCTTTGAAGCATATAAGGTTTTTAACATTCACAATTGCATTATATGTTTGATGTAATGAAAGGAGTGCCAAGGTGTGAACATTCATTTTGATATGTATATTTAAGAAATCATTATTGCAGGATTCAATGTTTTAATTTTATGGCATGTGCCAAATATGCTTCATTAAGAGAAATGTATTCATGAGTAAAAGAGTGTCTTTTTTTATAGGAATACATAACAAAAACTTTAGTAAAGGATTGACTTAGGGTGAGATCAGACGTTTCAGGTGAATGCATTGCCAAAAATTCACACGCAATAGCCAATGGCTACATGATATTGTTGTAAAATCGTGCTGCCTTTGCTCATTAAAGTTAAAGGGTACCCACCCTTACTTATTTCTTCTAACCAATGATCAGTGTTCTGCCCAGCTTAATATTTATGATTAATCCCTGGATGTCCAAACTGGTTTCACCTTTCGATCACCTGTCTCCTCCCAGCCTACTGCTCATCAATTTACAGAATTTTGGCTAAAGTTCCTCTTTCTGATCTGTTCCACTTTTGGATCTGATTTTGACTTTGACCATCAGATAATCTGCAGATGTAACATAGGACCAGGCTCAGATAAAGCCTAGATCTCTGTATAGGGTTTAACGGGGAAATCCAGTGAGGAACTTAAATACAGTTACGAAGGGCGTTCGTTAAAGATTTCCCCTGACCCACTTCTATTTATCACAGGATGCTGAAACTGCACATGTTTAATGATGTCAGTTTCTATAGGTTAAGTGCCAATTTGCAACTCAGAACTAATAACGGTCTTGATTTTACAGGTGTTGAAGTGGTCTGAAGTTTGATACAGAGCAGTCATTAAGTTCCTTTACTTGAAAGGCCACAAACCAAAGGAGAGGTTCGATGAGATGAAAGAGGTTTATGGTGACGATTCCTCATCATATGTTGTAGTCAAGAATTAGCATCGTCAATTCAAATGTGGTCGAACTTCGGTGCAAACAGCTCCAATTCCAGGCAGACCCCACTCTGCTATTGATGAACACATCATCCAGCAAGTGGAGGTCGCCATTTCGAAAAATCACCATGTAACCATTCGCCACCAAGCCCAAAATGTCAATCTAATCTTAGTGTTGGGTCTGTGGAAAAAAAATCATCCAAGACCATCTTTACATGCATAAGGTATCCATTTGCTTGGTTCCCCAGCTGCTTACACCTTTTCAGTAGCAGTAACAAGTCGAATACTCTCAGGCTCTATTGACAATGTGCCATGGAAACCAGGAAGAATTTTTCAACAGACTGATCACACAGGATGAAAGCTGGGTCCATTGTGAGAAAAAAGTCCAGTCAATGAAATGGAAGCATCATGACTCACCTCCTCCATAGAAGGCGCATGCCCAACCCTTGGCAAACAAGGTCATTTTTTTTTGGACCAACACAGAGCAGTATTGATGGATTTCCTAGCAAAAGGTATCAAGATCACTGGGTGTTAGGCATCGGGTTTCTTCCGCTGCACAGGAGGAATCCCTGCCTTGCCTTCCGCGGTCTCCCATTCGGTCCCGACCGCAGATGAGGCTGCTCGGCAGAGATATTGATCCCGGCATCTTGCCCAGGCTAGTACTGTTAGTTTGTTTGCTGCTGCCACCCCTGATCCAGCTATAGCAATCCACACTAGTCAGCAGCGAGCAGCTCCTGGGACTAAGTCCCTCTTACGGTCCACTAAGCATGCCTGTGGGACGACCTCTCATTGGAGATCGGCGGTCACATGCTCAGGTCCTGTTGCTGCTCCGATTGGACCACTAGGAACATCCCAGAAGGCTGCAACTATAAAAGCTTTGCATGGCTGCCCGGCCATGTGCTAGTATAGAATTTTGTACTTGTGTGTGAGATGATGGATGCATGTTTCTGGTGACTGACTCCTTATGATTCCCTCCCTTTGGTTGTACATGTAATAGGGTTATCAGTGTTAGAATCAGTGCCTAGTAGTGGCATTGCCTATATGCCACAGTGCTCCCAGTTCTCTGCACAAGTGTTAGCGCCAGATTGTGCCATCCAGCACAAGGCACGACTGTACCGCACTTTCAGCAGAGTCTGTCAGAGTGGTGCAGTGCGCAATTAGTGCAGTTTCCAGTCCTAAGCTTAGGCTGGTTAGTGGCATCTGCCAGAGTGGCGCTGCATGCACTTCGTGAGGTTAAACCTTTTCCTTTCCCTGGCACTGCAGCTGCAGCAGCAAACGCTAGTTGGTCTAGAGGGACTCTAGCCCCATGTCCTTGGGGCAGAGTCCTGTGACCAAGACACTAGCGTTCTCCCTGCGGTACTGCGGCCCTGTGAAGCAACAGGGTCCGCCTTTTACATACCGGGTGAGGTTAACCCGTGTGTGTTTGTTATCCGCCTTTTAAATACCAGGTGAGGTTAACCCGCGTGTGTTTGTTATACCGCCATCTTGCATCTGCCATTACCTGGCAGCAGATAACATCTCTGTATGGTGGGCCTCGGGCTGCGAACGCACCTTGTCTTTACGTTAATATCATTTGGTGCGTTCCGCAAGCCCCTAACACTGGAGCATACTATGCTTTACTGCTTGTGAAATTGCGGGAGGCCATCAAAACCAAGAGATGTAGCATGCTCACCAAAGGTGTCTGCCTTCTGCAAGTCAACTCACATGTTTCCCAAATCGAAGCATGCGCCTGTGAATTTGAAATTCTACCGCATCCCCATTATTCACCTGATCTTGCACCACCGGACTTCCACCTCTTTCCAACAATGAAGTTATTTTTGAAAGGCAAGCATTTTCCAGATGATGAGACTGATTTCCAAAGTCACAACGTGGCTTTTGGAGTAACCTGTCAACTTCTACAAGTGAGGCTTTACAGTTGCTTAAGGAGATGGGAGAAGTGTGTGTCCCTAGGTGGCACCTATGTAGAGAAGGACTAATGACTGTGCCAAATTTAATTGCTCTCAGTCCACAGGAAGTGAGTCAGGAGAAATCTTTAATGAACGTTCGTAAGTAAAGTGGCTAGCACCAAGCTTGACTATGGGAGCTTGCATTTAGTTAATAGTTTGTGACAGCCATTCTTCTTACACCTCCAATTCCAAAAAAGTTTGGATGCTGAGTAAAATGTAAATATAAGAAGAATGCAATGATTTGAAATCTATTACAGTCAAATTTTATTTACATTTAATCACATTACTGTGCATAAAAAGAGCATGTTATAGAGGCAGAGTCTCTCAGAAGCAAAGATTGTCAGATGTTCTCCTGTCTATGAGCAAATGCTTCTAAAAATTGTAGAACAATTTTAAAAGAAAATCCTCAGTGTAAAATTGCAGAAACTTGGAATATCTCAACATATATAGTACATAATATCATGAAAAATTTAGAGATTCTGGAGAAATCTATGATTACAACTTAAAAGGCCAAAAGATGCTCATGATCTACAGGCAGCACTGAATTAAAAACAAGCATGATTCACATGTGCAAATCCATGAATAATTCCAGAAATTTTTGTCTGTGACTATGGCGTGCCGTGCAATGCACCAATGCAATTTAAAGCTCTATCATATGAATAAAAAACAAAAAATTGACACAATACTGTTTGATTATGCACTGAATGCAAGGCCTACCCTGCACCAATGTTATATGCACCCCAATAACAGTTTCAGCAGACGTACTTGAGGGCCTCAGGACAAAATTGTTTCCATTAGAAGAAAGTGTGTCTCTCATACTGTTTGCTTATGCACTGAACGCAAGGCCTGCCCTGCACCAATGTTACATGCACCCCAATAACCGTTTCAGCATATGTACTTGAGGGCCTCAGGACAAAATTGTTCCCATTAGAAGAAAGTGTGTCTCCCATACTGTTTGCTTATGCAGTGAATGCAAGGCCTGCCCTTTACCATTTTTACATGCACTGCTATAACCCTTTGAAATCACCTACTGGATGGCCACATAAAAGCAAAAGTTCCCATTATTATTTTTTTTTATTACCTCAAATATTGTCCATGAAGTGAATGCAAGGCCTGAACGTAATTTGCACGCACCACAATCCCCCTTTTAAGAAACGTGGCGAAGGGTCTCAAAAAATTTTCACATTACAAAGATACGGCTCACCTATACTTGGAATGCCCATACGCTAAGTGTATAGGCTGAAAAACATTTCCCCCTGGGGAGGTACACATCAACATAGTGTGTACATTTTTTTTTAGGGGCTTCATAAACACCTTGGAAAACAGTAAAGTAGTTTCCTACACAGTTGCTGCTGTGAAGGTGCAGGTTTTTAGTAAAAATGTGGTTGACGAATCGTTGGATGAAGTGATCAGGAAAAGGGGCATGGTGATGGCAGGAATGGGAATGTGCAGGATTAATAACAGCGGTGGCTATGGGAGTTATGAAAATCCAGGATACAGCCTACAATGATTAGTCGTTTAGCCACCACCAATTATCAGAATGTGTTTCATGCCCACAAAAATAAAAAAGGCCACACATTCATTGTAGTGGTATCTCTGTGGTGGCTCATATCTGTGCATGCTCAATCTTTGGCCAGTTTATGGCTGTTTTATTTTTTTGGGCTGGCTGTCACTTTTGTTTAAATACAGCAGTATTTAGCCCACAAAACAAATCCACACATTAATTGTAGTGGTATCTCCGTGGGAGCTCATATCTGTGTGTGCTCAATCTTTGGTCAGTTTATGGCTGTTTTATTTTTTCGGGCTGGCTGTCACTTTTGTTTAAATACAGCAGTATTTAGCCCACAAAACAAATCCACACATTAATTGTAGTGGTATCTCCGTGGGAGCTAATATCTTTGCATGCTCAATCTTTGGCCAGTTTATGGCTGTTTTATTTTTTCGGGCTGGCTGTCACTTTTGTTTAAATACAGCAGTATTTAACCAACATAAAAAAGGCCATACATTCATTGTAGTTGTATCTCCGTGGCAACTCATATCTGTGCGTGCTCAATCTTTGGTCAGTTTACGGCTGTTTTATTTTTTCGGGCTGGCTGTCACTTTTGTTTAAATACAGCAGTATTTAGTCCACAAAAAAGTCCACACAATCATTGTAGTGGTATCTCCATGCTGGCTCATATCTGTGCATGCTCAATCTTTGGACAGTTTACAGCTTTTTTATTTTTTTGGGCTCCCTGTCACTTTTGTTTAAATACAGCAGTATTTAACCAACATAAAAAAGGCCATACATTCATTGTAGTTGTATCTCCGTGGCAACTCATATCTGTGCGTGCTCAATCTTTGGTCAGTTTACGGCTGTTTTATTTTTTCTGGCTGGCTGTCACTTTTGTTTAAATACAGCAGTATTTAGTCCACAAAAAAGTCCACACAATCATTGTAGTGGTATCTCCATGCTAGCTCATATCTGTGCATGCTCAATCTTTGGACAGTTTACAGCTTTTTTATTTTTTTGGGCTCCCTGTCACTTTTGTTTAAATACAGCAGTATTTAACCAACATAAAAAAGGCCATACATTCATTGTAGTTGTATCTCCGTGGCAACTCATATCTGTGCGTGCTCAATCTATGGCCAGTTTTCAACTGGTTTTTTTTTGCCTTTTTTCCTGGCTGGCAGTATTTAGTCCAAACAAAAAAACATAGGCCACACATTGTTTGGTGTGGTCTGTTGTGCCAGCTCATATCTGTGTGTGCAGCAATTTATGCCAGTTTACGGCTTATTTTAATGTTTTTCCTGGCTCTCATTTTTGTCAAAAAACAGTATTATTTTGGCAAAGGAGAAACATACAGGCCACACATTATTTGGTGTGGTCTGTCCATTCCAGCTCATATCTGTGTGTGTAGAAATTTTGGCCAGTTTACAGCTGTTTTGTTTGCCTTTTTTTCCTGGTTGTCATTTTTTTTAAATACAGCAGTATTTAGTCCAAGCAAAAAAACACAGGACACACATTGTTTGGTGTGGTCTGTCATGCCAGTTCATATATGTGTGTGCAGCAATTTAGGCCAGTTTATGGCTTATTTTAATTTTTTTCCTGGCTCTCATTTTTGTCAAAAAACAGTATTATTAAGGTAAAGAAAAACATACAGGCCACACATTGTTTGGTGTGGTATGTCCTTGCCAGCTTATATCTGTGTGTGTAGAAATTTCAGCCTGTTTATAGCTGTTTTGTTTGCCTTTTTTTCCTGGCTGTCATTTTTTTAAAAATACAGCAGTATTTAGTCCAAAAAAAAAAACCCAGGACACACATTGGTGTGGTCTGTCGTGCCAGGTCATATCTGTGTGTGCCGCAATTCAGGCCAGTTTACGGCTTATTTTTCTGTTTTTCCTGGTTGTCATTTTTGTCAAAATACAGTATAATTTAGGCAAAAGAAAAATATACAGGCCACACATTGTTTGGTGTGGTCTGCCCGTGCCAGCTCATATCTGTGTGTGCTCAAAGTTTGGCCAGTTTACAGCTTATTTCTTTTTGGCCTGTCTGTCACTGTTGTTATATCCAGCAGTCTTTTGTATCCAAAGAATAAAAAAATTAAGGAATACAGTCTGTTATCTCAGGCTGAGGCCTGGTGTATCTGTAGTGGAAAAATCTTTGCTTTGCAGGCCTACTTACCACATCTAATTTTTCTCCAAAGACATCCATTTGTAGGCAGCTTTTCACATATTTCATTAGTCCATTTAAAATGGGCAAGGCAAGGGGCAAGGAACGGGGAAGTGGACATGATGTTGATGGTGCATGCAGAGGACGAGGCCATGGCCAAGCTGACAGTGGGCCACAGCAAAGACCCACATCTTCATGCTCAAAATTCCTGTCCCAGTTTCTAGGGGACCGCACCACACCACTATTGAAGCCAGAGCAATGTGAAACAATTGTTGGTTGGATAGTGGATAATGCTTCCAGTCACTTAGCCACCACTACCACCATGTCTTCAACACGGTCAAGTCTGAGTAGCCATGCGTGTGGACTGGATATTACTAACCCTGATCCTCCTTCCTCCCACTATGCTGAGTGCCCTGAGGCAACAGATCCCACAATTGGACACTCGGTAGAGCTGTTCAGTTTCCCATTTGCAGATTCAGGCCTCTCACCTGCTCCACTTGAGGTGGGGCAAGATGATATTCCATGTAGCGATGCCCAAATCTTTGAGCAGCCACAGTCACAAGAGGTAGACGATGATGAGACCCAATTACCGGAAAGTTGGGAGGAAGAGCTGTGTGCGGATGTTGAAGACGAGGTGGTGGATGATATACAGTAGTGACTGACACAACCTAACAGGAGGACATGCAGAGTGAGGACAACAGCACACATGGGGAAAGAGGCATATCATGACAACAGACAGGAAGAAGCAGTGTGGTGGCCGCAGACAGAAGGCGTGCATCCATTCCCCGTAACACAAACAGGCCAGAAGTTGCCATTCCAACTGTTAAATCTTCCTCAGTCTGGTTATTTTTTAAGGACTCTGCCGATAACCCCAAACAGGCCATTTGCAGCACTTGCCATGACCGCATCAGCAGGGGTAGTAAAACTACCAGCCTGACCACCACTAGCATAATTAGGCACATGGTAGCAAAGCACCCGACTTTATGGGCAGAACCACATGCTCCAGGAACACTGTCTGCAGGTGACAACACTTCTTCCACTGTTTTGCGTACATGCAAATCCCCAGTTCCACATGCCTGTGAAGATGCCTCAGGCCCTGCACCTGTTGTTGCCCACAGTCAACCAGCACCATCATCAAGCCTGTCCATAACCTTGTCCCAGCCCAGCCTTCAGTCGTCTATACCCCAGTCATTGGAACGCAACCGGAAATACCCAGCCAACGTTCCCCATGCCACAGTACTTAATTTGCACATTTCTCATCTGCTTGCACTCAAAATGTTGCCTTTTAGGCTCATTGAGATGGAAGCTTTCTGCAACTTGATGGCGGCAGCGGCTGTCCCAAGGTACTCGGTCCCCAGTCACCACTATTTCTCCAGTAGTGCCATATGGCATTACACCAGCATGTGTTCCACAACATTACCCATGCCCTCAACAATGCTGTTACTGGTAAAGTCCACCTAACCACGGACAGGCAAGTGCCTGTGGGTAGGGATGGTACATCTCACTGATGGCATACTGGGTTAATATAGTGGAAGCCAGCACCCTGTTGGACCTTGAGATGGAACACATCCTCCCCACGCTGAGGATTGCTGGCCCTACGTCAGTCAGGGTTGTCCCACAGTCTAAAGTTCTTGTGGCTCAAAGTTTTCTCAAAAGCTACCTGGAGCTGCCGGATCTGTTGTTGAAAGTACGCCATTCGTCTGCCCATTTTTGAAAGTCAGCGACAGCTTCAGCTGCCCTTGCTGTGCTTCAGCAGCATTTGCAGCTTCCGGCTCACCGACTAGTGTGTGATTTCCACACGAGATGGAACTCTACACTGCATATGTTGCAAAGGATTTGTAAGCAGAAGAGGGCAGTTGTTGAGTACCAGCTTCAATAACGCCGTCGATATTCAGGTCAGACCCCACATATAAGACCTCAGGAGTGGACATGGATGTCAGATATATGTACCATCCTCCAGAACTTTGAATACTACACCAAGATGGTGAGCAACGATGATGCCATAATTGTTATGAATGGGTCACCGAGGAGAAAAAAAAGCAAAACAAGCTAAGCCCCAGAAAACCAGAGAGGTTGGTAACTATGCAGATTGCAGAACTATGATCTTACCACACAACTAGCAGTAGCCGTGGAGCGTGCCTATGATGTTCTTAGATGCCTCGTCATGGCCGGAGAACTACATGAGCCTAAAGCAAGAAAAGGGAAAACTAACTGCCCCAGAGCAGACCCCAAAGGAATAGATAGCCCCTACACATGTATTGACGGTGAAACAAGATGAAGGTACAAACACAGGCAGGAAAATAGGCTGAGCAAATGATGGGGCCCAAACTAACTAGACAGGAAAGGAAAGGAAAGATACTGTCTGCAACCTGAAAAAGACCCTACAAAAAAAATGTCCAACACTTCTGATAGCAAAATTAACCCTGAAGTCACTAGACTTCTCCCACTATGTCAGCACTCTGAAATATTCTGAGACAGAGCAAAAATACACCGAACTAGTAAGGGACAAAAAGACAATTGGCAAAATACTGATAAAAAAGAGTGGAAATTCAGCTCAGCCCCCAGCAGGGGCTGGCTGACCACACCAAAAAACTGAATAGACCAACAAAATCAAGTGTGAACATTATCAGAAAAACCTAGCTTTAGATGACTGGAACAGAGCTGAAAACCAAGAGCTGACAAGCCAGAAGGAATCACCAGCAACTGAATAGGGCGTCAGCTGTCTTAAATCCAATCTGAGAATCCCGAGATCCAATCATCATCCCCATCCTCAGGTGGCAGATCTCCACCGATCAAACCAGCCGCACCACCTCCTGATACCACCAGAGGGAGTTCAGAAGGGGAAACAGAGAATGAACTCACAACACATAATTAGCATCACCATCCTTCTTCTCAGCATTCTGAAAACCTCTTTGCTCACAATAAAAGAGGATGCATTACAGGAAGAGCACAAGGACATTGAGCCAGGAAACATACCGGTTGATTATACTCAGTCCAGCCTCATGTCGTCGCAATGTGGATTGGTAAACAATGAAGAGGAGGAGGAGGAAGAAGAACAGGAGCTACTTTCATGCACTGTAGACTGTACTACAAGCACAGCTGTCATATCATCTGTTCACCGGGGATGGCCTGAGGGCAGGGAGGAGGAGTATGAGGAGGAGGAGGACACGATGGTCAGTCATCCAATTGGTGAGGACATGGAAGGCATGCTTGTTAGTAGCCTAGCACGCATGGCTGACTTTATGCTGCGCTGCGTTTCCCGTGACCCTCGCATTAGAAAAATTATCAGTGACACTCATTACTGGTTGGTGACACTTTTAGACCCATGCTACAAGGAAAATTTTCAATCTCTTATTCCAGAGTCTGACAGGGGTCTAAAAATGGTGCATTACTATAGGGCCCTTGTATCGAAAATAGTGAAAAAATTCCCATGTGAGAACGCTGGCAGCAGACGTCAGAGTTTGTTGTACAGCCAAGGAGTCCAAGTGAGAGAGACAGAAGTACAATCCAGGTCAGGCATGGGAACAATGGCAAAGTCCTGGGAAAATTTTCTCAGACCCTCCCATAGTGCCGTCACAGAGGCAAGGGGTGCTGTCACAAGAAGTTCAATGTTTAGGAAGATGGTGAGTGAGTACCTTGCAGATCGTACAAACATCCTCTTGGATTCCTCTGTGCCTTTTAATTATTGGGTATCTAAGCTGGACATGTGGCATGAAATGGCTCTCTACGCTTTGGAGGTCCTGGTCTGCCCAGCTGCTAGTGCTCTATCAGAGCGGGTTTTTAGTGCTGCTGGGGGAATTATAACAGATAAGCGCATTAGCCTGTCAACTGACAATGCTGACAGGTTGACTCTTATCAAAATGAACAAGGGCTGGATTGGGCAAAACTTCTGTACACCTCCAAATGAAAACACCAAAATATAAAGTTAAATGCATTGTCTTTTTTGGGAAGGTGTATTCTCAGGCACTTCTTCACAACCACACATGGGCATCTGCTTCCTGAGTTGGTCTGTTTGCTGTTAGCATCTTCCTTTTTCTCATCATCCACAACCAGTAGAACACCAGGGTAAAGGGATTGCGTGATGCAAAAGTAACTCAATTTTTGACAAGGGTATTATATAATATTTCTTTTTATAGCACTGTCTCTGAGCTGTTGCTAAGGACAAACATATCTCGTTGAACACGTTCTGGCTTCATATCTATGAACCTGTGTTCACTCCTCCCTTTTGTTATTTTCTTTCATACGTGGCTTCACATTTGTAATTTAGTTGTTTAATTTCAGTATGAATTCTCATTTTGTCTCCTCATTGTCCACGGCTACATGACCAGGGTGAACGTGTTCTGTTCAGGCCGGTGAATTTTGGGCAAGGGGGGCTGTGATGGCAATAGTTTATTTATTAAAAAAGGTACCCCCATTGGTGAAATGTTTGTCAGCCTATGCACTCCATTACAAGTCTAAGAGACCCACACCTGTTATGATTGGGTCACCGAGGAGGAGATCAAGCCCAAGCTAAGCCACAGAAAACCAGAGAGGTTGGTAACTAAGCGGATTGCAGACCCCTGATCCTATCCACACAGCTAGCAGTAGCCATGGAGTGTGCCTACGATGATCCTAGATGCCTCGGCACAGCCGGAGAGCTAACTAAGCCTAAAGCAAGAAAGGGGAAATCTAAACTGCTCCCAGAGCAGACCCCAAAGGAATAGATAGCCCCCAAACATATATTGTCGGTGAGACAAGATGAAAACACAAACGCAGGTAGGAAAATAGACTGAGCAAACGATGGGGCTCACACTGACTAGACAGGACAGGAAAGGAAAGATACTATCTGCAATCATGCAAAAAACCCTGCAAAAAAGTCCAACATGTCTGATGCAAAAAATACTGAAGTCGCACGACTTCGCCCACTATATCAGCACTCTGGTATATTCTAAAAGCAGAGCAAAAAGAGGCCAATCTAATAAGGGACAAAAACAAACTGGCACAAACAATAACATAAGGATGGAAATTCAGCACAGCCCCAGCTGGGGCTGGCTGACCACACAAAACTGAAATAGACAAAACCAGATCAAATGTAAACAGAATAGCAAATGAACACTTAGCTAAACATGCAGGGACTGAGTTGGAAACTAAGACCTCAGGAGGCAGGAAGAAAATCACCAGCAGGGATAGAGGGAGTCAGCTGTCTTAAATCCCAGTCTGAAACCCCAGATCTCCAATCGTCATCCTCATTATCAGTTGGCAAGTCTCTGTTAATCAGATCAGCTCCATTACCTCCAGTAACCACCAGAGGGAGCCCAGAAAGAGAACTTGCAACCCCTCTGTCAATTTGACCAGCTCCACTACCTTCAGTAGTAACCAGAGGTAGGCCAAAAAGCGAATTCACAACACACACCCCTACATTGCGTCTACTTCTTAACTCGGTTTCCTGCAATGTCTCTTCCTTACCTGCCAATAGATGACCACGGAGAACGTGTTCTGTACTGTTATAGGCCAGCGACTTTTGGGCAAGGGGGGCTGTGATGGCAATGGCTTATTTATTAAAAAAAGTACTCCCCATTGGTGAAATGCTTGTCAGCCTATGCACTCCATTACAAGTCTCAGAGACCCACACCCATACATTGGGCCTACTTCTTAACTCAGTTTCCTGCAATGTCTCTTTCTTACCTGCCACTAGATGACCAGGGTGAACATATTCTGTACTGTTATAGGCCTGTGAATTTTGGGCAAGGTGGGCTGTGATGGCAATAGTTTATTTATTAAAAAAAGGTACCCCCATTGGTGAAACCACATCTTTGTTGGCAAAGACTTCATAACATTTGTGTACCTTATAGATCTCTTTGTGTTGCCTGGTTGCTCGCATTGGACACAATACACATCATATAAATTTGATAAAGCAATGCTGTTAGTTTGGCTTAGTAGCTCAATACAAATATTTCTTTGTCCACTATATTTGTTTCTCTCATAGAGAGCCATAACTTTGGCTGCATCAAATGGTAAGAGTTCAATCCAAAAAAGTGATGGCTGAATGCTTGTAGATGCAGTGGACTTAATCAATTTTTGAAGCGATAACTTCTATAAGTGAGACTGCATGTTACTTCTTTACTGGATTATAAACAGAAAGATAAAAAATGATCTTATTATCTCTAAATTACTTTGCTGAAAGGCTCTGTGATTATCTAAGGTGTCTCCAATATTTACTCCACAGCTGAAAGGAACAGTTAGGGAAAATTTAGCATGGTCACAGTTATGTTTTCGAACATCTTCACATTATTGCACTTCTCTCTTGTACTTCAGGAATACATAGTGGCAGATTTTTTTTCATTAATTGCCAGTAGATCCTGGGAAAGTTGATTGTAATGATTCTCCCAAGTACTCAATGGGTTAACCTTCTGTTTTTCTTGAAAGGCTGATTAAACATATGATTGCTGCTGATCGCCATATTCTCCTGAATATAATTCTGCATAGAGGGTCCCATCATACCATAAAAAAATTACAAAATGTTTGTCGTCCAGCAATATATTGCATCCTGCTCTCAAGATATTGTCGGGCTTCCATAATCATTTGCAATTTCAGGAAGGCTTTGACAGCTTGAGGTTTCAGGGTATACTTTAAAAATGTTTTTAGATTTTTTTAAACTAACTGTCTCCTGTCCACAATCACGTTATTCAGACTGCATTGTTGCTTCTTCTCAAGCGCATTAATGAAAGCATCCATATTTTTATTGCACATTAGTTTAGAGACTTGCTACGATTTTACGGTATCTGTATCACTATTTTTTTGCCCAATTTAGGTGTTTTATTTCAGCAACATTTCTGCAGTGTTATCAAATTTTGTAGGAACAGATGCAGATTCTCTGTTTCTTTTTCCTTACAGGCAATCCAATTTTTGACAATGGTGTCTATGATGCCCAGAGTATAGTATTTAGAAATGTGTATTCCCCATTGTGAACTGGTTAACAGCCCATGCACTGCATGTATGGGCATTATAAGTCTAAGAAACCTGGTCCTTTAACTTGAGCCCATTTTTTTCTTAGCCGTTTTCAATGTCTACCTCTTATCTGCAACTACATGTCCAGGGTAAACTTGTTCTGTGCTGTTTATGGAATTACAATTTTTGGCAAGGGTGTCTACACTCACTGGCCACTTTATTAGGTACACCATGCTAGTAAGGGGTTGGACCCCCTTTTGCCTTCAGAACTGCCTCAATTCTTCATGGCAGAGATTCAACAAGGTGCTGGAAGCATTCCTCAGAGATTTTGGACCATATTGACATGATGGCATCACACAGTTGGCGCAGATTTGTCGGCTGCACATCCCTGATGCGAATCTCCCGTTCCACCACATCCCAAAGATGCTCTATTGGATTGAGATCTGGTGACTGAGGAGGCCATTTGAGTACAGTGAACTCATTGTCATGTTCAAGAAACCAATCTGAGATGATTCGAGCTTTATGACATGGCGCATTATCCTGCTGAAAGTAGCCATCAGATGTTGGGTACATTGTGGTCATAAAGGGATGGACATGGTCAGCAACAATACTCAGGTAGGCTGTGGCGTTGCAACGATGCTCAATTGGTACCAAGGGGCCCAAAGAGTGCCAAGAAAAAATTCCCCACACCATGACACCACCACCACCAGCCTGAACCGTTGATACAAGGCAGGATGGATCCATGCTTTCATGTTGTTTACGCCAAATTCTGACCCTACCATCCGAATGTCGCAGCAGAAATCGAGACTCATCAGACCAGGCAACGTTTTTCCAATCTTCTACTGTCCAATTTCGATGAGCTTGTGCAAATTGTAGCCTCAGTTTCCTGTTCTTAGCTGAGAGGAGTGGTACCCAGTGTGGTCTTCTGCTGCTGTAGCCCATCTGCCTCAAAGTTCGACGCACTGTGCGTTCAGAGATGCTCTTCTGCCTACCTTGGTTGTAACGGGTGGCAATTTGAGTCACTGTTGCCTTTCTATCAGCTCGAACCAGTCTGCCCATTCTCCTCTGACCTCTGGCATCAACAAGGCATTTCCGGCCACAGAACTGCCGCTCACTGGATTTTTTTTCTTTTTCGGACCATTCTCTGTAAACCCTAGAGATGGTTGTGCGTGAAAATCCCAGTAGATCAGCAGTTTCTGAAATACTCAGACCAGCCCTTCTGGCACCAACAATCATGCCACGTTCAAAGGCACTCAAATCACCTTTCTTCCCCATACTGATGCTCGGTTTGAACTGCAGGAGATTGTCTTGACCATGTCTACATGCCTAAATGCACTGAGTTGCCGCCATGTGATTGGCTGATTAGAAATTAAGTCTTAACACACAGTTGGACAGGTGTACCTAATAAAGTGGCCAGTGAGTGTATGATTGCAATAATATTTTTTTTACAAAGTTCCCCACCATGGGGAAATGTTTGTCAGCCAATGCACTGCGTGTATGGGCACTACTAGTCCAAGAGACCCTGTCCTTTATCATTGGGCCTACTTGTTACTGAGGCCTTCATCACTGTCTCCTCCTTAACAGCCAATAGATTACCAGGGTGAATGTGTTCTGTGCTGTTATAGGCAGAAGAATTTTGGGCAAATGTGTCTGTGATGACAAGAGTATATTTCTAATAAAGGTATCCCCCATGTGTAAACCACATCCTGGTTTGCAAAGACTTCAGAACATTTGCATGCTTTAAAAACCTCACTTGCAAAGCTCCGTTTTTTGTTGACTGGTTGATCACAATGGACACAATATACTGCATATAACTTTGATAAAGAAATGCTGTTAATTTGGCTCAGTAGCTCAATAGAAATATATCTTGTGCCACTATATGTTTTCTCTTATTGAAAGCCATTACTTTGGCTGCATCAAATCGTAAGTGTTCAATAGCAGAAAGTGACAGCTGAATGCTAGTATATGCAGAGTACGCAATGCAATCAATTTTGGCTGAGATAACTTCTATGAGAGAGACTGCATGTTCCTTCTTTCCTGGATAATAAACAGGAATAATAATAAATGCTCTTTTTATCTGTAAAATATTTTTTGAAAAGGATGTCAGATCATCTATTGTGTCTCCAATATTTACTGCAGAGCAGAACGGAACAGTTATGGAAAATTGAGCAAGGTCACAGTTATGTTTTAGAACATCTTCACATTCTTGCAGTTCTCTCTTTTATTTCTGGAATTCATAGTAGCAGCTAGTTTTAACATTACTTACCTATAGATACCGGTCAAGAAGATTGTCCTGATTATCCAGAGTACTTGATGGGTTAAGCTTAAGTTTTTCTAGAAAGGCTGAAAACTCTGAATATATGAAAATATGATTGCTGTTAACAGTGTAGTGTGAATATGCAAATGGCTATTTGGAGTCTATATTGAAATATACTAAATGCATTCAGACAATTAAATAGCTGCATTTCTGGTCAAACATTTACAGTTGTGACAGACAATGCTCACAGTGACACAATCTTGAGAACTGTTTGTATATTCACTTCAAAAACAGTTCTAAGCTTCTATACGTTTGTTGTTTGTCATTGTAAAACATTAAGGTTTACTTAACCTCTGTCTGTGGTGGTTTTATCTAAATCCTTGTGCCTTTTATATTCTAAGGGTTTATGGCCCCTCGTCTGATGACTCCATGATATCTCAGTTTCATCCGACCTTGAAAGCTGGCCACTTGAAGGGCTGGGTGAAACAAGAGTTACTACATAGTGTAACTCACTATATAAGACCAGAGAAACATGACTAAGACAGAAGCAAAAACTGGGGTACCTGTACATGTACATTGTGTTCATATCTGCATAATTGGGGACGCCCATGCAGTGTAGTGAATCTCCCAGGGGTTCTCTGTCTTGGTGTTGCTTCTCTGATATTCCACACGGATGATGTTTAAAAGCCTCTTGGTGATGATGTAAGTATACTGTATGTAGTTAATCTTTATATATACTTAATCATTATATGTATTTAATCCTTTTATGTACTTAACCTTTGTATGTTAAAATATACAAAAGTGTATGCACTCATACTATTCAATCATACTATTCCTTGAATTTTGTACTTTGAAATAAAATTGCATTATATTGCAAGTATTATCCTTCTTTAAAGCCGTATCTGAACCTTAGTGTTAAAAACTTGGCAAATCAAATAGCCAAATTCTCCTGTAAATAATTCTGCAAAGAGGGAACCATCATACCATTAAAAAATACAAAAAGTTGATCGTCCTTCAATGTAGTGCATTCTGCTCTCAACATTTTGTCGGGATTCCATTACCATTTGAAAACCAAGAAAGGGTTTGACAGCTTGAGGTTTCATGGTACAATATTTTTTTTTTAACTAACAGTCTCCTTTCTCCAATCACGTCATTCAGACTGCATTGTTGGTTATTCTCAAAAGCTTTACAGAAAACAAACATAATTTTGTGTCACATTAGTAAACCTTATAGTCTAGCAAGGATTTTAAGTAATCTGTTTCACTCGCCTTTGGACTAGTGGGTGACATTTTTATCAGCCACAACTCTGAAGTGTTAGCAAGTTTTGGTGGAAGAGATGCAGATTCTTTCCTTTTTTTTCCTTGCAGTCAGTTCTCCTTAACTCTGTGTGATTTTCTATGTGAATTTTATTTGAACATTGAGAAATGGATTTGGTAGGGGAAGAAAGCACTTTTCTGACATTTGAAAATAATCTTTTGGAACCATGCCTTGTTTAACATCCACCATCTTGCAATGTACGATCTTTGCCTACAGTTTCACAGTTCTCTCAATGCTTTTCTTTGCCATCAGAAGACGATTTCAGGGAAGAAACATTATTTTATTTAACTGATACAATAACAGTAAAAGAAAAATAGAATGATCTTCAAGGGTTTCTGTGGTGAAAACGCACATGCTGCATGGAGGTGTAAGTAATTTTTTTTTGCGTGGAAATGCCATTTACTTTGATATGCTGGAAATATTGCACTTAATCATCACTTGGGTTGATTAACTCAGACCTTTTATGTCTATCATTGGTAACTTCCAGATGTACAAATTAATATTGTGAAGTGGATTTTCATGGGCCCATCCAGTATGTGGTTTCCAAGGCGTAATGGGTTGCATATGACTATGCAGCAGGGCAGAAATTGCTGTCACTGTGTAAACAAAAGAGTACGGGAGTAGAAAATGAATATAGTGATGTTGGTTTTATGGGGAACATACTGTATGTGGGTTCAAAGGTGTAATGGAGTGCACATGACTATGCAGCAGGGCTGGCCTTGCTGCCAATGTGTAAAACAAAGAGTACGGGAGAACAAAATGCATATTGTGAACTTGATTTTCCTGGGTCTATACTGTATGTGGGGTAAAAGGCGTAATGAGGTGCATATGACTTTGCAGTAGGGCAGACATTGCTGTCAGTGTTTAAACAAAAGAGTACGGGAGTAGAAAATGAATATGGTGAAGTGGATTTGCCTATGCCCATACTGTATGTGGGTTCAAAGGCGTAATGGGGTGCATATGACTATGTGTAAAACCAATGTGTAAAACAAATGTGCCAATGTGTAAAACAAAGAGTACGAGAGTACAAAATGAATATTGTGAAGTGGATTTTCATGGGCCCATCCAGTATGTGGGTTCCAAGGCGTAATGGGGTGCATATGACTTTGCAGCAGGGCAGACATTGCTGTTACTGTGTAAACAAAAGAGTGCAGGAGTAGAAAATGAATATGGTGAAGTTTATATTCCTGAGCCCATACTGTATGTTGTTCAAAGGTGTAATGGGGGCGCATATGACTATGCAGCAGGGCTGGCCTTGCTGCCAATGTGTAAAACAAAGAGTACGGGAGTACAAAATGCATATTGTGAACTTGATTTTCATGGGCCCATACTGTATGTGCGGTCAAAGGCGTAATGGGGTGCATATGATATTGCAGAAGAGCTGGCCTTGCTGTGAATGCATAATAAAAAGAGTACGTGAGTACAAAATGAATATGGTGAAGTGGATTTTAAGGGGCCCATCCAGTATGTGGGTTCCAAGGGGTAATGGGGTGCATATTACGATGCAGCAGGGCTGGCCTTGCTGCCAATGTGTAAAACAAAGAGTATGGGAGTACCAAAAGAATATGGTGAAGTGGATTTTCATGGACCCATCCAGTATGTGGGTTCCAAGGTGTATTGGGGTGCATATGACTATGCAGCAGGGCAGACATTGCTGTGAATGTGTAAACAAAAGAGTGCGGGAGTAGAAAATGAATATGGTGAAGTGGATTTTCCTGGGCCCATACTGTATGTGGGTGCAAAGGCGTAATGGGGTGAATATGACTTTGCAGCAGGGCAGACATTGCTGTCACTGTGTAAAAAAAAAAGAGTACGGGAGTGCAAAATAAATATGGTGAAGTGGATTTTACGGGGCCCATACTGTATGTGGGTTCCAATGCGTAATGGGGTGCATATTACTATGCAGCAGGGCTGGCCTTGCTGCCAATGTGTAAAACAAAGAGTACGGGAATACAAAATGAATATGGTGAAGTGAATTTTCATGGACCCACCCAGTATGTGGGTTCCAAGGCGTATTGGGGTGCATATGACTATGCAGCAGGGCAGACATTGCTGTCACTGTGTAAACAAAAGGGTGCGGGAGTAGAAAATGCATATTGTGAACTTTATTTTCCTGGGTCTATACTGTATGTGGGGTCAAAGGCTTATTGGGGTGCATATAAATTGGTAGCAGGGCAGGTCTTGCATTCAATGCAACATTTTTTATGGAGGCCCTCCTGGACATCTTATGAAAGGGGTATTGGGGTGCATAATAATTCTTGGCAGCCCATCCACTCATAGCATAGGCTACAAAAGTTTAGGAGACCCACTGTTTAACCCCTTACCTACAATTGACGTAATATTCCGTCCATGTGACCATGGACCTAATTACCATGGACGGAATATTACGTCATCGCGATCAGCGGCGCCCACGTGGTGAGCGCCGCTGATCGCGGCCGAGTGTCAGCTAATTATCATAGCTGACACCCGGCACAATGTGTCAGGGGCGGTCACGGACCGCCCCCGACACGTTAACCCCTTGCACACCGGGGTGTACCGGGGGTTAAAGGGAAGCATCGGCAGGGAGGGGGCTCCCTCCGTGCTTCCCTGAGCCCCCCACGGCAGCGCAATGTGCAGCGCTGCTGCGGGGGGCTCTTTCCCTACAGGCCCCCGGATCCAAGATGGCGACGGGGGCCTGCAGGGAGCTGACTTCCTCACTGCCTGCAAAGCGCAGGCATGAGGAAGTCTGCAGCAGTGCCTGTGACAGATCGCTGATCTGTCACAGTGATCTGTGATGTGACAGATCAGCGATCTGTCACAGGACAGTGATGTCCCACCTGGGACAAGGTAATAAAGTAAAAAAAAAAAAAAAAAAAAGTGTTAAAAATAATTAAAAAAAAATCGCTAAATAAATCAGTAAAAAAAAAAAAAAATATTCCCCAATAAATCCATTTTTTCAAAATAAAAAAAACCAAAAACAATAAAAGTACACATATTTGGTATCGCCGCGTCCGTAATGACCTGCCCTATAAAACTGTCCCATTAGTTAACCCCTTTAATGAACCCCTTAAAAAATAAAAATAAAAAACGAAGCAAAAAATAATGATTTATTATCATACCACCGAACAAAAAGTGCAATAACGCGCGATCAAAAAGACGCATATAAATATGCATGGTACCGCTGAAAACGTCATCTTGTCCCGCAAAAAACGATCCACCATACAGCATCATCCGCAAAAAAATAAAAAAGTTATAGCTCGCAGAATAAAGCGATACAAAAATAATTATTTTTTATATAAAATAGTTTTCATTGCAAAAAACCGACAAAACATAAAAAAACGACCTAAATGAGGTATCGCTGTAACCGTACTGAACCGAAGAATAAAAACGCGTTATCAATTTTACCGCACGCGGAACGGTGTAAACGCACCCCCCAAAAGAAATTCATGAAACGCTGGTTTTTGTTCATTCTGCGTCCCAAAAATCGGAATAAAAAGCGATCAAAAAATGTCACGTGCCCAAAAATGGTACCAATAAAAACGTCAACTCGTCCCGCAAAAAATAAGACCTCACATGACTCGGTGGGTCAAAATACGGAAAAATTATAGCTCACAATATGTGGTGATGCAAAAACTATTTTTACAATAAAAAGCGTCTTTTAGCGTGCGACAGCCGCCAAACATAAAAACCGCCATAAATCGTAAATCAAACCCCCCGTTATCACCCCCTTAGTTAGGGAAAAATAATAAAACTAAAAGAAAATGTATTTATTTCCATTTTCCCGCTAGGGTTAGGGTTAGGGTAGGGTTAGGGCTAGGGTTAGGGTTAGGGCTAGGGTTAGGGTTAGGGCTAGGGCTAGGGTTAGGGCTAGGGCTAGGGCTCAGATTAGGGTTAGGGGTGTGTTGAGGTTCGGGTTGGAGTTATAATTGGGGGTTTCCACTGTTTGGGCACATCAGGTGCTCTCCAAAGGCAACATGGCGTCTGATCTCAATTCCAGCCAATTCTGCGTTGAAAAAGTCAAATGGTGCTCCTTCCCTTCCAAGCTCTGCCATGTGCCCAAACAGTGTTTTACCCCCACATGTAGGGTATCAGCCTACTCAGGACAAATTACAAAACAACTTTTGGGGTCCAATTTCTCCTGTTACCCTTAGGAAAATAAAAAATTGGGGGCAAAAATATAATTTTGAGGAAAAAAATGTTTTTTTTATTTTCACGCCCAGGCGTTATAAACTTCTGTGAAGCACTTGGGGGTTCAAAGTGCTCTCCACACATCTAGATAAGCTCGGTGGGGGGTCTAGTTTCCAAAATGGCGTCACTTGTGGGGAGTTTCAATAGTTTAGGTACATTAGGGGCTCTCCAAACGCATATGACACCCGCATACCAATCCATCAAAGTCTGCATTCCAAAACGTCACTACTTCCCTTCCGAGCCCCGACGTGTGCCCATACAGTAGTTTTCTCCAACATATGAGGTATCAGCGTACTCAGGACAAATTGGACAACAACTTTTGGGGTCCAATTTCTCCTGTTACCCTTGGGAAAATAAAAAAATGGGGACTAAAAGATGATGTTTGTTGAAAAAATACAATATTTTTATTTTCACGCCCGGTCGTTATAAACTTCTGTGAAGCACTGGGGGGTTCAAAGTGCTCACCACACATCTAGATAAGTTCATTAGGGGGTCTAGTTTCCAAAATGGGGTCACTTGTGGGGGGTTTCCACTATTTAGGTACATCAGGGGCTCTCCAAACGCAACATGACACCCGCAGACCATTCCATCAAAGTCTGCATTCCAAAACGTCACTACTTCCCTTCCGAGCCCCGACGTGTGCCCATACAGTAGTTTTCTCCCACATATGAGGTATCAGCGTACTCAGGACAAATTGGACAACAACTTTTGGGGTCCAATTTCTCCTGTTACCCTTGGGAAAATAAAAAAATGGGGACTAAAAGATCATGTTTGTGGAAAAAATACGATTTTTTTATTTTCACGCCCGGACGTTATAAACTTCAGTGAAGCACTGGGGGGTTCAAAGTGCTCACCACACATCTAGATAAGTTCCTTGGGGGGTCTAGTTTCCAAAATGGTGTCATTTGTGGGGGGTTTCTACTGTTTTGGTACATCAGGGGCTTTCCTAACGCGACATGGTGTCCTATCTCAATTCCAGCCAAAAACGTCAAATGGCGCTGCTTCCCTTCCGAGCTCTGCCATACGCCCAAATAGTGGTTTACCCCCACATGTGGGGTATCAGCGTACTCAGGATAAATTGCACAATATCTTTTAGGGTCCTGTTACTTTTGGAAAAATAAGAATTGAGGGTGAAAAGATCATTTTTGTGGAAAAAATATGATTTTTTAATTTTACTGCTGTACGTTATAAACTTCTGTGAAGCCCTTGGGGGTTCAAAGTTCTCACCACACATCTAGATAAGTTCCTTGGGGGGTCTAGATTCCAAAATGGTGTCATTTGTGGGGGGTTTCCACTGTTTTGGTACATCAGGGGTTTTCCAATCGCGACATGGTGTCCGATCTCAATTCTAGCCAAAAACGTCAAATGGCGCTGCTTCCCTTCCGAGCTCTGCTATGCGCCCAAATAGTCATTTACACCCACATATGGGGTATCAGCGTACTCAGGACAAATTGCACAATAACTTTTAGGGTCCTGTTACCCTTGGAAAAATAAAAATTGGGGGTGAAAAGATCATTTTTGTGGAAAAAATATGATTTTTTAATTGTACCGCTGTACGTTATAAACTTCTGTGAAGCCCTTGTGGGTTCAAAGTTCTCACCACATATCTAGATAAGTTCCTTGGGGGGTCTAGTTTCCAAAATGGGGTCACTTGGGGGTGTTTCCACTGTTTAGGTACATCAGGGGCTCGCCAAACGTGACATGGCGTCCGATCTGAATTCCAGCCAATTTTGCATTGAAAAAGTCAAACGGCGCTCCTTCCATTCTGAGCTCTGCCATGCGCCGAAACAGTGGTTCCCCCCACATATCAGGTATCAGCGTACTCAGGACAAATTGCACAATAAGTCTTGCAGTCCAATTTCTCCTGTTACCCTTGGTAAAATAAAGAAAATTGAACCTGAAGTATTTTTTTTGTGAAAAAAAGTTAAATGTTCATTTTTTTTTTAATATTCAAAAAATTCCTGTGACGCACCTAAAGGGTTAATAAACTTCTTGAATGTGGTTTTAAGCACCTTAAGGGGTGCAGTTTTTAGAATGGTGCCACTTTTGGGTATTTTCTATCATATAGACCCCTCAAAGTGGCTTCAAATGTGAAGTGGTCCCTAAAAATAAAATGGTGTTGCAAAAATGAGAAATCGCTGGTCAATTTTTAACCCTTATAACTTCCTAACAAAAAAAAATTTTGGTTCCAAAACTGTGCTGATGTAAAGTAAACATGTGGGAAATGTTATGTATTAAGTTTTTTGTGTGCCGTATCGCTGTGATTTAAGGGCATAAAAATTCAAAGTTGGAAAATTGCGAAATTTTCAAAATTTTCGCCAAATTTCCGTTTTTTTCACAAATAAACGCAAGTTATTTGAATGCAATTTTACCACTAACATGAAGTACAATATGTCACGAGAAAACAATGTCAGAATCACCGGGATCCATAGAAGCGTTCCAGAGTTATGACCTCATAAAGGTACAGTGGTCAGAATTGTAAAAATTGGCCCGGTAGTTAACGTGCAAACCACCCTTAGTAGTGAAGGGGTTAATAATGGCCCTTTAAGAAGATTAATGCCTCCTGATGCACCAGTAAAAATAGGATCTGTGAGGTTAAGAGTCCCTCCTTCATAAATGAAACAAGGTGGATCTGCTTATGTGTCACACACCACATGGCCAGCTAGGGTTGTTAAATATTACAATGACATTTCGAAGTGAATGCATTTGTTTTGGTTGAAAGCATGGTTAAAGTTGAAAAACACTTCAAAAACGCTGAGTCTGAACTAAGCCCAAGTGGGGGAGGAACATTTTGGTCTGGGGTTAATTATTTTGCCTTATTAACAGGCAAGTCATTAGCCTGCAAAGGATGTACCTTAACATATGTCTCAGCAAAATCCGTTTTTGTTTCGTTTTGGTGTGTTTTTTGTTGCACCGGGAAAAATGGCATGAATCTTGGAAAAGTTTGTTTAAAGCTGAGAACTCGGACTTAGGAATGCTTCCAGGGGTGATCCCATGATGTCCCTGTGTCATTTGAGAAGTGTTTCTATCATTTTCAGATGTTTTTAGACCTTTAAAGGACCCCCGGGGGGATCGCGGCAAAAATGCTCGAGTCTACCCTAGACTTACATTGGGCTCGTTGTTCTGTCTGAGTGCTCGAGTATTACAATTTCTTCGACCCGAGCAATGAGCACCCGAGCATTTTAGTGCTCGCTCATCAGTAGTGGCTGTTTCTATCAGTAGTTTCCACCTCTGCTGCCCCTGCCTTTATAGTGGGGGTCTGCTGCATCCTTCTCGTGCATTTATCATCTGACAGGTTTGGCAAGGCTGTTTCCTTATGGTATGTTTTTCTTAATTTTTCTATGTTAGCTGTTTTTGAAATCATTTGACATTAAAAAGGCTGTGTTTGCTTTACAAGGCTCAAAATGTGTTAACTTGGCTGCAATGGAAGCTCACAGTGTTCTACACATATTTTCCAGTTAAAAGGTTTTTCATTATGTAATTTTCCCAAATTTATTTTCTGCTACATTAATTTTTTGGAAGAAATTTGATGAACCCAGCAAATTCAAATTTCAAAATATTTGATCACCTCTCCTGTGTTTAATATCACACTTCTCAATAACACTTTGGTTTGTGCATTATGAATCATTATGTCCCTACCCTAAGAAACATTTCACAGTGGAGGAGATTAACAAAAAATTTATCACACTACTTACCACATTCATCCTCCATCTCCGACTATGCCATGTTTTAGATGAACTTCTTCCAGGCTTTTTTGTTCAGGTGGTATTGCAGTGTCCTGCATAGGATAAAAAAGCAAATACCAAAATTAGAGAAAGGTTTACAAGAACAAAGTTGGCACATAATTGCCCAAAACAAACACATTTGTTGTTTCTTCCTGAGTGCGTGAAAGCTATGTATTGCGCAAATGTGAAAATTATGCGCCCAGCTCAAGAATTCAGATTTTTTTTCAGCAGAAGTTTTCTGTCAAAGTTATCAGTTAAAAATCAATCATATAATGACCAAAACAGAAAGGATGTGTACTTTAATGTCTTGAAGCCATCCTAAATGTAAGGGAGGTGAAATGCTCTCCATTTGGGAAGCAAACATAATTGGCTAACAGAAAAATTGAGTTACGTTAATGGTGACTAAGCACCACCTAAAAGCTCACACTTTCTTCAGCCACATTGCTTTCCTTAGATGTGGTGCTCAGATCTCCACATTAGATGGAAAAAAACATAACTCCACAATCTGCTCTACATTCCCTGTTTATGTTGAGAAAAAAAGTCCTAAATTATTATGCGTGAAAAGCAACAGACCATTGATGACCACTGGGCTCTGAGCCAGCAGACGGCAGCATGACAAAATTAGTCACTGTTAATAAATGGTGAAATTAAAAGATTGTCAAAACCCAAACATTACATTTATAATTCATGCTCTCTACCAATGAAATATTTGTGTACAATATACTCTAGCAGATTTAGCTTGGCAGCATACTATACAAGCCGGATAAGCAAACATGATTCAGTGTATGTAGTAATGTAACCAAACTAATATGGCCCTGCAAAGCAATGTTTGACCCCAAAAAATCTGGGTAGGCAAATGTGTGGCCAAGCAAGGAAGATACAACATCCTCACAGACTTAATGTTGACCTATAATCCCTTGCTATACTGGGTGTGAATCTCTGTCCTGATGTATATTTAAATATATATATTATATTATATATATATATACAGTCATATGTTAAAGTTTGGGCACCCCTATTAATGTTAACCTTTTTTCTTTATAACAATTTTGTTTTTTGCAACAGCTATTTCAGTTTCATATATCTAATAACTGATGGACTCAGTTATATTTCTTGATTGAAATGAGGTTTATTGTACTAACAGAAAATGTGCAATCTGCATTTAAACAAAATTTGACCGGTGCAAAAGTATGGGCACCCTTATCCATTTCTTGATTTGAACACTGCTAACTACTTTTTTCTGACTTCCTGAAGCACTAAATTGGTTTTGTAACCTCATTGAGCTTTGAACTTCATAGCCAGGTGTATCAAATCATGAGAAAAGGTATTTAAGGTGGCCACTTGCAAGTAGTTCTCCTATTTGATTCTCCTATGAAGAGTGGCATCATGGGCTCCTCAAAACAACTCTCAAATGATCTGAAAACAAAGATTATTAAACATAGATTTTGAGGGGAAGGATACAAAAAGTTGTCTCAGAGATTTAACCTGTCAGTTTCCACTGTGAGGAACATAGTAAGGAAATGGAAGAACACAGGTACAGTTCTTGTTAAGCCCAGAAGTGGCAGGCCAAGAAAAATATCAGAAAGGCAGAGAAGAAGAATGGTGAGAACAGTGAAGGACAATCCACAGACCACCTCCAAAGACCTGCAACATCATCTTGCTGCAGAAGGTGTCACTGTGCATCGGTCAACAATCCAGCGCACTTTGCACAAGGAGAAGCTGTATGGGAGAGTGATGCGGAAGAAGCCGTTTCTGCAAGCACGCCACAAACAGAGTCGCCTGAGGTATGCAAAAGCACATTTGGACAAGCCAGTTACATTTTGGAAGAAGGTCCTGTGGACTGATGAAACAAAGATTGAGTTGTTTGGTCATACAAAAAGGCGTTATGCATGGAGGCTAAAAAACACAGCATTCCAAGAAAAACACTTGCTACCCACAGTAAAATTTGGTGGAGGTTCCATCATGCTTTGGGGCTGTGTGGCCAATGCGGGCACCGGGAATCTTGTTAAAGTTGAGGGTCGCATGGATTCAACTCAGTCTCAGCAGATTCTTGACAATAATGTGCAAGAATCAGTGACGAAGTTGAAGTTACGCAGGGGATGGATATTTCAGCAAGACAATGATCCAAAACACCGCTCCAAATCTACTCAGGCATTCATGCAGAGGAACAATTACAATGTTCTGGAATGGCCATCCCAGTCCCCAGACCTGAATATCATTGAACATCTGTGGAATGATTTGAAGCGGGCTGTCCATGCTTGGCGACCATCAAACTTAACTGAACTGGAATTGTTTTGTAAGCAGGAATGGTCACAAATACCTTCATCCAGGATCCAGGAACTCATTAATAGCTACAGGAAGCGACTAGAGGCTGTTATTTTTGCAAAAGGAGGATCTACAAAATATTAATGTCACTTTTATGTTGAGGTGCCCATACTTTTGCACCGGTCAAATTTTGTTTCAATGCAGATTACACATTTTCTGTTAGTACAATAAACCTCATTTGAATCCAGAAATATAACTGAGTCCATCAGTTATTAGATATATGAAGCTGAAATAGCTGTTGCAAAAAACAAAATTGTTATAAAGAAAAAAGGTTAACATTAATAGGGGTGCCCAAACTTTAACATATGACTGTATATATATACATATATGTATATATATATAAATCAAGGCTTGACAAAGACGGGTCACCGTTGAAACGTTGCCATCTGAGGAACAGTAAAGTATCCACTTTTTTCACATTTAATTTGAGTGCTGCCTATTTTTTTTCCTTTTTTATATATATATATATATATATATATATATATATATCCAGCTCTGGCAAAAATTAAGAGACCACTTTCAAATTTTCAGTCTGTCTGATTTTTCTCTTTATAGGTACATTTTTGAGTAAAATTTAGTCTGCAAGCTTCTTACAACATGTCTCCAAATTTCCAAGCAATAAATTTTGTATTTTTTTCTGACAAACAAAAATGGTCAAAATTAAAAAAACAGTGCTTTCAGACCTGAAATAATAATGCTAAGAAAACAAGTTCATAGTCATTTACAAACAACAATACTAATGTTTTAACTCAGGAAGAGTTCTGAAATCAATATTTTGTGGAATAACCATGATTTTTAATCACAGCTTTCATGCGTCTTGACATGCTTGCCACCAGCCTTTCACACTGCTTCTGGCAAAAAAATTTAAGCAGTACTTCTTTGTTTGATGGCTTGTGACTATCCACCATCCTCTTGGTTACATTCCAGAGGTTTTCAATGGGGTTCAGGTCTGGAGAACGGGCTGCCCATGACAGGGTTTTGATGTGGTGGTCTCTTAATTTTTTCCACAGCGGTATATACACAGTGAATGAAATAATTATTTGTTCCCTTGCTGATTTTGCAAGTTTGCCTACTGACAAAAGCATTAACAGTCTATAATTTTAAGGGTAGGATAATTTTAACATTGAGAGATAGAATATCAAAAATAAAATCCAGAAAATTACATTGCATAAATTACGTAAATGTATTTGAATTTTGCAGTGAGAAATAAGTTTTTGATCCCCTTCCAAACATTAAGAGTTCTGGCTCCTACAGAACAGTTAGACACGCCTAATCAACTCATTACCTGCATTAAAGACAGCTGTCTAACATAGTCACCTTTATAAACGACTCCTGTCCACAGACTCAATTAATCAGTCAGAATCTAACTTCTTTAGTATGGGCAAGACCAAAGAGCTTTCTAAGGATCTCAGGGACAAGATCATAAACCAGGAATAGGCTACAAAACCATATGTAAAATGCTGGGTGAGAAGGAGACAATTGGTGCAATAGTAAGAAAATGGAAGAAATGCAAAATGACTGTCAATCAACATTGATCTGGGACACTATGCAAAATCTCACCTCGAGGGGTATCCTTGATCATGAGGAAGGTGAGAGATCAGTCTAAAACTATTGTCAGGGTCCTGTCAGCGCCGGCGTGCAGCCTCCGCAGAGCAGGGACTCACCCTCACTGTAGGGGGGCCCGGAGTCAGGTACGGCCGGGAAGCTCAGACAAACAGGACCTGGGGACGCTGAAGTTTAGCAAGTAGTGAAGGGCTGACGGTCATGTGACTGCAAGGGCGGGGCTTAGCGTCCTGCTGCCAGAGATCGGCAGGACACAACTACAGGAATTCTCAAAGTCAGGCAAAAGGGGGTCATACACAGAGATAGCAGTAAAGTACCAGGGATGAGACACAACGGATAGTCAGGGCCAAGCAGAGGTCAAAACCAAACAGACATAGAAGGTACCAAGCAGAATCCAACAAGCAATATCCAGAGAACAGACCGAGTCAAAACCAAAGTATCGGGCAACCAGAACACAGCACAAACACACTCAGGGGTCAACACACTCTGTCAAGGGCGAAAGTATAACTAACGGGGATTGGAGCTTCCTGAGGCTATAAGAAGCCTTCCAGGTGTGCAGGTAAAAGTCTGCACTGAGATCATAACATTAACCCCAGAAGTGCAGGTCCACCAGCACTGGTTCCAGACATTAACCCCAAGCGTGCGGGTCCAACCCGCATTGGGATCATAACAACTACAAGGGGGAACTTGTTATTGATCTCAAGGCAGCTAGGACCACAGTCACCAAGAAAACCATTGGTAACACATTATGCCGTAAAGGTTTAAAATCCTGCAGTGCCCACAAGGTCCCCCTGCTCAAGAAGCCACATGTGCAGGCCCATCTAAAGTTTGCCAATGAACACCTGCATGATTCTGTGAGTGATTGGGAGAAGGTGCTCTGGTCAAATGAGACAAAAATTGAGCTCTTTGACATTAACTCAACTCGCTGTGTTTGGAGGAAGGGAAATGCTGCCTGTGACTCAAACAATACCGTCCCCAATGTCAAACATGGAGGTGGAAACATTATGTTTTGGGGGTGTTTCTCTGCTAATGGCACAGGACTATTTCACCGCAGCAATGGGAGAAAGGATGGAGCCATGTACCATAAAATCCTGAGTGACAAACTCCTTCCTTCCACCAGGACATTAAAAATTGGCCGTGTTTGGGTCTTCCAGTAAGACAATGACCCAAAACATACAGCCAAGGCAACAAAGGAGTGACTCAAAAAGAAGGACATTAAGGTCATGGAGTTGCCTAGCCAGTCTCCAGACCTCAATCCCAAAGAAAATGTATGGAGGGAGTTGAAGCTCCGATTTGACAAGTGACAGCTTCAAAATCTTAATGATTTAGTGATGATCTGCAAAGAGAAGTGGACGAAAATTCCTCCTAGCATGTGCGCAAATCTCATCAACAACTACAAAAAACATGTAACTGCTATGCTTGCCAACAAGGGTTTTGCCACCAACTATTAAGTCTTGTTTGCCTGACTGATCAAACACTTATTTCTCACTGCAAAATGCAAATAAATTTATATAATTTATACAATGTGATTTTCTGGATTTTATTTATCTTTCAATGTTAAAATTAACCTACCCTTAAAATTATAGACTGTTCATTTCTTTGTCAGTGAGCAAACTTACAAAATCAGCAAGGGATCAAATAATTATTTCCTTCACTTTATATGCAAATACATATACAGCTCTGGCAAAAATTAAGAGACCACTTTCAAACGTTCAGTTTGTCTAATTTTTCTCTTTATAGGTATATTTTTGAGAAAAATGTAAATTGTTCTTTTAGTCTATAAACTTCTTACAACATGTCTCCGAATTTCCAAGCAATAAATTTTGTATTTTTTTTCTGACAAACAGAAATTCTCAAAATAAAAAAACAGTGCTTTCAGACCTCAAATAATGCAAAGAAAACAAGTATATAATCATTTAGAAACAACAATACTATTGTTTTAACTCAGGAAGAGTTCTGAAATCAATATTTTGTGGAATAACCATGATTTTTAAAAATAGATTTCATGTGTCTTGGCATGCTTGCCACCAGTCTTTCACACTGTTTCTGGAGCAAAAATTTAAGCAGTTCATCTTTGATGGCTTGTGACTATCCACCATCCTCTTGATTACATTCCAGAGGTTTTCAATGGGGTTCAGGTCTGGAGAATGGGCTGCCCATGACAGGGTTTTGATGTGGTGGTCTCTTAATTTTTGCCAAAGCTGTATACATATAAAGTATATAATGTGGTAGATCAGCTCACTTGGATGCATACGGAGGTAGACACTGGAACACTGCGGCTTAAAGTTTCCACTTGGTTTATTATGTACGGCATAAACCAAGAGGTAAGCACAAAATAAACACTGCACTCTGGGCAAAACAGCAAAGTAAAACAAAACTGTATCTCTAGGTACAGTCCTTGTAGTAGTGGGGTCAGCCCGCTCAGAGTTAGTGCAACCCATGGCTCAGGCATAAACCACAGCACAAACCACTTCTCTGGAGTATTCCTCTCCAGACACTCAACAACCCAGACTGCCTCTGGAGTACAGCTATTTAAGCCCAGACCATGTGGCTCCTTACCCATGTGACTGATCACATGACTCTGACATGACACAGATCCCGTCAGTACACAGTGGTGGTGGTTCTGCAGGTGGAGATGGGGTGGACACCTTCCCACCCACTCTGTGGAAGTCCACATAAAACCAGCCCAATTATGCAACTTTAGCTTAAACCTCACAACATTTTAGTGTGCTGGAGGAAAATACTCTGGCTTTATATCACTGACGCCATTAAGCGCAGTGACACATATCTCCCCTCCAGTACTTTACTAGTGACTTTTTCACATATCCCCCACTCTCTGCCCAAAGCTGGGAGTTTTGGCACCTTCACCGGCTAAGGAGGGGACTCTGGACAGGGCATCTGTGTTCCCACGCAACTTCTCTAGACTGTGCTCCACCCAAAAACCACCTAGTTACCCAGGAATTAGTCCCCTTCTTTTCCCTCATCTATCTCAGGGGCACATGATCTGACACTAGCCTGATCTTTCTGCCTAACAGGTAGTATCTCAGGGTGTCAATTGCCCACTTGATGGCCAAGCCCTCTTTCTCCACGAATGCATAGTTCTTCTCACAGGAGTAGAGTTTCCTACTCAGGTATAGGACTGAATGTTCATCCCCATCTATTTCCTGGGATAGCAAAGCTCCCAAATCGGAGGTGTCTGTCTGAAGCATAAACTCCTTAGTGAAGTCTGGCGCGACCAAGATCGGCTGTCTGCACAAGACGAGCTTCAATTCCTGGAATGCCATCTCAGCTTCAGAGGATCATTTGACCATCGATGATTTTGTGCCCTTGAAATGATCAATCAGTGGGGCGGCTATCATGGCAAAATTTGGGATAAATCAATAATATCCCATAATTCCCAAGAAACGCTCTAACCTGCTTTTTGGAGACCGGCTGAGGCCACTTTTGGATTTCCTCCACTTTATCTATTTGTAGCTTAATCTGACCCCTTCCAATGATGTAGCCCAAGTACTTTGCCTCTTCTTTTCTGAGGGAGCACTTATTTGGGATTATGGTAAAACCTGCCTTCCTCAGTGCATCCAGTACCTCCTGGAACTTCTGCAGGCAATTTCCCCAATTTGGGCTGAAGATCACAATCTGGGCCACGTGTTCAATAACGCTTCAGTGGGGTGATACCTCCACTTCCCAGGTCTCCTTTGCAATGTCAAGAAGACCCCTAGGGTGCCATCCATATAGTAGTTTGAATGGCGAGGACCCCGTAGTGGTCTGTGTGACTTCTCTGATATAAAATGGTAGGTACAGTTGTGGCCAAAAGTATTGACACCCCTGCAATTCTGTCAGATAATACTCAGTTTCTTCCTGAAAAAGATTGCGAACACAAATTCTTTGGTATTATTATCTTCATTTAATTTGTCTTAAATGAAAAAACAAAAAGAATTGTCCTAAAGCCAAATTGGATATAATTCCACACCAAACATAAAAAAGAGGGTGGACAAAAGTATTGGCACTGTTAGAAAAATCATGTGATGCTTCTCTAATTTGTGTAATTAACAGCACCTGTAACTTACCTGTGGCACTTAACAGGTGTTGGCAATAACTAAATCACACTTGCAGCCAGTTGACATGGATTAAAGTTGACTCAACCTCTGTCCTGTGTCCTTGTGTGTACCACACTGAGCATGGAGAAAAGAAAGAAGACCAAAGAACTGTCTGAGGACTTGAGAAACCAAATTGTGAGGAAGCATGAGCAATCTCAAGGCTACAAGTCCATCTTCAAAGACATGAATGTTCCTCTGTCTACTGTGCGCAGTGTCATCAAGAACTTTAAAGCCCATGGTACTGTGGCTAACCTCCCTAGATGTGGACGGAAAAGAAAAATTGACAAGAGATTTCAACACAAGATTGTGCGGATGTTGGATAAAGAACCTCGACTAACATCCAAACAATTTCAAGCTGCCCTGCAGTCCAAGGGTACAACAGTGTCAACCCGTACTATCTGTCGGTGTCTGAATGAAAAGGGGCTGTATGGTAGGAGACCCAGGAAGACCCCACTTCTTACCCCGAGACATAAAAAAGCCAGGCTGGAGTTTGCTAAAACTTACCTGAAAAAGCCTAAAACGTTTTGGAAGAATGTTCTCTGGTCAGATGAGACAAAAGTAGAGCTTTTTGGGCAAAGGCATCAACATAGAGTTTACAGGAGAAAAAAAGAGGCATTCAAAGAAAAGAACACTGTCCCTACAGTCAAACATGGTGGAGGTTCCCTGATGTTTTGGGGTTGCTTTGCTGCCTCTGGCACTGGACTGCTTGACCGTGTGCATGGCATTATGAAGTCTGAAGACTATCAGCAAATTTTGCAGCATAATGTAGGGCCCAGTGTGAGAAAGCTGGGTCACCCTCAGAGGTCATGGGTCTTCCAGCAGGACAATGACCCAAAACACACTTCAAAAAGCACTAGAAAATGGTTTGAGAGAAAGCACTGGAGACTTCTAAGGTGGCCAGCAATGAGTCCAGACCTGAATCCCATACAGCACCTGTGCAGAGATCTAAAAATGGCAGTTTGGAGAAGGCACCCTTCAAATATCAGGGACCTTGAGCAGTTTGCCAAAGAAGAATGGTCTAAAATTCCAGCAGAGCATTGTAAGAAACTCATTGATGGTTACCGGAAGCGGTTGGTCGCAGTTATTTTGGCTAAAGGTTGTGCAACCAAGTATTAGGCTGAGGGTGCCAATACTTTTGTCTGGCCCATTTTTGGAGTTTTGTGTGAAATGATCAATGTTTTGCTTTTTGCTTCATTCTCTTTTGTGTTTTTTCATTTAAGACAAATTAAATGAAGATAATAATACCAAAGAATTTGTGTTTGCAATCATTTTCAGGAAGAAACTGAGTATTATCTGACAGAATTGCAGGGGTGTCAATACTTTTGGCCACAACTGTATGGCAGAAGGCAATCCCAATCTCAGCCATCCTTCTCCACAACATTCTTAAACATGGATTTCAAGGTCTTATTGAACTTATACACCAGACCGTCTGTCTGCTTATGGTACACAGATGTCCTAAGTTGGATAATTTGGAGGGCCTTACACAACTCCATCATTACTTTGGACATGAATGGTGTCCTTTTTTCTGTCCTTCGGCAGGCCCGTCCAGGAGAAAATGTGCATCAGCTCCCGTGCTATACTGTGGGCAGAGGAGTTTCTCAGTGGCACCACCTGTTGTGAGTTCATTCTCTGGTTCACCAGTTGTGAGTTCTCCTTCCAGACTCCCTCTGGTGGTAACAGGAGGTAGTGAGGCTGATTTGATCGGTGGAGATCTGCCACCTGAGAATGAGGATGACGATTGGACCTCAGGAGTCTCAGATTGGACTTAAGACAGCCGACGCCCTATTCAGTTGCTGGTGATTCCTTCTGGCTTGTCAGCTCTTGGTTTTCAGCTCTGTTCCAGTCATCTAAAGCTAAGTTTTTCTGCTAATTTTCACACTTGATTTTGTTGGTCTATTCAGTTTTTTGGTGTGGTCAGCCAGCCCCGGCTGGGGGCTGTGCTGAATTTCCACTCTTATTTATCAGAACTTTGCCAATTTGCTTTTTGTCCCTTACTAGTTTGGTCTCTTTTTGCTCTGTCTCAGAATATTTCAGAGTGCTGATATAGTGGGAGAAGTGTAGTGACTTCAGGGTTAATTTAGAAGTGTTGGATATTATTTTTGTAGGGTTTTTTGCAGGTTGCAGACAGTGTCTTTCCTTTCCTTTCCTCTCTAGTTAGTTTGGGCCCCATCATTTTCTCAGCCTATTTTCCTGCCTGTGTTTGTGCCTTCATCTTGTTTCACCATCAATACATGTGTGGGGGCTATCTATTCCTTTGGGGTCTGCTCTGGGGCAGTTAGTTTTCCCCTTTTCATGCTTCAGGCTTATTCAGTCCTCCGGCTGTGATGAAGCATCTAGGAACATCGTAGGTACGCTCCACGGCTGCTGCTAGTTGTGTGGTAGGATCAGGGATCTGCAATCTGCATAGTTACCAACCTCTCTGGTTTTCTGTGACTTAGCTTGTTTTGCTTTTTTCTCCTCGGTGACCCATTCATAGCAACCACCTCTGGGTACTGCATAGCATAGTCCCTTACTGCCAGGATGTATTTATGACCCCCAGCAGACATAACTAAGGGCCTGACAATGTCCATGGCAATCCGGTCAAATGGGACTTCGATTATGGGTAACAGAACCAGATGAGTGCGGAAGTGAGATACAGGGGCAATTAGCTGACAGGTAGCACAGGACCGGCAGAAATTAACAATGCCCCTGTGACACCAAGGCCAGCAGAACCTCTGAATGACTTGTTCTTGTGTCTTATCTATGCCTAGTTGCCCCCAAGACATGAGCCCATGCCAGATCTAGTACCATACATCTATAGAGTCCTGGGATTAACATCTGCTCTAATACTTCCCCTCGCTGTTTAGTTACCCGATATAGCAACTCCTCATTGACTGCAAAGTACGGGAACCTGGTGTTGGCCCCCAGCTCTTGGGCAACCCCATTTATCACAATCACATTTTCAAGTACATTTTTAAAAGTTAAATCCTGCATTTGGGTAGTCCCAAAATTTCTGCCAGAAATCCCAATTCACAAATTTCAGCCTCACTGGTCACCATCTTGTCCTCATGACCAGCCAGGACACACAAGGGGAACTCATCCAACTCCGACTGCAATGGGGTTTCTTCAGGGTTGAGCTGGATTCTGTCTGAGTCTCTTGGTATCCCTGCCTTTCCCCACAAGTCCCATAAAAGGCTGAAGTTCCACCCGATTATCACAGGGTGTAGTAAACATTTGACTACCCCGACTTCTTGGGACTCTGTACCCCAGCTCATTTCTACCGACACTTGGGATAGTCTTTGGTGTCCCCGTGGATACAGCAGACTCCCACATGTTTCAGTGTGACCAACTGGTGGGGGAATGTGACCCTTATCAGGGTCACCAAGCTTCCTGAGTCTAAGAGTACTGACACCAACTAACTGCCCCCATTCATCACCACCTTTGGCAGATCGGTTGACTTGGCTGCACATGGAGGTAGACATGAGAATACTGTGGCTTAAAGGATGCACTTGGTTCATTAAGTATGGCATAATTCAAGGGATAAGCACAAAATAAACACGTATCTCTGGGCAAAACAGCAAAGTAAAGCAAAACAGTATCTCTAGGTACAGTCCTTGTAGTAGCAGGGTCAGCCTGTTCAGGGTTAGCAGAACTCCCGGCTCACGCATAATTCACAGCTTAAAAAACTTCTCTAGAGTATTCCTCTCCAGACACTCAACAACCTAGACTACCTCTGGAGTCCAGCTAGTTAAACCCAAACCATGTGACTCCTCACTCATGTGACTGATCACATGACGATGACATGACATAGGTCCTTTCAGCGCACAGTGGTGCTGACTCTGCAAGTAGACATAAGGTGGACACCCTCCCACCCACTCTACGGATGTCTACATAAAACCAGCCCATTTATGCAACTTTAGCATAAGCCTCACAACATTTAGAGTGCTCTGGCTTTAAATCACTGACGCCATTAAGTGTAGTGACACATGTATCCCCCCCAGAACTTTACCACAGTGATTTTGTCATCATATATACATGATAAGTATCTTACAAAACCCTCTTGAGCTGTACTAAAGTTAACTGTAACTCAATGTCCTTAATATTAGGATTGATAATATCTTCGCTAGAGAAATGAAGTTAAAAATACTGCAAAAAATGTTTTATTCTGCGCTGCAACCGCTATTACATCCTATTACAACCTATGTCCAGCTCCACATGAAAAATTTGTGAAAAGTTTATTATAGGTAACTCTAATCCATAAATCACACTGCAGCAGATGCAACATTTTGGGTATATCACCCTTCATCAGGCTTGACACAATCTTACATCCTGTTTATTTAACAAGAATCTGTCCTGCCTGTTGAAAGTTGTAAAAACTGAATCATTGCATTTTTCCTGAACCTACTGCAGTGTGATTTATGGATATGAGATACACACAATAAATTCTACAGGGTGGGCCATTTATATGGATATGGGTCGCCCTCCCAGGGCTGTGGGGTACTCGGTACCGGGCCGGTGTCAGGGGGTGTGTCACAGCAGCGGTGACCCGGTCCGTGGCCCTGGGCACCCAAGCAATGGGGAGATGTAGTTAATGGTAGAATAGTTCGTGAAGCCACCCGTGGTGTTTGGCAAATATGGTGTTAGGCCAACGCTGCATACAGATCCGCTGGGACTGATGGTATGTGCAGCTTAGATGGTAAAGCTCCCCACAGGTGGAGCTGTAGTCCCAGGGCGGTGTAGATGTAGCTGGCACGGGGATGTAGCAGTGCCGAAAGCATGGGGAACAGACAAGACACAGCGGTTGTAGTTTCTGTACCTTTACTGAGTATATGCAGTCCAGAGTCCTGATTACAGATGGTATTGGAGCAGGTTAGCCTGGAAGCAGATCAGGATTCTCTCTCAGCAGAAGGGCTGTGCAGTCTCCTTCCTAGCGCTTTGTAGTGTGAAGCACTCCAGTACTTAGTTACTCTGAAATGTCTCTCTTCAGATGTTCCTAGAACTTTACTTGTATGACAGACAGCTGTAGCCTCTCTCGGGGACTCCTCTCCTGAGTCCTGGGTCTCTATTCAATTGCTGTTGTGTCCCAAGTCTTTGGTGAGAGCAGGGCATTTACAGCCTCCTACTCCTCTGGTATCTGTGGCAGGACTGTTAGTATCTGTACCACCGTGGAGACCAGGCTCCTGTCTTTGCGCTCTAGCGGTGAGGGAGATCTCCTCCCGGAGCTCAACCTCCACCCCACTCCACACGTCTGCACACGTGGACCTCCTCACACTATCTGACTACTCCTTTCTCCTGACCCTCAGAGAGTACTCTGCTCCTCAATCCTGGTTCAGAGTTCCCCCTGGTGGCCCGGAGTGGAACTGTGTTGCATGCATTAGGTTAACTGCTGGAGAGACCTATCACTGCTTCCAAGCCTGGTATTACCCTCCCCTGGAGGAAGGCAAAGCCAGAGTGGCGACCATACTCCTGGGGGCGCCACAGATACACCTAAATAAAATGGAAATGGTTGGTGACCCAGATCAGCTCACTGAATTTGCAGAATGGGCAAAACAAAAATTGGAACAGGACCCTCAGTTTACACAGAACATTATGTTTAGTGATGAGTAGAGATGAGCGACTTTGCCTTTTTTTATGGTCGAGTCGGGTTTCATGAAACCCAACATTCTCAAAAGTCAGGTCGAACGAAATCGGCCAACTATAGGGAAAAGTCGGAGGCCGACTGAAACACGAAACCCAGTGCAAGTCAATGGGGATGCAAAGTCGGCAGGGAGTGGAGGACAGTAAACACATCTACAGTGCCCATTTAAATGCCAAAACATCTATTCTAATTACTGAAGCTTGTCAACCTTAATTTACTTCATAATAATAATAATAATAATAGTTACGCATTGAAAACTGGGGGTTATTTGGCTAAAGTTGTGGGGGATAGGGCTGGCTCCAGGTTTTCGTGTGCCCTGGGCCAAAGAGTGTCAGTGCGCCCCTTTAACACATACCACAACTCATGATGCTCCGATACGGCACAGAAATATAGGTATTGTACAATGACAAATACTTCACTGCTTACATGACATGACTAATCTATTTTAAATTGTACAATAGCTCAAAAAAAGGACAGTATATTACTCCATACAGTATTATGGCCACCACATTGTGCGCCATACAGAATAATGAGCCCCATATATTTCTCCATACAGAATAATTGGCCACATATAATGTTCCATACAGTATATGATGAGCTCCACATAATGCTACAGTATATGATGGTCCCCATGGACGATGCTCCAGTGTGTTATGGGCCCAAATATTGCTCCACATATAATGGGCTCCATTTCTAATGCTCCAGTGTATAATGGGCCCCGTAAATGCTGCTCCAGTGTCTGATGTCCCCCATTTGGAATGCTCCAGTATATGATGGGCCTCATGGATGATGCTCCAGTGTCTTATGGGCCCTAATAATGCTCCATATATAATGGTCCCCATTTATAATGCTCCAGTGTATCATATGCCCCATAGATGCTGCTCCAGTGTCTGATGTCCCCAATCTGGAATGCTCCAGTATATGATGGGCCTCATGGATGATGCTCCAGTGTCTTATGGGCCCTAATAATGTTCCATATATAATGGGCCCCATTTCTAATGCTGCAGTGTATAAAGGGCCTAATAAATGCTGCTCCAGTGTCTGATGTCCCCCATTTGGAATGCTCCAGTATATGATGGGCCTCATGGATGATGCTCCAGTGTCTAATGGGCCCTAATAATGCTCCATATATAATGGTCCCCATTTCTAATGCTCCAGTGTATCATGTGCCCCATAGATACTGCTCCAGTATATGATGGGCCTCATGGATGATGCTCCAGTGTCTTATGGGCCCTAATAATGCTCCATATATAATGGGCCCCATTTCTAATGCTCCAGTGTATCATGTGCCCCATAGATGCTGCTCCAGTATCTGATCTGCCCCATTTGGAATGCTCCAGTATATGATGGGCCTCATGGATGATGCTCCAGTGTCAGATGTCCCCCATTTTGAATGCTCCAGTATATGATGGGCCCCATTTTTAATTAACCCAGGCATGGTATGTGAAAAGAGATCCATGGAGTAATCTGAAGTGTGTGCTGCAGCATCATTCACTTTTGGTGTGGGTGAAGGACACAAGAAAAGTGGTTGCTCCTGACCAGAAGCCCACACTTATGACTCAGTGCTTGCATTTTTTTAAACTTCAGAAGAGGAGGCAATAGAGCTCGAGGCTGTTTCAGCAATGTTAGCCAAAAACAGTTCCTCATGCTCCGGCTTTAAAAGCAGTCTACCTACTCCAGTACCAGTTGACCCCTCACGGCTAAGTCCACGTCCTCTTCCACCATACTTCCTCATGTTTTGGAAAATGGACCCAAAATACCAGCAGATATATTGTACTGTATCAGAAGCGTACAGCTCTATACAGTCTAGGGATTACAGTAAATCTCCGTATATATTTCATGAGTCATACACAGACGCTCACAGGCTCAGTATGGATTACCCAATAAACAAAAAGTTGAAAAAGGGTACAATGTCACCAGATACAAGGTATATATAATATAGTGTAAACATTCTGAATCTCCGTATACATTTCAGGATGCAGACACAAACGCTTTCAGGCCCAGTATGGATTACACAAAAATATGAAAAGCTGTAATGGGTAATGTAACACAAGGGTACAGCTGTATACAATGTTGGCCAAATTTGAAATCTCAGTATATATTTCCGGAGTCACCCTCAGACGCTCACTCAGTCTGGGTTTGACAATAATAAAAAATGTTGTAAAAAAGGTACTGGATAACAAGATAGCAAGTATATACATTATAGGGTACAATTGAAATCTCCGTATACATAGTCCAGTAGTCAGTCTCAGACGCTCACCCAGTATGGATTTGACCGTAATACTAACTGTCGAACAAAGGTACTGTATAGCAAGATACAAGCTGTATTGAGTATAGGATAAAAATTGGTATCTCCGATTCACCGTATATATAGATTGCGTAAACCACACACGCTCACTCACAATGGATGATACTGTAATACAAAATTTTGAACAAAGGTACTGTATCAGCACATACCAAGTGTATCTAGTCTAGGGGTAATTTTAAATTTCCGTCTATACTTCCGGAGTCAGACACACACACTCACAGGCTCAGTATGTATTACACCAGAATTTAACAAGTAGAAAAAGGGAAAGGTATTCGAAGCGAACAACAGTATACAGTGTTGTGGTGCTTTTAAATCTTTGCATATATTTCAATCTCAGTAAGCCAGTCCAGACTCTCTGCTACTGGAAACTACATGGATACAAGTACAGACGGAAAGTCGAGTGTTAGCAGAAATTTAGGAATTACTCATTGCGGGAAAACCTCCCAGTACATGTTGCAGAGGCGATGCAGACCCTCAATTACTGTGTCTGTGGAGACAGCGAAAGCGTTTTTTTTGTGAAGAAAGGATTGCTTTATCGCAGTAGCATGGATCACATCACCGTTACTCGTCTCCATCAAACTGTGATCACAGGGAAAGATGTATACATGGTCCTCACTGCCTATCATGATGTGTCTGGTCGTTTTGGAGTGCAAAACACAGAAGCTACAGACCGTAGGTGAATCTATTGGATTGGCATGAGAGGAGACATTGAAAAATGGTGGCAGGAGTGTCACACGTCTGTGACTATCACAACTCTGAAAGGCGATCATAAAGCACCACTGCATCCGCTTGTAAGTTGACGTCCATTGCAAATGGTAGCCATTGACCATCTGAAGGTAGAGGCCAGCAGGTAAGGCCATAGCTACATCGTACCCATCATCAATCAATAAACCAAATTTCTAGTGGCCATCCCTGTGAAGGATTTAACTGCCCAGACTACACAGCGATGGAGCAGGGAGAGGTAAGTATTGCAACTTGCAAGTGCTGTGGCCATGACCAAGCAGGGGGGGCACACTCGTGGTGGACGGTACTGGCACAGAGCCCCTCATAGTACGCTGGTGTGTCTGACGGCAAGCGGGCCCCCCACCATCAGAGACACTGTATTGTACTATGAGGGGCCCTGTGCCAGTGCCGTCGGACATCTGTGGGCCCATCCACCTGTTCAGAGCAACGGCAGTTGCCCGGGTGCGCCAGGTGTTGACCCGAGCCATTGGGTGGGCAGCCCACTTAGCGAGGTTTAAAAAATGGCATATGTTGATGTGTTGGCTGGACATTCAGCGGCTTCAAAGGGTGGAATTGGGCAAGTCCGAGGAAGAGGACAAAAGCGAGGCAGTTTTCTGGCAACCTCTGTGTCATGAGGGGAAGGTGGGACAAAATCCTTTGAAACCCATGCATGGTTCATTTTAATGAACGTTAGATCATAGACATTTTGGGTCGACAGATGGGTCCTTTTTTCTGTCAGTATTGATCCAGCAGGACTGAAGACTATTTCAGATAACACACTTGCAGCAGGGCAAGCGAGCTCCTGTAAGGCATATTGTGCCAATTCAGGCCAGGCGTCCAGTTTAGAGGCCCAATAGTCAAAGGGGAATGACCGGTGAGGGAGAACTTCGACATGGGAGGAGAAGTAGTTTGTAACCATAGTTGACAACTGCTATCTCCTGTCACTTTTAACCGATGCAGTATTAGCAGTCGTGTGAGCGGTAGTGTTGAGCATTCCGATACCGCAAGTATCGGGTATCGGCCGATATTCACTGTATCGGAATTCCAATACTGAGTTCCGATACTTTTAGCATATCGAATAACGGAATCGGAAGTTCCCATAATGCTGTGAGCCAGTTTGATTTGATTCAGCCAATGACAATCCTCAGAAGTGTGGGCACATCCTGTTAGGCATGTAGGCATGTTAACTAATGGCATGGCTGTGATTGGCTGCTGAAATGATGTCATGATGCACTATAAAAGCCGCTGCCGCCGCCATTTCTGGTTCACTCTGCTGTGAATTCAGTTAGGGACAGGCTGCTGTTCAATACTGTGAGGGACAATTAGAGATAGCGATTTTCACAATCATAGTGTGCTTTACCTAGGCTACATAAAAAACCACTGTAGCTTTCTTTTGCCTTGCAGCAGTGTTCACACCTGTCTGCAAGGTCTGTGTGAGTGCAGCTCACGCTGTGGTGTGTATCCTGCAGGCACGTCTGCTTGTAGGCCGCTCAGCGTGTCACTGCCTCATACATATTTTTCTTTTATAGCTGCAAATTTTTCATTCTCCTATTAGTGTGCAGTTGCATCCATCCGTATTCATATACGTTGGTTGCAACCACTATAGGAGTAGAGAGCGGAGCCTTTCTGCAGCCTTTCAGTGCTAGTGCCCATATATCTGCACTGTTCATGGCTGTTTGAGAGGTCTCTGTGTGAGTGCAGCTCACGCTGTAGTGTGTCCTGCAGGCATGTCTGCTTGTAGGCTGCTCAGCGTGCGTCACTGCCTCACACATATTTTTCTTTTATTGCAGCTAATTTTTAATTCTCCTATTAGTGTGCATCCATCCGTATCCATATACGGTGGTTGCAAACACTACAGGAGTAGACAGCGGAGCCTCTCTGCAGCCTTTCAGTGCTAGTGCCCACTTATCTGCACTGTTCACGGCTGTCTGAGAGGTCTCTGTGTGTGAGTGCAGCTCACGCTGAGTAGTGTGTCCTGCAGCTACGTCTGGTTGTAGGCCGCTCAGCGTGCGTCACTGCCTCACACATATTTTTCTTTTATTGCAGCTCATTTTTTATTCTCCTATTTGTGTGCATCCATCCGTATCCATCTACATTGGTTGATTGCAAACACTAAATAGGAGTAGATAGAGGAGCCTTTTTTCTGGCTTGTGCCCTTCAGCTGCAGCCATATTAGTATTACCCTATTTTTTGGAGCCTCATCTTTTGCATTGTAGGTTACCTTCCTGCATTGTAATAGCTCCAAAAAGTTTGTGATACTATCACAAACAAATCTTTGGTCACATCCTTTTAGGTTTTTTTTTCCAAAAAAAAAAACAAAATAAAGTTCACCAAACACTCCATTTGACAGTTGTGTAGGCCACATTAGCTCCTATTAAAGTGTAGTCCACACACACACTTCATAAAATTAGTGTTTCTTATACCTGTTACCAGCTGTTCAGGAATAAGTACACTAAGCCCCCCCTTTGTACTTTTCTGCCTAACTTTATCAGTCTACCAAGATGAAGAAGGCAGGGAGTAAGGCACGTGGGCGTGGAGTTTCAGCAGGGAGAGGACGTGGGGATTCTGCAGGGAGAGGACGTGGGGATTCTGTGCCTGCTGTTGGCACCAGTGAGTCAGCATCCCCCAGTTTTAGCAGGCAACAGTCCTTTATGCCCAGCTTTGTAGGACCTCGCCGTACCCCACTGCTGCGGGAGGAACAAATTGAAGCCGTTGTCGGATGGATGGCAGCTAACCCATCGACTTCAATGACTTCCACGTCCTCTCAGGGCCAGAGCACTGAAGAGCAACCATCTGTCTCTTCACCACCTGCCAAAGTGCACAGGCAGTCAGAGAGCCCTGGACAGGAGCCATCACAGTCTCTACTTCTGTTCTCTGAATCTGTTGGCTTGGAAAGAGGGGGCCAGCCAAGCAGCATTCAAGAATGTGAAGAAGAGGGAGTATGCAGTGATGCGCAACTTCTTTGTCCCTCTGAATCTGAAGAGGCGGATGGGCCAGTGCCTATGGTCAGCACACCTCAGTACGCATCAGATGATGACGAGACTCAGGTGCCACTTTCTGGTGCGTACGGTGCTGGCGAGCCAACCCAAGAGAAGCAGGTGTTTGAAGAGGGGAGTGTAGATGATGAGGTCCTTGACCCATCATGGTGTGAGGAACAGGAAGGTGGTGGGAGCAGCTCTGAGGAAGAGATTCCCCGAACGGCCAAAACAGGAGGGAGAGGGAGGGGGCAGACTTGGTTGCCTGTAGCCTCCACTCCGGCACCCGTTAGGAGCATTCCTCTTCCAAAAGGCAAAACGGGCGCTCCCTAGACTTGCAGTGCGTGGTCCTTTTTTGACACAGTTGTAGATGACATTAGCTTTGTCAAATGCAAGCTGTGTCATCAGAAAGTCAAAAGAGGGAAAAATGTCAGCAACCTCAATACCACAAATATGTGGAAACATGTGCGGACCAAGCACGAGGTGGAGTTACACAAACACACTGAAGACGTAGGCCAACGTACAGCACCACCTACCACCTCTTCAGCTCGTGTTGGGGCCTCTTCCTCCAGCTCACACACAGCTGGTTTGGCTTCCTCACAGGATTGCCAAGGAAGAACCTCTGGCACTGTTGTCCGGAGACCCTGTGACATTCCACCCACAGCACCACGTTCCCAGTCATCCTCACACTCCCAGGCCACTCGACAGCCATCGGTAGCACAGGCATGGGTTAAAAGGCGGCCATACTCAGCAAACCATCCCCGAGCACAGGCTCTGAATGCTGGCATTGCCAAACTACTGGCCCTAGAAATGCTCTCATTCAGGCTGGTGAAGACTGACACCTTCCGTAACTTCATTTCATTGGCAGTTCAACAATACACCGTGCCCAGCCGCTTTTATTTCAGCAGGCAAGCCGTCCCTGCCCTGCAAAAACATGTGGAGGGAAAAATAAAACATGCTCTACTAAACGCCGGCAGTAGCAAGGTCCACCTGACCACCGATGCGTGGACCAGTAACCATGGACAGGGACGATACCTTTCCCTCACTGCCCATTGGGTCAATGTTGTGGAGCCGGTTACAGATCTGGAGCGTGGCGCTGTACGTGTTCTGCCTACTCCACGTGTTGTGAGTTCATTTTCCCCTTCACCATTGAGGTCTGATGAACTCCCTCTTCTGGTGAAGGAGGGTAGTGAGGCTGATTGCCAGGCACCTGGGCAGGATGATGATGACTGGGTGACGTGAGTTACTGACTGGATATAAGGCAGCCAACGCCCTTCTGCCTTGCTGGTGATCTCTCTGAGGGATTCTAGGATACCAGTCTGATTCCTGCTCCTCAAAAGCTAAGTTTTCTGCTCTACTTTTTGCATTTGTGTTTTGGTTTTGTTTTGCATTGTTTTCCTTGATTTCTGCCATTCCCTGCTGGGGTGAGCTGAATTCCTTTTTGCTCTGTCTTCAGAATATACCTGAGTGCTGATATAGTCTTTTTGAGGCCTAGCGTCTTCAGGGCTTTTTTCCCTATCAGCTGTTGGCTCTTGTTTTGATAGGGTTTTGGCGGATTACAGACAGCAGCTTTTCTATCCTCTCCTATCTAGTTAGCTTGGGCCCCATCATTTGCTCAGCCTATCTTTCTATCTGTGTGAGTGTTTTTTCATCTAAATTCACCATCATTATATGTTGGGGGCTGCCTATTGCTTTGGGGTCTGCTCTGGGGCAGTTTAGATTTCCCTTTCTGTCTTTAGGCTATGTAGTTCTCCGGCTCTGATCGAGGGGTCTAGGGCACCGTAGGAACCCCCCACGGCTACTGCTAGTTGTTGTTGATAGGTTCAGGGGTCTGCAATCCGATAGCGGCCAACTTCTCTGGTTTTCTGGACTTAGCTAGTATTTCTGTTTTTGCCTCCTACGGTGACTCATTCATAACATCCACGGATTGCAGGAATCCAGTCTGTACACATTGACTCCTACTCAAGTTCCTCAGAAACAGCGCTGCAGGAGGCTGTTACGACCGATATGAGCACAGCTGTGGCCAAACTTCAACAGGCCGTACTCAAATTAATTTCTTTGGGGAATCGAAGCCACACAGCGCAGGAGCTCTAGAATGCCATCAAGCAGGAGAGCGACGTGTGGTTTGTGCCAGCGAATCTCCAGCCAGGCTTGGTAGTGTGTGACAATGGCCAAAATCTGGTGGCAGCTCTGGGCCTAGGCAACCTCACTCACATCCCATGTCTGGCACATGTGCTGAACTTGGTCGTGCAGAGATTTCTGAGGGACTATCCAGGTCTTGATGCACTGCTGCACAAGGTCCACATAGAGTGCGCTCACTTGCGGCGTCCCAGCACGACAAGATCATGCTTTGCTGCTCTGCAGTGCCGATTACGCTTCCCGGAACATCGCATCATATGTGACCTACCCACCAGGTGGAATTCAACGTTACATATGTTGGAGCGGTTGTGTGAGCAGCAGGCAGCAGTAATGGAGTACCAGCTGCATCAGGCGCAAACAAGTCGCACTGTGCGCCGGTCACACTTCAGCACAACTGAGTGGGTCTCTATGAAGAACATCTGCCTCGTTTTGCGTGCCTTCGATGATTCCACGTGGATGGTGAGTGCAGATGATGCACTAGTCTGCCTGCTTCAAAAAACACTGCAAGCACTAAGGGAGGAGGTTTTGGAATAGGTGGAGGATGAGGAGTCACAAAAGCCATCCGCTTCTGGACAGTCTGCGCTACGTGGTTCCTCACAAAAGCCTGGGCAGGGGACATTTTGTGAGGAGGATGAGGAGGAGTCAATGGAGGAGGAAGACATCTCTCCAGAGGAGGGAGGTACACAATGCTCTAGTCAGTATGTACAGCGAGGGTGGGGTGATGCAGAGCAGGCAGAGATGACGACTTAAGCAGGAGACAGCGTTTCTTTGGGAGTCTGCAGCACATGGTTGATTTCAAGCTGCAGTGCCTGAGAAACGACCGCCGCATTGCCCACATTCTCAGCACGGCTGGTTATTGGGTGTACACCCTCCTAGATCCTCGCTACTGGGACAACTTACAAAGCCTCATACCACCGTTGAACCGGGAGCGTAAAATGCGGGAATACCAAGACACACTGGTGCAGTCCATCATGTTCTCCATTCCACCCGACAGCAGTGCTGCTAGTGCTTTACAAAGCAGCTCTGCGCGTCGAGGCAGTGGAGGAAGCTCTGCACAAAGAGGGAGCAGAGGCAGCTCCTCAGCACAAGGCAAGACCAGTATGGCCCAAATGTGGCAAAGGTTTGTGTGTCCGCCACAAATGTCTACACCATCACAGACGGCTCCAGTCAGCAGGAGGCAACGTTTCCGTCAGATGGTGACAGACTACCTGTCTTGCCCTGTCAGTTTACTCCCAGATGGCTCTTCCCCCTTCAAGTTTTGGGTCTCTAAGCTGGATACATGGCCAGAGCTTAGCCAGTATGCATTGGAGGTGCTGGCTTGCCCTGCTGCCAGTGTATTATCGGAACGCGTCTTTAGTGCCGCAGGTGGTGCACTAACAGACCGTTGCACGCGACTATCCTCCGATAACGTTGACCGGCTTACTTTTCTGAAAATGAACAAGGCCTGGATCTCGCCAGAATTTGCCAGTCCTCTTCCAGAATAAATAATTGGTTGGCAACAGTATCAAGGTCTCCTGTTGTGTTCATGTTTCTACCACCTGAACTGTTATCCCTGGGCTTCAACACAGCCAGTTGTCGCTCAAAAGTGCCGTCTGCACAGAGAAAAACACTAGCTCCTGTGTTAGTGGGGTTCAGTAACGCGAGCTGTTCCCCTGCTGTGTAGACGGCAATGTCTCCTGCTGCCTCCACATTCAAAAAACAGCAGGCCTCAGCCTGCTCCATGCTTGATCCTGGGCTCCAACAATGCCAGTTGGTGTTCAGAAGTGCCGTCTTCACAGAGAAAAACACAACAGCTCCTGTGTTAGTGGGGTTCAGTAACGTCAGCTGTTCCCCTGCTGTGTGGACGGCAATGTCTCCTGCTGCCTCCACGTTCAAAACAGCAGGCCTCAGCCTGCTCCATGCTTGATCCTGGGCTCCATCACCGCCAGTTGGTGTTCAGAAGTGCCGTCTTCACAGAGAAAAACACACCAGCTCCTGTGTTAGTGGGGTTCCTTCTGCTAACCATCCGGTTTCCAGTAATGTCAGCTGGTTCTCAGCAGTTCCTCAGCCTTCTTGTACCTTCTGCTACTTTTCCAAGTTCGAGCTTGTGGAAATGGTTTTTGGTTCTCACTCTGGATCTCCCTGACGACGACCCTGAAGACGACGACCCTGAAGACCACACCGAAGAAGACCAAAAAGATGACCCTGAAGAAGATGACCAAGAGGACAAATAACATGAAGACAACCACCAAGAAGCAGAACAACAAGAGACAGAAGACCAAGAAGCAGAAAAACCAAACGCAGAAGAACATTAAGCATAAGACTAAAAATCAGAGCAAATGATATTATCTAAATTATAAGCAGAAGAAGACTAAGGCCTCTTTCACACATCAGGTTTTCGCTGTCAGGCGCGATCCGGCGCTTTTGACAAAAACCGGATCCGGCGAAATGCAATGCCGGATCCGGTTTCCCCCCCATTGACTTGCATTAGAGCCGGATCGAGCCGGATGGCCATGCGTTTCATCCAATTTTCACCGGATCCGGCAATGTGTCGCGATCCGGCGTCTGGAAAAAACGGCTACTCTAACGTTTTTTGTCTCCGGCGAAAAAGCCGGACACGCCGGTTCCGGCGTGTCCGGCTTTTTCACACAATGAAAGCCTATGAGCGCCGCAATGCGCCTGATCCGGTTTTTTTGGTCTGAGCATGCTCAGTAGCTCTGCCCACAAGACATATTATTATTATTATTATTATTATTATTATTATTATTATTATTATTTATTGTTATAGCGCCATTTATTCCATGGCGCTTTACATGTGAGGAGGGGTATACATAAAAACAAGTACAATAATCTTAAACAATACAAGTCATAACTGGTACAGGAGGAGAGAGGACCCTGCCCGCGAGGGCTCACAATCTTCAAGGGATGGGTGATAATACAGTAGGCGAGGGTAGAGCTGGTTGTGCAGCGGTTTGGTCGATCGGTGGTTACTGCAGGTTATAGGCTTGTCGGAAGAGGTGGGTCTTCAGGCTCTTTTTGAAGGTTTCGATGGTAGGTGAGAGTCTGATATGTTGTGGTAGAGAGTTCCAGAGTAGGGGTGATGCGCGAGAGAAATTTTGTATGCGATTGTGGGAAGAGGAGATAAGAGGGACAACATATAAGGGATAAGGGATAAGGGATAAGGGATGAGGGATAAGAGACAACATATATAAAAGCAAGACAGTGGGACCCTCAGCCACACCCAACATGCCACCCAAGGCAGCAACCAGGTGCAGGAGAAGGCAGGAGACATCTGCAGCAGCACCATCAGCACCACCCCAATTGGAGCAGCATGCTGAACAACGGGAGGGGAGTCCAGCAGCAGATGAGAGACGGTAATTATCAAATCCCCCATTCCTCCAAATTAGGGCCATGGAATATCAAGATATTCATTGGCCCTTTGTTTATCTTTATTCAACAGCCGCCCAATAGATGCAGCAGCAGCAATGGCAGCAGCAGGAACACCACCCACAGCCATGGAGTCTGGCCAGCAGGAAGACAGCACATCTTCTTCTGGGAGCCCTCCCTCGCATCGTCAGCGTTTGACGGTAAGTTTTTATTTCCAAAATCCATCATCTCTGTAATATATGTCTATTCATTGCCTTTTATTTCAAAACAGGAATCACAAGATGAAGAGGAGCTCCCAGAAGAAGAAGGAAGGGGTGGACAGACACCTGGAGTGGGCTCACAATTGGTAAGATTTTGGCATCAAACGCAGAAACACAACATCACACTACACACAACACATAGAAAACAATGTTCTGCAGACCACACACAGCAAACAAATGCCTACATCCAAAGACATAACATTTTTTGTTTTCTTCTCTAGTCTTCCCAATCTGGTGCTCGGCCAAGAGGTCCTCGCAGTGCCTTCCAGGGTCGTCGGCGACAGCAACGCGGCGTTCACCAGCGTGTAAGTATAAATATTTTTGCTTTGTTTTTTTGCACTTTTTATTTCATTTCTTTTGTGGAGGCTAACTATGTTATTTTTGTCTTTTTCTTTAACAGCCTTCACAGCGTGCTCCCGACTCTGACGGTGAGGATGGAGGAATCGATGTGGACCACCTCATCGATCTCGTCAGAGAAAGGGAGCCGCTCTGGAATATGGCTGACCGCCGCCACGCTGACCTGATCATTACTCGACGATTCTGGGAGGAAATCTGTTCGCTCCTTGTGGGCCGCTGGGAGGACCTCGATGCTCGGGCCCAGATTAAAGAGCGTAAGTATATACAGTACCGGTTGCTTGATGTAAACCAGTGTTTCCCGAACTCCAGTCCTCGTGGTCCCCACGGATCATGTGTTCAGGATTTCTATTTACTATGGAAATCCTGAAAACATGACCCCTGGGGACCATGAGGACTGGAGTTTGGGAAACACTGATGTTGTATACTAACCACTCCTTTCTCGTTTCAGGGAACAGAATTGTGAATCGGTGGCGGTCTGTGAGGGATCGTTTCAAGAAGGAGTTCAATAAAGAGATGCGGGCCCCGAGTGGATCTGGAGGACGCAGGAGCAAGTACAAGTACGCACAAGCCCTGTCGTTCCTCCGGGAAACAATGGTCACTTGAAGGTAAATATTACACACCACATGTGAAAAAAAATGTTAGATGTATCTTTTTTTTTTCAGCCAGGGCCATACCATGTCACTATTTTAATTGTTCTTTTTCTCTTTCCACAGCACGGTGAGCAGCACTCGGGAGCCTGCACGATTGGACCCTTCTGAGGCGATCCCTGAGGAGACCGGCACCGAGGGACACTTCGACCGCCCCGGTACATCTGCACCTTCCCAGCCTTCCCACATATTCGACCCATCTGTCCCATCCACCAGCACAGGAGCATCGTGGCCGCCTACATTACATGAAGCTGCTGGTGAGAAGATCGCTTTCCCTTTACCCCACCCTTCTGCCCCTGCCACCTCTAGTACACCTGCGGGTACTGGGCGGCAGCGGCAGAGGGGTCAGGAAAAGACTTATGCGCCAGAGTTCTTGCATCTGAATGCATCTTTCCAGAACTGTCTAAAAGTCTTGTCAGAGCAAATCTCCGCAGGCTTTCAGCAGATCAACTCCAGCATTCTGGAGGTGAAGACACTTCTGCAAACCATGCATTCAGAAGCAAGATCTTCGCCAAACCACACCTTTTTCAGGTCTGTTGTGGAGCGCATGGAAACGCTATCTCCTACCCAGCAGATGCATGTAATGCATTCATGCCACGGTGCTCTCCAGCAAGTTACCTCCCAACCTCCTCCTCCCACCACAGTAGTTCCTCCACCTGCACCCCCTCCAGCCACTTTCCATCCTCCCCCTCCTATTACATCTGCACCCCCTCCAGCCACTTTCCATCCTCCCCCTCCTATTACATACCATCCACCTCCCCAGTACCAGCAACCTCCCCAGTACCAGCAACCTCCCCAGTACCAGCAACCTCCCCAGTACCAGACATCTCCCCACTTCCAGCAACCTGCCCCGTACCAAACTCCTTCCCCGTACCAAACTCCTTCCCCATACAACTTGCCATCAACATCATCTGCTCCTACAGTCCCTGCCCAACCCTCCACTCCACCGCCCACCACCTCTTCTGCCTCCCACATGTCCACCCATTCTGTAGCTTTTTCCACACCATCACCTCTAACTGTTCCTTCCCCACCACGATCCCAATCCTCTCTCCACACTCCCATTGTCGAAGTGTCCCGCAGCCCTCCAGCAGTATTTCCACCCCACACTACACAGATTTATGATGTGTTTTGTAATAAAAATGCCCAGTTGGTTTCAAACCTTTATTAAAAAAGTTTTTTTAACTTTAAAAACAGTTTACAAAAAAAAATATTTTAAATAAAAGTTAAATTATTGTTTACACTGGTTGTCTGTCATTTCTTTCTGCGGCGAAATATGTTTTAAAAAAAGGTTAAATACAGGGTATTTAAAAGGTAAAAATGTATTCAAAACCAGGTATATAACTGTGGGTAAATTTTAGCTTTTTGCCACAGTTCTGTTCCTGGTTGTGTTTGACGCAAAGTATTTCACCTAAAAAGTTGTGTTTATTGTTGGTGATTTCCTAACAATGTACACAACTTTTGTTAAAAGGTGAAATACTTTGCATAAAACACAACCAGGTACACACCTGTGGCCTAAAGCTAAAAATAGAGACCATGACAAGATAGCCAACCTTGGTTGGCAAAGGTATATACTGTTGGTACAGAAGGTACACAAGTTTGGTTAAGGGCACAAATCTTTCACACTCTGTCATCCTGCCAGTGTACTCTGCCTTGAGGTGACATAAAGTATAGTGCAAAATTGTCCCTCATTACTGAAACCGTCACAGAACTTCTAGTGGTAATGTCATGGTAATCTTGCAAGGTGGTTTCTTCAGAGGTGTCCTCAATGGAAATGGGTTCCTTGCAGATAACAAAATTGTGGAGTACCACGCAAGCTTTGATCACCTCGTCCACAGTTTCTGTCTTGAGGTTGATCGCAGTCAATAGGACCCGCCATTTGGCTGTCAGAATACCAAAGGTACATTCAACCATTCTTCTTGCTCTTGTGAGGCGGTAATTAAAAATGCGTTTTGTTCTTGTCAATCCTCTGCTAGAGTACGGTTTCAAAAGGTGTTCTGACAGCTGGAAGGCTTCATCCCCTACACAGACAAATGGCATAGGTGGACCAGATGTTTGCGGCAGTGGTCTAGGTGGTGGGAACTGGAAGGTGTTTCCATACAGTTTACGCCCCATGGCAGACAGTTTGAAAACTTGAGAGTCATTGGAGCGGCCATAGGCCCCAATATCAACAGCAATAAATTTGTATTCCGCATCAGCGATGGCCATGAGGACAATTGAAAAATATTTCTTGTAATTGAAATATTCCGATCCCGATCCGGCTGGCTTTACAATGCGGATATGTTTCCCGTCCACAGCGCCCAAGCAGTTGGGAAACTGACATATCTTTTGAAACTTTTCTGAAATTTCAATCCACCTCTCTGTTGTGGGCTCTGGTAAAAACTCTTCAGCTAAGGAGTCCCACAGTGCATGGCATGTGTACTTCACTATTCCAGATATGGTGGAAATCCCGAGTCTGTACTGGAAATGCAGTGATGAAAGGGATTCTCCAGTTGCAAGAAATCTGTGGTGAATTAAAAAACAATCAATTAGTTTTAAATCACGGCATTACATACCAAAACTCAGCTATAGCACTTGGAGATACAAACTACCACCAACAAGATTGCAGTGAAAGTGTGCTCTGATGCGAGCATATCCAATAAATGTGGCTTACCTTAAAGTCACCATCAGACGCTCTGCGGGTGAAACAGAGAAGCGGCAATAGGTGTCCGCTTTTCTTATGAGGTGTGCAATGCGCTCCACCAAGTAATCAAAATTCTCCATTTTCATCCGAACATATCCAAAAAATTTATCCGGGTTTCGTCGAAGGTCCATGCAGAGTGTAGAATAGACCCCACGCGTCATTCTCTTGGCTGTGATGGGGTGGATCCACAAACGTCGTCTACGATGCCTGATGCGCTCCTGTCTCGCTCTCTCCTTCTCCAGAACAATCACCCTCAAACGATTCGCCTCCGCTGTGAAATCCGCCAAATTCTTCAAAATATTTCCAATCACAACATCCATCTTCGCCAGTAACTTGCTCTTCTCTCCAACCTGCACTTTCTCCTCTACAACCTGTCAAAGAAGGGCTGTAGGAACACGGTATATATAGTTTTCCAGTAGCCAATCCCGTTCGGAAGGCCACAAGGGGTGTTTTTAAAAACCGGATCCGGCGTAATCCGTCGAAAAACGGATAGAAAAACGGATGAACCGGATGAGACGGATCCGGTTTTGTCTGTCAAGAACAAGACGGATCCGGCAGAAAACCGGATCTGTCACGTCCGGTTTTACAAAACATTTGCCGGATCCGGCGTTACGGCACGACGCCGGATCGCGCCTGACGCCGAAAACCTGATGTGTGAAAGTAGCCTAAGCAGTGTATGGGGGTGAGTCCGTTCCTCCTCGTGGTGCCCTTGGAAAATGCCTGCTGCTGCAGGCCAAACTGAACGCGGACAAATCCTGTTGTAAATCTTTTGTGACAGGCAGAACAGAAGGTGTAATCTTCAAACTTTTATAGATAACAACTACAGGAATGCCTGTCACAAATAAGAATATGATGAAGAAGAAGAAGAATAGGAAGAAGATGAAGAAGTAGAATATGAAGAAGAATAATAGTTGAATAAGAAGAATATGAAGAATGTAAAAAAAAGAATAATAGAAAGAAGGTAAAGAAGAAGAAGATGAATAAGGTGAAGAAGAAGTTGATGAAAAAGATGCTGCTCCTGCTGAGGATCATGAAGGAGAAAGTGTGGGAGAAGTAAAAAAGAAGGTGAAGAGCATGGAAGTAGTGAAACATACATATCTGACAAAATATAAAAGAGGTTAACATAGTCAATATCTTTGTAACTCTGAACGTCTTAAAAAAAAAATTTAATTACTGCTATTCCATTTGATTGGGCTAAACCTCTATGGCTTTAATGTCTCCTACACCTCCCACAGTACATTCTACATTATTCTTAGTTGCTTTTCTTCATGTAGAATTAACCTACAAGGAAAGAAAGGGTTTTTTTAATTCCAATATTTCTGTTCCATTGACTTCAATGGGACTTCCGGGATCGGAATCGGCGAGACCCGATACTTTTTGGAGATCGGCCGAACCAATCCGATCCGATATTTTTCAATATCGGGTTGTATCGCTCAACACTATTGAGCGGTACTTGAGAAATCATTCCACAACATGGTCATTAAACCCCTGTCTCCAACGCCACTTTGACTGTGTGCAACAAGAACACCTCTTCCATTGTGCCCACTACGGTTCGTGGGAGAAGCAGCACCACTGCTGCGTGCTGGGAAAGCCTCAAACAAATAGTTTACCAGAGTTGCTTGTTTGTTAGTCAATATTATCTCTAGGTTCTCCTGTGGCATGATGTTGTGTAATTTGCCTTTGTAGCGTGGATCGAGGATGCTGGCCAGCCAGTAGTCGTCATCCCTCATCATTTTGGCAATGCGGGGGTCCATTTTTAGGATCCGCAAGGAACAATCGCACATGTGGGCCAATGTTCCAGGTGTCAACGATGCACTGCCAGTGGTGGGTAGAGGAGCACTTTCTGGCAAATCCACATCCCTAAAGTCACGCAAAAACACTGTACCAGACCTTGGAATGCCAACATTTTCTCTTGCCCCCTGAGAAGCATCCTCCTGCCCAAAATAATCATCCCCATATCCTACTCCTCTTCCTCTTCTTCCTCCACCTCATCCAGGACAGTTCCCTGACCAGACAATGGCTGTCTGTCATCAAGGCTTCCCTCCTCCTCCTCCGATGCAGACGCCTGATCCTTAAGGTGCGTCAAACTTTGCATGAGCAGACGCATAAGTGGGATGCTCATGCTTATGATTGCGTCGTCTGCGCTTACCAGCCGTGTGCATTCCTCAAAACACTGAAGGACTTTACAGAGGTCTTTCAGCTTTGACCACTGCACACCCGACAATTTCATGTCTTCCCTCAAACTGCCTACCCGTGTATCCTCCCACAAATGCATTACAGCCTGCCTCTGTGCTTTTATTTTTTGAAACTTCAGAAGAGGAGGCGACAGAGCTGGAGGCTGTGTCAGCAATGTAAGCCAAAACTTGTTCCTGAAGCTCCGGCTTTAAAAGTGGTTTACCTACTCCCAGAAAAGAGAGCCTTCGAGGCCTTGTGGAGCCAGACGATAACGCAGGCTCAACACCTCCTGCCTTAGGTGCTATTGTGCTTTTGCCACTACCAACAGATGCAACACCACCACCACCACCATCGGGACCGACTGGCAACCCCCGCCCACTTCCATGGCGTCTTCCACCATACTTCCTCATTTTTGTGAAAATGTACTCAAAATACCACCAGCTATATGGTACTGTAAAACAAGGTAGAAGGTGTATCTCCCATTGGTGAGAATTTGAATCTCACTATAGATTTGAGGACGCAGAACTATTGTCTCAGGCCCAGGAGAGATTACACCTCAATGTAACAGGCTGAAATTGGATGGTGTATGACAAGGTGGAGGGTGTCTACAGGATTGGTGAGAATTTGAATCTCACTATAGATTAGAGGATACAGAACTATTGTCTCAGGCCCAAGAGAGATTACACCTCAATGTAACAGGCTGAAATTGGATGGTGTATGACAAGGTGGAGGGTGTCTATAGGATTGGTGAGAATTTGAATCTCACTATACAGTAGATTTGAGGATGCAGAACTATTGTCTCAGGCCCAGCAGAGATTACACCTCAATGCAACAGGCTGAAATTGGATGGTGTATGACAAGGTGGAGGGTGTCTATAGGATTGGTGAGAATTTGAATCTCACTATAGATTTGAGGACACTGAACTATTGTCTCAGGCCCAGTAGAGATTACACCTCAATGTAACAGGCTGAAATTGGATGGTGTATGACAAGGTGGAGGCTGTCTATAGGATTGGTGAGAATTTGGATCTCACTAGAGATTTGAGGACGCTGACAATGATCCTCTCAGTCCAAGTATGGACGCAGGCTGCCTAATAAGCAGGACTGCTGCACACACAAAAGAGTTGAAAATGAATGCTTGGTAACTGTGCAGAAAAGAGGAAGAAAAGTATTTTTGCTTTTAAAAAAGCAGTTTGCACAGCAGTGTGCAAACAGCAATGCCGCTATCAGGGAGCCTTATAAGGCAGCCTAATAACCAACAGAGCTGATGCACAAAAATAGAGCCTCCCCTGTCACTGCACACAAAGTGTTGTGCTGTAAGTGGAAATTGCTAACAGCAGAAGCAGTTTTTTGGTTCTTCCCTGCCTAACGCTCTCCCTTATTCAGAATCAGCAGAAGCAACCTCTCCCTAATGCTAAGATCGGCAGAAGTAAGATGGCGGTCGGCGTTCACGCCATTTTATAGCCCCTGTGACGCCACACAAAGCCAGTCAATCACTTGCATGCCCTTCTCAAAGATGGTGGTGACCGATGCCTATGTCATCGCGTTGCTCACAGTGTGCGTCCTCCATCATTGGCTGAAAAAGGGCGCTGGAAGCATCATTTGAAACGCGACTTTGTCGCTCTGGTCGCTAACCTCGTGGCCAAGCTCACGCTATGGTCATGAAACCCGACTTCAGCGAAAGTCGCCGACTTTTGAATATGATCGACCCGTTTCGCTCAACTCTAGGCCAGACCAGTGGAGAATGAATGGGCTGACAATGAATTTAGAGGTCTTAAGGCCCTGTCACACACAGCGATGTCGCCAGCAAGATCGCTGATTTTGTGATGCCACAGCGATCTTGCCAGCGATATCGCTGTGTGTGACATGTATCAGTGACCGGCCCCCCTACCGGGTATCGCTGATCGCGCTCCAACGTCCTGGGCCATTTTTTGATCGTTGGTCCTGGCCAGCGCGCATTGCTGCGTTTGACAGCGTGAGACCAACGATCAGCGACGCTGGACGCTGGTTTCCAAGGTAAACAACAGGTATCTAAGAGCCACACGGCTCTTAGTTACCCGCTGTTTACCTTCGAAACCAGAGTGCATGCTGGTTTCCAGGGTAAACAGTGGATATCTAAGAGCTGCGAGGCTCTTAGATACCCGCTGTTTACCTTGGATATCAGCTTACTCGCTGGTCCTGATGGCTGGTGAGTCTGTCTATGTGATAGCTCACCAGCGATCAGCTAACTATGTCCCAGTGATCCCATCCATGTCGGATCGTTGGTGGGATCGCTGGGACATTGAAGCATGTAATGGGGCCTTTAGAGTTATTCCCCATTGTGGTAGCCGTGGAAGTGTGGGGGGAGGCTTTGCGAAACAAGAAGGTGAGGTTTTTGTGTTATAATATGAGCGTGGTGCAGAGTATTAATCACTAGTCAGCTCATTCTCCTGCTGTGGTGAAGCTAATGCATCATTTGGTACTTCAATGCTTGCATTTGAATGTATGGTTGAGGGCGAAGCATGTCCCAGGAGTCAAAAATTCTATTGCTGATGCTATTTCTCGCTTTCAGTGGGGTCTGTTTCAGAAGCTGGTGCTGGAGTTGGAGCAGCGTGGTACACAATGGCCAGCGAGCTTATGGAATCTGGTATTGGATCAGCACAGAGTTTGATTGCAGCATCGGTGGATCCTGGCTGTGGCATCAATATAATTCGGTGTGGGACTATTGGCATAGGTTGGAGTCGAATGCAGGGAGTTGTCAGTCAGATGAAGATAGAGTGGATCTGTTCTTATACATGATCATCAGGTACTGTGAGCAAGGGGTGTTGGTGTTGAATGGTCGAATGGCTGCATTGGCATTTTTGTTCAAATTGTCTGGCGTAGAAGACGTTACCAAGGGTTTTGTGATATGACAAGCATTGAAGGGGTACCAGAAAGGAAGGGCGGTTCGGGATTGGAGGCATCCGATCATTTCATATTTTGGGTAGACTGTTGGCAGTGTCAGAGAATGTGTGTCGGTCTAAATATGACACGTTGATTCAGATGACTATTAGTTTAGCTTTCTTTGGCGCATTTAGAATAAGCAAACTAGTGAGTAAGAATTGTTGTCATCAAGGGGTTTGCAATACCATGATGTGGTATGTGAAACCAGGGTTATCTGTTGTATACTTCAGTGGTATAACTGTAGGCGGTGGAAGGATTAATGGATTGCCTTGTATATAGAACATCACAATTTTTGTTGGTAAGGGACGGTGTCAGGGGTACATTGTTGATTCATCTGGATGGTTCGGCTTTGTATAAATTCCAGTTTATAGCCATATTCAGGAGGTGCTTAGTTTCGATTGGCATGGATGATTCAAAATTCAGGTTCCATTTGTTTCATATAGGGGCAGCGACGGAAGTGGCCACGTGGGGCCTTAGTGCAGCGGCAGTGCACAATATTGGGAGATGAAAGTCGTTATGTTTTGCGTCATATGTCCATACAGGAATGCTGGATATTTAACAGTGGAAAAGGGGGTTTTCCTGTGGGGTTGCAAATAACAATTTTGTTTGTTTTCTTTTGCAGATGGTCCACTGTTGGTGTGCGTATTAGGACACTCGCACGTAGTGTGAGGAGCTTTATGGGCTGATGTCAGACCATCCGGCCGGCAGCTTGGGTTAAGACAGGATGAGACGACGGTCAGGTAGATTGGGATAGTGGAAAGCTATGGTCCAGGTTGCTTCCAGAATTTTATTTTCATGGGGGTTTGGATAGAACCCCGGTTGTTTTATTGATTCACGCAGGAGGCAATGATTTGGGGATCTGCATTTCTAGGGATTTGGTTCGGGACATTAAGTTTGACAACTTGCGGCTCATGGCTTCTCACTTGTGGTCATTGTTTGGTCCAATATTGTGGCTTGTTTGGCATGGAAATATGGTCATTGTCATGCCGCCCTTGCATACTCGCCCGGCCTCCGCTCTCGTGCCGCAGCCCCCCCGCCGTTCTGCAGCCACGGCGGCCCCTTCTGACAGTTCCGCGGCCGACGGCATCTCTGCATGCAATGCGCATGTGCCGTAGGCCGTGGCCGCGAATCCCTCCTGTAATTTGTACTCCGACGGTGCCCTGACCCGGAAGCACTGTCAGACCAATGTCAGGCCAGTCAGGGGTATATCAGGCCGTCCTCCTTTGAAGGAGACGCCTGATCGTCATGGTTGCTAGCACACTGGGCCCTGCTTCCTCGTGTACTCTCTGCAGTCCCGCAGTCCTGTCTTCCGTGGTTCCTGCAGCAGTCCCGCAGTCTTGTATTCCGTGGGTCCTGCTATCTATGCTCCAGTCCTGCAGTCCTACTCCAGTCCTGCCTCCTGTGTTTCTGCTCCATCCTGTTGTCTATGCTCCAGTCCCGCAGTCCTACTCCAGTACTGCCTCCCATGTTCCTGCTCCGTCCTGCTGTCTATGCTCCAGTCCCGCAGTCCTACTCTGGTCCTGTCTCCAGTGATCCTGCTCTGTCCTACTGTCTATGCTCCAGTCCTGCAGTCCTACTCCGGTCCTGTCTCCAGTGATCCCGCTTCGTCCTGCTATCCCTGGTCCGGCCCTGCAATCCTACTATGGTCCTACCTCCTACAGTCTCATGCTCTTACTCCAGTGCGTTCTGAGCCGCCCCTCTCGGTACCAGCTATAGTGGTACCCGAACCCCTGGGCCTGCTCCTAACGATCCCTGTATAGGGGTCGGCTCCACCTGGCAGCTCGCCCGGGGCCCCTCGGTGCCACAATCCAGAGGGTCCACTCTTGGAGATTTTCCTCACCTGACCAGCCGTTGTTACAGAACGATCAGGCCATGGATCCCGCCGGTACTTCTGCTGCTGCCCAAATGGAGTTGCTCATTTTACAGTAGAATGAGGGAAGCATCATGTCTGTTATGAAGTCTATGGACACCCGTTTGTCAGCCCTGCAGGTGGCTGATCCTGGAAATGCCACTCAACTAGCCAGTCTTCAACAGGAGCAGGGTCAACAACGGGATACTCAAGCCCATATTTTGAGTTATATGGCCTCCGTTGATAGCAGTTTGTCGGTCCTTCAGTCTGCCACCGCGATCCCGACTCTGCCTCCATGTCTACAGCTCTCCCAACACCCTGCCTCACCAAGCCGCCTCGGTTTAGTGGCGATCCCAAGCGCTGCAGGGGGTTCTTAAATCAGTGTAGCCTCCATATTGAATGGTTGCCTCAGCAATATCCCTCTGACCAGGCCAAAGTAGCCTTCATTATGTCCAATCAGGAGGGAGAGGCCCTGTCCTGGCTGAACCCTCTCTGGGAAAGGGACGACCCCATTGTCTCGAGTCTTCCGGTCTTCTTGGATACTTTTTGCAGGGTTTTCGATGAGCCGGGTTGGTTAGCCTCTCTTACCGAGTCTCTTTTTAACCTTCATCAGGGTTCTCTCATGGTCGGGCGGTATGCGATCTGCTTTCGCACTCTCTCCTCTGAGCTTGGTTGGAATAACGCGGCATTGGTAGGGGCATTCTGGCACGGTCTTTCGAGCAGAATAAAGGATGAACTCGTGGGTTGGGACACCCCAACTACCCTGGAGGACCTTATCTCGCTGGCCACCCGCATTGACCTGTGCTTCCAGGAGCATGCCTGGACGTCAGCGAGAGACAGGAGGTCCACTAGACCGGCTTCCCTTCCCAACTGGTCCACTAGTCCCCATCCTGCCGGGTCCTCTTCTCCCTCCTCACTCGAACCCATGCAGGTGGATCGCCTCAAGTTGGCCGAATTGCATCGGAGGGAGAGACGGGCACAAGGCCTATGCCTCTATTGCAGGGGTTCATCGCATTTTGTCTGCACCTGTCCTGAGAGACCTGGAAACTCCTCCACCTAGGTCAGGTAAGAGAGGCCTCCCTACGTACTATTGATTCCTCTCAACCTCTTACTATATCTGTTCTTGTGGTTTCAGGGCAGAGGCGTGGGTCCGAGGTGGCCTACGTGGATTTGGGCTCAGTGGGTAACTTCAGCCAGCGCGAAGAGGTGGACAAGTACCAAATTCCAGTGGTTACCCTATGTAATCTTCGCCTGATTGCCGCAGTGAATGGCAAACCGCTACAGGAGATCGTCACATTGGTCACTGAGGAAGTGGAGTTGCAAGTTGGAGCCTTACATCGAGAGAAGATAGCCTTTTATGTTTTGCCCAAGCTCTCACATGCAATTCTACTCGGTCTCCCTTGGTGTTAAGGACTCATCAGCCTGTCCTCGACTGGTCATCAGGGGAGGTACTCCGCTAGGGCCACCCATGCCAAGTTCTCTGCCTGACTCCTGTCTGCGTTGCGGACGCTCCTCGGATACCTCCTGACCTTACGGGCCTTCCTTCAGCCTACAGCTCGTACGCTGATGTCTTTGATAAGAAGGAAGCGGAAGTTCTTCCTCCACACCGGCCTTTTGACTGCCCAATTGAACTAATCCCTGGTTCAACCCCTACTAGGGGCAGAATCTACCCCCTGTCTCCTGCAGAGACCTTAGCTATGTCCAAAGGCTTTATATGGAGGTCCGCTTCGCCCACGGGAGTCGGGTTTTTCTTCGTCAAGAACAAGGACGGGTCTATACGGCCGTGCATTGACTATAGTGGCTTGAATGAGATCACCATCAAGAACAGGTATCCTTTTCCACTCATTCTAGAGCTGTTTGATCATCTCAGAGGGGCTTGGGTCTTCTCCAAGTTAGACCTTAGGGGAGACTATAATCTGATCCGTATCGACGCAGGTGATGAGTGGAAGACGGCTTTCAACACTCGAGACGGCCATTACGAGTACCTGGTCATGCCCTTTGGTCTCTGCAATGCTCCTGTGGTGTTTCAAGAGTTCGTCAATGAGATCTTCCGGGACCTCTTGTACTCCTGTGTGGTCGTGTACTTGGATGACATCCTCGTCTTCTCTCCGGATCTCTCATCCCACAGAAAGAGCGTTCGCCTGGTGTTTCAGCGTCTTTGGGAGAATCGCTTGTACGCTAAGATAGAGAAATGTCTCTTCGAACAAACCTCTCTGCCGTTTCTGGGATACATTATCTCCGACACTGAATTAAGGATGGATCCTGAGAAACTGACTGCCATTCTCAAATGGCCTTGCCCTGTTGGAGTAAGAGCGATACAACGGTTTCTCAGATTTGCCAATTATTACAGGCAATTCATTTCTCACTTTTCCGCAATAACCAAACCTATTTCCGCTCTCACCGGAAAGGGGACAGCTCCCAATTCTTGGACTACGGAGACAGAGGAGGCCTTTCAGACCCTAAAACGGGCTTTCTCAAAGGCCCCAGTGTTGCACCGTCCAGAAAGCAACCAACCCTTTGTACTCGAGGTGGACGCTTCTTCAACAGGTGCCGGGGCAGTACTGTCCCAGAGATCCACCTCTGGTCGTCTGCATCCCTGTGGCTTCTTTTCGAAGGCCTTCTCTCCATCCGAGTGCAACTACTCAATCGGCGACCGCGAACTGTTGGCCATAAAATTGGCCCTGGAAAAATGGCGTCATCTCCTGGAGGGGGCTGTCCATCCCTTTGTAATGTTCTCTGACCACAAGAATTTGGCCTATCTCCAGTCTGCCCAGAGACTCAATCCTCATCAGGCCAGATGGTCCTTATTTTTTGCCCAATTTGACTTCGAGCTCCGCTTTCGCCCCAGCAACAAGAACACCAAAGCTGACGCCCTATCCAGGGTTTTCCAGCCAATCGAAACTGTGTAGGAACCTTCACACATTATTGATCCCACTAAAATCATCACGGTGGCTACAGTGAACTGGCTTTCTCCACCTCCCGGCAAGACCCTTGTGCCTGAAAATCTCAAGCGAAAGGTCCTTCTATGGGGACACTCTTCCAGATTGGCCGGCCATGCCAGAACCAAGAAGATGCTTGCCCTTATCATGCGTCACTACTGGTGGCCTACGCTTTGCCAAGATGTGCTTGATTTCGTGGCCTCTTGTCCCTCCTGTGCTAAAAACAAAGTGCCGCGACGACTTCCATCTGGCTTACTACTCCCGTTGACTGTTCCTGCGGTTCCTTGGGAACACATTGCCATGGATTTCATCACCGACCTACCCCGTTCTTCTGGCTGTACAGTCATTCTGGTGGTGGTGGACCATTTCTTCAAGATGGCCCACTTCATCCCTCTGTCTGGTCTCCCCTCGGTTCCTGAGTTGGCCAAAGTCTTTATCCATCAGATCTTCAGACTCCATGGACTACCGCAACGTATTGTGTCTGCCTACCATCCACAGTCCAACGGGCAGGTGGAGCGTACCAACCAGATGTTGACTGGGTACCTAAGCCATTTCTCCAACACCCACCAGAATGACTGGGTTGACCTACTTCCCTGGGCAGAGTTCGCCTATAACAACCATACTGGCAAGTCCTCGGCTAAGTCCCCACTTTTCATTGTGTTTGGCAGACATCCTGGTGTTCCCCTTCCGGTAACCCCTGCCACTGAGGTACCCGTGGCCAATGCCTTTTCCTCCGAATTTTCCAGGATCTGGGCTGAGACCAACACGTCACTCAAGAGGGCCGCTGACCGGATGAAAAATTATGCCGACAAGAAGAGATTGGATTCCCCACCATATCGTACTGGGGACAAAGTCTGGCTCTCATCCAAATTTATCTGGTTGAAACTTCCCTCTTACAAGTTGGGTCCGCGCTACATCGGTCCGTTTGAAATTCTTGAACGTATCAATGAAGTCACTTACAAATTGAGGTTGCCTGCTTCGTTCCGGGTCCCGAACACCTTCCACGTCTCTCTCCTGAAACCTGTGGTACTGAACCGTTTTCACCACGTATCTGATCCTGTTTCTCAGCCGGTTTCATCGCCATGAAAAAGGTTAGAGGTAGGACCTTTTTCCTTATTGACTGGAAGGGCTTTGGTCCTGAGGAGAGGTCCAGGGAACCCCAGGAGAATATCAATGCTCCCCGCATTCTCAAGAGATTTTTTGCTGATCTCAGGGGAGGGAGGCTTAAGGGAGGGGGTACTGTCATGCCGCCGCTGTATACTCACCCGGCCTCCACTCCCGCGATGCAGCCCCCCGCCGTTCGGCATCCGCGGCGACCCCTTCCGACAGGTCTGCGGCCAACGGCATCTCTGCATGTAATGCGCATGTGCCGTAGGCTGTGGCCGTGCCTCCCTCCTGCCAATTGTGCTCCGACGGTGCTCTGACCCAGAAGCACCGTCGGACCAATGGCAGGCCAGGCAGGGGTATATCTGGCCGTCCTTTGAGGGAGGCACCTGATCGTTGTGTTTGCTAGCACACTGGGCCCTGGGCCCTGCTTCCTCGTGTACTCTCTGCAGTCCCGCAGTCCTGTCTTCCGTTGTTCCTGCAGCAGTCCCGCAGTCCTGTATTCCGTGGGTCCCGCTATCTATGCTCTAGTCCTGCAGTCCTACTCCAGTCCTGCCTCCCATGTTCCTGCTCCGTCCTGCTGTCTATGCTCCAGTCCCACAGTGCTACTACAGTCCTGCCTCCCGTGTTCCTGCTCCGTCCTGCTGCCTATGCTCCAGTCCCGCAGTCCTACTCCAGTCCTACTTCCCGTGTTCCTGCTCCATCCTTCTGTCTATGCTCCTGTCCCGCAGTCCTACTCTGGTCCTGTCTCCAGTGATCCTGCTCTGTCCTATTGTCTGTCCTCCAGTCCCGCAGTCCTACTCCGGTCCTGTCTCCAGTGATCCCGCTTCATCCTGCTATCCCTGGTCCGGCCCTGCAATCATACTCTTGTCCTATCTCCTACAGTCTCGTGCTCCTACTCCAGTCCATTCTGAGCTGCCCCTCTCGGTACCGGCTATCGTGGTACCCGAACCCCTGGTCCTGCTCCTAACGATCCCTGTATAGGAGTCTGCTCCACCTGGCAGCTCGCCCGGGGCCCCTCGGTGCCACGATCCAGGGGGTCCACTCTTGGAGATTTTCCTCACCTGACCAGCCGTGGTTACAGTCGTTCAGTTGAATGCATAAATAAGGTGAATCAGGAGGTGTTGCAATCGCTTTTTGGCTAGGAATGGGGCTGTTGTAGTACGGCATCGCAATCTGGAAGTGCCGTCCAGGGAGCATTTACGTCAGGATGGGTTATATTTGACATCTATTGGTATAGATATCTGGGCACTAGAGGGTTTAGAGCTGTTAAGGTGTGGAGGGACATTCATGCATAAGGTGTCATAGATGTCTGTCATGGCGGGAATAGGTCTGTGGAGAGCCAGGTGATGGTAGAATAAGGGGGAGTAGGGGGACCGTTTTGGTGGGGCAATTACAAACCCCTCTCGAATTTTGCTTCATTTGGTGTTCAAAGTATCATTTAAAATAAAGGGGTTCCTACTGGATTGAGGTCTCAGCGGGGCAATTTAATTGGTGGCACCATTCAGTAGGGTCCTCGAACAGGTGTGGTGCAGTTGAGGGCATAAGCAGGAGGATCCTCGAACCGGTGTGGTGCGGTTGAGGGCCTAAGGTGCGGCTGATGGCGCTACAAAGCTGGTGCATGGCTTCCATAGACCCTGTTTCTTATTTGTCAATGTTATATTGATATGTTAATTTTTTGTATGTAAATATGTTTCTAAACAGGGCTGCTGTGGCCTATTTATCCAAAAGGCTCGGAATGTGTCTGTGGAGGTTGAAATGGTGGCTGAGTCTAACATTCCTAGGTCAAGTGGTGCCCGTAGTGCAAGCCACAGGCTGTAGAGGGGAGGTCCTCATGGCCAGGATGTATCCAAGCCCTAATAGGGGTTAGGCAGAAGTAAACTAAAATGGAGTTTTAGGGGGTGGAGGGGGGAGTTAAGATATAAAATGTTGTAATAAGGGAAGGTAAAAGGGGTTTTGGTTCAAATTATGGTGAGAGTTAGTAAAAAGGGGTGTGAATGGGGCCTTTTTATTGGTTAAGGGGACTAAGTAAATAAGGGGGGATTGGGAGGGACAGGAACAGTCTGTTGGAACATCTGAGTCCCACCCACCCATCCACCCTAGGAAGCTGATAGGAGGTAATTATGGTTTTATTTAGGGTGACTTATGAGGTCTGGGGGGATGCTCGATTGATTGTATGTCATGGCAGTTGGCGGGAACGGATCTGTGGAGAGACAGGTGATGGTAGCAGAGGGAAGAGTAGGGGGCTTGTTTTGGTCAGACAGTTACCAACCCTTCCTCTCTTTTGCTTCAATTTGTGGTCAGAGTATAATTTAAATAAAAAGGGTCCCTACTGGGCTGAGCTCTCAGCGGGACAATTTAGTTGGTGGCGCCATTCAGTAGTGTCCTCGAACCGGTGTGGTGAGGTTGAAGGCATAAGCAGGAGGGTCCTCAAACCAGTGTGGTGCGGTAGAGGGCCTAAGGTGCGGCTGATGGCGCAACAAAACTGGTGCATGGCTTCCATAGACCCCGTTCATTATTTGTCTGTCATATTGATATGTTCATTTTTATGTATGTAAATATGTTAATAACAGGGCTGCTGTGGCCTATTTATCCAAAAGGCTCGGAATGTATCTGTGGTTATTGTAGGTGTAGGGGTTACATAAGATGGAGGCTGAAACGTGAGCTGAGTCAAACATTCCTAGGTCATGTGGATGATGCATCATATGTCATTCACACAGTGTTCTCCATCATGCTCCTGCACAGAGGTTCTTCTCTCTGCTCTGAAGAGGGCAGAGCAAAGTATAATAATGAGCATGTGCGTTTAAAGGCCAAAGAGTGCTGGCGTACGAGCACTGCATTATTTTGCTCTGCCCTTGACAGGCAGAGAGAAGTATGCCTGACCTCTCAGGCTTAAATTTGTCATCAGTACCTGACCCTGACATCTGGATGAGCAGATTGGGCTAGTGGTGGGAACTGGCCCAGTTTCATTTAGTTGAGCTGTCTTGTTCAGCTTCCATTGAACTGTCAATGAGGGCATTTAATGATTACATCTGCTGACATGTACATCATGTTCTATAAATTTTTGCTGCTGCCTCGGCTCACATTATAGGTCCTACAAGGCCACTCATCTTCTGCATGTCCATCGTGTTGTATACTATGAAGTTGCTGTCACTGCCATTACATCTCATCTCTGGCTATTGAATTCTTTAGATATACTTTATTGCTACTGCTTAGGCTGCCAGTACTGGTCCTATACAGCGGTACTCCTCCTTGCCTGTCCATCATATTCTACACTGCGTTATTGCTACCAATGTCACAGACACTTCCAATAGAAAGTCACACATATAGAGTTGAGCGACTTTTGGTTTTTTAGGGTCGAGTTTCGTTTCATGAAACCCGACTTTTCCAAAAGTCGGGTCGAGCAAAATCGGCCGACTATAGGGAAAAGTCGGGGGTCCGACCGAAACACGAAACCCAATGTAAGTCAATGGGGAATTAAAGTCGGCAGTGAGAGGAGGACAGGAAACACACCTACAGTGCCCATTTGAATGCCAAAAGCATCAATTCTTATTATTTAAGCTTGTCAACCTTAATTTACTTCATAATACTAGTTACGCACTGAAAAATGGGGGTTATTTGGCTACAGTTGTGGGGGGGTAGGGCTGGCTCCAGGTTTTCATGGGCCCAGGGCCAAAGAGCGCCCCTTTAACACATACCACAACTCATGATGCTCCGATACGGCAGAGAAATAGCAGTATAGTACAATGAAAAATACTTCACTTCTTACATCTCATGACTGATATCCATTTTAAATTCTCCAATACCTCCAAAAATGGACAGTATATAACTCCATACAGTATTATGGCCAGCGCTTAGTGCGCTATACAGAGTAATGAGGCCCATATATTTCTCCGTATGGAATCATTGATCCCATATAATGTTTCAAACCGTATATGATGAGCTCCACATAATGCTATAGTATATGTTGGTCCCAATGGATGAAGCTCCACTGTCTTATGGGCCCAAATAATGCTCCATATATAATGGGCCCCATTTCTACTGCTCTAGTGTATAATGGGCCCTGTAAATGCTGCTCCAGTGTCTGATGTCCACCTTTGGAATGCTCCAGTGTATGGTGGGCCCCGTATATCATTCACCAGAGTATAGTGCTCCCCAAAAATTGCTGTCCCAACATTGAAAACAATTACATAAGTCTCCTTGCTAGGGAATCCCTGCACTACTCTGAACTCCTTGTCGTCCCCATCTTCCATCTCACTGCACTTGGCTGTTTAGGCCCTCCCACCGGCAGAGACACTTTTGCATACTATGCGGTGCCCTGTGCCAGTGCCATCGCCCATGAGTATGCCCCCCCACCTGCTCAAGGAACCTGCACTTTCATCTGCACCTTCCTCTTTGTCACCGTGTAAGGTGGTATAGTATGTGGGAAGGGGAACCTGAGTTTCCTCTGGGTCAGATTCTGGCAGTGTAGAGTGCGAGGGGAATGTAGTGGTCTGGGTTAATGTACCAGCAGCATCATCCAGCAGTGGCTGGGCCTCAGTGCACTTGTGGCATCCCCAAGAGTACGGTCGCCACTGTGGCATTACCTTCCTCCTAGGGAGTGTGTTGTCAAGCTTGGGAGCAACGAAGGATCTCTCTAGCAGTGAAACCAACACACAACACATTTCCCACTCCAGGCTAGCAGGGAGACCTCTGAACCTGACTGCTGAGGAGCTGCTCTCTGTGGTCGGGAGGAGGTAAGTTAGGGCACTCTGTGCAGGGAAGGGGAAGTGTTTGGACGTGAGAAGGGGAGCTGGAGGATGAGCAGAGTTAAGGCTCACTCCTAGCTGGAGCGCATGGTCCCGATTCCGGTCTCCGAGTTTGTAGGGACACTGACGTTCCTGCAGCAGAAACCGGGGGAAGTAGCAGCTATAAATGCTCTGTACCCAACTAAGGCTCTGAGGCCCCAGCATCGATGTGTGGGAGCCAGAAGGAAAAGGCTACAGCTGTCTGCCATACAAGTAAAGTCTGAGGAACATCTGTTAGACAGGAGGCGCTTCAGTGAACCACGGTCCTGTGAGTGCTTCCCCCACAAGCGCTAGAAAGGAGACGTTCAGGAAGGTACATGTTGGCGGAGTGTTGGAAGGGAGCTTTCCATTTTGGTCCCGGAGGTTGGCTGAGGTCCTGACCCGGAGGACACAGCACGAAGGCAGGCATCTGTGTAACCTGCAGACTGTGAGTAAAGCTTTGGAACTGCACGCTCTGGTGTCCTACAGTTATTCCAGCACCGCTACATCTGGGTACCAGCACCTACACCGCCTGTGCCTTTCCCCCATCACTACATCTACACTTCCCTGGGACTCCTGCTCCACCTGTGGGGAGCTTCACCATCTTTGCTGCACAACACCATCAGTCCCAGAGGATCTGCATGCAGCGTCGGCCTAACATCTATGTTGCCGAACACCACAGATGGCGTCAAACTATCTATATAAACTCTTTACCATTATACCACGCCATTTACATGGGCGCCCAGGGCCACCATCCAGGTCACTGCTGCTGTGACACATCCCACTGACACCGGCCCGGTACCGAGTACCCCACAGCCCTGGAAGGGCGACCCATATGCCGACTGCTGATCGGGCGGCGTTATTCCCATGAACCTCCAAACAGCGTCCATGAAGGCAAAGTTTTTGGTTTCCGGGGGCAGTATGATTGCAAAGCTGAACCTTAAAGGAATGTCCAAAAGGGCACCACCAGGAGTGGAGCCTGTGGCTTAATTGGACTCCACCCGGGAAACCACAACCATGCCACCTAAAGAAAAGATGCACACTTTGAAAGCTTTGTCGATTCTGTGTGTGGTGTGGTATGTGTATTTGTAGTTGTGCTAGCGATTTCTCAGCTTTATTCCGTTAACAACCGAGACTCCGGCATGCCCCCGCAGTACGCGTCAAGCTTACTAGAGGGATAAGCGAGGCTCTGGCAAGTGAGATCGAGCAATAACAGGTCTAGCATTCCCGTACATGTCCAGGGCTGCATGCATGCTACACTGAAAGGACCAGCTTTTGTCGCTTACAGGTGCAGATAACCTGCTGAACTCCATTAGTGATGGGGATCTGGGATTCAGATTATTCCCTGCGAACGATGATTTCCCAGTAAGTTCAGGTCAACCGCAATTCCGGAGTTAGGCCTAACCGTCATTCCTGAAAAAATTACGTGTCCAAACCACAGGTGCTGTAGCTTGCTTAACAGCTCGGCAGCCGTTCTCAGGCCCAGTATGGATTCAACAACATTGTAGAAAGTTGATAAAGGGTACAGTTTCACCCGATAACACGTATATATGTAGCCTAGTTTACACATTAAAAATATGTCTATAGATCAGGAGGCAGACTCAGATGTTCTCAGGCCCAGTATGGATTTGACCAGATTGTACAAAGTTGAGAAAGGGTACTTTATCACTGGATAGCAGGTATATATAGCATAGTTTAAACATGTAAAATCTCCGTGTTCTCAGTATGGATTACACAGCAATCTAAAAAGTGGAAAAAAGGAAATGCATTTGAGGCGTACACAACTATATACTTTTGGTGTTATTTTTAAATCTTCATATATATTTCTGTCTCAGTAATACAGTCCAGCCTCTCCGCAATAGGAAATGAGATGCATACAATTAGTGACATAAAGGCTATTTATTGCAGAAATCTAGGAATTATTATTCACGCGAAAAACTTCCGTCACAATTCTCATAGGCGATGCTGACCCTCAATTAATTTGTGTGTTGAGACAGTGAAAACATTTTTTTGTGAATAAAGTCTTGCTGTATCGCACTTCCGCTGATTCCATCACTGTTACTCATCTCAATCCAGTTTTTATCACAGGGAGCGATGTAAACATGGTGCTCACTGGCTATCATGATCTGTCACGTAACTTTGGAGTGCAAAAGACAGAAGCCACAGGCCGTAGGTGATTCTATTTGATTGGCATGAGAGGGCACATTTTAAAATGTGCGCCGGAATGTCACACGTTTGTGAGTAGGAAAACAGTGAAAGCTGATGATAAACCACCATGTCATTGTGAGTCGACGTCCATAAGAAATGGAAGCCATTGATCATCTGGAGCTAGACCCCGGCCAGCAGGACAGGGCATAGCTACATTTTAACCATCATCTTTCATTTCAATCAATTTGTAGTGGCACTCCCAGTGAAGGATTTGACAGCCCAGACTACACAGCGGAGGAGCAGGGAAAGGTAAACATTGCAAATGCTGGGGCCCTGCCCAAGCAAAGGGGGCACACTCGTGGGCGTCGGTACTGGCACTGGGCCCCTCATAGTACGGCGGTGTGTCTGACGGCGGGTGTGCACCACCACCGTCAGAGACACTTGATTGCACTATGAGGGACCCTGTTCCAGTGCCCGCGCCCAAGAGTCGGCCTACCCACCTGTCCAGGGCAATGGCACTCGCACGGTTTCATGGGCTAGGTGGTGACCCCGGCCATGGGGGGGCAGCCCAGTTAGGGCGGTTTACAAAGTGGCATATGTTGATGTGGGACATTCAGCTGCTGCAAAAGGCGAAATAGGTCAAGTTCGCGGAATAGGAGGAGGACCAAAGCAAGCCTTTTTTCTGGCAACCTATGTGTCATCAAGGGAAGGTGGGACAAAATCCTTGGAAACCCATGCATGGTTCATTTTAATGAAGGTTAGATCATCCACATTTTGGGTTGACAGACGGGTCCTTTTTTCTGTCAGGATTGATCCAGCTGCACTGAAGACTCTTTCTGATAGCACACTTGCAGCTGGGCAAACGAGCTCCTGTAAGGCATATTGTGCCAATTCAGGCCAGGTGTCCAGTTTAGCGGCCCAATAGTCAAAGGGGAAAGACCTGTGCGGGAGAACATCGATATGGGTGGAAAAGTAGTTTGTAACCATAGTTGACAACTGCTGTCTCCTGTCGCTTTCCATTGATGCAGTATTACCAGTTGTGTGAGCGGTACTTGAAAAATCAGTCCACAACATTGTCATGAAACCCCTGTCTCCAACGCCACTTCTGCTGTGTGCACCACGAACACCTCTGCCAAGCTGCCCCCAGCCCGTACGGCTCATGTGAGAACCATCACCGCTGCTGTGTGCTGGGAATGCCTCAACCAACCGGTTTACCAGAGTTGCTTGATTATTAGCCAATATTAGGTCAAGGTTCTCCTGTGGCATGATGTTTTGTAATTTGCCTTTATAGCGTGGATCCAGGATGCTGGCCAACCAGTAGTTGTCATCGTTCATCATTTTGGCAATGCGGGGGGTCCCTTTTTAGGATCTGCAAGACATAATCTGACATGTGGGCCAATGTTCCCGGTGTCAATGATGCACTGCGAGTGCTGGTTGGAGGAGCACTTTCTGGCAAATCCACATCCCTCCAGTCACGCACAAACCCTGTACCAGACCTTGCCACGCCAACATTTTCACTTGCCCCACGAGATGCATCCTCTTCCCCTAAGTAATCATCCCCATCATCATCCTCCTCCTCCTCTTCTTCCTCCACCTCGTCCAGGAGAGGTCCCTGAGCAGACAATGGCTGAATGTCATCAAGGATTCCCTCCTCCTCGTCTTTCTCATCAACATTGGCTGCAGACGCCTGCTCCTTAAGGTGCGTCAAACTTTGCATGAGCAGACGCATAAGTGGGATGCTCATGCTTAGGATGGCGTCGTCTGCGCTTACCAGCCGTGTGCATTCCTCAAAACACTGAAGGACTTTACAGAGGTCTATCAGCTTCGACCACTGCACACCTGTCAACTCCATGTCTGCTCTCAAAGTGCCTGGCCGTGTATCCTCCCACAAATGCATTATGGCCTGCCTCTGTTCGCACAGCCGCTCAACCATGTGCAGGGTGGAGTTCCACCTTGTTGCAATGTCGATAATGAGGCGGTGGTTGGGAAGGTGGAGCAATTGCTGCAGCTTCTGCATACGAATGGAGTGTACAGGCGACCGGCGGATGTGCACGCACAGTCTTCGCACCTTCTGGAGCAGGGCTGTTAACTCCGGATAATTGTTGAGGAAGCACTGCACCACCAGGTTCAAGGTGTGAGCCAAGCAAGGTATGTGGCTGAGTTTTGAAAGGGCTATGGCTGCCACAAAATTACGGCCGTTATCACTAACTACCTTGCCTGCCTCAAGATGTATACCGCTCATCCATGACTCAGTTTGTTGCTGAAAGTACTCGGCCAGCACCTCCGTGGTGTGTCTGTCGCCCAAACACATCATCTGCAACACAGCCTGCTGACGCTTTCCACTAGCTGCTCAATAGGGGGACACCTCCTGTGCAACAGTGGCAGCTGAAGATGGAGTGCTCGTACGACTGCGCTCTGTGGATGAGCTTTCGCTTCTGGAGGAGGAGGAGGAGGGTCAAACGCCTACAGCCAACTGTTTCCTATACCGTGGGCTAGGCAGCACTGTCCCACCACCGCTGTCCCCTGTGGACCCTGCATACACCACATTAACCCAGTGCGCAGTGATGGACACGTAACAGCCCTGGCCATGCCGACTGGACCATGCATCTGTTGTGAGGTGCACCTTTCCACTCACTGACTGCTTGAGTGCATGGACAATGCGGTCTTTCACATGATGGTAGAGGGCCGGGATGGCTTTGCAAGAGAAGACGTGGCGACTGGGTAGGTCATAGCGTGGTACTGCATAGGCCATGAGTTCGCGGAAAGCTGCACTTTCCACCAACCGATAGGGCATCATCTCTAACGAGATTAGTTTGGCAATGTTGGCGTTCAAACCCAGTGTACGCGGATGAGAGACTGAGTACTTTCTTGACCTACTCATAGTGTCTGGGAGGGTGAGCTGGACTTGAGAGCTGCATATGGTGGAACTAGCGGTGGACAGGGCAGACTGAGAGAGGGTTGATGATGGTGATGGAGTTGGTGTTCTTTCTGATGGCCTAGATTCAGTCTTTCATTGATATAACAGTGGGATTCCCTGACTGCTTTGGCCTTGCAACGACACCTCAACATTTGCTGCTGTGCTAACCGGTGGGCTTACAGTGGGGGAAACAATGCAGCGTTGCTGACTACCTTCTTTGTGATCAGTTGCACATGTGGTACTTGAGGTTTGGTGTTGTGTGCACGCTTGCAAGTGCATGCTGGTTAAATGTCTAAGCATGTAGCTGGTATTCAAATTTTTCAGATTTTTCCCTCAGCTAAAGGTCTTTGTGCACTTCTTACAGATTACCTTGGCCTGATCATGAGGATTTTGTTCAAAAAAGTGCCACACTGCACTCTTCCTACTTTGGAAGACATTTTGCGGCCTAGCACGCTGTGCTATTTTGACCGTCTGGACAAGCTGTCCAGCAACTCTTTTGATTTTTGGAACCTGTCTTTGGAGTGCTCCGGGCCTGCCAGATAACAGCTGTTGCGATGTCGATGTCTGCTGTGGATGCTCCTCCTCCTCATCTGAGCTATTGGAAGCAGCACCCTCTTCCCCCAATGAATGCCAATCTGGGTCAACAACTGGGTCATCCATCACCTCCTCTTCAATGTCATGTGCACCTTTCTCTGTGTCACCGTGTATGGTGGTATAGTATGCTGGAAGGGGCACCTGAGTCTCATCAGGGTCAGAATCTGGCTCATTACACTGCGAGGACAATGTAGTGCTCTGAGTGAATGTACCAGCAGAATCATCTATCAGTGGCTGTGTATCAGTGCACTCCATGTCAGATTCATCTTGGCCTGGGTCATTCACCATTTCACTTGATAACCCAGGCATGGTATGTGAAAACAGCTCCATGGAGTAATCAGTTGTATGGCCTGCGTTATCCTTCAATCTTGGTTGGGGTGAAGGACACAAGGAAAGGTGTGGTTCATGAACATGAGCCTCCAATGACGACTCAGTGCTTTTATTTTTTACAACTTCAGGAGAGGAGGCGATAGAACTGGAGGCTGAGTCAGCAATGTAAGCCAAAACTTTTTCCTGAAGCTCTGGCTTTAAAAGCGGTTTGCCAACTCCTAGAAAACTAAGCCTTCGAGGCCTTGTGGAGCCAAACGATGATACAGGCTCAACAACTCCTGCATTCGGCCCTATTTTGCTTTTGCCACTACCATCAGATCCACCACCAACACCATCATTACCAGCTGGCAACCCCCACCCAATTCCACGGCCTCTTCCACCAGCCTTCCTCATTTTTGGCAAAAATGTACACAAAATCCCACAAACTATATAGTAATGTAAAACAAGGTACAAGGTGTATATAGTACAGGGGAGATGTAGAATTTCTGAACACACTTGTGGACACTGTTGTGTGAGACCCAGTGAATATCACACCGCTATGTCACAGTCTCAATGTCGCAGGTGTGAAAAATGTCACTATAGGACAGGGGAGATGTAGAATTTCTGAACACACTTGTGGACACTGTTGAATTGTGTGAGGCCCAGTGAATATCACACCGCTATGTCACAAGCTCAATGTCGCAGGTGTGAAAAATGTCACTATAGGACAGGGGAGATGTAGAATTTCTGAACACACTTGTGCACACTGTTGGATTGTGTGAGGCCCAGTGAATATCACACCGCTATGTCACAGGCTCAATGTCGTAGGTGTGAAAAATGTCACTATAGGACAGGGGAGATGTAGAATTTCTGAACACACTTGTGGACACTGTTGAATTGTGTGAGGCCCAGTGAATATCACACCGCTATGTCACAAGCTCAATGTCGCAGGTGTGAAAAATGTCACTATAGGACAGGGGAGATGTAGAATTTCTGAACACACTTGTGGACACTGTTGGATTGTGTGAGGCCCAGTGAATATCACACCGCTATGTCACAGGCTCAATGTCGCAGGTGTGAAAAATGTCACTATAGGACAGGGGAGATGTAGAATTTCTGAACACACTTGTGGACACTGTTGGATTGTGTGAGGCCCAGTGAATATCACACCGCTATGTCACAGTCTCAATGTCGTAGGTGTGAAAAATGTCACTATAGGACAGGGGAGATGTAGAATTTCTGAACACACTTGTGGACACTGTTGGATTGTGTGAGGCCCAGTGAATATCACACCGCTATGTCACAGTCTCAATGTCGCAGGTGTGAAAAATGTCACTATAGGACAGGGGAGATGTAGAATTTCTGAACACACTTGTGGACACTGTTGGATTGTGTGAGGCCCAGTGAATATCACACCGCTATGTCACAGGCTCAATGTCGCAGGTGTGAAAAATGTCACTATAGGACAGGGGAGATGTAGAATTTCTGAACACACTTGTGGACACTGTTGGATTGTGTGAGGCCCAGTGAATATGACACCGCTATGTCACAGGCTGAATGTCGCAGGTGTGAAAAATGTCACTATAGGACAGGGGAGATGTAGAATTTCTGAACACACTTGTGGACACTGTTGGATTGTGTGAGGCCCAGTGAATATGACACCGCTATGTCACAGGCTCAATGTCGTAGGTGTGAAAAATGTCACTATAGGACAGGGGAGATGTAGAATTTCTGAACACACTTGTGGACACTGTTGGATTGTGTGAGGCCCAGTGAATATCACACCGCTATGTCACAGTCTCAATGTCGTAGGTGTGAAAAATGTCACTATAGGACAGGGGAGATGTAGAATTTCTGAACACACTTGTGGACACTGTTGGATTCTGTGAGGCCCAGTGAATATCACACCGCTATGTCACGGGCTCAATGTCACAGGTGTGAAAAATGTCACTATAGGACAGGGGAGATGTAGAATTTCTGAACACACTTGTGGACAGTGTTGGATTGTGTGAGGCCCAGTGAATATCACACCGCTATGTCACAGTCTCAATGTCGCAGGTGTGAAAAATGTCACTATAGGACAGGGGAGATGCAGAATTTCTGAACACACTTGTGGACACTGTTGGATTGTGTGAGGCCCAGTGAATATCACACCGCTTTGTCACAGGCAGAAATTGGCTAGTGTATGACAAACTACAAGGTGTATAAAGAATTGGGCAGAATAGGAATCTCTCTAGAGTGTAGGTCAGTAAGAACGGAACAAGTCCTCGACTTATCCTTACAGAGTCGAACACAGATAGCTTCACTGTGGCCGTGATAACAGCCGTTACACGGTACTGAGAGAGGAGCGTGCACGTACACCGCTGTCCGGTGTCCATAAAATTGTCAAGCTCCGTGTTTTTTAAGTATACGGACTGACACACGCTGTCTCTCTATAGTTTTGAATGTGATCAAACAGCAAATATACTTAACTGTTTGAAAACCAGACAAAACTAGAAGGTGGAGGTCTGTAAGAACGGAACATGTCCTCGACTTATTCTTAGAGAGTCACACACAGATAGCTTCACTGTGGCCGTGATAACAGCCGTTACACGGTACTGTGTAAGGAGCGTACACCGCTGTATGGTGTGAAAAAATGCACACTCAGTACCTCACCAGGACAAAAAAAAAATTTGGATTGCTTTTAAAAAAGCAGTTTGCAGAGCAGTGGGAAAACAGCAATGCAGCTATCAGGAAGCCTTATAAGGCAGCCTAACAACCAACACAGCTGATCCAGCAAAATATAGCCTCCACTTGCACTGCACACACAGTGACTGGTGTGTTGTACAGGCAAAATCGCTAGCAGCAGAAGCAGTTTTTGGTGTCTTCTTCCCTGCCTAACGCTCTCCCTACAGAATCAGCAGCAGCTCTCCCTATTCTGAGATCAGCATGAGTAACATGGCGGTCGGCATGCACGCCCTTTTGGGGCAGCACGGTGGCTCAGTGGTTAGCACTGCAGCCTTGCAGCGCTGGAATCCTGGGTTCGAATTCCACCAAGGACAGCATCTGCAAGGAGTTTGTATGTTCTCCCCGTGTTTGCGTGGGTTTCCTCCTGGTACTCCGGTTTCCTCCCACATTCCAAAAACATACTGATAGTGAATTTAGATTGTGAGCCCCATCGGGGACAGTGATGATAATGTGTGCAAACTGTAAAGCGCTGCGGAATTTGTTATCGCTATATAAAAATAAAGATTATTATTATTATTTATTATTATTTTATACCCCCTGTGACGCCCCCCAAAGCAAGCCAATCACTTGCATGCCCTTCTCAAAGAAGGTGGTGACCCCTGCCTATGTCATCACGTTGCCCACAGTGTCCGTGGATCCTGATTGGCTGAAAAAGGGCGGAAAACAAACTTTTGAAACTCGACTTTGGCGCTAAAGTCGCCGAGCTTGTGGCCGACCTCACCCTAGGGTCGGGTTTCGTTTCATGAAACCCGACTTTACCAAAAGTCGGCGACTTTTGAAATTTTTCGACCCGTTTTGCTCAACTCTACACACATATACTGCCTATACTTTGTGTTCTATGTTTATTTTGTACTACTGCTGGGAATTCTACACTGTACAGGGAAAATATAAGAAACTTTAAATGGCTATTTAAAAATAAATTTTTTGGGGTGACTTAAATTTCCAAGAATAAAACCTGTTGCTAATTCAGAAACATTACAATTTTGGAAGGCTTCTTAAAAACCATTGATTCTTGACTTATAAACTGTTGCTTATCCCCAAAAAGGAAGAATTTTTGGATAGTTTGGTAAAAGCCAGTGCTTTTTCTCACGTTATTATATCTTTTTGCCGTGGGCAAGACATTTCACAATTTTAACCAAAAAAATCTCAAGTATGTTGTTACTGCTGAGTTTTTGAACCTTAGTACTTCTCCAAAAAAAATAAAAATAAAAAGCTCTTATAGGCAGGTTAAAACAAATTTTCTGCGAACTGGACGCACAAATATTAATTTCCCATTGCTTTTTCATCAAAAGTCTTGCTATTCCACATATACAGCTAAAAAATGTTTGATGGTCAGAAGAAGCCAAGTCATTGTTTCTTCAATTTGAAAACACTAAACCAGTTGCTATACCCCCAAAAAGGAATAATTTTTGGATCACCGCTTGTCAAATAGCCATGGTTTCTTTCTGACACAGCAGGTGTCTGCCTCCAAAAAGGGAACACTTTGTGAATGCAATTCATTACATTGATCACCGCCATCCATTTACCCACAACCATATATTTTAACATCACTTTGATTTTACTGTCTTTGAATTTAAAGACCTTCTGTAAGACACCAGAGTGAAGTACACATATCTTCAGAGCAATTGGAGGCTTTGTAGTACTTCATATTTGCAGATAATTTTTTGCAAAAATTTTAGCAAAGCTAGTAGTTTTGAATTTCAAAAGATTCCCTCATCTCTAACATGTCAAAAATTGGACAGGTCCTCACCATGTAGCACGATAAGACAGCGGTTTATTTTCTTTGCATAGTGGAGAGGTAGACATAAAGGCCAATATTCAGAGGCTCAGTAGCCTACGGCCATTCCACGCACTTTCTCAAAGTGAATGCCAGTCTACTTTTGGATAAGTTACATTTAAACTCATATATTGTGCACCACACAGTGCAATACCGTCTCTATCCCAAATGTTTTTTTATCTCATCTTTGGGAATAGTGCCGACCTTATTTTCTAGTATTTTCCATTATATGGACTTTTTGCTCATCTTTAGTGCAATGATATTACAAATTTAATAACTATTAATTAGTTAAATAATTGAGTTTGTAAACACAAAAAAAGAACAACAATCTGTATACAATTTGAAACTCACTGCCTATTCAATTATAGAAAAACAACTATTTTTAAATCTTTCATTACAAAAATGAATATTGCCAGATTGCTTTGTATATAACTACAGCCTTGAACAGACTTCAGTTATTTGTGGATAATCAATACCATGACCAACCTTGAACTGCTTCCTCCTTTATCATGTTTCATAGCCTATTACTTTTCTTTGAAATGTTTTATTCCTCTTTATGTTTTATTAGCCTTGGTCTGATGTTTTGGAACATCCAAATTTGATCTTTTTCTTTTCACAATTCTGTATATATATATATATATATATATGTGTGTGTATATATATATATATATATACACTCACTGGCCACTTTATTAGGTACACCTGTCCAACTGTGTGTTAAGACTTAATTTCTAATCAGCCAATCACATGGCGGCAACTCAGTGCATTTAGGCATGTAGACATGGTCAAGACAATCTCCTGCAGTTCAAACCGAGCATCAGTATGGGGAAGAAAGGTGATTTGAGTGCCTTTGAACGTGGCATGATTGTTGGTGCCAGAAGGGCTGGTCTGAGTATTTCAGAAACTGCTGATCTACTGGGATTTTCACGCACAACCATCTCTAGGGTTTACAGAGAATGGTCCGAAAAAGAAAAAAAATCCAGTGAGCGGCAGTTCTGTGGGCGGAAATGCTTTGTTGATGCCAGAGGTCAGAGGAGAATGGGCATACTGGTTCGAGCTGATAGAAAGGCAACAGTGACTCAAATTGCCACCCGTTACAACCAAGGTAGGCAGAAGAGCATCTCTGAACGCACAGTGCGTCGAACTTTGAGGCAGATGGGCTACAGCAGCAGAAGACCACACTGGGTACCACTCCTCTCAGCTAACAACAGGAAACTGAGGCTACAATTTGCACAAGCTCATCGAAATTGGACAGTAGAAGATTGGAAAAACGTTGCCTGGTCTGATGAGTCTCGATTTCTGCTGCGACATTCGGATGGTAGGGTCAGAATTTGGCGTAAACAACATGAAAGCATGGATCCATCCTGCCTTGTATCAACAGTTCAGGCTGGTGGTGGTGGTGTCATGGTGTGGGGAATTTTTTCTTGGCACTCTTTGGGCCCCTTGGTACCAATTGAGCATCGTTGCAACGCCACAGCCTACCTGAGTATTGTTGCTGACCATGTCCATCCCTTTATGACCACAATGTACCCAACATCTGATGGCTACTTTCAGCAGGATAATGCGCCATGTCATAAAGCTCGAATCATCTCAGATTGGTTTCTTGAACATGACAATGAGTTCACTGTACTCAAATGGCCTCCTCAGTCACCAGATCTCAATCCAATAGAGCATCTTTGGGATGTGGTGGAACGGGAGATTCGCATCAGGGATGTGCAGCCGACAAATCTGCGCCAACTGTGTGATGCCATCATGTCAATATGGTCCAAAATCTCTGAGGAATGCTTCCAGCACCTTGTTGAATCTCTGCCACGAAGAATTGAGGCAGTTCTGAAGGCAAAAGGGGGTCCAACCCGTTACTAGCATGGTGTACCTAATAAAGTGGCCAGTGAGTGTATATATATATATACTAAGGGCTATTACATTTTTCTAATTTTCTATTTTGGGAGTGCTGCCTTCATTTTTATGTGTATTTTTATAATTGTCTAATCAAGTTAAAAGCTCATTTACATTTACCTGCCTCGTAAAAATTAGGGGAAAACTTCAATCATATATCAGATCTTAGTGAATGATAGATTCAATGTGAAAAAAATCTTTAATGATATAAATTGTATAATTGTTTGTACCCCTCGTTTAATGACAGAAAAACCCACAATGGTCACAGAAATGACTTGAGTCTGACAAAAGTAATAATAAATAAAAAATCTATGAAAATGAACAAATGAAAGTAAAATTCATGAAATAGGCCTGGACAGAAATGATGGTACCCTTAGCTTAATATTTTGTTGCAAAACCTTTTGAGGCAATCACTGCAATCAAATGATTCCTGTAACTGTCAATGAGACTTCTGCACTTCTCGACAGGTATTTTATCCCACTCCTCAACAGCAAACTGCTCCAGTTGTATCGTGCTTGAAGATTGCCTTTTCCAGACGGCATGTTTCATCTCTTTCCAAAGATGCTCAATAGGATTTGGGTCAGGGCTCATAGAAGACCACTTCAGAATAGTCCAATGTTTTCCTCTTAGCCATTCTTGGGTGTTTTTAGCTGTGTGTTTTGGGTAATTATCCTGTTGCAAAACCCATGAGCTGTGACTGAGATCAAGCTTTCTGACACTGTGCAGCACATTTCTCTCTAGAATCCCTTGATAGTCTTGAGATTTCATTTCACCCTGCACAGATTCTAGACACCCTGTGCCAGATGCAGCAAAGCAGCCCCAGAACACCACAGAGCCACCTCCATATTTCACAGTAGGGACAGTGTTCTTTTCTTGATATGCTTCATTTTTCTGTCTATGAACATAAAGCTGATGCACCTTGCCAAAAAGTTTCATTTTTGTATCATCTGTCCATAGGACATTCTCCCAGAAGCTTTGTGGCTTGTCAACATGTAGTTTGGAAAATACCATTCTGGGTTTTTTATGATTTTTTTTCAACAATGGTGCCCTCCTTGGTCGTTTCCTATGAAGTCCACTTTGGCTCATACAACGACGGATGGTGCGATCTGACACTGATTTACCTTGAGCTTGAAGTGCACGTTTAATCTGTTTAGACATTTTTCTGAGCTCTTTTGTTACCATTCGTATTATTCATCTCTTTGATTTGGCATCAATTTTCCTCCTGTGACCACATCCAGGGAGGTTGGCTACAGTCCCATGGAGCTTAAATTTCTGAATAATATGTGTAACTGTAGTCACAGGAACATCAAGCTGCTTGGAGATGGTATTATAACTTTTATCTTTAACATGCTTGTCTATAATTTTCTTTCTAATCTCCTGAGACAACTCTTTCCTTCGCTCCCTCGGGTCCATGTTGAGTGTGATGCACACCATGTCACCAAACAGCACAGTGAGTATCTGTAGCCCTCTATACAGGCCCACTCACTGATTCCAAGATTGTAGACACCTGTGATGCTAATTAGTGGACACACCTTGATTTAACATGTTCCTTTTGTCACGCTATTTTCAGGGGTATCATAATTTCTGTCCAGGCCTATTTCATCAGTTTAATTTTTTTTAAAATTCTGTGGAAGCATGGTTGAAAAGCAATGTCTGACTTTCATTTGTTCACTTTCATAGATTTTTGATTTGTTATTACTTTTGACAGATTCAAGTTATTTCTGTGACCATTATGGGTTTTTCTGTCATTAAACGAGGGGTACCAACAATTTTGACCACATGTGTATATTACATATATAATAATGAAAATCAAAATCATCACAGGCAACTCATAATGAGACTATGTAGCACATGTATAGTAGCTCCGATTAGCCTACATGCAATCCTGATAATGTTTTTGCATCTCCTCAAAGACCTTCATAATAGCATCAGTAAATGCATGACAGTTTGTAGTACTACTTGGTGAAGATGATGACGAGGATGCATTGATACATATTGTCCCGGAGGTTCTCAACGCTCTGCACCATAAGGTTTCCAGGGCCCAGTATGCCAGTGTAAGGTCCAACAATGGCACTGAGTATTTTATCACAGTACCTATCAACAATCAAGGTACTGTAGGCTATAATGTGGAGATATATGCATTCAATGAATGGCATGCTTCCCTAGATCATCACTAACCCACAACGCAACTGGGCATATTGAATAATATTGCGACCAGCTGGCAATGTTCTTCACAGAGTTGCCAGACTCTTTAATGTCTGCCATATGTTCTCAGTGTGAACCTGCTCTCATATGTGAAGAGAACACTGTGGATTTGGCAACTATCATTATCTAGACTGCCATCTACTGTCCAAACCAGACCATGTGAAATCGACTAGAAGAAAGAGAATTTCCTTGCTAAAAAGGAAAAAAGAAATGTATATCAAATGGAAAGAGGGGGAGGGGGGCATATCTAAATAAGTATATAATACTGTTTGCAGGGAATGCAGGGCAAGAGTAAGAAGAGATAAAGCCAGTAAAAAAGTAAGACTTGCAAGGAAGACCAAAAGTGGCAAAAAAGGATTTTTGGGGTATGTCAAAAGCAATAGAAAAGTCAAAGATGCTGTAGGATTTTTACAGGATGTAAAGGGTGAAGTGGTCAAAAATGATGTAGAAAAGGCCAAAGTTTTAAATTCCTATTTTGCATCTGTGTTCTCTCAGAAAGCAAATGCAACATCAACTGATCTTCACAGTGTCATTGAAGGAATAAAAGAATCCACACTATGGATAAAAATAGAGAGAAGGTGAGGGAACACTTAGCTAATTTAAATTAATTTAAATATCCTGGTCCAGATGAATTACATTTTTGGGTACTGAAAGAGCAGTGGAAATTGTAGAACCACTAGCCAGAATCTTTGAAAAATGAAGTAAAACAGGAGAAGTCCCAGAAGATTGGAGAAGGGCAAATGTCATCCCTATCTTCAAAAAAGGAAAGAAGATGGAGCCAGGAAATTACAAGCCAGTGAGCCTTACTTCTATACCAGGGAAGACATTTGAACAAATTATTAAACAGCATGTATGTAAGTACTTCAATAAGAATACAGTAATTAACCAGAGCCAGCATGGGTTTGTAGCAAACAAGTCATGCCAGACTAATCTAATTTCCTTCCATAATGGAATAACTGACTAGGTGGATCAGGAACATGCGGTAGATATAGTATATTATGACTTTAGCAAAGCATTTGATAAAGTATCTCACACTATCCTTATTGAAAAAATTGACAAAGTATGGGATTGACAAGGCTATAGTTAGGTGGATTCATAACTGGCTCAGTGATCACACTCAAAGAGTGGTAATAAATGGTTGCATATCCAATTGGAAAAGTGTTTCAAGTAGGGTACCATAAGGGTCTGTCCTGGCCCCAGTGTTGTTCAATATTTTTATAAATTAACTAGATAAGGGAACTGAAGGTAAACTAATCAAATTTTCAGATGAAGCAAAGCTATAGTTAACATTAGAGAAAACAGGGAAAGGATTCAGAAGGATCTAGATAAGTATGATCAATGGGCAGCAACTAATAGAATGGTATTTAACAGGGAGAAATGCAAGATTATACATCTTGGCAAGAAAAAATAAAACTACATCTAGAGAATGTGAGGAATAGAACTAAGTAACAGCACGTGTGAAAAAGACGTGGGTATACTAATAATTCACAGACTTCATATGAGTCAACAGTGTGATGCAGCAGCAGAAAAGGCAAACACAGTTCTAGGATGTAGTATTAAAAGAAGCATTGCACCTAGATCACATGAAGTAATTATCCCCCTCTACTCCTCCTTGGTCTGGCCTCATCTGAAATACTGTGTCCACTTCTAGGCATATCCCAGGCGTCCTTTTACCCCAATGTGCATTTCGCACTGCTTCTTCTGGAGGCGCCTGGGATATCTACATTCACACTACTGGTAATGTATGCCCTATTATAGCTGCATTATGTACACCTGAACTGTCAGGAAATATTCCATCCACTTCATAGCAACCTCATTGAAATGGTGAATACCTTTTAGAATGTTATCCCCTGATGGCTATTCAGGATATGTATTGTATACAGCCCATGTTAGCACTGGCTTAATGTCTCAGTGATGGCTACTTTATTACTTTGTCTCCACTAATTGCTGCTTCATTTTATCACATTTTCTGACACTAGCAGTTCTGTGTTTACATTTTTTGCACATTTTTTGCACTTTATGTCCTTTTTATTCAGGACACTCATTTATATACATTGTTTGTACTTTGGGCCATGCTATTTTAATAGCCCGTACTATGTGGTACTCTGTGGTATTAGTGTCCCTTTTTTAATGACCTAGCATCTTTCTCATCATTATTTTTTTATATGATTGTATCATATAGAACTACCTTTTGGTCACCACAGCATTTTACTTTGTGGGTTACCAATTCTGTGATTAATTTAGTGCTTAAAAGGGTACACCAACCCAAAACATTTTTATGGGTTTAATACTTTAGGACATCATGTTATGAAAAATAATGTGAGTATACCATAGTATAGCATGAGATATAGAATAAGGATAATAGATTTAGCATATAAGTTAGAAAATGGTTAATGATAGAACTAGCCAAGTGGGAGACCAATAGTGTCAATAAAAGGGGGTCACTTCCTAGATAGAAAGAGTTCAATATCAGTTAGTGAAGTGCATGGAGAAGGTCAAATTCCAGTGCAGTGGGTTGCTAGGGTCAGCATGGGCCAATCATTTGAGGCAGTGTGAGGCAAAACAGAGTTCCCTGATGGACATTCCTACATCCAAAGCCTGGGTCTTGTGCCAGGTAGCAAGGAGGGGGACTGATCTTTTGACATTATGAGGTCGGAGGACGTTCAATAACGTGGGGGGCAGGTGGCTGGTCCAGGGTGCACTGCCGGAGTGGACAACAAATCCCTGAGGCTGATGGAGTCAGCAGGCTTAGAGGTAGTCCAAAACGAATGGGTGGCATGACTGAAGAGGGGTTGTATTAAGGAGTAAGGAAGTGTGAATTGCTGTGCCCTATCGCACCTGTAGCCACTTGATGAACTCTGACTGTACAGTACATGTTATTACAATTAACTCAGCATTCTATGCATTTTGTGCGGCGGTTCCTGAGCAAGAAAGCCTGGAGGTAGCGGAGGCCTGTGGCCTACAATTGAGTGTAGCCTACAATTGAGCCTACAGCACACTGGGACTGAGACAACCCTTGTCTGCAAAGTACCAGAACGAAACCAAACAGCAGCTTGGTTGTGATTCTTGGCCACTTTAAACATGAGCATAGATCCTACTAAAGTATGTTCTGCCCTTATACTACCCTGAGTGTCATTGCAATGTTCCTCCTGTTCTTCCTCAAAAAAGGAGAAGATAATGGTCCTGCTTGTGGGTTAATACACATCTGCAGCTCAATCTGTCTCTCCTTAAATAGCGACCCAGGTTTTGGTATCTACTAGATCTCATTGAGAATATGCTCAGAGGCACAACAAACCTTGCAATGGCATGTATGGATGTGCCATCATGGAACCACTGGACAAAGTATACAACCTGTATGGGCTGCAAGTAGACTTAATACCATCAGAAATGACACAGTGATGAGCAAAATGCAAAACTAGAGCAGAAGTAGTGTAAAAGTTATTGTGGTTGAATATGTATATAAGTCCATAAAGTTCGATCTAAAACCTAACAAAGTTCAACCTAAAACCTAACATTTTGATGTAGAGGAAGTCAAAAACCCTATGAGGCAGATCCCCTTATTAGTGAGCAAATTCTGTCACCACATAAAACAATTAAACTAGTTCCCTGGACTAATGTCGCATTACAGAATCTAGTATTCATAAGCTGTCATATTATGTTGTTCAAGAAAGATATCCAAGCCCTCCTTGTACTTTTTTAGTAAATCAACCATTACAACACCATATGGCAAAGAGTTCCATAACGCCACTGCTCTTAATTTAAAGAATTTGTATCTGTGATTATGACTAAACCTTCTTTCCTCTAGATGTAGAGGATGCCTCCTTGGTACCGTTGCAGGATTAGGTGTAAAAAGATCATTAGAGAGATCTCTGTGCTGTCTGAACATTTAGTTGTACAATATAATAAGATCGCCCCTAATCTTTTGTTTTTCCAAACTGAATTACCCTAAATTTGATAAACTGTCCATATATTGCAGATCCCTTAATAAACTTGGTTGCTCTTCTCTGTACCTGCCAATCAGAAAGAATTAGGAGAGAATAATTGTCTGCGGTCACAACCTTTCTTTTTTAGGAGGTTGTCTTCCTGTGACTTTCCAGTGCACCTGTTGTAATTTGCAACCAAGTAGGTGACAATGACTCACAATCCCTTATGTTTCCTAATTGGACAGATTGATATCCTTAAAATGTAATTGACTTGGGGATTTTTATCATGGGCAAGTGTTCCCTTAATTTTTCTCAACATTGTACACATATTAGCAGGTTCCTTATATAGTGCAAACATATCCTGCAGGGCTATAGAGAAATTGTTAGGCTATGTGCACATGTGTGGAATTCCCGCAGAAATTTCCGCAGGAATTCCGGAATTCCATTCCGGGGGAAATATGCAAGAAATCCGCATTTTAAATTCCTGCGTATTTCCCGCGGAAAATCTAGCGATTTGCAAGCGTAATTAGCTTGGAGAATACTAGCGTTTTCCAAGCGATCTGTAGCATCGCTTGGAAAACTGATTGACAGGTTGGTCACACTCATCAAACATAGTGTTTGACTAGTGTGACCAACCTTTTTCTGTGAGGCTGCCTATGCAGCATCAGTAGTAGAAAGATATAACGTATAAATAATAAAAAAAATAAAAAAATCGTGTTTTTCTCACCTTCCGGTGTCCCGCACAGAGTTCCCGATCATCGCGATGCTCGAGGCAAGTCCAGTTCCCAGGGATGCCTTGCGACAATGACCTTTGATGATGCCGCGGTCTCGCGAGACCGCTACGGTATCGCGAGACCGTGACGCCATCAAAGGTCATTGTCGCAAGGCATCGCTGGGAATGGAACTTGGCGGGAGCATCGCTGAGGCCTGGTGACGCTGCGAGAGATGCCGGAAGTTGGAAATAACATGATTTTTTATTTTAATTCTATTTTTTACAGGTATATGGTACCCAGAGCCTGGAGGAGAATCTCCTCTCCTCCAGACCCTGGGTACCATCCGCACATTTTCTGCTTACTTTTCGCATAGTGGGCATAGCCACATGCAAAGTAAGCGGAACAATGCATTCCTATGTGTGCAGATTTTCCCGCGATTCCGCACAAAGAATGAACATGCTGCAATGCAATTCCGTCGCGGAAAAATACGCAGCATTAGCACAGCATGTGCGGAATGCCATAGGATTGCATGAGATGCTTTTTTTGCGTTTTCACGGCAAAATCGCGCATTTAAAAATGCCGTGAAAATGCAAAAAAAACGCTACATGTGAACTCAGCCTTACAGTTATCATCAACATCTATCCCAAGTACTTTTCCTCATTTTTGACACATTGAGACTAGGGTCAATTTTGTAGGCTGTCAAATCACTCTTTTTGGATCATAGGTAGTAATGAGTGAGCGTGCTGGGCACTTCTCATTACTCGATCGAGCAATAGGGTGCTCAGGCATGGTTTTTACTTGTCCGAATATTGGGGTGCTTGAGCGCAATGCTCGAGTCCCCGTTCTGCATGTTTTTTGTCTGTTAGACAGGCAATCAACATGCGGGGATGGCCTGCTATATGCACTAATGCATTTGCCATATTGGCTCCTGGCATTACTGTGATTGGCCGGTCTTATTGCATCATTATGTCTAAGAACTGGGGACCTGATGCTTGGCCCCCTGACCTCTGAAATTAGAAGATAAAATGAATATTCACTGCATCCACCTCCCACCTCTCAGAACTGAGAGATGAGCTGGGGAAGCAGTGAATTTTCATTAAGCATTTACATCTGCTTAACTGGCAGTTGAGTTATTTAAAAATAAATAAACCCACAGAAGTCCTTTATTTAAAAAAAAAAAAAACACTCCTACAATTCCCCTCGTTAACCCATTTATCACTGCTCTGGCATCCATAGCATAAGAAGCATTGTTCACTGAACGAAGCTTAATGTGCTGTAGCAGCCGCTGCTGGTTCTCAAGCTGAGGGTATTGCAAGCGTTCACAGCTGTGAATAGCAGGAATGTCAGGAAGGATACCACAGGTCACAGATGCTGTGTGACAACGTGGGAAACAGCATATGTGACCGCCGGCAATCTTACTGATGCTATTGCTGGTTACAAAAGCTGCCAGATATCGCTGCGAGATCCGGCAGTGTGTGTTGGTATGACAGCCTATGAAGCCCCATTCTCTCAATGAGGCTTCATTTACTGGAATTTTGGACAGGGCTCATTGTGGGGCATCAGTGTTGGTTACGGCAGATCCATTGGACTACAAAGGACCAGCGTGGGATTTTTTTGGGGAAATAAATTGGTGAAAGATGGTGTCTGTGTTTTTTTTTTGTTAAACCCTTAGCGATAGAGCCAATTTGGTACTTAATGACGAAGCCAATTTTTACAATTCTGACCACCGTCATTTTATGAGGTTATAGCTCTGGAAGGCTTCATCGGATCCAACTGATTCTGAGAATGTTTTTCCATGACATATTGTGCTTCATGTTAGTGGTAAAAATTTTTCGAGATGACTTGCGTTTATTTATAAAAAAATTGAAACTTGCCAAAAATTTTGAAAATTTTGCAATTTTGAAAATTAAAACGTTTGTGCCCTTAAATCAGAGAGTCATGTTGCACAAAATGGTTAATAAATAACATTTCCCACATGTCTACTTCACATCAGCACAATTTTGGAAACATATTTTTTTTGTTAGCATGCTATAAGGGTTAAAAGTTGACCAGCAATTTCTCATTTTCCAACAAAATTTAAACCTTTAATTTTACGGACCACTTCACATTTGAAGTGAGTTTGGGGATTTAATATGACAGAAAATACCCAAAAGTGACACCATTCTAAAAACTGCACCCCTCAAGGTGCGCAAAACCACAATTAAAAAATTTATTAACCCTTCAGGTGCTTCACGAAAACTAAAGCAATGTGGAAGGAAATAAATGAGCATTTTACTTTTTTCACAAAATTTTTTCTTTGGAACCAAATTTTGTTATTTTCACAAGGTTATCAGGAGAATATGGACCACAAAATTTGTTGTGCAATTTCTCCTGAGTATGCCGATACCCCGTATATGCAGGAAAGCCACTGTTTGGGCACATGGCAGGGCTCAGAAGGAAGGGAGCACCATTTGACTTTTTGAACACAAAATGTTTCTGGAATCAATGGTGGTGCCATGTCGCTTTTAGAGATCCCCTGATGTACTTAAACAGTGGAAACACCCCAATTCTAACTCCAACCCTAACACAGCCCTAACCCCAACCCTAACCCCAACACACCTCTAACCCTAACCATAACTCTAACCGCAACCCTAACCCCAACACCACCCTAACCCAAACACCACAATCCTAACCCCCACACAACCCTAACCCCAACCCAAGCCCCAATCCTAACCCTAGCCTCAACCCTAATGCTAGCCAACCCTAACCCTAGCTCTAACTCTAGCCCCAACCCTAACCCTAGCCTAAACCTAACCATAACCCTTGCCCAAACCCTAACCCTAACCCCAACCCTAACCCTAGCTATAACCCCAACTATAACTCCAAACCTAACCCTAGCTCTAACCCCAACCTTAACAATTGCCCCAACCCTAACCCTAATGGAAAAATGGAAATACATTTGTATTCTATTATTTTTACCTAACTATGGAAGTGATAAAGGGGGGGTTGATTTACTATTTTTCTTATTTTGGTCACTGTGATAAGGTCTATCACAGTGATCAAAATGAACCACTAGTAAATATTTCCTATTGCTGTCAGTTGCCGGCCGGCAAATCTCGGCACTGTGCATGCGCCTGCCAGATTCTTCCCAGAAGAAGACGCCACTGGCCAGGGGACATCACTGGGGGATGCAGAAGGGTCCAGAGACACGAGAGGTACCGGAGAACCCCATTTCTCGCTCCTCTGATGTGCTAGATCACATCAGAGGGGAGGGACATTAAATGGGAAATCTGACCTTTTTTTTGCTGTCACCATTATTCCGTGAATAACAGTGATCGCAACATTGGGGTCGGTAAAAACTGAATGGAATCATGTTCTCCAAGGTCCCAGCTACCCCAGGCAGCCAAGACCCTGGAGAATTTCTGGGGGGCGCTGTACACATATTTCTCAGCGCTGTTAAAAAGTGGCCCTGAGCGATTAGTACCCTTAACTGATTTCATTAAAAGGAGTATAGGTGATTGGTAAGGGGTTAAAATAAAGGAATTTTCTATGTGTGTGTATGTTTGTGTGTGTGTATTGATTTTTACTTACAGGGCAAGTAATGGGGGTGTCTGACTGACACTTCACCATTACTAATCCCAGTGCTTAGTGTCAGCGCCAACTGCTGACATCAACCTCTAATCCCATTACCCCGATTGCCACCACACTAGTGCAATAGGGAAGACCTGAGACAGGGCACCAGAACTGATGCATCTAATGTGATGTGCCAGTTCTGGGGCAGCTGCAGGCTAGTATTTTTAGGCTTGGAATGTGCGAGAAGTATTGAACTTTACCAGCCTGTAAACATCAGCTTGTAGCTAGCTGCTTTGCCTTAGCTAGTTATTAAAAATAGGGGTACCCCCTCGTTATTTTTTAAAATTATTTATTTATTGCTAAAAACAACAATGAAATACGGTGAGAGATAGTGTTTTCTTCAGTTTTTTTTTATTTTGCCTTATATACAAGACATTTTACAGGGAAAAATGTTTTCTAACCTGTCTCCTGTAATATCCATTGTATCTTCCTTTTTCTATGTTCTATTGTCATTCCGTAAAAGTGGCATAATAATCTGACAGAATTTTCCCAGCAGCAACCTGGGAGTCAGAGATGCATCCAGTGGTCTTCCCCACGCTGTTCCCATTCCATTTCAGCAGTTTTTCCATCCATTTCAGCAATTTGAGCAAACGTAGAAAGGTTTACTGAATAGTCCTTCACAGTACAGATGGAAAATGACCCAAAGCATACTGCATAAGCAACTCAGAAGATTTTTAATGCAAACAAGTGGAATATGTTGCAATGTCCTAGTCATTCACCAGATTGCAACCCCATAGCGTATGCATTTCACTTACTCAAGATAAAACTTAAGGCAGAAAGGACCACAAGCAAGCAGCAACTGAAGTCAGCTGCAGTAAAGGCTTGGGCAAATCATCACAAAGGAGGAAACCCAGTGGTTTGTGACTTCCATGGATTCCAGACTTCAAGCAGTCATTGTTTTCAAAGAACTCTCTACAAAGTAAAATGAACATTTTATTTATGTATAGTCAATTTGTCAAAATATTATTGATCGACTGAAAAGTGTGCAGAACCCAAATGTCAGGTGACATAAAACCCAGGGTTAGTAATGGAGAAGCATATATAAGACACCTCTTCATTACTAATACCATAATCATATTGTAAATTAAAAACACCCTGAATAAAATCCTTTATTTGAAATAAAAATCCACACCTTGTTGTACAAATGTATTTAAAAATAACACAGTTATAGTCACTTTACTCCCATTCCATTGAAATCCTTGTCACCCGTAAAAAAATGTAAATAACTTACTGAAGGCATGGCTTACTGCATGAGAAAGTTTTCACGCAGCGGTGCCATCAGTGTGTCCTCCTGGATTCAGCTATGAACTGTAGTGAACTTTCTCACGGGAGCTCAGCACTAGACACTGACGGGAGTGATTATGTCCTGCCACTGTAAGCCGTGACCAATCTCTAAATCATCAGGATTGTCATGGGACAGGAAGGATTATATCCACGTCAGACAGGTGAGTGATATGGTTATTTAATTTTTTTTACAGGGGACAGGGGCTTCAATAGATTGGGTGTAAAGTGAGTATCATGGCTGTTTATTATTTTCTGTTTTTTACAGGTGACAAGGAAATGGGGTAAGGTGAGTATAACTGGGCTTGTTTAAATATATTTGTAAAACACGGCGTAGATTTTTAATTCAAATAAAGGACTTTATTCTATTTGCTTTTTTATTTACAATATGACTATGGGATTAGTAATTGAGAAGCGCCTTGTAGCCGCCTCTCCATTGCTAAATCAACCCCACAAATTTTACCCCTTTTGCCACCACCACAGGGCCACAAGTCCCAAGCAAAGTGCCAGAATTGGCGCATCTAATAGATGCACTTTTTCTGAGGTTGCTGTGGGCTGCTTGTTTTGGGTTGGTAGAGGCCAATAGCCATGGCCCTTTACTAGCCTGTGAATACAAGCCTCCAGTTTTCTGCTTTAGCTTGGTTGGTTGTCGAAACTGAGGTGGACCCCACACTGTTTTTTTACATTATTTATTTAAATAATTTTAAAAATTGCTTGGGGACCCATCTATTCTTTATAACCAGACATGATAAAGCTGACAGATGAGGGTAACACCCTGCAGCTGTCAGTTTTGCTATGCTGACTATCAGAAATAGAACAGACCTTAGGTCATTTTTTTAATGTATTTATTTATAGCTCAGGTGCCGGCTGATGATTACTCCCTTCAGCGGCACCTGCTGTCGCTGTTATCAGTGACATTAATTTGAGTTAAGTCCGAGTTTGGGTACTGTTTTGGTACCAGCTGGACCAGAACATCCAGGGGTTCACCCATCACTAGTCCTAAACCATGTGACATGGCTCATTAAAGGGTCAACATTGACATTTAGGATTACTACTTTCAATAGGTGGCACTAGAGTTCAAGGATATGTACTTTTAGTGGCATATTTGCAGGAATATTTATTGTGCAGAATTATAGAATAAATGTATATTTTTCTACTTTTCATGGCAGTGTGTAACTTATCACCAAGTAATGACAAGTATACGTAATTTATCTGTGATTTTATCTAATTTGGCGTTTCATGTGGTGTATTTTGATGAAGTTTTAAATATTTTATTGAATGCTCGAGAAAGAAGGAAATCTTTAAAACATTGTGCAACAGGTGCAAAACGGGATCCCAGATGCAACATCTCTCCTAATATTTTGGCTACCTGTCACGCCGCTGCCGCGGTCGCCGCCAGCTGTCACAATGCTGCCACGACCGCCGCCGGCCTCACCACCGCTCCCCGCTCCCTGGCACACTTGCCCATCATCCCTGCACGCTCCCGCTCTGTCTCCTGCTCCCCGACGGGCACGCGCCCCCGCTCTGCTTCCTGCTCCCCGACGGGCGCGCGCTCACACTGTGTTTAGGAGTGCACGCGCACTCCGTCCTTCCTGAGGGCGCCCGCTCCTGTCACTCTGCCCTGTGGGGGTCCTGACCTGGAAGTCCTTGGCACATTCCCCATATCAGGCCGCCTCTTCCTCCTGACGGTGCCTGATTGTCATTTGTGCCTAACAAGTGATTCTGCAGCTTCTGCTCCCCGTGCCTGTATCTTATCCTTTTTCTCCGTTCTCCTCTCTCCTAGTGCCTGGCTGTCCGTGGTTCCATCCTGTCTTGTTCTGGTGTCCCAGCTGTGTCCTCCAGCCCGTGCCTCGACCCTGCTGCCTTGTCCGTGTTTCCAGTCCTGCCCGCCGTCCGTGTTCCTGTCCTGGTGGTCCTCCACCAGCCTCTCTGGTCTCCCGCTGTGACTCCTGAGTTCTTCCCCTGGGTACCAGCTGCCATGGTGATAGTCTGCCGTGGGTCTGCCCTTACTCCCTGTTTATGGGGTTGTCCACCTGGTCAGCTCGCCCGTGGGAAGTTCATTGCCACGGTCCAGCGGGTCCACTCCAGGAGTACCTCCAAAAGTCTCACAGTATAGTCAGGCCATGGACCCCACTGGTACCTCTGCCGCCGCCCATTAGGAACTAGCGTTCCTGTGGGAAAATCAGTCCTGGATCATGGCTTTTTTGAAGACCATGGAGTCCCGTCTCTCGGCTTTACAGCCCTCCGATCCAGGGAGCACGTCCCAGCTCTAAAGTCTCCAGCAGGAACTCGCCCAGCAGCGAGACACCCAAGCCCACATACTTAATTACATGGCCTCGGTGGGCAATCGACTGCTCTCTCTACAATCCGCCGCCTCGGCTCCGGCTCTGGCCCCACATCCGTCACCCCGTTTTGCTAAACCTTGGCGGTATAGCGGAGATCCCAAGCTGTGTCGTGGGTTCCTTAACCAATGCCAGCTGCATTTTGAATTGTCGCCACAGCAGTACCCCACCGACCGAGCCAAGGTGGCCTTTGTGGTATCCCACTTGGAGGGTGAGGCGCTGGCCTGGGTAAACCCCTTGTAGGAGCGAGATGATCCTCTGGTCTCCTAGCTTGCAACCTTTCTGGAGACTTTTCGTAAAGTCTTCAATGAGCCCGGTCGCCTGGTCGCTACCACCGAGTCCCTATTCAATCTCCACCAGGGTACTCTCTCTGTGGGCCAGTACACCATCCAGTTCCATACGTTGTCCTCCGAGCTAGGATGGAACAACGAGGCCCTGGTAGGAGCTTTTTGGTGCGGTTTGTCCACTCGAATTAAAGACGAGTTGGCTGGGCAAGACATACCAACGTCCTTGGATGACCTCAATTCCCTAACAACGTGTATCGACCTACGTTTCCAGGAGCATTCCTGCGAAGCTGCCAGGGAGAGAAGACTTCCTCGTTTGTCTCCCTCTACACGCAGTCCTCCCCACTCGCGATTTTCCACCGCGGCCTCAGCACCAGAACCCATGCAGGTGGACCAACTCAAGCCGGCTGAGCAGCGTCGCCAGGAGAGACTCGCACAAGGTCTCTGCCTCTATTGTGACAGCGCCACCCATCTCCTGAATTCCTGTCCGGTGAGGCCGGGAAACACCTCCGCCTAGGACAGATAAGAGAGGCCTCCCTAGGTGTCAGTGATACCTCTCTACCCTTAACTCTCTCTGTCTTGTTAAACCGGGGTTCTAAATGTTTTTCTGAGGTTGCCTATATAGATTCAGGAAACTGGGTAGTTAGCGTGCACTCTAGTCAAATATAGACGAGGTGCAGGTGCAACGGACCAGTAGGTCCTAATTACAAGTTAATTATATTCACCGCACACTCAAACAGACTTTATGCAAATAGGTGTACATTTTATTACATGTGGGAGCCAAACAGGAATATAGCACACAGTGGAAGCGATATAAATAAAAGACGTTTCGGCTCAGCCCGAGCCTTTATCATATTATCGCTTATTCCAATATTGGAGGTTTGTATAGGGTGCAGAAGGAGAGGAGAATCTCTCAAGAAGAAATACCAAGATAAATGGCTGATGTGTGCTGAGAGAAGGAAGCGCTCCGCGCCTGTCAGGACGCCACCTCTGACAGGCGCGGGAGCGCTTCCTTCTCTCAGCACACATCAGCCATTTATCTTGGTATTTCTTCTTGAGAGATTCTCCTCTCCTTCTGCACCCTTTACAAACCTCCAATATTGGAATAAGCGATAATATGATAAAGGCTCGGGCTGAGCCAAAACGTTTTTTATTTATATCGCTTCCACTGTGTGCTATATTCCTGTTTGGCTCCCACATGTAATAAAATGTACACCTATTTGCATAAAGTCTGTTTGAGTGTGCGGTGAATTTAATTAACTTATATAGATTCAGGGGCAGCAGGGAACTTCATCCAGCTCCAGGTGGTAAAAAAATTGCAGATACCTGTCAGGTCCTTGGAGACTCCTCAGCAGTTAGCTTCGGTCGACAGTGCTCCCCTGCGGGAGACAGTTACCTTGGTCATTGAAGAGGTGGAGTTACAGATTGGAGCCTTGCACCGAGAGAAGATAGCCTTCTTCGTACTGCCATCATTATCCCATACGTTTCTTTTAGGTCTTCCTTGGTTAAGGATACATGAACCTGTCCTGGATTGGCGGTCTGGAGACATTCTTCGTTGGGGTCAGTCCTGCCAGACTAAGTGCCTCCTTCCTGTGCAGCCTCTCAAAACTTCGCCACCAGCCACGGTGCCTGCATGTATGCCTTCGGCCAATTGGGCCTTCGCCGACGTCTTCAATAAGAAGGAGGCAGAGAGTCTTCCCCCGCACCGGCCATATGATTGCCCGATCGATCTTGTTCCAGGCTCTACTCCACCCAGGGGTCGAATTTATCCTCTGAATCCTCTTGAGTCCCAAGCCATGACCAAGTACATCCAGGAAAATTCGGCCAGAGGCTTTATCCGGAAGTCGTCTTCACCCGCTGGCGCAGGTTTCTTCTTTGTCAAGAAGAAAGACGGGTGTCTTCGTCCTTGTGTCGACTACCGGGGTCTTAATGAAATCACAATCAAGAACAAGTACCCGCTACTTCTCATCCCAGAGTTATTCGATCAGCTGCGGGGAACACGAATCTTTACCAAACTAGACCTTCATGGAGCCTACAACCTCATCCGTATTCACTCCGGAGATGAATGGAAGACCGCTTTCAACACCAGGGATGTGCACTATGAATATATGGTCATGCCCTTCGGTATGTGCAACGCTCCCGCAGTATTCCAAGAATTTAGAATATTTTCCAAGACCTTCTGTACTCCTTTGTGGTGGTATATTTGGACGATATCCTCGTCTTCTCTCCTGACCTGTCCACCCACAGAAAAAATGTCCATCAAGTACTGCTGCGCCTGAGGGAGAATCGCCTGTATGCCAAGCTGGAGAAGTGCGCCTTTGAGCAATCGTCCCTCTTGTTCCTGGGTTACATCATCTCCGACTCAGGCTTACGCATGGATCCAGAGAAAGTGTCTGCTGTGCTCAACTGGCCGTGTCCCCACGGCGTTAAGGCAATTCAGCAATTTCTTGGCTTTGCGAATTACTACCGGCAGTTCATTCCTCATTTTTCCTCTTTGTCCGGGCCCATCTCCTCTTTGATCCGCAAGGAAGCTAACCCTCACGTCTGGCCATCCGAGGCTGAGAACGCCTTCCTGTCTCTGAAACAAGCCTTCTCCACGGCACCCGTGCTCCATTGCCCAGAGGCTAACAAACCTTTCATCCTCGAGGTTGATGCTTTGGCAAAAGGGGCTGGAGCAGTGCTTTCTCAGAGATCCTCCTCCGGCAGGCTTGTTACTTGCGGTTTCTTTTCCAAGACATTCTCCACTTCGGAACGGAACTATTCCATTGGAGATAGGGAACTGCTGGCCATCAAGTTAGCCCTGGAGGAGTGGAGGTACTTATTGGAGGGAGCCGTACATCCGTTTACAATCTACATGGACCATAAGAACCTAGCTTACATCCGATCGGCACAGAGACTCAATCCCCGGCAGGCCAAGTGGTCCCTGTTCTTCGGCTGTTTTGATTTCGTCCTTCACTTCCGTCCCGGCAACAAAAACCTCAAGGCTGACACTTTGTCCAGGTATTCTTGTCTACAGATACTGAGGAAGAACCCACGCACATCTTGGACCCTTCCAGGCTCATCACGGTGGCACCTGTCACGCTAACTTCGCCACCTCCTGGTAAAACTTTCGTGCCAGAGAAAAAACGGAGGCGGGTCTAATGCTGGGGGCATGCCTCCAAACTTGCAGGTCATGTCGGCCTTAAAAAGACACTTGTCCTTGTGTCCCGCTACTACTGGTGGCCTACCCTTCTCCAGGATGTCTGAAGTTTTGTCGCCTCTTGTCCATCCTGTGCCAAGAACAAGATTCCTAGGCAGCTGCCCTCTGGTCTTCTACACCCGCTCCCAGTCCCTTCGGCTCCCTGGCAGCACATCGCCATGGACTTTATTACCGATCTACCTCGGTCTGCAGACTGCACCGTCATCCAAGATGGCACACTTCATCTCTCTCCTTGGGTTACCCTCAGCGCCTGACTTGGCGAAAGTTTTCATCCACCATATCTTTCGTCTCCATGGGCTGCCTCAGCATATTGCTTTGGACAGAGGAGTCCAGTTCACCTCTCGATTTTGGAGAGCTCTGTGCCAGTCTATGAACGTCACACTTGACTTCTCCTCATCGTACCACCCACAGTCCAATGGTCAAGCGGAGTGGACTAACCAGAGTTTGGTGAATTATCTCTGGCATTTCTATAATGCCCACCAGAATGACTGGTCTGACTTACTCCCGTGGGCTGAATTCACATATAACAATCATATCAGCGAGTCTTCTGCCAAGTCGCCTTTTTTTGTCGTCTACGGGCAACATCCGGGTGTACCCCTACCGGTTCCTCCTGTCTCGGGTATACCGGTGGCTGATCTTCTGTCCGGGGATTTCTCTCTCGAGTTAGCACATGACAGGGTGAAAAGACATGCAGGCAAGAGGCGCTTGGATTCCCCACTATATCGTCCGGGTGATAAAGTTTGGTTTCCTCCAAGTTCATTCGCCTAAAGATCCCTTCGCATAAACTGGGTCCCCGGTACATTGGACCCTTTGAGGTATTGGCTCGCATCAACGATGTCTCCTACAAACTGTGGCTTCCCGCCTCGCTCAGCATCCCTAATTCCTTTCATGTGTCCCTTTTAAAACCTGTCATCCTCAATCAGTTCCATGCCTCTACTACCCAGTCAACTCCGCCTGTCTCTGCTGACGATGTGTTTGACGTTAAAGACATTCTGGCCATGAAAAAGCAAAGAGGGAGGACCTTTTTCCTGGTTGATTGGAAGGGCTTTGGTCCCGAGGAGAGATCCTGGGAGCTTTGGGAGAATATCCAGGCTCCTCGAATCTTGGCTATGTTTCTTTCCAGCCTGCGGAGCTGGGCGCGTAAGGAGTGGGGTACTGTCACGCCGCTGCCATGGTTGCCGCCAGCTATCACGCCACTGCCGTGGCCGCCACCGGCCTCACCACCACTCCCCGCTCCCCGGCACACTTACCCATCATTCCTGCGTGCTCCCGCTCTGTCTCCTGCTCCCCGACGGGCGCGCGCCCCCGCTCCGCTTCCTGCTCCCCGGCGGGCGCGCGCTCACACTGTGTTTAGGAGCGCACGTGCACTCCGTCCTTCCTCAGGGCACCCGCTCCTGTCACTCTGCCCTGTGGGGGTCCTGACCCAGAAGTCCTTGGCACATTCCCTATATCAGGCCACCTCTTCCTCCTGACTGTGCCTGATTGTCATTTGTGCCTAACAAGTGATTCTGGCCCCACGTCCCGCTGCGCGTGGCCCTGCCTGCAGCTTCTGCTCCCCGTGCCTTTATCTTATCCTCTTTCTCCGTTCTCCTCTCTCCGAGTGCCTGGCTGTCCGTGGTTCCATCCTGTCTTGTTCTGGTGTCCCAGCTGTGTCCTCCAGCCCGTGCCACGACCCTGCTGCTTTGTCCGTGTTTCCAGTCCTGCCCGCCGTCCGTGTTCCTGTCCTGGTGGTCCTCCGCCAGCCTCTCCGGTCTCCCGCTGTGACTCCTGAGTCCTTCCCCTGGGTACCAGCTGCCATGGTGATAGTCTCTCGTGGGTCTGCCCCTAACGCTCCCTGTATAGGGGGTGGTCCACCTGGTCAGCTCGCCCGTGGGAGGTTCGATGCCACGGTCCAGCGGGTCCACTCCAGGAGTACCTCCAAAAGTCTCACACTACCTTGACTATAATGGGGCTGGCTGCGCTTTGTCAAAAGAGACTAAATACACAATAGTGAGGATGTTGTTGGATTAGTCTGTAACGTACTGAAGATTTAGCTTTAAAAATAGGGCAGTATGGTGGCTCAGTGGTTAGCACTACAGCACAGCAGTCCTGGGTTCAAATCCCACCAATTACAACATCTGCAAGAAGTTTGTATGTTCTTCTAATGTTTGCGTGGATTTACTCACTTATTACAAAGGCATACTGATAGGGAATTTAGATTGTGAGCCCCATCGGGGATAGTGATGATAATGTGTGCAAGCTGTAAAGTGCAGCAAAATATGCTGCCGCTATATAACTAAAAAGATTATTATTATTATAAATAAAAATAAGCATTAGAAGTTATCTGACTTTTACCGACTGCTAATTTGCAAATTGAGATCTATGGCATCGTGAGTGCCATTTGGCAGGACCTTAAGTGACAAGGCTGTGTATTCATACTGTATATATCAAGCATCGCTACATTGAAAGATCTAAGACATATCACATTGATCTGTGAATATAGTATTATGCAAATACAGCCATAGTAATATCAAAGGTAATGCTTCTTCTAATTGCTTCCACATACTTAGCCATGGTGTGTATATTTTTGTTTAACACATCCCCTCCATTGCCATTGCCACTTTTTCTTTTACCTTACCCTTTGTACAACACTGTTACCAAATTTTGACAATATTTTGAACCCTAATTATTCACACCTTACCAAAAGGGACATAAAAATAAATACTAGTTAGGTAGATACATGTAATTCATGAACCTCAGTTAAAGTGAAAATGGGAATGAAGAGATCCTCAGATTAAAAATAAACTTTTATTAATAAGTAGTGTTGAGCGATACCTTCCGATATCGGGAAATATTGGATCGGATTGGATGGGACCGATACCCCAAAAATCTCGGATATCGTCGATTCCGATACCGGAAACCAATGCAAGTCAATGGGATACAAATATCGGAATGAAAAAGAACCCTTACTTTCCTTGTAGGTTAATTCTACATGAAGCAAAACAACTAAGAATAATGTAGAATGTATTTGGGGAGGTGGAGGAGACATTAAAGGCATAGAGGTTTAGCCCAATCAAATGGAATAGCAGGAATTAATTTTTTTTAACACGTTCGGAGATACAAAGATATTGACTATGTTAAACGGGTTGTGCGGACTTTTCACATAATCTCAGTGCATATCTGGGCTGCAGAATGCTAACAATAAGTAATTTACCTTCTGTGGCTAGTCTGCACAGTTTCCAAGATATCATCTCTTGCTTCTAAGATAAACGTCCGGGGGGGGGTGTTCTGGCATTGAATTGAGAACTGGTCATTTCCTTCTTTCTCACTAGTTTCACTTTCCATAGATCACTGTTCAGCGTGTGTCTGGGGGAGGAGCAGCTGGGTGGTCTGCTCGCAGCCAATCACAGCCATGCCATTAGTTAACATGCCTAACATGCATAACAGGATGTGCCCACACTTCTTAGGATTCCTCTTTGGCTGAATAAAATCAAACTGGCTCATTGCATTATGGGAACTTCCGATTCCGGTATTCGATATTCTAAAAGTATCGGAACTCAATATCGGAACTTCGATACAGCGAATATCGGACGATACCTGATATTGCAGTATCGGAATGCTCAACACTATTAATAAATAAAAACAAAATACATGAACAATATAAAAGAGCAGTGTGCCTCACACAGGAGATGGCCCAGACAACTAATAGATAACAATCTATTATAATGAAGGTATATATAACAGTGATAGGGACTATACCATTTACAAACAAATGCGGTGTAAGGCCCCGTCACACACAGCGAGATCGCTAGCGAGATCGCAGATTTTGTGACGTCACAGCAATCTCGCCAGCAACATCGCTGTCTGTGACACACATTAGCGACCGTCCCCCCGCCGGGTATCACTGATCGTGTAGGATCGTCCTGGGCCATTTTTTGATCGTTGGACTCCCGCTGGCCAGCACGCATCGCTGCGTGTGGTAGCGGGAGACGAACGATCAGCGACGCTGCACGCTGGTATCCAGGGTAAACAGCGGCTCTTAGAAACTGGCTTTTTACCTTAGATACCAGCTTGCTCGCTGGTCCTGATCGCTGGAGGGGCTGTCTATGTGACAGCTCACCAGCGATCAGCCTAAAGATGTCCTAGCGATCCCATCCATCTCGGATCATTGGTGGGATCGCTGAGACATCGCTATGTGTAACGGGGCCTTAACAGTTTGAAAAAGTGCCTGGATTAAAAATATAACCAGAGACAGGAAATAGCTTAAAGTGTAAATTGTGATAAAACAATAATTATCAGCTTATTATTACCAGACAATAAGCAAATAACCAGACAATAAGCAAATAAAGTGCCTAGTGCTTGATAGATTTCAATGCCCTATATCAATGTATCATACTCTAAAGGTTACCTCTTAAAAGGGAAGATATAGGTATCTTGTGAATCTAAAACTGACAATGCCTGTTAATAGATGCTAGTGGCAGGTCCAGGTTTGTGACCCAACAACGTGTAAAGTAATACCTACTAGTGAGGAGGGAGACAAATGACTGTAGACCTTGGTAAATACAATGCCAGCAAAGTAAATTAGGCGGATTCACCTTGGAGTCTGGATTGGCGTCTCCTCACTCCGACATGCATTTCATCACTGGCTTCTTCCGGGTAGATGAGAGATGGAGATCTATTTATGTGAGTGCTCAGCCTATGAGAGTGGATGACATACTCGATGGAAGTGCTGGATCGTTGACGCATGCTGCTGATGCTATACCCCTGGTACAATGTAACTTCTTGGAATATGCTTGGTGAACCGCAAGCGTGTAGTGCAAGCAGTCACATCTTTTGCATTTCTGGAAGTTTGCCGGTTTATTTTGACAAGCAATTCACACTGGGACATTTGTGACAAGTAAGTTCACACCTCTGACTAACCCTGATTTGATTTTTTTTTTTTTTTAAATCTTGTGTTGCCTTACTGATGTTTTCTAGTACATTAAGGATGAAGAGTAATAATATGTCATTCTAATTCAAATGCAGCAGTACTGATACTAGCTAGACTATTTTACAGATCAATCGCAGAAAGCCTGCTAAAGAGAACTTTTCACCAGATTTTTCATGTTGAGCTGGACACACAATGTAAAAAAGGTTCCTGAGTAAAATATATATATACTGTGTATATATATATACAGTACAGTATATATATATTTTTTTTTATAAATTTCACCTTTCCATTGTAAAAATACTAGCAATAAAAGTATTTGGCACCTAATGGGTTAAATTTAGTTAAGTCCCAGTGGGTGATTCTGCTCTGCAGCTAATATTACATCATGTGTCTGGTTCAGCATGTAGATGTTTGTGATAGTTTCTCTTTAAGGCCGGGGTGACACTTGTGTGTGATGTGAGAAACTTGCGCAAGTCTCTATCATCAATACCCGGCACTGCCGCTGGCTCTTGGGCCGGAGTGTGCAGCTGCCTATCATCCCGGCCTAATGCTTTGACTAGCATATCTTACATTTCTCTTCCCCCTATCAATTGAATTGTTATATCATTCAGATATTACTACTCTAATCTTCTGTTGTGGTTGTACAACAAATTACTTTCTGGAGTATTTGTGAAATGTTTTAGAGCTTTCTCTTCATATCCCAAATCACTCTGACATCCTCCAATATCCTATATAACCCTAAAATGGCTGCACCAGTTACATTCTCTTCTTAGTTGTTAATCATAAAGCCCTTAGCTCTGTGGAAAAGTTGTCAATTGTTAAGGGGGACGGAAAACCATGTGATGGAGTTTCAGAGTTGGTTCCATGATTTGGGACCCTTGTTTCTGAGGGCTGGTGGCATTGCAGATTGGATGTGCTTGGCTTCTAGAATGTAATAATTGGGAGCATGTCAGATCCAACCTAATGAAAAGTCTTGTATTGTTTATGGTTGTGCTTCTGATGTCTGTATAAGCACATTGGTTGCAAGAGTTTAATATACATAATTATTTTTTTATGCCAAACTTTGATGTGTTTTACATTAATAATTAAGGTCTCATTCTCATATCAGTGTTGCACATGGATGTTCTATCTGTTCTATTATGTTCTACCTATTCACATGTCCATGTTTATATGTGGACCGTGTGCTCGTGCAAAACTGATGGAGACATGTCCATTTTATTCCCGCATTATGGACGAAAAGTGCCAATAGATGTCTCTGGGTCGGTAATAAACACGTACAGCACACAGATGGCATCAGTGTGTAATCCGTGTACAGTCCGTATTTAAAAGTAGAAAAACATAGGCGAGGCTTTGTAATTTATTTATTTCTCCATCTGTGAAAAACACTGAGTAATAACGGACACATGGACCACGCCCTGATGACTAGAGTTGAGCGACTTTTGGTTTTTTAGGGTCGCGTTTCGTTTCGTGAAACCCGACTTTTCCAAAAGTCGGGTCGAGCAAGATCGTCCGATTATAGGGAAAAGTCGGGGTCGTCCTGAAACACGAAACCCAATGTAAGTCAATGGGGAATAAAAGTCGGCAGTGAGAGGAGGACAGGAAACACACCTACAGTGCCCATTTGAATGCCAAAAGCATCAATTCTTCTTACTTAAGCTTGTCAACCTTAATTAACCTTATAATACAAGTTACGCACTGAAAAATGGGGGTTATTTGGCTAAAGTTGTGGGGGGGAGGGCTGGCTGCAGGTTTTCATGTGCCCTGGGCGAAAGAGCGCCCCTTTAACACATACCACAACTCATCATGCTCCGATACGGCAGAGAAATAGCGGTATAGTACAATGAAAAATACCTCACTTTTTACATCTCATGACGAGGCCCATCTATTTCTCCATACAGAATCATTGGTCCCATATAATGTTTGAAACAGTATATGATGAGCTCCACATAATGCTACAGTATATGTTGGTCCCCATGGATGAAGCTCCACTGTCTTATGGGCCCAAATAATGCTCCAAACATAATGGGCCCCATTTCTAATGCTCTAGTGTATAATGGGCCCTGTAAATGCTGCTCCAGTGTCTGATGTCCACCTTTGGAATGTTCCAGTGTATGGTGGGCCCCATCTATCATTCTCCAGAGTATAGTGCTCCCCAAAAATTGCTGTCCCAACATTGAAAACAATCAAATAAGTCTCCTCGCTAGGGAATCCCTGTACTAGTCTAGACTCCTCGTCGTCCCCATCTTCCATCTCACTGCACAGTATTTCAACTTTGCAAGTGCTGTGATCCTGGGCAAGCAGGGGGGGCCCACTCGTTGGCGACGGCACTGGCACAGGGCCCCTGATAGTACGGTGGTGTGTCTGATGGTGGGTGGGCCGAACCTGCACTTTCATCTGCAGCTTCCTCTTTGTCACCGTGTAAGATGGAACTGTATATGGGAAGGGTAACCTGAGTTTCATCAGGGTCAGATTCAGGCCGGGTAGCGTGTGAGGGGAATGTAGTGGTCTGGGTCAATGTACCAGCAGATTCATCGAGCAGTGGCTGGGCATCAGTGCACTTGTGTCGCCCCCAGGAGTACGGTCGCCACAGTGGCATTACCTTCTTCCTAGGGAGTGTGATGTCATGCTTGGGAGCAACAAAGGATCTCTCTAGCAGGTTAACTGATTGGGTGGCGTTATTCCCACGAGTCATGACCCTCCAAACAGCGTTCATGAAGGCAAAGTGTTTGTTTTACGTGGGCAGTATGGTTGCAAAGCTGAACCTTAAAGGAATGTCCAGAAGGGCACCACCAGGAGTGGAGCCTATGGTTAAATTCGACTCCACCTGGGAAACCTCAACCATGCCAGCTACAGAACAGATGCACACATTGCAAGCTTAATTCCGTTAATGAACGAGACTCCGTCATGCCCCGCGGTCCGAGTCCGGCTTACTAGAGGGACACGTGAGGCTCTGGCACATGAGATTGGCCAATAACTGGTGTGTCATGCCCTTACATGTCCGTGGCTGCATGTGCGCTACACTGAAAAGGCCAGCGTTTGTCGCTTACAGGTGCAGATAACCCGCTGAACAACGTTAGTGATGGGGATCACTGATTACAATTATTACCCGCGAACAATGATTTCCCAGTAAGTGCAGGTCAACCGCAGTTCCAGAATTAGGCCTAACCGTCATTCCTGAAAAAATGAAAAACTTACGTGTGCAAACCACAGGTGCTGTAGCTTGCTTAACAGCTCGCCAGCCGTTCTCACGCCCAGTATGGATTACACGTGATTGCACAAAGGTGAGAAAGGGTACCGTATCCCCGGATAACATGTATGGATAGCGTACACATTCAAAATATATGTCTCAGGAGGCAGGCTCAGACGGTGTTAGGCCCAGTATGGATTGCACGTGATTGCACAAAGGTTAGAAAGGGTACCGTATCCCCAGATAACATGTATGGATAGCGTACACATTCAAAATATATGTCTCAGGAGGCAGGCTCAGACGGTGTTAGGCCCAGTATGGATTGCACGTGATTGCACAAAGGTTAGAAAGGGTACCGTTTCCCCGGATAACATGTATGGATAGCATACACATTCAAAATATATGTCTCAGGAGGCAGGCTCAGACGGTGTTAGGCCCAGTATGGATTGCACGTGATTGCACAAAGGTTAGAAAGGGTACCGTATCCCCGGATAACATGTATGGATAGCATACACATTCAAAATATATGTCTATACATCAGGAGGCAGGCTCAGACGGTGTTAGGCCCAGTATGGATTGCACGTGATTGCACAAAGGTTAGAAAGGGTACCGTATCCCCGGATAACATGTATGGATAGCGTACACATTCAAAATATATGTCTCAGGAGGCAGGCTCAGACGGTGTTAGGCCCAGTATGGATTGCACTTGATTGCACAAAGGTTAGAAAGGGTACCGTATCCCCAGATAACATGTATGGATAGCGAACACATTCAAAATATATGTCTCAGGAGGCAGTCTCAGACGGTGTTAGGCCAGGTATGGATTGCACGTGATTGCACAAAGGTTAGAAAGGGTACCTTTTCCCCGGAAAACATGTATGGATAGCGTACACATTCAAAATATATGTCTCAGGAGGCAGGCTCAGACGGTGTTAGGCCCAGTATGGATTGCACGTGATTGCACATAGGTTAGAAAGGGTACCGTATCCCCGGATAACATGTATGGATAGCGTACACATTCAAAATATATGTCTCAGGAGGCAGGCTCAGACGCTGTTAGGCCCAGTATGGATTGCACGTGATTGCACAAAGGTTAGAAAGGGTACCGTTTCCCCGGATAACATGTATGGATAGCGTACACATTCAAAATATATGTCTCAGGAGGCAGGCTCAGACGGTGTTAGGCCCAGTATGGATTGCACGTGATTGCACAAAGGTTAGAAAGGGTACCGTATCCCCAGATAACATGTATGGATAGCGTACACATTCAAAATATATGTCTATACATCAGGAGGCAGGCTCAGACGGTGTCAGGCACAGTATGGATTTGACGGCCCAGATTACACAGCGGAGGAGCAGGGAGAGGTAAAGATTGCAAATGCTGGGGCCCTGCCCAAGCAAGGGGGGCCCACTCGTGGGCGTCGGTACTGGCACTGGGCCCCTCATAGTACAGCGGTGTGTCTGACGGCGGGTGTGCACCACCACCGTCAGAGACACTTGATTGCACTATGAGGGACCCTGTGCCAGTGCCCGCGCCCAAGAGTCGGCCTACCCACCTGTCCAGGGCAACGGCACTCGCACAGTGTCGTGCGCTGGGTGGTGACCCCGGCCATGGGGGGGGAGGCAGCTCAGTTAGGGAGTTTTAGAAAGTGGCATATGTTGATGTTGGACATTCAGCTGATGCAAAAGGCGAAATAGGTGAAGTCCCAGGAAGAGGAGGACCAAAGCAAGCCATTTTTCTGTCACCCTATGTGTCATCAGGGGAAGGTGGGACAAAATCCTTGGAAACCCATGCATGGTTCATTTTAATGAAGGTTAGATCATCCACATTTTGGGTTGACAGACGGGTCCTTTTTTCTGTCAGGATTGATCCAGCTGCACTGAAGACTCTTTCCGATAGCACACTTGCAGCTGGGCAAGCGAGCTCCTGTAAGGCATATTGTGCCAATTCAGGCCAGGTGTCCAGTTTAGCGGCCCAATAGTCAAAGGGGAATGACCTGTGTGGGAGAACATCGATATGTGAGGAAAAGTAGTTTGTAACCATAGTTGACAACTGCTGTCTCCTGTCACTTTCCATCGATGCAGTATTACCAGTTGTGTGAGCGGTATTTGAAAAATCAGTCCACAACATTGTCATGAAACCCCTGTCTCCAACGCCACTTCTGCTGTGTGCACCACGAACACCTCTGCCAAGCTGCCCCCGGCCCGTACGGCTCGTGTGAGAACCATCACCGCTGCTGTGTGCTGGGAATGCCTCAAGCAACCGATTTACCAGAGTTGCTTGTTTATTAGCCAATATTAGGTCAAGGTTCTCCTGTGGCATGATGTTTTGTAATTTGCCTTTATAGCGTGGATCCAGGATGCTGGCCAACCAGTAGTCGTCATCGTTCATCATTTTGGCAATGCGGGGGTCCCTTTTTAGGATCTGCAAGGCATAATCTGACATGTGGGCCAATGTTCCCGGTGTCAATGATGCACTGCGAGTGCTGGGTGGAGGAGTACTTTCTGGCAAATCCACATCCCTCCAGTCACGCACAAACCCTGTACCAGACCTTGCCACGCCAACATTTTCACTTGCCCCACGAGATGCATCCTCCTCCCCTAAGTAATCATCCCCATCATCATCCTCCTCCTCCTCTTCTTCCTCCACCTCGTCCAGGAGAGGTCCCTGAGCAGACAATGGCTGAATGTCATCTAGGATTCCCTCATCCTCTTCCTCCTCATCAACATTGGCTGCAGACGCCTGCTCCTTAAGGTGCGTCAAAGTTTGCATGAGCAGACGCATAAGTGGGATGCTTATGCTTAGGATGGCGTCGTCTGCGCTTACCAGCCGTGTGCATTCCTCAAAACACTGAAGGACTTTACAGAGGTCTTTCAGCTTTGACCACTGCACACCTGTCAACTCCATGTCTGCTCTCAAAGTGCCTGGCCGTGTATCCTCCCACAAATGCATTATGGCCTGCCTCTGCTCGCACAGCCGCTCCACCATGTGCAGGGTGGAGTTCCACCTTGTTGCAATGTTGATAATGAGGCAGTGGTTGGGAAGGTGGAGCAATCGCTGCAGCTTCTGCATACGAACGGAGTGAACAGGCGACCGGTGGATGTGCGCGCACAGTCTTCGCACCTTCTGGAGCAGGGCTGTTAACTCCGGATAATTTTTGAGGAAGCACTGCACCACCAGGTTCAAGGTGTGAGCCAAGCAAGGTATGTGGCTGAGTTTTGAAAGGGCTATGGCTGCCACAAAATTACGGCCGTTATCACTAACTACCTTGCCTGCCTCAAGATGTACACTGCCCAGCCATGACTCAGTTTGTCGCTTCAAGTACTCGGCCAGCACCTCGGCGGTGTGTCTGTTGCCCAAACACATCATCTGCAACACAGCCTGCTGACGCTTTCCACTAGCTGCTCGATAGGGGGACACATCGTGTGCAACAGTGGCAGCTGCAGATGGAGTGCTCGTACGACTGCGCTCTGTGGACGAGCTTTCGCTTCTGGAGGAGGAGGAGGAGGGTCGAACGCCTACAGCCAACTGTTTCCTATACCGTGGGCTAGGCAGCACTGTCCCACCACCGCTGTCCCCTGTGGACCCTGCATCCACCACATTAACCCAGTGCGCAGTGATGGACACGTAACGGCCCTGGCCATGCCGACTGGACCATGCATCAGTTGTGAGGTGCACCTTTCCGCTCACTGACTGCTTGAGTGCATGGACAATGCGGTCTTTCACATGATGGTGGAGGGCTGGGATGGCTTTGCGAGAGAAGAAGTGGCGACTGGGTAGGTCATAGCGTGGTACTGCATAGGCCATGAGTTCGCGGAAAGCTGTGCTTTCCACCAACTGAAAGGGCATCATCTCAAACGAGATTAGTTTGGCAATGTGGGCGTTCAAACCCAGTGTACGCGGATGAGAGCCTGAGTACTTTCTTGACCTACTCATAGTGTCTGGGAGGGTGAGCTGGACTTGAGAGCTGCATATGGTGGAAGTAGCGGTGGACAGGGCGGACTGAGAGAGGGTTGATGATGGTGATGGAGTTGGTGTTCTTTCTGATGGCCTAGAATCAGTCTTTCGTTGATATAACAGTGGGATTCCCTGACTGCTGTGGCCTTGCAACGACACCTCAACATTTGCTGCTGTGCTAACCGGTGGGCTTACAGTGGGGGAAACAATGTAGCGTTGCTGACTACCTTCGTTGTGATCAGTTGCACATGTGGCACTTGAGGTTTGGTGTTGTGTCCACGCTTGCAAGTGCATGCTGGTTAAATGTCTAAGCATGCAACTGGTATTCAAATTTTTCAGATTTTTCCCTCGGCTAAAGGTCTTTGCGCACTTCTTACAGATAACCTTGGCCTGATCATGAGGATTTTGTTCAAAAAAGTGCCACACTGCACTCTTTCTACTTTGGCAGACATTTTGCGTCCTAGCACGCTGTGATCTTTTGACCCTCTGGACAAGCTGTCCAGCAACTCTTTTGATGTTTGGAACCTGTCTTTGGAGTGCTACGGGCCTGCCAGATAACAGCTGTTGCGATGTCGATGTCTGCTGTGGATGCTCCTCATCTGAGCTATTGGAATCAGCACCCTCTTCCCCCAATGGATGCCAATCTGGGTCAACAACTGGGTCATCCATCACCTCCTCTTCTATGTCATGTGCACCTTCCTCTGTGTCACCGTGTATGGTGGTATAGTGTGCGGGAAGGGGCACCTGAGTCTCATCAGGGTCAGAATCTGGCTCTGTACACTGCGAGGACAATGTAGTGCTCTGAGTGAATGTACCAGCAGAATCATCCATCAGCGGCTGTGCATCAGTGCACTCCATGTCAGATTCATCTTGGCCTGGGTAATTCACCATTTGACTTGATAATCCAGGCATGGTATGTGAAAACAGCTCCATGGAGTAATCAGTAGTATGGCCTGCGTCATCCTTCAATCTTGGTTGGGGTGAAGGACACAAGGAAAGGTGTGGTTCATGAACATGAGCCTCCAATGACGACTCAGTGCTTTTACTTTTTACAACTGAAGAAGAGGAGGCGATAGAGCTGGAGACTGAGTCAGCAATGTAAGACAAAACTTTTTCCTGATGCTCTGGCTTTAAAAGCGGTTTGCCAACTCCTAGAAAACTAAGCGTTCGAGGCCTTATGTAGCCAGACGATGACGCAGGCTCAACACCTCCTGCATTCGGTCCTATTTTGCTCTTGCCACTACCATCAGATCCACCACCAACACCATCATTACCAGCTGCCAACCCCCGCCCAATTCCACGGCCTCTTCCACCAGCCTTCCTCATTTTTGGTAGAAATGCAGACAAAATCCAACAAACTATATAGTAATGTTAAACAAGGTACAAGGTGTCTATAGGACAGGAGAGATTTTGATTTTCTGCAGACACTTGTGGACACTGGACACTTTTGGATTGTGTGAGGCCCACTGATATCTGAGCGCTATGTCACAGGCTCGATGGCACAGCTGTGACCAAAGTGACTAGAGGATAAGGGAGATTTTGAATCTCTGCACACACTTTTGGACACTGGACACTTTTGGATTGTGTGAGGCCCACTGATATCTGAGCGCTATGTCACAGGCTCGATGGCACAGCTGTGACCAAAGTGACTAGAGGATAAGGGAGATTTTGAATCTCTGCACACACTTTTAGACACTGGACACTTTTGGATTGTGTGAGGCCCAATGAATATCTGAGCGCTACGTGACAGGCTCGATGGCACAGCTGTGACCAAAGTGACTAGAGGATAAGGGCGATTTTGAATCTCTGCACACACTTTTGGACACTGGACACTTTTGGATTGTGTGAGGCCCAATGAATATCTGAGCGCTATGTGACAGGCTCGATGGCACAGCTGTGACCAAAGTGACTAGAGGATAAGGGAGATTTTGAATCTCTGCACACACTTTTGGACACTGGACACTTTGGGATTGTGTGAGGCCCACTGATATCTGAGCGCTATGTGACAGGCTCGATGGCACAGCTGTGACCAAAGTGACTAGAGGATAAGGGAGATTTTGAATCTCTGCACACACTTTTGGACACTGGACACTTTTGGATTGTGTGAGGCCCAATGAATATCTGAGCGCTATGTGACAGGCTCGATGGCACAGCTGTGACCAAAGTGACTAGAGGATAAGGGAGATTTTGAATCTCTGCACACACTTTTGGACACTGGACACTTTTGGATTGTGTGAGGCCCAATGAATATCTGAGCGCTATGTGACAGGCTTGATGGCACAGCTGTGACCAAAGTGACTAGAGGATAAGGGAGATTTTGAATCTCTGCACACACTTTTGGACACTGGACACTTTTGGATTGTGTGAGGCCCACTGATATCTGAGCGCTATGTCACAGGCTCGATGGCACAGCTGTGACCAAAGTGACTAGAGGATAAGGGAGATTTTGAATCTCTGCACACACTTTTAGACACTGGACACTTTTGGATTGTGTGAGGCCCAATGAATATCTGAGCGCTATGTGACAGGCTTGATGGCACAGCTGTGACCAAAGTGACTAGAGGATAAGGGAGATTTTGAATCTCTGCACACACTTTTGGACACTGGACACTTTTGGATTGTGTGAGGCCCAATGAATATCTGAGCGCTATGTGACAGGCTCGATGGCACAGCTGTGACCAAAGTGACTAGAGGATAAGGGAGATTTTGAATCTCTGCACACACTTTTGGACACTGGACACTTTGGGATTGTGTGAGGCCCACTGATATCTGAGCGCTATGTGACAGGCTCGATGGCACAGCTGTGACCAAAGTGACTAGAGGATAAGGGAGATTTTGAATCTCTGCACACACTTTTGGACACTGGACACTTTTGGATTGTGTGAGGCCCAATGAATATCTGAGCGCTATGTGACAGGCTCGATGGCACAGCTGTGACCAAAGTGACTAGAGGATAAGGGAGATTTTGAATCTCTGCACACACTTTTGGACACTGGACACTTTTGGATTGTGTGAGGCCCACTGATATCTGAGCGCTATGTCACAGGCTCGATGGCACAGCTGTGACCAAAGTGACTAGAGGATAAGGGAGATTTTGAATCTCTGCACACACTTTTAGACACTGGACACTTTTGGATTGTGTGAGGCCCAATGAATATCTGAGCACTATGTGACAGGCTCGATGGCACAGCTGTGACCAAAGTGACTAGAGGATAAGGGAGATTTTGAATCTCTGCACACACTTTTGGACACTGGACACTTTGGGATTGTGTGAGGCCCACTGATATCTGAGCGCTATGTGACAGGCTCGATGGCACAGCTGTGACCAAAGTGACTAGAGGATAAGGGAGATTTTGAATCTCTGCACACACTTTTGGACACTGGACACTTTTGGATTGTGTGAGGCCCAATGAATATCTGAGCGCTATGTGACAGGCTCGATGGCACAGCTGTCACCAAAGTGACTAGAGGATAAGGGAGATTTTGAATCTCTGCACACACTTTTGGACACTGGACACTTTTGGATTGTGTGAGGCCCAATGAATATCTGAGCGCTATGTGACAGGCTCGATGGCACAGCTGTGACCAAAGTGACTAGAGGATAAGGGAGATTTTGAATCTCTGCACACACTTTTGGACACTGGACACTTTGGGATTGTGTGAGGCCCACTGATATCTGAGCGCTATGTGACAGGCTCGATGGCACAGCTGTGACCAAAGTGACTAGAGGATAAGGGAGATTTTGAATCTCTGCACACACTTTTGGACACTGGACACTTTTGGATTGTGTGAGGCCCAATGAATATCTGAGCACTATGTGACAGGCTCGATGGCACAGCTGTGACCAAAGTGACTAGAGGATAAGGGAGATTTTGAATCTCTGCACACACTTTTGGACACTGGACACTTTTGGATTGTGTGAGGCCCACTGATATCTGAGCGCTATGTCACAGGCTCGATGGCACAGCTGTGACCAAAGTGACTAGAGGATAAGGGAGATTTTGAATCTCTGCACACACTTTTAGACACTGGACACTTTTGGATTGTGTGAGGCCCAATGAATATCTGAGCACTATGTGACAGGCTCGATGGCACAGCTGTGACCAAAGTGACTAGAGGATAAGGGAGATTTTGAATCTCTGCACACACTTTTGGACACTGGACACTTTGGGATTGTGTGAGGCCCACTGATATCTGAGCGCTATGTGACAGGCTCGATGGCACAGCTGTGACCAAAGTGAATAGAGGATAAGGGAGATTTTGAATCTCTGCACACACTTTTGGACACTGGACACTTTTGGATTGTGTGAGGCCCAATGAATATCTGAGCGCTATGTGACAGGCTCGATGGCACAGCTGTCACCAAAGTGACTAGAGGATAAGGGAGATTTTGAATCTCTGCACACACTTTTGGACACTGGACACTTTTGGATTGTGTGAGGCCCAATGAATATCTGAGCGCTATGTGACAGGCTCGATGGCACAGCTGTCACCAAAGTGACTAGAGGATAAGGGAGATTTTGAATCTCTGCACACACTTTTGGACACTGGACACTTTTGGATTGTGTGAGGCCCAATGAATATCTGAGCACTATGTGACAGGCTCGATGGCACAGCTGTGACCAAAGTGACTAGAGGATAAGGGAGATTTTGAATCTCTGCACACACTTTTGGACACTGGACACTTTGGGATTGTGTGAGGCCCACTGATATCTGAGCGCTATGTGACAGGCTCGATGGCACAGCTGTGACCAAAGTGACTAGAGGATAAGGGAGATTTTGAATCTCTGCACACACTTTTGGACACTGGACACTTTTGGATTGTGTGAGGCCCAATGAATATCTGAGCGCTATGTGACAGGCTCGATGGCACAGCTGTGACCAAAGTGACTAGAGGATAAGGGAGATTTTGAATCTCTGCACACACTTTTGGACACTGGACACTTTTGGATTGTGTGAGGCCCACTGATATCTGAGCGCTATGTCACAGGCTCGATGGCACAGCTGTGACCAAAGTGACTAGAGGATAAGGGAGATTTTGAATCTCTGCACACACTTTTAGACACTGGACACTTTTGGATTGTGTGAGGCCCAATGAATATCTGAGCACTATGTGACAGGCTCGATGGCACAGCTGTGACCAAAGTGACTAGAGGATAAGGGAGATTTTGAATCTCTGCACACACTTTTGGACACTGGACACTTTGGGATTGTGTGAGGCCCACTGATATCTGAGCGCTATGTGACAGGCTCGATGGCACAGCTGTGACCAAAGTGACTAGAGGATAAGGGAGATTTTGAATCTCTGCACACACTTTTGGACACTGGACACTTTTGGATTGTGTGAGGCCCAATGAATATCTGAGCGCTATGTGACAGGCTCGATGGCACAGCTGTCACCAAAGTGACTAGAGGATAAGGGAGATTTTGAATCTCTGCACACACTTTTGGACACTGGACACTTTTGGATTGTGTGAGGCCCAATGAATATCTGAGCGCTATGTGACAGGCTCGATGGCACAGCTGTGACCAAAGTGACTAGAGGATAAGGGAGATTTTGAATCTCTGCACACACTTTTGGACACTGGACACTTTTGGATTGTGTGAGGCCCACTGATATCTGAGCGCTATGTCACAGGCTCGATGGCACAGCTGTGACCAAAGTGACTAGAGGATAAGGGAGATTTTGAATCTCTGCACACACTTTTAGACACTGGACACTTTTGGATTGTGTGAGGCCCAATGAATATCTGAGCGCTATGTGACAGGCTCGATGGCACAGCTGTGACCAAAGTGACTAGAGGATAAGGGAGATTTTGAATCTCTGCACACACTTTTGGACACTGGACACTTTTGGATTGTGTGAGGCCCAATGAATATCTGAGCGCTATGTGACAGGCTCGATGGCACAGCTGTGACCAAAGTGACTAGAGGATAAGGGAGATTTTGAATCTCTGCACACACTTTTGGACACTGGACACTTTGGGATTGTGTGAGGCCCACTGATATCTGAGCGCTATGTGACAGGCTCGATGGCACAGCTGTGACCAAAGTGACTAGAGGATAAGGGAGATTTTGAATCTCTGCACACACTTTTGGACACTGGACACTTTTGGATTGTGTGAGGCCCAATGAATATCTGAGCGCTATGTGACAGGCTCGATGGCACAGCTGTGACCAAAGTGACTAGAGGATAAGGGAGATTTTGAATCTCTGCACACACTTTTGGACACTGGACACTTTTGGATTGTGTGAGGCCTACTGATATCTGAGCGCTATGTCACAGGCTCGATGGCACAGCTGTGACAAAAGTGACTAGAGGATAAGGGAGATTGGATTGCTTTTAAAAAAGCAGTTTGCGGAGCAGTGGGTAAACAGCAATGCCAGCCTGTCAGGAAGCCTTAAAAGGCAGCCCAACAACCAACACCACTGATACACCACAATATAGCCTCCCCTTACATGGCACACACAGTGACTGGTGTGTTGTGCAGGCCAAATTGCTAGCAGCAGAAGCAGTTTTTTTTTCTTCTCAGCAGGACAAAAAAAAAATTGGGATTGGTTTTAAAAAAGCAGTTTGCGGAGCAGTGGGTAAACAGCAATGCAGGAATGTCAGGAAGCCTTAGAAGGCAGCCCAACAACCAACACCACTGATACACCACTATATAGCCTCCCCTTGCACTGCACACACAGTGACTGGTGTGTTGTGCAGGCACAATCGCTAGCAGCAGAAGCAGTTTTTTTGTCTTCTTCCCTGCCTAACGCTCTCCCTGCAGAATCAGCAGCAACCTCTCCCTATACTGAGATCGGCAGAAGTAAGATGGCGGTCGGCGTGCACGCCCTTTTATACCCCCTGTGACGCCCACCAAAGCAAGCCAATCACTTGCATGCCCTTCTGAAAGATGGTGGTGACCCCTGCCTATGTCATCACGTTGCCTACAGTGTCCGTGGATCCTGATTGGCTGAAAAAGAGCGCAAAACAAACTTTTGAAACGCAACTTTGGCGCGTAAGTCGCCGACCTCGTGGTCGACCTCATCCTAGGGTCGGGTTTCGTTTCATGAAACCCGACTTTGCCAAAAGTCGGCGACTTTTGAAATTTTTCGACCCGTTTCGCTCAACTCTACTGATGACATACGGATTGCAAACACTGAAGATGCCAATACCAATTTTTAAGTTTCTGTTTAAACACGGACGTGTGAATAAGGCCGAACTTGCAGTTTAAAACATCCTCTATGATGTTTATTTTTTTCTTCTACAACTTTTAAAGATTTTAAGATTTAGTTTGAAACATATACAAAATATGCGAAAATGAAAAAAAGAACCCTGCAGAAAAAAATGATAACAGGAGCCAGCATCTTGTATCTACTTATTATCACTATATTTTTCAACCCATTCACATGCATGCTTCAATGATGACCGCAATAAATATAAATACATCTGCAGATATTTTGATTTATGATTGCCAAGCAGCATGTTTTCTTAGAAAAAGAATGGTATAGAACAGCATAAATAAATAATAACTATAATAATAATAACAGTAATAATATACAAAGCTCTGCAAAAGGGTTGTCTGGATTTTCTTTCAGGTTCAACAAGAAAACAGTTCACTTTAGTGTGAATAGGAGAAATCAGCTGGGTGCACAGAAGCAGGTTGTTGAAAAAAACTAGTGCTCCCTCACACAATTTACAATCCGACTGAATTCATTTGCATCACAAAATTGGCTCAGCTATTCATGTGTTGCGGCAAGACAAGTGTAACATTACACAGAACAAGTAACCATGGGAAAGGTTAATTCTGACAATATAAAGACACAAAAGCATGAATTGTGTTCTTCTTTTGCCAACTTTCATTTGTTGTACCATAAAAAAAGGATATGTTTGTAACAGAAACAAATTGCAGAAGCTTGCCAAATAACTGCATTTATTGGAGATCAAGAAGGTTAATATCCTTTTTTTTTAATTTTAAAATGGTAAATTTTACAAAAATTAAATGCAAATGAAGCTATATTATATCTGACACCTATTTAAAGCTGAAGACTTAAGCAAAATATTCCGTGCTATATAGAAAATGATTTCAGTTCTTTAAAATTTAAAGATTACAAGCTTTTCACATCAGCTCAAACAGCGGACAGCAGAAATCTCATGGGTAACATTTTACAAAGTACCTTCTATAACAGGTAAGGGGCACACATTTTAAAAATTCAAAATGTGTTTTGAGTTCAATTTGTCCATATGAATTTTGAATTAATCCCTAATAACAGGCTATGAAACTATTCATTAGTTTTAATAGCAGGACTTGACGTTGGTTTTGGCTGGTTTTCCATAGTTTTTTATGTGGTCCCTTCAATATATTTTGCCATTTCAAGGTCTATAATTGACCTCTTTAGCTGCAGAATGTAAGACATAGTAGATACTATAACTGCTTCTCTTCTTTATACTTTGCCATGGTGGCAAATTATGGTTCATCAGAATTTAGGTGTCTTGGGCTATGGCTGAAAGTTTGAAAGAGGACCTTTTACCAAATTTTGAAAGTTGAGCATGACACATGATAAATAGTGGCTGTAGAGTGGAGTGTCATTTTTATTTCTTTTTGCTGAAGCATTAGCTATAAAATTATTTTGCAGGTAATTAGTTAACGTTAGTTAAGTCCAAGTGGATGCCATTAGATGCTTTTCCCTGTGAATTACATATTTAAAGTTCAAGAAAAACCTGCAGGCTTGCGGAATATACACTAATCCAAACAGGTACGAAAATCCTTTTCACTTAAGCTTACTTTTTCTGTCTTCATAACAATGCAAGTCTAAAGATTTGACAATGCATTTTGAACGCAACGGTTCTTGTTCACAGCTGGGTCTAAAATCAGTAAGGCCAGGCATAGCATTGACGGGCTGTTAACGCTATAGCAAAACGCAATTTGAGTTATGCTATACTGCTAGCGCTGATGATTCATCAGTGCTAGCAGTGACGATGCCTCAGACGCTGCAGCCCGCGTCCGAGGCTCCGTCAGTGAATGACGGAACATCGCGAACGCATGCCGCTTTACGGCATGCGTCGCGATTCACCACATAATGGGGGTCAATAGCAGCGTTAATGGACTGCGTTACACCAAGTTATACCGCGGTGTAACGCAGTCCGTTAAACGGACTGCCATAACGCAGTGTGACCCCAGCCTAATCATAGGGGATCTTGTTTATTTGGACAAGATTATGCAACGTGCTGTAAATCTCACCGAACTAAACATATTTGGCAAGTTGGTTCATCACTTACTTCTAATCTTTATTATCTATGCCATTGCTTATATAATTCTAAGGGTACTGCCACACTTAGTGATGTACCAGCGATCCCGACCAGAGATATGACGCGGTCAGGATCGCTGGTACATCGCTAAGTGGGCGCTAGTGAGCTGCCACACAGGCTGATCTCACCAGCGTCATCGCTGGGGACGGGGGTCGCTACTTACCTGTCACACTAGGCGATCCTGACATCCTCCCGCCCGCGTCCACGCTCGTCGCTCGTCTCTCCACAGGAAGCGCCGCAGGAAGCTGACGACGAGAAGCGGTCCTGGACGTTCTCGCGCGATCAGCGATAACCAGCGGGGAAGCGGGTCGTAGGTAAGTATCAGACACTTCGATGTCGCTAGCAATATCGCTATAACGTCACAAGTTATAGCGATATTGCTAGCGATATCGCTTAGTGTGACAGTACCTTAAAAGTTACAGAATCTTAGCTCTCTAGACTATTTTCACGTTAAAAGTTTTAAAAAAAAGAAAGAGGTGAGTTCTCTTTGAGCCCATGTTATGGTATGTGCACACAAAATCTTTTTCAGTCTGGTCTGCTCTGAAACTCACTTGAAAAAGCACCCTAAAAACACTCCAATTTTTGAATGTGTAAGAGAGTTTTTGTAGTAAGAGGGAATGGTTCACCATGTCAAAAGCAGAGGATAGATCATGGAGGAAGAGGACAGAGTAGTGACGCTTGGCTTTGGCAGTTAGCAAGTCATTGGTGACTTTAGTGAGGACAGTTTCTGTCAAATGATGCTCTCAAAAGCTAGATTGTAATTGGTCAAAGAGGGAGCAGGGGAGAGGTGGGAGGACAGTTCAAGATGGATATGCTGTTCCAGTAGTTTTAAAGCATAGGGGAGGAGTGATATGGGGCGATAGCTAGACACAAAGGATGCATCAAGTGAGGACTTTTTGAAGATGGGCGTGATCAAAGCATAAGGGGAAGACACCAGTTGTTAGTGATAGGTTGTAGAGATGGGTTAGGTTTGGGATGTAGACTGTGGTGAGGTTTATGATGAGGTGGAACGGAATCGTGTCAAGATCACAGGTGGTGAGATGTGATCTGGAGAGTAGATGTAGGGTCGGGGGCCGGGCTGGGCTGAGCTGAGGTGATGATTTGGTGGTGCTGCTGATGTTAGTGCAGTTAGGCAGCAAAGGTGTGCTGTGCTCAGGTGATACAGATCCAACAGGGCTGGGGGGGGTGACCCACCTCTTTGCGCAGACAGACGGGAGGCTGAGACAGGAAAGCGTATGCAACAGGTCCGTGCTTTATTCTCCAACTCTTTTAACAGCTTTCACAGAACATGACAAGATATCTTAGGGATTGCTTCCCTCACAGACCCGGGTACCTCCACTTGTGCTGTGTGTCACCGTCGTGGTGTCCCCTGTGGTTCTCTTCACTGTGGCTGCCGTAGGCACCTTCACCACAGCGCTTCACCACCCAGGGTACACCGTTATCCTCACCCTCAGGGTGTCACTGTCTGCTGCTACCATCGTCTGGGTCACCCCCGTGACCGTCCTCACTGTCAGGCTCTCTCTCTGAGGGTTCTCTGCTGCCTCTCCTCACAGCAGAGCCTCCTCTCTTGTGAGCTCCCCAGGCTGACTGAAGCTTCTAGAAGCTTACCTCAGGATTTATACTCTCAGCCTAGGTAGCCCCGCCCACTGTCACCTGACATGCACCTCTGACCAATGAGAGTGACCTTGACCTCCGGCAGTTATGTAACGCTCTCTTGACAGTTACATAACCAACCTTTGCAAGCTTGTCACTGCCCTCTAATGGTCACTCTCATTATGACACCCTTTTTCATCGATCTGAGTGTCCATGTCAGGTCAACCTCCCCACATTCCTCCTTCCTTTGACCATTGTTGTCCTCGACAATCTCGTCCTGGGGTGAAAGTGGTGTCAAGAACCGATCACTGACAAGGTTGGTGGCTGGGTCAAACAGACCCTCTGTCACACAGACTACTGGTCACACAGACCCTCGGTCACACAGACCCCTTTGTCACACAGACTCCTGGTCACACAGACCCTCGGTCACACAGACCCCTGTGTCACACAGACTCTTGGTCACACAGACCCTTGGTCACACAGACCCTCGGTCACACAGACCCCTGTGTCACAGAGACTCTTGGTCACACAGACCCCTGTGTCACACAGACTCTTTGGCTCAGGTAACCGGTCCATCTGTCTTCTCCTTGTCCCGTCGTCCTTTCAACTTAACAAAGTCAGGGTAAGCATACTCCCCGTACCCGGGACCTGCTGAATACACATTTTTTTTAAAGTAACAATAACATTTTAACATTTCAAATTCACTACCACTTTTTCAAATTGGCTGTAATACGATTTTTTTTTTTCAAAACATTTTTTTCTTTAGCCTTTTACCTTTTTCTTGCTAACAAAACAATACACTCCAGACAAACAATAATAAAAACAAAAAAAAATTAAACAAATGAGGACAGGGGTGCACCCCCTTCATTTGAGTAAAACACTATCATAAGGCATCCCTGCTACACCAGGAGGATATACTTCCCATGGGGACGCGGAACAGTCCCCCTATTAGTGCAACGGTGCACTGCAGTCCTGGCAGTCCAAAACAGTAGGTCTCGCCATAACAGTGGGACTCCACAGCCGTGGAGTATCTGGGATGCCAAAAATGCCTCAGGGCCTCAAGTGTCCCTGAAGCTTGAGACCCAGGAGTCCTCGTCCTTTTATGGAGGCTTATACCCCTCAGGGTAGGAGGTGACGGCTACCGCGTAATAGCTGCGGGGGCAATACTTCTTGTAGTAACAGAGTAAATCTCCCGGTTGAGGAATCTCGCCATGTCTGATAGAGGCCACATTTAAATATACTTTGTAGCCGTTGTTGTCTCTAATGAAGCCATAGACCTTGCCAGTGTCCATATAAACCAGCTGCCCATATGATCGGGGGACAGACATACCAGCCTCTCATTTCTCATGCAGAAGCCCCCAGATCACTCGCTCTCTGGCCTTCTTCCCTTCGATAACCTCCGCAAGCCAGGCAGAGGGTCCGGTATAGGCCGCAGAGTCAGGTGGGTGGGTCACGGTCAAGGTCGGGGGCGGGGAAGAAGCGGGTGCAGGCTCCGATGTAGTATAGGTCGCAGCCAGCTGTGGCAGCGATGTCGGCGCAGCCGCAGGGGAGGCCGTTGCTGGTACCAAGACTTCCACGGGCTCCGGCAAAGCAAACTCAGGCAGGATCACTGATGAAGCAGCGGCTGCACTTTCCGGTGAGTCAGACACTGCAGTTGATGGCCTGCTTTCAGTAGTGGCCGGGAGCATGGCGGATACAGTGGAAGTCAGCTTGGCGGGGGCCACGCCGTCATCCAGTACAGTAGGCGTCACAGTACAAGGCGTCGGGCGGGGAGGCCGAGGGCCGGTGTCAGGACCCCACAGTCTGTCCGATGCATGGAGCGGGGAGTTGAGGTGGGGCTGGAGTGTTGCTGGCGGGACCGGGGACACGCTCACCTTTACAGCCGCCGCGGCTCCCTGCAGGCTTTCCCACCACTCCCTTTTCAGCCATTGATCTTCACCCCGCCGTCTGAAAGGGCCGGCCTCCAGGCCCGACAGCTCCGCAGGGAAACTCCCTGGGCAGGTCTCCAAGTCTCGGCGCCACCGCCATCCCTGGCGTCCGATACCCCGACAGCTACAGTGTCTCATGCCATCCGAAGTCCAGTAGCTGAATGGCGCCAAACAGCCACAGCATGTCTCTCCACCTGGGCCACTCCCGTTCTTGGGGGGTGCAGCGGTGGGCTTCTCCACCCATTTTCCAGGGTCCAGCATGAGGAAACAGCTCTCTTCAGAGGAACACCACTCCTCCCATGGGCGGATGTAATAAAGCCCTGGGTCATCCAGTACAATCAGCAAAGTCTGTGTCTTTCTCTTAGGATGCCAAATCACCACAGCCATTTTTTTTTAGTCCACTTTTCTGCTCCGGTAGCACTTATTGGCCGCCAGCAATCCACAGTCCAATTTCAAATTGTAATCCACAGGGAACAAAACCAATTCTCCACCCCACACAGCTTGGGCCTTTGGTACTTGGTGGCAGGCCTGCTGCTGAAGATGTTGTATTGGCAGCAAGTATCCTGCCGACTACGCCAAGTGTAGGGTCGGGGGCTGGGCTGGGCTGAGCTGAGGCGATGATTTGGTGGTGCTACTGATGTTAGTGCAGTTAGGCAGCAAAGGTGTGCTGTGCTTAGGTGATACAGATCCAACAGGGCTAGGGGGGTGACCCACCTCTTTGCGCAGACAGACGGGAGGCTGAGACAGGAAAGTGTATGCAACAGGTCCGTGCTTTATTCTCCAACTCCTTTAACAGCTTTCACAGAACATGACAAGATATCTTAGGGATTGCTTCCCTCACAGACCTGGGTACCTCCACTTGTGCTGTGTGTCACCGTCGTGGTGTCCCCTGTGGTTCTCTTCACTGTGGCTGCCCTAGGCACCTTCACCACAGCGCTTCACCACCCAGGGTACACCGCTATCCTCACCCTCAGGGTGTCACTGTCTGCTGCTACCGTCGTCTGGGTCACCCCCGTGACCGTCCTCACTGTCAGGCGCTCTCTCTGAGGGTTCTCTGCTGCCTCTCCTCACAGCAGACCCTCCTCTCTTGTGAGCACCCCAGGCTGACTGAAGCTTTTAGAAGCTTACCTCAGGATTTATACTCTCAGCCTAGGTAACCCCGCCCACTGTCACCTGACAGGCACCTCTGACCAATGAGAGTGACCTTGACCTCTGGCAGTTATGTAACACTCTCTTGACAGTTACATAACCATCCTTTGCAAGCTCCTCACTGCCTTCTATTGGTCACTCTCATTATGACACCCTTTTTCATCGATCTGAGTGTCCCTGTCAGGTCAACCTCCCCACATAGAGAGGAAAATGTATCTTCTGTAATGGCAGGGAAGCTTGTTTTGGAGGAAGGGGGCTGAGTAGTTATGAGGAGGGTCTGTGGGGATGGTAGGCCAAAGTTTTCTCTGATGGTGTCAATCTTCTGAATGAAGAATTGAATCAATCAAATTTTTTATCTATACATGCCACACCAATGCAGTGTTCTGTTGCATGTGCTGGCTTTTTAGATTTGTACCTAACTAGTATTTCTCATCAAGTTACTTTTGGGTAGGTAATTGAATTTTGAAAGCAAAAATAGAAACCATTTTTTAAAAAATGTATATATTGTACAGATCTGTTGTTGCCACCCGGTTTACTAGCCCAATTTGAAAAGTAATTATTACTATTACAACTGTACATTTTTAGCAATTATTTCCCTGAACCAAGCAATGTTTTATGTCATTAGTTTATGTAAAAAACATGATATCATAGTCTGCTGGCACATTTTGCTTTCTGTAGATATACTCATCTAGCATTTCTTCTTACATCTGTTTGGGAAGGGTTGAATAATTGGAGTTGAAAGGATAAAACGTAAAAGCATTGTACAAAATGTATTGTAAAAGTGTCGATACTTAGCAATATAAGGATTTGTGCAAAAGCAATAAAAACATATTATGACTAGTAATATGAGAGTGACCAACAGCAGAAGCACCATCACCAAGATTAGTTCCAGCTGCAGTCCAAGCAGTAGTACTAGTAAACACAGACCACAATTGCCCTCCATTGCCTTCAGCAAGCATATTAGAGGCAAGGAAGTGGAGAACATTATGGAATAGATGGCACATAACTCATCTCAGTCACAAGAAAATTATTTTACCTCTGACAGCAACACAGTCAGTTTGAGTCCATGTTCTGCAAAGAGAATACAGGGTGGGACATCTATATGGATCCACCAAAATAAAATGGGAATGGTTGGTGATATCAACTCCCTGTTTGTGGCACATTAGTATATGGGAGGGGGGAAACTTTCCACGATAGGTGGTGACCATGGTGGCCATTTTGAAGTCAACCATTTTGGATTCAACTTTGTTTTTTCCAATGGGAAGAGGGTCATGTGACACCTCAAACTTATTGAGAATTTCACAAGAAAAACAATGGTGTGCTTGGTTTTATCGTAATGTTATTCTTTCATGAGTTATTTACAAGTTTATGACCACTTATAAAATGTGTTCAAAGTGCTGCCCATTGTGTTGGATTGTCAATGCAACCCTCTTATCCCACTCTTGACACACTGATAGCAACACAGTAGAAGAAATGCTAGCATAGGCTTCCAGTATCCGATGTTTCAGATGCTGCACATCTCGTATCTTCACAGCATAGACAATTGCCTTCAGATGACCCCAAAAATAAAAGTCTAAAGGGGTCAGATTGGGAGACCTTGGTGGCCATTCAACTGGCCCATGATGAGCAATCCACTTTATCACCACTTTATCACTTTATTCTTATTTTATTTAGGTGTATCCATATAGGTGTATCCATATAGATGGCCCACCCTGTAGATCAAAAATGACTAAATGGGATAATTTTTTAATAGTTTTTAATTTAACACACATGAAAAATCTGTTAACTGAGTTACTACATGGACTGTTTCTACCCGTTACTGTCTGCTTCTTTGATGAGAGTAATGTTAAAATGACAAAATTATATTTGTGTTAAAGAGCGTTAAAAGGGGTTGGAAACAGTCCTAGGAGACCTTGGAGAGTTGCAAACATTTTTTCACTACATTAGGAGGCTTTGCAGTAATGCCATTTTGCAGCAAATCGATTAGATGTGGGCCAAATTTTTTTTGAAAAAGTTGACAAATAGGGTGAATTTGAATTTTTGAAATTTGAATTCTCCAGTTTGATCAACTTTTTCATTTCTACTTATAATTGTTTGCTTTCTCAGTACCTTTCTGTAAATATTATGGAAATTATGTGTCTATGCAATATTTCTGGAAGCCACTTAATAGTAAAATTGCTACTGTTTTAAAATGTGTTTGTGCTTCTGTGTTGTTTCACTAATAATGGGAATGGAATGCCAGCATTTGACAAAATGGAAATTATTATAAAAGTAAGATAGACAGTACTTAAGTAAGGTAATCTTAGTCAGCAAAATGATAATTTATATTGCATGTTGTATGCAACAATTATTTTAATTGTTACTGTTTTCGACTAACGTGGGTGTTTATATATCCTGTTTATTTACATTTGTACTTTTTAAATATTTGTTTTCCTGAAGCAAGCAGTGTTTTATGTCTAGAATTTGTAAAAAGTAATACGATAACCTTAATTTAAGCTCTATCCTACTCTATAATAAGGAGCACAAAGTCTAAAACAGTTTTCTTACAGGTGATTGTCTCTGGCTTGACTGATAGCTTTAGTCATGTTTCAATGCTGTTTAAATGGCAGGACAGTGATTTGTAAGGTAGAGTTTTCTTCCTTGTGGAGGAGAGCTAATATATATTTTCTCAAGGAATGGTTCTTTAAAGGGGTTGTCCATTACTAGGACAACCCCTTCTTGAACTAAATGTTTGGCCTCGATAAAATAAATAAACCTATACTTACCTCCCGTGCTGGCGCTGTTACACTGCCACTTGTGGTCCCATATGATAATGTGTGCAAACTGTAAAGTGCTGCAGAATATGTTAGCGCTATATAAAAATAAAGATTATTATTATTAGGTCTCATGCAGTGGAATGACACGTGGTGCCCAATGCCTAATCATCACCGGTGTCACTGTATCCACCATGTTACGCATTGAACATGAAGAGAAAGTCAGGAACCAGTTGCAGCCTGGGCTTCCTCTTCATGTTCAATTCGCACAAAGGTGACACCAGTACTGACTGGGCGCTGGGTACCATGTGTCACAACACCACATGAGTACTCTGGGACCGTGAGTGCTGACACCTCTGGAATGGCGCCAGCACGGGAGGTGAGTATAGTTTTTTTGTCAGGGCCAAACATTAATTTCAAATAAGAGTTGGCCTATTAGTGGACAACCCCTTTAAACCTCCCTACACTATTGGATCTCTGCAACGAGACTTGGTAGCCTTAAGATCTTCATACTTGTGCAAAAGCTTGTTTTTCATATTATTTAATCAAGGTGAATATTTTTATCAGCTTTAATTTAAAGGATCGTGGTCTCCTTTAAAATGTAGTCTATTTTTATAAACACAAAAAAAATACTTGCAACTCATAAGATGTGCAAATATATTTCTTAGTTTAGACATTTTCTCTAGGCAAGCTTCAGGAATGGAGCAATCAATACCAAGTCAATGCTGGTCACTTCAGTATAAGCTTTCTTTATATTTATTGTCAGCATTTGAAGTAAATAGGTCTTAAGCTTGTGGCATGTCATTATAACTTTTTCAAAATAATGATGCTGCCCTCGGTCTTTTTTTTTTTTAGCTATAATTTATGCTCAATGCTCTAGTCCTAGCCACACAATACTGTAGAGTCTGCAGAGGTGGAGATAGCCCTTAATGAGAAGAGGTTTCGCCTTTATCTCTTTTATACTTCAACCATTATCTTCCCCTGTCTATAAGCATGCGGTTACCACTGACAATAATGCTCACAGGCAACAAATGCTGATGAGTTTTCTATGCAGTCCTCACAATAAGTCTATCAAAACAACCTCGAAAAATTATGAACCACAGTGACAGACAAATAGAACCAGCTCCAGCATGAATTTACAGCCCAAATGCAATGTCCCTTTTAATTCTTCAGGCTTTTCTTATCTCTGCTGTTGCTCTTCTGGCTAGGAGATAACAGTAATTCTTGTGTGTGCTATTTTTTTTCCAACTGAGTAAGATGTTCCTTGTGTCTTTCTGCTTGCTAAAGATAAAGGGTTAAAGACCAACTTGTGTTGGTCGCTTTGTGTTGGGGAAAAAAAAAGTAATCAGTATTCAAGAGATTGTTATCAGTGGTACAGCGCACAGAACAGTAATTTTGCCTGCTTCAGTTAGGTTTTTTTTTTATGAATGCACATAATGCCTGGAGTGTTGGGGCCAGATAAAAGAATTAGTGTTAGCAGAGGAGGACTGAGGCACAAAGTACAGCAGAGAATTAGAATGTCTATCTTTGTCTCTTGCAGCTCATCCAGCCAGCCAGGGTTCTGAGCTCGTAAACAATTTAATCTTTTTGCTGCAGTTAAAACATAAAGACAGCAACCTTCTTACCAATTGTAGAGGAAAGGGAATGAAAAGAGCTGATGATAACTTTTTTGCAACAGATTTTTCCCTTTTCAATGGTAAGCGCTGGACATTACAATGAGGTCACGCTTTCATTTTATTCTTGCATTTATTTTTTTTATTTAATTGAAAGCTATTGAAAAGTAATACCTGAAAAAACAGTAGCTTTGGTATTAAAGGGAACCTGTCAGCAGGATTGTGCACAGTAACCCACAGACAGTGTCAGGTCGGCGGCATTATACTGATTCAAATGTTACCTTGGTCGATGAAATCCGTCTTGTGGTTCTTGTTTAATCTTTATTTTCAGTTTTGAGTTAATGATATGCTCATGCTCAGGGGCGGCCTGTGGGTGGGGGGAAGGTTCATGTGGTGCTCTAATTAAGTATTCATAATGCAGACTGCTGACAGGTCACTGATCCTTCAGTGCTCGGTCCCCTAGTTTACATAATTAATATTATATGTACATACTGAAGAAAAAAAATTGTTTTTCTAGCAAAATGGCGCCGCTGGCGCCTGCACAATAGCAGCTATCAGATCTCAATACACACCGATAGCTGCTACTGCGCAGGCACGGCAGGTGCCACTTTTAAATTGATTTCTTTTGTACTTGATCAATAACATGAAGAACAGTGATTACTAGGAAACTAAGGCCTGGGTTAGTCTTGCGAGAAGCTTGCACGAGTCTCGTATATTAATATCCGGCACTGCCGTCGGCATTCGAGACCGGAGTGCGCGGTCATACAGCTCAGTTTTTTTTGTTTACCACTTTTTTCCTTTCTTTTTTTAAATGTCACTACATTTTTTAGAGCCAAAACTAGAAGTGTTTCCAGCAGAAAGAAGTCCTTGCTATATATACTCCATTCCTGATTCATTGTTTCAGACTGTTTCTCCACAATTATATTCCCTTTGATTGTTAGTATTTTTGTATCCTGCCTGCTTCTGCTATGCTTTTGGTGGTTCAACATATCTTTTTTTTAAATCAAAACATTTTGATTAAATAGAAACATTTCTTACCAATTTTCCCTTTTTTAACCCCAGCTCCCACTGCGCCTCCCTTGCCTATGTGAATTTGCATACAATTATGTTATCAATATACAGTAGTACATGGACCACATACAGATAAAAAACTTTGAAACAGTGAAATGTATTTCATCTGGCATACTATACTACTAATAAAGAGCAAATGTATGGAAAATAACATCTCTGGCCAGCTCTTCCAACACTACCATTAGGCATTTAATACAGTCCCCCCCACTGTTTCCCAAATTTAGCAGTAGCCCCCCCTTTTGATATAAACAATTTTTTCCATTAAAATAGTGTTATTCAAACAGCTCATCACCACCACTTCTATTAAAGGAGCAATATTTACCAGCTAATGTCTAGCTACAGTATAGTATTTCCGGTTTGATACAAAATTTTGACTATCGCAAGTTGTTCAGGGGGCGAATCTCTAATCTCACCCACATAGCCTAGCACACACAACTTGGCATATAGAGAAATATGAATGCTAAAGACCTCTGAGACCAGTCTGCCCACATCTTCCCACAGCCAAGCCAAAAGGGGGGAAGAACCAAAACCTGTGGACTATATCTGCTCCATCTTCCTTGCAACTATCATCTGTCATTAAGCTCATCCTATTTAGGGGTTCTGAATACTATGTATAAGAAATAATTAAGGTCTTCTTTGAGTCATTTTTATGAATACTTTTCCTATTGACTCCAAGATATATTCCCACTTCTCTTGAGTAATTAATCCCTCATGTCTCTCCCATTAAGGTTTAATTGTAGTAATACTGTCTCCCAGGATATTTAATAGCAAATAATTATACATAAGAAAGATAAGGCCCTTAGCAGTTTTAGCGGTCACCAATGAGTCCAGTATCCCATTAAGTGAAATAGTCAAATCTGAGATAGATTTCTGGGTTCTTTCTGCATGTCGCAATTGTAAAAATCTGAAAAATTCAGTGTTTCCCTAATTGAAAGTTTGTTTTAAATGTTCAAATGAACAGAAACGTCCTTCCACATATAATTGATGCAAGTACTTCAATCCCTTCCTTTTTCATTTCCCAAAACCTTCCAAACTTTGCATTTCTCCAAAACAGGTGTTATTTCAAATAGGAGTATATTTAGAGTATTATCCCCTTCCCAACCACTTCTTACAGGACTACCAAATTTTGTGAATAACAGTTAATCGAAAACCCTTAAAATTGACCTTAAACTTAACTGTCTCTAGAATATCAGATTTCTACTCCTCCCAGAAATTTTAGTACTAGGACTCTTCGATCCCATCCAAAGCTCAACCTCTAAAATACTGGAACTGAGAGTCTAGAAAGTATCCCCAGGAATGCTGTAATGCTAATCACCTGAGGTTTTTAGGTAGCGGCAAAATTTCCAGCTTTATCCTAGATAGTCCTTTCCTCCACACCAAATTTTTGAAAATATTGTTCATCTTTTGAAACCAATATTTGGGAATCCAAGTATGTGAATTATAATATTTGGGAATCCAAGTATGTGAATTATGTAGTAAATAATGAATGTTAGACATAAGATACAGTTTAACAAGGGTTAGGCTGTTTTCACACTTGCGTTTTTTTGCGCTGCTTTTTAGCGCAAAAAAAGCATGTGTTTTTTCCCCTATACTTTAACATGGGTGCGCATATGTGCGCATACATATGTGCACGTACGCGTTTGTATGCGCATGCGTTTTTTACAGTGTGCGCTCGGGCGCACAAAATGCATCCTGTTGCATTTTTTGTGCGTCCGACTTGCCCCCAAAAAACGCATGCGCACGCAATGGGTTTTTTTACAGCAATGCACCCATTAAAGTCTATGGGTGCGCATACGTATAAACGCATGCATTTTTTAAAAATAATGCACCAAAACCCGCAAAAAACGCACACAAACGTATGATGCATTTTTTCATGCATTTGTGTGCGCAAAAAAATGTGCAGCAAAAAAACGCAAGTGTGAAAGTAGCCTTATCCACCCCAAAGCCAAAAATGGCAATTTCCTCCAAGCGCTCACTTTATGCCTAGATCTAGTTATCAGTGGACAAAAATTCAAAAAGATATAGCATTTTGTCTCTTTGTAACATAAATTCCAAGATATTTGACTTTTGAAACTATTGGAATATTTAAGAAACTATATGTCCCAAAGAGATCAATCTTCTCCAAAGGCAATAAAGCAGACTTTCACCAATTTATAGTCAATCCTTAGAAAGTCGCAGAGGTTTTCATAATTTACATTATAACTGGAAGTGAATTGGTCATCTTGTTACCAAATAATAAAAGGTAATTCCCATAGAGACTGTCCCTTTATTCTTTATTTCCATATTTAAAACCCTCCAGCCTGGGGTGTTGTCTTAACATACAGGCTTGGGGCTCAATTTTTAGGGCAAAAAATAGAGGAGACAACAGGCAGCCCTGTCTTGTTCCCCTATATGGCTCTAGATTTTCAGAGATATCTCCATTCACTCTTATTTTACCAGTTGGAGCACATAGAAACACAACCCATTTAATGAAGTTTGGGCCAAACCCCATTTTATTTAGCACTGCCCAAATGTAACCCCACTCCAAAAGCATGAACTGTATCTAAGGCTAAAATAGCTTTTTGCTACAGATCCACCTGTACAGCTTGCAGATTCAATTATCCTACACAGATTTATAGCAGCAGACTTAGAGGGCATAAATCCTGGCTGGTCAGGATGAACTACTGATTATATTACTGTGCTCAGACGAGAGGCAAGGATTTTGACTAGGATTTTAACATCCAATAACAAAATTATATCGGCCTGTACGAATCAGGTAACTCTTGGGTAGAAGAATTACCACCTCGGAAAGTGAATTTAGGAATGTGCTCCAGATAAAAAGGCATTATTAATAATTTCCAAAAAATGAGGCAATATTTCTCCTTCAAAATGTTGAAATATTTCTATTGGATGGCCATCTACCCCAGAAGTCTTATCATTAAACATTTTCTCTACAGCCTGTTGAACGTCTTCCAAGGAAATTGCCTGATCTTAAAAAATATTAATAAGGTATGATATAACGGCGCTAGTTTATACGAGCTGAACCAGCTGCAAGTACAATCGCCTACCACTAGGGGGTAATCAAGTTATAAATAAATCTTTATTTTTATATAGCGCTAACATATTCCACAGCGCTTTACAGTTTGCACACATTATCATCACTGTCCCTGATGGGGTTCACAATCTAAATTGCCTATCAGTATGTCTTTGGAATGTGGGAGGAAACCCGCACAAACATGGGAAGAACATACAAACTCTTTGCAGATGTTGTCCTTGGTTGGATTCAAATCCAGGACTCCAGTACTGCAAGGCTGCAGTGCTATCCACTGAGCCACCGTGCTGCCTATGTTATAGCAATTATATATATGTAGTGTACTCGTGCTATGATTCAGAGATATGGGTACAATACTGATCAATATTAAGTACCTGTTGGAGAGTGAGTGATTTTCATATACAGTTGTGGCCAAAAGTATTGACACCCCTGCAATTCTGTCAGATAATACTCAGTTTCTTCCTGAAAATGATTGCAAACACAAATTCTTTGGTATTATTGTCTTCATTTAATTTGTCTTAAATGAAAAAACACAAAAGAGAATAAAGCAAACAGCAAAACATTGATCATTTCACAAAAAAATCCAAAAATGGGCCAGACAAAAGTATTGGCACCCTCAGCCTAATACTTGGTTGCACAACCTTTAGCCAAAATAACTGCAACCAACCGCTTCTGGTAACCATCAATGAGTTTCTTACAATGCTCTGCTCCAGGTCCCTGATATTTGAAGGGTGCCTTCTCCAAACTGCCATTTTTAGATCTCTCCACAAGTGTTCTATGGGATTCAGGTCTGGATTCATTGCTGGTCACCTTAGAAGTCTCCATTGCTTTCTCTCAAACCATTTTCTAGTGCATTTTGAAGTTTGTTTTGGGTCATTGTCCTGCTGGAAGACCCATGACCTCTGAGGGAGACCCAGCTTTCTCACACTGGGCCCTACATTATGCTGCAAAATTTGGTGGTAGTCTTCTGACTTCATAATGCCATGCACACGGTCAAGCAGTCCAGTGCCAGAGGCAGCAAAGCAACCCCAAAACATCAGGGAACCTCCGCCATGTTTGACTGTAGGGACCGTGTTCTTTTCTTTGAATGCCTCTTTTTTTATCCTGTAAACTCCAGGTTGATGCATTTGCCTAAAAAGCTCTACTTTTTTCTCATCTGACTAGAGAACATTCTTCCAAAACGTTTTAGGCTTTTTCAGGTAAGTTTTGGCAAACTCCAGCCTGGCTTTTTTATGTCTCGGGGTAAGAAGTGGGGTCTTCCTGGGTCTCCTACCATGCAGTCCCTTTTCATTCAGATGCCGACGGATAGTACGGGTTGACACTGTTGTACCCTCGGACTGCAGGGCAGCTTGAACTTGTTTGAATGTTAGTCTAGGTTCTTTATCCAACATCCGCACAATCTTGCGTTGAAATCTCTTGTCAATTTTTCTTTTCCGTGCACATCTAGGGACATTAGCCACAGTGCCATGGGCTTTAAATTTCTTGATGACACTGCGCACGGTAGACACAGGAACATTCAGGTCTTTGGAGATGGACTTGTAGCCTTGAGATTGCTCATGCTTCCTCACAATTTGGTTTCTCAAGTCCTCAGACAGTTCTTTGGTCTTCTTTCTTTTCTCCATGGTCAATGTGGTACCCACAAGGACACAGGACAGAGGTTGAGTCAACTTTAATCCATGTCAACTGGCTGCAAGTGTGATTTAGTTATTGCCAACACCTGTTAGGTGCCACATGTAAGTTACAGGTGCTGTTAATTACACAAATTAGAGAAGCATCACATGATTTTTCGAACAGTGCCAATACTTTTGTCCACCCTCTTTTTTATGTTTGGTGTGGAATTATATCCAATTTGGCTTTAGGACAATTCTTTTTGTGTTTTTTCATTTAAGACAAATTAAATGAAGATAATAATACCAAAGAATTTGTGTTTACAATCATTTTCTGTACTTAGAGCATGTTGATAAATCAGATGTAAGGTCTAGTTGGCGAACTAGATTAAAAAGAGGAGGGAATTAATAAAACACACTTACAAGGGTTTGCGCTCTAAAAAAAGTCAATAAATGGGGTAACTGAATATAATAATTTAGCTAAGTACATATAGAGAGCTGTGTAAATAAGCATATATTAATCACACTAAAAGTAACATAGATGCTAGAAGTTGTCGCTGAGTATGTCATGGTCTATCAAAGTGAGAATACTCAGAAAAAAGCCTGATACCTTTAGCGAAATTAACTGTTTTGAGTCCAATCGATGTGGTAAAGTAGGTACTTGGTACTTAGCTTAGATCAAGTCTGTAAGTTCTCCAAGGTTGGGGTGAGTCCTGGAGCGCTGTCCCGGCCGGTGACAAGCGCTCACTGTGCCAGACGCTGAAGCACAGGTATCTGCGATGAACGCTGACAAGACCTTCGTGACGTATTCGGGTCACGTGACTCGCGCGGTCACGTGGTGCCCAGAAGGCAGTTACGGAGTGCAATAGGAGAAAAAAGTTTTTTTTTCTGAGTATTCTCATTTTGACAGACCATGTCTATGGACATACCCAGCATCAACTTCTAGTTTCTATGTTACTTTTAGTGTGATTAATATATGCTTATTTACAAAGCTCTCTATATGTACTTAGCTAAATTATTATATTCAATTACCCCATTTAGGGACTTTTTATTTAGAGCGCAAACCCTTATAAGTGTGTTTTATTAATTCTCTCCTCTTTTTAATCTAGTTCGCCAACTAGACCTTACATCTGATTTATCAACCTGCACTTCGTATATGAAAATCACCCACTCTCCAACAGGTACTTAATACTGATCAGTATTGTACCCACATGTCTGAATCATAGCTGTTGTGAGTTCATTTTTCCCTTCACCATTGAGGTCTGATGAACTCCCTCCTCTGGTGAAGGAAGGTAGTGAGGCTGATTATCAAACACCTGGGCAGTTAGATGATGACTGGGTGGCTGGAATTGAGGACTGGATATAAGGCTGCCGACGCCCTTCTTCCTGGCTGGTGATTTTCCTGCTGGATTCTTGGAGACCAGTCTGATTCCTGCATCTCTAAGCTAAGTTTTTCTGCTCTGCTTTGTACTCTTCAGTTTTGTTTTTGTTTTGCCTTGTTTTTTGGGAGGTCTGCCATCCCCGGCCGGGGGTGAGCTGAATTCCATTTTTGTCTCTGATCTGTTGATCTTTTGCTCTGTCTTCAGAATAAACCTGAGTGCTGATATAGTCTTTTGAAGCCTAGCGACTTCAGGGCCTGTTTTTCCTATCAGTCGGTTGGCTCATTTTGATAGGGTTTTTGCGGATGGCAGACAGCAGCTTTCCTATCCTGTCCTATGTAGTTAGCTTGGGCCCCATCATTTGCTCAACCTATCTTTCTATCTGTGTTAGTGTTTTCATCTTGCTTCACCGTCATTATATGTTGGGGGCTGCCTATTGCTTTGGGGTCTGCTCTGGGGCAGTTTAGTTTTCCCCTTTCTGTCTTTAGGCTATATAGTTCTCCGGCTGTGATCGAGGGGTCTAGGGCACCGTAGGAACCCCCCACGGCTACTGCTAGTTGTTGTGGATAGGTCCAGGGGTCTGCAATCCGATAGCTGCCAACCTCTCTGGTTTTTCTGGACTTAGCTGGTATTTTGTTTTTTCCTCCTTCGGTGACTCATCATAACAGAATCACCAGCCATACCGCAGATCCTAGGGTACTCAATAGCAGGAGAGATTTGTAAAAAAAAAAAAAAAAAAGGAAAAAAAAAGTGTCAGAATTTTTTTTTTTGTGTGCATTTTTTTTCCTCTATATCTCTGAGGCCGTAGGGGGAATTTTTCTCTCAATGGAGATGAAGCAATTGTCTGATCGTGTGGAGCAGCTCGCTGCTGAAGTGCGGGGAATTTCTGCCTATCTTGCTCATTCACATGCTGCTGAACCAAAGATTCCCACTCCTGATGTGTTTTTTGGGGATCGGTCTAAATTCTTGAATTTCAAGAATAATTGTAAATTATTTTTTGCCTTGAAGCCTAACTCGTCGGGGAACTCCGTGCAGCAGGTTAAAATTGTCATCTCTTTGCTGCGCGGCGATCCCCAGGATTGGGCGTTTTCTTTGAAACCTGATGATCCTATTCTGAATAATGTGAACGCATTTTTTCAAGCCTTGGGGTTGTTGTATGATGAACCTAATGCTATGGATCAGGCTGAAAAGACCCTGTTGGCATTGAACCAGGGTCGAGATTCTGCAGAGTTGTACTGTCAAGGGTTCCGAAAGTGGGTGGTCCTTACTGCCTGGAATGATGGTGCCTTGGCAGCCCTCTTTCGGAAGGGTTTGTTACTGTAAAAGATACTATGGTGGGATTTCCTGTTCCCTCTGGTCTTGACGATTCTATGTCATTAGCCATTCAGGTGGATCGGCGTTTACGTGAACGCAAAACTACACAAGAGATGTTGCCACCTGTTGAACAAATGTCTGAACCTATGCAATGTGATAGAGTTTTGTCTAGGGCGCAACGTCAGGAGTTCAGAAGGCGTAATAAGTTGTGTTTTTTTGTGGAGATGCCTCGCATATTATTTCTGTCTGCCCTAAATGAGAGAAACGTTTTGCACACACGTTTTCTGTGGGTGGTGTTCAACCTAAGTTTCTTCTGGCAATTACTCTGATCTGGTCCCTGTCCACATTTTCCGCTAAGGCTTTTGTGGATTCAGGAGCAGCTCTTAAACAGATGGACTTGGATTTTGCTAAACGTTGTGGATTTCCTATGACACCTCTGCGGACACCTATCCCTTTGAGGGGTATTGATGCTACTCCTTTGGTGAAGAATAAACCTCAGTTTTGGACCCAGGTGGTAATGCGGGTCGCACCAGACCATCAAGAAAATTGCAGATTTTTGGTGTTGCATAATTTGCATGATACCATTGTTCTGGGGTTTCCCTGGTTGCAAATCCATAATCCAGTTCTGGATTGGAAATCTTTGTCTGTGGTGAGTTGGGGTTGTCGGTGTGCCCTTAGTGATGCTCCTGTTTTCTCCACCTCTCCCCAGTCGCATGAGGTTCCTGACTATTTGGCTGACTTTTATGATGTATTTAGTGAGAATGAGTCTGCGTCTTTGCCTCCTCATAGGAGTTATGACTGTGCAATTGAGCTGAACCTGGGGTGTAAATTCCCCAAGGGTCGGCTTTTCAATTTATCTGTACCCGAGCACGAGGCTATGCGATCCTATATTAAGGAGGCATTGGAGAAGGGTCATATTAGACCATCCTCTTCACCCTTAGGTGCTGGGTTTTTTTTCGTGGCTAAAAAGGATGGTTCATTAAGGCCTTGTATTGACTATCGTGCCCTCAACAAAATTACTGTTAAATATCAGTATCCGTTACCCCTGATTTCTGATCTATTCTCCAGAGTTAAAGGTGCTTGCTGGTTTACCAAGCTTGACCTCAGGGGGGCGTATAATCTTATTCGCATTAAGCATGGGGATGAATGGAAGACGGCGTTTAATACTCCGGAGGAACATTTTGAGTACCTGGTGATGCCTTTTGGGCTCACTAATGCCCCTTCTGTCTTCCAGTGCTTCATGAACGATATATTCCGAGACTTTGTGGATAAATTTTTGATTATCTATCTGGATGATATTTTGATCTTCTCCAAGAATTGGGACTCTCATGTGGAACATGTTCGGACTGTGTTCCGGAATTTGAGGGAGAATTCCCTGTATGTCAAGGGATCGAAATGCCTTTTTGGGGTACAGAGGATTTCGTTTTTGGGATTTATTTTGTCTCCGTCAACTATTGAAATGGACCTGGCTAAGGTACAGGCCATTTATGATTGGGTTCAGCCCACTTCTTTGAAGGCCCTCCAGAAGTTTTTGGGTTTTGCTAATTTTTATCAGAAATTTATAGCTAATTTTTCTGGTATTGCCAAGCCATTGACGGATTTGACTAGGAAGGGTGCTGATGTGCTGAATTGGTCTCCGGAGGCTGTTTCTTCCTTTCAGGAGCTGAAGCGAAGATTCACTTCTGCTCCGGTTTTGCGGCAACCTGCTGTCTCACTTCCGTTTCAGGTGGAGGTGGACGCTTCTGAGATTGGTGCAGGAGCGGTGTTGTCCCAAAAAGATCCTGTAACTTCTAAAATGAATCCTTGTGCTTTCTTTTCCAGAAAGTTCTCCCCATCCGAACGTAACTATGATGTGGGGAATCGGGAACTGCTGGCCATGAAATGGGCATTTGAGGAGTGGAGACATTGGTTGGAGGGAGCCAAACACCAAGTCGTGGTCCTTACTGACCACAAGAATTTGATTTACCTGGAGTCGGCCAAGCGCTTGAATCCTAGACAGACTAGGTGGGCCTTGTTTTTCACACGTTTTGATTTTGTGGTCTCTTTTCTTCCGGGCACTAAGAATGTCAAGGCCGACGCCCTCTCTATTAGTTTCCTTGCTGATTCTCCTGTTGTGACTAAGCCTGCTACCATCTTAGGCGAAGGGGTAGTTCTTTCTGCCATCTCGCCCGATTTGAGACATGCTCTGGAAGAGTTTCAGGAGGACAAACCTGAGCGTTGTCCCAGTGGAAAGTTGTATGTTCCTGACCAGTGGAGGAAGAGAGTGATGTCTGAAGTTCATTGCTCTGCATTGGCTGGTCATCCAGGTATTTTTGGTACTAGAGATCTGGTGAGTCAGTCTTTTTGGTGGCCCGCCTTGTCTCATGATGTCAGGAATTTTGTGCAGTCCTGTGGGACTTGCTCCCGGTCTAAACCTTGTTCTCGCTCTAGTGGGTTGTTGATGCCTTTGCCGGTGCCCAGGAGGCCATGGACCCATATTTCAATGGATTTTATCTCTGATATGCCTGTCTCTCAGAGAATGACTGTTATTTGGGTGATTTGTGATAGATTCTCTAAGATGGTCCATCTTGTACCACTCCCTAAGTTGCCATCTTCCTCTGAGTTGGTGCCCTTGTTTTTGCAACAGGTGGTTCGCTTGCACGGGATTCCTGAGAACATTGTTTCTGACAGAGGAGTTCAGTTTGTGTCTAGATTTTGGAGGACTTTCTGTTCCAAGCTGGGAATTCAGTTGTCCTTCTCCTCTGCGTTTCACCCTCAGACCAATGGGCAGACGGAGAGAACAAACCAGACTTTGGAGTCATATTTGAGATGTTTTATTTCTGCCGATCAGGATGATTGGGTTTCATTTTTGCCCTTGGCCGAATTTGCTTTAAATAATAGAGCTAGTTCTGCCACTTTGATGTCACCTTTTTTTTGTAACTTTGGTTTTCACCCTCGATTTTCTTCAGGGCAGGTGGAGCCTTCTGCCTGCCCAGGTGTTGACACTGTGGTGGAGAGAATGCACCAGATCTGGGACCAAGTAGTGGATAAGTTGTCTCTCTCCCAGGAAAAGGCCCAGCGGTTTTCCAACCGGCGTAGGACCGTTGGTCCCCAGTTTAAGGTGGGTGATATGGTTTGGTTGTCATCAAAAAATATCGCTATGAAGGTGGCTTCTCCTAAGTTTAAGCCTAGATTTATTGGACCTTACAAGATTTTAGAGATTATTAATCCGGTCTCTTTTCGGTTGGCTCTTCCTGTCACATTTAAAATTCATAATGTGTTTCATAAGTCCTTGTTGAAGAGGTTTGTTGAACCAGTAGTTCCTGTGGTGGCACCTCCTGACCCTATATTGGTTGAAGGTAACATGGAATATGAGGTAGAGAAGATACTGGATTCCCGTCTGGCTAGACGGAGACTCCAGTATTTGGTTAAGTGGAAGGGTTATGGTCAGGAGGATAATTCCTGGGTCTCTGCCTCTGATATTCATGCCGAAAGATTGGTGCATGTCTTTCATCGGGCTCACCCGGATCGCCCTGGTGGCATGGATGAGGGTTCGGTGACCCCTCCTCAAGGGGGAGGTACTGTTGTGAGTTCATTTTTCCCTTCACCATTGAGGTCTGATGAACTCCCTCCTCTGGTGAAGGAAGGTAGTGAGGCTGATTATCAAGCACCTGGGCAGTTAGATGATGACTGGGTGGCTGGAATTGAGGACTGGATATAAGGCTGCCGACGCCCTTCTTCCTTTCTGGTGATTTTCCTGCTGGATTCTTGGAGACCAGTCTGATTCCTTCATCTCTAAGCTAAGTTTTTCTGCTCTGCTTTGTACTCTTCAGTTTTGTTTTTGTTTTGCCTTGTTTCTTGGGAGTTCTGCCATCCCCGGCCGGGGGTGAGCTGAATTCCATTTTTGTCTCTGATCTGTTGATCTTTTGCTCTGTCTTCAGAATATACCTGAGTGCTGATATAGTCTTTTGAGCCTAGCGACTTCAGGGCCTGTTTTTCCTATCAGTCGGTTGGCTCATTTTGATAGGGTTTTTGCGGATGGCAGACAGCAGCTTTCCTATCCTGTCCTATGTAGTTAGCTTGGGCCCCATCATTTGCTCAACCTATCTTTCTATCTGTGTTAGTGTTTTCATCTTGCTTCACCGTCATTATATGTTGGGGGCTGCCTATTGCTTTGGGGTCTGCTCTGGGGCAGTTTAGTTTTTCCCCTTTCTGTCTTTAGGCTATTTAGTTCTCCGGCTGTGATCGAGGGGTCTAGGGCACCGTAGGAACCCCCCACGGCTACTGCTAGTTGTTGTGGATAGGTCCAGGGGTCTGCAATCCGATAGCTGCCAACCTCTCTGGTTTTTCTGGACTTAGCTGGTATTTTGTTTTTTCCTCCTTCGGTGACTCATCATAACACATAGCCCTAGTACACTACATATATATATTTGATCTTAAAAAATCCCTGTGTTTATTTTCTAAAGAAAGAAGGATTATCCCTAACAAATAGGCTATCAAGTCCTCTTGAGTGTAATTATCCCTAGAAGAGTACTAATTAGAATAAAACCTACGCAGGACTTGTAATATTTCGGGGGTCTTAGAAAATACATTGCCTTCTGCATCTCTAAGTTGAAATCTGAAAGATCTTCTTTTTGGGCCTGCTCCATCTTTGCTAGAAACCAACCAGGGGTCTCTCCCTCCTCATAAAATTGCTGTATTAGAAACATACCTTTATTGTCGGCTTGCTCCATTTTTAATTGACTTTAGTTGCTTTTGAGACTCTTTCCACTGTGTTAAGTTTTCAGGAGTATTATTCAAAATTACTTTATAGTCTAAGGGTTATTTCACACATAGCGGGATGGTTAGCAAGAACGCTGAAACGTCACAGGTTTTGTGACGCAACAGCGACCTCACCAGCGATCTTGCTACCTGTGACACATAGTGGCGACCAGCCCCCCCGCTGGATATCGCTGATCATGCTCGAATGTCCTAGGCCATTTTTTGATTGTTGGTGTAAAGCTGGCCAGCATGCATCACTGTGCTTGATGCCATAACAATGACGAGCGACCTCGTTGGCGACTGAGAACTCAGGGACGCAGGCGTGATTTTGCTTTGTCTTTTCAACACCCCCTCAGCTCCAATTGGTGGTCTCAAAATAGGATCTTTGCAGCGTTTCCTTTTATAGGTCAGCTATCAATTATATGCAATCATAACATTTAACATGTACAGTTAAAATAATCGCATGTCCCCGTGTCAGTGACTGTGGATCCACGGATAAATAGCGCACTAGCGACTCAGACAGGGACGCTGAAGCAAACCGCATAGTGATAGCGCAGTAATGGCCACCAATCAGAGCAGAGGGACATGGAAAAGGCAACGCTGAAGCACGCCTATCGAGGTCTGAGTCGTCAGAATAGCTGCTGTGTGACAAGGTCCCAACGACCGCCGAGGTTGTTACATGGATCGCCGTATTGTTGCTGCGTTGTTGAGTAGATCTGACTGTTTGACAGCTTACTAGCAACCATGTAGCAACGTACCAGCGATCCTTACAAGGTCGTATCATTGTCGGGATTGCTGGAGCGTCGCTATGTGTAACGGGACCCTAAGTCTATACCCTTCTGTTCTGAATTATATTTAAAGATCTTTATCTCTCTCTAATCAGCACCCCCCCATCAGAAAGCCTTTCATATCATCCCAAACCACAGTAATTGGTGCCGAACACAAATTAAAAAGGAAAAAATTCCTCCAATCTCCCTCTAACATTGTTATAAACTATAATTTTTAGCCAGAACGGATTTAGCTTCCAGCCTTGCAAAAATTTAGCCCTTATTGGGTCTACTTGAGTGTTGAACAATAGAGGAGAGTGGTTTGATAAAGATCTTGGAGAATGTTCAACATTAGTGAGGATAAGAAAGTCACATTACAAGAAGTCAATTCTGTTGAGGGAGGGATAAGTAAATGAGGCACAGGAGTAAACTTTTGAGTTGGGAAACCTCTTACTCTAGAAGTCAACCAAGCCTGATTTACCTACTGTATAAGACAGGCAGATGGCTAGACAGAATTTCAACTCCAAGAAATTTGTCCTTAAACCCTTTCTGACATCATGCATAATAATTCATTCACATAACCTGGGCTTATTTGACAACGGACATATTATTATGCCCTCGAGATCGCCCACACACATGATTCTGACAGCTGACACCCGGCACCAAGTTCCAGGAGTGGACACTCCATGCTGTAGAAATGATCAGCCTGCAAAAAATGATAGTCCCATAGTGGAAGAAAGTAAAAAAGTTTAAAAAAGTTTAAAAAAGTTTTAATAATCGCAAAAATATTACCAAAAATTAAATAAAAAATCAAAAGATATTGTATCTATAAATATATAATATTTGAATGAAAAAAAAGAAACAATAAAAGAACAGAGGCCAGATGGAATCCACGGTAACTCTGCTGTCTCATTATAGTTTCATCTGAGTCACGTCACTCAGAGATTTAGATGGAAACTCCACAGTAAGAGGTCAGCGTAGATCGCCGGATAAATGTGATCCCAAACGTTATGTAAAATGTTCTCAATAAAAGTTTGAACTCAATTTACAAAAAAAGCAAGTCCCCACTCAGGTCTGTCATCTGTTAACTGAAGTAGAGCGGGATTCCATATTACTAGTAGTACAAAGGCTCTGGAAAAGCGAAATGGCTCCTCCCCCTTCAAAAGAAATTCAGCAAATTCTGTGCTCCCAAATTCAAATGTCCCCTCTCTTCTGTGCCCCACAGTGTACCTAAACCACATATAGCGTCCACATTTGGCATCTCTGAAGTGATGAGAGCCCACCTAACTTAAGGGTGCATGCCTCCAGAAGAATGGAATGGGCATAACGTAATGGTGACTGCAATGTACTGGTCACTACAGTGACAGTTTGCAATTTTCACTTGGCAACATTCATTGCTGCTTGCTTCAGGAAAATGCCCATGAAATCAAAATCAGCACTACATCTGTAAATAAATTACCAAAGGGCTATAATTTCTAAAATAGGGTCACTTGTGGGGGGATTCTTTTCTGCTAGCAATTAAGGGCTCTGTATATGGAGTCTGCAAACTTTTCTATGTAAATCTGCCCTCCAGGAGGCTAATAGCGCTCCTTTCCTCCAGAGTCTCTCCGTATGGCTAAGTAGTACTTTACAGCCACATATGGGGTATTGCCATGTTCAGTAAAAATTGTGGGGCAAATTTTGGTGCCATTTTAACCCAATTCTTCAATTAATCAATCAATCAAATTTATTATCGCCAAGTACATATTACATGTATACAAGGAATTCTTTGTGGCATTTCTTGTGTGAAAATGTAAAATCTTGGGCTAAAACTAAATTATGATGGTAGAATGTAGTTTTTATTTTTTTCCACTGCTCAATGGTATAAAATTCTGTGACACACCCATGGTGTCAATGTGATCACTGAACCCCTAGATGAATTAATTGAGATGTGTAGTTTGTAAAATGGGGTCATTGATATTCTGGCACCTCATAGGCTCTCCCAGTGCGTCATGGCACCTGCAAACCATAACACTAAAATCTGGCACACCTTGCCTTCAGAGCGTTGCACTGTGCCTGAAAAATATTTCCTGATTACATGTAGGGTATTGGCACACTCAGAAAAAAATGGACCTCATTTTGTTGTAAAAAAAATTTCCTTTTAGCTCCTAGAAAAATTAAAAATTTGGTGCTAAAACAACATTTTTGTGTGGAAAATGGGATTTTATTATTTTCACGGCTCAACATTATGAACTTCTGTGAAGCACCTGGGGGTTGAAGGTGCTTACTATGCATCTAAGTGCATTCTTTGAGGGGTCTAGTTTCCAAAATGTGGTCACTTGTGGGGTTTTCCACTGTTTTGGCACATCAGGGGCTCTTCAAATGGGACATGACGTTTGCTATTGATTCCAAAAAATTTTACATTCAAAAAGTCAAATGATGCTCTTTCCAATCTGAGCCCTGCTGTGCGCACAAACAGTATTTTTTTTCCTCATATGCGGTAACAGCGTACAGTGAAGCACCTGAGGGTTTAATGTGCTCATCATTATACATTGAGATCAGTTCCCCGAGGATTTTCACTGTTTAGCCACATCAGAGGCCCTCGAAAAGTGACATAGCATCCTCACATTTGATCCAGGAAATTTTGCATTCAAAAAGTCAAATGGGCTCCTTCCCTTCCGAGCTCTGCCATTCACCTAAACAGTGGTTTTCTCCCTGATATGACGTATTGGCATGCTCAGAAGAAGTTACACAACAAATTTTGGAGTCCATTTTTCCTGTTACCCTTGTCAAAATAAGAAAAAATTGCATCTGAAGTCTTCAAAAAATTCAGGTAATGCACAGGAATAGTTAATAAACGTCTTGAATTTGGTTTAGAGTACTTTGACGTGTGATGATTTTAGAATGGTATAACTTTTGGGTATCTTCTATCATACAGACTCCTCAAAGATACTTAAAATGTGATGTGGTCCATAAAAAATTGGTTTTGCAAATTTTGTTGGAAAAATGAAAAATCACTGGTCAAATTTTAACCCTTATAACCTCCTAACAAGAAAAAATGGTTCCCAAATTGTGCTGATGTAAAGTAGACATGTGGGAAATGTTATTTATGAACTATTTTGTGTGACACATCTGAAATTTTCATGTGACATGAAAATTCAAAATTTGAAAATTGCGAAATTTTTGCCTAATTTCCATTTTTTTTCCACAAATAAATGCAATTCATGCAGAAGAAATTTTACCACTATCATGAAGTACAGTATGTCATGGAAAAACCATCTCAGAATCACAAGGATCCATTGAAGCATTCCAGAGTTATAACCTCATAAAGCGACAGTGGTCAGAATTGTAAAAATTGGCCCCATCATAAACGTGCAAACCACCTTTGGGGGTAAAGGGGTTAAAGTGTAACTGTTGTTTCAGTAGTCCTTGCAGTAGGATGTCTTTGTCTGACTCTAGTTCTGCCTCTTCCTTCCTACTTGCTTCTCCATGGAATCTTTTGAGAAGAAATTATAATCTTCTATCTCAGTAAGGGAAAAATCTGTATTCACTGAAGACATAATTTACCATTTTATACAGAGTTTACAGAGTGAAAAATCAGAAGAAAACAGGATATTTCATTTATAACATAAACTACAATAGTTTCTAATTTTCATGTGTATTATTGATTTATAAGATCAAAATTGAAAAGAAAATTACTCTTTAACCACTTTACCACCAAGAGTGGTTTGCACGTTAATGCCCAGGCCAATTTTTACAATTCTGACCACTGTCCCTTTATGAGGTAATAACTCTGGAACGCTTCCATGGATCCTGGTGATTCTGACATTGTTTTCTCGTGAAATATTGTCCTTCATGTCAGTGTTAAAATTTCATTGATATAACTTGCGTTTATTTTTGAAAAAAAATGGAAATTTGGTGAAAATTTTGAAATTTTTGCAATTTTCCAAATTTGAATTTTTATGCCTTTAAATCACAGAGATATGGCACATAAAAAACTTAATACATAACATTTCGCATATGTTTACTTTACATCAGCACAATTTTGGAACCAAAATTATTTTTGTTAGGAAGTTATAAGGGTTAAAATTTGTCCAGCGATTTCTCCTTTTCACAACACCATTTTATTTTTAGGGACCACATCACATTTGAAGTCAATTTGAGGGGTCTATATGATAGAAAATACACAAAAGTGACACCATTCTAAAAACTGCACACCTCAAGGTGCTCAAAACTACATTCAAGAAGTTTATTAACCCTTCAGGTGCTTCACAGGAATTTTGTGAATGTTAAAAAAAATGAACATTTAACTTTTTTTCACAAAAAAATTTACTTCAGGACCAATTTTTTTTATTTTACCAAGGGTAACTGGAGTAATTGGACTGCAAATGTTATTGTGTAATTTGTCCTGAGTACGCTGATACCTGATATGTGGGGTGGAACCACTGTTTTGGTGCATGGCAGAGCTCGGAAGGGAACGACCGCTGTTTGACTTTTTCAACAAAAAATTGTCTGGAATTGAGATGTGGCGCCATGTCACATTTGGAAAGTCCCTGATGTGCTTAAACAGTGGAAACCCCCCACAAGTAAGCCCATTTTGGAAACTAGACTGTTGGGAATTCTCTTTCTGTCCTCCCTCTGGTTATTACTGAAGGTAGTGGAGCTGGTCAGATTGACAGAGGGGTTGAGAGTTCTCTTTCTGGGCTCCCCCTGGTGGTTACTGGAGGTAGTGGAGCTGATCTGATTGACAGAGGCTTGCCAACTGATAATGAGGATGACGATTGGAGATCTGGGGTTTCAGATTGGGATTTAAGACAGCCGATTCCCTCTATCCCTGCTGGTGATTATCTTCCTGTGCCTTCAGAGGTCTGATGTCTCCTGCTCTGTCCCTGCATGATTCAGCTAAGTGGTTCATTTGCTTTTGTGTTTGCATTTGATCAGGTTTTGTCTATCTCTGCTTTGTGTGGGTCAGCCAGCTCCGATTGGGGCTTGTCATGATCCAGGTTGGATGATGACAGTTGAAAGCACATGTAACCTTTTTTTTTCCTTGGGCTGTATGCTAAGTTTGGTTTTGCCCCCGGTGGCCATTATGATTATTACTCAGTGGTGTCTTTTGTTCTAGTTTGCCCCCAGTGGTGGTTAGTGTTATTACACAGAATCACTAACAGGTGTGATTCTCTGGCTTAACTATAAAGGTGTGTCATGTGCTCTCACTGGTGTTGGTGATAGTGTTCATTTCCAATCATCCTTGGTGGAGAAAGGAGCTAGAGAGAGTTCCTTGCAGCACAGTCAGAGTCCTGGTGTGGAAGGAGTCAGAGGGGATTTCTTTGCAGCTCTGACAGAGCTTGGTGGCAGGAGGAAAGCTGCATTCTGGTGGTTGGACTCTGTTGCTGGGAGCAAGAGCAGCAGAGCAAAGCTAAGTGGTGTTTCCCTGTTTGTGCCTTTTCTTTATGTGTGTTTCAGTGCAGTGGTGGGATTAGTCTCTGCACCGGCCATTTCACTAGAAAGGGGTAAGTGCAGGGCGAGCTAGGGTTTAAAGGTATCTTGATCGGCGCCCGGTGCGGAACCGGCCTAGGGATCGGTAGGAGTGTAGAGACACTGACTCAGGGGAGTGTAGGAGGTCTCCACGTCCCCATTTCCTATCGCAGAGCCCTCCATTGTAATTGTTTCCCTGGTGTTTCCCCTTATTATTTAAATTCACCCTGCTAGAGGCGGTGTATCCAGTTTCACGTGTATTTCTGAAATTCGCCTGCTGGAGGCGGTGCATCCGGCTGCACGTCTTTTTATTTAAATTCACCCTACTGGAGGCGGTGTATCCAGGGTTGCGTGTGTCATAAATTTGCCCTGCTGGAGGCGGTGTGTCCAGTCACACGTTGACCATTACAGGGCTGTGCTGAATCAATGCCCATATGTTACTTTTTGTGCCAGTTTGGTTTGTCCCCTGTTATATTGGTCTCTTTTTGCTTTGCTTTCAGAATAAACCAGAGTGCTGATATAGTGGGGGCGAAGTCGTGCGACTTCAGTGTTTTGGTGCTTCAGACGTGTTGGACTTTTTGCAGGGTTTTTTGCGTGATTGCAGACAGTGTCTTTCCTTTAATGTCCTGTCTAGTCAGTGCGGGCCCCATCATTTGCTCAGTCTATTTTCCTACCTGAGTTTGTGTTTTCATCTTGTCTCACTAACAATATATGCTTGGGGGCTATCTAGTCCTTTGGGGTCTGCTCTGGGGCAGTTTAGATTTCCCCTTTCTTGCTTTAGGCTTAGTTAGCTCTATAGCTGTGCCGAGGCATCTAGGATCATCGTAGGCACGCTCCACGGCTACTGCTAGTTGTGTAGATAGGATCAGGGGTCTGCAATCCGCTTAGCTACCAACCTCTCTGGTTTTCTTTGGCTTAGCCTGGGCCTGCTATCCTCCTCGGTGACCCATTCATAACAGAATCACCAGCCTAAATGTAGACTCTAGGGTACTCTAAAGAAGGAAAGAATTTTAAAAAAATGTGTCAGAATTTTTGTTTAATATATATTTTCTTCCTTTTTTTTTCTGGGGCTGCAGGAGGATATATAAATGTATATTTTTTTGCCTAAATGGAGACTAAGCAATTGTCTGATTGTGCTGAGCAGCTCGCTGCTGAAGTGCGGGGAATTTCTGCCTTTCTCGCTCAATTATCTGCTGTTGAACCAAAAATCTCTACTCCTGATGTGTTTTCTGGGGATCGGTCTAAATTTTTGAATTTTAAGAATAATTGTAAACTTTTTTTTGCTTTGAAACCTAACTCATCAGGGAGCTCTGTGCAGCAGGTTAAAATTGTCATTTCTCTGCTATGCGGCAATCCCCAGGATTGGGCCTTTTCTTTGACACCCGGAGATCCTATTCTGGCTAATGTCAACGCATTTTTTCAAGCCTTGGGGTTGTTGTATGATGAATGCTATTGATCAAGATGAGAAAACCTTATTGGCATTGAACCAGGGTCAGGATTCTGAAGAGCTATATTGTCAAAAATTCCAAAAGTGGGCAGTCCTTACTAAATGGAAAGACGATGCCCTAGCAGCTTTCTTTCGGAAGGGTTTGGCAGAAACCGTAAAAGATGTTATGGTGGGATTTCCTGCTCTCTCTGGTCTGCATGACTCTATGTCATTGGCCATTCAAACTGATCGGTGGTTACGTGAACGTAAAACTACACGAGAGGCATTGCCTCCTTTCCAATGAATTTCTGAACCCATGCAATGTGATAGGGTTTTGTCTAGGGCGCAACGTCAGGAGTTTAGAAGGCGTAATAAGCTGTGTTTTTTCTGTGGGGATGCCTCTCATACTATTTCTGTCTGCCCTAAATGAGAAAAGCAATTTGCTCACACATTTACAGTGGGCAGTGTACAGCCTAAGTTCCTTTTGTCGATTACCCTGATCTGCTCCTTGTCTACATTTTCCACTAAGGCTTTTGTCGATTCAGGAGCAGCTTTGAATCTGATGGATTTGTACTTTGCTAAACATTATGACTTTCCCATGATACCCCTGCAGACTCCTATCCCTGGGGTATTGATGCTACTCCTTTGGCGGAGAATAAACCCCAGTTTTGGACACAGGTGATAATGCGGGTCGTCCCGGACCACCAAGAAACTTGTAAATTTTTGGTGTTGCACAATTTGCATGATACTATTGTTCTGGGTTTTCCTTGGTTGCAAACTCATTATCCTGTATTGGATTGGAAATCTGTGTCTGTGGTGTGTTGGGGTTGTCAATGTGTTCTTAGTGACACTCTTGTTTTCTCCACCTCTCCCCAGTCTCAAGACGTTCCTGACTATTTGGCTGATTTTTCTGATGTATTTAGTGAGCGTAAGTCTGCGTCTTTGCCTCCTCATAGGAGTTATGACTGTGCAATTGAGTTAATGCCCGGGTGTAAATTTCCCAAGGTTCGGCTTTTCAACCTATCGGTACCCGAACATGATGCTAAGCGATCTTATATCAAGGACTCATTGGAGAAGGGTCATATTGGACCATCCTCTTCACCTTTAGGTGCTGGGTTTTTTTGTGGCCAAGAAAGATGGTTCATTAAGGCCATGTATTGACTATCGTTCCCTTAACAAAATCACTGTTAAATATCAGTACCCGTTACCCTTGATTTCTGATTTATTTTTCAGAGTTAAAAGTGCCTGTTGGTTTACCAAGCTTGACCTTAGGGGGGCGTATAATCTAATTTGCATCAAGCACGGGGATGAATGGAAGATGGCGTTTAATACTCCGGAGGGACATTTTGAGTACCTGGTGATGCCTTTTGGGCTCACTAATGCCCCTTCTGTCTTCCAATCTTTTATGAACGATATTTTCCGGGAATTTGTGGATACGTTTTTGATCATTTATCTGGATGATATTTTGATCTTTTCCAGTGATTGGGATTCTCATGTGGAACATGTCCGTACCATGTTCCGGATTTTGAGGGAAAATTCTCTGTATGCTAAGGGCTCAAAGTGCCTTTTTGGTGTACAGAGGATCTCATTTTTGGTATTCGTTTTGTCCCCGTCGGCTACTGAAATGGATCCGGCCAAGATACAGGCTATTTATGATTGGGTTCAGCCGACTTCTTTGAAGGCTCTCCATAAGTTTTGGGGTTTTGCTAATTTCTACCGTAAATTTATAAGTAATTTTTCTGGTATTGTTAAACCACTGACTGATTTGACCAAAAAGGGCGCTGATGTGGTGAATTGGTCTCCAGAGGCAGTCTCGGCATTTCAGGAGCTTAAGCGGAGATTCACTTCTGCTTCGGTTCTACGGCAACCTGATGTCTCACTCCCATTTCAGGTGGAGGTAAATGCTTCTGAGATTGGTTCAGGAGCCGTTTTGTCCCAAAGAGATCCGGTGACTTCTATTGTGAATTCCTGTGCCTTCTTTTCTCGACAATTCTCCCCATCTGAATGTAACTATGATGTGGGGAATCGGGAATTGTTGGCCATGAAATCTGCATTTGAAGAGTGGAGACATTGGTTGGAGGGAGCTAGACATCAAGTTGTGGTCCTCATCGACCACAAGAATTTGATTTATCTTGAATCAGCCAAATGCTTGAATCCTAGACAGGCTATGTGGGCCTTGATTTTCACATGTTTTAATTTTGTGGTCTCTTTTCTTCCAGGTACTAAAAATGATAAGGCGGACGCCCTTTCTAGGAGTTTCTTTGCGGATTCTCTTGATGTGACCAAGCCTACTACCATTCTAAATGAGGGTGTAGTTCTTTCTGCCATCTCACCAGATTTGAGACATGCCCTGGAGGAATTTCAGGAGGACAAACCTGAACATTGCCCTATGGGAAAATTGTATGTCCCTGACCAGTGGAGGAAAAGAGTAATGTCTGAAATTCATTGCTCCGCGTTGGCTGGTCATCCAGGTATTTTTGGTAGCAGAGATTTGGTGAGTCTTTTTGGTGGCCTGCTTTATCTCGTGATGTCAGGAATTTTGTGCAGTCCTGTGGGACTTGTTCTCGGTCTAAGCCCTGTTCTCATTCTATTGGGCTGTTGAGGCCCCTGGCGGTGCCCAGGAGGCCATGGACCCATATCTCAATGGATTTTATTTCTGATCTTCCTGTCTCTGAAAGAATGACTGTTATCTGGGTGATTTGTGATACATTTTCTAAGATGGTCCATCTTGTACCACTCCCAAAGTTGCCATCTTCTTCTGAGTTGGTGCCCTTGTTTTTACAACAGGTGGTTTGGTTGCATGGGATTCCTGAGAACATTGTGTCGGATAGAGAAGTTTAGTTTGTTTCCAGATCTTGCAGAGCTTTTTGTTCCAAACTGGGAATTCAGTTATCTTTCTCCTCTGCATTTCATCCTCAGACCAATGGGCAGACTGAGAGAACAAACCAGACTTTGGAGTCCTATTTGAGATGTTTCATATCTGCTGATCAGGATGACTGGGTCTCATTTTTGCCCTTGGCTGAATTCACACTAAACAATAGAGCTAGTTTTGCCACTTTGATGTCGCCCTATTTCTGTAACTTTGGGTTTCATCCTCGATTTTCTTCAGGGCAGGTGGAATCTTTGGTCTGACGAAGTGTGGATTCTGTGGTAGAGAGAATGTCGCAGATTTGGGACAAAGTCGTAGATAAGTTGTCCCACTCTCAGGAAAAAGTCCAACGGTTTTCCCACCGGCATAGGACCATTGGTTCCCGGTTTAAAGTGGGTGATATGGTTTGGTTGTCTTCAAAGAATATTCCTATGAAGGTTGCATCTCCAAAATTCAAGCCAAAATTCATTGGACCTTATAAGATATTGGAAATCCTTAATCCCGTTTCTTTCCATTTGGCTCCTACAGTTATGGTTAAGATTCATAACGTGTTTCATAAATCTTTGTTGAAGAGATTTGTGGAGCCAGTAGTTCTTATGGCAGCACCTCCTGACCCTGTATTAGTTAAAGGCAATTTGGAGTATGAGGTATAGAAAATATTGGATTCTCGTTTGGCTAGACGGAGACTTCAGTACTTGATCAAATGGAAGGGTTATGGCCAGGAGGATAATTCTTGGGTCTCTGCTTCTGACATTCATGCCAAAAGATTGGTTCGTGCTTTTCACCGGGCCCATCCTGACCGGCCTGGTGGCGTGGATGAGGGTTTGGTGACCCCTCCTCAAGGGGGGGTACTGTTGTGAATTCTCTTTCTGGCCTCCCTCTGGTTATTACTGAAGGTAGTGGAGCTGGTCAGATTGACAGAGGGATTGAAAGTTCTCTTTCTTGGCTCCCTCGGGTGGTTACTGGAGGTAGTGGAGCTGATCTGATTGACAGAGGCTTGCCACCTGATAATGAGGATGACGATTGGAGATCTGGGGTTTCAGATTGGGATTTAAGACAGCCGACTTCCTCTATCTCTGCTTGTGATTTTCTTCCTGTGCCTTCTGAGGTCTGATGTCTCCTGCTCTGTCCCTGCATGATTCAGCTAAGTGGTTCATTTGCTTTTGTGTTTGCATTTGATCAGGTTTTGTCTATCTCTGCTTTGTGTGGGTCAGCCAGCTCTGCCTGGGGCTGTGCTGAATCACCGTCCATATGTTACTGCTTGTGCCAGTTTTTTTTGTCCCCTGTTATACTTGTCTCTTTTTGCTTTGCTTTCAGAATATACCAGAGTGCTGATATAGTGGGGGCGAAGTCGTGCGAATTCAGTGCTTTTGTGCATCAGACGTGTTGGACTTTTTGCAGGGTTTTTTGCATGATTGCAGACAGTGTCTTTCCTTTCCTGTCCTGTCTAGTTAGTGTGGGCCCCATCATTTGCTCAGTCTATTTTCCTACCTGCGTTTGTGTTTTCATCTTGTCTCACTGACAATATATGTTTGGGGGCTATCTATTCCTTTGGGGTCTGCTCTGGGGCAGTTTTGAATTCCCCTTTCTTGCTTTAGTCTTAGTTAGCTCTCTGGCTGTGCCGAGGCATCTTGGATCATTGTATGTACGCTCCATGACTACTGCTAGTTGTGTGGATAGGATCAGGGATCTGCAATACGCTTAGTTACCAACCTCTCTGGTTTTCTGTGGCTTAGCCTGGGCCTGCAATCCTCCTTGGTGACCCATTCATAACACTAGACCCCCCAAAGAACTTATCTAGATGTGTGGTGAGAACTTTGAACCCCCAGGGGCTTTACAGAAGTTTATAACGTATAGCCGTACAATTAAAAAATCATATTTTTCCCACAAAAATGATCTTTTCCCCCCAATTTTATTTTCCCAAGGGTAACAGAACTCCAAAAGTTATTGTGCAGTTTGTCCTGAGTACGCTGATACTCCATATGTGGGGGTAAACCACTATTTGGGCGCATGGCAGAGCTCAGACGGGAAGCAGCGCCATTTGACTTTTTTGGCTGGAATTGAGATCAAACACCATGTGGCGTTTGGAGAGCCCCTGATATGCCCAAACAGTATAAACCCCCTATTGTAACTTCAATCCTAGCCCCATCACACCCCTTACCCTAATCTCAGCTCTAGACCTAACCCTAACCCTAGCCCTAACCCTAATCCTAATGGGAAAATAAAAATAAATACATTTTTTTTTATTTTGTTATTTTTCCCTAACTAAGGGCGTGATAAAGGGGGGTTTGATTTACTATTTATGGCGGTTTTTTATGTTTGACAGCTGTCACACGCTAAAAGACGCTTTTTATTGTGAAAATAGTTTTTGCATCACCACATTTTGAGAGCTATCATTTTTCCGTGTTTTGAATGACAGAGTCATGTGAGGTCTTATTTTTTGCAGGATGAGTTGACATTTTTATTGGTACCATTTTCGGGTACTTGACATTTTTTGATCGCTTTTTATTATGATTTTTGGGACGCAGAATGAACAAAAACCAGCATTTCATGAATTTCTTTTGGGGGGGGTGCGTTTACACCATTCCAAGTGTAGCAAAATTGATAAAGGGGTTTTATTCTTTGGGTCTGTACGATTACAGTGATACCTCATTTATGTTGTTTTTTTACATTTTGTCGCTTTTATGCAATAAAAACAATTTTATTTTTGCATCACTTTATTCTGGGAGCTATAACTTTTTTAATTTTTGCTGATGATGCTATATCATGGCTTGTTTTTTTGTGGGACAAGATGACGTTTTCAGCGGTGCCATGTTTATTCATATCCGTCTTTTTGTTCGCGCGTTATTGCACTTTTTGTTCGGCTGTATGATAATAAAGCATTGTTTTTTGCTTTGTTTTTTTTTTAAGGGGCTCACTAAAAGGGTTAACTAGTGCGATAGTTTTATAGGGCAGGTCGTTACAGACGTGGCGATACTAAATATGTGTAGTTTTATTGTTTTGGTTTTTTTATTTAGAAAAAAAAGAATTTATTAGGAAATATTTTTTTTTTTATTTATTTTGTGATTTTTTTTAAATTATTTTTACCCTTGTGTTTTTTTTTACTTTATTATATTGTCCCGGGGGGGACATCACTGTCTTTTGTCAGATCGCCGATCTGACACTTAGAACAGCGCTGTGACAGATCAGCGATCTGACAGGCGCTGCCGCAGGCTTCCTCCTGCCTGCTCTCAGCAGGCAGTGAGAAAGTCGCCTCCCTGCAGGACCCCGAAGGCCCCCGTGGCCACATTGGATCTGAGGGCCTGCAGGGAGGAGGACTCTCGGAGCGACGCAGCACATCGCGTCGCTCCGGGGGTCGCAGGGAAGCAAGGAGGATGCCCCCTCCCTGCGCGCTTCTCTCCTATGCCCAGGGTACACTGCGATCATGTTTGATTGCAGTTTATCAGGGATTAATGTGCCGCGGGTGGTCCGTGGCCGCCCCTGACACATAGTGCCGAGTGTCAGCTGTGATAATCAGCTGACACCCGGCCGCGATCAGCTGCGATCCCCCTGTGAGCGCCGCTGATCACGTGTGATGTAATATTCCATCCTTAGGTCCCAGGTCACAAGGACAGAATATTACGTCCAATGTAGGAAAAGGTTAAAGCTATCCAGGGCCAGCGACACCACTCAGCGCACATTGGTAAGTGCCAGTGAAACGGAGGCCAGGGGGGTAGTCGCGGCAGTGGGTGGCAGTATTGGCACACACTGGACTTCTGCTCTAATAGCACACAGTAGTTCACTCACTTGCAAGTCAGGGTCCATTTCACATGGCCGGGAGTCCTTTTCCTTTAACACCACACAATGACAGTCAGAGTCCATGGTCATCTTCAACAAAACAATTTTACTCAGCTAGTCCAGTTTAATCACAGAAACAGCATAAGATTCTTTTCAGAATATCACCATTCCATCCCCTGTACTGTCCCTCACTCCTCTAGAAATATCCAATGGGTCCGCCGGTCCCGCAGCTTCCATACTGGTCAGAATAACCCACTTAAGGAGATCCCCACCCATTTCCCTTTCCAAGGTGAAGTCAAGAAATGGCTCTTACATTCCTTACCAGGCCCTAGGCCTCGGATGTTTAGGGCTGTTCCCACGAAGTTAGCTGCCACCATTCTGATGCTGCTAAGATATTCCTCACGACATGTGACTGTCAGCTCTAGGCCCTGGACTGCTATGCTCCTCAGCTTAAATGTTCCCCCCTGGACACGACTGTCCTTACTCCTGGCTCATACTGCTTCCCCACACTCTCCTCAGACTAATTCCAGGAAGCTCCCCCAACTATTCTTTATTCCTAGCCTCTCCTATCTAACCTAATCCTATTGGTCTATCTAATCCCTATTCTATTCTATTGTGCTCCTCCTACTGGTCTATGTGCTATACTATCCCTATATCTATTCAACACATGAACATCAGTACATTTGCAACACATAATCATAAGTACAATGTAATGTACAATATACAGTATATATGTATATACATTACACAACACATGAAATATACTGTTTCTGTCAGGAACATATTTACACACAAGGGATGTATGCAAGGAGTGCAGGGCATTAAACTGGCCCCCATACCCCTTACACTGGGGCCCTGAGCGAGCGGGCTCACCAGTCACTGGTGACATCGGCATGCCATAGGGCCCGTGAGTTGGGGGAGCAAGGTGCTGATGCCCACAAGTTGGCCACCCACTTCCACAGGGCCCCGACACTTGCAAAATTTACCTCTTCCTGTTTCTGCACAGCACCGGTATCTTTCGCCTCTCCTGACTCTTTTACATCTCAGGGCACAGGACGCGATGACGTCACTAGTCTGCTTCCTCTGCTCTGAGCAGTTACATTGCAGAGAGCCACAATACGGAGAGACTGAGGAGTCCGGACCTTTGGCCAGCGAGGAGGAATGAGTGTTTGATTTTATTTTATGTATGGAGCAATAAATGGGGCTCATTCAGTTTTTCATGAGGCCCATTTTGTATGGGGTCCACTTTGTATAGAAGAATAAATAGAAGAGGATCCAATTATATGGTGCTCAACAATACATGTAAACCCGACTGAAATCCCTAACCACTCAAATTAAGGAGTGATAAAGGGTAATCATAAAAAGCACAATCAGCACAATATTAAAGAAATCAATAACCAATCTTTATTATAATGATAATATATACAAGTAAACTGATAAAAGGATGCCTCAAATGCGAGGGACATATTAGCTAAAGACCCTATTAAACATCAATTGCCTATGGAGCAGCAAAATTAATAACAGTCAATACTGGTTTAGACAAAAAATCATAAATAAAAAAGCTTCTATTATAAAGTGCTAGTGCATAAATAAACCCAAAAATTAGGCAACCAAACACGAATAGGAAGGCAAAAGAAAGGAGCTATATAGACATATACACTGTTATTGTTACCAATATAAGCTCATAATAATGGCTACCAGAATTGGAGTACAATTAATTAGTAATTAGCTCAAATATTTAGCTGCTATACAATAGTAAATATAGGCACAAAGCCCTAAGTAGGCAACTTACAGAAATGATGCAGGGTCCGAGCCAAGTCCCTCCATGGAGGGACACGGCTCTGACCCTGCATCATTTCTTATTTAAACACTATGTCCAATTGTAAATAATGGCACTTCATCAAATCAGAAAACACACTATGATGGCCACAACGTGAACTCACCATAAAGAAGCGAACCACAAAATAATATAAAAAATAATTTTTATTAACAAAATCATATACATTAAAAGGGCCACATACCTATATTTTTTGACAAAATAACCCAGAAAAGGGACTGCAGCATTATTTTACTAGTATAATATATAGGTAAAAAAGTCTATTGACACTGTGAGGGTACGGTCCCTATCATTTGATCAAGCATCAATATATAAATAAATCCACTAATACCAAAATTGGTTATAATTATGACTGATATTATCCTAATTATAACAGTGGGCCACCCTCAGAAAGTCAACACACTTGCTTCCATATATAGACTCATGTACCACATAACTAGATCTCTGATGGCAGAAAAAGAGGCATAATTAATCCAATGCTAGATAAATCCACAGCATTAACCCCCATACACCACTATATAATATATTAGTGGAGCAACAAACATATTAATAACAACCGCCAATAAGGAATTATAAATAGATAGAGGCATATGGATACCTATAATGTGCTAAGTATGATCCAGCCGCTGTCCCCTGCGCCCCGACGCGCGTTTCGCCCTATCGCTTCTTCCGGGGGCGTGGCTTACGGGCGTCAGTGAAGGGTTTAAATGTGTGTTGAAATCCAATTAAAAAGCCCCAACCCCATCATGTGACCCGGAGGGGAGTAACTCACGTCACGTTACTGACATGCCATTGCCATGGTTACACGTTACACGGAAGAGAAATACCTCATCTTCATTAAAGGCAGGACAATATCGGTGCATGCGCCCATCACATACCTCCTGAATTAAAGACTGCTTCCCTCACTTCGCCTCGGTAAACAGCGTCATAAGTAATGCGCTATCACCATCTATGGCGACGAGGGAAGTACCAGGGGCACAGACGGGAGAACGCATGCACACTGCCTGCCATTAAGGATTCAAACCCTCTATAATACGTCAGATAAAAAATAATAAAGTAAACTAAGTAGATCAATATATTACCCACAACTGTATGTAGATATACCGCATCTAGATAATAAAGTGACTTAGTGCAATTAAGTGCGCTATGCATATTGCTAAATACTGAATAGACAGTAATACCTACACAGTACTAGACACCAATACAATAAAATATATATAAAAATGTATCTATAATTATAAGCTTCAAGTGAAAAATCATTTCAATAGACATATAGTGTAATAAAGTGAATTCAGATACTAATAAATAAAACATATATAATATGATATTTTTTCTTTCTTTTTTTCTTCCTTTTTTTCTTCCATTTTCCCTTATAGAGGCTTGATTGAAGATATATAAATCCACCAGGCAATGGGAAAACTCCACAACCTCCGAGTCCAGGATGAGACAAACGTAAGGGACAAAAACACCCAAAAACTGACTATATGGAGAAACTAAATAAAAAATAATATACATAAATAAAACAGAGAAAACACAAAAATATCAATAATAAATATAAACCCAACCCATAAAAAATACCTCTCTCAATATGCACTTCTACAAAAAAGCAGAAAAACCTAGTGTTTCATTTGTAAAAAAAAGGGAAGAAAGTTCCAGCGCCAGGAATGGAAAATTAAAAATCCATTTTATTGTGCCAATGCATATTAAAATTCCAGCAGGTACAGCATATCAGTCGGATGACTGCAGAACAACGCGTTTCGACGCCTCAGGTCTTAATCATGTTCTGACATTAAATGCAACCAACTTCCTTATGTTGGATTCTCCCACCTCCAATAATCAGAAACAGATGTGTGGACTGCTCCAAAGGAGCTCCTGATATGGTAATGGTAGGAGAGCCAAACAGAATGGAAGGAAAAACAGTCAGTGTAGACAACATAACATAAATAACATGCATAATATATATTATTCTTTTTCTTTTTTTCTCTTTCTTTCCTTTCCCCTCTTTCTCCCTTTTCCTTTTTCCTTTTAAAAGGAGATATGAAAACTCCTAATGTAAAATAAAAAAGATGAATATGAAAATCAATAATTGCAACAACATATTTTAAAGTACATATCACATATTCATGTCCCATAAATAATGTACCATAAATTATACTACAAAAGGATATGTACCAAAAAAAAAAAAAAAAAAAAAAAAACACAATCTAATATATGGGTAAATTCAGTATCCACCAAGACATCATCCCATCATTATTAGGAACAATTCCTGAGAGAGATTTTTTATCCAAATTAAATAAGTATGATGTCTACTGGATACACAAAAATCACATCATCTGAACTGTATCAAAGAGCAGTCTTTTCTCTTCCCTATTACTCTCCTCCTTCCTTTCCTCATTCCTTTCTTTATCCTATTTTTATTTATCAGATTAATATGAAGGGAAAAAAAAAAAAAAATCTCCCAAAAATTTTTTTTCTCTCTTTTTCCTTCCCTTCTCTTTTCTCTTTCTTTCTTTTTATTTTATATAAAAATATTTAATAAATCTCTAAATGAGAAAACCCCAACCAATACACAACAAACGATCCATACAATATATTACAACCCCTGAATGAAAATCTGGGATAAACATATTTAATAATGCAATATAAGATCTTGTCGACTATTCATTCCATCTGGATATCTTGTGCCCAGGGTGAAGATCCAGAAGGACTCCCTGTTCAAGAGTTTCCTTCTGTGATCTCCACCCCGAATCGGTCTGTGCACCTGTTCTATTCCCATGAAGTAAAAGCCACTAACATCCCCCTTGTGAACTGTGGCAAAGTGCTTTGAAACTGACGAAACCGCAACAGCATTATGATTAGACACATCTGAGAGATGCCTCCTGATTCTGACCTTCAGGGGTCCTGTGGTGCAACCAGTGTATTGGATGTTACAAATTCTGCATGATATTAAATATACAATGTAGGAGGAATTACAATTTATTAAATTTTTAATGGTAAATGTTTTTTTATTTACCATAGAATAAAATGTTTTTCCTTTTTGTGCAAAATTACAGGTTTTACATCTAGCTGCACCACATTTATAAAAACCCTTTAGTGTCATCCATGAGGATCCTTCTGTCTGGCCACTCTCACTTGTAAAAAGACTGGGGGAAAGAATAGTGCTAAGTGTAGGTGCCCGTTTGGCAACATACCTAATATTATTCTGAATCACCTGTTTTAGAATGGGATCCTCATTAAGGATTGGTAGGTATTTTCTCACAATGCTAGTAACCGTATTATACTGATTACTGTAATTGGTTGAAAAGACAATATTATTATTAGTTTTATTTTTCAGATAAGATGATTTATGTTTAAACAGTAAGTCTTCCCTGTTGATTTCACGTACAATTGATTTAGCTCTATTGAGAATCCAGGGACGATACCCCCTCTTGGAAAGCCTGCTGCAAACCTGACTTTCTTCCCTATTGTAATCACTGGATTGGGAGCAGTTTCGTTTTATTCGAATCAGTTCCCCCACCGGAATATTATTCTTGGTCTGTACCGCATGGCAGGAATCTGCCGTTAAGATGGAATTAGTGGCAGTAGGTTTGCGGTAAGGAGTGACTATGACCACATCCGAATCACTAATAGATAAGGTGACGTCCAAAAAATTCATTGTGGTCAAATGATGATAAGAGGTAAATTTTAGATTAAATTCATTAGTATTCAAATATGAAACAAACCCCTGTATACTATCTTCTGGACCACACCAAATCATCAGCAGATCGTCCAAATATCTGCCATACCATAGCAGGCATTTGGAAAATGGATTCTCATCCGAATACAGGAAATCCTCCTCCCACCTCGCCATAACGATATTTGCAAGGGAGGGGGAGAAGCGAGCTCCCATACTAACTCCTCTGCACTGCAAATATAAATTTTTATCAAAAGAAAAATAATTATGCTTTAGGAGAAAATCAATAGATGAGATTAAAAAATCTTTCAAACATGTGTCATAGTCACTAAATCTGTCTAGATGTTGGGATAGGCAGCGTAATGCAACGTTATGAGGTATAGATGGATATAAAGATATCACGTCGCATGAGAGCCAGGAATAATGAGATTTCCAACAAAAATTGTCCAGAGCCTTAACCACCTCTTTTGTATCCCTGATATAACCTGGTATATCAAGAATCAAAGGTTGAAGAAAATGATCTATCCAGCCTCCCAAATTCTCCCCCAATGAGCCAATGCCTGAAACTATTGGTCTCAGTGGGGGAGGAAAAATGTTTTTATGAACTTTTGGGAGACAATGGTAAATCGGAACCACAGGGTTTTTATTAAATAAAAAATCCTTAGTTTTCTCACTAATAGCACCCACACAGACTCCCTCCTCTAGATTTTTCAATAATAAATTATTATAATGTCTAGTGGGGTCCTGATCTAACTCTATATAGGTGTCTATATCCTGTAGGTCCTGAAGAATCAATTTTTTATATAAACCTGAATTCAACAGTACAATGGCACCCCCCTTGTCAGCCTCCCTGAGTATAAGATCAGGGTTAAGTTTTAACTCTTTCAGAGCCAATCTTTCCCTGTGTGTTAGATTATCCTTAGGGGGAACCATTGTATCATTCAATTCTATAAGTTCAGTGACAATAAGCTCCTGGAACAAATCCAGTATTGGGGGTCGTGATTGTACCAGATAATATTCCCGATTAGAAAGTACAGGTTGAGCAAGCATGGTGGATTTAACCAAGGCAGTATCACAATTGGCAGAAAGGAGTCTAAGATCCATTACAGCTTTCTGTTCACAAAAGGAAAAAAAAGTGTTACTACAATTAGGAATAACCATATCAGTATTAATATTGACATCCACGTCCTTTTTTTGTAAAAAAAATGACGTTTTAATGTGATGTTACGTGCAAATTTATTCAAGTCCAATATAGTCTGGAAAATGTTGAAATTTGTATTAGGGGCAAATCCCAAACCCCTACTCAACAAAGAAATCTGCTCTTCAGATAGCACGTAACTAGACAAATTCCACACAGGAAGGGTTAATGTCTCTGATGTTGATGGTATACACGAGAGGCATTGTTTCTGGTGTTTCCTGCCCGCTCTTCTGGTACGTTTTTTGACTTATTTTTTTGGAACACTTGTGCTGGATTCTTGTTAATATATTGTTTAGATCTAGTAGTGATGCCAGATATGTCCAATGAGGAATTGGAAAAATCAGTTACTCCATCTGAGGTGGAGGGTAGAGATGTATCACCTGTAGAGTCAGAGTTGTCAAAATTGACTCGATTAAAACTGGAGTGACGTCTCCTAATAATCGATCTTGGTTTATAATTCCAGGTGTAAATCTCATTTTTGGCATAATCTGTGGAGTCTCTCATAAACTTCTTCTTTTTAATCTCCATAATATTTCTCTCCAATTTTGACATTTTTGTTTGTATTTTGTCATAGGAGATTTTATATGAGTCCAAGTTATTAAATTTCTTGAGAGAATCCTTTATATTAAGTATATTGGATTTTGTCTGCACCAATTCCAGTTCCTCCTGTTTAACAATTAAATGCATCAATTTAATGGAACAGTCACTTAGTATATTATTCCAGTTTGTAATGAACTCGGTGTTGTATTTAGTAGTGGGAAATTTTCTTAAACGTAAACCTCTAGGTATCATACCTTTATCGATGTACGTCTTTAAAGAGGCAGAATCCCACCAAATCTTGAGTTCTTTGACCATGTTCCGTTCAAGATCCAGCATGTGTTCTGGGAATGAATCCTGTTCAGATGATGGTAATGCGTTTTCCGTTGCATTAAAAATAGATGCCAATTTGGAAAGTCTAGTAGTATATTCATCTTGATCCATAGGAGGATCTACACCAGGATCCGACATTTAGATGGTAAAAGTATGCAATTCCAATATGACAAAATCCTCAGTCGGGAGCACGAGATTCAAAGCCAAGGTAAATGAAGTAAATGAACAGAATAATCCAGCTCACCGCACTGCCTTGCTGGTAGGATCCAAATCCTGCGCACGGATTTGACTAGGCAGTCAATCAATAGTAAAAAAAAAGGGAAGAAAGTTCCAGCGCCAGGAATGGAAAATTAAAAATCCATTTTATTGTGCCAATGCATATTAAAATTCCAGCAGGTACAGCATATCAGTCGGATGACTGCAGAACAACGCGTTTCGACGCCTCAGGTCTTAATCATGTTCTGACATTAAATGCAACCAACTTCCTTATGTTGGATTCTCCCACCTCCAATAATCAGAAACAGATGTGTGGACTGCTCCAAAGGAGCTCCTGATATGGTAATGGTAGGAAAGCCAAACAGAATGGAAGGAAAAACAGTCAGTGTAGACAACATAACATAAATAACATGCATAATATATATTATTCTTTATCTTTTTTTCTCTTTCTTTCCTTTCCCCTCTTTCTCCCTTTTCCTTTTTCCTTTTAAAAGGAGATATGAAAACTCCTAATGTAAAATAAAAAAGATGAATATGAAAATCAATAATTGCAACAACATATTTTAAAGTACATATCACATATTCATGTCCCATAAATAATGTACCATAAATTATACTACAAAAGGATATGTACCAAAAAACAAAACAAAAAAAAAACCACAATCAAATATATGGGTAAATTCAGTATCCACCAAGACATCATCCCATCATAATTAGGAACAATTCCTGAGAGAGATTTTTTATCCAAATTAAATAAGTATGATGTCTACTGGATACACAAAAATCACATCATCTGAACTGTATCAAAGAGCAGTCTTTTCTCTTCCCTATTACTCTCCTCCTACCCTAGGTGGTTAAGGCTCTGGACAATTTTTGTTGGAAATCTCATTATTCCTGGCTCTCATGCGACGTGATATCTTTATATCCATCTATACCTCATAACGTTGCATTACGCTGCCTATCCCAACATCTAGACAGATTTAGTGACTATGACACATGTTTGAAAGATTTTTTAATCTCATCTATTGATTTTCTCCTAAAGCATAATTATTTTTCTTTTGATAAAAATGTTTATTTTCAGTGCATAGGAATTAGTATGGGAGCTCGCTTCTCCCCCTCCCTTGCAAATATCGTTATGGCGAGGTGGGAAGAGGATTTCCTGTATTCAGATGAGAATCCATTTTCCAAATGCCTGCTATGGTATGGCAGATATTTGGACGATCTGCTGATGATTTGGTGTGGTCCAGAAGATAGTATACAGGGGTTTGTTTCATATTTGAATACTAATGAATAGAGTTGAGCGATACCGTCCGATACTTCAAAGTATCGTATCGGATGGTATCGGCCGATCTTTAAAAAAAGTATCGGTATCGCCGATTCCGATACCGGAAGTCCCATTCAAGTCTATGGGACTTCCGGTATCGGAATAAGAAAAACCCTTTCCTGCCCTTGTACAGCCTCTCTGGGGTCTGTACGGGCCTTTCGGGGGGCTGTGCCGGCCTGCCAGGGGGTCTGTGCAGGCTCCGGTGGTCTGTGCCGGCCTGCCGGTGGTCTGTGCAGGCTCCGGGGGGCTGTGCCGGCCTGCCGGGGGGCTGTGCCGGCCTGCCGGGGGGCTGTGCAGGCTCCGGGGGGCTGTGCCGGCCTGCCGGGGGGCTGTGCCAGCCTGCCGGTGGTCTGTGCAGGCTCCGGGGGTCTGTGCAGGCATCGTCCGATGGGACTACAAGTCCCATCGGGCGATGCCTGCTACCATGACAGTGATTGACACATTAGCCAATGATGGGACAGTAGTAGTCCCATCATCCGGCTAATGTGTTAAATGTAAAAAAAAAAAAAAAAAAAAAAAAAAATTACATGCTACATACATACAACATGCATACTACATACATGCTACATTCATACTACATACTACATACATGCTACATTCATACTACATAAATACTACATGCAACATACATACTACATATATACTACATGCATGCTACATACATACTGCATGCTACATGCATACCACATATATACTACATATATACTACATGCATGCTACATGCATGCTACATGCTACATACATAACACATATATACTACATGCATGCTACATACATACTACATGCTACATACTACATATATACTACATGCATGCTACATACTACATGCTACATACATACTACATATATACTACATGCATGCTACATACATACTGCATGCTACATGCATGCTACATACATACTACATACATACTACATGCTACATACATACTACATATATACTACATACATACTACATACATACTACATGCATGCTACATACATACCACATACATAACACATATATACTACATGCATGCTACATACATACTACATGCTACATACATACCATATACATACTACATGCATGCTACATACATACTACATGCATGCTACATACATACTACATGCTACATACATACTACATATATACTACATGCATGCTACATACATACTACATGCTACATACATACTACATATATACTACATGCATGCTACATACTACATGCTACATACATACTACATACATACTACATGCTACATACATACCACATATATACTACATACATACAATACATTCATACAATACATACATAGACATACAGTACATATAACATAGAGTAACATACTTACCAATACTTGTCACATTGTTCCCCGAAGCCATTGTCTTTTCCGGAATAAATATTAACATAACAAACCACAAAAATACTCACCCACGATCCGAAGCAGTCCACGAGTGTGTCCCACGACGATCTTGGGTAGAGAACTGCAGCATCAGCTGTTGCTGCCGTTCTCTACGGGCTGCAGGAATCCAATGACGGAAGGTAGGTATCCTTCCGCACTGTATTCCTCCGCCACTTAAAAAAAAAAAAAGTCCCTAGTCTCACTTTATGCCATTGCTGTGTGGGAAATTCCCAGTATATATGTGGTATGTATGTAGCATGTAGTATGTATGTAGTATGTATGTAGCATGCATGTAGCATGTAGTATGTGTGTAGCATGCATGTAGTATATATGTAGTATGTATGTAGCATGCATGTAGTATATATGTAGCATGTATGTGGTATGTATGTAGCATGTAGTATGTATGTAGCATGCATGTAGTATATATGTAGTATGTATGTAGCATGTAGTATGTATGTAGTATGTATGTGGTATGTATGTAGCATGTAGTATGTATGTAGCATGCATGTAGTATATATGTAGTATGTATGTAGCATGTAGTATGTATGTAGTATGTATGTGGTATGTATGTAGCATGTAGTATGTATGTAGCATGCATGTAGTATATATGTAGTATGTATGTAGCATGTAGTATGTATGTAGTATGTATGTAGTATGTATGTGGTATGTATGTAGCATGTAGTATGTATGTAGCATGCATGTAGTATATATGTAGTATGTAGTATGTATGTAGTATGTATGTGGTATGTATGTAGCATGTAGTATGTATGTAGCATGCATGTAGTATGTATGTAGCATGCATGTAGTATGTATGTAGTATGTATGTAGTATGTATGTAGCATGCAGTATGTATGTAGCATGTATGTAGTATGTATGTAGTATATATGTAGTATGTATGTAGCATGTAGTATGTATGTAGCATGCATGTAGTATATATGTAGTATGTATGTAGCATGCATGTAGTATGTATGTAGTATGTATGTAGTATGTATGTAGCATGCAGTATGTATGTAGCATGTATGTAGTATGTATGTAGCATGCATGTAGTATGTATGTAGCATGTAGTATGTATGTAGCATGCATGTAGTATGTATGTAGCATGTAGTATGTATGTAGCATGCATGTAGTATGTATGTAGCATGTATGTAGTATGTATGTAGCATGCATGTAGTATGTATGTAGCATGTAGTATGTATGTAGCATGCATGTAGTATGTATGTAGCATGTATGTAGTATGTATGTAGTATGTATGTAGCATGTAGTATGTATGTAGCATGCATGTAGTATTTTTTTTTTTTTTTTTTTAACATTTAACACATTAGCCGGATGATGGGACTACTACTGTCCCATCATTGGCTAATGTGTCAATCACTGTCATGGTAGCAGGCATCGCCCGATGGGACTTGTAGTCCCATCGGACGATGCTTGCACAGACCCCCGGACATCAGCACAGCCCCCCGGCAGGCCGGTACAGACCCCCACAGGGTGCACAGACCACCGGCAGGCCGGCACAGCCCCCCGGCAGGCCGGTACAGACCCCGGGCAGTCCACACAGCCCCCCGGCAGGCCGGCACAGCACCCCGGCAGGCCGGCAGAGACCCCCGGAAGGCCCGAAATGACGGCGCATCATGATGCGCACACACCGCGCATCATGATGACGTCAGGCCGTCAATCAACTGAACTTCCGATTCCGATGCCGAATTCCGATATTGAAAAAATATCGGAAGTCGGTATCGGAATTCCGATACAGCAAGTATCGGCCGATACCCGATACTTGCGGTATCGGAATGCTCAACACTACTAATGAATTTAATCTAAAATTTACCTCTTATCATCATTTGACCACAATGAATTTTTTGGACGTCACCTTATCTATTAGTGATTCGGATGTGGACATAGTCACTCCTTCCCGCAAACCTACTGCCACTAATTCCATCTTAACGCCAGATTCCTGCCATTAGGTACAGACCAAGAATAATATTCCGGTGGGGGAACTGATTCGAATAAAACGAAACTGCTCCCAATCCAGTGATTACAATAGGGAAGAAAGTCAGGTTTGCAGCAGGCTTTCCAAGGGGGTATCGTCCCTGGATTCTCAATAGAGCTAAATCAATTGTACGTGAAATCAACAGGGAAGACTTACTGTTTAAACATAAATCATCTTATCTGAAAAATAAAACTAATAATAATATTGTCTTTTCAACCAATTACAGTAATCAGTATAATACGGTTACTAGCATTGTGAGAAAATACCTACCAATCCTTAATGAGGATCCCATTCTAAAACAGGTGATTCAGAATAATATTAGGTATGTTGCCAAACGGGCACCTACACTTAGCACTATTCTTTCCCCCAGTCTTTTTACAAGTGAGAGTGGCCAGACAGAAGGATCCTCATGGATGACACTAAAGGGTTTTTATAAATGTGGTGCAGCTAGATGTAAAACCTGTAATTTTGCACAAAAAGGAAAAACATTTTTTTCTATGGTAAATAAAAAAACATTTACCATTAAAAATTTAATAAATTGTAATTCCTCCTACATTGTATATTTAATATCATGCAGAATTTGTAACATCCAATACACTGGTTGCACCACGGGACCCCTGAAGGTCAGAATCAGGAGGCATCTCTCAGATGTGTCTAATCATAATGCTGTTGCGGTTTCGGCAGTTTCAAAGCACTTTGCCACAGTTCACAAGGGGGATGTTAGTGGCTTTTACTTCATGGGAATAGAACAGGTGCACAGACCGATTCGGGGTGGAGATCACAGAAGGAAACTCTTGAACAGGGAGTCCTTCTGGATCTTCACCCTGGGCACAAGATATCCAGATGGAATGAATAGTCGACAAGATCTTATATTGCATTATTAAATATGTTTATCCCAGATTTTCATTCAGGAGTTGTAATATATTGTATGGATCGTTTGTTGTGTATTGGTTGGGGTTTTCTCATTTAGAGATTTATTAAATATTTTTATATAAAATAAAAAGAAAGAAAGAGAAAAGAGAAGGGAAGGAAAAAGAGAGAAAAAAAATTTTTTGGAGATTTTTTTTTTTTTTCCCTTCATATTAATCTGATAAATAAAAATAGGATAAAGAAAGGAATGAGGAAAGGAAGAAGGGGTAGGAGGAGAGTAATAGGGAAGAGAAAAGACTGCTCTTTGATACAGTTCAGATGAAATGATTTTTGTGTATCCAGTAGACATCATACTTATTTAATTTGGATAAAAAATCTCTCTCAGGAATTGTTCCTAATAATGATGGGATGATGTCTTGGTGGATACTGAATTTACCCATATATTTGATTGTGGTTTTTTTTTGTTTTTTTTTTGGTACATATCCTTTTGTAGTATAATTTATGGTACATTATTTATGGGACATGAATATGTGATATGTACTTTAAAATATGTTGTTGCAATTATTGATCTTCATATTCATCTTTTTTATTTTACATTAGGAGTTTTCATATCTCCTTTTAAAAGGAAAAAGGAAAAGGGAGAAAGAGGGGAAAGGAAAGAAAGAGAAAAAAAGATAAAGAATAATATATATTATGCATGTTATTTATGTTATGTTGTCTACACTGACTGTTTTTCCTTCCATTCTGTTTGGCTCTCCTACCATTACCATATCAGGAGCTCCTTTGGAGCAGTCCACACATCTGTTTCTGATTATTGGAGGTGGGAGAATCCAACATAAGGAAGTTGGTTGCATTTAATGTCAGAACATGATTAAGACCTGAGGCGTCGAAACGCGTTGTTCTGCAGTCATCCGACTGATATGCTGTACCTGCTGGAATTTTAATATGCATTGGCACAATAAAATGGATTTTTAATTTTCCATTCCTGGCGCTGGAACTTTCTTCCCTTTTTTTTTCTATTGACTGACTGCCTAGTCAAATCCGTGCGCAGGATTTGGATCCTACCAGCAAGGCAGTGTGGTGAGCTGGATTATTCTGTTCTTTTACTAGTGTTTCATTTAGACCATTAGGACTTAAGGTCCCCAACCGAAAGATCCACCTACTCTCCACCTGGGCCAAAATCCTAGCCAAATCCCCCCCTCTGAATCCCAGAGAGACCTGGTCAATGGCTTTAATCACTAAACCCCTAGCACTGGAATTATGAAACATTTTAAAATGCCTAGGTAGAGATTTTAAAGACATGAGATCCTCATTATTTTTAGCTTTTTCTATATCTCGGACATGCTCTCGAGTTCTTACCTTTAATTCCCTAGTGGTCAAACCGATGTATACTTTTCCACATGGGCATTTAGCATGGTAAATCACACCTTGAGAATTGCAGCTAAGATGTTTTCGTATCTCGTATTGTCGTGATCCATCAAAATTAGAAAAGGTAGTAGATTTGATATGATTCAGGCACCCTTTACAAAGACCACACGGGAAAAAAACGGGCGTTCCAAGGCCAGACCCCTTTTTTATCGGTTCAAAATGGCTATGAACCAGCATATCCTTTAAATTAGATGTTCTTCTGGCTACAAAAGAAGGTTGACTCGGTAAAACTTGATTCAAAGTTGGGTCAACTAGCAGAACTTTCCAATGCTTGCATATAATGTCCTTCAATTCATTCCATTTATTACTATATGTAGAGATAAAACGGACCTGATCCTGATCATTTGATTTCTTAGGGCGAGACGGACCATATAACAATTTATCCCGAGAGGCCTTTTGAGCTCTATAATAGCCTCTCTTTATCATTCTTTTGCTGTAACCCCTTTCCATAAATCTCCTTGAAAGGTCTACAGCTTGCTCTTCAAAGTTTTCCTTAGTTGAACAGATCCTTTTCGCCCGTAAGAACTGCCCAATGGGAATACCTCGAATAGTGGAGACTGGATGGAAGGAGTCAGCTGATAATAGAGCATTCGTGGCTGTTGCTTTACGAAACATATCAGTGTTCAAAAAGCCATCTCCTTTAATGGCCATTTTAATATCCAGGAAATCCATTTCCCTACCATATTTAAATGTAAGTTTTATATTTAGATTGTTCTCATTAAGATGTCTCATTAAATTATGAAGATCTTGTACAGATCCATCCCAAAAGAAGAGAATATCATCGATGTACCTCATCCAGTTATGGACATGGTCCATTTCCTGGATGAGGTCATCATGGAAGACATCTCTTTCCCAGGCACCCAGAAACAGGTTTGCATACGATGGGGCACAAGAAGCCCCCATCGCAGTACCTTGTAACTGGAGAAAAATTTTATTATTGAAGGTGAAAACATTATGCGTCAACACAAATTCCAAAAGAATCAGGATCAATTCAACAAGAGAACCATCCAAAGTGCTGGAATTCAAAAAGAGTCGAACCGCCTTCAAGCCATCATGATGTTGAATCGAAGTATATAGGGACTCCACGTCAGCAGTCACAATAAGTGTATGCTCATCAAAATGCAGCTGATCTAATCTCTGAAGTGCTGACGTGGTGTCCCTAATATACGAAGGTAAGTCTATGACCAGAGGTTTTAAAAAATAATCCACTATGTCTCCTATTAATTCACAGGGACCGTCATTACCTGAAACGATTGGACGACCAGGTGGATCCAATGGATTTTTGTGAATCTTTGGAATCAGATAAAAAGTGGGGAGCCTCGGATGATGATTTTTAATGCGATCCAATAGTTTTTTGGAAATCAATCCTTGTAAAAAAGCCTTGTCCAGAATGTCCACTAGAAGGGTTTGAAAAGATGATAAAGGATTAAACTGTAATTTGCGATAACATTTGTCATCATTCAGCAATTTATTTGCTTGTCTCTCATATTGATGAATAGGCCAAATTACAAGGTTTCCACCTTTATCCGCCGATTTAAAAACGACGTCATTCCACGATTTTAACTCTTCAAGAGCCATCCTTTCATCTTTTGAGATATTAGAAGAACCACCTCGTTGACGAGATAGATTCTCTATATCATGTGAAACTAATTTGGTAAATATGTCAATAGCCGGACAATTCTCATGATTCCTTTTTTAGGGATAATGATAAGAAAAGGAAGAAATTTCCTGAGATGTTTCATAAAGCACAGAGAGGCTCTCATTCGAGAGGCCAATATCAGGTAATTAATCTTTCTAGTCATGAATTGACGTTGGCTCAACAAACAATTTTACAACGTGGTTTGACCTTTTCACCTTCTAATAATTTAGATACGTTCACATCGATAAAAGATGTTCATCTATTCTCAAGGAAGCTGATCCTTAAAAAACTTCATGCAGTAAGAGATAAAGGGACTTTAACTACAACACAAGCTGAGGAAGAAGCATTGGAGGCTCTAATTTCGTTGGAGGAAGAAAACAATACGACATCAGGGGTAAGTATGGTCCCTAAAAATATGTTTATTAAATGTAAAACTTTTCCTTCTCTCGGTCTTTGTCCGGCTATTGACATATTTACCAAATTAGTTTCACATGATATAGAGAATCTATCTCGTCAACGAGGTGGTTCTTCTAATATCCCAAAAGATGAAAGGATGGCTCTTGAAGAGTTAAAATCGTGGAATGACGTCGTTTTTAAATCGGCGGATAAAGGTGGAAACCTTGTAATTTGGCCTATTCATCAATATGAGAGACAAGCAAATAAATTGCTGAATGATGACAAATGTTATCGCAAATTACAGTTTAATCCTTTATCATCTTTTCAAACCCTTCTAGTGGACATTCTGGACAAGGCTTTTTTACAAGGATTGATTTCCAAAAAACTATTGGATCGCATTAAAAATCATCATCCGAGGCTCCCCACTTTTTATCTGATTCCAAAGATTCACAAAAATCCATTGGATCCACCTGGTCGTCCAATCATTTCAGGTAATGACGGTCCCTGTGAATTAATAGGAGACATAGTGGATTATTTTTTAAAACCTCTGGTCAAAGACTTACCTTCGTATATTAGGGACACCACGTCAGCACTTCAGAGATTAGATCTGCTGCATTTTGATGAGCATACACTTATTGTGACTGCTGACGTGGAGTCCCTATATACTTCGATTCAACATCATGATGGCTTGAAGGCGGTTCGACTCTTTTTGAATTCCAGCACTTTGGATGGTTCTCTTGTTGAATTGATCCATTCCTGATTCTTTTGGAATTTGTGTTGACGCATAATGTTTTCACCTTCAATAATAAAATTTTTCTCCAGTTACAAGGTACTGCGATGGGGGCTTCTTGTGCCCCATCGTATGCAAACCTGTTTCTGGGTGCCTGGGAAAGAGATGTCTTCCATGATGACCTCATCCAGGAAATGGACCATGTCCATAACTGGATGAGGTACATCGATTATATTCTCTTCTTTTGGGATGGATCTGTACAAGATCTTCATAATTTAATGAGACATCTTAATGAGAACAATCTAAATATAAAACTTACATTTAAATATGGTAGGGAAATGGATTTCCTGGATATTAAAATGGCCATTAAAGGAGATGGCTTTTTGAACACTGATATGTTTCGTAAAGCAACAGCCACGAATGCTCTATTATCAGCTGACTCCTTCCATCCAGTCTCCACTATTCGAGGTATTCCCATTGGGCAGTTCTTACGGGCGAAAAGGATCTGTTCAACTAAGGAAAACTTTGAAGAGCAAGCTGTAGACCTTTCAAGGAGATTTATGGAAAGGGGTTACAGCAAAAGAATGATAAAGAGAGGCTATTATAGAGCTCAAAAGGCCTCTCGGGATAAATTGTTATATGGTCCGTCTCGCCCTAAGAAATCAAATGATCAGGATCAGGTCCGTTTTATCTCTACATATAGTAATAAATGGAATGAATTGAAGGACATTATATGCAAGCATTGGAAAGTTCTGCTAGTTGACCCAACTTTGAATCAAGTTTTACCGAGTCAACCTTCTTTTGTAGCCAGAAGAACATCTAATTTAAAGGATATGCTGGTTCATAGCCATTTTGAACCGATAAAAAAGGGGTCTGGCCTTGGAACGCCCGTTTTTTTCCCGTGTGGTCTTTGTAAAGGGTGCCTGAATCATATCAAATCTACTACCTTTTCTAATTTTGATGGATCACGACAATACGAGATACGAAAACATCTTAGCTGCAATTCTCAAGGTGTGATTTACCATGCTAAATGCCCATGTGGAAAAGTATACATCGGTTTGACCACTAGGGAATTAAAGGTAAGAACTCGAGAGCATGTCCGAGATATAGAAAAAGCTAAAAATAATGAGGATCTCATGTCTTTAAAATCTCTACCTAGGCATTTTAAAATGTTTCATAATTCCAGTGCTAGGGGTTTAGTGATTAAAGCCATTGACCAGGTCTCTCTGGGATTCAGAGGGGGGGATTTGGCTAGGATTTTGGCCCAGGTGGAGAGTAGGTGGATCTTTCGGTTGGGAACCTTAAGTCCTAATGGTCTAAATGAAACACTAGGTTTTTCTGCTTTTTTGTAGAAGTGCATATTGAGAAAGGTATTTTTTATGGGTTGGGTTTATATTTATTATTGATATTTTTGTGTTTTCTCTGTTTTATTTATGTATATTATTTTTTATTTAGTTTCTCCATATAGTCAGTTTTTGGGTGTTTTGGTCCCTTACGTTTGTCTCATCCTGGACTCGGAGGTTGTGGAGTTTTCCCATTGCCTGGTGGATTTATATATCTTCAATCAAGCCTCTATAAGGGAAAATGGAAGAAAAAAAGAAAGAAAAAAAGAAAGAAAAAATATCATATTATATATGTTTTATTTATTAGTATCTGAATTCACTTTATTACACTATATGTCTATTGAAATGATTTTTCACTTGAAGCTTATAGTTATAGATACATTTTTATATATATTTTATTGTATTGGTGTCTAGTACTGTGTAGGTATTACTGTCTATTCAGTATTTAGCAATATGCATAGCGCACTTAATTGCACTAAGTCACTTTATTATCTAGATGCGGTATATCTACATACAGTTGTGGGTAATATATTGATCTACTTAGTTTACTTTATTATTTTTTTATCTGACGTATTATAGAGGGTTTGAATCCTTAATGGCAGGCAGTTTGCATGCGTGCTCCCGTCTGTGCCCCTGGTACTTCCCTCGTCGCCATAGTTGGTGATAGCGCATTACTTATGACGCTGTTTACCGAGGCGAAGTGAGGGAAGCACTCTTTAATTCAGGAGGTATGTGATGGGCGCATGCGCCGATATTGTCCTGCCTTTAATGAAGACGCGGTATTTCTCTTCCGTGTAACGTGTAACCATGGCAATGGCATGTCAGTAACGTGACGTGAGTTACTCCCCTCCGGGTCACATGATGGGGTTGGGGCTTTTTAATTGGATTTCAACACACATTTAAACCCTTCACTGACGCCCGTAAGCCACACCCCCGGAAGAAGCGATAGGGCGAAACACGCGTCGGGGCGCAGGGGACAGCGGCTGGATCATACTTAGCACATTATAGGTATCCATATGCCTCTATCTATTTATAATTCCTTATTGGCGGTTGTTATTAATATGTTTGTTGCTCCACTAATATATTATATAGTGGTGTATGGGGGTTAATGCTGTGGATTTATCTAGCATTGGATTAATTATGCCTCTTTTTCTGCCATCAGAGATCTAGTTATGTGGTACATGAGTCTATATATGGAAGCAAGTGTGTTGACTTTCTGAGGGTGGCCCACTGTTATAATTAGGATAATATCGGTCATAATTATAACCAATTTTGGTATTAGTGGATTTATTTATATATTGATGCTTGATCAAATGATAGGGACCGTACCCTCACAGTGTCAATAGACTTTTTTACCTATATATTATACTAGTAAAATAATGCTGCAGTCCCTTTTCTGGGTTATTTTGTCAAAAAATATGGGTATGTGGCCCTTTTAATGTATATGATTTTGTTAATAAAAATTATTTTTTATATTATTTTGTGGTTCGCTTCTTTATGGTGAGTTCACGTTGTGGCCATCATAGTGTGTTTTCCTGCATCATTTCTGTAAGCTGCCAACTTAGGGCTTTGTGCCTATATTGTACTTCAATTCTGGTTGACATTATTATGAGCTTATATTGATAACAATAACAGGGTATATGTCTATATAGCTTCTTTCTTTTGCCTTCCTATTCGGGTTTGGCTTGCCTAATTTTTGGGTTTATTTATGCACTAGCACTTTATAATGGGAGCTTTTGTTGATATAATATTTTTAGTCTAAACCAGTATTGACTGTTATTAATTTTGCTGCTCCATAAGCAATTGATGTTTAATAGGGTCCTTAGCTAATATGTCCCTCGCAATTGAGGCATCCTTTTATCAGTTTACTTGTGTATATTATCATTATAATAAAGACTAGAGGTATGCCCGATGCTGTCGCATCGGGAGGGAAGTGTGTGAGTATGTGTGTGTACATGTGTGTGTGTGCGTGTATGTACATGTGTGTGTGTGTGCGTGTACGTACATGTATGTCCCATAGCTGCCTGCCCACCCACCTCCGTGCAGTCACCGCTGGCAGGAAAGAAGGTGGTTTGCGACCTGTGCTGGAGATATGAGTACATGTATGAGTACGTGTGTGTGTACGTGAGTACGTGTGTGTGTGTGCGGGCGTACATGTGTGTGTGTATGTGAGTACGTGTGTGTGTGAGTACGTGTGTGTGAGTACGTGTGTGTGTGAGTACGTGTGTGAGTACGTATGTATGGGTGAGTACATGTGTGTGAGTACGTGTGTGTGATTATGTTTTTGTGTGAGTATGTGTATGTGAGTACGTGTGTGTACGTACGTGTGTGTGTACATGTGTGTGTATGTATGTGTGTACATTTGTGTGTGAGTACATGTGTGTGTGAGTACGTGTGTGTGAGTACGTTTGTGAGTGTGTGTGTGAGTAGTGTGTGTGTGTAGGTGTGTACGTACGTGTGTGTGTACGTGAGTACCTGTGTGTGTGTGAGTACGTGTGTGTGAGTACGTTTTTGTGTGAGTACGTGTGTGTGTACATACATGTGTGTGTACGCACATTTGTGTGTGTACATATGTATGTACATGTGTGTGTATGTGTGTGTATACGTATGTGTGTGTACATGTGTGTACACATGTGTGTGAGTACATGTGTGTGTGTGTGTGAGTACATGTGTGTGTGAGTACATGTGTGTGTGTGTGAGTACATGTGTGTGTGAGTACATGTGTGTGTGTATGTGAGTACGTGTGTGTGTGTACGTACGTGTGTGCATGTGTACGTGTGTGTATGTACATGGTGGGCAGGCAGCGGCGGGTCTGGCGGGGGGTCCAGCGGCGTGGCCAGCAGCGGCGGGTCCAGTGGCGGGGGGTCCTGGCGGCTACCAGCCGGCAGGAAAGACCATGGCTTGCGGCTTGTGCACAGGCTGCAAGCCGCGGTCTTTCCTGTTGGCTGTGATGGAGGTGAGTGGGCAGGCAGCGGCGGGTCTGGCAGGGTTTCCGGCAGCGGCAGGTCCAGCAGCGGCGGCGGTGGGGGTTCCCGGTGGTGTCCCAATGGTGGTACTGTGGAAGGGCCTGGTATCACCAGCGGGTGCCATATTGGAATACCCATCACTTGGATATTTCAATATGGCGGTCAGCGTACTTCCAGTCGGCGCGGTGGATTGTGGGATTCGGGGACATCCAGACGGAAGTGGATGATGGACAATTTAAGGCAATTATATATATAGATTGGTCTTGATTTCTTTAATATTGTGTTTATTGTGCTTTTTCCATTTTGTATAGAGCAATAAACACTGCTCAAAAAATTAAAGGGAACACTTGAACAACAGAATATAACTCCAAGTAAATCAAACTTCAGTGAAATCAAACTGTCCACTTAGGAAGCAACACTGATTGACAATCAATTTCACATGCTGTTGTGCAAATGGAAGAGACAACAGATGGAAATTATTGGCAATTATCAAGACACCCTCAATAAAGGAGTGGTTCTGCAGGTGGGAACCACAGACCACATCTCAGTGCCAATGCTTTCTGGCTGATGTTTTGGTCAATTTGAATGCTGGTTGTGCTTTTACACTCGTTGTAGCATGAGACAGACTCTACTACCCACACAAGTGGCTCAGGTAGTGCAGTTCATCCAGGATGGCACAACAATGCGAGCTGTGGCAAGAAGGTTTGCTGTGTCTGTCAGCATAGTGTCCAGAGGCTGGAGGCGCTACCAGGAGACAGACCAGTACACCAGGAGATGTGGAGGGGGCCGTAGGAGGGCAACAACCCAGCAGCAGAACCACTACCTCCGCCTTTGTGCAAGGAGGAACAGGAGGAGCACTGCCAGAGCGCTGCGAAATGATCTCCAGCAGGTCACAAATGTGCATGTGTCTGCAGAAATGGTTAGAAACTGACTCCATGAGGATGGACTGAGGGCCCGATGTCCACAGATGGGGGTTGTTCTCACAGCCCAACACCATGGAGGATGCTTGGCACTTGCCACAGAACACCAGGATTGGCAAATTCGCCACTGGTTCCCTGTGCTCTTCACAGATGAAACAAGGTTCACACTGAGCACATGTGACAGACGTGACAGAGTCTGGAGACGCCGTGGAAACTGATCTGCTGCCTGCAACATCCTTCAGCATGACTAGTTTGGCAATGGGTCAGTAATGGTGTGGGGTGGCATTTCTTTGGAGGGCTGCAAAGCCCTCCATGTTCTCGCCAGAGGTAGACTTACTGCCATTAGATACCGAGATGAGATCCTCAGATCCCTTGTGAGACCATATTCTGGTGCGGTTGGCCCTGGGTTCCTCATAATGCAGGACAATGCCAGACCTCATGTGGCTGGAGTGTGTCAGCAGTTCCTGCAAGATGAAGGCATTGAAGCTATGGACTGGCCTGCCCATTCCCCAGACCTGAATCCGACTGAGAACGTCTGGGACATCATGTCTCGTTTCATCCACCAATGTCACATTGCACCAGTTGCACCACAGACTCTCCAGGAGTTGGAGGATGCTTTATTCCAGGTCTGGGAGGAGATCCCTCAGGAGACCATCTGCTGCTTCATCAGGAGCAAGCCCAGGTGTTGTACAGTAGGGAGGTCATACAGGCATGTGGAGGCCACACACAATACTGAGCATCTTTTCCTTGTCATGAGGCATTTCCACTGAAGTTGGATCAGCCTGTAATTTCATTTTCCACTTTGATTTTGAGTATCATTCCAAATCCAGACCTCCATGGGATATTCATTTTGATTTACATTGATAATTGTTATGTTTAATTGACCTGAACATATTCCACTATGCAATGAATAAAAATTTGCAACTGGAATATTTCATTTAGAGATATCTAGGACGTGGTATTTTAGTGTTCCCTTTACTTTTTTAAGCAGTGTATAAGGCTCATTCTATAGGGAGCAATATAAGAGGCTCTTTCTCTATGGAGAAATATATGGGGTCCATTCTGTATGAAGAATTATATGGGGCCCATTATTCTGTATGGAACATTATATGGGGCCCATAATACTGTATGGTGCATTATATGGGGCCCATTCTGTATGAAGCAATATATGGGGCCCATTCTGTATGGACACTATATGAGACTCATTTTGTATGGATCATTATATGGGGCCTATTTTGTATGAAGCATTATTTGGGGCCTATTCTGTATAGAGTTGCCAGCATAGTATTTTTTAGGTTTTTTTGTTTTGTTTTTTTTTTTTACGTACGGCAAGGCAGAACATTTCTGAGATTTCTAGTAACTTCATTAATAGCATGCCAAGACATGAAAGTGAGTGTAGTGAGTGTATCTGTGAAAGGGCTGCTCATACCCAATACTATATTAAAATGTTTTGAATTTTTTTCCATTTTTTCTTATTTTGACTGTATTTTCAAGAGGATGTGATATTAGAACATGTAGTAATGGTCAAAGTTTGGTAAATAAAAGAGATGATCGAATCTTGTGAAATTCATTTGCCAGGTTTGGAACATTTAAAAAAAATGATTGTACTTCAATTGCCCCTGTAAATATGTGTTTAAAACTCTAAGGGTATGTGCACACATAGTTTTTTGTCTCTGCGGATTTTGTAGTGAAAACCGCAGGTAAATCCGCAGGACAAAGACTTGCGGTTTATCTGCGGATTATCTGCGGTTTTGCCTTGCGGTTTTACACCTCATAATGGATGAGGTGTAAAACTGCAGCGCTTCTGCACCAAACAATTGACATGCTGCGTTTTGAAAACCGCAGCGAAACCGCGCAGAAAAAAACGCAGCATGTGCACAGCTTTTTTTTATTTCCATAGGAAATAAAGGTACTGTACAACACAGCAGAATCTGCTCCATTTCTGCAGAGCCAAAATCGCTGCGGAAACGCAGCAGAAACCGTGAAGTGTGCACATACCCTAAGGCCTCCTGAGACTATAGCCAGCTTCTTTCAATTTCTTTAAAGCAAGCACGGACTAAGTTAACTCATCATAAAAGCAAAGTGATCTCACCATGGAAACTGATGGTAACATGATAATAAGCAAAAGACCAGTGCACTGACAGATTTTTCATGTTATTTGAAATAAAAATAACGGTTTCAAAATTATTCCTTTTAATCATTTATGTTTAGGCAGAACACTGACTCAAACTGACTGTGTCACTGTTAGAGGTAACTTCACCCTTCTGTGACTGAAACATGGGATGTGCTATATACACTCACTGGCCACTTTATTAGGTACACCTGTCCAACTGTGTGTTAAGACTTAATTTCTAATCAGCCAATCACATGGCGGCAACTCAGTGCATTTAGGCATGTAGACATGGTCAAGACAATCTCCTGCAGTTCAAACCGAGCATCAGTATGGGGAAGAAAGGTGATTTGAGTGCCTTTGAACGTGGCATGATTGTTGGTGCCAGAAGGGCTGGTCTGAGAATTTCAGAAACTGCTGATCTACTGGGATTTTCACGCACAACCATCTCTAGGGTTTACAGAGAATGGTCCGAAAAAGAAAAAAAATCCAGTGAGCGGCAGTTCTGTGGCCGGAAATGCCTTTTTGATGCCAGAGGTCAGAGGAGAATGGGCAGACTGGTTCGAGCTGATAGAAAGGCAACAGTGACTCAAATTGCCACCCGTTACAACCAAGGTAGGCAGAAGAGCATCTCTGAACGCACAGTGCGTCGAACTTTGAGGCAGATGGGCTACAGCAGCAGAAGACCACACTGGGTACCACTCCTCTCAGCTAAGAACAGGAAACTGAGGCTACAATTTGCACAAGCTCATCGAAATTGGACAGTAGAAGATTGGAAAAACGTTGCCTGGTCTGATGAGTCTCGATTTCTGCTGCGACATTCGGATGGTAGGGTCAGAATTTGGCGTAAACAACATGAAAGCATGGATCCATCCTGCCTTGTATCAACGGTTCAGGCTGGTGGTGGTGGTGTCATGGTGTGGGGAATTTTTTCTGGGCACTCTTTGGGCCCCTTGGTACCAATTGAGCATCGTTGCAACGCCACAGCCTACCTGAGTATTGTTGCTGACCATGTCCATCCCTTTATGACCACAATGTACCCAACATCTGATGGCTACTTTCAGCAGGATAATGCGCCATGTCATAAAGCTCGAATCATCTCAGATTGGTTTCTTGAACATGACAATGAGTTTACTGTACTCAAATGGCCTCCTCAGTCACCAGATCTCAATCCAATAGAGCATCTTTGGGATGTGGTGGAACGGGAGATTCGCATCAGGGATGTGCAGCCGACAAATCTGCGCCAACTGTGTGATGCCATCATGTCAATATGGTCCAAAATCTCTGAGGAATGCTTCCAGCACCTTGTTGAATCTCTGCCACGAAGAATTGAGGCAGTTCTGAAGGCAAAAGGGGGTCCAACCCCTTACTAGCATGGTGTACCTAATAAAGTGGCCAGTGAGTGTATACCATAATGCCCTCCACTTCTATCCCACAAATTCACTTGCTGGAAGCAAAGGAGACCAATTGTAATTTACATTTGATATATGTGCAGAAAGCAAAATGGTTGCAGTATAGGTGTGACATGTATGTTGTTATGCTGTTAGGTTTATCCCACAAGGCTTAGGGATTCAAAGTCTTGTGGAGCTGACCCTTGACCTCCTTCCCCCCACAGCCACCAGAGTCACCCAGTGCCCAGTCAGTGACATGTAATGCCCGTACAAATGTGTGCTCGTTAAGTTGTCAGCAATGAAACGCACCCTGGCAGACATAGATTTTTTCAGGGAATGGGTGATGTTGTCTGTGACATGCTGGTGTAGCGCAGGCACAGCTTTCTTACAGAACTAATGGCGCCTGGCAACTGGTACTGGGGGACTGAGACAGCCATCAATTTTCAGAAACTGTCTGTATCCACCAGACAGAAAGGCAGCATTTCCATGGCCAACAAATTGGAGGTGGTAGAGTTCAACCTCAAAGCATTGGCTTGTGTACGGGGAAACATTCTTTTACGTAACCAAAACTGTAGGACCGAAGGCTGACTGCTCTTCTGAGAGAGGGTGGAGTATGGAGAAAACGAGAAACTGCTGGACTGTGAGGTGCAGGCAGACATGTTTTGGTGGATTGAGAAAGATGTGTTGTGTCAGGTGACACAAAAACAGCCGTCATATTCAGCTCCATAACAGTTGACCGGATGACACTCACCCCATTGTAGGGGCAAAAACACTTCAGGAAAACACCCGTGATGATTTTTCTGAATCATCATCGCCGGCATATTTTAGTTTTTGTGGCTGATCTATGCTTTCGAACATACAGTGGGGAAAATAAGTATTTGATACACTATTGATTTTGCAAGTTTTCCCACCTGAAAGAATGGAGAGGTCTGTAATTTTTGTCATAGGTACACTTCAACTGTGAGAGACAGAATCTAGAAATAAAATCCAGAAAAGTCACATTGTATGATTTTTACATAATTAGTTTGCATTCTATTACATGAAATAAGTTGATACAATAGAAAAAGAGAATTTAATATTTGGTCATTAGTGTTGAGCGATACCATCTGATATTGAGAAATATCGGATCGGATTGGATCGACCGATATCTAAAAAGTATTGGGTATCGCCGATTCCGATCCCGGAAGTCACATTCAAGTCAATGGGACCGAATTATCGGAATTAAAAAAAACCCTTTCTTTCCTTGTGGGTTAATTCTACATGAAGAAAAACAATTAAGAATAATGTAGAAAGTAATGGGGGAGGTGGAGGAGACATTAAAGCCATAGAGGTTTAGCCCAATCAAATGGAATAGCCGGAATTAAAAAAATTTTTTGAAGAGTTACAAAGATATTGACTATGTTAACCTCTTTTATATTTTGTCAGATATGTATGTTTCACTACTTCCATGCTCTTCACCTTCTTTTTTACTTCTCCCACACTTTCTCCTTCATGATCCTCAGCAGCAGCAGCATCTTTTTCATCAACTTCTTCTTCACCTTATTCATCTTCCTCTTCACCTTCTTCCTATTATTCTTTTTTTTTTACATTCTTCATATTCTTCTTATTCAACTATTATTCTTCTTCATATTCTACTTCTTCATCTTCTTCCTATTCTTCTTCTTCATCATATTCTTATTTGTGACAGTCATTCCTGTAGTTGTTATCTATAAAAGTTTGAAGATTACACCTTCCGTTCTGCCTGTCACAAAAGATTTACAACAGGATTTGTCCGTGTTCAGTTTTGCCTGCAGCAGCAGGCATTTTCCAGGGGCACCACGAGGAGGAACGGACTCACCCCCATACACTGCTTAGTCTTCTTCTGCTTATAATTTAGATAATATCATTTGCTCTGATTTTTAGTCTTATGCTTATTGTTCTTCTGCTTTTGGTTTTTCTGCTTCTTGGTCTTCTGTCTCTTGTTGTTCTGCATCTTTGTGGTTGTCTTCATGTTCTTTGTCCTCTTGGTCATCTTATTCAGGGTCATCTTTTTGGTCTTCTTCGGTGTGGTCTTCAGGGTCGTCGTCGTCAGGGAGATCCAGAGTGAGAACCAAAAACCATTTCCACAAGCTCGAAATTGGAAAAGTAGCAGAAGGTACAAGAAGGCTGAGGAACTGCTGAGAACCAGCTGACGGTACTGGAACCCGGATGGTTAACAGAAGGAACAAGAGCAAATGGAACTAGCGAGGACCAGCTGACGGTGCTGGAGCACGGTTACTTAGCAGGAGGTACCTGTGCTCCAAAGCACTACCAAGGACCAGCAGACGTTGCTGGAACTCAGATACCGAGAAGGAGGCACCTAGGCAAAAGGCACTGCCGAGAACCAGCTGACGGTGCTGGAACCCGCATGGATAGCAGAAGCTGCAGGAGCAAATGGAACTAGCGAGGACCAGCTGATGGTGCTGGAACCTGGAGGGACAGCAGAAGGAACAAGAGCCAATGGCACAACCATGGACCAGCTGACGGTGCTGGAACACGGTTACAAAGCAGGAGGTGTCTGTGCTACAAAGCACTACCAAGGACCAGCAGACGTTGCTGGAACTCGGATACCGAGAAGGAGGCACCTAGGCCAAAGGCACTGCCGAGAACCAGCTGATGGTGCTGGAACCCGGATGGGTAGCAGAAAGTACCCATGATAAACAAAGTTGCAAGGCCGCGAGCCGGCCGCAGTTAACGAAACCCACAGTCCTACAGGGGGTGCTTGTCCTATTGGCATTACGGAACCAGCCTTTATTACCAGAACCCGCAGCCCACATAGGAAGCACCGAAACTGCAGGCACCATAGACTCGGCTAACCCGACCGCAACACGACAGGACAACGTATTGGTGGCAAAGTGAAGTGGACACTTCCCGGAAACAGCTGGCATGCTGGAACCAGGCTGGGCAGGAGGGAGTACCCGTGCCAAATACACTGCCGAGAACCAGCTGATGGTGCTGGAACCCGGAGGGGCAGCAGAAGGAACAAGAGCCAATGGCACAACCGTGGACCAGCTGACGGTGCTGGAGCTCGGTTACTAAGCACGAGGTACCTGTAATACAAAGCACTACCAAGGACCAGCAGACGTTGCTAGAATTCGGATACAGAGAAGGAGGCACCTAGGCTAAAGGCACTGCCGAGAACCAGCTGACGGTGCTGGAACCCGGATGGGTAGCAGAAGCTGCAAGAACAAATGGAACTAGCGAGGACCAGCTGACAGAGCTGGAACTCGGAGGGGCAACAGAAGGAACAAAAGCCAATGGCACAACCGTGGAACAGCTGACGGTGCTGGAACATGGTTACTAAGCAGGAGGTACCTGTGCTACAAAGCACTACCAAGGACCAGCAGACATTGCTGGAACTCAGATACCGAGAAGGAGGCACCTCAGCCAAAGGCACTGCTGAGAACCAGCTGACGGTACAGGAACCTGTATGGGTAGCAGAAGGTACCCATGAAAAAGACAAAGTTGCAAGGCCGCGAGCCGGCCGCAGTTAACGAAACCCACAGTCCTACAGGGGGTGCTTGTCCTATTGGCACTACGGAACCAGCCTTTATTACCAGAACCCGCAGCCCACATAGGAAGCACCTAAACTGCAGGCACCATAGACTCGGCTAACCAGACCGCAACACGACAGGACAACGTATTGGTGACAAAGTGACGTTGACACTACCTGGAAACAGCAGGCGTGCTGGAACCAGGATGGGCAGGAGGGAGTACCCGTGCCAAAGACACTTCTGAGCAGCAACTGGTGATGTTGGAGCCCAGGGTAAATCAGGGTGTAGGATGAGGCCTAATTTCATCAAGTTTAATATCTGTTGTAGACTACTACTTATTTTAAACGTGCTCCCACTAGGCCTCTAGCTCCTCTCTGTTTCAAGTATTTCCCATGGCCTCCAACCCCGCCAGTTGCTGCTCAGAAGTGGCGTCTGCACAATCAACACTTGTTCCTGTGTTACTGGGGTTCAGTAACGTCTGCTGTTCCCCTGATGTGTGTCCGGCAATGTCTCCTGCCCTGTCCACATTCCCACTACTATTAGTGGGAATGTGGACAGAGCAGGAGACATTGCCGGACACACATCAGGGGTTCAGCTGACGTTACTGAACCCCAGTAACACAGGAACAAGTGTTGATTGTGCAGACGCCACTTCTGAGCAGCAACTGGCGGGGTTGGAGGCCATGGGAAATACTTGAAACAGAGAGGAGCTAGAGGCCTAGTGGGAGCACGTTTGAAATCAGTAGTAGTGTGAATGTGGAGGCAGCAGGAGATATTGCCGTCCACACAGCAGGGGAGCAGCAGGCATTACTGAACCCCACTAACACTGGAGCATGTGTTTCTCTCTTTGCAGATGGCACTTCCGAGCAACAACTGGCTGTGCTGAAGCCCAGGGTGAATAATGGAGTAGGCTGAGGCCTAAATGCAGCAAGTTTTATATGTGATGTAGTTTGAGTGTGGAGGCAGCAGGAGATATTGCCGTCCACACAGCAGGGGAGCAGCAGGCATTACTGAACTCCACTAATACTGGAGCATGTGTTTTTCTCTGTGCGGACAGCACTTCCGAGCGACAACTGGCTGTGTTGAAGCCCAGGATCAATCATGCAGAAGGCTGAGGCCTTCTTAGAGCTAGTTGAAAATATGATCTAGTTTGAATGTGGAGGCAGCAGTAGTGGGAATGTGGACAGAGCAGGAGACATTGCCGGACACACCTCAGGGGATCAGCTGACGTTACTGAACCCCAGTAACACAAGAACAAGTGTTGATTGTGCAGACGCCACTTCTGAGCAGCAATTGGCGGGGTTGGAGGCCAGGGGAAATACTAGAGACAGAGTGGAGCCAGAGGCCTAGTTGGAGCAAGTTTGAAATCAGTAGTAGTGTGAATGTGGAGGCAGCAGAAGACTTGCCGTCCACACAACAGGGGAGCAGCTGGCGTTACTGAACCCCACTAACACAGGAGCTAGTGTTTTTCTTTGTGCAGATGGCACTTCTGAGCAACAACTGGCTGTGTTGAAGCCCAGGGATTACAGTTCAGGTGGTAGAAACATGAACACAACAGGAGACCTGGATACTTTTGCTAACCAATTATTTATTCTGGAAGAGGACTGGCAAATTCTGGCGAGATCCAGGCCTTGTTCATTTTCAGAAAACTAAGCCGGTCAACGTTATAGGAGGATAGTCGCGTGCAACGGTCTATTAGTACACCACCTGCGGCACTAAAGACGCGTTCCGATAATACACTGGCAGGAGGGCAAGCCAGCACCTCCAATGCATACTGGCTAAGCTCTGGCCATGTATCCAGCTTAGAGACCCAAAACTTGAAGGGGGAAGAGCCGTCTGGGAGTACACTGACAGGGCAAGACATGTAGTCTGTCACCATCTGACGGAAATGTTGCCTCCTACTGACTGGAGCCGTCTGTGATGGTGTAGACAATTGTGGCGGGCACACAAAACTTTGCCACATTTGGGCCATACTGGTCTTGCCTTGTGCTGAGGTGCTGCCTCTGCTCCCTCTTTGTGCAGAGCTTCCTCCACTGCCTCGACGCACAGAGCTGCTTTGTAAAGCACTAGCAGCACTGCTCTCAGGTGGAATGGAGAACATGATGGACTGCACAAGTGTGTCTTGGTACTCCTGCATTTTACGCTCCCGGTTCAACGGTGTTATGAGGCTTTGTAAGTTGTCCCGGTAGTGAGGATCTAGGAGGGTGTACACCCAATAATCAGCCGTGTTGAGAATATGGGTGATGCGGCGGTCGTTTCTCAGGCACTGCAGCATGAAATCAACCATGTGCTGCAGACTCCCAACTGCCCAAGAAACGCTGTCCCCTGCTTGAGGCGTCATCTCTGCCTGCTCTGCATCACCCCACCATCGCTGTACATACTGACTAGAGCATTGTGTACCTCCCTCATCTGGAGAGATGTCTTCCTCCTCCATTGACTCCTCCTCATCCTCCTCATAAAGTGTCCCCTGCCTAGGCCTTTGTGAGGAAGCATGTAGCGCAGACTGTCCAGAAGCAGATGGCATTTGTGACTCCTCATCCTCCACCTCTTCCAAAACCTCCTCCCTTAGTGCTTGCAGTGTTTATTGAAGCAGGCAGATAAGGGGGACAGTCATGCTGACTAGTGCATCATTTGCACTCGCCATCCACGTGGAATCATCGAAGGCACGCATAACGAGGCAGATGTCCTTCATAGAGGCCCACTCAGTGGTGCTGAAGTGTGACCGGCGCATAGTGCGACTTGTTTGCGCCTGATGCAGCTGGTACTCCATCACTGCTGCCTGTTGCTCACACAACCACTCCAACATATGTAACGTTGAATTCCACCTGGTGGGTAGGTCACATATGATGCGATGTTCCGGAAGGCGTAATCGGCGCTGCAGAGCTGCAATGCGCGATCTGGCCGTGCTGGAACGCCGCAAGTGAGCGCACTCTATGCGGACCTTGTGCAGCAGTGCATCAAGATCCGGATAGTCCCTCAGAAAGCTCTGCACGACCAAGTTGAGCACATGTGCCAGACATGGGATCTGAGTGAGGTTGCCTAGGCCCAGAGCTGCCACCAGATTTCGGCCATTGTCACACACTACCAAGCCTGGCTGGAGATTCGCTGGCAGAAACCACACGTCGCTCTCCTGCTTGATGGCATTCCTGAGCTCCTGCGCTGTGTGGCTTCGATTCCCCAATGAAATTAGTTTCAGTACGGCCTTTTGACGTTTGGCCATGGCTGTGCTCAAATCGGTCGTAACAGGCTCCTGCAGCACTGATTTTGAGGAAATGGAGTATGAGGAGGAGTCAATGTGTACAGACTGGATTCCTGCAATCCGTGGAGTTGGCAGGACATGTACAGCGCCACTCTCAAGATCTGTACCTGGCTCCACAACATTGACCCAATGGGCAGTGAGTGAAAGGTATCGTCCCTGTCCATGGGTACTGGTCCACGCATCGGTGGTCAGGTGGCCCTTGCTACTGACAGCGTTTAGTAGCGCATGTTTAATTTTTCCCTCCACATGCTTTTGCAGGGCAGGGACGGCTTGCCTGCTGAAATAAAATCGGCTGGGCACGGTGTATTGTGGGACTGCCAATGCCATGAAGTTCCGGAAGGTGTCAGTCTCCACCAGCCTGAATGAGAGCATTTCAAGGGCCAGTAATTTGGCAATGCCAGCATTCAGAGCCTGTGCTCGGGGATGGTTTGCCGAGTATGACCGCCTTTTCTCCCATGCCTGTGCTACCGATGGCTGTAGAGTGGCCTGGGAGTGTGAGGATGAATGGGAACGTGGTGCTGTGGGTGGAATGTCACTGGGTCTCTGGACAACAGTGCCAGAGGTTCTTCCATGGCGATCCTGTGAGGAAGCCGAACCAGCTGTGTGAGCTGGAGGAAGAAGCTGCAACACAAGCTGAAGAGGTGGTAGGTGGTGCTGTAGGTTGGCCTACGTCTTCAGTGTGTCTCTGTAACTCCACCACGTGCTGGGTCCGCACATGTTTCCACATATTTGTGGTATTGAGGTTGTTGACATTTTTCCCTCTTTTGACTTTCTGATGACACAGCTTGCATTTGACAAAGCAAATGTCATCTGCAACTGTGTCAAAAAAGGACCACGCACTGCAAGTCTTGGGAGCGCCCGTTTTGGCTTTTGGAAGAGGAATGCTCCTAACGGGTGCCAAAGTGGAGGCTACAGGCAGCCAAGTCTGCCCCCTCCCTCTCCCTCCTGTTTTGGCCGTTCGGGGATTCTCTTCCTCAGAGCTGCTCCCACCACCTTCCTGTTCCTCGCGCCATGATGGGTCAAGGACCTCATCATCTACACTCCCCTCTTCAAACACCTGCTTCTCCTGGGTTGTCTCGCCAGCACCATATGCACCAGAAAGTGGCACCTGAGTCTCTTCATCATCTGATGGGTACTGAGGTGTTCTGACCATAGGCACTGGCCCACCCGCCTCTTCAGATTCAGAGGGACAAAGCAGTTGCGCATCACTGCATACTCCCTCTTCTTCACATTCTTGAATGCTGCTTGGCTGGCCGCCTCTTTCCAAGCCAACAGATTCAAAGAACAGAAGTAGAGACTGTGATGGCTCCTGTCCAGGGCTCTCTGACTGCCTGGGCAATTTAGCAGGTGGTGAAGAGACAGATGGTTGCTCTTCAGTGCTCTGGCCCTGAGAGGACGTGGAAGTCATTGAAGTCGATGCGTTAGCTGCCATCCATCCGACAACGGCTTCAATTTGTTCCTCCCGCAGCAGTTGGGTACGGCAAGGTCCTACAAAGCTGCGCATAAAGGACTGTTGCCTGGTAAAACTGGGGGATGCTGACTCACTGGTGCCCGCAGTAGGCACAGAATCCCCACATCCTCTCCCTGCTGAAACTCCACGCCCATGCCCACGTGCCTTACTCCCTGCCTTCTTCATCTTGCTAGACTGATAAAGAGAGGCAGAAAAGTACAAAGGGGGGGGGCTTAGTGTGCTTATTCCTGAACAGCTGCTAAGAGGTATAAGAAACACTAATTTTATAAAGTGTGTGGACTACACTTTAATATGAGCTAATGTGGCCTACACAACTGTCAAATGGAGTGTTTGGTGAACTTTATTTTGTTTTTGTATTTCAAAAAAACAAAAAGGATGTGACTAAAGATTTGAAAACGATAGTATCACAAACTTTTTGGAGCTATTACAATGCAGGAAGGTAACCTACAATGCAAAAGATGAGGCTCCAAAAAATAGGGTAATACTAATCTGGCTGCGGGCGAAGGGCACAAGCCAGAAAAAAGGCTCCTCTATCTACTCCTATATAGTGTTTGCAACCAACCAATGTAGATGGATACGGATGGATGCACACTAATAGGAGAATGAAAAATGAGCTGCAATAAAACAAAAAATATGTATGAGGCAGTGACGCACGCTGAGCGGCCTACATCCAGACGTAGCTGTAGGACACACTACAGCGTGAGCTGCACTCACACACAGAGACCTCTCAGACAGCCATGAACAGTGCAGAAAACTGGGCACTAGCACTGAAAGGCTGCAGAGAGGCTCCGCTGTCTACTCCTATAGTGTTTGCAACCAACCAATGTAGATGGATATGGATGGATGCATACTAATAGGAGAATGAAAAATGAGCAGCAAAAAAAGAAAAATATGTATGAGGAAGTGACACACGCTGAGTGGCCTACAAGCAGACGTGTCTGCAGGACACACTACACAGCGTGAGCTGCACTCACACAGACCTTGCAGACAGCTGTGAACACTGCTGCAAGGCAAAAGAAAGCTACAGTGGTTTATTATGTAGCCTGGGTAAAGCACAATATGATTTTGAAAATCGTTATTTCTAACTGTCCCTCAGAGTCTTGAACAGCAGCCTGTCCCTAACTGAATTCACAGCAGATTGATCCCGAAATGGCGGCGGCGGCGGCTTTTATACTGCATCATGACATAATTTCAGCAGCCAATCACAGCCATGCCATTACTTAACATGCCTACATGCCTAACAGGATGTGCCCACACTTCTGAGGATTGTCATTGGCTGAATCAAATCAAACTGGCTCATATCATTATGGGAACTTCCGATTCCGGTATTCGATATGCTAAAAGCATCCGAACTCAGTATCGGAATTCCGATACCGTGAATATCGGCCGATACCCGATACTTGCGGTATCAGAATGCTCAACACTATTGGTCATCTTTGTAGATGGGAAAACTTGCAAAATCAGCAGTATATCAAATACTTATTTTCCCCACTGAATATAGCAGGCGGTTTCCAAATGAAGGCGCCCAATAAATAAACATGTTAATTCATTTAATCCCTTCAAGTTTTCCGAACCGTGAAACTTTTAAAAGAAGTACATAAAATGGAACAAGTGCATAGTAGTGAGGAGCAAGCATGCTCGGAAAAGTTGTTATCTGAGCATGCTCGTGTGCTAATAGAGTATCTTTGGCACGCTCGAATGATATGTTCGAGTTGCTATAGCTGCATGTCTCGTGGCTGTTCAACAGCCGCAACATATGCATGGATTGGCTGTTTGTTAGGGAATCTATGTATGTGTTGCGGCTGTGGAACAGCAGCCATGGTGACTCGAGCATAGTATTCAAGCACGCCAAAATTGCTCTGTTAGCATACTTGCTCATCACTAGTACATAGCAATGTGGTTTTGACATTACTGTGCATCATGTTCTTTGTTTGCATTGATTTTGTGGTGCTTTTTCAGGCAGATTCCTGAAATATACATAGTCACATTATAGGTATGTGTACTGTACACTAACAAAAACATTAAAAGATCTGCATCTAAGGCCACGTTCACTCGTTCAGTATTTGGTCAGTATTTGACATCAGTATTATGTATTATGCAGTGTAATATGACTGTGTTACTGATATGGATTGTCTTCTACATTATTCATACAGTACTGATGCCATTTTGATGCATTACAGATAATATATCAATGGCATATGGATACACTATTATTTTGATCCCTTTCCGTTCACTTTGATGGTATTTTAAAGCTGCAAATTGTTGTATTTTTCAATACACAGACATAATAATTATTCTGAAGTGAATAGCTCCTTATTACCCAGGGAGGAAAACAGACGTGATATTTGTATTCTCCCTAATAGGTCTACTAATCTGCTATTGTCATTTGATAAATAGTGAGGATATTTTCTAAATAAACTTCACAGCATGGCCATATTGGTTCTGTGTTTGGTGTCAGGTCAGGTAGGCCTGTTTGATCTTCTTTGTTCTGCAGCAGCCAGATGGGAGGTGGAGTAGGGTCAGCTTTGGCAGCCTCACACTCTATAGTGTGATCACTCCAGCGTGAAAGATGTCACCCTTGTTGGTGTTTCACACAGCTGTTAATGAGATGGTTTGCTGCAGCTAAACAAATGCACACAGGCAGTACTGCTTCAGGCTTTGAGCACAATAGAAGGGACAGACCAATGTGGCACCTCTGGTGTATACATGTGTAAGTTTAGTGTGCCAGTCCTTGGTAGGTGGCCTGGGTTTGTTTTGATAATTCTTGTCAAGTTCATTTATACACTGCCAGTATTTTCATACAAACACACATGGTCTTGTAATAGACAAAAAAAATAATTAATGAAGAACTAAGGATAACTGCTTTTAAAGAAATGCTGAATCTTCGTCACGCCCAACGAAATGATGCAAAGTTTGTTGATTTTTTTTCTCAATTGCACTTTATCAAGTTTTATCTGCATAGTATAGTAATAACAAATAAATATAAGGTTTATATAAACCATTCAAGTATTTACTGTGAGGGAAATAAGTATTTGATCCATTGCTGATTTTGTAAAGAAAATTGCTCCAGCTTCCAAAAGAGTCCAAAAATGTATTAAATCATGAATAAAACCAATTCAGGGCAAAAATAATATTCACACAACCATGTGTAGCAGCTACGCGTTTTGAACACTCTGAGGTGTTCTTTCTCAAAGCTACATACAAGAAACACTGGGGTGGTTTTATACAAACTGCAACCAATAAAAGCATCACAAAGAATCACATGACAATTGTATTAATTAAAATCACAAAGCAAAACAAAAAAAACACAATAAAGAAGAAAAAATTGTATGAATAGCTTCATAATATATACATATAATGTTCTGATCTATTAATGAAACATAATCTCCCTGTGGACATTAAGACCCGCGGGATGGCAAGTTCCTCGGCAGAAAATCCAAAAAGCCTCCCAGGTCCTTAGCATTCTCTTTGTATCTCCTCCCCTTGGTGATGTCATAAGTTTCTCAATATTGATGACTCTCAAAGATGCCGTACTTCTCAGATGATGAGCCACAAAATGCTTGGAAGCAAAAGACATCATGCGATTGGAGCTGGCAGGAGAAATGATATCAGTAAGATGCTCTGAAATCCTAACTTTAAGATTACGAGTTGTACATCCCACATTGGCTCAATTTGCACTCTATGCAATTAATCAGATAGATTACATTCTTCAAATTACAGTTAGTATAATGCTGAATTCTATATTGTTTTACATTATCACTATCTGAAAATGAATGTGTTGTAACAGAATGTGCACATGTCCTAAATCTAGAAGCACCACAATTATAAAAACCTGAATAATGCAGCCAAGTATGTTGTGTTTTGTCAGGATTAAAAAAACTTGGAGATATAATATAACCCAGTGTAGCCGCTTTCTTGGCCACAATGTGGCAACCAGATGACAAAATAGAAGATAAAATGTCATCTTCATACAAAATGGGGATATGTTTAAGAATTATCGATTTTATGGTATTAAACTGTGGGCTGTACTTGAAAGAACCAACCAGTTTATTAATCCATGAAACATTAGTGGCTGGTTTTGATGACACTAAATCACTACATTTTTTCTTTTGCACAATTTTCATTGCCCTATAAAGGGACCATTGGGGGTAGCCTCTCATTTTCAATTTATTGCAACAAGTGCCAATCTCACTGTCACACCATCTCTGCATACTCACCCGGCCATCGCTCCCACGCCGCAGCCGCTCGCCGCCCAACAGTCACGGCGGTCATCTCTGACAGGCGCACGGCCGACGGCATCTTTGCATGCAATGCGCATGCGCCATAGGCCATGGCCGCGCCTCCCTTCTGCTTCTTGTGCTCCGGCTATGCCCTGACCCGGAAGCACCCTCTGACCAATGGCAGACCAGACTTGGGCATATCAGGCCATTTCCCCCTGAGGGAGGCGCCTGATCGCTTTGGTTCCTAGCACACTGGGCCTCGCTTCTTCGTGTGCTCTCTGCAGTTTCACAGTCCAGTTCTCGTGTGCTCTCTGCAGCAGTCTCACATTCCTGCTATCTGTGTCCCTTGCTGTACTCCAGTCCTGCCTCCGGTATTCCTGTTCCATCCTGCTCCAATCCTGCCGTCCTACTCCAGTCCTGCCTCCGGTGTTCCTGTTCCATCCTGCTCCAGTCCTGCCATCCTACTCCCGTCCTGCCTCCGGTGTTCCTGTTCCATCTTGCTCCAGTCCTGCCGTCCTACTCCAGTCGTGACTCCGGTGTTCCTGTTCCATCCTGCTCCAGTCCTGCCGTCCTACTCCAGTCCTGCCTCTGGTGTTCCTGTATCATCCTGCTCCAGTACTCCCATCCTACTCCAGTCCTGCCTCTGGTGTTCCTGTTCCATCCTGCTCCAGTCCTTCCGTCCTACTCCAGTCCTGCCTCCTGTGTTCCAGTTCCATTCTGCTCCTGTCCTTCCTCCTCCTCTCATCCTGTCTCCTGTGTTCCTGCTCCAGCCATCCCTCCACGCTCCAGTCTACTGTCTTACCCCACTCCTGTCTCCTGTGTTCCAGCTCTGTCCTCTCATCTACACTTCAGTCCCTCCACGTTCCAGTCTACTGTCTTACTCCACTCCTGTCTCCTGTGTTCCAGCTCTATCCCGTCATCTACACTTCAGTCCCACACTCCTATTCCAGTCCATCCTGAGCCGCCCCTCTCGGTACCGGTTACCGTGGTACTCGAACCCCTGGGCCTGCTCCTAACGGTCCCTGTATAGTTCCACCTGACAGCTCGCCCTGGGTCCCCTCAGTGCCACGGCCCAGAGGGTCCACTCCTGGAGATTCTGGCTCCAGACCAGCCACGCTAACACTCACGATCTAAAGTGGAACCATCATTACAATTCCTAGTAATTCTCGTGAGCTCACCAACTGGTAAGGATCTAATAGTATGATGTGGATGACTCCTAGAGGCATGAAGAATACTGTTACCAGATAATGGTTTTGAAAAGGTGGATGTAATGATTGAATTGCCTACACTTTCCTGCAATGACAAATCCAAAAATGATATAAACAAAGAATTTGAAACACATGTGAAATGAAGATTAAACTCATTGAAATTCAAATATTCCACAAATTTTGGTATATCAATTCTTATGGAAATAATTTATGGACTTCCATGCGCTGCTTGACAAAATACAGAATCCCACTTAAGGTGAAAGATCAATCATTTACTCCCAACGCATTTCGAAGTAAGGACTACTTCTTCCTCAGGGGATGACAAACATGAACAGATAGCGTTGTCACAAGACTATATACAGTCCATACTTGAAAATTGGCGTCAATAGTCACATGTTCTTCTTGCAAGAAGTCAAAGTTCAAACACATGAAATAACATGATCAATAACCTTTACCTACTAAAATTACAATGTCCCTTTATTATATTTTAGATAAAGCTCAGAAAAAAACTTAGAAAAAAAAAACTTAGAAAAAAATATCAACGAACTCGCAACAAGAAAGAGCTGAAATCAAGGGGCCAACCACTTAGACCGCTATACCAGAACAAAAATAGATCTCAAAATCGGAAAAAGAATGAATGAATGTTCAGAACAAGACATATGCGGGATAATTATTGTAAAAATCTGCTTCATGTGAAATAAAAAATGCCAGTCCAAAAAACACAATTTCTATATGTAAATTTTTTTTTATATATTTATATACATCTGAATAAAAAATTAAAAGATTACATATGTCTCAATAAAAAATGAAATTATTAAATTGTGATGTGTATGTCCATTACTTCCTAGATCATGTCAAGGGTACAGAAGTTGTCTTTATAAGATCTGATTGGAATTTCACTAAAACTGATTGTCAAAACAATTAGTAGCTTCCAGCATAAGGATCTGACCTCCAAAGAAATCAGCGCTACTAGTGTCAATTACTTCCTAGATCCTATCTAGGGTAGAGATGTTGTCTTCAAAAGGACTCATTAGAATTTCACTCACACAGATTGTCAAAACAATTAGTAGCTTCCAGCATAAGGATCAGCGCTACCAATGAAGCCAGGATCACTCCCTGTATAGGGAACTACTGTTCTGTGAATTGAAAAAAATCCACACATGAATCAACATGTCGGCATCAGAAATTTTACACAGAAAGGTGCCAGGTGCTCAGTGTCTACTGGATGACAGGCTGCATGGTTGCAACATGCAACCATGCATTTTATCATCTAGATGTAGCAGAGCTTGACCTGTCATGGGAAAAATGAATTAAAAGCATCTCTGCGGAAAGGTGAGAAATATTGTTGTTTGTATTTTACTTCTTTTGCAGATAACGAGGGCATCGGGGAATAGGCAAGGTTGTAAGTATGGTTTAATTAAGATTATTAAAGGAGTCTTTGTCTTTCTTTCAATTAAAAAACTTCTTTCTGGGTGTCTGTGTTTTCTTACAATGTCACTATGGTGACACTTCTCTTCGGCCGGAGAACGGGGCCGGAGTGTGCGTGAGTATCGCGCATGCGCATAGCTCTATCCGGTGCCATTTTACTGAAGACACATTTGCAGTATAGTGCCGGACTGCACGGTATGAGCATGCGCGTACTCCGGCACCGCACTCTGGCAAAAATTAAGAGACCACCACATCAAAACCCTGTCATAAGCAGCCCAATCTCCAGACCTGAACCCCATTGAAAACCTCTGGAATGTAATCAAGAGGATGATGGATAGTCACCAGCCATCAAACAAAGAAGAACTGTTTAAATGTTTGCGTCAGAAGCAGTGCGAAAGACTGATGGCAAGCATGTCAAGACACATGAAAACTGTGACTAAAAATCATGGTTATTCCACAGATTTCTGACCTCTTCCTATGCTAAAACATTAGTATTGTTGCTTCTAAATGATTATGAACTTGTTTTCTTTGCATTATTTGAGGTCTGAAAGCACTGTTTTTTATTTTGACCATTTTTCCTTTTCAGAAAAAAAGCAAGATTTATTGATTGGAAATTCGGAGACTTGTTGTTAGAAGTTTATAGACTAGAAGAACAATTTACATTTTACTCAAAAATATACCTATAAAGAGAAAAATCAGATAAACTGAACATTTGAAAGTGGTCTCTTCATTTTTGCCAGAGCTGTATATGTATATATATATATATATATATATATATATAAATATATATGTATATATCTATTCTATCTATTCTATTCTAACCTGTCAGTTTGATTTTACTGTGTGCGGCACATGAATTGCTGGCTTTTCAAAGGACATTGGTGTGTAAAAATCACACAGCACTTGCATGGTCCAAGTGCTGTGCTATTTTTTTTCTCTTTCCCATAGGCTTGCATTGGCGAGTCTTGGCCGAGTCTCGGTGACTAACGTAACGTGCTAATATTTTTCAAGCATGCCGAATACCGCTGAGAAAATAAATGCTGATGTGAGCTGCCCCATAGATTAACAATAGGATGAGTGCTATGCGACATTTTCTTGCATAGCATTCATGCATATTCTACAGTAGCGTGATGCCAGCCTTCATCAGCAGCTCCTTCGCTGTAAATAAATAATAATATAAAAAAACCAACGTAGGTTCCCCTGTATTTTTAGTAACCAGCCAGGCAAAACTCACAACTGGAGGCTGGAACCCTCAGCCGTCAGCTTCAGCAAGACTGGTTAACAAGAATAGAGGGATCCTCATGCCACATTTTTTAATTATTTAAACAAATAAGTAAAAAAATGGCATGAGGTTTGCCCTCATTTTTAACAACCAGCCATGCTAAAGCAGACAAACAATGGAACCCCACAGGCTTATTAAGGAATACGTTATTTTTTATTAAAGGATTTATTACTAATATATTAATATATGCATGTACAGTTGTGGCCAAAAGTATTGACACCTCTGCAATTCTGTCAGATAATACTCAGTTTCTTCCTGAAAATGATTGCAAACACAAATTCTTTGGTATTATTATCTTCATTTAATTTGTCTTAAATGAAAAACCACAAAAAGATTTGTCCTAAAGCCAAATTGGATATAATTCCACACCAAACATAAAAAAGAGGGTGGACAAAAGTATTGACACTGTTCGAAAAATCATGTGATGCTTCTCTAATTTGTGTAATTAACAGCACCTGTAACTTACCTGTGGCACCTAATTTAGCAATATTAAAACTTTGAATTCTTAGGCCTTTAAATCAGAGAGATGTGTCGCACAAAATAGTTAACACATAACATTTGCCACATGTTTACTTTGCATCAGCACAATTTTTGAAACAAGTTTTTTTTGTTGAGGAACTAATAAGGGTTAAAATTTGACCCGCGATTTATCCTATTTCCAACAAAATTTACAAAAAAAAAAATTGTTAGGGACCACCTCACATTTTAAGTGACTTTGACGTGTCTGTATGATTGAAAATACCCCAAAGTGACAAAATTCTAAAAACTTCTCCCCTCAAGGTGCTCTATAACTCATTCAAGAAGTTTATTAACTCTTCAGGTGCTTCACAGGAATTTTTGGAACGTGAGAAAAAATTAACAATTAACTTTTTCACAAAAAATTTACATCAGATCCAATTTTTTTATTTTGACAAGGGTAACATGACAAAATGGACCCCAAAATTTTATGTGCAATTTCTCCTGAGCATGTTGATACCCCATATGAGAAAGAAAACTACTGTTTGGGCACACAGCAGAGCTCAGAATGGAAGGAGTGCCACTTGACTTTTTGAATGTAAAATTTCCTGGAATCATTAGCAGATTTTGCTGGAATGGTTTGAGGGTGCCATGTCACACTGACAGAGCACCTTAGGTGCAAAGCAACAGAACCGCCCTATATGTGAACTCATTTTACAAACTACACTCCCCAATGAACTCATCTAGGGGTGCAGTGATCATATTGACACTACATGTGCCTCACAGAGTTTTATACCACTGAGCGGTGAAGAAATAATAAATTACATTTTACCACTAAAATTTTGCTTTAGCCCCAAGTTTTTAATTTTAATAATGGCTAATAGGAATTTTTTACACAACAAACTGAGGTCCATTTTCTCCTGAGTGCACCAATACCCCACATGTAATTGTAAAATAATTTTCAGGCACAGTGCAAAGCTCAGAAGGCAAGGAGTGCCATACCATAGTGCAGATTTTACTGTTATGGTTTGCGGATGCTATGATCCACTGGGAGAGTCTATGAGGTGTCAGAACAGCAGAACCTCTCAAAAGTGACCCCATTTTACAAACTACACCTCTCAATGAATTCATCTAGAGGTGCAGTGATCATATTGACATTACAGGTGTGACACAGAATTTTATACCATTGGGCAGTGAAGAAAAAAAACTACATTTTTACCACCAAAATTTTGCTTTAGCTCCAGATTTTACATTTTCACAAAAGAAGTGGGTAAAAATGGCACCATAATTTGTCCCACAATTTCTACTGAACTTGGCAATACCCGATATGTGGCTGTAAAGTACTAATTAGCCATACGGAGAGACTTGGGATGAATGCAGCACTATTTGCCTCCTGGAGCATAGGTTTTCCCTTGAACAGTTTGCGGACTCTATACACAAAGCCCCTAATTGTTAGATGAGCAGAATCCCTCCTCAAGTGACCACATTTTGGAAATTGTACCTCTTTGGGAATTTATATACAGGTGTAGTGAAGATTTTGACTTCATGGGTATTTTACAGAAACAAGCAGCAATGAATGTTGCCGAGTGAAAATTGCATACTGAAGTTGTATTGACCAGTACGCTGTTGTTGCAGTCACCAGTGTGATATGCTCAGCTCGTGCTTCTGAAGACATGCACCCATAAGATAAGTGGGCTCTCATTGCTTCATAATTGCCAAACAGGGACGCTATATGTGGTTTAGGTACACTGTGCGGCTCACAAGGGAGGGAGTATTTGTATATGAGAACAGAGAATTTGCTGAATTTTTTTTGGAGGGTGAGGAGCCATTGCAAGGTTGCGAGCAGGAACACGGGATGCAGTGATGGGATGCAGTGACGGGACACAGGCAGAGCAAGGGTTAACAGGTTTATTTACAGTGGAATACTCCAAGCAGGGAGGTAAATAATTAAACAGTCAGGGGATAAAGAGTTAGTCAGGGGAGACAAACGGTATGTTAAAGGCAAAGGACATAACAGTGGTTCAGATGGTGGCAGTTCATTAGCATAGATGTATGGCAGTCCTTAAACTGAAGCTCCTGCTGTGAACTCAATTGTGCCACAATGGCTGGCGCAGTGTCCTCTGTAGTGGGGTCGGGTAGACAATAATACCCCGTCTTCTGGTAACAGTGGTTGGTCTCCAGTACCTTCCACTGCCCCTTGTCCATATATTACAGTGGCTATTAAAGGCATGGGCCACAGACATGTATGAGCCCAACGTGTCTCCTTAACTAAAGGCCACAAAGGTCAAGACAACTATTATGTGTCCAAGTCAGGGTGCGAGTGTCAATCCTGTCTGGTTTCTCTTAGGCAGTGCGTGTGTGGTACTCATGGTCAGGTCGTGTACGGCAACAGGTACTCTCTGGCTGTCACTGGACACACACCGCACGTCCCACTCTCCTTGGTCCTCGCTGTTGGCAGCAGGCAACGCTGGTCTGCCTGGCGCTAGTGTAAAGGGGGTGCTGTATGTGCTTTGTGCCTTCCCCTTTAATTGCTGTATATATAATGTGTTAATGTAATGCTAAGGTAAGGTAGGGACAGCATAGATATGTAGTTAGGACACTAGGGGGTACTGTAGAGTTAGAGAGATTAGATGCTAGATAGGATAGCAATAGTTAGCTGGTTTTAGCCAGAATAGAAATAGTTAATTAGTTGTACCAATGGGATTGTTGGTGGGAGGAGTTACCCAGAGGAGACAGAATTGTTCTAGAAAAGTTAGTCAGAGTGTGTGTGAGCAGCGAACAGCAGTGCAGGCTGGAGTTACAGTCGCAGTGGAATGTGAGAACAGGCAAGACATGGTACAGTGGTCTGAAGAAAGTTTGAAGTTTGGCTTCTGGGGAGCACTCTCTGCGAGAGGCCAGGAAAAGGATCTCGGGTTGGAGTCTGGGGACACCGTCTGGAAATGTCAGGGACCTAAGGTCCAGTTGAGGTTGCAAACGGCAGTCTGGTTCTTTTGCCAAAGATGGGCAACGTAAACGGGGAGCGTCCAGTGACTGCTGACAGGAGGATTCTGCAGGCCTTATCATAGAATCATAGAATCGTAGAGTTGGAAGGGACCTCCTGGGCCATCTGGTCCAACCCCCTGCTCAAAGCAGGATTCGCTAAATCATCCCAGTTAGATGTCTGTCCAGCCTCTGTTTGAAGACTTCCATTGAAGGAGAACTCACCACTTCTCGTGGCAGCCTGTTCCACTCATTGATCACTCTAACTGTCAAAAAGTTTTTTCTAATATCTAATCTGTGTCTCCTCCCATTCAGCTTCATCCCATTGCTTCTAGTCTTTCCTTGTGCAAATGAGAATAAAGTTGATCCTTCTACAATGTGACAGCCCTTTAGATATTTGTAGACAGCTATTAAGTCTCCTCTCAGTCTTCTCTTTTGCAAACTAAACATTCCCAAATCCTGCAACCTTTCCTCATAAGACAGGGTTTGCAGACCGGTCACCATTCTGGTCGCTCTTTTCTGAACTTGCTCCAGTTTGTTGATGCCTTGGGATCAGAGAATGTGCAGGACAAGAAGTGGCAGGGCCAAACCAGGGACTGTACAGAAGATGTCATGTTTACGTTTTACTGGAATGGAAGAACTGTAACTCTGATGCTAGGACATGTTTCAAATAAAACCTTAAAGAAAAAGAACAAGTATTCTGCGGACATTTGTTTGTCCTGATCAGGCTCCGGTCCCGCAGGTGGGTGAAGAATTGCACACATGCCGCACCAACACCAAGACACACTCCAAAGTTGTAGTATCGGGGCAACTGGGAGCTGAAGAGTTAAAGCCCCTCATCACAGCTGGCACCCGGGCCCCCGTTACACTAGTACTTCCTGCCGGAGCACCCCTCTCTTGGTCTGCTGCGACACCCGGTTAGGCTCCGCTCTGGTGCATGGCTCTCAGTGCTGGCACGGCTCTGCTCTGCTGACACAGCTCTGCTCTGCAGGCAATGGGGGCTCCTTCTATATGGCCCGTCGTCACTCTGATGGGGGAAGCAGAGCCCACGGCTCACCACTCTGCGCACTTCCCTCTGCACTGCTCTGCGCCGGCGCCAGACTGACTCCTTTGGTGCACTTTATCCTTTTATCTTTCGGCTTCTGCGTGCCCTTTTCTGGCTATCCCTGCCCCCTCCTGCCAGCAGGAAACTCTGTCTCTCTCAGGGTTCTCTCATGCAGCAAAGGGAGGTCCATCCCACTTAGGCTTCCCCCCGGAACAGATGATGCAGCCTTCTAGTTCTGGACCCGGCATGCAGGTACCCGAGGTCCGGTCTGTCTCCTTTCACTATTTCTCTTTTCCAAAGCCTTTGTACTACCAGTGACATGGAAGCCCGCTATATTTCCATTAACAGATGACAGACCTGATTGGGGACTTGCTTTTGTTGTGAATTGAGTTGTAGCTTTTATTGGGAACATTTTGCATAATGTATGGGATCACATTTATTCGGCGCTCTATGCTGACCACTTACTTTGGGGTTTCCAGCTAAATCTCTGAGTGACATGATTCAGATGAAACCCCAGCGGAATCCTTTCAACCTTACAGATTGAAATGACCTTGTAGATTGTGAGCCTTCGCGGGCAGGGTCCTCTCTCCTCCTGTACCAGTTATGACTTGTATTGTTTAACATTATTGTACTTGGTTTTATGTATACCCCTCCTTACATGTAAAGCGCCATGGAATAAATGGCGCTATAACAATAAATAATAATAATAATAATAATAATAATAATAATAACCTTAATGTGGCAGCAGAGATACTCTGGACTCCATCTGACCTCTATTCAGCAGTTTCCTTCTTTTCAGAAGTTTACAAAACTGTGGCCGATGGCACTTTTATGCAATCCTAAAAAGACGGACAACGACGGATCACAGGTCAGACGGCATCCACAGTACCTCCATCTGCCTCATTATAGGAAATCTTACATTGAGGATTCAATCTGAATAACATATTTTGGAGATTTACACAGAAACCCCGTTATAAGCATTCAGCACAAAGTGCAGGATAAATGTGCGCTAAGCCTTACTGCGATCTCTGGGAGGCATAATGAAAAAATCAACAGCATGTGAAGAATTGGTTTGATTTATTTTTTACACCATTCCTCATGCAGTAAAAGTGATTAGGCGACTTTTTTCGTCTGGTCAATGCCTGCCTTTCTTTTGGCTACAGGGCGGCTGTGCATTATATTGTAACGTGGCGCTGTCACTGCTTATTTGCATGTTGGCCCACCTTCCCTTTGACTACTGAGAGCGCTTTGTTCCGGATGTGATGTCACGTATGTAACCACATGTGTCCGTGTGTGTTCCACTTGCCTGGATATGGCTCTCGCGTGCGTTCCAAACACCGGGAGCTATGTCTAAAAGACAGATGTGATGTCATGAATAGAGTTGAGCAAAACAGGTCGGTTAAATTGAAAAATTGCCGACTTTAGCTAAAGTCTTGTTTTGCCGATCGAAACCCGACCATAGCGTGAGGTCGGCCATGAGGTCCCCAAGCCGGGCGCCAAAGTCGCTTTTCAAATAATGCTTCCAGCGCCTTTTCTCAGCCAATGATGTAGGACGCACACTGTGGCCAACGCGATGACGTGGGCAGCGGCCACCACCATCTTAGAGAAGGGCATTGAAGTGATTGGCTGGCTTTGTGTGGCATTAAAGTGGCTATAAAAGGCCGTGACCGCTGACAGCCATCATACTTCTGCCAATCTTAGAATAGGGAGAGGTGCTGCTGATGATTCTGAATAAGGGAGAGCGTTAGGCTGGGAAGAAGAAAAAAAAATTGCTTCTGCTGATAGCGCTTTTCATTGTACAGTTAGTGTGCAGTGAAAGGGGAGGATTTTTGTTGTGTGCAGCAGTGCTGGTGGTCTTTAGGCTGCCTTTTAAAGCTGCCTGATAGCTGCATAGCTGTGTGCACACTGCTGTTCAAACTGCTTTTTTAAAAGCACTCCAACTTTTATTATTTTGTTCTGGTGAGTTACCGAGCGTTCATTTTTTCACACACCATATAGCGGTGTACGCTCCTCACACACTACCGTGTACTGGCTGGTATCAAGGACAAATACAAGCTATCTGTGTGTGACTCTTGAAAAACAAGCCGAGGAGATTTTCCATTTTTCCAGACCTACACCTTATAGAGCTGTCCGCTTTTCAAACAGTTTTGTATATCTGCTGTTTGATGATGGTCAAAACTATACAGAGACAGCGTGTGTCACTCCGTATAAAAATAGACGGAGATTGACAATTTTCCATACAGACACCGTATAGCAGTGTATGCACCTCACACACTGCCGTGTACTGGCTGGTATCAGGGACAAATACAAGCTGTGTGTGACTCTGAAAAAACAAGCAAAGGAGATTTTCCATTTTTCCAGACCTACACCTTATAGAGCTGGCCGGTTTTCAAACAGTTTTGTATATCTGCTGTTTGATAATGGTCAAAACTATACAGAGACAGCGTGTGTCAGTCCGTATAAAAATAGACGAAGATTGACAATTTTCCATACAGACACCGTAAAGCGGTGTACGATCCTCACATACTACCGTGTACCGACTGGTATCACGGACAAATACAAGCTATCTGTGTGTGACTCTGGAAAAACAAACCGAGGAGATTTTCCATTTTTCCAGACCTACACCTTATAGAACTGTCTGCTTTTCAAACAGTTTTGTATATCTGCTGTTTGATAATGGTCAAAACTATACAGAGACAGAGTGTGTCAGTCCGTATAAAAATAGACGGAGACTGACAATTTTCCATACAGACATCGTATAGCGGTGTACGCTCCTCACACACTACCGTGTACCGGCTGGTATCACGGAGAAATGCAAGCTACTGTATCTGTGTGTGTGACTCCGGAAAATCAAGCCAAGGAGATTTTCCATTTTTCCAGACCTACACCTTATAGAGCTGTCCACTTTTCAAACAGTTTCGTATATCTGCTGTTTGATGACGGTCAAAACTATACAGAGACAGCGTGTGTCACTTCGTATAAAAATAGACAGAGATAGACAATCTTCCATACAGACACTGTATAGAGCTGTCCAATTCTCAAACAGTATTGTATATCTGCTGTTCACATTGCAGTCACATCTATAAAGAGTCAGCGTGTGTGTGTGTGACACTCCATAAATCCATATACGGAGATTGTAAGTTACACAAAAATGTATACAGCTGTACACTTCTGATACAGTTCCGTATATCTGCTTGTTGGATTATGGTCAAATACATACTGGGAGAGCGTCATTGACTAACAAAATATATACGTAGATTTAAATTTTTTAATACACCTTACACAGCTGGATGTTCCTCATACAGTACTCTCTGCTGGTATTTTTGGTACATTTTCCCAAACATGAGGAAGTATGGTGGAAGAGGCCGCGGACGTGGGCAGGGGGGCGCAGCTGGTAATGATGGCGGCTGGTTCTGGCAAAAGCACAATAGCAGCTAAGGCAGGAGGTGTTGAGCCTGCGTCATTGTCTGGCCCAAGAAGACCTGTAAAGTTCCCTTTTCTTGGAGTAGGAAAACCGCTTTTAAAGCCAGAGCATCAGGAACAGGTTTTGGCGTACATTGCCGAAACAGCCACCAGCTCTATTGCCTCCTCTTCTGAATGTTCGAAACCTGCAAGCACGGAGTCGTCAGTGCAGGCTTCTGGTCAGGAAAAACATCTTTCCTTGTGTCCTTCACCCCCACCAAAAGTTAAGGATGCAGCAGCCCACACTTCAGATTACTCTATGGAGCTCTTTTCACATACCATGCCTGGGTTATCCAGTCAAATCCTGAATTCCCCATTCCAAGATGAATCTGACATGGAGTGCACTGATGCTCAGTCACTGCTAGATGATTCTGCTGGTACATTGACCAAGAGCACTACATTGCCCTCGCAGTCTACTGAGCCAGAATCTGACCCTGATGAAACTCAGGTGCCCCTTCCTGCATACTATACCACCTTACACGGTGACACAGAGGAAGGTAAAGAGGAAGGTGCAGATGACTTTAAAGAGGGGGTGATGGATGACCCAGTTCTTGACCCGGATTGGCATCCATTGGGGAAGGAGGGTGGTGCTGGCAATAGTTCAGATAAGGAGAAGGATCCGCAGCAGGCATTGACATCGCAGCAGCGGTTGTCTGGCAGGCCCATAGCTGTCCAAAAACGTTGACCAAAAACTAAAAGTTGCAGGACAGCTTGGCCAGACGGTCAACTTAGCACAGCATGCAAGGCCAGAAAATGTATACCATAGTAGGGAGAGTGCAGTGTGGCACTTCTTTGTCCAAAATCCTACTGATGAGGCAAAGGTTACCTGTAAGAAGTGCGGAGGGACCTTTAGCCGAGGTAAACAACTCAGAAATTTGAATACCAGTTGCATGCTTAGACATTTAGTCAACATGCACTTGCAAGCTTGCACGGACTACAAAACCTCAGGTAGCACATGTGCACCTGCTCCGACTGAAGGTAGCCAGCAACACTCCATCGCTTCCCCCACTGTAAGACCACCGCCACCGTTAAGCACACCACCAGCACTAAATGTTGAGGTGTCGTCGCAAGGCCAAAGCACTCAGGGAATCACAATGGTTTTGCAACACAACACTTGTAACTTCCTCCTATACCTTGCCTTGCTTCAGTCCTGTCCTCCGGGCTCAGTCCTGTGCTCGTGCTCTGTCCTGTAGTCCATCCTCTGTCCTGCACGCCTTCCTCTGCCTGTACCCCGCACTCAGCCCGGTACTCCATTCCCGGTCCCATACTCCATACTCAGCCCTGTACTCCGTCCTCCGCTCTGCACTTCTCCTTCAGTCCTTCACTCCGTGCTCAGTCCTATACTCAGTCTGGTACTCCGTACTCTTTCCTGTACTCCTTCAGTTAGGTACTCTGCCCCCTGTTCCTTACCCACTCCATTTCATCTTGTGCTCTCGTCCTTTGAGCCGCCCCTCTTGGTTCTAGCTGTCGCGGTATCTGTCTTCCGAGGGTCTGCCCCTAACGGTCCCTGTATAGGGGCCGGCTCCACCTGGCGCGCCCGTCCCCGGGAGCTTCAGTGCCGCGATCCAGAGGGTCCACTCTCGGACGTTACCTTGATCGTCACAACACTGAATCTAGGCCATCACCACCAATACCATCACCAACCCCCTCTCACTCCGTCCGGTCCACCGCCACTTCCCTCATATGCAGCTCTCCAGTCCAGCTCACCCTACCAGTCACTCTGAGTAGGAAAAGAAAGTACTCATCCTCTCATCCGCAAACATTGAGTTTGAAAGCCTACATTGCCAAACTAATCTCATTAGAGATGATGCCCTACCGTTTGGTTGAAAGCGAAGCTTTCCACGAGGTCATGGCCTACGCAGTCCCACACTATGACCTACCCAGTCGGCACTTCTTTTCTCGAAAAGCCATCCCAGCCCTCCACCTGCATGCGAAATACCGCATTGTCCATGCACTCAAGCAATCAGTAAGTGGAAAGGTGCACATCACAACAGATGCATGGTCCAGTAGGCATGGCTAGGGCCATTACGTGTCCATCACTGCGCACTGGGTTAATGTGGTGGATGCAGGCTCCACAGGGGACAGCGGTGGTGGAACAGTGCTGCCTAGCCCATGGTATAGGAAACAGTTGGCTGTAGGCTTTCGACCATTCTCCTCCTCCTCCATAAGCGAAAGCTCGTCCACAGAGCGCAGTCGCACGAGCACTCCATCCGCAGCTGGCAGTGTTGCACATGAGGTGTCCCACTATCGAACAGCTAGTGGTAAGCGTCAGCAGGCTGTGTTAAAGATGATGTCTTTGGGCGACAACATACACACTGCGGAGGTACTGGCCGACTACTTGCAGCGACAATCTGAGTCATGGCTGGGCACTCTTCATCTTGAGCTAGGCAAGGTAGTCAGTGATAACGGCCATAATTTTGTGCCAGTCATAGCCCGTGCAAAACTCACACACATACCTTGCCTGGCTCACACTTTGAACCTAGTGGTGCAGTGCTTCCTTAATAATTATCGAGAGTTAACTTTCCTGCTCCATAAGGTGCAAAGACTGTGCTCACTCAAACATCCACTCCACTTGTATGCAGAAGCTGCAGCCATTTCTCCACTTCCCCAAGCACCGCCTAATCATAGACGTTGCAACAAGGTGGAACTCCACCCTGCACATGGTTGAGAGGCTGTGCGAACAGAGGCAGGCTGTAATGCATTTGTGGAGGATACAGGGCAGGCAGTTTGAGGGAAGACATGGAATTGTCAGGTGTGCAGTGGTCAAAGCTGAAAGACCTCTGTAAAGTCCTTCAGTGTTTTGAGAAATGCACACGGCTGGTAAGCGCAGACGACGCCATCATAAGAATCCCACTTACAGTATGTGTCTCATGCAAAGTTTGACGCACATTAAGGATCTGGCGTCTGCAGCGGAGGAGGAACAGGAGGAGGAGGAGGGAAGCCTTGCTGACAGTCAGCCATTGTCTGGTCAGGGAACTGTCCTGGACGAGGTGTAGGAAGAAGAGGAAGGAGGAGGATGAAGGAGATGATTATTTTGGACAGGAGGATGCTTCTCAGAGGGCAAGAGAAAATGTTGGCATTCCAAGATCAGGTACAGTGTTTGTGTGTGACTGTAGGGATGTGGATTTGCCAGAAAGTGCTCCTCCACCCAGCAGTGGCAGTGCATTATTGACACCTGGAACATTGGCCCACATGTACGATTATGCCTTGCGGATCCTAAAAAGGGATCCCCGTATTGCCAAAATGATGAAGGATGACGACTACTGGCTCCCTCGATCCATGCTACAAAGGCAACTTACACAACATCATGCCACAGGAGAACCTAGAGATAATATTGGCTAACAAACAAGCAACTCTGGTAAACCGTTTATTTGAGGTTTTCCCAGCACACAGCAGCGGTGATGGTTCTCCCACGAGCCGTAGTGGGCACAATGGAAGAGGTGTTCGTGGTGCACATAGCTGAAGTGGCGTTGGAGACAGGGGTTTAATGACCATGTTGTGGAATGATTTCTCAAGTTCGCTCACACGACTGCTAATACTGCATCGACTAAAGGTGACAGGAGACAGCAGTTGTCAACTATGGTTACAAACTACTTCTCCCATATCGATGCTCTCCCTCACAGGTCATTCCCCTTTGACTATTGGACCTCTAAACTGGACACCTGGCCTGAATTGGCACACTATGCTTTACAGGAGCTCGCTTGCCCTGCTGCTAGTGTGTTATCTGAAAGAGTCTTCAGTGCTGCTGGATCAATCCTGACAGAAAAAAGGACCCGTCTGTCGACCCAAAATGTTGATGATCTAACCTTCATTAAAATGAACCATGCATAGATTTCAAAGGATTTTGTCCCACCTTCCCCTGATTACACATAGGTTGCCAGAAAGCTGCCTCGCTTTTGTCCTCCGCTTCCTCGGACTTGCCCAATTCCGCCATTTGCAGCAGCTGAATGTCCTGCCTACTGTCACGTGCCCCATCCTGAGTGACATGGCCAGCAGGCCGGTAACTGATACAACAGGACACGGCACGTGTAATTGTCCTATGTGACGCGGCCGCAGGCTGGTAACTAATACAATAAGACAAAGGGAATAGGGAAAACCTGGGTAGCAATAACAATGGTTGCCCTGCGATAGGGAATGGGGGACGTGGAGACCTCCTGCACTCCCCTGAGTCAGTGTCTCTACACTCCTAACGTTCCCTAGGCAGGTTCCTAACCGGGCGCCGATCAAGAGCCTAAAAACCCTGACTCGCCTTGCACCTAAACCCGCACTATGGAATTGGTCGGTGCGGAAACTACTGCACTAAACACACGTAAGGAAAAGTGACTTAACAGGGGAACACCACTTAGCTTTGCTCAGTTGCTTACACTCCCAGCAACAGAGTCCACCACCTGTGTGCATCTTTTCCTCCACCGAGTCCAACATCTGGGTGCACTGTCCAGCAGTGGATTTTCTCAGCACCATAGTGCAGCCTTGGAGCAAACAGAGTCCACACCTGCGTGCAGCTGTCCAGAAACAGAGTCCAGCAAATGAGTCCAGCTTTTCTGCCAAAGTGTCCAACATTTTGAGTCCAGCTTTCCGCAACCGAGTCCAGCATTCTGAGTGCAGCTTTACACCATAGCTGCCACTCCACCAAGCAATGCCAGCCCTCCTTGCAGACACCATAGCTGACACTCCACCAATCCATTCCAGCCCTCCTTGCAGACACCATAGCTGCTACTCCAGCTCTCTGACTGGGCTGCCCGTGACTCTCCTTCAGCTCCATTCCTTACCCAGGCTTGCTTACAAATGAGGAACTTATCACCAACAGTGATTAACACACCTGATACTCTCTTATAGAGCAATAGCACCTGTTGCATAATTACGTGCACAAACTAAGGTAACCAGAGTGCAATGACCCTAATGACCACCGGGGGGGGAAAACTACAACTGAAATCACCACAGTGCAATGACCCTAATAGCCACCGGGGGGCAAAACCACCTTTGGCACACAGCCAAAGGAAAAAAAGGTTACTTTGTGTATTTAATCTGTCAGATCCAACCTGGATCGTGACACCTACACATCAACATATGCCATTTTTTAAACCTCCCTAACTGGGCTGCCCACCCCCCTAAGGGCTTGGGTCAACACCTGGCGCACCCGGGCAAGTGCCGTTGCTCTGAACAGGTGGATGGGCCCACTGATGGCCGACGGTACTGGCACAGGACCCTGTGCCAGTACCATCGCCCACGAGTGTGCTCCCCCGCTTGCTCATGGCCACAGCACTTGCAAGTTGCAATACTTACCTCTCCCTGCTCCACCGCTGTGTAGTCTGGCCAGTTAAATCCTTCACAGGGACGGCCACTAGAAATTTGGTGCATTGATCGGTGATGGTTAAGATGTAGCTATGGCCTGTCCTGCTGTCCTCTACCTTCAGATGATCAATGGCTACTAGAGATGAGCGACTTTGCCTTTTTTAGGGTCGAGTCGGGTTTCATGAAACCCGACTTTTGCAAAAGTCGGGTCGAACGAAATCGGCCGATTATCGTGAAAAGTCGAAGGCCGACTTAAACACGAAACCCAATGCAAGTCAATGGGGAAGAAAAGTCGGCAGTGAGTGGAGGACAGGAAACACACCTACAGTGCCCATTTTAATGCCAAAAACATCAATTCTTATTACTGAAGCTTGCCAACCTTAATTTACTTTATAATAATAGTTAGGCATTGAAAACTGGGGGCTATTTGGCTAAAGTTGTGGGGGGGTAGGGCTGGCTCCAGATTTTCATGGGCCCAGGGCCAAAGAGTGTCAATGGGCTCCTTTAACACATGCCACAATTCATGATCCTCTGATATGGCAGAGAAATAGCGGTATAGTACAATGAAAAATACTTCACTTCTTACATTACATGACTGATATCCATTTTAAATTCTCCAATAGCTCCAAAAACGGACAGTATATTACTCCATACAGTATTATGGCCACCGCATAGTGCTCTATACAGAGTAATGAGGCCCATATATTTCTCCATACCTAATCATTGGTCCCATATAAAGTTCGATACAGTATATGATGAGCTCCACATAATGCTACAGTATATGTTGGTCCCCATGGATGAAGCTCCACTGTCTTATGGGCCCAAATAATGCTCCATATATAATGGGCCCCATTTCTAATGCTCCAGTGTATAATGGGCCCTGTAAATGCTGCTCCATTGTCTGATGTCCACCTTTGGAATGCTCCAGTGTATGGTGGGCCCCATATATCATTCACCACTCCCCAAAAATTGCTCCCAACCTTTAAAGCAATTAAATAAGTCTCCTCGCTAGGGAATCCCTGTACTAGTCTGGACTCCTCGTCGTCCCCATCTTCCATCTCTTTGCACTTGGACTGTTTAGGCACAGGGCGTACAGACATGATGTCATCGCACTCTCTGACCAGAATGTCACTGTCATGAAATGCGGAAGACGTCACGGCGGTGGAGCAGGGAGAGGTAAGTATTTCAACTTTGCAAGTGCTGTGATCCTGAGCAAGCAGGGGGGCCCACTTGTTGGCTACGGCACTGACACAGGGCCTCTCATAGTACGGCGGTGTGTCTGACGGCGGGTGTGCACCCCCACCGTCAGAGACACTTGATTGTACTATGAGGGACCCTGTGCCAGTGCCGTCGCCCAAGAGTGGGCCCACCCACCTGTCCAGGGCAACGGCACTCGCATGGGTGCGTGCGCCAGGTGGTGACCCCGACCCTGGGGGGGGGGAGGCAGCACAGTTAGGGAGGTTGAAAAAATGGCATATGTTGATGTTGGATATTCAGCAGCTGAAAATGGAGGAATTGGAAAAGTACGAGGAAGCGGAGGACAAAAGTGAGCCATTTTTCTGGCAACCTACGTGTCAGCAGGGGAAGGTGGGACAAAATCCTTTGAAACCCATGCATGGTTCATTTTAATGAAGGTTAGATCATCAACATTTTGGGTCGACAGACGGGTCCTTTTTTCTGTCAGGATTGATCCAGCAGCACTGAAGACTCTTTCGGATAGCACACTAGCAGCAGGGCAAGCGAGCTCCTGTAAGGCATATTGTGCCAATTCAGGCCAGGTGTCCAGTTTCCAGGCCCAATAGTCAAAGGGGAATGACCTGTGAGGGAGAACATCGATATGGAAGGAGAAGTAGTTTGTAACCATAGTTGACAACTGCTGTCTTCTGTCACTTTCAATCAATGCAGTATTACCAGTCTTGTGAGCGGTACTTGAAAAATCAGTCCACAACATGGTCATGAAACCCCTGTGTCCAATGCCACTTCGGCTGTGTGCACCATGAACACCTCTTCCATGTTGCCCCCTACGGCTCGTGGGAGAACCATCACCGCCGCTGTGTGCTGGGAATGCCTCAAACTAACGGTTTACCAGAGTTGCTTGTTTGTTAGCCAATATTAACTCTAGGTTCTCCTGTGGCATGATGTTTTGGAATTTGCCTTTATAGCGTGGATCCAGGATGCTGGCTAACGAGTAGTCATCATCGTTCATCATTTTGTCAATGTGGGGGTCCCTTTTTAGGATCTGCATGGCATAATCACACATGTGGGCCAATGTTCCAGGTGTCAATGATGCACTTCGAGTGCTGGGTGGAGGAGCACTTTCTGGCAAATCAACATCCCTCCAGTCACGCATAAACCCTGTACCTGACCTTGCCACGCCAACATTTTCTCTAGCCCCTGAGAAGTATCCTCATCCCATAAATAATCATCCCCATCATCCTCCTCCTCCTCTTCTTCCTCCACCTCATCCAGGAGAGTTCCCTGAGCAGGCAATGGCTGACTGTCATCAAGGCTTCCCTCCTCCTCTTCCTCCTCCTCCTCGGCTGCAGACGCCTGCTCCCTAATGTGCGTCAAAGTATGCATGAGCAGACGCATAAGTGGGATGCTCATGCTTATGATGGTGTCGTCTGCGCTTACCTGCAGTGTGCATTCCTCAAAACACTGAAGGACTTTACAGAGGTCTTTCAGCTTCAACCACTGCACACCAGACAAATCAATGTCTGCTGTGGGAATTATGTGGGAATAGTGGATGAGGGCAGGTATATCTCGCTCAGATTCCTTTCCTATGTGGCCTAGTCTGGTCAGTATCGCACCTGCTTACTAATGAATAATGGGAGGTGGATATAAAAGGATGCCAGGTGGTTGTGTGAGTGTCTCAGCCTGGGAACACAGAGAGCCTGTCTGTGTGAGAGACACACGTGAGTGAAAGCAGTGCCCACTGCAACTGTGGTTTGGCTGGACGGGAGAAGCCCGCCAGTTGGTAGTTAGGTTGTCCATTGTTTAGTTAGTGCCGGACAGGCAAGGATTTGTTTTATGTTTTATTTCCTTTTGCATTGCTTTCACCGTTAATAAACCTGACCCAGGGTCAGTTACACCCGAATCCCAGCTCTGCGCCTGAGTTTCATGGTGAATGCACGTGACCTTTGACCCCAGCAAAGGCGATCCCGGAGTGTTTTATCACATTGTGGTGGAGAACGCGGGCATCACGTTGCAAGCATGAGCATGGAGGACGTGGTGAAAGCGCTGGTACAGTCCACCGCCGTCCAGCAAGAAGCTAATTGGGTGATGATGGCCCAGCTGAAGGAGTTGGTGGACATGACAGTTACCGATCGTTCGCTTCTCCAGCAGGTGGCGCAGCGCTTGGCAAGCTTACCTGAGATTAACCTGGAAGCCGAGTCGAGAGTGATTCACGTGAGTCGGTACTGGCAGAAGATGACGACCGAAGATGACGTCGAGGCATACCTGACCACGTTTGAACGGACGGCGTTGCGAGAAAAATGGCCGAAGGCAAGATGGGCCGGCCTGATTGCCCCGTTTCTTTCCGGTGAGGCCCAAAAGGCTTATTATGACTTAGAGCCTGAAGCTGCGCAGGACTTTGACAAACTGAAAGCCGAGATCTTGGCCCGGCTGGGAGTGACGACCGCTGTCCGTGCACAGAGAGTGCATCAATGGACTTATCAGCCGGATAAACCACCGAGGTCACAGATGTTCGACCTGATCCACGTGACGAAGAAGTGGCTACAACCCGAGGTGCTGACAGCGCCAGAGATAATCCAGAGAGTCGTCATGGACAAGTACCTGAGAGCTCTACCACCAGCCCTGAGGAAGTGGGTAAGCCATGGAAATCCTACGACGGCAGATCAACTGGTGGATCTGGTTGAACGTTACTCCGTGGCGGAAGGACTCCGAGACGACGCTACCCCACCTCGTTCTTCATCATCTCCACGTGGAACCGGTAAGACTGTTCCAGGGAGTAGGGGAGATGGAAAAATCCCTAAGACAGTGGGGGAGGAAAACAGGACTGCCCGCACTGCGAGGCCGAGAGTAACGAACTATGGTCTAAGCAAGGGGCCCGTTAGGTGTTTCCGCTGCCAAGAGATGGGACATATTGCTGCGAACTGTCCAGTCACTACTGAACCCATGCAGTGCGATGTCACAGACTCTAAAAACCGCATGTCTATGGTTGCACGGGTAGTGAGTATGAATGCCGGTCAAAAGGATGTGGAAAAACACTTGTGTGATTTAACTGTTGATGGCAAAAATGTGGTGGCATTGTTAGACTCGGGAAGTGTGGTGACTCTGGTGAAGGCCAGTCTGGTGTCAGCCCCAACTGGACCATCAGACAAATTTTCTGTAACGTGTGTGCATGGAGACACCTGTTCGTACCTCACCACGGTCATATGCATTACAACTTCCTATGGGTCTGTGCAACATAAAGTGGGACTTGTCCCGGTGTTATTGCATGATGTTATCCTGGGCCGGGATTTTCCCCACTTCTGGCAATTGTGGGAGAATCAGTTGATGCCCTCGGGTAATAGTGTACATGATTCTTCTCCCAGGGCGCGTGTGGGTCCCGAACCCCGGGAAGAGGTCTCCCTGGAAGACTCGGGGGGAAGAGTCTGCGGGAAATGACCTGCAGTTCCCGTTTTCAGTCATGGCGGGTGATACGGAGGAGACCGGGGAAGAGGAGGAGGCCGACAGCCGTCCACCTCCCCGTTTGCCGGATTTAGAAGTTCAGAAAGATGACTTCCAAAGCGAGCAAATAAAGGATCCTACCCTTTCTCAGGCTAGGACAAATGTAAAAGTGATAAATGGGGTACCCGTAGAACCTGGCTCTAGGCTGGCATATCCTTACATGGTTCTGGAGAATGATTTACTCTATCAGATAGAGAAAAAGGGGGAAGATACGGTGCAACTATTAGTCGTGCCAAAACCCTACCGGCGGCAGTTGCTGGACCTGGCCTACGGACATGTGATGGGAGGTCACCTGGGAGTCCAGAAAACCACCGAAAGGATATTACACTGTTTTGTTTGGCCAGGCATGCATCACGATATCCGTGTATATTGTGAGTCTTGTCCTGACTGCCAAGCCTCTGCACCTAAGCCCCGGTTCTGTAGCCCTTTGGTACCCCTACCTATTATTGAAGTCCCGTTTGAGAGGATTGGGATGGATTTAGTTGGGCCCCTTCCACGGTCTGCACGTGGACACCAACATATCCTGGTCATCTTGGATTATGCCACTCATTACCCGGAGGCCATCCCTTTGCGTAACACGGCCACCAAGACGATTGCCAAGGAACTGGTGCATGTGTTTAGTCGGGTCGGTATACCAAAACAGATACTCACCGACCAGGGGACCCCCTTTATGTCCAGGGTAATGAAGGAGCTCTGCCGATTGTTACAAATCGAACCGTTACGCACATCCGTGTATCACCCTCAAACAGACGGGTTGGTCGAACGGTTCAATAAAACTCTGAAGCAGATGCTGAGAAAGGTGATAGACAAGGATGGGAAGAACTGGGACTATTTACTTCCGTATTTGCTTTTTGCCATCAGGGAAGTACCCCAGTCTTCCACGGGGTTCTCGCCTTTCGAGTTATTGTACGCCCGACGTCCTCGCGGACTGTTAGACGTTGCAAAAGAAACCTGGGAGGGTCAGGTCACTCCGTTTAAAACAGTGATAGATCACGTCACACAAATGCAGGACCGTATTGCGGCTGTTATGCCTATCGTCAAAGAACACATGATACAGGCTCAAGGAGCCCAAAAAAGAATCTATGATAGGGGCGCCAAGATCCGTACGTTTGCACCCGGAGATAGGGTGTTGATCCTGGTCCCCACGGTGGACAGCAAGTTCCTGGCAAAGTGGCAGGGCCCCTTTGAGATTAAGGAAAGAGTTGGTGAAGTAAACTACAAAGTATACCAGGCAGGTAAACGGAAACCTGAACAGTTTTATCATGTAAATCTGATAAAACCCTGGAAAGATCGGTCTGCCTTGTCAGCGGAGCTGGCCCATCCCGTCTGCTCGCATACCATACCGGAGGTACGGGTTGCAGAGACTCTCTCGGAGCAGCAAAAGACTGAGGTCAGGCAGTTTCTACTTCACAACCAAAAGTTTTTCTCAGAAAAAGCCGGGCAGACTACGCTAATAAAACATGACATCGTAACGGAACCTGGTGTCACAGTTCACGTAAAGCCCTACCGAATCCCGGAAGCGCGCCGTGAAGCCGTTTCCCGAGAAGTGAAGGCAATGTTAGAGTTAGGTGTCATTGAGGAATCACACAGTGCTTGGTCCAGCCCGATTGTGCTAATTCCTAAACCGGACGGCACCATCCGATTCTGCAATGACTTCAGGAAACTGAATGCGGTCTCAAAATTTGATGCCTACCCCATGCCCCGGGTCGACGAGTTAATAGATCGGTTAGGAAAAGTCCGGTATATTACGACCCTAGACCTAACAAAGGGGTATTGGCAGATCCCTCTGGTGGAGGCTGCCAGAGAAAAGACAGCATTTGCTACCCCAGAAGGTCTATTTCAGTATGTGTATATGCCGTTTGGACTGCACGGAGCACCGGCGACCTTCCAGAGACTGATGGATCGAGTCCTGAGGCCACATAGGCAGTACGCTTCGGCCTATTTGGACGACATTGTCATTTACAGCTTGGACTGGGAGACTCATCTCCAGAAAGTACAAGCTGTGATTGACGACCTGTGGGAGGCAGGTCTAACCGCGAACCCCAAGAAATGTCACATCGGGCTAGAAGAAGCCTGGTATTTGGGGTATGTAATTGGGAGGGGTGTTGTTAAACCCCAGGTTGATAAGATTCAGGCGGTTCAGGACTGGCCACAACCTGTCAACAAGAAGCAGGTGCAAGCCTTCCTGGGGATCGCCGGTTATTATCGCCGGTTCATACCCAATTTTGCAGCCATCGCTACCCCCCTGACGGATCTTACAAAAGGGAAAGACTCCGTCATGATTAAATGGAGTTTAGCGGCTGAAGAAGCCTTCCATAGCCTAAAACGGGCACTTTGCTCTCAGCCCGTACTGGTGACTCCGGACTTCCGCAGTGAGTTTGTGGTACAAACGGATGCCTCTGATACCGGTATCGGGGCCGTACTCTCACAAGTGAGGGACGGAATGGAACACCCAGTCCTCTATCTCAGCAGGAAGCTGAATAAACACGAGCAAAGGTATGCAGTCGTAGAAAAAGAGTGCCTCGCCATTAAGTGGGCTCTAGAGGCCCTCAAATATTACCTGGTGGGCCGAAAGTTCAGGCTGATCACGGACCATGCCCCTCTCAAGTGGATGCACTTGAACAAGGAACGGAATAGCCAGGTGACCCGGTGGTTCCTTGCCCTGCAGGCCTACACTTTTACGGTGGAGCACCGCCCAGGGGTACAGATGGGAAATGCAGATGCCCTGTCCCGAGTGCACTGTTTGGCGGGTGTCATTGCTCGACCGGAGTGGTCTGAGCAGAGGGGGGGATATGTGGGAATCATGTGGGAATAGTGGATGAGGGCAGGTATATCTCGCCCAGATTCCTTTCCTATGTGGCCTAGTCTGGTCAGTATCGCACCTGCTTACTAATGAATAATGGGAGGTGGATATAAAAGGATGCCAGGTGGTTGTGTGAGTGTCTCAGCCTGGGAACACAGAGAGCCTGTCTGTGTGAGAGACACACGTGAGTGAAAGCAGTGCCCACTGCAACTGTGGTTTGGCTGGACGGGAGAAGCCCGCCAGTTGGTAGTTAGGTTGTCCATTGTTTAGTTAGTGCCAGACAGGCAAGGATTTGTTTTATGTTTTATTTCCTTTTGCATTGCTTTCACCATTAATAAACCTGACCCAGGGTCAGTTACACCCGAATCCCAGCTCTGCGCCTGAGTTTCATGGTGAATGCACGTGACCTTTGACCCCAGCAAAGGCGATCCCGGAGTGTTTTATCACACTGCCCTCAAACTGCCTGCCCGTGTATCCTCCCACAAATGCATTACAGCCTGCCTCTGGTCGCACAGCCTCTGAACCATGTGCAGGGTGGAGTTCCACCTTGTTGCAACGTCGATAATTAGGTGGTGCTTGGGAAGGTGGAGCAATCGCTGCAGCTTCTGCATACGACTGGAATGTACGGGCGACTGGTGGATGTGCGAGCACAGTCTTCGCACCTTATGGAGCAGGGCTGTTAACTCCAGATAATTATTGAGATAGCACTGCACCACCAGGTTCAAGGTGTGAGCAAGGAAAGGTATGTGTCTGAGTTTTGAAAGGGCTATGGCTGCCACAAAATTCCGGCCATTATCACTATCTACCTTGCCTCCCTCAAGATGTAGATTGCCCAGCCATGACTCAGTTTGTCGCTGCAAGTAGTCGGTCAGTACCTCCGCGGTGTGTCTGTTGTTGCCCAAACACATCATCTGCAACACAGCCTGCTGACGCTTACCACTAGCTGTTCGATAGTGGGACACCTCGTGTGCAACACTGGCAGCTGCGGATGGAGTGCTCATGCAACTGCGCTCTGTGGATGAGCTTTCGCTTCTGGAGGAGGAGGAGGAAGGTCGAATGCCTACAGCCAACTGTTTCCTATACCGTGGGCTAGGCAGCACTGTCCCACCGCCGCTGTCCCCTGTGGACCCTGCATCCACCACATTAACCCAGTGTGCAGTGATGGACACGTAACGGCCCTGGCCCTGCCTACTGGACCATGCATCTGTTGTGAGGTGCACCTTTCCACTCAGTGATTGCTTGAGTGCATAGACAATGTGGTCTTTCACATGCAGGTGGAGGGCTGGGATGGGCAGAAGTGCCGACTGGGTAGGTCATAGCGTGGTACTGCATAGGCCATGAGCTCACGGAAAGCTTCGCTTTCAGCCAACCGGTAGGGCATCATCTCTAACGAGATTATTTTGACAATGTGGGCGTTCAAACACTGTGTATGCGGATGAGAGGATGAGTACTTTCTTGTCCTACTGAGAGTCTCTGGTAGGGTGAGCTGGACTTGAGAGCTGCATATGGTGGAACTAGCGGTGAACATGGCGGACTGAGAGAGGGTTGGTGATGGTGTTGGTGGTCTTGCTGATGGCCTAGATTCAGTCTTTTGTTGCAATAACATTGTGATTCCCTGACTGCTTTGGCCTTGGGACGACACCTCAACATTTGCTGCTAGTGGTGTGGTAACCGGTGGGCTTACAGTGGGGGAAGCGATGTAGCGTTGCTGACTACCTTCATTCGGAGCAGGTGCACATGTGGTACTTGAGGTTTGGTAGTCTGTCCACGCTTGCAAGTGCATGGTGGTTAAATGTCTAAGCATGCAACTGGTATTCATATTTCTCAGATTTTTCCCTCGGCTAAAGGTCTTTGCACACTTCTTACAGATAACCTTTTCCTGATCATTAGGATTTTGTTCAAAAAAGTTCCACACTGCACTCTTCCTACTATGGAAGACATTTTGAGGCCTTGCACGCTGTGCTAATTTGACCGCCTTGCCAAGCTGTCCTGCAACTCTTTGGGTTTTTGTTAACTGTTTTTGGACTGCTCCAGGCCTGCCAGATAACAGCTGTTGCGATGTCGATGCCTGCTGTGGATCCTCCTCCTCCTCTTCTGAGCTATTGGCAGCGGCACCTTCTTCTCCCAATGGATGCCAATCTGGGTCCACAACTGGGTCATCCATCACCTCCTCTTCAATTTCATGTGCACCTTCCTCTGTGTCACCGTGTAAGGTGGTATAATATGCGGGAAGGGGCACCTGAGTTTCATCAGGGTCAGATTCTGGCTCAGTACACTGCGAGGACAATGTAGTGCTCTGAGTGAATGTACCAGCAGAAAAATCTAGCAGTGGCTGTGCATCAGTGCACTCCATGTCTGATTCATCTTGGACTGGGGAATTCACGATTTGACTTGATAACCCAGGCATGGTATGTGAAAAGAGCTCCATGGAGTAATCTGTAGTGTGGTCTGCTGCATCCTTCACTTTTGGTAGGGGTGAAGGACACAAGGAAAGGTGTTGTTCCTGACCAGGAGCCTCCACTGACAACTCAGTGCTTTTATTTTTTTGAAACTTCAGAAGAGGAGGCGATAGAGCTGGAGACTGTCAGCAATGTAAGCCAAAACTTGTTCCTGAAGCTCCGGCTTTAAAAGCGGATTACCTACTCTCAGAAAAGGGAGCCTTCGAGGCCTTGTGGAGACAGACGATGACGCAGGCTCAACACCTCCTGCCTTAGGTGCTACTTTGCTTTTGCCACTACCAGCAGATGCACCACCACCCCCACCACAATCAGTATCAGCTGGCAACCCCCGTCCAATTCCATGGCCTCTTCCACCATACTTCCTCATTTTTGGAAAAATGTACCCAGAATTTCACCAGCTATATGATACTGTGAAACAAGGTACAAGGTGTATATAGTATTGTGGAGAATTTGAATCTCCCTAGAGATTTTAGGAGGCTTAACTATTATCTCAGGCCCACTATAGATTACACCTCAATTTAACAGGCTGAAATTGGCTGGTGTATGACAAAGTACAAGGTATATATAGTATTGGGGAGAATTGGAAGCTCCTCAGAGATTTAAGGAGGCTGACAATGGTGCTCTCAGTCCAAGTATGGACGCAGGCAGCCTAATAAGCAGGACTGCTGCACAAAAAAGTGAGGAAAAATGAACGCTTGGTAACTGTGCAGAAAAGAGGAAGAAAAGTATTTTTGCTTTTAATAAAGCAGTTTGCACAGCAGTGTGCAAACAGCAATGCAGCTATCAGGGAGCCTTGTAAGGCAGCCTAATCACCAACAGAGCTGATGCACAAAAAATACAGGTATAGCCTCCCCTGTCACTGCACACAAACGGTTGTGTTGTACAGTGGAAATTGCTAACAGCAGAAGCAGTTTTTTTGTTCTTCTTCCCTGCCTAACGCTCTCCCTTATTCAGAATCAGCAGCTGCAACCTCTCCCTAATGCTAATATCGGCAGAAGTAAGATGGCGGTCGGCGTGCACGCCCTTTTAGAGCCCCTGTGATGCCACACAAAGCAAGCCAATCACTTGCATGCCCTTCTCAAAGATGGTGGTGACCGATGCCCATGTCATCGCGTTGCCCACAGTGTGCGTCCTCCATCATTGGCTGAAAAAGGGCACTGGAAGCATCATTTGAAACGTGACTTTGGCACTCTGGTCGCCGACCTCGTGGCCTACCTCACGCTATGGTCAAGTTTCGTTTAATGAAACCCGACTTCAGCGAAAGTCGGCGACTTATGAATTTGACCGACCCGTTTCGCTCAACTCTACCTGCCACCATTTTTCAATGTCTCCTCTAATGCCAATCCAATAGAATCACCTACGGCCTGTGGCTTCTGTCTTTTGCACTCCAAAATGACCAGGCACATCATGATAGGCAGTGAGGACCATGTCTGCATCTCTCCCTGTGATCACAGTTTGATGGAGACGAGTAACGGTGATGTGATCCACGCTACTGCGATAAAGCAATCCTTTCTTCACAAAGAACAGTTTTCGCTGTCTCCACAGACACAGTAATTGAGGGTCTGCATCGCCTCTGCAACATCTACCGGGAGGTTTACCCGCAATGAGTAATTCCCAAATTTCTGCTAACACTCGAATTTCCGTCTGTACTTGAATCCATGTAGTTTCCAGTAGCGGAGAGTCTGGACTGACTTACTGAGATTGAAATATATATGAAGATTTAAAAGTACCACAGCACTGTATACTGTTGTACGCTTCGACTACCTTTCCCTTTTTCTACTTTTTAAATTCTGGTGTAATACATAGTGAGCCTTTGAGTGTCTGTGTCTGACTCCAGAAGTATAGATGGAAATTTACAGTTACCCCTAGACTGGATACACCTGGTATGTGCTGGTACAGTACCTTTGTTCAAAATTTTTTATTACGGTATCATCCATAGTGAGTAAGTGTGTGTGGTTTATGCCTTCTATATATATGGTGAATCAGAGATACCAATTTTTACCCTATACTCGATACAGCTTGTATCTTGTTATACAGTACCTTTGTTCGACATTTAGTATTACGGTCAAATCCATACTGAGAGTCTGAGAGTGACTACAGGACTATGTATACGGGGATTTCAATTGTGCCCTATAATATATATATAATATATATACTTGTTATGTTGTTATCCAGTACCTTTTTTACAACATTTTTTATTATGGTCAAACCCAGACTGGGTGAGCGTCTGAAGGTGACTCAGGAAATATATACCGAGATTTCAAATTTGGCCAACACTGTATATAGCTGTACACTTCTGATACAGTAACCTTTTTTGCTATTTAGATTCTGGTGTAATCCATAATGAGCCTGTGAACGTTTGTCTGTTACTCCAGAAATATATTTGGAGCTTTAAGATTACCCCAACACTGTATACAGCTGTACGCTTGTGTTACATTACCCATTTACAGCTTTTCATATTCTTGTGTAATCCATACTGGGCCGGAGAGCATTTGTGTCTGCCTCCTGAAATATATACGGAGATTCATAATGTTTACACTATACTATATATACCTTGCATCTGGTGATGCTGTACCCTTTTTCAACTTTTTATTTTATTGTGTAATCCATACTGAGCCTGTGAGCGTCTGTGTATGACTCATGAAATATATATGGAGATTTACTGTAATCCTTAGACTGTATAGAGCTGTACGCTTCTGATACAGTACCATATATCTGCTGGTATTTAGGGTCCATTTTCCAAAACATGAGGAAGTATGGTGGAAGAGGACGTGGACTTGGGCGTGGGGGGCCAACTGGTACTGATGGTGGTGGTGGTGCATCTGCTGGTAGAGCCAAAAACACAATAGAAGCTAAGGTATGATGTGTTGAGCCTGCATCATGGTGTAGCTCTGGAAGGCCTGTAAGACTGGGAGTAGGTAAACTGCTTTTAAAGCCGGAGCATCAGGAACTGTTTTTGCCTTACATTGCTGAAACAGCCTCCAACTCTATTGCCTCCTCTTCTGAAGTTTAAAAAAATGCAAGCACTGAGTCATCAGTGCAGGCTTCAGGTCAGGAGCAACCCCTTTCCTTGTGTCCTTCACCCACACCAAAAGTGAAGGATGCGGCAGCACACACTTCAGATTACTCCACGGAGCTCTTTTCACATACCATGCCTGGGTTAATTAAAAATGGGGCCCATCATATACTGGATCATTCCAAATGTGGGACATCAGACACTGGAGCAGCATTTAGGGGGCCCATTATACACTGGAGCATTAGAAATGGGGCCCATTATATATGAAGCATTATTTGGGCCCATCATACACTGTAGCATCATCCATGAGGCCCATCATATACTGGAGCACTCCCGATTGGGGACATCAGACACTGGAGCAGCATTTAAGGGGCCCATTATACAATGGAGCATTAGAAATGGGGCCCATTATATATGGAGCATTATTAAGGCCCATCATACACTGGAGCATCATCCATGAGGCCCATCATATACTGGAGCATTCCAAATGGGGGATATCAGAAGCTGAAGCAGGATTTATGGGGCTCATTATACACTGGAGCATTAGGAATGGGGCCCATTATATATGGAGCATTATTTGGGCCCATCATTCACTGGAGCATCATCCATGAGGCCCATCATATACTGGAGCATTGCAGACTGGGGCAGATCAGAAACTGGAGCAGCATCTATGGGGCACATTATACACTGGAGCATTAGGAATGGGGCCCATTATATATGGAGCATTATTTGGGCCCATCATACACTGGAGCATAATCCATGAGGCCCATCATATACTGGAGCATTGCAGACTGGGGCAGATCAGACACTGGAGCAGCATCTATGGGGCACATTATACACTGGAGCATTAGAAATGGGGCCCATTACATATGGAGCATTATTAGGGCCCATGATACACTGCAGCATCATCCATTCGGCCCATCATATACTGGAGCCTTCCAGATTGGGGACATTAGACACTGGAGCAGCATTTACGGGGCCCATTATACACTGGAGCATTAGAAATGGAGCCCGTTATATATGGAGCATTATTAGGGCCAATCATACACTGGAGCATCATCCATGAGGCCCATCATATACTGGAGCATTATGTGGAGCTCATCATATACTGTATGGAACATTATACCAATTATTCTGTATGGAGAAATATATGGGGCTCATTATTCTGTATGGCGCACAATGTGGTGGCGATAATACTGTATGGAGTAATATATTGTCCTTTTTTGAGCTATTGTATAATTTAAAATAGATCAGTCATGTCTTGTAAGCAGTGAAGTATTTGTCATTGTACTATACCTGTATTTCTGTGCCGTATCGGAGCATCATGAGTTGTGGTATGTGTTAAAGGGGCGCACTTACACTCTTTGGCCCAGAGCACACGAAAACCTGGAGCCAGCCCTACCCCCCCACAACTTTAGCCAAATAACCCCCAGTTTTCAATGCATAACTATTATTATGAAGTAAATTAAGGTTGACAAGCTTCAGTAATAAGAATTGATGTTTTTGGCATTGAAATGGGCACTGTAGGTGTGTTTACTGTCCTTCACTCCCTGCTGACTTTGCTTCCCCATTGACTTGCATAGGGTTTCGTGTTTCAGTCGGCCTCTGACTTTTCCCTATAGTCGGCTGATTTTGTTCGACCCGACTTTTGCGAAAGTCGGGTTTCATGAAACCCGACTGGACCCTAAAAAAGTCAAAGTCGCTCATCTCTAGTCATGAATATAACCACATGGGTCCATGTGCGTTCCACATACCTGGATATGGCTTCGGCGTGTGTTCCATACACTGGAAGCTACGTCTAAAAGACGCCATGCGCGATTGCATACAGACACCATGCGTGATTATACACATACAAAATGTGGCGAACATTACCATTGGATATCAGAGATTCCACAGTAAGTTGTGTTTGGCATTCTAATATACTTTGCTCTATTTAAGGACAGTCCTATTCACTCTCTGCAAACAGCATAGAGTAGAAGGACTATATGTCTCTCTAGTATTAGCACTTTAGCACTTTATCTGCTATGACAAGCTAGTCCCCTGATGAATATGTTTGGAAGAAACGCGTAGGCACACCTGATGAGGGAAAGTGCAGAGTATGTTTAACATAGGAATAGCTGTGGACTACCCTTGTCAGGGCGGGAGTTTAGGGATAGATGACTGTTAGCCCCATAGGGATAGACAGGGTATTGTCACCCCCACGCTTCAAATCGGTGATCCATTTTGTGACACAGGATACCTGGTTTCTCCCACATCCGTTCATCATTTCGGGTGAAATTGTTCCTTTTTTATCAATTCTCACCAATTGTGTACTCTTCTACATTGTGGTAGTATCAATGTGTTAGAGGATTTTAATATGTGCAACCTAGGTAATGGCGTTACAATGTGGTTTATCAGTTGCAAGTGAACACTGTGCCTTGGAACATAATGATTCCACTCTAGTTACTGTTTGAGTGTTCTTATCTTATATCCCAGGAGGATTTGTTTGTCTCAGGTTTCATAAGGATATTTGACTGAAACTGTAGCACATTCTCGCTTGTTTTATTCACTGAGGCTGACAACATTTTTTTTATTTACTCTATTAAAAGTTATGTTTTAATTCTCACCTTGGCTGTTTATTATATTATCTCATTTTGGTGAGATCGAGATTGATAGTAGTTTTGGTATTACCATATTTGCTTTCTTTGTTGTCCGTCATACAGTCCAAGTTATTCAGCTTACCGGGGGTAGGGTGTGATCGGGAGCGCTGTCACAGGAGGTGTTCGGTGGTCTTTCAATTATGCGGGGACTCTGCCATTTTGTGAAAGCAACCGCACATCCATCTGATGCTCGGTGTTGTGGGGGCTCCGCCAACATTTTGTGAAATCCCGGAGCCCTCACACATCCATCCCAAGCTGAAGCGCGGCAGTTTTGTAGATGCTCCGTGGTGTGTGGGCTCCACCGACATTTTGTGAAATCACGGAGCTCTCACACTTCCATTGGTGTAATGCTGTGGTCTTCAGGAAAATGGCAGTTGGAGGTGGTGCCTGTGCAGAATGAGATTTCGGGAGACGAGATCTCAGGAGACGAGATCTCACTGCCAAGGTCTCGTCTCCTGAGATCTCAATCTACACATGTGCCGCCTCTGGCGGACATTTTCCTGAAGACCAACGCATTACAGCAATGGAAGTGTGGGTCTCCGGGCTTTCACAAAATGTTGCCAGAGCCCCCACACCACCGAGCATCTGCGAAACTGCCACGTTCAACCTGGGATGAGACTCCTGGTAAGTTCATCCGGACTATAAGACGCACCCCCATTTTCCTCCAAAGTGCATCTTAAAGTCAGAAAAATACAGTATATCCTTCTTTTTGATCGTGTTTTATTCCATTTTTTGTTCAGCAGTATGATGATAAAGCATTGTTTTTTATTTGTTTTTTAATTTTTTTTTTATGGTGCTTACAAAAGGGTTTAACTATTCTTGCAGTTTTATAGGTTAGGTCATTCCGGACGCCGCAATACCAAATATGTGTACTTTTTTGTTTATTTTTTTTCATACAAACATTTATTTATGGGTAAAATTGCTTTTGATCTTTACTACTATTATTATTATTTTTGTTTTATATACATTTTTACAATTATTTAAAAAAAATGTATTTAACTTTTTTAATTTGTCCTACTATGGGACTATCATTTTTTTTGCTGGCTGATCGCTTGCATAGCATAGAGATGCATCAGCATTCCTATGTTATGCAAACTGTCATCTCTGCAATGACAGATAAAGTTGTTGATCATGCTCTGAGCATGAACTTGCAACTTTAGTAGCTCTGGTAACCCGAATGTTGTCATGACGACATCGGGTCACCATGGCAAAGATCCCACATCTCCGATCCAAGGTTAGAAGGGCTGTCATCCCTCTGCCTGCACCCGGAATGGTGTGGGACCACTTCTGGCATTTAATGCGAGTTGTCAGCTGTCAGAATCAGCTGACACCCGGCGGCAATCGTGAGCACACAGCGATGCAGTAATAATATGTTCAGTGTCAATAAGTACCAGGGAGGGACAACATTTTTATGCACTAGAGAGTTGGCAATAGATTCATGACTTTTGCATTTTTCAAGCCTGTTTTGCCCAGATCTATCAAATTGGGTTTAGCATGGGTAGGTCGAATAGGGGGTGTGATGCCACATATTGTTTATTTCATGATGATCCGTGCCTTTCCTTTCACCAGCAACCTCACTCCAGTCCCTGAATGAATGAGAACCATATGACACCAGCAAGTTCTCTCATCAAGAATGAATAACACCAGTTTTGATGAATTGAGGCCCATATGTTTTTGGCATCAGCATATTTGTACTGTAAAATCATGTTGACAGTTAATTTTTACTATACAATGAACACCACTAAAAGCAAAACAAAAAAAATTTGAGAATTACTTTTTTTTCCCCCAAATTCACCACACTTGGAATTGTTTTCCCATTTTACAGTACAATGAATGGTAAAATTAATGATATTTTTCAAACCTACATATTGTCGCACAAAAAACAAGCCCTCATACAGCTGCGAGGATGGAAAAATAAAAAAGTTAAGTTTCTTAAAAGTGGGTGTGGGGGGGGGACAAAAATGTAAAACACGGAAAATCACTCTGTCAAGAAGGGGTCAATAGTAGTAATGAAAATAATAATTACAATATGAGGAATAACAATAATTAATACAAATGAAACCGTACCGATAATGTTAGTCATATGGAAAATACGACTTTGTTCTTTTGAGTTTTTGGAAACAAACAAGGTGGACAAACCGAAAATTACTAACACAGCTAGTAGCTATTTACTAGGACTGCATTTCCCCTATATTGCAGAACAAAATTAAGCAAAAAGTCTTTGCTTTCCACGTTAAGTGCATATTGAAGATTTAAGTAGCAATTAAGGCTGTAGAGGAAGATGGGAAAACAGCATGTTTATTTCCACAGTAGGAAAAAAAAGAAGAGACATCAATTAAGAGAATACAGTGAAGTTTAAAAAAAAAATGAAATATTTTAAACCATGTGTCGGTAAAGAAACAGTGCTGAGAGCATTTCAAGTCTTGTAAGAGAGAAATTACTGTAACATGCTGTTTACATAGCAAATATCGGAGGAAATTATGCTGTCACACTGACATCTGTAGAAGACGGACGATTTTAAAATTACACCGTTCAACACCTTTAATGATTTGTAACACAAGAGGTGTGGCTATTCCTATTAAATGTGTTGCCAAATCAATAAAAGGCATAATTGGAGTTGTTAGAGCAAATTATAGCACCACAGTTATGTTGCAATACAATGTTCCGTTGTAAACTGCTATTACGAGCAAAGCTGTATTTCTCTCATATTTGGCTGTTTTGAAATGAGTTGGCATTTTGCTCCATAATAGTTCCTCTTTCTTTTATAGAGCTTTCACTTTTACTTTCCTCTTTTGTAAAGGCTATAATTTCCTATCTCTTCTTATTTCTAGACATGTTTTGAAAGTTGTATGGAGCTGGTGTAATAGCTGTGATGTTGTCAGCTACATTACTTAACCACTTGAATGCCATTCTTGGTTCTTTTGAATTCTCACCCTATTGATTTTATTGCATCTACTGGACACCCATTGAATTATGTTAACATAATAGCAAATGTGCAAGATTTTTCTGGAATTGTGAATTTAAATTTAATGGCAACTTTTTGGATAACTCTGTCTTATATTTTAAGACTAAAATGCTAAGAAGGTACTATATTTTTTGACAGCTTCTCGATGGTATAAACACTTCATCATACATCTGAGCAGTGTTAGGAGTAATGTTTCTCCTTGTGGTGAGTGACAAGCCAAGCCTGGCATGTCAGAATGAGGAGTCTTACAGTATAAGCCATGCATGCTCCTCTGGGAAATTAAATATGCAAATTGTCGCTTCAGAGAGAAAGAGGACTAGAACTCTAGCACCAGCTATTGGAAGCAGCGATCCCAAAAGTCAATATCAACTCTTTAACAGTCCAGGTCCTCTCACCTAGCTAAATCAGATCTCATCCTTTGCACGGGTGAGGAGCAACACCCCGAAACACCGTGTCTGCAAACAAAGATTCTGGTTTGGCTTTTATCCTAACTCAGTGCAAGGCTTGTCAAAAAGTGGTGCAACAGTTCTAGTCCTCTTCCTCTCTGAAGAGACAATTTGAAATCTGAGTAGTTTGGAACTTTTAGTCCATGTGTGCATGCTGGTGAGCTTTTTACCTCAATATTTGTAAGCTAAAACCAGGAGTGGGTAATAAATGCAGAGGTGGTGCACGTGTTTCTACTTTTCCTCTTATTGTTCCACTCCTAGTTTCGGCTTATAAATACTGAGGCAAAAAACGTACAAAATATTCAATGTGTGCACATGACCTTAGGCTACATTCCTACAGTGAGCTTTTTGGTATGTTTCCAATAGCATTTCTGCACCCAATAAGTAAGTAATCCTCCAAACTGAAAAAAATCATACAAAGTGACACGAATTAAGGGATTTGGGGCATCTCTTGGTCTGCTGAAATTTAAATGTTGTTTTTTCCTTTTGGTCCAGCAATAGTTAATTTCAGTCTCTTACTGGCAGCTCTTTTAGGATGATCAGCTGATGTTGGTTGATAACGACTCCCATCTCCCTTTAATAGTCACATGACCCATCTGCTGATCGTCAGTTATAGAGTTCTTCTATGCGGACCAGCTAGAGATGTGGAGCTCTCTTGTGACAGTGGTGTTACTACTGTTTGAGTTCTGATTCCTGGTGCTGTTTGCTCTGCTGCTGTAGACATTAGCAGCAAAGCCTGAGCTGAATATTTTCCTTTGTATTGTCTCTTTCCTGTTTGTCTCTTCCACTGTGTGTTACTGGATCACCCCAGAGGCCGTGGGGTTACTCGGTACCGGGCCGGTGTCTTAAAGGGATGTGTCACAGCAGCAGTAAACCGGTCCGTGGACCTGAGTGTCCATGTAAAATAAGAACTGATGAGGAATAAAGTCTATGTGTAGATAAGTTTGTGATGCCACCTGTGGTTTCTGGTTAGAGGTGACCAGTGCTGCAGTGCAGATCCTCTGGGACTGATGTTGTGATGCAGCAGAGTTGGAATAGCTCTCCACAGGCAGAGCTGTGTCCCAGGGCAGTGGTGATAGCAAAGATGTTGAATTTGGAGGTGGTAGATAAAGCAGAGTTGGGTGGGTGACGCAGAAAGAATTAAGAGGACACAACTGGGTGCAGTTCCAAAACTTTACTCACTGTTCACTTACATGTATGTGCCCTCTTGGTGCTGCCTCCTTCAGGCGAGGGGTCCAGCAGACTCCCAGGTAGATGGAGGACACCCTTTCAGGACTCCCTTCAGTGTGTACCTTTCCTGGCCATCTCCCTGTGCTGATTTCCTCCTCCTGTCCAGCACTTTCATAAGCAGTGTCCCAAGCCTGCAAACTCGGATCTTTTTGGGAATAACCTCTAGGTCCCTGGATCCTATGTGTCTGCCTTTTCAGCGAAAAATTGTGGATTTGGTTACAGCACTTGCAATGCTCGCAGCCTCTGGTTGATCTAGCTGAGTCCGTTGTCCACTAACTAGTTTGGGGGCCAGTCCCTATACTGTGACCTGATCCCTCCACCCGACGTCAGCCGGCATGGAACGAGCCCCCCTAACAGTATGGTCACTGCCCGTGCCTCTATGATCCCTTTCCTCTTCAGGGAGCTTCCTTCTGTCTCTTTCCTTCCAAGCAGTCCCTCCTAAGCGGGAGCTGCTTCAAACAGGTCCTTGCACTTCCTCCCCTCAGGGCGGACTCCCAACTAAACTCTCTTCTCCCGCTCTCATCCTACTAACTCCACCCACCTACCCACACCCTTTAACACCCAAACAGGGTTGAGATCCTCCTCCTGTTGGGTACATTCAGATGCCCTGCTGCTATAGGGTGTGTGCTGGGTGCAGGTGTTAGAATCCTGTCAGGTTCCTCCACCTTACCTGGGGAGTGGGGTCACCACACCTCTGGGTGAGGTGCAGTATCTCTGTGGCAACTGGACTCCCCTGGGGTACCACATTACCATCTGCAGTGGTTAGGCTAGTGTCCTTGCCGGACAGTGCACTAGCCAGGGTCAATCAAGATGACAGTCATCGATTAGGCATGTGATGGTGGTGGAGGGATGAACCCGTATAAGGCATTAGGGAAGCTTAGGGACAGGCACAGGATGGTGTCAGGAGGTGCCCCATCCCATGCTCCCTACCTTTAGGGCCTTCCTCTCCTTTTTCCCATCCTGTTGTATTTATTTACTGTGTCATCTGCCAGACTTACCCATGTCTGAGTGTGACACAAAGAAGAGATTGTAAGGCCATAAGCTGAAATATAACCTACCAATGTGAGGAAACTAACACTCCTAACCCTGATTTTATATCATACAAGAAAGGCATGGAGTTGAGGATGCACCAATTATAATAAAAAGTAAAGTTAATTGAAATAGTGGTAAAATCAGAGATGAAGACTCAGATATGCAAAGATGACAAGGTCAGCACATACTAATTAAGGGGGCAGCATAAATGGAAATAATATAGTACATACACTGATGATAGTAAAGAACAGAAAAATTAAAAAATTGCAAAGTTGACTATTAGTGTATGAAGCCAAGTAGCTTACCCATTGCTCCCTGTATTTGAACCAAGTACACACAACCCTGACACTTGTTTTGCATGGGCATCCTCAAAGTGGGGTTTGTGATAAAATCTCTGGTTTCACCTCTTATATATTTTATATTATATATCTTATATGTTTTTTTGCCATTTTTGTAATTTTCAACAAACTTTACTTTTAATTATAATTGATTGAGTGTTGACATCATGCCTTTCTTGTAGGATATATACCCATTAAGTAAGATAGGATACATGCATTTAAAAAAAAATTGCAGTGCCAAGAACTCACTAAAAAGCTCTTGTTGGAATATAGACTTAGGCCGGGGTCACACTGGCGAGGAACACGGCCGAGTGAGAGGCGCTAAAAGCACGCATTAGACACGGACCAATGATTCTCTATGGGGTCCCTCGCACCAGCCGTATATTTCTCATCCGTATTCTACGCTCCGTGCCAATCACAGCATGCTGCGATTGTCAGCGTACTACGGCCGTAGTACGCCAATGCAAGTCTATGGGTGCGCAAAAAATACGGATTACACACGGACCACACATGTGACCTACGAGAAATACGCACCCGGTGTCTTTTAGCAAAGCCGGCAATTCAGTGCACTATACAGTAAACTCACACTGACAGGTTTAATAAAGAAAGAATAGATATAGACACATAGAATACATATATAGAGATATATATATAAATATATATATATATATACACGCATTCTATGTGTCTATATCTATTCTTTCATTTCTTTATTAAAACTGTCATAGGGCTCCATTATATGTCCATTTTGCAACCCTGCGAGAAAATCTCGCCATACGGATGCCATACGGATTACATACGGATGCTGACATGCACAAAATACGCGACCACACCTTGATTACGGATGACATACGGAGCACTATTTAGGGGTCTGTCATCCGTATTACGCATGTAAAATAATGACCGTATTTTGCGTCGGTTAGTGTGACCCCGGCCTACCACTGTAACCAAACTAGAGCTTTCTGCCATCAACCACACCTCAATAACTGAGTAATTAGTTTGACTATAGGGCTAGTAAATGCCCTTGTCCAAGTGTAGCCAATTCTTACACTGTTCGCACATTTTTGTCTTTTTGGAGCAGAGTTTTATACCCCAATAGCCAAAAAACTTCTGAAATAACACACAATGTCTGGTTTTGAAGGCAGGTTAGGTTTGCACCACACTGCCTTAACGAAGAGAAAGGTGATTGTCAGCTCACCCCATGTACTTTAATACAGCAAGAATAGTCAAATAAATAAGTGAATAGCCATCCTTTGCTGCACAATTAAAAAATATATATTTTTTTATTTTGGTAAAAATGCAAGTCGTTAAAAACAAATCAGAAAAATAATTCACCATCTATATTAGTATATCATTAACACTGCCTTATTGGTATTAAAAAGCATAAAAAACATTGCCGACAATAATCTTAAGTATCATATTATTCAGTTGTCTACATTGTGGTAATACTTAAACATTTTTCTTTAAGGGTTAATTGTTGATATATGTTACTGTTTAGGAATACCATTCCATGCATCTGGGTTATATGTTGCGAGAGGCATTTTAAAGATGTATTCTGAACAAAATGCTAAACAAGTACTTGAACATGTGAACTTTACTCTTAGGCTGGAGTCACACACAATTTATAAAAATACGGTCCATATTTTACAGCCGTAATACGCAGAAATGGTCCCTAACTAGTGATCCTTATGTCATCCGTTGTCATGGTGTGGCCGCGTATTTTGCCCATGTTAGCATCCGTAAGTAATTCGTATTTGATCCGTATACCGTTTTTTTCTCGCAGGCTTGCAAAATGGACATATAATGGATCCGTATGACAGGTTAAAACCCAAAGGAAAGAATAGATATATACACATAGAATACATAATATATATATATATATATATATACATATATAAAAAGCAGGCAGAACTCCAGTTAAAGGGAAAATTGTGGACTTTAATCCAGCGCCAAGTGATGCAACGTTTCGACCTCACAGCACGGTCTTTGTCAAGCACAATGTTACCATAGAATAGTGCAGTTTTTATACATATCTTTTCAATTTACCAATATACAAAAATTAGCATATATTAAATAAATCATAATCAAAGTGTATAAAAAATTATATTGCAGTAAATATGAGAACCATCATAGTATTTACATATATAAGGTGAATGCTAGAGTGCAAAAAATAATATTCAACCATACCTACAATCATTGATACAGCTAGATTAACAATGATTTAAAGATGTGAAACACCTATGTGATATTTAAAATGCATAAACATTATAAATCACCTGGAACACTCAGACCCATGTTGTAGTTCCACCATAACAGCGTTTTCAGAGCACAACCGAGCATGTCAGTAATCAGATACTCCCGATTGGCCACTCGACAGTGATGTCAGCGATGATATCAATGCACACGCTCACTAGGCATTTCCACGCCCTGCTCCACCATTATAAGTGCTGGCAACTATGCCCACACAGTATTTCATAAGAAAAAACAGCATTTGTTCACAAAAGAGATAAATCTCAATACTTAAATGGAATGGAGCACTTGTAGTGATCGTATTAATTGATGAATTGGACACACAAAACATTCAAACCAATGGCTGTGCATAAGCCACAAGCACTACACCACATGCCCCCTAGAGGACAGAGGCGGAGTACCAGCACACAGCCAGCAATCACAGAGGGAATTAACCCCCTGCATCACCACTATGCACTATGGGCTAAATGCACATGCCAGCAAACATTCACCACATAAACTGGGTGCCAGATGTCACTAGCAAAATTTGGGCCTTAGGATAAATTTATCTCATATACTTTATACAATATACAAAAGGAACATACACCAATCATTGGGAAGAGTTCTATCCAGGGATTCCACTTTTAAAAATATAAAAAGAGCATTTAGTCATTATTAAAAAAAAAAAAAAATAATGAACCAAAATTGGCTCAAATAAATACAAGTAAACTCATATCAGAGTACAATACAAGATGAGAGATCTATAAGGGTTTATATGGAAAAAAAAATTTTTTAAAGCAAATTTTTTTTAAAAAGGATAACTTTTTCAAAAAATCCATCAATATCAATTAACACATGTACTGCCTATTAAGACAGAGAATGAATCTTAAAATCAACATTAAGGCCATCATTTTACACTTATTTTCCTCAAGTTCATCACGTAACTTTGAAACATGTGAAGAGACGTTCTCAGAAAAATTATTCCAATCAATGTCCGACATACATCCTTTTAGTTTTAGTTCCAATTTTGTAAGAAATGTTACAGACCCTTGCACAAAATTCTGGAGAATTCATCATTAAATTCGGCCTCACATTCGAGCGCAAGCCCCTTGGTATGATTTCCGCCTTATAGTATTCACCAAGAGTCAATAAACACAGCTCATATATATTTACTAGAGGCGAGCGACTTTGCCTTTTTTAGGGTCGAGTCAGGTTTCATGAAACCCGACTTTCGCAAAAGTCGGGTCGAACGAAATCGGCCGACTATAGGGAAAAGTCGGAGGCCGACTGAAACACGAAACCCAATGTAAGTCAATGGGGAAGCAAAGTCGGCAGGGAGTGGAGGACAGTAAACACACCTACAGTGCCCATTTCAATGCCAAAAACATCAATTCTTATTACTGAAGCTTAATTTACTTCATAATAATAGTTACGCATTGAAAACTTTGGGTTATTTGGCTAAAGTTGTGGGGGGGTAGGGCTAGCTCCAGGTTTTCGTGTGCCCTGGGCCAAAGAGTGTCAGTGCGCCCCTTTAACACATAACACAATTCATGATGCTCCGATACGGCACAGAAATATAGGTATAGTACAATGAAAAATACTTCACTGCTTACATGACATGACTAATCTATTTGAAATTGTACAATAGCTCAAAAAAAGGACAATATATTACTCCATACAGTATTATGTCCACCAAAGGATTTACCAAACTGTAGATTTTGCCACTCCTAATGTTTTAGCAATTTCTCGGATGGGTTTTTTCTGTTTTTGCAGCTCAAGGATGGCTTATTTCACCTGCATGGAGAGCTCCTTTGACCGCATGTTTCCTTCACAGCAAAACCTTCCAAATGCAAGCACCACACCTCAATTCAACTCCAGGCCTTTTGTCTGCTTAAATGAGAATGACATAACGAAGGGATTGCCCACACCTGTCCATGAATTAGCCTTGGAGTCAATTGTCCAACTACTTTTGGTCCCTTTAAAAACAGGGTGGCATATGTTAAGGAGCAGAAACTCCTAAACCCTTCATCCAATTTTAATGTGGATACCCTCAAATGAAAGCTGAAAGTCTGAACTTCAACTGCATCTGAATTGTTTTGTTTAAAATTCATTGTGGTAATGTCTAGAACCAAAATTAGAAACATGTCTCTGTCCAAATATATATGGACCTAACTGTATATAATGGGCTCCATTTCTATTGCTCCAGTGTTTAATGGGCCCCGTAAATGCTGCTCCAGTGTCTGATGTCCCCTATTTGGAATGCTCCAGTATATGTTGGGCCTCATGGATGATGCTCCAGTGTATGATGGGCCCTAATAATGCTCCATATATAATGGGCCCCATTTCTAATGCTCCAGTGTATAATGGGCCCCGTAAATGCTGCTCCAGTGTCTGATGTCCCCATTTGGAAATCTCCAGTGTATGATGGGCCCCATTTTTAATTAACCCAGGCATGGTATGTGAAAAGAGCTCCATGGAGTAATCTGAAGTGTGTGCTGCCACATCCTTCACTTTTGGGGTGGGTGAAGGACACAAGGAAAGGGGTTGCTCCTGATGCTCCGGCTTTAAAAGCAGTCTACCTACTCCCAGAAAAGGGAGCCTTACAGGCCTTCCAGAGCTACACCATGACACAGGCTCAACAACTCCTGCCTTAGCTGCTATTGTGTTTTTGGCACTACCAGCAGATGCAACACCACCACCATCAGTACCAGGTGGCCCCCCAAGCCCACGTCTGTGTCCTCTTCCACCATACTTCCTCATGTTTTGGAAAATCGACCCAAAATACCAGCAGATATATGGTACTGTATCAGAAGCGTACAGCTCTATACAGTCTAGGGATAACAGTAAATCTCCGTATATATTTCATGAGCCATACACAGACGCTCACAGGCTCAGTATGGATTACCCAATAAAAAATAAAAAGTTGAAAATGGTTACAGTATCACTAGATACAAGGTATATATATAATATAGTGTAACCATTCTGAATCTCCGTATACATTTCAGGAGGCAGACACAAGCCCAGTATGGTTTACACAAGAATATGAAAAGTTTTAAATGGGTAATGTAACACAAGCGTACAGCTGTATACAGTGTTTTGGTAATCTTAAAGCTTCTAATATATTGCAGGAGTAACAGACAGACGTTCACAGGCTCATTATGGATTACACCTGAATCTAAATAGCTAAAAAGGTTACTGTATCAGAAGCATACAGCTATATACAGTGTTGGCCAAATTTGAAATCTGGGTATATATTTCCGGAGTCACCCTCAGACGCTCAGTCTGGGTTTGACCATAATAAAAAATGTTGTATAAAAGGTACTGGATAACAAGACAGTAAGTATATATATTATAGGGTACAATTGAAATCTCCGTATACATAGTCCCGTAGTCACTCTCAGATGCTTACCCAGTATGGATTTGACCGTAATACTAAATGTCGAACAAAGGTACTGTATAACAAGCTACAAGCTGTATCGAGTATAGGGTAAAAATTGGTATCTCCGATTCACCGTATATATAGAAGGCGTAAACCACACATGCTCACTCACTATGGATGATACTGTAACACAAAATTTTGAACAAAGATATTGTATCAGCAGATACACCAGAATTTAAAAAGTAGAAAAAGGGAAAGGTAGTCGAAGCATACAACAGTATACAGTGTTGTGGTACTTTTAAATCTTCGTATATATTTCAATCTCAGTAAGCCAGTCCAGACTCTCCGCTACTGGAAACTACATGGATACAAGCACAGATGGAAAGTCGAGTGTTAGCAGAAATTTGGGAATTACTCATTGCGGGAAAACCTCCCGGTAGAAGTTGCAGAGGCGATGAAGACCCTCAATTACTGTGTTTGTGGAGACAGTAAAAATGGTTCTTTGTGAAGAAAGGATTGCTTTATCACAGTAGCGTGGATCACATCACTGTTACTCGTCTCCATCAAATAGTGATCACAGGGAGAGATGTAGACATGGTCCTCACTGTTTATCATGATGTGTCTGGTCATTTTGGAGTGCAAAAGACAGAAGCCACAGGCCATAGGCAATTCTATTGGATTGGCATGAGAGGAGACATTGAAAAATGGTGGCAGGAATGTCACACGTCTGTGATTATCACAACTGTGAAAGGTGATTATAAAGCACCACTGCATCCGCTTGTAAGCTGACGTCCATTACAAATGGTAGCCATTGATCATCTGAAGGTAGAGGCCAGCAAGACAGGGCATAGCTACATCTTAACCATAATCCATCAATACAACAAATTTCTAGTGGCCGTCCCTGTGAAGGATTTAACTGCCCAGACTACACAGCGGTGGAGCAGGGAGAGGTAAGAATTGCAACTTGCAAGTGCTGTGGCCATGACCAAGCAGGGGGGGCACACTCGTGGTCGACGGTACTGGCACAGGGCCCCTCATAGTACGCTGGTGTGTCTGACGGCGAGTGGGCCCCCCACCGTCAGAGACACTGTATTGTACTATGATGGCCCCGTGCCAGTGCCGTCGGCCATCAGTGGGCCCATCCACCTGTTCAGAGCAACGGCACTTGCCTGGGTGCGCCAGGTGTTGACCCCAGCCATTGGGGGGTGGGTGGGCAGCCCACTAAGGGAGGTTTAAAAAATGGCATATGTTCATGTGTTGGCTGGACATACAGCTGCTGCAAAGGGTGGAATTGGGCAAGTCTGAGGAAGAGGAAGACAAAAGCGAGGCAGTTTTCTGGCAACCTATGTGTCATCAGGGGAAGGTGGGACAAAATCCTTTGAAACCCGTGCATGGTTCATTTTAATGAAGGTTAGATCATCAACATTTTGGGTCGACAGACAGGTCCTTTTTTCTGTCAGGATTGATCCAGCAGCACTGAAGACTCTTTCAGATAACACACTAGCAGCAGGGCAAGCAAGCTCCTGTAAGGCATATTGTGCCAATTCAGGCCAGGTGTCCAATTTAGAGGCCCAATAGTCAAAGGGGAATGACCTGCGAGGGAGAACATCGATATGGGAGAAGTAGTTTGTAACCATAGTTGACAACTGCTGTCTCCTGTCACTTTTAATCGATGCAGTATTAGCAGTCGTGTGAGCGGTACATGAGAAATCATTCCACAACATGGTCATGAAACCCCTGTCTCCAACGCCACTTCGGGTGTGTGCACCACGAACACCTCTTCCATTGTGCCCATTACGGCTCGTGGGAGAACCAGCACCGCTGCTGTGTGCTGGGAAAGCCTCAAACAAACAGTTTACCAGAGTTGCTTGTTTGTTAGCCAATATTATCTCTAGATTCTCTTGTGGCATGATGTTGTGTAATTTGCCTTTGAAGCGTGGATCAAGGATGCTGGACAGCCAGTAGTTGTTATCCCTCATCATTTTGGCAATGAGGGGGTCCATTTTTAGGATCTGCAAGGCAAATACACACATGTGGGCCAATGTTCCAGGTGTCAATGATGCACTGCCACTGCTGGGTGGAGGAGCACTTTCTGGCAAATCCACATCCCTACAGTCACGCACAAACACTGTACCTGACCTTGGAACACCAACATTTTCTCTTGCCCCCTGAGAAGAAGCCTCCTACCCAAAATAATCATCCCCCTCATCCTACTCCTCCTCCTCCTCTTCCTCTTCTTCCTCCACCTCATCCAGGACAGTTCCCTGACCAGACAATGGCTGACTGTCATCAAGGCTTCCCTCCTCCTCCGCTGCAAACGCCTGATCCTTAATGTGCGTCAAACTTTGCATGAGCAGATGCATAAGTGGGATGCTCAAGCTTATGATGGCGTCATCTGCGCTTACCAGCTGTGTGCATTCCGCAAAGCACTGAAGGACTTTACAGAGGTCTTTCAGCTTTGACCACTGCACACCTGACAATTCCATGTCTTCCCTCAAACTGCCTGCCCGTGTATCCTCCCACAAATGCATTACAGCCTGCCTCTGCCTGCCTCGCAGAGCCTCTGAACCATGTGCAGGATGGAGTTCCACCTTGCTGCAATGTCTATGATTAGGCAGTGCTTGGGGAGGTGGAGCAATCACTGCAGCTTCTGCATATGAGTGGATTGGACGTTTGAGCGCCGGATGTGCGAGTACAGTCTTCGCACCTTATGGAGCAGGGATGTTAACTCCGAATAATTATTAAGGAAGCACTGCACCTCCAGGTTCAAAGTGTGAGCCAGGCAAGGTATGTGTGTGCGTTTTGCACGGGCTATGGCTGCCACAAAATTATGGCCATTATCACTGACTACCTTGCCTGCCTCAAGATGTAGACTGCCCAGCCATGACTCAGTTTGTCGCTGCAAGTAGTCGGCCAGTACCTCCACGGTGTGTCTGTTGTCTCCCAAAGACATCATCTTTACCACAGTCTGCTGACGCTTACCACTAGCTGTTAGATAGTGGGACACCTCGTGGGCAACACTTCCAGCTGCGGATGGAGTGCTCATGCGACTGCGCTCTGTGGACGAGCTTTCGCTGATGGAGGAGGAGGGTCGAAAGCCTACAGCCAACTGTTTCCTATACTGTGGGCTAGGAAGCACTGTTCCACCGCCACTGTCCCCTGTGGAGCCTGCATCCACCACATTAACCCAGTACGCAGTGATGGACACGTAGCGGCCCTGGCCATGCCTACTGGTCCATGCATCTGTTGTGAGGTGCACCTTTCCACTCACTGACTGTATACGAAACTGTTTGAAAAGCAGACAGCTCTATAAGGTGTAGGTCTGGAAAAATGGAAAATCTCCTTGGCTTGTTTTTCCAGAGTCACACCCAGATAGCATCTATTTGTCCGTGATAACAACTGGTACATGGTAGTGTGTGAGGAGCGTACACCGCTATATGGTGTGTGTATGGAAAATTGTCAATCTCCGTCTATTTTTATACGGACTGACACACGCGGTCTCTGTCTAGTTTTGACCGTTATCAAACAGCAGATATACGAAACTGTTTGAAAAGCGGACAGCTCTCTAAGGTGTAGGTCTGGAAAAATGGATAATCTCCTTGGTTTGTTTTTCCAGAGTCACACCCAGATAGCTTCTATTTGTCCGTGATACTAGCCGGTACACGGTACTGTGTGAGGAGCGTACACTGCTATATGGTGTGTGAAAAAATGAATGCTCAGTAACTCACCAGAACAAAATAATAAAAGTTGGAGTGCTTTGAAAAAAGCAGTTCGAACAGCAGTGTGCACACAGTAATGCAGCTCGCAGGTAGCCTTAGAAGCCAGCCTAATCACCACCAGCGCTGCTGCACACAACAAAAATCCTCCCTTTTCACTGCACACTAACTGTACAGTGAAAAGCGCTATAAGCAGAAGCAATTTTGTTTTTCTTCTTCCCTGCCTAACGCTCTCCCTATTCAGAATCAGCAGCAGCACCTCTCCCTATTCTAAGATCGGCAGAAGTAAGATGGCAGTTGGCGGTCACGGCCTTTTATACCCACTGTGACGCCACACAAAGCCAGCCAATCACTTCAATGCCCTTTTCAAAGATGGTGGTGGCCGCTGCCCATGTCATCGCGTTGCCCACAGTGTGCGTCCTCTATCATTGACTGAGAAAAGGCGCTGGAAGCATTATTTGAAACGCGACTTTGGCACTCTGATCGGCGACCTCATGGCCGACCTCACGCTGTGGTTGGGTTTCGATCGGCGAAACTCGACTTTAGCTAAAGTCAGCTATTTTTTAATTTGACTGACCCGTTTCGCTCAACTCATAGTAGAATAGCCGCTAATTCAATTGCCGTCTTCTGTAAAATCAATCCCAAACCCGACATGAAATGACACATGGTTTATATACAGTAAACCATTTCATTTCATGTATTTTTTTTATATGTCCCTGACTTATAATTAAAGTAGGGTTTGTGTGCAAAATTTGGGACATCTAGGTGTTAAATTAAGGGGTTAATTATTTGGAAAAATAAGCGTGGGCTCCCATGGCAAAATCTCAACCAGAGAGGTAAAGCAGGCAAGTGAGGGCAGATTTTAATAGCCTTATGAGAGACCATTGTTTTTGCCCCCCCAGCTACAAAAATCTGCCCCCTGACACCCCAAAAAAGGCGCATCTATAAGATGTACCTTTTCTGGCACTTATACTCTCTATTCCCATTGCCCTGTAGCAGTGGCTAATGAGTTAATATTAATGGATTAATGTCATCTTGCAATTGGAATGTGGCATTAAGCCGATTAATAATGGAGAGATGTCAATTAAACACTTATCCATTATTAACCCTAGACTATTAAACGGTTAAAAAACATATACAGACATTAATTAAAAATTATTTTCATGAAATAAAGACACCGAGTTTTTGACAAGATTTATTGCTCTGATAATCCAAAAATAAACCATCGACCTGTAACAAAAAGAAAATAAAAAAACAACCATATCCTTACCTCTCCACTGCTCAGTCAGGTCCCCCCGCTGCAATCCTCAAAATATATACTAAATAGAGCGGAATTAATACTCAGGTGTTAGAGCAAAAGTTTACAATGTTAAGTGTACAAATGTTTTATCTACCCAAATTATATGGGAAAGTATGTAAAATGCCATGAGTTTAAACAGTTGCTAAGACTGTAATATGTATTCTGTTTAGAGATGGGTGAACCCGAACAGTAAAGTTCAGGGTCCTGTACCAAACCTATTGCACCTACTGTTCGGGCATGGAGATTCTATCACGGTGAACTCACTGAACTCAGCACTGCACCGTGAAACTTTTTCTCACGTTTCTAGTGGTTATCTCACTGACTTTACCACAATTCATTGGTCCGGCTGGGAAGGCAGCCTTAGTGACCTACGGTATCCTTGATGACATCACCACTAGTCATTGATGCTGCACTCACTGCACCTCATTCTCCAGTGGTTTTCAGCCTGGATGGTTGCATCTTGGCACTGTCCAGGGGGAAACCAATTTATCGCAGATATGGATTATGGCCTGGGACAGAATGTCAGACATCTGAGGGACATGGTTGTTTTTTATTGTTGTTTTTTTACAGGAGATGATGGCTTCAATAGAATGGGTGTTAGGTGAGCATTTTTGTTGTTTATTATTATATTTTTTTTACAGGAGATAATGGCTTCAAGTGAATGGGTATTAGGTGAGTATAACTGTGTTTGTTATTTTTAATTAAAGTAAAAGTGTGTTTTTTTATTTCAAATAAAGGCCTTTATACTGACTGTGCTTATTTACAATATAACTATAGGACTACTAATGGAGAGGCGTCTTACAAATGGCTCTCCATTAGTAAGCTGTGGGCATGATGTCACTGGAAAATACAAAGGTGACATCAACCTTGCAAATGTTTACTCCACTTGCTACCACCACAGGGCAAGTGGGAAGAGCTGGGTAAAGTGCCAGAATTGGCGCATCTAATAAATGTGCCTTTTCTGGGGCTGCTGCAAGCTGCTATTTTTAGGCTGGGGGCCAATATCCATGGCCCCTTACCAGCCTGAGAATAACAGGCCCCAGCTGTCTGCTTTAGCTTGACTGATTTTCAAAAATAGAGGGGACCTGATGCCATTTTTTTAATTATTTATTTAAATATTTTTAAATAATTGTTGTGAGGACCCCTCTATTCTTGATAAAAAAGCTTTGCTAATGCTGACAGCTGAAAGTTTCAGCCCACACCTGTCAGTTTTGCCTGGCTGGTTATCAAAAATATAAGGGAATCCATGTATCCCATCAGCCGATGCTTGTGACCAGAGGTAAACTTTTTACCTCCGGTCACAGGTGTGAGCTCACGCTGTTATCTGACAGCAAGGGAGCTGCAGTGCTCTAACCATCAGTAATGATCTTACCACTTATCAGAGGCAGTGCTTGCCGCTCTGTCATGCACATGACAGCGTGGCAAACACTGGATGTTCTGGCCCCCCCTTTATGTGAGCGTCTAGGTTCGGGTACTATTCTGGTACCCAGTCCAAACTTTTTTAACTGTTCGGCCGAACTTGCCGGACCCGAACATCCAGGGGTTTCCCCATCACTAATTCTGTTTACTGATGCTATCTGAAAATATCATTAGTAGTTAGATAAACAGACATTGGGGCAAATATTGTAAACTATAAGGTGATTAAGCTATGAACTAAAAAGTCTTAAAATGAGTCAAATTTATCAAATTGGCTAAAGCTGTTGGATAAATTTAGTGCATATTTAAACTGTTTAGTCTAAGTTTACATTAGGTATAAGTTGTCTTATGCTAAACTACAGCTAATTTTGCTGCATCTTAGGCTGGTTTCACACTTGCATTTTTTTGCGCTGCGTTTTTGCGCATGCATTTTTTTCCTATACTTAATATGGTTGCGCATTGGCATGCGTTTGTACGCATTTGTATGCGCATGCATTTTTTTGTAGTGTGCGCCCTGGCGCACAAAAAGCATCCTGTTGCATTTTTTATGCATCCGACCTGTCTCAAAAAAACGCATGCGCACTCAATCCGCACGAAATTCACCCAAAAACTCATTAAAGTCTATGGGAGCGCTGACGTGTGCATGGTCATGCGCACATCAGCGCAAAAAAAGCATGCATTTTTTGGCAAAGAAATGCGCAAAAAACTAGAAGACACATAAAAAACGCATGATGTGTTAAAAAAATCGCAAGTGTGAAAGGAGCCTAAGTTTGCAAATCCTATTCTATGAATCACTAGCTCTTTTAGAGCTCATGTAAATGAGAGTATAACTCAGACTTGTGCTCTCCTGTTTTTGAGTGGACAGCAAACAGACAGCACACTGACCAATGTTATACTACAGAGCTGTTCAGATGAATTTTTCTTTCGGTCTTACTGTCCGTGAAGAAAAATGGATGGGACTCACCCATTCAGGTCTGTGGGTGCATAAAAAAATCGTAACCAACTCAGAACATCTGTGTGGCATCCAATCTTTTCCGATATATTTCTATTATAAACATAGGATTTGCATAAACCTGTAATTGATCATGCACATTTTTTCTTGAGATGTATGAAAATGAATCACACATGAACATCACGCGTATGTCTCATTGATGTAACAAATGGACACACAGATGGCATACAAATGAAAATCAGTTGCAAATTAGCCAAGTTTTCTGGATAAAATAATTTTTCTTACACTCGTCTGCAACCTGACTAAGGCTAATCCATGCATGTTGAGTATATCAGTAAAAAGTGTCTAAAATACATATTAAATGTGGTGCAAACAATGGTAAACACTATTTTATAGATTTGGCTGAATGTCAAAGATTTTTTTCATGTACACTAATTTATTGAGCTAAAGGACTAATGGACTGGCTACAGTGGCATGTTAAAAGATTGAGCACACCTGGTAAAAATTACCGTTATTGTGAAAAGTTAAGCAAGTTGAAGATGAAATATCTTTAAAGGTACTGTCACACTAAGCGATATCGCTAGCAATATCGCTATAACTTGTGATGTTATAGCGATATTGCTAGCGATATCGCTGTGTCTGATACTTACCAACGACCCGCTCCCCCGCTGGTTATCGCTGATCGCGCAAGAACGTCCAGGACTGTTTCTCGTTGTCAGCTTCCTGGGGCGCTTACTGTGGAGAGATGAGCGGCGAGCGTGGAGCCGGGCGGGAGGATGCAGGATCGCCTAGTGTGACAGGTAAGTAGCGACCCCCGTCCCCAGCGATGTCGCTGGTGAGATCTGCCTGTGTGGCAGCTCACTAGCGACCACTTAGCGATGTACCAGCGATCCTGACCGCATCATATCGCTGGTCGGGATCGCTGGTACATCGCTAGGTTTGACAGTACCTTAAAAGGCTTAAAGTTAAAGAAGACACATTTCCTTTATATTTTAGGCAATACTAAAATATCACAAAAAGGAAAATCGGCCGATGCCAAAGTTTGGGCACTTTTGGAGGGAGATTTTTGTGCTCAGAAAACTTTGATTAATTTGGTATCAGACTTTAATTAGCCTGTTAGGGTTTTGGCTTGTTCACTAACATCTTTAGGAAAAACCAACTCATACAAATTTCCCAGCTTAAAAAATGACCCAGCCTCCTCTATCCTTGTTTTAGGCGTCGGGATATTCCCGCTGCACGGGATAGATCCCAAGCATTATCTGGTCCTGCGGTCTCCCATTCAGGTCCAGCTGCTGCGATTGGTGCTCAGCACAAACATAGGTCCCAGCATCTTGCTCAGGTTCATGGTATATGTTTGGTTATTGCTGGCTCTCCAGCCAAGCCTATTGTAACCTGTGATATACAGGTGCAGCCTTGCGCTCTGGAGTCTAAGTCCAGAGATAACCTTACTGAGCATGTCCGTGATGTGGCATCTTCTCAATGGTGGATGGACGTTAGCTGCTCTGGTGATGTGGCAGCTCCAGATTGGCCTATGGGCAATGCCTCGACCAACTGGGCATGAGTGTTTGGGGTGGAGCCTAGTGTTTAAAAGGCGGGTGCACTAGTGTCATTTACGTTTGGTGTGGGTGGATACTCTACCACTCTGTCTGCATGTTTGTGTGTTTGCCTTTGCTTGAACCTGTACACGTTGGCAGGCAGGTTGCACACCTATGCGGTTTCATACTCATGGCTCTTCGCCTGAGTCTCTAGTCTGCTACATGCTTTGGGTGCTGGTCAGGCATGGGTTCAGTAGTGTCAGAACTGGGGTATCTAGTAACTTAGCTTAGCATCTGTTTCGGTCTTGTGTGCAGTTAGCACAGTCCAGTTACAGAGCAAACTAAACCCCTATGCTATACTTCTCAATTAAGGCGATAGGGTATCCGACCTAGTTTCATAAGAGTTCTTTCTATTGGCTCAGCATCTGCTTAATTCGTGTGTGCAGTTAGCACAGTTTAGTTCCAGAGCTAGCCTAATCCACATGCTAACGTCCCTGTGACGTGAGCTGGGTTTAGCACTTGGCACACTTAGTGCAGTACCACTCGGTGAAGTAACTTAGCTTGGTACTTGGTGTTCCGATCATAATTTGTGGCGTTAGCACAGTATATTTAAGGTTACGTTCACTGTTTTGTTCCGTCATTCTAGACCTAGAATAAGACCTAAGATTGAAACGCGTTGTCTGTAAGCATAAAGCAGCAGTGTGCCTTTTTTTTTCTGATCCCCCTGTGTATAATAAGGATTTCTGCTAAATGTAATATTTTTTAAAAGATGACACAATAAAATGGATTTTAATTGCTGAGTAGGAAGAATCCACTGGAATTATATGTTGTTTCATGTGGCTATGTTTTTATTTAGTGCAATCCACCAACCCTATCACCTTGTGCCAAAAAAGAGCAGCCATGGGTTATTCTAAGCAGCTGCCTAGCTCTCTGAAAATGAAAATTGTGAAGGCTCACAAAGCAGGAGAATGCTATAAGAAGATAGCAAAGTGTTTTCAAGTTGCCCTTTCCTCAGTTTGAAATGTAATTGTCATGGTCACGTGTGTCTGTACGCAGCGAGTACCGCAAGGCCAACCCATAAGACACCAGTGACCCTGGATACAGCGCCTCCAGTGGGGCGAATTTAAATAATAAAACGTGCAGCTGTATACACCGCCTCCAACTGGCGAATTTAGATATTACATGTATATATAAAGTAGTCTGGAAACCCCGCCTCCAGTATGGCGAATTTAAATAATAAAGGGGAACCTGGGTAACATTAACAATGGTGGGCCCTGCAATAGGGAATAGGGAAGTGGAGACCTCCTGAACTCCCCTGAGCCAGAGTCCCTGCACTCCTAACGTTCCCTATGCTGGTTCTGCACCGGGCGATGCACAGTAACCTAAAAACCCTAGCTCGCTCTGAACCTAAACCCTCACTAGGGAATTGGTCGGTGCGGAAAATAATCCCACCACTGCACTAAAACACACATGAGGAAAAATGACAATACAGGGGAACACCACTTAGCTTTGCTCTGTTGCGTACGCTCCTAACAACAGAGCCCACCAACTGTGTGCATCTTCTCCTCCACCCGGATCCATCACCATAACTGGATCCTTCACCATAGTGCAGCCTTGGAGCAGAGTCCACCACCAATTGCAGAAGTCCAGTAACAGAGTCCCAAAGATGAGTTCAGCTCCTGCCCAAAAAGTCAAGCATGCTTGAGTCCAGCTCTCAGCAACCAAGTCCCGCATGCTGAGTGCAACTCCCTCCATAGTCGTCACTCCATCAAGCCATGCAAGCACTTCCTGCCGACACCATAAACTGTGACTCCACCACGCCATGCTAGCCCTTCTTGCAGATCACAAAGCTGCCACTCGTCCCCTCTGGCTGGGCTGCGCAGGACTCATGTTCAGCTCCTTCCTCACCCAGGCTTGCTTCCCAAATGGCGAACACAATGTCACCAACAGTGATTGAACCCACCTGGCTCCCTTTTATAGAGCCTAACACCTGATTTGTAATTAAGTGCACATTAAACCAAAGAAACTAAAGTGCACTACCGCTCACCACCACCGGGGCAACTTAGAATGAACGACACCACGTGTAATAATTCTAATGGCCACCGGGGGCAATCAACCCACTTTGGCACCAAGCCAAAGGAAAAAAGTTCACTTTGTTCATTTAAACTGTCAGATCCACCTTGGATCATGACAATACCCCCTCCTTAATGAGGGGCCTCTGGACCCTCAAGGCCACTCCTCATTAGGAAAACACCTACAGCAGGGATGCCCAGATCCTGAGTTCACCCCACCACTACCTGCACTTCAGGTTAATGGCAAACGCACCGCTGGTATTGGCAATGTATGTTCTGGAGGCACCACTCATCTCCACAGCGCTGACCTGGGGAACGAGTTATGTATGTGTAGGTTTGCTATGAGCTGATCAGACTCCACAACACACTTCCACAAGATGTTTTTTGGTGGCCACCCATACATGCTTGTTCACACACAGGTCCGGACCTGAACGTTTATTGCCACACATTCGTTTGTCATATTTTGGTGAACTCATTCTGGACTCGACAACAGAGGCATCCCCCTGCATCACCACACTCACACCCCCGCTATTCACCAAGCGACACCACCCTCCAACCCTTTCACCATGAGGTCTGCGCCTCCCAGGGTTGGTTAATGGTGAGGGGTGAGATTTGTCCCTCCCCCCGCAGCACACCTGCCGCTCACACCTGGAGGAGAAGGGGAAAGGAATATGGAGGAAATATACACACGCTGGTCGCCTTCCTCCAAACGACCAGGAGGGGGCGGCCTCTTCGGTGGTATAGAAGATTTGGCATGAGCCCCGCAGACTATCACCAGTCTGCTCACTACAGGGACATACCCCCTTCACCTCGGGGAACCCCAGATAGCACCATGGGGATCACCAACTACACCCACCTGTCTGGTTACGTCCGCCTGTATGAACAAGTCCCGCTCCCCTGCAGCGACTCTAGGGGGCTTTTACCAAAGCCGCAGGGACATGGAGGAAAAAATACACTCGCTGGTCGCCTTCCTCCACACGACCAGGAGGGGGTGGCTCCTTCGGTGGTATTGAAGATTTGGCATGAGCCCCGTGGACTATCACCAGTGTGCTCACTACAGGGACGTACCCCTTCACCTCGGGGAACCCCAGACCGGCAATTTGCCAAAGCCGCCATTTTGATTTCCTGGTTGCCTGAGCAGAGGCCCCAGACCCTGATAACTGCTGCTGCAGCGGCTCTAACACACCTTGCCGCTCCCCACTCACCTCAGTGAGGCCCGGCAGCAATTACTCACAGGTCTCCACATGGCCAAAGCTCACTAGAAAAAAAATGTATGGTTGGTGATAATGTCACGGTCACGTGTGTCTGTACGCAGCGAGTACCGCAAGGCGAACCCATAAGACACCCATTACCCTGGATACAGTGCCTCCAGTGGGGCGAATTTAAATAATAAAACGTGCAGCTGGATACACCGCCTCCAACTGGCAAATTTAGATATTACACGTATATATAAAGTAGTCTGGAAACCCCACCTCCAGTAAGGTGAATTTAAATAATAAAGGGGAACCTGGGTAACATTAACAATGGTGGGCCCTGCAATAGGGAATAGGGAAGTGGAGACCTCCTGAACTCCCCTGAGCCAGTGTCCCTGCACTCCTAACGTTCCCTATGCTGGTTCCGCACCGGGCGACGCACAGGAACCTAAAAACCCTAGCTCGCCCTGAACCTAAACCCTCACTAGGGAATTGGTCGGTGCGGAAACTAATCCCACAACTGCACTAAAACACACATGAGGAAAAATGACAATACAGGGGAAACACCACTCAGCTTTGCTCTGTTGCGTACTCTCCTAGCACCAGAGCCCACCACCTGTGTGCATCTTCTCCTCCACCCGGATCCATCACCATAACTGGATCCTTTACCATAGTGCAGCCTTGGAGCAGAGTCCACCACCAATTGCAGAAGTCCAGTAACAGTGTCCCAAAGATGAGTTCAACTTCTGCCCAAAAAGTCAAGCATGCTTGAGTCCAGCTCTCAGCAACCAAGTCCCGCATGCTGAGTGCAACTCTCTCCATAGTCGTCACTCCACCAAGCCATGCAAGCACTTCCTGCTGACACCATAAACTGTGACTCCACCACGCCATGCTAGCCCTTCTTGCAGATCACATAGCTTCTACTCGTCCCCTCTGGCTGGGCTGCACAGGACTCATGTTCAGCTCCTTCCTCACCCAGGCTTGCTTCCCAAATGACGAACACAATATCACCAACAGTGATTGAACCCACCTGGCTCCCTTTTATAGAGCCTAACACCTGATTTGTAATTAAGTGCACATTAAACCAAAGAAACTAAAGTGCACTACCGCTCACCACCACCGGGGCAACTTAGAATGAACGACACCACGTGTAATAATTCTAATGGCCACCGGGGGCAATCAACCCACTTTGGCACCAAGCCAAAGGAAAAAAAGTTCACTTTGTTCATTTAAACTGTCAGATCCACCTTGGATCATGACAGTAATTAATAAATGACAGTTAACTGGAACAGTGGAGGTCAAGATGAGATCTGGAAGACCAAGCAAAACTTCAGTGATAGCTGCTCACGGGATTGCTAGAGAGACAAATCAGAAACCCTGCAAAAGACCTTCAGAAAATTTTTGCAAAATGTGGTGTCGTGGTACAATGTTTTACTGCTCAGGGACACAGGCACATATGACCTTCATGGAAGAGTCATCAGAAGAAAACCTCATCAATTTTACCTTGGAATATTGTTTTAGTTCTGTGCGATTCCTGGGTCATCTTGCATGCACTGCTTTTCAGAGCTCTAGCCACAGACTTTCAATCATGTTCTGAACAGGAGACTGTAAGGGCCATTGTAGATCCTTCAAAATGCGACTTTTGAGTTAGTCTATTGTGGATTTTGACGTGTGTTTAGGACCATTATTCATTTGTACAAGCCATCCTCTTTTCAACTTCAACCTTTTTGCAGATGGTATTATGTTTGCAACAAGAATTTGTTGAAATTTAATTTTATCCATTTTCCCATCTACCTGTGAAATGTTCCCCATACCATTGGCTGCAACACAACTCCAAAGTATGATTAATCCACCCCCATGCTTAATGGTTGGTGAGATGGTCTTTTCCTGAAATTCTGTGCCTTTTTTGCTCCACACAAATCTTTGATAATTGTGGCCAAAGAGTTTTATTTTAACCTCATTGGTCCACAAGGCATGTTTATAAAATGCATCCGGCATCTTTAGAATTTTTTTCATACTTCTGACGACTCTGAATTTTATGGTGAGAAAATCTCTCAAACAAGAATTAAAGGACTCTCGGCTGACTACAAAATAGTATTTACAATCTTTCATACTTGAACAAGGGTGTGCAAGTAGGTATTAACCATTCTTGCTGGCCAAAATTTTGCATTAGCCCATTTTCATTTTTGTAATTTTTGAAATGTAAAAGATGAAAATATATATATATATTTTTGCCTAAAATACAAAGGAAATGTGTCATCTGTTTCTTTAGTCCTTTTTTAGATCATTTCAACTTCAGCGTGAATAACTGTAACCAGGAGTACCCAAGCATTAACATGCCACTGTATGCCACCCTGAAACAGCATCTGAGCTTGTATACATAACAGAATTTTCTCTCTGAATGCTGTCTCTGAAAAAAATGGGATGCACTCAAACCAAAGTTATTTAATGGGTCAGTGTAGATGAATGATTTTTTTTAACTTACGGTACAAAATCTGAGTGGGTTAAATATCGAAACATGCACTAGTTTCCTCAATAAATTGCAAGACACTCATTTGTTCAAGTCTATGGGTACGTAAAAAAAATGAGATGACATATGGAGCCACAGTATATCATTCGATTTTCGCAGATAAATTGCAATCAATTCTGTAACATAGGAAATTATACCGTAACTGGTCTTGTAAATGTTTAATAGCTGCTGCTTTAGAAAACAGATTGCATACAAACTGTATACAGATTACAAGTGAGAGAAAATATAACCTACTTTTCTGGTTGAAACTCTGGATGATTATTTATATGCTTGTGTGAACCTACCATCTTTATCCTTAACCCTTTACCAACATTTGAGGTACTGGTAAATCATATGGCTACTGTAACGACACTATGTTTGGACCTTGATTCATGGCGTTACTCTGCATCTCTGCTTTAACCCTTCTCTCTTTTTCCCTCTAATGTGCTGGAATGCTGTTGTCAGTTATCTGTGTGGATGCTGCCCAGTGTCCGGCACCGCCGCATAGCCGTACATGCGTGCGTGGTTCCTCTGCGCTGCATGACCACCCGTGTGTGTGATCCCTGGCAGCCACCCGTGGGTTAATAGGTCTGCTACACACACTGCGAGTCTTACCATGTGTAGGAAATAGGAGCCCAGTGTGTCCGCTGAGTTTCTGCTACTCAGTACTCAGCTGGGGACTCGGTGCAATTCCCTGCTGGCTCCTGTCCAACCCAGCAGGGTTTGCACCAGACCGCTTGGGTTCCTTTCTAGGTCGCTTCCAGATGTCTGGAACCTGATGACCGTGGTCTCTCATCCAGAGCCTGTCGTCCACGGCCTGATGTCCGGTGTCTGACGACCCCTTCCAGTTGTCCTGAAGTCTTGATGTCCACCTGTTGTCCAGAGGTCCTGATGTCCACCTGATGTCCTGATGTCCACCTGGCGTCCAGATGTTCTGATGGCATCCAGATGTCCTGATGTCCACCTGGCATCCTGATGTCCACCTGGCGTTCAGATGTCCTGATGTCCACCTGATGTCCACCTGGCGTCCAGATATCCTGATGTCTACCTGATGTCCACCAGATGTCCTGATGTCCACCAGATGTCCTGATGACTGATGTCTTCCTGATGTCCATCTGGTGCCCCGATGTCCGACCCGGTGCCCTGATGTCCGCCTGGTGCCCTGATGTCCACTCCATGATCCTGATGTCCACTCCGTGATCCTGATGTCGACTCCGTGATCCTGATGTCCGACCTGAGTCCGGATGTCTCTCTGAGTTCTGATGTCCAGCCTGCGCCCAGATATCCAGTCTGTGGTTCTGGTGGTCCAAGTTGTGCTCTTAAGCCAGTCCCGTTCTCCTTCCTGGATGAAATCCTCCTCCATGGTTTCCGGGAGTTTCCAGCTCTGCTCCCTGGTGATGGTCCCACCTGCAAGTCCTGGATCTGACCAGCCTATGCCCGGTGCTGTAGTGCCACCACTTCTGGACCTGCGCTATCCCAGTCCTGTTCTGTTGTCCTGCCGGTTCCCTGGGGTCTTACCCGTGATGACCTCTGCCATCATCTGAAGTCCGCCTGTCATCGGCGTCTGACGTTCTCCTGCTGTGCCTGTGCTACGCCCGTTGCCGTACATGCGTGCGTGGATCCGCTGTGCTGCATGACCACCCACACGTGCGGTCCCCCCTGGTAAGCCCGTGCCAGACAACCCTGGACCGCGTCAACCCATGATGACCTCCTGCTTCGCCTGTCAACCTGAGATGGGTTTCCTTCATGATGTGCATATTCCGGAACCTGGTGTTTCTATGTTTTTGCCTTATTTCAGTAAACTTTATTTTTTCTTCATACCTGAAGTTGTGCGGTGTCTTTTAGTCCTGCTTATGGCCATCTTGTCCACAAGCTCAGCTGCCACAGACCCCGGTCGCTACCCTTCCCTAGTCCAGGTAGGTCCGGGTCCCCCCTGTGGTCGAGTGGGTCCACATTCCGCGACCGCTTGGGACGCATACCCCGTCGTCGTTATAGCTCGACGACACGGGAGCGTTGGCTGTAAGCCACGCTGCCTCCGCGATCGTAACAGCTACTACCTGAATTTGATACAGTCTCACACGGAGCCCGCGTTTTTCCCTGGCAGATGATGGCTGTGTAATTCAGCCATCTGTCTCTAACCGCCATGTGTAGAGCACAACTCCACCCACAGTTGTTAACCTGGTAAATGCCGCTTTGAAAGCGGCATTTAACAGGGCGCCTGTGACGTGATTGTGGGGCACTGATGGGGTGCCTTGAAAACTGTGGGTCTGCTAAAGACCCTCATGCCTGTCATTACAAAACTCCTGTGGAAACCAGTGAAAAATTCTCATCTTTAAAAATATAAAATAAATTAATCCGATCTGCAAATGGCCTAACAAGAAAGAAAATTGAAAGAATATTCTTTCTTCCGCAGCCTCAACATTGCAATAAAATGCAATAAAACATTTTATCTACCCCAAAATGGTATCAGTAAAAACATCAGCTCAAGACACTAAAATAAGCTATCATACAGCCCCAGATACCAAAAATTGAAAAAATTCCGGGTCTCGAAAAAATGGCATCACAAGTGATTTTTTGTTTTTACAAAATTCAGATTAATGTCCAACCACTTAACCCCTTTCTGACATCAGACGTAATATTTCATCTGTGTCCTGGGCCTAACTGACCATGACCAGGTACGAAATATTACATCATCGCAATCAGCCATGCACACGGGGGTGCGCGGGCGATCACCGCCGGGTGGCAGCTGATTCTGACAGGTGACACCCAGAAATAGGTGCCAGGAGCGGTTACAGATTGCTCCCGGAACGTAAACCCCCAAAATGCTGCGATTGAACACAATCATATTATTCCAGAAGCCTGCAGAGGGCTGACAGCCCTTCTGCCTTTGGATCGTAGAACCTGCAGCATCCGGGTTACCAGAGCGAGAAAACTGCAGTGCATGATAAGCAAATTTGTCAGTGCAGAGCTGACAGCTTCTATGGCATGCAGATGCTGCTTCATCTGCATGCTATAGAAGCGACAAACCTTCAAAAGATGACAGTCCCATAGTGGGACTATGTAAAAAAGTTAGAAGAAAGTAAAAAACAATAATTAATTGTAAAAATATTTAAAAAAAAAATAATTATAAAAAAATCAATATATATTCTATCACTAAATAAATATTTGAATGAAAAAAAATCTAAACAATAAATGTACACATATTTGATATTGATGCATCCACAACGACCTGACCTATAAAACTGTCCCACTAAATAATCCCTTTAGTGAACACCATAAAAAAATTAAACAAAGGAAAAAACAGTGCTTTATCATACAGCTGAACAAAAAGTGGAATAACACGTGATCAAAAAAGACGGATATACATAAACATGGTACCTCTGAAAACGACATCTTGTCCTGCAAAAAACAAGCTGCCATACAGCTCTATCTGAGGAAAAATAAAAAAGTTATAGCTCTCAGCATAAAGCAATGCAAAAATAATAATTTTTTCTATAAAATAGTTTTTATTGCATAAAAGCTCCAAAACATAAAAAAAAAGAGATATCGCTGTAATCGTACAGACCTGAAGAATAAAACTGCTTTATACATTGTACCACAGAGAGAACGGTATAAATGCCCTTCCCCAAAAGAAATTCATGAATTGCTGGTTTTTGTTCATTCTGCCTCCCAAAAATCGGAGTAGAAAGCGATCAAAAAATGTCATGTGCCCGAAAATGGCACCAATAAAACCATCAACTCGTCTCGCAAAAAGCAAAACCTCACACAACTCTATGGGCCAAAACATGGAAAAATTATAGCTCTCAAAATGTTGTGATGCAAAAACTATTTTTTGCAGTAAAAAAAATGTCTTTTAGTGTGTGACAGCAGCCAAGCATAAAAACCTGCTATAAGGCATCGTTCACACGTCCTAATATTTCTCGTACCGGAGATGTCAGTGTTTGTGTGTGGAGTACTTGTGGCCCACGTGTGGCATCCGTGTGCCGCATCAGTAAAGCAATGGCCAGGGAAGCCACCACCGTGCAGGGAGACTACGGTACACAAGATGAGGTGCAAACAACAAAGTTTTAATTTATTGACAGGCAAGGAATGAAGTGATAGGAAGGTGTATACAGGGATATGCAATGACAAAAGACAATTTACAAGAGTGATATTCTTTAACTGGGCCGACAAATAGCACGGTGATCCAACTATCACAGATTAATATATTTTCCAACAGGCAAAACAACACAATAAAACACAGTATGATGCTACTCTAAGTGTAGCCTATCTGGCCTCTGCTACGCAGGCCACATGGCTGCCGTGTTCTGTCTATTGCAGCCTATCCTATGCCCTAGCATGTGCACAAACGGGGTTAAAACTCACAATAATCTTGAGAATGCAGTCCAGTCCCGGGGGCCCCCAGCAGTCCTGTAAGATGGTGCGCACGTCTTTCTGGAAGCTCTGTGAAATGTGATCTTTTCCTTGCTTGAGGATTCTGGAGATGCTCCTGGAAACTGTAGATTCCTTTCTTGTATTTCTTCATGGCTCCTCATGATAACACAGGACAGCCACCTTTGTTATCCCCAGAAGAGTCTACACAATCTCACAAGTTCAGTCAGTCTCAGGCTGTGCATCTTGTCCTCCCTGCTCCTGCAGAATCTACAGCCCAGAATGCTCACACAGGAAAAAGCCCCTCCTCTCTCCAGTGCTGGCAGAACAACACACACAGTCTTTTTGCAGGAGAGAGAGCAGAACATTCCAAAACTCCAACCAAGGGGGTGCTGTCTCTTAAAGTGGCAGCATGTCTCTTACTGTCCATAACACCACCCCATTACATCAGTACTACATGGACGGGTGCCAGGGAAGAAGCATTACAGTAAGCGTTGTTCCCCGGCGCCGGGTACTGAACATGGCTCTCATCATAATCTCATGCTCTGCCAGTGATCAGTGTGAGCAGGGTAGAATGATGAGAGTTACATTTAAGTGATAAAAGAGACAGCAGACTATTACTCTCATCAGCCTACCCCCGCTGCTGCTAATAACAATGAACTAATAGCAAAGCCACGAAAGAGGATTAAAATCCTCCAAAAATTAGAAAAAACAGCAGAAAAAAGGCAGCACCGTTTACTTTCCCAGGTCTTTGAACAAATGCACTACAGGATGCAGCCAGCCTATATAGCAAGATGTTAGCAACACAGGTGCAAAATACTAAATTGACAGCCACTCACCACCTACCCATTCATGAAGGGGGTGACTGCTTAGTATACATTTGCACAATAAAGGCCTGTATAGGGTGTTGTTCATATAAAGGTATTGCATAGTGTCTGGTTCTCAGCCTATTAGTCAGACCCCTAGGCTGAAGGATTTGGTGGAATAGGCGTTTGGTGAGTATAGCTGTGTTTGTTATTTTTAAATAAAAAGGTAAAACTGTATGTTGTTTTAATTCTAATAAATGACTTTATTCTGACTGTGTCTTTATTTACCATAAAACTATAGGATTAGTAATGGATAGGTATCTTATAGACGCTTCTCCGTTATTAAGCTGTGAGCTTCATGTCACCTGACAATACAAAGGTGACATCGACCCCACAAATATGAACCTCACCTACCACCACTACAGGGCAAGTGGGAAGAGCCGGGCAAGGCGCCAAAATTGGCGCATCTAATAGATGTGCCTTTTCTGGGCAGCTGCGGGCTGTTATTTTTAGGCTGGGGGGTCAATATTAATGGCCCCTTACCAGCCTGAGAATACCAGCCCTCAGCTGTGAGCTTTAACAAGGCTGGTTGTCAAAAATGGGGGGACCCTCACACTGTTTTTTAAAATTATTTATTTAAATAATGTAAAAAAAACATCATGGGAACCCCTCTATTCTTGATAACCAACCTTGCTGGAGCTGACAGATGAGGGTTGCAGCCCACAAGAGTGAGTTTTGCCTGGCTGGTAATAGAAAATACAAGGGAGCCCATGCCATGTCACTTATGGGGGGTTCTGTTGTTCTGGCACCTCATGGACTTTCCGAGTGGATCATGGCACCTGCAAACCATAACAGTAAAATCTGATGCTCCTTGCCTTCTGAGCTTTGCACTGTGCCTGAAAAATATTTCTAGATTACATGTAGGGTATTGGCACACTCAAGAAAAAATGGACCTCAGTTTGTTGTAAAAAAAATTCCTGTTAACTCTTAGAAAAATTAAAAACTTGAGGCTAAACAACATTTTAGTGGTTAAAATGTATTTATTCTTTCTTCACCGCTCAGTGGTATACAATTCTGTGAGGCATATGTGGTGTTAATATGATCACTGAACCCCTAGATGAATTCATTGGGGAGTGTAGTTTGTAAAATGAGTTCTCAAGAGAAATTGCACAACAACTTTTGGAGTCCAATTTCTCCTGTTACCCTTGGTAAAATAAAAAATTGGGGGTGAGAACATCATTTTTGTTGAAAAATTATGTTTTTTTTATTTTTACGGCTCTCCATTTTAAACTTCTGTGAAGCATTTGGGGGTTCAGTGTGCTCACCACACATCTAAATCAGATCCTTGGTGGGTCTAGTTTTCAAAATGGGGTCACCTGGGGGGGCTTCCTCTGTTTAGGCACATCATGGGCTCTCCAAACGTGACATGGCGTCTGATCTTAATTCCAGCCAATTTTGCATTGAAAAGCGAAACGGCGTTCCTTCCTTTCTGAGCTCTGCCATGCGGCCAAACAGTGGTTTACCTGCATATATGGGGTATCAGTATACTCAGGACAAATTGCAAGACAACTTTTGGGTTCCAATTTCTCCTGTTACCATTGGTAAAATAAAAAAAAATTGCAATAACAAAAACTTAATTCCAGCTCACCCAGTTGTTCTATGCTCATCCACCAGGGGCTCAGACTCCGGCCTCGCCCTGGCCTCATATCAAGGATAATAGAAAAAATTGGAGTCTGGCTCAACAGGACTGGATTTTTCTTTCCTTTTTATTTTTTAACAGAAAATATAGTGCGTACAAAAGAAAATTTTCATGGTCGACATGACCTAGTCGACACGTTTCGACTGCACTAAGCAGTCTCACTCATGGAAAAATCCAGTCCTGTTGAGCTGGACTCCAATTTTGTCTATTATCCTAAAAAAAATTTGGTCTGAATTAAATTTTATGTGAAAAAAGTTAAATGTTCATTTTTTTGAAACATTCCAAAAATTCCTGTGAAGCACCTAAAGGGTTAATAAACATCTTGAATGTGGTTTTGAGCACCTTGAGGGGTTTTTAGAATGGTGTTACTTTTGGGTATTTTCTATCATATAGAACCCTCAAAGTGACTTCAAATGTGATGTCATCCCTAAAAAAAATGGTGTTGTAAAAATGAGAAATCGCTGTTTTACTTTTAACCCTTCTATAATAATAAATGCGCTAAGCAGCTTCCGGGTTGTAACAACTTCCGTCCAGTTGTAACTGGTGACGTCACAGCACACCTCTTGCCATGTTAACCCTCAACACACCACTCCTCCTCAACACACACTCCTCTCACCTTTCACCATCTCCACTCACTCTTTCACTCCACATACGACCCTTTCTCTCACGCCGTCTCTCATACTCACGCCGCCATCGCTGCTGCTCCACGATCCCAGGCATCTGCTTCCGCCGGCGCCATCCTGGATCCAGACGTTGTCCACGCCGGCGACATGTTCTTGCGGCGACGCCATCTTGGATCGGCGAAATCCCACGATACTCAAGATGGCGTCGCCGCAAGAACATGTCACTGGCGTGGACGACATCGGGATCCAAAATGGCGTTGGCGAAATCTCGCAAGATTTTGCTGACGCCATTTTGGATCCCGATGTCATCCACGCCGGCGACATATTCTTGCTGCAACGCCATCTTGAGTATCGCGGGATTTCGCGATACTCAAGATGGCGTCGCCGCAAGAACATGTCGTCGGCGTGGACGACGTCTGGATCCAGGATGGCGCCGGTGGAAGAAGATGTCGGGGATCGTGGAGCAGCGGCGATGACAGTGTGAGTATGAGGGACGGAGTGAGAGAAAGGGTCGTATGTGGAGTGAAAGAGTGAGTGGAGATGGTGAAAGGTGAGAGGAGTGTGTTGAGGAGGTGTGTGTGTTGAGGGTTAACATGGCAAGAGGTGTGTCACTATCCTCCTGATGCGATAGCATCGGGCCTTAATCTAGTACTTTATAACTTCCTAACAAAAAAAATTTTGGTACCAAAATTGTGCTGATGTAAAGTATGCATGTGAGAAATGTTACTTATTAAGTATTTTGCGTGACATATCTCTATGATTTAAGGGCATGAAAAATCAAAGTTTCGCCAAATTTCCATTTGTTTTTCACAAATAAATGCAAGTCATATAAAATAAATTTTACCACTACCATGAATGAAGTACAATATGTCACAAAAAAAAATCTCAAAATCAGTGGGATACATTAAGCATTCCAGAGTTATTACCCCATAAAGGGACAGTGGTCAGAATTATAAAAATTGCCCCGATCATTAACATGCAAACCAGTCTCAGGGGTAAAGTGGTTAAATAAAAAAATACATGTTTGTTATCCACGGAATCATACTAACCAAGAGAATTACATTGCCAGGTCAGTTTTATAATATAATTTATTAATATGGTGAAAAGGGTAAACAAAACCCAAAACACAATTGTATAATTGCTTGTTTTTGCAATTTCAACGCATTTTGTATTTTTTCATGCTTTCCAATGCATCACATGAAAAAATTAATGATGTCATTCAATAGTACAATTTGTCCTAAAAACAAAAAAAACAATCCCTCATATGGTTATGTGGACAGAAAAATAAAAAAAATTATGTCTAATGAAAGAAGGGGAGGAAAAAACTTTTAAAAAAAAAATAGCCCTGGTCATGAAGGGGTTAAAATATGTTGATTTCTAGTGTTGAAATCCATGTTGTGCCAGTTGCGAATGCATCCTTCTTTTAAAATGAACCTATCACAATGAAAATATAATCTAATTTCCAGGCAGCATATTATGGTGCAGAAATAGATTAATTAATAGTTTTTTGGGAAAAGATTCAGTATTATTTGTTGTTTTTATTAATTTCTACTTATTCTAGGCTTTCGAATAAAGTGAGCAATCTTAATTAGTGACTGGCAGTTATCTTTGTATGGACACTTAATCAATGCCTGGTATTAAGCTGTATTTACATTGCAAGATATTCATGAATTTATTTATTTTATTCACTTATATAGCACCATTAATTACACAGTGCTTCATACACATTATCACCACTGTCCCCATTGAGGATCCCAATCTGCATTGCCTATCAATTGGTCTTTGGAGTGTGGGAGGAAACCAGTCAACCCGGGGGAAACCCACACAAACATGGGGAGAACATACAAACACCTTGCTGATGTTGTCCTTGGCAGGAGTTGAACCCAGGACCCCAATGCTGCAAGGCTGCAGTGCTAACCACTTAGCCACCGTGCTACAAGCATTTTTAAAAGTACTAATTTCATGATTACGGTATCTTGCTGTGTTAACAGGATGCTTATTACCCAATGAGCAAGCAAAATGCTTATTCAGCAGGTGAAATAATCTCTTGAGACACACAAAAGATCATCACTCTTGGTGGTGCCAAATATGACAGCCTATGCGCCCCGAGCTTTCTAAAATAAATCGCTCTTGTACTTTGGTCTGATGGTGCAAATAAGCATGTAAGCGATTGCCGGTCCTAAAAAAATTTACCGAAACGTGGCAGTGCATGTAAACGGACCCTAAATGTGCTGAAAAGCCCAGAATAATCAAAGATTTAAATAAATAAAATACAATTAAGTTTGAATTTCCCCCCAAAAATTGTATATCAATATGTTCAGCTCTCAAAGCACAATATCATGAACGTTTTCTAAATGTGCTTTACATGTGGATAGAATTTCTTTAATGGCTACATTACATATAATCTATATATTATGTATGTATTATACAAATATCTAAAATACTTTCCGGACACAGACGCACACCATTGATGCTGTCTCATGCATGATTTTCTTCATCATTACTTCTGGGACTATCAGAGTGATTTTTAAGTGAAAACCTCTTATCCAACATTATACAAACAGAAATCATACAAATGACTAAATAAATAATACAAATGTTTTTCGCGTTGATTCAATGTGCGCTGTCGAGGGCTGTCCTTTTAGTCATTGCAGCTGTCATGATTTCTACAGGGCGCTTCTAAAATATAAGATTTTAAATATGCGCTAGAAGATATTCTGAGTTTCAGGATGCATATCAATTTATCGTTTACTGCCTGGGAGATATTGTCAGCCCTTTTCATCTACTTCGCATACCTCCTTATTTTCTGCCTCTTATATTTCTTCTAGCCACCATTTGCAAGCCTATGAAAAATCAGCAAATAAAAAGTTACATTAACCCCACCCTGACCTCTCCAACATAATACACTGTGGGCTGATAGGCTGCCTTTGGAGCTCTGTTGAAAAGCTGTCACTCTTTACCATCCCAAGTGCAGCCAAGGGAGCATTTACTGGATAATTAATATATTAAATGCATGAAAAATAGTTACACAGGGTCCACTCCCTGCACCGTGATCTTTTCAACGAAGGGGACACATGCAAAAGACAGATACAGCATGTACACCATCAATATAGAAGCATCCCCTGAATAGCCATCATAAAAACTGTTCATAATTTTATAGCTTCATTCGTGGTAGAGCACCATAAAGGCAGGCCATATTTTTTACACTCTGGATGCCTCGTAAAAAGGCTGGCAAAAGCATCAAGAGACAGCAGTACACCATAGGGTGAAGGATGAAGAGGGCACACAGTTGTCCTTGATGACCTGAGTAGCTTTGAATCTTGATGAAACCTTCAGGATAATTATTAATTGGCAGGCATTATCACTTTTTATTTGCTGACTGCATATTTGCCTTTTATAAAGATGAAGGAAGGATAACTAAACACTCCTGCCCTACAGTACATCAATGTCCTTCATTTGTGTAGAGAACAGAGAGCACTGGTCTGAGCTTCAACATTATTTTGCATTTAATTATTATATATTTTATATTAAAGTGCCATATATTTTACACACAATGAATAAGAAGATAAAATATAATCCTTTCCATATACAGGAGGATAATAATTTATTGCTTTACATTATTATTATCAGCTATTTACATTTTACTAAAAAGTCTAAAGAGGTCAAATTTATTAGATTTCTTGCCAGAGTTTGCCGTGTTTTACATTATTGTGACAAATTACATTTCTTGCTGCATCTTGTTTTCATTGTTATAATACTGGCCTGCAAATACAAACCATTTCTGCTAAATTTTGCATTTGGCTGGTATTTCTGGTTTATGCTGGAATATTATCTCGAAACAATTTTATACTTTAGCAAACTAGCCACAGCTTCATCTCTTCGACATCTCTATATAAACGCAGTCACATTACTTGGGAGCACAATATTTCTGAGGTGGCTTCCAGTGCTGGAAAATAAATGAATGAACATACAGTAGAGTGTGCAAGCGTAGCAGAGGAATTCAAGGTCAAACTTTGTCCCAGCAGAGAATTAGAAGTTTCTCTAGGTTTCAGGTTCTGCTGTAATAACCATCCCCAAATGTCCAACAAAGACCTATTTAAAAATAATGTATTGGTTCATTTCACAGAAAAAAATATTATTCAGATTGTAAACGTAGATGAAAAGTAAAGATGTGCTGTGTCTACGGATGGTAGGCCCTGGAAATGAGTACAAGGTATATCAATCAATTTATGGGAAAACTTAACATGCAATACTGACTTGACCTCAAAGTGATTCCACAGAGTTTCTTAATCCTTTTGACTGGACCAATTTTTTTTTTTTGCTCTTTTTTTTTCCTCATCTTTTTTTCCAAGAGCCAATGTCATGCCTCTCTCACCGCATTTCTCTGGAGCCGGTGCTCAGCGCCCGACGTCATCACTTCTGGTATCACGACACTTTACTCTGTGATTGTTCACTCTACTCCATGACTTTGTCAAGCACGCATGCGCTTCCCCATAGCCTGACTGCCGCCATGCCATCTCTGATGTCTCTAAGGTCCAGGAGGACCTCACCCTGAAGTCCCTGCACACATGCCCTATATCAGGCTGCCTCTTCCTGTAGGCGGCACCTGATTATCGTTTTGGCTTCCTTGCTAGACTTGCTTAGTTCCTGCTTGGCTGCTCTCTGTACTCAGGTCCCTTGCTCTGTACCCAGGCATGCCTCCCAGTACTTGCTCTGCTTTGCCTTGTACTCAGGCGTGCTTCCCTGCACACGCTCAACTTTGCTTTGTACCCAGGCGTGCTTCCCAGCACGCGCACTGCTTTTGCCTTGTACCCAGGCGTGCTTCCCGGCACGCGCTCTGCTTTGCTTTGTACCCAGGCGTGCTTCCCAGCACTTGCTCTGCTTTGCCTTTTACTATGGTGTGCTTCCCAGCACGTGCTCTGCTTTGCCTTGTACTCAGGCGTGCTTCCCTGCACGTGCTCTGCTTTGCCTTGTGCCCAGGCATGCTTCCCAGCATGTGCTCTGCCTTGCCTTGTACCCAGACGTGCTTCCTTGCATGCACTCTGCCTTGCCTCGTACCCATGCGTGCTTCTCAATGCACGCTATACGCACACCTGTACCCAGGGTGCCCCCGTGTACATGCCCTGCACTACCCTGTACTCTGCATGTCCCCGTGTCCACACTTTACACACTCCTGTACCCAGCGTTCCCCTGTGCCCAGGCTTTGCACACTCCTGTATCCTGCGTGTCCCCATCTGCACCTTGCTAGACATGCTCTCTCGCATCTTCTGTGAGCCGGCCACCTGGTTGCAGCAGTCATGTTACTTTGCCCCCCTGGGTCTGCCCCTGATGCTCCCTGTATAGGGGTGGTCTTCACTATTTCAGCTCGCTCAGGGTGGGTTGGTATCATGACCCAGAGGGTTTACTCCAGGAGTAGTCACAACCATCATTTATATTTTTATACCAAATATTATGAGGGCTTATTTTGAACCTGCTAATTCATGTTTTTTAAAAGACATCTTCTATTTTACAATACCTTGCACTTGGAAAACAGGAAGCAAATTCAAAATAGTGCCAGAATGGAGTATAGATTTTTGGTACCAATATTCAAGAGGGAAAAGAAGGTTAGTTCATGCAAATGCTGTCCACGAAAATTGACATCTGTGGTATGCAAATGTTTAAAAGGTAGAGATGACATTCAAAAATATATGGCACGGAAGAATGGAATAACTAACAACCAACACTGATTCATGAAGGAAAAGTTGCATTTAACCAAAATACTCAGTTTCTATAAGGATGTAAGTGCAAATATAGGTGTTGGTCATGCAGCTTATTTATGTGATATTTTATTTTGCAAAGGCATTTGATACTGGAGTACATAGCACCCTAATACTGAAGCTTCAGCAGCAGGGACTGGGGGACACTATGTGCAGATGGGTAAAATACTGGTTAAGGGACCTAAAACTGAAAGTCGTTGAAAATGGTAAATTCTCTAAACAGACTAAAGCTAGCAGTGGGGACCACAGGGATCTGTATTAGGCCCAATTCTTTTAATTTTCTTTATTAATTACCTTGTCGAAATTAAGAATATTGGGGATGATCCATTAATACTGGTGCAATGCACACTTCGCTGTACACCATTTTCTCTGGACTGAAAGACACTGAATTCTAAGGAGGTGCACTCCACTTAATAATTTTGATGCATCTAGTGAACATTCACTTAGTTGGCTCCAAGTCACATGGATGGAAAAGATGATTACTCAAGAAATGGAACTCTAAATTTCCTTTTACTGATGTATGGACACCATGTTACCCATGGAAAGTACCATCCAAATTTGATAAGACATACAGTCACAGAATGTTGCCATAAAAATGTATGGCTGTCATCAAGTCCAACACCCTGTGTGCATCATTAATAAAATGCAGTCCCCAATCAGAGGACAATAAAACATCCGGACTCCTTATCTATGAGCTGGTCCAATATTTATGTTTCTCCCTCTCCCATAATCATAATTCTGCTTCACGTCACTTGTCTCATCTATTGCATTTTTTATGTGCAGTATTGTGCATAAATATGTGACTCTTCAGATTTTGTATTAGTCTATGCCTGATGAAGAGACCTGAGTAGTCTCGAAAGCTTGCAATGTGTTACCATCTTTTCAGTTAGCCATTAAAAGGTATCAACCACTGAGGACTCTCAATTCTGAATATTTTAATAAAATGCAGGGTAGTCAGGCTTAGCTTTGATTACTGGCATAGGTATGTGAATTCCATGTTCTTATGGCAACACAAGAATGGCATGTCTGATTACATGTAAGAGGTATAATTTTTGGACAGCTTTTTTGTTTTGAGAAAGCATGAAAAATCTGTGGTGTATATTCTTAAATAGAATATTGGTACCTCAGGTTGCCAACCAGTTTATCGATAGAATTACATGGAGAAGTTAGTTTGACAGTTCTTAATCTGTGTTTCCATAAAAGAGTAGAGATGAGTGAATATTTCAATATTCAGTTCGGGTTACGATCCCCGAATTTGCAATATTGCTGATTTATTTGTCTAATATTCGTCGAACATAACCGAATGCCATTCAAGTAAATAGGAGGCAAAAACAAACCCATGCTCAACACATTTAAACAGGCCCAAAAGCTGCCAAAACACTTCAAATGAGGGACACACCAGGAAATTGGCCTCAACTCACCCACTGTATGAACTCTAGCATGGAACGGCAGCAATCAGCCATGCATGAGGTATCTGGATCTGGGCCAGCATTTACAGCTCTGAATTGAAAGTCAAATTAAGACAAGGTGGGTGAGGGATCGGTGTAGGCCTGCAGTGCTGGGAGCCCTGATATCACAGGCAACAGCTCATGCTCTGCTTTCATGCTCAGCCACATTCAGGTGACACAAATATCAGTTTCATAGACTACTATTATCAGAAAAATCAGAAAAGTAAGTGAGGGCATGATGGTCTCGGAGGCCTACTGCTACAGGCAACACGCATGAAGGAGACCCAACCAGGAGTCTACACATTTACAAAAATTAGTGGCAGACACCAACAAAGTGGCATCAATTTCACCTCAGCAGAAATAGTATAATAGGGACCAACACCTCTTGCACTACAGCCAACCCAGCAGATTGAGACTGTAACGGGCGTAACTAGGTGGCCTACCAAATTCCAACTCGGATAAGTGGCAGCAGGTGAAAAATGCGACCCAAGGAGAGGCAAGGAGGTGGCACCAGGTGCCACTCCAGGTCTGACCTACAGAGGGTGTCAGCTGACCGCCTTGAGTGGATAGGCCGCTAAGCCTGAAGGAGGGATGAAGAATGCAGGCAGTCACTGTAGGGACACTGGAACCACTGGTGCAGATGTGACCGGCTGAGGAACAGAAAAGCACTGGCACGTGTGGGCTGGACCGGGTGTTAGATAGATTGGAATTGGCAGGTGCGCTCTGGACCAGCTAACGAACAGAAGAGCACAGACAGGTGCGAGCAGATGATTACAGGGTAGACAAGCAGATAGATGGACCTTGGGAACCAAACAATTAGCAAACATGCAAGGCAAACTAACAACCTAGCTTGGGCACCTCCAAATTGGATGAGGAGCCTTAAATAGATGGGGTGACTGAAAGCCTGTCAACTGATATGGAAATGGACATGGCTTCTGTTTTGACTGATCTTGATTACCAAGCATACTCCATCTGGCTCAATCCACAGTAACATCTCCGCCAGCAGGATTGTTGGCAGCAAGGAGTGTGGGGATTTCTTGGAGTTAGCAAAGATTGTAAAGCGGGATATACACATATTCCATACTTTCTAATCTGGAGGTTTAAAAGCCATACGCTCACTAGAGAACTAATTATTGTGATCAACCTGTGGCCTCCTCAGATGGTCGTCACCAAATCGTGTCATTGTCTGGACTATAGGGGCCAGCTGAGAACTCTTTGATACAAAGATCACAGCAGTTATTTTTGTGTGACTCATGGTCTGTGATCTCTGTGATTATTGTTTGGCCATTCAAATTTGTTGGCCACAGAAATGCAGCCTTTCCACCTTGTGCATATACAGTGGGGAAAAAAAGTATTTAGTCAGTCAGCAATAGTGCAAGTTCCACCACTTAAAAAGATGAGAGGCGTCTGTAATTTACATCATAGGTAGACCTCAACTATGGGAGACAAACTGAGAAAAAAAAATCCAGAAAATCACATTGTCTGGTTTTTTTTCATTTTATTTGCATATTATGGTGGAAAATAAGTATTTGGTCAGAAACAAGCAATCAAGATTTCTGGCTCTCACAGACCTGTAACTTCTTCTTTAAGAGTCTCCTCTTTCCTCCACTCATTACCTGTATTAATGGCACCTGTTTAAACTTGTTATCAGTATAAAAAGACACCTGTGCACACCCTCAAACAGTCTGACTCCAAACTCCACTATGGTGAAGACCAAAGAGCTGTCAAAGGACACCAGAAACAAAATTGTAGCCCTGCACCAGGCTGGGAAGACTGAATCTGCAATAGCCAACCAGCTTGGAGTGAAGAAATCAACTGTGGGAGCAATTATTAGAAAATGGAAGACATACAAGACCACTGATAATCTCCCTCGATCTGGTGCTCCACGCAAAATCCCACCCCGTGGGGTCAGAATGATCACAAGAACGGTGAGCAAAAATCCCAGAACCACGCGGGGGGACCTAGTGAATGAACTGCAGAGAGCTGGGACCAATGTAACAAGGCCAACCATAAGTAACACACTACGCCACCATGGACTCAGATCCTGCAGTGCCAGACGTGTCCCACAGCTTAAGCCTGTACATGTCCGGGCCCGTCTGAAGTTTGCTAGAGAGCATTTGGATGATCCAGAGGAGTTTTGGGAGAATGTCCTATGGTCTGATGAAACCAAACTGGAACTGTTTGGTAGAAACACAACTTGTCGTGTTTGGAGGAAAAAGAATACTGAGTTGCATCCATCAAACACCATACCTACTGTAAAGCATGGTGGTGGAAATATCATGCTTTGGGGCTGTTTCTCTGCAAAGGGGCCAGGACGACTGATCCGGGTACATGAAAGAATGAATGGGGCCATGTATCGTGAGATTTTGAGTGCAAACCTCCTTCCATCAGCAAGGGCATTGAAGATGAAACGTGGCTGGGTCTTTCAACATGACAATGATCCAAAGCACACCGCCAGGGCAACGAAGGAGTGGCTTCGTAAGAAGCATTTCAAGGTTCTGGAGTGGCCTAGCCAGTCTCCAGATCTCAACCCTATAGAAAACCTTTGGAGGGAGTTGAAAGTCCGTGTTGCCAAGCGAAAAGCCAAAAACATCACTGCTCTAGAGGAAATCTGCATGGAGGAATGGGCCAACATACCAACAACAGTGTGTGGCAACCTTGTGAAGACTTACAGAAAAAGTTTGACCTCTGTCATTGCCAACAAAGGATATATCACAAAGTATTGAGATGAAATTTTGTTTCTGACCAAATACTTATTTTCCACCATAATATGCAAATAAAATGAAAAAAAAAACAGACAATGTGATTTTCTGGATTTTTTTTTCTCAGTTTGTCTCCCATAGTTGAGGTCTACCCATGATGTAAATTACAGACGCCTCTCATCTTTTTAAGTGGTGGAACTTGCACTATTGCTGACTGACTAAATACTTTTTTTCCCCACTGTAGATGGTTTCTGAAAGCTGATGGCAGTCGCAGTCCCCCAGTACCAGTTGCCCAGTCACCATTACTACTTTAAGAAAAATGTGCCTGTGCTACACCAGCATGTCACATACAACATCACCCGTTCCCTGAAAAATTCTGTCTGCCAGGTCAACACTCACTGATACCTGGACAAGCAAGCATGGACAGGGGTGTTACATCTTGATGACTTAGTATTGGGTGACTATGTTGGCTGTGGGGGCAGTCGGGGAAGGGGCTGCTCCACAAGTCTTCCAATCCCCAAGGCTTGCAGGGCGCTTGGGGATAGATAACTAAATCACTACTCACCACAAGATGGATAACTAAACTAATAGACAACAGAGCTTAGAGAACTGAACTACTAAACAGCTATGATTATAGAACAAAACAAATATACACCAGAACATGGATAACTAAACAAATAGATAACAGGGGTTGGAGAACTAAACTACTAAACGGCTTGGGTTGGAAAACTAAACTAGTACACACCAGGGGATGGAGAACTAAAGCACTAGACACCAAGTCTTGGAATCCCAAGGGCTTGCGGAACAAACCTCTGTATCTAACACTTCCTCCAGTGCTTCTGCCTCCTCCATTTCCTCTAGGGCCTCCACATGCACCGATAACCTCTGCCTTAATGAAACACATGTTCCAACACTGCAGAGAGAATCCTCCCACTTCCATACCGCACAGCCAGGGATCACCGCAATCAGGCAGTGTTTAAATTAACATGCCTTGGAGATTTTTAGTCTGAATTTGAAGAGTTGTGGACAGTTATTCATGAGGACTTTGAGCAATGGCAGTCTACACTGAACCTTGAGCCAGGGAAGGCCATGTGCGATAATGGTGGTGGCCATACGCTGGGCCAACTTCACAAATGTGTCTTGCATGGCTTGCATTCTCAACCTGATGGTGCAGAAATTTCTATGCCACTCTCCTATCCTGGATACACTGCTGCAGAAACCACTGTTGTTGTGTGCTGATTTCCACCATTCCACTTAAGTTGGTATAGAGATCTTTTAGACAACCGGGTAACTGGTTGAAATGCGATGTGATCACACCATGGAATTCAACTCTGCACAAGTTGCAGCAACTGTGGCAGCAGCGCTGAGACCTGATGCAGTATGACATTTTTCATAGCCTAGCACAATGCAGTATGGATGTGGTGCAATTCACACTTGCATAGTGGAAACAGATGATGGACTTCCACACCCTTCTGCACATTTTTGAAATGGCTACTAAGATGGCTAGCGGTGACGATGCCATCATCAGCATGACATCAGGTCTGTTGGCTCACAGGCGGTTGCCATGGGAGGAACAAATGGAAAAAGACCAGGAAGACGACGAGAAGGAAGAGGTGATTGACGCGCAACAGTTAGGAGATGAAGACGATAATGATTCCCTCTCAGTTGTCGGTGGTTGCTTGTTGGGGATGGAGGAAGAAAGCTTTAGTGTTATCCCACCCCCAACACGCTGTGAAATTGGAACTCATGAAAGAGACCGAACTAGAGTTGAGCGAAGCGAGTCGGCCAAATTCAGAATCCGCCAGCTTTTGCTAAAGTCGGGTTTCGCCGATCGAAACCCGACCATAGCGTGAGGTCGGCCATGAGGTCGCCGACTTGAGCGCCAAAGTCGCGTTTCAAATAATTGCTTCCAGCGCCTTTTCCCTGCCAATCTTCAAGGACGCACACTGTGGGCAACGCGGTTACGTTGGCAGCGGCCCCCACCATGTTAGAGAAGGGCATGCAAGTGATTAGCTGGCTTTGTGTGGCGTCACAGTGCCTATAAAAGGCCGTGACCGCCAACCGCCATCTTACTTCTGCTGATCTTAGAATAGGGAGAGGTGCTCCTGCTGTTTCTGAATAGGGAGAGCATTAGGCAGGGAAGAAGAAAAAAAATAGCTTCTGCTAATAGCGCTTTTCACTGTACAGTTAGTGGGCAGTGAAAGGGGAGGATTTTTGCTGTGTGCAGCAGCGCTGGTGGTGATTAGGCTGCCTTTTAAGGCTACCTGATAGCAGCATTGGTGTGTGCACACTGCTGTTCAAACTGCTTTTTTCAAAGCACTCCAACTATTATTATTTTGTTCTGCTCAGTTACCTAGCGTTCATTTTTTCACACACTGTATAGTGGTGTATGCTCCTCACACTACCGTGTAACGGCTGGTATCACGGACAAATACAAGCTGTGTGTGACTGGAAAAACAAGCAGAGGAGATTTTCCATTTTTCCAGACCTACACCTTATAGAGCTGTCCGTTTTTCAACAAACAGTGAAGCTATCTGTGTGTGACTCTGGAAAAACAAGCAGAGGAGATTTTCCATTTTTCCAGACCTACACAGTATAGAGCTGTCCGCTTTTCAAACAGTGAATCTATCGGTGTGTGACTCAGGAAAAACAAACAGAGGAGATTTTCCATTTTTCCAGACCAACACCATATAGAGCTGTCCACTTTTCAAACAGTATAGTATATCTGCTGTTTGATTACGTTCAATATATACAGAGACAGCGTGTGTCACTCCATATAAAAATAGACAGATTTACAATTGTCCATACAGACACCGTATAGAGCTGTCCGATTCTCAAACAGTATTGTACATCTGCCGTTCGCATTACAGTCACATCTATACAGAGTCAGCGTGTGTGTGACATGCCGTAAATACATATACGGACATTTCCATTTCTCCATACACCGTATTGAGCTGTCCGATTCTCAAACAGTATTGTATATCTGCTGTTCGCATTACAGTCACATCTATACACAGTCAGCGTGTGTGTGTGACACTCCGTAAATACATATACGGACATTTCCATTTCTCCATACATCGTATTGAGTTGTCCGATTCTCAAATAGTATTGTATATCTGCTGTTTGCATTACAGTCACATCTATACAGAGTCACCGTGTGTGTGTGACACTCCGTAAATACATATATGGAGATTGTTAGTTTCACTAAAAATGTATACAGGTGTACACTTCGATACAGTACCGTATATCTGCTCATTGGAATACGGTCAAATACATACTGGTAGAGAGTCTGTGACTAACAAAATATATACAGAGATTTAATTTCTTTACTACACCTTACACAGCTGTACGCTCCTCATACAGTACCATCTCTCTTCTGGTATTTTTGGTACATTTTCCCAAACATGAGGAAATATGGTGTAAGAGACCGTGGATGTGGGCAGGGGGGCGCAACTGGTACTGATGGTGGTGGTGCATTGGCTGGTTCTGGCAAAAGCACAATAGCAGCTAAGGCCGGAGGTGTTGAGCCTGCGTCATCAGCTGGCACAAGAAGGCCTTTAAGGTTCCCTTTTCTGGGATTAGGTAAACTGCTTTTAAAGCCGGTGCATCAGGAACAGGTTTTGGCTTACACTGCCAAAACAGCCTCCAGCTCTATTGCCTCCTCTTCTGAAGTTACAAAAACTGAAAGCACAGAGTCGTCAGTGCAGGCTTCTGTCAGGAACCACCCCTTTCCTTGTCTCCTTCACCCCCACTAAAAGTGAAGGATGCGGCAGCCCACACTTCAGATTTCTCCATGGAGCTCTTTTCACAGGCCATGCCTGTGTTATCAAGTGAAATTCTGAATTCCCCAGTCCAACATGAATCGGAGATGGAGTGCACTGATGCACAGCCACTGCTAGATGATTACGCTGGTGCATTCACCCACAGCACTACATTCCTCTCGCACTCTATAGAGCCAGAATGTGATACTGATGAAACTCAGGTGCCCCTTCCTGCATACTATACTACCTTACACGGTGACACAGAGGAAGGTGCAGATGAAAGTTCCGGTTCTCTGAGCAGGTGGGGGTGTCCTACTCGTGGGCGACGGCAGTGGCACAGGGCCCCTCATAGTATGCAAAAGTGTCTGCCGGTGGGAGGGCCCACTCGCCGTCAGACATACTGTTGTACTATGAGGGGCTCTGTGCCAGTGCCATCGCCCACGAGTGGGCTCCCCATGCTTGCTCAGGGCCACAGCACTTGCAATACTTACCTCTCCCTGCTCCACCGCCGTGACATCTTCCGCCTTTCCTGACAGTGACATTCAGGTTACAGAGCGCAATGACATCACGTCTGTATGCCCTCTACGGAAACAGTACAAGTGCAGAGAGCTTTAAAATGGGAATACTGAGGAGTCCAGAGTAGAGCAGTGCCCAGCGAGGAGAGGTATTTAACTTTTTTAAAATGTTGGGAGCATTTTTTTGGGAGAAATATACACTGGAGAATGATATATGAGGCCCATCATACACTGGAGCATCATCCATTTGGCCCATCATATACTGGAGCATTCCTAATGGGGGACATCAGACACTGGAGCAGCATTTACGGGGCCCATTATACACTGTATGATTAGAAATGGGGCCCATTATACATGGAGCATAATTTGGGCCCATAACATACTGGAGCATCATCCATGGGGGCCAACATATACTGGAGCATTCCAAATGAGGGACATCAGACACTGGCGCAGCATTTATGGGCCCATTATACACTGGAGCATTAGAAATGGGGCCCATTATATATGGAGCATTATTTGGGCCCATAACACACTGGAGCATTGTCCATGGGGACCAACATATACTGGAGCATTCCAAATGGGGGACATCAGACACTGGAGCAGCATTTACGGGGCCCATTATACACTGGAGCATTAGAAATGGGGCCCATTATATATTGAGCATTATTTGGGCCCATAACACACTGGAGCATCGTCCATGGGGACCAACATATACTGGAGCATTCCAAATGGGGGACATCAGACACTGGAGCAGCATTTACAGGGCCCATTATACACTGGAGCAATAGAAATGGGGCCCATTATATATGGACTCTATAGAGCATTATTTGGGCCCATAAGACAGTGGAGCATCATCCATGGGGACCAACATATACTGTAGCATTATGTGGAGATCATCATATACTGTATGGAACATTATATGGGGCCAATCATTCTGTATGGAGAAATATATGGGGCTCATTATTCTGTATGGCGCACTAGGTGGTGGCCATAATACTGTATGGAGTAATATACTGTCCGGTTTTTTAGCTATTGTAAAATTTAAAATAGATAATATCAGTCATGTCATGTAAGCAGTGAAGTATTTTTCATTGTACTATACCTATATTTCTATGCCGTATCTGAGCATTATGAATTGTGGTACGTGTTAAAAGGGCGCACTGACACTCTTTGGCCCAGGGCACACAATAACCTGGCGCCAGCCATACCCCCCCCACAACTTTAGCCAAATAACCCACAGTTTTCAATGCGTAAACTATTATTATAAAGTAAATTAAGGTTGCCAAGCTTAAGTGATAAGAATTGATGTCGTTGGCATTGAAATGGGCACTGTAGGTATGTTTACTGTCCTCCACTCCCTGCCGACTTTGCTTCCCCATTGACTTGCATTGGGTTTCGTGTTTCAGTCGGACCCCGACTTTTCCCTATAGTCGGCCGATTTAGTTCGACCCGACTTTTGAGAAAGTCGGGTTTCATGAAACCCGACTAGACCCGAAAAAAGGCAAAGTCGCTCATCTCTAGACCGAACTATGAACTCCTTCTTGCAGCACTATCTACAACATGATTGCTACAAGTATAGTAGTTATGATTGAAATAGTGCTGACTACTGGGTTGCCAGTGTGTTTTATGCATGATACAAAAGTAAATTTTACCAGTTGATTACCCCCCTGGAAAAGGATGTGCCCATGCTGCAGTATGAAAACATGCTTGAAGACAATTTTGCAGTGGTTTTCCTCAAGACAGCTGTGAAACACACAGTTTGAGTCACAGTGATAGCCTTCCAACCCCAAGAATGTTGAACCATCAATGCAAATACATTAGCAGTTTTGCAGCGTCAGTCTTGTGTTCAAACCCCACCAAGGACAGCATCCGCAAAAAGTTTGTATGTTCTCCATGTGTTTACGAGTGTTTCCTCCCAGTAATTATTTTTCTGCTAACACTTCAAAGACATACAGATAGTAAACTGAGATTGTGAGTCCCAATAGTGACAGTGCCAGTAATGTCTGTAAATGTCTGTAAAGCAAATGTTGAATAATTGGCACTATATAAGTGATGAAAAAATAAATAAATAAATCGATGCTCAGCTACACTCAGGTGGCACAAATATCAGTTTCTTAGATTACTATTGTCAGAAAAATGTAAGGATAGTAACACAGGTAGTTGACTCAAAGAGAGTGAAGGACTGCTGGTATCGGAGGCCTACAGCTAGAGGCAACAAACATGAAGGAGGCCCAACCAGGAGTATACACATTTCCAAAAATGTATTGGCAGAAAGAAGCAAAGTAACATCAATTTCACCACAGTAGAAATAGTATAATAGGGATCGACAGGTCTTCCACTACACCCAATTCAGCAGAAAGACACTCAACCAGAAGTGTTCATATTTCCAAATATTAGTAGCAGACACCAACAAAGTGGCATCAATTTCACTACAGCAGAAATAGTATAATAGGGACTGACAGGTCTTCCACTACACCCAACCCAGCACATGGACACCCAAGCAGGACTGTTCACATTTCCATAAATTAGTGTTAACTTCTGCAGCAGCAACAGCAGGCACAGAAGTCCCACTAAAGATAGCACAGATGCATTTTTAAGCAAGAACAGCGCGACACACTAAAAAATACAATATTCAGTAACAGAAGTTGTCAGTTGTCTTTGGATAGAACATGACATTGTTGGTCCACTTGTGCTTTCACAAACACTACTACCTACTCCACAAACACCTTGAACATCAAGCCTAATACCCCTTCCACCATGACCTCGCTTTTTTCTCAGTCATGTTGCACAGATAATGTGCTAGGGGCACAGTAATAGGAACTAAAAATCAGATTTTTAACTCTGCACCCTTGCACACAGTTGAATTTCAGCAGCACTAAAAGAAGGTGGAATATGGCGTGTTGAATCACATTAGTCACAGATTAAAGAATTGTTTCAGCATGGATGAGGCCTGTATAACGTTGACTAGATGCTCTAAACAATTTCTAATTGAGATTTTCCCTAATGTATGATGTTAGTAGCAGAAGAAATATTTTTTTAAGTGTGTTTTTTAAGGGATGTATGACAAAGTAGATATGCTCCAAACATTTTTAAATTAGATCTCCCTCTACTGTATGACGTTAGTAGCCAACAAAATTTTTGGGGGCCTTTGGATGAGGTCTGTATAATATTGACTAGATGCTCCAAACAATTCAAAACAGGTGTTGAATCAACTGCAGAAGCACAGCCTGAAAGGGAAACCTCGGAAGTGTCATCTCTTTCACAAACAGATTGAATACCTGGGACATGTTGTATCCGCCAAAGGGGTGAGACTGGCCCATGAGAAGATAGCCGCAGTGCAGGACTGGTCCACTCCAAAGACCATGAAGGATGTCCAGGCCTTTCTGGTTACTTACTGTATACTATCAGCGGTTCGTGAAAAATGTTATTCGCATTGTTAATCCGCTGCTGGAGTTGTTGAAGGCAGTACCATCCAGTGCAAAGAATCAGACCATCCAGTGAGGAGAAAGTCAAAAAGAAGCTTTCCAAGCCCTAAAAATGGACCTGACTGAAGCACCCATTCTGGCCTATGCAGACTTCTCTCAACCTTTCATTCTCCACACCAATGGAAGTTTACATGGATTAGGAGCTGTACAGTCGCAGATGCAGGATGGGAAAGAGCGAGTGATTCCTTAAGCAAGCCGGTCTCTCCACGACTATGAGTGAAATCCAGATAACTACAGCTTTCAAGCTGGAACTACTGGCCCTAGTGTGGGCAATGACCGAGAAATTCGCTGAGTACCTGTCCAGATCTGAAGTCTTGGTACGCACCGACGACAATCCTCTGGCCCACTTGGAAAATGCAAAACTGGGGGCTCTGGAGCAAAGATGGGTGGCCCGTATGACAAGTTACTGATACAAGATCGCATGTCGGAGAGGAGCTGAGAATACGCATGCTGATGCTCTATCCAGAGTGACTCACGAGTGACCTGGGCATAATTGGGACGAAGAGCTGGAGGCTGAAGAGATCCCTGGGTTTCCGGACCAAGCCAGGATGTTGGCGGCAATGCAGGGACAGATCAGGGAGGCACCCGGAGAACACATCCTGGGATGGCCCCATGGTGACTGGGCTTGGCTGCTGCAAGAGGGTGGGGAACTCACTCAGTTGAGGTGATGGGTGACTTTGAAGCAACTTCCCTGCTGAGAAGAGAGGGAGGCCCTGTCCCCAGGAACCTTGCAGTGGGAGAGGCTCCAGTTGGAAAATGGCTTGTTGTACCGGAAAGTGCAGCTAGCACGAGAGCTGGGAGTCACTTGGCAAGTGGTGCATCCCAAAAAACTGATCAGTGAAGTGGCCATCGAAGCTCATGAGAGAGGAGCCCACTTTGGCCAGGAGAAGACATTCCAGTGGCTGCAGAAGTTGATCTACCATCCTTGGCTAAAGACTGTAGTAGTCGAAGCTTGTCACAGGTGCAAGAACTGTGAACTGGCCAAACCTCCACAACAGAGGGCCCCTACGCAGACCATTGTGACTTCTGCTCTTCTAGAGGTATTGATGATCTTCTACTTGACTGTGTGTCCAGCTCACCTAGGATATGAACACTGGTGATGACCGAACATTTTACTAAATTTGCGGTGGTAACCTCGACCCGGGAGCAGACTTCTGAATCGGCGGCACAGGCCATTTGCAGAGACTTCATCTGAGTATACGGTTGCCCAAAGTGAATTCACTGTGACCAAGGTGCCTGTTTCCAAGGAAAAGTAATGGAAGAACTGCATCGCTTGTATCAGATTGAGAAATCCAGAACAACTCCCTACCATCCACAAGGACCCTAGAGGAGGACTGGAAAGTCCGTTGGCCTGAGAACGTGGCTGAATTTGGGTGTACAATAACCGGGTACATGGCACAACTGAATACACGCCATATACCCTGCTGTTTGGCCGAAGAGGGCGAGAGCTCACTGAGCTGGAATTGGACCTAGAGGAGGACTACCCATGGACTGGGGGTGTCCACCTGGGTCCATGAACATCGACAACATTTACAAATTTTTCATTGGAGTTGAGCGAAACAGGTCAGCCAGATTCATAAGTCACCAACTTATACCAAAGTTGGGTTTCGCCGACCGAAACCCGACCACAGCGTGAAGTCGGCCATGCGGTCGGCAAAACGAGTGCCAAAGTCGGATTTTCGTGAATGCTTGCACGTGACTTTTTTTCAGCCAATGAGCAAGGACGTACACTGTGGGCAACGAGATGACATGTGCTGCGTCCGGGGAGAGAAAGAGAGAGAAAGAGACTTGCATTGGGTTTCGTGTTTCAGTCAGTCGGACCTCCGACTTTTCCCGATAGTCGGCCGATTTCGTTTGACCCTAAAAAAAGGCAAAGTCGCTCATCTCTACTTTGCATCGATTGGTACGGACAAAGTTTCGGAAGCTTGAGCATCATGAGATGATGCCCCTACAAGAGACAGCTCTCAAGGCCAGAGACTGAGTGCTGGTTTGAGACAAGCAACTTCGGGACCAGCTGGAGTATCAGTGAGAGAAAACCTCGTACCGGGTGATTGGATCTCAAGGTCCTGTTTATGAGATTCAACCTGAAGGGGAGGAAGATGCCCCCACTCGAGTGGTCCATCGAAATATGCTACACTCTCGTTTGTCACGAGACCCAGATCACTTGAAGAGGGAGCGAAACATCCCCGAAACACTCCTATCTACAATATTAGACTGTGAAGGAGAACTTTCTGGCCCATCACTTATAGACACAGGAGAGGCACAAGAGCTTGAAACTGCCAAGATGGCTGCTCCATTGAACCTGGTTGTGTCCCTGACCTCGCCCCCTCAGCCTGACTCCACTGCTCAGCCTGATTCGGCTACTCAACCTGATTTACACCGCAAAGAGTGAAACACAGTTGGAGTACCACCCATCCATTATGAACAGGACCAATTTATTTGGCAAAGAATCATGTGAGAGATGGAGGAGTGTCAATGTTTGCTGCAAGAACTTTCATCCATGGAATAGTAAGCTAAGGGAGAGGGGGAGTGTAAGGAGGAGAACCGGGCCGTGGGTACCTGTCCTATGCCGGGTCTGGAACTGTCGGGGCTGTCTCCCCAGTTGTCCATAAGATACCAGACAGACCTTTGCACTCTGAAGCAGGGGGCATGGCTGGGGGGACTAGGGACAGCACACGCAGAAGCAGTCAGTCTTGATGGGAGCAGGCAGTGTGTAGCATAGAGAGAGGTGTGCTCTGTCCATTAAGCAACAGGACTGCGCCAGCCCACGTCTTGGTACTCCCACAATCATCAACAGGGATTACAGACGGAGAACTGTAGTGTACCTGGTAACTGGTGAGTGAGGTGTCATGCGTGTCGTGACCATGAGTACAGCACACGTGCCCCAGAGAAAGAACCGGGTGCTGAATATATGTTTGCAGCCCACCTTACTGGCATATCCCTGCCCATCCACAGTGGACCCTGAAAGTGCTGTGGCTTTGTTTGTGCTGTCCTCATATGCTCATGGACTAGGGGCTCAGCGGAAGATGCCGGAGACCGACCGCTGCTGCCAGAAGAAGGATCACCGTTGTCATAAGAATCTCCTTGGATCAACACCAGCAATTGCCGGGGATATCAACCCCCCAAGTAGTACATGAAGTCTGAAGGACCCCTGACATGATAAGCGTACTAAAGGACTGCTGTCATTTTGTTTATTAACTCTTCATATCCTTCATAATTGGACTGCTATTCTTTCATTTAATCCTTCATCTCCCTGTGAGGAGTTTAACCCCTTGTTAAATTAAAACTGTTAAATTTGTTATCCCTTGCTCTGCCTTCTGTCTGTCACTGTATCCCGCATCCTGCTTTCACTGTTTCACATTTAGCAAGTGAAAAAATAAGATTTAGAATGGTCTACTCGTGCATGGAGCACAATAAAAGTAGTGAACAACACACTTGTAAAAATTGTGCCCTGCTGTCTTCATTGACTTCATTAATGGCACTAAACAATCTGCTGGAAGGTCGATTTCACCACCTCACAAGAGACTAGCTAGCAAAACTATCTGACTAGTGAACAATTTCTAACAATGATACAGACTCATTTAATGAATCTAAATTAAACCATATTCACGTCATTGCCCAGTCCAGAGAAGCCAATGTCTCCTGTAACAGAATTAAAATGATAAACAACAATATTCTTTACCCGTTTGCAGAGAAGATAATAATACATTTGTCCAGCAATTGGTCTAACTCTGCGACATCTAGATGACAGGCAGCATTGTTGCATGATGCAACTATACAGCCTGTCATCCAGCAGAGACACTGAGCTGTGCATACCTGCTCAACTCAGTGTCTCACAGTGAATTAATGTCATCTCACTGACATCACCGGCAGTGTGAGAAAGTTCTCACACTCGCAGTGCCGTTAGAAAGGTCCTGAGAGTTCACAGCCACTGAACTCAATTCAATACACTGACATCAGCATGAGTGCCATTACAACATTTCCCACGGTGCTCGCGCTGACGTCAGTGAATCAGCTGTCAGTTTTGCCTGGCTGGCTATCAAAAATACAGGGGAACCCACATATTTTTTAAAATTATTTATTTATAGCACAATTGATTGGTCAATTGATGCCACGTAAGGTTCTCAGTTTGTTTTTAATCAAAAAGTGCAAAAACATTCCAGCCACATCAGTTTGAGCTGTTTTGGTAGCTTTTGGGCGCTAGTGAAGGTGTTTTTTTTTTCATTTCGATTTGCCTCCCATTGAATTCAATGGCTATGTTCAGTGAACTGTTCAGCGAGCTCTTTGGCAAACATCAGGAAGTTCAGAGAAGATATCCGAACCAAACCTTATAAGGATCGCTCATCTCTATTAAAGAGTCAAGTGGGTGATCCTACTGAATGTATCTATATCAGTGGTGTGCAACTCTGTGGGCATCACCAAAATGTTAGGTCCCCTACTCTGCTCCACTCACCTTGCCAAAGTTGCCTGGGACTGGCAAGAAAATGTAAAAAGTTTAACATTTTTTGCATAAATTTGTGTTGCTCCAAGAAATTGAAACTTTTCAGAGTGTTTTACACCGGTTTTTTATGCTATGCGTCAGCACATTGCTATACTCATTAAAAGCATAAGGTTCTCTGTTTGTATTTATCAAAAAGTGCAAAAACATTCCAGCCACATCAAGGTATGTTTTACATGGATGATGTCATGATCCAGGACGGGGTTTCGCTTTGGCCCGTCCTGATCAGACTGGGGGTTAATTGTTCCGATTCTCTCTGGCAGAGGGCGGCTATTTAATGCTCACTGGACCTAGGTCCGGTGTCAGTTAAACTCCTGCCCTCGGCTGAGTTAGTTGACCTTGTGCGTACGTGTGCCTTGTGCCTGATATCTTGCTTGCTTGCTTGGTTTTGATCCGGTTCTGTCCCTGTTACGAGTTCTGCCTGCCCCTCTGGTACTGCGCTACCTCTCGTGTAGGACTCTCTGCTTGTGACCCGACTTCTCTCTGCTCGTCCCCTTGGTACCAAGTCGCCCTCTTGTGTACTACCTTTGGCTTTGTCTGACTACCCGTCTGTTTGTCCCTCCTGTGCCTCGTTTGCCCGTACTGTTGTGACCTCCGTTTTGCCTGACTCTGAGTTGTTGTATGGTGTCCTGTCATATCTGAAAGCAGGACGCTAAGCCCCGCCCCCTTGCAGTCACCTGACCATAGGTCCTGTGCCAGCTTGCTAATTTCAGTGTCCGCAGGTCCTGTGCCTCTTTACTTTCCGGCGCTGACTGGACCCTGACACTAATAGTTTAAAGCACGCATTGTCACCTCTGCTGCCCTGCTCCACAGGTATCTTTTAGCACTGTTTCTGTACTCAGGACACGCGCACTGGCTCTGTGAGCGAGTGTAGTGCGGTGTCTCTGACAGATGATCTCCTCACTTATGTCTCCCCATTCTTTCACTTTCTGCGTTAAAGCCTGGTTCGGCACATAAAGAAATGAGACATAAGTGATAGGGACTTATGCTCAATACCACATTTTGATAGCCGTCGCTACCACTGGTCATTTGGCTCGTGCACTACCATTATTGTTGATGTTTTGCATTCCCAACATTTTCTCTTGTGTCATTTGTTTGGAATGTGCTTTGTTCCTCATTTAGCATTATGTTTATTATACTGACAAACAGAATTTCCAGATAATAGGGCTATAACTAGTTACATCTACATACACAATTTTCTGTAATTGTGCAAATGGTAGTTGTAGGTCTGAAAAAGCTGACTTGCTAAGAATTATTTAACTCAGGTCATGTGATTACTCCCCCATTTCTTCAAACATTTAATGCCATAAAAAGTGGAGTAAAAGCTTTGAAACGTTGCAAAATATTGGCACAAATTCGAGTTGTGACAAATTTTGTGACTTTTGAGATTTCCATGCCAGTTTCTCCCAGCTCCATCGAAATAGGAGGAGATGGGGAGGAATGGGTGTAGCAAAATCCTCAGCTGGTCTACCTCATGAAGAGCTGTGGCATCCTGTATGACAGAAATCTCAGTCCAATCTTTGAATGGAGTAAGATTTCTGGTATGGCACACAGAGGCACATACAGTAATGTATGCAACTCATTAGATGCTCCAGATTCATGAACATTAGAGATGAGTGAACCCAAACTTAAAAGTTTGGTGTTCATACTAAATGCCAAACATTGGCATTCCCCAGATGTCTGTTACTATGTTTGGAGATCTGAGGGAAGTCTGTTGGGGAGAGAGAGAGAGGATTTTTCAGCTCCAAATTTCGGATCCCCATTGTTTTCAATTGAGTTTGGTTACAGGTCGTCGTTCGGGTCAAGTGCTGGTACCCGAATCAAACTTTGAATTAAAGTTTGGGTCGGGTATGAGAACCCTAACTTCCATGGGTCCTCTCATCTCTAATGAAAAGGTGTAGACCTCTTCATGAATCAGGAGCTTCTCACTGCACAATGCCTCTTCATCAAGACAGGCAAGAAAATCGTAAGCTCTTGATGAATTAGGGCCTATGTTTTTATCTTGCATTCTAAAAAAAAGTGAAACCTATAACATGATGCACAACGCATATCAAAGAGTTAATATAAATTTTATCAATGTACAATAAAATTAAATAATTGAAGGAAATAAAAATTAATCGAGATATCAGATAAAAACCGTATAGGAGGTGGGTTTACAGATAATTTCAAGATGGTCTATACATATGTATGAAATAATGATGTAGTAGATGACCCCCAATTAGGCAAGTATAATCATATAACAAGTACCAAAATTTAAATATATACATCTAATGATTAAACCTGAGGTGGTACATCAAAAGCAGTCCAGACTCCATGATCATAAGTGTAAAATAGACAAAAATAGGCAAAATTCAGAAAAAGGGAGTATAATAACCAAAATGAAGTCTGTGACTATAGTTGGAAATGTCAGGGTAGTATAACATGATTTTCATCCTCCATACCATTCCTTACACCCCCACTTCCCATTCCTTCTTAAGTTTAAACTGACTTGGACACACGCGAGGGTTTGGGTCAGTATAATGTTCCGTCCTCTCCATGTTTCTTTTTTCCTCTAACATCAGATTTTGCATTTGACTTCTGTGCACACTATTTTGGGCAATTGGCAAATGGGCAAATTCTTTTTTTTAACTGAATTGTGTCAGTTTAATTTACCACATAGGATTTATGTTTCCAACAATTACCTCATCAAGTTTACTAGTTTGCAAGCACTTGGCACTTTATTATATAACATTTATGAATTTGAGTAATTTCCTTCAATCTTTTTATACTAATCTGACATTTCCAACTATAGTCACAATCCTCATTTTGGTTATTATGCTCCCTTTTTCTGAATTTTGCCAGTTTTTTGCCTGTAGTTTACACTTAGGCTGGAGTCACACTAACCTGCGCAAAATACGGTCAGTATTTTACATGCGTAATACGAATGACAGACCCGTAAACAGTGCTCCGTATGTCATCCGTAATCAAGGTGTGGTCGCGTATTTTGCGCATGTCAGCATCCGTATGTAATCCGTATGGCATCCGTATGGTGAGATTTTCTCGCAGGCTTCCAAAATGGACATATAATGGAGCCCTATGACAGTTTTAATAAAGAAATGAAAGAATAGATATAGACACATAGAATGCATATATATATATATGTATTCTATGTGTCTATATCTATTCTTTCATTTCTTTATTAAAACAGTCAGTGTGAGTTTACTGTATCGTGCACTGAATTGCCGGCTTTGCGGGTGCGTATTTCTCGCAAGTCACATGTGTGGTCCGTGTGTAATCCGTATTTTTTTGCGCACCGATAGACTTGCATTGGCATACTACGGGTGTAGTACCCTGACAATCGCAGCATGCTGCGAGTGGCACAGAGCGTAGGATACTGAGGAGAAATATACGCCTGGTGCGAGTGACCCCATAGAGAATCATTTGTCCGTGTCTAATGCGTGCTTTTTGCGCCTCTCACTCTCCCGTATTCCTCGCCAGTGTGACCCCGGCCTTATAATCGTGGAGTCTGGACTGATTGTGATGCACCACCTCAGGTTTAATCATTAGATATATATATATTGAATTTTTTTGTACTTGTAATATTATTATACTTGCCTGATTTAGTTTAATCCACTACATTATTATTTCAAACATATGTATAGGCCGTCTTGAAATTATCTGTAAACCCACCTCCTGTGCAGTTTTTATTTCCTGCAATTATTTCTATTATGTAAATTAAAGGGAACCTGTCACCCCCCCAGTCGTTTTTAAGTAAAGGAGCCACCTTGTGCAGCACTAATGCTGCATTCTGTCAAGGTGGCTCTTTTATTTAGCGTCCCTTCCACCGCTGAAATAAATGTTTTTAAAATTAGTCATACATACCAGAAATTTGACTGGAGGCAGGTCTTTCCCCCTCTGACACTGACGCCTCACATCCATCATTCATATCCTACTTATGTCTTTGCTCCGCCTCCTCTGTGTTCAATTCAAATGCTGGCGCCTGCGCTGTAATATATTTTCTTGGGCATGCATAGTTAGCACTGCCCGTTCTCTCACATCACTTCATGGCCTGGCTATCACGCCTGTCAAATTTCTGGTATGTCTGACTAATTTTAAAAATGCTTATTTCGGCGGTGGAAGGGACGCTAAATAAAAGAGCCACCTTGACAGAATGCAGCATTAGTGCTGCACATGGTGGCTCTTTTACTTAAAAACTCCTGGGGGGGTAACAGGTTCCCTTTAATCTAATAACATTGATATTGACTCTTTGATATGCATTGTTGCATCATGTTACAGGTTCCAATTCCAATAGGATACACAACAATTTTCGATTATTTCTTTGCTTCTCGTATTTAACTTAATTCTAAAAAAAAGTCTGATTTTTACTTAAGCTGCACTGGTCCTCCTTTGTCAATGTCATGCTTACCACACATGCAAATGTTATCATGAGTGTATATGGTTTGTTTGTGTCAGATCTTTTTCATTGAGAGTTTAATGGAGCAAGCTTAAAAAATTTTTGCATTCCCTCTTTGAAAATAAACTAATAGATAGATAGAATAAGCTTCAAGCAGCTCAATGAATAAATGAACCCTTTCTTTCTAACTCAGTTTTCCATCCTTTTCAACAAGCACTGCTTCATGATTACATTGTACTGCCTGCTATTGTCATGGATCATTAACTTGAAATCAGGTGACTCCAGGAACGCCTATATTATGCCCAATAGACCCCCATGGACCTTGACATTATTAATAGTCCAATTCATTAAATATTACTCTTCAAGATTTAATAGCATAATATTGGCCTGGAGATGGGAACAGTCAAAAGGAATAAGTTAAATTAATTCTGCAGCACAAGCACCCCTATTCAGTAAATTACATTGTATATACTGAACACAATTGAAAGGTGACATAAATGGAAAGAAATACTTTCTGAAAGCAAAATAGTACAAGGTGTGACTAAATATAAATTGGCACAAAAAATACACATTTTTCATTATATGATTACATAGGGCATTTGATGTGAGAATGAATACATGTAGAAGTAAGAAAAAAATCACAAATGAAGATTATCACATATATTATGAATAAATGAATAAATATGTCTGTTGTAAAATTATTGAAAATGTATGAAAATGAGTGTGTACAAATTTACCATAGGCACCTTTACAACAATTTATTGAGTCTTTACGTATTTATTTTAACATCAGGATGAAATAAAGGATAGTCTGTAGTAAGGTGGACCAGCAGGAAACACACTTGAACAAGAGGTGCCATTTACAGTTTTTTTACTTTATTACTTAACCCCTTTCCCACCTGAGACGTATATATACATCCCTGTGACCTGGGCTTTGGCGCACAGAAGCTGAGCGTGTGTGATCGCTGCCGGGTGTCAGCTGATTTTAACAGCTGACACCCAGCAACGCTCTTGGCACTTTAACCCCCCTAAATGTTGTGATCAAATTCGATTGCAGCATTTTGGGAGCAGGCATAGGGAAGACAGCCCCTCTGTCCTTGGATCGGAGACCCTGCTAAAAAAAAAGCTAAAAAAAAAAGTTTTAAAAATTTGTAAAAATATAAAAGAAATAAAAAAATACAAAAAAAAAATCAAAATATATTGTACCCATAAATAAGTATTTCTATGAAAAGAAATATGCACAATAAAAGTAGACATATTTGGTATCATTGCTTTTTGAATGACCCGACATATGAAACTGTCCCACTAGTTAACCCCTTTAGTGAACATCAAAAAATAAGTTCAAAAAATCCAAAAAAAACAATACTTTATTTTCATACCACTAAATAAAAAGTGGAATAAAAAGAGATAAAAAAGACAAGTATAAATAAAAATGGTACCACTGAAAATGTCATCTTGTCCTGCAAAAAACAAGCTGTCGTACAGCCCCATCAGTGGAATTATAAAAACGTTATAGCTCTCAGAATAAACAGATGCAAAAATATTTTTTTCTGTTAAATAGTTTTTAGTGTCTAAAAGCTCCAAAATAAAAAAAATATATAAGTGGGGTATCATAATTATACTAACATACTAATTATACTAGTCATACTAACACAAAAATTAAAACCAATTTTACCACAAAGAGAATGACGTAAAAAAAATCCTGAATTGCTAGTCTTTGCTCATTCTGCATCTCAAAAGTTGGAATAGAGAGCGTTTAAAAAATGTCATGTCTGAAAATTAGAGTTGAGCAATTTTGCCTTTTTTGGGGTCGAGTCGGGTTTCATGAAACCCGACTTTCGCAAAAGTTGGGTTGAACGAAATCGGCCGATTTTTGTGAAAAGTCGAAGGCTGACTGAAACACGAAACCCAATGCAAGTCAATGGGGAAGCAAAGTCGGCAGGGAGTGGAGGCCAGAAAACACACCTACAGTGCCCTTTTGAATGCCAAAAACATAAAATCTTATTACTGAAGCTTTTCAACCTTAATTTACTTCATAATACTAGTTACGCACTGAAAAATGGGGGTTATTTGGCTAAATTTGTGGGGAAGTAGGGCTGGCTCCAGGTTTTCATGTGCCCTGGGCCAAAGAGCCCACACATACCACATACCACAACTCATGATGCTCCGATACGGCAGAGAAATAGCGGTATAGTACAATGAAAAATACTTCACTTTTTACATCTCATGACTGATATTCATTTTAAATTCTCCAAAAGCTCCAAAAACAAATGGTATATTACTCCATACAGTATTATGGCCACCGCATAGTGCGCTATACAGAGTAATGAGGCCCATATATTTCACCATACAGAATCATTGGTCCCATATAATGTTTGAAACAGTATATGATGAGCTCCACATAATGCTACAGTATATGTTGGTCCCCATGTATGAAGTTGCACTGTCTTATGGGCCCAAATAACGCTCTATATATAATGGGCTCCATTTCTAATGCTCTAATGTATAATGGGCCCTGTAAATGCTGCTCCAGTGTTTGATGTCCACCTTTGGAATGCTCCAGTGTATGGTGGGCCCCATATATCATTCTCTAGAGTATAGTGCTCCCCAAAAATTGCTGTCCCAACATTGAAAACAATTAAATAAGTCTCCTCAAATAAGTCTCCTCGCTAGGGAATCCCTGTACTAATTTGGGAGTACAGACGTGATGTCATTGCGCTCTCTGATCAGAATATCACTGTCAGGAAACGCGGAAGACATCATGGTGGTGGAGCAGGGAGAGGTAAGTATTTCAACTTTGCAAGTGCTGTGATCCAGAGCAAGCAGGGGAGGCCCACTCGTTGGCGACGGCACTGGCACAGGGCCCCTCATAGTACGGCGGTGTGTCTGATGGCGGGTGGGCCGAAACTGCACTTTCAGCTGCACCTTCCTTTTTGTCACCGTGTAAGGTGGTACAGTATATGGGAAGGGTAATCTGAGTTTCATCTGGGTCACATTCAGGCTGTGTAGAGTGCGAGGGGAATGTAGTGGTCTGGGTCAATGTACCAGCAGAATCATCTAGCAGTGGCTGGGCCTCAGTGCACTTGTGGCGCCGACAGGAGTACGGTCGCCACAGTGGCATTACCTTCCTCCTAGGGAGTGTGATGTCATGCTTGGGAGCAACGAAGGATCTCTCTAGCAGTTAAATCAACACACAACACATTTCCCACTCCAGGCCAGCAGGGAGACCTCTGTTATGAATGAGTCACCGGAGGAGGAAAAAACAAAAACACAAGCTAAGCCCAGAAAATTGGAGAGATTGGTAGCTAGTGGATTGCAGACCCCTGATCCTATTCACCACAACTAACAGTAGCCGTGGGGGGTTCCTACGGTGCCCTAGACCCCTCGTCACAGCCGGAGAACTACATAAGCCTAAAGAAGGAAAGGGGAAATCTAAACTGCCCCAGAGCAGACCCCAAAGCAATAGACAGCCCCCAAGATGTATTGTTGGTGAAAAACAGATGAAAACACAAACACAGACAGAAAGACAGGCTGAGCAAATGATGGGGCCCAACTAACTAGATAGGAAAGGACAGAAAAGATGCTGGCTGCAATCACGCAAAAAACCTGCCAAAATAATGTCCAACACGTCTGATAGCAAAGGCCCTGAAGTCACTAGACTTCAAAATCACTGTATCAGCACTCTGGTATATTCTGAAGACAGAGCAAAGAGATCAAATGATCAGAGACAAAAATGGAGTTCAGTCCATCCCAACCAGGGCAGGCGGAACACAAACACTAAGTAAATAGACAAAATCTCATGGAAAAATAGCAGAGCAAAAAATTAGCTTTTAGTAGACAGGAACTAAACTGGATGCCAGAGCTCAGAGCAGAAAGGATCACCAGCAACCCTGCAGGGCGTCGGCAGCCTTATATCCACTCAGAAATTCCGGATGTCCAATCACACTCCACCTGTTCAGATGACAGGTTCTTCCTATCCAGGTCAATTTCACTACCTCCTTTCACCAGCAGAGGGAGTTCATCAGACATCAGAGGTGAAGGAGAAAATGAACTCATAACAGGACCTCTCCCTTGAGGAGGGGTCACTGAACCCTCATCCATGCCACCAGGGGGATTAGGATGGGCCCAAAGAAAAGCACGAACCAATCTTTCAGCATGAATATCGGATGCAGAGACCCAAGAATTATCCTCCTGGCCATAACACTTCCATTTAACCAAATACTGGAGTCTCCGTCTAGCCAGACGAGAGTCCAGTATCTTCTCAACCTCATATTCCACATTACCTTCAACCAATACAGGGTCAGGAGGTGCCACCACAGGAACTACTGGCTCAACAAACCTCTTTAACAGAGACTTATAAAACACGTTATGGATCTTGAATGTAACAGGAAGAGCCAATCGAAACGAGACTGGGTTAAGAATCTCCCAAATCTTGTAAGGTAAAATAAATCTAGGTTTAAACTTTGGAGAAACCACCTTCATAGAGATATTCTTTGATGACAACCAGACCATATCACCCACCTTAAACCGGGGACCAATGGTCCTATGCCGGTTGGAAAACCGCTGGGCCTTTTCCTGGGAGAGAGACAACTTATCCACCACTTGGTCCCAGATCTGGTGCATTCTCTCCACCACAGTGTCAACACCTGGGCAGGCAGAAGACTCCACCTGCCCTGAAGAGAATCGAGGATGAAACCCAAAGTTACAAAAAAAAGGTGACATCAAAGTGGCAGAACTAGCTCTATTATTTAAAGCAAATTCGGCCAAGGGCAAAAATGAAAACCAATCATCCTGATCAGCAGAAATAAAACATCTCAAATAAGACTCCAAAGTCTGGTTTGTTCTCTCCGTTTGCCCATTGGTCTGAGGGTGAAATGCAGAGGAGAAGGACAACTGAATTCCCATCTTGGAACAGAAAGTCCTCCAAAATCTAGAAACAAACTGAACTCCTCTGTCAGATACAATGTTCTCAGGAATCCCGCGCAAGCGAACCACCTGTTGCAAAAACAAGGGCACCAACTCTGAGGAAGATGGCAACTTAGGGAGTGGTACAAGATGGACCATCTTAGAGAATCTATCACAAATCACCCAAATAACAGTCATTCTCTGAGAGACAGGCATATCAGAGATAAAATCCATTGAAATATGGGTCCATGGCCTCCTGGGCACCGGCAAAGGCATCAACAACCCACTAGAGTGAGAACAAGGTTTAGACCGGGAGCAAGTCCCACAGGACTGCACAAAATTCCTGACATCACGAGACAAGGCGGGCCACCAAAAAGACCGACTCACCAAATCTCTAGTACCAAAAATACCTGGATGACCAGCCAATGCGGAGCAATGAACTTCAGACATTACTCTCTTCCTCCACTGGTCAGGAACATACAATTTTCCAATGGGACAAAGCTCAGGTTTGTCCTCCTGGAACTCTTCCAGAAAACGTCTCAAATCGGGCGAGATGGCAGAAAGAACTACACCCTCACCTAAGATGGTAGCAGGCTTGGTCACAGTAGGAGAATCAGCAAAGAAACTTCTAGAGAGGGCGTCTGCCTTGACATTCTTAGTGCCCGGAAGAAAAGAGACCACAAAATCAAAACGTGTGAAAAACAAGGCCCACCTAGCCTGTCTAGGATTCAAGAGTTTGGCCGACTCAAGGTAAATCAAATTCTTGTGGTCAGTAAGGACCACGACTTGATGTTTAGCTCCCTCCAACCAATGTCTCCACTCCTCAAATGCCCATTTAATGGCTAACAGTTCCCGATTCCCCACATCATAGTTACGTTCGGATGGGAAGAACTTTCGGGAAAAGAAAGCACAGGGATTCATTTTAGATGTTACAGGATCTTTTGGGACAAAACAGCTCCTGCACCAATCTCAGAAGCGTCCACCTCTACCTGAAACGGGAGTGAGACACCAGGTTGCCGCAAGACCGGAGCAGAAACGAACCTTCGCTTCAGCTCCTGAAAGGAAGAAACAGCCTCCGGAGACCAATTCAGCACATCAGCACCCTTCTTAGTCAAATCAGTCAATGGTTTGGCAATACCAGAAAAATTAGCTATAAATTTACGATAAAAATTAGCAAAACCCAAAAACTTCTGAAGGGCCTTCAAAGATGTGGGCTGAACCCAATCATAAATGGCCTGTACCTTGGCCGGGTCCATTTCAATAGTTGACGGAGACAAAATAAATCCCAAAAATGAAATCCTCTGTACCCCAAAAAGGCATGTCGATCCCTTGACATACAGGGAATTCTCCCTCAAAATCCGGAACACAGTCCGAACATGTTCCACATGAGAGTCCCAATCCCTGGAAAAGATCAAAATATCATCCAGATAGATGATCAAAATTTATCCACAAAGTCTCGGAAAATATCATTCATGAAGCACTGGAAGACAGAAGGGGCATTAGTGAGCCCAAAAGGCATCATCAGGTACTCAAAATGTCCCTCCGGAGTATTAAAGGCCATCTTCCATTCATCCCCATGTTTAATGCGAATAAGATTATACGCCCCCCAGAGGTCAAGCTTGGTAAACCAGCAAGCACCTTTAACTCTGGAGAATAGATCAGAAATCAGGGGTAACGGATACTGATATTTAACAGTAATTTTGTTGAGGGAACGATAGTCAATACAAGGCCTTAATGAACCATCTTTCTTGGCAACGAAACAAAACCCAGCACCTAAGGGTGAAGAGGATGGTCTAATATGACCCTTCTCCAACGACTCCTTAATATAGGATCGCATAGCCTCGTGCTCGGGTACAGATAAATTGAAAAGTCGGCCCTTGGGAAATTTACACCCAGGGCTCAGCTCAATTGCACAGTCATAACTCCTATGAGGAGGCAAATACGCAGACTCATTCTCACTAAATACATCATAAAAATCAGCCAAATAGTCAGGAACATCATGCGACTGGGGAGAGGTGGAGAAAACAGGAGAGTCACTAAGGGCACACCGACAACCCCAACTCACCACAGACAAAGATTTCCAAACCAAAACTGGATTATGGATTTGCAACCAAGGAAACCCCAGAATAATGGTATCATGCAAATTATGCAATACCAAAAATCTGCAATTTTCTTGATGGTCTGGGGCGATCCGCATTACCACCTGGGTCCAAAACTGAGGTTTATTCTTCGCCAAAGGAGTAGCATCAATACCTCTCAAAGGGATAGGCGTCCGCAGAGGTGTCATAGGAAACCCACAATGTTTAGCAAAATCCAAGTCCATCAGGTTCAGAGCTGCTCCCGAATCGACAAAAGCCTTAGCGGAAAATGTGGACAGGGAGCAGATCAGAGTAATTGCCAGAAGAAACTTAGGTTGAACACCACCCACAGCAAATGTGTGTGCAAAACGTTTCTCTCGTTTAGGGCAGACAGAAATAATATGAGAGGCATCTCCACAGAAAAACAAAGCTTATTACGCCTTCTGAACTCCTGACGTTGCGCCCTAGACAAAACTCTATCACATTGCATAGGTTCAGACATTTGTTCAACAGGTGGCAACACCTCTCGTGCAGTTTTGCGTTCACGCAAACGCCGATCAACCTGAATGGCTAATGACATAGAATCGTCAAGACCAGAGGGAACAGGAAATCCCACCATAGTATCTTTTACGGTTTCTGACAAACCCTTCCGAAAGAGAGCTGCCAAGGCACCATCATTCCAGGTAGTAAGGACCGCCCACTTTCGGAATTTTTTACAGTACAACTTTGCAGAATCCTGACCCTGGCTCAATGCCAACAGGGCCTTTTCAGCCTGATCAATAGCATTAGGTTCATCATACAACAACCCCAAGGCTTGAAAGAATGCGTTCACATTAGTTAGAATAGGTTCATCAGGTTTTAAAGAAAACGCCCAATCTTGGGGATCGCCGCGCAGCAAAGAGATGACAATTTTACCCTGCTGCACGGAGCTGCCCGATGAGTTAGGCTTCAAGGCAAAAAATAATTTACAATTATTCTTAAAATTCAAAAATTTAGACCGATCCCCAAAAAACACATCAGGAGTAGGGATCTTTGGTTCAGCAGCATGTGAATGAGCAAGATAGGTGGAAATTCTCCACACTTCAGCAGTGAGCTGCTCCACACGATCAGACAATTGCTTAATCTCCATTGAGAAAAAATTCCCCCTACGGCCTCAGAGAAAGAGAGGAAAAAATATTTACAAAAAAAAAAATTCTGACACTTTTTTTTACAATTCTTTGCTACTTTTGAGTACCCTAGAATCTGCGGTATGGCTGGTGATTCTGTTATGAATGAGTCACCGTAGGAGGAAAAAACAAAAACAGAAGCTAAGTCCAGAAAACCGGAGAGGTTGGTAGCTAGCGGATTTCAGACCCCTGATCCTATTCACCACAACTAACAGTAGCCGTGGGGGGTTCCTACAGTGCCCTAGACCCCTCGTCACAGCCGGAGAGATAAATAAGCCTAAAGAAAGAAAGGGGAAATCTAAACTGCCCCAAAGCAGACCCCAAAGCATTAGACAGCCCCCAACATGTATTATCGGTGAAAAACAGATGAAAACACAAACACAGACAGAAAGACAGGCTGAGCAAATGATGGGGCCCAACTAACTAGATAGGAAAGGACAGAATAGATGCTGGCTGCAATCACGCAAAAAACCCTGCCAAAAATAATGTCCAACACGTCTGATAGCAAAGGCCCTGAAGTCACTAGACTTCAAAATCACTATGTCAGCACTCAGGTATATTCTGAAGACAGAGCAAACAGATCAACTGATCAGAGACAAAAATGGAGTTCAGCCCGTCCCAACCAGGGCAGGCTGAACACAAACACTTAGTAAACAGACAAAATCTCATGGAAAAATAGCAGAGCAAAAACTTAGCTTTTAGTAGACAGGAACTAAACTGGATGCCAGAGCTCAAAGCAGAAAGGATCACCAGCAACCCTGCAGGGCGTCGGCTGCCTTATATCCACTCAGAAATTCCAGATGTCCAATCACACTCCACCTGTTCAGATGACAGGTTCTTCCTATCCAGATCAATTTCACTACCTCCTTTCACCAGCAGAGGGAGTTCATCAGACATCAGAGGTGAAGGATAAAATGAACTCATAACAGACCTCTGAACCTGACTGCTGAGGAGCTGCTGTCTGTGGTCGGGAGGAGGTAAGTTAGGCCATTCTGTGAAGGGAAGGGGAAGTGCGTGGACGTGAGAAGGGGAGCTGGAGGATGAGCAGAGTTAAGGCTCACTCCTAGCTTGAGTGCATGGTCCGGATTCCTGTCTCCGAGTTTGTAGGGACACTGACATTCCTGCAGCAGACACCAGAGGAAGTAGCAGCTGGAAATGCTCTGTACCCAACTAAGGCTCAGAGGCCCCAGCAGCAACGTGTGGGAGCCAGAAGGAAAAGGCTACGGCTGCCTGCCATATGAGAAAGTTCCAAGAGAGAGTCAACAGGGGGAACTTCATTGAACTCAGCAGTGCGAGTACCTCAGATAAGCGCTAGAACGGAGGCCACACTACCTATCTGCAGAGAGAGAATTCCAAATTGGCTTCCAGGCTGACCAACTCCTTCTCCATCTGTACTCTGGGTCCTGGACGGCACTTACCAAGTACAGGTAAAGGAACTGCACAACTGTGTCTGTCCTCTTTCTCCTGCGCCTGGTGAACTGCTCTGCTACATCCTGCACTGCACACCATCTACCAACTCTTTCATGTGCTCTGCGACAATGGCCATACCTGTGCAGGGCTTCTACATCTTAGCTGCACCACAACTTCTGTCCCAGAGAAGCGCCACTGCAGCGCTGGTCAATCTACTCAGAAACCACAGGTGGTGTCACGTATCATTCACCTATAAACGAAATTCACCCCTTTGCATGGACGCTCAGGGCCACGGAACGGGTCACCACCACTGTGACACATCCCAAGAAGACACCGTCCCGGTACCGATTAACCCCACTGCCCTGCCTGGCCACCCACACTCCATGTCAGATTCATCTTGGACTGGGAAATTCACGGTTTGACTTGATAACCCATGCATGGTATGACAGAAAGAGCTACATGGACTAATGTGAAGTGTGGCCTGCTGCATCATTCACTTTCGGTGGGGGTGCAGGAGACAAGGAAAGGGGTTCTTCCTGACCAGGAGCCAGCACTTGACGACTCAGTCCTTACATTTTTTGAAACTTCAGAAGAGGAGGGCATATTTGCTGGAGTCTGTTTCGGCAATGTAAGCCCAAACCAGTTCCTCATGCTCCGGCTTTAAAAACGGTTAACCTACTCCCAGAAAAGGTAGCCTTCCAGGCGTTCCATAGACAGACCATGACGCAGGCTCAACACCTCCTGCCTTAGCTGCTATTGTGCTTTTGCCACTACCAGCAGATGCACCACCACCATCAGCACCAGCTGGCCCCCCCACGCCCACGTCTGCGGCCTCTTCCACCAAACTTCCAAATTTAGCACAAAATAACATCACATATATGGTACTGTATCAGAAATGTACAGCTCTATTCAGTCAAAGGATAATTGTCAATCTCCATATATATTCCATCAGTCACACAGAGACACTCCCAGGCTCAGTATGGATTAGACAAGAATATAAAAAGTAGACAAAGTGTACAGTATCATCAGATAGCAGGTATATATAGCATAGTTTAAACATTAACAATGTACGTCTATATATCATGAGTAGTGTTGAGCCACCTCGCTAGTGTTTTGGTTCGTCGCACAGGAGGCAAGTTTTTCGAATATTTGTCAAAGCACACTGAAAACAATGGCAGGCAAACACAAACACATGAAGAATGTCTCTGAGGAAGATCCTGGTGTAAGGTTCGAAACGCGTCAGGTGTGGGGGTCTGTTTTCCCCTTTATGGTTTTATCATGAAATTATGTGAATAAAACTTTTCGTGGATTTTATCAAGTCTCCAGTGCCGGATCTTCCTTTTCTCTTCATGTTTGCAACACATGGTGGTCAGCCATTTGATCCCTAGCCACGACCGGCTTACAGGACTATTTTGGTGAGCACAAATTTCCCTTTCCCCTTCCTAATTTTCTAAACACAAACACATACTAACACATACAAAACAATTACAAAGCACCTTAAAAGGTGTCCCAAAGCCGACAAAATGCTCAGAAGCCAAAAATAACATATGGAAAAGGGCAACTACATTTACAAAAGAGGTGGAGGAGTAAAAGGAGGAGGTGGAGGAGACACAGATCAAGGCTTGTCATGCCCTTATGAAGTCAAGAAAGTATGGACTAAAAATGTAAAAACCAAACCCAAAAAAACAAAATCTGAAAACGAACACGATCATATACCTTTGTACTTCCCACCAATAAATTATGGCAACTGGCGATCGGGCGGCTTTATTCCCATGAACCTCCAAACAGCGTCCATGAAGCCAAAGTGTTTGCTTTCCGGGGGCAGTATGATAGCAAAGCTGAACCTTAAAGGAATGTCCAAAAGGGCACCACCAGGAGTGGAGCCTGTGGCTTAATTGGACTCCACCCGGGAAACCACAACCATGCCACCTCAAAAAAAGATGCACACATTGAAAGCTTTGTCGAGTGTGTGTGTGGTGTGTGGTATGTCCATTTGTAGTTGTGCTAGCGATTTGTCAGCTTTATTCCATTAACGAACGAGACTCCGGCATGCCCCTGCGGTACGCGTAAAGCTTACTAGAGGGCTACGCGAGGCTCAGGCACGCGCAATCGAGCAATAACAGGGCTATCATGGCCTTCCATGTCTGGGGCTACATGCACGCTACACTGAAAGGACCATCTTTTGTCGCTTACAGGTGCAGATAACCCGCTGAGCACCATTAGTGATGGGGATCTGGGATTCCAATAATTCGCCGTGAACGATGATTTCCTAGTAAGTGCAGGTCAACAGCAATTCCTGAATTCGGCCTAACCGCCATTCCAGAAAAAATGCAAAACATTACATGTCCAAACCACAGGTGCTGTAGCTTGCTTAACAGATCTGCAGCCTCTCTCAGGCCCAGTATGGATTCTACAAGATTCGAGAAAGTTGATAAAGTACAGTTTCACCGGATAACACGTATACTGTATATGTTGCATAGTTTTCACATTAAAAACCTATGCGTATCGATCAGGAGGCAGGCTCAGACGGTCTCAGGCCCAGTATGGATTAGACCAGATTGTACAAAGTTGAGATAGGGTACATTATCACTGGATAGCAGGTATATAGAGCATAGTTTAAACATGTAAAATCTCCGTGTTCTCTGCATGGATTACACAACAATCTAAAAACTAGAAAAAAGGAAATGTATTTCAAGCGTACACCATGATACACTTTTGGTGATGTTTTTAAATCTTCATTTATATTTCTGTCTCAGTAAGACAGCCCAGACTCTCTGCAATAGGAAATTAGATGCATACAATTATTTACCTAAAGTCTAGTGATTGCAGAATTCTACGAATTACTATTCACGGGAACAACTTCCATCACAATTCTCAGAGGCGATGCTGACCCTCAATTAATTATTGTGTGAACACAGCAAAGACCTCTCTTTGTGAAGAAAGTGTTGCTGTATCGCAGTACCGTTGATCCCATCGCCGTTACTCATATCCATGCAATTTTGATCACAGGGAGAGATGCAAACATGGTGCTCACTGCCTATCATGACATGTCATGTAACTTTGGAGTGCAAAACACAGAAGCCACAGGCCGTAGGCGATTCAATTGGATTGGCATGAGAGGGAGGGCACATTTAAAAATGTGCGCTGGAATGTCACACGTCTGTGGGTAGGAAAACTGTTAAAGCTGATGAGAAACCACCACTGCATCTCATTGTGAGTCGACGTCCATAAGAAATGGAAGCCATTGATCATCTGAAGCTGGATCCCGGCCAGCGGGACAGGGTATAGCTACGTCTTAACCATCATCTTCTATCAGTTCAACCAATTTGAAGTGCCAGTCCCAGTGATGGATTTGACAGCCCAGACTACACAGCGGAGGAGCAGGGAGAGGTAAACATTGCAAATGCTGGGGCCCTGCCCAAGCAAGGGGGGCCCACTCTTGGGCGTCGGCACTGGCACTGGGCCCCTCATAGTACGGCAGTGTGTCTGACAGCGGGTGTGCACCACCACCATCAGAGACACTTGATTGCACTATGAGGAACCCTGTGCCAGTGGCCGCGCCGACGAGTCGGCCCACCCACCTGTCCATGGCAATGGCACTCGCACGGTTCCGTGTGCTCGGTGGTGACCCCGGCTATTGGGGGGGAGGCTGCCCAGTTTGTGAAGTTTTACAAAAAGGCATATGTTGATGTGGGACATTCACCTGCTGCTAAAGGCGAAATTGGTCAAGTCCCAGGAACAGGCGGACCAAAGAAAACAATTTTTCTGGCAACCTATGTCATCAGGGTAAGGTGGGACAAAATCCTTGGCAACCCATGCATGGTTCATTTTAATGAAGGTTAGATCATCCACATTTTGGGTCGACAGACGGGTCCTTTTTTCTGTCAGTATTGATACAACAGCACTGAAGACTCTTTCCAATAGCACACTTGCAGCTGGGAATGTGAGCTCCTGTGAGGCATATTGTGCCAATTAAGGCCAGGTGTCCAGTTTAGCTGCCCAATAGTCAAATGGGAATGACCTGTGAGGGAGAACATCGATATGGGAGGAAAAGTAGTTTGTAACCATACTTGACAAGTGCTGTCTCCTGTCACTTTCAATTGATGCAGTATTACCAGTCGTGTGAGCGGGACTTGAAAAATCAGTCCACAACATGGTCATGAAACCCCTGTCTCCATCGCCACTTCTGATGTGTCCACCACCAACACCACTTCCAAGTTGCCCCCGGCCCCTACGGCTCGTGTGAGAACCATCACCGCTGCTGTGTGCTGGGAATGCCTCAACCAACCGGTTTACCAGAGTAGCTTGTTTGTTAGCCAATATTAGGTCAAGGTTCTCCTGTGGCATGATGTTTTGGAATTTGCTTTTATAGCGTGGATCCAGGATGCTGGCCAACCAGTAGTCATCATCGTTCATCATTTTGGCAATGCGGGGGTCCCTTTTTAGGATCTGCAAGGCATAATCTGACATGTGGGCCAATGTTCCCGGTGTCAATGATGCACTGCGAGTGCTGGTTGGAGGAGCACTTTCTGGCAAATCCACATCCCTCCATTCACGCACAAACCCTGTACCAGACCTTGCCATGCCAACATTTTCACTTGCCCCACGAGATGCATCCTCCTCCCCTAAGTAATCATCCCCATCATCATCCTCCTCCTCCTCTTCTTCCTCCACCTCGTCCAGGAGAGGTCCCTGAGCAGACAATGGCTGAATGTTATCAAGGATTCCCTCCTCCTCTTCCTCCTCATCAACATTGGCTGCAGACGCCTGCTCCTTAAGGTGTGTCAAAGTTTGCATGAGCAGACGCATAAGTGGGATGCTTATGCTTAGGATGGCGTCGTCTGTGCTTACCAGCCGTGTGCATTCCTCAAAACACTGAAGGACTTTACAGAGGTCTTTCAGCTTCGACCACTGCACACCTGTCAACTCTATGTCTGCCCTCAAAGTGCCTGCCCATGTATCCTCCCACAAATGCATTACAGCCTGCCTTTGTTTGCACAGCCGCTCAACCATGTGCAGCATGGAGTTCCACCTTGTTGCAACGTCGATAATTAGGCGGTGCTTGGGAAGGTGGAGCAATCGCTGCAGCTTCTGCATATTACTGGAGTGTACCGGTGGATGTGCGAGCACAGTGTTCGAAACTTAAGGAGCAGGCCTGTTAAATCCGGATAATTAGTGAGGAAGCACTGCACCACCAGGTTCAAGGTGTGAGCCAAGCAAGGCATGTGTCTGAGTTTTGAAAGGGCTATGGCTGCCACAAAATTCCAGCCGTTATCACTAACTACCTTGCCTGCCTCAAGATGTAGACTGCCCAGCCATGACTCAGTTTGTCGCTGAAAGTAGTCAGCCAGTACCTCTGCGGTGTGTCTGTCACCCAAACACATCATCTGCAACACAGCCTGCTGATGCTTTCCACTAGCTGATCGATAGGGGGACACCTCGTTTGCAACACTGTCAACTGTGGATGCAGTGCTCGTGCGACTGCGCTCTGTGGACCAGCTTTCACTTTTGGAGGAGGAGGAGGGTCGAACGCCTACAGCCAACTGTTTCCTATACCGTGGGCTAGGCAGCACTGTGCCACCACCGCTGTCCCCTGTGGACCCTGCATCCACCACATTAACCCAGTGCTCAGTGATGGACACGTAATGGCACTGGCCATGCCTACTGGACCATGCATCAGTTGTGTGGTGCACCTTTCCACTCACTGACAGCATGAGTGCATGGACAATGCGGTCTTTCACATGAAGGTGGAGGGCTGGGATGGCTTTGCGAGAAAAGAAGTGGCGACTGGGTAGTTCATAGCGTGGAACTGCGTAGGCCATTAGTTCGCGGATAGCTGCGCTTTCAACCAACCGATAGGGCATCATCTCTATCGAGATTAGTTTGGCAATGTGGGTGTTCAAAGACAGTGTACGTGGATGAGAGGATGAGTACTTTTTTGTCCTACTCATAGTCTCTGATAGGGTGAGCTGGACTTGAGAGCTGGATATGGTGGAAGTAGCGGTGGACATGGCGGACTGAGAGAGGGTTGATGATGATGATGGAGTTGGTGTTCTTTCTGATGGCCTAGATTCAGTATTTGGTTGCAATAACAGTGTGATTCCCTGAATGATTTGCCCTTGCGACGACAACTCAACATTTGCTGCTGGTGGTGTGCTAACAGGTGGTCTTACAGTGGGGGAAACAATGTTGCGTTGCTGACTACCTTCTTTGGGAGCAGTAGCACATGTGGTACGTGAGTTTTGGTAGTCCATCCACGCTTGCAAGTGCATGGTGGTTAAATGTCAGCATGCAACTGGTATTCAAATTTCTCAGATTTTTCCCTCTGCTAAAGGTCTTTGCGCACTTCTTACAGATAACTTTTGACTGATCATTAGGATTTTGTTCAAAAAAGTGCCACACTGCACTCTTCCTACTAGGGAAGACAGTTTCTGGCCAAGCTGTCCTGCAATTTTTTGGGTTTTTGTAACCCGTTTTTGGACTGTTCCGGGTCTCCCAGATAACAACTGTTGCGATGTCGATGCCCGCTGCGGATGCTCCTCCTCCTCTTCTGAGCTATTGGCAGTGGCACACTCTACCCCCAATGGATGCCAATCTGGGTCAACAACTGGGTCATCCATCACCTCTTCAATGTCATGTGCACCTTCCTCTGTGTCACCGTGTATGGTGGTATAGTATGCGGGAGGGGGCAACTGAGTTTCATCAGGGTCAGATTCTGGCTCAGTACACTGCGAGGACGAGGACAATGTAGTGCTCTGAGTGAATGTACCAGCAGGTAAATCTAGCAGTGGCTGTGCATCAGTGCACTCCATGTCAGATTCATCTTGGCCTGGGTAATTCACGATTTGACTTGATAACCCAGGCATGGTATGTGAAAACAGCTCCATGGAGTAATCTGTAGTGTGGCCTACCGCATCCTTTGATTTTGGTATGGGTCAAGGACACAAGGAAAGGTGTGGTTCATGAACATGAGCCTCCAATGATGACTCAGTGCTTTTATTTTTTAAAACTTCAGAAGAGGAGGCGATAAAGCTGGAGGCTGAGTCAGCAATGTAAGCCAAAACTTGTTCTTGAAGCTCCGGGATAAGAAGCGGTTTGCCTACTCCCAGAAAAGGGAGCCTTCGAGGCCTTGTGGAGCCAGATGATGATGCAGCCTCAACACCTCCAGTATTAGGTGCTATTTTGCTTTTGCCACTACCAGCAGATCCACCACCAACACCATCATTACCAGCTGCCAACCCCCGCCCACTTCCACGGACTCTTCCACCACACTTCCTCATTTTTTGGAAAAATTTACCCAAATTTACACCAACTCTCTGGTACTGTAAAACAAGGTACAAGGTGTATATAGTACTGGGGAGAATTGGAATGTCTGACACTGTGGGATTCAGTCAGGCCCTGTTTATATAACAGTGCAATATGACAGGCAGATTCTCTATGCTGTTAGAAGGGTTTATAGAGGACTGTGGAGAATTGGAATGTTTCTACACTTCATGACACTGTGGGATTCAGTCAGGCCCTGTTTATTTAACACCGCAATATGACAGGCAGATTCTCTATGCTGTTAGAAGGGTGTATAGAGGACTGTGTAGAATTGGAATGTCTCTACACTTCAGGACACTGTGGGATTCAGTCAGGCCCTGTTTATTTAACACCGCAATATGACAGGCAGATTCTCTATGCTGTTAGAAGGGTGTATAGAGGACTTTGGAGAATTGGAATGTCTCTACACTTCAGGACACTGTGGGATTCAGTCAGGCCCTGTTTATTTAACACCGCAATATGACAGGCAGATTCTCTATGCTGTTAGAAAGGTGTAAAGAGGACTATGTAGAATTGGAATGTCTCTACATTTCAGGAGACTGTGGGATTCCGTCAGGCCCTGTTTATTTAAAACCACAATATGACAGGCAGATTCTCTATGCTGTTAGAAGGGTGTATAGAGGACTGTGTAGAATTGGAATGTCTCTACACTTCAGGACACTGTGGGATACAGTCAGGCCCTGTTTATTTAACACCGCAATGTGACCGGCAGAAATTGCCTAGTGTATGACAAACTACAAGGTGTATATAGAATTGAGCAGAACTGGAATCTCCCTACAGTGTAGGACTGCAAGAACGGAACAACTCCTCGACTTATCCTTACAGAGTCACACACAGATAGCTTCACTGTGGCAGTGATAACAGCTGTTACACGGTACTGAGAGAGGAGCGTGCTCGTATACCGCTGTCCAGTGTATGTAAAATTGTCAAGCTCCATGTTTTAGTATACGGACTGACACACGCTGTCTCTCTATAGTTTTGAATGTAATCAAACAGCAAATATACTAAACTGTTTGAAAACCAGACAAAACTATAAGGTGGAGGTCTGTAAGAATGGAACAACTCCTCGACTTATCCTTACAGAGTCACACACAGATAGCTTCACTGTGTCCGTGATAACAGCCGTTACACGGTACTGTGTTATGAATGAGTCACCGGAGGAGGAGAAAACAAAAATACAAGCTAAGTCCAGAAAACCGGAGAGGTTGGTAGCTATCGGATTGCAGACCCCTGATCCTAAACACCACAACTAACAGTAGCCGTGGGGGGTTCCTACGGTGCCCTAGACCCTTCATCACGGCCGGAGAACTACATAAGCCTAAAGAAGGAAAGGGGAAATCTAAACTGCCCCAGAGCAGACCCCAAAGCAATAGACAGCCCCCAACATGTATTGTCGGTGAAATACAGATGAAAACACAAACACAGACAGAAAGACAGGCTGAGCAAATGATGGGGCCCAACTAACTAGATAGGACAGGACAGAAAAGATGCTGGCTGCAATCCGCAAAAAACCCTACCAAAAATGTCCCAACCGTCTGATAGGGAAAAAGGCCCTGAAGTCGCTAGACTTCAAAATCACTATATCAGCACTCAGGTATATTCTGAAAACAGAGCAAAGAGATCAACTGATCAGAGACAAAAATGGAATTCAGCCAGTCCCAACCAGGACTGGCTGAATACAAACACTAAAGAAACCAGACAAAATCTCATGGAATAATAGCAGGGCAAAAACTTAGCTTTTAGTAGACAGGAACTAAACTGGAAGCAAGAGCTCAGAGCAGAAAGGATCACCAGCAGCCCTGCAGGGCGTCGGCTGCCTTATATCCACTCAGAAATTCCAGATGTCCAATCACACTCCGCCTGTTCAGATGACAGGTTCTTCCCATCCCAATCAATTTCACTACCTCTCTTCACCAGCAGAGGGAGTTCATCAGACATCAAAGGTGAGGGGGAGAATGAACTCACAACAGTACCTCCCCCGTGAGGAGGGGTCACCGAACCCTCATCCATGCCGCCAGGGCGATCAGGATGGGCCCGATGAAAAGCACGAACCAATCTTTTGGCATGAATATCGGATGCAGGGACCCAAGAATTATCCTCCTGGCCATAACACTTCCATTTAACCAAATACTGGAGTCTCCGTCTAGCCAGACGAGAATCCAGTATCTTCTCAACCTCATATTCCACATTACCTTCAATCAATACAGGGTCACGAGGTGCCACCACAGGAACTACTGGCTCAACAAACCTCTTTAACAGAGACTTATGAAACACGTTTTGGATCTTGAATGTAACAGGAAGAGCCAATCGAAACGAGACTGGGTTAAGAATCTCCCAAATCTTGTAAGGTAAAATAAATCTAGGTTTAAACTTTGGAGAAACCACCTTCATAGAGACATTCTTTGATGACAACCAAACCATATCACCCACCTTAAACCGGGGACCAATGGTCCTATGCCGGTTGGAAAACCGCTGGGCCTTTTCCTGGGAGAGAGACAACTTATCCACCACTTGGTCCCAGATCTGGTGTATTCTCTCCACCACAGTGTCAACACCTGGGCAGGCAGAAGACTCCACCTGCCCTGAAGAGAATCGAGGATGAAACCCAAAGTTACAAAAAAAAGGTGACATCAAAGTGGAGTGGCAGAACTAGCTCTATTATTTAAAGCAAATTCGGCCAAGGGCAAAAATGAAAACCAATCATCCTGATCAGCAGAAATAAAACATCTCAAATACGACTCCAAAGTCTGGTTTGTTCTCTCCGTTTGCTCATTGGTCTGAGGGTGAAACGCAGAGGAGAAGGACAACTGAATTCCCAGCTTGGAACAGAAAGTCCTCCAAAATCTAGAAACAAACTGAACTCCTCTGTCAGATACAATGTTCTCAGGAATCCCGCGCAAGCGAACCACCTGTTGCAAAAACAAGGACACCAACTCTGAGGAAGATGGCAACTTAGGGAGTGGTACAAGATGGACCATCTTAGAGAATCTATCACAAATCACCCAAATAGCAGTCATTCTCTGAGAGACAGGCATATCAGAGATAAAATCCATTGAAATATGGGTCCATGGCCTCCTGGGCACCGGCAAAGGCATCAACAACCCACTAGAGTGAGAACAAGGTTTAGACCGGGAGCAAGTCCCACAGGACTGCACAAAATTCCTGACATCACGAGACAAGGCGGGCCACCAAAAAGACCGACTCACCAAATCTCTAGTACCAAAAATACCTGGATGACCAGCCAATGCGGAGCAATGAACTTCAGACATTACTCTCTTCCTCCACTGGTCAGGAACATACAATTTTCCAATGGGACAACGCTCAGGTTTGTCCTCCTGAAACTCTTCCAGAACATGTCTCAAATCAGGCGAGATGGCAGAAAGAACTACCCCCTCACCTAAGATGGTAGCAGGCTTGGTCACAATTGGAGAATCAGCAAAGAAACTCCTAGAGAGGGCATCTGCCTTGACATTCTTAGTGCCCGGAAGAAAAGAGACCACAAAATCAAAACGTGTAAAAAACAAGGCCCACCTAGCCTGTCTAGGATTCAAGCGTTTGGCCGACTCCAGGTAAATCAAATTCTTGTGGTCAGTAAGGACCACGACTTGATGTTTAGCTTCCTCCAACCAATGTCTCCACTCCTCAAATGCCCAGTTCCCGATTCCCCACATCATAGTTGCGTTCGGATGGGGAGAACTTTCGGGAAAAGAAAGCACAGGGATTCATTTTATATGTTACAGGATCTTTTTGGGACAAAACAGCTCCTGCACCAATCTCAGAAGCGTCCACCTCTACCTGAAACGGGAGTGAGACATCAGGTTGCCGCAAGACCGGAGCAGAAATGAACCTTCGCTTCAGCTCCTGAAAGGAAGAAACAGCCTCCGGAGACCAATTCAGCACATCAGCACCCTTCTTAGTCAAATCAGTCAATGGTTTGGCAATACCAGAAAAATTAGCTATAAATTTACGATAAAAATTAGCAAAACCCAAAAACTTCTGAAGGGCCTTCAAAGATGTGGGCTGAACCCAATCATAAATGGCCTGTACCTTGGCCAGGTCCATTTCAATAGTTGACAGAGACAAAATAAATCCCAAAAATGAAATCCTCTGTACCCCAAAAAGGCATGTCGATCCCTTGACATACAGGGAATACTCCCTCAAAATCCGGAACACAGTCCGAACATGTTCCACATGAGAGTCCCAATCCCTGGAAAAGATCAAAATATCATCCAGATAGATGATCAAAAATTTATCCACAAAGTCTCGGAAAATATCATTCATGAAGCACTGGAAGACAGAAGGGGCATTAGTGAGCCCAAAAGGCATCACCAGGTACTCAAAATGTCCCTCCGGAGTATTAAACGCCGTCTTCCATTCATCCCCATGTTTAATGCGAATAAGATTATACGCCCCCCTGAGGTCAAGCTTGGTAAACCAGCAAGCACCTTTAACTCTGGAGAATAGATCAGAAATCAGGGGTAACGGATACTGATATTTAACAGTAATTTTGTTGAGGGAACGATAGTCAATACAAGGCCTTAATGAACCATCTTTCTTGGCCACGAAACAAAACCCAGCACCTAAGGGTGAAGAGGATGGTCTAATATGACCCTTCTCCAACGACTCCTTAATATAGGATCGCATAGCCTCGTGCTCGGGTACAGATAAATTGAAAAGTCGACCCTTGGGAAATTTACACCCAGGGCTCAGCTCAATTGCACAGTCATAACTCCTATGAGAAGGCAAAGACGCAGACTCATTCTCACTAAATACATCATAAAAATCAGCCAAATTGTCAGGAACATCATGTGACTGGGGAGAGGTGGAGAAAACAGGAGCGTCACTAAGGGCACACCGACAACCCCAACTCACCACAGACAAAGATTTCCAATCCAAAACTGGATTATGGATTTGCAACCAGGGAAACCCCAGAACGATGGTATCATGCAAATTATGCAACACCAAAAATCTGCAATTTTCTTGATGGTCTGGGGCGACCCGCATTACCACCTGGGTCCAAAACTGAGGTTTATTCTTCGCCAAAGGAGTAGCATCAATACCTCTCAGAGGGATAGGCGTCCACAGAGGTGTCATAGGAAACCCACAATGTTTAGCAAAATCCAAGTCCATCAGGTTTAGAGCTGCTCCCGAATCGACAAAAGCCTTAGCGGAAAATGTGGACAGGGAGCAGATCAGAGTAATTGCCAGAAGAAACTTAGGTTGAACACCACCCACAGCAAATGTGTGTGCAAAATGTTTCTCTCGTTTAGGGCAGACAGAAATAATATGAGAGGCATCTCCACAGAAAAAACACAGCTTATTACGCCTTCTGAACTCCTGACGTTGCACCCTAGACAAAACTCTATCACATTGCATAGGTTCAGACATTTGTTCAACAGGTGGCAACACCTCTCGTGCAGTTTTGCGTTCATGCAAACGCCGATCAACCTGAATGGCTAATGACATAGAATCGTCAAGACCAGAGGGAACAGGAAATCCCACCATAGTATCTTTTACAGTTTCTGAGAAACCCTTCCGAAAGAGAGCTGCCAAGGCACCATCATTCCAGGTAGTAAGGACCGCCCACTTTCGGAATTTTTGACAGTACAACTTTGCAGAATCCTGACCCTGGCTCAATGCCAACAGGGCCTTTTCAGCCTGATCAATAGCATTAGGTTCATCATACAACAACCCCAAGGCTTGAAAGAATGCGTTCACATTAGTTAGAATAGGTTCATCAGGTTTTAAAGAAAACGCCCAATCTTGGGGTTCGCCGCGCAGCAAAGAGATGACAATTTTAACCTGCTGCACGGAGCTGCCCGATGAGTTAGGTTTCAAGGCAAAAAATAATTTACAATTATTCTTAAAATTCAAAAATTTAGACCGATCCCCAAAAATCACATCAGGAGTAGGGATCTTTGGTTCAGCAGCATGTGAATGAGCAAGATAGGCGGAAATTCTCCGCACTTCAGCAGTGAGCTGCTCCACGCGATCAGACAATTGCTTAATCTTCATTGAGAAAAAATTCCCCCTACGGCCTCAGAGAAAGAGAGGAAAAAATATACACCAAAAAAAAAAAATTCTGACACTTTTTTTTACAATTCTTTCCTGCTATTGAGTACCCTAGAATCTGCGGTATGGCTGGTGATTATGTTATGAATGAGTCACCGTAGGAGGAAAAAACAAAAACACAAGCTAAGTCCAGAAAACCGGAGAGGTTGGTAGCTAGCGGATTTCAGACCCCTGATCCTATTCACCAAAACTAACAGTAGCCGTGGGGGGTTCCTACAGTGCCCTAGACCCCTCGTCACAGCCGGAGAGATAAATAAGCCTAAAGAAAGAAAGGGGAAATCTAAACTGCCCCAAAGCAGACCCCAAAGCAATAGACAGCCCCCAACATGTATTATCGGTGAAAAACAGATGAAAACACAAACACAGACAGAAAGTCAGGCTGAGCAAATGATGGGGCCCAACTAACTAGATAGGAAAGGACAGAATAGATGCTGGCTGCAATCACGCAAGAAACCCTGCCAAAAATAATGTACAACACATCTGATAGCAAAGGCCCTGAAGTCACTAGACTTCAAAATCACTATGTCAGCACTCAGGTATATTCTGAAGACAGAGCAAACAGATCAACTGATCAGAGACAAAAATGGAGTTCAGCCCGTCCCAACCAGGGCAGGCTGAACACAAACACTTAGTAAACAGACAAAATCTCATGGAAAAATAGCAGAGCAAAAACTTAGCTTTTAGTAGACAGGAACTAAACTGGATGCCAGAGCTCAAAGCAGAAAGGATCACCAGCAACCCTGCAGGGCGTCGGCTGCCTTATATCCACTCAGAAATTCCAGATGTCCAATCACACTCCACCTGTTCAGATGACAGGTTCTTCCTATCCAGATCAATTTCACTACCTCCTTTCACCAGCAGAGGGAGTTCATCAGACATCAGAGGTGAAGGAGAAAATGAACTCATAACAGACCTCTGAACCTTACTGCTGAGGAGCTGCTGTCTGTGGTCGGGAGGAGGTAAGTTAGGCCATTCTGTGAAGGGAAGGGGAAGTGCGTGGACGTGAGAAGGGGAGCTGGAGGATGAGCAGAGTTAAGGCTCACTCCTAGCTTGAGTGCATGGTCCGGATTCCTGTCTCCGAGTTTGTAGGGACACTGACATTCCTGCAGCAGACACCAGAGGAAGTAGCAGCTGTAAATGCTCTGTCCCCAACTAAGGCTCAGAGGCCCCAGCAGCAACACGTGGGAGCCAGAAGGAAAAGGCTACGGCTGCCTGCCATATGAGAAAGTTCAAGAGAGAGTCAACAGGGGGAACTTCATTGAACTCAGCAGTGCGAGTACCTCAGATAAGCGCTAGAACGGAGGCCAAACTACCTATCTGCAGAGAGAGAATTCCAAATTGGCTTCCAGGCTGACCAACTCCTTCTCCATCTGTACTCTGGGTCCTGGACGGCACTTACCAAGTACAGGTAAAGGAACTGCACAACTGTGTCAGTCCTCTTTCTCCTGTGCCTGGTGAACTGCTCTGCTACATCCTGCACTGCACACCATCTACCAACTCTTTCATGTGCTCTGCGACAATGGCCATACCTGTGCAGGGCTTCTACATCTTAGCTGCACCACAACTTCTGTCCCAGAGAAGCGCCACTGCAGCGCTGGTCAATCTACTCAGAAACCACAGGTGGTGTCACGTATCATTCACCTATAAACGTAATTCACCCCTTTGCATGGACACTCAGGGCCACGGAACGGGTCACCACCACTGTGACACATCCCAGGAAGACACCGTCCCGGTACCGATTAACCCCACTGCCCTGCCTGGCCACCCACACTCCATGTCAGATTCATCTTGGACTGGGGAATTCACGGTTTGACTTGATAACCCATGCATGGTATGACAGAAAGAGCTACATGGACTAATGTGAAGTGTGGCCTGCTGCATCATTCACTTTCGGTGGGGGTGCAGGAGACAAGGAAAGGGGTTCTTCCTGACCAGGAGCCAGCACTTGACGACTCAGTCCTTACATTTTTTGAAACTTCAGAAGAGGAGGGCATATTTGCTGGAGTCTGTTTCGGCAATGTAAGCCCAAACCAGTTCCTCATGCTCCGGCTTTAAAAACGGTTAACCTACTCCCAGAAAAGGTAGCCTTCCAGGCGTTCCGTAGACAGACCATGACGCAGGCTCAACACCTCCTGCCTTAGCTGCTATTGTGCTTTTGCCACTACCAGCAGATGCACCACCACCATCAGCACCAGCTGGCCCCCCCACGCCCACTTCTGCGGCCTCTTCCACCAAACTTCCAAATTTAGCATAAAATAGACACAAAATAACATCACATATATGGTACTGTATCAGAAGCGTACAGCTCTATTCAGTCAAAGGATAATTGTCAATCTCCATATATATTCCATCAGTCACACAGAGACACTCCCAGGCTCAGTATGGATTAGACAAGAATATAAAAAGTAGACAAAGTGTACAGTATCATCAGATAGCAGGTATATATAGCATAGTTTAAACATTAACAATGTACGTCTATATATCATGAGTAGTGTTGAGCCACCCCGCTAGTGTTTTGGTTCGTCGCACAGGAGGCAAGTTTGTCGAATATTTGTCGAAGCACACTGAAAACAATGGCAGGCAAACACAAACACATACTAACACATACAAAACAATTACAAAGCACCTTAAAAGGTGTCCCAAAGCCGACAAAATGCTCAGAAGCCAAAAATAACATATGGAAAAGGGCAACTACATTTACAAAAGAGGTGGAGGAGTAAAAGGAGGAGGTGGAGGAGACACAGATCAAGGCTTGTCATGCCCTTATGAAGTCAAGAAAGTATGGACTAAAAATGTAAAAACCAAACCCAAAAAAACAAAATCTGAAAAAGAACACGATCATATACCTTTGTACTTCCCACCAATAAATTATGGCAACTGGCGATTGGGCGGCGTTATTCCCATGAACCTCCAAACAGCGTCCATGAAGCCAAAGTGTTTGCTTTCCGGGGGCAGTATGATTGCAAAGCTGAACCTTAAAGGAATGTCCAAAAGGGCACCACCAGGAGTGGAGCCTGTGGCTTATTTGGACTCCACCCGGGAAACCACAACCATGCCACCTCAAAAAAAGATGCACACATTGAAAGCTTTGTCGAGTGTGTGTGTGGTGTGTGGTATGTCCGTTTGTAGTTGTGCTAGCGATTTGTCAGCTTTATTCCGTTAACGAACGAGACTCTGGCATGCCCCTGCGGTACGCGTAAAGCTTACTAGAGGGATACGCGAGGCTCTGGCACGCGCAATCGAGCAATAACAGGGCTATCATGGCCTTCCATGTCTGGGGCTACATGCGCGCTACATTGAAAGGACCATCTTTTGTCGCTTACAGGTGCAGATAACCCGCTGAACACCGTTAGTGATGGGGATCTGGGATTCCAATAATTCGCCGTGAACGATGATTTCCTAGTAAGTGCAGGTCAACAGCAATTCCTGAATTTGGCCTAACCGCCATTCCAGAAAAAATGCAAAACATTACATGTCCAAACCACAGGTGCTGTAGCTTGCTTAACAGATCTGCAGCCTTTCTCAGGCCCAGTATGGATTCTACAAGATTCGAGAAAGTTGATAAAGGGTACAGTTTCACCGGATAACACGTATACTGTATATGTTGCATAGTTTACACATTAAAAACCTATGCGTATCGATCAGGAGGCAGGCTCAGATGGTCTCAGGCCCAGTATGGATTAGACCAGATTGTACAAAGTTGAGATAGGATACATTATCACTGGATAGCAGGTATATAGAGCATAGTTTAAACATGTAAAATCTCCGTGTTCTCTGCATGGATTACACAACAATCTAAAACCTAGAAAAAAGGAAATGTATTTCAAGCGTACACCATGATACACTTTTGGTGATATTTTTAAATCTTCATTTATATTTCTGTCTCAGTAAGACAGCCCAGACTCTCTGCAATAGGAAATTAGATGCATACAATTATTTACCTAAAGTCTAGTGATTGCAGAATTCTACGAATTACTATTCACGGGAACAACTTCTGTCACAATTCTCAGAGGCGATGCTGACCCTCAATTAATTAGTGTGTGAACACAGCAAAAACCTCTCTTTGTGAAGAAAGTGTTGCTGTATCGCAGTACCGTTGATCCCATCGCCGTTACTCATATCCATGCAATTTTGATCACAGGGAGAGATGCAAACATGGTGCTCACTGCCTATCATGACATGTCATGTAACTTTGGAGTGCAAAACACAGAAGCCACAGGCCGTAGGCGATTCAATTGGATTGGCATGAGAGGGAGGGCACATTTAAAAATGTGCGCTGGAATGTCACACGTCTGTGGGTAGGAAAACTGTTAAAGCTGATGAGAAACCACCACTGCATCTCATTGTGAGTCGACGTCCATAAGAAATGGAAGCCATTGATCATCTGAAGCTGGATCCCGGCCAGCGGGACAGGGCATAGCTACGTCTTAACCATCATCTTCTATCAGTTCAACCAATTTGAAGTGCCAGTCCCAGTGATGGATTTGACAGCCCAGACTACACAGCGGAGGAGCAGGGAGAGGTAAACATTGCAAATGCTGGGGCCCTGCCCAAGCAAGGGGGGCCCACTCTTGGGCGTCGGCACTGGCACTGGGCCCCTCATAGTACGGCGGTGTGTCTGACGGCGGGTGTGCACCACCACCATCAGAGACACTTGATTGCACTATGAGGGACCCTGTGCCAGTGCCCACGCCCACGAGTCGGCCCACCCACCTGTCCATGGCAATGGCACTCGCACGGTTGCGTGTGCTCGGTGGTGACCCCGGCCACTCGGGGAGGAGGCTGCCCAGTTAGGGAGGTTTTACAAAAAGGCATATGTTGATGTGGGATATTCACCTGCTGCTAAAGGCGAAATTGGTCAAGTCCCAGGAACAGGCGGACCAAAGAAAACAATTTTTCTGCCAACCTATGTGTCATCAGGGTAAGGTGGGACAAAATCCTTGGCAACCCATGCATGGCTCATTTTAATGAAGGTTAGATCATCCACATTTTGGGTCGACAGACGGGTCCTTTTTTCTGTCAGTATTGATACAACAGCACTGAAGACTCTTTCCAATAGCACACTTGCAGCTGGGCATGCGAGCTCCTGTAAGGCATATTGTGCCAATTCAGGCCAAGTGTCCAGTTTAGCTGCCCAATAGTCAAATGGGAATGACCTGTGAGGGAGAACATCGATATGGGAGGAAAAGTAGTTTGTAACCATACTTGACAAGTGCTGTCTCCTGTCACTTTCAATCGATGCAGTATTACCAGTCGTGTGAGCGGGACTTGAAAAATCAGTCCACAACATGGTCATGAAACCCCTGTCTCCATCGCCACTTCTGATGTGTCCACCACCAACACCCCTTCCAAGTTGCCCCCGGCCCCTACGGCTCGTGTGAGAACCATCACCGCTGCTGTGTGCTGGGAATGCCTCAACCAACCGGTTTACCAGAGTAGCTTGTTTGTTAGCCAATATTAGGTCAAGGTTCTCCTGTGGCATGATGTTTTGGAATTTGCTTTTATAGCGTGGATCCAGGATGCTGGCCAACCAGTAGTCATCATCGTTCATCATTTTGGCAATGCGGGGGTCCCTTTTTAGGATCTGCAAGGCATAATCTGACATGTGGGCCAATGTTCCCGGTGTCAATAATGCACTGCGAGTGCTGGTTGGAGGAGCACTTTCTGGCAAATCCACATCCCTCCAGTCACGCACAAACCCTGTACCAGACCTTGCCACGCCAACATTTTCACTTGCCCCACGAGATGCATCCTCCTCCCCTAAGTAATCATCCCCATCATCATCCTCCTCCTCCTCTTCTTCCTCCACCTCGTCCAGGAGAGGTCCCTGAGCAGACAATGGCTGAATGTCATCAAGGATTCCCTCCTCCTCTTCCTCCTCGTCAACATTGGCTGCAGACGCCTGCTCCTTAAGGTGCGTCAAAGTTTGCATGAGCAGACGCATAAGTGGGATGCTCATGCTTAGGATGGCGTCGTCTGTGCTTACCAGCCGTGTGCATTCCTCAAAACACTGAAGGACTTTACAGAGGTCTTTCAGCTTCGACCACTGCACACCTGTCAACTCTATGTCTGCCCTCAAAGTGCCTGCCCATGTATCCTCCCACAAATGCATTACAGCCTGCCTTTGTTTGCACAGCCGCTCAACCATGTGCAGCATGGAGTTCCACCTTGTTGCAACGTCGATAATTAGGCGGTGCTTGGGAAGGTGGAGCAATCGCTGCAGCTTCTGCATATGACTGGAGTGTACCAGCAGATGTGCGAGCACAGTCTTCGAACCTTAAGGAGCAGGCCTGTTAAATCCGGATAATTAGTGAGGAAGCACTGCACCACCAGGTTCAAGGTGTGAGCCAAGCAAGGCATGTGTCTGAGTTTTGAAAGGGCTATGGCTGACACAAAATTCCAGCCGTTATCACTAACTACCTTGCCTGCCTCAAGATGTAGACTGCCCAGCCATGACTCAGTTTGTCACTGAAAGTAGTCGGCCAGTACCTCTGCGGTGTGTCTGTCGCCCAAACACATCATCTGCAACACAGCCTGCTGATGCTTTCCACTAGCTGATCGATAGGGGGACACCTCGTTTGCAACACTGTCAATTGTGGATGCAGTGCTCGTGCAACTGCGCTCTGTGGACCAGCTTTCAGTTTTGGAGGAGGAGGAGGGTCGAACGCCTACAGCCAACTGTTTCCTATACTGTGGGCTAGGCAGCACTGTGCCACCACCGCTGTCCCCTGTAGACCCTGCATCCACCACATTAACCCAGTGCGCAGTGATGGACACGTAACGGCCCTGGCCATGCCTACTGGACTATGCATCAGTTGTGAGGTGCACCTTTCCACTCACTGACAGCATGAGTGCATGGACAATGCGGTCTTTCACATGAAGGTGGAGGGCTGGGATGGCTTTGCGAGAAAAGAAGTGGCGACTGGGTAGTTCATAGCGTGGAACTGCGTAGGCCATTAGTTCGCGGATAGCTGCGCTTTCAACCAACCGATAGGGCATCATCTCTATCGAGATTAGTTTGGCAATGTGGGTGTTCAAAGACAGTGTATGCGGATGAGAGGATGAGTACTTTTTTGTCCTACTCATAGTCTCTGGTAGGGTGAGCTGGACTTGAGAGCTGGATATGGTGGAAGTAGCGGTGGACATGGCGGACTGAGAGAGGGTTGATGATGGTGATGGAGTTGGTGTTCTTTCTGATGGCCTAGATTCAGTATTTGGTTGCAATAACAGTGTGATTCCCTGAATGATTTGCCCTTGCGACGACAACTCAACATTTGCTGCTGGTGGTGTGCTAACAGGTGGACTTACAGTGGGGGAAACAATGTTGCGTTGCTGACTACCTTCTTTGGGAGCAGTAGCACATGTGGTACGTGTATTTTGGTAGTCCATCCACGCTTGCAAGTGCATGGTGGTTAAATGTCAGCATGCAACTGGTATTCAAATTTCTCAGATTTTTCCCTCTGCTAAAGGTCTTTGCGCACTTCTTACAGATAACTTTTGACTGATCATTAGGATTTTGTTCAAAAAAGTGCCACACTGCACTCTTCCTACTAGGGAAGACACTTTCTGGCCAAGCTGTCCTGCAATTTTTTGGGTTTTTGTAACCCGTTTTTGGACTGCTCCGGGCCTCCCAGATAACAACTGTTGGTTGCGATGTTGATGCCCGCTGCGGATGCTCCTCCTCCTCTTCTGAGCTATTGGCAGCGGCACACTCTACCCCCAATGGATGCCAATCTGGGTCAACAACTGGGTCATCCATCACCTCTTCAATGTCATGTGCACCTTCCTCTGTGTCACCGTGTATGGTGGTATAGTATGTGGGAGGGGGCAACTGAGTTTCATCAGGGTCAGATTCTGGCTCAGTACACTGCGAGGACAATGTAGTGCTCTGAGTGAATGTACCAGCAGGCAAATCTAGCAGTGGATGTGCATCAGTGCACTCCATGTCAGATTCATCTTGGCCTGGGTAATTCACGATTTGAGTTGATAACCCAGGCATGGTATGTGAAAACAGCTCCATGGAGTAATCTGTAGTATGGCCTACCGCATCCTTCAATTTTGGTATGGGTGAAGGACACAAGGAAAGGTGTAGTTCATGAACATGAGCCTCCAATGACGACTCAGTGCTGTTATTTTTTAAAACTTCAGAAGAGGAGGCGATAAAGCTGGAGGCTGAGTCAGCAATGTAAGCCAAAACTTGTTCTTGAAGCTCCGGCTTTAGAAGCGGTTTGCCTACTCCCAGAAAAGGGAGCCTTCGAGGCCTTGTGGAGCCAGATGATGATGCAGCCTCAACACCTCCAGTATTAGGTGCTATTTTGCTTTTGCCACTACCAGCAGATCCACCACCAACACCATCATTACCAGCTGCCAATCCCCGCCCACTTCCACGGACTCTTCCACCACACTTCCTCATTTTTTGGAAAAATTTACCCAAATTTACACCAACTCTCTGGTACTGTAAAACAAGGTACAAGGTGTATATAGTACTGGGGAGAATTGGAATGTCTGACACTGTGGGATTCAGTCAGGCCCTGTTTATATAACAGTGCAATATGACAGGCAGATTCTCTATGCTGTTAGAAGGGTTTATAGAGGACTGTGGAGAATTGGAATGTTTCTACACTTCAGGATACTGTGGGATTCAGTCAGGCCCTGTTTATTTAACACCGCAATATGACAGGCAGATTCTCTATGCTGTTAGAAGGGTGTAAAGAGGACTGTATAGAATTGGAATGTCTCTACACTTCAGGACACTGTGGGATTCAGTCAGGCCCTGTTTATTTAACACCGCAATATGACAGGCAGATTCTCTATGCTGTTAGAAGGGTGTATAGAGGACTTTGGAGAATTGGAATGTCTCTACACTTCAGGACACTGTGGGATTCAGTCAGGCCCTGTTTATTTAACACCGCAATATGACAGGCAGATTCTCTATGCTGTTAGAAGGGTGTAAAGAGGACTGTGGAGAATTGGAATGTCTCTACACTTCAGGAGACTGTGGGATTCCATCAGGCCCTGTTTATTTAAAACCACAATATGACAGGCAGATTCTCTATGCTGTTAGAAGGGTGTATAGAGGACTGTGTAGAATTGGAATGTCTCTACACTTCAGGACACTGTGGGATACAGTCAGGCCCTGTTTATTTAACACCGCAGTGTGACCGGCAGAAATTGCCTAGTGTATGACAAACTACAAGGTGTATATAGAATTGAGCAGAACTGGAATCTCCCTACAGTGTAGGTCTGCAAGAAAGGAAAAACGCCTCGACTTATCCTTACAGAGTCACACACAGATAGCTTCACTGTGGCCATGATAACAGCCGTTACACGGTACTGTGTTATGAATGAGTCACCGGAGGAGAAAAAAAAAATACAAGCTAAGTCCAGAAAACCGGAGAGGTTGGTAGCTATCGGATTGCAGACCCCTGATCCTATACACCACAACTAACAGTAGCCGTGGGGGGTTCCTACGGTGCCCTAGACCCCTCATCACGGCCGGAGAACTACATAAGCCTAAAGAAGGAAAGGGTAAATCTAAACTGCCCCAGAGCAGACCCCAAAACAATAGACACCCCCCAACATGTATTGTCGGTGAAATACAGATGAAAACACAAACACAGACAGAAAGACAGGCTGAGCAAATGATGGAGCCCAACTAACTAGATAGGACAGGACAGAAAAGATGCTGGCTGCAATCCACAAAAACCCTACCAAAAATGTCCCAACCGTCTGATAGGGAAAAAGGCCCTGAAGTCGCTAGACTTCAAAATCACTATATCAGCACTCAGGTATATTCTGAAAACAGAGCAAAGAGATCAACTGATCAGAGACAAAAATGGAATTCAGCCAGTCCCAACCAGGACTGGCTGAATACAAACACTAAAGAAACCAGACAAAATCTCATGGAATAATAGCAGGGCAAAAACTTAGCTTTTAGTAGACAGGAACTAAACTGGAAGCAAGAGCTCAGAGCAGAAAGGATCACCAGCAGCCCTGCAGGGCATCGGCTGCCTTATATCCACTTAGAAATTCCAGATGTCCAATCACACTCCGCCTGTTCAGATGACAGGTTCTTCCCATCCCAATCAATTTCACTACCTCTCTTCACCAGCAGAGGGAGTTCATCAGACATCAAAGGTGAAGGGGAGAATGTACTCACAACAGTACCTCCCCCGTGAGGAGGGGTCACCGAACCCTCTTCCACGCCGCCAGGGCAATCAGGGTGGGCCCGATGAAAGGCACGAACCAATCTTTTGGCATGAATATCGGATGCAGGGACCCAAGAATTATCCTCCTGGCCATAACACTTCCATTTAACCAAATACTGGTGTCTCCGTCTAGCCAGACGAGAATCCAGTATCTTCTCAACCTCATATTCCACATTACCTTCAACCAATACAGGGTCAGGAGGTGCCACCACAGGAACTACTGGCTCAACAAACCTCTTTAACAGAGACTTATGAAACACGTTATGGATCTTGAATGTAACAGGAAGAGCCAATCAAAAAGAGACCGGATTAAGAATCTCCAAAATCTTGTAAGGTCCAAAAAATCTAGGTTTAAATTTTGGAGAAGCCACCTTCATAGAGATATTCTTTGATGACAACCAAACCATATCACCCACCTTAAACCGGGGACCAATGGTCCTATGCCGGTTGGAAAACCACTGGGCCTTTTCCTGGGAGAGAGACAACTTATCCACCACTTGGTCCCAGATCTGGTGCATTCCCTCCACCACAGTGTCAACACCTGGGCAGGCAGAAGACTCCACTTGCCCTGAAGAGAATCGAGGATGAAACCCAAAGTTACAAAAAAAAGGTGACATCAAAGTGGCAGACTAGCTCTATTATTTAAAGCAAATTCGGCCAAGGGCAAAAATGAAAACCAATCATCCTGATCAGCAGAAATAAAACATCTCAAATACGACTCCAAAGTCTGGCTTGTTCTCTCCGTCTGCCCATTGGTCTGAGGGTGAAACGCAGAGGAGAAGGACAACTAAATTCCCAGCTTGGAACAGAAAGTCATCCAAAATCTAGAAACAAACAGAACTCCTCTGTCAGATACAATGTTCTCAGGAATCTCGTGCAAGCGAACCACGTGTTGCAAAAACAAGGGCACCAACTCTGAGGAAGATGGCAACTTAGGGAGTGGTACAAGATGGACCATCTTAGAGAATCTATCACAAATCACCCAAATAACAGTCATTCTCTGAGAGACAGGCATATCAGAGATAAAATCCATTGAAATATGGGTCCATGGCCTCCTGGGCACCGGCAAAGGCATCAACAACCCACTAGAGAGAGAACAAGATTTAGACCAGGAGCAAGTCCCACAGGACGGCAAAAATTCCTGACATCACGAGACAGGGCGGGCCACCAAAAAGACTGACTCACCAAATCTCTAGTACCAAAAACACCTGGATGACCAGCCAATGCGGAGCAATGAACTTCAGACATTATTCTCTTCCTCCACTGGTCAGGAACATGCAATTTTCCAATGGGACAACGCTCAGGTTTGTCCTCCTGAAACTCTTTCAGAACACGTCTCAAATCGGGTGAGATGGCAGAAAGAACTACCCCCCTCACCTAAGATGGTAGCAGGCTTGGTCACAATTGGAGAATCAGCAAAGAAACTCCTAGAGAGGGCGTCTGCCTTGACATTCTTAGTGCCCGGAAGAAAAGAGACCACAAAATCAAAACGTGTGAAAAACAAGGCCCACCTAGCCTGTCTAGGATTCAAGCATTTGGCCGACTCCAGGTAAAGCAAATTCTTGTGGTCAGTAAGGACCACGACTTGATGTTTAGCTCCCTCCATCCAATGTCTCCACTCCTCAAATGCCCATTTCATGGCTAACAGTTCCCGATTCCCCACATCATAGTTACGTTCGGATGGGGAGAACTTTCAGGAAAAGAAAGCACAGGGATTCATTTTAGATGTTACAGGATCTTTTTGGGACAAAACAGCTCCTGCACCAATCACAGAAGCGTCCACCTCTACCTGAAACGGGAGTGAGACATCAGGTTGCCGCAAAACCAGAGCAGAAGTGAACCTTCGCTTCAGCTCCTGAAAGGAAGAAACAGCCTCCGGAGACGAATTCAGCACATCAGCCCCCTTCTTAGTCAAATCAGTCAATAGTTTGGCAATACCAGAAAAATTAGCTATAAATTTACGATAAAAATTAGCAAAACCCAAAAACTTCTGGAGGGCTTTCAAAGAAGCGGGCTGAACCCAATCATAAATGGCCTGTACCTTGGCCGGGTCCATTGCAATAGTTGACGGAGACAAAATAAATCCCAAAAATGAAATCTTCTGTACACCAAAAAGGCATTTCGATCCCTTGACAAACATGGAATTCTCCCTCAAAATCCGGAACACAGTCCGAACATGTTCCACATGAGAGTCCCAATCCTTGGAAAAGATCAAAATATCATCCAGATAGATGATCAAAAATTTATCCACAAAGTCTCGGAAAATATCATTCTTGAAGCACTGGAAGGCAGAAGGGGCATTAGTGAGCCCAAAAGGCATCACCAGGTACTCAAAATGTCCCTCCGGAGTATTAAATGCCGTCTTCCATTCATCCCCCTGCTTAATGCGAATAAGATTACACGCCCCCTGAGGTCAAGCTTGGTAAACCAGCAAGCACCTTTAACTCTGGAGAATAGATCAGAAATCAGGGGTAACGGATACTGATATTTAACAGTAATTTTGTTGAGGGAACGATAGTCAATACAAGGCCTTAATGAACCATCTTTCTTGGCCACAAAAAAACCCCAGCACCTAAGGGTGAAGAGGATGGTCTAATATGACCTTTCTCCAACGACTCCTTAATATAGGATCGCATAGCCTCGTGCTTGGGTACAGATAAATTGAAAAGTCGACCCTTGGGAAATTTACACCCAGGGCTCAGCTCAATTGCACAGTCATAACTCCTATGAGAAGGCAAAGACGCAGACTCATTCTCACTAAATACATCATAAAAATCAGCTAAATTGTCAGGAATATCATGTGACTGGGGAGAGGTGGAGAAAACAGGAGCGTCACTAAGGGCACACCGACAACCCCAACTCACCACAGACAAAGATTTCCAATCCAAAACTGGATTATGGATTTGCAACCAGGGAAACCCCAGAACGATGGTATCATGCAAATTATGCAACACCAAAAATCTGCAATTTTCTTGATGGTCTGGGGCGACCCGCATTACAACCTGGGTCCAAAACTGAGGTTTATTCTTCGCCAAAGGAGTAGCATCAATACCCCTCAAAGGGATAGGTATCCGCAGAGGTGTCATAGGAAACTCACAATGTTTAGCAAAATCCAAGTCCATCAGGTTCAGAGCTGCTCCCGAATCCACAAAAGCCTTAGCGGAAAATGTGGACAGGGAGCAGATCAGAGTAATTGCAAGAAGAAACTTATTTTGAAAACCACCCACAGCAAATGTGTTTGCAAAACTTTTCTCTCGTTTAGGGCAGACAGAAATAATATGAGAGGCATCTCCACAGAAAAAACACAGCTTATTACGCCTTCTGAACTCCTGACGTTGCACCCTAGACAAAACTCTATCACATTGCATAAGTTCAGACATTTGTTCAACAGGTGGCAACACCTCTCGTGCAGTTTTGCGTTCACGCAAACGCCGATCAACCTGAATGGCTAATGACATAGAATCGTCACGACCAGAGGGAACAGGAAATCCCACCATAGTATCTTTTACGGTTTCTGACAAACCCTTCCAAAAGAGAGCTGCCAAGGCACCATCATTCCAGGTAGTAAGGACCGCCCACTTTTGGAATTTTTTACAGTACAACTTTGCAGAATCCTGACCCTGGCTCAATGCCAACAGTGCCTTTTCAGCCTGATCAATAGCATTAGGTTCATCATACAACAACCCCAAGGCCTGAAAAAATGCGTTCACATCAGTCAGAATAGGATCATCAGGTTTCAAAGAAAACGCCCAATCCTGGGGATCGCTGCGCAGCAAAGAGATGACAATTTTAACCTGCTGTGCGGAGCTCCCCGATGAGTTAGGCTTCAATGCAAAAAATAATTTACAATTATTCTTAAAATTCAGAAATTTAGACCGATCCCCAAAAAACACATCAGGAGTAGGGATCTTTGGTTCAGCAGCATGTGAATGAGCAAGATAGGCGGAAATTCCCCGCACTTCAGCAGTAAGCTGCTCCACACGATCAGACAATTGCTTAATCTCCATTGAGAAAAAATTCCCCCTACGGCCTCAGAGAAAGAGAGGAAAAAATATACACACAAAAAAAAATTCTGACACCTTTTTTTTTTTTTTTTTTACAATTCTTTCCTGCTATTGAGTACCCTAGAATCTGCGGTATGGCTGGTGATTCTGTTTTGAATGAGTCACCGGAGGAGAAAACAAAAATACAAGCTCAGTCCAGAAAACCAGAGAGGTTGGCAGCTATCGGATTGCAGACCCCTGATCCTATACACCACAACTAACAGTAGCCGTGGGGGGGTTCCTACAGTGCCCTAGACCCCTCATCACAGCCAGAGAACTTCATAGGCCTAAAGAAGGAAAAGGGAAATCTAAACTGCCCCAGAGCAGACCCCAAAGCAATAGACAGCCCCCAACATGTGTTGTTGGTGAATATAGATGAAAACACAGATAGAAAGACAGACTGAGCAAACGATGGGGCCCAACTAACTAGATAGGACAAGACAGAAAAGATGCTGGCTGCAATCCGCAAAAAACCCTACTAAAAATGTCCCAACCGTCTGATAGGGAAAAAGGCCCTCACTATATCAGCACTCAGGTATATTCTGAAAACAGAGCAAAGAGATCAACTGATCAGAGACAAAAATGGAATTCAGCCAGTCCCAACCAGGACTGGCTGAATACAAACACTAAAGAAACCAGACAAAATCTCATGGAATAATAGCAGGGCAAAAACTTAGCTATTAGTAGACAGGAACTGAACTGGATGCAAGAGCTCAGAGCAGAAAGGATCACCAGCAGCCCTGCAGGGCATCGGCTGCCTTATATCCACTCAGAAATTCCAGATGTCCAATCACACTCCGCCTGTTCAGATGACAGGTTCTTCCCATCCCAATCAATTTCACTACCTGTCTTCACCAGCAGAGGGAGTTCATCAGACATCAAAGGTGAAGGGGAGAATGAACTCACAACAGTACTGAGAGAGGAGCGTGCACATACACTGCTGTCCATTGTATGTAAAATTGTCAAGCTCCGTGTTTTAGTATTCGGACTGACACACGCTGTCTCTCTATAATTTTGAATGTAATCAAGCAACAAATATACTAAACTGTTTGAAAACCAGACAAAACTATAAGGTGGAGGTCTGTAAGAACGGAACAACTCCTCGACTTATCCTTACAGAGTCACACACAGATAGCTTCACTGTGGCCATGATAACAGCCGTTACACAGTACTGAGATAGGAGCGTTCACGTACACCGCTGTCCAGTGTATGTAAAATTGTCAAGCTCTGTGTTTTAGTATACGGACTGACACACGCTGTCTCTCTATAGTTTTGAATGTAATCAAACAGCAAATATACTAAACTGTTTGAAAACCTGACAAAACTATAAGGTGGATGTCTGTAAGAACGGAACAACTCCTCGACTTATCCTTACAGAGTCACACACAGATAGCTTCACTGTGGCCATGATAACAGCCGTTACACGGTACTGAGAGAGGAGCGTACACCGCTGTACGGTGTGTGAAAAATGAACTCACAAGGACAAAACAATAAAATCTGGATTGCTTTGAAAAAAGCAGTTTGCTCAGCAGTGGGCACACAGCAATGCAGCTACCAGGTAGCCTTAAAAGGCAGCCTAATAACCAACAGAGCTGATGCACCAAAATATAGCCTCCCCTTGCACTGCACAGTGACTGGTGTGTTGTACAGGCAAAATCGCTAGCAGCAGAATCAGTTTTTGGTATCTTCATCCCTGCCTAACACTCTCCCTACAGAATCAGCAGCCTATGTCATCACATTGCCCACAGTGTCCGTTCTTCCTGATTGGCTGCAAAAAGGGCGCTCAAGCATCTTTTAAAACGCAACTTTGGCGCTAAAGTCACCGACCTCGTGGCCGACTTCACGCTAAGGTCGGGTTTCGTTTCATGAAACCCGACTTTGGCGAAAGTCGGAGACTTTTCAATTTTTTTGACCCGTTTCGCTCAACTCTATTCATATAGTACGCTGCTGCGTTTATAGTATATAGTGGGGAATCAACATAGAATCATAGAATCATAGAATCGTAGAGTTGGAAGGGACCTCCTGGGCCATCTGGTCCAACCGCCTGCTCAAAGCAGGATTCGCTAAATCATCCCAGTCAGATGTCTGTCCAGCCTCTGTTTGAAGACTTCCATTGAAGGAGAACTCACCACCTCTCGTGGCAGCCTGTTCCACTCATTGATCACTCTAACTGTCAAAAAGTTTTTTCTAATATCTAATCTGTGTCTCCTCCCATTCAGTTCCATCCCATTGCTTCTAGTCTTTCCATGTGCAAATGAGAATAAAGTTGATCCTTCTACAATGTGACAGCCCTTTAGATATTTGTAGACAGCTATTAAGTCTCCTCTCAGTCTTCTCTTTTGCAAACTAAACATTCCCAAATCCTGCAACCTTTCCTCATAAGACAGGGTTTGCAGACCGGTCACCATTCTGGTCGCTCTTTTCTGAACTTGCTCCAGTTTGTTGATGTCTTTTGTTGATATTTACATTATATACTCTGGCACATTTCTAAACTACGGTATATAGTATATACAAAGCTACCTCTATATTTTTTAAAACAGTATAATGGTGTGTAGCAATGGTGTATAATTGATTGCAGCATATATTGTGGAGCTGTGTATGCTTTATGTACTTCTCTTGAACTGTATACATGTTATAATTCTCAGTATGTCAGCTCTTTTTATGCATATTTTGTGATGGGGTCACTGGCATTGTATGGGAGGGGAGATATGTGTCATGAAGAATGCTTTCTTCCGTGATCTAAAACCTCATACGGTGTCCTCTGCGGGCGAATCTCTCCAACACAAGAACTTTGCTATACATTATCTATTGTTTTGCATTTTGCCAGAAAGGCCATGTTTATTTTGTCAAACCCTGCCATGGTTTATGGCCATGATGTCACTTAAACAAGAAGCATTCCTGTGTCTACCATTCAAGCAGCCGAGTGAGTCAACCCCTCACAGTTGGTGTTTCAAATGCAGGAAGCGATCCAGGAAAACGCATAGTGGCTGTGGGCAAACTGCATGTGCTGGGTAAAATCTGCCATCCAGCATGAGACATCCAGCAACATGGAGGAGCTTATCAATCATCTTTTCCAGGTCCAGCAGCAGTAAGCAAGTCAACAGCAGCAAATGGCATAACATTAAGCAAATAAACTGTTGTCACAGCAGCTCCAACAGCAGCAGCAGCAACGACAACAGGTGGCACTAACGCAGCAGATAGAACTCCTCACAGAGGTGGTTCATGGGAAGCCTTGCAGTCTCCTCCACAACTACAGGTGATGACTTGTACGTCCAGAAAGCGGTTAGAAGAGCCATGCAAAAGATGATAAGGAAGCTTTTCTGACTGTTTTCGAGAGGGTGGCTGAATGGGAGAAACTTCTGCCAGAGCAATGCTTGGAGGTGCTGGCACAATATTTGACAGGTTAACCACAGAAGGCATATTATGACTTGGCACTACAGGATGACAAAGAATACGCCAAATTAAAGATTCAAATTTTTGGCACGCCTGGGAGTAACTATGTCCGAGTCCACAGCTGGGCATATGCTGGCGACAAACCCCCTCGCTCACAGATGTTTGACTTGCTGCACTTAGTCAAAAAGTGGTTGCAGCCAGAGACTTCCACTCCTGCCCAAATGGTCGAGCGCGTGGTGAAAAATAGGTTCATCCACTCCCTTCCCAGGCCAATACAAACATGGGTTGTCCAGGGCGAACCTCGAAATGCGGACTACGTTGTTAGCCAAGTGGAGAGATATGAGATTTTTGCAAAATCACTCAAAGTTAAACAAGGTCAGAAGTGGCCACATAACCACTTTCCAAGAAGTCTTGGAATTATGAGATATTACAGGTAGTTTATCCCAAGTTTTGCCATAATTGTCACTCTTTTAACGGATCTCCTAAGGGCACTAAGTCAATGATGATTAAGTGGACTGCTGATACAGAGGTGACATTTCAAGAGCTGAAGCAGGCGCTGTGAAAATGTCTGGTGCTGGTTGCACCTGGCCTTACCATTGAATTTGTGGTCCAGACAGATGTTTCACAAGTCGGGTTGGGAGCAGTGCTGTCTTAGAAAATAAATGGGAAAGAGCATACCATCCTATATCTGAGCTGAAACTCTCTGCCTGCAAGAAAGGAGTGGCTAGCCATAAAATGGGCCACTGGATACACTGAAGTATTACCTACTAGGCCGTAGGTTTAAGCTAGTGTCAGACCATGCCCCTCTGAGATGGTTAATGGAAAAAATGGGTAAGAATGCCCGAGTGACTAGGTAGTTCTTAGCCCTCCAAAATTTCAGGCACCGTGTAGAGCATAGAACAGGCAAGTTACATGGTAACACAAATGCTCTCTCCCAAATGCCCTGTTTGGTGTCTGAAGGTGTCAAAACCCCTGGCTTTTGGGCATGGGGGGATATGTGACAGAGTCACTGACACTGTATATGTTATAAAGATTGCTTTATTCATACCGATAATTTTCTCTCCAGCATGCTATGTGCTGAAGGGCTATGATTAGAGACTGGGTTTTTTCGTGAGTAGGTAAGAGATGTGTGGGATGCCTACTCACCATATCTCCACCTAAAGGGAGTGGCTGGGGAGTATAGCTTTTGTTTTTCTTCTGTATAGTATGTTTGAATAGGAAGGTCTCCAGGCAGTGGCTTCAGATGGAGCTGAAGACTTGTGGTGTCCTCTGCGGGCGAGTCCCACCAACACAAGGACTTTGCTATACTTTGTCTTTTGTTTTGCTGTTTTGTCAGAAAGGCCTTGCTTATTTTGTTAAACCCTGCCATGATTTATTCTGTGCTATAATTGTAACACCTGCACAGGGATCTGTCAGAGCATCTACCGACATATTGGAACTTACAGACCCTAAGAAGAGTTTTGCAGTGGCTGTTAAACAGGGACCTACAGACACTAATCGTTTTTCTCCTGAGTGGCGGAAGACTACAATTCCCAGGGACCCTTGTTTCAGTGAGATGTTTATCCCTTTAAACCCACCTCAATTCTGCTGCATAGCAATAAATCTGTTAAACTGTTTTACTCCTGTTTCCTGAGTGTGTACCGAGCTGTGGCAGGGGTTTCCCGAATCAGCCCCTGGCAGAAGATAACTGTCCTTCTGCAGCCCCAGAGACAGAGCTCCAATCAAGATTCGGGTGGAGGCACAGCGCCCTAGAGAGGTGAGACCCCCCCATAACACCCAGGGTACCGTGGTAGCCCTAAAGGAGTGTTACAGTGGAGGCACTGCTGAGATCAGAACTAACACAGCAGTATTTACTATGGAAACTTTAACAGAGTGAGAAGCATATTTGTGGTGCAGAGAGATGGATGTTACAGCTAAACAAAGCTTTGCAGTGAGTTGTGAGCTCTGTGATGCGTCTCATGAGGAAATACTGAAAATAGTCAACCGACTCACTGATCTTGCCCACCATAAAGTTACTCACAGTCCTGTGCTCAACCGGGCAGATATTGAGGAAAGAATATTTCCCATCCATGATAGCCGTGTCCCCAGAGTATGGTCGACAATGGAGGATCTCTTGGCCTACTGAGTCCGAAGTGGAGACCCAGCAACAGAAATCCACCACTCAGCCTAGAAAGACTAGTGAAGGTCCGCTCTCTACTCCATTTAGAGCCAGTCAGGAAGAGACAGCGGCCCCTGCAGATGTGCTTATGACAGCTATGGAAAAATAAGTTAGTCAGTTTGCAAACATGCAGCCAGAAGGGAACTACCATCGTCTAAGAACTTTCTAGGGTGCCCATCCCCCCCGCTGGAGAAGAAGGATATGAGACTTGGAGGGATGTCACTTTGCTGTGCTTAGAAGAGTGGCCGTGCACGGATGCCATAAAGAAGCAGAGAATAGTAGAAAGTTTGAGGGGTACTGCTATGGAAGTGGTGCAGGCTGCTTGGCGGAGCAAGCCACAAGCAACTTATCAAGATTATATGAGTGCTTTAGAAGATGCTTTTGGATCCCCTGAAGATGCTACTGATCTTCTCTATAAATTCCGCACCACCTACCAACTGCCAGATGAGAAGATGTCCGACTATCTCTACCGACTAGACAAGCTGGTTCATAGAATAGTATCTAAAGGTGGAGTCAGCCCTAAAGAAGTTGATCAGTGTCGTCTGGAACAAGTACTCAAAGGAGCTCTCACGCATGATCCAATTGCCCAGCGGATGAGGTCTTGTGACAGAGAGAAGATTCCTGGTTCTTTTCATGAACTGCTTAAGGAAGTTCGCAAGGAGGACGTTATTTTGGCAGCAAGAGAGAAGACATCCCCTCGGGTGACTACTGTTGCCCTGAAGCCAGCAGCCGACTACAGAGAGATGGAACTGCTGACAGTCATCGAGAAACAGGGGGAGCAGATTACACAATTGTTAAGTGCCCAGGCCAAGACAATACAGCGGCTACAAAATGCTGCGGAGGTAGCCGAGTCCAGACCATATGGCTCGTCAGTGTCCGAAGAAGTGGAGCTCAAAGAACTCTTCACATCTTCACCATCACACTCAGAGGCAGTCAGGAAACGGGAAAGGAGGGCCAGTAGAACCCCATACGGTGCCCCCATCAGCAGCTGTCATACTCTACTGCCCCATTTAATAGTGCCTCATCGGAAACACTGCCTGAAGGTTTAGTGGGACCAGCCCCACATGTCCCTGCATATATCAATGGTCAACCTTGTACAGTATTGCTGGATAGCGGATCTCAAGTGTCCATCATCTTCGAAGGATGGTATAAGAGATATTTAACCAATGTGCCTCTGAAACCGTTGTCTGGAATTGTGGTGTGGGGACTGAGTGAGCACAGCTACCCCTACAGAGGGTACATGTCCGTGACCTTACGATTCCCAAAGACTGCTGTTGGAGTGTATAAAGAGATACCCATCATAGCGTTAATCTGCCTGAAGGCAGAGGCAGATGAGAGACCAACACCTGTCATAGTGGGGACAAACGCTGACATCTTCCATACTTTAGCTCAGTGGTGTCGGGAAATTGGGGGAGAAAATTATTCGCAGACCATATCCATCCACCCAGTCTGTCTGGAAGCCTATGTGAAAACGGAGATGAGGGAACTACAGCCTGAAAGCTTTGACCATTGTTTTGAAGGAAGTGGAGCTGGAAGGAGAAGACAGGAGGCTGGTCATCGACGGCATGATGATGCGGGGGGCAGTGTTCTCTCTGGACGAATGGGACATGGGCCTTGCCCGAGTAGTAGAGCATCGCATTCGGTATCAAAAGCCTTTCCTAGAGAGATCCCAAAGATTGGCTCCGGCGGATATCGAAGAAGTGAGGCTGGTTTCACATTTGCGTTTTTTAGCGCTGGAAAAAAACGCTAACCTGCGCATGCGTTTTTTCCCCTATATTTAACATGGGTGCGCATACCTGCGCGCTTGTAAGCGCATGTATGCGATTTTCATGCGCTGCGTTTTTTTGGGGTGTGCGATT